>NC_087369.1:50087959-52531709 GCF_030014295.1 Loxodonta africana
TTCTAGAAACATACTGCCTACCTAAACTAACACAAACCGAGATAGAAAAACTAAATAAACCCATTACAAAAGAAGAGATTGAAGAGGTTAAAAAAAAAAAAAAAAAAAAAGCTTTCAACAACAAAAGCTGTCACTGGAGAATTGTACCAAACTTTCAGAGAAGAGTTAACAGCAATACTACTAAAGCTATTTTAGAGCATATAGAAGGAAGGACTACTCCTGATCTCATTCTATGAAGCCAGCATAACCCTGATACCAAAGCCAGGCTAAGACACCACAACAAAAGAAAACTATAGACCAATATCCCTCATGAATATAGACACAAAAATCCTAAACAAAATTCTAGGCAATAGAATTCAACAGTATATCACAAAAAAGTACGTTATGACCAGCTGGGATTCATACCAGTTATGCAGGGATAGTTCAACATTAGAAAATCAATCAACGTAATCCATCACATAAATAAAACAAAAGAACCACGTGATCTTATCAATTGACACAGAAAAGGCATTTGACAAGGTCCAACACCCATTCCTGACAAAAACTCTCAGCAAAATAGGAATAGAAGGGAAATTTCTCGACATAATAAAGGGCATCTGTACAAACCCAACAGCAAACATCATTCTAAAGGGAGAGGGACTGAAAGCATATCTTTGAGAATAGGAACCACACGAGGATGCCCTTTATTGCCCCTCTTATTCAACATTGTCCGGAGGGTGTAGCTAGAGAAATAAGGCAAGAAAAAGAAATAAAGGGCATCCAAATTAGTAAGGAAGAGGTAAAATTATCCTTTTTTGCAGATGATACAGAAAACCTCAAAGAATACATAAAAAAGCTAATGGAACTAATAGAAAATTTCAGCAAAGTAGCAAGATACAAGAGTAACATACGAAAATCGGTAAGATTCCTCTATGCCAACAAAGAGAACTTCCAAAAGGAAGTCACCAAATTTATGCCATTTACAATAGCCCCAAAAGAAGATAAAGTACTTAGGAATAAATCTAACCAGTGACAAAAAAGATGCATACAAAGAAAACTACACAACACTACTACAAGAAATCAAAAGAGACATACATAAGTGGAAAAACATACCTTGCTCGTGGGTAGGAAGAATCAATTTGGGAAAATGTCTATTCTACCCAAAGTGATTTACAGATACGATGCAATCCCGATCCAAATTCCAACAGCATTTTTTAACGAGCTGGAGAAACAAATCACCAACTTTATATGGAAAGAGAAGAGGCCCTGTATCAGTAAAGCATTACTGAAGAAGAACAAAGTGAGAGGCCTCATACTACCTGATTTTAGAACATATTATATCGTTATAGTAGTCAAAACCACCTGGTACTGGTACAACAACAGACACAAAGACCAATGGAACAGAATTGAGAACCCAAATGTAAATCCATCCATCTATAAGTAGCTGATATTTGACAAAGGCCCAAAGTCCATTAAACGGGGAAAAGAGAGTCTCTTTAACAAATGGTGCTGGCATAACTGGGTGTCCTTCTGTAAAAAAAATCTGACAGGATCCATACTTCACACTATACATAAAAACTAAGTCAAAATGGACTGAAGACCCATATATAAAATCTAAAATGATAAAGATCATAGAAAAAAAATAGGGACAAGGCTAGGATCCTTAATACACGGAATAAATAGTATACACACTATAACTAAAAGCGCACAAACATCAGAAGAGAAATTAGATAACTGGTAGCTCCTAAAAATCAAACACTTATGCTCATCAAAAGAGCAAAAAGAGAACCTACAGACCACAAAATGTCAACAACAAAAAGACAAATAACCCAATTAAAAATGGGCAAAGGATATGAACAGACACTTCACCAAAGAAGATAGTCAGGTGGCTAACAGACACATGAGGAAATGTTCACGATCGTTAGCCATTAGAGAAATGCAAATCAAAACCACAATGAGATAATGTTTCACCCCATCAATGCGGGCACTAACCCAAAAAAGCACAAAAATAGCAAATGCTGGAGAGGTTGTGGGAAGATTGGAACTCTTATGCACTGCTGGTGGGAATGTAAAATTGTACAACCACTCTGGAAAATGATATGGTGCTTCCTTAAAAAGGCAGAAACAGAAATACCATATGATTCGGCAATTCCACTCCTAGAAATATACCCTAGAGAAATAAGAGCTGTCGAACGAATAGATATATGCACACCCATGTTCATTGCAGCGTTGTTCACAATAGCAAAAAGATGGAAACAACCCAAATGCCCATCAACAGATGAATGGATAAACAAATTATGGCACATACACACAATGGAATACTATGTAATGATAAAGAACAATGATGAATGTGCAATACATCTCTCAAAACATGGATGAATCTGGAGGGCGTTATGCTGAGTGAAATAAGTCAGTCACAAAAGGTCAAACATTGTATGAGACCACTAGTATAAGAACTCAAGAAAAGGTTTACACACAGAAAAAAGCATTCTTTGATGGTTACAAGGGTGGGGAGGGAGGGGGAAGGAAAATCACTGACTAGATAGTAGACAAGTCTGAACTTCGGTGAAGGCAAGGGCAACACACAATACAGAGGAAATCAGCACAACTGGAACAAAGCAAAACCAAGAAGTTTCCTAGATACATCTGAACACTTTAAGGGACCAAGTAACTGAGGTTGGGGCCTAGGGATCATAGTCTAGGGGGACATCCAGGTCAATTGGCATAACATAATTTATAAAGAAAATGTTCTACATTCCACTTTGGTATATAGCATCTGAGGTCTTAAAAGCTTGCAAGAGGCCATCTAAGATACATCTATTGGTCCCATCCCATCTGGAGTAAAGGAGAACGAAGAAAACCAAAGACACAAGGAAAATACTAGCCCAAAGGACTAAAGGACCACATGAATCAGAGACTCCACTAGCCTGAGACCTGAACTAGATGGTTCTGGGCTACCACCAATGACCATCCTGACAGGGAACACAACAGAGTCCCGTATAGAGCAGGAGAAAAATGTAGAACAGAATTCAATTTCACGTGAAAAGACCAAACTTAATGGTCCAACAGAGACTGGAGGAACCTCTGAAACTATGGCCCCCGGACTCTTTGCTATGGCCCCCGGACACTCTGCTAACCCAGAACTGAAATGATTCTCGAAGACCACTTTTCAGACAAAGATCAGACAGGCCTATAAAGCAAAAAATAATACACTTGAGAAACATGCTTCTTAGTTCAATCAAATATACAAGACCAAATGGGCGGTTCCTGCCCAAAAGCAGGACAAGAAGGCAGGAAGGGACAGGGACTGGTCAAATGGACACAAGGAACCTGGGGTGGAAAGGAGGAGCATGTTGTTACATTGTGCAGATTGCAACCAAAGTCTCAAAACAATATGTGTGTAAATTTCTGAATGAGAAATTAACTTGAGCTGTAAACTTTCACCTAAAGCACAATAAAAAAAAAAAAAGGAAAGAAAAATAAAACCCTATGGAGCACAGTTCTATTGTGACACACATGGGGTGGCCGTGAGTCCGAACTGACTCAAGGGCAACTGGGGAATGTCCATGGGGCATCTGATATGCTCCAATCTACAATAACAAACTTGGTAGCTGTGAGGGACTACATGTAAAAGAAGTGAACTAATATTGACAGAGTACTCATGTCATGCCATGAAGTGTGCTAGACACTTTTACATCTATTCTCACGTTTAAGTCTGATAAGAATCAGATGTCATATGTAATGTTCTCCCGATTTTACAAATAAGGAAGCTGAGGCTGAATGTGGTTAAGGGGCTCACTGAAGACCAATAAACCAAATCTCAAATCTCACGGCCAGATCATGTCTAAACTTCAACTCAGGTCTCATCTGAATCTAGAGCCAAAAAGTATTTCTCCACCTGCATTAATTAGCAATTGAGATTCATGGAATATAACAAAACCCAAATAGCAGTGATAAACAAGATATAGTTTACTTCTCTCAATTTATTAAAGTCCTATTTTTTTTTTTAAGTTGAATGGTGGCCTGCATTGTTCAGGGGTTAAAAAATGTTAGAACTGAGGTTTCAAAATATTTTGATTTTTTACTCATGTTCCCTTCCAATATTAAGAATACTTTTCAGGAAGGAAAAAGAGAGAGATTGAAGGACATGTATCCACTCACTCTGCCCCTTTAAAAAGCAGTGATATTGCTTACATCATATCACGCAGAACTGTATCACGTGACACCCCTAACTGCAATGGAGTCTGAGAATTTTTTTTTAAGCTGGGCCCATTGACAGACTAAATAAAATTGAAGTCCAGTTAGTAAGAAAGATGAAGAGAATGGCTATTTACTTGGCAACTAGCAACCACAGCTGAAGTTTTATCCCAGGGATTTCTAAAAGTTTTGCCGGTATTGAGGTTGGCTTTCCTTGGAAATAGACTTGAAGATGAAGATTTGTGTGCAGGTGCTTTTTAGGGCAATGCTCTTGGGAACAGCATATGTGAGGGAGTAAGGGAGAAGTTGAACTATATTGCAGTTGCAACAGAGATCCGCTGACGTCATGGGAAGCTCTGGAGCTAGGGTGGCCCTTCAGAGACATCCCAAATTGAGGCAAGGGGCCTGGTCTTGTAACCACCATCACCCAGTCATTGAATGCTGACTTCCCCTGGGAAGGGGGTGTAACCTTAGAAGAGAGAGCCATTTCAGCCAGGGGCAATTCCTGGGGAGGGACTCATCTCTGAACTAACTGCCAGCAGCCAATACTCAGGAAAATAAGTGCCTGCGACCTGAAGAGGGGATTTGGACAGCTCCTCTCAGCATCCACAACATCAACTAATAATGAGTTGGCCCTCACATGTTGAAATATAGACTCTTCACACTGATCTCCCAGAATGCACTAGACACAGTGGGGAGAGAGGCACAAAATGAGGGGGAAGCATTCCCAGAGATACTAGTTTTTATTTTTTTTAATTCCAGCATTTATTTTTTTTTAATTACACTTTAGTTGAAGTTTTACAGAACAAACAAGTTTCTCGCTAAACAGTACACACACTGTTTTATGACATTAACAACCCCACGACATGCCAACACTCTCCATTCTCAACCTTGGGTTCCCTTTTACCAGCTTTCCTCTTCCTTCTTGCCTTCTAGTCCTTGCCCCTGGGCTGGTGTGCCCCTTTAGTCTTGTTTTGTATTATGGGCCTGCCTAATCTTTGAAAAGTGAACCTCGGGACTGACTTCATTACTGAGCTAAAAGGGTGTCTGGGGGCCGTACTCTTAGGTTTCTCCAGTCTCTGTCAGTCCAGTAAGTCTGGTCTTTTTTTGTGAGTTAGAATTTTGTTCTACATTTCCCTCCAGCTCTGCCTCGGATCTTCTACTGTGATCCCTGTCAGAGCAGTCGATGGTGGTAGTTGGGCACCATCTAGTTACACTGGACTCAGTCTGGTAGAGACCATGGTAGATGTGTTCTATTACTCCTTTGGACTAATCTTCCCCTTGTATTTTTAGTTTACTTCATTCTCCCTTGTTCCCGAAGGGGTGAGACCAGTGTTATAGCACAGATGGCCACTCACAGGCTTTGAAGACCCCAGATGCTACTCACCCAAGTAGAATGTAGAACATTTTCTTTATAAACTATGTTATGCCAATTGAGCTAGGAGTTCCCTGAAACCATGGTCCCCACAGTCCTCAGCCCAGCAATTTGGTCCCTCAGGGAGTTTCGCTGTGTCTATGGAGATACCATGGCCTTGCCTTGTACAGGTTGTGCTGGCTTCCCCAGTATTGTGTACTGTCTTACCCTTCACCAAAGTTACCACTTATCTATTGTCTATTTAGTGTTTTTCCATCCCCACCCCCACCCTCCCTTGTAACCATCAAAGATTGTTTTGTTTTGTCTGTAAACCTTTTCATGTGTTTTTACAGTTGTGGTCTCATACAATATTTGTCTTTTTTGTGAGAAAAGCCACCCACTTGTGGCATTTCTGTTATAGCAGCACTTGGTAACTAAGATAGTGACCTTTTATAAACATTATTATTGTTAGTTGCTGTTGAGTCACCTCCAACTCATGATGACCTTATAGATAACAGAATAAAATGTTGCCCGATCCTGTGCCATCTCCACGACCATTAGCATGTTTGAGTACATTATTGTAGATACTGTGTCAATCCAACCCTTTGAGCGTTTCTATAGACCCTCTAATTTACCAAACACGATGTACATTTTAAGTGATTCGTCTTTCCTAATGATGTGTCCAAAGTAAGTGAACTGAAGTCTCGCCAGCCCTACTTCTAAAAAAACATTCTGGTTGTATTTCTTCTCAGACTGATTTGTTCTTTTGGCAGCAATATTTGTCTTTTTGTGATTGACTTATTTCACTCAGCATAATGTCCTCCAGGTTCATCCATATTATGAAATACTTCACAGATTCATCATTATTCTTTATCGTTGAGTAATACTCCATTGTGTGTATGTACCATTGTTCGTTTGTCCATTCATCTGTTGATAAGCATCTAGATTGTTTCCATCTTTTTGGTATTGTGAACAACGCTGCAATGAACATGGGTGTGCATATGTCTATTGATGTGATGGCTCTTATTTCTCTAGAATATATTCCTAGAAGTGGGATTGCTGGATCTCATGGTATTTCTATTTCTAGCTTCCAGAGATACTAGTTTGGACACAAATGCTGCAGCATTACTTCTTGTCAAACTCCCAATATTAATGACTACTGTTATCCTGTAGGGTCGCTATGAGTCAGAATCAACTTGATGGCACCTAACAACAATAATAAGCATGTAGTTCCAGTAAAAAGTGGGCTCTTATGAATATATGCTATAGGTTAAGGAAGCAGTGACTGTCCAGGAAGGAAACAAGTGACTAACCCAGTAGTGTTTTCTGGATATTTAGCCCACAAAATTGTTGATATATAATAATGCATTTGGATAATAGCTTTTCAATTTACGAATGTAATCTTTTAGACATGCAGCTAGCCCCTATGGAGATCTCGTACAAATTAAAAGTCAACCTCTCTGGGCAGATGCAGCCCTGAGATAGGATGATCAGCTTGGTGATTTCAGGCTTTGTTAGCCTGGACATCTTTATCCACAACTTGTACAACCATTTGTGGGTCTGACACAGAGCTTTCATACTTCTGATTTCAATTGATCCAAAGAACTGTACTAGCTAGTTATGACAATGGATATTATTCTATTTCACGAATGCAGTGGTTCAGAGACTTTAAATGACTTACTTAAGGCCATAGAGCCAGTAATTTTCCCTAAAATTCTGATGCCAAGCCCAGTGCTTTTTGCAGGGATCTATGTTGTCCTTGTGGACCAGATACCAACTGGTAAAACAGTAAAACAGCAATTAAAATAATGGCTATGATAGATAGGACTAAAGGAAAAAAATGCACCTGCAGAGAAACAGGATAAGATAAATTACCTTTGAGTGCTAAAATTGCCAGCAAATTGTAGAACTAATACATTTTATACAGAATGGATGTGCTGTATAAAAGCACGCTCTTATAAAGAGCTGTTTAAAAATCTCAAAAACTCTTAAGTCGCACTGTACTTACTTTAAAAATGATTGTATGTGTGCATCTATATACACATATATTCATGTCTCTGTTGTTCTAAAAGAAATTTAAGGTGGTTTATGGAAAAAAAATTTTTTTTTTTATGAGTGTATATTAAATACAAGAAAATGCAGTAAATTAAAAATAGAAGTGAAGGAAGAAAAATAAAAGATACAAAATGGAGCTAAGAAAAAGGTAAAAGATGCATACCATAAAAATATTTTTTGCGGTTGTTGTTAGGGTAAGACAACAAATTTGGCCCTAAGCTTTCTAGTAGTGATGTAAAAAGGGCAACTTGGTCCTTTATATAATTACCAGTGTCAAATAGATTAAATAGAAATAGATCACCAAAGTTCTTCATAAGCAGAACACTCACTGTGTAATGTAACAAGGCACATCTTCCTAATAAACATAACTACAGCGTGCAAGTAGTTTATTGAATTAGTTTTAAAATATTTATTAATTTTCTCAGGTTTCAAAAGGAATATGCCGACTATAATTTCCAAAAATACATAAAAATTCAAAGAAGTAAATAAAAATTATCCATTATGCACAGATAACCACTTTAAACAGTATAGCAAATACTACACCCATATAGATTTGTGTATATATATGTGTATTGAAAATATGTTATAAAACGTATAATTTTATAATATTATATATTTATAATATGGATATGTTATATACTTTATAATATAAACTACAATATATGATATTGCAAAATTTGGCTTATACATTGGTCACTTAATAGTATACTTTGGATATGTCCCCATGCTATATATTCTCTTACAGTACATTTATACATGAAATACTATGCAGTCACTGAAGATCGTGTTGTGATTTTTTTTAACCAAACTTGTATAGCAGGGTGTTGGTGCAAACAGGTGCCACTCTAGGCAGCTAAACAAAAATTTGGAGTTTCAAGTCCACCCAGAGGCACCATGGAAAAAACTTCTTGCGATCTACTTTCGGAAACCCTAGCGGCATAGTGGTTAAGAACTACAGCTGCTAACCAAAAGGTCAGCAGTTCAAATCCACCAGCCGCTCCTTGGAAATTCTATGGGGCAGTTCTACTCTGTCCTATAGGGTCGCTGTGAGTCAGAATTGACTCAATGGCAACTGGTTTTGGTTTGCTCTACTTCAAAAATATCACAGCCTTGAAAACTCTACTGAGCAGTTCTACTCTGCACATATGGGGTCACCATTAATTGGAATCGACTCGACGGAAACTAATAACATTATAGATAATGCTGTAAATAATTATTTTTTCCAATTCTGATTATTTCCTTACGATTAACTGGTCAAACATTGACAACTTCAACCTTTCCTCCATTTATCATGATGTTGCTTATTGGTTCAGTTGTGAGGATTTTTGTTTTCTTTACGTTGAGGTGTAATCCATACTGAAGGCTGTGGTCTTTTATCTTCATCAGTAAGTGCTTCAAGTCCTCTTTGCTTTCAGTAAGCAAGATTGTCTCATCTGCATATCGAAGGTTGTTAATGAGTCTTCTTCCAATCCTGGTGACACATTCTTCTTCATATAGTCCAGTTTTTTGGATTATTTGCTCAACAAGTTGTCAAGGATTTCATTTCACTTGGATCCACAATCAACACCTGTGGAAGCAGCAGTCAAGAAATCAAATGATGTATTGCATTGAGCAAATCTGCTACAAAAGACTTCTTTAAAGTGTTGAAAAGCAAAGATGTCACTTTGGGGACTAAGGTGCCCCTGATTCAAGCCATAACATTTTCAATTGCTTCATATGCATACGAAAGCTGGACAATGAATAAGAAAGACTGAAGAATGATGCCTTTGAATTACGGTGTTGGCAAAGAATATTGTATATACCATGGACTGCCAGAAGAACACACAAGTCTGTCTTGGAAGAAGTACAGCCAGTGCTCCTTGGAAGCGAGGCTGGTGAGACTTCCTGTTATCAGGAAGGACCAGTCCCTGGAGAAGAGCATCATGCTTGGTAAGGTAGACCTAGAGGGGTAGCAAAATGCTAGAAGATTCTTGACGAGGTGGATAGACGAGGTGGCTGTAACAATGGGCTCAAATATAAACATAGCAATGATTGTGAGGATGGTACAGGACTGGGCAGTGTTGTTCATAGGGTCACCAAGTCAGAATCCACTTGACAGCAGCTAACAACAACAACTGCTCAAAAAAAAGAATAAGCTAGGTAAAAAGACATACACATTATTTAAAATAATTTCTATTCACGTTTATAATCTGCCCTCTGAAAAAGCAATACAAATTTACGCTTACTTGAAAATGTATAAGAAACTGAATTGAATTGAAGACTGGCAGAGTGAGGACCTTGGTCTATCCACTTCTCCATAAAAGCAAAGAAAATACTGACACAGCTATCAAAATTAGCTATTTATGAACACGGAAAATTAACCAAAAGGCATAGAAGAAACTGAAAAGTGATTATTCAAGAAAAACTAGTGAACCTTGGTAAGAAAAATGGGCTCTATGGCATTTTAATTTTGTGCTTCTCCCATGCCCCCTTCTCTAGCTCAGTGGTGTGGAAACCATAAAACGCTGACAGGCTCACAGAACTGACCTCTTTTAGAGCTAGGTTAAAAGCCCAACCCCACAGCACAATCAATAGTTTGACCAAACTAGAAGCTTCCCTCTAAAAGCTTCATTCCCAGGGTATTGCTGCTATTCGATCTGACACAGAGCTTAGCTCTGAGAAATATGCCCCATCCCCAGGGCATTGCTGAAAACAATAGCAATAACCTGGAATAATTCACATTGCAACTGTCTAAGTCTGTGATTTCAGTTGGGGCAAAGGAGAAAAAAAATGTTACTTCGAGTGGAACCCCATGTGTTACAAAGTAGAACTGCTCCATCTGGCTTTCTTGGTGGCAATCCTAACGGGAGCTAATTGCCAAGCCTTTCTTTCTAGGTACTGCTGGGTTGGTTCGAACTGTCAACCCCCGTTGCCATGGAGTAGATTCTGACTCATAGCGACCCTACAGGACAGGGTATATCTGCCCCATAGGGTTTCCAAGGAGCACCTGGTGGATTCAAATTACCAACTTTTGGTTAGCAGCCGTAGCTCTTAACCACTATTCCACCAGGTTTTCCTTTAGGTTAGTAGTCAAGTGCAGACCGCTTGCACGACCTAAGCACCTGGGGCAAGGGAGAGCCAGACCAAAAATTTTAAAGGAAGCCTTGGGGAACTAGGCAACTACTGGAGAGTTTGAAAAGCTTCAACAGACTTCTGGGAGACTGGAAGGTTGTGTGTATGAGCAGTGTTGTGCATATGCCCAAAAAAGAACTGAGAAAGAAGAGGGACCCAGTCACTGATTTCTGGTTCAACTTCTGGTTCAACCTGATACCCCATGCAATCAGAAAATGAAAGCTAAAACTGACTTAAACTTATCAAAGTTTGAAGGCCTAACTTCTAAACCATTCTGACACTGAGATGACCTGTAGAAAGGCACCCACTGCCATTGAGTTGATTTCAACTCATAGCAACTCTATAGGAACTGCCCCATAGGGTTTCCAAGGCTGTTAATCTTTATGGAAGAAGACTGCCATATCTTTCTTCTGTGGAGCAGCTAGTGGGTTTGAGCCAAGTGCTTTAACCACTGCACCACTAGGGCTTCTTCCGTAGGAAGCCAGGCTTAATTTTTTTTTTAATTTTTTAAAAGTAGACAGAGAACACACTGTAGGGAATACAAAATCTCCAGAATTAGTCCAGGAAATTAAACAAATAAGCAGAAATCAGGAAAAGGAAAAAAACAAAAAACTCAGGAACAGAAACAACAAATCCAAAGAAGGGGTTATAAAAAGGCCAGTTGAAAAAAATATATATATGAGACTTGCAAAAAAGCAGGAAGGTATGGACCACATACAGAAAAAATAAAATAAAAAATGACCCTCAGAGGCCCAGATTAGACTTGGAAGACAAAGGTTTTAAATAGGGTATTTTGTTTAAAGAACTAAAGAAAATTAGTTTTAAAGAATAAAAGTATGACAACTATTTTCCACCAAATAAAGAATATCAATAAAGAGAGAGAAATAACAAAGAACCAAAGAGAAATTATGGAGATGTAAAATACAATAAGTGAAATGAAAATTCCCTTGAAGGACTCACCAACAGATTTGAGCTTACAGGAGAATCTAAAGCTTGAAGATAGGCCAGTTAAGATTATTCAGTCTGAGGAACAGACATAATGAATTTAAAAGGCAAAAAATGATATAATTTTACATTGTTTTCAGTTATTAATGAGATCTAACTTTTGTTCATATGCTTATCAACCATTTGTATTTGATATTTCGTGAATTACCTGTTCTTGTTCTTGATGTTTTTCTTTTAGTATATATGTGTCGTGGATTGAATTGTATCCCACAAAAAATATGTGTCAGCTTGGTTAGGCCATGATTCCCTGTATTGTGTGGTTGTCCTCTATTTTGTGATTGTAATTTTACATTAAGAGGATTAGGGTGGGATTGTATCACCACCCTTACTCAGGTCACCTCCCTGCTCCATGTAGGGGGAGTGTCCCTGGAGTGTGGCCTGTACCACTTTTTATCTCTTAAGAGATAAAAGGAAAGGGAAGAAGCAGAGAGTTGGGGGCCTCATACTACCAAGAAAGCAGCACCAGGAGCAGAGCGTGTCCTTTGGACACGGGGTCCCTGAGCCTAAGAAGCTCCTTGACCAGGGGAAGATTGAGGACAAGGATCGCCCTCCAGAGCCGAGAGAGAGAGAAAGCCTTCTCCTGGAGCCGGTGCCCTGAATTTGGACTTGTAACCTACCAGACTGTGAGAAAATAAATTCCTCTTTATTAAAGCCATCTACTTGTGGTATTTCTGTTATGGCAGCACTAGATAACTAAGACAATATGTATATAAACTCGTTGCTGTTGAGTCGATTTTCGACTCACGGCAACCCTACAGGACAGAGTAGAACTGCCCCTTGGATTTCCAAGGCTGTATTTTTTTTTTTTTTTAATCCTTACGAAAGCTGACTGCCACATCTTTGTCCTGCAGAGTGGCTGTCAGGTTCTAACTGCTCACCTTTCGTTTAGCAGCTGAGCACTTAACCACTGTGCAACCAGGGCTTTGATAGACAGACAGGCAGACAGATAGATAGACAGATAGATAGATAGAGATTAGATAGAGATATATAATTATGGATATGTATATGTAGTCGGAGTTGACTTGACAGCAATGGGTTTGGTTTTTGTTTTTTTTTATGTATATACACACTCACACACATTTCCTTAATGAACTCTCACTTTCTTTGACAGTTAAGGATATTAGTTCTCTGCCACATTCTGTGAGTGTTCCTAATTAATCATTTGCACAGGGATCTTATAGAGTTTCTTAATACTGACTAATAGCTCCACACCAAAGCTCAGAGGAAGAGAAATATTTTTCAAGGATCAAATGCCCAATATTTCAGCCCTCAGGTCTTGCTCTCCAGCATGATCAAAAAGGGATTAGAAAACCTCTGAGACAATGTTTGAGTTTTGCATCCTTCAACTGATCCCTCCAAACTTTGCTTCTCTTAACTGTGCTTTTGTTATGCAGCGAGAAGCAATTAAAAGAAGATTACTGTCACTATCGGGACTTTCTGTGCAGATATTTCATTGGGTCAGTTACAGACTTTAGCACACACATGAACTAGGAAAAAAGTTCACACCTTCTGCCATGCTCCCCTTGCTTTTCACCCTCCAGCCACACTGGCTTTTTGGTCCTCCTACTCAGACGACGACTCCGCCTTATCACTGGGCCTTTGTACCTGCTGTTCCCTCAATTCGAGAAGCATTTCCCTCTCCTCTTTGACACCTTCTCTTCCTTCAGATTTCATTTTAAGCATTATTCACTACCTGGGGAAGCATTCTCTGACTTTCCTCACTACGTCAAATCTCCTTTTACGTACGCTCTCATGTACCTCTACTTCATCACTGGTCACACTTGGAATTTTGCCTTCGTTTGTGAAATTATTTAAGAACTGCTTCTCCATAGACTGCAAATTCCTTGAGAGCCAAGATCAGATTTCTTTTATTCATTTCTGTAATCCCAGCCCTAGCACAATGCCTGGCAACTAGTGAGTGCTCAGTTAATATTTTTTCAATGGATTAAGGCATCCTCCTCTACAAATGGGCATGTCTCATAAGGATAATGTACTATATCCTAGAGATTTTTTAAAAAAATATTTAGTAGGTACAAGTGCTTTCAAAAGTAGTATGACATTTAACCATCACAAAATCAGTCTGGTATTGTTTTCCTAGCTTTACAAAAGATGTTGAAGCTCAGAGTAATTGAATAACTTTCTGTGTTCATTTGTGCCCCACAGAGGTTTCATCTTCATTCACAAGTCCAATCCTCCTTCCACAGCTGCTGTTCAGCTGCTAAGGGATCAATCATGGCCTAAGGTGATTTATTTCCTCATTTGCAGCCATGAAAACTGCCTTTTGCTTTTTATAGTTATGCTGAAAGCGAAAATTAGGATACAAACCACCTATTGGATAAATGCGAGACTGATTGCTTTTAAATGAAATGATGAAATGTCAGAGCAGAGCTGCTACATGTTCCAGGCAGAAGTGTGGTCCTGGCCATGATGGGTCATGCATCTGAAGTTTCTCTCTTCTACTACCATTGTGGAGTTACATCACCTGGAGCATGGACTCTGAATGGCACTCAGAGGCCATTCCTAGTTGTTGAGGTAACACAGGGTCTGCCATCCCCATCCCCAGCAATTTAAAAGAGAGACTTTATTTGAGTCTGCTCTGTGGTTTCTGCACGATGCAAAGCTCCTACTCAGAAGAGTCCTGTCTTAGTTAGCTATTGCTGCATAATAAAACCAACAAAACCAAATCCACTGCCGTTGAGTCGATTCCGACTCAATAGCGACCCTATAGGACAGAGTAGAACTGCCCTGTAGAGTTTCCAAGGAGCGCCTGGCAGATTTGAACTGCCAACCTCTTGGTTAACAGCTGTAGCACTTAACCACTATGCCACCAGGGTTTCCATATTTGGCAGCTTAAAATTACGAACAATTATTGCCTCACTGTTTCTGCAGGTCAAGAATTCATGAGCAGATAACTGGGTGGTTGTGGCTCAGGGTCTTTCATGAGGTTGCTGTCAAGCTACTATCATCTCAAGACTGGAGAATCTTCTTTCAAGTTCACTCATAAGGTTGTTAGCAGGACTCAGTTCTTCACTGGCTATTGGCTGGAGACCTCAATCCCTTGCCACATAGATCTCTCCATAGGCTCCCTGATTGCCCTAATAATATGGCAGTTGGCTTCCCTGAGAGCAAGTGATCCAAGAAAGAGTCCAAGACGGAACCCACAGTCTTTTATAACCTAATCTCTAAAGTGACATGCCATTACTTCTGCTGTATTCTATTGATCACACCGAATAAGCTTCACACATTGTGGAAGGGGGCTACAGAAAAAATTGCCATTGAGTCAATTCCAACTCATAGTGACAGTGTAGGACAGAGTAGAACTGCCCCATAAGGTTTCCAAAGCTGTAATCTTTACGGAAGCAGATTGCCACATCTTTTTCCCGAGGGCTGGTGAATTCACACCGCTGACCTTTAGGTTAGCAGATGAGCGCTTTAACCACTGTGCCACCAGGGCTCCTCGAAGAGGTGTAAATATCAGGAGGCAGAGATCATTTGGGGCCAGCTTGGAGGCTGGCTACCACAAGTCCCTCCTTCTTATCTTGAGCAGGTGGTGAAGTTTTTCCTCCCAACTTATACCATGAAGGTGGGGAGGCATGATAAAGTCAGCTATTAAGGAACCTCTGGCAGCCATATGAAAATCCTGGTGGCATAGCAGTTGAGAGCTACAGCTGCTAACCAAAAGTTCAGCAGTTCAAATCCACTCCTGGAAACCCTATGGGGCAGTTCTTTCTACTCTCTTCTATAGGGTCGCTATGAGTTGGAATCAACTTGGCAGCAATGGGTTTGGTTTGTTTTTTTTGGTTTGGCAGCCATATACGTGTCTTACTTCCATGCTAAATGTTTAAAGGAGTCCCTGGGTGACACAAATAGTTAGCACTGGGCTGTTAACTGAAAGGTTGATGGTTCAGACTCACCTAGAGGCACCTCAGAAGAAAGGTCTGGTGATCTGCTTTTGAAAGGTCACAGCCACGAAAACCCTATGGAGCACAGTTCTACTCTGAAACGCACAGGGTCCCTATAAGTCAGAATCAACTCCACAGCAATGGGTTTGTTGTTTCTGTTTTTGTTTTTTATAAACAATTTAAAATACATCTCAAGGAATACTTGCCTGAGAGCTGACATTTGAACTAAAATCTTCTTTCCCCAGACACGCTCATACAAAACACAACTGCTGTGTTGTGTTATAGTGCTTGTATTAACATCCAATTCAGTGTAATATAACCTGAAATGTCCACCTGAAATACAACCGGATACCAATTTAGACAATTTAGATTGCTTCTGGGCCCTGTTTCCTCTGCCCGAAATTCTCTTCCCACCCCCACCTCAAGGATCCTTTTTCTCTGTGTTGAAATCTTATGTATATGTCATCTTTTCAACTTTTCTATGATTTTTTTGTGATTTTCCTAAAATCAAAACTGATTATCACTGCTTCTCAGCACTTATTTACATGTCTATTATAGTACTTATGCAGTTAAATATAAATCAGGCTCCAATAGATGAAGTGTTCATTTGGGGAGAGGAGGCAGTGATCTTGTTCATATACACAGCCCTGAGCACCCAGCAGACTCCCTGCAAAGAGCAGGTTATCCAAGAGAGGAAAACAAAACAAAAGAAACTGATAATGAGAGCCTGTTGATTAACAAGGCTCCCTGTAGGAAAAGGAAAGCTGGGTGGTACAAATGCCAGTGGCAAGTGACATGTGGAGTGTTGTTGTTTGCATGTGCCCTCAAGTCCATTACGACTCATAGAGACCCTATAGAACAGAGTAGAACTGCTCCATAGGGTTTCCTAGGCTATAAACTTTATGGGAGCAGATTGCCAGGTCTTTTCTCCCACAAAGCTGCTGAGTGGGTTTGAACTGCCGACCTACTGGTTAGCAGTTGAGTGCTTAACCATTGCACCACTAGGGCTCCTTCTGTGCTATGTTAGTACATATATGTATATAAATATATACATATACATATATATATATACACACATACATATATATATGTATACAGGAGCCCTGTTGATGCAGTGGTTAAGAGCTTAGCTGCTAACCAAAACGTTCGTAGTTTGAATCCACCAGCTGCTCCTTGGAAACCCAATAGGGCAGTTCTACTCCGTCCTACAGGGTCATTATGAGTCAGAATTGACTTGACAGCAATGGATTTGGTTTTGGGGTTTGGTTATATATATACATGTAGTTAAGTAGCCTGGCTGGCCCAAGTGGTTTGCTATCAGCTACTAACTTAAAGTCTGGCAGTTCAAGCCTACCCAGCAGCTTCAGGAAAGAAAGGCCTGACAAATTGCTTCAGTAAAGATTACAGCCAAGGAAACCCTACAGGGCAGTTAGTTCTACTCTGTAACACATGGGTTTGACATGAGTCAGGGGCCAACTCCATGATGGCCAGCAATAATAGCACGCATGTAGTTATCAAATAGGCAGTGATTTCACAATAATCATGCCAAGTAATACTAATCATACTTGTTCCACATTTGTCAACATCAGAAAATTATTTTCCAACAACAAAAACACTTTAGCTACAGAGTGTTTCACATCTAAAATAAAGAGGAAAATTCAGAATTTGCTCTCAGTGTTTAATAGAGCCAAGAAGTGCTAACTCACTACAAAACATTTAAATTATATAAGAATTAAATATGGTTATCCTATAGTGAAGGAAGAGCCCTGGTGGCAAAGTGGTTAAGAACTTGGCTACTAACCCAAAAGTTGACAGTTTGAATCCATCAGCTGCTCCTTGGAAACCCTATGGGACAGTTCTACTCTGTCCTACAGGGTCCCTATGAGTTGGAATTGACTCCAAGACAATGGAGATTTTATAGCGAAGGAGTCCTGGTGGTGCAGCGATTAAGTACTCACTGCTAACCAAAAGGCCGGTGGTTCGAACTCACCAGCCACTCCACTGGAGAAGGATGAGGCAGTCTGCTCCCGTAAAGATTTACAGACTTTTGGAAACCCTATGGGGCAGTTCTACGCTGACCTATAGGGCTTCTATAGGGTTGCTATGAGTTGGAATCAACTCGATGGAAATGAGTTTTGGTTTGGTTTATCTTATAGTAAATGCTAATAAAACAGCTGTGTTTCAAATCTTTTGTCAGAACAGGAAAACTATCTGGAGTATTTTCTTTTTCAGATTCAGAAAACAATAAAACACAAAGGATTTACTCCCTATTTCTAAGGAGTGAACATACTGTTTTTCTTCTCTATATAATTTTCCCTCTGGCTAGTTACCACTATCAGCAGCAGCAATCCAGAATTCTACAAGTAGTAGAGCTCAAACCAAAAAACAACCAGAAGGTTCAGACTCACAGCGACACTATAGGTCAGACAGAACCGCCCCATAGGGTTTCCAAGGCTGTAATTTTTACTGAAGCAGACTACCACATCTTTCTCCCTTGGAGCAGCTGGTAGGTTCAAACTGCCAACCTTTTAGCTAGCAGCCAAGCATTTTAACCACTGTGCTACCATGGCTCCTTTAAGTAGTAGAGCAGCAAAGAGAAAAAGTAGGGCTTTTAGCACTTCAGATAACAAATGTGGCAATGTTTACCTATCCTATCTGTGTCATCTAGAGGATTGTTTTTACAGTTCCTACTATTTTGCAAAAGAAGAAAGAAAAATTAGCTTTCCCCTTCCTGGGCTTTGGAAACAATGGAGTTGTGTTTTCATAGCAGTCAGGGACTTGGCAACAGGAACAAGAACTCTCTTAAGCTGCCATATGGCCCCAAGCAGCCATAGGTTTCCAAACGTGTGTGCTATGGGTTTTAGTCTAAATCAGAAGAGTCTCAGCACAAGTGGTATTTGCACTCTACAGAAAGGAACCAAAATGTCTGAGCAACAAAACAGGGAACTGGAGACTAAACTAATTAATTGGTCAAAGATTGAACCAGTGAATACTAGACACTGAACCATATGTTTAGCAAAAGAGGTAGAGCTCTTACATCTATTTGAAGAGGAGTACAACAGATGAGAAGTGTAAACATAAAACAAATACTTTGGAAATTGTTCCCTAAAAAAACAGATCAGCCTGGTATACGATGAAAAAATCTAGTCTTAAGAGAGAAGAACGGATTCAAAACAAAAACTATCAGAGTCAGACATAACTTTAACAACACTCTCTTCCATATAATTCAGAATTCCTTGAATTTTGAGAACAGTTAACCTTAAGCTAAAGAGGGCCTCACAGGCCAACTAAAATTTCTGAAGCGTTTAAATCCAGAAGTTGTGAGCTGGTGGCAATCAAAATTAACTATCAGAATAAACTAAAATATCTAACTAGAGAATGTGCCTGAATTGTATCCTGTGAAAAATATTAGAAGGATACAATAATGTAAGTTGAAATTAAAGGTTACCAGTGTTGTTCCCCTAAAATTAAAAGTTCCACTGCCCTAGCCTACTACCTTACAAGGCACAATAAAACTCTGAGGTCCCAATACCTTGATTCAAAGAATATATAGAAATAACCAAAGTTTTCATTGGAAGGTTAATATAAACACACGGACCCATTGAAATATCTCAATATCAAAATCCTAGCCTGCTCAGTACTGGCTGGTCCCTAACATGTTCCTCTGGTCTATGACCCAGCCTCCCATTCTCTCATCTTTCATCCACCAATACAACTTCTCCCTGACTTTCATCCCTACCCATTTCATCTGTTTATTCTCCGGTCCACTTACTTTCTTCGGGCATCTCTCCCATTCCCTTTTCCTGTGCCTCCTCGGATCAAGTTCCAATGCATCCTTGTATTTTTCTACAATACCCCTTAACTAAAAAACAAAGATCCCAAGAAAATATTTCCCTGACAAGCCACTTCATCTCCCACAGCAAAGAGGTATCAATAAAACCCTTGTTCTATGCTATTTTCTTCCACTCTTGTTTGATAACCCTTTCTCTTTCGAAACATTTAATACCACCTTCCTCCAACCTGTACCTCTATTTTTTGTGGGCTTCCAAGTCTCTGTCCCTGATGAGTTTATTGCTGAAATCAGCTAAGAGAATTATCCAAATGAATGCTTAACACCTGTTTAAAAATAATCAAAACTCACCAAAATCTGAACATAAGGTTTATTTTGAGCAGTTATAGTCTATATGCATATAGGGAGGCCATTTTGATTCCAGAAAAAGCAAATGGCTTGAAGAAGCTAGGCACAGTGGGGCTTGTATAGGTAAGAGGAGGGAGAAATATAGAAGATCAACCATTGGTTAATTTTAACCTGATTGATTAAACCCTGCCTTCCCCCATTTCTAAGATCAACTGATATCAGATTATTCCTGGCCTGGCTGCTAATAATTTGGCCCTCCACTCATCTGCAACCATGAGGTTTTTTGAGATTTAAATTAGGAGGTAGTAGTTTGATAAGGAAGATGGAAGAAGAAATGATGTCTTTGAATTATGGTGCTGGTGAAGAATATTGAAAATACCGTGGACTGCCAGAAGAATGAACAAATCTGTCTTGAAAGAGTACAGCCAGAATGCTCACTAGAAGCAAAGATGTCAAGACTGTCTCTCACATACTTTGGACATGTTATCAGGAGGGACCAGTCCCTGGAGAAGGGCATCATGCTTGGTAAAGCAGAGGGTCAGTGAAAAGGAGGAAGACTCTCAACGAGATAGATTGACATAGTGGTTGCAACAATGGGCTCAAGCATAACAATTGTGAAGATGACACAAGACCGGGCAGTGTTTCCTTCTTTTGTACATAGAGTCTCTATGAGTTGGAACTGACTCAATAGCACCTAAAAACAACAACAACAAATTTGATGATTATCCTTTTCTAGCTGGATAAAATTAATTTACATTTCTATAGAGCAGTTTAGAATTAGTCGACCATTCAACCTTTTCAAGAGGTAGCATACAATCAGGAACCTGTGGTACTGAAGGAAGAAGTCCAAGCTGCTGTGAAGACATTGGCAAAAAACAAGGCTCCAGGAATTGATGCGATATCAACTGAGATGTTTCAACAAACGGATACAGCGCTGGAGGTGCTTACTTATCTACGCCAAGAAACTTGGAAGGCAGCTACCTGGCCAACGGACTGGAGCAGATCCATATTTATGCCTATTCCCAAGAAAGTGATCCAATCAAATGCAGAAATTATCATTAATATCACACAGAAGCAAAATTTTACTGAAGATCATTCAAAAGCAGCTGCAGCAGTATATTGACAGGGGACTGCCAGAAATTCAAGTAGGATTCAGAAGAGGACATAGAACCAGGGATATCGTTGCTGATGCCAGGTAGATCCTGGCTGAAAGCAGAGAATAACAGAAAGATGTTTACCTGTGTTTTATTGACTATGCAAAGGCATTCGACTGTGTGGATTATGACAAACTATGGATAACACTGTGAAGAACAGGAATTCCAGAACAGTTAGTTTGTGATAATGAGGAACCTTTACATAGATCAAGAGGCAGTTGTTTGGACAGAACAAGGGGATACTGACTGGTTTAAAGTCAGGGAAGGTGTGCATCGGGGTTGTATCCTTTCACCATACCTATTCAATCTGTATGCTGAGCATATAACCCGAGAAGAACAGGGCATCAGGTTTGGAGGAAGACTCATCAACAACCTGCATTATGCAGATGACACAACCTTGCCTGTTAAAAGTGAAGAGGACTTGAAGCATTTACTGATGAAGATAAAAGAGCACACAAAGCCTTCAGTACGGATCATACCTCAACATAAAGAAAACAAAAATCCTCACAACTAGACCAGTAAGCAACATCATAATTAACAAAGGAAAGGTTGAAGTTATCAAGGATTTCATTTTACTTGTATCCACAATCGACACCAGTGGAAGCATGAGGCAAGAAATCAAAAGACGCATTGCATTGGGCAAATCTGCTGCAAGGGACCTCTTTCAAGTGCTGAAATGCAAAGATGTCACCTTGAAGACTAAGGTGCGCCTGACCCAAGCCATGGTATTTTCCATCGCATCATATGCATGTGAAAGCTGGACAATGAATAAGGAAGACTGAAGAAGAATTGATGCCTTTGAACTGTGGTGTTGGCAAAGAATATTGAATATACCATGGACTGCCAAAAGAATGAACAAATCTGTCTTAGAATAAGTACAACGAGAATGCTCCTTAGAAGCAAGTATGGTGAGACTGCATCTCACATACTTTGGACATGTTGTGAGGAGGGGTCAGTCCCTGGAGAAGGACATCATGCTTGGTAAAGTACAGGATCAGCGGAAAAGAGAAAGACCCTCAACAAGATGGCTGCAACAATGGGCTCAAGCATAACAACCATTGTAAGGATGGCACAGGACTGGGCAGTGTTTCGTTCCGTTGTGCATAGGGTCACTATGAGTCGGAACTGACTCGATGGCACCGAACAACAACAACAAGAACATAGAGCGGTTTCTGACAGGCTTTTGCAGTTTGGGTCAGGCTTTTTATGGTTAATATTTAGTTTCGTGGATAAGAAAAACTTTAAAATCAAAGTAAGATGTCTGTGATTAATTTTCCTATTCAACCCACCCTAGCCTCAATTGTTTCTTGGATCCTACAATTGGAACAGCTTTCATAGTTACTCCATCTTGAAACCTATCATCACTTATCTGCTATTATCAGCAAGATTTCAATTGTAGAAATTTCTCATCTTGGTCATTCTTCTCAAGTAGTGACTGCCATCCTCACTCTCAGTATATATCCTCAAATGGAAAAAAAATAGAGCCATTTACCCTTTCCTTCTCTCTCGAAAGAGGAAGGATTCCATAGCCTGTTTTCACAGGCTTTCCTTTTCACATGTCCTCGCAATTCAGGTCCTCCTCCTCCCACAGAAAGAAGACTACCCTTGTAATAGATATCCTTGCCCTCTTTCACTACCCAGCGCTGTCGAGTCGATTCTGATTCATACTGACCCTATAGGACAGAGTAGAACTGCCCGATAGAGTTTCCAAGGAGCGCCCGGCAGATTCCAACTGCCTACCTCTTGGTTAGAAGCCATAGCACTTAACCACTATGCCACCAGGGTTTCCTGGACCTTTAAAATCTTCCTACCAGCAGCCCATGTACATTTGAAACTTCTCTAAAATATTTCCTGAGGTTTGATACCCTACTAAGTTTCTGACCCTTCACTTTCCTTTCGTTGTCAAATTCCTCAAAAAGCTGTGTAATTCTTCTGCTTTTTTTTTCATCTCTTTAATTATGTTATTTCGTGAATTACATAAATGGCATTTTGCAGTATGTGTCCTTTTGATATATAACAAAGGCCAAACAAACCAAACCCATTGCTGTCTAGTTGATTCCAACTCAGAGTGACCCTATAGGACAGAGTAGAACTTCATCATAGGGTTTCCAAGGACAGCTAGTGGATTTGAACTGCTGACCTTTTGATTAGCAGCCTGGGCTCTGAACCACTGCTCCACCAGGGCTTCTGATATATAACAAGGAGTTATATATACATGCCCACCACCCTTCAGTCAGTTTGTCCTACTGTGGTGGCTTGTGTGTTGCTATGAGGCTGGACACTATGTCACATATCAACAGAGTCACCCATGATGGACAGGTTTCAGCAGACCTTCCAGACTCTACTAGGAAAAAAGGCCTGGTGATCTAATTGTAAAAACTAGCCAGTGAAAACTCTATGTATTCTGGATACACATCCCTTATTAGATATATGATTTGAGAATGTGTCCTCCCGTTCTGTGGGTTGTCTTTTCACTTTTTAAAAAATTTTATTGTGTGGTAGGTGGAAGTTTACAGTGCATATTAGTTTCTCATTCAAAAATTTATGCACAAATTGTTTTGCGACATTGGTTGCAATCCATGTGATGTGTCAGCACTCTCCCATTTTCCCTTTCCACCCCAGGCTCTCCATGTCCGTTCGTCCGGTTTTCCTGTTCTTTCCTGCCTTCTCGTCTTTGCTTTTGGGCAGGTGTTGCTAATTTGGTCTCTGATACTTGATTGAACTAAGAAACATGTTCCTCATGTTATGTGTTATTATCTGTTTTATAGGCCTGCCTGATCTTTGGATGAAAGGTGGAGTTAAGGAGTGGCTTCAGTTCTGAGTTAGCAGGGTGTCCAGGGGCCATAGTCTTGGGAGTTCCTACAGTCTCTGTCAGACTAGTAAGTGTGTTCTTTTTTTGTGAATTTGTATTTTCTTCTACATTTTTCTACCAATCCGTCCAGGACTCTCTGTTGTGATTCCTGTCAGAGTAGTGGGTAGTGGTAGCTGGGCACCCCCTAGTTCTTCTAGGCTTAGGCTGGTGGAGGCTGTGGTTCATGTTCCATTAGTCCTTTGGACTAACATTTTCCTTGTGTCTTTTTATTTTATTTTCATTCTCTTTTGCTCCAGATGGGATGGGACCAATGGATGTACTTTAGATGACCATTCATAAGCTTTTAAGACCCCAGACACTACTCACCGAAATAAGATGTAGGACATTTTCCTTATGAACTATGTCATGCCAATTGACCTAGACCGTGGTCCCCAGCCCTCAGCCACAGCAATTCGTTCCCTCAAGGTCTTCGGATGTGTCTAGGAAGCTTCTATGGCTTTGCCTTGGTCAAGTTGTGCTGCCTTTCCCTATGTTGTGTGTCTTTCACTTCATCAAAGGTAACAGTTGTCTACTATCTAGTTAGTGATTTCCTCTCTTACACCTTTCTTAATGTCTTCTTAGTCTTTAATATCATACAAATTAAGCATTACTCCTATCCTCTTTCTAAAATTACTCACTCAATTATCATTACTGTCCTCCTAGAGATGAAACCAAACTGTCCTTTCTGGGTCTTCATTCTCCTTAAATTCTGTAGAATTTGATTGAGTTGGCTACCTTCTTCTTGGATCTCTGTCTGTGAAATTGTATATCTCCAGTTATCATCCCATTTTCTTGACCATTTCTTTTTCTCCTCTACTGCTTTGTTTTCTTTTCTTTTTTTAAATATAGCTTTTCTAAAATTCTCATTCCCTTAGAATTACCACTCACTCCAAGTTTTCAAAAATCTTATGTAGGTTGATGACACTGAAAAGTACAATGCTAGCTACTACTTTCTCCATATTCCTAAAGTCAGATTTATAGATTATTATCAAATAATGCTCCCTGAATATTCCTAAGGTACTAAAAAAAATTTTTTTTAAAGTACTAAAGTACAACATAATTACAACTAAACTAATAAAGGGAGTTTTGTTGCTTCTAGCCATGAAGGATTAACTGATATGAGACTAAATCTCCTAATAAGAATAATTATAAGAGCTATTTACTTATAAAACATTTGTTTGAAGGCATCGTACAGCCAGAGGATGAAGGGTCAAGATCCCAGAAAGAAGGAAATAAATTGAGACGCCATCCTTCCTTGATACAATCTGAAAACTCATGGAGGATGAACCAAGGAGAAAGCAATTGCTAAGAGAATGAAATCCAGGTATCAAGGCCCACGATGGAAAAGGTACCCTGATAATCATTCCATAATTTTAGTGATGCTCCAGAATGGAAACTGCCCCACAGGGTAAGGGAAAAGTGGTAATAGAGCAGTTTCAACTAGAACAATGTGATCTGCCTACCTCCATCTTTTATCAGAAGAATTTTAAATCCTCTCTGGAGGAAAATAATGTTATCTAGAGCCTCTACAAATGTTCATATACAATGTCCCACATTCAATCAAAAATTAAAAGTCATGGCAGGAAACAGAACCAACTGACCAAAAAATCACAACAAATCAAGACAATTAAACAGAGCCTAGATTTTTTTTTTTAAACAGAGCCTAAGATTTTTTTGTTTTTAAACAGAGCCTAAGATTTTTTTTTTTTTTTTTAAGATGATACAGGAACTGGAGTTATCAGACACGGACTTTAAGATTTTATAAATTTGATTAAGTCATGCTAGAAAATAAATGAAAAAAAATAGAAATTTCCCCCAAAGAATTGGAATCTATGAAAAAGAATCAGATGAAAATTCTTGAACAAAAAGTATAATAACATGAAATTAAGAACTGACAGAAAGTAATCAATAACAGATTAGTGCAGCAGAAAAATAAGGTAGTGAACTGTAAGATAGATCAGTGGAAATATACACACTAAAATGCAGAGAGAAAAAATCTTTTAAAAAAATCAGGAAAGAGTGTAAAAGATATATGGGGCATGCTAAAAAAAGATCTATCATATGTATAATTCATATGCCTGGCAAAACTGGAGAGAGAGAATGAATAGAGACAATATTTGAAGAGATGCAAGTCAATAAATCAATAAAACTTTTGATTTCTTAAAATGTCAAGAAGTTCTATGAACCTAAATTATATCTTTACAAAGAAAATCACACATAGGTATAAAATCATAAGTCTGATGACAAAGACAAAGAGAAAAATATTAAAAGCATTCAGAGAAAATTGACATGTTCCTTCCAAAGGAGCAACAATACAACTGAAACCAAATTCTCAACAGATACAACACTAGCCAGAAAATAGGGGAATGATATATTCAAGGTGCTGAAATAATGGAACTGCCAACTTAGAAATCTATACTCAGTGAAAATACCCTTCAAAAAGAAGGAGATAATAAAGACATTTTCAGGAAAAAAAGAAAACCTAATCAAATTCATTAAAGAAATACTATAAAAAGAAGGAAAGGAAGAAGGAAAATTATCTGAATTGGAATTATGGTAATGCAAGAAGGTATATACAAGAAGTTACCAGAAAAGGTAAATATGTGCATAAAATTACTGGTCAAGACAACACCCATTATTCTATATTGTTTTAAATATATGTAGAATTAAAATATATAACAACAGTAGCCCTAAAGCCCAATGAGGATAAATGGAGTTAAAATGTTGTAAGATTTTTGAATTCCTCAGCAAGTGGTAAAAGATGTAACTTAAAAAAACTTAAGCTAGAATCAAATAAGTCAAGGATGTATTTGTAATGTTTAGGGTAAATAGTAATAGAATAATAAAATAATGCAAAATTAACAGTGAAAGTTGAATAAAAAGATACTTGATTAATTCAAAAGAAGGAAAAATACCAAGGGCAAGGAACAAAAAGGGGAGGAGGACATGTAGGAAATAATATATTTACACAGAAATATATCACTAGTTACATTAAATAAAATTGGACCAAATACTCCAAGTAAAAGAATAAGATTGTCAGACTGAATTAAAAAAAAAAGAAAACCTCAGAGAAACACTTAAAATATAAGTGTATCAAGAGTTTTAAAGAAAAAGGATGAAAAAATTCACACTGAAGTATTACTAAAGAAGAACAATTTAAACCTGGAAAGGTCAATAAATAGAATATAACGATCCAAAAAAAACTATGCACCTAATAATATAGCTTCAAAATATAAAGCAAAGGCTAACAGACCAACAAAGAATAATAGACAAATTCAAAAGCAATGGATTGAGCTAGCAAACTAAAACCAGTAAGGATAAAGAATTTTGGGAAATATATATATATATATTTGGCCAACAAATGCTGGGGTATAGTGGTACTCTCAACAAACTCCACAGAATTGAAATTATAAAGGATACATATTCTGACACAATGGAATTAAATTAGAAACCAATAACCAAACACCTTGAAGCCTGGAAATTAAGCAACCTATTTCTAAATAACACAAGGATAAGAAAAGAAAATGTAATGAAAATTGGGTAAGATTTTGAACAGAATGAAATACCAATAATACATGTCAAAATGTGATACAGTAAAGCAGCACTTAGAGGGAGGTAAAATTAAATACATAAAATACAAAAAAAAACCCTAAAGTCAATAATCTAAATTTTTTATCTCAAGAAGCTAGAAAAAGAATGGAATATCAAGTGCCAAAAGTAGAAGAAATAAAAATATAAGCAGAAATCAATAAAATATAAAGTAAACACACAAAAGAGGAAATCAGCAATGCCAAAAGCTGGTTCTTTGAAAATATTTTAAATATCTATAAGTCAGACCAACAACAATGAAGAATATGTTGTTGTTGTTGTTAGGTGCCGTTGAGTCAGTTCCGACTCATAGCGACCCTATGCACAACAGAACAAAACACTGCCCGGTCCTGCGCCATCCTTACAATCCTTATGCTTGAGCTCATTGTTGCAGCCACTGTGTCAATCCACCTCGTTGAGGGTCTTCCTCTTTTCCGCTGACCCTGTACTCTGCCAGGCATGATGTCCTTCTCCAGGGAGTAATCCCTCCTGACAACATGTCCAAAGTATGTAAGATGCAGTCTCGCCATCCTTGCTTCTAAGGAGCATTCTGGTTGTACTTCCTCTAAGACGGATTTGTTCGTTCTTTTGGCAGTCCATGATATATTCAATATTCTTCGCCAAGACCACAATTCAAAGGGGTAAATTCTTCTTCGGTCTTCCTTATTCATTATCCAGCTTTCACATGCATATGACGTGATTGAAAATACCATGGCTTGGGTCAGGCGCACCTTAGTCTTCAAGGTGACATCTTTGCTCTTCAACACTTTCAGGAGGTCCTTTGCAACACATTTACCCAATGCAATGCGTCTTTTGATTTCTTGACTGCTACTTCCGTGGCTGTTACTGTGGATCCAAGTAAAATGAAATCCTTGACAACTTCAATCTTTTCTCCGTTTATCATGATGTTGCTCATTGGTCCAGTTGTGAGGATTTTCGTTTTCTTCATGCTGAGGTTCAGTCCATACTGAAGGCTGTGGTCTTTGGTCTTCATTAGTAAGTGCTTCAAGTCCTCTTCACTTTCAGCAAGCAAGGTTGTGTCATCTTCATAACGCAGGTTGTTAATGAGTCTTCCTCCAATCCTGATGCCATGTTCTTCTTCACATAGTCCAGCTTCTCAGATTAATTAGGAAGAAAGACCCGGCATTAGCCAGTGAAAACCTTATGAATAAAGAATATATGTAGGAACAAATTGTTGTCTTTACAGAAATAAAGAGGGGCATTACAACAGATCCAAAAGGCATTTAAAAGTTAATAATAGGGTATCATCCATGATTTCCAGCCTTATAATTGGAAAATTTAGATGAAATTAAAAAATTCCTAAAAATGCAACTTTGTAAACTGATACAGAAGAAAATATAAGAGCAGCTCAATTTCAGGGGTAACATCATCAGAAATGATAGAATAAGGGCCTTCAAAAATCCTCTTCTTCATAAAAGCAATGAGAAAATTGGGAACAGTTGTCAAAATTAATGTTTCCAGAACTCTGAAAATTAATGAAAATATGTCACAGGAGCCTACTCCCTCTTACTGGATAAAAATCCCTTACATCATATGTGGATCTGGAAATCTCCTTTGAGTCTGAGAGCTCGAGTTATATTTAACAGTTTTGGTAAGGCAGGTGATGGAGGATACAGGGTGAAGTACTCATTTTATTTCACAGTATATGGAGCAACTCAGAATTACAGCCAGATGGCATAAAGTTTTCCATGCGGATAATGAGAAATAATACAAGAAGATAGCAAACTTGTAAAGTTAGAGCCACAATAGCAATCCCCAAATATGTGAATCTCATGGAACCATAGCTCTAAAAAATGAGGGAACTATTTACAGAGACTATTTAGCAACTATCAGACATAACAGATTCTACAAAGTTTTAATCCATTCACATAATTCAATGGTACAAGATAGCAGTATTTAACTCGGCACAATGTTCAAAGACACTTTTGATTTTGTTTAGCACAAACCATCTCTCATCTCCAAGGACAGAAGCACAGATGTCCAGTTGATTAACATAATAGAATTGTTTCAAGATTCATATAACATTGGTGATTCTTTGAATCCTAGTCAGCCTAACATATTTCAGGTTGGAGCAGTGCCAGAAGATTCTTTGCTGGCATTACCTTTTTATTTATTTATGTTTTACTTTTTACAGTAAAAAAACCTGAAACCTACAAAAAAGTCGAGTCACACAATGAACAGCTGTATATATTCTACTTGTATTCACGAATTATCAATACTTTTCCACATTCTTGCACTAGCATTCAACTTGGGTATAAATAGAAAAGCAACAACAAAAACAAAATAGAAAGAATTATAATTATGTGGCCAATGACATGACATGTCAACAACTCTGGATTTTTCTGGGCACTTAATTATCAATGATTCATGGCAGGGAACTCCTTTGAGCTTATACATTTTTTGAAACTGTTCTGTAAACTGTCAGGTTTAAAAATACAGCTTAGGACATGTGCTGGTATCTTCCTCTAGCTCAGTACAGACTCATACACAATTAATGATGCAGCACAGTGGGAAACAAACAAAATGAACAACAACGAAAAAAAAAAAACCACAAGAATTACTTATTTATACCTCAGATTGTTCCACAAAGGATTTAAGGTTGCTTTCAAAACAACATGCTATACAAAAGGATACAAATAAACATTTGAGAGGATTGGTATAAAGGGAAAAAAAGGTAAAACTGAAATTGCAGAGCATAGGTTCATAAAATTTTGTCTATAATAACACATCAAGTAGAATATTTGATAGGAATTTAGGAAAACGTACCTTGTCATTACAATTATTGCATCTGTATTTGTGTACAATGAACCTAGCTTCAGTTGGAAACTTAGCTTAAAGGAAAAGTATGACAAATTTTATTGTTTAACTTTCATTGCTGAATATGATGGATAAAGTTTGAAACATTTTAGCTGGCTCACTAAAAGCTAAAAGGTCAACGTGATAATGAACATAACTCACAGAGTCCATAAGATAGAAAAAAGCTAAGTTTTTCTTAGGTAACTTGCTTATTTTTAATATACAAGTTTCTCCTGTGGGTCCTAACAGAGAGGATACTATGGGAAGCAGTGGATGAAGTGCCTGACTACACTTTATGGTACGATGTAACAATGAGTTTCATTTGGTTTATGCCAACTCCCTCAGGTTCAGTCAATGGCTTAGTGCCCAAGTACCATTTAGTAAAAGCAATTTCTTTACTGAATGGTTATTAGACACTAAATAAAGCAACCCAAGTCTGCAGCTCTAATGATCTTGCAGCCTGACGCTAAGGTAACATTTAGAAAATCCAGAGCAGAGACACAGACCAGGGTACATGGATGGATTGGGTTGGGGATAGAGAGTAGGGGGAGATGGGAAGTTCATGAATATGGTGCAAAAATTGTCTTGGCAAAAACATTGATTTATGTCAAATTATATGTTGAAACATTCTAATTCTCCAAAGGGGTAGAGTGGTAAGAAATTTTACATTACAGGTAACGTAAAATCTCTGGTTAAGTGCTATAGCTGCTAACCAAAAGGTCAGCAGTTCAAATCCACCAGGCTCTCCTTGGAAACTCTATGGGGCAGTTCTACTCTGACCTATAGGGTCGCTTTGAGTCAGAATCGACTCAACGGCAATGGGTTCGTTTTGGTTTTTCTCCACAATAGCACAACAATTAGAATACCTGATAGGAATTTAGGAAAATATAACTTGTCATTACAATTATTGCATCTATATTTGTATAAAATGGACCTAGCTTACGTTGGAAATTTTAACTTAAAGGAAAAATATGACTTTTATTGTTTCTTGTTTTAACTTTCATTGCTGAATATGATGGGATAAAGAGATGGCCGTGCAGAGATTCTTGACAATGGATGCAGAAAGCTGAAGAAACCACTAAAACACATCGTTTCTCTTCTTCCTGAAAGTATCCTGTACTCTGGATCTTTTTCATTAGACCTGTACTGGAAATTGTATTTACCACAATGTGAAAGCTTTATCTTAAAGTACACTACTGCGTATGCATTCATTCATTCAATAAATACGCACTGAGTGCTTACTATGTGCCAGGAACTATTCTAGACACTGTGATTCAAAATAGTCAAAGCAAAATAGTCAAAATGGCTGCCTTACTTTCAGGTTAGGGAAGAAAGACAATAAACAAATATGTTCCTAGTGATGAATGCTATGAAGAAAAAGCAAATGAGGTAACAGAAATGGAGAGAGATGCGAGATGTGGAAAGGCAAGCTAGCTTATATAGGATGGTTGGGGGAAGGCTTGCCTATTAGGCACATCTAAGCAGTGACCTTAAGGAAATGAGAGAGTAAGTCATACAGATACCTGGAAGAAAAGTGATCCAGGAGAGGGAATAGTAAATGAAAAGCCCCTAAGGCAGGAGCATGCTTAATATGTTCCAGGAACAGTAACAAGGTAGGTTACTGGGGCTGGAACAGAGAGAGTAAAGGGTAGAGTGATAGGAGCTGAGATCAGGGAGGTACCCGGGATAAGATCATGCAGGGCCTTGTAGGCCATGGCCAGGGTTTTGATTTTACTCTAAGGGAAAAAAGAAGTCTTTAGAGGGTTAGAACAAAGGAGTGATATGACTTGACTTTCTTTTAATTTTTTAAAGGATCACTCTTGCTTCTGTAAGGCTAATAATAGACTGTAGAGGGCAAGGATGGAAGCAGGAAATTCAGTAGGAGGGAACCTATAAGAATCTAGAAAACAGATGATGGTGGCTTGTACCATGGTGATAGTAGTGAAAATGTTAAAAAGTGGTCAGTCTCTGGGTTTATTTTTAAGATAGACATAACAGGATTTGCTGATTTTATATAAAGTTTGAGAGATAGGAGTCAAGTAAAGCTATTTAGCTTGAGCAGCTGGAAGAATGGAGTCGTCATTTACCATATGGGGGAGATTGCCGCTGGAGGAGCAGATCTGGGATTGGGGTGTAGATGGGCTCACGTTAAGTTTGAGATAGTCAGGGTTCTAGAGGGAAAGAGATGGTATAGTCAAATTAGGTTAATTTGAAGGGAGATATTATAAAGGAACAAAGGTAAGATAAGCACAAGGGATAGTACAGTAATCCCAGGCTAATGTTAGTTGGATGTTTTGTGACCCCTAGGACTGACAGTGTAAGGAAGCAGAGAGGACTGTGAAGGACTGTGCAAAGGACTGTGAAAGAGAACTTTCTGAAGGAAGCAGCCAGTTCTCAGAGACGGTGGATTGAGAGAATCTGGGAAATAAATACCATATCCCAGCCTCCTCTCCTCCTTCCTGTTTGTTCTCCTGTTGGTGCTTCCCATTTTCTAAACCCAACAGGAAACAAAAGAGCAAATGAGCTTTTTAATGTAGTCCATAGAGTTCAACCTTCCACAGCATACAGCAAAAAAGGATAGAGAATGGGTCAGGAGGGGCAATGGGAAGACATTCAATATATCCAAGTGAAGATGTTGAGCTGGTTTAACAGTTGGATATGTATTTTTTCAAGAGAAAGATACTACACTCAATTTAGGAAGATTTTGGTGAAACCCTATGCCCTGGAACTGGTTGAACTGTTATGTAACTTTGAGCAGCCAGAGAATTCAGAAATAGTGTCTCCATTAAACACTATCATAGACTCCAGGATCACTGATATTTCTTGTTATATTAAGAAGTAGGTCATGAAATAATTGGCTGTTATGCTACATCCTAACAGCATGCAGCTGGATTAAAACCACTGGTGTTCTTCAGTTCAGGCAGCTCCTGATGATACCATCAAAGAAAATTTCTTCTTTTGTGAGGCCTTGTGAAAATTTCACTTTTACAAGTATTCTGACACACTTAAAAATTTCTTTGCCAACAAAAAAGAATACTGATGCTTTATGGATAGATGAAGTTCACTCAATGCTTTGGCAACCCTTCTGGTCATGCTTTTTTGGCTAAAAGAAGCTCCCTCCATCCAAAGCCCTGACTCATTGCTTTTTTAAAAATAAATTTTGTTTGTAGAAGTTTTTTTAATTTATAGAAAAAAAATGTGAAGATACTATAGAGAGTTCCCAGGTACCCCACACCCAGTTTCCCTTATTAACATCTTACATGTGCATGGTATATTTGTTACAGTTCATGAGCCAATACTCATGCATTATTGTTAACTACAATCCATACTTTAGATGGATTTCCTTATTTTTACCTAATGTCATTTTTCTGTTCCAGGATCCCATTCAAGACACCACATTAAATTTAGTTGTCATGTCTCCTTAGGCTTCTCTTAGCCATGGTAGTTTCTTAGACTTTCATTGTTTTTGATAACCTTCATAGTTTGGAGTATTGGTCAGGTGTTTTGTAGAATGTCTGTCAATTGTAATTTGTCTGATGTTTTGAATTAGACTGGAGTCGTGAGTTTTTGAGAAAAAGGTCACAAAAGTAAAGTGCCATTCTCATCATATCATATCAAGGGTGCATACTTGATTTATGACTGTTGATATTGACCTTGGCTAACGTAGTGTTAATTTGTCATAATGTGGTGGCTTACACAGTGCTGTGATGCTGGAAGCTATGCCACCAATATTGCAAATACCAGCAGGGTCACCCATGGTGGAGAGGCTTCAGCTGAGCTCCCAGACCAAGACAGACTGGGAAGAAAGATCTGGTGATCTACTTCGGAAAAATTGGCCAATGAAAACCTTATGAATAACAGCAGGACATTGTCTGACGTAGTGCCAGAAGATGAGCCCCTCAGGTTGGAAGGCACTCAAAATACCACTGGGGAAGAACTGCCTCCTCAAAATAGAGTCAAACTTAATGACATGGATGGAGTCAAGCTTTCGGGACCTTCATTTACTGATATGGCACAACTCAAAATGAGAAGAAAGAGCTGCAAACATCATTAGTAATTGGAATGTGGAATGTATGAAGCATGAATCCAGGAAAATTGGAAGTTGTCAAATTGATCTGCTTGCAGATCAATATCCTAAGCATTAGTGAGCTGAAATGGACTGGTATTGGCCATTTTGAATCAGACAGGCATATGCTCTACTACGTTGGGAATAACAAATTGAAGAGGAATGGCATCGCATTTATTGTCAAGAAGAACATTACAAGATCTATCCTGAAATAAAACACTGTTGTTGCTGTTATCGTTAGGTGCTGTCGAGTCAGCTCTGACTCACAGCGACCCTATGTACAACAGAACAAAAGGCTGCCTGGTCCTGCCCCATCCTCACAATTGTTGTTATGCTTGAGCCTACTGTTGCAGTCACTGTGTCAATCCATCTAGTTGAGGTTCTTCCTTTTTTTTGGCTGACCCTCTATTTTGCCAAGTATGGTGTCCTTCTCCAGGGACTGATTCCTCCTGATAACATGTCCGAAGTATGTGGGACAAAGTCTTTGCATCCGTGTTTCTAAGGAGCATTCTAGCTGCATTTTTTTTTAAATAATTTTTATTGTGCTTTAAGTGACAGTTTACAAATCAATTCAGTCTCTCACACAAAAACCCATATACACCTTGCTACACACTCCCAATTGCTCTCCTCCTAATGAGACAGCCCGCTCTCTCCCTCCACTTTCTCTTTTCGTGTCCTTTTCACCAGCTTCTAACCCTCTCCACCCTCTCATCTCCCATCCAGGCAGGAGATGCCAACATAGTCTCAAGTGTCCACCTGATCCAAGAAGCTCACTCCTCACCAGCATCCCTCTCCAACCCATTGTCCAGTCCAATCCATGTCTGAAGAGTTGGCTTTGGGAATGGCTCCTGTCCTGGGCCAACAGATGGTCTGGGGGCTGTGACCACCGGGGTCCTCTAGTCTCAGTCAGACCATTAAGTCTGGTCTTATGAGAAATTGGGGTCTGTATCCCACTGCTCTCCTGCTCCCTCAGGGGTTCTCTGTTGTGTCCCCTGTCAGGGCAGTCATCGGTTGTAGCCAGGCACCATCTAGTTCTTCTGGTCTTAGGATGATGTAGTCGCTGGTTCATGTGGCCCTTTCTGTCTCTTGGGCTCGTAATCGCCTTGTGTCCTTGGTGTCCTTCATTCTCCTTTGATCCAGGTGGGTTGAGGCCAATTAATGCATCTTAGATGGCAGCTTGCTAGCGTTTAAGACTCCAGATGCCACTCTTCAAAGTGGGATGCAGAATGTTTTCTTAATAGATTTTATTATGCCAATTGACTTAGATGTCCCCTGAAACCATGGTCCCCAGACCCCTGTCCCCGCTACGCTGGCCTTTGAAGCATTCAGTTTATACAGGAAACTTCTTTGTTTTTGGTTTAGTCCAATCATGCTGACCGCCCCTGTATTGTGTGCTGTCTGTCCCTTCACCTCAAGTTGTTCTTATCTACTATCTAGTTAGTGAATGTCCCTCTCCCACCCTCCCTCCGTCCCCCATCTCTTAACCACAAAAGAATGTTTTCTTCTCAGTTTAAACTATTTCTCAACTTCTTATAATAGTGGTCTTATACAACATTTGTCCTTTTGCAACTGGCTAATTTCACTCAGCATAAGGCCTTCCAGGTTCCTCCACGTTATGAAATGTTTCACAGGTTCCTCACTGTTCTTTATCGCTGCTTAGTATACCATTGTGTGAATATACCATAATTTATTTATCCATTCATCCATTGATGGGCACCTGGGTTGCTTCCATCTTTTTGCTATTGTAAACAGTGCTGCAATAAACATGGGTGTGCATATATCTGTTTGTGTAAAGGCTCTTATTTCTCTAGGATATATTTCAAGGAGTGGGATTGCTGGATCCCATGTTAGTTCTATTTCTAAATTTTTAAGGAAGCGCTGAATCGATTTCCAAAGTGGTTGTACCATTTGACATTCCCACCAGTAGTGTAGAAGTGTTCCAATCTCTCCACAGCCTCTCCAACATTTATTAAAAGAAATTATTTTGTGTTTTTTGGATTAATGCCAGCCTTGTTGGAGTGAGATGAAATCTCATTGTAGTTTTGATCTGCATTTCTCTAATGGCTAATGATTGTGAACACTTCTTCAGGAGTGAGATGAAATCTCGTTGTAGTTTCTTTTTTTTTTTTATAACTTTTATTAAGCTTCAAGTGAACGTTTACAAATCCAATCAGTCTGTCACATATAAGTTTACATACATCTCACTCCCTACTCCCACTTGCTCTCCCCCTTTTGAGTCAGCCCTTTCAGTCTCTCCTTTCTTGACAATTTTGCAGGCTTCCCTCTCTCTCTATCCTCCCATCCCCCCCCAGACAAGAGTTGCCAACACAATCTCAAGTGTCCAGCTGATATAATTAGCTCACTCTTCATCAGCGTCTCTCTCCCACCCGCTGACCAGTCCCTTTCATGTCTGATGAGTTGTCTTCGGGGATGGTTCCTGTCCTGTGCCAACAGAAGGTTTGGGGACCATGACCGCCGGGATTCCTCTAGTCTCAGTCAGACCATTAAGTTTGGTCTTTTTATGAGAATTTGGGGTCTGCATCCCACTGATCTCCTGCTCCCTCAGGGGTCCTCTGCTGTGCTCCCTGTCAGGGCAGTCATCAATTGTGGCCGGGCACCAACTAGTTCTTCTGGTCTCAGGATGATGTAGGTCTCTGGTTCATGTGGCCCTTTCTGTCTCTTGGGCTCTTAGTTGTCATGTGGCCTTGGTGTTCTTCATTTTCCTTTGCTCCAGGTGGGTTGAGACCAATTGATGCATCTTAGATGGCCGCTTGTTAGCATTTAAGACCCCAGACGCCACATTTCAAAGTGGGATGCAGAATGTTTTCATAATAGAATTATTTTGCCAATTGACTTAGAAGTCCCCGAAAACCATGTTCCCCAGACCCCCGCGCTTGCTCCGCTGACCTTTGAAGCATTCATTTTATCCCGGAAACTTCTTTGCTTTTGGTCCAGTCCAATTAGGCTGACCTTCCATGTATTGAGTGTTGTCTTTCCCTTCACCTACAGCAGTTCTTATCTACTGGTTAATCAATAAAAAACCCTCTCCCACCCTCCCTCCCTCCACCCCTCGTAACCACAAAAGTATGTGTTCTTCTCAGGTTTACTATTACTCAAGATTTTATAATAGTGGTCTTATACAATATTTGTCCTTTTGCCTCTGACTAATTTCGCTCAGCATAATGCCTTCCAGGTTCCTCCATGTTATGAAATGTTTCAGAGATTCGTCACTGTTCTTTATCGATGCGTAGTATTCCATTGTGTGAATATACCACAATTTATTTACCCATTCATCTGTTGATGGACACCTTGGTTGCTTCCAACTTTTTGCTATTGTAAACAGAGCTGCAATAAACATGGGTGTGCATATATCTGTTTGTATGAAGGCTCTTGTATCTCTAGGGTATATTCCGAGGAGTGGGATTTCTGGGTTGTATGGTAGTTCTATTTCTAACTCTTTAAGATAACGCCAGATAGATTTCCAAAGTGGTTGTACCATTTTACATTCCCACCAGCAGTGTATGAGAGTTCCAATCTCTCTGCAGCCTCTCCAACATTTATTATTTTGTGTTTTTTGGATTAATGCCAGCCTTGCTGGTGTGAGATGAAATCTCATCGTAGTTTTAATTTGCATTTCTCTAATGGCTAATGATCGAGAGCATTTTCTCATGTATCTGTTGGCTGCCTGAATATCTTCTTTAGTGAAATGTGTGTTCATATCCTTTGCCCACTTCTTGATTGGGTTGTTTGTCTTTTGTGGTTGAGTTTTGACAGAATCATGTAGATTTTAGAGATCAGGTGCTGGTCGGAGATGTCATAGCTGAAAATTCTTTCCCAATCTGTAGGTGGTCTTTTTACTCTTTTGGAGAAGTCTTTAGATGAGCATAGGTGTTTGATTTTTAGGAGCTCCCAGTTATCTGGTTTCTCTTCATCATTTTTGGTAATGTTTTGTATTCTGTTTATACCTTGTATTAGGGCTCCTAGGGTTGTCCCAATTTTTTCTTCCATGATCTTTATCGTTTTAGTCTTTATGTTTAGGTCTTTGATCCACTTGGAGTTAGTTTTTGTGCATGGTGTGAGGTATGGGTCCTGTTTCATTTTTTTGTAAGTGGATATCCAGTTATGCCAGCACCATTTGTTAAAAAGGCTATCTTTTCCCCAATTAATTGACACTGGTCCTTTGTCAAATATCAGCTGCTCGTATGTGGATGGATCTATGTCTGGGTTCTCAATTCTGTTCCATTGGTCTATGTGCCTGTTGTTGTACCAGTACCAGGCTGTTTTGACTACTGTGGCTGTATAATAGGTTCTGAAGTCAGGTAAAGTGAGGCCTCCCACTTTCTTCTTCTTTTTCAGTAGTGCTTTGCTTATCCGGGGCTTCTTTCCCTTCCATATGAAATTGGTCATTTGTTTCTCTATCCCCTTAAAATATGACATTGGAATTTGGATCGGAAGTGCGTTAAATGTATAGATGGCTTTTGGTAGAATAGACATTTTTACTATGTTAAGTCTTCCTATCCATGAGCAGGGTATGTTTTTCCACTTAAGTATGTCCTTTTGAATTTCTTGTAGTAGAGCTTTGTAGTTTTCTTTGTATAGGTCTTTTACATCCTTGGTAAGATTTATTCCTAAGTATCTTATCTTCTTAGGGGCTACTGTGAATGGTATTGATTTGGTTATTTCCTCTTCGGTGTTCTTTTTGTTGATGTAGAGGAATCCAAGTGATTTTTGTATGTTTATTTTATAACCTGAGACTCTGCCAAACTCTTCTATTAGTTTCAGTAGTTTTCTGGAGGATTCCTTAGGGTTTTCTGTGTATATGATCATGTCATCTGCAAATAGTGATAACTTTACTTCTTCCTTGCCTATCCAGATACCTTTTATTTCTTTGTCTAGCCTAATTGCCCTGGCTAGGACTTCCAGCACGATGTTGAATAAGAGTGGTGATAAAGGGCATCCTTGTCTGGTTCCCGTTCTCAAGGGAAATGCTTTCAGGTTCTCTCCATTTAGAGTGATATTGGCTGTTGTCTTTGCATAGATGCCCTTTATTATGTTGAGGAATTTTCTTTCAATTCCTATTTTGGTAAGAGTTTTTATCATAAATGGATGTTGGACTTTGTCAAATGCCTTTTCTGCATCAATTGATAAGATCATATGGTTTTTGTCTTTTGTTTCATTTATGTGATGGATTAAAAAAAAATGATTACATTAATGGTTTTTCTGATATTAAACCAGCCTTGTATACCTGGTATAAATCCCACTTGATCAGGGTGAATTAATTTTTGATGTGTTGTTGGATTCTATTGGCTAGAATTTTGTTGAGGATTTTTGCATCAATGTTCATGAGGGATATAGGTCTATAATTTTCTTTTTTTGTAATGTCTTTACCTGGTTTTGGTATCAGGGAGATGGTGGCTTCATAGAATGAGTTGGGTAGTATTCCGTCATTTTCTATGCTTTGGAATACCTTCAGAAGTAGTGGTGTTAACTTCTCTGAAAGTTTGGTAGAACTCTGCAGTGAAGCCGTCTGGGCCAGGGCTTTTTTTTTGTTGGGAGTTTTTTGATTACCGTTTCAATCTCTTTTTTTGTTATGGGTCTATTTAGTTGTTCTACTTCTGAATGTGTTAGTTTAGGTAGGTAGTGTTTTTCCAGGAATTCATCCATTTCTTCTAGGTTTGCAAATTTGTTAGAGTACAATTTTTCATAATAATCTGAAATGATTCTTTTAATTTCATTTGGTTCTGTTGTGATGTGGTTCTTCTCGTTTCTTATTCGGGTTATTTGTTTCCTTTCCTGTATTTCTTTAGTCAGTCTAGCCAATGGTTTATCAATTTTGTTAATTTTTTCAAAGAACCAGCTTTTGGCTTTGTTAATTCTTTCAATTGTTTTTCTGTTCTCTAATTTAATTCATTTAGTTCAGCTCTAATTTTTATTATTTGTTTTCTTCTGGAGCCTGATGGATTCTTTTGTTGCTCAGTTTCTATTTGTTCAAGTTGTAGGGACAGTTCTCTGATTTCGGCTCTTTCTTCTTTTTGTATGTGTGCATTTATGGATATAAATTGGCCTCTGAGCACTGCTTTTGCTGTGTCCCAGAGGTTTTGATAGGAAGTATTTTCATTCTCGTTGCATTCTATGAATTTCCTTCTTCCCTCCTTGATGTCTTCTATAACCCAGTCTTTTTTCAGGAGGGTATTGTTTATTTTCCAAGTATTTTATTTCTTTTCCCTAGTTTTTCTGTTATTGATCTCTAGTTTTATTGCCTTGTGGTCTGAGAAGATGCTTTGTAATATTTCGATGTTTTTGGACTCTGCAAAGGTTTGTTTTATGACCTAATATGTGGTCTATTCTAGAGAATGTTCCATGTGCGCTAGAAAAAAAAGTATATTTTGCAGCAGTTGGGTGGAGAGTTCTGTATAAGTCAATGAGGTCAAGTTGGTTGATTGTTGTAATTAGATCTTCCGTGTCTCTATTGAGCTTCTTACAGGATGTCCTGTCCTTCTCCGAAAGTGGTGTGTTGAAGTCTCCTGCTATAATTGTGGAGGTATCTATCTCACTTTTCAAGTCTGTTAAAATTTGATTTATGTATCTTGCAGCCCTGTCATTGGGTGCATAAATATTTAATATGGTTATGTCTTCCTGATCAATTGTCCCTTTTATCATTATATAGTGTCCTTCTTTATCCTTTGTGGCGGATTTAAGTCTAAAGTCTATTTTGTCAGAAATTAATATTGCTACTCCTCTTCTTTTTTGATTATTGTTTGCTTGATATACTTTTTTCCATACTTTGAGTTTTAGTTTGTTTGTGTCTCTAAGTCTAAGGTGTGTCTCTTGTAGGCAGCATATAGATGGATCGTGTTTCTTTATCCAGTCTGTGACTCTCTGTCTCTTTATTGGTGCATTTAGTCCATTTCCATTCAGGGTAGTTATAGATAAATAAGTTTTTAGTGCTGTCATTTGGATGCCTTTTTATGTGTGTTGTTTACAATTTCATTTTTCCACATACTTTTTTGTGCCGAGGCGTTTTTCTTAGTAAATTGTGAGATCCTCATTTTCATAGTGTTTGACTTTATGTTAGTTGAGTCGTTACGTTTTTCTTGGCTTTTATCTTGAGTTATAGAGTTGTTATACCTTTTTGTGGTTACCTTATTATTTACCCCTATTTTTCTAAGTAAAACCTAACTTGTATTGTTCTATATCGCCTTGTATCACTCTTCATATGGCAGTTCAATGCCTCCTGTATTTAGTCCCTCTTTTTGATTATTGTGATGTTTTACCTATTGACTTCCATGATTCCCTGTTATGTGTATATATTTTTTTAATTAATCTTAATTTGTTTGTTTTTGTGATTTCCCTATTTGAGTTGATATCAGGACGTTCTGTTTTGTGACCTTGTGTTGTGCTGATATCTGATATTATTGGTTCTCTGACCAAACAATATCCTTTAGTATTTCTTGTAGCTTTGGTTTGGTTTTTGTAAATTCTCTAAACTTGTGTTTGTCTGTAAATATCTTAATTTCGCCTTCACATTTCAGAGAGAGTTTTGCTGGATATATGATCCTTGGCTGGCAGTTTTTCTCCTTCAGTGTTCTGTATATGTCGTCCCATTCCCTTCTTGCCTGCATGGTTTCTGCTGAGTAGTCTGAACTTATTCTTATTGATTCTCCCTTGAAGGAAACCTTTCTTTTCTCCCTGGCTGCTTTTAAAATTTTCTCTTTATCTTTGGTTTTGGTGAGTTTGATGATAATATGTCTTGGTGTTTTTCTTTTTGGATCAATCTTAAATGGGGTTCGATGAGCATCTTGGATAGATATCCTTTCATCTTTCATGATGTCAGGGAAGTTTTGTGTCAGGAGTTCTTCAACTATTTTCTCTGTGTTTTCTGTCTCCCCTCCCTGTTCTGGGACTCCAATCACCCGCAGGTTATCCTTCTTGATAGAGTCCCACATAATTCTTAGGGTTTCTTCATTTTTTTAAATTCTTTTATCTGATTTTTTTTCAGCTATGTTGGTGTTGATTCCCTGGTCCTCCAGATGTCCCAGTCTGCATTCTAATTGCTCGAGTCTGCTCCTCTGACTTCCTATTGCATTGTCTAATTCTGTAATTTTATTGTTAATCTTTTGGATTTCTACATGTTGTCTCTCTATGGATTCTTGCAACTTATTAATTTTTCCACTATGTTCTTGAATAATTTTTTTGAGTTCTTCAACAGTTTTATCAGTGTGTTCCTTGGCTTGTTCTGCAGTTTGCCTTATTTCATTTGTGATATCTTTAAGCATTCTGTAAATTAGTTTTTTATATTCTGTATCTGATAATTACAAGATTGTATCTTCATTTGGGAAAGATTTTGATTCTTTTGTTTGGGCGGTTGGAGAAGCTGTCATGGCCTGCTTCTTTAAGTGGTTTGATATGCATTGTTGTCTCCGAGCTATCACTGGGAAACTAGTTTTTCCAGAAAATCCCCTAAAAAAAAATGCAGTCAGATCCCTATCAGAGTTCTCCCGCTGGCTCAGGCTATTCGGATGTTAATGAAGCCGCCTGGGGAGGGTGGGGGAGGGAACAGAGAGATAGGAGAGTAGCACCTCAGAATATAGCCAGAGTTGCGTGTCTTGCTTGGAATGACTATTATATCTGAGATTCCCACGGGCGCGTCACCTATGTGTGCTGGCTGTGTGGAGATTGCCCCCCGGGGGTCTGGCCCGCTGGAGTCACGGTCAGTTCCTCTGCTTCCAGCCCCACGCCCAGCGTCAAGGCTCCCCTACTGGGACGGTGCACTCTCGACTCCAAAATCAATTGCTGCCTCCCGGGGACTTCTCGTCCCTCCAGCCACGTGGCCGTGCCGCTCCTGCGAACCAGTTGGGCCTCCTCCCGGGGTTAGTTCAGATGGGTGGAGCAGCTCCCCGTGCTTGTGCCGTGACTGAGTGTCCCGGCTGGGACGCTGTTCTCCCCACTCCAATACCAGTCGCTGCCTCCCGGGGACTTCTCCTATCGGTTGCGTCCCACGCCGCCCGCGCAACCTGGCTGGGCCCCTTCCCGGGGTTAGTTCAGGGGGGTGGAGCAGCTCTCCGTGTTTATGCCATACCTGCGTCCAGTCCAAATCCTGGCGAGACGGTTCCCCGGCTGGGACGCTGCTCTTCCTGCTCCAAGACCAGTCACTGCCTCCCAGGGACTTCTCCTACCGGCTGCGTCCCACGCCGCCCGTGGAACCGGCTGGTCTCCCTCCCGGGGTTAGTTCAGGGGGGTGGAGCAGCTCTCTGTGCTTGTGCCGTACCTGACTGGTACGCTGGCTCCAGGCTCTGGAAACAATCGCTGCTTCCCCGTATTAGTTCGTTCTCCGTCTCTAAATCTGTGTTTGTTGTTCAGGGTTCGTAGATTGTTATGTATGTGATCGATTTACTTGTTTTTCTGTGTCTTTGTTGGAAGAGGGATCCGAGGTAGCGTCTGCCTAGTCCGCCATCTTGGCTCCGCCTCCTCATTGTAGTTTTGATCTGCATTTCTCTAATGGCTAATGATTGTGAACACTTCTTCATATATAGCTACCTGAATGTCTTCTTTAGTGAAGTGCCTATTCATATCTTTTGCCCATTTTTTAATTGGATTATTTGTCTTTTTGCAGTTGAGTTTTTGCAGCATCATATAGATTTTAGAAATCAGGCACTGATCTGAAATGTCATAGCTAAAAACTTTTCCCCAGTTTGTAGATAGTCTTTTTACTCTTTTGTTTGATTTTTAGGAGCTCCCAGTTATCTAGTTTTTCTTCTACATTCTTTATAATGTTTTGTATACTGTTTATGTCATGTATTAGGGCTCGTAACCTTGTCCCTAATTTTCTTCAATGATCTTTATTGTTTTAGATTTTATATTTGGGTCTTTGATTCATTTTGAGTTAGTTTTTGTGCATGGAATGAGGTATGGGTATTGTTTCATTTTTTTTGCAGACGGATATCCAATTATGCCAGCACCATTTGTTAAAAAGACTGTCTTTTCCCCCATTTAACTGTTTTGGGGTCTTTGTCAAATATCAACTGCTCATATGTGGATGGATTTATGTCTGCATTCTCAATTCTGTTCCATTGGTCTATGTATCTGTTGTTGTACCAGTACCAGGGTGTTTTCACTACAGTGGCAGTATAATAGGTTCTAAAATCAGGTAGAGTGAGCCTTCCCAATCTGTTCTTCTTTTTCAGTAATGCTTTACTTATCCAGGGCCTCTTTCCCTTCCATATGAAGTTGGTGATTTGTTTCAACATCTCATTAAAGAATGTCCTTGGGATTTGGATTGGAATTGCATTTAATGTATAGACTGTTTTTGGTAGGATAGACATATTTATAATGTTAAGTCTTCCTATCCACGAGCAAGGTATGCTCTTCCACTTATGTAAGTCTCTTTTGGTTTCTTGCAGAAGTGTACTGTAGTTTTCTTTGTATAAGCCTTTTACATCTCTGGTTAGATTTATTCCTAAGTATTTTATCTTGTTGGGGGCTACTGTAAATGGCATTGATTTGGTGATTTCCTCTTCGATGTTTTTTTTGTTGGTGTAGAGGAATCCAACTGATTCTTGTATGTTATCTTGTATCCCGATACTCTGCTGAACTCTTCTATTAGTTTCAGTAGTTTTCTGGAGGATTCCTTAGGGTTTTCTGTGTATAAGATCATGTCATCTGCAAATAGAGATACTTTTACTTCTTCCTTGCCAATCTGGATGCCCTTTATTTCTTTATCTAGCCTAATTGCTCTGGTTAAGACCTCTAACACAATGTTGAATAAGAGCGGTGATAAAGGACATCCTTGTCTGGTTACCGATCTCAACTGGAATGCTTTCAGGCTCTCTCCATTTAGGGTGATTTTTTTTTGGCTGTTGGCTTCGTATAAATGCCTTTTATTATGCTGAGGAATTTTCCTTCTGTTCCTATTTTGCTGAGAGTTTTTATCATGAATCTGTGTTGAACATCACTGTTACCCTGTTTTGAGCTTTTTTTAAGCTCTTGCTTTGTTTTTTTGGATTTCCCTGTCTGGGTTGACTTCTGGTTGCTATGCCCAGTGTTCTAGTCTTGGGTTGATACCTGATATTATTGAGTTTCTAACCAAAGAACTCCCATTAGTATTTCTTGTAGTTTTGGTTCGGTTTTTACGAATTCCCTAAACTTGTGTTTATCTGGAAATCTCTTAATTTCACCTTCATATTTAAGAGACGGTTTTGATGGATATATGATTCTTGGCAGGCAATTTTTTTCCTTCAATTTTTTAAATATGTCGTCCCATTACCTTCTTGCCTGCATGGTTTCTGCTGAGTAGTCTGAGCTTATTCTTATCAGCTCTCCTTTGTAGGTGACTTTTTGTTTATCCCTCACTGTTCTTATAATTCCTCTTTCTCTTTGGTTTTAGCGAGTTTGATTGTAATATGTCTTGGTGACTTTCTTTTAAGATTTACCTTATGTGGAGTTTGATGAGCAACTTGGATAGATATCGTCTCATCTTTCACGATATTAGGGAAGTTTTCTCCCAACAAATCTTCCACAATTGTCTCTGAATTTTCTGTTGTCCCTCCCTGTTCTGGTACTCCAATCACTTGCAAGTTATTTCTCTTAATAGAGTCCCACATGATTCTTAAGGTTTCTTTTTTTTAATTCTTTTATTTGATTTTTCTTCAAATATATTAGTGCCAAGTGATCTATCTTCGAGTTCAGAAATTCTAGCTTCTACTTGCTCAATTCTGCTCCTCTGACTTTTTATTGAGTTGTCTAATTCTGTAATTTTATTGTTAATCTTCTGAATTTCTGATTGCTGTCTGTCTATGGATTTTTCCAGCTTATTAAGCTTTTCATTATGTTCCTGAATAATCTTTCTGGTTTCTTCAGTTCCTTTATCTGTGCGTTCCTTAGCTTGTTGTGCATATTGTCTCATTTCCTTCCTGATGTCTTGAAGGGTTCTGTATATTAAACTTTTGTATTCTGCATCTGGTAATTCCAGGAATGCACTTTCTTCTAGAAGATCCCTGGACTCTTTGTTTTGAGAGCCTGTTGAGGTGATCGTGGCCTGTTTCTTTATGTGACTTGATATTGACTGTCGTCTCTGAGCCATCTATAAGTTATTGTATTAGCTTATGCTTGCTTACTTTGTTGTAGCTTCTTGCTTTGTTTTGTTTTGGTATACCCCTATGGGTTGCTTGAGTGAGCTAGCTTGATTATTTTCTCCTTTCAAGCTCTGACATCCTGTCCCCAGATGGCTAGAGCTGTTATCAGGTATATCAGTCTAGGAGTCCATTCAGTTTTCTTGTATGAATTCAGCTCAGGTTTCCAGGTAGCTGATCATCAAGTTCATGGTACAGGCTCTGTCCTACAGTTTTAGAGGGGCAAGGGTAATTGGCTTATATACCAGTATCTGGTTGCAGCAGGGTGTCATGCTCTGAACAAGGCAGGGGGCTGAGAACTGACCCCCAAGTGTCTCTGAGGAAAGCACATCCCTGTTCCCTAGAGCATGCAAGTGGGTGGATTTTGCAGACGGACCATGGGTACCCAAAATTTTTGGTTGTAAGAACTGGGAGGTACCAGTTATCTTGGGACCCTGTCGTGGGTGGCTGGGTGACTTGAGTGGATCTACCAGTCTTTCAGTCCCTGATGTGGGTAGGTCAGGACCTTGATAATAGGCAAAGTAATTTCAAACTTCAAACACTCACCTCTCCACCGCACAGCTGAAATTGTTGGAGTCTGCCAACAAGGGCCTATTCTCCCAAAATAGGTCTACACATGTCCATGCAGAAGGGAAAGGTGCTCAAAGTCCATGGACGGTTTATGTCTGGACAGGAGCTGCTTCTGTCCTGAGCTCCCCTGGTTATTGGAGCTAGCAAATTATCTTTTCCCCCAATTGCAATTTTTTCCTTCCCCAAGGCTGGGAGGATGGCTCTAGGTGCTCAGCAGTGCCTATTCCAGGCCCAGGGAATTTAGCTGCTGAAGCTGGCTTGGGGGTGGGTGGGTGCGGTAAAATATACGCAAGTACTTAGCTTTTGGCGAGAGCACAGTTCTCAGGTTCCAGAGGTGTGAGTAGGCTGTGTGACTGGCTACTTCTCCCTGAGGAAACTGTGGCCAAATGCTAGTAGCAGCCAGCCGCTGCCACCTCCGCTCCGGGAATGGTGCCTGAGGGCTCCCCGCAATTCAGGTCCAGTAACTCCTCTCCGCTTCTGAACAGTCTCTTCCTCCCCCTGCCCCTCAGTTCATTTTCTAAGCTTGCCTTTGAAGGTCAGGGCTCCTAGCTTGTCACAAATATACTCATTTCACTTGTTTTTTTGGTTCTTTGTACACCACTACCACTTGTTGTAAAGAGGGCTCGGCAGAAGTGTCTGTCTATTCCGCCATCTTGGTTCCGCCTCCCTTTTTTTATTTTTCCTTCACTTTTTCCTTCTTTGATGCCCTTCCTCTCTCATGTACATTCTAATTTCTGATCTATGTAATTTTCCTTCAGCCTGAAGAACTTCTTTTAACGTTTCTTGCAAGTCAGTTCTTCTGGGCAATGAATTTCCTCAGTTTTTGTTTTCTAAGGAAATCTTGATTTCTTAATTTTTGAAGGATAATTTCACTGAATGTAGAATTCTAGGTTGGTGGTTTGTTTTGTTTTTCTCTCAATATTTTATGTATTTCATTCCTCTCTCTTCTTGCTTGCATGGTTTTTGATAAGAAGTCCACTGTAATTCTGATCCTTGTTCCTCTAATAGGTAAGGTGCTCCCCTTCTGTCAACATTTTCTCTTTGTCTTTGGTTTTCTGTAGAATATGATATGCTTAGGTGTGGTAGGGTTTTTTTCATTTGTTTTTCGTTTTGGTGCTTTTCCCTTCTTGTTATTATCTTTGTTTCACATCTCCATGGTTCAGTTTCTGTCATTAATTTTGGAAAGTTCTTGGGCAATATTACTTCTGCTCCATTCTTTCTTCTCCTTGTATAGCAATTATAAATGTTATAGCTCTTGAAAGTGTCCAACGGTTCATAAATGTTCGGTTTCTTTTTTTTCCCCAATTTTCTCTTTGCCTTTCACTTTGGAAATTTTCTATTGACTTATCTTCAAGCTCACTGATTATTTCCTCAGCTGCATCAATCTCCTGATGAGCCCATCAAAGGCATTCTTCATTTCTGTTTCAGTGTTTTTTATTTCTAGCATATCCTTTTGATTCTTTCTTAGAGTTTACCTCTCTCTCCTTACATTACCCATCTGTTTTGCATGTTGTCTACTTTTTCCATTAAAGTCCTTAACATATTAATTATGATTATTTTAAATTCCCTGTCTGATAATTCTAACGTCTGTGTCATATCTGAAACTGGTTTTTGATGATTGCTTTGCCTCTTCAGACTATGTGTTTTCTCGCCTTTTTTGCATGCCTTGCAATTTTTTTGTTGTTGTTGAAAGCTGGACATGATGTATTGGATAATAGAAGTGAGATAAACGGGTTTTAGTTTGAGGTTTTATGTTAATTTGGCTAGAATTGGGCTATATTTAATGTTTACTGTAGCTGTAGCTGACAGAGGCTTCAAATTCATCTAGTGTCTTTTTTTTTTTTTTTTTGTATTTGGGCTTCCCTAAGAAGTCCTCCTTAAGGAAAGTCTATGTCTTATAGCTCTTTCAGCTGTAATCCTGTGTTACACCCTGTTGATGTGGTGGTAAATTGTGATTAAATTTCAATCTTTTATTGATCCAATATCTCTGGGTTGTGGCCTTCAAAAGTGTTCCTTAGCTCCTCCCCCTCCTCCTTAGGTAAGGCACAAAGGTTAGAAGGGGCTGGAGTGGGAGTAATGCCCTTCCTCCAGGTGGGATACAGCTCTAGTAAAGTCTTTTCCCCTAGAGAGTAAAACTTCGTTATGGTGAATGCTCTGGGCATATATCAAAATGGTTAAATTGTTCCCTCCCCCTCCCTTGCCAGAGCCAAGAAATATATCTTTCTGCAGGTAAAACCAATGAAAGCATGTGGGCCTCTGGGACTCCAGGCCCCCAGAATTTCTTCACTTTCATGCTAGTCTACACTCAGCCTCCAGTAACTCATCAACATTGTCATTTAAATGTTCTTACTAGTTTATGGCTCCAGTGGCTTCTGCTCCAGGTAAGGAGATCTCGGCAGCGACTCTCTGGATTCATCTGTCTCTCCATATTTCAGGGTACCAGTTTGCCCTGTGACCTCAACTCTGTGACGGATCCAGGACAATTCTTAATCTTCAGTTTTTTTCTTGTTGTAATGACAGGAATGATGGCTTAGAAGCTCTTCACATGCTGAAGCTGAAACCAAAAGTCTAGTTCATTGCTTTTTATTCTGATATGTCTTCTAATAAAGACCACACCACCAAGCCTGATAGAAAGCTTGTCTCTGTCTGTGAAATTCTTTAACATCATCCACACCAGAGACTCACAAAGCTCTGGTCTAGATTGGCAGAAAGAATGGACCCATTCTTACAACAAGTAATATCTAAATATGATATAATAAAGTGGTTCATATAATTAATTATTTTCAGATAAATTTCAGTCCCTGGAATGTCATTCACAAAACCAACTCATCAAACAGCTTAGGGCTTGAATCCTGAATTTTCTGTATGTGACCTTGGTCAAGTTACTTAATATCTCTATACTGCAGTTTCTAACTGTAAAATGGGGATACCGATAGCTGTTATGCATGGTTTTGTGAACATTAAATAAGGTAATATATTTGACAGTGTAAAATGCTCAAGAATTTGGCTCCCATTCTTCACTTCTTAAATGTTACAGAAAATACTACAGATATACAATTCCAAATTTTGTATCAATATTAAAAAAATAAGAATGCAGTTAATATTGGCCAGTAAAGCCCAAAATACTTTTCATATCTGAAATTCCTTATAAGAGGACTAAGAACATAACAAAAAATGATGGTCTTCCCATAATGCAAGATGTAGCAAACTACTCTTGCCTTGAAAACTTAAAATACAAACAACCAAATAGGAAAATGGACAAAACACTGGAAGAGAAAGTTTTAAAAAAGGATATCCAAATGGCCAATAATATATTAACATGTGCTCAAATTGATTAGTCATCAAGGAAATGCAAATTAAAACCTCCAATAGACAATAACAAGAGTTGGCAAGTATATAAGGAACAGAAGATCTCATATATTTCTGGTGGGGATATAAATTGGTAGAATCTCTTTGGAATGCTTTTTCTCAGTATCTATTAAAGTTTAATATATACATACTTCACGACCTGGCAATTACACTGTGAGGCATATACGCAACAGGAATTTGTATATGTTCTCCATAACAGAGATAGGAATGTTCATAGTAGCACTATTAATAATAGCTCAAACCTGGAAACTATACAATGCCCATCAACAGTAAAACAGATAAACACACTCTTAAATTTTCATGATTAATATTGCACAGAAATGAAAGTGAATTAACTGTATACAAAACTATACGCAACAATAAAGATGACTCATATACATAATATCAAATGTGGTAGCTGTTTCCTCCAAAACCCAGAGGCCCATCTCCATTGTGCTTCCAAGGCAACCTGTATTTAAATCTATCATACACTCAGCTCATCGCAGAGCAATAACCTCTTCATTTGCCTATCCCACATATCTGGAAATGCTATGAGAGCAGGATATGTCTATCTCCCTATTGCCAGGGCTTAGCTTGACCCTTACTATATTGAAGCCACTTTCTAGCTCTATGACCTTAAGCAAGTTGCTATTCAACCTCTGTGCTTCATCAACTACCACACTTGGGTATGCTACCCAGATTTGTTTACCAGGTGTCTTAGTTTCTTAGTGCTGCTGTAACAGAAATACCACAAGTGGGTGGCTTTAAGGAACTAACCAAAACCAAACCTGTTGCTGTCGAGTCTATTCCAACTCACGGCAACCCTATAGGACAGAGTAGAACCACTTCATAGAGTTTCCAAGGAGCACATGGTGGATTTGAACTGCCATCCTTTTGGTTAGCAGCCGTAGCTCTTAACCACTACTCCTCCAGGTTTTCTCACAGTTTAGGAGGCCAGAAGTCTGAATTCAGGCCACTGGCTCTATGGGAAGGCTTTCTTTCTCTGTTGGCTCTGGGGGAAGGTATTTGTCTCTTTTCAGCCTCTGTTCCTTAGCTCCTTGGTGTTCTTTTTGTGGTGTGGCATCTGTCTTCCCCATCTGTGCTTGCTTGCTTCCGTGCCTACTCGGCTCCTTTTTTTTCTCAAAAGTGATTGGCTTAAGAAACACTCTATACTGATATGGCCTCATTATCATAACAAACAAAACCCTACTGCCTAATGGGATTACATCCACATTTATAGAGATTAGGATTTTCAACACATATTTTTGGGGGACACAATTCAACTCATAACACCAGGTAATCCATAAGACTTCCAGTTTTGAGTGTCCAATTCTAGAACAAAAAAGGGCTTGGTAGTAGGTCCAGGTTGTTGTATAATCTTCCCTGTCACTGGGGCCTTATGAGCCAGTATATTCAACAGTATTTGAAAATGTTTGTAGCAAATACAGATGTTATATGCAGCTTCTGAAAATCTCCCTTAAGGTTGTGAGAGTTAACAAGTTCATACATTTAAAGTGCTTAGAACAGGGACTGGCACAAAGCCCACAATCAGTGAATATTTATTTTAAAGAAAGGCATTCTTTACAATTTTGTTGAATGTATGGATGAATCCCCCCACATGTCTGTCAGTTTGTCGCGCTATGGGGGCTTGTATGTTGCTGTGATGCTGGAAGCTATGCCACCAGTATTCAAATACTACCAGAGTCACTCATGGCAGACAGCTTTCAGCTGATTTTCCAGACTAAGAGAGACTAGGAAGAAGGACCCAGTGGTCTACCTCTGAAAAGAATTAGCCAGTGAAAACCTTATGGACAGCAGCAGAACATTGTCTAATATAGTGTCAGAAGATGAGCCCCTCAGGATGGAAGGCACTTAAAATACGACTGGGGAAGAGCTGCCTCCTCAAAGTAGAGTCAACATTAATGATGTGGATAGAGCCAAGCTTTCAGGATCTTCATTTGCTGATATGGCATGATTCAAAGTTAGAAGAAACAGCTGCAAACATCCATCGGAACCTGGAATGTATGAAGTATGAATCTAGGAAAATTGGAAATCGTCAAAAATGAAATGGAAAGCATAAACATTGATATCCCAGGCATCAGCGAACTGAAATGGACTGGTATTGGTCATTTTGAATCCAAAAATCATATGGTCTACTATGCAGGGAATGACAGCTTGAAGAGGAATGGCATTGCATTCATCGACAAAAAGAAGATTTCAAGATCTATCCAGAAGTACAACACTGTCAGTGATAGGATAATATCCATACACCTACAAGGAAGACCAGTTAATACAATTATTATTCAAATGTAAGTACCAACCACTAAGGCCAAAGATGAAGAAATTGAAGATTTTTACCAACTTCTGCAGTCTGTAATTGGTCAAGCATGCAATCAAGTATGCATTGATAATTACTAGGGATTAGAATGTGAAAGTTGAAAACAAAGAAGAAAGATTGGTATTTGGAAAATATGGCCTTGGTGATGCTGGAGATCACGTGGTAGAATTTTGTAAGACCAATGACTTCTTCACGGCAAATACCTTTTTTCAACAACATATACAGTGTCTATACATGTGGACCTCACTAGATGGAATACACAGGAATCAAATTGACTACATCTGTGGAAAGAGACGATGCAAAAGCTCAGTATCACAAGTCAGAACAAGGCCAGGAGATAACTGCGGTTCAGACCATCAATTGCTCATATGCAAGTTCAAGTTGAAACTGAAGAAAATTAGAACAAGTCCATGAGATCCAAAGTACGACCTTGAGTATATCCCACCTGAATTTAGAGATCATCTCAATAATAGATTTGACACATTGTACACTAATGACGGAAGATAAGATTAGTTGTGGAATGACATCACACATGAAGAAAGCAAGAGGTCATTAAAAAGACAGGAGAGAAAGAAAAGACCTAAATGGATGTCAGAAAAGATTCTGAAACTTGCTCTTGAACATCGAGTAGCTAAAGCAAAAGGAAACAACAATGAAGTAAAAGAGCTGAATAGAAGATTTCAAAGGGTGGCTTGAGAAGGCAAAGTAAAGTATTATGATGACATGTCCAAAGACCTGTAGATAAAAAAAACCGAAAGGGAAGAACACACTCAGCATTTTCAAGCTGAAGGAAGTGAAGAAAAATTTCAAGTCTTGAGTTGCAATACCAAAGGATTCTATGGGGAAAATGTTAAATGATGCAGGAAGCATCAAAAGAAGATGGAAGGAATACACATAGGAACTATACCAAAAACAATTGGTCAATGTTCAGCCATTTCAGGAGGTAGCATATGGTCAGGAACCGATGGTACTGAAGTAAGAAGTCCAAGCTGCACTGAAGGCATTGGCGCAAAACAAGGCTCCAGGAATTGACGGAATACCAATTGAGACGTTTCAACAAAAGGATGCAGCACTGGAAGTGCTCACTTGTCTATGCCAAAAAATTTGGAAGACAGCTACCTGGCCAGCCAACTGAAAGAGTTCCATATTTATGCCTATTCCCAAGAAAGGTGATCCAACCAAATGCAAGTAAAATTTTACTGAAGATCATTCAAAAGCGCCTGCAGCAGTATATTAGCAGGAAACTTCCAGAAATTCAAGCCAGATTTAGAAGAGGACATGGAACCAGGGATATCATTGCTGATGTCAGATGGATCCTGGCTGAAAGCAGAGAATACCAAGATGTTTACCTGTGTTTTATTGGCTATGACAGTCCAAAGACTGAAATGAACTAAACCTTCAGGTAGGTTTTGAATCATTGTATTGTGGTGTTAAACTGAAATCTCAAAATCGCTCAAATTTTTTCATGAATTTAACTCTGTAAGTGGCTGGAGAGACTCACAATGCATATAAACATTCAATTAGCACTTTTAGGAACGATCTAAACATTCAGCAATAGAGGAATTGAGAGTAAATTATAGTATTACTATATAATGGAATATTAAGCAGACATTTAAAATCACAGTTGTAACATCTGTGTATCTATGCTGAAATAGGCTTATAACATTTGTAAATAAGAATTTTTTTTTTACAGTATCTGTGTCACAATTATAACTATAAAATTAATTATAGGCAAAGAATCTTAAAAAATAAAATTTGAAACTATAAAACAAGGGGTTATGGGTAATTTCCTTAATTATTACTATTATCATTGTTATGACAACATTATGCACGGCTGAAAACTGAAAAAAAAAAAAAAGTCAAACAACCAGGAAATTCAACTGTGTAATGTACATAACTTTCTAACTTTATAAAATGTGCTGCAGCTCAAAATATAGTAAATTCAACGATCATGTTATTATTGTTAGATGCTGTCAAGTTGGTTCTGACTCATAGCGACGAGCCCATTGTTGCAGCCACTGTGTCAATCCATCTTGCTGAGGGTCTTCCCTCTTTTTCACTGACCCTCTACCTTACCAAGCATGATGTCCTCCAGGCGCTGATCCTTCCTGATAACATGTCCAAAGTATGTAAGACAAAGTCTCACCATCCTCACTTCCAAGGAGCACTCTGGCTGTATTTCTTCCAAGACAGACTTGCTCTTTCTTTTGGCAGTCCATGGTATATTCAATATGCAAATATATGTTTACCCTTCAGTGACTAATTCCCCAAGGGTGGCTTCTTCCTGAGAAAGAGTTTTTCACAGATCCTCCCTATCTTCTGAAGTGCATGTGAACCATTTCTTTGGTTTCTCTCAAATTCTTAATTTTCCTAAAGGGAAATTTCTTGTAACTATCCTGTCTTGGGAAACCCTAGTGGCGTAGTGGTTAAGTGCTATGGCTGCTAACCAAAGGGTCAGCAGTTCAAATCCGCCAGGCACTCCTTGGAAACTCTATGGGGCAGTTCTACTCTGTCCTATAGGGTCGTTATGAGTCGGAATCGACTCAACGACACTGGGTTTGGTTTGGGTTTGGTTTATCCTGTCTTGATTTTTCTCCTCTTCTGGTTGTTTCTGCTCAGTCTCAGCCTCCTTTGCAGTCATTCTTCCTTTGCCCATCCCTTAAAATCACTGCTTTCTGAAGTTCTAACCTTGAACCTCTCCTCTTTTCTCTCTATACCCATCCTAGCCAAGCCCATCGATTGCTGTGGATTCATTCACCACGAGGCTATATGGCTGATGATTCTCGAATCTGTTACTCCAGACCTTGCCCCATATATTTCATCTGATTACCTCACAGGCTAATATGTTTAGACTTGCATTCATTCTTCGTTCTGCCCACTTCTTCCACCTTTTTTCTTCTATCTTGTGTATTGCCTATTTCTGTGAATGGTGAATTCCCTTCCCTCTTCCTTTCTAGAACCCCCCTTTAGTTAAGTTCCCAAATCTAATCAGTCACTAAGACCACAGGATTACACTTCTATGATATATCATGAATCCATCCTCCTGTCTACAAACTCACCACCATCACCTACTAACACAAGAATATATAACCTCTATTACAGGAAGCTTTCATGGATTAAATTGTGTCCCCCCAAAAATATGTGTCAACTTGGTTAGGCCATGATTCCCAGTATCGTGTGGTTGTCCTCCATTTTGTGATTGTAATTTTATGTTGAGAGGATTAGGTGGAATTGTAACACCACCCTTACACAGGTCACCTCCCTGATCCAAGGTAAAGGGAGTTTCCCTGGGGTGTGGCCTGTACCACCTTTTACCTTTCAAGAGATAAAAGGAAATGGAAGTGAGCAGAGAGTTGGGGACCTCATTCCACCAAGAAAGCAGCACCAGGAGCAGAATGCGTCCTTTGGACCTTGGGTCCCTGTGCCTGTAAATCTCCTCAACCATGGGAAGATTGAGGACAAGGACCTTTGTCCAGAGCCGACAGAGAAAGACTTCCCCTGGAGCTGACATCTTTAGCCTCCTTTACTGTGAGAAAATAAATTTCTCTTTGTTAAACCCACCCACTTGTCGTACTTCTGTTATGGCAGCACTAGATGACTAAGACAGGAACCATCTCATAATAACTAATGTCTCTACATTCATACCTGCCTCACTCCATTTTTCACATGATAGCCAGAGTGATCTTTGTGAAATGTAAGTTCATAAATATGCTCAATTATGTATTGCATAAATGACTGCCCACAACCTCCATGATAGAGCTCAAACAGCTCAGTCTAAGTTGTCTGAACAGCCCATCTTCAGTTTTCAATCTTCAGCCTCCTCCCCCACAGCAGACTTTACTGTACTGCAGGCTGTAGCCATTTCAAAGTATGAAAATGCCCCATGCACTTGCTTATGGCCAGGTAACACACATGATTCCCCCTGCCCAGGTGACCTTCCCCACAACCTTTTACTTAAGAAACTCCTAATCATCCTACAGGTCCAACTCACCTCATCCTTACAACCATTCCTAATCACCCTGTTTGGGTTGGTTGCCCTTCCTCTGTGGTCTACCTTCTGGTCTTCTATCCTCATGATTGTCACACTCAACATTAGATACCTATTTACTTGTTTGAGTCTCTCCACTAGAGGGCAAGTTTCTGGAGAGCAGGGAACATGTCCTCTCTTGTTGTCTGCCAGTGTATAGTGTATTCCCGAACCTGGCTCAGGACCTGGCCCATAAACAGACCAAGAAGCCAACAAACAAGAGTTTGGTGGCTAAGGCAGTGAAGAGTCTCTCCTTTCCCTGAGGCATCCTGAGGCAAGGATAACTTTTCTTCCTTCTGGACTCTTCCCTACAAAGTCAAGTGCATGCAAACTTGAGAAGTGAATTTTTAGTCTCTACATGCCTCCAATACCCCTTCCTGTCCTAGGCACCCAGGTACTGCACATTTTCTGCAATTTTCAGTCCATTGTGAGCTGCTCTAGTTGGGCTATCATTTTGAAAAACATCCTGGAGAATCTGTGGTATATGGATAAACTATTGATTCCCAGGAAAAGTTGTCTTTGGATTGGTAACAATGTTTGACTCAAGGGAATGAATCTTTAATAGCAGTATTTCAAAATTCTTGACAAGTATGCATGTGGTAGAGTGCGGTGGTTTAAAAACACTGCCCCAAATCCTTTATCACGTCTCCAATTGAGAGGTAAGATTCTTCCTTTGAATCTGCGTGTACATGTGAATGTTTTGACAGTAGAGAATGGTTGAAGTGATTTCATGTGACTACTAAGCCTGGGTCATAAAAGGTCATTCAGCTTTCAGTTGGTTCTTTTTAAACACCCACTTTTCGGACATCCTCCTCTTAGGATGTTTCCTCTTGGACTCAGCTGATACACTGTAAGAAGCTCAAGCCTCATGTAGAGGCCACATGTAGGTGTTCCAGTTGACAGTCCCAGATGAGCTCAGCCTTTGAGTTATTGCAACCTAGATGACATGTTGTCAGGAGAGATCAGTCTGTGGAGAAGGACATCGTGCTTGGTAAAATACAGGGTTAACGAAAAAGAGGAAGACCCTCAATGAGATGGATTGACACGGTGGCTGCAACAATGGGCTCAAGCATAACAACAATTGTGAGCATGGTGCAGGACCAGGCAGTGTTTTGTTGTACATAGGGTAGCTATGAATCAGAACCAACTTGACAGCTCCTAACAACAACAGATGCCAAGCATATGAGCAAAGAAGCTTCCAGATAATTCCAGCCCCAGCCATTCACTTCAACCCTAGTCATTCAAATCTTTCTATCCGAGGCCCCAGACATTGTGTGACAGAGATAAGCCATTCCGACCATATGGACTTCTGACCCACAGGATCTTTAAACATAACAATTATTGTTATTTTATGCCACTTAATCTAGGGTGGTTAGTTACATAACAATGACTGGAATAGTGGAGATAGGGATTTAGAGGGCAGGAAGCACATCTCCATTCCTCTCATATAACATATGACCCCATGTAGCAGTGGATTTCAAAGAACCCACCCACCAAACCAAACCAACTGTTGTCAATTTTGACTTAGAACAACCCTATGCGACAGAGTATAACTGCCCTGTAGGGTTTCTGGGGCTGTAAATCTTTACAGAAACAGACTGCAACATCTTTCTCCTGCAGAGTGGCTGGTGGGTTCAAACCACTGACTTTTCAGTTAGCAGCTGAGCACTTTAACCACTGCACCACCAGGGCTCCTAAAGATCCCACAGCATACCACATTTTTAGGGCTATGAAAGTGAGTTTTTGCTAGCATTCTAGTAAAGGAGGAGTCTGATTTGTAGATTTTTCCAATTTTCATTGTGGACTCCTACCCTCATCAATTTCAAGTTACCAATAGTTTAACAACTAGCTTGGAAAATTCCATAAAATTTACATATCAGCTCTCAGAAACTGGAACAGGTAAACTCTATCACATCACCGGGGTCGTGACCCTCTTGTGACTCAGTTGCCCCCTGAGCTCCTCAGCTCACCCTTGACATCTGAAAATTTATGACTCTCTACAATAGTAGGAAACCAGAAATTGGAATAAATTAGACAATGAGCTGGCCTTAAATTCATTTTTCTTCCAACCATGTCACTATAAAGCCATTGCCATGGAGTCGATTCCGACTCATAGCAACTCTATAGGACAGAGTAGAACTGCCCCATAGAGTTTCCAAGGAGCACCTGGTGGATTCAAACTGCTGACCTTTTGGTTAGCAGCCATAGCACTTAACCACTACACCACCAGATGTCACTATGTTAATTTAATAAACTCTGTTCCATGGACTTCTGGAGCTTTATCCATGAAATCTTTAATAAAACATATTCTACTAGTGATGGCCCTTCATTGTAGCTGTAGAATCAGGCTCTAGCTGTTTTAAGCAGAAAAGGACACATTATAGGGAATTAAGAAGTTTTCAGAATCTCCAAAAAAGACCAGGAAACCTGGTTTGGATACTACTAAATCAGAAATAACAGCAGCCAGAACACACACTAAATCACTACATAGAAACTCTCCTAGTGGCAACCTGCCTACTACAAGCTTATATGACACCAGAGGTACCCCACTTCAGATAAAACTGAGTTCAAATCCTGACAGATGCAGTTACTAGCACTGTGACCCTAAGTAACTTCTTGAGACTCTGTTTTCTATTAAATGGTTGTGAGGGCAGAGCCAACACAGTGCTATAGACAGAAGCATCATGCTGTCCCTCCACAACAAAGACCCAAAAAACTAAGTAAAACAGAGACAAATGTCAATTCTGGAACCCTAAGCATCAAATGAAGAGATAAAGAACTCAGCCAAGCACCAAACTGGAAAAAAAAAAAAAAAAAACCTGACAGAGGAGAGAACTAGGAGAGATACATGTGGAGGTCCCCTATCAGCTAACACAGCACGGATTCACCATCTTGGACTCCTGTTGGAGATCAGCAGACAGGGAGTACAGGAAAGCAGCTTCGCAGAGCTCTCAGGAGACAGGGCACCCAGTAACCAGCGATATAAGCGTTAGCACCCCCACATCCTTCTCCCCCCTGGTGCTTGGCCTCCACCGCTTAATAGTGGAATCCAGGAAAGCAAGGTCCATGCCACTTGGATTCTCCCCACCCACACTGGCTGGCTCCATCAGTGCCATATATTTGTGGTTGGTGTTGCTTTTTTCAGCTTCTTTTGGTTTCCTCCCTACCTCTCACCACCTCCCCCTTCTTTTCTCTCGAACACCTGGCTCCATGTGCCAGCTTTACTTCTTGAAAGGCTGTGAAGAAACACTCAGATGGGGAACTGTTTCCCTGGACCTTACTGCTTCGCTAGTGGGATCCCCCAGGCCTTTGTTTGTTTTGTTTTGTTTATTTGTTTTCTTTTTATTTTTGAGGCTTGGGAGCCACTTCTAGCCAGGCTATACCATCCGACTTGGGAGCCACGTCCCAGTCTCCACAGCCCCACCAGTGGGATGCCTGGGGGCATTTCCTTTTCTTTTTTTTTTTTGTATCTTGTTTTGTTCCATTTGTTTGTTTTCTTTTTATTTTCAAGCCCCTTCATTTTGTTTTTTTTTTTCCTAGCCAGACTGTACTGGCAGCCTGGGAACCACTTCCACGGTGTTCGCAGCCACATCGGTGGGATACCTGGGGGCTTTTCTTTTCTTTTCTTTTTTGTTTTGTTTCTTTCTGTTTCTTTTTTTCTTTTCCTTTTTCCTCTTTATTTTTCTTCATTTCTCAGTTTCTCTTCTCTCCACTCCAATGGCAAGCTCCCTTAGCACTCTTTTTTTATGTTTGTTTCTTTTTGGGGGGGGAACCCTGGTGGCGTAGTGGTTAAGTGCTATGGCTGCTAACCAAGAGGTCAGCAGTTTGAATCTGCCAGGTGCTGCTTGGAAACTTCGTGGGGCAGTCCTACTCTGTCCTATAGGGTCGCTATGAGTCGGAATCTACTCAACGGCAGTGGGTTTGGTTTGGTTTTTTGGTTTCTTGTTTGTTTGTTTTTGGCTCCTGTTTCTCTCTCTCCCTCTCTTTCTCTCTTTGCTTTTCCATACCCATCTTAGCTCCACAAAACACAACCTCCCCTCTCCTTCCTGCCTTTCTGCCCTGAGTGCTGAACATCACACCCCCCAGCAGCACAGTCACAGCCTACTGAAACCTGCCCTGCACTGATTCTCACCCACCCTGACAGCACTAGTAAGTCCCACAAACAGCCCAGCCCAGCCCCTCTCCTTCTGCCCTACCTGCCCTGCTACACCATAGCTGAGCCACTGGCCCTGGACATTGGACAAGGAAGTGAAAGGTATTGTGCTCACAGACAAACAACAAAGAACACACAGACCACCTACTCAGACATAAGCAAATAAAACAAAAAAGCAGGACCAAACAAACAAATCTGCAATCATTAAACAAAGAAAATAACTGCTGAATGTCCTGAAGACAGCAGACGGTAACAAAACTTAAAAAAAAGGAACAGGATGGTTTCAACAGGCAACCAAAATAAAATACCAGATGACTTTCCAGTAAAAGATTCAGAGCTATCCAAGAGTTGAAGCACAAAAGGAGACAAAAATGAGGAGAAAATAGATAAATTCATGGAAAAGGCAGGCAAATTCACGGAAAATACAGACAAAAATGGAAGAATTCAGGAAAATAATACAAGCTAAGATGAAAGACAAAGAAAAATCCTGAAAGCAGCTCAAGAAAAACAAAAAGTCACATACAGAGGGGGAAAAAATAAGACTAAGCTCTGATTATTCAGCAGAAACCACGCAAGGGAGAAGTCAATGGGATGACATATATAAAACCTTGAAAGAAAAAAAAAGCCAAGCAAGAATAATATATCCTGTAAAACTCTCATTCTTATATGATGGTGAAATTAGGATATTTCCAGATAAAGAGAAATTAACGGAATATGTAAAAACCAACCAAATTTACAAGAATTATTACAGGGAGGCCTTCAGTTTGAGAACAAACAACATCAGACTATAGCCTGAAGCGAGGATGCAAGATCACACCAGCCACATACCAAACTAGGAAATGAACTCTCAAGGGCTATCCAAAACCGAAAGATTTACAACAGCAAACCAGAGAAGTTAATCTATAAAAGACAACAACATCAGAACAATAAAAGAGGAAATAAACTGTGCAGGTGTAGAACTTTCAAACCTAGGAAGATAAAGGTAAATTTCAAGGTAGCCACAAAGAAAGTTAACAAACCTACTCCTCAAAATAAAGAAGAAAAACAAAAGTCTCAGTGGAAACAAAATCTACAGAAACAAAAGAAATGAAAAAAAAAATCCAAAACAAAAGGAATTCAGCACAGGAGAGTAAGAGGAACAAAGAAAATGTCAGCATCACACACACACACAAAAAAACTACAAAATGACAGCAATAAACTCACATCTATCAATAATTACACTGAATATAAAAGGCCTAAATGCACCCATAGAGACAGAGAAAGACAGAATGGATTCAAAAAAACATGATCCATCCATATGCTGTTTACAGGAGACACACTTTAGAAACAAAAATGTAAATTTATTAAAAAATTACAAAACCCAGTGCCGTCAAGTTGATTCCGACTCATAGCAACCATATAGGACAGAGCAGAACTGCCCCATAGAGTTTCCAAGGAATGTCTGGAGGATTCGAACTGCTGACCCTTTGGTTAGCAGCCATAGCACTTAACCACTACTCCACCAGGGTTTCCAAAATTATAAAAAATTACAGGATGGGAAAAAATATATCGAGCAAAGAGCTACCAAAAAAGAGCAGGAGTAGCAATAATAATCTCAGATAAAATAGACTTTAAAACAAAATCCATCATAAAAGACAAAGAAGGACACTATATAATGACTGAAGGGATGATCCATCATAAAGACATAACCATATGAAACATCTATGCACCCAATGACACAGCTCCAAAATACATGAAACAAACTCTAAGAGCACTGAAAAGAGAAATTGACAGTTCCACAATAATAGCAGGAGACTTCAGCACAGCACTCTTGGTAAAAGACAGATCATCTAGAAAGAAACTCAACAAAGATACTAAAGGCCACAATCAGCCAACTTGAACACATGGACTTATGTAGAACACCTCACCCAACAGCTGCAAAGTACACATTCTTTTCCAATGCACATGGAATGTTTTACAGAATAGAACACATCTTAGGCCACAGAGTAGCCCTCAACAAAATGTAAAACATTGAGATAATACAAAGTATCTTCTCTGACCACAACACCATCAAGGTAGAAATTACCAACAGGAAGAGAAAGGAAAAATAAAATCAATTTCAAGGAAACTGAATAACACCCTGCTTAAAAATCACTGGGTAATAGAAGGAATCAGAGATGCAATAAAAAAAATTCCTGGAATCAAATGAGAATGAAAACACATCATACCAAAACCTTTGGGACATGGCAAAGGCAGTCCTCAGAGGTCAATTTTATGGCAACAGATGCGCACATCAAAAAAAGAAGAAAGGGACAAAAATCAAAGCATTAGCTACACAACTCCAACAAACAGAAAGAGAACAGCAAAAAAAAAAAAAAAAAAAGCCACAGCCACCAAAACAAAAGAAATAATAAAGATCAGAGCAGAAATGAATGAAATAGAGACTAGAAAAACAATACAAAGAATCAAGAAAACAAAAAGTTGGTTCTCTGAAAGGATCAACAAAATTGACAAACCACTGCCCAAATTGACAAAAGAAAAACAGAAAAGGATGCAAATAACACAAATAAGAAATGAAATAGGGGACTTTACAACAGACAAGACTGAAATAAAAAGGATCATAACATGCTATTATGAAAAACTATACTCCAACAAATTTGAAAACCTAGAGAAAATGGACAAATTTCTAGAAACACATTACCTACCCAAACAAACACAAAATGATGTTGAAAATCTCAACAGACCCATAACGAGAGAAGAGATTGAAAAACTCCCAACAAAAAAAAAGCCTTGACCTGGAGGACTTCACTGAAGAATTCTACCAAACATTCAGAGAAGAGCTTACACTAGCACTACTCAAACTATTTCAGAACATAGAAAAGGAACCAATACTTCCAAATCCATTCTATGAAGCCAGCATAACCCTGATACCAAAACTAGGCAAAAACGCCACAAAAAAAGAAAATTACAGGCCAATATCTCTCATGAATCTACATGTAAAAATTTTCAATGAAATTCTAGCCAATAGAATTCAGTGTCATATCAAAAAAAATAATACACCGTGACCAAGTAGGATTCATTCCAGGTATACAAGGATGGTTCAAGGTTAGAAAATCAATCACATAATCCACCAAATAAATAAAAGGAAAGAAAAGAATCACATGATCACCTCAATTGACACAGAAAAGGCATTGGACAAAATCCAGCACCCACTCCTGACAAAAATTCTCAATAAAATAGGTATAGAAGGGAAATTCCTCAACATAATAAAGGGCATCTATGCAAAACCAACAGCCAACATCATTCTTAATGGAGAGAGGCTGAAAACATTCCCCTTGAGAACAGGAACAAGACAAGGATGCCCTTTATCACCGCTCCTATTTAACATTGTCCTGGAAGTCCTAGCTAGAGGAAAAGGCAAGAAAAAGAAATAAAGGACATCCAAATTGGTAACGAAGAAGTTAAGCTGTTCCTATTTGCAGATGATATGATACTACACATAGAAAACTCACAAGACTCCAGGAGAAAACTACTGGAACTAATAGATTCAGTAGACAGCAAAATACAAGATAAACATACAAAAATCAGTTGGATTCCTATACACCAATAAAGAGAATGATGAAAAGAAAATCAGGAGAACAATACCATTTTTAATAGCCTCTAAAAAAATACAATAGGAATAAATCTAACTAGGGATATAAAATACCTATGCAAGGAAAGCTACAAAACACTACTGCAAGAAACCAAAAGAGATCTACATAAATGGAAAAACATACCATGCTCATGGATAGGTAGACTCAACATTGTGAAAATGAAAATTCTACCCAAAGAAATCTACAAATACAAAGAAATCTACAATCCCAATCCAAATATCGATAACATTTTTTAAAGAGATGGAAAAACTAATCATTATCTTTATATGGAAAGGGAAGAGGCCCCCGATAAGCAAAGCACTATCGAAGAAGAAGAATAAAGTAGGAGGACAAGCACTACTTGGCCTCAGAACCTACTATACTGCCACGGTAGTCAAGACAGCCCGGTACTGGTACAATGACTGACACATTGACCAATGGAACCGAATTGAGAATTCAGATGTAAATCCATCCATCTACTGTGACCTGATCTTCAACAAGGGCTCAAAGTCCATCAACTGGGGAAAAGACAGGCTTTTTAACAAATGGTGCTGGCAAAACTGGATGTCCATCTGCAAAAAAATGAAACGAGACCCATACTTCACACCATACACAAAAACTAATTCCAAATGGATCAAGGACCTAAATATAAAACCCAAAACTATAAAGTTCATAGACGAAAAAAATAGGATCAATGCTAGAGGCCCTAATACATGGCATTAACAAGATACTAACCATAACCAACAACACACAAACTCCAGAAGATAAGCTAGATAACTGAGATCTTCTAAAAATTAAACACTTATTCTCATTAAAATACTTCACTAAAAGAGTCAAAAGAGAACCTGCAGACTCGGAAAAAATTTTGGCTATGACAAATCCAACAAAGGTCTAATCTCTAAAATCTACAGGAAAATCCAACACCTCTACAATAAAAAGACAAATAATCTAATTAAAAAAATGGGTGAAGAAAATGAACAGACACTTCAACAAAGAAGACATTAAAGAACCCAACAGACACAAGAGGAAATGTTCATGATCACTAGCCATTAAAAAAAAAATTAGAGAAATGCAAATTAAAACCACAATGAGATACTCTTTCACCCTGGCATTACTGGCACAAATCAAAAAAGAGAAAACAGCTAATGTTGGAGAGGCTGTGGGGAAATTGGAACACTCAATGAACTTCTGATGGGAATGCAAAACGATACAATCATTATGGGAAAAAATGATATGGCACTGTCTTAGAAAGCTAGAAATATATTACCCAGCAATCCCACTCCTAGGAATATATCCTAGAGAAATAAGAGCCATCACAAGAATACATATATGAACACCCATGTTCATTGCAGCATTGTTCACAATAGTAAAAAGAGGGAAACAACCTAGATGTCCATCAACAGATGAATGGATAAACAAACTATGGTACATACTAACAATAGAGTATTAGGCAACAATGAAGAACAATGATGAATCTGTGAAGCATCTCATAACATGGATGAATCTGGAGGGCACTATGCTGAGTGAAAAAAGTCAATCAGAAAAGAACAAATATTGTATGAGATCCCTACTGTAAAAGCCTGTGAAAAGGTTTACACACAAAAAGAAACAATTTTTTGATCGTTTCAGGGAGGGGGGTGGGAATGGAAAAACACTAAAAAGACAATAGATAAGTGGTAACTTTGGTGAAGGGTAAGACAGTACATAACACTGAAGAAGCCAGCACAACTTGTCCAAGGCTAGGTCATGGAAGCTCTGTAGACACATCCAAACTCCCTGAGGGACCGAATTGCTGGGCTGAGGGCTATGGGGACCATGGTCTTGGGGGAACATCTAGCTCCACTGGCATAACATAGTTTATAAAGAAAATGTTCTACATTCTACTTTGGTGAGTAGCGTCTGGGGTCTTAAAGCCTGTGAGCAGCCATCTAAGATACTGCACTAGTCTCACCCCTTCAGGAGCAAGGAAGAATAAAGAAAACTAAACATACAAGAAAATGATTAGTAAAAAGTTCTAATGGACCACATCTACCATGGCTTCCACCAGACTGAGTCCAGTACAACTTGATGGTGCCTGGCTACCACCACTGACTGCTCTGACAGGGATCACAATAGAGGGTCCCAGACAGAGCTGGAGAAAAATGTAGAACAAAATTCTAGCCCACAAGAAATGACCAGACTTACTGGCCTGACAGAGACTGAAGAAACCCCAAGAGTATGGCCCCTGGATACCCTTTTAACTCAGTAATGAAATCACTCCTGAGGTTCACCCTTCAGCCAAAGATTAGACAGGCCCATAAAACAAAATAAGACTAAAGGGGCACGCCAGCGCAAGGTCAAGGACTAGAAGGGGACAGGAAAGCTGGTAATAAGGAACCCAAGTTTGAGAAGGGAGAGTGTTGACATGTTGTGGGGTTGTTAACCAATGTCATAAAACAATATGCTTACTAACTGTTTAAAGAGAAACTAGTTTGTTCTGTAAACCTTCATCTAAAGTACAATTAAAAAGACTTTTAAATGTATTTGGAAAAAAATGGTTGCAATACTCTCTATCAGACATATATTTTGTACTTCTTCAAATTTTCTTCTCTGTACTTGTATCTTTATCATAGCAACTGGCTTCACTTCAGCCACCTTTGTGACCAATTGTGGCAGCTATGGATGCGCATTCCTTGGATCTTCCTTCAAGAAGGAACTTGCTGGATCAGTGGCAAGGAGAGCAGTTAGCTGATGCTCTCCAACTGTTACCACTTCAGGGTACACCTCAACTTTGGTGCTGAGGCCACACAATTCCATGGAAGCCCTGACCCTGTGACTGAGCCTAGCAGTCTAGGCCTTAGCCTTTTAAGGGTTAGCTGAGACTTTGTCAGATCTGCATCAGGTTTGAGGCGCTCCTTGCCCAATCTTACTTTCCTTCCCTTTCACAAGTGTTAGGTCTGCATCATGGTCTGAAGGCTTTCTTTGTCCAATTCTACTTCTTCCTGCTTCATCTTTTACAGGCGTTACCCTCCTCAGTTAACCCCTTGCACTACTCCTAATTGCATTTCAACATCTACTTTCTAGAGGACCCAACTGTCACACTGACCAGCTCCATGTAGACTAACATGGTTCTGCTGCCTGAAGCTGATAAGCCACAGGCTTGGGTTCGCTGGCTCCTTCTGCCACTTCTGTACTCCAATAATATACCAACAGGAGTGTAATTTGGCTTCTGGAGAAGCTGCTACAGGGTTTGGTGAAGCAACCAATGGGAGGCAGAAGACGGAAGGAGTCAGGCAAATACATTTCTTTCACTTTTCTCCTTCTGATGGAATATTCCAAAACACAGTTTCTTCATACAGCCTGTCCAAAGACGCCCTGCATATCTGACTGGGTGGGCTTGTTGAGCAACCAGCTGTGTTTCTTCAGGGCTTGTTATGAAGTGGTGTCCACTGAAGTAATAAATTGCTTTGCTTTGTTTCGTAGCCTTTTCTGCCTTACTTCCCTCACTCTCACTGCCCTGAGAGGTCTCTTCCAAATATAAAGATCAGCACATAATCTTTGCCCGAGGCTCCATTTTCTAGGAAATCCAGCAAATGAAAATACTGTTTACCTTACAGAGTTGTTAAGAGGGTTGAATTAGATAATGCACCTAGTATAGGCCTGGCATGCAAGAGACAGTCAATATCTAGTTTAATCCTTGTTTGACTTTCTCTCAGGAAGCAGGATAGGAGCTAGGGTGGGAGAATGAGAGTTTTGGAGAGCAAAGAGAATATATATACAAGTAGAGATTTCAGCTTCCCTCTGTCCTATCTTTTCTGAAATCCTGTGGGTTGCATTACTGCATGGCCAACTAAAGCTCAGCACCAAGTGAAAAAAAGACCTCTCCATGTGGAGGGTCTGTGACAGAGCAAAAACAGTCATTCTACTGTATTAGAGGGAAGGAGAATTTTCTTTCTGAGCCAGCAAATTGGCTTCTCTATTGCTTGCCTTATGCAGTGGTAGTAGAATCCTTCTACATGTGGAAATGCTCCATGAATCCCTATATTGAACCTGTAAACCATACACAGCTTGTGATATATTGCAGATACATTTAGAGGAAATCATCTAAAATTAACACTTCTGCTAGTTTGAGCACTAGGAAACCAGCGATTACTGGGCTTTTTAGAACAGAAAACATGTACGCTCAGAGCATATGCTATTTGTATCTGTTCCTAATTTGCATTTGTGGTTCAGGTGCTGGAGGGTAGATAGCTGAGGAAAGAGCAGAACAGTTTGCCAGTCCCTGGATCCTGTAGATTTGCCTCCCCTGGAGTGAAATTGCTATGTTGTGTCAGGACTATAGGGCACTCAGTGAGAAGTAACTAAAAAAATGCTAGGTGAAAGCAATAAGTGCTCAGGCTTCTCTGAACATTTGTGGAACATTTATTGTAGCCAGATAAGTTGGGACACTTTTTATTATTTTTGCCCCCAGCAATTTAAGTAGGAATCAACTATTGGAAAAAAAAAATCAAATAGTCCCCACTGCCAAGCCTGCGCAAAGGACAGGGTTGTTTCTCAAAGCTGAAAGTTTCTCAAAATGAAATCTGTGGACTCCCTGCATTAAGATCCCTGGAATGACCAAGACTACTCCTTGCAAACAAGCACTCTGGGTGATTCTGATGTGCATTAAATTTAAAAGCCTCTGATTTAACTGAACTAAATTATTACCGAGTTCAACTATTTACATATAGTTCCCAGGAGGAGAACAAGCACTAAAGGAGAAAGCTTCATGGTAAACAAGGTTCTCACTCTTCTGGGGAGGTGGAATGGAGTAGAGCCCCTGCTGCGGCTCCCTCCAGAACAAATGGAGCTGGCCTTTTCCAAACTGCAGACTGGCTGGGCTCCAGGCTGCCAGCAGCCAGAGCTTCAGAAGTATAAGGCAATGTCTGTGAGTGAGTTCCCACTTTCCACGCAAGGAAGGCACAGGACTCAAACGGCTCTGTCCTTGCATTTCCTCTTATGATAGAGCCACAAATCATTTTGTTTTGTTTAATTTGTTTGTTTTCTGAAAGCCAGAGAGCTAACAAAGATCCCCTTGACTTGGAGCATTCCATCCCATTTTGGCTCCTCATTATGGGAGGGCAAAGCCTTGGTCTGTAGATACGGCTCTCAGAGTCCCTCACAAACTCAGAGCCTTGGAGTTAGGGAGGGTTTTGATATATAGCTTCCTGTCTGGGTTGCACACTCTTCCATAACACTCTGGTCAAAATTTTACTCTTTCTTCAATGCTGTAGCATTTATCCTACATGATAATACCCTCTGCTCTGCTACAAACCCACTCCCCTTTTTTAAAATGTGAATTAGCTCATATATGATTGGTAAATAGGGAAAAGATGCCAGCATAACATGAAAATCAGAAGCAGATTCACTGTGAGGCTAATGAAGCTAGCCACCACCCATTTGTCAGTTTGCTGTGCCGTGGTGGCTTGCATGTTGCTGTGATCCTGGAAGCTATGGCACCAGTATTTCAAACACCAGTAGGGTCATCAATGGTGGACAGGTTTGAGTGGAGCATCCACACTCAGGCAAACTAAGAAGAAGGGCCTGGTAACCTACTTATGAAAATTAACCAAGGAAAATCTTGTGGCTTATGATAGAATATTATCTGACTCACTTGCTTTGAGTCATCAGGAGGCATCCATCATTGGAGGAGGACATCATGTTTGATGAAGTAGAGGGCCAATGAGGGTGTGGGAGACCTTCAATGAGATGGACTGGCACAACAGCCTCAATGATGGAATAGAACATGCCAGCAATAGTGAGGATGATGCAGGACTGGGCAATGTTTTGTTCTGCTGTACATAGGTTTGCCAAGAGTAGGAGTCGACTCGATGGCAGCTATCATTAAGTGCATCCTAGGAGTACACTGCCATAAACATGTATTTTTGTAAAATTCGAGAAGATATTTTAATTGCAATCGGTTAAGGTTGCTGTGTACTTATACCCCAGCTTCCACTTAGTCTGGCGACAACAGAAGGGCTGCAGGCATTTTGGTACCTAATTAAGGAGAAACTGAGTTGGAGATAGATTTAGTTTATGGAGGATGGGCAGTGTTGATGTAGTTTGCACTCTCACCAGGTTATTGCTGGTAGTCCCGTTGTAAGAATGGCTTCCAGGCAGACTCCTACTACCCACTGAACCAACTCACCTGGATAGTAAAAAATAAAGGAGTAGTAAAATAAAAGTACAGGGCCAAAGATCATACCAGGCTTTATCAGAGTTCCTGTATGTTTAGGGCATAAACTTATAGCAATACTAAAATCACTGAATACATCTATAATAGCTCATATATGAAGGCAACTCAATAGAGGTTTTATCAATTTGATTAACATCACTAAAAATTTACATGCCATCACCAATAACAAATTGAGAAGCTCAAAAAAATGTTTCTAAGCCATCTGTGATAAAACACAAATCTTGATCAATCATGCTAGAGGGAAGGCCAAATTAAGTTTCTACTTTTCTATTATATTACAAAATTACTGTCATGTGTAGAGATGAGCAAAGAGTATGAAGTCAAAGACATGGGAAAAAATAATAAACCCAAACCAAACCCACTGCTTTTGAGTCGATTCTGACTCATAGTGACCCTATAGGACAGAGTAGAACTACCCATAGGGTTTCCGAGGCTGTAAATCTTTATGAAAGCAGACAACCACCTCTTTCTCCCATGGAGTGGATGGTGGGTTCAAACTGCCAATCTTTCAGTTAGCAGCTGAGTACTTTAACCAGTGTGCCACCAGGGCTCCTATGGAAAAAAACAGGGGTGTTAAATTCAGTTAATTAATGCAAATATTATCTTATCTTCTGAGTTATATGATATTTATGGTAATTGTCAGCTTTTTAAATTTGTAAATTGCAGTGATTTCTCATTCTAAAGCATAAATCACTTTTCTTCAAACTTTTTATTTGGAAATAAATTATACATTCACAGGAAGTTGAAAAGACAGCATGAGAGGTCACATGTACCCTTCACCCAGTTTCCTTTGATGGTTACATCTTAGGCAACTATAGCACTATATCAAAAACAGTACATTGTGTGTGTATACTTCTATACCATTTTCACTAGTGCAGATTTGTGTAACCACCACTGTAATCAAGACACAAAACTATTCCAACACCACAAAGATCACCCTGAAGCTACCCTTTACAGTTACACTCATTTCCCTCCCTCCCCCAACCATGCCCTGGCAACCAGTAATTTATTATTTCTATAGTTTTGTGATTTTGAGAATGTTTTGAGATGGCTTTTGTTCACTCAGCATACTGCCCTTCAGATCCATACAAACTGCTAAGTGTATCAATAGTTCGTTTATTTTTATTGCTGAATAATATGCTATGGTATAGATATACAAGAGTTTGTTTAACCATTCACCCACTGAAGGACATTTTGGTTGTACCATTATTTCTTCAAATATTCTTTCTGTCCAGTTCTCTTTCTCCTCTGCTTCTGGGTTTCCCATAATGCATATATCGATCCATTTAATGGTGTCCCACAGTTCTCTTATGCTTTCTTCATTTTTCTTTAATCTTTATTTCTTCCTTTTCTTCAGGCTGGATCATTTCAATTGTCTTCTCTTCTAGTTCTTTGATTCTTCTCTTCTGCCAGCTCACATCTACTGGTGAACTCTTCTAGTGAATTTTTAATTTCAGTTATTGTATTTCTAAGCTCCAGAATTTGTGTTTGGTTCCTTTTTATAATTTCTATCTCTTTGTTAATACTCTCATTTTGTTAATACATTGTTTTCTTGATTTCCTTTAGTTTTTTGTCTATATTTTCCTTTATTTCTTTGAGTATATTCAAAACATTGTTTTAAAATCTGTATCTAGTGGGTCTAATGTCTGGTCTTCCTCAAGGATGGTCTCTGTTGGCTTATTTTATTGCTTTGAATTGATCATCCTTCCCTGTTTCTCTGTATGACTTCTGATTTTTTTTCTTGTTGTTGAAAATCGTACATTTGAATAACATTGTATGATATTTCTAGAACATAGGTTCTCCATGAGATTTTTATTTCTTTTTTCCTTTCTTTGTCATCCTTTCTCCTTTTCTCTCTTTTTAATTGTAGAAGGCTGTGGTAGTTTGTCAGCTTAGTAACTTTTTCAAACTACTTTTATAGAAATAAATGGGGGAAAACTGTTTCTCCCCCCACCCCCCCCAAAAAAAAACCTCTGTTTCTCCCCCCCCCCAAAAAAAACCTCTTGCCGTTTTTTCAGACTGTCTCTATGCTGGGGAAATCCTTAAGCAGGCTTACACTGAGCTGGGAGATCCACACAAGAAGGTTTAGGATTACCAATTTTTTTTTTTTCTGGGCATGCATCTTGCCCTGGGTTTGCATGCAACCCTCTGAATTAATTCACTTGTGTGCCATTAAATGCCCCAATTTCCCAAGTAAATTCTCTCTCTGATGTTTTCACCCCTGAGTCTCTATTGCCCTTGTTTGCACCAGGTGGCCACAGCTCCTTTGTCTACTTTACAGTGCCCCAGTACCCACTATTCCTCCACCCCAGTGGCCTCCAAGATGGAAGAAACAGGGGCAAACAATATGCTTTGGTCCTATGAGAACTCACTCAACTGATTTGGGCAGGCTAACACGACACTACATTAATAAAATGTGCTCTTATTCCAGTACCAGGTGCCAAGCTCCCAAGCCAGAAATGTGGCTGCCACTTTTAACCAACTGCTGAATGGGGGCAAGGGTGGTGATCAAGCCAGCATTAAGAAAAAATCTTAATATCTTCCTACCATTCTGCAAACCTGTCCCACTGTCATGATCTCCTGGCTGCTCAAGAAGGTGAGCACTGCCATTTTCTGCTTGTTTTGTTTTTCTCTTTCTCTGTAGGAGAACGGGTGCATGGAGCTTCCTACTCCACCATCTTGATTCTGATGTCCAATTACTTGTTTTTAAATAAATTGCTACTTTGGATAGTTTTAGACTTACGAAAAATTGCTAAGACTGCAGAAAAATATTATATACCCTATATTCAGTTTCCCCAGTTATTACCATCTTACATTAATTAGTACGATACATTTTTCACAATTAATGAACCAATATTGATAAATTGTCATTAACTAAAGTTCATACTTTATTCATGTTTCCTTAGTTTTAACCTAATTTTCTTTTTCTGTTCCAGGATCCCATCCAGAATTTCACATTACATTTAATCTTTATGTATCCTTAGGCTCCTCTTAGCTAGAACAGTTTCTCAGGCTTTCTTTGTTTCTGATGACCTTGAGAGTTTTAAAAATGCTATTTGTCTTAGACTGGGTTCTCTAGAGGAGAAAAGCAGTGAAGTATATATATAAATATATAGGGAGAGAATTACTTATAGGAAATGGCTAACGCAGTTGTGGAAGTTGGCAAGTCCCAGGCTGGAGGGTTGCAGGGGCTAATGAAGAGCAGGTGACTGCAGAGGCTGATGAACAGCAGGTCAGACAGAAGGCTGCTGGCTCATGGGTTTACGGGAGCTAGCGAATCCCCAAATCTGCAGGTCAGGAGGCAGGCTGCTGGCTCACATTCCAAGAACCGAAGGTCAGAGGATGATGAGTCAGATGCAGGATCAAGAGGGAGCAAGCTTTGCCAGGACTTTCATATATATTGGATGCAGTTCACACCCACAAGAAAACTCCCCTTTCAACTGATTGGCTGCTCACATCATATCACAAAATGGAGAATGATTACATAATACCTACCAAACTTTGATAATCATGGCCTAGCCAAATTGACACATAACCTTAACCATCACACTGGTCAAATTTTTTGTAGAATGTTCCTCAATTGGCATTTATCTGATGCTCTTCTCATGATTAGACTGTTGTTATGGATTTTTGAGAGGAAGACTACAGAAGTAGTTTCATTCTCATCACATCATATCAAGAGTACATACTATAAACATGATTTATCACCGTTGATATTTCCAGCTTGTCTAGGTTTCTCTTTTGTTTCCTCCTTTTCATACTGTAGTCTTTGGAAGGAAGCCAATATGTGCAACCCACACATAAGGAATGAGGAGTTATGCTCCACTTCCTGGAGGGTAGAGTATCTACATTTAGAATTTTTCCACACAGATTTGTATCCTCTCCCCCATTTATTTATGTATTCAATAATTTATTTATATCGCTATGGACTCATGAATATTTATTTTATGCTTTGGGCTATAATCCAATACTATTTATTTTTTTGCTCAAAATGTTCCAGCTTTGGCTTTACTTTCAGGCACCACAAGACACTCTAGGCTAATCTTCTATATTTCCTGCCACTGTCCTAGAATTAGCCATTTCTCCAAGGATACCTGGTTCATTTTATTGGAGAATGGTATTAGAAATAAAGATTGTCAATCTAGGTGTGCTCGTTCCTACTGGGGTGTTGCTTCTAGACCCTCTCACCTGACAGAAAAAGGGAATATATGTGTATATACTAACCTGTGCATATTCACGAATCTATAAATATTTTTATATGTAACTATCTGTATCTATGTTAAGGTAAACATGAGTTTATACTTATGCTCCAACTCTATCTAATACCACATGGATCATTCTAGACCTCTTCCCGTGCCTGTATGTAACCTCCCACTCCAACAGTAAGAAATCTTGCCCCCACCATCTGCCATCCATTTGCTTGATTGTTGTATACCAGTATAGGTGTATAATGAGTTCACAATTGCTAACCCCTACCCCATGGGAAAAATGTTATCAGCTAGAGTACAATGCTTATGTATAGATGCCATTTATTTCCAGAGTTACTCAGGTTAGCACATTTTCCTGACAAATAACTTTTGTACCTAATTTTATATTCTTCCGTGGTTTTTCCCAATATGTTAATGTTTTGAGGCAACTGGGGAAAAGCACTTTCACCCTAAAAGAAAAAAACCTAGCAGTATATGAAGACCTTAATAAAAAAGCTATAAATTCTACACAAGTGAATTCCTTTAGTGCAAGCGGCTTATCGACTTAAGGAATTGCTCTTATAACCATTCTGTGATGCTCTCTGAGGTAGTTGTAAGGACAGATACAGAAGCTGCAAACACATTTTCCTTTATAGTGAAAGAAAATTGTGAAGAAGGGTCCATTCTGGATGAGATTTTTTTTAATTTTGATGGAACAACTCTCCAGTGCCTATCTTTAAGGAGGAAATAGAAACCCTAGTGTTTTAGGCTGGGAAAGATTGCCTGACTGTGATGCTGGGTAAAAATACCAGGGCAGCTTTCTCCACATCAGTATTTCATTAGACTCACATATTTGTTTTTGTTAGTGCTCTGGTTAATATTTTCCATGGGTTTTGGGTGGTATGCCCCAAACCTATTGTTTTACATATATGGCAAAAAAGTATATAAGAAATTGCACGTGTTGGAGTTTGCTGTTTATTTGTCCGATGCTAAACCCTAAATTATGAGCATGTTCTTCCCAAAGACTTTATCTCATTCATTTTTTGTAACCACAATCTGTAGCATAGGGACTGTTGGATTATTAAATATACATTATAATGTAGTTTAGCACCTCTGCCTGATTTCCTCTGGGTCTTAGTGAATTCTTAGCCTCTGGGCATGCATCTTTTTTCTCCAGCCACTCACATTCACATCTTGGTGAGGTAAGGTGGCCTTCTGTCTTGACATCCTTGAGATCTACCCATCAGTAATTCAAAATCAAATATTTCATACATACTTGACAATTAATAATTGATTTGGCTCAATATTTTCATGGCAGGCCCTGCTTCTATATTCTGTTTGCTGTCAGGTTCAGTGATGGCTGTGAGAATACCTAATTTGTGGTGTCTGTCTGCTTGAAATTGTCTTTGTTTTGAGATGGAATTCCTTTCAGCCAGTGCAACCAGCTATAATAACAACCTGCATTTGTAGAGACTTTCCAAAGCATTTTCCCATACATTACCTTTAATTGTTCCAATGACACAGAGGGTCAGACAGGGCAAACCCTACCCGAGTCTGTTTAGAAGACCCAGAGGAGTTAAGCGACTTAAAAAAATAGGTTTTATCCCTGCATCTGCATTTGACTCTTCTGACTTTTAATACAGTGCCTGTATAGTGCACATAATGTGAATATGTCATGAATTTATCTCCTGTAGAACAAAACAAAACAAAGAAAAATACTCAACTCATTCTCAAAAAAAAAATTTTTTTTAAAGTGCAAGGTGAAACAAACTAGTTTTCTAGTAAAAGAATGGAGTTCATTTAGAAGGTAATTGATTTTTAGGCAGTCTCCATAAACCATCTTGACTTTAGAAACTGTTCGAAGTGAGGGTCAAACTTTCTAGAAAGCAACGCTGTGGCTTATTGCTCAAAGCTTACTATCTGCTAGATATGGTAGTTAACCCAGAGTTAGAAATTTGCCTGAGGCATGCTTTGCAACCTCTGTCAGAGAACAGAGGATAGTTGATTAAGGGCTTGCAATGCTTTTTTTTAATGCAAGCATTTCAGCCCCATCTCCTATGTAGAACCAGTGGAATATTACCCTAGAGCCTGCAGAAAGCAAGGCTACTCAGCAACCTAGTAATTCATCATTATAGATAGAGAATAAAAAAGCCTGAGCCAATCCAACTTTTTACGGGTGTACAACTTATTGACAGCACTTAAAATAACTGGCTGTACAACTCTACCCTTAATCAATGTGATTTTTCTATCACCATAAACTGAAACTCTGTACTCCACAAGCAATAAACCCCTTTTCCCCTTCCCCCTGCCCCTAATAAACTTTTTCTTTTCTTATCTTTTTATGTGAGGCCATACAATATTTGCTCTTTTGTGATTGACTTATTTCACTCAGCATAATATCTTCAAGCTCCATCCACATTATAGACTGCATTTCTCCTGCTGGTTGAGTAGTATTCCATTGTATGTATGTACCACATTTTATTTATCCATTCATCTGTTGATGGCCATTTAGGCTGTTTCCATTTTTTGGCTATTGTTAATAGTGCTTCAATGAACATTGGTGTACAAGTCTCTGAGTCTCTGCTTTCAAGGCTTTTGGGTATATATGCCTAGGAGTGGAATTGCTGGATCATATGGTAGTTCTATTTTTAGTTTTTTGAGTAACTGCCACACTGTTTTCCACAATGGCTGTACCATTTTCCATTCCCACCAGCAATGGATAAGGGTTCCAATTTCCCCACACCCTTGCCAACATCTGTTATTTTCTTAGCTTTCTTAGTGAGAGTGAAACAGTATCCCATTGCGGTTTTGATTTACATCTCTCTCACAGCTAATGATGCTGAGCATCCTTTCATGTGTTTGGTGGTCATTTGAGAGTGCTCTTTGGTGAAATGTCTATTCAAGTCCTTTGCCCATTTTATGATTGGATTATTTGTCTTTTTGTTGTTAAGCTTTACACCCACTTTGGATATTAGATTCTTTCCAAAGAAATTCTCCCAGTTAGTAGCTTATCTTTTTACTTTTTTGGTAAAATTTTTGATGAGCAAAAGTTTTTAATTTTTATGGGGTCCCATTTGTTTATTGTCTCTTGATGCTTGTGCTTTTGTTATTATATTAGATAACCCATTATTAAAAGCTATACCCAACAGTGTTGCCCCTGCATTTTCTTCTGAGAATTTTATGGTTTTAGTTTGCACTGTTAGGTACTTAGTCCTTTTTGGGTTTGTTTTGTGAATATTGTAAGGCATGGATCCTCTTTCATTTTTCTGTATGTGGAAATTCAACTTTTTCAACACGAATTATTGAAAAGACTCTTCTTTCCTCATTGAATGGACTTAGCACTCTTGTCAAAAATCAATTGACCATAGGTGTGTGGGTTTATTTCTGGACTCTCAACTCTATTCCATTGGTCTGTGTGTTTGTTGCTATATCTCCTAGTTTGTTGCATAGTTCTTGGGGTCTTAAAAACTCGCAAGTGGCCATCCAAGACACAGCAATTTGTCTCTATTCGCTTGGAGCAACAGAAGAAGAAGAAGAGTCAGGAATAGGAGGAAATGGAATGTGTGACTAATTGCCTCCATGAACAACTGCCTCTTTTGCCATGAGACCAGAAGACCTGGAAGGTGCCCTGCTGCCATTACTGAGCCTTTTAATCAAAGATTCTATAGAAGAATCATAAATAAAAGGTGGAAAATGCAAAACAGAATTTCAAATTCTCATGGAATTCAGACTTCTGGAGCCATGGAAGCTGGATGAAACTCTGAAACTATTGCCCTGAGATAATCTTTAAAGCTGAAACAAAAAATATACCCTGAAGTCTTCTTAAAACCAAACAATAGTTTAGCTTAACTAGTAAAAAATGTCTGTCTTGAGTATTGTGTTCTTTTAAGAACTGTCTGTATGGGATCAAATTGACAACAGCAACTCGAAAGATTAGATAGGAACCTTAGGGGGCAGCGAGTTTATGTTAATGGTGGAGGAACAACTCAGAAAAGGAGGGTGAGAATGGTTGCACAACTAGAAGACTGTAATTGATGTCACTAACTTGCACATGTAAAAACTGTTGAATTGGTCTATGTTTTGCTGTATATATTCTCAACAACAACAAAATAAATAGACTTTAATTAAAAAAAAATTCTGAGCCAGTTTAACTACATAGATTCACCTACAGAATGATGAGAGGAACACTGTGAACAAATTCTCTCTGAAGACAGAAAAGTTGCTAAAATTCAAAACCAGGGATAGATTCTTACTGAAGCCTGATCGTAAGCAAACCAGATCTCTTTGGGTGCTTATTGTTGTGATGGAGCAGGAAGTGGAATATTAGAGACTACTGAAGAAAGGCCTTCAAGTTTAGGTATAAAGGGCACCAGCTACTGGAACTCTCTGAGTGGGTCACATATATCATATTCCTCAATTATGAAACCATGGTGACTGTAAGATATATTACTTATTTAATGACATATCTGAAAAAATAAGAAACACTTCCTTGAAAGCGCACATTGGTTTTAAAAGGCAAACTGGCTTACAATCTTCAAAAGGTGAAAAATATAACTACTAAGAATTAGGAAAGAAAAAGAAAAACTCATTATTTGTTTAATGAATGGTCATAAATATTGGCTTTGGTAGATAAAAACTCAAAGAGCTCTGATTCCAATCGACTTTGTATTGGTTAAACAATAGGAAATTAATCTTTCTTTGGGCCATCATTACCTTTTAAAACCATCCTTATTTTGCTTAAGATGTGTGATGGTTAAGATTGTGTGTCAACTTGGCTGGGCCATGATTCTCAGTGTGTTGGCAATTGTATAATGTTGTAATCACTTTCCTGTTGAAATTTGATATATGGTCACCCCCATGATGGAATCTGCTGAGTGGTACCGGCGGGGGTGGGGCCTGTGATGGCTCACTGCCCCCTTAGCCTTCATCTCTCCGCCTTCTACCACCTACTTCCTTCCTGCTCACCTTGCAAATGTGGTTGGGTTGTTCTGGATCCAGCAGCTCTCTCTTGTCTTATCTCTGGTTCTTGGGACTTGAGCTAGCACCTTACCTGTCCATCTTGGGATTCGCCAATCTTCGCCGCCTGCAAGCAAAAGTCCTGCTCCCCTACCTGCCTATCTCGGGTTCACCAGCCCCTGAAGCTAAGTGAATCAGGAGAAAGCTTGTGGTCTTGCCTACCGAGCTTGGGGATTCCTCAACCGTCACAACCTGTGAGCAGGATCCCTGCACCCTGACCTGCTCATCCTGGGTTCATCAGCTTCTGAGTCTCCATGAATTGGGAAAGGACTCTATCCTGACCCAAGGACTTGGGATGTTCCAACCTCTACAATCGCGTGAGCTGTTTCCTTAATATAAATCTCTCTCAATATATTTATATGCATTACTGGTTTTGCTTCTCCAGAGAACTCAGCCTAAGACAGGGTCCTAACTCTAGAGTTCCTCCCTTCAACAGAGTGTATGTAGAATCAGAAAAGCAGTGGGCTGAGAATCGCCTGGCTGATAACACCTGGTTGTTTTACAGAGAAAGCCTTCCCCTGGAGGTGACACCCTGAATTTGGACTTGTAACCTACTAGACTGTGAGAGAATAAATATCTTTGTTAAAGCCATCCACTTGTGGTATTTTTGTTATAACAGTACTAGATAACTAAGACAGAAATTGGTACCTAGAGAGTGGGGTGTTGCTCTAGCAGATACCTAAAATGTGGAAGCGGTTTTGAAATTGAATGGATAGAGTTGTGACAGCGGCAGAGAACCAGTGCAGCAGAGAACCTGCAGCGACACAGAAGTGGCAACAGCAGAGAACTAGCAGCAGCAGAACCACGAGACCAGTGCAAGGTGGCACTGGAGCAGACCCACAAAGTGATAGCTGAGTGCCTGTTTGCCTGAGGCTTCCTGGTGGAGTGGGGTGCCTACGGGCACTTATCGGTGGAGCTACTGAGCTTTGGAACACTTGCCCTAGCAGGGCAGATGCAGGTATGAGGCCCAAGGAGCTGAGAGGCCAAGAAACCAGGAAACAGAAGCTGAAGAGACAAGGAACACAAGAAGCGGAGCTGCCTCAGTCCCAAAAGGTATGGCCAGGACCTCTGGGGTATCAAAGGGTGGAGCCATGGCCTCTGGTGTTTCTAAGGGTGGAGTTGCCACTCACATGGACTAGGAGAATGGTGTGCCTAAAGCTGAGGGAGCAGAGTTGCTGTCCCAGTGGGCCTGGAAGGTAGAGCTGAAGCCCAGGGCCGAGGGGCCTCCACTCAGAATCTGGAGACTGTGGCCAATACCTAGAGTCTGGAGGGCAGGGTTATTGTATAAATCGTCTCAGAAAACAGAGGATTATTTTCAAAGCTTTGAGGACTAATGCGATGTGTTCTGCTGACTTGCTTGGTGCCTGTTATGCCTTCTTTCTCTTCAGTTTCTCCCATTTGTAATGGAAACATCTAGCTTTGTGCCTGTTCTGCCATTATACTTTGAAAGCAGATAACTTGTGTTCTAGATTTCAGATGAAGAGGAATTTTTGGATTTTGGACTTGTAGTTAAGACTTTTGCTATAATATGATGGGATGAATATGTTTTGCATGCTGCAAGAATGTGATTTGGGGGGAGTCAAAGGGTGGGATGTCATGGATTGAATTATGTCCCCCCAAAATGTGTGTATTAACTTGGTTAGGCCATGATTCCCAGTATTCTGTGGTTGTCCTCCATTTTGTGACTGTAATTTTATGTTAAAAGGATTAGGGTGGGATTGTAACAGCACCGTTACTCAGGCCCAAAGTAAAGGGAGTTTCCCTAGGGTGTGGCCTGCACCACATTTTGTGTCTTAAGAGATAAAAGTAAAGTGAAGCAAGCAGAGTTTGGGAACCTCATACCACCAAGAAAGCAGCACCAGGAGCAGAGCGCGTCCTTTGGACACGGGGTTTCTGAGCCTGAGAAGCTCCTTGACCAGGGGAAGATTGAGGACACAGACCTTCCTCCAGAGCCAACAAAGAGAGAAAGCCTTCCCCTGGAGGTGGTACCCTGAATTTGGACTTGTAACCTTCTACACTACGAGAAAATAAATTTCTCTTTGTTAAAGCCATCCACTTGTGGTATTTCTGTTATACAGTACTAGATAACTAAGACAAGATAATTGTCTTAGTTTCTTAGTGCTGTCGCAACAGAAATACCACAAGTGGGTGGCTTAAAAGAGCAGAAATTTATTTTCTCACAGTTCTGAAGGCTGTAAGTCCAAATCAGGGTCTTGGCCATGTCAGTTCCTTCCTTCCTTGGCTTGCAGATGATCCTTATATCCTCTGTCTTCTTCTGTGTGTGAGGTATCTCTGTGTCTAATCTGGTCTTTTTATAACTCAGATGTGACTGGATTTAGAATTCATCCTAGTGTAGTATAATCTAATTAATATAATAAAGCAAATCCTGTTTCCAAACAGGATTACATCCACAGGTACAGGAGTTAGGATTCCAACACAGGTTTTGGGAGGACACAATTCAATTCATAACAATGGTCAAAGAAATAGATGAAGTTCCAAGCCTCAGGAAATGCCAGGGAGCTCTGAAGATTTCAGCAGTAAGAACTCATGCCCAGCTCCAACTTCATGATGACTCAGCTCTGCACCCTTCCATCCTTGTGCCCTCAAGCTGCAGGCCCCAGGAAAGCCCAATTGGCCCAGATTGGTCCATGAGTGTACCTCTGGTGTGGAGGGAGTAGAGTCAGCACAACTGAAAATTTCATCAGCCCCATATCTGATAGAGGGGACTAGGGGAACAGTTTCTAAAAAAAAAAGAGCTGTTGACAAAAGAAAATGGAAACAGGGCCTTTGTGTTAACTAGAAAAAGGTACCCTGCTGGGTAGAGAGAGCTGAAAAAGATGCCCTTTCTCCAGCCCAGAGACAGAGCTCATGGCTTGGTGAGCAGAGCAGGACTAGAATTCAGCCTCCACTTACTCACTTAAAAAAAAATACTTTTCTGCAGTGCACGAACTGCTCATATGTAGACGGTGGCCTTAAGAGGAAGAGATGACCAAAGCCCACTACTTATTGTTGCTCAGTCAAGGTAACTTTGCATAAGAAACCTTATGTCTCCTAGGTACCAGTTGTCTCAAACATTGCATTGTTCGTTCATAGAGTCCACTCAATTTTCTAGTCATTCCCACTGGGTAAAATGCATCTTGTTGTATTTGAGTCAGATATATATTTTTTTCCTTTTATCTTTGAAACCTCTGGGGATCCAAGTTATTACATCAATCATACTCCTGCACCATAATTCAGATTAACTCCTTGTGATCCTCAGAATGTGTTTATCAAATGTTCTTGTGGGTTTCTCCTAGAGCAAGGGTCAGCAAAGTTTGTGCTTCTGATAACAAACCAGAATTCCTGCCACAGTTTCATCGCCATGCCTGCTTCTCAGACATTTTGACCAGCAGCCTAGGCATCACTGGCCAAGGTTTGGCAACCAGGGAAGGAACAGAAGGTCCTGTGAAATCTTTATTGATTCTTGAGGCAATGGCTGCCCTTATGTCCAATTTAACTGACACAGTTGCAAAACCTAGGGAAAATAATTTAATAACCTGAACCTCAGTTTCCCTCATCTATCTAATGCAGATAATAAATTCTGACTACCAAAAACAGATTGTGATAAATATTCAATGAGATAATATAAGTGGGCCTGGGGGTATCTAATGAAAGTCACAGGCTTCCCCTCAGCTCCTGCCTGTATACTGAGAAATTAACTCCTCTTCGTAAATCCCCTTGTGTCTACATCATGTAGAATGTTTTCTTCTTTTATGGATTTGCTGGAAGCCAGGTCAAAATTCCACCCACTCGTATGAGAACACTAGAAGCTATAACAGATTTTCAAAGAAAATACAAAAGAGCAAAGATACCTCATAAGGTTCAGGTAGACAAAGCAGGCACCACTCAGCCAGTATACAGGTCTCCCCAATATTACCTTTTCTGTCACTGTTACACAATTGACCAGAGTCAGGAATCTGACCTTCAAAGTATAGCCAGAAAAAGGAATGAGAGAACTGTATGTTCTGATCAGACAATGCCAACAGTTTCTTGGCATTTAGATTTATAGTATGTGTGAAATTAGTGGATCTTCTTCAAAATAGTTTCTCTCAGAATCTACATAGCCGTGCCCACTTCATAGTCCAATTTGAGCAAGTTCTAGGTCGTTATTCTACACACTTGCTAAGCAAGGAGCGGATGGGTTAGTTAGCCATTGGCTAGAACTCAGGTGGCAGGGAAAGTCTTGGCTTGGTTGATGCCTCTTATTGTTCTGTGGCTCTAACAGGCAAAGTAACAGAGGAGGAAGGTGTCATGGAGTTGCTATTACATGCTGTCACCCAGGAAAAAGAGGGGCTGGTGCGGAAGTTATTTTTCCCGCCTTTATCTCCTCTGAAACACTGTCTCTTGTTTTTAGGGCCCTGAGAATGAGAGCCATTTACCCTGGGAAGGGGCCTTTATGACCTAGGAAGGGTGGAAGGAAAGGCTAATTTTGCCACTGGGGGAAAAAAAAGTTGTCATTGAGTCGATTCCGACTCATAGCGACCCTATAGGACAGAGTAGAACTACCCCATAGGGTTTCCAAGGAGTAGCTGGTGGATTCGAACCACCACTAGGGAAGACTAAAAAGGAAGTACTTCCTTTACATGTGTTTGTGTGAAATATCTGAAATGACCCTTCCAGACCATCACATTATATGCAAATGAACAGAAAACTACATTTACCTTCTGCTTTTCAGTCCTACCATCATAGACCCCATTGACTCAGAGTAAATTAAATGCTGACAATGAAAAATTGGATGAATTTTTTAGCCTTCTATGGATGGCAAATTACCAAGGAAGACTTCCTATGTGCAACCTTGTGTGTGTGGGAGGGGAGAGTGTCTCAATTCCCCTTCCCCAATACACATAGTTAAACAGCTCCAGCAGAAATCTCTGACCCACTTCATTAGTCCTTCCTATACAAAGGTTAGCCTTGTACTTCCAAGGCTCAGATTGCTGTGTTGAAGAAATAAGAACCACCTATACTTTTCAACCTGTTTGCCCCACTCTTTACCTAGAGATCCTCAATTTCTTCCTTTATAAATTTGTCCACAAATAAACTGTTATAAATAAACAGTTATGCACTATCATTCTTATTGCAGTGTCATCATTAAGAAGGCTAGTATCTTTGGTGCTCTGCCCAAATCTGAATATCCACCCTGTATTGGGTTTCAGATGTCCTAATCAGATCTATAAGGGGGAAGTGCTTTAACCTACTAGACTGTGAGAGAATAAATTTCTTTGTTAAAGCCATCCACTTGTGGTATTTCTGTTACAGCAGAATGGTCATAAATATTGGCTTTGAATGGTCATAAATATTGGCTCAGGGGGAAGTGATGCTTTGTTTATGCCCCTATGGTCTAAATAGTTAAAAAGTGCCCTCTCCTTGTAGTTAAAAAGATGGTAGCATCTTTCTTGATTAAATTTCCTTTGTAAAAATAAATATTAAGATAGTTAAAGACAGTACCTGGAATATGTGATTTATTTAAATAGAATATACACATTGGGGCAAGATTTAAAAGTAAACATTCCACAAACACCTTCTTTCCTCAATTCTGAACTCTTTCGGAAATCAAATTCTTAGCTCTGTCAGAACACAGCTGTTAATTCTGTTTAAAACTTTTTTGAGTAAGAAAGATGTTCATATGAAGAGATTTCACCTTGTAATAATAGAAAGATGCCAAATTTTGGGGAAGAATCATATAGATAAGGGGTAGTAATCATATTCAGAAATAACTAAATGCTGCTTAAAAATACATTGGAGCCATACTTTACACTTTATGAGTCACCCACAGTACCAGTATCTTGCAGATATTGTTGTTAGCTGTCATCAAGTTAGCCCATGATTCACGGTGACCCCATGGACAACGGAATGAGATGCTGTCCAGTCCTGTGCCATCCCCATGATCGGTTGTGGATCAGACCTTTATGATCCATAAGGTTTTCATTGGCTGATTTTGGGAAGTAGATCACCAGACCTTTCTTCCTAGTCCATCTTAGTCTGGAAGCTCTGTTGAAACCTGTTCAGCATCATAGCAACATGGAGCCTCCACTGACAGATGGATGGTGGCTGCACATGTGGTACCTCAGCCAGGAATCAAACTTGGGTCTCCCTCATGGAGGGCAAGAATTCCAGTACTGACCCACCACTACCCCCAGTGTCTAGTAGGGTGCTTTATATACCATAAATATTTAATAAATACTCGTGGATTGAAACCATCTAAATAGTTATGGAACCATTTAAGAGAATATATTTGTCTGAAAATGCTCTTTAGAGAGGTAGAGAATGATTTTTGTCTGTTTCCTGGTCCTTCCTGGTCATGAACCCAGAACTCAGTGTGTCTTAAAATGTTTGTTTGATGGAAAAAGTTTGGATAAATTATATTTATCTTTTTCATTGTTGGAAATCACTGAGGGAGAAACTCATGTTTTTATCACAGATAGAAAAAACATCAGTTGGCATTTGTCTTGCTGGTATTTTTGTGTGCAAATGAGTTACATGCTATCTAAGATGGTTATGATTGTTTACAAGTTAAACTGTAGAAGAGACTCCATATAAAGTCATAAAATCTGCTTTTAAGTTGGGATCTCACCACTTAGACTTTCTGAGTTTTCTTGGGTGAATTACATCACTTCTCTGTACCTCATCTTTAAAGTGGTAATGATACCAGGTCACATATTCACAAAATGGCTTGAAAATAAAATGAAATAACATGGAAATGGTTTTCTAGAGCTCTATGTATGTGAATGGAGTCTTTTGTAATGGAATAATATTTAATTTAATTAAATAATTTATTCTACAAACATTTACTAGGCATTTGTTACACACCAATATAGTGTTAAAAAAAAAAAAACAAAGTTGTCGTGGAGTTGATTCTGACTCTTGGCAATCCCATGTGTTACAGAGTAGAACTGCTCCATACAGTTTTCTTGACTGTGATATTTACAGAAGCAGATTCCCAGGCCTCTGTTCTGCAGCATCGCTGGATACGTTCGAACTGCCAACCTTTAGGTTAGAAGACTAGCACAAACCATTTGTGCCACTTAGGGACCTTAATATAGTGTTAGAAACCAAATGAAGAAAATTTGACTCTTGCATTTGAGAAGTATCCAGTCTAGCAAAAGACATATATATGTGAAGAAACAAACAAACACAATGCTATGTGACCCTAGAGGAAGGCTAAAGAGCTTTAAGAAATGTCTGGGAGGGTTTCTCAAGAGTTGACATTTAACATGGCCTTGCATTTTGTTGTCATTGTGCAGAGAGGAACGGAAAGAGAATTCAAGGTTGCGACAGCACAATGGGTAAAATTACCCCGGCATGAGAGAACACGGAGTAGCTGTGTGACAAGGAATATGGGAGCAAAGTGGGAGATAGGATTGATAGGTATTCTAGAATGGGTTCCCCAGCATCAAACCATATCATGAGGATTTGTGTGCAAGTAACTTACTAAGTAAAAGCTTCCAGGAGAAACCAGTAAGGCAGAGAGGGAATCAGAGCAGAAAAAGTGAACAAGATAAGGGAAGGTCTGATTTTAGTCAAGGTCCAGTACAGGGGAGCTTCATCCTGGTCCTGTAGGGGAATTCTGAAACATAAGTTATCTGTCAGAATGGACCAACCCAAAGGTAAAGAACTGGGCTTTCATACTTCTGCACACATCAACTGTCATAGTTATCTAATGCTGCTATAACAGAAATACCACAAGTAAGTGGCTTCAAAAAACAGAAGTTTATTCTCTCACAGTCTAGTACACTAGAAGTCCAAATTCAGGGCATCATCTCCAGAGGAAGGCTTTCTCTCTGACGCCCTGGAGGAAGGTCCTTGTCATAAATCTTTCCCTGGTCTAGGGGCTTCTTGGTGCAGGAACCTCAGGTCCAAAGGATGTGCTCTGTCCAGGTGCTGCCTTTCTGGTGGTATGAGGTCCCCATGTCTCTCTGCTCACTTCTCTCTTTTATATCTCAAAAGAGATTGGCTTAAGACAAAATCTGGTCTTATAGATTGAGACCTGTCTCATTAATATAACTGCCACTAATGCCACCTCATTAACATCATACAGATAAGACTTACAACACATAAGAAAATCATATCAGATGACAAAATGATGGACAATCACACAATACTGGGAATCATGGCCTAGCCAAGTTAACAGATATTTTGGGGGAACACTGTAACATCAACCCATTGCTTAAGGATCACCCAGGGGTATGTAAACTCCAATGTACCTCTTGCTCTCTGTTTTTGTAGGACAAGCAGCTCTGCTAGCCTGATAACAGTCCTCTAACAAAGAGTTGAGGGTGCAGGTTGTTGGATGCAAAATACAACAAAGCTGGAGGATGAGTGTGAAGAAATGGCAAAAGGGACCCAAGGGGATACAGGTTGAAACTGGCAGTACCTCCTATAATTGAGGTTGGTATAGCCCAAGTTAGATTGTAGATGATTTTATAAGCCTTTGATTTGTTCTTCACATGCCTACTAAAATAATTTTAAAAAATAACATGTACTTTCTCAGGCTTTTAAGTTGGTATTTAAACATAGATTAAATTAAGTTGGCACCTCAAATTAGATTAGCATTACTCTAATATCCAAAGACATCACAAGAAAGGAAAGCTACACACCATTATCTGTCATGAACTTAGATGCAAAAATACTCAACAAAACATTAAGAAATCAAACCTAGAAATGTGTAAAAAACATACCATTATCACTATCAAATGAAGTTCACCCTAGGAATAAAAGGCAGGTGCAAAAATTTGGAAAATTAATACAAATCACCATAGTAACAAACCAAGTAAGAAAATCCATGCAATTATATCAGTAGATGTAGAAAACTAATTTGATAAAATACAACATTGATTCATGATAATATTCTCAGGAAACTAGGAAAACAAGGGAACTTCTTTAATCTAATGAAGGGTATCTACAAAAAAAAAAAAAAAACCCATACCGGACATCATATTTTATAGTGAAAGATTAAATGTAATCCCTTTAAGATCAGAAACAAGGCAAGGATGTTCTCTGTCACTATTCCTATTCAGCAGAGTACTGGAAGTCCTAGCCAATGGGAATAGGTAAGAAAGGGAAATAAAAAACGTGCAGATTGGAAAGGAAAAAAACAAAACTATCTTTCTTGGCAGACAGCATAATTGTCTACGTATAAAATCCTGAAGACACTACAAAATAAACACTCCTATAATAATTGAGTTTAACAAGGTTTCAGGATACAAAGTCCGTATACAAAAGTCTATTGTATCCTTATATACCAGCAATGAGCAATTGGAATTAAGATCACAAATCATACATAATGACATAAAAAATGAAGTACTTAGTAATGGTAATGTTTTTTTGACATGTTAACTTGGCTAGTTTACCCCTCACCAGTCCCCAGTTATTCAATCAAGCATTAACTAGGTGTTTCTGTGAAGGGATTTTTTTTTTTTTTAACTGTACTTTAGATGAAGGTTTACAGAACAAACTAGCTTCTCATTAAACAGTACATATGTGTTTTGTGACATTGGTTACCAACCCTACGACATGTCAACACTCTCCCTTCTCAATCTTGGGTTCCCCATTACCAGCTTTCCTGTCCCCTCCTGTCTTCTCATCCTTGCCCCTAGGCTGGTGCGCCCCTTTAATCTCGTTTTGTTTTATGGGCCTGTATAATCTTTGGCTGAAGGGTGAACCTCAGGAATGACTTCAGTACTGAGCTAAAAGGGTGTCCAGGGGCCATACTTGTGGGGTTTCTCCAGTCTCCGTCAGGCCAGTAGGTCTTGTCTTTTTTTGTGAGCTAGAGTTTCATTCTACATTTTTCTCAAGCTCTTCCCAGGACCCTCTTGTGATCCCTGTCAGAGCAGTTGGTGGTGGTAGCCGGGCACCATCTAGTTGTACTGGAGTCAGTCTGATGGAGGCTGTGGGAGCTGTGGTCCATTAGTCCTTTGTACTGATCTACCCTGCTGTGAAGGGACTTTGAAGATGTAATTAATTTTGAAGACGTACGGGCAATTATCCTGCATAATCTGGGTGAGCTTGACTTATTAGTTTGAAGGCCTTAAAAGCAAGGCTGAGGCTTGAGAGAGAGAAAGAAGAAATAACAAAGAAATTCTACTTGTGGACAATAGCTTTAGCTCATGCTTGTGAAATTTCATCCTGCTTGTGATTTCCCCCCTCCTGATTGCCTCCCCTATGAATTCTGAACTTGTTTAGTGAGCTCCCACAATTATATAAGCCAATTCCTTTTAATAAATCTCTGTCTGTCTATCGATCTGTTGGTTCTGCTTTTGGGTTGAACACTGACTGGTACAGGAATAAATCCAATGAAACCTGTATAGGACTTATATGCTGAAAAATGCAGACTGCTGATCAAAATAATCAAAGAAATAAATATATGGAGAGCTACTTCCTTCATGAATTAGAAGGCCCAATATTGTTAACATATTGATTCTTCCCAATTTGATCTATATATTCAACATAGGCATCACCAAAATGCAGCAAGTTTTTTTTTCTTCTCCTAATATCAAGTAGCAGATTCTAAAATTGATGTGGAAAGATAAAGGAATTAGAATAACCATAAAATCCTGAAAAATAATGAAGTCAGAGGACATATATTACCTGAATTCAACACTTACTATAAAGCTACACTAATCATGAAAGTGTGGTATTGGTAACAAGATAGACATAGAGATGAACAGAACAGAATAGGGAGCTGTCATGGATTGAATTGTGTCCCCAAAAAATATATGTAAGCTTTAGTAGGCCATAATTCCTAGTATTGTGTGGTTTTCCTCCATTTCTTGATCTGATGTAATTGCTCTCTGTGTGTTGTAAATCCCAATCTCTGCCTGTGTTTAATGAGGCAAGATTAGGTTATGTTAAAACAGATTAAGGTGGAATGCAACACCCTTACTCAGGTCACAGCCCTGATCCAATGTAAGGGAAGTTTCCCTGGGGTGTGGCCTGCCTCGCCTTTATCTTACAAGAGATAAAAGGAGAGAGAAGGGGCCTCCTACCACCAAGAAAGAAGAGCCAGGAGTGGAGTGTGTCTTTTGGACCCTGGGTCCCTGTACTTAGAAAGCTCTAGACCCAGAGGAAGATTGATGACAAGGACCTTTCCCCAGAGCAGATAGAGAGATAAAGCCTTCCCTTGGAGCTGGCACCCTGAATTCAGACTTCTAGCCTCCTAAACTGTAAGAGAATACATTTCTATTTGTTAAAGCCATCCACTTATGGTATTTCTGTTATAGCTGCACTAGATAACTAAGACAGGAGCCCAGAAATAAACCCACAAAAATATAGTCAACCTATTTTTCACAAAGGTGCAAAGACAATTCAATGGAGAAAGGATAGGTTTTTTCACAGATGGTGCTGGAACAATTGAAAGACCCTATGAAAAAATATGAACCTCAACACATACTTCACGTCTTATACAAAATTTAACTCAAAATGCACTACAGAAATAAATGTAAAACTATGAAAATCCTAGAAGAAAACATAGGAGAAAATCTGTCTGGCTTTTGGTTTAGCAATCATTTTTAGATATAACACCTAAAGCACTATCCATGAAAGAAAAAAGAAGATAAATTAGGCTTAAAATTTAAAATTTGGGTCTTAGAAATGCATTATTAAGAGAATGAGAAGATAAGCCAAGCCACAGACTGTTACCGGGTGGAAACCCCGGGTACTACTCGGCATGACTTGTATCAGCCAGTAAATGAGAGACCAAGATGGGAGAGTGGAAAAGTGCCTTTATTTCATTGTGCAAGGAGACAGTAGGAGCTGCTACTGCCAAGACTGCTCCGCAAGGGTGAGGGAAAAGCTTACTTTTAAGGGGTTTACAAGTAGGAATTTCAGACAAGTTTTACCAGCAACATTCTTAATCATACTATGTAGGCACAATGGGGTTCACATATAACTTCATGCATCACCAGGATTTTAATGTAAAGTTACGGGGTATGCCAAGCAAAGGAAACAGGATTCTAATGCAAAGTGGTGTGGGGGGGTGGGGGAGGAGCCAAACAAAGGAAACAGGACTCTAATGCAAAGTTGCCAGGTGAGCTAAGCAAACTGCTTGAAGCAGTGGAATTTTCTGCAGCCTGGAGACCTCTGTCTTAAGACTGGGAAAAAATACTTCAAATCATATATCCGATAAAGGACTTTATCAGATCTTTAGCATACAAAGAAAATAAACAATCCAATTAAATTAAAATGGGCAAAATATCTGGACAGATACTTCAACAAAGAAGATACATGGATGGCAAATATGCATATGAAAAAATTTTCAACATCATTTGTCATTAGGGAAATGCTAATCAAAACAGCAATGAGATATCACTACATACCTATTAAAATGGCCAAAATCCAAAAAAACTGACAATATCAAATGCTAAGAAGAATGCAGAGTAACAGAAGCTCGCATTCATTGCCAGTGGAAATGCAAAATGGCATAGCCACTTTGGAAGATAGTCTGGCAATTTCTTGTAAAATTAAACACAAATTTGCCATATGGCCCAGGAATCTCACTCCTAGGTATTTCCCCCAAGTGAATTGAAAACTTATGTTCACACAAAAATCTGAATGCAAATGTCTTATCAGTTTTATTCATAACTTCCAAATCCTGCAAGCAACCAAAATGTTCTTCAACAGGTGAATGAATAAACAACCTGGCACATCCATACAACTGAATACTATTCAGTGATTAAAAAAAAAATGAGACATGTATTCAAACAGCGACATGGATGAATAATAAATTCATTTTGCTAAGTGAAAGAAGCTAGACCCAAGAGGATACATACTGTATGATTACATTGATACGACATTTTGGAAAAGATAAAAAACTATAGGAATGAAAAACAGATCGGTGGTTGCCAGGGTTTGGAGAAGAGGAAGTGTTTGACTACAAAGAAGATGATCAGGGCAATTTTAACTGTGATGAAACAATTCTGTATGGTACTAGGTTGGTTGATACATGACTATGTGCCTTTGACAAAACTCCAAGAACTGTACACCACAGTGAGCTTAAGGTATACAAATAAAAAAAAAAAAAACAATGTCAGGGAATCTCTGGATGGAATGTAGACTATGTCAAATGAATCTAACTGTATAATAAAATTACATAACCTTGTTAAAGGTTGTGGAAAAAACAAGCTGACCTAAGTAGCTTAGAAAATGATGTTTTGACTAGAAAACGCTAGACTAAAGACAAAAAGAATTGTGCATAGACACTGTACTCTAGTTGTTGTGTTTATCACTGGGTTATGTGTTAAGAAGTATGAAAAATTTAAGTATATACTATGATTGAAAATATAAGTAACCAAATGATAAATAATGGACTCGTGTTTCTCATTATCAGAGAAAAGTTGCAAATAAGCTAGGCGGAAAGCTAGAGTGAATTCCACAATGCTGGATTAGAGATATCAATATGAACTCATGTTTACCTTAATATATATACAAATGTAAACAGAAATAATTATAGATATGTGTATACATGGGTTAGTACACATTCATATGTTTCCTAGCTCTTTCCACTGAGAGGGCCTAGAAACAGTGACATATCAGTAGCAATGAACACATCTAGTGGCCAGATTTTCATTTCTAAATGCCGTATTTTAATAAAAGGAACCAAGGCTCCTTGGAGAAATGTGTAATTCTAGGCTGGTACTGAAAAAAATATGAGATGAGCCTGTACCATTTTGTAGTATCAAAAAATAAGGAAATGCTCATAAAAACAAAAGATGAAGGCATTAAACGGAAACAGGAGCCAAACTGAAAGATTTCCTAATGGACAGAGCTGGAACAATTTGAGTGACAAAATAAGGTAATGCTGGATTATAACCAAAGTATAAAATAAATATACTTGAGCTCATACTATACAAATAAATGACTGAATAAATAAACGTATGAGGCAGAAGGCACAAATCTTCTGTACAGAAGGATATATATAGATATTTCCCCTCTGGAGTAGAGTTAATCCCCTCCTCCTTGAGTGTGGGCTACATTTAGTGATGTCTAATGAATATGTACATAAAAATGAAAACGGTAACTTTATGGTGAAGAAACCTGGCAAACACTACCTTGGTCCAGTGATTAAGGATAGCATTGCTAGTAATAACTCATGTTACTGCAATTTCACGAGTTAGAGCCGCCTGCCACAAACAGCCAATTCTTGACACAGGGATGAGGTGGGTAGCAAGAGCTTTATTATATATACTGGTATATGGGGCAGAGGGGAATGATCTCCTCCTAAACCTATCTGTCTCAAGAAACTGGAGTCCAGCTGGGGTTTTATAGGGAAAAGAGGACATAGGTTTTAGGAACTTGTGGAACGTCCATTCTCTTTCTGTGTGGCTTAGGTGATCACGTCTCAAACATGTTGATCTTTTCCTGCCGTTATCCCATTAGCCCAGGGGGTGACTGGTGACATCTCAGTGAGCATAGTCCTGTTTGACATGCTTAGATCGATATCACTTGTTTTTCCACGGTCCTAGAGGAAACGTTGGTTAACATTTAGCTTTTAGAGGAGCTAACAGCAAAATCATACTTGGAGACAGAGACAGCCTAGGAAACGGAAAAATGGTGCAGGTTTTGTTCAAGATATGGTTGAGCAGCCTGTTCCACTCATGTTGGATAGCATGTACTCACTGATATAATATGAGAAAGGCACTTTGCTTCTGAGGTTTTCTTTCCCCAAACACATAATCCCAGTCTAACCATGAGAAAAACATAAGATAAACCCAAATTGAGCATTTTATAAAGCATTTGACCAATACTCTTCAAAACTATCAAGGTCATGAAAAACAAAGAAAGACTAAGGAAATATCACAGACCAGAGGAGACTAAGTAGACACAAGGAGTAAATGTAATATGGTGTCTTAGATTGGAACCTAGAACAGAAAAGGGACATTATTGAAAAAACTGATTAAATCTGAATAAAATCTGGAGTTTAGTTATTAATAACATATCAATGTTAATTTTTTTAGTTTCGACAAATGTATCATGGTTATGTAGGATGTTAACATTTGAATGAAGTAAATGAAGGGCACACAGGAACTCTCTGTACCTTCGCTGTGACTTTTCTGTAAATCTAAAAGTACTTCAAAACAAAAAGTTTATTAAAAAAAATAACATGTACCTCCTCGGGCACTTCTAAGTTGACATCTAAACTTTTTCATCACAAGTTTGAATATTTGCAAAGGATATAATTTCTAGCATATTGTAAATATTGTTATTTTAAATTAAAACTGTCACATCACTCTTTTAAATATATTCAAAGGACTATAAATACCAAAGCAATTTGATCCACAATCTTCAATTTAAAAAATACATGAACAAGCTCTTCTCTAAACTGACAGCAATATTAAACTATTCCTTTTTCTCCTTGAACTTAAAATTCTAAATTGCTTCCCCTAGATAATTTTGTTCTATTGAGATATATCTTTATGCTTTAAAGTCCCAATGATTACCCTAACATACTTCTCTGCAATAAGAATATGTATATAAATTAAAACTTATTTTTTAAAAATTGCCCATGATCTTAAGGCTTAACTGTTAATTATAATTATATTTCAGCCCAAAGAAAAAAATTATTAGTAGTACATATCTGATAAAAATTACATATTACAACATTTGATAATATCAAACCTAAAGGATATTTACTGGAAATGCACATCTCAGTGAGAAGGATGGAGTTTACTCTTGCCTTAAGGAGGGCTTCTGACACCAGCATTTGGAATTGTTTATTTGTTACCCTGGAGATATATACAGTTCTAGGCAAAGCTCCATAATAGGATTCTGATTGAGAGAGAGGTGCACCTTTCTTTTGTAAAATAGATTAAAGGAGGTTGTGAGATAAAAAGGGAGGGAGGATTCAGTTTTGAGGCTCTGACCCCAAGTGCATTTTCATACAGAAAACATAGAAAAAAAGTAAAAATGAAAGTCTAAGATTTATAAAGTAATTCTCTTAAAAATATCCATGTCACCAAAGACACAAGGAAAATATTAGCCCAAGAGGCAAAAGGGCCACATGAACCAGAGACTCCATCAGCCTGAAACCAGAAGAACTAGCTAGATGGTGCCTGGCTACCGCCATTGACCGCCCTGACAGGGAACACAACAGAGAGTCCCTGATCGAGCAGGAGAAAAGTGTGGTGCAAAACTCAAATTCACATAAAAAGACCAGACTTAGTGGTCTGACTGAGACTAGAGGAACCCCAGAAGACATGGCCCCTGGACTCTCTGTTAACCCAAAACTAAAACCATTCCTGAAGCCAACTCTTAGGACAAAGATTAGACTGGACTATAAAAAATAAAACGATACTCATGAAGAGTTCGCTTCTTAGTTCAAGTAGATACGAGACTAAATGGGCAGCTCCTGTCTGGAGGCAGGATGGAAGGCAGAAAGAGATAGAAGCTGTGTGCTGGCACATTATAGGGACTGCAACTAGGGTTGCATAACAATGTGTGTATAAATTTTTGTATGAGAAATTAGCTTGAGCTGTAAACTTTCACCTGAAGCACAATTAAAAAAAAAAAAAATCCATGTCTGTGTTCCAGTTGGAAAGGCTTCATGTATACCTATACCCCATTGCCATCGAGTCCATCCCCACTCATAGTGACCCTGTAAGACAGAATAGAACTGCCCCATAGGGTTTCCAAGGCTGTAAGTCTTTACAGAAGCAGACTGCCACATCTTTCTCCCCTAGAGTGACTGGCGGGTTCAAACTATCAACCTTTCAGTTAGTAGTGGAGTGCTTAACGAATGTACCTCTGGGGCTCCTCATATATACCTAGGTATACAAAATCCTTAGTCTGAAATCCATCCTTCTGCGAGTACTGAAGGGAATGGAGTTTATTCCATGGCCAATGGAAAACTATTAGAGCTGCAAAGCAGAAAAGATTCGTACTTTAGAAAGAGATCTGAGTCATTTTTTCCTGGATGGACCAAAAGGAAAGAGAATTTGGAGGGGTAGTTGAGTTTGCGCTGTACAGAAATCTTTCAGAGTCTGTATGTAGGAACTCCAACAGCCATTTCCCTTGGTCTTCTAAGTTCTTTTAGAGTCCTCTGTTGTTAGCTGCCAGGGAGTTGCCCCAACTCATGGGGACCCTGTGCACAACAGCATTGAACCATTGTGATTCACACGGTTTTCACTGGCTGATTTTTGGATGTACATTGCCAGGCACTTCTTCCCAGTCTATCTTAGTCTGGAAACTCCACTGAAACCTATTCAGCATCACAGCAACATGCAAGCCTCCACTGACAGCTGAGTGGTGGCTGTGCTTGATGTGCTTGGGCCAGTAATTGAACCCAGGTCTCAGGCATGTAAGGCAGGAATTCTACCACTGAACCACCATTACCTGCAGACTTCTCTAAACCTCAGGTAATTCTCATTCTAAAAAGCTGAACCCATTCAGACAGAACAGAACATATTATAAAACCACAGTCTCTGTGACTACAATGCAGCAAGATGAATCTAAAGCAACTTTTTGATTCTATGGATCTAGCTTGAGATATTTTCCCTTAGCACTTTCCACAATATAGTTGGGTCCTAATTTAGGGATTTTACAGAGAGAATTCTGCTTAAATGAATTCAGAACAAAGCCAGGGTCCTTTGCAGAAGAACTTTTATATCCCAACAGAAATCTGTATTAATATTATTTTGCTGGCATGAACAAGTCTGTATTTCCAGGTTTTTTTTTTTTTTTTACTGATTAAATGCCTGGATACCAGTCGGGAGTATTGATGTAGCGTGCCCATATTTGTTGTTGTTAGGTGCTGCCGAGTCAGTTCCGACTCATAGCAACCCCATGTACAACAGAACGAAACACTGCCTGGTCCTGCATTATCCTCACAACGTTGTTATGTCTGAGCCCATTGTTGCAGCCACTGTGTCAATCCTTCTCATTGAGGGTCATCCTCTTTTTCGCTGACCCTTACTTTACCAAGCATGATGTCCTTCTCCAGGGTCTGATCCTTCCTGATAACGTGTCCAAATTATGGAAGACGAAGTCTCGCCATCCTTGCTTCTAAGGAGCATTCTTGTTGTACTTCTTCCAAGACAGATTTGTTCATTCTTTTGGCAGTCCATGGTATATTCAATATTCTTTACCAACACCACAATTCAAACACACCAATTCTTCTTCAGTCTTCCTTATTCATTGTCCAGCTTTCACGTGTATGTGATTGAAAATACCATGGTTTGGGTAAGGGCATCTTAGTCTTTAAGGTGACTTCTTTGCTTTTCAACAGTTTAAAAAGGTCCTTTGCTGCAGATTTGCCCAATCCAGTATGTCCTTTGATTTCTTGACTGCTGCTTTCATGGATCCAAATAAAATGAAATCCTTGACAACTCCAGTCTTTTCTCCATTTATGATGATGTTGCTTATTGGTCCAGTTGTGAGGATTTTTGTTTCCTTTATGTTGAGGTGTAATCCATACTGAAGGCTGTGGGCTTTGATCTTCTTCAGTAAGTGCCTCAAGTCCTCTTCACTTTCAGCAAGCAAGGTTGTGTCATCTACATATCACAGGTTGTTAATGAGTCTTTCTCCAATCCTCGTGCCACATTCTTCTTCATATAGTCCAGCTTCTCAGATTATTTGCTCAGCATACAAATTGAATAAGTACAGTGAAAGGATACAACCCTGATGCACACCTTTCCTGATTTTAAACCACACAGTATCCCCCTGCTCTGTTTGAATGACTGCCTCTGTGTCTATGTACTGATTTCACATGAGCACAGTTAAGTATTCTGGAATTTCCGTCTTCTCAATATAATCCCTAATCTGTTATGATCCACACAGTAGAGCTTCCAGACTAAGATAGACTAGGAAGAAGGAACTGGCGATCTACTACTGAATGGATTGGCCAGTGAAAACCTTATGAATAGCCCATATGTAAATACCTGTAAAATATTAAATATTAAAATAAATAACTCCTTTCAAATATCATTCTGATTGTGGGTGGGTAACAATAAAAATGTGTTTCGAATGTTTGATACCTTTAGTTAAAGGAAAATTGTGTTGCTGGGATAAAATGATATCTTGAAAGGTGTTACACAATCCAAGACCTGGAAGGCCTACTAAGTGCAAGCCCTGTGTAAGATGTGGTCATACAAGTGTGTGAGACTCAGCCTCTGCCATCTAAGAGCAGGCAGTTCCTTGGGCTGTGCATGAATTCAAGACCAGTTCATTCATGATGTTTAATATCTTGACTTCCACCCTGTTATTGGAAGCTCATGATACACTTAAGGAAGCAGAGTTGGACCTAGAATACTGAGGCTTTCCCTTCTTGGCCAATTGAGATGGTAAGGAAGAACATGGAATCTTCTCTGTGCTATTTTGGTGAGGAAATAAGGTGTTCTAGAAAAGAGATAGATTCACTTCTTGGAAGTCCAGCAAAGTGACAGGGTAGATTATCAAGAAAAGCCAGGGAAACATTTTTAACAAAGGCACTAATTAGTCCTTTACTAACACTCACAAGCTGATTAGTGTGTTTAACACCAAGGTGGACTGCAATCCAAATCACTGCTGTCCATGCTGTTCTCAGTCTGAGAGTAGGCCAATTGGTCCTCAGGGAAGCAGATGCTGAGATTGTTAGGAGTACAGGGCGTTAACTGGGGAAAATAACTTCCTGAAAGATAAAGGGAAGAAAGTAAGATTGAGCAGGGTGTACCCCAGATGGCTACTCAGACTTGTCAAAATTTTTGGCAACACAACAGGAAATTCCAGAGCAAAAATTTCCCATTAGAGGAGCCCCATATTAGACAGAAATGATCAGGCCCTAGTAAGCCTGCCATGTTCAGTCTTTGGCTGGGGGCTAAATGGGAAGAGTGCAGGCTCAGCTCAAATGCTGAGGTGGATCCTGGAGGTGCTGCAGCTGAATGGCAATTTCATTATTGAAGGGAACTCTGAGTGGTACACTTCTGGGACTGCCAAAGAGAGAAAATGAAGAATAATCAGAAACTATTCCTCAGCAGCAAATTGCCAACAAGTACACCCCTTCTTCCTTTTGGGTACTGAGTAGAATAATGGGCAAACAGATCACCATGACTTTTTTAACTCTTTAGATTGTGAACTATAATACATACTCAGAAAGTTGCACAAAACAAACATGTACAACTCAAGAATTTATCACAAAATGAACACCCAGTAACTACCATACAGATAAAGAAATAGAGCATTTCCGGCTTCCCAGAGGGCTTCCATATGTCCATACCCCAAACGCTAACCCTCCTTCCCTGACAAACGTAGCCATCGTTCTGATTTTTATTATTATTATTTTTCTAGTAGTATTTTGATCATTCAACCAAATAGGTTCAGAGAAGCTGCTGCCCAAACTCAAGAAAACTGAATTCAGGTGGTCATTGATATTGTTAATGAATCCTTCAAAAATAGGGCTCCTTTTCATCTCAAGGTCTTACTTGTGGATCACAAAGAAACTGAAGGGCAGGAAGTAAAAGTAAAGTAGCAGAATATTAATCAATTATGAGTTAATCAGAAAGTGTAATAACACTTGTAAAGTTATAAAGTAAGTAAATACAGAAGGTAGATGATTAGCTAAACTCTGACTTACCACCAGATTTTCAGAAATACTTTTTGTACAGATCAAGGTAATCTTGATAGTCCATTGTCAAGGCCTGGGTTCTCCAAAGAATTACAAGCTTACTTTCTCATAATGCCAGAATTGTCCTTCTTCTATTAAGACTATTCTGAAAGTAGCTGGTTCAGGGTCCAGGAACCAGGACTCATTCCCCATATTCTTTTTATTAATATTTTTTTCAAAAGGATTTAAAATAATATATTATTGTAAATTTAAAACTACACAGAAGTAAAAATTGAAGTTCCTCTCTTCAATCGAATTCTCCTAAAAGCAGACCTGAAGTTTTGGGTTTGGGGACAAGTAGTTAATTTGGGAGGCCAAGGAGCACAGTGAGGGAGCAGAAAAGTGGCACAGGGAAGGGAAGTCAATAAAGGATGTGCTGATGAATAGGTTATCACTCAGCACAGCTGAGTTTCAATATTGCTGTGGATCTCTAGTAGATGGTGTAGAACAGAGGTCAGCAAACTATAGCTCTTGACCAAATCTGGCCCACTGGCTATTTTTATAAATAAAGTTTCACTCATCCATTTACATATTTTCTATCAGTTGAGTAATTGTGACAGACGACATGTCCCTTATAGACTGAAATATTTACTATCTGGCCCAGCATAAAAAGTTTTCAAAACATGCCTCAGGGTTGTCCCACCTGAAGGTGAAGAAACAAGTACTTATTTACCACCATTCCTTACACCTTAGTCAAAGGCTACCCTGAAGATGCTAACTCCTCAGGATTTCTGGCCCACTTTGTACGTAAGCCATGCCTACTCCCATGTCCTTCCAGTGGAGAGTTGCATGTGCTTGCAGTAAAAAACTGCAGATATATACAGTAACAATGAGTATTAGGCAAGGTTCTCCGGAGAAACAGAATCTGTATTTATATTTATATCTCTACATATATCTATGGAGCCCTGGTAGCACAAACAGTTAAGCGCTCAGCTGCTAACTGACAGGCTGACAGTTTAAACCCACCTAGTGACTCCATGGGAGAAAGACCTGGCAATCTGCTTTTGTAAAGATTACAGCTAAGAAAACCCTATGAAGCAGTTCTACTCTGTCACATGGGGCCACGATAAGTCATCAACATATCTATATGTCTCTAAACCATGTCTCTATATATACGTAAATATATACACATATATTGACTCATTCATTCATTCATTTTAAGGAATTGGCTTAGGCAATCGTGGAGGCAGGCAAGTTTGAACTTTGTAATGTAGGCCAGCAGTGTGGAAACTCAGGCAGGATTTCTATGTTACAGTTGAAATGGAATTCCTTCTTTCAGAAGCGCCAGTTTTTGCTTTTAAGGCCTTCAGCTGATTGGATCAGGTCCACCCACATTATGTAGGGCAATCTCCTTTGCTTAGAGTCAACTGAGTGTAAATGTTAATCACATCTATAAAATACCTTCACAGCAACATCTAGACTAGTATTTGACCAAACAACTGGGAACCATAGCCTAGTGAAGCTGGCACATCAAATTAATCACTACAGAGTACCAAGAGGAAATGATCAGGGCAACAACAGCATCTGCTACAATTCCTATCCCACATACCCATCAATTCCAATCCCTGCAGGTAACCACTTTAACAATTGGGTATGCATTTTTTCCAGATGTTTATGTATACAGAGTGTGTTACACACATTTGGGTACAACTAGTTTATTTGGTGGTTGATGCCAGACCAGGCATGGAAGAACAGGGAGTGTGAAAGAAGGAAGGAGAAAAACCCCATTAAGGAAATATTATTGTGCTGGCAACCACTGCGGGCAACTGAGGACCCTCCAAGTGCCTTAGAATCGTCCCCTTGTTGAGGAATGTACTTGAGGATATTGACTTCTCCTCATTTCAGGCTACCTTCCAGAGGGACTGAATAAGCTTCTATAGCATTGGAAAAAGCTCTGAGGCAAAAACTTAGAGATACAAAGCAGGCATGTTGAGGTGAGATGCTTGCAACACAAGTGAGAACTGTCCAACATAGCTGCAGTTAAAATCAGAGGTAGGCCATGGGATTGTGGCTACAGAAACCAAAAGTGTTTGCTACAAGCCTAAGTCATGTTCACATAGTTAATTCCTTGTGAGATCCCGATAAACTTAGCTGAATAAGAAATTGTCTACCCTAAAAGTGATGAGTTATAAGATACTCTGAGATAGCAACTTGTCCATTCTCCTGCCTTTGGATCAGCATGCCCTTCAGTTATCACAGCCAACCATTACAATAGATGCAGTCTTACTACCTTCATGCTCAGTCCTTTTATAACCATTAGCTTGTAAGTGCTACCAATGCCCTCTTCACCTAGGACTCAAAACATCGTGTCTATTTCTGGCTTTAATGTGAAAGGAAGGGATTGCCATATTACTCATTCCTCTGCCTGAAGGAGTCTTTGTCATAAGTGACTCTTAATGATATATACATTTGATCACTTTTTACAACTACAGAGATAATATGGGTTTTATTCAGTGAAGATATAACTGAAGATAAAGCTAAACCCTTTAAATTTCTGAGGCTTTGTCTTAGTTATCTAGTGCTGTTATAACATAAATGCCACAAGTGGATGGCTTTGAAAGAGAGAAATTTATTCTCTCACAGTCTAGGAGGCTTGAAGTCTGAATTCAGGGTGCCAGCTCCAGGGGAAGGCTTTCTCTCTCTGTTGACTCTGGGACAAGGTCCTTGTCATCAATCTTCCCCTGGTCTAGGGGCTTCTCAGGGCAGGGACCCTGGGTCCAAAGTATGGTCTAGTCTCCTGGTGCTTCTTTCTTGGTCGTATGAGGTCCCCATGTCTTTCTGCTCAATTATCTCTTTTATATCTCAGAAGAGATTGGCTTAAAACACAACCTAATCTTGTAGATTAAGTCCTGCCACATTAACATAACTGCCTCTAAGCCTGCCTCATTAACATCATAGAGGCGGGATTTACAACATATAGGGATCACAAAATGGTGGACAATCACACAATACTGGGAATCATGGCCCAGCCAAGTTGGCACATACCTGGGGGGACACATTTCAATCCATGACAGGCCTTTTGGAAGATTTTTGCATCCATGCCTTTTCTCCCTCTCTGGTCTTCAAGCCTTTAAAGAACATGTCTTTTGTGTTATTAATTTTGAATCACACTCTTTGTCTAACACCATGATTTGGGATTAACAGATATTCAACATCCATTGCTGAAACTAGGGATTAATTCTTTCATCATTGCCTAACAGTATCCAACTGTGACTCAATCAAACACATCATCCTGTGATTTGGGGGTTTTCTAGACCTGCTTATTTCAGGCAGCTAAGGGACACACAGGAGCCCTGGTGGTACACTGGTTAAGCACTCGGCTGTTAATCGAAAGGTGGGCAGTTTGAATCCACCCGCTGCTCCGAGGGAGAAAAATGTGGCAGTCTGCTTCCATAAAGATTTACAGCCTTGGAAACCCTGTGGGCAGGGACAAATTATCCAATAAGAAGGGTACACCCGGGCTTACTTGTGCTCATTTACTAATCTGTAGCACACAATTTCACCTGTTTTTCACCACATCGTTGATGTGAAATTGTACGCTACAGATTAGAAGTAAACAAAAGTAAACCATACATACCTTGCTTAATGTAAATCTGTACATATCTTGCTTACTGGTTAATCTGCCCCTGCCTAGGGGTCAGTTCTATTTTGTCTTACAGGGTCGCTGTGAGTCAGAATCGCCTCATCGGCAATGGGTTTTGTTTTATTGGTTAAGGGACGCACAGAACTGAAAATTCTTCCATGCAAAGTGGCTTGTGTTTCAGATAGCAGCACTGCAGAGATGCTGAAAACTTAATTCACATCACTTGTTTTGTGATGTGTGGAACTCGGAAGGCAGAATATGTTATATTTATTTTACCCATGGATCTGTCAGTAAAGATCAGAGTGAGAGATGTGTATGAGGAATGATGACGTAAGATCTCTGTCCAGGTAACATACCTTGAATCTCACACAACAGTCGAAGAAAAGAGTGGAAGAGCCCAGACTCCGTAAAGGCCAGTGTCTTAAATTAGCTTGGGGTTCAGATAAAAGCCCATTTTGACCAAGTAACATGGAGATCTGATGATGGGGAGTTGTGACTCAGATAAATAAGGCAGAACACCAAAGGCTATTAGTCCCTGGTTGGTGCAAATGGCTAAGGTGCCCAGCTGCTAACTGAAAGGCTGGAGGTTTGAGCCCACTCAGAGGTATCTTGAAAGGAAGTCCTAGCAATCTACTTCTGAAAAACCAGCCATTGAAAACCCTAGGGAGGACTGTTCTACTCTGATACACACGGGGTCACCATGAATTGGAGTGGACTCCATAGCAACTGTTTTGTTTTGTTTTTTTCCTTGTATGCTAAGAGAAGCCCACTTACTGTGGAACACTGAAAGAACCAGCTGCTAACTACAGTCCTTTGGAGATAGGTGACTGTATGGTTATTTTATTTAGTGCCTGGAGAAGGGGGCAGTGGAAGTCAAAGGAGTTGTTAGACTAAGGCTTAAATAAAGATCTTTTTAATCAAAGGTTTAAAGAGATAAAGCCTTTGAGGAGGAAATGACTTATTTTAATGGAGCCACAGCATTGAAATTTTAAGCTATGACAAAAATAAAATGATACAACTTGAAAATGACTAGGTGGGAACATCTATGACTGGATTTGACTTCACCTCCATGGGAGATTCAGAAATTATTTTTGACCCAGCTGCCTTTAGCTTAGAGTCTCTAGGTGGTACAAATGATTAATGCACTCAGCTACTAACTGAAGGGCTGGAGGATCAAGACCACCCAGAGGCGTCTTGGAAGAAAGACCTAGTGAATTACTTCCAAAAAGCCAGCTATTGAAAACCCTATGGAGCCTACCTCATACTTTGTTGCTTAATGCCTAGGGTCTAAAAGCTTGAACGCAGCCATCCAAGGCAAAACAATTGGTCTGTATTCGCCTTGAGCAACAGAGGAAGAAGGAGAGTCAGGAATAGGAGGAGGAATTGGAATGTGTGTCTAATTACCTCCATGATCAACTGCCTTCTTTGCCATGAGACCAGAGAACTGGATGGTGTCTGGCTATCATTACTGAACACTTTGAACAAAGCTTCTATAGAAGAATCCTGATCAAAAGGAGAAAAATGCAGAATGGAATTTCAAATACTTAAGGAATCCAGAATTTCTGGGAATTGATTGATTATCAAATTACAGGTGAGTGTGGTGTCATATAAGTGTTTTCTGACAAAAAACAAAACAGGGGATGAAAGCTGAGAATGATGTCATGTAGGCAGTCGCTAGGAATGAACTTGTATTCACCACCTCTACCACTGAAGTTTGGGATTTGTTTGTAGCATAAAGAAGACCTCAAAAACAGCTAAGAGGCATTTGAAACATTGATTTACACTAGAATTCCTGTGGCAGTTAATGTGTCTTCTCCCTGATGTCATCCAGGTTGTCATGGGAACAAAAAATCAGCAGCTTAGAGCATCCAATTCTCCCTTTAAATATTCTGTGATCATAAAGGAAACAAAAAATGTAAGAAATCTGAGACAAAAGAATTCATTTTTGGGGGGATGAGGGCAAATTCTGACACCTCAGGACGAATGAGGGTCTGTGTATGGAAGAGGGGCAGGGGAGAAAGGGAGGAATGAGAATGCTTTTGTGCAAGAAATCAATACTTGACAAACAAAAGTATTAAAAGATTATATTATTACACCTAACTTCTTTAATACAAGCCAAAAGGATATCTGTTACCTCTCAACCTGATAATTAAGAACAAGAAAAGAAGTGCTGTAGAATCACTGCAGAAACAAACAATTAAGAGGCAAATTGTCTTGTGGTCTCAATTAGTGGCAAGGTGACCTAAGAAAGGTTCAGAGGAGAAGAAATACATAATGACTCTTTTTAAGATAAGCCAAGCATATTATTTTAAATGAACCACTGGAAATAAGAAAAAAATGGGTAGCATAGGTGAAAATTGAATTGGATGATGAAGTTCAAATACAAAGTACCATTTGTTTATTTTTTCAGTCTTTTTACGGGAATTGTATTAAAATGCAATTTTTATGCCTATGAGCCTAGTATTGCCGCTTAGGCAATAACCCTCTTTAAGTGGAAAAGACAAATCAGCCTAGCTATGGGCTTCAGCACAATCAATGTTTGTGTCTCAAAAATCTTCATCCTTCCTCAGAATTTTCCAACCATTCTCTTTGCCTTTGCATTTTAAAACAAAGTACTGGTTAAGAAAAATATTCCCTGGAGGAATGAGGCTGATCAAAGGCTGTTTTCTTTGCTACCAATTTTGGGGCTTTTCCAGTATGACCATGTTATAGATTTACAACTTTGCCTGTGTTGGGATGTACAGAAGAGAGGGGAAAAGAGGAGAGGGGAGATAAATGTTATTTTCTTTTCATTTAAGAATATACTTAGTGGGAAGATTGATATTTTAATCGTTGGTTTCAACTGGTTACTTTTTTGGTAAGTGCCTAAAATGCCACCTGAGTTTTAAACGGTAGAGGATGTGGGTTGTAGTTTATTTTCAACACTGCTTATTTATTTCTAGGTAATAGAAAGATGAATTGCAGCTAGCTGTTAATATGTATAGAAAATCAAACCAGCGTAACACGTTATTACTATAAAGAGACAGTATACGTAAGAGGGAGGACCTTATAACTGAAATATCTTTAAATTCAAGTATGTAAAATTGTCTATCAAAAATTACTCCACAGAACACATAAATAGGCAAGGATTCAGAAAATTTGTCTCTGCTTTTATCCGTTTTCAGATATGCAGCTGTTAAATAGTTAAGAAAAAACAACAGCAAAAAAATCTTAAATTTAATTCAGTCTTTATATTAGTGGGAATATTGATATTGTAATTTTGCTACAGTGTGTACATTAAAGGAGCCTGGGTAGTACAAGTGGTTTGCAATAGGCTGCTAACCTAAAGGTTGTCAGTTTGAACTCACCCAGAGTTTCCATGAAAGAAAGGCCTGGTGAATTGTTTCCATAAAGATTACAGCTTTAAAAAAATAAAAAAGCCCATTTTTTTTTATGGAATATTTCTACTCTGTAACACATAGAGTCACCATGAGTCAGGGACCAATTTGATGACAGCTAACAACAGCAACAACATGTATATTGAAGGATAAGCAAGTAAGTAAATAAGTTAATGTTTTTAAGAGCCAAAATATTAAATGTTAGAGAAAAGAATATAAATATAAAATCAAATAAGACCAAAAAAACCTCCATAGTATTAAATTTGAGTTGGAAATATATTTTAAACAATTGAGCTCATATTAATACGTGCTAGCTCTGTCCATAAAAAGCACTAGAAACAATGATACCCCAGTGGTATTGAAGAGTCCCTGGGTGGCACAAATGGTTAAATGCTCAACTACTAATCAAAGGTTGGCTGTCTGAATCCACCCAGAAGTGCCTCAGAAGAAAGACCTGGTGATCTGCTTCTGAAGCTATGAAAACCCTATGGAGCGCAGTTCTACTCTGAAAACCAGATCTTAATGAATAAGAATCATTTTCCATTAGAAGGAACCAGGCTTACATGGAGAAATGGCTGAATCCAAGTCTGTGGCAGGGAAAATAAAAGACAGTCAGAATGATTTTGTGCTAGAAAGCAATGAAGTGCTCAAAGAATAATGGGGACATGTCAAAAGGATACAGGGGACAGTGTGAATGGACTCCCACTGGCAAATTTGATTATGAAACACTGAAAAAATTCAAATACATGATTCCATAGTGATTATGTATATTCCCCCACAGTGCCGTCAAGTCGATTCTGACTCATAGCAAATCTATAGGACAGGGTAGAGCTGCCCCATAGAGTTTCCAAGGAGTGCCTGGAGGATTCAAACTGCTGACCCTTTGGTTAGCAGCCGTAGCACTTAACTACTACACCACCAGGGTTTCCTATTATGTGTGTGTATGTATATATATATATGTGTGTGTGTGTGTGTGTGTATATATAAATTAATATATATATATTAAAAAAATACATATGTATATGTATTTTTTTAAACTGCTGTTTTTGGAGCACCTGTTATTCATACCCAGTTATTAAGGAAAACTCTTCTTTATAAATGAAAGCCAGCTTATGAAATAACAGAATTAGAAAATCATGCTTTTGCAACATCGAATGAAATATTTGACTCAGCAAGTATCACAGGTCAGTTATACCAGGGTCTAAGAGCATACAATTAAGGTTAAAAGACCAAAAAACCAAAACTGTTGCCTTTAAGTTGATTCCAACTCATGGTGATCCCACGTGTGCAGAGTAGAACTGCTCCATAGGTTTTCCATAGGTGATCTGTTTTCTGAAGCAGACCACAAGGCCTTTCTTCTGAGGTGCCTCTGGATAGACTTGAACTGCCAACCTTTCAGTTAGTAATCTAGTGCTTAGATGTTTCTGCCATCCAGAGACTTCCCTAGATTAGGGTTTTGTGCCCTTAAAACAGGGGTTGACAAGACTAGGAAGGGTTCCAGGGCCCCAGCCAAGGTACTAGTATCAGAGAACCTAATTCTGAGAAGGAAATAAAAGCAAAGTCAGGAATGGAATAGTGGCAGCCTAGGCCTGCAGACTGGGTTGGTAGGAAAAGCCACAGCTCAGTAAGCATAAGTTATGTCCAGTTCCAGCTCAGCTAGACATACCTGCAGGCTATCACAAAGTGCAAAAAGCTGGTGAATCCAAGGCTCATTAAGACCCATGCTGAGTCACAGTTCTCATTAGTAGAATATTCTAGGAGGATCCTGATCAAACTCCTCTTTGTAGACCTGAAATGCCCTAAAGACTGACCACATATTTACTAACTTTTGTCTTTCTTTTGGAGAAAGATGATGTAGTATTTTAATATTTGAAGTGTGGTCTATGGACCAGCAACAATAACATCACCTGTTATTTTTATTGTTACTGCTGTTTTTAGCTGCCGTCAGTTGGCTTGACTCATGGTGACCCTGTGCACAATGGAACTGATCCTGAACCATCTCCATGATGGGTTATGAATCAGACAGTGGTGTCACAAGTGGAGTGCAGGGGGTGTGGATTGCACTCCCTGATACTGTCAGAGGGGATGAAACCAAAATGACCCCAAGGTCTGCAGCAGCGTTGGTGGCAGGTGGGCTGGCACCCCTTGGGGAGGGGCCACCAAGGCAGTGGCGTCACTTGGGTTGGTGTCACCCATCATTCAGTGCGGCAACTCATCATCTCCCCATCACCCATTGGTCACTAGGGTTGGTGTCACCCAGTGCAGTAACTTATCACCACCCCTTTCTCTCCATCACCTACCAGTCAGGGTGCAGGTGGCCAGGCCACAGAGCCCACCATTGGGCAGAGATGTGGGTATCTGCCTTGACCAATGGGAGAGAGGAGGGGCTTTGGGGAGCCACAAGGGCAGGACTAGGAGGGGTGGGGCCACACAGCCCAGTGCTTGGCCCTGCATGGGGTGGGATGGACTGGGCTGCTCCGCCCACCAGGGGTGGTTCACCAGTCTGCACCACCCACCCCAGGGAGTGGTAACACCATGAGTTCCTGCACTGGGTGACACCAACCCTAGTGATGCCACTGGAATTGGACCTTGTGGATCAAACCATTGCGATCCATAGGGTTTTCGTTGGCTGATTTTCAAAGTGATCTTCTTCCTAGTCTTAGTCTAAAAGCTCTGCTGAAACCTGTTCAGCATCACAGCTAAACACATGACATTCCACTGACAGACAGGTGGTGGCTATGCTCGAGGTACATTGGCTGAGAATTAAACCCAGGTCTCCTACCTGGAAGGTGAGAGTTCTACCACTGAATCACCACTGTCCTCATTATCATCACCTAAGAGCTGGTTGGAAACCCTGGTGGCATAGTAGTTAAGTGCTACGGCTGCGAACCAAAGGGTCGGCAGTTCAAATCCACCAGGCGCTCCTTGGAAACTCTATGGGGCAGTTCTGCTCTGTCCTATAGGGTCTCTATGAGTCGGAATTGACTCGACGGCACTGGCCTTTGGCTTTTTTAAGAGCTGGTTAAAACATCAAATTGCAGGTTCCTCTCCAGACCTAATAAATCTGGCTCTTCATTTTAAAAGTAACTCTTAGGCACATAAAAGCTTGAGGAGCACTGGTGTGGCAGGCACTTGTAAGGACCTTAGCTGAAAGTGGTTGGCCAAGGGGATGTCACAAAGCTGTGACTCTTCTCAGAATCCTACATCAAGTGTGCATTCCACTCTTCTCTCTTTCCCTCCCCCAGATCCATATCACTGGCTTGGAAAGAGATGTTTCCCACTTGGGAGGATGTAAGATCAATCAGGAAGGTGCTTAGGGAGAGATGGGAGAAGGAAAATATATCGAGAGGAGCAATTGCCTTGATGACAGATAAGGAAAAGAGTCAGCAGATATAGCTGGGAAAGGGCAAATAATTGCTATGGCAGAGATGGGGGATGGATTTATGTCACTCTCCAACGCCCTTATTTAAAGATTCCATTTTAATGATGGTCTCCTCTAGACCAAAGCTGTGACACCCAGAATTTCAAAGGGCTTAAGGGGATGCCACTGGAACGGCCTTGGTCAGGTTATTAAACTCCCTGTATCTCAGTCTCCCCATCTGTGAAGTGGGGATAATGAGAAACCCTACTACATAGGACTACTGGGAGAATTAAATTGAGTCAAGTAGCTTGCCAAACATACACAGCTAGTAAGTAACACAGCTGTGATTTGAACTAACCATGTGACTCTAGCATCCATGTTCTTAACCATGAAATGAAAAGAGAAGTTAGAGATGAACTGAGAAGCAGGCCTTCCTTCAAGCTTAGCTTTGATGAGCAGTCATCTCCAGATCTTTCTCACCTGTAATAATCCGGAATCCTTAGATAAGCCTAGGAGTGTTTCTGTCTGTTGCAAAAGCTAAGCTCAATCTATCTTTCTCTCCTCACTACATCATTGTGGCTACCCTCTGAGCACAGTGGGGCCCTCAGTCAGTGGCCGACTCTTACTTAATCAGTGTCTGAACCAGGAAGTGCCTGATTAAAAAAAGAGAAAAAGCTTTGTTACCAGCCATGTTAGGTGTCTTGGAGAGATGTTTAATCAAAGGTTAACCACAATTTTATTCATTTATACCTCATGGCCTAGTTTCCTGAACTAAAGTGGACTAGCATCATTTAACTCTGATGTTTATGCCTATTGATGAAGACTACAGTCACAACAGTACAAGATAAGCAGGAGAAAAAAAATAAATAGAGTATAAAATGAGGACAAATATAAGACCAAAAGGGGAGAGCTGCAGTGTGGTATGGTAAGTACATCACTTTAAAATCAGAAAAACCTGGCGGAGAGCTGTGGGACCCTGTTAAGTAACTTCATCTCTCTGAACTTGCATTTCTGCATCTCAATGCCGGGATGATACCATTCACTTCATAGAGATGTTGTGAGAGTTTCAGGAGATGAACTATGCGAAGTGTTTATTCAGAGCCCTATACATGGCAGCCGGTGTTTTTAGGACATGTTATGTAATATCAGATATTTAAGGAGTGTTAGTAAACCTTGGTGGCTTAGTGGTTGAGAGCTACAGCTGCTAACCAAAAGGTCGGCAGTTTGAATCCACCAGGGGCTCCTTGGAAACTCTAGGAGCAGTTCTACTCTGTCCTATTGGGTTGCTATGAGTTGGAATCAACTTGACAGCAACGGGTTTGGTTTTTTTTCTTTTTTTGGTTTAGGACATGCAGTTTTGCCCTCACAGCAACAAAGTGTAGTGGCTGCACATAAAGGCAGTGCTTTTATTTAGTGAAAAATTACTTGCTCAGTGTAATATTTACCAAATATTTTCTTCTGCTAGCTACTTCTTATTTACAGAGCAACTGAAAGGGGGGAAAAAATCTCCACTTGAAGAGCTTCTAGTGAGCTAAGTAAGATGGCGCAATTACAAACCTAAGAGAAAATGCGTCCGTGTACAACCAAAAACAAAGGAAAGTCCTTCAGAAATAGGCTTGGGCTTAAAGATGAAAAGCGACATCAGTTAGAATTCTAAACTTTACATTTGATATATGCACATTACTATTCTTTTGTCATTTTGGATAATACTAATAACTAAACTCAGAAAAAGATCTAGAATGTGGTAAACACTATAAACCAGATGTCACTGAGTCTATTCTAACTCATGGGAACCCCATGTGTGTCAGAACTGTGCTCCATGGGGTTTTCAATGGCTGTTTTAGAGCAGACCGCCAGGCCTTTCTTCCAAGGCACCTTTGGATGGACTTGAACTGCCAACCTTTCGGTTAGCAGCCGAGCAATTTAACTGTTTGCACCACCCAGGGACTCCGGTAAACACTATTTAAGTGCTTTATATATTAACTTATTTAGTCCTAGAACAATCATATGAGGGCAGTCATTTCATTATCTCCATTTTATAGAGGAAGAAACTGGGGCACGAGAGGTGAAAGAATTTGTCCAAGGTCACACAGCCTGTAAGAGGCAGAGCTATGATTCATACTAGAGTCCAGGTCTTAGCACAATGCTATACTATGTTAGATATTGAATTCATTTAAGACTTATATTTCCCTTTCCCATCACAAAGATAAGGCTATCTACATACATACAGAAATGAACTAAAGGCAAACCTAAGAAAGATTATGTGTTGAGGTTTTTTGCTTTTTTTTTTCTCCTATAAAACATAGACATGCCCAACATGGAGACAGTGCTGGGAAGATAATGGCTCAAAATTGACCCATTTAGTGTGTAGAGTATTTTATGACTGTGGCGTTTACTCTCTCCATTTCTATGTGGTCAACAATAATTGTTCACAGTATCTACGGATATGCTGTTCTGTACTGAACCTTGTGCCTGGAATCACAGCTCTCAGGCTAGTCAACCGGCCACGAAGTGTAGCTAATCAATCACAGTAGCCAGAAATAGTATATATTCATGAGTACAGCAGCGGCCTTTAACCCACACAATAAGACCATTTCACAGAGGATAGAAAACCAAACCTTTGCAGCTCAACCTCAACTTTCACCCTGATTTCCCAATGTTGGAAGCTCCAGAGAAGCAATTTTTCAGCTTAGTCTCTTGCTGATAGTCATCTGCGTCACAAAACTATTACCCACCACGCGCCTTCCTACGTACCTCAATGTGTTCTGAGCCTGATAACCAAGACTGCTGGGGAGCAGCTCCAGATTGGAGTTAATAGAGAGACTCAATTGCATTTCACCCCAGAAGGGGCTGCTTATAGGTCAACGCTGAGATAATCAGCCAAGCCGCTTATGCCTCAGCCACCCCTGCTGCTGCCGCTGCTGCTGCTGCTGGTTGTTTCACAACCTGGAAAATTTAAACACATTTGTTGACAAATAAAAGTGACAACTGAAATGCGAGGAAAACCACCTCCTTATTTTCTTAATCACACAGCAAGTAACATTGCCCCAGGAATGGTTTTGTTTTTCCTTGCTATTTCTCCTCCGAAATATTTTATGTTAAATCTCAGTCTTTGAGACAGAGAAACAATGTTACCCTACCAACAGCTTTCTCAGTCTGAAGGTCCCATGGATTGATCTGTGTTATACGCTGAAATGTGTCTTTCAAAAGATATGTTGAAGTCCTAACTCCCAGTAGCTATGAATGTGACTTCATTTAAAAATAGGGTCTAAGTTAAGATGAGGCCTTAACCCAGTATGGCTGGTGTCCTTATAAGAACAGGAGAAGTAAACACAGAGACACATGGGGGAACACCACGTGAGGATGGAGTCAGAGACTGGGATGATTTGTCTGTAAGCTAAGCAATGCCAAGGATTGTCAGCAACTACCAGAAACTAAGAGAAAGGCATGAAACGGATTCTCTCCCTAGAGCCTTCAGAGAGAAGATGGCCCTGCCAACACCTGGATTTCAGACTTCTGGCTTCCAGACCTGTGAGCAAATAAATTTCTGTTGTTTTAAGATACCCAGTTTGTGGAACTTTGTTATGGAAGCCCTAGGAACCTAATGCAACCTGCAACAGAAAATAGCAGTGATAATAAGGCCTAATTGATTGCTTAAGAGGAGAAAGATGTGCTCCATGTTTTTATATATTTTTAAGGTTTTAAGTTTATCCCCTGCTAAGCCAAGAAGTACTTTTTATATAAACAATTTTGTTTCAGGTACTGTAATTTATACAGAATATATCTTTATCAAATATATACCAGATATGTTACCCACTAAAGATTCAAACAAATAAGGCACAACCTTGCTGTCATGGGGTTTTGATTGTCAGCTACATACTTTTCCACTGTTTGACCTTCAATTTCACCCAGGGTCATGGATTTTTGCAAAAGGGGAGACAGATCCCTCAAGGTGAAGGAGGAAAGGTATCAAAATGGCTTTCTTCTCTTTACCCTCTCTTTATCCAATGGAAGGAGAAATAAAAGGATGGAATACTTTTCATTCTACTAGGGGGCTTTACATACCAGAAAAAGAAGTTTGGATATAATCTGATCATTACAGATTTTTAAGTAAAGGGGTGGCTTTATTTCTTAGGGAATTTTTTTTTTTAAGAAAGTTTAGTCTGTAAAGCATGCAGAATTGGTAGACGTAAATATTAAAAGCAGTGTGGTCAGTTAAAAAGCTACTGTGGAATTTAGTCAGGGAATGGTAATTATAAGTAGTTGGGAGGAGATATTACTTTGGGTCAAGATGAAGTAATAAAGGCTGTATTTACCCTCCCACCTGAAACAACTAAAATGCCAAACAAAATATGTAAAATATTTTCAAACACTGGATATTGGTGAGCACAGGGCAATGATTCCTGTGAAAGGAGAAACAAATGAGGCAAGCCCTATGATTGCCCCAGCTTACTGTCAGGACAAAATTTCCATTCTACAGCACAGGCAGGTAAAACCCAGGCAGAGCCCAACGGTATTCCTGAATTAAGAAGATGGAATTGGGAGTTTAAGGAGGCCAAAATAGCTAAAGTTTGCGAGGAAGACTAACAGAGAGGAGAGAGCTGCACAAAAACGGAGCTCCAGAGAGCTAAAGATGATGTCCCTCAAGTCTTCAGCTAAGTAAGGATCAGCACAATAGTGTTAGGAAACTACCTGAGGCTAAGGGCGGAATCATTCAAAATTCCTGGGGAATATGTAAGGCCTTGAATAGTTTGTATCTCCACAAGCCAGAGTGGAAAAAATATCATAATTCCCAGGTCATTAGGTAGAGTACTCAAGAATAATCAGAAAGGTGTAGCCGTGGTTAAAAAAAAAAAAAAAACCTTTGCGGTTCACTCAATAGCCACAGTAGTGGGGAAGAAATTAGCTCTAGACTAAAGACTGATCTGGTCCCACCTAACGAAGCTTAAAAGCAAGCCTTGAAAAGGATTAAACTGGTTCCAAGTAATATAACTACATCCTATAACAAAGCTCAAGAATATTTATATGAACACAAAAATATCTATCACTTCAGGAGGTAAAATTCACAATGTCTGGCATTCAGTCAAGAATTACCAAATGTGCAAAGAAATAGGAAAATGTTATTGATAATGAGGAAAAAATCAATCAGTAAAAACAAACCCAGAAATGACACAGATGATAGGATTTGTAGACAAGGATGTTAAAACAGTTATTTTCACTGTATTTCATATGTTCAAGAAAACAAAACAAAGATTGGGCATGTTCATTAGAGACATGGAAATTATACAAAAGATCCAAATTAAAAATTTAGAGATCAGTACTACAATGTGCATGATGAAAACTACATGGGATGGGGTTAACAGCAAATTATGCTCTATAGAAGAAAATATTAGTAAACTTAAAAGCATAGCATACTTGTAATGGGAGTCGAAACCGGTAATCCACTTTTGGAAAACATTTTGGCAATTTCTTAAAAAGATAAACATATATCTACCATATGACCCAACCATCCCATTACTGAGTATTTACCCAAGAGAAATGAGAACATATGTGCTCATAAAGACTTGTACACTAATATTCATAATAGCTTTATTTGGAATAGACAAAACCAAAACAATTCAAACACCCATCAATAGGTGACTAGACAAATAAATTGTTGTATAGCCATACAATGGAATACTATCTAGCAACAAAAAGAAACCAACTATTAATACACGCAACATGGCTGAAACCTTAAAATAATTACGGTGAGTGAAAGAAGCCAGACAAAAAAGAGTACATACTATATGACTTAATTTATATAAATTTCTAGAAAATGTTAACCAATTTATAGTGACAAAAAGTACATCACTGGTTATCTGAGGACTGGGGGGAGATTTGAGGAAGAGCAGGAGCAGGCGATTACAAAGTGACATGAGGAATCATTGTGGGGATATGGAAATGTTAATTATCTTGATTGTAGTAATGGTTTCATGTGTGTATGCACATATAAAAACTTATCAACTTGTATACTTTAAATATGTTCGATTTGTTGTACATCAATCAGACCTCAATAATGCTATTTAAAAAATAAACATATGTAGTCAGGAAAACCCTGGTTCTATCCCATAAATGCAGAATTTGGAAAAGGGCATCTAAGTATCATTGAAAACTATAATTGGTGAACTTACCTCTAAGCCAAGCTCTAACAAGAATAAAACTTTGAGATAAATTAAGAAAGAAAGAATAAAAGGCCTACTGTGAGAAGAGAGTGTTGGAATTAATATGGGATATGTTGAGCGTTCTGCAATTGTGCCCTCACTACCCATTGTTGTGATCAGTCAGCCTTTTTTTGCTTCTTTTGTGATTTGTCTGTTCATATCCTTTGCCATTTTTTTTTTTTTGGCAGGACCCATTTAAAAGCTCTGTTTTTCTTTCTTTATTTAAGTTCCTGTTTCACATATTTATTTAGGGAAACTATGAGGAAAGATAAATAATACTTAGGGTACTTGGGATGGATTAAGGCAGCATCCCCAGCCATGGCTGTGCCTTCAGAAAGGTCTCTGATGTGCAAAAGAATTGCCTCCAAAGACAAAAACTTTACTCTTCATGTTTTCATGTCTTTAACTTCAAACGTATTGTTGCTGTGGTTAGTTGACATCAAGTAGATAGATTCTGACCCATGACGACTCCGTGTGTTACAGAGTAGAATTGTGACATAAGGTTTTCTTGGATGTAATCATTAGTACAGTTTAAAATGCAAAATGCCTTAATAGGTGGGGCAATATATTGAAATATCATTGTTTAAGCTGGTATTTACAGAACTTCACAAGTTAAAGAATGACAAGTACTCTAATGAAAGTGTCTTGGGTCTGGTTTCCTGAAAGTAGAGTCTGAGGTAGGATTCTTATGTAAATGGTATAGTGACTGGATGCTCTCAGGTGCAACCTGTGAGGGAAGCCAGGACAGAACACAGGAAGGAGAACCTCAGTGTGATCCCATGGAGAGGCTCTGGAGCAAGAAAAGCTCCAAGGAGTTGAGGAGAGAGGTTGGTCTTTTGTACTCCAAATGAGTCAGTCATTGACTCCCCCTTCTATCTCCTGTCCTTATCTATCTCCTGGAATCTCACGCCCTCAGGCATTTCCACTAAAGTTGACTTCCAGTGCATCAGAGTAACTCTTGGAAGAGGTTATAGTTGTGAATCATTAGCAGCCTGACTCATACAAGAAGAGGGAAGGGGAGAATGCAACACCATTACCATCTACTACAAAAAACTTGGACAAAGGAAACAGAAATGAAAAAAGGTTATTTTCACCTGGTGGGGAGGTGATTATTTTGGTCATTAACACCATAATATGAATAAGGTACTCAACAGTTAAATTTTACAAAGGAGTGTTAAAGAGGGGAAGGAAAGGAGGGAGAGAGAGATGAAGAAAGTGAAAGTATCAAAGGGAAAAAAGGGAATTGGGTGGTGTCATTGAACTGAATTATGTCCCCCCAAAAATGTGCATATCAATTTGGCTGGGCCATGATTCCCAGTATTGTGTGGTTGTCCTCCATTTTGTAATTTTAATTTTATGTTAAAGAAGATTAGAGCGGGATAGTAACACCCTTACTAAGGTCATATCCCTGATACAATGTAAAGGGAGTTTCCTTGGGGTGTGGCCTGCACCACCTTTTATTTTACAAGAGATAAAAGGAAGGGAAAGAAGCAGAGAGTTGGGGACCTCATACCACCAGGAAAGCAGCACCAGGAGCAGAGCGTGTGTCCTTTGAACCCGGGGACCCTGCACAGAGAAGTTCCTAGTCCTGGGGTGGGGGAAAGGTTGATGAGAAGGCCAACAGAGAGAGAGAAAGCCTTCCTCTGGAGCTGACGTCCTGAATTTGGGCTTTTAGGGTACTTTACTGTGAAGAAATAAATTTCTCTTTGTTAAAGTCATCCACTTGTGGTATTCCTGTTACAGCAGCACTAGATGACTAAAACAAGTGGATTAACCAAAACCAAATGAGCTTTCCCATGAAATATGAGGTGACTGAAAATACCACAACTTGGATCAGGCTCATCTTAGTTCTCAAAGAGACATCTTTGCTTTTGAATGCCTTAAAGAGTTCTTTTGCAACAGAATTGCCCAATGCAATATGTTGTTTGGTTTCCTGACTGCTGCTTCCATGGGTATTGAAAAAGCCCTGTGTTTATTTATTTAATTAAAAGGTCATATAATAATAAGCATGTTGAGAACAGATACAAGCACCCATAATTTGAAACTATTTTTATTTTCAAATTTCGGCTTCCAGTTATTTTTCTTTATGAAAGCTCATTGTTGCCTGACAGCAGCTATAATATATAATTTGGTATTATGGTTCTTTGATTTATCTTACATCAAATGTTAAAGCATTATTTGAAATCCTATTCTAAAATAAAAGTAGGGAGGAGAAGGCAGCTTGAAAAGAGGCCATATGCTGAGATATAACCCAAGGTGAAAAGAAAGCTCATATGGTTTCACTATATTTCCTGCCCCCTCTTTACTTCTAGGTGACTGTTTTTGTCTCTCACAATGATTTGCTATTCACTCCAGAAACGATCCATGGCAGTCCAAGATTAAATAACATAGCAAAGCCTTAAGCTTTGACTCCTTCAGTAAGTGCTTACAGGGGACAGGAAACTGGCAACTTTGAAAAATATACACAGGGCAGGAACGGTGGCCTCATGGCATTGCTGACACTTTGTGTAAACTTGGACAAGGAAAAACTGGTTCTCTTCTCAGATATAACCTGGCAAATATTGCTCACTACAAATGGTTGCTACAAACGCTAGTTTGGACGGAGTTAGGCCAGAATATAACGTTCCAGGAAAAAAAAAAAAAAAAAAACAGTGTGTCATTTAAAAAACAGTCATGTCCAATCAGGTCTGAAAGTCACATACATAGTAAAGGACCTTTCAGACACACTCAGCCCAGAGTCTTTGAAAGGCTGCCTTTCTCAGAGGGGCTCAGATTACTTCCCTTAGACCCTGAGCAGTTATTTCTTGAAAGATACAGCTGCAGACCACCTTGAGGCAATTTTTCTTGAGCAAGGCAGCCTAGGGCATTGGAGAAAAAGCTGCATTTACATTTAGAGACCCAGAACACTGAGGAAGGGGGATGGCTTTCTCAAGTTTATACCTATGATGAGTACTGGGTCAAGGATTCTAGTCTTCTGCTTCTGCATTTATTAAAAGGGAATATTGACTTGCATAATCTGTTTAAACATAATGTAATCTTTTTTTTTTTTTAATCTCTAGCTCTATAAAAATCTGTTGTTTATTAAACCAAAAAAAAAAAGTTGTCGTCCAGTCAATTCTGACTCATAGCGTCCCTACAGAACAGAGTAGAACTGCTTCATATGGTTTCCAAGGAGCAGCTGGTGGATTCGAACTGCCTACCTTTTGGTTAGCAGCCATAGCTCTTAACCACTTCATCACCACGATTCCATTGTTTATTAAATTGAGTTCAAATTGTGGCTTTGTCTTTTATTACATATGTAATTTTGATAAGATATTCAATTGTCTGCGGTGGTTAAGAATCCACCAACCACTCCTTGGAAACTCTATGGGGCAGTTCTACTCTATCCTACAGGGTCACTATGAGTTGGAATCAACCCTATGGCAACAGGTTTATGGGTGTTTTTTACAGATGAAGAACTGTATCACTCACAAGTTATATGTAAAGTGATAAGCTCAGTGATAGCAACCATTTTTTGCTGTCATTGGAAACCCTGGAGGCTTAGTGGTTAAGAGCTATGAGAGATAACCAAAAAGGTCAGCAGTTTGAATCCACCAGGCGCTCCTTGGAAACCATAAGGGGCAGTTCTACTCTGTCCTTTAGGGTTGCTATGGGTCGGAATTGACTCGACAGCAACGAGTTTGGTTTTGGACTGGTTATTGCTGTCATTAAGGAGTCCTGGTGGTGCAGTGGTTAAGTGTTTGGCTAATCCCTCAGCCGTCCATTGGAGAAAGATGTGGCAGTCTAGCAGTCTCCTTCCGTGAAGACTACAGCCTTGGAAACTCTATGGGGCAGTTCTACTCTGTCTTATAGAGTTGCTATGAGTTGGAATCGACTTGATGGCAACTTTTTTTTTTAATAGGGTCGTTATGAGTCAGAATAGACAGCAATGGCTTTTGCTTTGTTTCATTATTGCCACTATTATTTTTATCAAAAATAATAATTATATTTTCACTAAATATAGAGAAATTTTTCCTTTTCTATTTCATAGTCATAAAAATGATAAAGCTACAAAACCTTACAGACTAGTAATCCAATTTTCTAATCTTACAGATGAGAAACTTAATTTTCTAATCTTACAGATGAGAAACTTTAGACTTGATAAAATCACTTGGCTAGTTAGATGTGGAATCATATTGGAATCTTGGTTTCCTACCCCCAGCTCTTACTACCTGTTATGGATCGAATTGTGTCCTCCAAAAAGTTATGTTGAAGTCCTAACCCCTGCACCTGTAAATATGACTCCCTGTTTAGAAATAGGGATTTCTTTTGTTGCGTTAATGAGGTCATACCAGAGTAAGATGAGCTGTAAACCTAATCCCTTCTGAGCGGTGTCTTACGAAAAGAGCAGAATAGACACAGACACACACGGGGGAGACACCATGTGAAGATGGAGGCAGATGAATCTACAAACCCAAGAACACCAAGGATTTGCTGGTAGCTACTAGAAACTGAAAAAGAAGGATCTTCCCATAGAGCCAACAGACTGCTAGCTTCCAGAATTGTGAGAAAATAAATTTTGTTCTTGAAAACCACCTATTTGTGGTATTTTTTGCTACAGCAGCATTAGGCAACTAAGACACTATTCGCACCCCTCTTCAGTTTCATTTCTGTTCTGCCTTATTCCCTGACTAGGAACTCCGGGAGTGTTCCTCATGTCAATAGCTCTGCTTTCCCTCAAACTTTGTGAAGTTTCCTCCAGGGAGAGAACATAAAGCCTCCTTCAGTTTTACTCTGGATCCATTCCCACTCCTAGTAATGTAAGGTTTGCCCCATCCTGACCTCAATTCTCTTCTTTTGGCCATTTAGTCCACCACAGCAGCTCCCCTCTCAAATTCTCTCTTCTCCTTTCCACACTCCTTTCCCTCTCAGAATAATCTATGTGTTTGTTCACAACATTGCTCATCCTTATTTTGATCTAAAATAGTTTAAATTGTTTTCCCAAAGGCAGTAGACAATGTCCTATGGAGGAAGCAAGAACATCTCTCTCTTTCTCTTTGATTAACAGGTTCCCATCCTCTCTATTAGTCAAACCTAATTTGAAGGCTTCTCTAACATCTCGCTTCTCTCTTTGGCCCCCAAATGGAATCAGTATAAATATAGATATTCCCTGACACAATCTGTGCATACAAGAAGACAGAGAATAATTACTAAAGTTTGGAAGGGATCATAGATTCTCATCTCCTTGTGTTATAAATAAACTGAGGCCCAGGAGAGTTAAAATAACAGCTACTTCGACCCAGGAATTATGTGGTGGAGTTTTTTGGATCAGACACTAGAAGAATTGGTAAACATTTTTAGAAGTTTGGTGCTTCAGAAACATCTGGGATCTTTTTCATTTTTTCTTTTTTGGATGTAAGGGAAGAAACAGAAGGAGACATGACAAGGCTAGCAGTGGCAATGGAAAGATAATACAGCTCCTCTGGAACAGATCAAAAGGGTTTTTTTTTTTTTTTTTGCCATACCTTTCTCTGAGTTTTCACTGTACTGTGGGAAGGGGAAACAAGGGCAACACAACCCAGACAGCGAGTGTCTGAATCACAGGTTTGGAAGGGACTGCAATCTGTATTTGCTGAGCTTTCTGGGGAAGCTGGAACACATGTCCTGAATAAAAATCAGCTTGCATAGCCAAGTCCTTCACCAGGGAGCATGAACTTGTCTTATTTATGACCACTAAAGTTAGGGTCAGTAAGCAAAATGAGAATTGAGAGCACAGTCCATAAACCAGGCTGCAAACAAAGAGATAGGTAGAGATAAAGATAGAGGTAGAGACAGAGGCAGAGAGATAGATAGATATACACATAGACAGACACATACATAGACATAGATATAGACACACACACATATCAATGCTTTTTCCTTTCTGGCCATTATGTTTGTCTGTGTAACACTATTAAAGTTATCAAGAGTTTAAGAGCAATGCAGGGCATAGACCCAATTGTTTTGTAGGACATATTCTTGAGGGAAAACACCAGATGAAGGCAGTACACATTTCCTTAAGTTAGTCATATGGGGAACTTGTGGGAAGGAGCACCTGTAGATATCCTAACCAAATATTAGACCGTGGACATGGTAGAACTGAAGCCTGGGCACAAGTGTACAATCCAGGACACAAAATCCATTTCTTTTCTTTCTTTTACCTAGATCGTCTTCCTTTTTCTCTATCTTTTGGAGCTTTGCTTTGCTATATACTGTCTACATAAAGTTCAAAAAAATTAAACTTATACACCAAATAGATTTAATTTAAGATCATAATAACTGCATATGTATGTAAGTAAAGGTGGCAGATTGAGCAAATTCATCTACTTGTATCCCTCCCCAACCCAATAACATATTTCTAAAGACATAAAAATAAAAAGAGTGGAAAAACAGGGGAGGACACGCAGCAACAAAGTTTTGGAAACTGGAAAGTTGATGGGCCAGTAATCAGAAAAGATTTTAGGAGGCCGAAGAACAATGAATCCTAAGCCATCAGTGAGGAAACAACCCAATATACATCACTTTATTCCACAAAATCCCAATGGTAACATTACTACATACTTCTAAAAATGAAAGAAGAAGGAGAAAAGGAAAGATCCTAAATAATAAAGATAAACTTAAAGTCTATTTCAGAAGCAATTAGGTCTCAACATCCATTTCCTCATTCCTTGAAACTTCTTCTCACTCACCACAGAAAACTGTTAGAGAGTTATTCTTTGGAGAGGGCAAAAGGGAGTCTTTGTCCTCCACTTTAGTCATGATGGAAACAGATGGATTAAGTGAGCATGTCTACATTGGATGCTGAACCCTCCCCAGACCTCTTCCCCACTCTGAATTCTGGTGGCCATGCCTTTACCCTCAAGCCAAACCACTGGAAAAGGCTTCCTTAAGGGATATGATCAGCCCAAGAGGAAAAACCTAATCAAAGTTTTCCCAATGAAATGGCCCAACCTGATAACCTACAGTGACATTCACAGTTCACAATTCTGTCAAGTGACTTGAGGATTACTAGGTTCCTCAGGCACTTCAAGAATTATGACTGTTCATACAAAATTCGGGATGTAACCTGTGTATACTAAATTATAAGCCAAAAAAAAAAAAAACCCAGTTGCCATCAAGTGGATTGAGACACTTCATCCTTACTTAAGATAATACTATCATTTTATAGAGACACGTAAATATAGATACATAGATACAGATATACATACATGCACACACACACGTGCACACACGCATTTGCATGTATCTTTCTCTGTTTATTATTTCTTTTCTATCTCAACAAATTGTTTTTTCCCCCAATTTGTCTAGGCACATAGGATTGGCAAACTCTGGCATGAATTTTAAAACCTGCTACTTAGAGCCCATAGTTTTCATCCTTTCTGCTGAGCTCACCGACCATTCTGGCTAATAACTGTTTGGCTTTTTAAAGTGCTGAGTCACCCCCATAGACAGTTGGCCTGCCTTTCAGCCTAGTATTCAGAGCAGAAAGTCCAGGCTAGAATACCTGTTCTGCCAAGTTAAAGGCTTTTGTAAATTTGTGGTTTATTCACATGAAGTTATAAGACTGGCATAAGGCTTCTCAGGGCATGGGTCCTGTTTTTATGAGAAACAGCAAGAAGAATATCATGTCCTAACGTCCTGCAGGAGCCCTGGTGGCACAGCGGTTAAGAACTCCGCTGCTAACCAGGCAGTTGGCAGTTCAAATCTACCAGCTACTGCTTGAAAACCATATGGGGCAGTTCTACTCTGTCCTACAGGGTCACTATGAGTCAGAATCAACTTGACGGCAATGGGTTTGGTTTTTGTTTTGGTAAGGTCCTGTAGGCTATAGCCTGCTGGTCTTCCCACCTCTTGACCACCTCTAGAGTTTCACAGGGCCCTGCTCCATGGAGAGGTGGCCAGCATATGAAGTACAGCTTTACAGTTTTACAGTGTCCCAAACTAAATTTTCTCAATACGCATAGGTAATGAGGCTTTGAGAATTGAGTCACAGTGACCCATCACCCAGACAATGGTGCCAGACAATACTAGTCACTGCATCTGAGCGTTTGTTGGCTTTTGTCACAGATAGTCATCTCCTCTTTTGAGATTTACTGTAGTTTCGGACTTCCGTTCCTCTTACCTCTGACTTCTGGACCCCTCTTGCCTATTTGTGGGACTAGGTGGTATAGTAAATGTCCTATTTAGCAAACACATTAAAGTATGATTTTAATCCCATCTCTTTTCACAGAATTTTGGAGAATTTCTCAAAGCTTGATCCATGGATTACTTACATCACATACCATTTCACTCCCATTAGGATGGCTATATTGAATACACCATGCACTGCCAAAAGAATGAACAAATCTGTCTTGGAAGAAGTACAGCCAAAATGCTCCTTAGAAGTAAGGATGGTGCAACTTTGTCTCACATACTTTGGACATGTTATCAGGAGGGATCAATCCCTGGAGAAGGACATCATGCTTGGTAAAGTAGAGGGTCAGCAAAAAAGAAGAAGACCCTCAACGAGATGGACTGACACAGTGGCGGTAACAATGGGCTCAAGCATAACAATGATTATGAGGATGGCGCAGGACCAGGCAGTGTTCTGTTCTGTGGTACATAGGATTGCTATCAGTTGGAACTGACTTGATGGCACCTAACAACAACAGGATGGCTAAAATTAAAAAAAAAAAATACTGGCTAGGATGTGGAGAAATTGGGAACCCATACCCATTGTTGGTGGGAATGCAAAATGTTAGAGCCTTTGTGGAAAACAGTGTAGTGGTTCCTCAAGAAACTAAAATTAGAACTACCATATGACTCAATTATTCCACTCCTAGTTATATACTCAAAAGATTTGAAAGCAGAGACTAAAAAAGAGACTTGTACACCAATGTTCATTGCAGCACTATCCATAATAGACAAAATGTGGAAATAATCTAAATGCCCACGAACAGATGAATTGATAAACAAAGTGTGGTACATACATATAATGTAATACCACTCAGCCAGTAGGAGAAATGAAGTCTACAATATGGATGGAGCTTGAAGACTTTATGCTGAGTGAAATAAGTTAATCTCAAACGGACAAATATTGTATGATCTCACTTACATAAAAAGACAAGAAAAGACAAATGTATGGAGAACAAAATTTATTAGTGGTTGTCAGGGGTGGGAGGGAGAGGAAAAGGAGGGGTTAAAAATGATGGAAATACTGCATTGATTAAGGGTAGGGTTGCACAGCTGATATTGTAATTTCTGTCAATAAGTTGTACACCTGTAAAAAGTTGACTTGGAAAAAGTTGTGTGATAGATATATTTACAATAATGACAAAAAAAGAAAGAGTAGCTGCTGAGGCTGATTACATACAACAAAAAACCTCATGGAGTTTCTTGGTTTGGAGGTTTAGAGTCATGGTTCTATAGGACATTTCAGTTAATTGCCTTAATAACATGTTTTGTGCCTCTGTTCTACTTCCTAGTGCAATGTGTATTTCCTGGGATCTTAAAAGCTTTGCAAGTGGCCATCCAAGGCTCAACAATTGGTCTCTATTCCTCTGAAACAACAGAGGAAGAAAGAGTTAAGAAGAAGAGAAGGAAAATGGAATGTGTTTAATAGCTTCCATGAACAACTGCCTCTTTTGCCATGATACCAGAAGAACTGGATGGTGCCTGGATACCATTACTGAATATTTTGATCAAAGATTCTATAGAAGAATCCTGATCAAAAGGGGGAAAATGCAGAACAGAACTTCAAATTCTAATGGACTCCAGAATTCTTGAAGCCATGAAAGTTAGATGAACCCCTGAAACTATTGCCCTGAGATAATCTTTAAACCTTAAACCAAAAATATCCCCTGAAGTATTCTTAAAATCAAACAATAGTTTAGCTTAACTAGTAAAAAAATGTCTGCCTTGAGCATTATGCTCTTTTAAGAACTATCTATATGGGATTGAATTGAGAAAAGAAACTAGGAAGATTAGATAGGAAACTTAGGGGGCAGTGAATTTATGTTAATGGTGAGGAACAACTCAAAAAAGGAAGGTGAGAATGGTTACACAACTCAAAGAATGTAATCAATGTCACTAAATGGTACGGTAGAAATTGTTGAATTGGTGTATGTTTTGCTGTGTATATCCTCAACAACAACAACAACGATATATAGAGAGATATATAAATATCATCTGGGAAGCTTGGATCTTAGTTCAGGGTCTGTAAGCAGAGCCAAAGACAAAGGTTTTGATTTAATAGTTTATTCGGGAAGTGGTCCAAGGGAGCAGGAGTAAGGAATTGAAGAAGTAGAAGGGAAGGACAATAAAACAATACAGGCATGCATTATCAAGTTGCATTTGCTCATGAACTATTTTATTTTTGGTTGTTGTTGTTAGTTGACATGGAATTGGCTTCTCTTCATATAACCCCACTTATAACAGAACAAAATGTTGCCTGGTCCTGTTCCATCTTCACAATCATTAGTATGCTGAAGTCCATTGTTGCAGTCACTGTGTATTGGCTAACTTGAAGAAGTACATCACCAGGCCTTTCTTCCTAGTCTGTCCCAGTCTGGAAGCTCCACTGAAGCCTGTCTACCATGGGTGACCCTGCTGGTATTTGAAATGCCTGTGGCATATTTCCCAGCATCACAGCAACATGCAAGTCACTACAATATGACAAAATGACATATGGGTGGTTGGTTTGATTTAGGAAGAACCTCTCAAGACAGTGATGGAATGGGTCTTATAACCATTCACCTCAGGATGAGTGAAGGAAGTTTTATCCGTTGTTTCTCATCCTTCCTTGGTCAAGGGTTGCCTCATGCGGTGTTAACTTCCCCATATTTCTGAGATACTCATGTGTCATTGCTAAGTGGGCTGAAGCAAAAATTCCATGTTATTATATTGAAAAATGTGCTTGCTAAGGGTCAGATGCTGTCCAGTTGCACATATGTGAAACTAACCAAAATCTGCTTGGAACTGATTGGCATAAAGGTGACTAGAGTCCAAGGTGTGTCCAATTTTACAAGCAGAAGCTCAGAGGTGTCCAGTACAGCATATAAAAATGCCAATTCCTGGTATCACCCGTGATCTATTGGATCTAAGTCCCTGGGGGCATGGTCTAGATTTCTACATTTCTAACAAAGATGCATTGCTTTGGACAAATCTGCTGCAAAAGACCTCTTTAAAGGGTTAAAAAGCAAAGATGTCACTTTAAGGAATAAGGTGCGCCTGACCCAAGCCGTAGTATTTTCAAATCATCTCATATGCGTACAAAAGCTGGACAGAGAATAAGGAAGACCGAAGAAGGATTGATGCCTTTGAATTACGGTGTTGGTGAAGAATATTGAATACACCACTGAGTGCCAGAAGAACAAACAAATCTGTCTTGGAAGAAGTACAGCCAAAATACTCCTTGGAAATGAGGATGGTGAGAATTCATCTCACGTACTTTGGACATGTTATCAGGAAGGACTAGTCCCTGGAGAAGGACATCATGCTTGGTAAAGTAGAGGGTCAGCAAAAAAGAGGAAGACCCTCAACAAGACGGACTGACACAGTGGCTGTAACAATGGGCTCAAGCATAACAATTGTGAGGATGGCTGAGGACAGGGTAGTGTTTCATTCCATTGTACAGAAGGTTGATATGAGTCAGAAGAGACTCAACAGCACCTAACAACAACGATATCTTCAGCTTGAATTCCCAGTAACATGCATGTTAGTATATAGTTGGACAAAATTATTGGAATTAATCACAAATTGAAAATGACAAAATATAAATTTAAAAAATTATGTGGACAGTGGATTCTATCCATGTCATCATCAAAAAGAACATTTCAAGATCTATCCTGAAGTACAACACCATCAGTGATAATATACATACACCCACAAGGAAGACCAGTTAATATGACTATTATTCAAATTTATGCACCAACCACTAAGGCCAAAGGTGAAGAAATTGAAGATTTTTACCAACTTCTTCAGTTTGAAATTGATAAAAAATGTAATCAAGATGCATTGATAATTACTGGTGATTGGAATGCAAAATAGAAAACGAATAAAGATTGGTAGTTGGAAAATACGACCTTTGTGATAGAAACGACACTGGAGATCACATGATACAATTTTGCAAATACCTTTTTCAACAACAAAAACGGTGACTATACACATGGACTTTGCCAGATGGAATACACAGGAATCAAATCTACTACATATGTGGAAAGAAACAGTATAGAAGCTCAATATCATCAGTCAGAACAAGGCCAGGAGCTGACTGTGGAACAGACATCAATTGCTCATATGCAAGTTCAAGTTGAAGTTGAAGAAAATTAGAACAAGTCCACGAGACCTTGAGTATATCCCACCTGAATTTACAGGTCATCTCAATTATAGATTTGACACATGGAACACTAATGAGCAAAGATCAGACGACTTGTAGAATGACATCAAGGACATTATATATGAAGAAAACGAGGTCATTAAAAAGACAGGAAAGAAAGAAAAGAACAAAATGGATGTCAAAAGAGACTCTGAAAGTTACTCTTAAACATAGAGTAGCTAAAGTGAAAGGGAGAAATGAAGTAAAAGAGGTGAACAGAAGATTTCAAAGGGTGGCTCGAGAAGACAAAGTAAAGTACTATAATGAAATGTGCAAAGACCTGGAGACGGAAAACCAAAAGGGAAGAACATGCTTGGCATTTCTCAAGCTGAAAGAATTGATGAAAAAATTCAAATCTCGAGTTACAATACTGAAAAATTCTATGGGGGAACTATTAAATGATCAGGAAGAATCAAAAGAAGATTGATGGAATACACAGAGTCACTGTACCAAAAAGAATTGGTTGGTGTTCAACCAGTTTAGGAGGTCGCATATGATTAGGAACTGATGGTACTGAAGGAAGAAGTCCAAGCTGCGCTGAAGGCATTGGTGAAAAACAAGGCTTCCAGAATTGATGGAATACTAATTGAGATGTTTCAACAAACAGATGCAGTGCTGGAAGTGCTCACCCATCTATGCCAAGAAATTTGGAAGACATCTACCTGGCCAACTTACTGCAAAAGATCCATATTTATGCCTATTCCCAAGAAAGGTGTTCCGACCGAATGCAGAAATTATCGAACAATATCATTAATATCACATGCAAGTAAAATTTTGCTGAAGATCATTCAAATGTGGTTGCAGCAGTACATCGACAGGGACCTACCAGAAATTCAAGCAGGATTCGGAAGAGGACCTGGGACCAGGGATGTCATTGCTAATGTCAAATGGGTCATGGCTGAAAACAGAGACTGCCAGAAAGATGTTTTCCTGTGTTTTACTGACTATGCAAAGGCATTTAACTGTGTGAATCATAACAAATTATGGATAACACTGCGAAAAATGAGAATTCCAAAATACTTAATTGTGCTCATGAGGAAACTGTACTTAGACCAAGAGGCAGTCGGCAGTCGTTCAAAGACAACTGAGTGCAGACACTTTGAACTGGATGGTTTAAAATCAAGAAAGGTGTACACCAGGGTTGCATCCTTTCACCATACTTATTCAGTCTGTATGCTGAGCAAAAAATCTGAGAATCTGGACTATATGAAGAAGAACGTGGCATCAGAATTGGAGAAAGACTCATTAACAACCTGCGATATGCAGATGGCACAACCTTGCTTGCTGAAAGTGAAGATGATTCGAAGCACTTACTGATGAATATCAAAGACTACAGCCTTCATTATGGATTACATCTCAATGTAAAGAAAACAAAAATAACCACAACTGGACCTATAAGCACCATCATGATAAAGGAGAAAATATTGAAGTTGTCAAAGATTTCATTTTACTTGGATCCACATTCAACACCCAGGGAAGCAGCAGTCAAGAAGTCAAACCATACATTGCATTGGATAAATCTGCTCCAAGAGACCTCTTTAAAGTGTTAAAAAGCAAAGATGTCACCTTGAGGGCTAAGGTGTGACTGACCCAAGCCATGGTGTTTTCAATTGCCTCATATGCGTGTGAAAGCTGGACAATGAATAAGGAAGACTGAAGAATTGATGCTTTTGAATTATGGTGTTGGTAAAGAATATTGAATGTACCATGATTGCCAGAAGAAGGAAAAAACCTGTCTTGGAAGAAATACAGCCAGAATGCCATTAGATGCAAGGATGGTGGAACTTCATCTCACATACTTTAGACGTGTTATCAGGAGGGACTAATCCCTGGAGAAGGACATCATGCTCAGTAAAGTAGAGGGTCAGGGAAAAAGAGGAAGATCCTCACCAAGATGGATTGACAAAGTGGCTGCAAAAATGGGTTCAAGCATAACAATTGTGAGAATGGTGCAGAACCAGGCAGTGTTTCATTCTGTTGTGCATAAGACTGGACAACACCTAACAATGACTATATGTGTCTGTGTGTATATGTTTAAAAAAAAATGTATATATATATAGGAAATTTATAACAAGTGGAAAAGATGGAGGAGGAACACTAAAATGGGGGGCCTTGAAACCATCAACTATCCATTTCCCCTTTCTAAAAGAGTGAAATCACTTGAGGGCAGGATGCAGTCTTATTCCCTTTTATAAGAGTAGATGCTTCATGTAAGAGTAGATGCTTGGTAATTATTTACTGAGTGCAGACATTTTGAACAATCTCTGATACACAAAGTGTTCTTGCTCTCAGTGGGCCTGGATTCTTGTTCCAGCTTAAATGGTCCCTCTACCTTTTTTCAACTACTCTGCAGATAAGTTGGTCTATGTTCCCTTCTCTTGGGCATTGGGCTTCAAGCTGAGACAGGATACGACTTTGAACTCTGGCTTTGGTTGGCTCCACCGGATGGGAATTTCTTCTAACAGCCTACGGTTCATCATATGCCCACCCTACCCAGCCCCAACGCCAGCCTGAGTGAATAATTTATTTACCAATCCATGGTAATTCTCTCTTGACCTATTGAGAAGGCACTCAATAAGTATTTGAACAAATTTTCAAAGAATGAACTAATGAGTGAAATAAGACAGCACCTATCACATGAACAACCATTTTTAGAGTGAGCATAATGTAGGCTCTAAGTGGATGACAACCACTTGAGAGTCTTCCAAGCATTCTCATATAAATTGTTGGAAACAGAGTGGATACCAAGGCACATACCCAAAAAGGCACATTCAAACCGAAAATACTAAGTAGAAATACAAGTCTTAACATGAAGCCTGTCTATACACTGGAGAGGGGAACGGACACAAGGGATATGTAGAGAAGCGAAACCACTTATTTTTTCTGGTGGAAATGGAGTGTGGGGAGAGAGATTGGGGGGGGGAAGAAGAAAGAGATGTAATAGAGACCACAGAGATAGATGCCTGACAAATTTACAACAATTCAGAAGGATTTATTACAGGTAATCTCTTTTTAACTCCTAACTTGAGTAGCTTTCTCTTACAACTAAATGACTTCTGACTAAGAGAAATGGCCACCAACAGAATGTAAGCTCTATGAAGGCAGGCGTTTTTGTCTGTTTTACTCAAACCAAGCAGAGTCTGGTGCACCAAAGGGGCTCAATAGGGGCATACAGAAATGTACAAAGTTGGAGACATGACTCAAGCAAAAAAAAAATGATTTGTAATCTCTTTGTTTTACTGCCTAAATTGAAGGGGTTTATAACTAATAGGGGATGTGTACCAAGATATCTTCCACTTGCCCCTCCAGATCTGCTCTCCATTGTTTTCCATCCTGTTCTCTGCCTTGAGGGGCTGATCTGTATAAACAATGTCAATGTCTTCCTTGCCCTTTAGTTTCCAGTTGAGTTTGGCTCACAAAGATTCTTGGCAGAAGATCAGAGAGAAAATAAAGTGAGGTCAGGGTATGTATTCCCCACATCGCTCTTCCTGCCATATTTCCTTGATCTGGATAGATTCTTTAACCAAAGACAATCTTCTCTACAAGGCATTCACCTTTTGGGGCCCAGTAACTGCTTTCTCATCTCCCTTCAGGCTGTGCAGTAATAACGTCTCTGTAGTTATCAGAACTAAACTTTGTGGTTCCTCAAAAGGACAAATATTGTAGGAGACCACTACTGTAAAAACTCATGAAAATGTTTACATACAAAAAGAAGCAATATTTGATGGTTATGAGTGGAGGAGAGGGGTTGGAAAAACACTGAATAGACAATAGATAAGCAGTGACTTTAGTGAAGGGTAAGACAGTACACAATACCGGGGAAGCCAGCACAACCTGGACAAGGCAAGGCCATGGTAGCTCCGTAGACACATCCAAACTCCCTGAGGGACCGAATTCCTGGGCTGAGGGCTGTGGGGACAATGGTCTCAGGGAACATCTAGATCAATTGGCATAAAAGAGTTTATAAAGAAAATGTTCTACATTCTACTTTGATGAGTAAGTGTCTGCGGTCTTAAAAGCCTGTGAGTTGCAATCTAGGATACTCGACTGGTCTCACCCCTTCGGGAGCAAGGAAGAATGAACAAAACTGAAGACACAAGGGAAAAATTACTCCAAAGGACTAATGGACCGCACCTACCAATGCCTCCACCAGACTGAGTCCAGTACAACTAGATGGTACGAAGCTACCACCACTAACTGCTCAGACAGGGATCATGATAGAGGGTCCCAGACAGAGCTGAAGAAAAATGTAGAACAAAATTCTAACTCAAAAAGAAAGACCAGATTTGCTGGCCTGACAGAGACTGGAGAAACCCTGAGAGTATGGCCCCTGGACACCGTTTCAGCTCAGTAATGAGGCCACTCCTGAGGTTCACCCTTCAGCCAAAGATTGAATAGGCCCATGGAACAAAACAAGACCAAAGGGGTGCACCAGCCCTGGGGCAGGGACTAGAAGGTAGGAGGGAAAAGGAAAGCTGGTAATAGAGAACCCAGGGTTGAGAAAGGAGAGTGTTGACATGTCGTAGGGTTGTTAACCAATGACATACAATGATGTGTGTACTAACTGTTTGATGTGAAACTAGTTTGTTCTGTAAACCTTCATCTAAAGTTCAATAAAAAAATAAAAATAAGAAATAAAAAAAAATTTTGTGGTTCCCACACTATCTTTTATGGCTCTCCTATATCCCACCCACATCTTTATAAATAGTACTATTATTAATCCTTCCTTGAATTTTCATAATTCAAGAGAGTCATCTGTTTCCTGTTGGGGTCCTGACTAATACAGGGGAATTCAAATTAACTTTTTTTTTTCAAAATAATCTCTCTAATGTGCATCTTGGCCTCTAAAAATTACAGCTCGTTGAAAATGACTTTTTGCTGAGATGATCTAAGGGGTGAAGAAGTTAAATATTAATATGAAGAGGAGGATTACATTTTGTCTAAAAAAATTCTTCTGCAGATGTATTTGATGACTACAGCAAAGACAAACCAGTGACTCTTATATTTCTGCAAACATTCCTTTTGCATGGGTGATTAATCTGTCCATAACATCCTATTCTGAAGAAAACCACAGACCTACAGATCTGGAAAGGATGTAAAAATCTATAAAAATTCAGCCTGTTCTTTGCATGGAGTCATTTGTAACATTTTTCTTCCTGTGTTTGGAATGAGTATATGTTGTTGAGGGGTGGGGAGGATCTGGGCAATAATTCCTCTGGAATTGCTTCGTTTTGTATATACTGAAAAATGTCCAATCATTTAATCATCTCATTTAAACACACTTTTAATAAATAGAACCTTAATTTTCAGTTTTATACCCTAAGGAACTCTGATTCTTTTAAAAGAAAATAAAAGGATTTGCAAGCATATAAGCAATACCATTCCCCAGAAAAATACGCCAGAGGGACGGGCTTGTCCTCCATGCATGTCCTAGGCTATTCTGTTGGGGCCAATCAGTAAGGCTAAGTTGACCAGAGCATAAGCTTTAGCTGGACAATAATTCAACAATCAAGTGTGTGTTGTTCATGGTTGTAAATCCAGTTCTACATAGAAGGCACTGATAAACATCTGTTGAAGGAATTAATGATTGATCACTAAACTATCACCAAAAGGGGGTGTGGAAGAGGGAAAAAATATGGGCTCCCTTTCTCTAGGGTTTGGCTAGATCCAAGAAAGTGGGTTGCTGGAGTCTAGTTTAATTTTGTATATAATTATGTAGTACATGTCCAGCATTAAACCATAATAGAGAAATACAGAACACAGCATCTACCTTCACAGAGCATATAGTATTTTATAACTCTTTATCTTGGTTTTCTTCTGTTTATTTTCTTTTCCTGTCTTAAGATACTATGAAGAACTATTTCAACATGCTATACAGCCAGGGCTTGTATATCTTCTTTTTGTACCTCAGGCTACTCATTCCTTCAAAAATGTGAGCTAGAACAGTTGCCTTCCTTGTTTCTATCCTCCATTTCTGCACTTTTTTTACTCCATTAAAGAATTAGTGGGTAGGTGGAGCCAACGTCGTGCTATAGACAGAAGCACCAGACCATCCTTCCACAGCAAAGCCCCGAAAAACTAAGTAAAACAGAGACAAACATCAGTTTTGGAACCCTAAACATCAAATGAAGGGATAAAGCACTCAACCAAGCATTGAATGGAATAAGAAACTGGCAGAAAACAGAGAACGAGGAGAAATATGGAGTGGAGGTCCCTTATCAGCTAGCGCAGCATAGATTCGCCTTCTTGGACTCCTGTTGGAGATCAATGAATCCAATATCACACTAGCCGGATACCAACCTAGGAAATGAACTCTCAAGGACTATTCAGAACTAAAAGATTTACTACATGGAACCAGTGAGGTTAGTCTGTAAATGATAACAACATCAGAACAATAAAAGAGGGAATAAACAGTGGAGGTATAGAACTTTCAAATGCAGAGGAAGGCAAGGTGATACCAAGTAATAAAAGACTGGTTCAAACCTAGGAAGATAAGGGTAAATTTCAAGGTAACCACAAAGAAAGTTAGCAAACCTACTCATCAAAATAAAGAAGAAAAACATAAAGTCTGAGTAAAAACAAAATCCACAAAAACAAAAGAAATGAGGAAAAAACCACAAACAGGAGGAATTCAGCACAGGAGAGTGAGAGGAACAAAGAAAACGTCAGCACCATAACAAAAGCACCACAAAATGACAGCAATAAAGCCACATCTATCAATTATTACGGAAATCCTGGTGGTGTAGTGGTTAATCAAAAGGTCAGCAATTGGATCCACCAGGTGCTCCTTGAAAACCTATAGAGCCGTTCTACTGTGTCCTATAGGGTCACTATAAGTTGGAATCGACTCAACCACAACAGGATTGATTTTATGTTTAAATGGCCGAAATTCACCCATAAAGAGACAGAGAATGACAGAATGGATTAAAAAAAACAGGATCCATCAATATGCTGTCTACAACAGACACATCTTAGAAACAAAGACGTACATTTTTTAAAAATTACAAAGGATCAAAATCAAAGGATAGAAAAAAATATAGCAAACAAACAGCTACCAAAAAACAGCAGGAGTGGCAATACAAATCTCAAATAGACTTAAAAAAAATCCACCATAAAAGACAAAGAAGGGCATGATATAATGATTAAAGGGATGATCCATCATGAAGACATAACCATAATAAACATCTACACACCCAATGACAGGACTCCAAAATATATAAAATAAACTCTAACAGCACTGAAAAGAGAAACTGATAATTCCACAGTAATGGAAACTTCAACACACCACTCTCAGTAAAGGACAGAATGTCTAGAAAGAAACTCAACAAAGATACAGAAGATGTAAAGGCCACAATCAGCCAACTTGAACTCATAGACATGTATAGAACCCTCCACTGAACAGCTGCAAAGTACATATTCTTTTCCAACAGACATGGAATGTTCTCCAGAATACACCACATCTTAGGCCAAAAAGCAACCCTCAACAAAATCCAAAACATTGAGATAAAACAAAGTGTCTTCGCTGATCACAACGCCATCAAAGTAGAAATTAACAACAGGAAGAGTAAGGGAAAAAAATCAATTACATGGAAATTGAATAACACCTTGCTAAAAATCACTGGGTAATAGAAGAAATCAAATATGGAATCAAAAAATTCCTAGAATCAAATGAGAATGAAAACACATCATAACAAAACCTTTGGGACACACCAAAGGTAGTCCTCAGAGGTCAATTTATAACAATGGATGCAAACATCAAAAAAGAAGAAAGGGACAAAATCAAAACATTAGCTACACAACTTGAACAATAGAAAGAGAACAGCAAAAGAAGCCCACAGCCACCAGAAGAAAGGAAATAATAAAGATCAGAGCAGAAATAAATGAAATAGAGAATAGAAAGAATCAACAAAACCAAAAGTTTGTTCCTTAGGGATCAACAAAATCAACAAACCACTGGCCACACTGACAAAAGAAAAACAGGAGAGGACACAAATAATCAAAATAAGAAATGAAATGGGGGACATTATGACAGACCCAACTGAAATAAAAAAAGAATCATAACAGAGTATTATGAAAAACTACAAAAAATTTGAAAACCTAGAGGAAATAGACAAATTTTAGAAACACAATACCTACCCAATCTAACACAAAACGGTGTTGAAAATCTGAACAAACTTATAACAAGAGAAGAGATAGAAAAGGTAATTTAAAAAAATAAAAACTCCCAATAAAAACAGAAACAAAAAAAACCCTGGCCCAGATAGCTTCACTGGAGAATTTTACCAAACACTCAGAGAAGAGCTTACACTAGTATTACTCAAACTATTTCAGAACATAGAAAAGGAAGGGATACTTCTGAATTCATCCTATAGAGCCAGCATAACCCTGGTACCAAAACAAGCAAAGACACCACAAAAAAGAAAATTACAGATCAATATCTTTCATGAATATAGATGCAAAAATTCACAAAAAAAATTCTAGCCAACAGAACTCAGCATCATATCAACAAAATAATACACCACAACCAACTAGGATTTGTATCAGGTACGCAACGATTGTTCATCATTAGAAAATCAATTAATGTAATCCACCACATAAATAAATGAAAAGAAGAATCTCATAATCATCTCAATTGACCCAGAAAAGGCATTTGACAAAGTCCAACATCCATTCCTGATAGAAACTCTCAATAAAATAGGTATAGAAGGGAAATTCCTCAACATAAAAAGTGTATCTATAAAAAAAAAAAAAAACAGCCAACACCATTCTTAATGGAGAGAGGCTGAAAACATTCCCCTTGAGAACAGGAACAAGACAAGGATGCCCTTTATCACCACTCCTATTTTACACTGTGCTGGAAGTCCTGGCTAGAGCAATAAGGCAAGAAAAAGAAATAAAGGGCATCCAAATTGGAAAGGAAGAAGTAGAACTGTCCCTATATGCAGATGATACGATGCTATACATAGAAAACCCAAAAGACTCTCCTGGAACTAATAGAAAGATTCAGTAGTGAGCAGGATACAACATAAACATACAAAAATCAGTTGGATTCCTATATGCCAATAAAGAGAACGATGAAAAGGAAATCAGGAAAACAATACCACTTATAATATCCCCTAAAAAAACAAAATACTTAGGAATAAATCTAACCATGGATGTAAAAAACTATACAAAAAAAACTACAAAACACTACTACAAGAAACCAAAAGAGATCTACATAGTGGAAAAACATACCATGCTCATGGATAGGTAGACTCAACATTGTGAAATTGAAAATTCCACCCAAAGAAATCTACAATACAATGCAATCCCAATCCAAATATCGATAACATTTTTTTAAAGAGATGGAAAAACTAATCATTAACTTTATATGGAAAGGGAAGAGGCCCCGGATAAGTAAAGCACTATCGAAGAAGAAGACTAAAGTAGGAGGACAAGCACTACCTGGCCTCAGAACCTACTATACTGCTACAGTAGTCAAGACAGCCTGGTACTGGTACAATGACTGACACATTGACCAATGGAACCGAATTGAGAATTCAGATGTAAATCCATCCATCTACTGTCACCTGATCTTCAACAAGGGCTCAAAGTCCATCAACTGGGGAAAAGACAGGCTTTTTAACAAATGGTGCTGGCAAAACTGGATGTCCATCTGCAAAAAAATGAAACGAGACCCATACTTCACACCATACACAAAAACTAATTCCAAATGGATCAAGGACCTAAATATAAAACCCAAAACTATAAAGTTCATAGACGAAAAAAATAGGATCGATGCTAGAGGCCCTAATACATGGCATTAACAAGATACTAACCATAACCAACAACACACAAACTCCAGAAGATAAGCTAGATAACTGAGATCTTCTAAAAATTAAACACTTATTCTCATCAAAATACTTCACTAAAAGAGTCAAAAGAGAACCTGCAGACTCGGAAAAAATTTTGGCTATGACAAATCCAACAAAGGTCTAATCTCTAAAATCTACAGGAAAATCCAACACCTCTACAATAAAAAGACAAATAATCTAATTTAAAAAATGGGTGAAGAAAATGAACAGACACTTCAACCAAAGAAGACTTTAAAGAACCCAACAGACACAAGAGGAAATGCTCATGATCACTAGCCATTAAAAGAGCCATTAGAGAAATGCAAATCAAAACCACAATGAGATACCCTTTCACCCTGGCATTATAGGCACAAATCAAAAAAAGAGAAAATAGCTAATGCTGGAGAGGCTGTGGGGAAATTGGAACTCTTAAGCACTTCTGGTGGGAATGCAAAATGATACGACCATTTGGGAAAAAACCATTAGGCACTTTCTTAGAAAGCTAGAAATAGAAATACCATATTACCCAGCAATCCCACTCCTCGGAATATATCCTAGACAAATAAGAGCCATCACAAGAATGCATACATAAACACCTATGCTCATTGCAGCATTGTTCACAATAGTAAAAAGATGGAAACAACCTAGATGCCGAACAACAGATGAATGGATAAACAAACTATGGTACATACTAACAATGGAGTATTAGGTAACAGTAAAGAACAATGATGAATCTGTGAAGCATCTCATAACATGGATGAATCTGGTGGGCATTATGCTGAGTGAAAAAAGTCAATCAGAAAAGAACAAATACTGTATGAGATCCCTACTGTGAACATCTGTGGAAAGGTTTACACACAAAAAGAAGCATTTTTTTGATGGTTTCGAGGGAGGGGAGGGGTGGGAATGGAAAGACACTAAAAAGACAATAGATAAGTGGTAACATTGGTGAAGGGTAAGACAGTACATAATACTGAAGAAGCCAGCACAGCTTGTCCAAGGCCAGGTCATGGAAGCTCCGTAGACACATCCAAACTCCCTGAGGGACCGAATTGCTGAAGGAAACACTGCCTGGTCCTGCATCATCCTCACAATCGCTGTTATGCTTGAGCCCATTGTTTCAGCCACTGTGTTTATCCATCTCGTTGAGGGTCTTCTTCTTTTTCGCTGACCCTGTACTTTACCAAGAATGATGTCCGTCTCTAGGGACTGATCCCTCCTGATAACATGGCCAAAGTATGTGAGATGTAGTCTCGCCATCCTTGCTACTAAGGAGCACTCTGGTTGTGCTTCGTCCAACATAGAATTGTTCATTCTTTGGCAGTCCATTCAATATTCTTCACCAACATCACAATTCAAAGGCGTCAATTCCTCTTCGGTCTTCCTTATTCATTGTCCAGCTTTTGCACGCATATGATGTAATTGAAAATACCATGGCTTGGTCAGGCACACCTTAGTCTTTAGGATGACATCTTTGCTTTTCAACACTTTAAAGAGGACTTTCACTGCAGATTTGCCCAATGCAATGAGTCTTTTGATTTCTTTACTGCTGCTTCCATGGATATTGATTGTGGATCCAAGTAAAATGAAATCCTTGACAACTTTAATTTTTTCTCTATTTATCATGATGTTGCTTATTGGTCCAGTGTGAGGATTACACAGGATTAACAGGATACAAACCATAAATAACAGCACATAAACTCCAGAAGATAAGTTAGATAACTGAGATCTTCTAAAACTTATACACTTATGCTCATCAAAAGACTTCAGCAAAAGAGTCAAAAGAAAGCCTTCAGACTGGGAAAAAAAATTGCCTATGAAAAACACAACAAAGGTCTAATCTCTAAAATTTACAGGAAAATTCAACACTTCTACAACAAAAAGACAAATAATCCAATTAAAATATGGGTAAAGGAAATGAACAGACACTTCACCAAAGAAGACATTCAAGCAGCTAACAGACACATGAGGAAACGTTCGTGATCACTAGCCATCAGAGAAATGCAAATCAAAACCACAATGAGATACCATCTCACCCTAGTATTACCAGCACAAATCAAAAAAACAGGAAATAACAAATATTGGAGAGGCTACGGGGAGATTGGAACTCTTATGAACTGCTGGTGGGAATGCAAAATGGTACAACCATTTTGGTAAATGATATGGTGCTTCCTTAGAAAGCTAGAAATACCATATGATCCAGCAATCTCACTCCTAGGAATATATCCTAGAGAAATAAGAGCTGTTAATGAATAAACATATGCACACCCATGTTCATTGCAGCATTGTTCACAATAGCAAAAAGTGGAAACAACCTAAGTGCCCATCAACAGATAAATGGATAAACTAACTATGGCACATTCACACAATGGAGTACTAAGCAATGATAAAGAACAACGATGAATCTGCAAAACATCTCACAATATGGATGAACCTGGAGGGCATTATGCTGAGTGAAATAAGTTAATCATAAAAGGACAAATATTGTGTGAGACCACTACTATAAAAACTCATGAAAAGGTTTACACACTAAAAGAAACAATCTTTGATGGTTATGGGGGAGGAGGGATGGGGATGGAAAAAGACTAAATTGACAATAGATAAGTGGTAAATTTGGTGAGGGGTAAGACAGTACACAATACTGGAACACCAGCATAACTTATACAAGGCAAGATCACGGAAGCTTCAAAGACACATCCAAACTCCCTGAGGGATCTCTCTGGGCTGAGGGCTGTGGGGACCATGGTCTTGGGGGAACATCTAGCTCAATTGGCATAACAGTTTATAAAGAAAATCTGCTACATTCTACTTGGGTGAGTAGGGTCTAGGGTCTTAAAAGCCTGCGAGCAGCCATCTAACACACTTCACTGGTCTCGTAACTTCGGGAGCAAGGGAGAATGAAGAAAACTGAAGACCCAAGGAAAAGATTAGTCCAAAGGATTAAGGGACCACACCTATCACAGCCTCCACCAGACTGAGTCCAGTACAACTAAATGGTGCCTGGCTACCACCACTGACTGCTCTGACAGGGATCACAATAGAGGCTCCTGGACAGAGCTGGAGAAAAACGTAGAATGAAATTCTAACTCACAAAAAAAGTTAAAAAAACAGACTTACTGGCCCGATGGAGACTGGAGAAACTGAAAACATAGCCCCCGGACACCCTTTTAGCTTAATAATGAAGTCACTCCTGAGGTTCACCCTTCAGCCAAAGATTAGACAGGCCCGTAAAACAATACAAGACTAAAGGGGTATACCAGCCCAGGGGCAAGGACAAGAAGGCAGAAGGGGACAGGAAAGCTGGTTATAGGGAACCCAAGGTCAAGAAGGAAGAGTGTTGACATGTTGTGGGGTTGATAACCAATGTCATAAAACAATATGTGTGTGAACTGTTTAATGAGAAGTTAGTTTGTTCTGTAAACCTTCATCTAAAGTACAAAAAAAAAATCGGTGATGCAAGCACTTAAAGTTGGGAGCAAAGAGAAGTTTTTGGAGAACGTGCATATTTTCCCAGTGACAGAGGTGAGATGAGATAGAGTTGGTAGGAACAAGGGAGACCAAGTGGGGCAGAGCCAGCACTGTGACTGTGTACTAGAGGGGCTTTAGGTCTGGCAAAGGCCTTGGTAGCTTTCTCAACAGTAATTTCAAGACTTACTAAAAGGCTGGAGCAGGAGGAGAATGCTAGGGACTCTTGAAAGTTGGCTTCAGACTTGGTATTTAGCCAAAATTTAATATTGCACTTAGGCCTTAGCCTTTTGAAGGCTGAATAGCCAAACACCTACATCTACATCATTTCCAGCATCCCTGAATAATGTCCATAATATTAAAGAGGTTTGTCATTCTTTCAGACTTATCATTAATATCTGAGTATTTTCAGATAATATGTAAAAATTCTAGAACCTGGAGTGAAAATTGCTTTATGAGATTTATATGTTGAAATTCTATCAGTCAGTTGATGTATAAGTATGTATATATTTATTATTACAAGAGTAAAGTGTGATATAATTCAAAAAGCATTGAATTGCTGTATTTCAGGTAATATTGCAGCATCCATAAAACTAATTTACCTCAAAAATAGGTTGCTTTGTCTAGTTGTTATTTTCATCCATAAATTGTTTTCTCATTGAAATAATAGAAGAACTATAGGGACCAGGGGATGGTAAAATATGGCCAGAGTGTTGTGAATCTTAGGGAAGAACAGATTTCCACAGATAACTGCTGAAGAAGTGTTGACACTTGGCCTGGGCCCACTTGGATTGAGATCTCCATCTTGAGGATTAAGAGGCTCAGAAAGCATGGGGTGACAGTCCCATATTTCATCTTTGAAGACCTAGGCTGGTCTCTATCCCTGTTTACACAGTCTCTGATTTGGAATTTTAAAGTCCTTTTCCATATAAACTCAGGGATCAATGACAGAATAAGATGCAAGAGCACCAGTGACATATTTATTTATGGTTACAGAGTTAACTTTAAACTCTTTGGTGACCCAGGGACATATGGTATCCCAACCAATTTTTATGCCTCTGGAGTTCTTTGGTAGTATACCTTTTCCACTGGAAGTACTTGCTGCCCTTCAGTGGGGACTTGCGTAATGGCGAAAGGTGAAAGAAATGTTAGTTGAAGCAAAATACTTGGAGTTTGAGGCTTCCAAGTAAGATAGTACAATCAGGAAGTGAGATTGGGTAAAAATGTTGACTCTTGGCTTTTGTACACCTCGATAAACCTTGTAAGCATATTTTTGGTTTCCTGTGTGATAGGGAGCCCGGGTGGGCTTGATTTTGGGGTGTGTGTGTGTGTGTGTGTGTGTAAACCCTGGTGGCGTAGTGGTTAAGTGCTACAGCTGTTAACCAAAAGGTCAGCAGTTCAAATCCACCAGGCACTCCTTGGAAACTCTATGGGGCAGTTCTACTCTGTCCTATAGGATTGTTATGAGCTGGAATCGATTCGACAGCAATGGGTTTGGCTTTTTTTGGGGGGGGGGTTGTGTGCCTGGGTGCCATATTTGGAAAACTAAAGGTTTCCCATGTAACCTAATGGAAGGATTGATGGGTGACCGTCTGTCCCAATTAACCTTTCAGCGACCAAGGTTAATTGGGACAGACGGTCACCCATCAATCAGCAGCCTTGAGAATGCAAAAAGTTCAGTGGTAACCATGTAGTCCCAGATAATATTTCTCAAAATACATACTACCAGCCAAAAATTTAAACACACCCCATGACTCAGCATAGTTCCATTAATGGAAACACATAGTATCAAAAAAAAAAATTCAAAATAGAAATAATAGGGACATCAACGGGTTACAACTAAAGTATGTCACTCTTGAAGCACTAAGGGTAAGAGAATTAAATTAGGAGAAACTGATTTCTGATAAGTAAATCTATTTGATTAAAATGTCTTTGAGTTAAATAAATACAGATGGAAGTGTGCCCCATTGGTACATTTAGGTCAGGACATTGAACAGGTATGATATTAATAAGTGGACCAACCCTTCCTATTAATACTTACCAACCTTCAGGAATAATTAGAACTGCATGTCCTTTGAAAATAAACCCTCATCCTCCATTTCAGCAGAGGACCATTTTACAATTGAGTTTATACCAGAGGCTAATTATCATATGGCTTGCCTCTCTCTGGATTCAAGAGCACCAGCGTGATTAGAAGATTGCCTGTGTCTTCTGGGACAGCTAGATAAAATCTAGGGGTAGAAATTAGTCCTATTTTTTTCTCCTTAAAACAAGGTATTTATTACTTGATTTAAGGAAAATAGGTTTCCTGTCATTTTTTACATAGTAACTTACCCTCTAATATCAACAAGTAAAACAAGGATATTGGTCAGCATCTTCTTTCACACCTTTGCTGCAGGAATGAGATTCAAGATTTAGGGTTGTCTCTTACAGCACCAGTGTGTAAGGGCAGAAGAAGTAAGGATTAGAGCACATCTACTTTATTTGGTACAGGTCTAGGGCAGTGAGTAGGAGAAGAAAATGGAGAATGAGGCAAAAAAAAATAAGTGATGCGAAACATTATTATACTGGCCACAGCTTCGTGACAAGCCAAGTAAATAGATAGCAGGTCATTTGGCAGGTGTGTCACTCTGTACTGGGATTCCCCCAGAATCCACAAGAAGAAACCACACGTCAGATCAGTCCATGGAAGGGAGAAAAGAGGAGAAATTTATCTGACTAGTTTCCTCATGTCTCCTGTTTTCCATTGTTCAAGTTTCACCCCACAGAGAACTATCCTTTACTTCTAGATTGTGTTATCCAGCCCTTTGTCAGCCACTCAGGAATCCAGATGTCCCATAGCGCAGTGTTTCATTCAAGTCTGAGAAAGGAGGGGGGTCTTGACATGGATCAGCTCAGTGTATGGGTTGGACGGGCCACACAGGCTCCAAGATGCAACTTGACTCCAGTCAGTATGAGGAGCTCAGTAAAGGTGTCAATGGTAGAGAAGCCTGGGAAATAGATGGGATCTTCAGGAAGAATGAGACAGTCAAGAGAATCTGAGGAAGAACACAAGGCTCAGGTCCGAAATAGACATTTGACAGACACTTGCAGTGAATCATGCCACAAATCCTCACCCTATCCAATTTCAGTAGTGGTAGACAATTTCCTACACATTGCCAGCATCCCACATTCGAGTGAGTATTGATGTATCTATCTGCTTTGCTGACTTATGGCTTTCTCCCAAGCCAAGGAAGAATGATCAGCACCACACAGCACAACATGGAGATACGAGGGTGTGGCTGCCTCCCAAGGGAAACTCTTAACCAATGAATGACAAAAGTCAACAGCTAAATGCCCCAGGCCCTGGTGGGACAATGCAGAGGTAAGTTCTTTTCACTTGCTCATAAGGTTTCCAGGAAGACTGAGCCCATAGCAGAAACAAGCTCATTCGTGCACATTTTATTGGCTTTTTTCCCTTCCCTGTCTCACTCTCTCCTTTCCATTCTTTCTGATTCCTACTCCCACATCCTTGTCTCAGGTTTTAAGACACACTAATAAAGGGTTTCACAAGGTGCTAAAGTGTTTTTGAGGCCTATTGCAAAGGACTGTGATTCGTAGTCCCTGAAAGGATGGAAACAAGTGCTTACAGGCAAAAATGGAAATTGAGCGAGAAGTACACGTGGTAGAGACCCAGCCCCATCTGACATAACACCCCAATGAGTAATTGCAAGGGAGTCTGTATAGCTTCAAGCCTAACCTCTACAGTCATGAAATCAGTGGTGAAGTTCTCTGTGGGTATGCCCACAAGAAAGGGTCTCTTTGGGCCCACCCAGAGCAGAATGAGCAACTAGCGATACAGCAATGTAATGATGGCACCACGGTGGACTGAGAGCCTGGTCTTTGCAATTGTTCTCTGGCATGGCAAAAACCTGGGCCTTGTATGATCTATGTGCAAGGGTGGATTTTGGAGATCCAGTATGGAAGAGATTAAATTTCCTACCAACCAAGTGGGCAGGAGTTCTGAATAAATGTAACTTCATTTGAAGACATAAAGGAATGCAGTATTTCTTGTAACTGAGGGTTACAGAGTAAACACATCCTTGAAATATATACATGTGGTAAACGCCCAGGCTTGGCTAAAATTAGTCACCAAGATCTGCAGGAGAATATGCTCTAAAGGGGATCTGGAGGCCACAAAGGTTGGCCAGGTAGTTGTCTTCCAAATTTCTTGGCATAGACCAGTGAGCTTTTGCAGCACTGCATCTCTTTGTTGAAACATCTCAACTGGTATTCTGTCAGTTCCTGGAGCCTTGGTTTTCACCAGTGCCTTCAGTGCAACTTGGACTTCTTCCTTCGGTACCTTTAACTCTTGATCATATGCTACCTGCTGAAATGGTTGAACGTCAACCAAATCTCTTTGGTACAGTGACTACGTATATTCCTTCTATCTTCTTTTGATGGATGCTTCCTGTGTCATCTAATATTTTCCCTGTAGAAGCATTCAATATTATAACTCAAGACTTGAATTTTTTCTTCAGTTCCTTCAGCTTGAGAAATGCTGACCGTGTTTTCTTCCCTTTTGGTTTTCTAACTCCAGGTCTTTGCACATTTCATTATAATATTTTAGTGTGTCTTCTTGAGCCACCCTTTGAAACCTTCTGTTCAGATCTTTTACTTCATCATTTCTTCCTTTTGTTTTAGCTATTCTACATTCAAGAGCAAGTTTCACAGCTCTTTTGACATCCATTTTGGTGTTTTCTTTCTGTCCTGTCTTTTTAATGAACTCTTGCTTTCTTCATGTATGATGTCCTTGATGTCATTCTACAACTAATCTGCTCTTCATTCATTAGTGTTTAATGAGTCAAATCTATTCCTGAGATGGTCTCTAAATTCAGGTGGAATATACTTAAGGTATACTTTAGGTCTCATGAATTTGTTCTAATTTTCTTTAGCTTCAACTTGAACTTGCATATGAGCAATTTCACAGTTGGCCCCTGGCCTTGTTCTGACTGATGACATTGAGCTTTTCCATTGTCTCTTTCCACAGATGTAGTCAATTTGATTCCTGTGTATTCCATCTGACGAGGTCCATGGTATGGTGGTCATTCATCTTGGTAAAAACAGGTATTTGCAATGAATAAGTCAAAAAAAAAAAGTCATTGGACTTGCAAAATTCTATCATGTGATCTCAGGCATTGTTTCTATCACCAAAGCCATATTTTCCAGACCTAACAGCATATTAAAAGAATTACACGTCATGATCAAGTGGAATTTATTTTAGGAATCCAAGTTTGGTTTAACATTATAAAATCAGGCAATGTAATACACCACATTAATAGAATAAAAGAAAAGAATCACATGATCATCTCAATAAACACAGGAAAGGCACTTTGTAAGATATGACAACTTTCTTCTTAATTTTTAATTTTATTGTCCTTTATGTGAAAGTTTACAGCACAAATTAGTTTCTCATTCAAAAATTTACATGCAAGTTGTTCTGTGAAATTGGTTGCAATCCCCACTATGTGTCAGTACTCTCCCTCTTTCCCTTTCCACCCTGGGTTCCTCATGTCCATTTGTATAGTTTCTTTTTTTTAATTTTTATTGTGCTTTAAGTGAAAGTTAACAAATCAAGTCAGTCTCTCATACAAAAATTTATATCACCTTGCTATATACTCCTAGTTGCTCTCCCCCTGAGACAGCACATTCCTTCTCTCCACTCTCTATTTTCATGTCCATTTTGCCAGCCTCTGACACCCTCTGCCTTCTCATCTCCCCTCCAGACAGAAGATGCCAACACAGTCTCATGTGTCTACTTAATCCAAGAAGCTCACTCCTCACCAGTATCATTTTCTATCCCACAGGCCAGTCCAATCCCTGACTGAAGAGTTGACTTTGGGAAAGGTTCCTGTCTTGGGCTAAAAGAAGGTCTGAGGACTATAACCTCCGGAGTCATTCTAGCCTCAGTCAGACCATTAAGTCTGATCTTTTAAAGACCATTTGAAATCTGCATCCCACTGCTCTCCTGCTCCCTCAGGGGTTCTCTCTTTTGTTGCCTGTCAGGGCAATCATCGGTTGCAGCCGGGCACCATCTAGTTCTTCTGGTCTCAGGATGATGTAGTCACTGGTTTATGTGGCCCTTTCTGTCTCTTGAGCTCATAATCACCTTGTATCCTTGGTGTTCTTCATTCTCCTTTGATCCAGGTGGGTTAAGAGTAATTGATGCATCTTAGATGGCCACTTGCTAGAGTTTAAGACCCCAGATGCCACTCTCCAAAGTGGGATGCAGAATGTTTTCTTAATAGAGTTTATTATGCCAATTGACCTAGATGTCCCCTGAAACCATGGTCCTGGAAGCCCCCCCGCCCCATGCTGGGCTTCAAAGGGATCAGTTAATTTAGGAAATTTCTTTGCTTTTGGTTTACTTCAGTTGTGCTGACCTCTACTGTATTGTGTGTTGTCTTTCCCATCACCTAAAATAGTTCTTGTCTACTATCTGATTAGTGAATACCCCTCTCCCTCCCTCCCAATCCACTCTCATAACCATCAAAGAATATTTTCTTCTCTGTTTGAATTATTTCTCCAGTTCTTATACTAGTGGTCTTATACAATATTTGTCCTTTTGACACTAACCAATTTCACTCAGCATAATGCCTTCCAGATTCCTCCATGTTATGAAATGTTTCAGGGATTCATCATTGTTCTTTATTGATGGGTTGGTTGGGTGGAGTATTCCATTGTGTGAATCCATTGATGGACACCTTGGTTGCTTCCATAAACAGTGCTGCAATGAACATGGGTATGCATATATTCCTGTTCATTTAATGCTCTTATTTCTCTAGGATATATTCCAAGGACTGCGATTGCTGGATCATATGTTAGTTCTATTTCCAGCTTTTTAAGAAACTTCCAAATTGATTTCCAAAGTGGTTATACCGTTTGACATTCCCACCAGCAGTGTATAGGTGTTCCAGTCTCTCCACAACTTCTCCAACATTTATTGTTTTGTGTTTTTTGGATTAATGCCAGCCTTCTTGGAGTGAGACGGAATCTCATTGTAGTTTTGATCTGTATTTGCCCCAGGTGTCAGTCAGTTTGTCCTAGTGTGGGGGCTTGTGTGTTGCTGTGATGCTGGAAGCTATGCCACCGGTATTCACATACCAGCAGAGTCACCCATGGAGGACAGATTTCAGCTGAGCTTCCAGACTAAGACAGACTAGGAAAAAGGACCCGACAGTCTACTTCTGAAAAGCATTAGCCAGTGAAAACCTTATCAATAGCAGCAGAACATTTTCTGATATAGTGCTGGAAGATGGGCCCCCCAGGTTGGAAGGCACTCAAAAGATGACTGGGAAGAGCTGCCTCCTTAAAGTAGAGTTGACCTTAATGACGTGGGTGGACTAAAGCTTTCGGGACCTTCATTTGCTGATGTGGCATGGCTCAAAATGAGAAGAAACAGCTGCAAACATCCATTAATAATCAGAACCTGGAATGCAGGAAGTATGAATCTAGGAAAATTGGAAATCGTCAAAAATGAAATGGAACGAATAAACATTGATATCTTAGGCATTAAAAAAAATTTTTTTTTGGCATTAGTGAGCTGAAATGGACTCATATTGGCAATTTTGAATCAGACAATCATATAGTCTACTATGCTGGGAAAGACAACTCGAAGAGGAATGGTGTTGCGTTCATCGTCAAAAAGAACATTTTAAGATCTATCCTGAAGTACAAAGCTGTCAGTGATAGAATAATATCCATATGCCTACAAGGAAGACCAGTTAATACGACTATTATTCAAATTTACGCACCAACCACTATGGCCAAAGATGAAGAAATAGAAGATTTTTATCAGCTGCTGCAGTCTGAAATTGATCAAACATGCAATCAAGATGCATTGATAATTACTGGCGATTGGAATGCGAAAGTTGGAAACAAAGAAGAAGGATCAGTAGTAGGAAAATATGGCCTTGGTGATAGAAACAATGCTGGAGATCGAATAATAGAATTTTGCAAGGCCAATGACTTCTTCATTGCAAATACCTTCTTTCACCAACATAAACGGTAGCTATACACATGGACCTCGCCAGATGGAACACACACAAATAAAATTGACTACATCTGTGGAAAGAGACGATGAAAAAGCTCGATATCATCAGTCAGAACAAGGCCAGGGGCCGACTGTGGAACAGACCATCAATTGCTCATATGCAAGTTCAAGCTGAAACTGAAGAAAATCAGAGCAAGTGCATGAGAGCCAGAATATGACCTTGAGTATATCCCACCTGAATTTAGAGACCATCTCAAGAATAGATTTGACACATTGAACACTAGTGACCGCAGACCAGACGAGTTGTGGAATGACATCAAGGACATCATCCATGAAGAAAGCAAGAGGTCACTGAAAAGACATGAAAGAAAGAAAAGACCAAGATGGATGTCAGAGGAGACTCTGAAACTTGCTCTTGAGCATCAAGCAGCTAAAGAAAAAGGAAGAATTCATGAAGTAAAAGAACTGAACAGAAGATTTCAATGGGCCTCTCGAGAAGACAAAATAAAGTATTGTAATGACATGTGCAAAGAGCTGGAGATGGAAAACCAAAAGGAAAGAACATGCTTGGCATTTCTCAAGCTGAAAGAACTGAAGAAAAAATTGAAGCCTCTAGTTGCAATAGTGAAGGATTCCATGGGGAAAATATTAAATGATGCAGGAAGCATCAAAAGGAGGTGGAAGGAATACAAAGAGTCATTATACCAAAAAGAATTAGTCGATATTCAACCATTTCAAGAGGTGGCATATGAACAGGAACCAGAGGTACTGAAGGAAGAAGTCCAACCTGCTCTGAAGACATTGGCGAAAGACAAGGCTCCAGGAATTGATGGAATATCAATTGAGATGTTTCAACAAACAGATGCAGCACTGGAGATGCTCACTCGTCTACGCCAAGAAATATGGAAGACAGCTTCCTGGCCAACTGATTGGAACAGATCCATACTTATGCCTATTCCCAAGAAAGGTGATCCAACCAAATGTGGAAATTATGGAGCAATATTATTAATATCACACGCAAGCAAAATTCTGCTGAAGATCATTCAAAAATGGCTGCAGCAGTATATCGACAGGGAACTGCCAAAAATTCAAGCCGGTTTCAGGAGAGGATGTGGAACCAGGGATATCATTACTGATGTCAGATGGATCCTGGCTGAAAGCAGAGAATACCAGAAGGATGTTTACCTCTTTTATTGATTATGCAAAGGCATTTGACTGTGTGGATCATAACGAACTATGGGTAACACTGCAAAGAATAGGAATTCCAAAACACTTAATTGTGCTCATGCTGAGCCTTTACATAGATCAAGAGGCAGTTGTTCGGACAGAACAGGGGGATACTGATTGGTTTAAAGTCAGGAAAGGTGTGCGGCAGGGTTGTATTCTTTCACCATACCTATTTAATCTGTATGCTGAAGAAATAAACCGAGAAGCTGGACTATATGAAGAAGAGCGGGGCATCAGGATTGGAGGAAGACTCATTAACAACCTGCATTATGCAGATGACACAACCTTGCTTGCTGAAAGTGAAGAGGACTTGAAGCACTTACTAATGAAGATCAAAGACCACAGCCTTCAGTATGGATTGCACCTCAACATAAAGAAAACAAAAATCCTCACAATTGGACCAATGAGCAACATCATGATAAACGGAGAAAAGATTGAAGTTGTCAAGGATTTCATTTCACTTGGATCCACAATCAACAGCCATGGAAGCAGCAGTCAAGAAATCAAAAGATGCATTGCATTGGGCAAATCTGCTGCAAAGGACCTGTTCAAAGTGTTGAAGAGCAAAGATGTCACCCTGAAGACTAAGGTGTGCCTGACCCAAGCCATGATATTTTCAATCGCATCATATGCATGTGAAAGCTGGACAATGAATAAGGAAGACCGAGGAAAGTTGATGCCTTTGAATTGTAGTGTTGGCGAAGAATATTGAATATACCATGGACTGCCAAAAGAACGAACAAATCTGTCTTAGAAGTACAACGAGAATGCTCCTTAGAAGCAAGGACGGTGAGACTGCATCTCACATACCTTGGACATGTTGTCAGGAGGGATCAGTCCCTGGAGAAGGATATCATGCTTGGCAGAGTACAGGGTCAGCGGAAAAGAGGAAGATCCTCAATTAAGTGGATTGACACAGTGGCTGCAACAATGAGCTCAAGCATAACAAAGATTTTAAGGATGGCGCAGGACCGGGCAATGTTTCGTTCTGTTGTGCATAGGGTCGCTATGAATCGGAACCGACTCGACGGCACCTAACAACAACAACAATGGCTAATGATTGTGAGCATTTCTTCATGTATCTGTTAGCTACCTGATGTCTTCTTTAGTGAAGTGCCTGTTCATATCCTTTGCCCATTTTTTAATTGGGTTATTTGTCTTTTTGTAGTTGAGTTTTTGCATTATCATGTAGATTTTAGAGATCAGATGCTGATCAGAAATGTCAAAGTTAAAAACTTTTTCCCAATCTGTAGGTAATCCTTTGACTCTTTTGGTAAAGTCTTTGGGTGAGCATAACTGTTTGATTTTTAGGAGCTCCCAGTTATCTAGTTTTTCTTCTGGTGTTTGTGCATTGTAAGTATTGTCTGTACACTGATTACGCCATGTATTTGGGCTCTTAGTGTTGTCCCTATTTTTTCTTCCATGATTTTTATTGTTTTAGATTTTATACTTAGGTCTTGGATTCATGTTGAGTTAGTTTTGGTGCATGGTGTGAGGTAAGGGTCTTCTTTTGTTTTTTTTTTGCAGATGTATATCCAGTTATACCAGCAGCATTTGCTAAAGAGACTGTCCTTTCCCCGTTTAACTGACTTTGGGGCTTTGTCAAATATCAGCTGCTCACATGTGGATGGATTTATATCTGGGTTCTCAATGTTGTTCCATTGGTCTATGTATCTGTTGTTGTACCAGTACCAGGCTGTTTTGAATACTGTGGTGGTATAATAGGTTCTAAAATCAGGTAGAGTGAGGTCTCCCACTTTGTTCTTCTTTTTCAGTAATGCTTTACTTATCAGGGGCCTCTTTTCATTCCATATGAAGTTGTTGATTTGTTTCTCCAACTCATTGAAAAATGTCATTGGAATTTGGATCCGAATTGCATTGTATCTATAAATGACTTTTGGTAGAATAGACATTTTTAAAGTGTTAAGTCTTCCTATCCGTGAGTAAAGTATGTTTTTCCACGTATGGAGGTCTCTTTTGGTTTCTTGCAGTAGTGTCTTGTAGTTTTCTTTGTATAGGTCTTTTATGTCCCTGGTAAGATTTATTCCTAAGTATTTTATCTTCCTGGGGGCTACAGTAAATGATATTGATTTGGTGATTTCCTCTTCGATGTTCTTTTTCTTGGTGTAGAGGAATCCAACTGATTTTCGTATGTTTACCTTGTATCTTGATACTCTGCTGAACTCTTCTATCAGTTTCAGTAGTTTTCTGGAAGATTCTTTAGGGTTTTCTGTGTATAAGATCATGTCATCTGCAAATAGAGATACTTTTATTCTCCCTTAACAATCTGGATGCCATTTATTTCTTTATCTAGCCTAATCCGTCATTGACCTCCAGGACAATGTTAAATAAGAGTGGTGATAAAGGGCATCCTTGTCTGGTTCCTGAACTCAGGGGATGTTTTCAGGCTCCCTCCATTTAGGGTGATGCTGGTTGTTGGCTTTGAATATATGCCCTTTATTTATTTTTTTTTTATTATGTTAAGGAATTTTCCTTCTATTCCTATTTTGCTGAGAGTTTTTATCATGAATGGGTGTTGGACTTTGTCAAATGCCTTTTCTGCATCAATTGATAAGATCATGTGGTTCTTGTCTTTTGTTTTGTTTATATGATGGATTACATTAACTGTTTTTCTAATGTTGAACCATCCCTGCATACCTGGTATGAATCCCACTTGGTCATGGTGAATTATGTTTTTGATATGTCATTGAATATATTGGCTATTATTTTGTTGAGGTTTTTTTGCATTTAAGTTCATGAGGGATATAGGGCTGTAATTTTCTTTTTTGTGGTGTCTTTACCTGGTTTTGGTATCAGGGATATGCTGGCTTCATAGAATGAGTTTGGGAATATTCCATCCTTTTCTATGCTCTGAAATACCTTTAGTAGTAGTGGTGTTAACTCTTCTCTGAAAGTTTGGTAGAACTCTGCAGCGAAGCTGTCCGGGCCAGGGCTTTTTTTGTTGGGAGTTTTTCGATTACCTTTTCAATCGTTTCTTTTGTTATGGGTTTATTTAGTTGTTCTACCTCTGTGTTAGTTTAGGTAGTGTATTTACAGAAATTCATCCATTTCTTCTAGGTTTTCAAATTTGTTAGAGTACAATTTTCATAGTAATCTGATATGATTCTTTTAATTTCAGTTGGGTCTGTTGTGATATCACCCATCTCATTTCTTATTCGGGTTATTTGCTTCCTCTCCTGTTTTTCTTTAGTCGGTTTGGCCAATGGTTTGTCAATTTTGTTGATTTTTTCAAATAACCAGCTTTAGGACTTGTTAATTCTTTCAGTTGTTTTTCTGTTGTCTATTTCATTTAATTTTCCTCAAGCTTTTATTATTTGTTTTTTCTGGTGCCTGAAGGCTTCTTTTGTTGCTCACTTTCTATTTATTCAAGTTGTAGGGATAATTCTTTGATTTTGGCCCTTTCTTCTTTTTGTATGTGTGTATTTATTGATACAAATTGACCTCTGAGCACGACTTTAGCTGTATCCCAAAGGTTCTGATAGGAAGTGTTTGCATTCTCCTTGGATTCTATGAATTTCTTTATTCCATCGTTGATGTCTTCTGTAACCCAGTCATTTTTGAGCAGGGTATTGTTCAGTTTCCAAGTGTTTGATTTCTTTTCCCTGCTTTTTTCTGTTATTAATTTCTACTTTTATGGCCTTATGGTCTGAGAAGATGCTTTGTAATATTTCAGTGTTTTGGATTCTGCTAAGCCTTGCTTTATGACCTAATATGTGGTCTACTCTAGAGAATGTTCCATGTGCACCAGAAAAGAAAGTGTACTTGGTTGCTGTTGGGTGGAGTGTTCTGTATATGTGTGTGAGGTCAAGTTGGTTGATTGTGGCATTTAGATCCTCCGTGTCTTTATTGAGCTTCCTTCTGTATATTCTGTCCTTCACTGAACGTGGTGTGTTGAAGTCTCCTACTATAATTGTGGAGCTATCTTACTCTTCAGTGCTGCTAGAGTTTCTTTTATGTATCTTGTAGTTCTGTCATTGGGCGCATAAGTATTTAATATGGTTCTATTACTGGGTTATCCTCCTGGCATATTCTCCCGTTAATCATTATATAGTGTCCTTCCTTATCCTTTGTGGTGGATTTTACTTTAAAGTCTATTTTGTCAGAAATTAATATTGCCACTCCCGCTCTTTTTTCATTGTTGCTTGCTTGATATATTTTCTTCCATCCTTTGAGTTTTAGTTTGTTTCTGTCTCTAAGTCTAATATGTGCCTCTCATATGCAGCATATAGATGGATTACGTTTTATTTATCCATTCTGCCACTCTCTGTCTCTTTATTGGTGGATTTAGTCCATTTACATTCAGCGTAATTATAGATAGACATGAATTTATTGCTGTCATTTTGATGTCTTTTTTTGTGTATTGTTGACAGGTTCTTTACCCCCACTTAATTTTTTGTGCTGAGTAGTTTATCTTAATATATTATCTGTTCCTTTTATTCGTTGTTATTGATTTCGTTTCTGCTGAGTCTCTATTTTTTTTTTTCTTGTAGCTTATTTTGATGAGTAGGATTGTTAGTCTCCTTTGTGGTTATCTTAATATTTACCACTATTTTTCTAAGTTTAAACCTAACTTTTATTTCTTTATATCACCTTGTCTTCCTCTTCATATATAAGATATATGAGTACATTTAGTCCCTCTTTATTGTTTTAATGTTGTGCTCTTTTACATAATGATATCACTGTTTCCCTGTTTTCGTCATTTTTTTATGTTGATTAATTTTTGTGATTTCCCTGTCTGGGTTGATGTCTGGTTGCTGTTTCCTGTGTTCTAGTCTTGGGTTGATACCTGATATTATTGAGTTTCTAACCAGAGAAATCCCTTTAGTATTTCTTGTAATTTTGGTTTGGTTTTTACGAATTCCCTCAACTTCTGTTTATCTGGAAATGTCCTGATTTCACCTTCATATTTGAGAAACAGTTTTGCTGGATATATGATTCTTGGCTGGCAATTTTTTTCCTTCAATGCTTTGTATAAGTCATCACATTGCCTTCTTGCCTGCATGGTTTCTGCTGAGTAGTCCGAGGTTATTCTTATTGGCTCTCCTTTGTAGGTGACTTTTCTTTTATCCCTAGCTGCTCTTAAAATTATCTCTTTATCTTTAGTTTTGGCAAGTTTGATTATAATATGTCTTGGTGACTTTCTTTTAAGATCTACCTTATATGGAGTTCAATGAGCATCTTGGATTGATAGCTCTCATCTTTCATGATATCAGGGAAGTTTTCTGCCAACAAATCTTCAACAATTCTCTCTGTATTTTCTGTTATCCCTCCCTGTTCTGGCACTCATAGGTTATTTCTCTTGATAGAGTCCCACATGATTCTTAAGGTTTCTTCATTTTTTTTAATTCTTTTATCTGATTTTTCTTCAAATATATTGGTGCCAAGTGTTTTATCTTCAATCTCACAAATTCTGCCTTCTCCTTCAACAATTCTGTTCCTCTGTGTTTCTATTGGATTGTCTAATTCTGTAATTTCATTGTTAATCTTCTGAAATTCTGATTGCTGTCTCTCTGTGGGTTCTTGCAGTTTATTAAATTTTTCATTATGATCTTGAATAACCTGTTTAATTTCTTCAACTGCTTTATCTTTGTGTTCCTTGGCTTGTTCTGTGTATTGCCTGATCTCCTTCCTGATCTCATTCCTGATATCTTGAAGAGTTCTGTATATTAATATTTTGTATTTTGCATCTGGTAAGTACAGGAAGACACCTTCATCCAGAATATCCCTTGATTCTTTGTTCTGAGAGCTTGTTGAAGCAATCATGATCTGCTTCTTTATATGATTTGATATTGACTGTTGTCTCTGAGCCATCTATACGTTATTGTATTAGTTTATTTTGTTTGCTTACTCTATCCTAGCTTCTTGCTTTGTTTTGTTTTGATTGCCCAAATAGGCTGCTTGAGTGAGCTAGCTTAAGTATTTTTGCCTTTGAAGCTCTAACATCCTGTCACCAGATGGCTAAAGCTATTATCAGGTTTATGAGCTTATGTGTCCATTCACTTTTCTTGTATGGAATTAGCTCAGGTGTCCAGGTAGTTGGTCATCAAGTGTGTGGTACAGGCTCTGTCCTACAGTCTTGGAGGTACAGGTATCTGGTTGCAGCAGTGGGTCACACTCTGAATAAGGCAAGGGGCTAACAACCATCCCCCAAGTGTCTGTGAGGAAAGTGTGTCCCTGTTCCCTAGAGTGCAGAGGGGGGTGGGTTCCAAAGACAGACTATGGGTACCCAATGCTTTTGGTTGTATGGACTGAGAGGTACCAGTTATCCTTGGAACCCTGTTGCAGGTGGCTGGGTGACCTGAGTGACCTTAGGCCCCTCATGTGGATAGGTAAGGACCCTGTTTAATAGGCAATGTGGTGTCAGACATCAAATACCCATCTCTCCACCACAAGCTGAAACAGTTGCAGTCTGCCAACAAGGGCCTTTTCTCCTGAAATAGGCCCACAGAGGTCCATGCAGGGGGGAAAGGTATTCAAAGTCCTCGGACAGCTTGTGCCTAGACAGGAGCTGCTTCTGTCCTGAGCTCCTCTGGTTATTGGAGCTGGCAGATTATCTTCCCCCCCAATTGTGAATTTATTCCTTCTCCAAGGGTGGGAGAATGGCTCAGGACACTCAGCAGAACCTATCTCAGGCCCAGGGAAATCAACAGCCACTGAAGCCAGCTTGGGGGCTGGGGGTGTAGTAAAATATTTGCAAATGCTTAGCTTTTGCTGAAAGCTCTGCTCTTCTTTGGTTCTGGAGGTGTGAGTAGGCTGTGTGGGTGGCTGTTTCTCCCTAAGGAATCTGCGACCAAAAGCTACCAAAAGCCCACTGCAGTCGCTCCTGGGAATGGTGCCTGAAGGTTCCCTGCAATTCAGGTCCAGCAGCTCCTCTCTGTTTCTGAACCGTCTCTCCCTCCCTCTGATGTTCAATCCATTTTCTAACTGTGCCTTTGATGTTCAGGGCTCCTAGCTTGTCATAAATATAATTGTTTTGCTGGTTTTCTCTGGTCTTTGTTGTACGAGGGATCTCCAGAAGCATCTGACTACTCTGCCATCTTGGCCTCTCCTCCCATTTGTCCAGTTTTTCTATCCCTTCCTGCCTTCTCATTTTTGCTTTTGGGCAAGTGTTGACCATTTGGTCTTGTACATTTGATTGAACTAATAAGCATGTTGCTCACATGTGTTGTTGTTTGTTTTATAGGCCTGTTTAATCCTTGGCTAAAAGGTGAATTTGGGGAGTGGCTTCAGTTCTGATTTAGCCGGATATCCAGGGGCCACAGTCTTGAGGCTCTTCTGGTCTCTGTCAGACCAGTAACTCTGGTCTCTTTCTGTGAATTTGAATTTTGTTCAATATTTTTTTCCCACTTTTTCCAGGACCCTCTATTGTAATCCCTGTCAGAGTGGTTAGTGGTGGTATCTAGGCACTGTCTAGTTCTTCTGGGCTCAGGCTGGTGCAGGCTGTGGTTCATGTGGTCCATTAGTCCTTTGGACTAATATTTTCATTGAGTCTTTGGTTTTCTTCATTCTCCTCTGCTCCAGATGGTATGGGACCAATAGACATATCTTAGATGGCCACTTGCAAGATTTGAGACCAGAGACACTACTCACCAAAGTAGAATGTAGAACATTTTCTTTATAAACTATCTTATGCCAATTCACCTAGATGTCCCCTGAGACCATGGTCTCCAGCTCGCAGCCCCAGCAACTTGTTCCCTCAAGGTGTTTGGATGTGTCCAGGAAGCTTCTATGACTTCGTCTTGGTCAAGTGGTGCTGTCTTCCCCTATATTGTGTGTTGTCTTTCCCTTCACCAAAGTTAACACATATCTACTACCTAGTTAGGGACTTCCCCTCTCCATGGTTCCCCACCCTCATAACCATCAAAAAAATTTTTGTCTCTGTGTAAACCTTTTCTTGAGTTCTTATAATAGTGATCTCATACAAGATTTGTCCTTTTCTGATTGACTTATTTCATTCAGCATAACGCCTTCAAAGATGCATCCATGTTGCAAGATGTTTTGCACATTCATCATTGTTCTTTATCATTGTGTAGTACTCCATTGTGTGTTCGTAGCAAAATTTGTTTACCCATTCATCTGTTGATGGGCACTTCGGATGTTTCCAACTTTTTTCTATTTCAAGTAGTGCTGCAATGAACATGGGTGTGCATATGTCTACGTCTATTTGTGCGATGACTCTTATTTCCCCAGGATATATTCCTAGGAGTGGGATTGCTGGATCATATGATATTTCTATTTTTAGCTTTTTAAGGAGGTCCCACATCATTTTCCATAGTGGTTGTACCATTTTACTTTCCACTAGCAATATAGCACCCTTTCTTGATAAATCTCTCAACAAGATAGGAATAAAAGGCAAGTTTCTCAACATAACTAAGGGCATTTATGATAAAAAAAAAACAACAGCCAACATTATACTCAATGGAGATAGATTGAGAATGTTCCCCTTGAAAACAGGAACGAGACAAGTTTGCCCACTTTCACCACTCTTATTATATTGAACTGAAAGTCCTAGCAAGAGCAATAAGGCAAGAAGACAAAATAAAAGGTACCACAATTGTAAAGGAAGAAGTAAAAAAATCTCTATTTGCAGATGACATGATCCTATATATAGAAAATCCCAAAGAATCTACTAAAAAGCTTCTAGAACTAATAAATTAAGCAAAGTTGCAAGATACAAGGCCAACATACAAAAATCAGCTGGGTTTCTATACACCAGCAATGAGAAATCTGAAAAGGAGATTAAGAAAATAACTCAATTTACAATGCTATCTAAGAGAATAAAATATCTAGGAATAAATTCACCCAGGGATGTGAAAGACTTATACAATGAAAATGATAAAACACTGCTGAAAGATGCCAAAGAAGATCTAAAAAGATGAGAGACTTTCCATGCTCATGGACTGGAAGGCTTAACACAGGTATGCATTGCTTAATGTCTGTTCTGGCAATGTATAGCCACATATACATCAGTGGGCTGGGGCACCCAGGTATTTGAGTGCCAGGATGCCAGAACCCTCTCTTGAGGTCAAAACCCCACTCCTGTTGTGTGCCATCTAGAAGCCAACTAGTCTGCAGCAATAGAGGCCCAGATCCAAACTCCCAACCCCAGTGTCCCTCAGCTCCTACAATTTGGCAGGTCTAGTCCCCGCATTTTGCCTGGTGTGGTCCTTAGAGCACTGATGGAAATGTATGAGCCCCAAACACCCCAGCCCTGTCTTGGGTGCCCTCAGACTCCTTGACCTGCATCATCCCCTCCCTGGGCAGGTTCTCACAGAACATATCATGGATGTTAAGCGATGCATACCTGCAGGTGAAAGATGTTCTGTGTTCATGAATTGGAAGACTTAATATAGTCAAGATGTCAATACTACCCAAAGCAATCTACAGATTTAATGCAATCTCAATAAAAATTCCAACAGCATTCTTTACAGAAATGGACAAACTAATCCTCAATTTTATATTAAAAGACAAGAAACCCTGAATAACCAAAGCCATTTTGAAGAAGAACAAAGTAGGAGGCCTCAAACTTCCTGACTTCAAAACATATTTCACAGCTACATTAATCAAAACAGTCTGATACTGGCTTAATGATGGACACATAGAGCAAAGGAATAGAATTGAAAACCCAAAAATAAATCCAAACATCTATGGTCAATGGTCAATTTATTTTCAATGAGGGGGTCAAATCCATTAAATGAAGAAGGAATAGTCTCTCCAGCGAATGAAACTGACAAAACTGAATTCACATGCAGAAAAATGAAACAAGATCCATACTTCACGCTACACACAAAAACTAATTAAAAATGGACCAAAGACCTAAATGGTAAATCTAAACCATAAAGTTTTTGGAAGAAAATATAGTAGCAAAATTTTGAGACCTATTTTTTCTTTTTCAGTGATAGGTTATCAAACACAACAATGAATGCAGGAGCAACAGGAAACAATAGAAAACTGGAACCTCATAAAACTTAAATACTGGAGGCGGAGCAGAGATGGCGGAATAGACAGATGCTTCCGTCGGGACCTCTTTACAAAAAAGACCTAAAAAAACAAGTGAAACGAGTATATTTGTGACAAGCTGGGAGCCCTGAGCATCAAAGGCAAGCTTATACAACGAACTGAGGGGCAGGGGAAGAAAGAGACCGTTCAGAAGCAGAGAGGAGTTACCGGACCTGAATCACTGGGAGCCCTCAGGCACCATTCCCGGAGTGGCGGTGGCTGCGACGGGCTGCTCCTAGTGTTCGGCCGCAGTTTCCTCAGGGAGAAGCAGCCAGCCACACAGCCCACTCGTACCTCTGGGACCTGAGGTGAAGGGCGCTCTCGGCAAAAGCTAAGTACTTGCGTATATTTTACTGAACCTCCGCCCACCCCCAAGCCAGCTCCAGTGGCTGAATCCCTGGGCCTGAGATAGACCCTGGTGAGCACCTGGAGACGTTCTCCTGGCCTTAGGGAAGGAAAAAATTTGCAACTGGGGGGAAAAGATAATTTGCTAGCTCCATTAACTTGGGGAGCTCAGGACAGAAGAGGCTCCTGTCCAGGCATAAACCCTTCGTGGACCTTGAGCACCTTTCCCTTCTGCATGGACATGTGTGGGCCTATTTCCAGAAAATAGGCCCTTGTTAGCAAACTCCAACCATTTCAGCTGTGCAGTGGAAAGGTGGGTGTTTGACGTTTGACATTGCTTTCCCTATTAAACAAGGTCCTCACCTACCCACAACAGGGACCTAAGGACTGGTGGCTCCACATGGGTCGCCCAGCCACATGCGACAGGGGTCCAGAGATAAGTGGTACCTCTCAGTCCTTACAACAAAACTTTGGGTGTCCATGGTCCCTCTGCAGAGCCCACCCACCAGCGTGCTCTAGGGAACAGAGACACATTTTCCTCAGAGACACTTGGGGGTTAGTTCTCAGCCCCCTGCCTTGTTCAGAGCATGACCCCCTGCTGCAATCAGATACAGGTATATACGCCAATCACCTCTGCCCCTCTAGGACTGTAGGACAGAGCCTGTGCCACACACTTGATGATCAGCTACCTGGAAACCTGAGCTGAATTCATACAAGAAAACTGAATGGACTCCTAGACTGATATAGCTGATAACAGCTCTAGACAGCTGGGGACAGGACACCAGAGCTCCAAAGGCAAAAATAATCAAGCTAGCTCACTCAAGCAACCCATAGGGGTAAACCAAAACAAAACAAAGCAAGCAGCTATGACAAAGTAAGCAAGCATAAACTAAAACAATAACTTATAGATAAAATTTTTTTTTTTTTTACTTACAGATGGCTCAGAGAAAACAGTCAGTATCAAGTCACATAAAGAAACAGGCCATGATCACCTCAACAGGCTCTCAAAACAAAGAATCCAGGGATCTTCTAGATGAAAGTGCATTCCTGGAACTACCAGATGCAGAATACAAAAGTTTAATATACACAACCCTTCAAGACATCAGGAAGGAAATGAGACAATATGCAGAACAAGCAAAGGAACACATAGATAAAGCAACTGAAGAAATCAGAAAGATTATTCAGGAACATAATGAAAAGTTGAATAAGCTGGAAAAATCCATAGACAGATAGCAATCAGAAATTCAGATTAACAATGAAATTACAGAATTAGACAACTCAATAGAAAGTCAGAGGAGCAGAATTGAGCAAGTAGAAGCTAGAATTTCTCAACTCGAAGATAAATCACTTGGCACTAATATATTTGAAGAAAAATCAGATAAAGGAATTAAAAAAAATGAAGAAGACTTAAGAATCATGTGGCATTCTATCAAGAGAAATAACCTACGAGTGATTGGCGTGCCAGAACAGGGAGGGATGACAGAAAATACAGAGAAAGTTGTCGAGGATTTGTTGGCAGGAAACTTCCCTGATATTGTGAAAGATGAGAAGATATCTATCCAAGATGCTCATCGAACTCCACATGAGGTAGATCTTAAAAGAAAGTCACAAAGACATATTGTAATCAAGCTTGTCAAAACCAAAGATAAAGAGCCAATTATAAGAGCAGCAAGGGATAAAAGAAAAGTCACCTACAAGGGAGAGCCAATAAGAATAAGTTCGGACTACTCGGCAGAAACCATGCAGGCAAGAAGGCAATGGGATGACATATTGAAAAAACTGAAGGAAATAAATTGCCTGCCAGGAATCATATATCCACCAAAACTGTCTCTTAAATATGAAGGTGAAATTAAGAGATTTCCAGATAAACACAAGATGAGGAAATTCGTAAAATCCAAACCAAAACTACAAGAAATACTAAAGGGAGTTCTTTGGTTAGAAAATCAATAATATGAGGTATTAACCCAAGACTAGAAAACTGGGCAGAGCAACCAGAAGTCAACCCAGACAGGGAAATCCAAAAAAAAAAAAAAAAAAACAAAGCAAGATTTAAAAAAAAAAAGAGCCCAACACAGGGTAATGGCGATGTTATTAGATAAAAGAAGACAACATTAAAATAATAAGGAGGGACGAAGAAATGTAAGCATACACCTTCCATATGGAGAGGAAGATACGGTGATACAAAGAAATAAAAGTTAGCTTTAAATTTAGAAAAATAGGGCTAAATAATCAGGTAAACACAAAGGAGATAAACTATCTTACTCAACAAAATAAAATGTAAGGGAAAAATACAGACTCAGCAGAAACAAAATCAACAACAACAAATATGAGGAAAGGACGATATATAAAGAAAATCTACTCAGCACATAAAATCAAGTGGGAAAAAGAAGTTGCCAACACACAAAAAAAGACATCAAAATGATAGCACTAAATTCATACCTATCCATAATTACCCTGAATGTAAATGGACTAAATGCACCAATAAAGAGACAGAGAGTGGCAGAATGGATTAAAAAACAAGATCCGTCTATATGCTCCCTACAAGAGACACACCTTAGAGATGCAAACTAAAACTCAAAGGATGGAAAAAATATATCAAGCAAACAACAATCAAAAAAGAGCAGGAGTGGCAATATTAATTTCTGACAAAATAGACTTTAAAGTTAAATCCATCAGAAAGGATAAGGAAGGACATTATATAATGATTAAAGGGACAATACAACAAGAAGATATAACCATATTAAATATTTATGCACCCAATGACAGGGCTGCAACATACATGAAACAAACTCTATCAGCATTGAAAAGTGAGATAGACAGCTCCACTATAATACTAGGAGACTTCAACACACCACTTTTGGTGAAGGACAGGACATCCAGAGAGAAGCTCAATAAAGACACTGAAAATCTAAATGCCACAATCAACCAACTTGACCTCATACACATATACAGAACACTCCACCCAACAGCAACCAAGTATACTTCATTTTCTAATGCAAATGGAACATTCTCTAGAATAGACCACATATTAGGTCATAGAGCAAGCCTTAGCAGAACCTAAATCATTGAAATACTACAAAGCATCTTCTCAGACCATAAGGCCATAAAAGTGGAAATCAATAACAGGAAAAGCAGGGAAAAGAAATCAAACACTTGGAAACTGAACAATACCTTGCTCAAAAAAGACTGGATTATAGAAGACATTAAAGATGGAATAAAGAAATTCAGAGAATACAATAAGAACGAAAAGACTTCCTATTAGAACCTTTGGGACACAGCAAAAGTGGTGCTCAGAGGCCAATTTATATCAATAAATGCACACATCCAAAAAGAAGAAAGGGCCAAAATCAAAGAATTATCCCTACAACTTGAACAAATAGAAAGAGAGCAACAAAAGAAACCCTCAGGCACGAGAAGAAAACAAATCATAAAAATTACAGCTGAACTAAATGAAATAGAAAAGAGAAAAACAATTGAAAGAATTAACAAGACCAAAAGCTGGTTTTTTTAAATAATCACCAAAATTGATAAACCATTGGCCAAACTGACAAAAGAAAAACAGGAGAGGAAGCAAATAACCCAAATAAGAAATGAGATGGGCGATATTACAACAGACCCAACTGAAAATAAAAGAATCATATCAGATTACTATGAAAAACTATACCCAAACAAATTTGAAAACCGAGAAGAAATGGATGAATTCCTACCTAAACTAACACAAACAGAGGTAGAACAACTAAATAGGCCCATAACAAAAGAAGAGATTGAAAAGGTAATCAAAAAACTCCCAACAAAAAAAAGCCCTGGCCTGGACAGCTTCACTGCAGAGTTCTACCAAAGTTTCAGAGAGGAGTTAACATCACTACTACTAAAGGTATTTCAGAGCATAGGAAAGGATGGAATACTACCAAACTTATTCGGTGAAGCCACCATATCCCTGATACCACAACCAGGTAAAGACACCACAAGAAAAGAAAATTATAGACCTATATCCCTCATGAATGTAGATGCAAAAATCCTCAACAAAATTCTAGCCAATAGAATTCAACAACAGATCAAAAATATAATTCACCATGACGAAGTGGGATTCATACCAACCATGCAGGGATGGTTCAACATTAGAAAAACAATTAATGTAATCCACCACATAAATAAAAGACAAGAATCACATGGTTTTATCAATTGATGCAGAAAGGCATTTGAGAAAGTTCAACACTCCTTCATGATAAAAACTCTCAGCAAAATAGGAATAGAAGGAAAACTCCTCAACGCAATAAAAGCCATTTATACAAAGCCAACAGCCAGCACCACCCTAAATGCAGAGAGCCTGAAAACATTCCCATTGAGTTTGGGAACCAGACAAGGATGCCCTTTATCACCACTCTTATTCAACATTGTGCTGGAAGCCCTAGCCAGAGCAATTAGGCTAGATAAAGAAATAAAGGGCATCTAGATTGGCAAGGAAGAAGTCAAAGTATCTCTATTTGCAGATGACATGATCTGATACACAGAAAACCCTAAGGAATCCTCCAAAAAACTACTGAAACTAATAGAAGAGTTCAGCAGAGTATAGGGATACAAGATAAACATACAAAAATCAGTTGGAATGAAACAGGACCCATACCTTACACCATGCACAAAAACTAACTCCAAGTGGATCAAAGACCTAAACATAAAGACTAAAACGATAAAGATCATGGAAGAAAAAATTGGGACAACCCTAGGAGCCCTAATACAAGGCATAAACAGAATACAAAACATTACCAAAAATGATGAAGAGAAACCCGATAACTGGGAGCTCCTAAAAATTAAACACCTATGCTCATCTAAAGACTTCACCAAAAGAGTAAAAAGACCACCTAGACTGGGAAAGAATTTTCAGCTATAACATCTCCGACCAGCGCCTGATCTCTAAAATCTGCATGATTCTGTCAAAACTCAACCACAAAAAGACAAACAACCCAATCAAAAAGTGGGCAAAGGATATGAACACACATTTCACTAAAGAAGATATTCAGGCAGCCAACAGATACATGAGAAAATGCTCTCGATCATTAGCCATTAGAGAAATGCAAATTAAAACTACGATGAGTTTCCATCTCACACCGGCAAGGCTGGCATTAATCCAAAAAACACAAAATAATAAATGTTGGAGAGACTGCGGAGAGATTGGAACTCTCACACACTGCTGGTGGGAATGTAAAATGGTACAACCACTTTGGAAATCTATCTGGCGTTATCTTAAACAGTTAGAAATAGAACTACCATACAACCCTGAAATCCCACTCCTGGGAATATACCCTAGAGATACAAGAGCCTTCATACAAACAGATATATGCACACCCATGTTTATTGTAGCTCTGTTTACAATAGCAAAAAGTTGGAAGCAACCAAGGTGTCCATCAACGGATGAATGGGTAAATAAATTGTGGAATATTCACACAATGGAATACTACGCATCGATAAAGAACAGTGACGAATCTGTGAAACATTTCATAACATGGAGGAACCTGGAAGGCATTATGCTGACTGAAATTAGTCAGAGGCAAAAGGACAAATATTGTATAAGACCACTATTATAAGATCTTGAGTAATAGTAAACCTGAGAAGAACACATACTTTTGTGGTTACGAGGAGGGGAGGGAGGCAGGGTGGGAGAGGGTTTTTTATTGATTAATCAGTAGATAAGAAATGCTTTAGGTGAAGGGAAAGACAACACTCAATACATGGAAGATCAGCTCAATTGGACTGGACCAAAAGCAAAGAAGTTTCCGGGATAAAATGAATGCTTCAAAGGTCAGCGGAGCAAGCGCGGGGGTCTGGGGAACATGGTTTGCGGGGACTTCTAAGTCAATTGGCAAAATAATTCTATTATGAAATCATCCTGCATCCCACTTTGAAATGTGGCGTCTGGGGTCTTAAAGGCTAACAAGCGGCCATCTAAGATGCATCAATTGGTCTCAACCCACCTGGAGCAAAGGAAAATGAAGAACACCAAGGCCACACAACAACTAAGAGCCCAAGAGACAGAAAGGGCCACATGAACCAGAGACCTACATCATCCTGAGACCAGAAGAACTAGTTGGTGCCCGGCCACAATCGATGACTGCCCTGACAGGGAGCACAGCAGAGGACCCCTGAGGGAGCAGGAGATCAGTGGGATACAGACCCCAAATTCTCATAAAAAGACCAAACTTAATGGTCTGACTGAGACTAGAGGAATCCCGGCGGCCATGCTCCCCAGACCTTCTGTTGGCACAGGACAGGAACCATCCCCGAAGACAACTCATCAGACATGAAAGGGACTGGTCAGCGGGTGGGAGAGAGACGCTGATGAAGAGTGAGCTAATTATATCAGATGGACACTTGAGATTGTGTTGGCAACTCTTGTCTGGAGGGGGGATGGGAGGAGAGAGAGAGAGAGAAGCCGGCAAAATTGTCACGAACAGAGAGACTGAAAGGGCTGACTCAAGAAGGGGAGAGCAAGTGGGAGTAGGGAGTGAGATGTATGTAAACTTATATGTGACAGACTGATTGGATTTGTAAACGTTCACTTGAAGCTTAATAAAAGTTAATAAAAAAAAATCAGTTGGATTCCTCTACACCAACAAAAAGAACATCGAAGAGGAAATCACCAAATCAATGCCATTTACAGTAGCCCCCAAGAAGATAAAATACTTAGGAATAAATCTTACCAGAAATGTAAAAGCCTTACACAAAGAAAACTACAGTACACTTCTGCAAGAAACCAAAAGAGACTTACATAAGTGGAAGAACATACCTCACTCATGGATAGGAAGACAATATTATAAAAATGTCTATTCTACCAAAACCGATCTATACATTTAATGCAATTCTGATCCAAATCCCAATGACATTCTTTAATGAAATGGAGAAACAAATCACCAATTTCATATGGAAGGGATAGAGGCCCCAGATAAATAAGGCATTACTGAAAAACAAGAGCAAAGTGGGAGGCCTTACTTTACCTGTTTTTAGAAACTATTATACCTCCACAGTAGTCAAAACAGCCTGGTACTGATACAACAACAGATACATGGACCAATGGAACAGAATTGAGAATCCAGACATAAATCCATCCACATATGAGCAGCTGATATTTGACAGTCCCCAAAACAGTTAAATGGGGAAAAGACAGTCTTTTTAACAAATGGTGCTGGCATAACTGGATATCCATCTGCAAAAAAATGAAACAAGACCCATACCTCACTCCATGCACAAAAACTAACTCAAAATGGATCAAAGACCTAAATATAAAATCTAAAACGATAAAGATCATGGAAGAAAAAATAGGGACAACATTAGGAGCCCTAACGCATTGCATAAACAATATTGAAAACATTGTAAAGAACGTAGAAGAAAAACTAGATAAATGTGAACTCCTAAAAATCAAACACTTATGCTCATCCACAGACTTCACCAAAAGAGTAAAAAGACTACCTACAGACTGGGAAAAAGTTTTTAGGTATGACATTTCTGATCAGCGCCTGATCTCTAAAATCTACATAATACTGCAAAAACTCAACTGCAAAAAGACAAATAACCCAAATAAAAAATGGGCAAAAGATATGAATAGGCACTTCACTAAAGAAGACATTCAGGCAGCTAACAGATATATGAGGAAATGCTCACGATCATTAGCCATTAGAGAAATGCAGAGCAAAACTACAATGAGATTTCATCTCACTCCAACAAGGCTGGCATGAATCCAAAAAACACAAAATAATAAATGTTGGAGAGGCTGTGGAGAGATTGGAACACTTCTACACTGCTAGTGGGAATGTCTAATGGTACAATCACTTTGGAAATCGATTTGGCACTTCCTTAAAAAGTTAGAAATAGAACTACCGTACCATCCCGGAATCCCACTCCTTGGATTATATAAGAGCCTTTACACCAACAGATATATGCACACCCATGTTTATTGCAGCACTGTTCACAATAGCAAAAACATGGAAGCAACCCAGGTGCCCATCAATGGATGAATGGATAAATAAATTATGGTATAGTCACACAATGGAATACTACGTATGGATAAAGAACAGTGAGGAACCTGTGAAACATTTCAAAACATGGAGGAACCTGGAAGGCATTATGCTGAGTGAAATTAGTCAGTTGCAAAAGGACAAATATTGTATAAGACCACTATTATAAGAAATTGGAAATAGTTTAAACTGAGAAGAAAACGTTCTTTTGTGGTTACGAGAGGGGGGAGGGAGAAAGTGGAGAGGGGTATTCACTAATTAGATAATAGATATTGGAAATAGTTTAAACTGAGAAGAAAACGTTCTTTTGTGGTTACGAGAGGGGGGAGGGAGAAAGTGGAGAGGGGTATTCACTAATTAGATAATAGATAAGAACTACTTTATAAAAAGAACTACTTTAGGTGAAGGGAAAGACAGCATACAATACAGGGGAGGTCAGCACAATTGGACTAAACCAAAAGCAAAGAAGTTTCCTGAATAAACTGAATGCTTCTAAGGCCAGCGTAGCAGGGGCAGGGGTCTGGAGACCATGGTTTCAGGGGACGTCTAAGTCAATTGGCGTAATAAAACCTATTAACAAATCATTCTGCATCCCACTTTGAAGAGTTGCATCTGGGGTGTTAAACGCTAGCAACAGCCATCTAAGATGCATCAATTGGTCTTAATCCACCTGGATCAAAGGAGAATGAAGAACACCAAGTACACAAGGTGATTACGAGCCCGAGACAGAAAGGGCCACATGAACCAGCGACTACATCACCCTGAGACCAGAAGAACTAGATCGTGCCCGGCTACAATCGATGACTGCCCTGACAGGGAACACAACAGAGAACCCCTGAGGGAGCAGGAGAGTAGTGGAATGCAGACCCCAAATACTCATAAGGCCAGACTTAATGGTCTGATTGGGACTGGAAGGACCCCGGTGGTCATGGCCCCCAGACCTTCTGTTGGCCCAGGATAGGAACCATTCCCGAAGCCAACTCTCCAGACAGGGATTGGACTGGACAATAGGTTGGAGAGGATGCTGGTGAGGAGTGAGCTTCTTGGATCAGGTGGACACTTGAGACTATGTTGGCATCTCCTGCCTGGAGGGGAGATGAGAGGGTGGAGGGGGCTAGAAGCTGGCGAAAAGGACACGAAAAGAGAGAGTAGAGGGAGAGAGCAGTCTGTCTCATTAAAAAAAAAAAAATATTAGGGGGAGAGTAATTGGGTGTGTGTAGCAAGGTGTATATGGGTTTTTGTGTGAGAGACTGACTTGATTTGTAAACTTTCACTTAAAGCGCAATAAAAATTATTTAAAAAATAAGAGAAGAGATTAAAAAAACTTAAATACTTAGGATTATGAAAAGATTTTATCAAAAAAGTAAAGAGACAACCTACAGGCTGGGAAAAAATCTTTGGAAATGACAATTGATAAGGGTCTATGTTCTATCTAAAATATATAGAAAACTTCTACAGCTTAACAACAAAAAGACAAATAACCCAAGCAAAAACTGGGCAAAGGACATGACCAGACACTTCACCAAAGAAGGTATTCAAATAGCTAACAGACACATGAAAAGAGCCTCAATGTCTTTAACCATCTGAGAAATGCAAATTAAAATCACAATGAGATACCATTTCACTCCCACTAGAATGGCTAAGATTAAAAAAAAAAAAAACAGAAAATAACAAGTGTTGGAGGAGATGTGGAAAAAGTAGAAGACTCATCCATGGCTGGTGGCAATGCAAAATGGTACAGCCATTGTGGAAAACAGTCTGGCAGTTCCCCCAAAAAACTAGAGGTAGAGCTGCCATATGACCCGCAATTTCACTCCTAGGTATATAACCTAGAAATCTAATAGGAGTGTTACAAACAGACATATGCACACCTATGTTCACTGCACCACCATGAGTCTGTGAAGATGTCAGTTTGAGAACTAAGGTGCACCTGACCCAAGCCATGACATTTCCCATCTCCTCATATGCATGCGAAAGCTGGACTATGAATAAGGCAGACCTAAGAAGAGTTGATGCCTTTGAATTATGGTGTTGGCAAAGAATATTGAATGTACCATGGATTGCAAGAAGAACAAACACGTCTGTCTTGGAAGAAATACAGCCAGCCAGAGTGCTCCTTAGAAGTGAAGATGGTGAGACTTCACCTCACGTACTTTGGACATGTTATCTGGAGGGACCAGTCCCTGGAGAAAGACATCATGCTTGGTAAAGTAGAATTCATCACAGTAGCTGCAACAATGGGCAGTATTTCGTTCTGTTGTACATAGGGTCACTATGAGTCAGAACCGACTTGATGTGACCTAACAACAACAACAATATGTTCATTGCACCACGGTTCACAGTAGTAAAAAGATGGAAACTACCTAAGTGCCCATCAATGTGTAAATGGATAAGTAAAATGTGATGCATACATACAAATGGAACAATACTCAGAGATAAAGAAAAAATGAGTTCCTGAAACATAATGCGATGAACCTGGAGAACTTTATGTTGAGTGAAATAAGTCAATCCCAAAGAGACAAATATTTTATGTTCTCACTTTTATGAAATGACATAAATAGGTAAATATACAGAAATTAATGTTCAGGTGTGATGGAGAGGAAGATGGACAAGTGCTCGCTAGGTAGTAGTAACTTTTTGTTTATAGAAACTGGAAAGGTGGCACCAAATATGGGTGAAGTTTGCCCAACATAATTGATGTAACTGATGTCAATAAGCTGTACATATCAAAAAGGGATGAATGGGCAAATGCTAGACTGGGTAAGATGCTCATACTAATTATACATAACCAATCACCTCATGGGCTTATTTCTCTTGGTTTGGGTGCTTAGGGCTGTGGTCTCATGGCACAATCCAGTCAATTGGCATAAAATTTATGTTCTGCATCCTAGTATGGTGAGTAGTGTTGGGAGTCTTAAAAGCTTATTAGAGACCATCTAGATACAACTATTGAGCTTTTTTTCATCTGGAACAAAAGAGAAAGAAGGAAACCCAAGAATCAGAGAAGGAACAGAACTAATTGTCTATGTGAACCACTGCCTTCTTTACCTTGAGACCAGAAGAACTAGATAGTGCCCAGCTACCACTACTGAATGTTCTGATGAAGAGCATAATAGAGACATCCTGATAAAAAGGGAGAAAAATGTGGAACAGAACTTCAAATTCAAATCCAGACTTACTGGATCTACTGAGGCTGGAAGAGTACCCTTGAGACTATGGCCTTGAGTTGCTCTTCAAAACTTGAATTGAAACTATTCCTTGAAGTCACCTTCAAACTAAGTAATAGATTAGCCAAAGAGTAAAGATTATCACCCTTGAGTATTGTGTTTCTTTAAAAAAAATTACCTATAAAAGACCAAAGGGTCAAAAGCTATTTTGAAGTGTAGATGAGAAGGTTGGGGGCAGGGAGATTAAGTAAATGGAAGTGAAACAACTAGAAAAGAGATATCAAGAATGTTGACACAGTATTGAGAATGTAACCAATATCATTGATCACTATGTCTAGAAAATGTGGAATGAGCAGGTTTTGCTATGTATATTTTTGCAAAAAAAATTAAATATAAAAAAAGAAATACATGGTGAAACAGTAAAGTCATATATTATACCATTAAAAAAAAAAATAGAATCATTTAAAATGATTACACTTAATGCTGGCAAGTAAGATAGAAATATTTGGTGGACTAAAAATTGCCAAACATTTTGGAAAGCAATCCAGCAATATCTCAAAGGCTGCCTAAATATCCGTACCCCTTTGACCAGGTACTTCCTGGTCTTTAAAATAGAGAATGTTCATTTTAGCACTATTTATAATTGAGAAAAATTACAAGCCAGCACAACTGTCCCATGGGGATAAAAAAAATACAATTGAGTAAATCACGCCACATAAGTCCATGAAAACTCGAATTATTAAAACTGGGTAACAACATGTAAAAAAAAAATTATGTGAAAAACAAAATATAAAATAACTATGCTACGATTACAATTATGTAAGATACATTTGTATAAGAACAAATACAGGTATGCTTCGGTTAAGGTCTGCTTGGGCAACCTCTGACCACATATACCTCCATGGTTCCATAAGGTTATAATAAGAGGTCAGAAATGCCGGTGGGAGAATGGAACATACCAGACGGAGGTCTGATCTGTCTCTCACTAGTTTTCCGGGCGATGCATCTGCTCCGGCCATAGGGCGGCAGGGACCTTGCAGGTGTTGCAGGAGTGGCCAAGTGGAATGCCCCACCAAGGCCACTGCCCCACTCACCCTGGAGCCCTGCACGAGATGACCGGGCTGGAAGCCGGATACTCCTCCTGTGGTGGCGGGCACCAAGCCGTCCAGGCTGTGGTAGTGGTGGGAGGAGGAGCCAGAAAGGTGGCCAGGGGAGGAGGCAGAGACGAAGGAGGAGGCAGGGGAGGGGCGTGTGGGGCTCAAAGAGTTTAATGCCCCAGCAGATGGGGCAGGGAAGAGAGGCAGGGAGGAAGGAAGGGAAAGGAGATGGTGGCAGGCGGGCGGGAGCCAGGCTCGGCTCTGAAAGACCTGGGGAGACCACGCAGGAATGGCGGTAGCAGAGCTAAAGTTTTCACGTGGTCCCTCGGGGTGATGGCGTGGGTCCCAGCCTCTCCCAGTGACCATAATGCGTACCTATCCCCTGTATATAATATGGTGTTCCAACAACAACCAAATCACATAATGTCCTATTTCACCGAACAATACATGGACGTTAATCGACGCATGCCTCTATTGGAAGAGAACACAGAAAAACGCATGCAGCTGCTCTATTTATTTGTGTAGTGGAGTCAAGGGAGAAATATTTTCTACTTAGAACATCTTCTAGCTTGAGATTTAGGATTAATATTACAACAGTATTTAATTGAAAAAATTAAGTTTAGGGTGGGATTTGAACCACAACACTGACTCCACCCCACACAATTTCCCCATGGCCAGAAGCTGCATGGAAAAATAGGAAGTGCAGATCTCTTGGGACCGTTAGTGGGCTTTTCCCCTCTTTTGAGCATCCTTCTTCCTAACTTTCCAGGTCTCAGGTTGCCAGTGCTCTTACATAGTTTGTTATTGTTAACTGCCATTGAGTTGCCCCCGACTCATGGTGACCCTACGCACAACCAAACTAAACACTTCCCAATCCTGCACCATCCCCATGATCAGTTGCACATCAGATTACCGTGGTCCATAGGGTTTTCACTGACTGATTTTCAAAAGTAAATTGCCAAGCTTTTCTTCCCAGTCCATTTTAGTGTGGAAACTCTGCTGAGGCCCGTTCAGCATCATAACAACACATACAAACCTCCACTGACAGATGATTATTGGCTGCACAGGAGGTGTAGTGTCCGGGAATCAACTTGGGTCTCCTGCACCGAAGTCGAGAATTCTACCACTGACCCACCAATGTCCTCATATAGCTTAAGAAAGCATATACAATGTGTAGTTATCCCCCACTCAACATGAAATGCCACGTTTCCACCCCAGGAGGATTCGTGTTTTCTAAACAATCAGAAAGTTTTTACAGAAGACAGCCACAAGGCTAGCTTTGTGCTAGATGTGTTATGCTTCAAAGTATGATTACAGAGAAAAGAACACACAATTAACTAATTTCCAACAGAGAAATTTCAGAGACAGTCGGGAGTGCAGCAAGGAGAAAGGGTCCAGTGACTTCCCTAAGGCCCTTAGCATGACATCGCAAGAGCAGCCAACTTCATCTGCTACTCTTGCTGTTGAGGCAGTGTGTCTCACACAGACACTACACATATGCTATCCTTCTTCCTCCATTCTCCTGTCAGCTCAGGCACCAGCAAATTTGACATCATTCTTCATTCTGAGTTTTTCTTTCTCCCAGTCACTTGTTAATAAATTTCCCTCACTGCATCATTGAAATCTGTCTCAACATTCCTGATAAATTCTTCATGCCCTTACCTCCTGTCATCCATAACATTCTTTCTCTTTTCTAGGGATTCTCTTGATATTCTGCTTCTAACACTCCAGCCAGTGATTTCTCAGTGTTCATGTGCTTACAAATGCAGGAAAAAAAATTCAGCTCTCCAACTAATTGGATCAGCTCCATGCATTTTTAAAGACAGGGTGCAAAATGGTCAAGCTTGCTTTCAGAAGTCTTCAAGGCATCCCTTCAGCTGATTTTCTGGATTCCATTTCTCCACGTTCTCTCATTAGCTCTTGTTTCTTCCCCTGCAAAGCTGAAGCCTCAGGATGGGGGAGAGAGGATGTGGGACAGGCTGTTTTGACAAATGCAATTGCAAAGGAGATGTTCATTGCAGCCATAAGGGAGCTGTTTTGGAAGCTTTTCCTCTGAAATAGTTTGGGAAGCAGAGAGTGCTTAAAGCACTCATACAGCTTATAGCAAATTTGTAACATGTGTGGGCATAAATATTGCTCTGCATATTCCATGGCTATGCATAATGAGTTTGTACAGCTAAGAAATACCAGGATTAGATCATTTGAGTGAGGAAACCCCCTTATGTTATGAGATTGGCCAGTGTGGAGGCTAATCAAGCCTCTTCTGGTCACCCAGTGACCCTAGGATGGAGCATCACCTGGTCATCATCTGTGCTGCCTCACTCTCCCTGACACCTTCCTTCCAAGCATCAATTATGACCAAATGTACATCACAAATTTCTCTCATCCATATTTCTTTCCATCTCCATAGCTGCTACCTTTGTTAGGGCATGGGAATATTACAAAATGCTCCCAACCACCTAAAGACTCCTCTTTGTACTATAGTCAGAATATTTTTTTACAGTGAAATATGATCATCATTACACTCTCCTGCTTAAAGCTCTTCAATGATTGTGCATTGCCTATATACTGGGGAAAGAGTTAAAATTCTAAGACCCCTAGTTTTAGTTACTTAGTGCTACTGTAATAGAAATATCACAAGTGCGTGACTCTAAACAACAGAAATTTATTTTCTCACAGTTCAGAAGGCTAGAAGTCCAAATTCAGGGCGTGGTTGTAGGGGTAGGTCCTTCTTTGCCTATTTCAGCTCACAGTAGCTGTCAGCAATCCTTGGTGTTCTTGGATTTGTAGATGTAGACGGAGTCTGTCTTCTCCCATGTGCGCTCACTTGTCTATGTGTCTAGACTGTTCCTTATAAGTCAGAAGTGATTAGGTTTTGGATTCACTCTACACTGGCCTGATCTCAGATGATTGATTATATTACATTGTATCACGGAAGGGGATTAGATTAGATTACATTCACAGACATAGGGGTTAGGATTGCAACACATATTTTAGAGGGGCACAGTTCAATCCATAATACCGCTCACTATCTGGCCCTGTTTACCTTTCCATCCTCCTCTCTTGCCTTGCTTTTCTTGATGCTTTACATGCTGTCCAGCTCATCTACTTGCAACTGTATTAATGGGTTGTGGTTATGTCTGCTATTGTTACGAGGAACGCTCCCTTCATCTGATTAATTTAATTCATCCTTCAGGGCTCCTTCATCTGTCGCTCCCTCTAGGAAATACCCCAGGTCCCCTAAATATGGGCTAGTTGCTTACAATCAGAAAAATGCAAATCCCACTTGTCATGGAGGTTGTGATTTGCGCACAATCCAGATCCCACTTGCAATTTTTCCAGTGTTGAAGTTATCTCCTCCCCACTCAGCCTCTGCACTTGTCCCTCATTGAGTGTGCTATGACAGGACTTCAGCTATGGGCCTGGAGGCAGAAGGCGGTGGTGGTGGATTCTGGAGAGAATTGGCATCCCCTTGCAAGGTAATTTCCTCCCATGAGACTATTACAGCATTTTCACGCAGGAGAAGAGTCACATGCCCCGTGACAGGAGTGCCCAGTGTCTCTTCTCAGGTTCATAGTCACAGTCTGGTAATTCTCACTCTGTCAAGCATGGGTCTCATTCTTCTCTTCCAAACCTCCCTGAGCATGCTCACATATACAGCATCTTTCATCCTTTCATGGCATTTCTCCTTAAGTTTGGCTTTAGGTAGGATCGTTTTTATTCCCCATTTTTATGTAGATTTCCTCAAGTGGAAAAGAGATGCCCCTGGATTCTGTAGCATGCAGGCCCACCTGCCATGGGGTGGCTAAGTTGAATGACCAGAGCACAGGGAAAGATGCCAGGCCTCACACATTGACCTTGGGCTGGTTGATTCATCCATCCAAAGAGAGTTTAATTATGAGCATATATATATTTCACCTTCTTAAGTCCTTGTATGTATTTGTCTGTTAAAAAAAAAGAAAGCCAAGAGTTACTTCAAGGACCTACAGAACAGATACATTTGGGGTAAATGAGAACATTCATCCCTTTGTAAATAGTGATAAAACCCCAAATCCGGGCCCCAAGTCCTGGAGCCACATGATTAGAAGAGCTGAGTTCTAACCCTAGATTTGCCCCCATATAAACTCCCATTTTAGTCCTCTCTATGGACAGAAATGAGCCCTGGTGGTACAGTGGTTAAGTGCTTGGCTGCCAACTGAAAAGTCGGCAGTTCAAACCCGCCAGCTGCTCCCCGGGAGAAAGATGTGGCAGTCTGCTTCCATCAAGATTACAGCCTTGGGAACCCTATGGGGCCGTTCTGCTCTGACCTATAGGGTGGCCGTGAGTCAGAATTGACTCACTGGCAATGAGTGTATGGACAGAAGAGGGGCATGGGTATTTCAGTAGCAGAATTCTCCCCTTCCATGCTGGAGGTCCGGTTGGATTCCGAGCCAATGCACCTCATGCACGTCTATCACTTGTCTGTGAGTGGAGGCTTGTGTGTTGCCACGATGTGGAACGGATTTCAGCAGAGCTTCCAGACATATTGGAATTAGGAAGAAAGGCCTGGCAGTTTACTTCTGAAAATTTGCCAGCGAAAACCTTAGGAATCACAATGGTCCTAGCGACAACCAATCATGGGGATGTTGTTTTCCATGGTGTTGCTCTGAGTCAGGGGTGATTTAACGGCAGTTTTTTTTTTTTTAACAACAAAAATAACAACATAGGGACAAAAGAGGAGGTTCATTATGCTTACATTCAATATAAGGTTAGGCATCAAAATCCCAAAAAACAATAATAAACATGATGGAAATCCCAATTTAGTTTCTGTTAAACAAGCAAGAATCAGCACTTGGGAGGCAGCATGATGTAGGTAGTTACAGATCATTTTTCTTTCTCTCAGGGCCACTTAAAATCAAACCACATAGCTCAACATCCCCACATCTGATCATTTAATCAGGCAGGACCTGGTTCCTCTTGTGAATTTAAATTCCAAGGACTTTTGAGCCTGAACGTATTTACACACAATGCATCATGCTTTAGAAATTAAGCATATATTCATGGTAAGGTATTTTTCTGCCATAAATCCTATTTTTTTCCTATTAATCAAGTTCATTAGGTTCCACATATATGATTTCAAAAGAGGCAGATTTCCATGTCATAATCACAATATGAAATAGGGCAATTCTTGTCCATGCCACTGCTTGAAGTTAGGAATTCGTTCTTAGTGTATAGAAGGAAAAAGCCCCCTAGACCAATGCAAAACAAAATCATGTAAAATTAGACAGAGTTCTTTCCTCTTCTGACTCATTTGCAATTCTAATGTTCACTTATATATATTTTAGGCACTGATGTATGATGAAGCTGTTTATTTTCTGGAGTCAACTGTGGCATGATTTTTTTTCTTCTCTCTTCTTCATTCTCTCAGGGGCACTTAAAATCAAACAGTCTAGTTCACCATTAACTTAATGCTCACATTTTCTTTGAAATGATTGCAAGATCTTTTCAAAATTAAAATTTAATATAACAACTGTGCACTTCCCACTGTTTTTTGTGTTTTATTTTTTCTGGCTTTAATTGAGTTAAGATATTAACAAATACAATGGTTACAACAGTTATTTGTATAAAGTGTAACAAAGGGATCAGGAAAAGTTTAGCTGGTCTTGGAAAATCCTGCCATCTCCCAACCTAAATAAATAAAATCCACTAATGTAGGGTTGTGGTTATCAGAGGTAGCATGTTGTTTAAAGACTGCTCTCCTAGAAATTTATAATCGAAGATGCTGAGAGTGTCAGATACTCTTCAAGGAAAACACAACAAGGAAGTATATGCATTACTGAATTTTCATTGGTGCCTTTGAGCTCTCTAATTATATTGCGAACACTGTCACCTTGTACTGATTAACCTGAGAGCACCTTGCCACGAGTTATTTCAAAGTGATGGAGCTAGTACAGTGCTGTCTGAAGAAAAAATTGTCATAAAAGGACTCCCTGCCACTCCTTTTTACAATTACTGAACAGGTCTTAGCCCCCTGGGAAAAATACAACTCAGGTTGTACCTGCCTAACAGTAAGGAAAAGAAAAACAGAAACAGACAAAAAAGCTAGATCACAGGGACAGGGCACTGTTCTCCACTCTTGCTTCCTGCTGCAATCTCTACAGAGTGTATCAGATCTGTACACACAGAATGAGCATTTCATGAAAGGAACTAAATAATACACCTGGCATATTTCAAAGGTTAGAGTAAATTTGTTTTATGTTGATAGATATAAAAACTGAGAAATCTTCTTCACATAGATAAGTAAATGGATAGAAATAGTTTTATTACAGCAAAGTCACTCTATCCCAAGTCATATGCCAAAAACCAAACAGTGGTAATATCATTAAAAGCATTTTAATGATGTATCTTTCACTAGGAAACCCTGGTGGTGTAGTGGTTAAGAGCTATGGCTGCTAACCATCAAAGGTCAGCAGTTCGAATCCACCAGGTGCTCTGTGGAAACTGTGGCAGTTCTATTCTGTCCTATACGGTCGCTATGAGTCGGAATCAACTCAATGGCAACGGGTTTGGTTTTTGGTCATCTGATAACTCAATTAGGCCCTCCTTTGAATCACTTGAAAGTAAAAAATTGGAAAGCATATGATTTGCAAAATGATTTGCTATCTGGTCAATTCAGTCATTCTTTTTTTTTTCATTTTCTGAGACGTATGTAAAAAAAGGATTTATTAAGATGTGCAAATGACAATTAATTATACCTGGTAATCTTTCACTTAGAGGTGCCTTGCATAATATCACATACTCAGAAGGGGTTGGAAAAATTTAAATATTTTAAATTTTTATACATTGCTTTTATGTTATTGTGTAAATTAAATATTATTTTCACCTAAACCTTGGAGCTGAAAACAGATACCGAGACATTGGTGAAAGAAATTTATCTTTCTCCATCTCATTAATGAAAACATTGACTATGCAAAGCAAATGATTTTTGTAAAAGATTGATGTTACTTAGAATGCTTTAAATTTTTTTGAATATTCATAATCTAAAAAAGACAAAATATGAAGCCTTATCATGAATTGCTGCTTGGACAAAATAGACACTTGCATCTTCATCGGTTTTCAACACTCTTGCCTTAATTTTCTGGTGCTGCTATAACAGAAATATCACAAGTGAGAGGCTTTAATGAACAGAAATTTATTTCCTCACAGTTCAGGAGGCTAGAAGTTTGAATTCAGGGTGTCACTCTAGGGGAAGGCCCTTCGTTGTCTATTTGGCTTCTAGTAGCTGCCAGCAATCCTTGGTGTTCCTGGGCTTGTAGATTCATCTGCTTCTATCATTGTCAGATGGCATCTGTCTTCCCCCCGTGTCTGCATGTATGTCTCTGTGTCTAATTGATCATTTTATATCTCAGAAGTGATTAGATTTAGCACCCATCCTACTTGGGTGTGATCTAATTAACATAACAAAGAAAATCCTACTTCCAGACAGAATTACATCCACAGGTATGTTGTTGTTGTTAGGTGTCGTCGAGTTGGTTTTGACGCATAGCAACCTGTGCACAACAGACTGTGCCAGCCCCACAATCATTGTCATGTTTGAACCTACTGTTGCAGACACTGTGTCAATTAATCTCATTTAGGGTTTTCCTCTTTTTCACTGGCTCTCTACCAAGCATGATGTCCTTCTCCAGGGAGTGATCCCTCCTGATAACACGTCCAAAGTATGTGAGACATAGTCTCACCATCTTTGCTTCTCAGGAGCATTTTTGGTTGCACTTCTTCAAAGTCAGGTTTGTTCCTTCTTTTGGCAGTTCATGGTATATTCAACATTCTCTGCCAACACCACAATTCAAAGGCATCAATTCTTCTTCGGTCTTCCTTATTCATTGTCCAGTTTTCACAGGTATATAAGGCAATTGAAAACACCATGGCTTGGGTCAAGTGTACCTTAGCCTTCAAGGTAACATCTTTGCTTTTTAACACTTTAAAGAGGTCTTTTGCAGCAGATTTGCCTAATGCAACGCGTCTTTTGATTTCTTGACCGCTGCTTCCATGGGTGTTGATTGCGGATCCCAGTAAAATGAAATTCTTGACAACTTCAGTCTTTTCTCCATTTATCATGATGTTGCTTATTGCTCCAGTTGTGAGGTCAGTGTGTCGTAATGTGTGGGTTTGCATGTTGCTGTGATGCTGGAAGCTATGCCACCAGTATTCAAACACCACCAGGGTCACCTATGGTGGACAGGTTTCAGCTGAGCTTCCAAACTAAGACAGACTAGGAAGAAGAACCTGGCAGTCTACTTCTGAAAAGAATTAGCCAGTGAAAACCTTATGAATAACAGCAGAACATTGTCCAATATAGTGCCAGAAGATGAGCTCTTCAGGTTGGAAATACGACTGGAGAAGAGCTACCTCCTCAAAGTAGAATTGACCTTAATGACATGGATGGGGTCAAGCTTCCAGGACCTTCATTTGCTGATGTGGCATGACTCAAAATGAGAAGAAACAGCTGCAAACATCCATTACTAATGGAAACATGGAATTTACGGAGTATGAATCTAGGAAAATTGGAAATTGTCAAAAATGAAATGGAACTTACAAACATCAATATCCACAGGTACAGGGGTTAGGATTACAATGTGTATTTTGGGGAAACACAGTTTAATCCATAATGACTCTCATCTCTTTTCTTTCAAGGACTCTCTCTCAGAAATAATGTGTACATTCTTAATAGACCTTGCCTCTTCCATTCCCTAAATATAAAAAATATATATATAGTCAATGGAAATTTGTCATCACCTCTGCTAAAAAAAAGGAACTATTGCTGTCTAGTCGATTCTAACTCATAGTGATCCTATAGGACAGAGTAGAACCACCCCATAGAGTTTCCAAGGAGCTCCTGGTGGATTCGACTGCCAATCTTTTCGTTAGCAGCCACAGCTGTTAACCACTATGCTACCAGAGTTTCCAAAGCCATTGCCGTCAAGTCGATTCCAACTCATAGTGACCCTATAGGACAGAGTAGAACTGCCCCATAGGGTTTTCAAGGAGTGCCTAGTGGGTTCAAACTACCGAATTTTATGGTTAGCAGCCATAGCTCTTAATCACTATGCCACCAGGGTTTCCTCGCCACTACTAATCCACTCTATAACTAAATTCAGAACATCCAAACATGAGCCAAAATCCTCCAATTTTCTAATACCTTGATTCACCCTTAAGAGAAACATATATATTAGGGAAAAATATTAAATACAATAGCAGGCTCATAAGACCTTAGTTAAAGGAAGCTTGGCTGACTCCAATATGTCTAATTGTCTTTTTGTTTGGTGCCTAGGGTGTTTTTACACCTGGGGCAATACATCTCCATAAAATTTGGCTTGGATGAGAGGCAGGCCTGTGTTTTGTAAAGTGGGAAAAGGAAAAGGGAGAAAGGAGAACTGGAAGGGGGAATCTTAATAGTACATATGGAAATTAAGTGCCTGGAAATAGATTCCCCTGAAACTCTCCATGCCCATGTGTCCTTTGGGAAGTCTTTGTGTATCTTTAGGGGTAGCATAAACCAGTTTGAATGCTGCTTTACTAGCAGACACTAGTTTCTAGTTGATTATACTCTGTCCTGTTACATGGTGTAATTTTTGAACTTGGTCCACTGCTCATCTAGCAAAAGCACAAGCTGCAGTGATACACTATGCAGGCGACCACAGGGTTACAGTTTATATTTACTAGGTCACCCTAGAAGACACTTTGGTGCCCAGCATCCAGGGCTTTGAACTGGTTCTGCCTGGTGCAGTTATGGCTGAAGAAGCGTCACTGGACCTGACCCAAATTTTGAAGTTACAGTGAACTAAAAAGATAGCTGGAATGGGAAAAATTACAGGTGGAAGCCCTGTTAGAAACTTAATCTCCCTCTGTAATGGACTGAATTATGTCCCCCCAAAATATGTGTCAACTTGGTTAGGCCACGTGTGATTGTCCTCCATTTTTTTATTTTCCTATGTATTATAAATCATAATCTCTGCCTGTGGTTAAAGAGGATTAGGGTGGGATATAACACCCTTGCTCAGGCCACATCCCTGATCCAATGTACAAGAATTTTCCCTGGGGTGTGGCCTGCATCACCTTTTAGCTCTCAAGAGATGAAAGGGAAGCAAGCAGAGAGTTGGGGCCCTCATACCACCAAGAAAGCAGCACCAGGAGCAGAGCATGTCCTTTGGACCTGGGGTCCCTATGCCTGAGAAGCTCCTCCACCAGGGGAAGATTGAGGACAAGGACCTTCTTCCAGAACTGACAGAGAGAGAAAGCCTTCCCCTGGAGCTGATGCCTTGCATTTGGACTTTTAGCCTACTTTACTGTGAGGAAAGAAGTTTCTCTTTGTTAAAGCCATCCACTTGTGGTATTTCTATTACGGCAGCACTAGATGACTAAGACACCCTCTTAGAGAACAAGGGCAGCAGTGTATGCATTGCATAGCAACCAAATCTCTTGTCCTCGGATTTTGAACGCAGTCTGAAGCAATACTGCCCCACTCAAAGATGGCGGTGCTCCGCTCAAAAACTACAGCCAACCGCATCACTTTGAATGCGTGTTGCTCTCCTACAGTCCTGCTAATAATCCAGTCTCCTGCATCAGGCTCCTGAAAGGGCTCACTACGCCTCTTCCAAGTCTCCCATTCCAGGGCTTTAACCATAATTTTTCCCATTCCAGGTACTGCGCCAAATCTGCCAAATTGTAAAACTTAGGGTCTGTTCCTGTTTCCCTTCCTCAGCCATCACTGAACCAGTCCGAAGCCCTGCCCCCATCACGTTCTTTGTCCCACCTCTTCTCTCACCTGAAGCTACCATGGACAGTTCCATGCAAGCGCAGATTCACCTGGAGTTGAGGATGTCCCACCTTACTCTCTCAACAAGTGTTTTTTCACTTTCTACCTAGCATATCCTCTGATGTCTTCAGAGCCTGCCATACCAGCAGCACGGACAGCCCAGCCAACAAATACAGAAGAGTTAGCGGTCCCAGAGTCAAACCTTCAATGAATGGGAGACTGAAGGCAAGAGGTAAATGTCCTGGCCTCTCTTCTCTCAGGCTGACAGTTCTGAGAGGCAGTCTGTATGTTTCTTGCAAAGTCCTGGCACAATAATGGCCCATTTCCCACAGAGGCAGACTCAATAATGGATACTTATATCTTGGTTCTATTCCCTAGAAGCAGTCCCTGAGATGAGGATTCAGGTATGAGTGATTGATTAAGTGCTCCAGGAGAAACCAATAAAGATGTGGGGGAAGCAAAGCAGGGCTGGAGAAGTAGCAAACCAAGAGTGAGATTTGAGGTGAATACCAGCCTTGGAGATTTCTGGAATATAAATCACACCACAGAGTTTGCAAGGAAGGATTCTCCTCTAGAGCCTTTGGAGGAAGCATAGCCCTGCGAACACCTTGATTTCAGACTTCTGGCCTCCAGAACTGTGAGAAAATAAACTTCTGTTTTTTTAAGCCACCAAGTTTGTGGTAATTCGTACAGCAACCCTAGGAAATCAATACAGACATGTTTTCCAAAGAGTATGGGCACCAACTCACATGTATATACCTAAGAGGAGCAGCTTGGAAGCTCTTCCCAAAACTGAGAAGGCATGTTTGGAGCAGCAGTTTCTCTCTTTAAAGTTGATTTTATTTATTGAGTACCATCTTATCATTTACTTCACTACATTCACAGTAAGAAAATGCTTTGTATAATTAGCATTACCTGAGTGCTATTTCCACTGGCAGGAATCTCCCCAGTAGGAGGGATCTCAAAGTTTCACAATATGCTGGATTTATTTTTGGTAATTCTACATCAGTGCCATGTGTTGTAGCCCAAGCAATAGACGCAGAAACATGAGTCTTATAAAGCTGGCTGATCTTCTTTATTGCCCTCCCTAGAGGCACGGTTATGCCACTCCATCTCTCCCACCTTGACCCTTACTTCCTTCTCTTACTCTGAAAACATAGGCACTGAGTTGAGAGTACTCTCACCTATTCTTAGAAACATCCCTTGAAGAGACGAGCATAGACTGGAAGAAAATATTTGCAAAACACATATCTGATAAGGACTTATATCTAGAATATAAAGAACCCTGAAAGTTCAACAATAAGAAGACAAATAACCCGATTTTTCAAAAATGGGCAGAAGATTTGAACAGACACTTCACCAAAGAAGATATTATTGTTCTTAGTTGCCATCAAGTCGGCTCCAACTCATGGCAACCTTATGTATAACAGAACAAAACATTGCCTGGCCCTGTGCCATCCTCACCACCTTTGGTATGTTTGAGTCCATTGTTGCAGCCACGGTGTCAATCCATCTCATGGAGGGTTATACAGACGATAAATAAGCACATAAAAAGATGATTAACATCATTATTCATTAGGGAAATGCAAATTAAAACAACAATGGGATATATACCTCTAGAAAGCTAAAATTAAAATAATAATAATAACTGACAATACAAAGTGCTGACAAGAATGCAGAGCAACTGGAACTCCCATATATTGCTGTTAGAAATGCAAAATGCTACCACCATTTTACAAAACAGTTCAGCAGTTTCCTCTCTTTGTTCTGAGGGAAGCTTATGTCTAATGATTGGTCAATACAGGAATGTAAAAACCCAGACCTCTTGCCCCAACTTGAGACACTTCTGAAGGATCATCCCAGCTCCAGAGCACCCAATGGAATTGGCAGAGTTCTTGTTGAGACTACATTATAGGCCAACTTCTTTGTCCTTCTGCCCAATCTTGATTCCTTCCTTTTCCCTAGGTGTTGATATCGAGGATACTCCCTAATAAACCTTCAAACACCCAACCTACAACACCCTTCCTGTCTTGTTTTCTTCTTGAGACTACTGGAATTTTTGCTCAGTATTGCATGGGAGAGTCTCCTATACCAAGGAGACAAGGAAAAACTGAACCCCTTGTTTTTAAAATAAGGTCTAAGTCTCTAGAGAACTAAGGCATGATGATTCTAGGAGTAAAGACAAGATGCTGTCCAAAGGAATACTGCCTTGGTTCTCAGGAATAATTACAAACTACCTCTATTCCATATTTACACAGTCATGCATCACTTAACATCCACGATACTACTACTACTACCTGTTGCAGTCGAGTTGATTCTGACTCATAGCAACCCTATAGGACAGAATAGAACTGCCCCATAGGGTTTCCAAGGAGTAGCTTGTGGATTTGAACTGCTGACCTTTTGGTTAGCAGCCAAGCTGTTAACCACTATGCCACCAGGGTTCCACGATACATTCTGTGAAAATAGGACTTTACGTGATTTGGACATTGTGGGAACACCATATTATATGTAGGCAATCCCCACCCCTTCCCACTGTTCCACCAGCCCGAGGAGCAGGAGCAGCCCATACTCACAGCCCCCGCTGTCACCTGCCTGCAAGGAAAAAAACCTGAGAGCTATATCCACTGTATGTTGGCCTTGCTGGGTGAGCAGCTGCAGGCTGGGCGACAGCTTTGGATCAGATTGGGACTTTGTGCACACCAGAGCTCAGGGCAGGGAGTGCAGGGGAGGCACAGAGAGGTGGCTGCAAGGACCAGGCAGGGACAGGGTGTGCAGGTGCTGGAAGCAGGGCTGATCATGTGCAGCATGGCAGCTGATGAGGTGAATGAAGCCACGAGGAGGGGAAGGAGGAGGAGGAGGCACTGCGGGGATTGGGATGCACCCTGGAGTGCACTGCTCATTTACTCTGAGGGTTAGGGGGTTTTAAAACAACTAGGAGGAAATTATAAACAAAAGGAGAGCTGCTTTCCCTTTAAAAAAAAAAAAAGGAACATGGACATATATGCAGTCAGACGTTGCTCAGATGGATGTTGTGTGAAGCATGACTGTAGTTTCATGTCCAGGCTCCTCCTAACCTTCTGGATTGCTCTATGTAACAGCTTGAGTCCACTGGGAGGCAGAATTTTGAGATGGATATTTCTGTGTAGGAAGTTTAATAAGGAGTGCTCTTAGGATCAACACCTGTGAGGAAATGAGGGCAGCAGGAGTGGGCAGAAGAAGTTGGGCTGTGATGCAGTTACAACAAAGGTGTGATAGACAGAATAACGCCCCCCAAAGATTGCTATGTCCTAATCCTCAGAACCCGTGAATATGTTACCTCACATGGCAAAAGAGACTTGACAGATGTGATTACGTTAAAGATCTTGAGATGATGAGATTATCCTGGGTTATCTGGAAACAGGAGGGTCAGAGAAGGAGAAGGAGATGTGAAGATGGAAGCAGAGGTCAGAGAAGAGAAAAGATACTACCTGCTGACTTTGAAGATGGAATAAGAAGCCACGAGCCAAGGAATAGAGGTGGCCTCTAGAAGCTAGAAAAGGTGAGGAACAGATTCTCCCCGAAGATCCTCCAGAAGGAACACAGCCTGAGCTCTTAACCACTGCACCACCGGAGCTCCTAGTTATGTAAGGCACAGTATAAATGTTTTGTATCATAGCAACAAATGGGCTATTTTGTCAATTCCATACTCTATCAGGACACAGAACTGCCTCTGACAGTCTTTGAAAAAGTACAGTATTGCCAAAGGGACAAGAGCAAAATCCAATCCAAGATATACTGTATCTGTTTCTTCTCTGTGTAGCCACCTCACTTTCATGAAGTTCTGAATCCTGGATAAATACATTGGAAATTAGCTGAAGCAGGGCCAAGATGGCACAGTAGTAGGACGTTTCCTATGGTCCCTCTTACAACAAAGACCCTAAAAAACAAGTGAATCAATTACATATGACAATCTAGGAGCCCTGAACATCAAAGGCGAAGCGGAGGAACTGGACTGAGTGGCAAGGGGAGGGAGAGATGGTTTAGAAGCAGCTAGGAGTTGCCAGACCTGACCCAGCAGGAACCGCATCCTGCTGGCTGGATCGGCTGGTGTGAATGGTGAGGCAAGCAGTGGCACTAAGGATGTGTTTTCCACATCAGGAGAGACCAAGCGGTGAAAAGTCTACTCAAGCCTCTAGAACCACTGAAAAGTGGTGCCCAATCAACAAAAAATAAGTACATGCATCTAACCTACTGCACATATCAAAAAACACCCATTTGGAAAAAACCTCTTTCCCATTTACCTGTCTCGCCCTCTCTCTGTACCGGGTCCTGGACTGGCTTCAGAGATTACCACATCCCCCGGGGCTCAAAATAGGACCCATTGCTCATCCTGATCCATTCTCCCAGATTTAAAAAAAAAAAAAAAAAGATTTGAAGAAGGAAAAAATTAACAAACGGGAAAATAATCTGCCAGATCCCCTAAGCTGGGAACTCAGGGCAGGCACATCTCCTTTGCCTAGGCACAGGTATAAGGGGATCCCAGAATTCGAATGCCTTTCACCCCTGCATAGACCTGTGTGGGCCCATTTCAACAGTGTAGGCCCTCATTAGCACAGTACAGCAGGGTATATATCTGAAGCCTAACTTCAACTGTAACAGCTATATGATGGAGTGGCAGGTTCATGACGTTTGACACTGCTCTGCCTATTAAGAAGGGTCCTCACCTACCCACATCAGGGGCCTGAGGACTGGTGGCTCCACCCACACCACCTAGCCACCCATGATAGGGGTCCAAGAATAAGTGGTGCCTCCCAGTCCTTACAGCTAACAGCATTGGGTGCCCATAGTCCAGCTGCAAATCCCACCCACCTACGTGCTCTAGGGAACAGGGACACACTTTCCTCGCAGACATTCAGGGGCAGCTGTCAGCCCCCTGTATTGCTCAGCACATGACTCCCTACTGCAGCCAGACACCTGTGCCTACACCAATCACCCCTGCCCATCTAGGATGTAAGTGAGAGCCTGCACCACACACTTGGTGACAGACTACCTGGATACCTGAGCTGAATCCACACAAGAAAAGTATAACAGGCTCATGGGCTTACATGCCTAGTAACAAATTTAACCACCTGGTGACAGGATATTAGAGCTTCAAAGGCACCAATAATCAAACTAGCTCACACGAACAGCCTATCTGGGCATATCAAAACAAAACAAGAAGCTAGGACACAGTAAGCAAACATAAAATAAATAAATATAATAACTTATTGATGTCTCGGAGACAACAGTCAATATCAAATTACATAAAAAGACAGAACATGATGGCTTCAGCAAGCTCCCAAAACAAAGAATCAAGAAATCTTCCAGATGAAGAAAATTTTCTGGAATTACTAGAGGTAGAATATGAAAGATTAATATACAGAACTCTTCAAGAGATCAGGCAAAATGTAGAACCAGTGAAGGAACACACAGACAAAGCAGCAGAGGAACTTAAGAAGATTATAGAAGAGCATAATGACAAATTTAACAGGCTGCAAGAATCCATAGAGAGACAGCAAACAGAATTCCAGAAGATTAACAATAAAATTTCAGAATTAGACAACTCAATAGAAAGTCATAAGAGCAGGATTGAGGCAATGGAAGTCAGAATTAGTAAGACTGAAGATAAAACACTTGCCACCAACTTATTTGAGGAAAAATCAGATTAAAAAAAAAATTAAGAAACCCTAAGAATTATGTGGGACTCTATAGAGGAATAACCTACAAGTGATTGGAGTATCAGAATAGGGGGAATAACAGAAAATACAGAGAGAATTGTTGAAGATTTGTTGGCAGAAAACTTCCCTGATATTGTGAAAGATGAGAAGATATATATCCAAGATGTGCATCAAACCCCACAAAAGAAAGTCACCAAGGCATATTATAATCAAACTTGCCAGAACCAAAGATAGAGAATTTTAAGAGCAGCTAGGGATAAATGAAAAGTCATCTGCAAAGGAGGGTCAATAAGAATAAGCTCGGACTACTCGGCAGAAACCATGCAGGCAAGAAGGCAATGGGATGACATATATAAAGCCTTGAAGGAAAAAAATTGCCAGCCAATAATTATATATCCAGCAAAACTGCCTCTCAAATATGATGGTGAGATTTGGGCATTTCCAGATAAACAGAAGTTTAGGGAATTTGCAAAAACCAAACCAAAATTACAAATCCAATCAGTGTCCAAACTCTAAAATCTATAAGATACTGCAAAACCTCGACAACAAAAAGATAAATAGCCCAATTAAAAAATGGGCAAAGATATGAACAGCCACTTCACTAAAGAAGACATTCAGGTGGCTAATAGATACATGAGGAAATGCTCATGATCATTAGCCATTAGAGAAATGCAAATCAAAACTACAAAGACATACCATCTCACCCCAACAATGCTAGGATTAATCCAAAAAACACAAAATAGTAAATGTTAGAAAGGTTGTGGAGAGACTAGAACACTTACACACTGCTGGTGGGAATGTGAAATGGTACAGCCACTTTGAAAATTGATTTGGCACTTCCTTAAAAAGCTAGAAATAGAAGTGCCACACGATCCAACAATCCCACTCTTTGGAATATATTCTAGAGAAAAAAGAGCCCTCACATGAATAGATATACACACACTCATGTTCATTGCAGCACTGTTCACAATAGCAAAAAGATGGAAACAACCTATGTGCCCATCAATGGATGAATGGATAAACAAATTATGGTATATTCACACAATGGAATACCATGCAACGATAAAGAACAAGGATGAATCCACGAAACATCTCATAACATGGGTGAATCTAGAAGGCATTATGCTGGGTGAAATTAGTCGAAAAGGACAGATGTTGTATGAGACCACTATTACAAGAACTCAAGAAAAGGTTTAAAGACAGAAGAAAACTTTCTTTGATGGTTACGAGGGTGGGGAGGGAGGGAGAGGGGTATTCACTAACTAGGTAGTAGACAAGAATTATCTTAGGTGAAGGGAAGGACAACACACAACACAGGGGAAGTCACCACAACTGGACTAAACCAAAAGCTAAGAAGTTTCCTGAATACAACCAAACACTTCGAGGGACAGAGTAGCAGGGGTAGGTGTTTTTGGGGACTATGGTTTCAGGGGACATCCAGTTCAACTGGCATAACAAAGTTTATATTAAGAAAATGTTCTGCATCCCACTTTTGTGAGTGGCGTCTGGGGTCATAAAACCTAGCAAGCGGCCATCTAAGATGCATCAATTTGTCTCAACCCACCTGGAGTGAAGAAAAATGAAGAACACTGAAGACACAAGGAAAATATGGGCCCAAGAGACAGAAAGGGCCACATAAACCAGAGACTCCATCAGCCTGAGACCGGAAGAACTAGATGGTGCCTGGCTACCACCAAAGACTGGCCTGACAGGGAACACAACAGAGTCCCTGACGGAGCAGGAGAAAATTGGGGTGCAGAACTCAAATTATTGTAAAAAGACCAGACTTAATGGTCTGATTGAGACTGGACGGATCCCAGAAGACATGGCCCCTGGACTCCCTGTTAGCCCAAAACTAAAACCTTTCCTGAAGCCAACTCTTCAGACAAAGATTAGACTGCATTATGAGACATAAAATGATACTCTTGAAGAGTGTGCTTCTTAGCTCAGGTAGATAAACATGAGACTAAATTGGCAGCTCCTGTTCGGAAGAGAGATGAGAAGGCAGAAAGGGACAGGAGCTGGCTGAATGGACAAGGGAAATACAGGGTGGAAAGGAGGAATGTGTTTTCACATTATAGGGAGAGCAACTAGGGTCACGTAATAATGTGTGTATAAATTTTTGCATGACAAACTAACAAACTGTAACTTTCATGTAAAGCACAATAAAAAAAGAAAAGAAAAAAATAAATTGGAAATTATAAACGGAGTGTGTGTGTGTGTGTGTGTGAATGTGACACACCAGAAAAGGTGATTTTAAAAAGCCTGTTAGACACAACCCTTTTCCCACAATCAGAACAACCCCAAATCGCTTGCTCTATGTAAAAAAAAAAAAAAAGAAGAAGAAAAAACAAATCTTGGTGTAAGATGGAGATTAGCAAGCAGGAAGCGCTCCACGGATTATGACTAGTGAGGGAAGAAAGGGAAGCAGAACTGGGCAGAGCGAGAAGTTCAGCTGTGATGCCTTCTCAACCAAGGTCTCAACAGACCCAAACAGAAGCTCAGAAGCTGGGATGGTCCTTCAAAATTTTATCAAATTGTGCTGAGGGGACTGAGTCTTTATCTCCCTTATACTGACTAGTCATTAGACATGGGCTGCCCATAGGAAGGGGGCATAACCTTGGGTGAGGCAGCTCCTTCAGCAGAAAGCAATTCCCAGAGAGGAGATGACTGACACCTGACAGCAGCTAGGGGAGTACATCCTTCCGTTCTGAAGGAAAACCTTCTCAGCACAGCACAGCACAGCATCCACTACAGGGCTCCTGAAAGGGACTATTTACCAAAGTACATGCAGGGTGTATGAAAAACCCAGTGGAAAATTATCAGATAATTTCATTCATACAAAGAGATATGAAGTGTTTCATCTCTCAACAAAGCCTCCACTGAGAAGATGATCTCAGTGAGAGGCTGAATTGCATGAAGTTTCTGAAAGCCATCAAAAATTTTCTTTGCTTAACAAAATAAGCATTAAGAATCATGAACATACACGCACACCCAAGTTTATCTTTTTAAATAATTTTTATTGTGCTTTAAGTGAAAGTTTACAAATCAAGTCAGTCTCTCACACAAAAACCCATATACACCTTGCTACACACACCCAATTACTCTCCCCTTAATGAGACAGTCTGCTCTCTCCCTCCACCCTCTCTTTTTGTGTCCTTTTCAACAGCTTCTAACCCCCTCCACCCTCTCATCTACCCTCCATGCAGGAGATGCCAACATAGTCTCAAGCGTCCACTTGATCCAAGAAGCTCACTCCTCACCAGCATCCCTCTCCAACCCATTGGCTAGTCCAATCCATGTCTGAAGAGTTGGCTTCGGGAATGGTTCCTGTCCTGGACCAACAGAAAGTCTTGGGGCCATGACCACTGGGGACCATCTAGTCTCAGTCAGACCATTAAATCTGGTCTTATGAGTATTTGGGGTCTGCATCCCACTGCTCTCCTGCTCCCTCAGGGCTTCTCTGTCAGGGCAGTCATCGGTTGTAGCAGGGCACCATCTAGTTCTTCTGGTCTCAGGATGATGTACTGCCTGGTTCATGTGGCCCTTTCTGTCTCTTGGGCTCGTAATCACCTTGTGCCCTTGCTGTTCTTCATTCTCCTTTGATCCAGATGGGTTGAGACCAATTGATGCATCTTAGGTGACTGCTTGCTAGCATTTAAGACCCCAGATGCCACTCTTCAAAGTGGGATGCAGAATGTTTTCTTAATAGATTTTATTATGCCAATTGACTAAGATGTTCCCTGAAACCATGGTCCCCAGACCCCTGCCCCTGCTACGCTGGCCTTAGAAGCATTCAGTTTATTCAGGAAACTTCTTTGCTTTTGCTTTAGTCCAATTGTGCTGACCCCCCCATACTGTGTGCTGTCTTTCCCTTCACCTAAAGTAGTTCCTATCTACTATCTAATTAGTGAATACCCCTCTCCCAGCCTCCCTCCCTCCCCCCCCCTTAACCACAAAAGAATGTTTTCTCCTCAGTTTAAACTATTTCTCAAGTTCTTATGACAGTGGTCTTATACAATACTTGTCCTTTTGCAACTGACTAATTTCACTCAGCATAATGCCTTCCAGGTTCCTCCATGTTATGAAATGTTTCACAAGTTCCTCACTATTCTTTATCCATGCGTAGTGTTCCATTGTGTGAATATACCATAATTTATTTATCCATTCATCCATTGATGGGCACCTGGGTTGCTTCCATGTTTTTGCTATTGTGAACAGTGCTGCAATAAACATGGGTGTCCATATATCTGTTGGTGTAAAGGCTCTTATTTCTCTAGGATATACTCCAAGGAGTGGGATTGCTGGATCCTATGGTAGTTCTATTTCTAACTTTTTAAGGAAGTGCCAAATCAATTTCCAAAGTGGTTGTATCATTTGACATTCCCACCAGTAGTGTAGAAGTGTTCCAATCTTTCCACAGCCTCTCCAGCATTTATTATTTTGTGTTTTTTTGATTAATGCCAGCCTTGTTGGAGTGAAATGAAATCTCATTGTAGTTTTGATCTGCATTTCTCTAATGGCTAATGATCGGGAACATTTCCTCATGTATCTGTTATAGCTACCTTAATATCTTCTTTAGTGAAGTGTCTATTCATAACTTTTGCCCATTTTTTAATTCGGTTATTTGTCTTTTTGCAGTTGAGTTTTTGCAGTATTATGTAGATTTTAGAGATCAGGCGCCGATCAGAAATGTTATAATTAAAATCTTTTTCCCAGTCTGTAGGTAGTCTTTTTATTCTTTTGGCGAAGTCTTTGGATGAGCATGAGTGTTTGAATTTTAGGAGCTCCCAGTTATCTAGTTTTTCTTCTACATTCTTTATAATGTTCTCTAAACTGTTTATGCCATGTATTAGGGCTCCTAACGTTGTCACTATTTTTTCTTTCATGATCTTTATCGTTTTAGATTTTATATTTAGGTCTTTTATCCATTTTGAGTTAGTTTTTGTGCCTGAAGTGAGGTACAGGTCTTGTTTCATTGTTTTTGCAGATGGATATCCAGTTATGCCAGCACCATTTGTTAAAAAGACTGTCTTTTCCCCATTTAACTGTTTTGAGGCCTTTGACAAATATCAGCTGCTCATATGTGGATGGATTTATGTCTGGATTCTCAATTCTGTTCCATTGGTCCATGTATCTGTTGTTGTACCAGTACCAGGCTGTTTTGACTACTGTGGCGGTATAATAGGTTCTAAAATCAGGTAAAGTAAGGCCTCCCACTTCGTTCTTCTTTTTTCAGTAATGCCTTATTTATCTGGGGCCTCTTTCCCTTCCATATGAAATTGGTGATTTGTTTCTCCATCTCATTGAAGAATGGCCTTGGGATTTGGATCAGAATTGCATTAAATGTATAGATCACTTTTGGTAGAATAGACATTTTTATAGCGTTAAGTCTTCCTACCCATGAGCAAGGTATGTTCTTCCACTTATGTAAGCCTCTTTTGGTTTCTTGCAGAAGTGTACTGTAGTTTTCTTTGTATAAGTCTTTTACATCTCTGGTAAGATTTATTCCTAAGTATTTTATCTTCTGGGGGCTACTGTAAATAGCATTGATTTGGTGATTTCCTCTTCGATGTTCTTTTTGTTGGTGTAGAGGAATCCAACTGATGTTTGTATATTTATCTTGTTTCCTGATACTCTGCTGAACTCTTCTATTAGTTTCAGTAGTTTTCTGGAGGATTCCTTCGGGTTTTCTGTGTATCAGATCATGTCATCTGCAAATAGAGATACTTTGACTTCTTCCTTGCCAATCTGGGTGCCCTTTATTTCTTTATCTAGCCTAATTGCTCTGGCTAGGACTTCCAGCACAATGTTGAATAAGAGTGGTGATATATGGCATCCTTGTCTGGTTCCCGATCTCAAGAGGAATGATTTCAGGCTCTCTCCATTTAGGGTGATGTTGGCTGTTGCCCTTTATTATGTTGAGAAATTCTCCTTCTGTTCTGATTTTGCTGAGAGTTTTTGTTATGAATGAGTGCTGAACTTTGTCAAATGCCTTTTCTTCATCAATGGATAAAATCATGTGATTCTTATCTTTTGTTTTATTTATGTGGTGGATTACATTAATTGTTTTTCTAATGTTGAACCATCCCTGCATACCTGGTATGAATCCTACTTGGTCATGGTGAATTATTTTTTTTGATATGTTGTTGAATTCTATCGGCTAGAATTTTGTTGAGGATTTTTGCGTCTACATTTATGAGGGACATAGGTCTATAATTTTCTTTTCTTGTGGTGTCTTTGCCTGGTTTGGTATCAGGGATATGGTGCCTTCACAGAATGAGTTTGGTAGTATTCGGTCCTTTTCTGTGCTCTGAAATACCTTAGTGGTGTTAACTCTTCTCTGAAAGTTTCATAGAACTCTGCAGTGAAGCTGTCCGGACAACGGCATTTTTTTGTTGGGAGTTTTTTGATTACCTTTTCAATCTCTTCTTTTGTTACGGGTCTATTTAGTTGTTCTACCTCTGTTTGTGTTAGTTTAGGTTGGTAGTGTGTTTCTAGGAATTCATCCATTTCTTCTAGGTTTTCAAATTTGTTTGAGTACAGTTTTTCATAGTAATCTGATATGATTCTTTTATTTTCAGTTGGGTCTGTTGTAATATCGCCCATCTCATTTCTTATTCGGGTTATTTGCTTCCTCTCCTGTTTTTCTTTTGTCAGTTTGGCCAGTGGTTTATCAATTTTGGTGATTATTTCAGAAAACCAGCTTTTGGTCTTGTTAATTCTTTCAATTGTTTTTCTCTTTTCTATTTTATTTAGTTCAGCTCTAATTTTTATGATTTGTTTTCTTCTGGTGCCTGAGGGTTTCTTTTGTTGCTCTCTTTCTATTTGTTTAAGCTGTAGGGATAGTTCTTTGATTTGGGCCCTTTCTTCTCTTTGTATGTGTGCATTTATTGATATAAACTGGCCTCTGAGCACCACTTTTGCTGTGTCCCAAAGGTTCTGATAGGAAGTGTTTTCGTTCTCATTGGATTCTCTGAATTTCTTTATTCCATCCTTAATGTCTTCTATAATCCAGTCTTTTTTGAGCAGGGTATTGTTCAGTTTCCAAGTGTTTGATTTCTTTTCCCTGCTTTTCCTGTTATTGATTTCCACTTTTATGGCCTTATGGTCTGAGAAGATGCTTTGTAATATTTCAATGCTTTGGATTTTGCTAAGGCTTGTTTTATGACCTAATATGTGGTCTATTCTAGAGAATGTTCCAAGTGCACTAGAAAAGAAAGTATAGTTGTTTGCTGTTGGGTGGAGTGTTCTGTATATGTGTATGAGGTCAAGTTGGTTGATTGTGGCATTTAAATTTTCAGTGTCTTTATTGAGCTTCTTTCTGGATGTCCTGTCCTTCACCGAAAGTGGTGTGTTGAAGTCTCCTAGTATTATAGTGGAGCTGTCTATCTCACTTTTCAATGCTGATAGAGTTTGTTTTATGTATCTTGTAGCCCTGTCATTGGGTGCATAAATATTTAATATGGTTGTATCTGCTTGGTGTATTGTCCCTTTAATCATTATATAGTGTCCTTCCTATCCTTTACGATGGTTCTAACTTTAAAGTCTATTTTGTCAGAAATTAATATTGCCAGTCCTGCTCTTTTTTGATTGTTTTTTGCTTGATATATTTTTTTCTATCCTTTGAGTTTTAGTTTGTTTGTGTCTCTAAGTCTAAGGTGTGTCTCTTGTAGGCAGCATATAGACAGATCTTGTTTTTTAATCCATTCTGCCACTCTCTGTCTCTTTATTGGTGCATTTAGTCCATTTACATTCAAGGTAATTATGGATAAGTATGAATTTAGTGCTATCATTTTGATGTCTTTTTTTGTGTGTTGGCAACTTCTTTTTCCCACTTGATTTTATGTGCTGAGTAGATTTTCTTTATATATTGTCTTTTCCTCATATTTGTTGTTGTTGATTTCTTTCTGCTGAGTCCATATTTTTCCCTTGTATTTTATTTTGATGAATAGGATAGTTTGTCTCCTTTGTGGTTATCTTATTATTTACCCTTCTTTTTCTAAATTTATAACTAACTTTTATTTCTTCCTCTCCATATGGAATGTGTATGATTACATTTCTTAGTCCTTCTTTATTATTATAATGCTGTCTTCTTTTATATAATTATATCGCCGTTACCCTGTGTTTTTTTTTTTTTTCCAATCTTGCTTTGGGTTTTTTTTTTTTTTATTTCCCTGTCTGTGTTGACTTCTGGTTGCTCTGCCCAGTGTTCTAGTCTTGGGTCGATACCTGATATTATTGATTTTCTAACCAAAGAACTCTCTTTAGTATTTCTTCTAGTTTTGGTTTGGATTTTACGAATTCCTTCAACTTGTGTTTATCTGGAAATGTCTTAATTTCACCTTCATATTTAAGAGACAGTTTTGATGGATATATGATTCTTGGCAGACAATTCTTTTCCTTCAATTTTTAAAAAAATGTCATCTCATAGCCTTCTTTCCTGCATGGTTTCTGCTGAGTAGTCCGAGCTTATTCTTATTGGCTGTCCCTTGAAGGTGACTTTTCGTTTATCCCTCACTGCTTTTATAATTGTCTCCTTATCTTTGGTTTTGGCAAGCTTGATTATAATATGTCTTGATGACTTTCTTTTAAGATCTACCTTATGTGGAGTTCGATGAGCATCTTGGATAGATATCTTCTCATTTTTCACAATATCAGGGAAGTTTTCTGCCAACAAATCCTCAACAATTTTCTCTGTATTTTCTGTTATCCCTCCCTGTTGTGGTACTCCAATCACTCGTAGGTTATTTCTCTTGATAGAGTCCCACATGATTCTTAAGGTTTCTTCAGTTTTTTTTATTATTTTATCTGATTTTTCTTCAAATATATTAGTGCCAAGTGATTTATCTTTGAGTTCAGAAATTCTAGCTTCTACTTGCTCAATTCTGCTCCTCTGACTTTCTATTGAGTTGTCTAATTCTGCAATTTTATTGTTAATCTTCTGAATTTCTGATTGCTGTCTGTCTATGGATTTTTCCAGCTTATTAAGCTTTTCATTATGTTCCTGAATAATCTTTCTGATTTCTTCAATTGCTTTATCTGTGTGTTCCTTGGCTTGTTCTGCATATTGCCTCATTTCCTTCCTGATGTCTTGAAGTCTTCTGTATGTTAAACTTTTGTATTCTGCCTCTGGTAACTCCAGGAATGCACTTTCATCTAAAAGATCCCTGGATTCTTTGTTTTGAGAGCCTGTTGAGGTGATCATGGTCTGTTTCTTTATGTGACTTGATATTGACTGTTGTCTGCAAACGTATTGTATTAGTTTATGCTTCCTTACTGTGTCATAGCTGCTTGCTTTGCTTTGTTTTGTTTTGGTATACCCCTATGGGTTGCTTGAGTGAGCTAGCTTGATTATTTTCGCCTTTGAAGCTCTGGTGTCCTGCCCCAGCTGGCTAGAGCTGTTATCAGGTATATCAGTCTAGCAGTCCATTCAGTTTTGTTGTATGAATTCAGCTCAGGTTTTCAGGTAGCTGATCATCAAGTGTGTGGTACAGGCTCTGTCCTACAGTCCTAGAGAGGCAGGGGTGATTGGTGTATATACCCGTATCTGATTGCAGCAGGGGGTCATGCTCTGAACAAGGCAGGGGGCTGAGAACCAACCCCCAAGTGTCTCTGATGGAAATGCGTCTCTGTTCCCTAGCGTGTTCTGGTGGGCGGGCTCTGCAGAGGGACCATGGGCATCCAACGATTTTGTAAGGTCTGGGAGGTGCCAGTTATCCCTGGGCCCCTGTTGCCAGTGGCTGGGTGACCCAAGTGGAGCCACTAGTCCTTAGGTCCCTGATATGGGTAGGTGAGGACCTTGTTTAATAGGCAAAGCAATGTGAAACGTCAAACACCCACCTCTCCACTGCACAGCTGAAATGGTTGGAGTTTGTCAACAAGGGCCTATTCTCCCGAAATAGGCCCACACAGGTCCATGAAGAAGGGAAAGGTGCTCAAGGTCCACTGACAGTTTATGCTTGGACAGGAGCCTCTTCTGTCCTGAGCTCCCCAGGTTAATAGAGCTAGCAAATTATCTTTTCCCCCCAGTTGCAAATTTTTTCCTTCCCCAAGGCCAGGAGGACGGCTCCAGGTGCTCTCCAGGGTCTATTTCAGGCCTAGGGATTCAGCCACTGAAGCTGGGGTGGGGGTGGGTGGGAGTTCAGTAAAATATACGCAAGTACTTAGCTTTTGCTGAGAGTGCCCTTCTGCTCAGGTTCCGGAGGTGTGAGTGGGCGGTGTGGCTGGCTGCTCCTCGGTGAGGAAACTGTGGCCGAACGCTAGGACCAGCCCGCCGCTGCCACCACCGCTCCGGGAATGGTGCCTGAGGGCTCCCCACGATTCATGTCCGGTAACTCCTCTCTGGTTCTGAATGGTCTCTTCCTTCCCCTGCCCCTCAGTTCATTGTCTTAAGCTTGCCTTTGATGCTCAGGGCTCCCAGCTTGTCACAAATATACTTGTTTCACTTGTTTTTTCGGGCCTTTGTTGTAAAGAGGGCTCAAGGGAAGTGTCTGTCTATTCCGCCATCTTGGCTCCACCTCCCACGTTCATTTTTTTTGCAGCATTTTTCACAATAGCAAAAATATGGAAACAACCTAGATGCCCTTCAACAGATAAATGGATAAACAAGCTATGGTACATACACACTATGGAGTACTATGCAACAATAAAGAATGATGATGAATCTGTGAAACATCTCACAGCAAGGATGAATCTGGATTGCATTATGCTGAGTGAAATAAGTCAGTCACAAAACGACAAATATTGCATGAGACCACTGCTGTAAAAATTCCTGAAAAGGTTTACACACAGAAAGAAACAATCTTTGATGGTTATGAGGGAGGGCAGGGAAGGAGGGAAAAACACTAGCTAGACAGTAGATAAATGGTAACTTTGGTGAAGGGTTAGACAGTACACAATATGGAGGAAGCTGGCACAACTTGTCCAAAGCAAGGTCATGGAAGCTCCACAGACACATCCAAACTTCCTGAGGGACCAAATTGCTAGGATGGGGGCCATGGGGACCGTGGTCTCAGGGAACATCTAGCTCAATTTGCATAACACAGTTTATAAAGAAAATGTTCTACATTCTACTTTGGTGAGTAGTGTCTGGGGTCTTAAAAGCCTGTGAGTGGCCATCTAGGATACTGCATTGGTCTTACCCCTCTGGGAGCAAGGAAGAATAAAGAAAACTAAACATACAAGGGAAAAATTAGTTCAAATGATTAATGGACCACATCTACCATGGCCTCCACCAGACTGAGTTCAATATAGCTAAATGGTACCTGGCCACCACCACTGACTGCTCTGACAGGGATCACAATAGAGGGTCCTGGACATAGCTGAAGAAAAACATAGAACAAAATTCGGACTCACAAAAAAAGACCAGACTGACAGAGACTGGAGAAACTGAGAGTATGGCCTTCGTACACCCTTTTATCTCAGTAATGAAGTCACCCCTGAGGTTCACCCTTCAGCGAAAGATTAGACAGGCCCATAAAACAAAATGAGACTAAAGGGACATGCCAGCCCAGGGACAAGTACTAGAAGGCAGGAGGGGACAGGAAAGCTTGTAATAGGGAACCCAAGGTTGAGAAGGGAGAGTGTTGATATGTCATGGGATTGTTAAGCAATGTCATAAAACAATATGTATACTAACTTTTTAATGAGAAGCTAGTTTGCTCCATAAACCTTCATCTAAAGTACAATTTAAAAAATTAATAAATAAATAAGAAATCAAAAGACCCGTTGCATTGGGCAAATCTGCTTCAAAAGACCTCTTTAAAGTGTGGAAAAGCAAAGATGTTACCTTGAGTCTAAGTTGGGCCTGACCGAAGCCATGGTATTTTCAATGGCCTCCTAAAAAAAGAAAAAGAATCATGAACATACCAACTTGCTTTTATGATACACATAGACTCAGAATCAATTTGACAGCAACGGGTTTGTTTTTTGTTTGTTTGTTTTAGGTAGACAGTGGAGTCCCTGAGTGGTGCAAACAGTTAACATGCTTGGCTGATAACCAAAAGGTTGCCAGTTTGAGTCTACCCAGAGGTGCCTTGGAAGAAAGGTCTGGCAATCTACTTCTGAAAACTCAGCCATTGAAAAACCTATGGAGCACAGTTTTATCCTGAGACACATGGAGTCCCCATGAGTCAGAGTTGACTGGACAGCAACTGGTTTAGGTAGACAGCAGGTCCAAAAGAAAGAGCAAGTCTGAGGATCTTTTAAGAAAGATCCTCCAATAAACAGAAGTAGAAAATGGTCTTCAATTTTAACAGGACTGTTGACAAGTTGGAGCCCTAGTGGCGCAGTTGTTCAGCATTTGGCTGCTAACCAAAAGGTCAGTAGTTCAAATCCACCAGCTGCTTCTTGGAAATCCTATGGGGCGGTTCTACTCTGACTTACAGGGTCGCTACGTGTCAGCATCGACTCAATGGCAACAGGCTTTTTTTTTTTTTAAGCTAATCCTCATAACAACCCTAATGAGTTTCTTACTATTAACTCCACTTTACAGATGGGAGACTGAGGCTCAGAGAGATTAAAGCCACAATATCTAGTAAGTGCCAGTCCCAGGATTTAGAACCAGGCAGTCCGATTCCAGTCCCTATGCTCTTTCTTACCTACTCCACTACCGCTTCAGTTTATAGAAATAGAATTTCTCCGTACATTCCAGTTGCACATAGGGGCTACATTGTATTAAAAATACATACTGAATCTTTAAATACTAGAATCATACTCAGTGAGGCAAGAAACATTGCAATGAGCATGAGATGGATGCTTAGAATCTGCTGTTCCCTCAGGGAGTTTCAATCTGAGGCACATACCCAATGAGTGGAATGACAGTGACAGGCAGGATCTCTTAAAGTGTTTAAGAGATCCTCCATTCCTCCCACATCCCTTCTCCATGCCTCTTTCATCCCTCCTCAACCCTCTTTGCTGAATGTATACAGGTAAATTCATGTACATTAAATATGCGTGTGAGGCCAGGAAGGCAAGATGTGTAGCTTTCCAAAAGGACTCAGATATATAATGAAAAAGATAATGGATAAGGACCTAACGCTTGCACATTGGTCAGTTTCCCTGTCCATGCATTGCTTCTAGCCAGTCTGTAATCGTGTGACGTGATTACAAACAGATTTCTGGTCAGTATAAGGCAGCTCTGAAGCCTCAGGTCATTGGAAAAATTCTGGGTAGTGCTTGCAACAAGCACAGGAGGAGAAAATACGGCCCGGAGGATAGGGAGAGGCAGAGAACCTCAGGGAATGTTCCTCCCAGCACAGCTGCTATAGGAAGGCAAGCAGCTGAGGGTTTCTGACAGCTCTCCTGTTTATTTCTCCCCCACTGTAGATGAAAGGAGTTCCTGGGTGGTGCAAAACATTAAAGTGCTTGGCTGCTAACCAAAAGTTTGGAGGTCTGAGTCCACCTGGAGGCACCGCAGAAGAAAGGTGTGGCAATCCGCTTCTGAAAAATCAGCCATTGAAAACTCTATGGAACACAGCTCTACTCTGACACACATGAGGTCACCATGAGTCGGAGTCGACTTAGCTGCAACTGTTTGTATTGTATTGATAAAATATCACCAAACGGCTCTGGAGCTTTGGACCTGGTAAAAATATTGGGATAACTTGTGACTGATGTCATGCACACATCCATGCATCTCTGAGAGGCTCCAGATTCATTTGTCAAGTTAGCTGCAGCAGTCCGCGCTTCCATCATCTCAATAAGACATTACAGGTAGTGGGTGTGAGGCTAATGTCTGCACGCCACACTTGGAGAGAGCCACGTGGCCTCACATCACGGGAGGCGAGCTGTCAACAAAAGTGGCAGATGCTGCGGCACCCCCTTCATTACCTAATACCTTCAAATGAAAAGCAATAAACATGCTGCTACCTTAAACGTATTGTGCTTGTTCCGCATTAATGGAAACTCTATGTTCTACCTGCAAGTATTGGATTTCAGGTTTTTGGTTAATAACAATTCATTAATTTAAAACAAACAATTGGAGCATTCATTTGAAGGATGGTTACTAAATGGGGAGTCTGAAATAACCCCTTTCAGGCCTCATTTAAGTTCAGTGTCAGCTGACTCCACAATGACAGACTTTGGAGAAACACATCAACCTGTCTGGTAAAGAGATTCTTATAACACTTTCATATTCTAGGAACAATGATGGGGGAGGGCAAAGGAAAAGAGGGAAAGAGAGAGGGGCAAAGAGAGAAGGGGACATAGGGAGGGAAAAACCAGAGAGGAGAAAAGAAGAGAAAAAGAGAGCAGGGCAAGGGACAAGGAGGGAAAAAGAGTCAAAGGGGAGGGGGAAGAGGATGAGAAATTGAGAGGGGGAAAGAGAAAGGAGATAGAGAAAGGAGAAGGGAAGAGGGGAAGAAGGAAAAGAAAGGAGAAAAAACAAAGAGAAACAACTGTGTTCTGTTCTGTGAGTCAGAATTTTAGAAGAAAAACAATAGCATGAAGGTTTTATTACTTTGCTTGTTTTTTTTTAATTTTTTATTGTGGTAAAAATATATGCAACAAAACATTTGCCAATTCATCTTGTTTGTTTTTGAATGCAGCAAGGATTTTGGTTGCCACTGCCACAGCTGGCTGTACTCCATGGTGACTGAGCATTTTTAGGAAAAGACCTAATAGGATGACTTAAGCAACTCCAGGGAAAGAAAAAACATATAGAAGAAAAGGGAGGGTGGAGAAGAGAGGATGATGAGGCTTTTTTAAAAAAATTATTGTTGTTGTTACAATCCCAGAGAACCCCAGATTCCAAAGTGCTGCTGATCTAATTTTAGCAGAATTTCTAACCCTGCCAAGAAGCAGTCAGTAATTGACAGCAGGTAGATTTTATTTAAAAGGGAGAGGTGAGAAGGGAAAGATATCAGTCATCAGATGCTGTTTACCATTTTGGTTCCCCTCTTGCATTGACCCAAAGGCCAAAAACAATGTGATGAACAAATAGAAAGAAGGTGGGAAGGTTCCAGTGCTTCAATGCAGGTCTTACAGGGCAGGGGCCACAGGAGCAGAAAATGGACTCTGCAGTTAACTGCCCTTCGGAGAGGTTCACCAGGTGTCATTGTTTTCAGTGTTTTTCTGTGCACAATGGCATAATATTTTGTTTATTCTTACCAATAACAGTATTTCAGCAGAGAATTCCAAAACCAAGTTGGGTAAATAGTTTCAAGGCTTGATACTAAAATTCTGGCCTGTGGGCCAGCAGTATCAGCATCACCTGGGAGCAGGTTACAAATGCAGAATGTGGTCCCCACTGCAGACCAAGGACTCTGCATGTTAATAAGATCCGCAGAGGATTCATGGGCACATTCAAGTTGGAGAAGCCCAGGTTAAGAGAAAAATGTTATGCTCAAGTATTGATTTGTTAGGGGCCTTTGTTCTGTCTGTGATATGTCTGGGTATGCCCCTTGTAACTGACATGTGCAACCTCCATCCCTGTCCCCATCTCACAGTCAAGGCAAACATCCCTAACTGATTAATCAATAGTGGACACCTGAAGCACTGTACTGAATTGTGAAGCCCAGTCTAGCTCAGTAGGAAAGAAAAATTAATCAGGGTTGACATTCTGGTATAGTTTTTGTTTGTTTTGTTTTTTGTCTCTATCAGTGGTTCTCAAACTTTAGCATGTGTCAGAATCATTTGGAGGGCTTGCTAAAACACAGATGGCTGGACCTCATCCCCAGAGTTTCCGATTCAGTAGGTCTGGGTGGGGTCTGAGAATTTGCATTTCTAGCAGTTCTAAATGCTGATGCTGCTGTTCCAGGGATCACACTTTGAGAATCACTGGTCTATGTCCTTCACCTACCCCTCTCCCTCATATAATGCATCATTGTTTTCTATCCTCCCCCTTTAGAATCTTCTTCTCTGCAAAGTGAGGTGCAGTAGCTTGATGAGGTAGCAGGTTGTTGTTGCTGTTGCTGTCAAGTCAGCTCCAACTCATAGTGACCCCACGTAGAACAGAATGTAACATTGCCTGTTTCTGTGCCATCTTCACTATCATTGAGATGCTCGAGCCCATTGCTGCAGCCACTGTGTGTTTTGAGTGCCTTCCAACCTAGGGGACTCATCTTACAGCACTATATCGAAGAATTTTCTGTTGTAATCCATAGGATTTTCATTGGTTAATTTTTGGAAGTAGACCCCAGGCCTTTCTTCCTAGTCTACCTTAGTCTGAAAGCTCCTCTGAAACCTGTTCACCATGGGTGACCTTGCTGGTGTTTGAAATACCAGTGGCATAGCTTCCAGCATCATAACAACACGCAAGCCACCACAGTACAACAAACTGACAGACAGGTTGTGGTTGATAGCAGATACTAGCTGCTCAGCCTGTTATACTCAAGAGGACACAAGTTTTATGAATATTTTAAAGGGAACTCCTTAAAATGATCTAAAGATGATATTTTAGAAGAGTCATGTGTTGGGGGTGGGGAGTGTTTGGGAGCAGGCAGAGCAATGTTGTGTCTCCCCAGATGCCATTGCTTAGGCAGTTGCCTCCCTAGGCCTTATCAACAGGATCATGGTTCAGCTCCTGTAAATCTTTGCAGCAAAGTGTGGGTCACTCAACCAGGGAGGCCTTTTTCTTTATCATAAATGAGAATAAAAAACTATACCAAAGAGGCTGCCTTATAACATCTTTTAGAGACAAGTAGTTTCTACATCTCATCTTAAAATTGAGGCCTTCTTTATTTCAGGAATTATAATGAGCACTAGAGGCAGTCAAACAAGACATGGCTCCCAGATTGAAACATGCAATTACAGGGTATCTTTGATAATAGAGTATAGGTAAGAACCAGGTGCTATAGAAAAAGAAGAAGGGAGCCTAATTCAGCCTAGAGGTTAGGAAGACCTCCTGGTAATTATCAGGTAGCTAACCCGATAATTAAATAATAATCAGAAGTTGTCTTAAGCAAGGGAATGACACGGTTGATGGACGTACTAGAACTATTACACTAGCAGCTTTGTGGAGAAATGATTTGAAGAGTCAAAACTTTGGACAGGGGACTGGTTAGAAGATGGCTGCAGTAGTCTATGGTGACCTGAGCTAGAAAAATTGCAGTGGGCAAGGAGAGAAAGGAGCAGTCAACAGACATTAAAAAGAATTATCAGATCCTGGATTAGCTATAAAGGGGCCCTGGTGGCAGAGTGGTTAAGTGCTCGGCTACTAACCGAAAGGTCTGTGATTCGAACCTACCAACTGCTCTGTGGGAGAAAGATGTGGCAGTCTGCTTCCATAAAGTTTGCAACTATAGGTTAGTTTTATATGTAGAGTCATGCTTCTTAAGGATGACACCCAGATGTGTGACCACGACCCATTTAGCCTTGCCTTCTGGAGACGACTTTGCCCTATTTCAGCCCTCTACTACCGCCACCATATCCTTTTCCTTCTATTCTACTGATTCCTCTAGAACTGACCATAGTGGACCTTCAACACTTGTTTTCTGCCACCCCAGTTGTACAGGACTCCCTTATGAACCATGCTACTTTTATGTACCCACAGGGCATGCCCTGACCTCGCTCCCTCCCCCAGGTACTGAACTTTGCTACCAGCCCCACTCCTGGCATCTTCATAGACCAGCTCTTCTAACAAAGCGCTGTACTTGGACCTTTGCTGACGTGTGCCTTGCTGAGGTCTGCTTTCTAGTTATCCCTGCCTGTCTTCTCATGCTCCTATCTCAGTAAAGTCATGATTTTCACGCTGTATCAAGATTTTTGGCTGCCACACGTCCAGGTAAATTTAAGTCCAATCTGCCTCAGTAACTTCAACCCCTGGCACTTATCTGCCATTAGGGTATTTCCATTTAGCCCAAAGGCTGTCTCAATATTCAGTATTTGGCCATTGTAACGGATGCCTCTGGTACTGTAGTCATATCCCCTCGGACCATCTCTGATTTCTGATTTCAGCCAAAATTATGGTAAGCAGTTCTGTGCAAAGACCCTCTTATGCACTCATCCTACCTCAAGCTTCTGCCACACTTCTTTAACTGTTTGCCCTAGGGCCTTCTCCAATATATTAGTAGCTTGTTTTGCCTGAACATAGACATAGAACAAAGGTATGGGAAAGTAATGCCCCAAGGGTGACTCTTAAATTGGCAGGTAGAGAATGATGGATAAACAGATAAAAGCTTCAGCCTCCCATCAGTTTCTCTACATTTCTTAGGGGTCCCCAGTGGAATCAAGATCCTGTTCCTCACAGCAACAGTCTCCATTGTGCATCCTTATATTGGGTTTTCCACCTCCACTGGCTCACTCCCTGACTCCTTCATTCTTTGAGATCACTTCCCAAATAAACAACATGTACTCAAGTCCTTGTCTCAGTTAGAGTTCCCACAAGGCAGAGTTAAGTCATATTTCACTCTCTCCTAAAATTACTCTATTTTCAGAAAGCACCAAACAATATACAGTGAAACCTGTGAGAGCTGGAACTTGACAGGACTGCCTTGTTTTTCTGGGTCTCACAAGTTTTCTGCCTTTGACAGGATACAGGCTTACCACTCTTCTATTGCTCATTTTAGTGAAAAATATTTGAGTTTTCCTTCTCTCACAGGTTTCCACCCTACACAGTTTCTGGCTTTTGCAAGTTTTATTGTATAACACTTAAGAGGAAGAAAGGAGGGGTACAGAGGTCTATGAGGTAGGGATAATAAAGGCAGTATTGAAACAGAAAAAAACAGAAGTGTTATATTAGGCACTGCAGGGAATTATACACATGTAGACAAAAAGCCTGAGGCCGAGGTTGCCAATGTCCTTTAAGATAAAGAACCAATCCTCAAGTAGACCACATATGTAGACTTAGAGTTCTTAGGCAAAGAGATATGGGGAGTTAGTGTGCCATTAAGTTGCTCAGCATCATAGTTTTAGATTACAATGGGATGATGCCTTCTGGAGTAGTGTAATGATAATACCCTGACATGGAGTTGTTCTTGTTAGGTAATGTTGAGTCAATTTTCAGCACATAGAGGCCCTGTGTGACAGAGTAGAACTGCCCCATAGGGTTTTCTAGGCTTAATCTTTATGGAAGCAGATTGCCAGGTTTTTCTTCTGTAGGACCACTGGGTGGGTTTGAACAGCCAGTCTTTCAATTAGCAGCCAAGCACTTAAACATTGTGCTACCAGGGCTCCTTCTGGCATGGAGAAGTAATTTATTGGCGATGCATTGGTGTAGCGGTAAACAACTGTTGCTCTTTTTCGAGGAGCATGGAGTAAAGACGATGAGAGAGGCAAGGAGGGAATGTATATGTATTTGGGAAGGGACAAAATGAGTGTTAAAAAGTAGTTGACAGTATAATTGATCTTTAGTGTCTTCTGCCAAGAACTGTAACCCAGATTAATGACAGATACAGCAGGGGTAGAGACCCACCATTAACAGACACCTCTCATACTCTCTGTGGTGGTTTTAAAATATGTCCACAGATTCTATGACACACCTCCCTTCAAAAGATGGACATTGATAACCCTCTTCTTGAGTTTGAGTTGGAATTACTGATTTACTTCTATGAAAATACAATATGGTGGAAATTAGGGTGTGTGACTGCCAAAACTAAGTCATAAAAGGCATTGCAAATCCCTCCTTGCTCTCTTTTTTGGATCACTCACTCTTAGGAAGCCAATTGCTATGTCTTGAGGACACTCAAGTAGCTCTAAGGAGGGGCCCAGATGACAAGAACATGAGGCCTTTTGCCAACAGCCAGCAAGGATATGAGGCCTCCTGCCAACAGACATGCAAGTGAGCTATCTTGAAAGCAGATCTTCCAGCCTCAGTCAAGCCTTCAGATGACTGCAACCTCCTGAGAAACTCTGATCCAGAACTACCCAACTAAGCCAATTTCCTGATCCACAGAAACAATGTTTTAGAAACAATAAACATTATCTCACAAAAAATGAGGATAATTTGTTATTGTTATGCAGCAACAGATAATTAATATATTCACTATTCTAGGGCATGCTGACCCAATAGCTGTCAACTGATGACACCTGTAACTCATGCCTGAGGGCTTGCTCTGGCTGCTGAAGCCCACTCATCTAGCATGTAGGCTATAAGTGCCAGGGGAGTCAATACTTCCAGAAGTAACCCTTGACCAATGACTAACAGAGTTTGTTGGATAAATATTCCAGCCCCCCTGACTCTAAATGTAGAACACCTTCTTCCAGAGGTCCCTCACAGGACTGAGCCCCAGGTGTTCGTTCACAGGTAAATATCCTTCTTAATAATGTATGTTTTGTTGGCTTTCATTCCATCTCCATCTTATTCCTCCTCTCCCCTACCGGTGATTATTGGGATTACCTTCCAAACAAAGTACTTTCACTCAAATCCTTCCCTCAGGGTCTGCTTCTTGGGGTAGCCCAATCTAAGACACCATCAGATAACTGAGTTCCAGCCTTTATGTTAAAACAGGATAAAATTATATGAGAAAAGATGCATAGGAAGGAATTACGGGAAATTAACTTTTTTAAGACAAAATGACTGTTCTTGATCATATGATACTGCCTAGTCCAACTGTACCCCTTACCACCATAAATTCTACAGTTAATTGCTGAAGGTTAGGGTGGAAAAATAAAAAGAGGGTTAACAACACAGAAGCTACATCTGCTTCATCTACAGACTGGTGTAGTGAAGATTGCTAGTTTGGAGGTGATGGTCTTGAAGAAAGTGGCGCTGGGTAAACTATTTTTTTGATAATCTGGTCTCCCCCCACAGTCTATCTGATTTTGAAGGGGAGTGCCCATAACAAGATTTTCTGAATTGGAATTAAGGGAATATTCATTAGCAGCTCCAGGTTTCACATATATACACCTTTCCAGCTTCATCAACAGAGGAATGTGGGCCTTGGTTTTTGCCTTGAGGAGAAAGACAGCCTGAGAGAATAAAGCTGAATCAAAGATAAAAGCAGGGAAGGAAGGCAAAGAGTGAGGACTCTGTGGCATTGCAACTCCTCACTTCAGTTATCCCTGAATCCATTAATATCTCTGGTGTTCTTGCATATTGGTTACATAAACCAGTGAATTCCTGTATTTGCTTTATCTAATTTTGGTTTAGGAGCCCTGGTGGTGCAGTGGTTAAGATCTTGGCTGCTAACCAAAAGGTCGGCAGTTCGAATCCACCAGCTGCTCCTTGGAAACCCTGTGGGGTAGTTCTACTCTGTCCTACAGGGTTCCTATGAGTCAGAATTGACTCGACAGCAACAGGTACAGGTAATTTTGGGTTGCAAGTGAAGGAAATCCAACATGAGAACACTGATTAACACAATTTATTTTAATAGTCCTGAAATAATTAGGCATTTATCTTCTTGAAACTCTACCTCCCAAACTGATCTTAATCAGACTAATTGAGCTTAATTTAAAGGTTCGCTTTCACCTACAAGAAGAGAAAGAGGAGGCACTAAAAATATGTCAGGTGCTTTGCAAAGAGAATTTTTAAAAGTGTAATTTAATCCTGACAACTATCTTTCAATCTAGATAGCCCCATTTCACATATCAGGAAACAGAGGCTCAGAAGAGTTAGGGAACTACTTGCCAAATCTTCCCCAACCAGCACTGGGATGGAAAAGAAGAAAGGCCAGGTCTTCGGCTTCCTCACAGCATCATTTATGTCAAACTCTGACCAATAAGACTCTGTGGCATTATATTTACTACCCTGTTGTTAATTTTTCATTACGTACTCCCCAAGAGTAATTCTAAAATGAATCCATCTTGTACTCACAAAAGGATGACAGTACATGAGGCAGCCTTGGAGGTACACCACTCAGACCTCTCTTCAAGAAAGCCCTTGTCATTCAGCTGTGAGGAACGCAGTTAGCTGAGCATTTCCAGCTTTTGAGCCAAGGCTAATCTTCCCGGGAAGCCCTGGCTGATGGCTGAGCATGGCAGGGGCTCTACAGCCTGGCCGTTTCTGCCCAATGTGAGACTCCACTAATGGGCTATCTTTGCTCTGGAGCTCCCCACTGCGTTGGCCAAGAGTTTGTCATATTTTCATCACAGTCTGAAGCTCTTTTGCCCAGTCCTGCCTCCTTGCTTCTTTCTTCAGGTGTCAGATCGACATTATGGTCTAAAGGTTTTTCCTGCCCAATTCTGCTTTCTATCTGTTTCATTTTTTACAGGTATTTACCCCTCAATGAGCTGCTTGCACTCTTAACGCCATCTTGCGTCTGCTTCCCGAAAGAGCTAGCCAGCATGCTAAACTTAGTAAATGAAAGAGCAAAAGAACTAAAATTCCAGGGGAAATAGTTCTTTCATAAGACATGTTTTCTACAGATAAGTCAGCACTGGTAGAGCTATGTAATTCTAGTGCAGTAAAGCAGATCATGCTGAATATGCCAAATGGCTTCTCTTAGCTGGAGGGAGTGCCTCCCAGAGACCTGTCAGGCACTAGTATTTATAGGACCATTTCTATCTTAGTGACCCAGTCCCTCTTTATGAAGATGATTGCTTCACAGCCCTGCCATAGGTATTTACCGTCGGGGATATTATAGTCCACTGAGTCATCCAGGAGAGAAATCCAAGTTGATAATTAACATCCTGAGGAAGGTAATTGTGAAACATTTAAGCATGGGGCTATAACTTCTGGTTCAGTGTCAGTAAGGACAACCTGTAGGGCATATCATACTTAATGAGTCAGTAGCTACCTAAGATGATTATAAAAACCCAAAGCATATTATTTTTATCACCATGTGCAGGAGCTGCGGATTATGTCCTTTTGACCTATTTTGTGCTCTCATTCCCAGTTAAATAATAACCATTCAAGAGTGGGGGAAAAACAAATGATTATTGTCATTAGCGAGGAATATTATATGTCCACAGTGTATTTTCCTAAATAGGACCCTAGCAAGGCAGGAGCTTTTCTCCTTTATCTCCATAGTTAATTTTCTGTTTTAACTGTGAAGGTGATGCTCCCTCTCACTTTCGAATTGGGGGAAGGTGGTGGACAAACACACATTACTGTCCACTAATAGCACTCATTGAAAATTAAAGGAACAAACATTAGGTTTGACTCTGAAAAGAAAAGTTGAAGCTGTGCCCTTTAAATAAAGGGGGAAACTCATTCAGGCACAGGACAACTATCTAACCAACAGTTTTAGAGTCTCCCTAAACTGTTCTGCTAGTTTCAAACACTGATGGTTTAAATGAAACTCAGTTATCCCAGGAAGGGTGTTATTTATCCCTACTCATATCTCATAGTTTCCTGTCCTTATCCTCTATGCCACAGTACATGTGCCCTACTCACTGTGTACACAAATAGATGACTTTTACCATAGGATAACAGTATTAGCTCAGGTCCCCTAGTAAGCAGACATTGAAAATGAGTTAGGTGTATAAGACACTTACTAGGGAGTAATGCCTATGAAAGACAAATGAGAAGAAAGGAAAGAAAGAAGGAGGCAGAATCAGGCAGAGAGAGGCTCAGAATGCAATGCAGATTTGCCAAAGTCGGCCAACACAACAGAGAGCCCTGGGGCAAAGATTGCCTGTTAGTGGAGTCCCATATTGGGCAGAAACAGTCAGTCATTGGGTGGGAGCTTCCCCAGAAGAGCATGGCCTTGGCTTATATGCTGCAATGGATCTCAAAGGTGGAGGGTGTCAGTTAGCTGCACTCCTTGCCAAGCAGCACATCTCCATGGCTGCCACAACAACTCACAGTTTATAGAGACTGTGATACAAACAGCAAAGGTTTATTTCTCATTCACACTACATGTTCTTCATGAGTTGACTGTGGTTCTTTTCTATTTTTTCTCCAAGTCCAGGACCCAAGCTAAGAGAAAAGCCACTATTTGAAGCACTTCCAGTAGCTGTGGTAAGGGGAGAGTTCTAGTGTGTTTTGCACTAACAATAAATACTCTCAATTCATTGGTCTAAATGGATCAGATGGTCCCGCCCAACCACAAATACATGACAATTGGTCTTTATTTGCCTGGAGCAACACAGAAAGAAAGAGAGTTAGGAATCCGAGGAGGAAATAGAATGTGTGGCTAATTGCCTCCATGAACAACTGCCACTTTTGCCATGAGACCAGAAGAAATGGATGGTGCCTGGCTACCATTACTGAACGTTCTGATCAAAAATTCTGTAGAAAACTCCTGATCGAAAGGGGGAAAATACAGACCAGAATTTCAAATACTCATGGATTCCAGACTTTCTGGAGCCATGCAGGCTGGACGAACCTGAAACTATTGCCCTGAGATAATCTTTACATCTTAAACCTTAAACAAAAAATATCCCCTGAAGTCATCTTAAAACCAAACAGTAGTTTCACTTAACTAGTAAAGAATGTCTGCCTTGAGCATTGTGCTCTTTTAAGATCCATCTCTGTGGGATCAATTGACAACAGCAACTTGAAGGATTAGATAGGAAGTGTAGGGGGCAGTGAGTTTATGTTAATGGAGGGAGGAATAGCTCAGAAAAGGAGGGTGAAAATGGTTGCACAACTTGAAGAATGTAATCAATGTCACTGAATTGTACTTGTAGAAGAATTTTTGAATTGACGTATGTTCTGCTGTATATATTCTCAATGACAACAACAAAAACAAAATACATTATAAAAATGCTATTTGGGAAATAAAGCTGCACTGTTTTAGGTCCCATGTCTCAAGCATTTCAATAGGACCATTTCACTCATTTTTAACCTGCAGCTTTCTCAGCCCAGGACTCAGGCATAGGTCAGTAGGACCTGACTGAAAGACTACCGAGTGGTAAACCACATTGATGCTTAAAATCATCCTTCAAGCCCCAATCCTGCTCAAGCCAGGAGCATTGTTATTAGAAAGGATAGTTGAGATGATTCAGCTTGTTTTGAGGATTTATTTACCAAGAGATTTCTTGGTCCCCCATTGAAGGAGAAGCTTGGTGATCCATTGCTTCACCAAGTGGAGGGATGAAGCTCACGGAGAGATGGTCACTACATATGCTGAGATCATTATGCTCACGATCAGTGAAAGGCAGGGGCCCAATAATGAGAGGGCAAAGTAAAAAGTCAGAGAAAAATACCCCAACACTTGAGGGCAGTGGTCAGATGTCAGAATTTAACACTTAGACCACATCCTGAAATATCTGCTATCTACATGGCACTAACCAGTTATGGCTAAAAAAGGTAAGAGGCAGAGAGACAGGGGAATGAGTTCTTTCCAGGTGAGGAGTGTATTGTGAGGACAGGTACTAAGATTGGAGGCTGGCAAATATGATTAAGAAACAGCATATTGGTCTGATTATATGATATCGAATGATCTTGTAGGAAAGTATGGAAGAATTTGCTTACTGAAATGTAATTTTGTAGCCAAATGGTAGATAGTCTTGACTGTCAAGCTGAGAAAGTTGGACTTTGGTCCAAATTTTGACTTTGAGTTCTCATTATTTCCAAGATTCCTGACCAAACAGTCTTGCTTGTACTCAGGATCTTAGAACAGTATCTAGTACATTGAAAGAATTAAATGTATATTTTGATGAATATTTGTTTATATAACTTTATAATTTAACTGGAATAGAAGGATAACTCAGACATATGCTCCAATCTCAACAAGCTTTTTCTCCCCTGCCTTGCTACAGGAGATCAAATTACAGCACAATGTGAGAAGTGCTATTAGAGAGCAAGGTACAGCATCTTATGGACACAGTGCAGAATCTCCTTATCCTTGCTCTGACTGATGGAATTCAGCAAGACAACATGGCCGAAGTGATTTCTAAGCTAAATATTGAGGAATAGGTACTATTATGGGTTGATCTGTGTCCTCTTAAAAGGCGTGTTCAAATCCTAACCCCAGTACCAGTAAATATGACCTTATTTGGAAATAATATCTTTGCAGATGTAATTAGTTAATATGAGGTCATACTGGAGTAGGGCAGGCCCCACTTCAATATGACCGCTGTCTTTATAAGAAGAGGAGAAGAGACAGAGAGACACACAGGGAGAATGCCAGTGAAGATGGGGGCAGAGATTGGAATTATGCTGCCACAAGCCAAGGGGCACCAAGGATGCCAACAGTTACCAGAAGGTAGGAGAGAAGCATTATCCTCGGAAGAGATTCTCCCTCATAGCCCTCAGAAGGAATCTGAGGAATACAGGCTAAGGCTTGTGAGTAGGTAATGAGAAAGTGAAAAACTGCCCTGCTTTTAGGCCATGATGTTCTCAATTGAATGTAAATAATGCTCACAGGATATAAACAATGTACAGACAAGTGCTCTGTGATCATGTATGGAACAAGACAGAGGCAAGGCAACTCTGCAACCATACACACACACACATACACACAAAGAAACTAAACATTCCCTTTTCTGACTAATATGAAAGACTGATGCTTCTTATCAGTTACAGCTTTGTTGTTGTTGTTGTTGTTAGGGGCCATCAAGTCGGTTCCAACTTGTAGCGACCCTGTGTACAACAGAATGAAACAGATTGTGTCATCTTCACAATCATTAGTATGCTTGAGCCCATTGTTGCAGCCCCTGTGTCAATCCATCTCATTGTGGATCTTCCTCTTTTTCGCTGACTCACTCCTTTACCAAGCGTAGTGTCCTTCTCCAGGGACTGATCCATCCTGATAACATGTCCAAAATATGTGCGATGAAATCTTGCCATCCTTACTTCCAAGGAATACTTTGGCTGTATTTCTTCCAAGGTAGATTTGTTCATTTCATATATTCCATGTTCCGATTATTAGTGGGTGTCTGTAGCTGTTTCTTCTCATTTTGAGTGGTGCCACATCAGTAAGTAGAGGAAGGTTCTGAATGCCTGACTCTATTCCTCTCATTAAGATCAACTCTACTTTGAGGGGGCAGCTCTTCCCCAGTCATATTTTGAGTTCCTTCCAAACTTAGGGGCTCATCTTCTGGCACTGTATCAGACAATGTCTCTCTGCTATTAATAAGGTTTTCACTAGTCAATTTTTTCAGGAGTAGACTGCCAGGTCCTTCTTCCTAGTCTGTCTTAGTCTGGAAGCTCCACTGAAATCTGCCTACCAAGGGTGACCCTGCTGGTATTTGAAATACCAGTGGCAAATCTTCCAGCATCACAGCAACATGCAAGGCAGCACAGTACAACAAACTGACAGACATGGTGGTCGACAACTTTACTCTCCCTTTAATCCTTTCACCTCCTAGATAAGAATTATTAAAATAACCAAAAAGCAAATAGCTCCTGCTTCCCAATAACATTCAAATCAGAACTGGCCCCCACTTTATTATATCCTCCTTAAGATCATCCATCACAAAGCCAAATACTGTAAAAAGCCTCTCCCAATTCATTCTTACTGAGACGCCCCATGGGGACTCTGGAGTGTGTTCTCCCCTACTGTAGCAATCTAAATAAACTTTTTTTTTTTTTACTACAGGTGTATTCCTAGTGGTGTTTGGTCATGGGTCTTAAAAACAGTTTATTTGAAAGTGGTATGAGGGAGCAGAACTGAGGGACCAGAGTTGGGACAACGGAAGGAGGGTTATTCTGTATAAGGATGTGTCACAAAGTTTTCTACTACTATGGTGACTGATGAGGAGCCCTGATGACACAACTGTTAAGCACTCAGCTGCTAAACCAAAAGGTTGGCAGTTTGAACCAGCCCAGCAATTCCCGGAAGAAATGCCTAGTCATCTACTCTTGTAAAGATTACAGGGGCAACAGATACATGAGAAAATGCTCTCGATCATTAGCCATTAGAGAAATGCAAATTAAAACTACGATGAGATTCCATCTCACTCCAACAAGGCTGGCATTAATCCAAAAAACACAAAATAATAAATGTTGGAGAGGCTGCGGAGAGATTGGAACTCTTATACACTGCTGGTGGGAATGTAAAGTGGTACAACCACTTTGGAAATCCATCTGACGATATCTTAAACAGTTAGAAATAGAACTACCATACAACCCAGAAATCCTGCTCCTCGGAATATACCCCAGAGAAATAAGAGCCTTCACACAAACAGATATATGCACACCCAAGTTTTATTGCAGCTCTGTTTACAATAGCAAAAAGCTGGAAGCAACCAAGGTGCCCATCAACGGATGAATGGGTAAATAAATTGTGGTATAGTCACACAATGGAATACTACGCATCGATAAAGAACAGTGACAAATCTGTGAAACATTTCATAACATGGAGGAACCTGGAAGGCATTATGCTGACTGAAATTAGTCAGAGGCAAAAGGACAAATATTGTATAAGACCACTATTATAAGATCTTGAGAAATAGTATAAACTGAGAAGAACACATACTTTTGTGGTTATGAGGTGGGGAGGGAGGGAGGGTGGGAGAGGGTTTTTTACTGATTAATTAGTAGATAAGAACTGCTTTAGGTGAAGGGAAGGACAGTACTCAATACATGGAAGGTCAGCTCAACCGGACTGGACTAAAAGCAAAGAAGTTTCCGGGATAAACTGAATGCTTCAAAGGTCAGCGGAGCAAGGGCGGGGGTTTGGGGACCATGGTTTAAGGGGACTTCTAAGTCAATTGGCAAAATAATTCTATTATGAAAACATTCTGCATCCCACTTTGAAATGTGGCGTCTGGGGTCTTAAATGCTAACAAGCGGCCATCTAAGATGCATCAATTAGTCTCAACCCACCTGGATCAAAGGAGAATGAAGAACACCAAGGTCACACGACAACTAAGAGCCCAAGAGACAGAAAGGGCCACATGAACCAGAGACCTACATCATCCTGAGACCAGAAAAACTAGTTGGTGCCTGGCCACAATTGACGACTGCCCTGACAGGGAGCACAACAGAGAACCCCTGAGGGAGCAGGAGATCAGTGGGATGCGGACCCCAAATTCTCACAAAAAGACCATACTTAATGGTCTGACTGAGACTAGAGGAATCCTGGACGTCATGGTCCCCAAACCTTCTGTTGGCCCAGGACAGGAACCATTCCCGAAGACAACTCATCAGACATGAAAGGGACTGGACAGTGGGTAGGAGAGAGATGCTGATGAAGAGTGAGCTAATTACATCAGGTGGACACTTGAGAGTGTGTTGGCATCTCCTGTCTGGAGGGGGGATGGGAGGATAGAGAGAGTTGGAAGCTGGCAAAATTGTCACGAAAGGAGAGACTGGAAGGGCTGACTCATTAGGGGGGAGAGCAAGTGGAAGTACGGAGTAAGGTGTATATAAACTTATATGTGACAGTCTGAAAAAAAAAAGATTACGGGGCAGTTCTACTCTGTCACATGTGGTTATTAAGAGTCAAAAATTGACTCGATGGCACCCAACAGCAACAACATGGGTGACTGATGACTGATTCTTCAGGCCCTTCTGAGAAGCCTTATGAAATGTGTCTGAGAATTGTTTGCCTGGGGGGAGAAAAGGGAGGAGCATTTGCCTGTTAGTTCCTGTCCTCCTTTGATCAAGGTTGTTAATTCCCTTGTGCATACAAATTACACCATCCATCCATCCGTTTGTCATACTATGGTAGTTTGTGTGTCACTATGATGCTGGAGGCTATGCCACCAGTATTTCAAATACTAGCAGGTTTACCCATGGTAAACAGGTTTCAGTGAGGCTTCCAGACTAAGACAAACTAGGAAGATAGGCCTGGCAATATATTTCCAAAAATTAGCCAGTGAAAACCCTATGGATCACTATAGAATAGGGTCTGATATAGTGCTGAAAGATGACTCCCTAGGTTTGAAGGCACTAAAAATACACAGTGGCCCCAACAATGGACTTGAGCATACCAATGATCTTGAAGATGGTACAGGACTGGTAACATTTCATTCTATTGTACATGGGGTTGCCATGAGCAGGAGCTAACTAGATGACAACTAATGACAACATGTGAAATAGGATCAGAAAGCCGGAAGGACTTGGTGCGATGTCAAGGCCAAGGGCTGTCTGGTTGTTCCTGTGTGAAGCTAGTGGAAGCCTTCTTGCAACTGGCTACACACCACAGTAGCTGGAACAGGGGCGGAGCCAAGACCATTTGCAGTGATATCCAAGAGGTCTCTTTCATGACAATTTCAGATCTGCTGTGAAAAATAGTATCACTAATGTCACTGATACAGCAACATTAAGTTTCTAAAGGAAGCCCAATCACTAATGAAAATTAGCAAGGAGGATTATATACTGAACACCCAGCTCCAGTGACAGAAGAGAAATAAAGACTTGGAATCCTCATTTGAGAAGGAGGAAATTGCTGGAAGATATACTGACACATGCAGCATTAGCTAGCAAGTATTTTCTTGTTGGGTGCTGTAAAACTCAGGGAAAGTTTACAAGAAGACCAAGTGAAAGAAATGTTGGGTTATTATTTTAGGAACTGACTTTGAAAGGAGGATGATTAAAAAGGAAAAAAGAAAAAAGCTTGTTACTGGAAGAGACAGCTGACCTCAGAAATAACCAGATGTGTCTCCACCACTAGGAGACAGTTTTAGAAAGGATTCCCCCTTGTACCCCTTGTTAGTCCAAGTTTATTCTTATCCCTAAGCACAAACTGCCTTGGGGATTTGGATACAGGCTAATTGAAGAATTGTATACGTTGAGAACCAGAGTAGCATAATAGTGCGGAACACAAGCTTTGGAACCAGCCTATCTGTGTAAAAATACCATGGCTGTGACATTTAACTAGCTGTGTGCTATTGAGAAGTTTCTTAACCTCTCTAGGAGTCAGTTATCCCTATTTGATAGATGAAGAAAGGATGTATACCTCATACAGTTGCAGCAAGAATTAAATGGCAGTATACTGTGTTCTCCCACACAGTTCCTAGTATATAATTAGCAATTCAAAAGATGTTTGCTTTCAACATTTTGTTATCATCTAGGGTTGCCATGAGTCGGAATTGACTCGAGAGCAACTGACAACAACAACAACAATTTTATGATGAGCACAACAGAAATCAGATATCTAATATCTACTTAGATATTTAGACTCGGAGCTCAATTTGATTTGAGATTTTCTTCTAAAGAATAATATTTTTTGCCTAAATACATTTTAATTTTTAGAAGTTGTTTGCTCAAATGTGCAGAAATCCACTGTTACATTGCCTAAAATGATTAAGACCCAGCATCTCGAATCTTATGGAAAACAAGTTCCTGGTAAAGCAGGATGCAAGTTCTGTAGTACAGTGCTGTCACCTGGTGGCCAGTACTGAAAACAGGGAATTGAAATTATTAAATGCTCCTGGAAGTGAATAGGTCAACCACCCATAGCAAGCTTTCATTCTTCTGCAATGTTTAAAAATTCATTAAAGTTCTAAAATATAAACCAGTCTTAGGATTTTTATAGAAATAAACTCCAAATGACTAACATACAAATGAAAAGATGCTTATCTTTCCTAAAAAGCAAGGGGAGGCAAATTAAAACAACAATGTAATACCATTTTATACCCACTGGATTGCCAGATATTAAAGTCTAATAATACAGATTCATGGCAAGAACGTGGGGAGATGGGAACTCTCAACCCCTGTTGTCCAAATTCGAAGTGCTGTTTTCCTCTGTTGTTGTTAGTTGTCATCCAGTTGACTTCAGAAACAGATTGCCAGGCCTGTGTTCTGAGGCACCTCTGGGTTGTTTCCAACAGCAACCTTTTGGCTAGTAGTCAAGAACTTAACCATTTGCACCACCCAGGGCTACCAGTAGCATTTTGGCAATATCGACGCCCATGGAAGCAGCAGTCAAGAAATCAAACAACATATTGCATTGGGAAAGTCTGCTTCAAGACATCTCTTTAAAATTTTAAAAAGATGTCACTTCGATGACTAAGGTGCCACTGACCCCAGCCACGGTCTTTTTTGTTTGTTTGTTTTGTTTTGTTTTTTGTGCTTTAAATGAAAGTTTACAAATCGTCAGTCTCTCATACAAAAATTTATATACACCTTGCTATATACTCCTAGTTGCTCTCCCCCTAATATGATAGCACACTCCTTCTCTCCACCCTCTATTTCCGTGTCCATTCAGCCATGGTCTTTTCAATCACCTCACAAGCATGTGAAAGCTGGACAATGAAAAAGGAAGGCCTAAGAAGAATTGATGCATTTGAATTATGGTGTTGGCGAAGAATATTGAATATACCTTGGACTGCCAGAGAAACAATCTGTTTTGGAGGAAGTACAACCAGAATACTCCTTAGAAATGAGGATGGCAAGACTTCCTCTAGCTTAATTTGGATACATTATCAGGAGGAACCAGTCCCTGGAGAAGGACATCATGCTTGGTAAACTAGACGGTCAGTGAAAAAGAGGAAGCCCCTCAATGAAGTGAATTGACGCATGGCTAAAACAATGGGCTCAAACACACCTATTATTGTGAGGATGATGCAGGACCAGGCAATGTTTCATTCTGTTATATATAGGGTTGCTATGAGTCAGCACTGGCTCGACAACACCTACCAACAGTAAAAGCAAAGACATACATCACCTGAAATCCAGAAATTCTAATGCAAGGTATGTATTCTAGACCTAAGGCAATTTCACATGCCTGTCAGTTTGTCGTACTGTGGTGGCTGTGTTGCTGTGATACTGGAAGCTTTGCCACTGGTATTTCAAAGACCAGCAGGGTCACCCTTGGTAAACAGGTTTCAGCAGAGCTTCTAGACTAAGGCAGACCAGGAAGAAAGGACCTGGCAGTCTACTTCTGAAAAAATTGATCAGTGAAACCTTATAAATAGTAATGAAACATTGTCTGATATAATGTCAGAAGATGAGCCCCTCAGGATGGAAGGGACACAAAAGATAACTGAGGAAGAGCTGCCTCCTCAAAGTAGAGTCGAATGTAATGATGTGGATGGAGTCAAACTTTTGGGACCTTCATCTGCTGATGTGGCATGACTCAAAATGAGAAGAAACAGATGCAAACATCCATTAATAGCTGGTATGTGGAATGTATGGAGTATGAACCTAGGAAAATTGTAAGTCATCAAAAATGAAATGGAACACATAAAGATCAATATCTTAGGCATTAGTGAGCTGAAATGGACTAGCATTGGCCATTTTGAATCAGACAATCGTATGATCTACTATGCCAAGAATGACAAATTAAAGAGGAATGGCATCGAGTTCATCGTCAAATAGAACATTTCAAGATCTACTCTGAAGTACACCACTGTCAGTGATAGGATAATATCCATACGCCTACAAGGAGGGCCAGTTAATACGGCTCTTATTCAAATTTACGCACCAACCACTAAGGCCAAAGATGAAGAAATCGAAGATTTTTACCAATTTCTGCAGGCTGAAGATGATCCAATATGCAATCAAGATACATTGATAATTACTGACAATTGGGATACAAAACTTGGAAACAAAGAAGAAGCGTTTGTAGTTGGAAAATATGGCCTTGGTGATAGAAATGATGCTGGAGATTGCATGATAGAATTTTGCAAGACCAACAACTTCTTTATTGCAAATACCTTTTTTCAACAACGTAATGGTGACTAAACACATGGACATCACCAGACAATACACAGGAGTCAAATTGACTACATCCGTGGAAAGAGATGATGGAAAAGCTCGATATCATCAGCCAGAACAAGACCAGGGGCTGAGTGTGGAACAGACCATCAATTGCTCATTTGCAAGTTGAAGCTGAAGTTGAAGAAAATTAGAACAAGTCCACAAAAGCCAAAATATGACCTTGAGTACATCCCACCTGAATTTAGAAACCATATCAACAAAATATTTGGCACATTGAACACTAATGACTGAAGACTAGTTGACTTGTGGAATGACATCAAGGACATCATATATGAAGAAAGCAAGAGGACATTAAAAAGACAGGACAGAAAACAGAATGGATGTCAGAAAAGACTCTGAAAGTTGCTCTCAAATGTAGAGTAGCTAAAGCAAGAGGAAGAAATGAAGAAGCAAAAGAGCTGAACAGAAGATTTCAAAGGGCGGCTCAAGAAGACAAAGTAAAATAGATGACACGTGCAAAGACCTGGAGATAGAAAACCAAAAGGGAAGAACATGCTCAGCATTTCTCAAGCTAAAAGAACTGAAGAAAAAATTCAAGCCTTGAGTTGCAATATTAAAGGATTCTGCAGGGAAAATATTAAATGACAAAGAAAGTATCAAAAGAAGATGGAAGGAATACAAAGAGAATTGGTCAATGTTCAAACATTTCAGGAGGTAGCATATGATTAAGAACTGATGGTACTGAAGGAAGAGGTCCAAGCTGCACTGAAACCATTGGTGAAAAACAAGGCTCCAGGAATTGATGGAATACCAATTAAGATGTTACAACAAACAGATACAGCACTGGAAGCACTCACTTGTTTAGGTCAAGAAATCTGAAATACAGCTACCTGGCCAACTGACTGGAAGAGATCCATATTTGTACACACTCCAAAGAAAGGAGATCCAACAGAATGTGAAAATTATTGAACAATATCATTAATATCACACACAGGTAAAATTATGCTGAAGATCATTCAAAAGCGGTTGCAGCAGTACACAGGCAGGGAACTGCCAGAAATTCAAGCCAGATTCAGAAGAAGACGTGGAACAAGAGATACCATTGCTGATGTCAGATGGATCGTTGTTGAAAGCAGAGAATACCAGGAAGATGTTCACCTGTGTTTCATTGACTATGCAAGGGCATTTGACTCTGTAGATCATAACAAATTATGGATAACATTGCAAAGAATGGGAATTCCAGAACACTTAATTGTGCTCATGAGGAACCTGTTCTTAGACCGAGAGGCAGTTGTTAGAACAGAACAAGGATGTACTGTGTGGTTTAAAGTTAAGAAAGGTGTAGTCAGGGTTGTATCCTTTCTCCATACTTATTCAGTCTGCATTCTGAGCAAATAATTGGAGAAGCTGGACTATATCAAGAAGAAGATGGTATCTGGATTGGAGGAAGACTTATTAACAACCTATGGTATGTAGATGACACAACCTTGCTTGCTGAAAGTGAAGAGGACTTGAAGCACTTACTAATGAAGATCAAAGACCACAACCTTCAGCATGGATTACACCTCAACATAAAGAAAACAAAAATCCTCACAACGGGACCCTGGTGGCATAGTGGTTAAGTTCCACAGCTGCTAACCAAAGCGTCAGCAGTTCGAATCCACCAGGTGCTCCTTGGAAACTAAGGTCGCTGTGAATCGGAATCCGCTCGATGGCACTGGGTTTGATTTTTTGGTTTTGGGACCAATAAGCAACATCATGATAAACTGAGAAAATATTGAAGTTGTCAAGGATTTCATCTTACTTGGATCCACGATCAATACCCATGGAAGCAGTAGTCAAGAAATCAAATGATGTATTACGTTGGGCAAATCTGCTGCAAAAGACCTGTTTATAGTATTAAAAAGCAAAGATGTCACTTTAACGACCAAGGTTCGCCTGACCCAAGCCATGGTGTTTTCAAAGGCATCATATGCATGTGAAAGCTGGACAATGAATAAGGAAGACCAGAGAAGAATTGATGCCTTTGAATTACAGTGTTGATGAAGAATATTGAATATACCTTGGGCTGCCTAAAGAACAAACAAATCTGTCTTGGAAGAAGTACAACCAGAATGCTTATCGGAAGCAAGGATGGTGAGACTTTGTCTCACATACATTGGGCATGTTATCAGGAGGGGTCAGTCCCTGGAGAAGGACACCATGCTTGGTAAAGTAGAGGGTCAGCGAAAAAAAGGAAGACCCTCACTGAGATGGGTTGACACAGTGGCTGCAGCAATGGGCTGAAGCATAATAGTGATACAGAGGACGAGGCAGGGCCAGGCAGTGTTTTGTTCTGTTGTACCTGTGGTTGCTATGAGTTGGGAAAAACTCATCAGCACCTAACAACAACAACAAGGCAATTTCTGTGCTCCAGGAGACATGCTACAAGGACGTTTACGGCAGCATTATTTGTAATATCAAAAAGATTGAACGCATCCTAAATGACCAGCGTATCTATAGAAAATGGCACCTATGGCAAGCACTGAAATTGAGCCCCTGTCCAAACATCTGACACCTCTCTTTTAGATAACTTTACCATATTATCAGTTCAAAAAATACAAGTCGAGCTCGTTAATCCTTTAATTAACACCTTACCGTGCTTGAGGAAGGGTGTTGGGCTGTACCAGGTTAATAGAAACTGCTCAGTAGTGCCACGCATCCAGGGCAGACGTAATACCCTGATATGCCACTGAGAAAGAATCAAACTTCAGAATGACACATACAGTAGACCATTTATGTGAATATAAAAACAAAAATAATAATAATAATATTATATATCACTTTTGGAAAATAATATAATAAATACACAATAAAATATATTTGTAACTGTAACAAAATATAAAAATATACAGTGGATGAAAACACAGCATCTTCAGGACAGTGGTTGCCTGGGGGGTATAAAGGGAATTTATATCTGCAATGTTTCATTTCTTGTAATTGCCTGTTTACTCTGGCATTTGTATATGGTGCAGTGCTTACTGTATTCTTCTGCATATTAAACTATTTCGTAATATTAAAACTTCAAAAGCACTCCACAAACCAGTTCCTTCCGTCTGGGAAATCACTCGAGTGTGGCAGAGAAGTACAATATATCCGTAGTTGCAGAAGTCAGTGGAGAGGCAAGGAGGTCACTATACTAGCATTTCAATGTTTAATTAAAGCTATTGATGAAATCAAAGTCTAGGGCTTTGTCTTGAAAGACTAGAACACTTTTATTTGATTGGCCCTTGAAACAGTAGACTTTCCTGCCCTCTGGACAACAGGAAACTAGGGCCAGTCAGGCCTGCTTGTTTTTGAGAAAGGTCTACTCCTTCCATTTTCCCTTGACCCCACCTCAGCTGGGGAAGTGTGACTTCATTTTATTTCCTGATTAGCCTTGATTGTGGTGAGAGAACACCAGGAGGTGGCAGCAAAATACCACCTAATGAAAAAGTCCTTCCACCTGTTGCACTGAAGAACAAAGGGAAGATGCCATAAGCTGGTTTTGACTTCTAGGTCTCCTCCTCAATTCAAGAATGAGCCTAGGGTTCTATTACTATGTGGTACTGCCATACCTAGGGCCAAGAGAGAAACACCAGGCACAAGGTAACCAAGATTCAACAATTCAGAAAGGGCAATTCTAAAGTGAGGGGAAGGATAGGGAAAGATAAAAGTGAACTTGGTCAGTTAAAGTCACTGAACATTTCCTATGTTCTGGGCTCCGTGAACCCAAAGCTGGATAAAGCATATTCTCTTCCCTTGAGACACTCACACTCTCATAAGAGCTGTAAGGTAGATTTGCTTACATGGGAGAAAAAAAAAAGAAAGAAAGAAAAAGGCCAGTGCCCAAGGTTTTTGGAATGACACCTGTGCTGGGTATTTTCTTCACCCTCCGGATCAACTTCTACCCTTTTCCGTACTGCTCTCTATCCTGGGAGCCTGATCTATATAGGCTGGAAGCTGCTAGAGGTCAAGAGAGCCTAGAAATGTACTGGGGAGCCCCAGCAGGAGATCACAAGGAGAAAGGGGTGTGCATCAGGCCCTTATTCCCATGACTTTCTCCCTACAAGGTGGCTTTGGGTTGCCTGTGTCGCAGAAGGTCACTGCTTCTCTCAGCGGGCCTTCTCTACAGGGTTTGCTCTCATTCTAGTTCCCAGTAACAGCTCTTTCCAGTAACCATCTCTTCTAGTCGATTCATAGTAATTACTGCTTCTAGTCCTGAGTTTCTGCACTATCTCTTATAGTACTTTTCACCCTGTCTACTTTTTAATTAAACTTTTTGTAAAAAAAAAAAAAAAAAAAAGTGCCATAAACCCTCCTTAAATTATCCTAATTTGTGTGTGCCATGTCTTTCCTGTCAGGGCCCTGCCTGATTCAACACAGGCTACATCCTATTCATCTTCTAAGACTAAGCTCAGGTAAGGAAAATGAGGAATAGCATGAGTGATTTACATGGAAGCTGTTCACATGTTTTCATGGAAGACTGCGAGTAATTCAGTATTACCAGATAATATGTAGTAAGACAGGTAGTTGAAGCTGAAAGGTAGTTAATATGATACACGAGGCTCTCTTGATCTGGTGACCAAGTGGATTGGACTCTTGTTTATGAGAGGAAAGCAGCAGGGTACTGATAAGTTCAGTATTTTAGAATGTTGGATATATCTTCCACCCTTCACAGGGAGCTGGGAGAGTGGTTAGGGCAGAAATTTGGCAATATGGAAAGCAGTTAGGGAGAATTTACCATAATTCAGGCAAGAGATGAGAATTGGAACGAGGTAAATGGTGTTTGGGGTGCATTTGATAAATATTTTTCATTGTTTTTGTTGTTGTTAGATGCCGTCAAGTTGCTTCTAACTCATAGTGACACTGTGTGCAGCAGAACGAAACACTGTCCGGTCCTGCACCATCCTCACAATTATTGTTATGCTTGATTGTTGCAGCCACTGTGTCAGTCCATCTCATTAAAGGTCTTCCCCTTTTTCACTGACCCTCTACTTTACCAAGCATGATGTCGTTCTCCAGGGACTGATCCCTCCTAATAACATGTCCAAAGTATGTGAGATGTAGTTTCACCATCCTTGCTTCTAAGAAGCACTCTGGTTGTACTTCTTTCAAGATAAATTTGTTCATTCTTTTGGCAGTCCAAGGAATATTCAGTACTCTTTGCCAACACCACAAATCAATAGAACTGGATACTCAAATACTAAGAGCATCAGAGAAAATAAAATAAAAACCACCAGAGGTTAAAAAGTTACAATCCTGAGTCCACTAACTTCCCAGGCAAAGTAACACATACTGAAGAAATGCACTAATTTGTTCATTCACTGAGGCAGAAATACATGGCTTTTAAACGCCAGATTGGGGATTTAAAACTAGCACTCTGGACAAAACAGAATGCATCCATAGCTCTGACAAGGTTGGTATAAACAAGTCCTATAGTTCACTGATTAGGTCCATTGAGTGTCCAGCTTACCAGGGGCACTCAACAATCATGGTCATTTACCAGCTTCAGCTGGTTATAACCAGTTGTGATGACACACAGTCAATTTCGGTACCTCTTAGGCAAGCGTCACCCTATGCAGCACAGTTCTACTCTGACACACATGGGATCACCATGAGTCGGAGTCAACTGCATCACAACTGGTGCTGGTAAACAAAAGCCATTGTAAATGGAATATTTTTCCTTGTGGGGGGCAACAGGAAAGTGATGAAAGAGTTGGAGAGGCTCTTAGGTTGCTGGCTTGCATGACTAGTTGGATAGTGTCTGTTTCTTAGTGTTGCTATAATAGAAATACTGTACCACAAATAAATGGCTTTAACAAACAGAAATTGAATTTCTTACAGTTTGTTGTTGTTGTTGGGTGCTATCGAGTCAATTCCTACTCATAGTGCTGTGAGTCTCACAGTTGAGGAGGCTAGAAGTCCAAATTCAGGGCACTGGCTCTACAGGAAGACTCTCCCTCTGTTGGCTCAGGGGGAAAATCCTTGTCTCAGCTTCTGTAGCCAACAATCCTTGGAGTTCTTGGGCTTGTGGACTGGTCTGCCTCCATCATCTTCAGATAATGTTGGTCTTCTCCCTGTGTCTGATTCCTTCTTTGCCTAATCTGCTCTTTTATATGTCAAAAGTGATGGGTTTAAGACCCACCCTACACTGATATGCCCTCATTAACATAACAAAGAAAACCCTATTCCCAAGTGGGATTACATCCACAGGTATGGGGTTAGGATTCACGACACATATTTTTGTGGGACACAATTCAGTCTATAAAAGATAAGAATATCATTAACTAATCATGAATACAAGAGAAGGTTGGGGACACTCGAGGAGAAAGTTCAATGTCTGGGCCATGATGACTTTAAAGTACCCGTGGTGGTGCAAACAGTTAAGCTTTTGGCTGCTTACCAAAAAGTTGGAGGTTCAGGTCTATCCAGAGGTGCCTCAGAAGAGAGGTCTTGTGATTTAATTCTAAAAAATTAGCCCTTGAAAATGCTATGGAAAACAGTTCTACTCTGACACACATGAGATTATCATGAGTCAGAGTCAACTCAATGGCAACTGGTAACTGGTGGAGTGGACAAATCTGCAACAGAGAGCTCTGGAGAAAGTCCTGAGCTAGAGCTCTGACAGTCAGCTGGGGTAGTTTAGATGGGAGGAGCCTGGAAAGAGAAAGGCAGTGGGCAAAGAGATTCCTCAGCCATTTTGCTTTTTACATCATGGTGTGGAAGTAACCTTCTTCAGAGTAGAATAAAAACATCTTTCTTTTGTTGCCAGAAATATAGATCCTTCACAGAAGTGAATAAATATCAGTACATCCCCACCCCACCACACCCCACAGTTCCTACTATATCCAGGAAATGGAGAACCAGTTTTCTGTTGCTAACAGTTTTAGACTCTGGTGCTAATGGACCATTAAAGCACCTCCTGATCACCCCCAGGGCTCTTAAGAGGGAAAAGAAGAAAATTTATTTATTTATTTATTTTTTATAATAACTTTTATTAAGCTTCAAGTGAACGTTTACAAATCCAATCAGTCTGTCACATATAAGTTTACATACATCTCACTCCCTACTCCCACTTACTCTCCCCGTCTTGAGTCAGCCCTTTCAGTCTCTCCTTTCTTGACAATTTTGCCGGCTTCCCTCTCTCTCTATCCTCCCATCCCCCCTCCAGACAAGAGTTGCCAACACAATCTCAAGTGTCCACCTGATATAATTAGCTCACTCTTCATCAGCATCTCTCTCCCACCCGCTGACCAGTCCCTTTCATTTCTGATGAGTTGTCTTCGGGGATGGTTCCTGTCCTGTGTCAACTGAAGGTCTGGGGAGCATGGCCGCCGGGATTCCTCCAGTCTCAGTCAGACCATTAAGTTTGGTCTTCTTATGAGAATTTGGGGTCTGCATCCCACTGATCTCCTGCTCCCTCAGGGGTCCTCTGCTGAGCTCCCTGTCAGGGCAGTCATCAATTGTGGCCGGGCACCAACTAGTTCTTCTGGTCTCAGGATGATGTAGGTCTCTGGTTCATGTGGCCCTTTCTGTCTCTTGGGCTCTTAGTTGTCATGTGGGCTTGGTGTTCTTCATTTTCCTTTGCTCCAGGTGGGTTGAGACCAATTGCTGCATCTTAGATGGCTGCTTGTTAGCATTTAAGACCCCAGACGCCACATTTCAAAGTGGGATGCAGAATGATTTCATAATAGAATTATTTTGCCAATTGACTTAGAAGTCCCCGCAAACCATGCTCCCCAGACCCCCGCGCTTGATCCGCTGACCTTTGAAGCATTCATTTTATCCCGGAAACTTCTTTGCTTTTGGTCCAGTCCAATTGAGCTGACCTTCCATGTATTGAGTGTTGTCTTTCCCTTCACCTAAAGCTGTTCTTATCTACTGATTAATCAATAAAAAAACCCTCTCCCACCCTCCCTCCCTCCCCCCCTCGTAACCACAAAAGTATGTGTTCTTCTCAGGTTTACTATTTCTCAAGATCTTATAATAGTGGTCTTATACAATATTTGTCCTTTTGCCTCTGACTAATTTCGCTCAGCATAATGCCTTCCAGGTTCCTCCATGTTATGAAATGTTTCAGAGATTCGTCACTGTTCTTTATCGATGCGTAGTATTCCATTGTGTGAATATACCACAATTTATTTAACCATTCATCCGTTGATGGACACCTTGGTTGCTTCCAACTTTTTGCTATTGTAAACAGAGCTGCAATAAACATGGGTGTGCATATATCTGTTTGTATGAAGGCTCTTGTATCTCTAGGGTATATTCCGAGGAGTGGGATTTCTGGGTTGTATGGTAGTTCTATTTCTAACTCTTTAAGATAACGCCAGATAGATTTCCAAAGTGGTTGTACCATTTTACATTCCCACCAGCAGTGTATGAGAGTTCCAATCTCTCTGCAGCCTCTCCAACATTTATTATTTTGTGTTTTTTGGATTAATGCCAGCCTTGCTGGTGTGAGATGAAATCTCATCGTAGTTTTAATTTGCATTTCTCTAATGGCTAATGATCGAGAGCATTTTCTCATGTATCTGTTGGCTGCCTGAATATCTTCTTTAGAGAAATGTGTGTTCATATCCTTTGCCCACTTCTTGATTGGGTTGTTTGTCTTTTTGTGGTTGAGTTTTGACAGAATCATGTAGATTTTAGAGATCAGGCGCTGGTCAGAGATGTCATAGCTGAAAATTCTTTCCCAATCTGTAGGTGGTCTTTTTACTCTTTTGGTGAAGTCTTTAGATGAGCATAGGTGTTTGATTTTTAGGAGCTCCCAGTTATCGGGTTTCTCTTCATCATTTTTGGTAATGTTTTGTATTCTGTTTATACCTTGTATTAGGGCTCCTAGGGTTGTCCCAATTTTTTCTTCCATGATCTTTATCGTTTTAGTCTTTATGTTTAGGTCTTTGATCCACTTGGAGTTAGTTTTTGTGCATGGTGTGAGGTATGGGTCCTGTTTCATTTTTTTGCAAATGGATATCCAGTTATTCCAGCACCATTTGTTAAAAAGGCTGTCTTTTCCCCAGTTAATTGACACTGGTCCTTTGTCAAATATCAGCTGCTCATACGTGGATGGATCTATGTCTGGGTTCTCAATTCTGTTCCATTGGTCTATGTGTCTGTTGTTGTACCAATACCAGGCTGTTTTGACTACTGTGGCTGTATAATAGGTTCTGAAGTCAGGTAAGGTGAGGCCTCCCACTTTCTTCTTCTTTTTCAGTAGTGCTTTGCTTATCCGGGGCTTTTTTCCCTTCCATATGAAATTGGTGATTTGTTTCTCTATCCCCTTAAAATATGACATTGGAATTTGGATCGGAAGTGCGTTAAATGTATAGATGGCTTTTGGTAGAATAGACATTTTTACTATGTTAAGTCTTCCTATCCATGAGCAAGGTATGTTTTTCCACTTAAGTATGTCCTTTTGAATTTCTTGTAGTAGAGCTTTGTAGTTTTCTTTGTATAGGTCTTTTACATCCTTGGTAAGATTTATTCCTAAGTATCTTATCTTCTTGGGGGCTACTGTGAATGGTATTGATTTGGTTATTTCCTCTTCGGTGTTCTTTTTGTTGATGTAGAGGAATCCAAGTGATTTTTGTATGTTTATTTTATAACCTGAGACTCTGCCAAACTCTTCTATTAGTTTCAGTAGTTTTCTGGAGGATTCCTTAGGGTTTTCTGTGTATATAATCATGTCATCTGCAAATAGTGATAACTTTACTTCTTCCTTGCCAATCCGGATACCTTTTATTTCTTTGTCTAGCCTGATTGCCCTGGCTAAGACTTCCAACACGATGTTGAATAAGAGTGGTGATAAAGGGCATCCTTGTCTGGTTCCCGTTCTCAAGGGAAATGCTTTCAGGTTCTCTCCATTTAGAGTGATATTGGCTGTTGGCTTTGCATAGATGCCCTTTATTATGTTGAAGAATTTTCCTTCAATTCCTATTTTGGTAAGAGTTTTTATCATGAATGGGTGTTGGACTTTGTCAAATGCCTTTTCTGCATCAATTGATAAGATCATGTGGTTTTTGTCTTTTGTTTTATTTATGTGATGGATTACATTAATGGTTTTTCTGATATTAAACCAGCCTTGCATAAAAAAAAAATAAAATAAATCCCACTTGATCAGGGTGAATTATTTTTTTGATGTGTCGTTGGATTCTATTGGCTAGAATTTTGTTGAGGATTTTTGCATCAATGTTCATGAGGGATATAGGTCTATAATTTTCTTTTTTTGTAATGTCTTTACCTGGTTTTGGTATCAGGGAGATGGTGGCTTCATAGAATGAGTTGGGTAGTATTCCGTCATTTTCTATGCTTTGGAATACCTTTAGTAGTAGTGGTGTTAACTCTTCTCTGAAAATTTGGTAGAACTCTGCAGTGAAGCCGTCCGGGCCAGGACTTTTTTTTGTTGGGAGTTTTTTGATTACCGTTTCAATCTCTTTTTTTGTTATGGGTCTATTTAGTTGTTCTACTTCTGAATGTGTTAGTTTAGGTAGGTAGTGTTTTTACAGGAATTCATCCATTTCTTCTAGGTTTTCAAATTTGTTAGAGTACAATTTTTCATAATAATCTGAAATGATTCTTTTAATTTCATTTGGTTCTGTTGTGATGTGGTCCTTCTCATTTCTTATTCGGGTTATTTGTTTCCTTTCCTGTATTTCTTTAGTCAGTCTAGCCAATGGTTTATCAATTTTGTTAATTTTTTCAAAGAACCAGCTTTTGGCTTTGTTAATTCTTTCGATTGTTTTTCTGTTCTCTAATTCATTTTAGTTCAGCTCTAATTTTTATTATTTGTTTTCTTCTGGTGCCTGATGGATTTTTTTGTTGCTCACTTTCTATTTGTTCAAGTTGTAGGGACAGTTCTCTGATTTTGGCTCTTTCTTCTTTTTGTATGTGTGCATTTATCGATATAAATTGGCCTCTGAGCACTGCTTTTGCTGTGTCCCAGAGGTTTTGATAGGAAGTATTTTCATTCTCGTTGCTTTCTATGAATTTCCTTATTCCCTCCTTGATGTCTTCTATAACCCAGTCTTTTTTCAGGAGGGTATTGTTCATTTTCCAAGTATTTGATTTCTTTTCCCTCGTTTTTCTGTTATTGATCTCTAGTTTTATTGCCTTGTGGTCTGAGAAGATACTTTGTAATATTTCGATGTTTTGGACTCTGCAAAGGTTTGTTTTATGACCTAATATGTGGTCTATTCTAGAGAATGTTCCATGTGCGCTAGAAAAAAAAGTATATTTTGCAGCAGTTGGGTGGAGAGTTCTGTATAAGTCAATGAGGTCAAGTTGGTTGATTGTTGTAATTAGATCTTCCGTGTCTCTGTTGAGCTTCTTACTGGATGTCCTGTCCTTCTCCGAAAGTGGTGTGTTGAAGTCTCCTACTATAATTGTGGAGGTATCTATCTCGCTTTTCAGTTCTGTTAAAATTTGATTTATGTATCTTGCAGCCCTGTCATTGGGTGCGTAAATATTTAATATGGTTATGTCTTCCTGATCAATTGTCCCTTTTATCATTATATAGTGTCCTTCTTTATCCTTTGTGGTGGATTTAAGTCTAAAGTCTATTTTGTCAGAAATTAATATTGCTACTCCTCTTCTTTTTTGCTTATTGTTTGCTTGATATACTTTTTTCCATCCTTTGAGTTTTAGTTTGTTTGTGTCTCGAAGTCTAAGGTGTGTCTCTTGTAGGCAGCATATAGATGGATCGTGTTTCTTTATCCAGTCTGTGACTCTCTGTCTCTTTATTGGTGCATTTAGTCCATTTACATTCAGGGTAATTATAGATAAATAAGTTTTTAGTGCTGTCATTTGGATGCCTTTTTATGTGTGTTGTTGACAATTTCATTTTTCCACACACTTTTTTGTGCTGAGGCGTTTTTCTTAGTAAATTGTGAGATCCTCATTTTCATAGTGTTTGACTTTATGTTAGTTGAGTCGTTACGTTTTTCTTGGTTTTTGTCTTGAGTTATAGAGTTGTTATGCCTTTTTGTGGTTACCTCATTATATACCCCTATTTTTCTAAGTAAAAACCTAACTTGTATTGTTCTATATCGCCTTGTATCACTCTCCATATGGCAGTTCAATGCCTCCTGTATTTAGTCCCTCTTTTTGATTATTGTGATCTTTTACCTATTGACTTCCATGATTCCCTGTTATGTGTATTTTTTTTTAATTAATCTTAATTTGTTTGTTTTTGTGATTTCCCTATTTGAGTTGATATCAGGACGTTCTGTTTTGTGACCTTGTGTTGTGCTGATATCTGATATTATTGGTTCTCTGACCAAACAATATCCTTTAGTATTTCTTGTAGCTTTGGTTTGGTTTTTGCAAATTCTCTAAACTTGTGTTTGTCTGTAAATATCTTAATTTCGCCTTCATATTTCAGAGAGAGTTTTGCTGGATATATGATCCTTGGTTGGCAGTTTTTCTCCTTCAGTGTTCTGTATATGTCGTCCCATTCCCTTCTTGCCTGCATGGGTTCTGCTGAGTAGTCAGAACATATTCTTATTGATTCTCCCTTGAAGGAAACCTTTCTTTTCTCCCTGGCTGCTTTTAAAATTTTCTGTTTATCTTTGGTTTTGGTGAGTTTGATGATAATATGTCTTGGTGTTTTTCTTTTTGTATCAATCTTAAATGGGGTTCGATGAGCATCTTGGATAGATATCCTTTCGTCTTTCATGATGTCAGGGAAGTTTTCTGTCAGAAGTTCTTCAACTATTTTCTCTGTGTTTTCTGTCCCCCCTCCCTGTTCTGGGACTCCAATCACCCGCAGGTTATCCTTCTTGATAGAGTCCCACATAATTCTTAGGGTTTCTTCATTTTTTTTAATTCTTTTATCTGATTTTTTTTCAGCTATGTTGGTGTTGATTCCCTGGTCCTCCAGATGTCCCAGTCTGCATTCTAATTGCTCGAGTCTGCTCCTCTGACTTCCTAGTGTGTTGTCTAATTCTGTTATTTTATTGTTAATCTTTTGGATTTCTACATGTTGTCTCTCTATGGATTCTTGCAACTTATTAATTTTTCCAGTACGTTCTTGGATAATCTTTTTGAGTTCTTCAACAGTTTTATCAGTGTGTTCCTTGGCTTTTTCTGCAGATATCCTAATTTCATTTGTGATATCATTAAGCATTCTGTAAATTAGTTTTTTATATTCTGTATCTGATAATTCCAAAATTGTATCTTCATTTGGGAAAGATTTTGATTCTTTTGTTTGGGGGGTTGGAGAAGCTGTCATGGTCTGCTTCTTTAAGTGGTTTGATATGGATTGTTGTCTCCGAGCCATCACTGGGAAACTAGTTTTTCCAGAAAATCCGCTAAAAAAAAACTGCAGTCAGATCCCTATCAGAGTTCTCCCTCTGGCTCAGGGTATTCAGATGTTAATGAAGCCGCCTGGGGAGGGTGGGGGAGGGAACAGAGAGATAGGAGAGTAGCACCTCAGAATATAGCCAGAGTTGCTTGTCTTGCTTGGAATGACTGTTATATCTGAGATTCCCGCGGGCGCGTTGCCTATGTGTGCTGGCTGTGTGGAGATTGCCCCCAGGGGGTCTGGCCCGCTGGAGTCACGGTCAGATCCTCCGCTTCCAGCCCCACGCCCAGCGTCAAGGCTCCCCTACTGGGAAGGTGCACTCTCAACTCCAAAATCAGTCGCTGCCTCCCGGGGACTTCTCCTACCGTCTGCGTCCCACGCCGCCCGCGCGACCCGGCTGGTCCCCTTCCCGGGGTTAGTTCAGGGGGTGGAGCAACACTCCATGTTTATGGCGTACCTGCGAGCAGTCCAAATCCCTGCGGGACGGTTCCCCGGCTCGGATGCTGCTCTTTCTGCTCCAAGATCAGTCACTGCCTCCCGGGGACTTCTCCTACCGGCTGCGTCCCACGCCGCCCGTGGAACCAGCTGGTCCCCCTCCCGGGGTTAGTTCAGGGGGGTGGAGCAGGTCTCTGTGCTTGTGCCGTACCTGACTGGTACGCTGGCTCCAGGCTCTGGAAACTATCGCTGCTTCCCTGTATTAGTTCGTTCTCCGTCTCTAAATCTGTGTTTGTTGTTCAGGGTTCGTAGATTATTATGTATGTGATCGATTCACTTGTTTTTCCGTGTCTTTGTTGTAAGAGGGATCCGAGGTAGCGTCTGCCTAGTCCGCCATCTTGGCTCCGCCAGAAAATTTATTTTTAAAGGGAGTGGTGGAAAACAAACAAACAAAAATAGAGCAGGCTTCTCCACATCCAGTCCCTGCAAAAGTAAGGCACAGTTCAGGTCATTACCATCCCGCAGAGAGGTTTCACCATCTCCAGACTTGATCTGTCTCAAAAGGCTGAGGACAGCAAGGAAACTTGAGCAGCCTCCTATTTGAGGACCCTGGTTTTAGGGCACTTCTTCTCAAACTCTAGCATGCATATGAATCACTCGGGGACCTTGTTAGAATGCAGATTTTGATTCAGTAGGTCTGGGTCTGGCCAGAGATTCTGCATTTCTAACAAGCTCCCAGGTGATGCTGATGCTGCTGGCCCATGGACCCCAACTTAGTAGCAAGGTCCTAAAGACGACCGACACCTGAACAACTTCTCTACAAAAATTCGTGTAGCTTTCTGAAGAGTTAGGCAACAGGTGTCACATGGTCCAATGGGAGCCTCTGAGTAATAAGTGTTTCCTTGGTGGGAGCTCTCTTCTATGGATACATTTACCTTGGGGGTATTGCAAGTAGGAGTAACTGGTTGAGGACTAACTAGATTCTGGTCCATAAGGATGAAGATGATGACAGCATGACGTATATCAACTCCTCATGTGCCTTGTCTTGCCAAAATAATTGTTATACCATTGAAACTAGGTGCATAGGAGCCTGGCCATTACGTGCTTGGCCCCTCCCACTTGGACCCGCACTACAGGAGTGCTCTCAATTAGGCACTCTGCAGGTCTAAAGCAAGTTTATTGTGGAAATTTACAAGTAGTGTGTAATTGGTGGTGAGTTCCCCTCCCCTGCTTGACATCTAAATGTGGGGATACCTCTGTTATTCTCCATAACTACTGTAGCTGAGGGTAATAGAGGCATCCCCACATCCATTGCCTGGCTATATTGTTTTGTTTTTCTGTTTTCTCAGTTTCTAGTTGCAGCAAAAGTCTGCTAGAGCCCCAACCTGTATTCCTGGTCCCATTAGTACCAGATTCAGCTTCCATTTTGTGTGAAGTCACCCTTTAAGGCTGCAGCTTTGCTTGCTGCTTGTAAGATGATGAGAGCTTGGGAGATTTGACAGTCCTGATTCCACCTCCAAAGAAATGTTTGGGAGATGGATAAAATGAATCCGCTGACATTCCATATTTTTATAAAGAAGTCAGCAGGGGGCAGAAAGTACCAACTAAGGATCTTGCAGCCTTTTCTACTGTGCCAGTTTGTTGCTAGACTACTGTCATGGATTAAACTGTGTCCCCCAAAAATATGTGTCAACTTGGCTAGGCCATGATTGTATGATTGTTCACTATCTTGTCATCTGATGTGATTTTCCTATGTGTTGTAAATTCTATCTCTATGATGTTGATGAGATAGGATTAGCAGCAGTTATGTTAATGAGGCAGGACTCAATCTACAAGATTGGATTGTGTCTTGAGCCAATCTCTTTTGAAGTATAAAAGAGAAGCGAGCAGAGAGGCATGGGGACCTCATCCCACCAAGAAACAAGAGTCAGGAGAATAGCACTTCGTTTGGACCTGGGGTCCCTGCACTGAGAAGCTCCTCGATAGGGAAGATGACAAAGAACTTTTCCCAGAGCCGACAGAGAAAGCCTTCCCCTGGAGCTGGCACCGTGAATTTGGATTTCTAGCCTCCTAAACTGTGAGAGAATAATTTTCTCTTTGTTAAAGCCACCCGCTTGTGGTATTTCTGTTATAAGAGCTCTCGATAACTAACACAGCTACCTAACATCGGAAGCTACCTGGGCCATCCAGCAGACACAGGGGCTTACATATCCTCGGAAAATGATTTTGAGAGGGCCAGAGTGTAGACTCAAACTCTGTGAGATGGTATAACTAATCCATGAGCCTGAAAATGGAAGCTTCTTCTTAGACCAAAATATGGGAAAAACCAAATGAAAAAATCAAATTGAAAGAAAAACCACACCACCAGTTATGCCCTAGCTTTAGGAATCAGACCTAAGTGAGAAAAGAATCGTAGTTCTGCCCATTCAAGACCAATTCAGTAGCCAGTTAAAGTTTTGATGGTAGCATAAAGATACCTAGGAAGAATAGGAATCAGGCAGAACATGGACCAACTCAGAAAAACACTGAAAATATTCAAGTCCAGTCCAATTCTATACGAAAAGGAGTAAGCAGGTATGGTGGCTTGCATGTTGCTGTGATGCTGGAAGCTATGGCACTGGTATGTACAGTTTTTAGCAGAGCCTCCACACTAAGACCAGAAAGGACTTGGCTGTCTACTTCTGAAAAAACTGACCAGTGAAAACCTTATGAACAGCAGCAGAACATTGTCTGATACAATGCTGGAAGAAGAGCCCCTCAGGTTGGAAGGCACACAAAAGATGACTGGGGAAGAGCTGCCTCCTCAGAGTAGAGCCAAACTTAGTGACGTAGACGGAGTACAGCTTTTGGGACTTTCATCTACTGGTGTGACATGACTCAAAATGAGAAGAAACAGCTGCAAATATCCATTAATAATCAAAACGTGGAATGTACGATATTTGAATCTAGGAAAATTGGAAATCGTCAAAAATGAAATGGAACGCATAAACATTGACACCCTAGGCAGTAGTGAGCTAAAATGGACTGGTATTGGCTATTTTGAATTTATATGGTCTACTATGCTGGGAATGACAAACTGAAGAAGAATGGCATCACATTCATCATCAGAAAGACCATTTCAAGATCTACCCAGAGGCACAATGCTGTCAATGATAGGATAATATCCAAATGCCAACAAGGAAGACTAGTTAATACAACTATTATTCAAACTTACCCACCAACCACTAATGCAAAGATGAAGAAATTGGAGAGTTTTACCAACTTCTGCAGTCTGAAATTGATCAAACACGCAATCAAGATGCATTGATAATCACAGTGACTGGAATGAGAAAGTTGGAAACAAGAAGGATCAGTAGTTGGAAAATATGGCCTTGGTGATAGAAACGATGCTGGAGAAGGCATTATGGTATAGGTGGACCACACCAAATGAAATACACAGAACTCAAATTGCAAACAGACAATGGAGAAACTCAATATTATCAGTCAGAAAAAGGCCAGGTGTCAACTATGGAACAGACCATCAATTGCTTGCATGCAAGTTCAAGTTGAAGCTGAAGAAAATTAAAACAAGTCCACAAGAGCCAAAATATGATGTCAAGTATATACCACCTGAATTTAGAAACCATCTCAAGAATAGATCACACTGGGGAGGAGGAGCCAAGATGGCGAAATAGACGCTTCTGTTGAGCCCTCTTTACAACAAAGACCCAAAAAACAAGTGAAACCAGTATCTTTCTGACAAGCTGGGAGCCCTGAGCATCAATGACAAGCTTGGACAACGAACAGAGGGGCAGGGGAAGGAAGAGACCGTTCAGAAGCAGAGAGGAGTTGCCGGACCTGAATCGCGGGGAGCCCTCAGGCACCATTGCCAGAGCAGCTGCAGCAGCGGGCTGGTACTAGCGTTCAGCCATAGTTTCCTCAGGGAGAAGCAGCCAGCCACACAGCCCACTCACACCTCCGGAAGCTGAGGAGAAGGGTGCTTTCAGGAAAAGTTAAGTACTTGCAGATATTTTACTGCACCCACCCGTCACCCCCAAGCCAGCTTCAGCAGCTGAATCCCTGGGCCTGAGATAGACCCTGGTGAGCACCTGGAGACGTCCTCCTGGCCTTCAGGAAGGAAAAACTTTGCAATTTGGGGGAAAAGATAATTTTGTACCTACATTAACCAGAGGAGCTCAGGACAGAAGCGGTTCCTGTCCAGGAATAAAACGTCCGTGGACCTTGAGCACTTTTCCCTTCTTCATGGACCTGTGTGGGCCTATTTCGGGAGAATAGACCCTTGTTGGCAAACTCCAACCATTTCAGTGGTGCGGAGGAGAGGTGGGTGTTTGGCATTTGACATTGCTTTGCCTATTAAACAAGGTCCTCACCTACCTACAACAGGGACCTAAGGACTGGTGGCTCCACTTGGGTCACCCAGCCACCCGGGACAGGGGTCCAGGGATAACTAGTACCTCCCAGTCCTGACAACAAAAACTTTGGGTGCCCATGGTCCATCTGCAGAGCCCACCCACCAGCACACTCTAGGGAACAGAGATGTGTTTTCCTCAGAGACACTTGGGAGTCGATTCTCAGTCCCTTGCCTTATTCAGAGCGTGACCCCCTGCTGCAATTAGATACGGGTATATACGCCAATCACCCCTGCCCCTCTAAGACTGTAGGACAGAGCCTGTGCCACACACTTGATGATCAGCTACCTGGAAACATGAGCTGAATTCATACAAGAAAACTGAATGGACTCCTAGACTGATATACCTGATAACAGCTCTAGCCAACTGGGGACAGGTCACCAGAGCTCCAAAGGTGAAAATAATCAAGCTAGCTCACTCAAGCAACCCATAGGGGTATACCAAAACTAAACAAAGCAAGCAGCTATGATGCAGTAAGCAAGCATAAACAAATATAATAACTTATAGATGGTTCGGAGACAAGAGTCAATATCAAGTCACATAAAGAAACAGACCATGATCACCTCAACAGGCTCTCAAAACAAAGAATCCAGGGATCTTCTAGATGAAAGTGCATTCCTGGAATTACCAGATGCAGAATACAAAAGTTTAATATACAGAACCCTTCAAGACATCAGGAAGGAAATGAGGCAATATGCAGAACAAGCCAAGGAACACACAGATAAAGCAACTGAAGAAATCAGAAAGATTATTCAGGAACATAATGAAAAGTTGAATAAGCTGGAAAAATCCATAGACAGATAGCAATCAGAAATTCAGATTAACAATGAAATTACAGAATTAGACAACTCAATAGAAAGTCAGAGGAGCAGAATTGAGCAAGTAGAAGCTAGAATTTCTGAACTCGAAGATAAATCACTTGGCACTAATATATTTGAAGAAAAATCAGATAAAAGAATTAAAAAAAACTGAAGAAACCTTAAGAATCATGTGGGACTCTATCAAGAGAAATAACCTACCAGAGATTGGAGTACCAGAACAGGGAGGGATAACAGAAACTACAGAGAAAATCGTTGAAGATTTGTTGGCAGGTAACTTCTCTGATATCATCAAAGATGAGAAGATATCTACCCAAGATGATCATTGAACTCCACATAAGGTAGATCTTAAAAGAAAATCACCAAGACATATTATAACCAAGCTTGCCAAAACCAAAGATAAAGAGACAATTGCAAGAGCAGTGAAGGATAAAAGAAAAGTCACCTACAAGGGAGAGCCAATAAGAATAAGCTCAGACTACTCGGCAGAAACCATGCAGGCAAGAAGGCAATGAGATGATATATTTAAAAAATTGAAGGAAAAAAATTGCCTGCCAAGAATCGTATATCCATCAAAACTGTCTCTTAAATATGAAGGTGAAATTAAGACATTTACAGATAAATGCAAGTTGAGGGAATTCATAAAAACCAAACCAAAACTACAAGAAATACTAAAGGGAGTTCTTTGGTCAGAAAATCAATAATATCAGGTATTGGCCCAAGATTAGAACACTGGGCAGAGCAACCAGAAGTCAACCCAGACAGGGAAATCCAAAAAAAAAAAAAATGAAGCAAGATTAAGAAAAAAAAGCCCAACACAGGGTAATGGCGATGTTATTAGATAAAAGAAGACAACATTAAAATAATAAAGAGGGACTAAGAAATGTAATCATACACCTTCCATATGGAGAGGAAGATATGCTGATACAAAGAAATAAAATTTACTTATAAATTTAGAAAAATAGGGGTAAATAATAAGGTAACCACAACGGAAAGAAAATATCCTACTCATCAAAATAAAATACAAGGGAAAAATACAGACTCAGCAAATATAAAGAAAGAACAATATGTAAAGAAAATCCACTCAGCACATAAAATCAAGTGAGAAAAAGAAGCTGTCAACACACAAAAAAAGACATCAAAATGATAGCACTAAATTCATACCTATCCATATTTATCCTGAATATAAATAGACTAAATGCACCAATAAAAAGACAGAGTAGCAGAATGGATTAAAAAACAAGATCCATCTATATACTGCCTGCAAGAGACACAACTTAGACTTAGAGACACAAACTAAATCTCAAAGGATGGAAAAAAATATATCAAGCAAACGACAATCAAAAAAAAAGCAGGAGTGGCAATATTCATTTCTGACAAAATAGACATTAAATTTAAATCCATCAGAAAGGATAAGGAAGGACACTAAATAATGATTAAAGGGACAATACGACAAGAAGATATAACCATATTAAATATTTATGCACCCAATGACAGGGCTACAAGATACATAAAACAAACTCTATCAGCATTGAAAAGTGAGATAGACAGCTCCACAATAATTTTAGGAGACTTCACCACACCACTTTCGGTGAAGGACAGGACATCCACAAAGAAGCTCAATAAAGACACAGAAGATCTAAATGCCACAATCAACCAACTTGACCTCGTAGACATATAGAGAACACTCCACCCAACAGCAAACAACTAAACTTTCTTTTCTAATGCACATGGAACATTCTCTAGAATAGACCACATATTAGGTCATAAAACAAGCCTTAGCAGAATCCAAAACATTGAAATATAACAAAGCATCTTCTCTGACCATAAGGCCATAAAAGTGGAAATTAATAACAGGAAAAGCAGGGAAAAGAAATGAAACACTTGGAAACTGAACAATACCCTGCTCAAAAAAGACTGCATTATAGAAGACATTAAGGATGGAATAAAGAAATTCAGAGAATCCAATGAGAATGAAAACATTTCCTATCAGAACATTTGGGACACAGCAAAAGCGGTGCTCAAAGGCCAATTTTTATCAATAAATGCACACATCCAAAAAGAAGAAAGGGCCCAAATCAAAGAACTATCCCTACAACTTGAAAAAATAGAAAGAGAGCAACAAAAGAAATCCACAAGCACCAGAAGAAAACAAATCATAAAAATTAGAGCTGAACTAAATGAAATAGAAAAGAGAAAAACAATTGAAAGAATTAACAAGACCAAAAGCTGGTTTGTTGAAATAATCACCAAAATTGATAAACCATTGGCCAAACTGACAAAAGAGACACAGGAGAGGAAGCAAATAACCTGAATAAGAAATGAGATGGGCGATATTACAACAGACCCAACTGAAATTAAAATAATCCTATCAAGTTGCTATGAAAAACTATACTGAAACAAATTTGAAAACCTAGAAGAAATGGTTGAATTCCTAGAAACACACTACCTTCCTAAACTAACATAAACAGAGGTAGAACAACTAAATAGACCCATAACAAAAGAAGAGATTGAAAAGGTAATCAAAAAACTCCCAACAAAAAAAAAGCCCTGGTCACTGCAGAGTTCTACCAAACTTTCAGAGAAGAGTTAACACCACTACTACTAAAGGTATTTCAGAGCATAGAGAAGGATGGAATACTACCAAACTCATTCTATGAAGCCACCATATCCCAGATACCAAAACCAGGTAAAGACACCACAAGAAAAGAAAATTATAGACTTATATCCCTCATGAATGTAGATGCAAAAATCCTCAACAAAATTCCAGCCAATAGAATTCAACATCATATCAAAAAAATAATTCACCATGACCAAGTGAGATTCATAGCAGGTATGCAGAGATGGTTCAACACTAGAAAAACAAGGTAATCCACCACATAAAGAAAACAAAAGACAAGAATCACATGATTTTATCAATTGATGCAGAAAAGGCACTTGACAAAGTTCAACACTCATTCATGATAAAAACTCTCAGCAAAACAGGAATAGAAGGAAAATTTCTCAGCGTAATAAAGGGCATTTATACAAAGCCAATAGCCAACATCACCCTAAACGGAGAGAGCCTGAAAACATTCCCATTGAGATGGGGAACCAGACAAGGATGCCCTTTATCACCTCTTATTCAACATTGTGCTAGAAGTCCTAGCCAGAGCAATTAGGCTAGATAAAGAAATAAAGGGCATCCAGATTGGCAAGGAAGAAGTCAAAGTATCTCTATTTGCAGATGACATGATCTGATACACAGAAAACCCGAAGGAATCCTCCAGAAAACTACTGAAACTAATAGAAGAATTCAGCAGAGTATTGGGATATAAGCAGAGTATCGGGATACAAGATAAACATACAAAAATCAGTTGCATTCCTCTACACCAACAAAAAGAACATGGAAAAGGAAATCACCAGATCAATGCCATTTACAGTAGCCCCCAAGAAGATAAAATACTTAGGAATAAATCTTACCAGAGATGTAAAAGACTTATACAAAGAAAACTACAGTACACTTCTGCAAGAAACCAAAAGAGACTTACATAAGTGGAAGAACATACCTTGCTCATGGATAGGAAGACTTAACATTATAAAAATGTCTATTCTACTAAAAGCAATCTATACATTTAATGCAATTCTGATCCAAATCCCAAGGACATTCTTTAGTGAGATGGAGAAACAAATCACCAATTTCATATGGAAGGGAAAGAGGCCCCAGATAAATAAGGCATTACTGAAAAAGAAGAACAAAGTGGGAGGCCTTATTTTACCTGATTTTAGAAACTATTATACTGCCACAGTAGTCAAAACAGCCTAGTACGGATACAACAACAGATACATGGACCAATGGAACAGAATTGAGAATCCAGACATAAATCCATCCACGTATGGGCAGTTGATATTTGACAAAGGCCTCAAAACAGTTAAATGGGGAAAAGACAGTCTTTTTAACAAATGGTGCTGGCATAGCTGGATGTCCATCTGCAAAAAAATGAAACAAGACACATACCTCATTCCATGCACAAAAACTAACTCAAAATGGATCAAACACCTACATATAAAATCTAAAACGATAAAGATCATGGAAGAAAAAATAGGGACAATGTTAGGATCCCTAATACATGTCATAAACAGTATAGAAAACATTATAAAGAATGTAGAAGAAAAACTAGATAAATGTGAACTCCTAAAAATCAAACACTTATGCTCATCCAAAGATTTCACCAAAATAGTAAAAAGACTACCTACAGACTGGGAAAAAGTTTTTAGCTATGACATTTCTGATCAGCACTTGATCTCTAAAATGTACATGATACTGCAAAAACTCAACTGCAAACAGACAAATAACCCAATTAAAAAATGGGCAAAAGATATGAATAGACACTTCACTAAAGAAGACATTCGGGTAGCTAACAGATATATGAGGAAATGTTCCCGATCATTAGCCATTAGGGAAATGCAGATCAAAACTACAATGAGATTTCATCTCACTCCAACAAGGCTGGCATGAATCCAAAAAACACAAGTTAATAAGTGTTGGAGAGGCTGTGGAGAGATTGGAACACTTATACACTGCTGGTGGGAATGTCAAACAGTACAACCATTTTGGAAATCGATTTGGCGCTTCCTTGAAAAGTTAGAAATAGAACTACCATAGGATCCAGCGATCCCACTCTTTGGAATATATCCTAGAGAAATAAGAGCCTTTACATGAACAGAAAGATGCACATCCATGTCTATTGCAGCATTGTTACAATAGCAAAAACATGGAAGCAACCAAGTTGCCCATCAATGGAAGAATGGATAAATAAATTATGGTATATTCACACAATGGAATACTATGCATCAATAAAGAACAGTGAGGAATCTGTGAAACATTTCATAGCATGGAGGAACCTGGAAGGCATTATGCTGAGTGAAATTAGTCAGTTGCAAAAGGACAAATATTGTGTAAGACCACTATTATAAGAATTTGAGAAATAGTTTAAACTGAGAAGAAAACCTTCTTTTGTGGTTACAAGAGGGGGGAGGGAGGGAGGGTGGGAGGGGGTATTCACTAATTAGATAGTAGATGAGAACTACTTTAGGTGAAGGGAAAGACAGCACACAATACAGGGGAGGTCAGCGCAATTGGACTAAACCAAAAGCAAAGAAGTTTCCTGAATAAACTGAATGCTTCGAAGGCCAGCGTAGCAGGGGCAGGGGGCTGGGGACCATGGTTTCAGGGGACATCTAAGTCAATTAGCATAATAAAATCCATTAACAAAACATTCTGCATCCCACTTTGAAGAGTGGCGTCTGGGGTTAAAGGCTAGCAAGCAGCCATGTAAGATGCATCAATTGGTCTCGACCCACCTGGATCAGAGGAGAATGAAGAACACCAAGGACGCAAGGTAATTAGCAGCCCAAGAGACAGAAAGGGACACATGAACCAGCAACTACATCATCCTGAGACCAGAAGAACTACACGGTGCCCGGCTACAACCGATGGCTGCCCTGACAGGGAACACAACAGAGAACCCCTGAGGGAGCAGGAGATCAGTGGGAGGCAGACCCCAAATTCTCATAAGACCAGACTTAATGGTCTGATTGGGACTGGAAAGACCCCGGTGGTCATGGCCCCCAGACCTTCTGTTAGCCCAGGACAGGAACCATTCCCGAAGCCAACTCTTCAGACATGGATTGGACTAGACAATGGGTTGGAGAGGGATGCTGGTGAGGAGTGAGCTTCTTGGATCAGGTGGACACTTGAGACTATGTTGGCGTCTCCTGCCTGGAGGGTAGATGAGAGGGTGGAGGGGGTTAGAAGCTGGCGAAAAGGACACGAAAAGAGAGAGTGGAGGGAGCGAGCAGGCTGTCTCATTAGGGGAGGAGTAATTGGGAGTGTGTAGCAAGGTGTATATGGGTTTTTGTGTGAGAGACTGACTTGATTTGTAAACTTTCACTTAAACCACAATAAAAATTATTAAAACAAACAAAAAAAAAGAATAGATCACACTGAATATTAATGACCGAAGAGCAGACGAGTTGTGGGATGACATCAAGGACATAACACACACGAAGAGAGCAAAAGGTCTTTAAAAACACGGGAAAGAATGGAAACACCAAAATTAATGTCAGAAGAGACTCTGAAACTTGCTCTTGAATGTGCAGCAGCTAAAGCGAATGAAAGGACTGATGAAGAAAAAGAGCTGAATGGAAGATTTCAAAGGGTGGATCAAGAAGACAAAATAAAGTATTATAATGAAATGTGCAAAGACCAGGAGTTAGAAAACCAAACGGGAAGAACATGCTCAGCATTTCTGAAGCTGAAAGAAATGAAGAAACAATTCAAGCCTTGAGTTGCAATATTGAAGAATTCTGTGGGCAAAAATATGGAATGAAGCAGGACTCATCAAAAGATGACAGAAGGAATACACAGAGTCACTGTACCAAAAAGAATTGGTGGACGTTCAACCATTTCAGGAGGTAGCATATGATCAGGAACTGACGGTATTGAAGGAAGAAGTCCAAGCTGCCCTGAAGGCATTGACAAAATACAAGACTCCAGGAATTGACAGATTACCAATTGAGCTGTTTCAACAAAAGGATGCAACGCTGCAAGCATTGACTTGTCTATGCCAAGAAATTTGCAAGATAGCTACCCGGCCAACCGACTTGGAGAGATCCTTATTTGTGCCCATTCCAAAGAAAGATGATCCAACAGAATGTGGAGATTAGCAAACATATCATTAATATCACACCCAAGTAAAATTTTGATGAAGATAATTCAAAAAAGGTTGCAGCAGTATATTGTTAGGGAACTGCCAGAAATTCAAGCCAGATTCAGAAGGGGGTGTAGAATGAGGGATATTGTTGCTGATATCAGATGGATCTTGGCTGAAAGCAGAGAATACCAGAAAGTTGTTTACCTGTGTTTTATTGACTACACAAAGGCATTTGACTGTGTGGATCATAACAAATCATGGATAACATTGTGAAGAACGGGAATTCCAGAACACTTAATTATGCTTATGGGGAACATGTACATAGCCAAGAGGCAGTCATTAGAACAGAACAGGGGATAGATACTGCCTGGTTTAAAGTAAGGAAAGGTGTGAGTCAAGGTTGTATCCTTTCATCATACCTATTCAATCTGAATGCTGAGCAAATAATCGGAGAAGCCAGAGTATATGAAGAATAATGTATCATCCGGAATAGAGGAAGACCCATTAACAACTTGTGATTTGCAGATGACACAACCTTGCTTGCTGAAAGGATTTCGTGTTACTTGGATCCACAATGAACACCCATGGAAGCAGCAGTCAAGACATCAAATGAGGCATTTCATTTGGCAAATATGCTCCAAAAGACCTCTTTAAGGTGTTAAAAAGCAAATACTTCACTTTGAGGACTAAGGTGCGCCTGACCCAAGCCATGGTATTCTCAATCACCTCATATGCATTGGAAAACTGGACAATGAGTAAGGAAGAAGACCAGAGAAAAATTGATGCCTTTGAATTATGGTGTTGGCATAGAATATTAAACATACCATGGACTGTCAGAAGAACGAACAAATCTGTCTTGGAAGAAGTACAGCCAGAATGCTCCTTAGAAGCAAGGATGGCAAGACTTCGTCTCACGTACTTTGAACACATTATCAGGAGGGACCAGTCTCTAGAGGAAGACTTCATGCTTGGTAAAGTAGAGGGTCAGCAAAAAAGAGGAAGACCTTCAACAAGATAGATTGACACAGCAGTTGCAACAATGGGCTCAGACATAGCAACGATTCTAAGGATGGTGCAGGACTAGGCAGTGTTTCATTCTGTCGTACATGAGGTCGCTATGAGTCAGAACTGACTCAGTGGCACCTAACAACAACAAATACAGGCACTCTATGACAATACTCCTCCCAAAGGGTATCCAGTCATTTATTCAGTACTCTGTGAAAATACAGACTTGTTCATGCAAGCAAAGTAACATTAATACAGATTTCTGTTAGGACATAAAAGTCCCCCTGCAAGGACCCTGGTTTTGTTCTGAATTCATTGAAGCAAGATTCACTCTGTAAAATCATTAAATTTGGACCCAGCTATATTGTGGAAAGTGCTAAGGGTAAAATATCTCAAGCTAGAACTATAGAAACAAAAAGTTGCTTTAGACTCATCTTGTTGCATTGTAGTCACAGGGACTGTGGTTTTATATGTTCTATTCTGTCTGAACGGGTTTGACTTGTTGGAATGAGAATTACCTGAGGCTTAGAGAACTTTCCTTAGAAGCCAGGATGGTGAGGCTTCATCTCACATACTTTGAACTAGTTATCAGGAGGGACCAGTCCCTGGAGAAGGACATCATGCTTGGTATAATAGAGGATCAGCGAAAGAGAAGAAGACCCTCAACGAGACGGACTGACACAGTGGCTGCAATGATGGGCTCAAGTTAGCAAGAATTGTGAGGATGGCACAGGACCTGGCAGTGTTTCATTCTGTTGTACATAATGTTGCTATGAGTCAGAACTGACTTGATGGTGCCTAAAAACAACAATAACAAGACAGCTGGAGAGAAGGCCACACTCAGCTCTACTCCACTTTGGGAGAAGGCAGGCTAATTGGTTTTGTTTTTTAACATAAAAAGTACATTATTTGAGAAACCTGGAAAAACCCCAAAAAAAGCACTAAAAGAGAATTAAAATCACCAACGATCCCTCAAATAAAATATAATTTGTATTAGATTCCCCTCTGGTATTTTTTTCTTATGTATTTTTTTTAATTGTGATTATGATATACAACATGGAGCCCTGGTGGTGCAGTGGCTAAAGCAATTGACTGCTAACTGAAATGTTGGTGATTTGAAACCACCAGCAGCTCCTTGGGAGAAAGATGTGGCAGTCTGCTTCTGTAGAGATTGAAAGCCTTGGAAACCCTATGGGGTCGCTATGAGTCGGAACTGACTCGATGGCAGTGGGCTTGGTTTTTTGGGTGTTATGATGTACAACAGTATCATGCAATACTACTTGATTTTAAAACTGTATTTTGTGTCAGTATTACATGGTCAAAACAACACAGGCTACAAGACATACATGGAAGATAAACAGACTTGTGCATTACACTTCACTGTGTAAGACCCTTTCTCTCAAGACATCTACTTCCAGATTACTTTTCTGTATTTTTAAACTTTAATATTTCATTAAGTGACTTATGTTTGAGGATTTAGCATTTTACATAATACCAGTCTCTATTGCCTCTGATATTATACCAATTCCTGGTTAAACCAGTATTTAATATTTAGCTTACTATAATTACTATCCACCATTTGTCTGTCAGTTTGCCGTATTATGGTGGCTTGCATGTTGCTGTGATGCTGGAAGTTATGCCACCAGTATTTCAAATACCAGCAGGGTCACCCATGGTGGACAGGTTTCAGTGGAGCTTCCAGACTAAGACTGAACAGAAAGAAGGACCTGGAGATCTACATCTGAAAAAATTAGCCAGTGAAAACCTATGGATAGCAGCGGAACATTGTCTGATATAGAATCGGAAGATGAGCCCCTAAGATTGGAAGGAACTCAAAATACAACTGAGGAAGAGCTGCCTCCTCAAAATAAAGTAGACCTTAAAGGCGTGGATGAGTGACACTTTCAGGACCTTTATTTGCTGATGTGGCAAGACTCAAAATGGGAAGAAAACACTGCAAACATCCATTAGAAATCAGAATGTGGAATGTATGAAATATGGGTGCAGGAAAATAGAAAGTCATTAAAAATAAAATGGAACCCTTGAAGATTGATATCCTAGGCATTAGTGAGCTGAAATGGACTGGTATTGGCCAATGTGAATTGGATAATCATATGGTCTACTATGCTGGGAATGACAAATTATAGAGGAATGGCCTCACATTCATTGTCAAAAAGAACATTTCAAGAGCTATCCTGAAGTACAACATTGTCAGTGATAGGATAATATCCACATGCCTACAAGGAAGATCAGTTAATGAAAATATTCAAATTTACACACCAACCACTAATGCTCAGGATGACAAAAATGAAGTTGTTACCAACTTCTACAGTCTGAAATTGATCAAACATGCAGTCAAAATGCATTGATAATTACTGGGGATTAGAATGTGAAAGGTGGAAAAAGAGAAAGATCAGTAATTGGAAAATATGGCTTGGTGATAGAAACAACGCCTGACATCGCAAGATAGAATTTTGCAAGACCAACAATTTCTTCATTGCAAATACCCTTTTTTAACAACATAAATGGCAACTATACAGGTGGACCTAGACAGATGGAATACACAGGAATCAAATCAACTACATCTGTGGAAGGAAACAGAGAAGCTCAATATCATCAGTCAGACAAGGCAAGGGGCTGACTGCAAAACAGACCATAAATTGCTCATATGCAAGTTCAGGTTGAAGCTGAAGAAAATTAAAACAAGTCTACAAGAGCCAAAGTATGACAATGAGTATAAACCAAACCAAACCAAACCCAGTGCCATCGAGTCAATTCCAACTCATAGCGACCCTATAGGACAGAGTAGAACTGCCCCATAACGTTTCCAAGGAGCGCCTGGCGGATTCAAACTGCCGACCCTTTGGTTAGAAGCCATAACACTTGACCGCTACACCACCAAGGGTTTCCTCATTAAGTATAAAAAAATAAAATTTTTTTTTTAAGTATATCCTACTTGAATTTAGAGCCCTGAATTTAGAGACCATCACAAGAATAAATTTTATGCATTGAACATTGATGATCAAAGACCAGTCGAGTTGTGGGATGACATCAAGGACATCATATGTGATGAAAACAAAAGGTCATTAAAAAGACAGGAAAGAAAGAAAACACCAAAATGGATGTCAGAAGAGACTCTGAAACTTGCTCTTGAACATAACAGCAGCTTAAGCGAATGGAAGAAATGATGAAGGGAAAGAGCTGAACAGGATATTTCAATGGGGGGATTGGATCTAGGAGACAAAGTATTATAATGAAATGTGAAAAGACTTTGAGTTAGAAAACCAAAAGAGAAGAACGTATTCAGCATTTCTCAAGCTGAAAGAAATGAAGAAAAAAATTCAAGCCTTGAGTTGCAATATTGAAGAATTCTATGGGCAAACTATTGAACAATGCAGGAAGGATCAAATGAAGATGGAAGGAATACAAACAGTCACTATACCACAAAGAAATGGTCGACGTTCAACTATATCAGGAGGTAGCATATGAACAAGAAGCCATGGTATTGAAGGAAGAAGTCCAAGCTGCTCTGAAATCATTGGGGAAAAACAAGACTCCAGGAATTGACAGAATACAAATTGAGACATTTAAACAAAGGGATCCAATGTTGCAAGTGCTCACTTGTCTATACTAGGAAATTTGGAACACAGCTACTGGCCAACTGACTGGAAGATATATTTATATATAATTATACTTTACATGAAAGTTTACAGAGCAAATTAGTTTCTCATTAAACAATTAATATAGGAATTCTTTTGTGCCAACCCAAACATGTGTCACAGTCTCCCCTTTTTGGCTTTGGGTTCCCCATTTCCATTCATACAGTTTTCCTGTCCTTTCCTGCCTTCTCTTTGCTTTTGGGCTGGTGTCCGCATTTAGTCTCCTATACATGACTGAATTACATGTGTTATTGTTTTATAGGCCCGGCTAACCTTTGGCTGAAGGGTAAACTTCAGTAGTGACTTCAGTACTGAGTTAAAAGGGTGTCTGGTGGCCATACTCTCGAGGCTTCTCTAGTCTCTGTGAGACCAGTAAATCTGGTCTTTTTTTTGTGAGTTTGAATTTTGTTCTACATTCTTCTGCCTCTCTGTTTGGGACCCTCTGCTGTGATCACTGTCAGAAGAGATCCATATTTGTGCCCATTCCAAAGAAAGGTGACCTAACAGAATGTGGAAATTAAACAATATCATTAGTATCACATGCAAGTAAATTTATGCTGAAGATCATTCAAAAGTGACTGCAGCAGTACATTGACAGGGAAGTGCCAGAAATTCAAGCCAGATTCAGAAGAAAATGTGGAATGAGCTACATCATTGCTGATATCAGATGAATCTTGGCTGAAAGCAGAGAATACCAGAAAGATCTTCATCTGTGTTTTATTGACTATGCAAAAGCATTCTATTGTGTGGATCATAATAAATTATGGATAACATTGTGAAGAATGGGAATTCCAGAACACTTAATTGTGTTCATGAGGAACTTGTACATACCCAAGAGGCAGTCATTTGAACAGACCAAGGGACACTGCGTCATTTAAAACGAGGAAAGATGTGTGTCAGGGTTGTTTCTTTTCACTAAACTCATCCAATTGGTATACTGAGCAAATAATCTGAGAAGCTGGACTACGTGAAGAAGAGCATGGCATCAGCATTAGAGGAAAACAGGTTAACAACCTGCGTTATGCAGATGACGCAACCTTCCTTGCTGAAAGTGCAGAGGACTTGAAGCACTTACTGATGAAGTTCATAGACTACAGCCTTCAGTATGGATTGCACCTCAACATAAGGAAACAAAAATCCTCACAACTGGACCAATAAGAAACATCATAATAAATGGAAAAATATTAACCCAGCACATTGTATAACACTTAATAGTTATCAGTCATTAATGGAGAACTTTTTTAAAACTAAATGATACTACCATTATGTTTCAGCATGTGTATTGAAACAGACTCCTATACATTCTCAGTTTTTCACAGATTTGCTATTATGACCCAAAAAGTCTTCCTTCTTCTCTTAATTTTGCAATCTTGTAACTTGATTTTCTTCAAACAGAAGCATGAAAATTTTGCAATGAACAGAACAATACTTTCCTTTCACAAACACTGCAAAATCACATTTTTCTTATTATGAATATTCAAAGATAGACCCATTTTTAGGAAATACTGGTGGTGTGCTCTTTGTCATTAAAAAGCACACACACACACACACAAAAAAAAACATTGCCGTCAAGTCAATTCCAACTCATAGTGACCCTATAGGACAGAGTAAAACTGCCCATAGTGTTTCCAAGGAGTGCTTGATGGATTTGAACTGCCGACCTTTTGCTAGCAGCCATAGCTCTTAACCACTACGCTACCAGGATTTCCCTTTGTCAATAAGAAGGAAGGAAGGGAGGGAGAGAGGGAGGGACTGAAGGAGGGAGGGGGGCAGGCAGGCATTTTTTTTCTTTGCTTGGCATTTGTCTTTTTTGGTTTTTCTTCTTTGCCTTCTGAGAAATTTCCTACCTCCACTTCCCCATCAAGATTGATACAGAAGGTCTTAGCAATAGTCCTGAGTGTCATGGAAGAGATATTTGTTTCTCTGGCTCTCCAAATCTGAAAGTCTGTCATAACAACTAATTACTAAACATAGAATCAATGTTACTTCTTTGGGTATGACAATATTTTCTAGATTTTCCTTCTTTGCAGAATCAGAATGCCAAAGCACCAAGGGAATCTGAAGTCTTTTTGTACACTTCTCCTCTAGTGAACTTTCAGTTCTTGAAACACAGAAGCTATTCTTGACCCACTGCTTACTTTTTTTCCATTTGTGATTTTTTTCCAAAAATTTTCATCTTTGCTGTTTATGAATGTCTGGGTATCCCGTTCTTCATACCATATTGTGGTATAGATATGACTTCTTTTACTTCCTTTCAAGTTGGCTCGAGTTACATGGTGTTCTCGTCCTTCTTCCCTTCATTTTGCAATCTTGTAACTTGATCTTCTTCAAGCAGAAGCATGCTTATTTTTCCAATGGAACAGATCAGTATTTTCCAGTACACTAAAAGGGCAATCGATCTCAGGTTATTTTTCTGATTCAGGTATATGTTTATCATACTTGTCTTGATTTTTTAGACCATAATCACAGGTATCACAAAAGAGTAAAAAACAAACTATTTCTACTGCCCCCTCCTTGTTTTCTACTAGAAAGGAGATTAAAATCATTAGAATCTGTATCTTATTTTCCACAAAAATATGAGTTTTCAATGTCAAAATACTGAGGACAGTCTCTTGAATTTTCCTTTAGCAGCAGAAGTCTTACAACCCTCCAGATAGAAATCCCAGGAAGGCTAAGAATCAAACAGAGGGTTATATCTGAAAGGGCTGTGACCCGGGGAGAGGTTGAGCATTATGAAGGTGCTATGCTTCTCCAGTGACTCTGATCTGGTAGAGGTGATGAGGATGGAAGCAGTGGCAGCATTACACAGAGCATCCAGTTGCCCAGCTGGGGAGCAGACTTGCCTGGAGACTTCAACGTGGGAGCCACTGTGGGCTCCGGGGTTGGGATGGAACCCACATCATAGAAGCTATGAAAACTCTAGCTGGCTCAGCCATGGGTCTTACCAGCTTGGAAATTCACCCACAAGTGTCTTTTTGCCTTGTTTTTCACTTTCTTAGGTTTTCGGTTCCCTATCACTAGGTTTTTAGACTCTACAATAGAACCGTAAACCCCTCATGAATACTACTGGCCACATAGTAAAAATCTAATGTTTTGTTTTATTGGGGCCACCTCTACTGGAATCCTCTGTTTTCCTTCTACAGTTTCATTGGACAGTCATCTGGTAAGACCCTGAAAGTTTGCTGGGGTCCCATTAAGTGTCATATCAATAAGGTTTCTGTAGGAATTTTATCTTTGAAGAAAATGAACAGCCCCAATCATCAGACTTAGATGGAGGTGGAGAAATAAGTCCAAATACCAACATTATTAGACGTGAGCATCAGCAGGGATTGTGTCACCATTCTGTTAGACAGATTTTTTACTTCATCACTCTTTCCGATATGGCAGTCTTCCTCAACTTCTGCTGTTCCTGCTGTCCTGAAACCTAGAGATTCTCTGTCACACTGGGATACCTCAGAATAACCCTCGAGTTTCCAGTGCAGTTCTGGGAGAGGTGGTCTCCTGGAGAGGTAAGGGGACCTGGGGATTAGCCGTTCTTTGTACGGACTTTTTAAACGACTTCCTTATTTTCAGCATCATTCCTTAGCCCCACCTTCTGAGGTACCAAATTTTGTCCTGAGCACTTCCTGACCAGTAGCCTAAATCAGTATACTTTTGTGGCAACACCTCTATTAGCACTTAAATTAGGAAGGAGCAGCTTGTTGTTGTTTCGTTCTGACTCGTAGCGACCCTATGCACAACAGAAAAAAACTGCCTGGTCCTGCACCATCCTCACAATCCTTGTTATGCTTGAGCCCGTTGTTGCAGCCACCTTGTCAATCCATCTCATTGAGGGTTTTTCTCCTTTTCACTGACCCTCTACTTTACCAAGCATGATGTGATGTCCTTCCCCAGGGACTGATCTCTCCTGATAACATGTCCAAAGTATGTGAGACAAAATCTCACCATCTTTGCTTCTAAGGAGCATTCTGGTTGTACTTCTTCCAGGACAGATTTATCTGTTCTTTTGGCAGTCCATGGTATATTCAGTATTCTTCACCACCACCACAATTCAAAGGCATCAATTCTTCTCTGATCTTCCTTATTCATCATTCAGCTTTCACATGCATATGAGGCGATAGAAAACACCATGGCTTGGGTCAGATGCACCTTAGTCTTCAAGGTGACATCTTTGCTTTTTAACACTTTTAAGAGGTATTTTACAACAGATTTGCCCAATGCAATGCCTCATTTGATTTCTTGACTCCTGTTTCCATGGGTGTTGATTATGATTGGAGTAAAATGAAATTCTTGGCAACTTCAACTTTTTCTCTATTTATCATGATATTGCTTATTTGTCCTGCTGTGAAGACTTTTGTTTTCTTTATGTCGAAGTGTAATCCATTCTGAAGGCTGTGGTCTTTGATCTTCATCAGTAAGTGCTTCAAGTCCTTTTCATTCTCTGCAAGCAAGGTTGTTTTTAGATACCATCAAATATAGAGGAGCTGAAATGTGGTGTAGCGGCTCAGTAGTAGAATTTTGCCTTCCATATAGGAGACCTGGAACACAACAATGATCCCCAATGAATCATGGGGATGGCCCAGGACCAGGCAGCTTTTTGCTCTGTTGTTCATGGGCTTAAGTCGGGGGCAAACTGTACGGCAGTTAACAACAACAACAGAGGAGCTAAAACACTTGTTTTCTAGCTTCCAGAAATGTGCTGACATATTTCCATTCTGTTTCTTTTCCCATTTTCTTTATCACTGTTTCCTTTAAAAATAACATTAACCTTTGGGACACAGCAAAGGCAGTTCTCACAGTTCAATTTATAGCAATAAATACATATATCAAAAAAGAAGAAAGGGAGAAAATCAAAATGTTACCTATACAACTTGAACAAATAGAAAGACAGCAGCAAAAGAAGCCCACAGCCACGGGGGAGAAAGGAGAAAATAAAAATCAGAGCAGAAATAAATGAAATCGAGAATAGAAAAACAATAAAATCAACAAAACCAAAAGTTGGTTCTTTGAAAGGATCAACAAAATCAACAAACCATTGACCAAACTGACAAAAGAAAAACAGGAGAGAAAGCAAATAACTCAAATAAGAAATAAAATATGGGGCATTAAAATGGACCCAACCGAAACAAAAAGGATCATAACAGAGTACTATGAAAAACTGTACTCCAACAAATTTGAAAAGCTAGAGGAAATGGACAAATTTCTAGAAACACACTACTTGCCTAAACCAACACAAACTGAGGTAGAAAATATGACCAGACCCATAATAAGAGAAGAGATTGAACATGTAATTAAAAAAAAAAACTCCCAACAACAAAAAAAAATTCTTAGCCCACATGGCCTTATGGGTGAATTCTACCAAACATTCAGAGAATATCTTGCACCAGTACTACTCAAACTATTTCAGAACACAGAAAAGGAAGGAATACTTCCAAATTCACTCTATGAAACCAGCATAACCCTGATACCAAAACCAGGCAAAAACACCACACAAAAGATTACAGACAAATATCTCTCATGAATATGCAAAAATTTTCCAACAAAATTCTAGCCAATAGAATTCAGCATCATATAAAAAAAAAATACATCATGACCAAGTGGGACTCATACCAGGTATGCAAAGATTGTTCAACATTAGAAAATCAATCAATGTAATCCATCACATAAATAAAAGAATCACATGATCATCTCAATCGACACAGAAAAGGCATTCGATAAAGTTCAACACCCATTTCTGATAAAAAAAAAAAACTCTCAATAAAATAGGAATAGAAGGGAAATTTCTCAACGTAATATAGGGCATCCATACAAACCAAGAGCTGACATTATTGTCAACTAAGAGAGGCTGAAAACATTCCCCGAGAACAGAAAAAGAAAACAAACAAACCCATTAGGGTTGAGTCGATTCTGACTCACAGCAACCCTAAAAGACAGGGTAGAACTATCCTATAAGACCTCCAAAGAGTGGAGAGAGTGGATTCGAACCACCAACCTTTAGGTTAGCAGCCAAATGCTTAAGCACAGTGCCACCAGGGCTCCAAAAGGCATCCAAATTGGTAAGGAAGAAGTAAAACTATCCCTGTTCGTGGATAATATGATACTATACATAGAGAACTCAAAAGACTCCATAAGAAAACCACTGGAACTAATAGAAAGATTCAGCAGAGTGGTAGGATATAAAATCAGCATACAAAAATCAGTTGGATTCCTATACAGCAATAAAGAGAACTATGAAAATGAAATCAGGAAAGCAATACCTTTTATAATAGCCCCTAGAAAAATAAGATAATTAGGAATAAATAAAATCAGTGACGTAAAAGATGTATACAAAGAAAACTACAAAATCCTACCTCAAGAAACCAAAAGAGACCCACATAAATGGAAAAACATACCATGCTCATGAACAGGTAGACTTAACATTGTGAACATGTCAATTTTACCCAAAGCAATCTACAAATACAATGCAATCCCTACCCAAATACCAAGAGCATTCTTCAACAAGATGGAAGAACTAATCATTAACTTTATATGGAAAGGAAAGAGGCCCTGAATAAGCAAAACACTTTTGAAGGAGAGTAGTAATGTACAAGGACAGAACTACCTGACCTAAGAACCTATTATACAGCTATGGTAGTCAAAACAGCCTGGTAATGGTACAATGACAGATGCATCGACCAACGCAACATAATTGAGAACCCAGGCGAAAATTCATTCACCTACGGTCACCTGATCTTCAACAAAGGCCCAAAGTCCGTTAAATGGGGAAAAGACAGTCTTTTTAACAAATGATGCTGGTAAAACTGTATGTCAATCTGCAAAAAAATGAGACAGAACCCATACTTAACACCATACGTGAAAACTAATTCAAAATGGATCAAAGACCTAACAATAAAACAAACAAACAAACAAAAAGATCATGGAAGAAAAAATAGGGTCAACACTAGAGGCCCTAATACACAGCATAAACAGGTTACAAACCATAACTAACAATACACGAACAACAGAAGATAAGCTAGATAAATGGAATCTTCCAAAAATTAAACATGCTCATCAAACGATTTCACCAAAAGAGTAAAAAGAGAACTTACAGCCTGGGAAAAACTTTTGCCTATGGCAAATACGGCAAAGGTCTAATCTCTAAAATCTGTAGGAAAATCCAACACCTCTAAAACAAAAAGATAAATAACTCAGTTTAAAAATGGGCAAAGGATATGAACACCAAAGACATTCAAGGGGCTAATAGACACATAGGGAAATGCTCACAATCACTAGCCATTAAAAAACAGCCATTAGAGAAATGCAAATCAAAACTCCAATGAGGGGGGGCGGAGCCAAGATGGCGGACTAGGCAGACGCTACCTCGGATCCCTCTTACAACAAAGACACGGAAAAACAAGTGAATCGATCACATACATAATAATCTACGAACCCTGAACAACAAACACAGATTTAGAGACGGAGAACGAACTAATATGGGGAAGCAGCGATTGTTTCCAGAGCCTGGAGCCAGCGTACCAGTCAGGTACGGCACAAGCACAGAGAGCGGCTCCACCCCCCTGAACTAACCCCGGGAGGGGGACCAGCCGGTTCCACGGGCGGCGTGGGACACAGCCGGTAGGAGAAGTCCCCGGGAGGCAGTGACTGGTCTTGGAGCAGAAAGAGCAGCGTCCACGACGGGGAACCGTCCCGCAGGGATTTGGACTGGAAGCAGGTACGGCATAAACACGGAGAGTTGCTCCACCCCCCTGAACTAACCCCGGGAAGGGGACCAGCCGGGTCGTGCGGGCGGCGTGGGACTCAGCCGGTAGGAGAAGTCCCTGGGAGGCAGCGACTGGTATTGGAGCAGGGAGAACAGCGTCCCAGTCGGGACACTCGGTCACGGCACAAGCACGGGGACCTGCTCCACCCATCTGAACTAACCCCGGGAGGAGGCCCAACTGGTTCTCGGAGGCGGCACGGCCACGCGGCTGGAGGGACGAGAAGTCCCCGGGAGGCAGCGACTGATTTTGGAGTCGAGAGTGCACTGTTCCAGTAGGGGAGCCTTGACGCTGGGCGTAGGGCTGGAAGCGGAGGATCTGACTGTGACTCCAGCGGGCCAGACCCCCCCGGGGGCAATCTCCACACAGCCAGCACACATAGGCGACGTGCCCCGCGGGAGTCTCAGATATAATAGTCATTCCAAGCAAGACAAGCAACTCTGGCTATATTCTGAGGTGCTACTCTCCTATCTCTCTGTTCCCTCCCCCACCCTCCCCAGGCGGCTTCATTAACATCTGAATACCCTGAGCCAGAGGGAGAACTCTGATAGGGATCTGACTGCATTTTTTTTTTAGGGGATTTTCTGAAAAAACTAGTTTCCCAGTGATGGCTCGGAGACAACAATCCATATCAAACCACTTAAAGAAGCAGGCCATGACAGCTTCTCCAACCCCCCAAACAAAAGAATCAAAATCTTTCCCAAATGAAGATACAATCTTGGAATTATCAGATACAGAATATAAAAAACTAATTTACAGAATGCTTAATGATATCACAAATGAAATTAGGATAACTGCAGAAAAAGCCAAGGAACACACTGATAAAACTGTTGAAGAACTCAAAAAGATTATTCAAGAACATAGTGGAAAAATCAATAAGTTGCAAGAATCCATAGAGAGACAACATGTAGAAATCCAAAAGATTAACAATAAAATAACAGAATTAGACAACGCACTAGGAAGTCAGAGGAGCAGACTCGAGCAATTAGAATGCAGACTGGGACATCTGGAGGACCAGGGAATCAACACCAACATAGCTGAAAAAAAATCAGATAAAAGAATTAAAAAAAAATGAAGAAACCCTAAGAATCATGTGGGACTCTATCAAGAAGGATAACCTGCGGGTGATTGGAGTCCCAGAACAGGGAGGGAGGACAGAAAACACAGAGAAAATAGTTGAAGAACTCCTGACAGAAAACTTCCCTGACATTATGAAAGACGAAAGGATATATATCCAAGATGCTCATCGAACCCCATTTAAGATTGATCCAAAAAGAAAAACACCAAGACATATTATCATCAAACTCACCAAAACCAAAGATAAACAGAAAATTTTAAAAGCAGCCAGGGAGAAAAGAAAGGTTTCCTTCAAGGGAGAATCAGTAAGAATATGTTCTGACTACTCAGCAGAAACCATGCAGGCAAGAAGGGAATGGGACAACATATACAGAACACTGAAGGAGAAAAACTGCCAGCCAAGGATCATATATCCAGCAAACCTCTCTCTGAAATATGAAGGCGAAATTAAGATATTTACAGACAAACACAATTTTAGAGAATTTGCAAAAACCAAACCAAAGCTACAAGAAATACTAAAGGATATTGTTTGGTCAGAGAACCAATAATATCAGATATCAGCACAACACAAGGTCACAAAACAGAACGTCCTGATATCAACTCAAATAGGGAAATCACAAAAACAAATTAAGATTAATTAAAAAAAAATACACATAACAGGGAATCATGGAAGTCAATAGGTAAAAGATCACAATAATCAAAAAGAGGGACTAAATACAGGAGGCATTGAACTGCCATATGGAGAGTGATACAAGGCGATATAGAACAATACAAGCTAGGTTTTTACTTAGAAAAATAGGGGTAAATAATAAGGTAACCACAAAAAGGTATAACAACTCTATAACTCAAGATAAAAACCAAGGAAAACGTAACGACTCAACTAACATAGTCAAGCACTATGAAAATGAGGATCTCACAATTTACTAAGAAAAACGCCTCAGCACAAAAAAGTATGTGGAAAAATGAAATTGTCAACAACACACATAAAAAGGCATCCAAATGACAGCACTAAAAACTTATTTATCTACAATTACCCTGAATGGAAATGGACTAAATGCACCAATAAAGAGACAGAGAGTCACAGACTGGATAAAGAAACACGATCCATCTATATGCTGCCTACAAGAGACACACCTTAGACTTCGAGACACAAACAAACTAAAACTCAAAGGATGGAAAAAAGTATATCAAGCAAACAATAAGCAAAAAAGAAGAGGAGTAGCAATATTAATTTCTGACAAAATAGACTTTAGACTTAAATCCACCACAAAGGATAAAGAAGGACACTATATAATGATAAAAGGGACAATTGATCAGGAAGACATAACCATATTAAATATTTATGCACCCAATGACAGGGCTGCAAGATACATAAATCAAATTTTAACAGAATGGAAAAGCGAGATAGATACCTCCACAATTATAGTAGGAGACTTCAACACACCACTTTCGGAGAAGGACAGGACATCCAGTAAGAAGCTCAACAGAGACACGGAAGATCTAATTACAACAATCCACCAGCTTGACCTCATTGACTTATACAGAACTCTCCACCCAACTGCTGCAAAATATACTTTTTTTTCTAGCGCACATGGAACATTCTCTAGAATAGACCACATATTAGGTCATAAAACAAACCTTTGCAGAGTCCAAAACATCGAAATATTACAAAGCATCTTCTCAGACCACAAGGCAATAAAACTAGAGATCAATAACAGAAAAACTAGGGAAAAGAAATCAAATACTTGGAAAATGAACAACACCCTTCTGAAAAAAGACTGGGTTATAGAAGACATCAAGGAGGGAATAAGGAAATTCATAGAAAGCAACGAGAATGAAAATACTTCCTATCAAAACCTCTGGGACACAGCAAAAGCAGTGCTCAGAGGCCAATTTATATCAATAAATGCACACATACAAAAAGAAGAAAGAGCCAAAATCAGAGAACTGTCCCTACAACTTGAACAAATAGAAAGTGAGCAACAAAAGAATCCATCAGGCACCAGAAGAAAACAAATAATAAAAATTAGAGCTGAACTAAATGAATTAGAGAACAGAAAAACAATTGAAAGAATTAACAAAGCCAAAAGCTGGTTCTTTGAAAAAATTAACAAAATTGATAAACCATTGGCTAGACTGACTAAAGAAATACAGGAAAGGAAACAAATAACCCGAATAAGAAATGAGAAGGACCACATCACAACAGAACCAAATGAAATTAAAAGAATCATTTCAGATTATTATGAAAAATTGTACTCTAACAAATTTGAAAACCTAGAAGAAATGGATGAATTCCTGGAAAAACACTACCTACCTAAACTAACACATTCAGAAGTAGAACAACTAAATAGACCCATAACAAAAAAAGAGATTGAAACGGTAATCAAAAAACTCCCAGCAAAAAAAAGCACTGGCCCGGATGGATTCACTGCAGAGTTCTACCAAACTTTCAGAGAAGAGTTAACACCACTACTACTAAAGGTATTCCAAAGCATAGAAAATGACGGAATACTACCCAACTCATTCTATGAAGCCACCATCTCCCTGATACCAAAACCAGGTAAAGACATTACAAAAAAAGAAAATTATAGACCTATATTCCTCATGAACATTGATGCAAAAATCCTCAACAAAATTCTAGCCAATAGAATCCAACCACACATCAAAAAAATAATTCACCCTGATCAAGTGGGATTTATTTTATTTTTTTTTTATGCAAGGCTGGTTTAATATGAGAAAAACCATTAATGTAATCCATCACATAAATAAAACAAAAGACAAAAACCACATGATCTTATCAATTGATGCAGAAAAGGCATTTGACAAAGTCCAACACCCATTTATAATAAAAACTCTCACCAAAATAGGAATTGAAGGAAAATTCCTCAACATAATAAAGGGCATCTATGCAAAGCCAACAGCCAATATCACTCTAAATGGAGAGAACCTGAAAGCATTTCCCTTGAGAACGGGAACCAGACAAGGATGCCCTTTATCACCGCTCTTATTCAACATCGTGTTGGAAGTCTTAGCCAGGGCAATTAGGCTAGACAAAGAAATAAAAGGTATCCGGATTGGCAAGGAAGAAGTAAAGTTATCACTATTTGCAGATGACATGATTATATACGCAGAAAACCCTAAGGAATCCTCCAGAAAACTACTGAAACTAATAGAAGAGTTTGGCAGAGTCTCAGGTTATAAAATAAACATACAAAAATCACTTGGATTCCTCTACATCAACAAAAAGAACACCGAAGAGGAAATCACCAAATCAATACCATTCACAGTAGCCCCCAAGAAGATAAGATACTTAGGAATAAATCTTACCAAGGATGTAAAAGACCTATACAAAGAAAACTACAAAGCTCTACTACAAGAAATTCAAAAGGACATACTTAAGTGGAAAAACATACCCTGCTCATGGATAGGAAGACTTAACATAGTAAAAATGTCTATTCTACCAAAAGCCATCTATACATTTAACGCACTTCCGATCCAAATTCCAATGACATATTTTAAGGGGATAGAGAAACAAATCACCAATTTCATATGGAAGGGAAAGAAGCCCCGGATAAGCAAAGCACTACTGAAAAAGAAGAAGAAAGTGGGAGGCCTCACCTTACCCGACTTCAGAACCTATTATACAGCCACAGTAGTCAAAACAGCCTGGTATTGGTACAACAACAGACACATAGACCAATGGAACAGAATTGAGAACCCAGACATAGATCCATCCACGTATGAGCAGCTGATATTTGACAAAGGACCAGTGTCAATTAACTGGGGAAAACATAGCCTTTTTAACAAGTGGTGCTGGCATAACTGGATATCCATTTGCAAAAAAATGAAACAGGACCCATACCTCACACCATGCACAAAAACTAACTCCAAGTGGATCAAAGACCTAAACATAAAGACTAAAACGATAAAGATCATGGAAGAAAAAATTGGGACAACCCTAGGAGCCCTAATACAAGGCATAAACAGAATACAAAACATTACCAAAAATGATGAAGAGAAACCTGATAACTGGGAGCTCCTAAAAATCAAACACCTATGCTCATCTAAAGACTTCTCCAAAAGAGTAAAAAGACCACCAACAGACTGGGAAAGAATTTTCAGCTATGACATCTCTGACCAGCGCCTGATCTCTAAAATCTACATGATTCTGTCAAAACTCAACCACAAAAAGACAAACAACCCAATCAAGAAGTGGGCAAAGGATATGAACACACATTTCACTAAAGAAGATATTCAGGCAGCCAACAGATACATGAGAAAATGCTCTCGATCATTAGCCATTAGAGAAATGCAAATTAAAACTACGATGAGATTCCATCTCACACCAGCAAGGCTGGCATTAATCCAAAAAACACAAAATAATAAATGTTGGAGAGGCTGCGGAGAGATTGGAACTCTCATACACTGCTGGTGGGAATGTAAAATGGTACAACCACTTTGGAAATCTATCTGGCGTTATCTTAAACACTTAGAAATAGAACTACCATACATCCCAGAAATCCCACTCCTAGGAATATACCCTAGAGATACAAGAGCCTTCATACAAAAAGATATATGCACACCCATGTTTATTGCAGCTCTGTTTACAATAGTAAAAAGTTGGAAGCAACCAAGGTGTCCATCAACAGATGAATGGGTAAATAAATTGTGGTATATTCACACAATGGAATACTACGCATCGATAAAGAACAGCGACGAATCTGTGAAACATTTCATAACATGGAGGAACCTGGAAGGCATTATGCTGAGCGAAATGAGTCAGAGGCAAAAGGACAAATATTGTATAAGACCACTATTATAAGATCTTGAGAAATAGTAAACCTGAGAAGAACACATACTTTTGTGATTACGAGGGGGGGAGGGAGGGAGGGTCGGAGAGGGTTTTTTATTGATTAATCAGTAGATAAGAAATGCTTTAGGTGAAGGGAAAGACAACACTCAATACATGGAAGGTCAGCTCAATTGGAGTGGACCAAAAGCAAAGAAGTTTCCGGGATAAAATGAATGCTTCAAAGGTCAGCGGAGCAAGCGCGGGGGTCTGGGGAACATGGTTTGCGGGGACTTCTAAGTCAATTGGCAAAATAATTCTATTATGAAATCATTCTGCATCCCACTTTGAAATGTGGCGTCTGGGGTCTTAAATGCTAACAAGCGGCCATCTAAGATGCAGCAATTGGTCTCAACCCACCTGGAGCAAAGGAAAATGAAGAACACCAAGGGCACACGACAACTAAGAGCCCAAGAGACAGAAAGGGCCACATGAACCAGAGACCTACATCATCCTGAGACCAGAAGAACTAGTTGGTGCCCGGCCACAATCGATGACTGCCCTGACAGGGAGCACAGCAGAGGACCCCTGAGGGAGCAGGAGATCAGTGGGATACAGACCCCAAATTCTCATAAAAAGACCAAACTTAATGGTCTGACTGAGACTGGAGGAATCCCGGCGGCCATGCTCCCCAGACCTTCTGTTGACACAGGACAGGAACCATCCCCGAAGACAACTCATCAGAAATGAAAGGGACTGGTCAGCGGGTGGGAGAGAGACGCTGATGAAGAGTGAGCTAATTATATCAGGTGGACACTTGAGAGTGTGTTGGCAACTCTTGTCTGGAGGGGGGATGGGAGGATAGAGAGAGAGGGAAGCTGGCAAAATTGTCACGAAAGGAGAGACTGAAAGGGCTGACTCAAGAGGGGGAGAGCAAGTGGGAGTAGGGAGTGAGATGTATATAAACTTATATGTGACAGACTGATTGGATTTGTAAACGTTCACTTGAAGCTTAATAAAAGTTATTAAAAAAAAAACTCCAATGAGATACCATCTCACCCTGACATTACTGGGAAGAATTAAAAAAAAAAAGTAACAAATGTTGGAGAGCCTGTGGGGAGATAGGAACTGTTACACAAAATGGTACAACCATTTAGGAAAACGATATAGCACTTCCTTAAAAAACTAGAAATAGAAATACCACACAATCTAGCAACCCCACTCCTAGGAATATATTTGAGAGGAATAAGAGCCATCTCACGAACACCCATATGCACATCCATGTTCATTGCAGCGTTATTCACAATAGCAAAAAGATGGAAACAACCTAAGTTCCCATCAACAGATGATGGATAAACAAACTATGGTACATACACACAGTGGAATACTACACAACAATAAAGAACAATGATGAATCTGAGAAATATCTCTTAACATAGATGAATCTGGAGAGCATTATACTGAGTGAAATAAGTCAATCACAAAAGGACAAATATTGTATGGGACCACTGTTATAAAAACTCATAAAAAAGTTTATACGCAAAAAGAAACAATCTTTGGTGGATACAAGGAAGCGGAATGGTGGGGAAGGGAAAACACTAAATAGACAACAGGTAAGGCGTAACTTTGGTGAAGGGTAAGAGTGCGCAATACTGGAGAAGCCAGCACAACTTGACCAAGGCAAGGTTGTGGGAGCTTCAAAGACACATTCAAACTCCCTGAGGGACTGAATTACTGGGCTGAAGGCTGCGGATCATGGTCTTGGGGAACATCTAGCTCAATTGGCATAACATTTTTTTTTTAGTTTGTAAAGAAAACGTTGTATATTCTACTTTGGTGAGTAGCATCTGGGGCCTTAAAATCTTTTCAGGGGCCATCTAAGATACTCCACTGTTCCTGCCCCATCTGGAGCAAGGGAGAATGAAGAAAACCAAAGATGGAAGGGAAAGATTAGTGCAAAGGACTAATGGACCACAACTACCACAGCCTCCACCAGACTGAATCCAGCACAACTAGATCGTGACCAGCTACCACCACCGACTCCTCTGACAGGTCCTGGACAGAGCTGGATAAAAACATAGAATAAAATTATAACTCACTATAAAAGACCAGACTTACTTGTCTGACAGAGACTGAAGAAACCCTGAGAGTATGGCCCCCGGACACCCTTTTAACTCAGTACAGAAGTTACTCCTGAGGTTCACCCTCGAGTCAAAGATTAATCCATTGCCATCAAGTGGATTCTGACTCATAGCGACCCTATACAACAGAATAGAGCTGCCTCATAGGGTTTTCAAGGAGTGGGGGGTGGATTCAAACTGCTGACCTTTTGGTTAACAGCCATAGCACTTAACCACTGTGTAAACAAAGATTAGACAGGCCCATAAAACAAAATGAGACTAAGTGGGCACACCAACCTAGGGGAAAGGATAAGAATGCAGGAGAGGACAGGAAAGCTGACAGTGGGGAACCCAAGGTCGAGAAGAGGAGAGTGTTGATAAGTCGTGTGGTTGGCAACCAATATCGCAAAACAATATGCATATTAATTGTTTAATGAAAAACTAATTTGCTTTTTAAACCTTCATCTAAAGTGCAATAAAAAAATTTAAAAGATTACAGCCATTAAAAAAAAGCAAGAGTGGCAATTCTAATCTCAGATAAAATGGACTTTAAAACAAAATCCACCATAAAAGACAAGGACGTACACTGCATAATGATTAAAACGACAATCTACCTTGAGGACATAACAGTAATAAATATCTCTGCACGCAATGACTGGTCTCCAAAATACATAAAACAAACTTTAACGGCGTTGAAAAGGGAAATTGACAGTTTCGCAGTAATAGTAGGAGGCTTTAATAATTAATTTTTTCAACACACCACTCTTGGTAAACACAGAACATCTAGAAAGAAACTCAACAAAGAGATACAGAAGATATAAAGGTGACAATCAACAAACTTGACCTCCTAGACATATATAGAACCCTCCACCTCAGAGCAGCAAACTACATTCTTTTCCAACGCACATGGAAAGTTCTCCAGAATAGACCACATCTTAGGCCACAACGCAACCCTCAACAAAATTCAAAACATTGAGATAATACAAAGCATCTTTTCTGATCATACAGTCACTGTAAGGAAGAGAATTGGTCGATGTTCAGCCATTTCAGGAAGTTGCATATGATCAAGAACCAACTGTACTGAAGGAAGAAGTCCAAGCTGCACTGAAGGCATTGGCAAAAAAAAAAAAAAAAAAAAAAACAAGGCTCCAAGAATTGAAGGAATACCAATGGGAGATAATTCAACAAATGGATGCAGCTTGGAAGGCACTCAGTTTTCTACGCCAAGAAATTTGGAAAACAGCTACCTGGCCAACCAACTGAAAGAGATCCATATTTGTGCCTGTTTCAAAGGAAGATAATCCAACAGAAAGAAAATTATTGAACAATATCACTAATATCACACACAAGTAAAATTTTGCTGAAGATAATTCAAAAATGGTTGTAGCAGTACATGGACAGGGAGTTGCCAGAAGTGCAAGCCAGATTCAGAAGAGGACATGGAATGAGGTATATCAGTGATGATGTCAGATTGATCTTGGCTGAAAGCAAAGAATATCAGAAAGATGTTCACCTGTGTTTTATTGACTATGCAAAGGCATTCAGCTTTGTGGATCATAACAAATTATGGAAAACATTGTGAAGAATGGGAATTCCAGAACACTTAATTGTGCTCATGAGGAACCTGTATGTAGACCAAGAGGCAGTTGTTGGAACAGAATGGACTATGCCTCAACATACAGAAAACAAAAACCCTCACAACTGAACCAATAAGGAACATCATGAGAAATGGAGAAAAGATTGATGTTGTCAAGGATTTCATTTTACTTGGATCCACAATCAAAACCTATGGAAGCAGCAGTCAAGAAATTAAATGACATGTTGCATTGAGCAAATCTGCTACAAAAGACTTCTTTAAGGTGTTAAAAAGCAAAGATGTCATTTTGAGGACTAAGACGCAACTGACCCAAGCAATGGTGTTTTCAATCACCTCATATGCATGTGAACGCTGGATAACGAATAAGGAAGACTGAAGAAGAATTGATGCCTTTGAATTACGGTGTTGTTGAAGAATACTGACTATACCATGAACTGCCAAAAGAATGAACAAGTCTGTCCTGGAAGAAGTATAGCAAAAATGCTCCTTAGAAGCGAGGATGGTGAAACTTTGTCTCACGTACTTTGGACGTGCTATCAGGAGGGACCAGTCTCTGGAGAAGGACATCATGCTTGGTAAAGTAAAAGGTCAGCTAAAAAGAGGAAGACCCTCGTGGAGACAGATTGACAGGGTGCCTGCAACAATTGACTAGAACATAGCAAAGATTGTGAGGATGGCACAGGACCAGGCAGTGTTTTATTCCGTTGTACATGGGGTCGCCATGAGTAGGAACTGACTGGATGGCACCTAACAAAAACAACACTTCTCCCACCAGCCACATGGACAAAATGTGGCTTTCTTGTTCAATTTCACCAACTTTCCCTCTAAGAACCAGGGAGCCTTTTGTAGCCAGACTGTGCTTCTCATTCTGACTGGGGTTTTGCATCTCAGGGTGTGCTTCTCACCTTAGAGAAGTATACTTTGCCAGCCCTATTGAGAGCCATGGTCACAAGAATCCTCTCTCCTTTTCCTCCCATATGTACTCCAATTTGATCATCATTTTGGATACTCGTTACACCTATTTTGTAGTTTGAGTTTTTTATTGAAACCGGGAGTCCACTAAAATGGAATTCACATTCTTATTTCTCAGTTTCCTGGGTGTGTTTCGGTGACATTTATAACAAAATGCTTTGAGTGGGAATTTTTGATGATCTCTTTCAGGAAGTTGAAGTAATATAGTTTTCAGACCTCCCTCTCACTTTCACATCTTCACATTTTACCCAGTTTCTAAAGCCAAGCAAGAACCAAATAACAGAAAGATTTACATGATCCAGCTGTGCTATTGAATGAAGAATTTTTCCTTGTGTTTGAGACCTTGATGAAGCAAGTTTTTCACGGACAGAAGTCAGTTTTGGTCAGAGAACCCATGGGCAACTCTCTGCCTTTATTATACTCAATCCCGCTTCCAATTTTGTGTGTCAAGAACTCAGAAAAGGAGGGTAAGAATGGTCACTGAATTATACATGTAGAAATTGTTGAACTGGTGTATGTTCTGCTGTCTATATTCTCAATGACAACAACAAAAATAAAATAAATTATATTAAAAAAAAAGTTTAACCCCAAGGAATAGATGCTTTGATTTCATTTTAAAGATGTAGTAAATTCTACACACAAAACATTCGTATTCTCCGCAAAGTACTTCAGCCAATAAATTCAACAATCTGTTTTATAATCATTGTAGGACTAATGGAATTTAAGTAATGCTCACCCAAAAAATTTACTTAAGTTTGACACACTGACTAGCTAAAGGTTAAATTCAGAAAATTAAAGAAAGGCATCTAAGCCCTAAACCCAAAACCAAACCCATTGCTATAGAGTCGACTCCAACTCATAGCAACCCTACAGATGGAGTAAAATTCATGTATACTTGAGTAACATTTTTAAATAACTTCAGAATACTGACATTTTATTTCCCATAAGATTAGGTTTATTTTATACACCCAAGAGCGTGCGCATCCACAGTATGTTAATATTTGAAAACAGACTCCAGCATCTAGTCAAGGAAGATTTTTAGATTAATATTTAGGAGCTTTCAGACATTAAAAAAAAAAAACAATCTTCTGAGAGGGCTGGGAAAATTCTGAAACACCCATCTTAGAAGTCCTGATAGGGAGATAAAAGAAGGCAAGTTAGCCTGCAAAGAAAACAAATTTTAAGAACATTTTACCATCTTTGTTTAAAAAAAAAAAAAACCTACTGCATAGTTTCTAAATTGGTCTAAGGGCCTGCTGGTATGACTCTGAGAAATATCCGAATAGTTAGCCCTTGCCCTAGTTTTTCAGACAAGAACTTGGATGAAACTGTTGTCCTGGGGAGGCTGAAGGTGCTAAATGCAGTTTGTTGATTCCTGAATAAAATGCAATGTTCTCAGTCATTTTATATTTGTGTAACAGACTGACATACAACTGCTTAAATGAGGTGGTCCCTAGATAATACGGATAATTTTTGAGTTACATAAACCTTGTGCATGAGGCTCACCTGGAAGAGATGATGGGCACTTGAGCTTCCATGTAGCGTGCTGTGACCCTCACTCACTCAGCCTTATTTTTTTTTTAACTTTTACTGGGCTTCAAGTGAACGTTTACAAATCAAGTCAGACTGTCACATATAAGTTTATATACACCTTACTCCGTTCTCCCACTTGCTCTCCCCCTAATGAGTCAGCCCTTCCAGTCTCTCCTTTCCTGACAATTTTGCCAGCTTCCAACTCTCTCTATCCTCCCATCCCCGCTCCAGACAGGAGATGCCAACACAGTCTCAAGTGACCACTTGATATAATTAGCTCACACTTCATCAGCATCTCTCTCCTACCCACTGTCCAGTCCATTTCATGTCTCATGAGTTGTCTTCGGGAATGGTTCCTGTCCTGGGCCAACAGAAGGATTGGGGACCATGACCGCCGGGATTCCTCTAGTCTCAGTCAGACCATTAAGTATGGTCTTTTTGTGAGAATTTGGGGTCTGCATCCCACTGATCTCCTGCTCCCTCAGGGGTTCTCTGTTGTGCTCCCTGTCAGGGCAGTCGTCGATTGTGGCCGGGCACCAACTAGTTCTTCTGGTCTCAGGATGATGTAGGTCTCTGGTTCATGTGGCCCTTTCTGTCTCTTGGGCTCTTAGTTGTCGTGTGGCCTTGGTGTTTTTCATTTTCCTTTGATCCAGGTGGGTTGAGACCAATTGATGCATCTTAGATGGCCGCTTGTTAGCATTTAAGACCCCAGACGCCACATTTCAAAGTGGGATGCAGAATGTTTTCATAATAGAATTATTTTGCCAATTGACTTAGAAGTTCCCTTAAACCATGGTCCCAAAACCTCCGCCCTTGCTCCGCTGACCTTTGAGGCATTCATTTTATCCCGGGAACTTCTTTGCTTTTGGTCCAGTCCGGTTGAGCTGACCTTCCATGTATTGAGTATTGTCCTTCCCTTCACCTAAAGCAGTTCTAATCTGCTAATTAATCAGTAAAAAACCCTCTCCCACCCTCCCTCCCTTCCCCCCTCCCCCCCTCGTAACCACAGAAGTATGTGTTCTTCTCAGTTTTTACTATTTCTCAAGATCTTGTAGTAGTGGTCTTATACAATATTTGTCCTTTTGCCTCTGACTAATTTCGCTCAGCATAATGCCTTCCAGGTTCCTCCATGTTATGAAATGTTTCACAGATTCGTCACTGTTCTTTATCGATGCGTAGTATTCCACTGTGTGAATATACCACAATTTATTTACCCATTCATCCGTTGATGGACATCTTGGTTGCTTCCAGCTTTTTGCTATTGTAAACAGAGCTGCAATAAACATGGGTGTGCATATATCTGTTTGTGTGAAGGCTCTTATTTCTCTAGGGTATATTCTGGGGAGTGGGATTTCTGAGTTGTATGGTAGTTCTATTTCTAACTGTTTAAGATATCGCCAGATAGATTTCCAAAGTGGTTGTACCATTTTACATTCCCACCAGCAGGTATAAGAGTTCCAATCTCTCCGCAGCCTCTCCAACATTTATTATTTTGTGTTTTTTGGATTAATGCCAACCTTGTTGGAGTGAGATGGAATCTCATCATGGTTTTAATTTGCATTTCTCTAATGGCTAATGATCGAGAGCATTTTCTCATGTATCTGTTAGCTGCCTGAATATCTTCTTTAGTGAAGTGCGTGTTCATATCCTTTGCCCACTTCTTGATTGGGTTGTTTGTCTTTTTGTGGTTGAGTTTTGACAGAATCATGTAGATTTTAGAGATCAGGCACTGGTCGGAGATGTCATAGCTGAAAATTCTTTCCCAGTCTGTAGGTGGTCTTTTTACTCTTTTGGTGAAGTCTTTAGATGAGCACAGGTGTTTGATTTTTAGGAGCTCCCAGTTATCGGGTTTCTCTTCGTCATTTTTGGTAATGTTTTGTATTCTGTTTATACCTTGTATTAGGGCTCCTAGGGTTGTCCCTATTTTTTCTTCCATGATCTTTATTGTTTTAGTCTTTATGTTTAGGTCTTTGATCCACTTGGAGTTAGTTTTTGTGCATGGTGTGAGGTATGGGTCCTGTTTCATTTTTTTTGCAAACGGATGTCCAGTTATGACAGCACCATTTGTTAAAAAGACTATCTTTTCCCCAATTAACTGACTCTGAGCCTTTGTCAAATATCAGCTGCTCGTATGTGGATGGATTTATATCTGGGTTCTCAATTCTGTTCCACTGGTCTATGTGCCTGTTGTTGTACCAATACCAGGCTGTTTTGACTACTGTGGCTGTATAATAGGTTCTGAAATCAGGTAGAGTGAGGCCTCCCACTTTCTTCTTCTTTTTCAGTAATGCTTTGCTTCTCCGAGGCTTCTTTCCCTTCCATATGAAGTTAGTGATTTGTTTCTCTATCACCTTAAAAAATGACATTGGAATTTGGATTGGAAGTGCATTGTATGTATAGATGGCTTTTGGTAGAATAGACATTTTTACTATGTTGTCTTCCTATCCATGAGCAAGGTATGTTTTTCCATTTAAGTACGTCCTTTTGAATTTCTTGTAGTAGAGCTTTGTAGTTTTCTTTGTATAGGTCTTTTACATCCTTGGTAAGATTTATTCCTAAGTATTTTATCTTCTTGGGGGCTACTGTGAATGGTATCGATTTGGTGATTTCCTCTTCGGTGTTCTTTTTGTTGATGTAGAGGAATCCAAGTGATTTTTGTATGTTTATCTTATAACCTGAGATTCTGCCAAACTCTTCTATTAGTTTCAGTAGTGTTCTGGAGGATTCCTTAGGATTTTCTGTGTATAAGGTCATGTCATCTGCAAAGAGAGATAATTTTACTTCCTCTTTGCTAATCCGGATGCCCTTTATTTCTTTGTCTAGCCTAATTGCTCTGGCTAGGACTTCTAGCACAATGTTGAATAAGAGCGGTGATAAAGGGCATCCTTGTCTGGTTCCCGTTCTCAAGGGAAATGCTTTCAGGTTCTCTCCATTTAGAGTGATGTTGGCTGTTGGCTTTGTATAAAAAAAAAAATGCCCTTTATTATGTTGAGGAATATTCCTTCAATTCCTATTTTGGTGAGAGTTTTTATCATAAATGGGTGTTGGACTTTGTCAAATGCCTTTTCTGCATCAATTGGTAAGATCATGTGGTTTTTGTCTTTTGTTTTATTTATGTGGTGGATTACATTAATGGTTTTTCTAATATTAAACCAGCCTTGCGTACCTGGTATAAATCCCACTTGATCGTGGTGAATTATTTTTTTGATATGTTGTTGAATTCTATTGGCTAGAATTTTGTGGAGGATTTTTGCATCTATGTTCATGAGGGATATAGGTCTGTAATTTTCTTTTTTTGTAATGTCTTTACCTGGTTTTGGTATCAGGGATATGGTGGCTTCATAAAATGAGTTGGGTAGTATTCCGTCATTTTCTATGCTTTGAAGTACCTTTAGTAGTAGTGGTGTTAACTCTTCTCTGAAAGTTTGGTAGAACTCTGCAGTGAAGCCATCCGGGCCAGGGCTTTTTTTTTCTTGGGAGTTTTTTGATTACCGTTTCAATCTTTTTTTTTGTTATGGGTCTATTTAGTTGTTCTACTTCTGAATGTGTTAGTTTAGGTAGGTAGTGTTTTTCTAGGAATTCATCCATTTCTTCTAGGTGTGCAAATTTGTTAGAGTACAATTTTTCGTAATAATCTGATATGATTCTTTTAATTCCTGTTGGGTCTGTTGTGATGTGGCCCTTCTCGTTTCTTATTTGGGTTATTTGTTTCCTTTCCTGTATTTCTTTAGTCAGTCTAGCCAATGGTTTATCAATTTTGTTAATTTTTTCAAAGAACCAGCTTTTGGCTTTGTTAATTCTTTCAATTGGTTTTCTGTTCTCTAATTCATTTAGTTCAGCTCTAATTTTTATTATTTGTTTTCTTCTGGTGCCTGCTGGATTCTTTTGTTGCTCACTTTCTATTTGTTCAAGTTGTAGGGACAGTTCTCTGATTTTGGCTCTTTCTTCTTTTTGTATGTGCATTTATCGATATAAATTGGCCTCTGAGCACTGCTTTTGCTGTGTCCCAGAGGTTTTGATAGGAAGTATTTTCATTCTCGTTGCATTCTATGAATTTCCTTATTCCCTCCTTGATGTCTTCTATAACCCAGTCTTTTTCAGGAGGGTATTGTTCAGTTTCCAAGTATTTGATTTCTTTTCCCTAGTTTTTCTGTTATCGATTTCTAGTTTTATTGCCTTGTGGTCTGAGAAGATGCTTTGTAATATTTCGATGTTTTGGATTCTGCAAAGGTTTGTTTTATGACCTAATATGTGGTCTATTCTAGAGAATGTTCCATGTGCATTAGAAAAGAAAGTATACTTTGCAGCAGTTGGGTGGAGAGTTCTGTATAAGTCAATGAGGTCAAGTTGGTTGATTGTTGTAAGTAGGTCTTCCGTGTCTCTATTGAGCTTCTTACTGGATGTCCTGTCCTTCTCTGAAAGTGGTGTGTTGAAGTCTCCTACTATAATTGTGGAGGTGTCTATCTCACTTTTTAGTTCTGTTAAAATTTGATTTATGTATCTTGCAGCCCTGTCATTGGGTGCATAAATATTTAATATGGTTATATCTTTCTGATCAATTGTCCCTTTTATCATTATGTAGTGTCCTTTATCCTTTGTGGTGGATTTAAGTCTAAAGTCTATTTTGCCAGAAATTAATATTGCTACTCCTCTTCTTTTTTGCTTATTGTTTGCTTGATATATTTTTTCCATCCTTTGAGTTTTAGTTTGTTTGTGTCTCTAAGTCTAAGGTGTGTCTCTTGTAGGCAGCATATAGATGGATCGTGTTTCTTTATCCAGTCCGAGACTCTCTGTCTCTTTATTGGTGCATTTAGTCCATTCAGCGTAATTATAGATAAATAAGTGTTTCGTGTTGTCATTTTGACGCTTTTTTATGTGTTTTGTTGACAATTTCATTTTTCCACTTACTTTTTTGTGCTGAGACGTTTTTCTTAGTAAATTGTGAGATCCTCATTTTCATAGTGTTTGACTTTATGTTTGTTGAGTCGTTACGTTTTTCTTGGCTTTTATTTTGAGTTATGGAGTTGTTATACCTCTTTATGGTTACCTTAATATTTACCCCTGTTTTTCTAAGTAAAAACCTAACTTGTATTGTCCTATATCGCCTTGTATCGCTCTCCATATGGCAGTTCTATGCCACCTGTATTTAGTCCCTCTTTTTGATTATTGTGATCTTTTACCTATTGACTTCAATGATTCCCTGTTATGAGCATTTTTTTTAATTAATCTTAATTTGTTTTTGTGATTTCCCTATTTTAGTTGATATCAGGACGTTCTGTTTTGTGACCTTGTGTTGTGCTGGTATCTGATATTATTGGTTTTCTGACCAATTTCCTTTAATATTTCTTGTAGCTTTGGTTTGGTTTTTGCAAATTCTCTAAGCTTGTGTTTATCTGTAAATATCTTAATTTCGCCTTCATATTTCAGAGAGAGTTTTGCTGGATATATGATCCTTGGCTGGCAGTTTTTCTCCTTCAGCGCTCTGTATATGTCATCCCATTGCCTTCTCGCCTGCATGGTTTCTGCTGAGTAGTCTGAACTTATTCTTATTGATTCTCCCTTGAAGGAAACCTTTCTTTTCTCCCTGGCTGCTTTTAAAATTTTCTCTTTATCTTTGGTTTTGGCGAGTTTGATGATAATATGTCTTGGTGTTTTTCTTTTTGGATCAATCTTAAATGGGGTTCGATGAGCATCTTGGATAGATATCCTTTCGTCTTTCATGATGTCAGGGAAGTTTTCTGTCAGGAGTTCTTCAACTATTTTCTCTGTGTTTTCTGTCCTCCCTCCCTGTTCTGGGACTCCAATGACATGCAAGTTATCCTTCTTGATAGAGTCCCACATGATTCTTAGGGTTTCTTCATTTTTTTTAATTCTTTTATCTGATTTTTTTTCAGCTATGTTGATGTTAATTGCCTGGTCCTCCAGATGTCCCAGTCTGCATTCTAATTGCTCGAGTCTGCTCCTCTGACTTCCTATTGCGTTGTCTAATTCTGTAATTTTATTGTTAATCTTTTGGATTTCTACATGCTGTCTCTCTATGGATTCTTGCAACTTATTAATTTTTCCACTATGTTCTTGAATAATCTTTTTGAGTTCTTCAACAGTTTTATCAGTGTGTTCCTTGGCTTTTTCTGCAGTTTGCCTTATTTCATTTCTGAGGTCATCCCTGATGTCTTGAAGCATTCTGTAAATTAGTTTTTTATGTTCTGTATCTGATAATTCCAGGATAGTTTCTTCATTTGGGAAAGATTTTGACTCTTTTGTTTGGGGGGTTGTAGAAGCTGTCATGGTCTGCTTCTTTATGTGGTTTGATATCGACTGCTGTCTCCGAGCCATCACTAAGATATAAAAAAAATAGTAGTGGTTTATTCTGTAATTGCTCACTGAGTCTTATCTTGTTTTGTTTTCTTTCAGTATACGTGGATGGGCTACTAGATTGTGCTGTCTTGTTTGTTGTAGCCCTTGACTTACTTATGACCTATTACCAGCTGGTTTGGGCTGTTGCCAGATATATATGCCTGAGTCTATTCACTATTCTTGAGTAGAATCTGATTTTGGGTCATCAAGTGTGTGCTGCACCCTAACACCTATCCACCTCGAGAAGTAGTGGTGATAGTTGTGTGCACCAGATTCTATTAGCAGTTGGTGTTCACACTCCAGGGGGGGCAGGATGCTGACAGGCTTCCCCCAAGTGTCAGTGAGGTAGGTGTGTCTCTATTCCTATAGCACCTTGGTGGGAGGGCACTGCAGCTGTACCTTAGGCCCCCAATGCAAGTACCTCTACTGATTGGTAGGTGTCACCCTCCTTAGGCCCCTAAGGCAAGGGGCTAGGTGGTCTGGGGGGAGCTTCAGCCCTCAGTTCCCTGTTGTGGGTCAGTTAGGGCTCTGTTGAATAAGCAGACATATTAGATCTGGGAAACTTGTTTTTCCAGAAAATCCGCTGACTGGGATGCTGGCTCCAGGCTCCGAAAACAGTCGCTGCTTCCCCGTATTTGTTCGTTCTCCGTCTCTAAGTCTGTGTTTGTTGTTCAGGGTTCGTAGATTGTTATGTATGTGATCAATTCACTTGTTTTTCTGAGTCTTTGTTGCAAGAGGGATCCGAGGTAGCGTCTACCTAGTCCGCCATCTTGGCCCCTCCTCATCTCAGCCTTATTTTTAATTATGTGTCTGCTGATGTGGCTCCTTTTCAGAACTCAGAAGCTTGACTTTCAGACTTCCATTGATAATGTTGCTAGTCTTTTTGCTATGTATCCTGATGGAGCTGACTTCCTTCTGTAGGATTAGATCAGAAAACCTTGATAGATTCACCCAGGTGCTGTCTTTGTCCATTGGTCTTATGCCTATTCTCATATTTATTCAGCTAATGTAGCCTACTTAAAACTATTGTATGTGAGAGGTTCCTCAAGTACGAATGCTCCATTGAGGACTTCTGCTATGGAAAAAAAATGGAAGTCCCCTATTAACTAGACTAGCCTATTTGGAGCCCTGGTGGTGCAGTGGTTAAGAGCTCAGTTGCCAACCAAAAGGTCAGCAGTTCAAATCCAGTAGTTGCTCCTTGGAAATCTTATGGGTCAGTTCTCCTCTGTCCTATAGGATTGCTATGAGTCAGAATCAACTGGACAGCAACAGGTTTGGTGGTTTTTTTTTTTTTTTAATTGTGCTTCAGATAAACAAAGACATTCTCAACAGGCAGGGTATTCCAAGAATTTAGAGATTATTTCCCAGAAGCTAAGCAAGAGCCAAACATTTCTTTGGAATGTACAGTGTTTGGATAGCCCAGACCTGCTGAGTTAATCCTTTACTGCATACAGAACCAGAACTAGAACCTAGACCCTTACCTCTAATTCCTCCAAAACCTGGAAGCTAATAGAAAAATGAAATAGATTTAAAGGCAAAATATGAAAAGATATTTTTCCTGAATGAGAACAGAACTAAAGGAACAGAAACAAAGATCTGGAAGGCACACACACACACACAGAATATGGCTACCTTTACTTCAAGATATATATACATATATGCATTTAAAAATTGCAACAAGAAGACAGAGCAGTTTTTTGTTTGTTTTATTTTTTTTTTTTTGCATTTTGTTTTTTTATCACAAGCATGAAGTTTCTTCTGAAAAACAGGTTTCCAATACAGGCCTCAGACTTTGGTTCATTATTTCCTGACACTCAATATTGCCAAAGCTATCAGTTTAACATAGAAATAGTTTGACCCAAGAATATTATACCCTAATAGTTTGTCTTTCATGTATAATCACAAGTGAGGAAAGACAGACAAGGATTTGGAAAACATGTCACGAATGAGACATGTTTCTCACAACTTGTAACTGGCTAGTATCTAGCTGTTATGGATCAGCCCTACAAATATCTTTGATTCCTCACACTCACATGACTAAGCAACCACAATCAGAAAAGCAGCTTATTTTTGTATCCTCAGAACATGTCTGTGGCAGCCGTAGGAACGTGCCTCACAGACTCCAAACTAAAGGAAACCTAATTGACTGTGGGCCCCAGATGCAGCTCCCTGAAATCCATTACCACATTCTTGTGGAGGCTATGCTTCTCAAGAGCTGCTCCTAGTCCTAGTACAGTAGGGATACTAAGGCGACCTTGTTCCTGGAGGATGCAGGACTCCTCTGACAGTTGACTTTGGCTTGAGGTTTTTACAACAGCCTAGGCAAAACTTCCTTAGGCAGTTAAAAAAAAGGACACTGCTATTCAATTTTCCTTCTCTCCCAGCCTTTCAGGGCTCCCTTGCCATTTTCTCTCACACAGGCATTTCCCCTAATATATCCTTGCACATTTAATATCACATGCTAGCAAAATGCTGCTCAAGATAATTAAAAAATGACTACAGCAGTACATTGACAAGGAACTTCCAAAAGTTCAAGACTAATTCAAAAGAGGACATGGAACAATGGATATCATTGATGATGTCAGATGGATCTTGGCTGAAAGCAGAGAACATCATAAAGATATTTACCTGTGTTCTATCAACTATGCAAAGGCATTTGACTATGTAGGTCATAACAAATTGTAGATAACATTATAAAGAATGTTAATACTTGCACCGATGTAGAATCTGTCAGGAATCAAGAGGCAGACATTTGAACAGAACGAGGGAATACCGCCTGGTTCAAAATTGGAAAAGGTGTGCAGCAGGGTTGTGTCCTTTCACCATACTTATTTAATCTGTATGCCGAGGAAATAATCCAAGAAGCTGGAGTATATGAAGAATGTGGCTTCAGGATTAGAGGAAAGCTCATTAACAGCCTGTGATAGACAGGTAACACAATCTTGTTTGCTGAAAATGAAGACGACGTGAAACACTTAGATTATGGATTACACCTGAATGTAAAGAAAACCAAAATCCTCGCAATTGGACCAATAAGCAACACCATGATAAATAGTGAAGAAATTGTCAAGGATTTCATTTTACTTGGCTCAACAATTAATATCCATGGAAGCAACAGCCAAGAAATCAAACGATGTATTGCATTGGGCAAATCTGCTGCAAAAGACCTCCTTAAAGTTCTAAAAAAGCAAAGATGTCACTTTGATGACTAAGGTGCACTCAAGCCATGGTCTTTTCAATCACCTCATATGCAAGCAAAAGCTGAACAAAGAAGACAGAAGAAGAATTGGTGCAATTGATATACAATTCTGAAGTTCTATGATGTTTGCATAAGTCAAAATTGGACTTGAAAATTAATTTTGTTTTAATTTTTGAAATTTAATAATGTAAAATGTTGTTTAATTAATGTAAATATAAAACATGTAACTGAATTGTCTAGCATTTTAATCCAATGTATTTAGGAAATATAGATGTTATGAATGAGAAATTATGCTGAAATAAGTTGAATATTCTACTGCTAATAGAGACAATAGAAACATTATTTTCATAGCAAAAGCTGTTTCTTTTCAACATTAGTCCATATTCTTCTAATAAATTGAGAATCTGAATGTTTCCTTTAAATGTTTTAATTTTCTTCACAGGCTCAAAGTTTTGACATAAGTGCTCAGTGGTTTACCTAGATGGCCTCTTGAGTGAAATTCCATTACCATGAAATTCAGATTCTTTTTGTTACTTTTATAGCAAGACTCAAAGCAAAACCAAACCCGTTGCCGTCGAGTCGATTCCGACTCATAGCGACCCTATAGGACAGAGTAGAACTGCCCTACAGGGATTTCAAGGAGCAGCTGCTGGATTCGAACGGCTGACCTTTTGGTTAGCATACGTAGTTGTTAACCACTGTGCCACCGGAGTTTCCATAACAAGATCAGGAGCTTTAAAAAATGTTTTGCCTAACTCAAAAGCCTCAATATTATCTTTTGTTCAGCTATTATACATTTCAAAAATATACTTTTTAGATGAATATTTTTTTGTGCTAATGACCATGCAATAATCTGTGAGGAGGCCTCATCCTTCTCAATACTTGCACTTCACAGGATATTTACAGTGAGAAATTTGCAGGCACCTTTTATAGCAAATGATTTAAATATATGCAAATTAGCAAATCAATGTCAGAAGCTCATTATTGCGAAGTACCAAAAAACTAAACCAAACCCGATGTTGTCGAGTCGATTCCGACTTATAGCGACCCTATAGGACGAAGTAGAACTGCCCCATATGGTTTCCAAGGAGTGCCTGGTGGATTCCAACTGCCAACCTTTTGGTTAGCAGCCAAACTCTTAACCATTACACCACCAGGGTTTCCATCGCAGACAGATGTGATCAATTCATAATTGAATACTTCAAAATATTCTTCATGATTCTATATCTTAATCTGGTTAAACCCATTTAGTAGATGAAATTAAGGGTTCTGGGTTTTAGTAGATGAAAATCGTTATTGTTGTTAGTTGCAGTAGTTGCTGTTGAGTCAATTCTACCCATGGCAACTTCATGTGTGCAGGGTAGAACTGCTCCACATGGTTTTCGAGGCTGTGCTTTTGGAAGCAGATCACCAAGCCTGCTTCCAAAATGCCTCTGGGTGGGTTTGAACCCCTAAATTTTGGGCTAGTAGTTGAGTGCTTAACCGTTTGTGCCACCCAGGTACTCATAAGATAAAAATAGTCCTGTACGAAGTAAGTGGTTTAATTCACTCCTTTGTTCTGAATACACTGAATTGATCAGAACTGACTCAGTAAAGGAATGAGCACACAATCACAGTGCTTCAAGCATTTTTATTCCCCTTAAGCCTTGCATGAGTTTCCTCTGCCTTTTAGTGGGTTCTACATCAGCCATAAATTAAAAATTTTAAAAAGGCTCATCTTCAAAAGAGATATCCATTAGCAGACCCAATTAGTGCCACTCTAGAAATTCCTCATAAGTATAAATCAGCTTACATAAAATTCAGGGAATTTGGTTTGGAGCTTTATATTTTGCCCCACTTCTGTTAGAATCAAAAATTTATCTCCAATATGTCAAAGTTTAAACAAAGCTCCATATTGAGAATTAGGTTTTGAGATTCTCAGAATCACTTTTATTTTCTTCAAGTGTGTTGTAGGTTCTGGTTGTGATGGATTAAGAGGCTTCTTATATTCTTGCCATAAACTACTCTAAAGCGGATAAATTACATGAAGCCACTGGTTTCCGGCTTTGGACAACAGACAGTGCAGGGCTGTAACCCTTGAGGTAAGGAAAGCACAGCAGATAAGGCCATATTCTTCTTAGCTTCCTGCCCAGAGCACTTTCCAAATCTGCAAAGGGAAGTGGAGCTCAGAGAGCAACAGCAAAAAGAGCTCACCGTTACTGAAGCAACTGCAATTTATATGGCAGTGTAAGAAAGTGGGCATGTATAGAGAAGGAGCCCCAGGTATCTGTGCAGGGTCCCCTGGATATCTGGCAGAAATCAGTGCCTGTGCAGGGTGAGACTCTGCAAAGCCTGGCAGAGAAAAGCGGTGGGGGCTGAGAGATGGAAGCAGGTTCCAGAGGTCGCAAAGTGAAAAGATATTAGAATACTGACAAGTCGGAGGAAAAATACCTCGCTAAACACCCTGAACATTCAGTGGAGACCCAAGAGAGGCAATGTGTTAGAGGTAACACTGTGCCCCAGCATACATGCTCTCTATCCATTTGCTCGTTCTCTCAGGTTCAGTGGAGACCCAAGAAAGGCAAGTAACACTGTGCCCTAGCATACATGCTCTCTATCCATTTGCTCTTTCTCTCAGCACCATTTCCATAGGCTATAAATATTGTTTGTCTTTTTAATTATTTTTACTGTGGTTTAAGTGAAAGTTTACAAAGCAAGTCAGTCTCTCACACAAAAACACATATACACCTTGCTACACACTCCCAGTTACTCCCCCCCCAATGAGACAGCCTGCTCTCTCCCTCCACTCTCTCTTTTCCTATCCTTTTCGCCAGCTTCTAACCCCCTCCACCCTCTCATCTACCCTCCAGGCAGGAGATGCCAACCTAGTCTCAAGTGTCCACCTGATCCAAGAAGCTCACTCCTCACCAGCATCCCTCTCCAACCCATTGTCCAGTCCAATCCATGTCTGAAGAGTTGGCTTCGGGAATGGTTCCTGTCCTGGGACAACAGAAGGTCTGGGGGCCATGACCACCGGGGTTCTTCCAGTCTCAGTCAGACCACTAAGTCTGGATGAGCATAAGTGTTTGATTTTTAGGAGCTCCCAGTTATCTAGTTTTTCTTCTATGTTCTTTACAATGTTTTCTATACTGTTTATGCCATGTATTAGGGCTCCTAACGTTGTCCCTATTTTTTCTTTCATGATCTTTATCATTTTAGATTTTATATTTAGGTCTTTGATCCATTTTGAGTTAGTTTTTGTGCATGGAGTGAGGTATGGGTCTTTTTTCATTTTTTTGCAGATGGATATCCAGTTATTCCAGCACCATTTGTTAAAAAGACTGTCTTTTCCCCATTTAACTATTTTGGGGCCTTTGTCAAATATCAACTGCTCCTATGTGGATGGATTTACATCTAGATTCTCAATTCTGTTCCATTGGTCCATGTATCTTTTGTTGTATCAGTACCAGGCTGTTTTGACTACTGTGGCCGTATAATAGGTTCTAAAATCAGGTAAAGCAAGGCCTCCCACTTTGTTCTTCTTTTTCAGTAATGCCTTATTTATCTGGGGCCTCTTTCCCTTCCATATGAAATTGGTGATTTGTTTCTCCATCTCATTAAAGAATGTCCTTGGGATTTGGATCAGAATTGCATTAAATGTATAGATCACTTTTGGTAGAATAGACATTTTTATAGCGTTAAGTCTTCCTACCCATGAGCAAGGTATGTTCTTCCACTTATGTAAGCCTCTTTTGGTTTCTTGCAGAAGTGTACTGTAGTTTTCTTTGTATAAGTCTTTTACATCTCTGGTAAGATTTATTCCTAAGTATTTTATCTTCTTGGGGGCTACTGTAAATCGCATTGATTTGGTGATTTCCTCTTCAATGTTCTTTTTGTTGATGTAGAGGAATCCAACTGATTTTTGTATGTTTATTTTGTACCCCGATACTCTGCTGAACTCTTCTATTAGTTTCAGTAGTTTTCTGGAGGTTTCCTTAGGGTTTTCTGTGTATAAGATCACGTCATCTGCAAATAGAGATACTTTGATTTCTTCCTTGCCAATCTGGATATGCTTTATTATGCTGAGAAATTTTCCTTCTATTCCTGTTTTGCTGAGAGTTTTTATCATGAATGAGTGTTGACCTTTGTCAAATGCCTTTTCTGCATCAATTGATAAAATCATGTGATTCTTGTCTTTTGCTTTATTTATGTGGTGGATTACATTAATTGTTTTTCTAATGTTGAACCATTCCTGCCTACCTGGTATGAATCCCACTTGTCATGGTGAATTAGTTTTTTGATATGTTGTTGAATTCTATTGGCTAGAATTTTGTTGAGGATTTTTGCATCTATATTCATGAGGGATCTAGGTCTATAATTTTCTTTTCTTGTGGTGTCTGTACCTGGTTTTGGTATCAGGAATATGGTGGCTTCATAGAATGAGTTTGATAGTATTCCATCCTTTTCTATGCTCCGAAATAACTTTAGTAGTAGTGGTGTTAACTCTTCTCTGAAAGTTTGGTAGAATTCTGCAGTGAAGCCGTCTGGACCAGGGCTTTTTTTTGTCGGGAGTTTTTTGAGTACCTTTTCAATCTCTTCTTTTGTTATGGGTCTATTTAGTTGTTCTACCTCTGTGTTAGTTTAGGCAGGTAGTGTGTTTCTAGAAATTCATCCATTTCTTCTATTTTTTCAAATTTGTTTCAGTATAGTTTTTCATAGCAACTTGATAGGATTATTTTAATTTCAGTTGGGTCTGTTGTAATATCGCCCTTCTCATTTCTTATTTGGGTTATTTGCTTCCTCTCCTGTTTTTGTTTTGTCAGTTTGGCCAATGATTTATCAATTTTGTTGAGTTTTTAAAAAAACCAGCTTTTGGTCCTGTTAATACTTTCAACTGCTTTTCTGTTCTCTATTTCATTTAGTTCAGCTCTAATTTTTATTATTTGTTTTCTTCTGGTGCTTGTGGGTTTCTTTTGTTGCTCTCTTTCTATTTTTTCAAGTTGTGTGGATAGTTCTTTGATTTTGGCCTTTCTTTTTGGATGTGTGCATTTATCGATATAAATTGGCCTCTGAGCACCGCTTTTGCTGTGTCCCAAAGGTTCTGATAGGAAGTGTTTTTGTTCTCATTGGATTCTCTGAATTTCTTTATTCCATCCTTAATATCTTCTATAATCCAGTCTTTTTTGAGCAGGGTATTGTTCAGTTTCCAAGTGTTTCATTTCTTTTCCCTGCTTTTCCTGTTATTGATTTCCACTTTTATGGCCTTATGGTCAAAGAAGATGCTTTGTAATATTTCAATGTTTTGGGTTCTGCTAAGGCTTGCTTTATGACCTAATATGTGGTTTATTTTAGAGAATGTTCCATGTGCACTAGAAAAGAAAGTATAGTTGTTTGCTGTTGGGTGGGGTGTTCTGTATATGTCTACGAGGTCAAGTTGGTTGATTGTGGCATTTAGATCTTCCGTGTCTTTATTGAGCTTCTTTCTGGATGTCCTGTCCTTCACCGAAAGTGGTGTGTTGAAATCTCCTACTATTATTGTGGAGCTGTCTATCTCACTTTTCAATGCTGAGCTTGTTTTATGTATCTTACAGCCCTGTCATTGGGTGCATAAATATTTAATATGGTTATATCTTCGTGGTGTACTGTCCCTTTAATCATTATACAGTGTCCTTCCTTATCCTTTCTGATAGATTTAACTTTAAAGTCTATTTTGTCAGAAATTAATATTGCTGTTTTTTGTACTCCTGCTGTTTTTTGATTGTTGTTTGCTTGATATATTTTTTCCATCTTTTGAGTTTTAGTTTGTGTCTCTAAGTCTAAGGTGTGTCCTTGTAGGCAGCATATAGATGGATCTTGTTTTTCAATCCTTTCTGCCAGTCTGTCTCTTTATTGGTGCATTTAGTCCATTTACATTCAAGATAATCATGGATAGGTATGAATTTAGTGCTATCATTTTGATGTCTTTTTGTGTGTGTTGACAGCTTCTTTTTCCCACTTGATTTTATGTGCTGAGTAGATTTTCTTTATATATTGTCCTTTCCTCATATTTGTTATTGATTTTGTTTCTGCTGAGTCTGTATTTTTCCCTTGTATTTTATTTTGATGAGTAGGATAGTTTGTCTCCTTTGTGGTTACCTTATTATTTACCCCTATTTTTCTAAATTTACAACTAACTTTTATTTCTTTCTATCACCGTATCTTCCTCTCCATATGGAAGGTGTATGATTACATTTCTTCATCCCTCTTTATTATTTTAATGTTGTCTTTTATATAATAACATTGCTGTTACCGTTTTTTTTTTTTTTTTAATCTAGCGTTTTTTTTTTTTTTTTTTTTATTTCCCTGTCTGGGTTGGCTTCTGGTTGCTCTGCCCAGTGTTCTAGTCTTGGGTCGATACCTGATATTATTGATTTTCTGACCAAAGAACTCCCTTTAGTATTTCTTGTAGTTTGGGTTTGGTTTTTACGAATTCCCTCAACTTGTGTTTATCTGGAAATGTCTTAATTTCACCTTCATATTTAAAAGACAGTTTTGATGGATATATGATTCTTGGCAGGCAATTTTTTTTCCTTCAATTTTTAAATGTCATCCCATTGCCTTCTTGCCTGCATGATTTCTGCCGAGTAGTCCGAGCTTATTCTTATTGACTGTCCTTTGTAGGTGACTTTTCTTTTATCCCTCGCTGCTCTTATAATTGTCTCTTTATCTTTGGTTTTGGCAAGCTTGATTATAATATGTCTTGGCGACTTTCTTTTAAGATCTACCTTATGTGGAGTTCGATGAGCATCTTGGGTAGATATCTTCTCATCTTTCACAATATCAGGGAAGTTTGCTGCCAACAATTTTCTCTGTATTTTCTGTTATCCCTCCCTGTTGTGGTACTCCAATCACTCGTAGGTTATTTCTCTTGATAGAGTCCCACATGATTCTTAAGGTTTCTTCATTTTTTTTAATTCCTTTATCTGATTTTTCTTCAAATATATTAGTGCCAAGTGATTTATCTTCGAGTTCAGAAATTCTAGCTTCTACTTGCTCAATTCTGCTCCTCTGACTTTCTATTGAGTTATCTAATTCTGTAATTTTATTGTTAATCTTCTGAATTTCTGATTGCTGTCTGTCTATGGATTTTTCCAGCTTATTCGACTTTTTATTATGTTCCTGAATAATCTTTCTGGTTTCTTCAGTTACTTTATCTGTGTGTTCCTTGGCTTGTTCTGCATATTGCCTCATTTCCTTCCTGATGTCTTGAAGGGTTCTGTATGTTAAAATTTTGTATTCTGCCTCTGGTAATTCCAGGAATGCACTTTCATCTAAAAGATCCTTGGATTCTTTGTTTTGAGAGCCTGTTGAGCTGATCATGGTCTGTTTCTTTATGCGACTTGATATTGACTGTTGTCTTTCAGCCATCTATAAGTTATTGTATTAGTTTATGCTTGCTTACTGTGTCGTAGCTGCTTGCTTTGTTTTGTTTTGGTATACCCCTATGGGTTGCTTGAGTGAGCTAGCTTGATTATTTTTGCCTTTGGAGCTCTGGTGTCCTGTCCCCAGCTGGCTACAGCTGTTATCAGGTACATCAGTATAGGAGTCCATTCAGTTTTCTTGTATGAGTTCAGCTCAGGTTTCCAGGTAGCTGATCATCAAGTGTGTGGAACAAGCTCTGGCATATAGTCTTAGAGGGGCAGGGGTGATTGGCGTATATACCTGTATCTGATTGCAGTAGGGGGGGTCACACTCTGAGCAAGGTGGGAACTGAGAACTGACCCCCAAGTGTCTCTGAGGAAAATGCATCTCTGTTCCCTAGAGCGTGCTGGTGGGTGGTCTCTGCAGAGGGACCATAGGCACCCGAAGTTTTTGTTGTAAGGACAGGGACGTACCAGTTATCCCTGGACTCCTGTCGCGGGTGGCTGCGTGACCCAAGTGGAGCCACCAGTCCTCAGGCCCCTGTTGTGGGTAGGTGAGGACCTTGTTTAATAGGCAAAGCAATGTCAAATGTCAAACACCCACCTCTCCTCCGCACCACTGGAATGGTTGCAGTTTGCCAACAAGGGCCTATTCTCCCGAAATAGGCCCACACAGGTCCATGAAGAAGGGAAAGGTGCTCAAGGTCCACGGACAGTTTATGCCTGGACAGGAGCCACTTCTGTCCTGAGCTTCCCCGATTAATGGAGCTAGCAAATTATCTTTTCCCCCCAGTTTCAAATTTTTTCTTCCCCAAGGCCAGGAGGATGTCTCCAGGTGCTCATCAGGGTCTATCTCAGGCTTAGGGATTCAGCCGCTGAAGCTGGCTTGGGGGGGGGCGCTGTAAAATATAGGCAAGTACTTAGCTTTTGCCGAGAGTACCCTTCTCCTCAGGTTCCAGAGGTGTGAGTGGGCTGTGTGGCTGGCTGTTTCTCCCTGAGGAAACTGTGTCTGAACGCTAGGACCAGCCCGCCACTGCCAACACTCTGGTAATGGTGCCTGAGGGCTCCCCAGGATTCAAGTCCGGTAATTCCTCTTCGCTTCTGAATGGTCTCTTCCTTCCCCTCCCCCTCAGTTCATTGTCTAAGCTTGCCTTTGATGCTCAGGGCTCCCAGCTTGTCACAAATATACTCATTTCACTTGTTTTTTCGGGTCTTTGTTGTAAAGAGGGCTTGACGGAAGTGTCTGTCTATTCCGCCATCTTGGCTCTGCCTCTGTTTGTTTTAATTATAGCTTTCCCCAGTTTCAGTGGGGAGTGGGTGAGCAGAGCTCCCCAGGCTGTCATGCTGGAAATCCTTCTCCAGGTTTCATGTTTTCATGAGTGTCTTGGTTTCCTAGTGCTGCTATAACAGAAATACCACAATTGGGTGGCTTTAATGAACATAAATGTATTTTCTCATAGGTTAAGAGGCACTAAGAGGCTAGAAATACAAATTCAGAGCACCAGCTCTAGTGGGAGGGTTTCTCTCTCTCTGTCAGATCTAGGAGAAAGTCCTTGTCTCTTTTCAGCTCTTTTCCTGGGTTTTCTGGTGATCTGTATGTGGAGTGGCATCTATCCTCCCCCATCTGTGTTTCCTTGCTTCTGTGCCTAATCTGCTCTTTTATATCTCAAAAGTGATTGGCTTAAGAAACACTCTACACTGATATGGTCTCATTAACATAACAGAAAAACTCTATTCCCGAATGGGATTGCATCCACAGGTATAGGGGTTATTATTCCAACACACGTATTGGGGATACACAACTCAATCCGTAACAGTATTCCTGCAGTGCTGGTAATAAGGAATCCAGGGTTGAGAAGGGAGAGCGTTGACATGTTGTAAGGTTGTTAACCAATGTCATACAACAACGTGTGTACTGTTTGACGAGAAACTAGTTTGTTCTGTAAACCTTCATCTAAAGTACAATAAAAAAGAGAGAAAACAAACAGTATTCCTGCAGTTCTCATGAGTCTTCTTTGTTTTCACATCATACTGAAATGATAAATACCTCCACAATTATATCTGTTATGTACGGTTAGATCTTATATGCGAGTATGCAAGCTCAAGTGAGGGCTCCACAAATTCAGCCCCTTCAGCCAATTTAACTTCAAGTAGTGGGTTTGAACTCAATGGGTTGCTGAAAATTTGTGATAACATATTCTGTTTGAAATTCCCAATTTGAACACCTGAGGTAAGAATCACCCAAAAAGAAGGTGATATCAGGGACTTTGATTGGAGTTTTAGCAAGGTTAGGGCAGGAAGAGGTTAGAGACTGTGTAATGGTGTTGCAGTTCAGAGGTCATCCCTCATATGGAAAGAAGAGAAGAACTGGATTGGGTTTTGAAAGTGGTGGAAAGTGATCTGAAAAGGAAAAAGTAATAGGATTTAGTAGGAGGTGAGTCTGAAAGCTTATAAGTGTCGGGTATTCTCAAAACAAGTTTTGCATGTTTTCCATTATATTAAAAATCATTGGGGCAAGAATCAGGGTGGAAAAAGTGCTGGCAGACAAAGTTCACTAACTCCAAAAAAAAACCAAACCCGTTGCTATTGAGTCGATTCCGACTCATAGCGACCTTATAGGACAGAGTAGAACTGCCCCATAGAGTTTCCAAGGAGTGCCTGGTGGATTTGAACTTCCAACCTTTAGGTTAGCAGCTATAGCACTTAAGCATTATGCTAACTCAGGGTGGGGTAATTGTGCAGTTTGTTGTTTTTCAACATTCCTGTGATTTTTATGATTGGACAGTTCCAGTTCAGGATGGTCCAGTTCAGGTCTGTTTCCAACCACCTGTCCCTAAATATTTATTGCTCTTCAGAATTTTTTTTTTTATCTGCTTTTCTCAATTCCCAAAACTGCCTTTAGGCACAGAAGCTTAGTTCAGAGTTCATATGTGGAAAACCACTTGAATTTTTGAAATCTTACATCCCATATTATTCTACCCAGAATTATGACAGCCATCTTGGCAACTATATCAACCTTCCATGTAGGATAAACGTAGAGGCTTTTGTGTCTTTATCAAAAATTCAAAAGCTTCCTCTTTTTAGATTTAAGACATTTTTATGCCTTGAAAATTGATGGACTGATTCTAGCTCTCTACATTAAGAGGGACAGAGACAGAGGCCCACAAATATGTTCTTTTCTACCTTATAAGAAAAAATTAATAAGTTTGTTTAATTGCTGTTGTTAGGTGCCATCCAGTCGATTCTGACTATGCACAATGTACAACAGAACGAAACACTGCCCTTGCTTCTGTGCCTAATCTACTTTTTTGTATCTCAAAAGTGATTGGCTGGGGGGCGGAGCCAAGATGGCGGACTAGGCAGACGCTACCTCGGATCCCTCTTACAACAAAGACACGGAAAAACAAGTGAATCGATTACATACATAATAATCTACGAACCCTGAACAACAAACACAGATTTAGAGACGGAGAACGAACTAATACGGGGAAGCAGCGATTGTTTCCAGAGCCTGGAGCCAGCGTACCAGTCAGGTACGGCACAAGCACAGAGAGCGGCTCCACCCCCCTGAACTAACCCCGGGAGGGGGACCAGCCGGTTCCACGGGCGGCGTGGGACGCAGCCGGTAGGAGAAGTCCCCGGGAGGCAGTGACTGGTCTTGGAGCAGAAAGAGCAGAGTCCGAGCCGGGGTACCGTCCCACAGGGATTTGGACTGGACGCAGGTACGGCATAAACACGGAGAGTTGCTCCACCCCCTTGAACTAACCCCGGGAAGGGGACCAGCCGGGTCGTGCGGGCGGCGTGGGACGCAGCCGGTAGGAGAAGGCCCTGGGAGGCAGCGGCTGGTATTGGAGCAGGGAGAACAGCGTCCCAGTCGGGACACTCGGTCACGGCACAAGCACGGGGACCTGCTCCACCCATCTGAACTAACCCCAGGAGGAGGCCCAACTGGTTCTCGGGGGCGGCAGGGCCACGTGGCTGGAGGGACGAAAAGTCCCCGGGAGGCAGCGACTGATTTTGGAGTCGAGAGTGCACTGTTCCAGTAGGGGAGCCTTGACGCTGGGCGTGGGGCTGGAAGCGGAGGATCTGACCATGACTCCAGCGGGCCAGACCCCCCGGGGGCAATCTCCACACAGCCAGCACACATAGGCGACGCGCCCTCGGGAATCTCAGATATAATAGTCATTCCAAGCAAGACAAGCAACTCTGGCTATATTCTGAGGTCCTACTCTCCTATCTCTCTGTTCCCTCCCCCACCCTCCCCAGGCAGCTTCATTAACATCTGAATACCCTGAGGGAGAACTCTGATAGGGATCTGACTGCATTTTTTTTTAGCGGATTTTCTGGAAAAACTAGTTTCCCAGTGATGGCTCCGAGACAACAATCCATATCATACCACTTAAAGAAGCAGACCGTGACAACTTCTCCAACCCCCCAAACAAAAGAATCAAAATCTTTCCCAAATGAAGATACAATCCTGGAATTATCAGATACAGAATATAAAAAACTAATTTACAGAATGCTTAATGATATCACAAATGAAATTAGGATAACTGCAGAAAAAGCCAAGGAACACACTGATAAAACTGTTGAAGAACTCAAAAAGATTATTCAAGAACATACTGGAAAAATTAATAAGTTGCAAGAATCCATAGAGAGACAACATGTAGAAATCCAAAAGATTAACAATAAAATAACAGAATTAGACAACGCACTAGGAAGTCAGAGGAGCAGACTCGAGCAATTAGAATGCAGACTGGGACATCTGGAGGACCAGGGAATCAACACCAACATAGCTGAAAAAAAATCAGATAAAAGAATTAAAAAAAATGAAGAAACCCTAAGAATTATGTGGGACTCTATCAAGAAGGATAACCTGCGGGTGATTGGAGTCCCAGAACAGGGAGGGGGGACAGAAAACACAGAGAAAATAGCTGAAGAACTCCTGACAGAAAACTTCCCTGACATCATGAAAGACGAAAGGATATCTATCCAAGATGCTCATCGAACCCCATTTAAGATTGATCCAAAAAGAAAAACACCAATACATATTATCATCAAACTCACCAAAACCAAAGATAAAGAGAAAATTTTAAAAGCAGCCAGGGAGAAAAGAAAGGTTTCCTTCAAGGGAGAATCAGTAAGAATATGTTCTGACTACTCAGCAGAAACCATGCAGGCAAGAAGGGAATGGGACGACATATACAGAACACTGAAGGAGAAAAACTGCCAGCCAAGGATCATATATCCAGCAAAACTCTCTCTGAAATATGAAGGCGAAATTAAGATAGTTACAAACAAACACAATTTTAGAGAATTTGCAAAAACCAAACCAAAGCTACAAGAAATACTAAAGGATATTGTTTGGTCAGAGAACCAATAATATCAGATATCAGCACAACACAAGGTCACAAAACAGAACGTCCTGATATCAACTCAAATAGGGAAATCACAAAAACAAATTAAGATTAATTAAAAAAAATACACATAACAGGGAATCATGGAAGTCAATAGGTAAAAGATCTCAATAATCAAAAAGAGGGACTAAATACAGGAGGCATTGAACTGCCATATGGAGAGTGATACAAGGCGATATAGAACAATACAAGCTAGGTTTTTACTTAGAAAAATAGGGGTAAATAATAAGGTAACCACAAAAAGGTATAACAACTCTATAACTCAAGATAAAAACCAAGAAAAACGTAACGACTCAACTAACATAGTCAAACACTATGAAAATAAGGATCTCACAATTTACTAAGAAAAACGCCTCAGCACAAAAAAGTATGTGGAAAAATGAAATTGTCAACAACACACATAAAAAGGCATCCAAATGACAGCACTAAAAACTTATTTATCTATAATTACCCTGAATGGAAATGGACTAAATGCACCAATAAAGAGACAGAGAGTCACAGACTGGATAAAGAAACACGATCCATCTATATGCTGCCTACAAGAGACACACCTTAGACTTCGAGACACAAACAAACTAAAACTCAAAGGATGGAAAAAAGTATATCAAGCAAACAATAAGCAAAAAAGAAGAGGAGTAGCAATATTAATTTCTGACAAAATAGACTTTAGACTTAAATCCGCCACAAAGGATAAAGAAGGACACTATATAATGATAAAAGGGACAATTGATCAGGAAGACATAACCATATTAAATATTTATGCACCCAATGACAGGGCTGCAAGATACATAAATCAAATTTTAACAGAATGGAAAAGCGAGATAGATACCTCCACAATTATAGTAGGAGACTTCAACACACCACTTTCGGAGAAGGACAGGACATCCAGTAAGAAGCTCAATAGAGACACGGAAGATCTAATTACAACAATCAACCAACTTGACCTCATTGACTTATACAGAACTCTCCATCCAACTGCTGCAAAATATACTTTTTTTTCTAGCGCACATGGAGCATTCTCTAGAATAGACCACATATTAGGTCATAAAACAAACCTTTGCAGAGTCCAAAACACCGAAATATTACAAAGCATCTTCTCAGACCACAAGGCAATAAAACTAGAGATCAATAACAGAAAAACTAGGGAAAAGAAATCAAATACTTGGAAAATGAACAACACTCTTCTGAAAAAAGACTGGGTTATAGAAGACATCAAGGAGGGAATAAGGAAATTCATAGAAAGCAATGAGAATGAAAATACTTCCTATCAAATCCTCTGGGACACAGTAAAAGCAGTGCTCAGAGGCCAATTTATATCAATAAATGCATGCATAGAAAAAGAAGAAAGAGCCAAAATCAGAGAACTGTCCCTACAACTTGAACAAATAGAAAGTGAGCAACAAAAGAATCCAGCAGGTACCGGAAGAAAACAAATAATAAAAATTAGAGCTGAACTAAATGAATTAGAGAACAGAAAAACAATTGAAAGAATTAACAAAGCCAAAAGCTGGTTCTTTGAAAAAATTAACAAAATTGATAAACCATTGGCTAGACTGACTAAAGAAATACAGGAAAGGAAACAAATAACCCGAATAAGAAATGAGAAGGACCACATCACAACAGAACCAAATGAAATTAAAAGAATCATTTCAGATTATTATGAAAAATTGTACTCTAACAAATTTGAAAACCTAGAAGAAATGGATGAATTCCTGGAAAAACACTACTTACCTAAACTAACACATTCAGAAGTAGAACAACTAAATAGACCCATAACAAAAAAGAGATTGAAACGGTAATCAAAAAACTCCCAGCAAAAAAAAGCACTGGCCCGGATGGATTCACTGCAGAGTTCTACCAAACTTTCAGAGAAGAGTTAACACCACTACTACTAAAGGTATTCCAAAGCATAGAAAATGACGGAATACTACCCAACTCATTCTATGAAGCCACCATCTCCCTGATACCAAAACCAGGTAAAGACATTACAAAAAAAAGAAAATTATAGACCTATATCCCTCATGAACATTGATGCAAAAATCCTCAACAAAATTCTAGCCAATAGAATCCAACAACACATCAAAAAAATAATTCGATCTGGGGCCAAGATGGCGGACTAGGTGGACGCTACCGCGGATCCCTCTTGCAACAAAGACTCGGAAAAACAAGGGAATCGATCACATACATAACAATCTACGAACTCTGAACAACAAGCACAGACTTAGAGACGGAAAACGAACAAATACGGGCAGACAGCGACTGTTTTCAGAACTAGGAGCCAGCGCACCAGGCAGGTGACCTTCGGAGCCCGATCTGGGGCAGAGCCCAGGGGGGCAGAAGGCACAGAAAGGGGGCCCACCCCTTCCCCCCCGAACCCATCCCGGGAGGAAGTTTAGCAGGTTGGTGCGGGCGGTGTAGGGGCGTAGCCGGAGGGAGAAGCACCCGGGAGGCAGTGACTGATCTGGGAGGGGGGAGAACAGCGTCCCAGCTGGGGTGCCGTCCTGCCGGGAGTTAGGCGAGAAGCCGACGGGGCGCGAGCGGGGGGGGGGTCAACTATATTTCCCTAAAGTGACCCCAGGGCGGGACCCACACGTTTGTGCGGGAGAACGCACACCCAGTCCGTGAGTGTGGCGTGGCACACCAGAGGGAGAAATCCCCGGAAGTGTCTGATCTCAAAGCAGGGAAAGCAGCATCCCAGACGGGGAGCCATTCCGCTGGGATCTGGGCACGCATGCGCGCGGGCGGGGCATGAGCGCGGGGTCCATTTTTATTACCCTGAATTGACCCAGGGGGCGGGACCACCTGGTCGTGCGAGTGACGCCCTCCCAGTTTGCACGAGACGTGTGGCACACCGGAAGGAGAAGTCCCCGGGAGGAAGTGATTGGTCCCAAAGCGGAGAAAGTAGCGTCCCAGACGGGGTGCCGTCCTGCTGGGACTAGGGCGCGCGCACGAGCGGGGCGTGAGCGGGGGGTCCATTTTTATTACCCTGAATTGACCCAGGGGGCGGGCCCACCTGGCCGTGCAGGTGACGCCAACCCAGTTCGCGCGAGAGGTGTGGCGCACCGGAAGGAGAAGTCCCCGGGCGGAAGTGACTGGTTCCGGAATGGGGAAAGCAGCGTCTCAACCCGGAAGTCATCCCGCTGGGATTTGGGCGCGCGCACCGGCAGGGCGTGACCGCGGGACCGAATTATAATCGCCTAAATAGACCCTGGGGGCGGGCCCACCCGTTCGTGTGGGAAACGCCCACCCAGTGCCCACGAGCGGTGCCGCGCACCGGAGGAAGTCCCCAGGAGGAAGTGACTGGTTTCCGAGCAAGGAAAGCAGTGTCCTAGCCAGGGACCCATCCAGCCCGGATTTTGGTGAACGGGGGCGGAGCGTGAACGTGGTGTTCAGCTCTATATTCTGTGGTGCTACACTCCTAGCTCTCAGATCCCTCCCCCACCCTCCCCAGGCGACCCCATTAACATCTGAATACCCGGAGCCAGAGAGAGAATTCAGATAGGGATCTGACTGCATTTTTTTTTAGCCGACTATTTGGAAAATCTAGTTTCCCAGTGATGGCTCGGAGACAGCAGTCCATATCAAACCACATAAAGAAACAGACCATGACAGCTTCTCCAACCCCCAAAACAAAAGAATCAAAATCTTTCCCAAATGAAGATACAATCCTGGAATTATCAGATACAGAATATAAAAAACTAATTTACAGAATGCCTAAAGATATCACAAATGAAATTAGGATAAATGCAGAAAAAGCCAAGGAACACACTGATAAAACTGTTGAAGAACTCAAAAAGATTATTCAAGAACATAGTGGAAAAATTAACAAGTTGCAAGAATCCATAGAGAGACAGCATGTAGAAATCCAAAAGATTAACAAGAAAATTACAGAATTTGACAACACAATAGAAAGTCAGAGGAGCAGACTCGAGCAATTAGAATGTAGAGTGGGACTTCTGGAGGACCAGGGAAACAACACCAACATAGCTGAAAAAAAAATCAGATAAAAGAATTAAAAAAAATGAAGAAACCCTAAGAATCATGTGGGACTCTATCAAGAAGGATAACTTGCATGTCGTTGGAGTCCCAGAACAGGGAGGGGGGACAGAAAACACAGAGAAATTAGCTGAAGAACTCCTGACACAAAACTTCCCTGACATCATGAAAGACGAAAGGATATCTATCCAAGATGCTCATCGAACCCCATTTAAGATTGATCCGAAAAGAAAAACACCAAGACATATCATCATCAAACTTGCCAAAACCAAAGACAAACAGAAAATTTTAAAAGCAGCCACGGAGAAAAGAAGGGTTTCCTTCAAGGGAGAATCAATAAGAATAAGTTCAGACTACTCAGCAGAAACCATGCAGGCAAGAAGGGAATGGGACGACATATACAGAGCACTGAACGAGAAAAACTGCCAACCAAGGATCATATATCCAGCAAAACTCTCTCTGAAATATGAAGAAGAAATTAAGATATTTACAGATAAACACAAGTTTAGAGAATTTGCAAAAACTAAACCAAGACTGCAAGAAATGCTAAAGGAGATTGTTTGGCCGGATGACCAATAATATCAGGTACCAGCACAATACAAGGTCACAAAAAAGAATGTCCTGATATCAACACAACTCAAACAGGGAAAGCACAAAAACAAACAAATTAAGACTAATTCTAAAAAATAAATAAATAAACAAAATAATACACACAACAGGAAATCATGGAAATCAATAGATAAACGATCAAAATAATCAAAAAGAGGGACTAAATATAGGAGGCATTGAACTGCCAGATGGAGAGTGATACAAGGTGAAATAGAAGGATACAAGTTAGGGTTTTACTTAGAAAAATAGGGGTAAATCAAAAGGTAACCACAAAAAGGAATATCAATCCCATAACTCAAGAAAAAAGCCAAGAAAAACGTAACGACTCAATAAACACAAAGTTAAACATTATGAAAATCAGGATCTCACAAGCTACTAAGAAAAACGTCTCAGCACAAAAAAGCATGTGGAAGAATGAAATGGCCAACAACACACATGAAAAGGCATCAAATTGACAGCACTAAAAACTTACTTATCTATAATTACGCTGAATGTAAATGGACTAAATGCACCAATAAAGAGACAGAGAGTCACGGACTGGATAAAAAAACACGATCCATCTATATGCTGCCTACAAGAGACACACCTTAGACTTAGAGACACAAACAAACTAAAACTCAAAGGATGGAAAAAAGTATATCAAGCAAACAATAAGCAAAAAAGAAGAGGAGTAGCAATATTAATTTCTGACAAAATAGACTTTAGACTTAAATCCACCACAAAGGATAAAGAAGGACACTATATAATGATAAAAGGGACAATTGATCAGGAAGACATAACCATATTAAATATTTATGCACCCAATAACAGGGCTGCAAGATACATAAATAAAATTTTAACAGAATTGAAAAGTGAGATAGACACCTCCACATATACAGTAGGAGACTTCAACACACCACTTTCGGAGAAGGACAGGACATCCAGTAAGAAGCTCAATAGAGACACGGAAGACCTACTTACAACAATCAACCAACTTGACTTCATTGACTTATACAGAACTCTCCACCCAACTGCTGCAAAATATACCTTTTTTTCTAGCGCACATGGAACATTCTCTAGAATAGACCACATATTAGGTCATAAAACAAATCTTTCCAGAATCCAAAACATCGAAATATTACAAAGCATCTTCTCAGACCACAAGGCAATGAAGCTAGAAATCAATAAAAGAAAAACTAGGGAAAAGAAATCAAATACTTGGAAAATGAACAATACCCTCCTGAAAAAAGACTGGGTTATAGAAGACATCAAGGAGGGAATAAGGAAATTCATAGAAAGCAATGAGAATGAAAATACTTCCTATCAAAACCTCTGGGACACAGCAAAGGCAGTGCTCAGAGGCCAATTTATATTGATAAATGCACACATACAAAAAGAAGAAAGAGCCAAAATCAGAGAACTGTCCCTACAACTTGAACAAATAGAAAGTGAGCAACAAAAGAATCCATCAGGCACCAGAAGAAAACAAATAATAAAAATTAGAGCTGAACTAAATGAATTAGAGAACAGAAAAACAATTGAAAGAATTAACAAAGCCAAAAGCTGGTTCTTTGAAAAAATTAACAAAATTGATAAACCATTGGCTAGACTGACTAAAGAAAAACAGGAAAGGAAACTAATAACCCGAATAAGAAACGAGAAGGACCACATCACAACAGAACCAAATGAAATCAAAAGAATCATATCAGATTACTACAAAAAATTGTACTCTAACAAATTTGAAAACCTAGAAGAAATGGATAAATTCTTGGAACAATACTACTTACCTAAACTAACACATTCAGAAGTAGAACAACTAAATAGACCCATAACAAAAAAAGAGATTGAAACGGTAATCAAAAAACTCCCAACAAAAAAAAGTCCTGGCCCAGATGGCTTCACTGCAGAGTTCTACCAAACCTTCAGAGAAGACTTAACACCATTACTATTGAAGATATTTCAAAGTATAGAAAAAGACGGAATACTACCCAACTCATTCTATGAAGCTACCATCTCCCTGATACCAAAACCAGGTAAAGACATTACAAAAAAAGAAAATTTTAGACCTATATCCCTCATGAACATAGATGCAAAAATCCTTAACAAAATTCTAGCCAATAGAATCCAACAACACATCAAAAAAATAATTCACCCTGATCAAGTGGGATTTATACCAGGTATGCAAGGCTGGTTTAATATCAGAAAAACCATTAATGTAATCCATCACATAAATAAAACAAAAGATAAAAACCACATGATCTTATCAATAGATGCAGAAAAGGCATTTGACAAAGTTCAACACCCATTTATGATAAAAACTCTAACCAAAATAGGAATTGAAGGAAAATTCCTCAACATAATAAAGGGCATATATGCAAAGCCAACGGCCAATATCACTCTAAATGGAGAGAACCTGAAAGCATTTCCCTTGAGAACGGGAACCAGACAAGGATGCCCTTTATCACCGCTCTTATTCAACATCGTACTTGAAGTCCTAGCCAGGGCAATTAGGCTAGACAAAGAAATAAAGGGTATCCAGATTGGTAAGGAGGAAGTAAAGCTATCACTATTTGCAGATGACATGATCGTATACATGGAAAACCCTAAAAAATCCTCCAGAAAACTACTGAAACTAATAGAAGAGTTTGGAAGAGACTCAGGATATAAAATAAACATACAAAAATCACTTGGATTCCTCTACATCAACAAAAAGAACACCGAAGAGGAAATAACCAAATCAATACCATTCACGGTAGCCCCCAAGAAGATAAAATACTTAGGAATAAATCTTACCAAGGATGTAAAAGACCTATACAAAGAAAACTATAAAACTCTGCTACAAGAAATTCAAAAGGACACACTTAAGTGGAAAAACATACCCGGCTCATGGATAGGAAGACTTAACATAGTAAAAATGTCTATTCTACCAAAAGCCATTTATACATACAACGCACTTCCAATCCAAATACCAATGTCATACTTTAAGGGAATAGAGAAACAAATCACTAATTTCATATGGAAAGGAAAGAACCCCCGGATAAGCAAAACATTACTGAAAAAGAAGAAGAAACTGGGAGGCCTCACCCTACCTGATTTCAGAACCTATTATATAGCTACAGTAGTCAAAACAGCCTGGTACTGGTACAACAACAGGCACATAGACCAATGGAACAGAATTGAGAATCCAGATATAAATCCATCCATGTATGAGCAGCTGATATTTGACAAAGGACCAGTGTCAGTCAATTGGGGAAATAATAGTCTTTTTAACAAATGGTGCTGGCACACCTGGATATCCATTTGCAAAAGAATGAAACAGGACCCATACCTCACACCATGCACAAAAACTAACTCCAAGTGGATCAAAGACCTAAACATAAAGACTAAAACGATAAAAATCATGGAAGAAAAAATAGGATCTACCCTAGGAGCCCTAATACAGGGCATAAACAGAATACAAAACATTACCAAAAATGATGAAGAGAAACCCGATAACTGGGAGCTCCTAAAAATCAAACACCTATGCTCATCTAAAGACTTCACCAAAAGAGTAAAAAGATCACCTACAGACTGGGAAAGAATATTCAGCTATGACATCTCAGACCAGCGCCTGATCTCTAAAATCTACATGACTCTGTCAAAACTCAACCACAAAAAGACAAACAACCCAATCAAGAAGTGGGCAAAGGATATGAACACATATTTCACTAAGGAAGATATTCAGGCAGCCAACAGATACATGAGAAAATGCTCTCGATCATTAGCCATTAGAGAAATGCAAATTAAAACTACGATGAGATTCCATCTGACACCAACTAGACTGGCATTAATTCAAAAAACACAAAATAATAAATGTTGGAGAGACTGCGGAGAGACTGGAACTCTCATACACTGCTGGTGGGATTGTAAAATGGTACAACCACTTTGGAAATCCATCTGGCGTTATCTTAAACAGTTAGAAATAGAACTACCATACAACCCAGAAATCCCACTCCTCGGAATATACCCTAAAGATACAAGACCCTTCACACAAACAGATATATGCACACCCATGTTTATTGCAGCTCTGTTTACAATAGCAAAAAGCTGGAAGCAACCAAAATGTCCATCAATGGACGAATGGGTAAATAAATTGTGGTATATTCACACAATGGAATACTACGCATCGATAAAGAACAGTGACGAATCTCTGAAACATTTGATAACATGGAGGAATCTGGAAGGCATTATGCTGAGCGAAATGAGTCAGTTGCAAAAGGACAAATATTGTATAAGACCACTATTATAAGATCTTGAGAAATAGAAAAAACGGAGAAGAACACATACTTATGTGGTTACAAAGGGGGGAGGGAGGGAGGGAGGGAGAGGGCTTTTTATTGATCAATCTGTAGATGGGAACTGCTTTGGGTGAAGGGAAAGACAACACTCAAAACAAGGAAGGTCAGCCTAATTGGACTGGATTAAAAGTAAAGAGGTTTCCGAGATAAAATGAAAGCTTCAAAGGTCAGCGAAGCAGGGGCTGGGGTCTGGGGAACTTGGTTTGAGGGGACTTCTAAGTCAATGGGCAAAATAATTCTATTATGAAAACACTCTGCATCCCACTTTGAATTGTGGCGCCTGGGGTCCTAAATGCCAACAAGCGGCCATCTAAAATACATTAATTGGTCTCAACCCACCGGGAGCAAAGGCAAAGGAAGAACACCAAGGTCACACGACAACTAAGAACCCAAGAGACAGAAAGGGCCACTTGAACCAGAGACCTACATTATCCTGAGACCAGAAGAACTAGTTGGTGCCCGGCCACAATCGATGTCTGCCCTGTCAGGGAACACAACAGACAACTCCTGAGGGAGCAGGAGACCAATGGGATGCAGACCCCAAATTCTCATTAAAAGACCACACCTAATGGTATGATTGCGACTAGAGGAATCCCAGAGACAATGCTCCCCAGAACTTCTGATGGCACAGGACAGGAACCATCCCCGAAGACAAATCATCAGGCATGAGAAGGACTGGTCAGTGGGGGGGAGAGAGATACTGATGAAGAGTGAGCTAATTAAATCAGGTGGACACGGGAGAGTGTGTTGGCAACTCTTGACTGGAGGGGGGATGGGAAGATAGAGAGAGAGGGAAGATGGTAAAATTGGCACGAAACGAGAGACTGTAAGGGCTGACTCAATAGGGGGAGAGCAAGTGGGAGAAGGGAGTAAGATGTATGTAAACCTACATGTGACAGACTGATTGGAATGGTAAATGTTCACTTGAAGTTCAATAAAAATTAAAAAAAAATAATAATAATAATTCACCCTGCTCAAGTGGGATTTATACCAGGTATGCAAGGCTGGTTTAATATGAGAAAAACCATTAATGTAATCCATCACATAAATAAAACAAAAGACAAAAACCACATGATCTTATCAATTGATGCAGAAAAGGCATTTGACAAAGTCCAACACCCATTTATGATAAAAACTCTCACCAAAATAGGAACTGAAGGAAAATTCCTCAACATAATAAAGGGCATCTATGCAAAGCCAACAGCCAATATCACTCTAAATGGAGAGAACCTGAAAGCATTTCCCTTGAGAACGGGAACCAGACAAGGATGCCCTTTATCACCGCTCTTATTCAACATCATGTTGGAAGTCTTAGCCAGGGCAATTAGGCTAGACAAAGAAATAAAAGGTATCCGGATTGGCAAGGAAGAAGTAAAGTTATCACTATTTGCAGATGACATGATTATATACACAGAAAACCCTAAGGAATCCTCCAGAAAACTACTGAAACTAATAGAAGAGTTTGGCAGAGTCTCAGGTTATAAAATAAACATACAAAAATCACTTGGATTCCTCTACATCAACAAAAAGAACACCGAAGAGGAAATAACCAAATCAATACCATTCACAGTAGCCCCCAAGAAGATAAGATACTTAGGAATAAATCTTACCAAGGATGTAAAAGACCTATACAAAGAAAACTACAAAGCTCTACTACAAGAAATTCAAAAGGACATACTTAAGTGGAAAAACATACCCTGCTCATGGATAGGAAGACTTAACATAGTAAAAATGTCTATTCTACCAAAAGCCATCTATACATTTAACGCACTTCCGATCCAAATTCCAATGTCATATTTTAAGGGGATAGAGAAACAAATCACCAATTTCATATGGAAGGGAAAGAAGCCCCGGATAAGCAAAGCACTACTGAAAAAGAAGAAGAAAGTGGGAGGCCTCACCTTACCCGACTTCAGAACCTATTATACAGCCACAGTAGTCAAAACAGCCTGGTATTGGTACAACAACAGACACATAGACCAATGGAACAGAATTGAGAACCCAGACATAGATCCATCCACGTATGAGCAGCTGATATTTGACAAAGGACCAGTGTCAATTAACTGGGGAAAAGATAGCCTTTTTAACAAATGGTGCTGGCATAACTGGATATTCATTTGCAAAAAAATGAAACAGGACCCATACCTCACACCATGCACAAAAACTAACTCCAAGTGAATCAAAGACCTAAACATAAAGACTAAAACGATAAAGATCATGGAAGAAAAAATAGGGACAACCCTAGGAGCCCTAATACAAGGCATAAACAGAATACAAAACATTACCAAAAATGATGAAGAGAAACCCGATAACTGGGAGCTCCTAAAAATCAAACACCTATGCTCATCTAAAGACTTCTCCAAAAGAGTAAAAAGACCACCTACAGACTGGGAAAGAATTTTCAGCTATGACATCTCTGACCAGCGCCTGATCTCTAAAATCTACATGATTCTGTCAAAACTCAACCACAAAAAGACAAACAACCCAATCAAGAAGTGGGCAAAGGATATGAACACACATTTCACTAAAGAAGATATTCAGGCAGCCAACAGATACATGAGAAAATGCTCTCGATCATTAGCCATTAGAGAAATGCAAATTAAAACTACGATGAGATTCCATCTCACACCAGCAAGGCTGGCATTAATCCAAAAAACACAAAATAATAAATGTTGGAGAGGCTGCAGAGAGATTGGAACTCTCATACACTGCTGGTGGGAATGTAAAATGGTACAACCACTTTGGAAATCTATCTGGCATTATCTTAAACAGTTAGAAGTAGAACTACCATACATCCCAGAAATCCCACTCCTAGGAATATACCCTAGAGATACAAGAGCCTTCATACAAACAGATATATGCACACCCATGTTTATTGCAGCTCTGTTTACAATAGCAAAAATTTGGAAGCAACCAAGGTGTCCATCAACAGATGAATGGGTAAATAAATTGTGGTATATTCACACAATGGAATACTACGCATCGATAAAGAACAGTGACGAATCTCTGAAACATTTCATAACATGGAGGAACCTGGAAGGCATTATGCTGAGCGAAATTAGTCAGAGGCAAAAGGACAAATATTGTATAAGACCACTATTATAAGATCTTGAGAAATAGTAAACCTGAGAAGAACACATACTTTTGTGGTTACGAGGGGGGGAGGGAGGGAGGGTGGGAGAGGGTTTTTTATTGATTAATCAGTAGATAAGAACTGCTTTAGGTGAAGGGAAAGACAACACTCAATACATGGAAGGTCAGCTCAATTGGAGTGGACCAAAAGCAAAGAAGTTTCCGGGATAAAATGAATGCTTCAGAGGTCAGCGGAGCAAGCGCGGGGGTCTGGGGAACATGGTTTGCGGGGACTTCTAAGTCAATTGGCAAAATAATTCTATTATGAAATCATTCTGCATCCCACTTTGAAATGTGGCGTCTGGGGTCTTAAATGCTAACAAGCGGCCATCTAAGATGCATCAATTAGTCTCAACCCACCTGGAGCAAAGGCAAAGGAAGAACACCAAGGTCACACGACAACTAAGAGCCCAAGAGACAGAAAGGGCCACATGAACCAGAGACCTACATCATCCTGAGACCAGGAGAACTAGTTGGTGCCCGGCCACAATCGATGACTGCCCTGACAGGGAGCACAGCAGAGGACCCCTGAGGGAGCAGGAGATCAGTGGGATACAGACCCCAAATTCTCATAAAAAGACCAAACTTAATGGTCTGACTGAGACTGGAGGAATCCCGGCGGCCATGCTTCCCAGACCTTCTGTTGACACAGGACAGGAACCATCCCCGAAGACAACTCATCAGATGAAAGGGACTGGTCAGCGAGTGGGAGAGAGACGCTGATGAAGAGTGAGCTAATTATATCAGGTGGACACTTGAGATTGTGTTGGCAACTCTTGTCTGGAGGGGGGATGGGAGGATAGAGAGAGAGGGAAGCCGGCAAAATTGTCACGAAAGGAGAGACTGAAAGGGCTGACTCAAGAGGGGGAGAGCAAGTGGGAGTACGGAGTAAGATGTATGTAAACTTATATGTGACAGACTGATTGGATTTGTAAACGTTCACTTGAAGCTTAACAAAAGTTATTAAAAAAAAAAAGTGATTGGCTATGTTTAAGCCCATTGTTGCAGCCACTGAGTCAATCCATCTTGTTGAGGGGCTTCCTCTTTTTCACTGACCCTCTACTAAGCATGATGTTCTTCTCCAGGTACTGGCCCCTCCAGATACCATGTCCAAAGTATAGGAGACAGAATCTCACCATCCTCACTTCTAAGGAGCATTCCAACTGTACTTCTTCCAAGACAGATTTGCTCGTTCTTCTGGCAGCCCATGATATATTCGATATTCTTCATCAATCCCATAATCCAAATGCATCAATTCTTCTTCAGTCTTCCTTATTCATCGTCCAGCTTTCGCATGCATACGAGATGATTGAAAATATCATGGCTTGGGTCAGGCGTACCATAATCCTTGAAGTGACATCATTTTTTTTTAACACTTTAAAGAGGTCTTTTGCAGCAGATTTGTCCAATGTAATGCATCGTTTGATTTCTTGACTGCTGCTTCCATAGGCATTGATTGTGGATCCAAGTAAAATGAAATCCTTGACAACTTCAATCTTTTCTCCATTTATCATGATGTTGCTTATTGGTCCAGTCGTGAGCGTTTTTGTTTTCTTTTTGTTGAGGTATAATCCATACTGAAGGCTATAGGATTTGATCTTCATCAATAAATTCTTCAAATCCTCTTGGCTTTTAGCAAGCAAGGTTGTGTCATCTGCATATCAAAGGATATTAGTCTTCTTCCAATCCTGATGCCATGTTCTTCTTCATATAGTCCGGCTTCTGGGATTATTTGCTCAGCACACAAATTGAACAAGAATAATGAAAGGATACAACCCTGATGCACACCTTTCTCATTTTAAACCACACAGCATCCCTTTGTTCTGTCCCAACAACTGCCTCTTGGTGTATACACAGGTTCCACAGGAGCACAATTAAGTGTTCTAGAATTCTCATTCTTCACAATGTTATCCATAATCTGTAATGACCCACACAGTCAAATGCCTTTGCATAGTCAATAAAACATAGGTAAACATCGTTCTGGTATTCTCTGCTCTCAGCCAAGATCCATCTGACATCAGCAATGATATCCCTCATCCCACGTCATCTTCTGAATCCAGCTTGAACTCCTGGCAGCTCCTTGTCAGTGTACTGCTGTGACTATTTTTGAATTGTCTTCAGCCAAATTTTACTTATGACTGATTTTAATGATATTGTTCAATAACTTTCTCATTCCACTGAATCACCTTTCTTTGAAATGGGCACATATATGGATCTCTTCCAGTTTGTTGCCCAAGTAGCTGCCTTTGAAATTTTTTGGCATAGATGAGGGAGCATTTCCAGAATTACATCCATTTGTTGAAACATTTCAATTGGTATTCCATCAATTCCTGGAGGCTTCTTTTTCACCAATGACTTCAGTGCAACTTGGACTTCTTCTTTCCGGACCATAGTTACTACCTCCCAAAATGGTTGAATGTTGACCATTCTTTTTGGTACAGTGACTTTGTATTCCTCTCATCTTCTTTCATGCTTCCTGTATTGCTCAACATTTTTCCCAGAATGTGTTGCCATCAAGTTGATTCCAACTCATAACAACCCTATAGGACAGCGTAGAACTGCCCCACAGGATTTCCAAGGAGAAGCTAGTGGATTCAAACTGCAGATCTTTTGGTTAGCAGCCAAGATCTTAATCACTGTGCCACCATACGATCTGTCAATAGTGCAACTCAAGGCTTGAATTTTTTCTTCACTTCTTTCAGTTTGAGAAATGCCAAGTGTGTGCCTCCCTTTTGGTTTTCTAACTCCAGGTCTTTACACATTTCATTATAATTGTTTACTTTGTTTTCTCAAGCTAATATTTGAAATCTTCTGTTCAGCTCTTTTACTTCACCATTTATTCTGTTTCCTTTAGCCACTCTACATTCAAGAGCAAGTTTCAGAGTCTCTTCTGATATCCATTTTTGTGTTTTATTTCTTTCCTGACTTTTTAATGACCTTTTGCTTTCTTCATGTATGATATTTTGATGTCATGCCACAACTCGTCTGGTGTTCGGTCATTAGCGTTCAATGCGTCAAATCTATTCTTGAGAGGGCTTCTAAATTCAGGTGGGATATGCTCAAGGTCATACTTTTGCTTTTGTGGACTTGTTTTAATTTTCTTCAGCTTCAACTTGAACTTGCAAATGAGCAATTAGTGACCTGTTCCACAGTCAATCCCTAGCCTTGTTCTGACCAATGATATTCAACTTCTCCGTTGTCTCTTTTCACAGATGTAGTTGATTTGATTCTTATGTATTGTATCCAGTGAGGTCCATGTGTAAGGTTGCCGTTCATGTGGTTGAAAAAATGTATTTTCAATGAATGATTCATTGGTCTTGCAAAATTCTATCATGCAATCTTCGGTGTCATTTCTATCACAGAGGCCATATTTTCCAACTACTGATACTTCTTTGTTTCCAATTTCTGCATTCCAATAACCAGTAATTTTCAATGCCTTCTGACTGCATGTTCGATCAGTTTCAGATTGCAGAAGCTGGTAAATATTTCAGCTTCTTCATTTTTGGCATTAATGCAGTTGGTGCATAAATTCAAATAGTAGTCATATTAACTTGTCTTCCTTGTAGGCATATGGATATTATTCTGTCATTGACAGCATTATAGATCTTGCAATATTCTTTTTGACAATGAACAAGATGTCGTTTCTCTTCCATTTGTCATTCCCGACATAGTAGACCATATGATTATTTAATTCAAAATGGCCAACACCAGTCCATTTCAGCTCACTAATGTCTAGGATATTGATCTTCAAGCATTCCATTTTGTTTTTGACAACTTCCAATTTTCCTTAATTCATACTTCGTTCCACTTACTAATAATGTTCCACTTACTAATAGATGTTTGCAGCTGTTTCCGCTTATTTTGAATCATGACACATCAGCAAACGAAAATCCCAAGAGCTTTAATCCATCTACATCATTAAATTTGACTCTACTTTAGGAAGGAAGCTCTTACCCAGTCATATTTTGAGTGCCTTCCAACCTGAGGGGCTTATCTTCCGGCACTATATCAGACAATGTTTCTCTGCTATCCATAAGGTTTTCACTGGTCAATTTTTTTTCCAGAAGTAGATTGCCATGTCCTTCTTTCTAATTTGTCTTAGTCTAGAAGCACCACTGAAATCTGTCCACTGTGGGTGACCCTGATGGTATTTCAAATACTGGTGGCATAGCTTCTAGCATCACAGCAACATGCTAGCCACCACAGTATGACAAACTGACAGAGAGATGGTGGATGATAGCAGATCCTAGCTGCTTAATCTGTTAGATTCAAGAAGACAGAAGTTTTATCAGTATTTTAAAAGAAATTCCTTAAATCCTTAAAATAATCTAAAGATGGTATTTTAGAAGATTCATATTTTCATATACCCATGATAGCAACTGAGAATAATAAATACCCAGTGGATACTCACCCTTCCTCACTGTCAAAGCTTTGGGGTTGAGGAGTGGTGTCTAAGACCTAGAGGGAACCATGCTATATTCACTCAACTAGCGTTGACATAACGTAGAATCTGACCATAGGTGGCCTTTTCAGATTACTTATATTTATTACAGAATCGATCAACATAAAAGTTACCCAGAATACAGATATATAGATTAAAATTCCCTATGAATACACACTCATGTATCTTTTGTAGGTGAGGTAGAAGGCTGCTGTACCTTACCCCTTAGGTTTGTGACTTGTAGTCACCTTGTAGGTATGGATGCTGCCTCTTTCCCAGATGGCTGCCTTGGTTGTCATTGTGGATTGGATCCAGTATGAGAGCTTTTGTTAGAGAAAGATCCAGAGCCTATAGCAACAGACTCAACCTTAGAGTGTGTATTAGATTCTTATTGATGATGTAACACAAAGACCACAAGTGGGTGACTTTAAAAAACAGAAATTTATTTTCTCATGGTTCTGAAGTATAAAAGTCCAAATTAGAGTCTTGGCTGTGTCAATTCCTTCATTGTTGGTAGCTTAGGGAGTTCCTTGGTTCTTGGTGATCCTTACATGGCCTCTGTCTTTTCCAGTACGTAGGTGCATGTCTCTTGTCTATGTCGCTCTTTCTATAACTCAGAAGTGATTTTGTATCTACCCTACACTGGTATGACCTCTACTGATTGATTTCATTACGTTAGATAGCACTGTAGAAGCTGATTACATTACGTTAGATTAAATTACATCCGCAGGTTTAGGGATAAGGATTTCAACACATACTTTAGAGGGACAATTCAGTCCATAACAGAGCATTAGGAATGCTGAGGGAGAGCATGCAACCCTGCTATGGAAGCAAGTGCCACTAAGCCATGAAAGCTCAAGGATTTTACACTTTGGGGACCTGAGAACCTAAACCAAAATAACTCTCTGTCGCTGTATTAAATAATTATGAGAACAAATATACTTTCACATAGAGAAAGCACACTTTCCTGGGGCTAGACCAAAACAAACAAACAAAAAACTTCACTGTTTGCTCCAAGATATGCCTGATCCTGAAAGAAGACTGTGATGGTTAATGTAATGTGTCAATTTGGCCAGGCCAGGATTCTCAGTATTACATAATTATCCTCCATTTTGTGATCTGATGTAAGGGGAGTTTCCTTGGGAGTGTGATCTGCATCCAATATATATGAATGTTCTGGCAAAGCTCACTCTCTCTGGATCCTGCATCTGACTCATCATCATCTGACCACTGGCTCTTGGGATGTGAGCCAGCAGCCTGCCACCTTACCTGTAGATTTTGGGATTTGCCAGCTCCGACAGCCCCATGAGCCAGCAGTCTGCCACCTGACCTGCTGATTTTGGATTCGTTAGCCCCTGCAAACATGTGAGTCAAGAGAAGCCTCCACCCTAACACCTGACCCACAAATTTGGGACTTGTCAACCTCCACAACTGCGTGAGCCATTTCCTTGAAATAAATTTCTCTACATCTATATATTGACATAGATATAGATTTATATAGATATATGCTTCACTGGTTTATTCCTCTAGAGAACCCAGCCTAAGACAAAGACTGAGCAAACTGAACAGTTTACTTATCAACACTAGCAGCTAACTTATCAATACTCACTTCAAACTCTCATCGCACTGGTCCCACCAATCAAATACTGTATCAGACTCTGCCAACTTCCAACAAGCTCCTTGATTTGCAACATGCACCTTAAAAATCATTCAGCCTATGCCACAAAACTGTACAAATACTCTGCCCTAGTTTCCCATTTGGAAACACCACTAAGCCTTTGTCAATGTCAAGTTCTCTTTATTGCAGTAAGTCCAGTAAACTTAGCTTTCCTTGATCAGCAGATTTTTCTGGTGTATTTTGGGGGAGTTGACAGCTGACAAACCCTAACATGTGGGTCCTACAAATGATTAGTGCTCATGTTGGCTCTACTCTCCCCCATCTGATGAGATTTATATATATATACATGTGTGTGTGTGTAAATTAAAATATATGAAAAATTAAAATATTGATTCAGTATTAAAATATTGATTCTGATAATGTATGGTGTCCTTTACTGGAACATTTAATTGTGCTCATGCAGAATCTGTACACAAGCCAAGAGGCAGTTACTCAAATAGAACAAGGGGATACTGGATAGTTTAAAATCAGAAAAGGTGGCAGAGTTGTATTCTTTCACCATACTTATTTAATCATATGTTGAACAAATAATCCAAGAAGCTGCACTATAGGAAGAATGCAGCAGCATCAGGATTGGAGGAAGATTAATTAACAACTGATAAAAAAAATAATCTTTTTTTTATTTTTTTTATCAGATGATACAACCTTGCTTGCCAAAAATGAAGACAACTTGAAGCACTTACTGATGAAGGTAAAACTTTACAGCCCAAAATATAGATTACACCTGAACATAAAGAAAAGAAAAAATCCTCACAACCAGACCAATAAACAACCTTATGATAAATGGTGAAGAAATAGAAGTTGTCAAGGATTTCATTCTACTGGGTAACAATCAATGCCCATGGAAGCAGTAGTCAAGAAACCAAATAACATGTTGCATTGGGAAAATTTGCTGCAAAAGTCATCTTTAGAGTGTTAAAAAGCAAAGATTTCATTTTGACGACTAAGGTGTGACTGACCCAAGCCATGGTTTTTTCAATTGCCTCATTTGCAGGCGAAAGCTAGACAAGGAAAAAGGAAGACTGAAGAATTGATGCATTTGAATTCTGGCGTTGGTAATGAACATTGAATATACACCATAGGCTGCCAGAAGAATGAACTAATCAATCTTGGAGGAAGTACAAACAGAATGTTCCTTAGAAGTGAGAATGGCAAGACTTCATCTTGCTTATTTTGGACAAGTCATCAGGAAAGACCAATCTAAAAAACTACATCATGTTTGATAAAGTAGAGACTCAACAAAAAAGGGGGAAACTCTCCATGAGATGGAGTGACACAATAGCTTCAACAATGAGTTCAAACATACTAACAGTTGTGAGGATGGCATGGAACTGGGTAGCATTTCATCTGCAAGCTGAAAGAACTGAAGAAAAAATTCAAGGCTCTAGTTGCAATAGTGAAGGATTCTATGGGGAAAACATTAAATGATGCAGGAAGCATCAAAACAAGATGGAAGGAATACACAGAGTCATTATACCAAAAAGAATTAGTCGATGTTCAACCATTTCAAGAGGTGGCATATGATCAGGAACCAATGGTACTGAAGGAAGAAGTCCAAGCTGCTCTGAAGGCATTGGTGAAAAATAAGGCTCCAGGAATTGATGAAATATCAATTGAGATGTTTCAACAAACAGATGCAGCGCTGGAGGTGCTCACTCATCTATGCCAAGAAATATGGAAGACAGCTTCCTGGCCAACTGACTGGAAGAGATCCATATTATGCCTATTCTCAAGAAAGGTGATCCAATCGAATGTGGAAATTATAGAACGATATCATTAATATCACACACAAGCAAAATTTTGCTGAAGATCATTCAAAAATGGGTGCAACAGTATATCGACAGGGAACTGCCAGAAATTCAGGCCTGTTTCAGAAGAGGATGTGGAACCGGGATATCATTGCTGATGTCAGATGGATCCTGGCTGAAAGCAGAGAATACCAGAAGGATGTTTTATTGACTATGCAAAGGCATTTGACTGTGTGGATCATAACAAATTATGGATAACGTTGTGAAGAATGGGAATTCCAGAACACTTAATTGTGCTCATGAGGAACCCTTACATAAATCAAGAGGCAGACAGAACAAGGGGATACTAATTGGTTTAAAGTTAGGAAAGTTGTGCGGCAGGGTTGTATTCTTTCTCCATACCTATTCAATCTGTATGCTGAGCAAATAATACAAGAAGCTGGACTACATGAAGAAGAACAGGGCATCAGGATTGGAGGAAGACTCGTTAACAACCTGCCTTATGCAGATGACACAACCTCGCTTGCTGAAAGTGAAGAGGACTTGAAGCACTTACTAATGAAGATCAAAGACCACAGCTTTCAGTATGGATTGTACCACAACATAAAGAAAACAAAAATCCTCACAACTGGACCAATGAGCAACATCATGATAAACGGAGAAAAATTGAAGTTGTCAAGGATTTCATTTTACTTGGATCCACAAGCAACAGCCATGGAAGCAGCAGTCAAGAAATCAAAGGATGCACTGCATTGGGCAAATCTGCTGCAAAGGACCTCTTTAAAGTGTTGGAGAGCAAAGATGTCACCTTGAAAACTGAGGTGCGCCTGACCCAAGCCATAGTATTTTCAGTCACATCATATGCATGTGAAAGCTGGACAATGAATAAGAAAGACCAGAGAAGAATTGACGGCTTTGAATTGTGGTGTTGGCGAAGAATATTGAATACACCATGGACTTCCAAAAGAATGAACAAATCTGTCTTGGAAGAAGTACAACCAGAATGCTCCTTAGAGGCAAAGATGGTGAGACTGCGTCTTACATACTTTGGACGTGTTGTCATGAGGGATCAGTCCCTGGAGAAGGACATCATGCTTGGCAGAGTACAGGGTCAACGGGAAAGAGGGAGACCCTCAACGAGGTGGATTGACACAGTGGCTGCAACAATGAGCTCAAGCATAACAACGATTGTAAGGACGGCACAGGACCGGGCAGTGTTTCGTTCTGTTTTGCATAGGGTCACTATGAGTTGGAACCGACTCGACGGCATCTAACAACAACAACAACAACATTCGCCATGAGGTGCGTTGTTCAGATTTCCCTTCAGGAGAGCCTACTGTGGGAAACAGAATAGACAGTCTCCAGCTGGATCCACCCCCATCTAGTTCTGGGCTCAGGCTGGTGGAGGCTGTGGTTCATGTGGTCCATTAGTTCTTTGGACTAATATTTTCTTTGTGTCTTTGGTTTTCTTCATTCACCTTTGCTCCAAACGTGATAGGACAATAGATGTATCTTAGATGGTTCCTCAAAATCCCCTAAGACCCTAGACGGTACTCATCAAAGTAGGATGTTGAACATTTTCTTTATGAACTACATTATGCCAATTGACCTAGATGTCCCCTGAGACCACAGTCCCCAGCCCTCAGCTCCAGTAACTCGGTTCATCAAGGTGTTTGGCTAAGTCTAGGAAGCTTCCATTACTTTGCCTTGGTAAAGTTGTGCTGACTTCTTCTAAACTGTGTGCTGTCTTTCCTTTCACCAAAGTTAACACTTCTCTACTATCTAGTTAGTGATTTTCCCTTCCCACCCCTTTTCTCATAGGTAATCCATCAAAGATTGGGGTTTTTTGTGTGTAAACCTTTTCTTGGGTTTTTATGATTGTGGTTCTTTTGTGATTGACTTATTTCACTCAGCATAATGCCCTCCAGATTCATCCATGTTGTGAGATGTTTCTCAGATTCATCATTGTTCTTTGTCATTGTGTAGTATTCCATTGTGTGTACGTAACATAGTTTGTTTATCCATTCACATGTTGATGGGCACTTAGGTTAGTTCCATCTTTTTGTTTTTGTGAGTAATGCTGCAGTGAATGTGGATGTGCATATATGTATTCATGTGATGGCTCTTATTTCTCTAGGATATATTCCTAGGAGTGGGATTGCTAGATCAGATAGTATTTCCATTTCTATCTTTTTAAGGAAGCACCATATCATTTTCCAAAATGGTTGTATCGTTTTACATTCCCACTAGCAGTCCATAAGAATTCCAGTCTCCCTGCAACCTCCCAAAAGTTTGTTATTTTTTGGTTTGTGTGTGTGTGTGTGTGTGTGTGTGTGTTCCAGTAATGTCGGGGCGAGATGGTATCTCATTGTAGTTTTGACTTGCATTTCTCTAATGTCAAATGATCGCTAGCATTTCCTCATGTGTCTGTTAGCTGTCTGAATGTCTTCTTTAGTGAAGGGTCTGTTCATATCCTTTCCCCGTTTTTTAATTGGGTTGTCTTTTTGTTGTTCAGGTGTTGAAGTATCCCACAGATTTTAGACCTTTGTTGGATATGTCGTAGCCAAAATTTTTTTCCCAGTCTGTAGGTTCTCTTTTTACCCTTTAGTGAAGTCTTTTGATGAGCATAAGTGTTTAACTTTTAGAAACACCCAGTTATCTAGTTTACGTTCTGGTGTTTGTGCACTGTTGGTTAGGGTTCGTATTCTCTTTATGCCATGTATTAGGGCTCCTAGTGTTGTCTCTGGTGGTACAGTGATTAAGTACTATGGCTGCTACCTAAAAGGTAAAAAAAAAAAAAAAAAAAATTTTTTTGCAGTTCCAAATTCACCAGCCATTCCTTGGAAACCCTATGGGGCAGTTCTACACTGTTCTATAGAGTCACTATGAGTCGGAATCGACTCAACGGCAACAGATTTGGTTGTTGTCCCTGTTTTTTCTTCCATGATCTTTACCATTTTTTGTTTTATATTCCGGTCTTTGATCCATTTTGAGTTAGTTTTTTTTTTTTTTAATTTTTATTGTGCCTTAAGTGAAAGTTTACAAATCAAGTCAGTCTTTCATACAAAAATTTATACACACCTTGCTATATACTCCTAATACCTCTCTCCCTAATGACACAGCACACTCCTTCCTTCCACTCTCTCTTTTCGTGACCATTCGGCCAGCCTCTGACCCCGTCTGTCATTCTATCTCCCCTCCAGACAGGAGATGGCAACGGTCTCGTGTGTCTACTTGATCCAAGAAGCTCACTCTTCACCAGCATTATTTTCTACCCCATTGTCCAGTCCAATCCCTGTCTGAAGAGTTGGCTTCAGGAATGGTTCCTGTCTTGGGCTAACAGAAGGTCTGGGCACCATGACCGCTAGGGTCCTTCTAGTCTCAGTCAGACCATTAAGTCTGGTCTTTTTACGAAAATTTGGGGTCTATATCTCACTGGTCTCCTGCTCCCTCAGGGGTTGTCTGTTGTGTTCCCTGTCAGAGCAGTCATCAGTTGTAGCCGACACCGCCTAGTTCTTCTGGTCTCAGGCTGATGTAGTCTCTGGTTTATGTGGCCCTTTCTGTCTCTTGGGCTCATAATTACCTTGTGTCTTTGGTGTACTTCATTCTCCTTTGGTCCAGGTGGGTTGAGACAAATTGATGCATCTTATATGGTCGCATGCTAGCGTTTGAGACCCCAGATGCCACTCTCCAAAGTGGGATGCAGAATGTTTTCTTTTCAATAATTTTTATTGTGCTTTAAGTGAAAATTTACAAATCAAGTCAGTCTCTCACGCAAAAACTTATATACACCTTGCTAAAAAAAAAAAAAAATTTTTATACTCCTAATTACTCTTCCCCTAATGAGACAGCCCGCTCTCTCCCTCCACTCTCTCTTTTCCTGTCCATTTCGCCAGCTTCTAACCCTCTCCACCCTCTCATCTCCCTTCCAGGTATGTGATGCCGACATAGTCTCAAGTATCCACCTGATCCAAGAAGCTCACTTGTCACCAGCATCCCTCTCCAACCCATTGTCCAGTCCAATCCATGTCTGAAGAGTTGGCTTCAGGAATGGTTCCTGTCCTGGGCCAACAGAAGGTCTGGGGACCATGACCGCTAGGGTCCTTCTAGTCTCAGTCAGACCATTAATTCTGGTCTTTTTACGAGAATTTGGGGTCTGCATCCCACTGGTCTCCTGCTCCCTCAGGGGTTCTCTGTTTTGTTCCCTGTCAGAGCAGTCATTGGTTGTAGCCAGGCACCATTTTAGTTCTGGTGTCAGGCTGATGTAGTCTCTGGTTCATGTGGCCCTTTCTGTCTCTTGGGCTCAGAATTACCTTGTGTCCTTGGTGTTCTTCATTCTCCTTTGATCCAGGTGGGTTGAGACCAACTGATGCATCTTAGATGGCTGCTTGCTAGCATTTAAGACCCCAGATGCCACTCTTCAAAGTGGGATGCAGAGTGTTTTCTTAATAGATTTTATTCTGCCAACTGACTTAGATGTCCCCTGAAACCATGGTCCCCAAACCCCTGCCCCTGCTACACTGGCCTTCGAAGCACTCAGTTTATTCAGGAAACTTCTTTTCTTTTGGTTTAGTCTAATTGTGCTGACCTCCCCTGTATTGTGTTGTCTTTCCCTTCACCTAAAGTAGTTCTTATCTAGTATAGGGAAACCCTGGTGGTATAGTGGTTAAGTGCTGTGGCTGCTAACCAAAAGGTCAGCGGTTCAAATCTGCCATGTGCTCCTTGGAAACTCCATGGGGCAGTTCTACTCTGCCCTATAGGGTCACTACGAGTCGGAATCGACTCGACGGCAGTGGGTTTGTTTTTTGGTTATTTTTTTTTTACTATCTAATTAGTGAATACCCCTCTTCCACCCTCCCTCCCTCCGCCCTCTTGTAACCACAAAAGAATGTTTTCTTCTCAGTTTAAACTATTTCTCAAGTTCTTATAATAGTGGTCTCATACAATATTTGTCCTTTTGCAACTAACTTCACTCAGTATAATAAAATGCCTTCCAGGTTCCTCCATGTTATGAAATGTTTCACAGATTCCTCACTGTTCTTTATCGATGCATAGTATTCCATTGCGTGAATATACCATAATTTATTTATCCATTCATCCATTGATGGGCACCTTGGTTGCTTCCATATTTTTGCTGTTGTGAACAGTGCTGTAATAAACATGGGTGCGCATATATCTGTTCGTGTAAAGGCTCTTATTTCTCTAGGATATATTCCAAGGAGTGGGATTGCTGGATCCTATGGTACTTCTATTTCTAGCTTTTTAAGGAAGCACCAAATCGATTTCCAAATTGGTAGTACCATTTTACATTCCCACCAGCAGTATATAAGTGTTCCATTTTATCCACAACTTCTCCAACATGTATTATTTTGTGTTTTTTGGATTAATGCCAGCCTTGTTGGAGTGAGATGAAATCTCTTTGTAGTTTTGATCTGCATTTCTCTAATGGCTAATTATCAAGAACATTTCCTCATGTATCTGTTAGCTACCTGAATATCTTCTTTAGTGAAGTGTCTGTTCATATCTTTCACCCATTTTTAATTGAGTTATGTGTCTTTCTGCAGTTGAGTTTTTGCAACATCATGTAGATTTTAGGGATCATGCGCTGATCGGAAATGTCATAGCTAAAAACTTTTTCCCAGTCTGTAGGTAGTCTTTGTACTCTTTTGGTGAAGTCTTTGGATGAACATAGGTGTTTGATTTTTAGGAGCTCCCAGTTATCTAGTTTTTCTTCTGCATTGTTAGTAATGTTTTCTATACTGTTTATGCCATGTATTAGGGCTCCTAATATTGTCCCTAATTTTTCTTCCATGATCATTATTCTTTTAGATTTTATGTTTAAGTCTTTGATATATTTTGAGCTCATTTTTATGCATGGAGTGAGGTATTAGTCTTGTTTCTTTTTTTGCAGATGGGTATCCAGTTATGCCAGCACCATTTGTTAAAAAGACTGTCTTTTCCCCGTTTAACTCTTTTGGGACCTTTGTCAAATATCAACTGCTCATATGTGGATGGATTTATGTCTGGATTCTCGAATCTGTTCCATTGGTCTATGTAGCTGTTGTTGTACAACTACCAGGCTGTTTTGACTACTGTGGCAGTACAATAGGTTTTAAGTCAAGTAAAGTAAGTCCTCCCACTTTGTTCTTCTTTTTCAGTAATGCTTTACTTATCCGGGGCCTCATTCCCTTCCCTATGAAGTTGGTGATTTTTTTCTCCATCTCATGAAAGAATTTCGTTGGGATCTGGATCAGAATTGCCTTAAATGTATAGATCACTTTTGGTAGAATAGACATTTTTATAATGTTAAGTTCCTATCCATGAACAAGGTATGTTATTCCATTTATGTAAGTCTCTTTTGGCTTCTTGCAGAAGTGTACTGTAGTTTTCTTTGTCTAAGTCTTTTACATCTCTGGTAAGATTTATTCCTAAGCATTTTAACTTCTTGGGGGCTACTGTAAATGGCATTGATTTGGTGATTTCCTCTTTGATGTTCTTTTTGTTGGTGTAGAGGAATCCAACTGATTTTTGTATGTTTATCTTGTATCCCAATACTCTCCTGAACTCTTCTACTAGTTTCAGTACTTTTCTTGAGGATTCCTTAGGGTTTTCCGTGTATAAGATCATATCATCTGCAAATAGAGATATTTTTACTTCTTCCTTGCCAATCTGGATGCCCTTTATTTCTTTGTCTAGCCTAAGTGTTCTGGCTAGGACCTCCAACACAATGTAGAATAAGAGCAGTGATAATGGGCATCCTTGCCTGGTTCCTGATCTTTTTTTTTTTTTTTTGCCTGGTTCCTGATCTCAGTGGGAATACTTTCAGTCTCCCTCCATTGAGGATGATGTTGGCCTTTGGCTTTCTATAAATGCCCTTTATTATGTTGAGGAATTTTCCTTCTCTTCCTATTTTGCTGAGAGTTTTTATCATGAATGGGTATCGAACTTTGTCAAATGCCTTTTCAGCATCAATTGATACAATCACGTAATTCTTGTCTTTTGTTGTATTTATGTGGTGAATTACACTGTTTTTCTAATGTTGAACCATCCCTGCATACCTGGTATGAATCCTACTTGGTCATGGTGAATTATTTTTTTGATATGTTGTTGAATTCTATTGGCTAGAATTTTGTTGAGGATTTTTGCATCTACGTTCATGAGGGATATAGGTCTATAATTTTCTTTTCTTATGGTGTCTTTACCTGGTTTTGGTATCAGGAATATGGTGGCTTATAGAATGAGTTTGGTAGTATTCCGTCCTTTTCTATGCCCTGAAATACCTTTGGTAGTAGTGGTGTTAACTCTTCTCTGAAAGTTTGGTAGAACTCTGCAGTGACGAGGGCTTTTTTTTCTTGGGAGTTTTTTGATTACTTTTTCAATCTCTTCTTTTCTTATGGGTCTATTTAGTTGTTCTACCTCCGCTTGTGTTAGTTTAGGTAGGTGGTGTCATTCTAGGAATTCGTCCATTTCTTCTAGGTTTTCAAATTTGTTAGAGTACAATTTCTCGTAGTAATCTGATATGATTCTTTTAATTTCAGTTGGGTCTGTTGTAGTATCGCCAATCTCATTTCTTATTGGCATTATTTGCTTCCTCTCCTGTTTTTCTTTTGTCACTTTGGCCAGTGGTCTATCAATTTTGGTGATTTTTTCAAAAAACCAGCTTTTGGTCTTATTAATTCTCTCAATTGCTTTTCTGTTTTCTATTTCATTTAGTTCAGCCCTAATTTTTATAATTTGTTTTCTTCTGGTGCCTGAGGGTATCTTTTGTTGCTCTCTTTCTATTTGTTCAAGTTGTAGAGATAATTCTTTGATTTTGGCCCTTTCTTCTTTTTGTATGTGTGCATTTATTGATATAAACTGGCCTCTGAGCACCCCTTTTGCTGTGTCTCAAAGGTTCTGATAGGAAGTCTTTTCATTCTCGTTCGATTCTGTAATCCAGTCTTTTTTGAGCAGGGTATTGTTCAGTTTCCAAGTGTTTCATTTCTTTTCCCTGCATTTCTTGTTATTGATTTCCACTTTTATGGCCATATGGTCAGAGAAGATGCTTTGTAATATTTCAATGCTTTGGATTCTGCTAAGGCTTGCTTTCTGATCTAATATGTGGTCTATTCTGGAGAATGTTCCATGTGCACTAGAAAAGAAAGTATAGTTGGTTGCTGTTGGGTGGAGTGTTCTGTATATGTCTATGAGGCCAAGTTGGTTGATTGTGGCATTTAGATCTTCCGTGTCTTTATTGAGCTTCTTTCTGGATGTCCTGTCCTTCACCGAAAGTGGTGTGTTGAAGTCTCCTACTATTATTGTGGAGCTGTCTATTTCACTTTTCAATGCTGATCGAGTTTGTTTTATGTATCTTGCAGCCCTGTCATTGGGTGCATAAGTATTTAAAATGGTTATATCTTCTTGGTGTATTGTCCCTTTAATCATTATATACTGTCCTTCCTTATCCTTTCTGATGGATTTAACTTTAGTGTATTTTGTCAGAAATGAATATTGCCACTCCTGCTTTTTTTTTATTAACTTTTATTAAGCTTCAAGTGAACGTTTACAAATCCAATCAGTCTGTCACAAATATGTTTACATACATCTCACTCCCTACTCCCACTTGCTCTCCCCTTCTTGAGTCAGCCCTTTCAGTCTCTCCTTTCGTGACAATTTTGCCGGCTTCTCTCTCTCTCTATCCTCCCATCCCCCCTCCAGACAAGAGTTGCCAACACAATCTCAAGTGTCCACCTGATATAATTAGCTCACTCTTCATCAGCATCTCTCCCCCACCCGCTGACCAGTCCCTTTCATGTCTGATGAGTTGTCTTCGGGGATGGTTCCTGTCCTCTGCCAACAGAAGGTCTGGGGACCATGGCTTCAAGGATTCCTCTAGTCTCAGTCAGACCATTAAGTTTGGTCTTTTTATGAGAATTTGGGGTCTGCATCCCACTGATCTCCTGCTCCCTCGGGGGTCCTCTGCTGTGCTCCCTGTCAGGGCAGTCATCGATTGTGGCCGGGCACCAACTAGTTCTTCTGGTCTCAGGATGATGTAGGTCTCTGGTTCATGTGGCCCTTTCTGTTTCTTGGGCTCTTCGTTGTCATGTGGCCTTGGTGTTCTTCATTTTCCTTTGCTCCAGGTGGGTTGAGACCAATTGATGCATCTTAGATGGCCGCTTGTTAGCATTTAAGACCCCAGACGCCACATTTCAAAGTGGGATGCAGAATGATTTCATAATAGAATTATTTTGCCAATTGACTTAGAAGTACCCCCAAACCATGTTCCCCAGACCCCCGCGCTTGCTCCGCTGACCTCTGAAGCATTCATTTTATCCCGGAAACTTCTTTGCTTTTGGTCCACTCCAATTGAGCTGACCTTCCATGTATTGAGTGTTGTCTTTCCCTTCACCTAAAGCAGTTCTTATCTACTGATTAATCAATAAAAAAACCCTCTCCAACCCTCCCTCCCTCCCCCCTTCATAACCACAAAAGTATTTGTTCTTCTCAGGTTTACTATTACTCAAGATCTTATAATAGTGGTCTTATACAATATTTGTCCTTTTGCCTCTGACTAATTTTGCTCAGCATAATGCCTTCCAGGTTCCTCCATGTTATGAAATGTTTCAGAGATTCGTCACTGTTCTTTATCGATGCGTAGTATTCCATTGTGTGAATATACCACAATTTATTTACCCATTCATCCGATGATGGACACCTTGGTTGCTTCCAGCTTTTTGCTATTGTAAACAGAGCTGCAATAAACATGGGTGTGCATATATCTGTTTGTATGAAGGCTCTTGTATCTCTAGGGTATATTCCTAGGAGTGGGATTTCTGGGATGTATGGTAGTTCTACTTCTAACTGTTTAAGATAACGCCAGATAGATTTCCAAAGTGGTTGTACCATTTTACATTCCCACCAGCAGTGTATGAGAGTTCCAATCTCTCCGCAGCCTCTCCAACATTTCTTATTTTGTGTTTTTTGGATTAATGCCAGCCTTGCTGGTGTGAGATGGAATCTCATCGTAGTTTTAATTTGCATTTCTCTAATGATCGAGAGCATTTTCTCATGTATCTGTTGGCTGCCTGAATATCTTCTTTAGTGAAATATGTGTTCATATCCTTTGCCCACTTTTTGATTGGGTTGTTTGTCTTTTTGTGGTTGAGTTTTGACAGAATCATGTAGATTTTAGAGATCAGGCGCTGGTCAGAGATGTCATAGCTGAAAATTCTTTCCCATCTGTAGGTGGTCTTTTTACTCTTTTGGTGAAGTCTTTAGATGAGCATAGCTGTTTGATTTTTAGGAGCTCCCAGTTATCGGGTTTCTCTTCATCATTTTTGGTAATGTTTTGTATTCTGTTTATGCCTTGTATTAGGGCTCCTAGGGTTGTCCCAATTTTTTCTTCCATGATTTTTATCGTTTTAGTCTTTATGTTTAGGTCTTTGATCCACTTGGAGTTAGTTTTTGTGCATGGTGTAAGGTATAGGTCCTGTTTCATTTTTTTGCAAATGAATATCCAGTTATGCCAGTACCATTTGTTAAAAAGGCTTTCCTTTCCCCAAGTAATTGACACTGGTCCTTTGTCAAATATCAGCTGCTCATATGTGGATGGATCTATGTCTGGGTTCTCAATTCTGTTCCATTGGTCTATGTGTCTGTTGTTGTACCAGTACCAGGCTGTTTTGACTACTGTGGCTGTATAATAGCTTCTGAAATCAGTAGAGTGAGGCCTCCCACGTTCTTCTTCTTTTTCAGTAATGCTTTGCTTATCCGGGGCTTCTTTCCCTTCCATATGAAATTGGTGATTTGTTTCTCTATCCCCTTAAAATATGACATTGGAATTTGGATCGGAAGTGCGTTAAATGTATAGATGGCTTTTGGTAGAATAGACATTTTTACTATGTTAAGTCTTCCTATCCATGAGCAAGGTATGTTTTTCCACTTAAGTATGTCCTTTTGAATTTCTTGTAGTAGAGCTTTGTAGTTTTCTTTGTATAGGTCTTTTACATCCTTGGTAAGATTTATTCCTAAGTATTTTATCTTCTTGGGGGCTACTGTGAATGGTATTGATTTGGTTATTTCCTCTTTGGTGTTCTTTTTGTTGATGTAGAGGAATCCAAGTGATTTTTGCATGTTTATTTTATAACCTGAGACTCTGCCAAACTCTTCTGTTAATTTCAGTAGTTTTCTGGAGGATTCCTTAGGGTTTTCTGTGTATATAATCATGTCATCTGCAAATAGTGATAACTTTACTTCTTCCTTGCCTATCCAGATACCTTTTATTTCTTTGTCTAGCCTAATTGCCCTGGCTAGGACTTCCAGCACGATGTTGAATAAGAGTGGTGATAAAGGGCATCCTTGTCTGGTTCCCGTTCTCAAGGGAAATGCTTTCAGGTTCTCTCCATTTAGAGTGACGTTGGCTGTTGGCTTTGTATAGATGCCCTTTATTATGTTGAGGAATTTTCCTTCAATTCCTATTTTGGTGAGAGTTTTTATCATAAATGGGTGTTGGACTTTGTCAAATGCCTTTTCTGCATCAATTGATAAGATCATGTGGTTTTTATCTTTTGTTTTATTTATGTGATGGATTACATTAATGGTTTTTCTGATATTAAACCAGCCTTGCATACCTGGTATAAATCCCACTTGATCAGGGTGAATTATTTTTTTGATGTGTTGTTGGATTCTATTGGCTAGAATTTTGTTGAGGATTTTTGCATCAATGTTCATGAGGGATATAGGTCTAAAATTTTCTTTTTTTGTAATGTCTTTACCTGGTTTTGGTATCAGGGAGATGGTGGCTTCATAGAATGAGTTGGGTAGTATTCCGTCATTTTGTATGCTTTGGAATACCTTCAGAAGTAGTGGTGTTAACTCTTCTCTGAAAGTTTGGTAGAACTCTGCAGTGAAGCCGTCCGGGCCAGGACTTTTTTTTGTTGGGAGTTTTTTGATTACCGTTTCAATCTCTTTTTTTGTTATGGGTCTATTTAGTTGTTCTACTTCTGAATGTGTTAGTTTAGGTAGGTAGTGTTTTTCCAGGAATTCATCCATTTCTTCTAGGTTTTCAAATTTGTTAGAGTACAATTTTTCATAATAATCTGAAATGATTCTTTTAATTTCATTTGGTTCTGTTGTGATGTGGTCCTTCTCATTTCTTATTCGGGTTATTTGTTTCCTTTCCTGTATTTCTTTAGTCAGTCTAGCCAATGGTTTATCAATTTTGTTAATTTTTTCAAAGAACCAGCTTTTGGCTTTGTTAATTCTTTCAATTGTTTTTCTGTTCTCTAATTCATTTAGTTCAGCTCTAATTTTTATTATTTGTTTTCTTCTGGTGCCTGCTGGATTCTTTTGTTGCTCACTTTCTATTTGTTCAAGTTGTAGGGACAGTTCTCTGATTTTGGCTCTTTCTTCTTTTTGTATGTGTGCATTTATTGATATAAATTGGCCTCTGAGCACTGCTTTTGCTGTGTCCCAGAGGTTTTGATAGGAAGTATTTTCATTCTCGTTGCTTTCTATGAATTTCCTTATTCCCTCCTTGATGTCTTCTATAACCCAGTCTTTTTTCAGAAGGGTGTTGTTCATTTTCCAAGTATTTGATTTCTTTTCCCTAGTTTTTCTGTTATTGATCTCTAGTTTTATTGCCTTGTGGTCTGAGAAGATGCTTTGTAATATTTCGATGTTTTGGACTCTGCAAAGGTTTGTTTTATGACCTAATATGTGGTCTATTCTAGAGAATGTTCCATGTGCGCTAGAAAAAAAGGTATATTTTGCAGCAGTTGGATGGAGAGTTCTGTATAAGTCAATGAGGTCAAGTTGGTTGATTGTTGTAATTAGATCTTCCGTGTCTCTGTTGAGCTTCTTACTGGATGTCCTGTCCTTCTCCAAAAGTGGTGTGTTGAAGTCTCCTACTATAATCTATCTCACTTTTCAATTCTGTTAAAATTTGATTTATGTATCTTACAGCCCTGTCATTGGGTGCATAAATATTTAATATGGTTATGTCTTCCTGATCAATTGTCCCTTTTATCATTATATAGTGTCCTTCTTTATCCTTTGTGGTGGATTTAAGTCTAAAGTCTATTTTGTCAGAAATTAATATTGCTACTCCTCTTCTTTTTGCTTATTGTTTGCTTGATATACTTTTTTCCAACCTTTGAGTTTTAGTTTGTTTGTGTCTCTAAGTCTAAGGTGTGTCTCTTGTAGGCAGCATATAGATGGATCGTGTTTCTTTATCCAGTCTGTGACTCTCTGTCTCTTTATTGGTGCATTTAGTCCATTTCCATTCAGGGTAATTATAGATAAATAAGTTTTTAGTGCTGTCATTTGGATGCCTTTTTATGTGTGTTGTTGACAATTTCATTTTTCCACATACTTTTTTGTGCTGAGGCGTTTTTCTTAGTAAATTGTGAGATCCTCATTTTCATAGTGTTTGACTTTACGTTAGTTGAGTCGTTACGTTTTTCTTGGCTTTTATCTTGAGTTATAGAGTTGTTATACCTTTTTGTGGTTACCTTATTATTTACCCCTATTTTTCTAAGTAAAAACCTAACTTGTATTGTTCTATATCGCCTTGTATCACTCTCCATATGGCAGTTCAATGCCTCCTGTATTTAGTCCCTCTGTTTGATTATTGAGATCTTTTACCTATTGACTTCCATGATTCCCTGTTATGTGTATTTTTTTTTAATTACTCTTAATTTCTTTGTTTTTGTGATTTCCCTATTTGAGTTGATATCAGGACGTTCTGTTTTGTGACCTTGTGTTGTGCTGATATCTGATATTATTGGTTCTCTGACCAAACAATATCCTTTAGTATTTCTTGTAGCTTTGGTTTGGTTTTTGCAAATTCTCTAAACTTGTGTTTATCTGTAAATATCTTAATTTCGCCTTCATATTTCAGAGAGAGTTTTGCTGGATATATGATCCTTGGCTGGCAGTTTTTCTCCTTCAGTGTTCTGTATATGTCGTCCCATTTCCTTCTTGCCTGCATGGTTTCTGCTGAGTAGTCTGAACTTATTCTTATTGATTCTCCCTTGAAGGAAACCTTTCTTTTCTCCCTGGCTGCTTTTAAAATTTTCTGTTTATCTTTGGTTTTGGCGAGTTTGATGATAATATGTCTTGGTGTTTTTCTTTTTGAATCAATCTTAAATGGGGTTCGATGAGCATCTTGGATAGATATCCTTTCGTCTTTCATGATGTCAGGGAAGTTTTCTGTCAGGAGTTCTTCTACTATTTTCTCTGTGTTTTCTGTCCCCCCCTCCCTGTTCTGGGACTCCAATCACCCGCAGGTTATCCTTCTTGATAGAGTCCCACATGATTCTTAGGGTTTCTTCATTTTTTTTTAATTCTTTTATCTGATTTTTTTTCAGCTATGTTGGTGTTGATTCCCTGGTCCTCCAGATGTCCCAGTCTGCATTCTAATTGCTCGATTCTGCTCCTCTGCCTTCCTATTGCATTGTCTAATTCTGTAATTTTATTGTTAATCTTTTGGATTTCTACATGCTGTCTCTCTATGGATTCTTGCAACTTATTAATTTTTCCACTATGTTCTTGGATAATCTTTTTGAGTTCTTCAACAGTTTTATCAGTGTGTTCCTTGGCTTGTTCTGCAGTTTGCCTTATTTCATTTGTGATGTCTTGAAGCATTCTGTAAATTAGTTTTTTATATTCTGTATCTGATAATTCCAGGATTGTATCTTCATTTGGGAAAGATTTTGATTCTTTTGTTTGGGGGGTTGGAGAAGCTGTCATGGTCTGCTTCTTTAAGTGGTTTGGTATTGATTGTTGTCTCGGAGCCATCACTGGGAAACTAGTTTTTCCAGAAAATCCGCTAAAAAAAATGCAGTCAGATCCCTATCAGAGTTCTCCCTCTGGCTCAGGCTATTCGGATGTTAATGAAACCTCCTGGGGAGGGTGGGGGAGGGAACAGAAGATAGGAGAGTAGCACCTCAGAATATAGCCAGAGTTGCTTGTCTTGCTTGGAATGACTATTATATCTGAGATTCCCGCGGGGCGCGTCGCCTATGTGTGCTGGCTGTGTGGAGATTGCCTCCGGGGGGTCTGGCCCACTGGAGTCAAGGTCAGATCCTCCGCTTCCAGCCCCACGCCCAGCGTCAAGCCTCCCCTACTAGGGCGGTGCACTCTCGACTCCAAAATCAGTCGCTGCCTCCCGGGGACTTCTCGTCCCTCCAGCCGCGTTTCCGTGCCACCTCTGCGAACTAGTTGGGCCACCTCCCAGGGTTAGTTCAGTTGGGTGGAGCAGCTCCCCGTGCTTGTGCCGTGACCGAGTGTCCCGGCTGGGACGCTGTTCTCCCTGCTCCAGTACCTGTCGCTGCCTCCCGGGGAATTCTCCTACTGGCTGCGTCCCAAGCTGCCCATGCGACCCAACTGGGCCCCCTCCTGGGGTTAGTTCAGGGGGGTGGAGCAGCTCTCCGTGTTTATGCCGTACCTGCATCCAGTCCAAATCCCGGCGGGATGGTTCCCCGGCTGGGACGCTGCTCTTCCTGCTCCAAGACCAGGCACTGTCTCCCGGGGACTTCTCCCACCGGCTGCGTCCCACGCCGCCTGCGGAACCAGCTGGCCCCCCTCCCGGGTTTAGTTCGGGGGGGGTGGAGCAGCTCTCTGCGCTTGTGCCGTACCTGACTGGTACGTTGGCTCCAGGCTCTGGAAACAATTGCTGCTTCCCCGTATTAGTTCGTTCTCCGTCTCTAAATCTGTGTTTGTTGTTCAGGGTTCGTAGATTGTTATGTTTGTGATCGATTCACTTGTTTTTCCGTGTCTTTGTTGTAAGAGGGATCTGAGGTAGCGTCTGCCTAGTCCACCATCTTGGCTCCGCCCCTCAATCCTGCTTTTTTTTGAAGGTTGTTTGCTTGATATATTTTTTTCCATCCTTTGAGTTTTAGTTTGTGTGTCTAAGTCTAAGGTGTGTCTCCTGTAGGCAGCATATAGACGGATCTTGTTTTTTAATGCTTTGTGCCACTCTCTGTCTCTTTATTGGTGCATTTAGTCCATTTACATTCAGGGTAATTATGGATAACAAAACAAAGATAGGTATGAATTTAGTGCTATCATTTTCATGTCTTTTTTGTATGTTGTTGACAGTTCCTTTTTCCCACTTAATTTTATGTGCTGAGTAGATTATCTTTATATGTTGCCCTTTCCTCATATTTTTTGTTGTTGATTTTGTTTCTGCTGAGTCTCTATTATTTCTTGTATTTTATTTTGATGAGTAGGATAGTTTGTCTCCTTTGTGGTTACCTTATCATTTACCCCTATTTTTCTGAATTTAATCCTAACTTTTATTTCTTTGTATCGCTGTGTCTTTCTCTCCATATGGAAAGTGTATGATTACATTTCTTAGTCCCTCTTTATTATTTCATTGTTGTCTTCTTTTTTGTAATAACATCGCTGTTACCCTATTTTGACCTTTTTTTTTTTTTTTTTTTTACAATCTTGCTTTGTTTTTTTGGATTTCCCTGTCTGGGTTGACTTCTGGTTGCTCTGCCTGGTGTTCTAGTCTCAGGTTGGTATCTGATATTATTGATTTTCTAACCAAAGAACTCTTTTTATTATTTCTTGTAGTTTTGGTTTGGTTTTTATGAATTCCCTAAAATGGTGTTTATCTGGAATTGTCTTAATTTCACCTTCATATTTAAAAGACAGTTTTGCTGAATATATGATTCTTGGCAGGCAATTTTTTTCCTTCAATTTTTAAAATATGTCATCCCATTGCCTTCTTGTCTGCACAGTTTCTGCTGAGTAGTCCGAGCTTATTCTTATTGACTCTCCTTTGTAGGTGACTTTTCTTTTATCCCTTGCTGCTCTTATAATTCTCTCTTTATCTTTGGTTTTGGCAAGCTTGATTATAATATGTCTTGGTGACTTTCTTTTAAGATCTACCTTATGTGGAGTTTGATGAGCATCTTGGATAGATATCTTCTCATCTTTCACGATATCAGAGAAGTTACCTGCCAACAAATCTTCAACAATTCTCTCTGTATTTTCTGTTATCCCTCCCTGTTGTGGTACTCCAATCACTCGTAGGTTATTTCTCTTGATAGAGTCCCACATGATTCTTAAGGTTTCTTCATTTTTTTTAATTCCTTTATCTGATTTTTCTTCAAATATATTAGTGCCAAGTGATTTATCTTCGAGTTCAGAAATTCTAGCTTCTACTTGCTCAATTCTGCTCCTCTGACTTTCTATTGAGTTGTCTAATTCTGCAATTTTATTGTTAATCTTCTGAATTTCTGATTGCTGTCTGTCTATGGATTTTTCTAGCTTATTAAACTTTTCATTATGTTCCTGAATAATCTTTCTAATTTCTTCAATTGCTTTATCTGTGTGTTCCTTGGCTTGTTCTGCATATTGCCTCATTTCCTTCCTGATGTCTTGAAGAGTTCTGTATATTAAACTTTTGTATTCTGCATCTGGTAATTTCGGAAATGCATTTTCATCTAGAAGATCCCTGGATTCTTTGTTTTGAGAGCCTGTTGAGGTGATCATGGTCTGTTTCTTTATGGGACTTGATATTGACTGTTGTCTTTCAGCCATCTATAAGTTATTGTATTAGTTTATGTTTGCTTACTGTGTCATAGCTACCTTGCTTTGTTTTGTTTTGGTATACTCCTATGGGTTGCTTGAGTGAGCTAGCTTGATTATTTTTGCCTTTGGAGCTCTGGTGTCCTGTCCCCAGCTGGCTAGAGCTGTTATCAGGTATATCATTCTAGGAGTCCGTTCAGTTTTCTTGTATGAATTCAGCTGAGGTTTCCAGGTAGCTGATCATCAAGTGTGTGGTACAGGCTCTGTCCTACAGTCTTGGAGGGGCAGGGGTGATTGGCGTTTGTACTGGTATCTGATTGCAGCAGGGGGTCATGCTCTGAACAAGGCAGTGGGCTGAGAACTGACCCCCAAGTGTCTCTGAGGAAAGTGCTTTCCTCTTCCCTAGACCACTCAGGTGGTTGGGATCTGCAGATGGATCATGGGCCCCCAATGTTTTTGGTTGTAAGGACTGGGAGGTACCAGTTATCTTTGGACCCCTGTTGCAGGTGGCTGGGTGACCTGAGTGGAGCTACCAATCCTTAGGCCCCTGATGTGGGTAGGTGAGGACCTTATCTAATAGGCAAAGCAATGTAAAACATCAAACACCCCCCTCTCCACTGCACAGCTGAAACAGTTGGAGTCTGCCCACAAGGGTCTATTCTCCCGAAATAGGCCCACACAGGTCCATGCAGAAGGGAAAGGTGATCAATGTCCATGGACGGTTTATGCCTGGACAGGAGCCGCTTCTGTCCTGAGCTCCCCCAGTTAGTGGAGCTAGCAAATTATCTTTTCCCCCAATTGCAAATTTTTTCCTTCCCCAAGGCTGGGAGGATGGCTCTAGGTGCTCAACAGTTCCTATCTCAGGCCCAGGGAATTCAGCCCCTGAAGCCAGCTTGGGGTGTGGAGGCGTGGTAAAATATACGCAAGTACTTCGCTTTTGCCAAGAGCGGTGTTCTTCTCAGGATCCAGAGGTGTGAGTAGGCTGTATGGGTGGCTTCTTCTCCCTGAGGAAACTCTGGCCGAATGCTCGTACCAGCCCACTGCCACCACTGCTCTGGGAATGGTGCCTGAGGGCTCCCCTCTATCCAGGTCCGGTAGCTCCACTCTGCTTCTAAACCATCTTTCCCCACCGCCCCCTCCTCCACTCCTCAGTTCGTTTTCTAAGCCTGTCTTTGAAGCTCAGGGCTCCCAGCTTATCACAAATATACTCGTTTCACTTGTTTTTCGGGTCTTTGTTGTAAGGAGGGCTCGCTGGAAGTATCTGTCTATCCCACCATCTTGGCTCTGCCTCCTTGAGTTAGTTTTTGTGTATGGTGTGAGGCATGGATCCTGTTTTGTTTTTTTACAGATGGACATCCAGTTTTGTGAGCACCATTTGTTAAAAAAAAAAAACTGTCTTTTCCCCGTTTAGTGGACTTTGGTTCTTTGTCAAAGATCAGCTGACCATAGGTGGATGGATTTACGTCTGGGTTCTCTATTCTGTTCCATTGGTCTATGTGTCTGTTATTGTACTAATACCAGGCTGTTTTGACTATCATGGCTATATAGTAGATTCTGAGATCAGGTAGTGTGAGGCCTCCTACTTTGTTCTTTTTCTTCAATAATGCTTTGCTCGTCTGGGGCCTCTTTCCTTTCCATATAAAGCCGGTGATTAGCTATTCCATTTTGTTAAAGAATCCTGTTGGTGTTTGGATTGGGATTGCATTATATCTGTAGATCACTTTGGGTAGGATTGACATTTTCACAATGTTGAGTCTTCCTATCCATGAGCATGGTATGTTTTTCCATTTATGTAGGTCTTTTTTGGTTTCTTGCAGTAGCGTTTTGTAGTTTTCTTTGTACACGTCTTTTACGTCTCTGGTTAGATTTATTCCTAAGTACTTTATCTTTTTAGGGAATATTATAAATGGTATTGTTTTCCCGATTTCCTTTTCAAAGTTCTCTTTAAGGAAGTGCCATATTTCTTTGTTGGTTGTAATCCAAATGATTTTCATATGTTGATCTCATATCCTGCTACTCTGTGGAATATTAAAAAAAAAAATTTTGTTTTTTATGTATAGGATCATATCATCTGTGAACAGGGATAATTTTACTTCTTCCTTTCCAATTTGGATGCCTTTTATTTCTTTTTCTTGCCTTACTGTTGTAGCTAGGACTTCCAGCACAATGTTAAATAGGAGTTGTGATAGAGGGCACCCTTGTCTTATTCCTGTTCTCGGGGGGGAATGCTTTCAGTATCTCTCCATTAAGAATGATGTTGACTGTTAGTTTTGTATAAATGCCCATTATTATGCTGAGGAATTTTTCTCCTATTCCTATTTTATTGAGAGTTTTTTTAATCAGGAATGGGTGTTGGACTTTATCAAATGCCTTTTCTGTGTTGATTGTTGATTCATAAGATTATGTAATTCTTTTCATTTGTTTTATTGACAGGGTGGATTACATTGAACCCCACTTGGTCATGGTGTATTATTTTTTTTTATATTATGTTAAATTCTACTGGCTGTAATTTTGTTGAGAATTTTTGCATCTATATTCATCAGAGATATTGGTCTGTAACTTTCTTTCTTGTGGTGTTTTTGCTTGGCTTTAGTATCAGGGTTATGCTGGCTTCATAGTATGAATTCGGGAGTATTCCTTCCTTTTCTGTGTTCTGAAATGGTTTGAGTAGTACTGGTGTGACCTCTTCTCTGAATGGTTGGTAGAATTCACCAGTGAAGCCATCTGGGCCGGGGCTTTTTTGTTGTTGTTGGAAGTGGTTTTTTTTTTTTTTTTTTTTTTTACCTCTTCCATATCTTCTCTTGTTATGGGTCTGCTCAGATTTCCTATCTCAGTTTGTGTTAGTTCAGGTAGGTAGTGTTTTTCCAGAAACTTGTCCATTTCCTCTAGGTTTTCAAATTTCTTGTAGTATAATTTTTCATAGTATTCTGTTATGATCCTTTTTTATTTCAGTTGAGTCTGTTGTGATTCTTCCTATCTCATTTCTTATTTTGGTTATTTTCTTCCTCTTCTGTTTTTCTTTTGTCATTTTGGCCAATGGCTTATCTATTTTGTTGATCTTTTGAAAGAACCAACTTTTGTTCTTGGTGATGCTTTTTATTTTTCTGTTCTCTATTTCATTTACTTCTGCTCTAATCTTTATTATTTCCTTTCTTCTGGTGTCTGCGGGCCTCTTTTGTTCCTCTATTATTATTTGTTTGAATTGTAGGACTAGAATTTTGATTTCGCCCCATTTTTCTTTTTTGACGTGTGTATTTATTGCCGTAAAGTACCCTTGGAGCACTGCTTTTGCTGTGTCCCAAAGGTTTTGGTATGATGAGTTTTCATTACCACTTGATTCTAGGGATTTTTTTTATTCCTTCTTTGATTTCTCCTATTACTCAATTTTTTTTAAGCAAAGTGTTATCCAGTTTCCATGTATTTGGTTTTCTTTCCTTGATCTTCCTGTTATTGATTTCTACTTTTATGGTGTGATCAGAGAGAATGCTTTGTATTATTTCAATGTTTTGGATGTTATTGAGGGTGGCTTTGTAGGGTGGCATTAACATCATAGAGACAGGATCTACGACACATAGGAAAATCAACATCAGATCACAAAATGGTGGACAATCACCCAATACTGGGAATCATGGCCTAGCCAAGCTGACACACATTTTTTTAAGGGGGACACAGTTGAGTCCATAACAGGTAGTAAATAAGTTTCTCGTTTATGTGAGAATTATGCCTACCTTAAATTCAGAAGAAATTTTCATCACATAGGAGGAACATGGCTCAGTTACAAGAATACATTTACTCTGAGGCTAAGCGTACAGATACATGGCACTGGAAACGCCAGAGAGTAGACTACATCTATAAGGCCCATGGGTAGTCATTTTTGTAGGACACCTCCCCCATCTGTTCTCCTGTCTATTCCCTATTTTCTCAGTCACTGGATCAGAATCCCTTATTATGGATCACTGCTTTGATGACTTCAGAGACAGTCTTAAAAGCATTTAACCAAGCAGACTATCACAACAGCAAAGATTTTTCATGTCCTTTTTACTTAGGATAAGGATCCCTGGCAGCACAGTGGTTAAGCACTCAGCTGCTAACTGAAAGATTAGTGGTTCAAACCCACCAGTTGCTCCTTGAAGGAAAAATGTGTCAGTCTGCTTCTGTAAAGATTACAGCCTCAGAAAACCCTGTGGGGGCAGTTCTACTCTGTCCTATAGGTTTGCTATGTGTTGGAATCAACTTGAGAGCAACAGGTTTGTTTTGTTTGTTTGATAATTAGGATAAGGAGCAAGGAAAGAACAGAAAGAAATTAAAACCAGAGGGAAAAGTCATTGGATAGGAAGGTGCAGATTGAAAGACCTAGGTCTAGGTACACTGGAGAAGTAGGTAAATTACAGCTTGAACCTTATCAGTCTGTGAGATACAAATGGCTGGAAGGTTTTTTTCCAGGCTAAACCCACATACACATAATGCAGAAAGTTAAGCTGTCCAAGGCAGAGAAACAGATATCAAGAAGACCAACCTCTAAAGGTTATATTCTTGAAATGACAAAACTAAGGAAATGGAGAACAAATTAGTGGTTGCTAGGAGTTTGGGGTGAGAGAGGGGAAGTAGCGCAGGCATGTTCCTTTGGGGAAAGAAAAGAATCACACAATTATCTCAAACATACAGAAAGGCCATTCCACAAAGTCCAACACCCATTCCCGATTTAAAAAAAAAAAAACTCAATAAAACAGGTATAGAAGGGAAAAGTCTCAACATAATAAAGGGCATATATGTAAAGTCAATGGCCAACATCATTCTTAATGGAAAGAGGCTGAAAATATTCCCCTTGAGAATAGGAACAAGACAAGGATGCCCTTTATCACCACTCGTATTTAACATTGTGCTGGAAGTTCTAGCTAGAGCAATAAGGCAAGAAAAAGAAATAAAGGGCATCCAGGTTGGTAATGAAGAAGTTGAACTGTCCCTATTTTCAGATAATATGATACTATACATAGAAAACCCAAAAGACTCCCCAGGAAAACTACTGGAACTAATAGAAAGACTCAGCAGAGTATCAAGATACAAGATCAACATACAAAAATCAGTTGGATTCCTATACACCAATAAAAGGAAATCAGGAAAACAATACCATTTATAATAGTCCCTAAAAAAAAAATAAAATTATTGGGAATAAATCTAACCAGGGATGTAAAAGACCTATGCAAAGAAAGATACAAACAAAAAGAGACTTACATAAATGGCAAAACATACCATGCTCACGGAGAGGTAGACTCAACGTTGTGAAAATGACACTTCTACTCAAAGCGATTTACAAATACAAAGCAATCCTGATCCAAATACCAACAACATTCTTTAAAGAGATGGAAAAACTTATCCTTAACTTTATATGGAAAGGGAAGAAGACCCAAATAAGTAAAGCACTATTAAAGAAGAAGAAAAAGTAGGAAGACTTGCACTACCTGACCTCAGAACCTACTACGCAGGTACAGTAGTCAAAACAGCCTGGTACTGGTACAATGACAGATACTTTGACCAATGGAACAGAATTGAGAACCCAGATGTAAATCTATTCACCTGTGGTCACCTGATCGTCGACGAGGGCCCAAAGTCCATCAAATGTGGAAAAGACAGTCTTTTTAACAAACGGTGCTGGCAAAACTGGATGTCCATCTGCAAAAAAAAAAAAATGAAACAGGACCCATACCTCACACCATATACAAAAACTAACTCAAAATGGATCAAAGACCTAAATATAAAGCCAAAAACCATGAAGTTCATAGAAGAAAAAATAGGATTAATGCTAGAGGCCCTGAAACATGGCATTAACAGGGTACAAATCACAACCACCAACACACAAGCTCCAGAGGATAAGCTGGATAACTGAGATCTTCTAAGAATTAAACACTTATGCTCACCAAAAGACTTCACCAAAAGAGTAAAAAGACAACCTACAGACTGGGGAAAAAATTTTGGCTATTACAAGTTGGACCAAGGTCTAATCTCTAAAATCTACAAGAAAATCCAATACCTCTACAACAAAAAGAAAAATAATCCAAGTAAAAATGGGCAAAAGGAATGAACAGACGCTTCACCAAAGAAGACATTAGAGTGGCCAAAAGACACATGAGGAAATGCTCTCGATCACTAGCCATTAGAGAAATGCATATCAAAACCACAATGAGATACCATCTCACCCTGGCATTACTGGCATGAACCAAAAAGATAGGAATACCAAATGTTGGTATTTCCAACCATTTTGGAAGACGATATGGCGTTTCCTTAGAAAGCTAGAAATAGAAATACCATATGATCCAGTAATCCCACTCCTAGGAATATATCCTAGAGAAATAAGAGTCATCACAGGAATAGTCATATGCACACCCATATTCATTGCAGCATTGTCCACAATAGCAAAAAAGATGGGAACAACCTAGATGCCCATCAACAGATGAATGGATAAACAAACTGTGGTACATACACACAATGGAGTATTAGGCAATGCTAAAGAACAACGATGAATCTGTGAAGCATCTCATAACATGGATGATCTGGAAGGCATTATGCTGAGTGAAATAAGTCAATCGCAAAAGGACAAATATTGTATGAGACCACTACTGTAAAAACTCATGAAAAGGCTTACACACAAAAAGAAAGAATCTTTGATGGTTGTGAGGGTGGGGAGGGGCGGGGATGGAAAAAACACTAAATAGACAATAAATAAGTGGTAATCTTCTTCTCAACTTTGGGAAGGGTAAGAGTACATAATGCCTGGAAAGCCAGCACAAATTGTCCAAGGCAAGGTCATGGAAGCTCCATAGATGCATCCAAACTCCCTGAGGGGTCAAATTGCTGGGCTGAGGGCTGTGGAGACTGTGGTCTCGGGAAACATCTAGCTCAATTGGCATAACCTAGTTTATAAAGAATATGTTCTACATTCTACTGTGGTGAGTAGTGTCTGGGGTCTTAAAAGCCTGTGAACGGCCATCTAGGATATTCCACTGGTCTCGCCCCTTTGGGAGCAAGGGAGAATGAAGAAAACTAAAGATACAAGGGAGAGATTAGTCCAAAGGACTAATGGACCACATCTACCAATGCCTCCACCAGACTGAGTCCAGTAAAACTAGACGATGCCCAGCTACCACCACTGACTGCTCTGACAGGGATCACAATAGAGGGTCCCATACAAGGCTGAAAAAAAAATGTAGGGCAAAATTCTAACTCAAAAAGAAAGACCAGATTTGCTGACCTTACAGAGACTGGAGAAACCCTGCGAGTTTGGCCCCCAGACACCCTTTCAGCTCAATAATGAAGTCACTCCTGAGGTTCACCCTTCAGCCAAAGATTGGACAGGCCTATAAAACAAAATGAGACTAAAGAGGCACACCAGCCCTGGGGCAAGGACAAGAAGGCAGGAGGCGACAGGAAAGCTGGTAATAGGGAACCTCAGGTTGAGACGGGAGAGTGTTGACATGTTGTGGGGTGGTTAACCAATGTCATAAAACAATATGTGTACTAACTGTTTAATGAGAAACTAGTCTGCTCTGTAAACCTTCATCTAAAGTAGAATAATAATAATAAAAAAAAGAATGTTCCTTTGTTGAAATGGACCAGGTCTATACTTTTATTGTGGTGGTGGTTACACAAATCTGTATGTACACATGCACACACACACACACACACACAGTGCCTATTAAGTATTAAAGTGGACTACTACAGCATTAGCAATAGATATTTTTCTTCCTGCATTAAGATGCATACAATACTAAGTTGGAGAAGACAACAGGTAAAATATCTAATTATTTTGAATTGCATATATTGGAAAAATATAAAGCACTAAATAACAACTCTTTGGTGGCTATTTCTAGTTAGTAACAACTGATCAATTCTTGCTTTATTTATACCCTCCTGGATTACCTGTTAAGGAGCCCTGGTGGTATAGTGGTTAAGTGCTTGGCTGCTAACTGAAAGTTTGGCAGCTTGAATCCACCAGCCACTCCGTGGGAGAAAGATGTGGCAGTCTGCTTCCGTAAAAATTTTCAGCCTTGAAAATGCTATAGCGGCAGTTCTGCTCTGTCCTACAGGGTTGCTATGAGGCAGAATTGACTCAACAGCAGTGGGTTTGGTTTGGGATTGGACTACCTTTTGGAACATGCATTTTTTTTTCACCTAAGTAAAGCTATTTTCATCTCAAATGTTTCTGAGGATAACAGAGTGACCAATGCCAGCTCTTCGCAGCTCCCAGGTCTTAAGTCCTCTGTGAGCCACCACTCCCTAGGTTATATCTTTCCTCCAGATATGGCCTCTAGCTCCTGACAGTCATCCAAGAAAAAATTAAACTCAAAGTATTTCTAGGAAACCCTGGTGGTATAGTGGTTAAATGCTACGGCTGCTAACCAAAGGGTCGGCAGTTTGAATCCACCAGGCACTCCTTGGAAACTCTATGGGGCAGTTCTACTCTGTCCTATACTGAATCCCCTTTTGGTGAGGATGAAAGAAGATTGTGAGGTTTATTGTTATCTTTTTGGCATGAGACATTGTGTCAGATACTATGCTAGGAACTTTAAATGCATTCTCATGTAACTTAAAACCATGATGCCGTTTGTATTTTGTAGATTTTGAAACAGAATTTCGAGGAGTTAGTGTGCCCAAAGTCAGGAGCTATGATTCAGTACTATGTTTTACTAGTACATACAGGCTTCATGGAGCTCTGGTGGTGCAGTGGTTGAGTGTCCGGCTGCTAATCAAAAGATCAGCAGTTCGAATCCACCAACCACTCCTTGGAAACCCTATGGGATGGTTCAACTCTGTCCTATAGGGTCGGTATGAGTCGGAATCAACTCAATGGCAACGAGTTTTTTTCTTTTTTTTAAATGGGCTTCGTGTGAACCTGAGACAATCCTCAGCATTTAGAGGAGCAACTACACACTTTGTGTAGAATGACCCAATTTCTGTCTTTTTTCCATCAAGACAGGAGATCTACAATTCACATGATTCCAGAATTTAAAGCACGCCCTCAAAATGGTCACACGAAGAGCAAAAATACAGATACTTTCAAACTTTGAATTTCATACCGGAGCTGTACCATACATAACTTACAGCATTCTCAGATTTTATTCAACTTTATGCTTCAGCAAATGGATTCCTTGGATAATTATACTTCTTTAAATGAAAGTTTAGTACTGGTCTTACATGTAATTCCATTTATCCTTTTGTTTCTCTTATGAACTATCCAAGCAGATAATCAACTAAACTTGAAGTAATGAGTTAAGAGAGTCATGATCATTGGCCCTCCTTTAACCTAAGAAACACTTTGCTAGAAAGCCCCTGTTACTCCGAAGACTCCACTCAATACTCATTTAACACCAAGGACCATGATGATACCACTGTTCTGTTGCCTGTGAGGCTTCTGGAAGTTCCTGCCTCATTGCTTGGTGCTGGAAGGCAGTTTGGCAACTGCTTTGCCCAACTTCTTCTGGAATTTGGGCTGTGAGTTATAGAGGGAGAGCAGATGTAAGCAAAGAAATAGGTCAAAAAAAAAGAGTGCCTCTTAAAGCCACCCACCATCTGGGCCACTAAGGGAACAAGACGTCATAACTCCTTTAAGGACTCCTGCCATGTTTTAACTGCAAAAATGTCTCCCCATTTTTCACTTTCTTGGATATTCATCCTGTCATCCTTTTTCCTCTTCTCTTACTGGGTGCTACTGCTTATGCTTCATAACAGGCTGTTATGACTACTGGGGGCGTCCCCGGGTGGTGCAAACATTTAATATGCTTGGCTGATAACCAAAAAGTTGGAGGTTTAAGTCCACCTAGAGGTGACTCAGAAGAAAGACCTGATGATCTACTTCCTAAAAATCGGCCATTGAAAACATATGGAGAACAGTTCTACTCTGATATACATGGGCTTGCCATGAGTCAGAGTTGACTCAATGACAATGGTTTGGTTTTGGTGTTTTTGAGTTGATAAAAGGGGGGAGATATAAGTTAAGCAAGGATAAGAAGAGAATATAAGCTGGAGTCAGAAAAACAGAACAAAACAAAAACATCTCGATTGTTTAATATCCCATATGGAACACGTGTCTGTCAGTTTATCATACTGTGGGGGCTCGCGTGTTGCTGTGATGCTGGAAGCTATGCCACTGGTATTCAGATACCAGCAGGGTCACCCATGGAGGACAGGTTTCAGCTGAGCTTCCAGACTAAGAAAGACTAGGAAGAAGGACCCGGCAGTCTACCTCTGAAAAGCATTAGCCAGTGAAAACCTTATGAATAGCAGCCGAACATTGTCTGATATAGAGCTGAAAGATGAGCCCCCCAGGTTGGAAGGCACTCAAAAGATGACTGGGGAAGAGCTGCTTCCTCAAAGTAGAGTCAACCTTAATGATGTGGATGGAGTAAAGCTTTCGGGACCTTCATTTGCTGATGTGGCACGACTCAAATTGAGAAGAAACAACTGCAAACATCCATTAATAATCAGAACCTAGAATGTACAAAGTGTGAATCTAGGAAAACTAAAAATAGTCAAAAATGAAATGGAACAAATAAACATCAATATCCTAGGCATTAGTGAGCTGAAATGGACTGGTATTGGCCATTTTGAATCAGATGATCATGTAGTCCACTATGCTGGGAATGACAACTTGAAGAGGAATGGTGTTGCATTCATTATCAAAAACAACATTTCAAGATCTATCCTGAAGTACAACATTGTCAGTGATAGGATAATATCCATATGCCTACAAGGAAGACCAGTTAATATGACTATTATTCAAATTTACACACCAACCACTAGGGCCAAAGATGAAGAAATAGATTTTTATCAGCTGCTACAGTCTGAAGTTGATCAAACATGCAATCAAGATGCATTGATAATTACTGGCGATTGGAATGCGAAAGTTGGGAACAAAGAAGAAGGATCAGTAGTTGGAAAATATGGCCTTGGTGACAGAAACAATGCCAGAGATCAAATGATAGAATTTTGCAAGACCAACAACTTCTTCATTGCAAATACCTTCTTTCACCAACATAAACGGTGACTATACACATGGACCTCGCCAGATGGAACACACAGAAATCAAATTGACTACATCTGTGGAAAGAGATGATGGAAAAGCTCAATATCATCAGTCAGAACAAGGCCAGGGGCTGACTGGGGAACGGACCATCAATTGCTCAAATGCAAGTTCAAGCTGAAACTGAAGAAAATCAGAGCAATTCCACAAGAGCCAAAATATGATCTTGAGTATATCCCACCTGAATTTAGAGACCATCTCAAGAATAGATTTGGCACATTGAACACTAGTGACCAAAGACCAGACGAGTTGTGGAATGACATCAAGGACATCATATATGAAGAAAGCAAGAGGTCATTGAAAAAAGAGAGGAAAGAAAGAAAAGACCAAGATGGATGTCAGAGGAGACTCTGAAACTTGCTCTCGAATGTCGAGCAGCTAAAGCAAAAGGAAGAATTGATGAAGTAAAAGAACTGAACAGAAGATTTCAAAGGGCAGCTCGAGAAGACAAAGTAAAGTATTATAATGACATGTGCAAAGAGCTGGAGATGGAAAACCAAAAGGGAAGAACACGCTCGGCGTTTCTCAAGCTGAAAGAACTGAAGAAAAAATATAAGCCTTGAGTTGCAATAGCAAAGGATTCTATGGGGAAAATATTAAATGATGCAGGAAGCATCAAAACAAGATGGAAGGAATACAGAGTCATCATACCAAAAAGAATTAGTTGATGTCCAACCACTTCAAGAGGTGGCATATGATCAGGAACCGATGGTACTGAAGGAAGAAGTCCAAGCTGCTCTGAAGGCATTGGCGAAAAATAAGGCTCCAGGAATTGATGGAATATCAATTGAGATGTTTCAACAAATAGATGCAGTGCTGGAGGTGTTCACTCATCTATGTCAAGAAATATGGAAGACAGCTTCCTGGCCAACTGATTGGAAGAGATCCATATTTATGCCTATTCCCAAGAAAGGTGATCCAACTGAATGTGGAAATTATAGAACAATATCATTAATATCACACCCAAGCAAAATTTTGCTGAAGATCATTCAAAAATGGGTGCAACAGTATATTGACAGGGAACTGCCAGAAATTCAGGCCGGTTTCAGAAGAGGACGTGGAACTGGGATATCATTGCTGATGCCAGATGGATCCTGGCTGAAAGCAGAGAATACCAGAAGGTTGTTTACCTGTGTTTTATTGACTATGCAAAGGCATTCGACTGTGTGGATCATAACAAATTATAGATAAAGTTGCGAAGAATGGGAATTCCAGAACACTTAATTGTGCTCATAAGGAACCTTTACATAGATCAAGAGGCAGTTGTTCAGACAGAACAAGGGAATACTGATTGGTTTAAAGTCAGGAAAGGTGTGCGTCAGTGTTGTATTCTTTCACCATACCTATTCAATCTGTATGCTGAGCAAATAATACAAGAAGCTGGACTACACGAAGAAGAACGGGCATCAGGATTGGAGGAAGACTCATTTACAACCTGCGTTATGCAGATGACACAACCTTGCTTGCTGAAAGTGAAGAGGACTTGAAGCACTTTACTAATGAAGATCAAAGACCACAGCTTTTAGTATGGATTGCGCCTCAACATAAAGAAAACAAAAATCCTCACAATTGGACCAATGAGCAACATCATGATAAACGGAGAAAAGATTGAAGTTGTCAAGGATTTCATTTTACTTGGATCCACAATCAACAGCCATGGAAGCAGCAGTCAAGAAATCAAAAAACGCATTGCATTGGGCAAATCTGTTGCAAAGGACCTCTTTAAAGTGTTGAAGAGCAAAGATGTCACCTTGAAGACTGAGGTATGCCTGACCCAAGCCATGGTATTTCCAATTGTATCATATGCATGTGAAAGCTGGACAATGAATAAGGAAAACCAGAGAAGAATTGACACCTTTGAATTGTTGTGTTGGGGAAGAATATTGAATATACCATGGACTGCCAAAAGAACTAACAAATCTGTCTTAGAAGAACTGCAGCCAGAATGCTACTTAGAGCCAAGGATGGCAAGACTGTGTCTTACATACTTTGGACAAGTTGTCAGGAGGGATCAGTCCCTAGAGAAGGACATCATGCTTGACAGAGTGCAGGGTCAGCGGAAAAGAGGAAAACCCTCAACGAGGTGGATTGACACAGTGGCTCCAACAATGAACTCAGGTATAACAATGATTGTAAGGATGGCGCAGGACCGGGCAGTGTTTCGTTCTGTTGTGCATAGGGTTGCTATGAGTCAGAACCGACTCAACGGCACCTAACAACAATGACAGCAACATGGAACATTTAATTGGGAACAGAGCAAACAGTTAACATGCTCAGCTGCTAATTCAAAAGCAATTTTTTTTAGTGAATATGTGAGAGTTAAATATTATTTTTACCCTGTAGCTGTGAAAGTAAGAATGATGATCCAAGGACTTTTTGTCATACAAATTGAAGTACATATCCTGCCCCATAGAAAAGGGGTCATTTCAGGGTTTTCCATATTAAATGATAGAAAATGTGTGCCATGGTAGTAAAATATGTGACTCCAGAGAAAAAACTCAGGGTTAGTTTGGTAGACCACCTGATGATATGGGTATTCAGAGGCCTCAGTACAAAAGCTTACTACAAACATACAAAAGGAGTTGACACAATGCTTTCGTGAGTTAAGGCAATGTTTTATTTCACACATTAAAAAAACAATCAAAGGCCATATCAGTCTGAAGCAGTATCCTGATCAAACCTCTAAGTGTTTCCATACTCCCTGGACCAACTAGTCCCTGTCAAGCCCCACCTCAGGACTGAGGCAACAAGCCAAGGGACAGTTTCCTGTTGATTTCCTCAGTAGCTTTACTAGCAGGTTTGGCCTCAGGCCCGGTTGCCTTGTTTTCATTTTCCAGAGGGCTGGAAGGGAATTTTTACAGCAATTCCAGGGGCTCTCACTGGATTCTAATGAGAGTAGGATCTTCTGGGTTCTCTGAAATATCATTTAAGATTTTCAGGCTTCATATTTAAAGTATAAATACATCATGGGTTCACAAGGGTGGCACAAACAGTTAAGTGCTCAACTACTAGCCAAAGGATTGGTGGTTTGAACCCGCCCAAAGGCACTTTGGAAGACGTGCCTGGTGATCTACTTCTGAAAGGTCACAGCCTTGAAAACCCTATGGAGAAGTTCTACTCTGCAAGCATGGGATCCCCATGAGTCGGAACTGACTTGGCGGCAACTAACAACAATAAGGCACACAAGTATCATGGTATATTGAATAAGAATTGTTCAAAACTGACCCTGGGTACTTATTTCTGGACAACAAACTAAGTGAGCTTGGAACATCCTTTTTCTCCCAGTGGGAAAGACTATCAAGCAAACCCAGCTTTCTGTAGGTCCAGTGGCATCTTCCCCCCAGCAATGATAACCAACATCTTATGGGCCCCTAGTCTCTAGGTGCTAGGCAGCTGGCATCCTCAGAACACTCTAGTAAGTACATGGCACCCAAATACAAACTGACTGGCTTCAAAGTAGTGTGATTTTTTTTAATCCACTGACAAGATACCTCTCTCACACTTTTCCTATAAAGTAGTGGAACATTGATGGTGTCAGTGTCCCTCCAGTTGAATATGGGCCCACCCTGTGTATCCTGCAGAAGGCTATGCCCTTGGCAAACTACTCTGTTGATGTTGGAGTGGAAAGCTTGTGTTTCCCTTCCCCAATAAAACTTATTACTTTTAAATTTATGCCATGTAGATTATGGCATTTGTCCAGAATTGTGGGGCATGGTAAGTGGAGACCCAGATGGAATACACACGGTATGACAATTATAAATGAAGCCATATCAAGTAAGAGCCAAAAATGACTAAGAGAAACAATTATAAAGTATGTTGGGGAATGGAACTGTGGTAGCTGAACAAATTCTGCCTGAGAGCCTCAGGCTATGCACTACTTAATACTAGGTACATAAATATGGAAGTATAATAGTGAGCACTCTTAACTAGTGGGAATGTGGGGTTTATTAGATTTTGGTCCAAACCCTTGTACCTGGTTCATTCATAGTGCAACACTCAACAAATACCATTCTAAGTGCTGGAGATACAGCATTGAACAAAGCGCTCCATCACTGAGGTTACTCAGTTTAATTTTTAACCACAAGCTCACCTTCTGTTTGAATGCCTTTCTCCACTTGTGGGTTAAATTTTCATGTAGTCCAACTGAATACACTGTGTATTCATCTGATTAGTTGGGGGAAGCAAGGGAGAGAAGATTTTTAGCAGTATTCATCAACTGAAAAGACAAGGTGAGATGGGCTAAAATTGATATCCAGGCCATGAGAAAATCATTGGCTAGAACCATCTCAATGATCTGAGAGGCTAGTCTTTTGAGTCAGACTAGTCTTTTGAGCCTTCAAAAGCTTTTTTACTATGCTTCTGCTTAAGGCCCAGATGGAATAACAAGGATTGGACTTACCCTCCCATTTCAAACAACCAAAAAAGTAAACAGTATATGAAACAACTGTTTTCAAGACACTGGACATTAGGCAGTAAAGGACGATGATCCCTGAGAGACTAGAAACAAACAAGTTGAACCTTATAATTGTCCCAGCTTACTGCCTTCAGAGAGTTTTCAGGTCACAGAGCAGGGAGGGGAGACTGAGGTAGAATTCAGCAGACTCAAAGTTGAGAGGATGGAGCTGTGAGTCCAGAGAGACTAAGGTAGCTAAATTTTGTAGGACAGAAGTACAGGAAATGAGAGAGCTTCACAGATAGAAAACTACAGGAACCTGCAGAAGGTCCCCCTTGAATATTCAAAACTATTCAAAAGAATTAGAGGAAAGAGTGCCTGGTACTAATACAGGGCCAGGAATAGGACATGATCCCACCAGCCAGACTGTAAAAAGTTATAATTCATGGAGCACTGGGAAAAGTACTCAGGAAGTTCTTGCCTCAGTTGTTGTTAGGTGCTGTCAAGTCAGTTCCAACTCGGAGCAACCTCATATAAAACAGAATGAAACACTGCCTGGTCCTGCACCATCCTCACAATCGTTTCTGGTTGTGCCCGTCATTTCAGTCACTGTATCAATACATCTCATTGAGGGTCTCCCTCTTTTTTGCTGACCCTCTATTTTACCAAGTATGCTGTCCTTCTCCAGGGACTGGTACTCCCTGATAACATGTCCAAAGTACTTGAGACAAGGTCTCTCCATCCTCCTTTCTAAGGAGCATTGTGGCTGCACTTCTTCCAAGACAGATTTGTTCATTCTTCTGGCAGTCCATAGCATATTCAACATCCTTTGCCAACACCATAATTCAAAGGCATCAATTCTTTGGTCTTTCTTATTCATTGTCCAGCTTTGGCAAGTATATGAGAGGATTGAAAATGCCATGGCTTGGATTAGGTGCACCTTAGTCCTCAAAGTGACAACTTTGCTTTTTAACACTTTAAAGAGGTCTTTTACAGCAGATTTGCTCAATGCAGTGTCATTTGATTCCTTGACTGCTACTTCCATGAGCATTGATCCAAGTAAAAAGAAATCCTTGACAACATCAATATTTTCCCAGTTTATCATGATGTTCCTTATTGGTCCAGTTGTGAGGGTTTTTGTATTCTTTATGTCGAGGTGTAATCCATACTGAAGGCTGTAGTGTTTGATCTTCATCAGTAATTGATTCAAGTTTTCCTCATTTTCAGCAAGCAAGGTTGTGTCATCTGCATACCGAAAGTTGTTAATGAGTTTTCCTCCAATCCTTATGCCACGTTCTTCTTCATATGGTCCAGCTTCTTGGATTATTTGCTCAGTATACAGAGTGAATAGGTATGGTGAGAGGATACAACCCTGAAGCACAATTCTCCTGATTTTAAACCATGCGGTATCCCCTTGTTTTGTCTGAATGACTGCCTCTTGATCTATGGACAGGTTCCACATAAGTACAATTAAGTGTTCTGGAATTCCCATTCTTTGCAATGTTATCTACAATTTGTTATGATCCACATAGTCGAATGCCTTTGCATAGTCAATAAAACACAGGTAAAATATCTTTCTGGTATTATCTGCTTTCAACCAAGATCCATCTGACATCAGCAATGATATCCCTTGTTCCACGTCCTCTTCTGAATCCAGCTTGAACTTCTGGCAGTTCCTTGTTGATGTACTGCTTAAACCACTTTTAAATGGTCTTCAGCAAAATTTTGCTTGCATGTGATAGTAATGATATTGTTCAATAATGTCCATATTCTCTTGGATCACCTTTCTCGGAAATAGGTATGAATATGGATGTCCTTCAGTCAGTTGGCCAGGTAGTTGTCTTACAAATTTCTTGGCATAGATGAGTGCACGCTTCCAGGCTTCAGTGCAGATTAGACTTCTTGATTCAGTGCCATCAATTCTTGATCTTATGCTACCTCCTGAAATGGTTTCGTGTCAACCAATTCTTTTTGGTACACTGACTCTGTGTATTCCTTCCATTTTCTTTTGATGCTTCCTGAGTTATCCAATATTTTTCCCCTAGAGTTCTTCAATATTGCAACTCAAGGCTTGAATTTTTTCTTCAGTTCTTGCAGTTTGAGAAATGATGAGCGCATTCTTCACTTTTGGTTTTCTAACTCCAGGTCTTTGCACATTTCATTATAATGCTTTACTTTGCTTCTCTAGCAACCCTTTGAAATCTTCTGTTCAGCTCTTTTAATTCATCATTCCTTCCATTAGTTTTAGCTACTGTGTGTTCATGATTAAGTTTCAGTGTCTTTTCTGACAACCATTTATAGTGCTACAAAAATACCCAGCACTGAATGTGGTAAAATTCATAATGCCTGGCATATAGTCCAAGATTATCAGGCAGGCAAGGAAGCGTAGAAATATGACTCGTAATGATGAAAATAGACCCGGAACTGGCACAGATGTTAGAATTAGCAGAAAAGAACATTAAAAGAGGTATTATAACTCTATGCCATATGTTCAAAATGTTAAGTATAGATATTGAAGATATAAAACAAACATCTAAATCAAACTTGTAGAGATGAAAACTACAAATTTTGAGGTGAAACATACATTGAATGGGATTAACAACAGATACTCCCTGGCTGGCACAAATGGTTAAGCGCTGGACTACTAGCTGAAAGGTTGGTAGTTTGAACCTACCCAGAGATGCCTTGGAAGATAGGCCTGGCAATCTGCTTTCAAAAGGTCACAGCCTTAAAAATCCTATGAAACTGTTCTATTCTGCACACATGTGGTCACCATAAGTTGGAATTAACTCATCAGCAACTAACAACAGCAACAACAGACACTGCAGAAGAAGAGATTAGTGAATTTGAAGACACAACAATATAAGCTATCCAAAGTGAAAGGCAGTTCGGTAGTTTCTTAAAAAGTTAAAAACAAATTTACTATACCCAGTGCTGTTGAATCGATATACAATCCAGCAATTCCACTCCTTGGTATTTACCCTATAGAAATGAAAACATACATCTACACAGACTTGCACGTGAGTGTTCATAGCAGCATTATTCATAATAGCCAAAAAGGAAACAGCCCAAATGTTCAGCAACTAATAAATGGATAAACAAAATGTGGTATATTCATACTCAGCAATAAAAAGGAATAAACTACTGGTATAAATCAATGCTTGTTACAACAACCTGAATACCAAAATAATAATGCTGAGTAAAAGAAGCCAGGTGTCCCCAAGAGCACGTACTCTATTATCCCATTAATATAAAATTGTTGAAAGGGCAAACTAACATGACACAAAACAGGTTGGTGGTTGCCTGGGGATGGGGCAGGGGAAGAAGGAGGGTCAATTATTGAGGTGTACAATGTTTAATAGTTGTGATGGTTAGTTTTGTGTGTCAACTTGGCAATCTATAGTACTCAATTTTTCAATTAAATACTAATCTGTTTCTGTAAAGGTATTTTGTAGATGAGCTTAACATCTGCTATCAGCTGACTTTATGTAAAGGAGATTATCCTCGATAACCTGGATGGGACTTATCTAATCAGTTCAAAGGCCTTAAGAGTAAAATTGAGCTAGCAAGCGGCCATCTAAGATGAATCAATTGGTCTCAACCCACCTGGACCAAAGGAGAATGAAGAGCGCCAAGGACACAAGGTAATTATGAGCCCAAGAGACAGAAAGGGCCACGTAAACCATAGACTACAACAGCCTGAGCCAAGAAGAACTAGATAGTGCTCAGCTACAACTGATGGCTACCCTGACAGGGAACTCAACAGAGAACCCCTGAGGGAGCAGGAGATCAGTGGGATGCAGACCCCAAATTCTCATAAAAAGACCAGACTTAATGGTCTGACTGACACTAGAAGGACCCCGGTGGTCATGGCCCCCAGACCTTCTGTTGGCCCTAGACAGGAACCATTCCTGAAGCCAACTCTTCAGACAGGGATTGGACTGGACAATGGGATAGAAAAAGATGCTGATGAAGAATGAGCTTCATGGATCAAGTAGACACTTGAGACTATGTTGGCATCTCCTATATGGAGGGGAGATGAGAGGGTAGAGGGGGTCAGCAGCTGGCTGAATGGACACAAAAAGAGATAGTGGAGGGAAGAAGGAGGCTGTCTCATTGGGGGAAAGCAATTAGGAGTATATAGCAAGGTGTATATAAATTTTTGTGTGAGAGACTGACTTCATTTGTAAACTTTCACTTAAAGCACAATAAAAATTAAAAAAAAGAATAATAAAAAAAGAGTAAAACCGAGTTTTCCCTGAGGATGAAGAAATTCGACCTGTGAACTTTAGCATCAGTTCCTGCCCGAGGGTTTCCAAGGTCCGAACTGCCCTATGGATTTCAGACTTGCCAGTCCCCACAATCATGTAAGTAAATTCGTTGAAATAAATCTCTTCATATCCTACTGGTTCTATTTCTCTGGTAGAACTCTGATATAGGAGCTTATCAAAAAATTCTCATCAGAGCAGGAAACAGTTCATTTCTGAGCTGACTTTTTGAGAGGAGGGCTGGGGAGCAGTGAAAAAAAACTCTCCCCTTTTATATTTCAGGCTTATCAAGGATATAAAAGGCATCCCTCACTATCTTAACTCTTTATCCAAATATTTGTTATAATAATTGTTTCCCTGAATTTGTTATTCAAATTGGAAATCTTTAATAATTCCTGTGTGTGCTAGTGAAAACATTCAAGTTGGTCACAAGTTTGGATGGTAGGGAGTTTGCTCCAATGGTATGTCAATCATTCTCCCCATAGGATTGAGAATTTTATTCATGCTGTTTAAACATATCTGTATTATGGTCATTATCTTTCCCACATTGTGTGAAACCTTCTGAATAAGTGGAAAAACCTTTGAAGAAAGGGTTTGTTCAACATGATTCTGTTAATTAAAGAAAGAGGCACAGACATTTAGTGCCAAATCTTTAAGGTTTACTATTAGTAGCAATCATGTCTATGTAACCATAATGAACAAAATCAACACATTCCAAAATGCAATTATAAATCCAATCCTGTTATCAGGAGCAGTGTCATTGCAAGCAAGGGAAATACAAACAGGTGTCTAATTTTGGTGTTTTTCCATCTCATTGCTTTACCTATGGCTTTTCCACGATGGTTTATAATAATCTATATGCAGAGCCTGGGTACTAAAAGAACAAGAGTTTTATTAATTCCTTTGATTCAGATTTGTTGAACTGCAGGCATTAACTGTCTCATTCACTGTTTCACCAGCTCAGGCTTTCTAATCTGTATCCACCAAGCAGCACAGTGCATCTGTCAGAGTCTAAACAGGAAAACAGAAGTCACTTCAAGGTTTTACAACAGATGATATTTCAAACAATGAACTGTTCACACAGGTGATAGAGGAAATGAGAAACAGATATGAGAATGGAGAGGCAACCTAGAGATGAGCAAAACAAGAACCAACTACAACCCTTAGCCTAGAGTGTCAAAGGAAAGAAGCAGAATTCCCAGAGTCCTGGGGCCAGGGCCACCTGGCAGAAGCTGGACCACAGCAGGATTTGGATCTCAGGAGGAGATGGCGCCAATGCCAAAGCAGCTCCTAAGGCAGAGAAGGAGAAATATTCTAATTTCTCCCTTCTCCTTGTACCCCAATCTCTGATCGTCGCCAGTGTCTCCCATTGGATAAACCCAGCCAGGAGCCAGTTTTACAGGAACCAAGAAAATGCAGCCTATAGGGACCAGTTTCCTGTGATACAAGGCAGAGCGGAGAAAGGGCAGGAAGTAAATCTGTGAGAAATAATGCGCATGTCCTGAACATCTTCTTCCTCTCATCAAACTTCATTCAGGCAACTCTTCAACCCTTTTACATTGACTTGTTATTTGCATTTAGCTAATATTTCACTTTTTACATTATGTGTTTGTTGCTACATAGAAGGAAAAAAATATATACATATTTGTTGAATCCTGCAAACAAATGTATGCAGATAATGAGTTCACTAAGTATTAAGTTTAGAAATAGTGATTTAATATGCTATTATGAAAAACCCTTTAAGAATTTCTATAGGTGTTTAGGAGTTTTTTTCTGTTTGGTTTTTTGTTTGTCTTGTTATGTTTTTTTGATTTGTTTGTTTTTAGCAAAATTTGGGGGAATGGACTAGGGTTTAGGAATGTAATGGGAACATGTGTTTCCCATTTAAAGTAATTATTCCTGCACTTCCAAAATTTGCTACCATCATGTTTTCGGGAACACATTAGATTCAGAAAATGAGACATACATGGACGTGAAGCTTCAATCTTGTGCCAAGTTTTTCAAGTCAGGTCTATAGAGTCCCCTTCTCAGCTCTTAAATTGTATTTTAATTCTTCTAAAACTTTAGCGCTCTCTACAGCCTAGACATTTTAACGGGCATAGGGTGAGCCTTGCTTTTGAAGATTGATTATTTGTAAAGCATTGTTGTATGTCAGATACATTTCAAAACACCAGTAGACAAATTAGGTTACCATCCCATTATGAGTTAGACTATCACTGCGTTGAGACCTAGAGCTATTTGATTTTTTTTTAAAGGTTACAATGTTTTTGCTGCAACCTTGTTACTGAATTCTTGCACTCACACCAAACTTCACTTGGGGTGGAAGGTTGCTAAAAAGTGTGGCAATTTTTATTGTCCTTAACTCAAAGTTATAAGAATGAAGAGAAAGAATAACTAGTGTCCTGGTAGGATATTCATCCTATCAGTAATGTCCTTTATCATGTTGTATTGATAGAAAGAAAGCTTGTGGAAAGAATGATGATATGAAATGTTTACCTGAGAGCAAAGCTAATAGGTTCATCCTTTATTATTATTTTTTATCTTTTATTTATTATTATTTATTATCCTTTATTACGAGAATGCTAGTTTACCTAGTTTCAGGCTTATCAATGTTCCAAACATGTCATTCTCATCATAGCATTGCCACAGTATTCTACGATTTCACAAAAGTGAAACAACTGGCTGATGCTGATGATCCAGTCTCCCCTGACAGAGCAACTGATAATATGAGAGGGGGCAAAGGCAACAGTAAAAGGTCTCCAGTAATCTCAAAGGAGGAGGCCTGGTTGCACAGTGGTTAAGAGCTATGGCTGCTAACCAAAAGGTCGACAGTTCGAATTCACCTGCCGCTCATTGGAAACTCTGTGGGGCAGTTCTACTCTGTCCTATAGGTTGGCTATGAGAAGGAATCGACTCAACGACAATTTAAGTCAGAAAAACTAGGAATTTAAACAGTCACTGTTAACATTCCATCTTGGGAGTGTGAGGCTGGTTTGCCCAAGGTCCCATGGAGCTCTGTTTGGACCATAAATACTTGAAGGGAACAGCTGAACGCTACTTGGTGAAGATGAAATGCAATAGACTTGGCAAGCCCAAGGCTATAGCCGGTGAAGAGAGCTGCTTCTGAGAAGAGGGGTACCTCAGCTTGGAACACCCCAACTTTTGGGATTCTATTCCTTCTCCAGTGGTAGAAGCTTGGTCCATGCAACATAATATTGCAAGTACTCTTTCAGGGTGAAAAGCAACTATGAAAATTCATGTGGGGTTAACAATAGATGTTCATGCACTTAAGAGATTAATTTCCTTAGATCAAGGCAGCTCAATATCCCAATTTTAAAATGGTATCAATATTAATTTCCTGGTTTTGACATTGTACTATAGTTAGGCAAGATGTTACCATTGGGGAAAGATGGGTAAAGGTTACATGTGTCTCTATTATTTTTGCAACTTCCTGTGCACTTTAGAATAAAACTTTTTAAAAAATGAAGTAAAGGAGTCCCAGAGATCTTGCCCAAGGTCATTGATCTTTTGAAAACTTGTAATTAAACCCCAGACCTGACAGAATAATTTCTCTGCATTAGCTAGCCTGATGAAATATGCTGCCACAGTGGGGATCACTCCAACACATGTGTTACAGGCCAAAATAAGCAATCTACCCTTTAAAGTAGGGGTCCTTAACTTGGAGTCCACAGATGATATTCATGAGGTCCTTGAACTTGTTTGGAAAAGCATTCATCAGCTTAAGTTTTGTGCTTCCTTCAACTAATGCATTTAAACCACAGCAACATTAACAGAACCTATAAATTTGTCACCAAGAGAAATCAACCATTTCCATTTCACATTACCTTGTTGCAAATCTCAAATTATAATTTATGTTTATCACTACTTCAAAACTATGGTAGTAATTAGAATAGCCATTAGATCTCATGGAGCCCTGGTGGTCCAGTGGTTAAGTGTTCGCCTGCTAACCAAAAGGTCAGCAGTTTGAATTCACCAGCTGCTCATTGAAAACCCCATGGGGCAGTTCTACTCTTTCCTGTCAGGTTGCTATGAGCTGGAATTGACTTGACAGCAGTGAGTTTGGTTTGGTTTTGGTTTATTAGATCTGACATGACTGCTGTCTTTTTTGTGTCTACAAATACCAGTACAAGGCAATTGCCCAACTCTGGGGTCAGGTCTACATTGAGCTACCTATCAATAAAGTAGAAAGTTATTTCATGGGTTACCAAGATAGTCATGTTACTTTTTATTATTCCCTATGGACAATTATTTTTCAATCTATACAGGAAAATAACAAGTTATTCTCATAAAGTTTTTGCAAAACCGAAAGACTCAAATGAGAACTCTCCCAAAGGCAGCATGACTTGTAACAGTACAAGGGTGAACTGTCAAGTTCAAACATATCTAACTGTAAATAATACATTTAAACACTTATTACTAACGGATTATGCAATGTTACCACAGTGTAAATGTGGTAACAGGTGTTTTTATTTCTCCTCTGCATTAACAGTTTAAACAGTTGTTTTCTATGATACACCAACATTCTGAGGGCAAAGCTTTGGGTCTCAAACCCTGCTGTAGGCCCTTGCCCTTTGCACAAGTTTCAGGCCCCTTTTGGCACATTGGAACAACCACCATGTAGTCTCCCATGATAATCCACTTAGAAACTCCCACCACTTTTCCTCCGTGGTCCCATTTGATAGTCTTCTTGGAACTCACACCCATTCCTCCCACGTGGCCCCATCCCCTCCCCCAATGTAGTCCCATCTGACAATCCCCTTAGGACTCACATTTCTTCCTTCCATGTGGTCGCATCTGATAAGCTCCTTGTGACTCATGCCCTTTCCTGTCCCCACCCCTCCATGGCCCATTCAATAGTGCTCTTGGGAACTTGAGACATTTCCTTTCTCTAAGACATGAACTAAATATTATTAATAACATATGCAAGAAAAATTTTGCTGAAAATAAATCAAAAATGTTTGCAGCAGTACATCAGCAAGGAACTGCCAGAAATTCGAGCCGGATTCAGGAGAGGATGTGGAATGAGGCATAGCACTGCTGATGTCAGATGGATCTTGGCTGAAAGCAGAGAATACCAGAAAGATGTTTACCTGTGTTTTATTGACTATGCAAAAGCATTCTACTGTGTGGATCATAACAAATTATGGATAACATTGTGAAGAATGGGAATTTCGGGACACTTAATTGTGCTCATGTAGAACCTATACATAGATCAAGAGGCAGTCATTCCAACAGAACGAGGGGATGCTGCTTGGTTTAAAATCAGGAAAAGTGTGTGTCAGGGCTATGTCTTTTCACTGTACTTACTCACTCTGTATGCTGAGCAAATAATCTGAGAAGCTGGATCACATGAAGAAGAATGTGGCATCAGGATTGGAGGAAAACTCATTAACAATGAGTGATATGCAGACGATACAACCTTGTTTGCTGAAAGTGAAGAGAACTTGAAGAACTTATTGATGAAGATCGAAGACCAAAGCCTTCAGTTTCGGTTACATCTGAACATAAAGAATACAAAAATCCTCACAACTGGACCAATAAGCAACATCATCATAAAAAACAAACCAAACCCACTGCTGTCGAGTTGATTCCGACTTATAGCAACCCTATAGGACAGAGTAGAACTGCCCCATAGGGTTTCCAAGGAGGAGCTGGTGGATTCGAAATGCCAACCTTTTGGTTAGCAGCCAAGCTCTTAACCATTGTGCCACCAGGGCTCCTCTACATCACGATAAATGGAGAAAAGCATTGAAGTTGTCAGTTTCATTTTATTTGGTTCCACAATCAACGGCCATGGAAGCAGCAGTCAAGAAATCAAACGATGTATAGCAATGGGCATAACGCAAAAAACCAAACCTGTTGCCATCGAGTCAATTCTGACTCATAGCAATCCTATAGGACAGAGTAGAACTGCCCCATGTGGTTTCCAAGGAGTACCTGGTGGATTCGAACTGCCGACCTTTTTTTTTTTTTAATTAACTTTTATTAAGCTTCAAGTGAACGTTTACAAATCCAATCAGTCTGTCACATATAAGTTTACATACATCTTACTCCGTACTCTCACTTGCTCTTCCCCATTGAGTCAACACTTTCAGTCTCTCCTTTCGTGACAATTTTGCCAGCTTCCCTCTCTCTCTATCCTCCCATCTACCCTCCAGACAAGAGTTACCAACACAATCTCAAGTGTCCACCTGATATAATTAGCTCACTTTTCATCAGCATCTCTCTCCCACCCGATGACCAGTCCCTTTCATGTCTGATGAGTTGTCTTCGGGGATGATTCCTGTCCTGTACCAACAGAAGGTCTGGGGACCATGGCCGCCGGGATTCCTCTAGTCTCAGTCAGACCATTAAGTATGGTCTTTTTATGAGAATTTGGGGTCTGCATCCCACTGATCTCCTGTTCCCTCAGGAGTTCTCTGTTGTATTCCCTGTCAGGGCAGTCATTGATTGTGGCCGGGCACCAACTAGTTCTGGTCTCAGGATGATGTAGGTCTCTGGTTCATGTGGCCCTTTCTGTCTCTTGGGCTCTTAGTTGTTGTGTGACCTTGGTGTTCTTCATTCTCCTTTGCTCCAGGTGGGTTGAGACCAATTGATGCATCTTAGATGGCCGCTTGTTAGCATTTAAGACCCCAGACGCCACATTTCAAAGTGGGATGCAGAATGTTTTCATAATAGAATTATTTTGCCAATTGACTTAGAAGTCCCCCCAAACCATGTTCCCCAGACCCCCGCCCTTGCTCCGCTGACCTTTGAAGCATTCAGTTTATCCCGGAAACTTCTTTGCTTTTGATCCACTCCAATTGAGCTGACCTTCCATGTATTGAGTGTTGTCTTTCCCTTCACCTAAAGCAGTTCTTATCTACTGATTAATCAATAAAAAACCCTCTCCCTCCCTCCCTCCCTCCCCCCTTCGTAACCACAAAAGTATGTGTTCTTCTCAGTTATTACTATTTCTCAAGATCTTATAATAGTGGTCTTATACAATATTTGTCCTTTTGCCTCTGACTAATTTCGCTCAGCATAATGCCTTCCAAGTTCCTCCATGTTATGAAATGTTTCACAGATTTGTCACTGTTCTTTATCGATGTGTAGTATTCCATTGTGTGAATATACCACAATTTATTTACCCATTCATCCATTGATGGGCACCTTGGTTGCTTCCAGCTTTTTGCTATTGTAAACAGAGCTGCAATAAACATGGGTGTGCATATATCTGTGTGAAGGCTCTTGTATCTCTAGGGTATATTCTGAGGAGTGGGATTTCTGGGTTGTATGGTAGTTCTATTTCTAACTGTTTAAGATAATGCCAGATAGATTTCCAAAGTGGTTGTACCATTTTACATTCCCACCAGCAGTGTATAAGAGTTCCAATCTCTCCACAGCCTCTCCAACATTTATTATTTTGTGTTTTTTGGATTAATGCCAGTCTAGTTGGTGTGAGATGGAATCTCATCATAGTTTTAATTTGCATTTCTCTAATGGCTAATGATCGAGAGCATTTTCTCATGTATCTGTTAGCTGCCTGAATATCTTCTTTAGTGAAATGTGTGTTCATATCCTTTGCCCACTTCTTGATTGGGTTGTTTGTCTTTTTGCGGTTGAGTTTTGAAAGAATCATGTAGATTTTAGAGATCAGGCGCTGGTCAGAGATGTCATAGCTGAAAATTCTTTCCCAGTCTGTAGGTGGTCTTTTTACTCTTTTGGAGAAGTCTTTAGATGAGCATAGGTGTTTGATTTTTAGGAGCTCCCAGTTATCGGGTTTCTCTTCATCATTTTTGGTAATGTTTTGTATTCTGTTTATGCCTTGTATTAGGGCTCCTAGGGTTGTCCCTATTTTTTCTTCCATGATCTTTATCGTTTTAGTCTTTATGTTTAGGTCTTTGATCCACTTGGAGTTAGTTTTTGTGCATGGTGTGAGGTATGGGTCCTGTTTCATTTTTTTGCAAATGGATATCCAGTTATGCCAGCACCATTTTTTAAAAAGACTATCTTTTCCCCAATTAACTGACACTGGGCCTTTGTCAAATATCAGCTCCTCATACGTGGATGGATCTATGTCTGGGTTCTCAATTCTGTTCCATTGGTCTATGTGCCTGTTGTTGTACCAGTACCAGGCTGTTTTGACTACTGTGGCTGTATAATAGCTTCTGAAATCAGGTAGAGTGAGGCCTCCCACTTTCTTCTTCTTTTTCAGTAATGCTTTGCTTATCCGGGGCTTCTTTCCCTTCCATATGAAATTGGTGATTTGTTTCTCTATCCCCTTAAAATATGACATTGGAATTTGGATCGGAAGTGCGTTAAATGTATAGATGGCTTTTGGTAGAATAGACATTTTTACTATGTTAAGTCTTCCTATCCATGAGCAAGGTATGTTTTTCCACTTAAGTATGTCCTTTTGAATTTCTTGTAGTAGAGCTTTGTAGTTTTCTTTGTATAGGTCTTTTACATCCTTGGTAAGATTTATTCCTAAGTATTTTATCTTCTTGGGGGCTACTGTGAATGGTATTGATTTGGTTATTTCCTCTTTGGTGTTCTTTTTGTTGATGTAGAGGAATCCAAGTGATTTTTGTATGTTTATTTTATAACCTGAGACTCTGCCAAACTCTTCTATTAGTTTCAGTAGTTTTCTGGAGGATTCCTTAGGGTTTTCTGTGTATATAATCATGTCATCTGCAAATAGTGATAACTTTACTTCCTGCTTGCCAATCCGGATACCTTTTATTTCTTTGTCTAGCCTAATTGCCCTGGCTAGGACTTCAAGCACGATGTTGAATAAGAGCGGTGATAAAGGGCATCCTTGTCTGGTTCCCGTTCTCAAGGGAAATGCTTTCAGGTTCTCTCCATTTAGAGTGATATTGGCTGTTGGCTTTGCATAGATGCCCTTTATTATGTTGAGGAATTTTCCTTCAATTCCTATTTTGGTAAGAGTTTTTATCATAAATGGGTGTTGGACTTTGTCAAATGCCTTTTCTGCATCAATTGATAAGATCATGTGGTTTTTGTCTTTTGTTTTATTTATGTGATGGATTACATTAATGGTTTTTCTGATATTAAACCAGCCTTGCATACCTGGACTGCCGACCTTTTGGTTAGCAGCCGTAGTTCTTAGCCACTACGCTACCAGGGTTTCCACAATGGGCATACCTGATGCAAAACACCTCTTTAAAGTGTTGAAAAGCAAAGATGTCACCCTGAAGACTAAGGGGCGCCTAACATAAGCCATGTTTTTTTTTATCACCTCATATGCATGCGAAAGCTGGACAATGAATGAGGAAGACCGAAGAAGAACTGATGCTTTTGAATTATGGTGTTGGCGATGAATATACCATGAAATTCCAGAAGAACGAACAAGTCTATCTTGGAAGAAGTATAGCCACAGTGCTCCTTGTATCACAGACTGATACAAGGATGTGGAGACTTCATCTCACGTACTTTGAACATATTATCAGGAGGGACCAGTCCGTGGAGAAGGATATCGTGCTTGGTAAGGTAGAGGATCAGCAAAAAAGAAGACCCTCAGTGAGATGGATTGACACAGTGGCTGCAACAATGAGCTCAAACATAGCAATGATTGTGAGGATGGCGCAGGACTGGGCAATGTTTCATTCATTGTACATAGGATCGCTTTGAGTCGGAACCTACTTGATGGCACCTAACAACAACAACAGGCGTGAACTTTAAAACTTAACTAGCAAACCAATGACCAGCACAGCTAACTGCTTAGCCCCACCGTGAAACCCCAATCAAGTCAGGTACCCACCATGCTTGCCCTCTCCTGCTCTCCTCTTGCAGTTGTCCTGCATCCAGTTGTGCTGCCGTGTGGCCCTTCAGGATATGCTGTGTACCTCTCTAGAACTGTGAGTATAATAAACCTAGTAATTTTTATGGCCTCCCTGACTGCTTTCCCATGTCACGCTTGACTTATCATCCTACAAATTTGTTAAAGCATCCTCACACTCTTCTTGTACACTGTCAGGCAATGAAGGCATGAATAGGCATATATTTTACAAGGAGTACCCATGTATCAGTCTGTGAAAACACCCATATTTAAAAAACAATTCTTGCAAGAAAATCTATTACACATGAAAACCATTTTTCTAGGAAAGCACAGACACATAACTGCAATGCTGGGAAAAAAAGTGCTTTACTAGGATGAAGCTGTAATCCATTCAAATTTCCGTCCACTTCTCTGACAAAAGATAGATGTGAACTCTTTCTAGACAGAAGAAATGAACCATGGATTCACAATCTTTTCTTAAATATAAATCTGTATCAAAGACTTTGGCCTAGCCAAAGATGAGCCTATTATTTTTCTCAATTATTTTTCTCAATAATGGCTTTATAGAGATATAATTCACGTACAAAAAAAAAAACCCAACTAACCCATTTTAGTGTACAATTCAGTGGTTTTTAGTATATTCATGAAGTTGTACAACTATCACCACTAAGAAATTTCAAATAATTTTCATCACCCCAAAAAGAAACTCTGTACCCACTAGCAGTCATTCCTCACCCTCTTCTCCCTCTAGCCCCTGGCAATCACTAATCTATTTTCTGTTTCTATGGAATTGTTTATTTTAAACATTCCATATAAATGGAATTATACAATATGTGGCCTTTTGTGTGTGGCTCCTTTCACCCTGCAAAATGTTTTCAAGGTTCATCCATGCTTTTTATTGCCAAATAAGATTCCATTGTATGAATATACCACAATTTTTCCATTCATTAGTTGATAGACATTTGTTGTTTCCACCTTTTGGCTATTTTGAATGATGTTGCTGTAAATATTCATATACAGGTTATTTGTATGGACATATGTTTTCAGCTCCCTTGGACAAATACCCAGGAGTGGAACTGCTGGGTCGTATGGTAACTCTAAATTTAATATTTTGAGGAATTGCCAAACTGTTTTCCAAGTGACTGCACCATTTTACAATCTTACCAACAATGTATGTACCAATTACTCCACATTCTCACCAACTCTTGTTATTAACTCTTTTTTTTCTTTTAGCCATTCTAGTGGGTGTGAGTGGTATCTCATTGTGGTTTTGATTTACATTTCCCTAATGACTAATGATGTAGAGTATCTTTTCATGTGCTTATTAGCCATTTGTATATCTTTTTCAGAGAAATGTCTATCTATTCAAGTGCTTTGTCTATTTTTTAAGTGGGTTATTTGTAGATTGTTGAATTGTGAAAGAGCCTATTGATCTTAGCTCAAATGTTTTACTACAATTAGACTTTAAACTCAAAAAATCTTGGAGAATTTAAGTGCTTTTGTTTTGCGATATGAACTAGGGGAGTTTTCATTCCTTTTGAAACAACATGTTTATGAAATGAGATTTTTTTCAACCCTTGTATCCATTAAAACAAAACAAAACAAAAAATAAGAACTGATGGTTCAATATGACACACATATTGTCTTATCCAAAAACCAAAAAAAAAAAAAAAAGAAAAACCCTTGCCGTCGAGTTGATTCCGACTCATAGCAACCCTATAGGACAGAGAAGAACTGTCTCGTAGTGTTTCCTAGGAGCGGTTGGTGGATTCAAACTGCTGAGCTTTGGGTTGGCAGCCAAGCACTTAACCATTGTGCCACCAGGGCTCCTCTTGTCCAAAGACTGCTCTAATTAAATGTTCTGATTCAAGCTAAGCAGCCTTCATACTGATGTCTTTAGAATTAACTTTAACATGCCTGTGCTTTAAATGTATTGTCGTATTACCTAATGTATTAAGGCATATATTTTTATATTACAAGTTTGTTTTAAAATGGATACCCTTTCAATTTTCTTTTCCTTTGGAATCTCATGTGTTTTATTTTATACCTTTATACACATTATTCTGAAGTGCCCACAGATTTCAGACTGCCAAAGTAATCCATGGAAGGGGAGAAGAAACAGAGCCACTGCTGCAAATGCAGAGAGAAACATACCTTCCAAAGGGCAGGAGGAATCACTGCAGCATTTTTTTAATGCCATACTAAAATACAGCCAGTGACAGTGAGTCTCTGGCATTTTCCTACCTCAATCTGATACTGCATGCTGGAGAACAGCCAATATTGCCGATTTAGTTGGAAGCAAAGGGAAAGACAAAGCTTTTGGCATCTCTATATAAAAAGTCTTTAACCCTTAAAGATGCAAACAAATAGACATTTCTGGAATAGCTTGTTTGTGATTGCTACAAGCAAATTTGTAAAGCAGATTCTTAGACCAACTTAAAATGGCAATGTCTGCAGAGCTGTGTTTTATTTTTCAGAAAAGCCTTCTCAGCTTTCTTTAGCATTATCACTGTGGGTAGCAGAGTTTATGTGAGTCTGTAAATCTTCACTGTTGTCTTATGGATGTGAGCAGAATGAGATTTTCAAACTAAGTCTTGTAATAGAAATATAAGCCAAAATCGCTGGGATCTAAGACATTTAACTGAATATCCCTGCCCCAGTAAAAGCCTTTCAGAGCAGAGCATGATAGTCCTTGGGTCCTTTGCTCTGTGCCTAGTAAAGCTGGGAATTACAGGTGATTTGTTTGGGGAAGCCCCAGGACCTGGATTCCAACACACAGGATAAATACTGATATTTCAGTACATTGAAGAGATGTGGCTGCATAATTTAATTGACAACATCCCCATTCCACGGTCTCAGAGACAAGGAGAACTAGTCAGAGAGGACAAAGTTTGTCAGGTGCTAGACACTGCAGATACAAAGAAAAATGACTGCTCTTGATTTCAAGGGGTTTGTCATCTGATATTTGGTATATTTAAGCATATCAAACTTAACATGTTCAAAATAAAACTCTTCAGATTACCCATGCCCACCTCCCTATAGTGTTACTTATCTCAGTCAATGTCACCATCCACCCAATTTTTGGGGCCAAAAATTTGTGTCATCCTTGATTCTTCTCTTACCCTACAGTCAATCCATCAATAGTCATGGAAGCTCAAGCTTCAAAATATTCAAAATTAGATGTATTTCTCACTATCTCCCATCACCACCACTGGAGCCACCATCATCTGGTAGACTACTGTCAAATCCTCCTAACTGGATCTGTTTCACTCTCATCCCTACATGAGCCAGGGTGACCTTACTACCATATGTCAAATATCATGCCCCTGCTTGAGTATTCCAATGATTTCACAATAAGCTTTAAAAAAAAAATCCCAACTCTTAACCGTAGTCTACAAGGCTCTATATAATCCAGTCCCTGTCTGCCTTATTTCTTTCCACTTTTTCCTTATTCAAAATTCCCCATGGAAACAACTCAAGTGTCCATCAACAGATGAATGGATAAACAAAATGCAGTATACATGTACAATGGAATATTATTCCACCATAAGAAGGAATGAAGTTCTAATACATGCTATGACATGGATAAACCTTGAAAACATTATACTGAGTGAAATAAGACAGACACAGAAGGACTATTATATGATCCCATTTATATAAAGTATCTAGAATAGACAAATGCATAGAAATAGAAAGTAGATTAGTGACCATGGGTTGGAGGGGAGGCATAGAGAATTATTACTTAATGGGTACAGAGCTTCTGTCTGAAGTGATAAAAAAAAAATTGGAAACAAAGAACAATGACAGCTGTGATTATGAGTGTGATGTCACTGAATTGTACACTTGAAAATGGTTAAAATAGAAAATGTTATGTTGCTAACATTTTACCACAATAAAAAAGAAAAACAATTCTCCAGACACACTGGTCACATTTTTATCCAGCCTTCAGTATGAGTTATACCTCAACATAAAGAAAACAAAAATCCTCACAACTGCACCAATAAGCAACATCATGACAAACAGAGAAAATATTAAAGTTGTCAAGGATTTCTTTTTATTTGGATCCACAAACAACGCCCATAGAAGCAGCAGTCAAGAAATCAGATGATGTATTGCATTGAGAAAAGCTGCTGCTGCAAAAAAAAAAAAAAAAGACCTCTTTAAAATGTTGAAAGGCAAAGACGTTACATTGAGGATTAAGATGTGCCTGACCCAAGCCATGATATTTTCAATCACCTCATATGCATGTGAAAGCTAGACAATGGATAAGGAAGACCGAAGAAGAATTGACGCCTTTGAATTACAGTGTTGGCGATGAATATTGAATATACTGTGGACTGCCAAAAGAACGAACATGTCTGTCTTGGAAGAAGTACAGCTAAAGTGCTCCTTGGAAGCAAGGATGGCGAGACATCGTCTCACGTACTTTGAACATGTTATCAGGAAGGACCAGTCCTTGGAGAAGGACATCATGCTTGGTAAGGTAGAGTGTCAGTGGGGAAGAGGAAGACCCTCAATGCAATGGATTGACACAGCGGCTGTAACAATGAGCTTAAACATACCAGTGATTGTGAGGATGGCACAGGACTGGGTAGTGCTCTGTTCATAGCGTGGCTATGAGTCGGAGCTGACTCGGTAGTATATAATAACAACTACAGCAGTTATAGCTCTACTCGAATGAAACCTCTTCCCCCAGGTATTCATTCTGCTGCTTCCTTCTTATTCAGGAATCTACATGAGTGTCGATCCATAGGGGGGCCTCCCTCATAATCTTGACTAAGACAGACACCCCTGCTGTAGTTACTCTCAACCACATCACCCTGTTTCATCTTCATGGCACCTGGTTCTAAACATTCTATCATACAGGTGTCATACCACTATGTTAAAAGGTAAATTCCTTAGGGAATAGTACTCAGTCTAGATCCTGTGGAAAAAAGTAGTATGTTATGTCTGTTGGCTGCCTGACTCAGTAACAGCCACTCCTGGCTGTTATTTCTGGTTTGGTAGCTAAAATTGTCTATAAGTACAGTTATTTGATTTTTGTTTTGAACATTTGCTTATTGTTTCTTAAATGTATTCAACTACATCTTTTGCTCAGGTTGAGACACCTTCCTCTTCACTGAGCACATGTATCACATTTATTCCAGGCACCAGCATCTTGCTGCATGGTGTAGAATCACATTACCAAAAAGCAATTTGGCCTTTCGGTACTGGTTTCTGAGCTCCACCAAGTAACTGACCTTTACCCAGATTGGCTGGGGGACCTGCTTGGTGACTAATAAAAACCTTAGAACACAGAGGCTCTGAGGGGGTCTCCTGGTTGATGAGAGTCAGGAGAGGAATGTGGTCTTTTGGACATGGTGGCCCTGTGTTAAGACTCTCCCAGACTGGGTAAAGCTATGATGGTGACAGAGGCAGCAGCTGTGACAGACCAGAAAAGGCAGAGACAATGAGTGGATCTTGATGGTGGCAGCTGAGTGTGAAGACTGAACCCTGGCTGAGAGCTGTAACACTCTGAGGTCAGAAGCCCACGGAGCAGAGGCCATCCAAGAGCTATCCTGGAGCTGGCTAGGAGGAGCCTGGAGCCAGCTAAGAGGAGCACCCAATATCTGAGCCTGCCAAATGACACCTTTCCTATTTGTAAGATTCCTGACGGGTGAGAATGGGCATCAGCTTTTGAGATGTTGAGGCCCTGTACTGAGACCCCTCCCGAAGGCATATCTCCACTTTGGTTTATATTCATCTCTGTTATATTAAAGTTGTTATTACAGATATGGCATTTCTGTGAGTTCTCTGTGACCACTGTGACAAATTATCAAGCCCAGTATAGAAAAAGTACCATGAGATGGCAGGTGTCAGAAGGAAGTGGTGGATAAGCTGGAGAGGAGGAATATATTTGACCTCCACCTCATAGGAACCAACTTTGTGCTGATTCTAATGCTCAGAGTTATCCTCTCATTGCTTAGTAAAATGTCACAATTCTATGGACTAAACCACTTTCTTTCCATTCTATACCATATTTTGAAGATAAGCTCAAGGCTCAAATCTCCTCCCGCTATCACTCTCAGGCAGCTAAGGTATATCAGTGGGATTTGAGGAATACCCAGTCCATGCTATTTCCCCAAAAGAACACAAAAGTTATATCTATTTTACTTTAGTGAGCAACTGCTTACCTCCAAAACAGTTCTACACCAAATACAACTTCTACCCTCTGACATCTACCATTGAATGTTCATCAAATGGACAGTACTTGAGGGATATTTCTCTTCTGCAATATCATAGCACCTAAACATCCCTACCTGCCACCAGAGTCTCTTGGCTTCCTCATATTAATAGGCTCTGTTGCTCAGGACTTCCTTGCTTTTTGGACTAGTTACTCTTGTAGACAGAGTGAATTATCCTCCATCTAATTTGACAACTTGACTTTTCAACTTCCCACTTGCCTTTAAGATTTCTCACATATGAGTTTGTTACAGGATGAAGCACTGCTGCTTACTAGTCCAGGACTCCCTCTGCTTCTTGGATGACTTCAGTCATGCTTCCAACAGCATCTGGCCCTCCTGTGGAGCTACTCTGGCTTACTGGCCATCCTCACCTCCACAATCACCATCTCCATATCTTCCTTGTTATCCAGCCCAATAGGTCTCTTCCATTACTAGGGTTCTTTCTACTGGTTTTATGCCCCAAGGGCTATCACAAGACCATAGCTGAGCTGAGCCCCTGTTCTGAGACAAGGCTACCAACATGTTAACATCCATGCAGGTGCTATTGGCTAACTGAGAGAGTAGACTTATGTGACTGCCCAGTGAGATTCAAATGGAACTGCAGCCACAGTGCCTTCATATGGAATGGAGTAGTGGTGCAGATGGGCAAATCTTTGCAAAATAAAGCCTAGATCAGAGCCCCAGGCTCTTCTGGGAATCAAACAGGAAAGTCTGCAAACTTCCTGGCTCCAACAGAGATTACACACACAGAACAGAAAAATGCCTGCCCCACACCTTTTACAGACTGAGAAACTGAGAAGGAAAAAGACGTAACACAGGAAGTTAGAGTCAAAATCAAGCCCCTAGTAACTTAAAGCAAAGGATGTGATTTAACTCAATAACTTGAGGCTCAATTTTTCTCCAGAACTAGTTGCTTAGGTATCTTAGAATAACATGTAAGAGTTAAAAGAGATAGAAAAAATCACTTATGGGTAAAAAGCAGAATCTGGATCAAAGTCTTTTAAAGAGTCTAAAATAGTGAAGAAAAGGAAAAGTAATTAAATTTTATAGTTTGTTTCCCTGACTTGCAGAACTGAGATAAAAAATAAGGCAGAACAGAGAAGAACAAAGAGATTGGCAACAGTGAACTTCAGCTTTTTAACAGTCATAGGAATAGTGCACAAGTGGTAAATAATCAAGGAGAGACTATTGGGTCTAAAATCAATTCAGGCTGCTTTTCATATGGTGTAGTGGTTAAGAGCTCAGCTGCTAACCAAAAGGTCTACAGTTCGAATCCACCAGGTGCTCCTTGGAAACCCTATGGAGCAGTTCTACTCTGTCCTACAGGGTTGCTATGAGTCAGAATTGACTCAACGGCAACGGGTTTGGTTTTTGTTTGGTATGTCAAGAGTGAAGAATTCCCTCTAAAGATTAACTCATTTGATTACTGAAGATCCTCAACAGGTGACAGCAAAGACAGCAGTTTCTTGAAGAATGCCATTTTCTAAAAGAAATCTACGTCTAGAAGTCAGCATACAGGTATTTGAATTTCTTCCTCATCCTCAACCAGAAGATTGAGCTCCTTGTGCATGTAGGGTAGAGGGGACACACATTGGGGAGGAAGTGCTAGCAAATCATGAGGAGGCCCTGGGGAGCTGCATTTTGGGCAAAATCTTAGCCATAGGCAACTTATGAAACAACCCAAAGCTGTAACACTCAACGAACTCATTTCTCTTTCCCTCGGAAATATTCTTAAAGTGATGCCTTTTGAGCGAACAATATTTTCCTGGAAAACTAGCCAAATCATTGACCATCTATTTTACCTCAATCAGCCTAAGACCACCAGGGACAATCCTGTAGCCTGACAAAGTCAAGTTTATATTGACCCATTGCAATAAGGGAAGTGGCACTACACAGGAGACATAGGGTGTTTCAACAAACAAAGGTAGTTATTGTAGGATTTTTGGAAAAAGTGGAGTTTAGGTAAAGGATGGGATCAAAGCAAAGCAGGGCTGTGTGTAAAGGGGTTAAGACTGCAAAGTAGACCCAGGCTCTTGTGTCCTTGGGAATTACAAAATTAAGATAGATGTGAACTTTGTGTCCAGAAACCCTTTATCTGTACCTGGGATGGAAATTAAGGCTGCTTCTGTGTCACAATGACTTAGATCCTCCAGACAAGAGTGAAAGATTTCATCTTACTGATTAAATTTCAAACAGCTAAGTTTTGGATAGTCTGTGCTTTTAGAGAACAGAGTTTCTTAGGAGTACAAAAGCAGTAGACACTCAAAGAACGGGGTTGTCATAACACTTTATAGCTGCAATGACCTGGAGACAAATATTGTTTCCTGATAATTTTGCAGCTTCCTTCATCTCTATCTGTTACTCCAACTTGATGAATAGCAGGACAGATTTTTACCTTCCCAATCTAAGGTAATTTTTACTGTATCATATGAAAGCAGGGCTTTTCCATTGCCCATGATTTGTCCACCAAGTGTTTTCTTGAAATTAAGTCTTTGTCTAACTCTGATTAGGTCTAAAAAGTTCTGAGGTAGAGTGATAGTACTAAGAGCAGGAAATACTGAGGTTATTGATGCTTTGCTCATGAGAGAATCTCTACCACTGTCTGTCAGTTTGCTGTACAGGCAGTCCCTGGGTTACAAATGTCCAACTTATGGACAACTCCTACTTGCCCTTTAATGTTATGTAAATTTGTTGCCACTTTGAAAGGATTGAACCAACCTCTACTTGCAACAAATTCTTCATCACAATCACCTTCACTTGATGCACATGCAGCTTTTAAACCATTGAAAAGGCTTCAAGCCTTTTCATGCACTAAACCAAGAAAACCAAACCCATTGCCAGCGAGTCCATTCCAACTCATAGCAACCCTATAGGACAGAGTGGAACTGCCCCATAGGGTTTCCAAAAAGGGGCTGGTGGATTCAAACTACCTACCTTTTGGTTAGCAGCCAAGCTCTTAACCACTATGCCACCAGGGTTCCCTTGCACTAAAGTAAGGCTAAATAAGAACTGTGTGCAACTGATCCGACTTACCTACAAATTCAGTTTAAAGACTTAAAGACACAGTTAGGAATGGATCTCATTCATAACCCAGGGACTGCCTATACTGTGGTAGCTTGTGTGTTGCTATGATGCTGGAAGCTACGCCACTGGTATTTCAAATGCCAGCAGGATTACCCATGGTAGAAAGGTTTTGGTGGAGCTTCCAAACTAAGAGAGACTAGGAAGAAAGGTCTGGTGATTTACCTCTGAAAATTAGCCAGTGAAAACTTTATGGATCACAACAGAATATTATCTGATATGGTACTAGAATAAGTGACCCCCTAGGTTGGAAGGCACTACACAATAGCTGCAACAATGGACAATAGGTAGGCCAGGATAAAAGGCATTCTCTTAATTCCTAACCATACCAGAAAGGTAAGCTCATACATGAACAAAAGTTAGATTAGAGAAGAGTCATCAAGGCAACTGATTGAGCAAGAGTCTAGAAAAGGCAGAGCCAGTCAAGAGAGAACTAGATTTTCTAGTTATTGTACAACAGCAAAAACTTTCACTGGAAACAAGTTAAAAAAGAAAAAAAAAAGTTAACCCCAGCTGACAATTTGAGAAAGCCCTTTATTATTGCTTCTGTTATGATTTGATTAAACAAAGGAAGCCCCATGTTATTAGTTTTGGCCAACTTATTTCAGAGCCAAAGAAAAATTACATTTTATAGTCATTGACATTTGAACTTTATTGAAATTTGAGGCCATTTCTATTGTTTGAGGTCAGCAAGCACACAAAGGCTCTCTGGAGCATGACGGTCAGTACTGCTCTATCACACGTTTGTTTTAAGACTGAACTTATTTGGATAGGAAAAATAAATAAATAAGCCCAGAGTCTCATCCCAACACAGTCACTTCCTGACTTTGTGTCCTTCGGCAACTACTCGTCAAAGGCTTCAGTTGTTTGATTAATGAAGTATAGATACCAATGACATGCCTAAGGACAAAAAGAGAACTTTGTGAGCTGTCAGCTTTGTGAGCTGTCAAGCACTACACAAGTGTAAAGTATTATTGCGCACAGTCCATTGGAGAGGCAAGCGTTAGTGCTAAAAAGACCAATTTAGAGGTAAGTCCTACTGTGACAAGGATAATCTAATGGTGGGGCCCTAAGGTTTTCCCCCTTAGCTCTCTAGACATGTAATTGGAAACTTTTAGAAGTTGCTGGAGTGTTTTCTGTGAACTTCTTTTAAAGTTATTAGAGTGTTTTCTGAGAATCTCAATTAAACTCATAGCTATAGCACTGAAAGTTAATGTATTCAGAAGAGAATTGACATGTGAGGGAGCAAAAAAGGGAAGCAAACAAGAATGTAAGGCGTGTCTCAAATCCTTGATCTATGGTTGTCCCATGCAGTAATGGTCTCTAAAATACAAGCTACTGCAAATCAAATTTCAGTGTCTGGTTTCTCATCTGGCCCACATAGTTAAATTAATCAAGCAGAGTTTTTAGAAGCAGGGCTTTGAACCAGTTTGTTCCAGTTTGAACCCCAGCCGAGAATTTTAATTTCTAACAAGTTCCCTGCTGAGAATTTGTATTTCCACCCCAGATATACTGAACCAGAATCTACAGTTATCAATGTTCCCAGGTGATTCTTACGTATAAATTCCTGGGAACTTGTTAGAAATGCAAGTTCTTAGCAGGGAATTTGTTAGAAATAAAAATTCTCAGTAGGGGTTTGAACTAGAATGAACCAATTAAAGTCCTGTTTAGAACTGAAGAGCAGACACCAGATTTAAATGTTGAAACTTAATTAGGTTTAAGAATAAAATAATTTAGAGTAGGAGAGAGTCAAATGCCTGGATTAGGTATTCTCTGTTAAATTATTCTAACAGTACTCACTTCCAGTTATTTGCTATAATTGCCACACGTTGACTACACTTCAAAACTTACATGTTACATTTTGACCAAGGACAAGGTAAAATTAGCTTTCTGCTCTAATGGTTAATAGACTACTTTGTTACATCAATTCCCAAAGTTTAGGCATTAACAGAAGAAAACAGTAAACAGAAAAAAAAAAAAGGTTAACTAGAGAGAGAGCTCCTAAACAAGAGACTAAAGAAATTAAGAGAGAAAAAACAACTAATTTGACCACATTCAGGAAACTTTAATGATATTTGTCTACTCTCTTGATACAGGCTGGCTTCCTGACATAATGACATCTGGAACTCATATTTTACCAGGTGCTCCCTTTTAAATTTTGGCTCAGAGCTATTGCTTCTAGAAAATCACTGCCATCAAAAGCCTACTGTGCTGGGAATGTAAAGTAGTGCAGCTGCTGTGGAAAACAGCTTGGCAGTTCCTCAAAAAGTTAAACATTATCATCCAAAAAAAAAAAAAAAAACCTAAACCAATTGCCATCAAGTTGATTGTGACTCATGGTGACCCCATGTGTGTCAGAGCAGAACTGTGCTCCACAGGGTTTTCTTTGGTGATTTTTCTGCAGTAGATCTCCAGGCCTTTCTTCCACAGCATCTCTGGTTAGATTTGAACTGCCAACCTTTCAGCTGTGAGTTAACTGTTTGCAACCACCCCAGAACTTCAGAATTACTCTATCACCCAGCAATTCCATTTCTAAGTATATACTCAAAAGAATTGAAAGCAGGAATGCAAACAGATACTTGTATACCAATGTTCATTGTAACACTATTTACAATAGCCAAAAAATGGAAACAGCCCAAGTGTTTATCAACAGATGAATGGACAAAAAAAGCTAGAAATAGAAATATCTTATGGTCCATCAATCCCACTCCTAGGTATATATCCTAAATAAATAAGAGCCGTGACATGAGAGACATATGCACACCCATGTTCATTGCAGAATTATTCACAATGTGATATATATATATATATGTATATATACACACAATGGAATATTATTCTGCCATTAAAGAGAAGTGAAATCCTGATACATGCTACAACATGGATGAATCTTGAAAACATGATAAGTGAAATAATCCAGACACAAAGGGACAAATACTAAACAATTCCATTTATATGAGGTATCTAGGATAAGCAAATTTATAGAGACAGAATGTAGAATAGAGGTTACCAGGGACTGGGATGGGGGGAATGGAAGTCATTGCTTAATGGGTGGAATTTGTTTGGGATGATGAAAAGTAATTCGGTCCCCCCATGGTCTCAGGGGACATCTAACTCAATTGGCATAACATAGCTTATAAAGAAAATGTTCTACATCCTACTTTGGTGAGTAGCATCTGAGGTCTTAAAAGCTTGTGAGCAGCTTATCTTATGTTAGATAAGATACTCCACTGGTGTCACCTTGTCTGGAGTAAGGGAGAACGAAGAAAACCAAAGACACAAGGGAAAGATTAGTCCAAAGGACTAATAGACCACAACTACCACAGCCTCCACCAGACTGAGTCCAACAAACTAGATAGTGCCCGGCTACCACTCACAATAGAGGGTCCTGGACAGAGCTGGAGAAAAATGCAGAGCAAAATTCTAACTCACAATAAGAGACCAGACTTACTGGTCTGACAGAGACTGGAGAAACCCCAAGACTATAGCCTCCAGACACCATTTTAACTCATTACTGAAGTCACTCCTGAGGTTCACCCTTCAGCTAAAGATTAGTCAGGCCCATAAAACAATAATACATGTAGCTCAACCATGTATACAAGGCTAAATGGGCACACAAGCCCAGGGGTAAGGACGAGAGAGCAGGAGGGGACAGGAAAGCTGGATAAACGGAAATGGGGACCCCAAGGTCGAGAAGAGGAGAGTGTTGATACGTCACGGGGTTGGCAACCAATGTCACAAAACAATATGTGTATTAATTGTTTAATGAGAAACTAATTTGCTCTGTAAACCTTCATCTAAAGCATAATAAAAAAAGGAGTTAAAAAAAAGAAATACACCATCCTGAAATATTCACCTACTTATGTTACTTCCTAATGCAAAACCTTCCGTAGCTCACTATTGTCCACTGATACATTTCTCCAACTTTCCCTCCTGGATTCACTTAAGACTATACTCACTCCATGCCTATGGAATGAATATGGGCACATCTGTATCACGGCATTATAATTCAAAGCGTGCAAGTATGTTTCTCTGCCCAACAGAAAGTCCCTCGAGGACAGGAACAAGAAATTTATCATTCTGTGTCCAATGCCCAACGCAGTACCTGGCACTAAACAGGTAATCACTCAATAAATGGTTAATGAATGCAAATGAAAAAAAAAAGAGTATATGGGAAGTTTTTTGCAACTCTTCTGTAAATCTAAAATTATTATTTTTTAAATTATTAACAAACAAAAAGCCTGTTGTTACCCCTGTGCTCTGCAAGGAGATTGATGGCCTTCAAAAGCTGTGTAGACCCTTGCTCTATCAACTGTTCAGCTTCTGTGAGTCAATTCTGGAATATAAGGAAGCTTTTCAGGCAGAATTCAGCTCAGATTGCATTTAGGCTCTGGGAATACAGCTTCTTTGATGAGAAGGGGGAATACTTCCAGGGGCAGAACTCTTTTCATGGTGGGAGAGAACAAGGTGCTCCACAGGACTTGTCACTGCCTGTTTTGCCCTTCTCCAGCAGTGACTGGATTCTGGAGTCCATCAAGAGGGCCTCAGGAGGAATATGACTGTTGGGGAACACCTTACACTGGGGAGTCTGTTAACACTTGCTTTCCTCATGCAAATGCTCCTTTCAAGAAAGCTCATCTGCTACTCTAGTGGCATTTGTGATGAATGCTGCCAGTTTAAGTGGAGAGAGAGCACGCCATTGACACATGTTGGCAGTGTGTTTTGATGGCTGGAGTTTCTATTTAAGCAAAGAGGTGCTTAGCAATGTCCTTGACATTATTTTATTGAGGCACTCCAGCTGAGGATTTATAATATAATTAATTGGTCTCTATAAAACCTTACTGGGTGTTTTACTAGGTGTGGGTTTTTCCTTCTGGGTAATCTTTAGCCAGTTACTTCCTTATAGACAGTAGATTATTTACACCTAAAAAAATTTTTTTTTCTTTGTTGTAGTGTTCCTACCTCAAATTTGTGATATATAAAAGCTAACATTTAATCCTAACTGAAATAAGTCTGTCTCTAAAGGACAACTTTGTATGATCCCACTTATATGAAATATCTAGTATAGGCAAGTGCATAGAAACCAAAGTTTATTAGTGATTACCAGGGGTAGGTGGGAGGGAGGGGGAAAGGGGGGACTCATTGCTTAGGGGACACTGAGCTTCTGTTAAGATGGATGGAAACATTTAGAAATGGATAATGGTGAGGGTTGAGCAAGATGATGAACATAATGAATGTCATCAATTTAAATAAAAACTATGAGATGGACAGGCATGGCAATTTTTTTAAAGGAATAGATAATGAATCAGATTTACCTACAAGTTCATTGAAACCACTATTTCCGGCTACTATGAAAATGCTATTCAGTTATCAGTGATAAAGAACTTGTGAATATTCTAACAAAATATATTTCTAATAGATAAATTGGATGGCTGGGGGAGAAGGAAGGCAAGTGGCAGTTTCTAAAGGAAAGAATAATCTCTATTCCTATGGTTCTCTGTACTGATTTGTGTGGGTAAGGATGTATCAGGGTGTGTGTATATATATATGCGTGTGTGTGTGTGTGTGTGTGTGTGTCTTAGTTACAAGACAGTGGTCTTAAAGAATAGAAATTTATTTTCTTACAGTCTGGAGGCTAAAAATATAAATCATGATCTCTGTCAATTCCTCCTGTGGGCCTCTCTCCTAGTTTCTGGTGGCTGTCAGCAATCCTTGGTGTTCCTTTGCTTTTAGACAGGTCCTCATATGGAGTCTGTCTTGCCCCTGTATGTGTGTCTCTGTGTCTATTCTGCTCTCTTTATAAGATACCTTTATTAATAAGTAATTAAGTTTAAGACCCACCCTACTCTGTATGAACTCAGTAATATAACAAAAGAAAACCCCCATTTCCAGTGTCATATTTACAGGTACAGGATGAGGACTTCCACATTTCTTTTTGGGAGACACAATTCAATACACACATATATATATGTATGTGTGTAGTTTAGTGTACATTATCTCACTGAGCCCTTGCAACACCACTGTGAGTATAGGATAGTTATGCTTATTTTGGAGATGATGAAAACAAAGTTCAATAACATTGTGCACTGTGTTCAAGTCATGTTGCTAATACACAGTAGAACAAGAATTTAAACCTACGTCTTTCTGGTTTCAAAGTCTTTCTCTGCTTTCTCCTGTGCTCCATGCTGCCTACCAGAAGTTCACAAACTAGAAGTTGGTACAAAAATATGATATAAGCTACAATTTTTAAAAGTATTATACTTGATATAAACAAGTTTCAAAAACAATCCGAATTGCATTGGTAGAGAAAATGAAGGCACATTGTCATTCCCACAATTTTTGGCTGGTCCTTGATGGGAAGGTAGGGCTGTGGAAGAGGTGATGCAAAAGAGGAGTCTGAAGGCTGAGATATTTTTCTCCCAACATTTTGGACATTTTATCAAGTCCGCCTGGGAGTACATATCACTTTGGCATTACCAAAAGACAGACAAGCCCTGATAATAGGAAATGCATTTTCCAAATTATGTTGTGAGCTAATGCTGCTGTACGGCTGAAAATTACAGTTTTGCTGCAAGGATTGAATCTTTGAGGTTCCTTGAAACTTAGCTTAAGCCTAATAAAAAATTAATAAAATTTTCCATGGCAAGGAGGGCTAAGTTTGAATTTTGATATGCTAAATACAATTTTAGGTTAAATACAATTTTAAGGAGTAACGATAAGGCATTAAATTCATATGAGGTTTTTGCCTCTGATAAGGTATTGACTTTCTTGGAGATACCATTCATCATTCGAACACAGAAAGGGCAAAGCAAGTTAGTTCAACCTTTTTTAATATCATGAATGTGGCACAACCTTCTGAAAATTAAACAATTTTAAAGGCAGGGTTTCCTGTAATTCTTTCCACAAAACCTAGAAATGTTGATTCTTCATTCCCTACAAATTGCTGGTTTTCTTTTTCTCTGTGTGTTACAAGATAAAGTCAGACTTTTGGAAGGAAATGAAAGACCTCTTTCCCCTGAATATTCACATGGAAGAATGCCTTACCCTCACCTATCCATCATGGTGGATCATTGTATTAGTTATCTACGACTGAGTGAAAACCTCAAAACTTAGTGATATATCTCACAGTTTCTGTGAATCAAGGATTTGAAAGTAGTTTAGTGGGTGGTTCTGACTCAGTGTCTGTCATGAGGTTGTAATCAGGATGTTGGATAAGGCTGTATACATCTGAAGGCTTGACTGGGCTGGGGGATCCAATATCAAGCTCGCTCATATGACTATAGGTAGGCCTCAGTTTCTCATTGATTGTTGGAAGATCTCAGTTTCCCACTGGCAATTGGCCAAAGGCTTCAGTTCCTCACCGTGTGAGCCTCTCCATACTGCTGCTTGAGCCTCCTCAGGCTAAGGCAGCTTTCTATTTATCCCAAGAAAGAATGAGGAAGCCATGATGCCTTTTACGACCTGGTTTCTGAAGTTATACACCATTACTCTGCCACATACTATTTGTTAGACATTAGTCATTATATCCAGCCCTCATTTTAGGGGAGGGATTTAAACTCCACTTCTTGAAAGGAGTATCAAAGAATTTGTGGAGATACTTTAATCCAGCACACTCTACCCTCTGGACACAAATTATTTATACTTCTCTCACATATAAAATAGGCTCATGCCTTCCCAAGACTCCCCCACCCCAAAAGTCTCATTCATTTATAGCAGCAGGACAAAGCCCAGGGTCTTATCATAAAATCAAGTCCACGACTGAATGAGGTGCCTTATCTACTGCTCCTCAAATACAGTGCCTCTGAAGAACAGTGAATTGAATAAACTAATTACCTTACCCCTGCCCCCACACACCCAACATACAATTATTGCACATGAATAAACTAATCACATAGACATTCGTGTTCAAAGAGGGGAAAAAACAGAAGACAGTCACTAGTCCATAGCAATTCTGAAATACCGTTGAGCATAGATGGGCAGTTTCTTTATTACAATTCAAGGCCTGGGAATAACACTCCATGGTTCTTGGCTCTGCCTTATGGGCTCTTGGTTCTGCCCATTAAGTCGTTCTTCTTTTTGATGGCAGGGAGCACATGTTTGTAGCAAGTAGTTTTCTCAGCCAATTAACTCCTTGTAAAACTTTGGGAGTCCAAAGATGTTATGAATTGAATTTTGCCCCCCCAAAACATGTGTTGTAAATCTTAGCCTCTATGCCTGTGGTTATAATCCCATTTGGGAGTGAGTTGTCTTTGTTATGTTAATGAGGCAGGATTAACTAGGGTATATCTTGAGTCAATCTCTTTTGAGATATAAAAGAGATTAAACAAGTGAGCAGAGGAGAGATGAGGAAGAGAAATGCCATGCCACATGAAGATCTCCCACAATCAGAAGCTCAGAAAGACAAGGACCTTCATCCAGAACCAACAGAGAGAGAAAGCCTTCCCTACAGCCAGCACTCTGAATTTGGACTTCTAGACTCCTAAACTGAGGTAATAAATTTCTGTTTGTTAAAGCTGCCCACTTGTGTTATTTCTGTTATAGCAGCCCTAGATAACTAAGAATTTGGTACTGAGAGTGGAGTGCTACTCTAACAGATACCTAAAATGTGGAAACGGTTTTGGAATTGGGTAACAGGTAGAAGCCAGAAGAGTTTTATGGTACCTAATGGTAAAGCTTAGATTGCCTTGAAGAGACTGTTGGTAGAATTATGAATGTCAAAGGCAATTATGGTGAGGGCTCAGAAGGAAGTGAGGACAGCTATAGAGAAAGTCTCTATTGTCTTAGAGAAGACACATGGCACCAGCAATAGAATGTTGCTAGAAATGTGGATGTTAAAGTGTTTCTGGTAAGGCTTTAAAAGAAAATGAAGAACATGTGTTTGGACAATGGAGGAAGGGCAATGCTTTTTATGCAATGATAAAGAACTTGTCTGAATTATGTTCAAATGTTTGGTGGAAGGTAGAACTTGTAAGTGATGATATTGGATTTTTAGCTGAGAAGATTTGTAAGCAAGATCTTAAAGAGGCCACGTGATCTCTCTTTGCCTCTTGTAGTAAAACGTGAGAGGAAAGAGATGGACTTAAAAATGAACTGTGCAAAATGAAAACAGAACTTAAAGATTTGGAAGATTCTGTTGTACAAACTAAGGACACATGTCCTAGAATTTTCACCGAGGATATGGCTACACAATCTTTTGTTAAAGAGATTAAGCCTATGACTGATGGATCTAACAAACTACCCCAGCAGAAAACCCAACAGCTTCGACTAAAGGGGGCAGAGGAAGAACAAAAAGAAAGAATGCTGTTGGCCTCTTGGAATACTACAGCAAAAGGAGCTACATCTGCTGTCCTCCAAGAAAAGAAAAGGACCATCCCTGGAGCAGCCTGAAGATCAGCAGAACTGTTGGAAGGAGCACAGGAAACAGGGTCTTCTTGATTTCAAAGGGTGGGGTCACAGTCTTCTGAATGTCAAAGGGTGAGAGTACAGCTTCCTAGGTTTCAGAGTTGGAATCTTCACCAACTTGGTTTCAGTTTCATGGTGTGGGAGTGCCGTTAAGGTGTGCCAGGGGCATGAGTCCGCCACCCAAAGCTGAGGGGGTGGGGCTGCCACACCCAAGGAGCAGAAGAAAGGGGCCTGCTGGGGCTGAGGAGGTGGGGTCATCAGGCAGATGGACTAGGAAAATGGGGCTGCCTAAAGCCAAGGGAGCACAGTTGCCATCCCAGACGGTCTGGAAGGTGGAGCTGAAGCCCAGTGCCGAGGGGCCTCCACCCAGAATCCAGAGGGCATGGCCAAGTCCCAGAGTTTGGAAGGCAGGGCCTTTGCCAGGATGGTCTCAGAGAAGTGAGGATTATTTTCAAGCCTTGAGAGATAATGCAATTTTTTCTGCTGGGTTTTGGACTTGCCCGATACCTGTTATCCCTTCTTTCCCTCCAGTTTCTTCCATTTGTAGTGGAAATGTCTACCTTGAGCCTGTTCTACCATTTTACTTCGGAAACAGATAACTTGTATTCTAGATTTCATAGGTTCACAGATGAAGAGGAATTTTGCCCCAGATGGAATACACCTAAAGTCTCACTCGTATCTGAATTAGATGATTCAGAAGTTGAGATTTTGGACTTGCAGTTGATTTAAGACTTTTGAGATGATGTGATGGGGCAAATGTGTTTGGCATGTGGGCAAGACATGAATCTGGGGTGTCCAAAGGGTGGAATGTTATGGACTGAATTATGTTCCCCCAAAATATGTGTTTTAAGTCCTAACCTTTATGCCTGTGTTGTCTTTGTTATGTTAATGAGACAGGATTAGTATAGGGTATATCTTGAGTCGATCTCTTTTGAGATATAAGAGATTAAACAAGTGAGCAGAGGAGAGAAGGGGAAGAGATATGCCAAGCCACATGAAGATTGCCCAGGAGCAGAAGATCAGAAGAGACAAGGACACTTATGCTTAACAAAAGACTTCTCCAAAAGGGAACCTACAGACTGGGAAAAAAAATTGGCTACAATATATCCAACAAGGGACTAATCTCTAAAATTTATGGAAAACTTAAACATCTCAACAAAAAAAGACATGCAATCCAATTTAAAAATGGGCAAAGGATATGAACAGACACTTCACCAAAAAAGACATTCAGGCAACTAACAGACAGATGAAGAAATGCTCACAATCATTAGCTATTAAAAAATTGTCACTGTGGAGTCAATTCTGACTCATAGTGACCCTATAGCTATTAGAGAAATACCATCTCACCCCAACATTACTGGCACTAATCAAAAGAAACAGAAAATAACAAATGTTGGTGTGGTTGTGGGGAGATTGGAACTCTAAGACATTGTTGATGGGAATGTAAAATGGTACAACTACTTTGGAAAATGGCACGGTGCTTCCTCAAGAAGCCAGAAATAGAAATAACATATGATCCAGCAATCCTACTCCTAGGTATATACCTTAAATAAATATGAGCAATGACACGAACAGACATATGGACAACCATGTTCACTGACGCATTGAAGATTGAAAACAACCTAAGTGCCCATCAACAGATGAACGGATTAACAAACTGTGGTGCATACACAAAATGGAATACTGCGCAACAATAAATAATGACAAATCTGTGTAACATCTCACAACCTGGATGAATTTGGAGGACATTTTGCTGAGTGAAATAAGTTAATCACAAAAGGACAAATAATTTTATGAGACCACCGTTGTAAAGTAACAACAATAGGTTTACACACAGGAAAAAAAAAATTCTTTGATGGTTACCAAGGATAGGAAGGGGAGGGAGGGAAAATTACCAATTAGAAGGAAGACAGAAGTATTGGTGAATGGAAAAGGCAATACATAATACGGGGGAAGTCAGCACAACATGACCAAGGCAAGAGAGGACACTAAGAGGAACGCAAAAATAAAGGGCAACTACAGTAACTACTATACCTTAGACAATCCTGCAGCAATAGTATTAACAAACAATAATTTACAAATGGACAAATAGGTAGATAGATAGGCCAAGAAGTATGGAAGGATGTAAGGGAACACACCTACCGACAAACATAGATTTCTTGGTGGATATTTCTACACACATGACTGTGGTGCAGATCATACAGAGCACACAAGTGGAATAGTCAGGGAAACCCCTTAGACATAATTAAACACTTCGCAGAATGAAGTTTCTCAGCTGGAAGACAAAGGACCATAGACTCGGGGGACATCTACGCCAATTGGCACAACATAGTATACAAAGACAATGTTCTTCATCCTACTTTGGTGAGTAGGGTATGGGGTCTTAAAAGCTTGTGAGTGGCTATCTAATATACAACTGTTGGTCTCTTCCCATCCAGAGTGATGGATAGCGGAGGAGGCCAAAGACTCAAGGGAGAAATTAGTCCACAGGACCGAAGGACCACATGAGCCTGAGACCAGAAGAACTAGATGGTGCCTGGCTAGTACTACCAACTGCTCTAACTGGGATCACAATAGAGGGTCTTGAACAGAGTGGGATAAAATTGTAGAACAAAAGATCAAATTCACAAAAAGGACCAGGATTGCTGGTCTGACAGAGGCTGGAGGAACCCCTGAGGCTATGGCTATAAGACACCCTTCTGACCTGGAAAAGAAGCCATTCCCAGAGACCATCTCTCAACCAAACAATAGACAAACACATAAGATGAACAATAACAACCGAGGGTAACATATTCCTTAGAACAATCTTTAGAACAGTATGGAATCAAAAGGGCATTATCTGCCCAAAAGCAAAGACAAGAAAGCAGGAAGTGGTAGAAAATCAGGACAAAAGAAAATGGGGAAACCAGGGCAGAAATGGGGAGAGCGCTGACACATTGTGGGGAAGGAAACCAAGGTCATGAACCATTTTATGTACAAACTATTGAATTGGAAACTAATTTGTTCTGTAAACTTCCAAATGAAGCAATTTTTTTTTAAATGGGGGGAAAAAAAGAAGAGACAAAGACCTTCCTTGAGAGCTGACAGAGAGAGAGAGCCTTCCCCTGAAGCTGGCACCCTGAATTTGGACTTCTAACCTCCTAAACTGTGAGAAAATAAATTTGTTTGTTAAATCCACCCACTTGTGGTATTTCAGTGATAGCAGCACTAGATAACCAAGGCAAAAGTCATCTTTGAAAATGAAAAGTTTATACTCTCTCTATTCCTTTCAAGGAGCCCTGGAGTCACAGTGGTTAAGTGCTCGGCTGCTAAGCAAAAGGTTGGCAGTTCAGACCCACCAGCCAGTCCACAGGAGAAAGATGTGGCAGTCTGCTTCTTTAATGATTTACAGTCTTGGAAACCCTATGGGGTGGTTCTACTCTGTCCTACACGGTTGCTGTGAGCTGGAGTTGATTTGACAGCATTAGGTTTGGTTTGGGGTTATTCCTTTCAGTCCAAGCTGGCAGTGTTTTTGCAAATACAATCTCTTGAAAACTTTGTGGGTCTCCCATGAATCATCCTTAAGTTCACTTCATTAAACAAAAGCCACACCCACAAATCTTTTGAGTAAGCCCTTCTCTACTTCAGGCTTCAAGACAGACAGAAGCAAGGAGAAAACCACAACACTTTTATGACTTAGTCTTGGAAGTTACACACAACACTTCCACATGTGCTATTCATTGGAAGTGAGTCTCAAGTCCAGTCCACACTAGAAGGGATGAGAATTAAGTAGGAGCGTCAGAGAATTTGTGGATTTATTTTAAAACTATCACAACCCCCGAACTGAAAAGCTAGTGTGCTTCCTCAGGAAATAAAGAAAGTTTCTATTGAATGCTAGTGGTGCTTCCTTGTGATTGACAGTTAAGAGTGATGAGTTTCTTAGTAAGAAAACAAAATAATGGTGACTCACTCTATCATATCGGAAACCATTTTGATGCAATGTTGTCCTACAAAATCATTATTAGGCAAGCTATCCCAGTGATCACAGAACAGAAAGGCTCACAGACCAAATTAAGATGTTTGATTCACGCACAATTTATTAAATCAACTTAAAAACACAGTGAGAAACAAGGAGAACCAGATGCTCAACACACTTAGGATACGACAAGTAAGACAGGACTACACACCTGAATCCTGAGAATATTCTTACCTCTCTGTCTCCCCCAGATTTGCCTTCCCAGCTGATCGTGTAGTAGAAGTGCCATAGTTGAGATTTTTGAGCAAGGGGTCTACAGTGGAAGATGCTCAGGACCAATGGCACACACTTGCTCTGTTGCAGCGATGCAGGGACAAATATGCCTGGCCACAGCTGTAGCTTGTCAATGAGCCTGCTGAACAGCTATGCATTTTATTTGTATTTATTAGGCAGGTCACATGTGAAGCTAGGATTGGACCCTACCGAGTGTCGCCAAAGGAGCCCTGGTGGTGCCTCAGGTGAGGCTGCTCTCTACAGCTGAGGCAGACTCTGAAGGAGCAGATAGGTGAAGGCTGTCTACTGACTACACTCGCCACAGCTGAATAGCAATTCCTTCCTTGAAGGAGGATCTGGTTGGCAATATTTCTGTGTCTAATACAGAGCAAGATAGATCTTTCCCAGTGGGATAGAGTGTAGTTTTCCTGATAGGGAGGAGAGAGTATTCAGATTGATGAATCTGAAAGAAAGCCTTCTTGTGAGGCAGAGACCAAATCTGAGGAAAGGAAAACCAATTAGGTGTCAGGGAAAGCTGGGAAACAGTAATCCTCTTGAAGGGAAGACCTATGTCTTTGAGTGCATTTCTTGGGAGATAGGAAGGGAAGTCAAATGTAGCTAAAACTTTAATTTGTATTTTTAATCTCTCTCTCTCTCTTTGCTAAAAATGTTCTATCCCTTCAGGAACATGATGTAGGGACAGGGTGGTAAGGGAAATGGAGTCTGTTGTACACTATCCCCCCATCCCTTGCTCCAGCTTTCAAGAGGCTGCCGGGTGAACCACATCTTGAAGAGAGAATATGGTAGTGATTTCCAGTTTTGGAAAGTTTTCCAAAGTTAAACCAGAAGCAGCAGGAAGAAACAAGACTCTAGAGCCTCTAGAAAATGTTCTGCAGAGAACATATGCAGTAAACAAGACCAAACTTTTGGGCTATGTTTATGGTTTAGCAAATTATGCCTCCTAAGAAAGAAGGAAGGAACCCCAGGCCATTCCTGGTTTGCTTACAAACTTTCTGCATTGAAATAAAGTAGCTCTTTCTAAAATGTTTACCTTGGAACCATAATATAATTCTAACCTAAATCCTGAATTTTTTTAATCAATAGTGGGTGGATTAGTCAAGAAACAGTAACAAATAAACCCTAAAATCTCAGTGGTTTAACACAACAAAAATTTATCTCTCACTCACATTATAGAATCAACAGAGTCTATGAAAGACTGCTCCACACAATCACGCAGCCAGACATGGAAGTGCCACCGTTTTGTAGCTATACCATTCAGAAAACATAGCCTCCACCCACTTCCATGCACAAATCATTATCCAAAATCCAGTCAACTGGCTGCAACCTCTTTGCAAGGGAGAATGTAACCTTCCTATTTACCCACATAGTAGAAAATTAAATGGGATTTGGTGAGCACATAGCATTGTCTCTGTCACAATGAGGATCAGCTGGCTGTCTTGTTCTGCAGAAAAGCCTAGTGACATTTAAACCTTCTCAGTTGCTCTTACTTTTCTCTGGATTAAATAATCCCAGATTTTGGACCAAGTACCGGCAACAAAGAACAACTACATTTGGGAAAGGGATGTGAAATTACACTTTTGAGACAAATTGGTACTCCGGGACTAATACCTTACCTTATTTTTAAACCTTGAAACAGTCAGGGAATAAAAATGATGAGTGACGAGTACTACTGAAAAACTACGTTAATATGTTCATATTCAACTGGTAATTTAGAAATAGTCTTCACAATTTGAAGAAAGCCAGAATCAATAGACGTCTGGTGCTCCCTCAAAACACAAAGGAGCAAAGTAACCATTTGTCTGTATTTTCTCTTGGAAAGTAAGATAAAGAAAGTAACTCTAAGAAGTTATTTCTGTGGATTATTCCTAAAAAAAATTTTTTTGAATACACAGAATGTTTCCAACACATTCATGTCATCTAAATTCATGGATAGATGTGGCAGCTGAATATCTTTTCATTCATTCCATCTCTTTCTCAATTCAATGAATCCATGATACATTAATAGGTACCACAGGTTACCTCCTGGAAATGGATAGTTGATTTACTTTCCCTCTACAAATATTTATTGAACATCTATTAGGTGCAAGGCCATTTTATCTGGAGATAAAATACTGATCATAGCAGAAAAGAAAATCCCTGCTCACTTAGAGCTTATAGTCTAATAAGTTAAGATTGACAAATAATTCAGTAAAATAGTATCTGTGGTCATAAGTGCTATAGAGTAAAACAGAGCAAGGAAGATAGATGGGAGTTGAGATGAGGTTTGTCACTGGGAATTAGGATCTGAGGGAAAAGGAAAGAAATGATGGGTTTCTTGTGGGGACTGCCATAAACAAATATAAAAGTCATGGCGAGATTATTCCTGATGCTCTCAAGGCAAACAGTGGTGGTAAGGCTGCGATAGTGTCGAAGGTGAGGTGAGACGATGGGAGTCTTGTCAGTAACATACAGAGCTCTGGGCTCCCTTTTCACTCCTGCCAATGGTGATTCAGACACCAAGAAATAGATGATTGTAGCCAGAGAATGGGGAGCTCTGGAAATCCCTGTGGACTCTTGCTCTCCCTTGATTTGTGTTTTTCCCACTCAATTGTGAATTCCGTGAAGTCAGGTACTATGACTAGTACCTACTGGGATTCAATAAATGTTTGATAAATAAATTGCTATGAGATGCTGTCTTGGTTATCTAGTGCTGCTATAACAGAAATATGCTCATTAACATAACTGCCTCTAATCCTGTCTCAATAACATCATAGAGGTAAGATTTACAACACATAGGAAAATCATATCAGATCACAAAATGGTGGACAATCACACAATACTGGGAATCATGGCCTAGCCATGTTGACACACGTATTTCTGGGGGACACAATTCAATCCATGACAGGTGCATTTTTAAATGTTATGGTGTTATTTATTAACTAGCAAGCTATAGGATTAGTTTGGTACTTGCGGTGGCCTTATAATGAGCCAACTTGCCCAGCTGAACTGCATTTCCAAGAATTCTCTTTCTTGTATGTTTCCAGACAGTTTTCCACAAAGGAGATTCTTGGGAGATTTGGAGAGTGGAAGGGGAGCAGTGGGCATTCTGTAGCTCACACACATTGTTATTAATGTGCTGACTCACCTTACTGCTGTGAGGCAGGGGCTGAACCTACAACTCCTCTCCCTTTCCCTGGATCTACCTTCAGCTACTCCAACTCCTGGGCCAGGTGTGCATGTTTAGCTCCATGAGAAAGCAGGAAGACCATACCACTAAGGTCAAAAGCAGCAAGAAGTGACATGACTTTTAGTCCATCCTAGTGGGGTTCCAGCTCATACTCGGGGGTTCCAACCTGCTTTTCTCTTTCTCACTTTACATCTGTGTTCCCTTCCTGGCTGCCTGCCCTGTGAACTTCAAGTTCTAGCATAAGATACAAAGATAACAGCTTTATAGAGACTGAGTAACAAGCTCCTGCAATAGTATAAGGTTGGTTATATATATTATATACATATGTTAAATAAATTTTACCTTATATAATACACACTCACACATGTGCACATATCCTGGTGGTTTTCCCTTTCTAATTGAACTATGACTGATACAAATATGATCATTATTAATGTCCTCAGAAAGGTAAAATATTGTACCCGTGAAGCAAGATCTGGATATTATAAAGGAAGGAACATTCAGAAAACAACAAGCAAAGGAAGTTATTAGAACTCGAAAACATGATAGAAAAGTTTAAAAACTCAATAGAAGGTTTGGAAAGTAAAGATGAGGAAATTTCCCAGAAATTAGAGTGATAAGATTGTGACTTCCACCTTGCTGGCTCTTTCTGTATCTTCTTTTTTGCTTGATGAAGCCAACTGCCACATTGTGAGCAGTCCTATGAAGAGGCCTGTGTGATAGGGAACTGAAGGCAGCCCCCAGCCATAGCGAGCCAGGAACTGAGGCCCTCAGTCCAACAGCCCACAAAGAACTGAATCCTGCCAACAACCAAGTGAGAGTGCTTGGAAACATCTTTCCCCGGTTCATTCTTGAGATGAGACCACAGCCTCAGCTGACACCATGACTGCAGCCTTGTGAGAGACCCTGAGACAGAGGACCCAGCTAAGCCACACTGGATTCCCGACCCACAGACATTGTGAGATAATACAAGTTTGTTGTTTTAAGCTGATAAATTTTGGGGTAATTTGTTACACAACAATAGATTGCTAATACGCTAATGGTGAACCATCATTAATCTAAAATCAATTGATCTCTATTCAGAAGTTATATATACAGCACGATCTCTCTTATTTTAGACATATCCAAATGGAATTGTGTGTTGGTTAGGTGGAAGGCATTATAGTTTGGGAGTATAATAAACAGAGAAAACGTGGTTGTGCTTTTTTTCCCCTGCCTAGAGTACCATGGAACAAACTTGGTAGTGAACAAGAAGACATTCTCAGAAAAGGAAGACAAGTTTCTGTGAGTCCAGGACTGGCATTAGAATTTGGCAAGTCTGAGAGTCCTGAAGTCTAAAAAAATAAATAAATAAAGACATTTTTATCAGTGATTAGGCTTTCCTGGGAAGTTTTCAGAAGTGAATAACTCACACCTTGATATAACAAGATACCTAGCTCTAGGTGAAATGTGTAATTATTAAGGGTGGGTTATGCATTTGTGTCAGTCCCTGGGTGGTGGAAACAGTTAATGGGCTTGGCTGCCAACCAAAAGGTTGGAGGTTCAAGTCCACCCAGAAGTACCTCCGAAGAAAGCCCTGGCGATCTACTTCCAAAAAATCAGCCCTTGAAAATCCTATGGAGCACAGTTCTACTCTGACACACATGAGGTCACCATGAGTTAGAATCAACTTGATAGCAACTGGTTTATTGGTTTATGCCTGCGTGTATGTAGGAATGCCTTACTATTAATTAGAAATCACTGAGAAAGGTCAAGGTACTGCAGTTTCAGGATTAGCCTTAATTCTGAGATTATTCTTCTTTTGCTGTGTATTTTGGGAAGTATTTCTATATGCCAAGTTGTGACATATTTGTAATGTCAAATATGTGTTTTGGTCTCATTTTCCTTTTTCATACAATTGCACAGTGTATGCATCTGTCTTGTAATTAATAATTATCCTATATTTAGGAAATATATTCCATGAAAGCAATTATAGCTGTTGTGTTGAGATAATAGTTCAAGTATTTCTGTGTGAAAAAAATGTGCATCACATAGAGCTACTTTTGTAGTTTTTTTTTAATGGAGGAAATTTCATATTGCAATGAATCTTTTGTACATGTTTAAGATTTAAAAGTATAGAAAATGAAGAGGATGAAATAAAAGCTACATTGTTGTGCTCCGAAAGAATTAGTAGTCTTAGATTAGAAAGCTTCCCCATGTGATATTCTGGGGTCAGGGTTCCACCAGTATTGCACAATGCCATCTCAGTATTGACTTTTTAGTATTTATTTTCTCACTTCACCTCTACAACTTGCTGAGAGACAGAAACAAATCAGCAAATAAAAATGCACGTGAATAATTATAGGAAAAATTATAATAAAATTGACTTTTTAGTAATGTAAAACTCTTTAAACACAGGAATAGTGTTTATGATTCACGATACTAGGTTTTGAAAATGGAAGAACTGACTAATTAGCAGAATTGCTTATTAAAAGAACAGCATATTGAGTTTTCCTTAAAATTTAAGTTATCTCTAATGCCTAAACTATCACCCTGAGCCTAGTTACAATTCTAACATATTTCATTCATTCATTAAATAAATATTTGTTGAGCACCTAGTATAGGTTAGCCCCCTTTGGTAGTTGTTGGGATTATGACAGTGAGCAAAATATAAAAAATTCCTGCCCTCATGAATCTTACATTGTATAGGAATATAGATAATTAAACAAACAATTGTGATAAGATGTTTCAAGTGCCCTTATTAGAGGGAAATTACAGTAGCACATGGCAGGGAGGCCCAAAAAAAGTGAAGGTAATCAGGGAAGACTTCTTATAAAAAAAAATATTATTATTTTTTTTTTCTTATAGGGAGTGGTAATTCAACCAGGTAGAAGATGCTGCTGCTCAGTAAAATAATGGATGAGGAGAGGCAGTTACGGCAGGAAACGTGAAAAATTTTGTTGCAGACTGGTTGAGTGAGCCTATGGTGCCTTCACATGAATGGTGATATTTTGTTGGCAATCAGATATGTTTTGTCTGGAGCTCACAAGGGACATCTCACTTGGAAGTCTTCATAGTGTGGATGGTAAAGGCAGTCAGAGGAATAAATGAGCTTACCCTGGCAGAGGGCATGGGGTGAGAAGAGAGAATCCCTAAGGCAAAACCGTGAAAGACAAGGTAGAAGAAAGGGAATCGAAGAAAGAGCTGTTCGAAAAGCAGAAGGAAATCCAAAAGAGTGTCGTGTGCCAGAAGTAAAGGGGAAAGAGTGTTTCAAGGAGAGAGGGAACACTGAGTGCTGGTGAAAAGCCAGATAAAATGACTACTGAGAACTGTTCATTAGCAACAAGCAGCTTATTGATAAACTTGGCAAAACCAGTTTGAGGAGAGTGGCAGAGACAGAATACAGATTGGAGTTCATTAAGGAGTGGGAAGGGAGCCCTGGTGACGCAATGGTTAAAGCACTTGGCTGCTAACTGAAAGGTTGGCGGTTCAAACCCACCCAGGGGTTCTGTGGGAGAAAGAGCTGATGATCTACCTCCGTAAGATTACAGCTTAGGAAACCCTATGGAACAGTTCTACTCTGTCCCATTGTGTCGCTAAGAGTTGGAATTGACTCAACAGCACCTAACAACAAGAACAAAGATTGGGAGTTGGGGGCAACAATTATAGACAACTCATTCAAGAAGTTTGGCTGTGAAAGGGGGTTGAGAAAGCTAGAGAGGGAGAAAGGAAGAAACCAAGAGTGAATTGAATGAGCAATACGGGGCATGGAGTGGAGGACAAAAAGAGACTTTTTCTTTTTTGTCTCGTTTTGTTTTTTTTACTGGGAGAAACTTGATCACAGTTATATTTTGATGGTAAAGTAAGTGTAGAAAAGGGGTTAAAAAATAAAAGCAGGAGAAAGAGAGAGAATGAAAATAGACAGAAATGATAAGAATACTAAGGAGTACAGGTTCTATTGTAACTGGAAGGAATGAGGAAAAAACTGATAACAGTGTGTAGATTTGATTGTGGGGGGTTCAGACAATTCCATTATCTGGTTTCCTAAGCTACATAAGCTTAAAAACAAAAGGTGTGGAATTATTGGAGGCAAGTACATTGGCAGTCATAAAAGTAATGAAGAATATTTGATTCATTCATTTAACGAACATCCACCTAACACTATAATAGTTTTTATGGGACTACTTCAATGAAAAAGATGTTGTCTTAATTTTACAAACAGGTGAGGAAAAAACCAAAAGTTCCACTCTCAGTAAATGGTCCCACCATTCATCTAATTATTCCTAGAAGAAACTCAAGAGTCTTGGTTTCTCCCTTGATTCCTCCCTTTCCTTCACCAATCTCCCGACACTCACCCTGTACCCTGCCACCACAGGGCACAAACACATATGCACCATATCTAACTTACCTGGAAGTCCTGTCAATTCTACTTCCCATAACAGGTCTGAAATTTGAGTATTTCTAAGCCACCAGCACTTTTCACCTGGACTATTGCAGTTAGCCTTCTGTCTCCTCCCCATATCCACTCTTCTTCCTTTCTAGCCATTCTCTACATAACAGCTAGAACATAGAATGGATCATTATAGTCCCCTGCTTAAAATACTCCAAAGGCTCCCAACTGCTTGAAAAATAAATTCAAAATCCTTATTATGCCTTGCAAAACCCTACATGAACATTCTCCTGCTCACCTTTCCAAACTCATTTCTACCATGTTTCCCTTGTTCAAATCATTTCCTCCACATGGACCCCATTTTAGTTCCTGAAATATACCAAGCCCTTTATCAACTTAAGGCTTTTGAACTTGGGTATTCCTCTGCCTAGAGCATGATTTCACTGGCTTTTTATATGACTGGCTCTTATCATTCAACTTAAATGTCCCTCCTGAGAAAGACCTTCCTTGGAAAATCCATCAAAAGTGCTTCCACTTTATCGAGCTGACTCATTAGGGGGAGAGTAAATGGGAGTATGTAGTAAGGTATATATAAGTTTATATGTGAGAGACTGACTTGATTTGTAAACTTTCACTTAAAGCACAATAAAAATTATTAAAAAAAAAGTGCTTCCACTTTACTCTGTATCACAGCACTTTAATGATTCCTAGCATAACCCTTAGGGCAATCTGTAATAATTTCATGTGTTTACATAAAAAAATTGTTATGATAAAATATATATACAACAAAAAATTGCCATTTTAACCATTTTTAAGTGTACAATTCAGTGGCATTAATTACATTACCATGTTGTGCAACCTTCATTACTATCTACTTCTAAAAGTTTTTCATCACTCAAACAGAAACTAAGTATTCCTTAAGTAATAACTTCCCCCAATCCTTGATAATCACTAATCTACTTTTGTTTCTATACATTTGCCTATTCTAGATATTTCATATATAAATGGGATTCTATAACATTTTGCATCTGACTTATTTCACTCAGCATGTTTTCAAGGTCCATCCATGTTGTTGTATGTATCAGAACTTCATTTCTCCTTATGGCTGAATAATATTCCTCTGTATGCATATACCATAGTTTTGTCTATACATTCATCTGTTGATGGACACTTGGGTTTTTTCTACATTTTGGCTATTGTGACTAGTGCTGCAATGAACATTGGTGTACAAGTACCTGTTTGAATCCCTGCTTTCAAGTCTTTCAGGTATATATACCTAGGAGGTGAATTGGTGGATAATACGCTAATTCTGTGTTTAACTTTTTGAGGAACTGCCAAGCTGTTTCCACAGAGGTTGCACCATTTTTATGTTTAGTGTGAACTATTTTTAAAAACTCCAAATACATTACATACTTTTTTAAGATTTTCACTGAAAATAGTTAAAATTATGATGCCTATATAGATCTATTAGCTGAAAAATTCACTTAAGCAGAACATCGTGTACTTCAATGGGCTCAAGAAGTAAGGTAATTATGCAATGAAAACTATACAACGCTGAAAGAGATTAAAGAAGAAAATTTAAATAAATGAGCATATCCCACCTGAATTTAGAGACCATCTCAAGAACAGATTGGATGCATTGAACACTAATGACTGAAGACCAGACAAGTTGTGGGATGACATCAAGGACACCATACATGAAGAAAGCCAAAGGTCATTAAAAAGAGAGGAAAGAAAGAAAATGCCAAAATGGATGTCTGAAGAGACTCGGACACTTGCTTTTGAATGAGGAGTAGCTATGTTGTCAAGGATGTCATTTTACTTGGATCCACAGTCAACGTTCATGGAAGCAGCAGTCAAGAAATCAAACAACGGGAGGTGGAGCCAACATGGTATGATAGACAGAAGCACCATGCTGTCCCTCGGCAGCACAAACCCCAAATACTAAGTAAAACAGATACAAACGTCAGTCCTAGAACCCTAAGTACCAAATGCCTGGTAACTGGTATAACGTCAGACACATTGACCAACTGAACAGAATTGAGAACCCAGATGTAAATCCATCTACCTACAGTTACCTGGTTGACAACAAAGGCCCAAAGTCCATCAAATGGGGAAAAGACAGTCTTTTTAACAAATGGTGCCAGCAAAACTGGATGTCCATATGTAGAAAAATGAAAGAGGACGTATACCTCACACCATATACAAAAACTAATTCAAAATGGATCAACGACCTAAATATAAAACCAAAAACTATAAAGGTCATAGAAGAAAAAGTACAGTCAATGCTACAGGTATTAATAAAATAGCATTAACAGGATACAAACCATAACTAACGATACACAGACACCAGAAGATAAGCTACATAATTGGGATTTTCTAAAAATTAAACACTTATGCTCATTGGAAGACTTCACTAAAAGAGTAAGAACAAAACCTACAGATTAGGAAAACATTTTTGGCTATGAGAAATCTGACAAAGGTCTAATCTCTAAAATCTACAGGAAAATCCAACACCTCTACAACAAAAAGACAAGTAATCCACTTAAAAAATGGGCAAAGAATATGAACAGACAATTCACCAAAGAAGACATTCAAACAGCTAACTGACACATGAGGAAATGCTCGTGATCACCAGCCATTAGAGAAATGCAAATCAAAACCACAATGAGATACTATCTCACCCTGACATTACTGGCACGAATCAAAAAAACAGAATATAACTAATGTTGGAGAGGCTACAGGGAAATTGGAACGTTTATGCACTTCTCGTGGGAATGCAAAATGGTACAACCATTTTGAAAACGATATGGCGCTTAAAAAAAGCTAGAAATAGAAATCATATGATCCAACAATCTCACTCATAGAAATACATCCTGGAGAAATAAGAGCCATCACATGAACAGACATATGCACACCCATGTTCGTTGCAGCATTGTTCACAATAGCAAAAAGATGGTAACAACCCAGGTGCCCATCAACAGATGAATGGATAAACAAACTATGGAACCTACACGCAATGGAATACTACACAATGATAAAAAACAATCCATCTCACAACATGGATGAATCTGGAGGACATTATGCTGAGTGAAATAAGTAAAGGACAAATATTGCATGAGACCACTAGTATAAAAACTCATGAAAAGGTTTACGCACAAAAAGAAAATCTTTGATGGTTATGAGGGAGGGGAGGTGGGGAGGGGAAAACACTAAATAGATAATAGGTAAGTGGTAACTTGGTGAAGGGTAAGACAGTACACAATACTGGGGAAGTCAGCACAACTTGTCCAAGGCAAGGTAATGGAAGCTGCATAGACACATCCAAACTCCCCAAGGGACCAAATTACTGGGCTGAGGGCTCTGGGGACCATGGTCTCAGGAGACATCTAGTTCAACTGGCATAACATATTTTATATAAAAAAAAATGTTCTACATTCTACTATGGTGAATAGTGTCTAGGGTCTTAAAAGCTTGTGAGCAGCCATCTAAGATACTACACTGGTCTCACCCCATCTGAAGCAAGGGAGAAAGAAGAAAACCATAGACACGGGGGAAAGATTAGGACTAATGAACCACAACTACCACAGCCTCCACCAGACTGAGTCCAGTGCAACTAGATGGTGCCCAGCTACCACCACTGACTGCTCTGACAGGGATCACAATAGAGGGTTCCAACACAGCTGGAGAAAAGTGTAGAACAAAATTCTAACTCACAAAAAAAAAAGTGACCAGACTTAACTAGTCTGACAGAGACTGGAGAAACCCCAAGAGTACGACCCCCTGGATACCCTTATAGCTCAGAAATGAAGTCATTCCTGAGGTTCACCCTTCAGTCAAAGATTAGACAGGCCCATAAAACAAAACAAGACCAAATGGGCATGGCAGCCCCAGGGGCAAGAATGAGAAGGCAAGAGGAGATAGGAAAGCTGGTGATGGGGAACCCAAGGTCGAGAAGGGGAGAGTGTTGCCATTCCGTGGGGTTGGCAACCAATGTCACAAAACAATATGTGTATTGTTTAATGAGATACCTTTTTGCTCTGTAAACCTTCATCTAAAGTACAATAAAAAATTAAATATAAATAAAGAAATAAAAATAAAGGAAAAAAAATCAGTGTATTGCATTGGGTAAATCTGCTGCAAAAGACATTTTAAAGTGTTAAAAAACAGAGATGTCACTTTGAGGACTGTGGTGCACCTAACCCAAGCCATGGTATTTTCAATAGCCTCATATGCATGCTAAAGGTGGTCAGTGAATAAGGAAGACCAAAGAAAAATTGATGCCTTTGAACTGTGGCGTTGGTGAAGGATATCGAACATACCATGGACAGCCAGAAGAACAAACAAGTCTGTCTTGGAAGAAATACAGCCAGGGTGCTGCTTGCAAGTGAGAATGGTAAGACTTCATCTCACATACTTTGGACATGTTATCAGGAGGGACCAGTCCCTGGAGAAGGACATCATGCTTGATAAAGGAGAGGTCAGCAAAAAAGAGGAAGATCCTCAACGAGATTGACTGACATAGTGGTTGCAACAATGGGCTCAAGTATGACAACTATTGTGGGTATGGCGCAGGACCAGGCAGTGTTTTGTTCTGTTGTATGTAGGGTTGCTATGGGTCAGAACTGACTCGACGGCACCTAACAACACTATACAGCTACAGTAATCAAAATAGCTTGGTACTGGTATAACAATAACACATAGACCAACTGAATAGAATTGAGAGTCCAGTAATAGACCTACATATCTGTGGTCAACTGATTTTTGACAAGGGTGCTAATTCCATTCGATGGGGAAAGAAGAGTCTTTAATAAATGGTGCTGGGAAATTTGGATTTCCACATGCAGTAAAATGAAAACGGATCCACGCCTCACACCAAACACAAAAATAACTTTAAAATGGATTGAAGACCAAAATGTGCAAACTAAAACCATGAAATTCTCAGAAGAAAAAGCAGGGGCAACTCTGTCAGGCCTAGCTTTTAACAATTTAATACACAGTTTAATATACAGGCAGTCCCTAGGTTACAAACAAGATACTTTTCTAAGTGTCTTTAAGTCGAATTTGTAGGTAAGTCAGAACAGGTGCATATGGTTCGTATTTAGCCTTACGTTAGTGCAATAAAAGACTCGAAGCCTTTTTCAATGATTTAAAAGCTGAATGTTTAGCAAGTGAAGGTGATTGCGACAAAGAATTTGTTGAGAGTAGGGATTCGTTCAGTCATTTCAAAGTGAGGGCAAATTTACATAATATTAAAGAGCAAGTTCAAGTGGTTGGTAAGTCTGAAGTTCCTAACAAGAGGCTTACTGTAATAACGAAAGCACAAACAGCAAAAGACAAAATAAATAAATGGGACCTGATAAAAATTAAAAACTTTTGCTCATCAGAAGACTTGGCCAAAAAAGTGAAAAGACAAGCTACTGACTGGGAGAATGTCTTTGGAAACCATATATCTGACAAGAACCTAATAACCAAAATATATATAAAACTTCAACAACTTAACAACAAAAAAAGACAATCATAAAATGGGCAAAGGACTTGAATAGACATTTCACCGAAGAGGAAATTCAAATGGCCACCAAATACATGAAAAGATGCTCAGTATTATTAGCCATCAGAAAGATGCAAATCAAAACCATAATGAATACCAATTCATTCCCACTAAGATAAAAGAAAAAAAACAGAACATAACAAATATTGGCGAGGATGTGGGGAAATTGGAACCCTTATCCATTGCTGATGGGAATGCAAAATGGTACAATAGTTGTGGAAAACAGTGTGATGGTTTCCAAAAAAAACTAAAAAATAGAACTACTGCATGACCCAGCAATTCCACTCCTAGCTATACACCCAAAAGACTTGAAAGCATAGACTCAAACAAAGACTTGTACACCAATGTTCATTGCAACACTATTTGCAATAGCCAAAATATAGAAACAACTTAACTGTCCATCACCAGATAAATGAATAAACAAAATGTGGTACATACATGTAATGGAATGCTACTCAGCCAGTAGGAAAAATGAAGTTTTGACACATGCTACAATATAGATGGAGCTAGAAGGCATTATGCTCAGTGAAATAAGTCAGTCACAAAAGGACAAATATTGTATGACCTCACTTATATGAAAAGACAAGGAAAAACAAATATATAGAGAACAAAGTTTATTAGCAGTTACCAGGGGCAGGGGGAAAGGAGGGTTTAATGGTGATGGAAATATAGTGTTAATTAAGGGTAGGGTTGCACAGCCGATTATTGTAATTGCTGTCAGTAAGTTGCACACCTATAAAAAGTTGAATTGGCAAAAGTTCTGTGATAGATATAAACCCCCCAAAAAACCCCGATAGGTATAGTTACCAAAAAAAAAAAAAAAAACAGCAGCTGGTGAGGCTGCCTATGTACAACCAAAAACCTCATGGAATTTGTTTTTTTGTTGTTGTTGTTGTTTGGAGGTTTAGGGTAGTGGTTTCATGGGACGTCCCAGTTAATTGGCCGAATAATAGCTTTAGTGTTTCTGTTCTACCTCCTAGTTTGTTGCATAGTGCCTGGGGTCTTAAAAGCTAGCCAGTAGCCATCCAAGGCACAACAATTGGTCTCCATTCACCTGGAGCAACAGAGGAAAAAAGAGAGTGAGGAAAAGAAGAATATGGAATGCGTGGCTAATTGCTCCCACGAACAACGGCCTCCTTCGCCATGAGACCAGAAGTACTGGATGGTGATCGGCTACCGTTACTGAATATTTTGATCAAAGATTCTATAGAAGAATCTCGATCAAAAGGGGAAAAATGCAGAATGAAATTTCAAATTCTCGTAGACTCCACACTCCCTGGAGTCATGAAGGTTGAATGAACCCCTGAAACTATTGTCCTGAGGTAATCTTTAAACCTTAAACCAAGTATAGCCTCTGAAGACTTCTTAAAACCATAGTTTAGCTTAACTAGTAAAAAATGTCTGCCTTGAGCATCATACTCTTTTAAGAACTACCTAGATGAGATCAAATTGACAACAGCAACTTGAAAGGTTAGATAGGCTCCTTAGGGGGCAGTGAATTTTTGTTAATGAGGGAGGAAACTTAGAAAAGGAGGGTGAGAATGATTATACAACTTGAAGAATGTAATCAGTGTCACTAAGTGGTACACGTAGAAACTGTCAAATTGGTGTATGTTTTGCTGTGTATAGTCTCAACAACAAAATAAATAATTTTTTTTTAAAAAGGAAGTAAGGTATTAAATATATTAATGACATTAGAACAACCACAAGAACTAGACCAGGATTATCGTCCCCATTTTACTAGGGCTCAGGGAGGTTACTTGATTTTTTTCATAGTTGCACATGCAGAAAGTGGTTTCTCTAAAGCTAGAGTCAAGTCTGACTCCAAGAACGGCACACTGTGCTTCCTACTACTCATTGCATGAGTACAGGGAATTTGGAAGGGAAGAAGCAGAGCCATTGATGTTGATGCCATCTCAGGCAGAAGTGTCTGCTAAGAAAACATTTTGTGAGTGGCCCGCATCTCCAAGACTCCCCTAACAACTCCCATGACTCTTCCTCATTTCCTTGTGATACTTGGCGTTATTTTCAGCAATGAAACTATGATTCTTTAACAGGTATTCACTGAATCTGGATATAGACGGGGCTCTGAATGGAGCCATCCTTCATTTCTAGGGGATTTTTGTATATCTGCTCTCTGGTTGTAGATAACAATCAATATAAACAGAACTGACTCTGCCAAATGACTATATTCTGCTGGGGTCAAGAAATTTCACCTCAAAGCAGATAAAAGCATTTAAGCCAATGTCCGGGAAACCACACCTTCAATATCAAAGTTCGAGAGTTGATTGGCTTATGACCCAGTCATAGGGAGGATGTGGTGCATTAGAGGAAAAGGAAGAAATGGGGCCCACTCTGGTATACAGACTGTTCCCAGGTTATGAACGAGATCCATTCCTAAGTGTTTCTTTAAGATGAATTTGTAGTTAAGTCGAAACAGGTACATATGGTTCTTATTTAGACTTACTTTAGCGCAGGAAGAGGTGTGAAGCCTTCTCAATGATTTAAAAGCTGCATGTGAAGAATGTGAATGTGGTTGTGATGAAGAATTTGGTGTGAGTAGGGGTTGGTTCAGTTATTTCAAAGTGGGGGCAACTTTACATAACATTAAAGGGCAAGTATTGTCAGTAAATTGGACATTTGTAACCCAGGACGTTTGTATAGTGGTCCTGGGAAGGTCAGAGTCATATCAGATCTGCAGGGCTTGGCTCAGGCCTCTTCCTGGGCCAGGAAGTTGAGTATGTATGATTCAGATAAAGCCCACATAGCTATAGAGTCCCATATGAACTTTGGAACGGGCAATTGTAAATACCAAGAAAGGTAGGAACTGGATCCAAAGCTCCAAGGTAAAGCTCCAGGTAAGACTCAGAATTGGGAGAAACTCTGAGACCAAATTATGTTTAAAAACCCACTCGAACTCCCAGGCCTGTGGAAAACCAGACCATATATGACAGAAAAGGAATCACTCACCTGAAAGAATTGCAACCTTTGCCAGTGTTTTCAACCTTGTCGCAGATACTGTGGTACATCACCCCAGATTTCATCTTCATGACTGAGACATTCGTTACCCCAGCTGATAACTCTCAGACTCATCCCTCTCTAGGAATTGCCACAGGCCAAAAAGAGCCAACCGTCTCAAGGTTGTGCTCCTTCTCCAGGGATAGAACTCACCAAATGACTGGTGGATGCTGTAAAACCTGGTCCCCTTGCCTCCTGGTGGAACAACTTTGAAGGGCCACCCCAGCTTCAGAGCTCCCTATGAGGCCAACTGAGACCTTGGTTGTAATTGCACTGCGGTTCACCTCTACTGATTCTGCTCCCTTCACTCCCACAGATGTTGATCCTGAGGATGAGCCTTAATAAACTTCCTATACTCTCAGCTCTGGTTTAGAGTCGATTTCCTGAGAAATGGAGAACCTGACCTAAAACAATTCTTTACGAAATACAAAAAGTGTTCTAAGTTTGTGAAACAGGAAGGCCATGAGTACAAATAGCTAAAATATGAATGCACTAGAAAATATCTTCCTTAGAATATATGTCTTTAGAGGTGGTAAACTGAGACATTCTGAAAAGAGGCCAATATGAAACTGAGATTCAAAAAAAGATTTAGTTTAGACTCAGTTTCAGTTTTAGGGGTGTTTCAGTCTGTGATTATTTTAGAACTGGACACCCAGGCAGAAGTGCTGAACTTACAGTTGTGGTAAATTTGGCATGGATAGGCCAAGGGCTGATGTTTTGAATGTCTAAGAAGCACGTATGCATCAATAAAGAAAAACATAAATACTTCAAAAGATATAAATGATCAATGGTATGATAGCGTTCTTAATATTTGCTTGCTTTTGAGTTGCAAAAAATGCAATTGGAACAAACCAATATTTTCCCTGTTAAATTAGGATACACTCAAAAATGATAAAAAGCCTAACCCTGCTAAGGTTTCGATGAAACACACTCTTATTTACTACCAGTGGGGTATAAATTGACGGTCTTTTTGAGAAGCACTTTAACATTTGATATTAAAACCTAGAGATTAATATTCTATTCCCTGTTACAGTAATTCCTTTCTGGGAATCTATCCTAATGGGAAAAACACTGTCCTGCTTTTTTTTTAATCCCAGCATTATTCAAGTTGCAAAAACATGAAAACAAATACATGTGAGACTTGTTAAATAAGTCATTATATACAGTTGATGGACTGTTAAGCAATCATAAAAAGTTATTACAAAGAATTCATAAAAATTTGGAAACTACTCGTAACTTGATGCTAAGTGAAAGAAAAAAAATACATGCATTCTGTATTTCCTTTCTGGTGTTGAGTAGAGAATTTCTCTTCCAGCTGATACCACTTTTAAATACTTACACCCTCCATTTAAAATATTTTTCTTCCAAAATTCAAGATACTGAAAAGATATTGTCTATATCAATTTTACTTAATTCTAAGATGATCCTTATCATGTTGGATATGATTCATTCCTATGAGTTTTCTCTCAGAATTGGACAGAATGGCTCACTGAAACTTTGAATGGAACACAATATTGTAGCAGATTAAAACACTGTCCCACCATGCAGTTGTTTCCAAGAATTTTAGGACTATTAAACAGCCCAAAGCCCTGGATCATTGTCTTAACTGTATTTGCTCTAGTAAATGCAGTAAAAGACTTTGTTTACTGAACAAAGGGACTTTGCCTCAAGGTTGCTTGGCCCATAAACGCATCAACGGTAAAGCCCAATGACATTTTGGCAGAGTGGCTGTACCCTCTGGTGTTAGCTCTGGCAGGAGGAGCTGCACTTCATCATTAGCTGGCTTGTTGTTAGCTACAATCAAGTCGGCCCCCAACTCATGGCAACCCCATGCACAACAGAAGGAAATGCTGCCCAGTCCTTCGCTATCGCCATGATCGGTTGTGAATTGAACCATTGTGATCCATAGAGTTTTCATTCGATGATTTTCCAAAGTAGATCTCCAGGGCTTTCTTCTTAGTCCACCTGAGTCTGGAAGCTCTTTGAAACCTGTTCAGCATCATAGCAACACAAGCCTCCACCAACAGAGGCTTGTTGGCTGTGCATGAAGTGCACTGGCCAGGAATCAAACCCCAGTCTCCCACATGGAAGGTGAGAATTCTATCACTGAACCACCAATGCCTCATTAACCAGCTAGTCCCTATGTTAGTTAAGCAGTGTGCAACCATAAATGAAGGTAAAGGCTTTATGTTTTGTACAAATATTCCAGAGTAAAATCCACAGTGAGTTACTAGAAATATAGAAATGCTTCAATTACATTTCTCTGCATTTCTTGAACCATAATTCTTGAGGGACAAAATGCTCATCAGATGACTTGGTCTGTGACTTACTTCCTTAGCCTCATTGCCCTGGATGAATTTGATACATATACAAGTCTATTCCTTTACCAGAGCTGTACTTGGGAAATCACTTACATATTACCAAGAAATGTGCTCATTATTGAACACTTTGAATGTTTGTTTATTTTTACATTTCAAACCAATGTGGTGAGAAATGTATCATCTGTCTTCTTATCATATAACTTTGCAAAAATTATTCCTAATATGTGTTAAAATAATTCAGCTGTAGGAAAATGAAGCCAATGGTTTTCTTACTTTTTATATTTGAACTTTATTGCTTTATTTATTTTCAGTGGGACATGATTTTCTATAACAGCATAATAAGGACCAAAATTTTAAGAGAAAGTAACATTTGTTAGAACAACATTATTATTTTTTGTCCCAAATACAGATTTACATGCATTCCTTAAAAAAAAAAAAAAAGCTTTTCTCTTTTGGTGTAACTATAGCAAATCCATCTTTCCAAGAAGATGGCAAGGATGTGGGAACTGGAACTCTCATGCATTGATGGTGGGGATGTAAAAATAGCATAACTACTTTGGAAAACAAAGGAATCCTGGTGGCACAGCGGTTACGCACTTGGCTGCTAACAGGAAGATGAGTAGTTCAAACTCACCAGTTGCTCCATGGGAGAAAGATGTGGCAGTCAGCTTCCATAAAGATTATGTCCTTGGAAACGCCATGGGGCAGTTCTACTCTGTCCTATAGGGTCATTATGAGTCAGAATCGATTTAATGGCAATGGGTTTACTTCGGAAAATAGTTTAGCAGTTTCTTAAAAACTTAAAGATATACCTATTATGTGATCCAGCCATTCCACTTCAAAGTATTTAACCAACAGAAATGAAAGCATAAGTCCATACAAAGACATGTACAGGAATGTTCATAGCAGCTCTGTCTGTAATAGCCAAAAAGTGGGATCAGCCCAAGTGCCCATCAGAAAGTGAACAGGTAAACAAATTGTGGTATATCCACAATTGTCCAGTATACACAAATATCCTATATCAGCACTAAAAAAGAAATGAACTATTGATGCACACAACAATATGAATGAATCTCAAAACAATTATACTGAGTGAAAGAAGCCAGGTGAAAAACAATACGTATTATTTAATTCCATATATATAAAGTCCTAGATAATTCCATGTGTATAAAAATCTAGAGTATCAGAAAGCAGATCATGGATGCCTGGGGGTTAGGCGTAGGGAGGTCCAGTAGGGAGAGGTGACAAAGGAGTACGAGGAAACTTTTGGGGCTGATGGATATGTTCTTTATCTTAATTGTGGTGATGTTTTCAGGAGTGTATACATGTCAACACTTATCAAGTTACACCTTTTAAATATGTGTACTTTATTGTACGTCAATTATATATCAATAAAGTTATAAAAATAAATATATAGAAATAACATAAAAGTAAATTATTCAACTAAACAAAGGTTATAAAAAAATAAGATGTGGTGACAGAATTTTTTAGAAAGGGGATATGACCAAATGGTCAACAAATATTTTAACACACAGATGAAAAATTTGGGGCGGGGGGCTATGAGGCTAGGTTAATGGAAACAGAACAACTAGAATGGAAATAATGAGAATGTTGCTATAATGTGAAGAATGTAGCCAATATCACTGAATAATATGTGTAGAAATTGTTGAACGAGAACCTATCTTACTGTGCACACTTCTACCGAAAAAACAATAAAATATTATTTTTAAAATGAGGGGATATAAATTTTACAGAGCCTATTTTTTAAAGACTTGCTTGGGGAGCCTGCGTAAGGACTAGCAGTAGAAATAGAAAAATCCTGTGGGATGGACCGTCACTAAGTGACTTTCTATTCACTAGGCCATCAGCTATGTAATAATAGTACTTCTGGGACAGATACAGATGTTCTATTAAAAAAAAAAAACCCAACAATCAGAAAGTTAGGGAGAGCAATGTATAATACCAAGCAAATAAAATCCTGGTCCAAATATAATCTAAAGGTCCTCCATCCAAGGGAGAGGGATAAAAAAATAAAAAGGCACTTAGAATAAACAGAGGGCCACTCACCTGAGAAATTATAGCTTATTTGGTGGGGCCATAAGCCATAAAAGGTAGCTAGGAAGTACATGTGAGGGCACATATCACCCAGCAGAATCTCTTCTTCTAATGAAATTCCACCCATGGCCAATTTCTCCAAGCATCCATTAGTATTTAAAACTTAAACCCAATTGAGAGATTTTACATTTCACTTAGGGATGAGCTAAGTAAATAGAGAAGCAGTGAGAGTGATAGAAAAGAAAGGCCAGAGGCCTGGGGGTCTGCTGTCCCTGATTTGATGTGCCACGGAAGCAGATATCCTAACTGAGTTAGGAATATTGGATCTGCCTTCATCTTCAGAGCTAGGGAGTAATCCTATTGATTCTCTTCCCTCTGACGCTGCTTTGGAACTGCTCTTACACCCCAAATCTTCTCTGAATCCTTGAGATACGAGTGGTGAAAATGGGCTTCCGGTCTTGTTTTTGATGACCTTCCTGTGAACAGAAGGAGTAAGCTTACAAAATTCTGACATGGACAGTGGCCAGTGCTAGAAGTAACATGAGTGTGAAACAGACAAGAAGGCGAGGAGAAAATAAAACAAAAGAAATAACAAAGAATGTAAGAAGAGATGAGAGGAGGGAAGAAAGACCCTAAGTAAGGTGATAGAGGGTAGGAGAAGGAAAGGAAATTGGATTGCCTGAAAGGCAATCTCTTGGAATGCCTGGGATCCCACAACATTTATTGGTAGATACAGTGCTGCATCTATCAATAAGGGTAACACAGAGACAGCCCTGTCTTAAAGAAGTGTGCAATCCAGTTGGGAAACTGGACAATGCAAACAGAGATGAATATACAATTCAAGTTGTTAGTAAAAGTTCAAGGTGGAAGCAGTCCTGTTGCAACAATGGGAAACTTGCCTGCAGTGGTGACTTCATGCAATTCAAAAGGTAATACAACAGAAAAAAAAAATAGATCTAAGTGTTGAAAGGGTTGCTTGCTGTTTCTGTTGGGAAAGGAGGTATTTACAAGCAAGCTGTGACTTTGACCTGTTTTACTTGGCAGTTTTGTCCTTTGCTTTTCAACTGAGGGCAAATGAGGGTTAGAAAATGGGAACAGGAAAAATAATGGGGAATGGATTCCTTTGTCCTTAGAGGGCAGTGTTTCTGGGAGGATTTTCCACTGAAGTTACTCCCTCCTGGACTCAACAGAAGCCAAAAATCTATTGTGATTACTCAAAGGGCAGTGAGTGAAGTGGTCACTGCGATCTAAAGCTCAACAGCGACTAGAGAAATCCCAATGATTTCTAAGTCAGGGCCAGTTGTCAAAGGCAGATTATCTTAAAGATTTTAGTGCCATAAACTCTGTGGCAGCCTGGATTATAATGTTTCTAAATGAATAAATTATCTAGGATTTTAAAGGAAATGAGTTACACTAAAGCAAGGTTATCAAAATACTAAAAAATTATAACAGAGTAATATGTGTGCTTCTTTATTAGCACATTAAATAACAAGGTCTAGCAGTGGGCTTTATGACTCACTTTGAATTGTGATGCACATAAAGGATATTTCAAGGTTTCTATGACCGATGACTCTGCTATACAATACAATATGAAAATACCTGTGATTTTTGTTGGTGATAAAATCACAGGCACTGCTAAAACTACTGTGGCTTTGTTACCTGCATTCAAAATTGAAGGGCATGCTCATTTCAGTTAGAGGTTAGTGAAAATGAAGATGTAATTTTTTTTTTTTTTTTTACTTTTCAAGATCACAGATAGCCCCTCCCCCTAATTCTATTCATTATGAATCCCTGGTCTAAAAATCTGTGATCTGATTGTACACCCCCACACTGGATCTGTTAGTGTGTCATGAGAAAACCATTATACACCAAACTACGTGCTTAGAGACAAGAGTCAAGCCTTTCCAGATCCCCCTTTCCCTCCTCAAATCACAGATAAGTAGACAAGGGAGTGGGTGGTACCTGGCAACTCTGCTATTCCCATAGTATTTGATCATGTCTTTTTTATCCAGAAATCTCTCTGTTTACTCCATCTCTGATATCCCTGGAACTCTCTCACTGCCCTCTTTTTTTAAATTGTATTGTTTAAGATTTTAGTTTGCTCTGGGGAAAATTTTTTTTTTTTAATCTTAATATATCACAGTTGTAAACTGGAGAGATGTTCTTGGATACAGATGCTCTGCACATATTGCAAGAGCTGTTCCAAATTTTTATTCAGAATGCAAAAGCAATTGAAAATAACGAGGCTGGCTCATGCTGCTATTTCTCAATCCAAAACTGCTCTTCAAAACTCTCACCCCTACGCGTAGGATCATAGTGGCTAATAACAGATATTAGGTGAAACCTTTTCATTTTAAACATTCTTTTCTGGTTCAGCAAATTCAGGAAGTTATATTCAACATTGTATATACACTGTGATTACAGCCTCATCTGGGGAATATTTTTAAATGACTCGTTCAAAAATACAGCATAGAAAGCGGACATAGCACCAAAGTCTTGCTCGTCAGCCACCAAACCAAAACCAAACCCACTGCTGTCAAGTAGATTCTGACTCATAGCAACCCTATAGGACAGAGTAGTGCTGCTCCGTAGGGTTTGCAAGCAGAAAATCTTTTTGGAAGCAGACTGGCACATCTTTCTCCCACAGAGTGGCTGGTGGGTTCGAACCACTGACATTTTGGGTAGCAGCTGAGCACTTTAACTACTGTGCCCCGAGTCTCCTTTGTCAGTTACCAGAGTAGGTTTTATTGACACAGTGGACCATCAATCAGGGTCCTGATAAGAAACATGTGAAAATCTCAGGTGAGGTTTTTTTTTGAAGAGACTTTAAAAAGGGAATGTTTATAAAGGTATGGGCTGGTTTAAGGCAACTAAAGGGATGCCAAAGCACTCAGAGATTAGCAATGGTGGGAAATCATGACTTGGTCTGACAGAACATGAGGAGAAAATGGCATTAAGGATCCTGCCTGAAAGCTGGAGCTGTGGGAGATGGCAGGACAAAAGCTTCAGTTACAGGGAAGCAACTATGGCCATAACCTCATTAAGTCAGGGAAGGGAGGACTGATAGTGATGGAATAAACACCCTGATCTTTCTCTCTTGCCCTTCAGTCTCTTGCCAGTCCCCACCCCCACGGCCCAGGCGCTGCATTCCATGGGGGTCAGAGCAGGGCAGAGAAGGGTAGAAAATCAAAGTTTAGGAAAAAGGAATGGAGAATAACCAGAGGCATACACCCTCAGGCCTTTTGGTCAGTGTTTGTACAAATACAGATTGTGGAAATTGAAGGCAGTTATCTGGCTTAAAATTCAAGTCCCTCTTAAGACGATGCTTTTAAGGAAGGTCTTATTTGCCTGGTGCACCATATTGATCAAATTGTGTAGATAATTGTTTGTTTACCTTACCATTTTACTTTACCTTCATAGTCCCAGTCAGTGGGAATGGCTGGAGTTGTACCTCTTAAGTGAGCTTAATTGCTTATTTGCTCAAAGGAGGCCACTACCTGGCTTTTTTTTTTTTTAATCATTCTTGTTGTTCAAATTGTGTCATGGAATATTGAAAGTTAAAGAGATGATTTAAAGAAGAGCCTGGACTGAAGACTGCCTAGAGCCGAATGACTCAGAGGATTCTCCGACTCTTGTCTATTCAGGTGAAGGGAAGAGTAAACACGTTTATAAATGTCAGACATGGCCTCTGTAGAGGCTATTGATGCAGACAGCCAGATCCAGGTTAAAAAAAATTATCCAAAGGGCTTGATTCAATATCATTGCTGACCAGAAGTCTGGGAAATAGCTGATATTAACGTGCTTGGAAAGCCTACCTTTCCCTCATGCTCTCTCACTGCACACAAGAACTTCTTTAAAGTGGCCAGCAGTTCTTGTGGTAAGAATCTAGAAACTTTACCTTTGAGCAGCTGGGATGATGTAATTCCCACCTCACTGCCATAAATTCTGTGCCTCTGCCTGAACTTAAGTCTCCAGTTACAGAACTAAACTACATGCATTTATAGTTCTTCTTATTTCTGGGGATCTCTTCAGAGAATTTAATTCAGTCCTCATGTATCAGATCTCAGTGATACCAGTGTAGCTCCTTCCCACAATGGGATTATATTACAAAGCATTATTCTGGTTTTTCCCTGATCCCTCTTCTCTCTCACTGGTATATTGAGGGCCAATTTCACTTTTATAGTCTACATTAAAGATGAAATAAAAGCGCAGAAAAAAGATTCAAAGAAATTACTAACTTATTTGCCCAATGAAGACTCTCAGGTGTGTGTATGTTAGCTTTTCCTCTCTAGATTTAGATAAGACAAGATTTACTCAATATAGGAAAAGATGGAGAAGTAAAGACTCAGGTGGAAAAGAAAGGACAGAAGAATGTGAAGAATAAATTTCCTATCACAATACCCAGAGAGAAGAATAAAGGGATTCAACCCCCACCAACTCATAATCTATGGCCAACCCAACTTTCAACAACTTGGATACCTTAAGTCCCTCCCCCCGCCCCACATCACACATACACTAAGGTGGAGATGGGAAGTAAGAAAGAAGAACCTCAGCCTCTGGTAAGATGGAAGGAACTAAACAGGACCAGTTGGGAATACCCTCCTTGAGCAGGATAACAATAGACACACCTCTACTCTTCCACATTCATTTAAAGAAGGATTAGGTTCAGGAGGATTAAGTTCAGAATGATTAAACCAAAAAAAAACCAAACCCGTTGCCGTTGAGTCGATCCCGACTCATAGCGACCCTATAGGACAGAGTAGAACTGCCCCGTAGAGTTTCCAAGGAGCGCCTGGTAGATTCGAACTGCTAACCTTTTGGTTAGCAGCTGTAGCACTTAACCACTACGCCACCAGGGCTTCCTCAGAATGATTTAAAAAAAGAATGATTAGGTGACTTAAAACCTCAGATAATAATGGTTTAAACAAAAAGAAGTGTTACTTATTTGTCCTATAAAAGAAGTCTAGGAATGCATACTCCTTCCGTCTTATTACGCTGGCAGTCTCCTTCCATCTCACAGCCGTGATGGCAACTTGAGTTCTAGCCTTCATGTTTTAATTCCAGCCAGCAGGAAGGAGAAAGGACAGAAGAGGGGACAATCCTTCCCTTTAAGAAAACTTCCTGAGAGTCTCACGTGACAGTTCGAATTACCTCTATTGGCCAGAACTTAGTCACATTGCACTAAAAAAATCAGTCCCCCATAATAGGGAGATAGATACATGAAAATGAAGTTTTAATATTTATTTGTGCTACATGCAGCAGAAGATGTAAGCACACAGTAGGACCAAGGGATACGCATTTAGTCAGGACTGGCCCTGGTGGCACAGTGGTTAAGAACTTGGCTGTTAACCAAAAGGTCAGCAGTTCAAATCCACCAGCTGCTCCTTGGAAACCCTATGGGGCAGTTCTACTCTGTCCTATACAGTCACTATGAGTCAGAATTGACTCAACGGCAAGGGGTCGGAGCCTGGTCAAGGAGTGCAAAATGGAAATGCAAGGCACCCTTATTTAAAAAGGGTATCCAGAATGCTCTTTGCAAGTGAGGCAACAATGGGACGACAAAGAGCAGAGTGCACACACATTGCACATATCTTCTTATCTCATCTGAATGTTCCATTGTCTCATTGGACTTAACTTACAAAACAGAAGTTCAAAGATAAAATGATTAAGAGTTTCAACATGGTGACAGCAGGGCATTAAACCAAGCCTGGGTGGGACTTTCTGAGCATGGATTAGAGCCCTGTGTGAATGCATAGGTCACATAGCTACAAACCCAGCCCTGGGGTACAGCAGCTTACATGGTGACATGCCATTCATATTTATCAAGAGAGGACTCTCTGACCAGATGTGACAGCCTCCAGCTGTGATTTTCTCCAGGCTTTGCCTTAGCTTCAGAGTCAAAGTCACAGTATTTTTGGGGTAGCACAAGCCAATGACTAAGCAAAGCAGTAATAGCCAAGGGGACACACTTCGTAGAGCAACCCCCAGTGAATGACTGAGCAAAGCAGTAGTACTGGGGCCTGGCCATTTCCACCCAACATGGGGCTCCCCTAATGGGCACCCTTTGCTCGATCTGAAGGCTGCCCCTGCCCAATCCTGCTCACTCCCCTTTTTCCTTCACAGGGCTCTTCCCATAAAACTTTTGCACTCCTAACTCCATCTCAGTGGTAGCTTCCCAGAGAATCCAACCTGGAACAGCTTCATTAAGAGATAATACTTAATTTAGTCTAGAAGAATAAATAGGGGACATCCAGGGGAAAACTCATATAGAGGGAGAATGAACTCCAGGAAGTAGCACAAGCAAAGGGTGACATCACAAATCATCATGCTGTTATTGCTGGTGCATCAAATGTGTGTGTGTGGCTGGGGTCAGGGGTGAGGGGAAGATGGGGTGGAGAGGTGAGTGGGACCCGAAATAGGAAATTGACACTGGCACATTATTAACTAGACTATAGATATCTTATCAAATAATGATGTTTTTAAAATTGCAATGTTAGCATTTCGATAGTGGTATGTATATAATTGTTAATGGCTTATGTGGACTATCATTTAGAAATAACTTCAGTGATTGTGGCGAGCACATACTGACTATGCAAGTACATTCCCTGGTTTTACAAATATACTATAGTTATGTAAGATGTTACTACTGGGAGAAAGCTGGGGGAAGGGTACAGAGGACCTCTCTGTACTATTTTTACAACTTCCTTGGAAACTCTATGGGGCAGTTCTACTCTGTCCTATAGGGTTGCTATGAGTCGGAATCGACTCAACGGCAATGGGTTTTAATGGGTTATGAATCTATAATTATTTAAAAATAAAAACTTAAATTTTTAGCTTAATGTTTTGGTAATTCTCCCTCAATCTACAGATTTTACTTTATATAATGAGACCGCACTTCATTTAAATTTTTATCATGCTTTTTATTCACTCAAGCTTGCATCATAATTATTTTCCCATGCCATGAAAATATTCCTTGTAAATATAATTTTTGAAGGCTGCATGATCTCCAACAGCATTTTTATAACATTTTTCCTATCCATTTCCTTATTGTTGCATATTTTGGCTGTTCCAAGTTTTAGGGGTTCTTTTTTGGAGGGACTTATTATAAAAATTATTGACAATAGTTTTTGTACATAAATCTTTCATCTGTATTTATATTTTTATGAGTCTCAGGAATGGAAATAGTAGGAGTAAACATTTAGGCTTTTGATACACATCACGGAATTGTTTTTCTAATAAGTTTGTACCAATCCACCCTCTTAAGAGTTAGGGGTGAAACTATGCATAAACACATGCCAGTTGCCTCAAAATTAAAAGCAGTGAAAAGACTTCTGGGATGAGGTCTCCACTCTCCGATCCGATTGGGCCATACTCCCAAGACACTCACACAGTGTCAGCAATTGAAAGCCATTATTATGATTTAAACAGTACACCACAAGGACAGGTTACTTATAAAAACCAGACAGTAAATGATGGGAACAGATTTGAGATTAACTGGTCCCCTCCACTCCTATGAGTACCCCACTTAGCATTGTAGGGGAGGACTCTCCATGTTTTAAAGGGGACTGTAGGGTAATGCTATTCAGCTGTATGCATCCCCTCCCTAATGGAATCAGCTTTGCTCTTCCCCGAAGCATGCTGGGGATGAATTTGGGATGGACTTGGGCTAAGGTACAAGGCCGGGAGGGGCATGACTGGGCCAGCGGCCAAGGCTGAAGAATGCCTTAGCAACAGGAAGGAAAACATCTGGGCCTGGACGTGAAGTCCCTGGGAACACTGACCGCCCAAGGACATGGGAGAAAACAATGAGCCTTGGTCCCTGCTGGAATGGTATATAGGCTTGGGTCCCTTGCTAGGTGGTTGCAGAAAATACTCCAGCTGGCTGCCACTGGAGAAAGCAGCTGCTTGCCCATGTAAGTTTCCCTGAATAAACGTATGGATCTGTAAAGGGCTACGTGTCAGTTCTTTAGATTACCTGCCAGGATGCACAGCCCTTGCTGGGGCTGTCCCCTGACGAGTGGCGTAGTCAGCAGGATCCGAAGGGCACACCATGCCTTCCCACATGCGTTGGGGAAAAGCAGGCTTCATTGTGGGAAATCCCAGAGCGGCCAGGGACGCGTGCCCCGGGACCACTAGCCCAGGCTGTTGATGCCTGGGGACCTGTGCGTGAGTGCAGGAACACCCCGAAAACACCACGGGGATTGTTGCAGTTTCACAAGAGTCTTTGCATGTTGAGAAAGAAATGAAGGATGTTCGTGTTTTGGTTGTGGGAGTCGTGTGGCCACCGTTGTGGGAATGGTGATATTCATGGAAGGCCCCAAAGCAAAAGCCAGATTGCTGTGCTGAGGCGGCTTGTATGGGGTGGCTTCCACTGGCAGCATTGAGAGGGGTGTCTGGTGCGGAGCCAGCCACTAGGGCCCTAATTAGGCAGCTGGAAGCGGAGCTGCAACTGGAGGATTTGTATGCAGCGTATTCCTCCTCTACTGAAACATTAGTGCCCTGTTTGCAGAAGCAAGAGGCATCTTCGGAGGAAATCCCGGACTCAACGTGGGGAGGTCTGGCCCGTATGCTTTTCTGTGGGAGAAATCCCAGGGTGGCCAGCGAAGCCCGGCTAGCTCAATCGGTAGAGCATGGGACTGGAGCTAGCTGGAGGGGATAAACAGGTTCCTGGCGCTGAGAACACCCTGTAACACCCAGTGCAAAGCAAGAGTTAAAACAGCAGGGGGAAAAAAAAGGAGTAAGAAGCCCTTCAAGGTAGCTTGTGTTGAGCAACCTTGAAGAGACCTCAGAATTCTCTGATAGCTGCCCCTGCCAAGATAACTAAACAACAATCTAGCTGCAGCTGCAATGGTAAGGGGAAAACTAAAAGAGGGGGGCCCACCTCCAGGTTACCAGGCGACTGGGCTGGACCTATGCTTGCGCTTGGTGTGGTGGAGGCATGGCCCCACAAATGAGTGAGGGCTCTGCCAACTTTGCCCAAATCGTCTTTCAGAAATAATTAAGAATGATTATTTCTTAATTGAGAATTAAGCCTAATTTCTCTGTCACCAGTGAGGAGCAAAGGCTTTGTGTTACGATTAAAGTCCAGTGAGGTATACTTTGGGTCTGAGGTCACTATCATTGAGACACTTGCCCCAGCCTGACTATGGATAAGTCTCGTGGGGCCCCTACAAATCCTTATCGTATGTACTGATGATGTTGATGTATTAATGCACACCTTTGTAGACTTTTGCCTCCAAGTCCTGATGGGAATTGCTGCAGTTAGGGCCATTTTTAGAGGGGCACAAGGAAACTGTGACATGGGCTATAGCTAACAACAGCCTAGCCATTCAGCCTGGCTGCTGACAACCTCGAACTGACATATAATGCAAGCCCCTATAGGAATAAGGCATCCGGACAAAAAAAAAATCAGTTCTGCTCCTGAGAAGCTTTTGTTACTTGTGTGGGTAGTCATCAGAAAAGCCCCTATGCTGAGAGTGGAAAACAGTCAACGAACAGACTGCTCGTTCGAGCTGACTGCAGAGGCTGAAGCATTGTCTGTTCCAGAGCAAAGAGATGTGCAATCAACCACCCCCTGGATTTAAAAGAGGACAGTCCATGGAGAATCACACACCATCTTAGACTGGGCCTATGTGCATGGACTGCCACTGTCATCAGAAAATGCTGGGAAGCACAGGAAAGCTGACCCACCTACGAGACCCTGGCCAAGGCTAAAACCTGTGCAGGGACAAATTCCCAAGCCAACAGGCCAGGGCGTTCTCGGCAGGGAAATCATATTGGGGCTTTTTGTCCTATACAGAGGCTTCCACTGGATCTTGAATGAACTCTTCACACTATCACCCCAAGACATAGGGGCAATTGAGCACTTCAATGGACAGGTTTAAATGGCTGATGGGAGGGAACAAGACAACCCCAGCCTGAACCATGCATTTCAGACAAACAGTCTGGGGTCTCAATGCAGCAGTTCTTCACAAGGGCATTTCTTATTTGTGCCATATGTTTGATCAAACTGTCTATTCTATAAAATGTGTTTCTTTGGTGTAGAATTGTTCCCGACAAAAGATCTGGGTTTCACAAAGGCACTGACCACAGCCCATGAGAGGAGGGCAAGCCTACAGCTCCACTGCCGAGGGGTGGGAGTCTCCCTCACCCCTCAACTAGGGGTGTGGCCAAGGTGCACTGCAGGTGCAGGGAGCTCTCCGCTAGGTGACTGAACCGGAGGCCGCACATTGAAATGATTATACACTGGACCCCCACTAACGAGCAACATGTTTTGGCTTTAGTGGACACCAGAGCAGAATGCAACCTGAAGTATGGTAACCCAAATAGGTTTAAAGGGCCACTAACAGCTATTGATGGGTATGGGGGTGGGGCTGTCAGGGTGTGCCAAATCAAACTAGTGCTGCAGATTAGAAGGCTACTCCCAAAGGCCTACAAAGTATACATAGCCCCGATACCAGAATACATTCTGGGCAGAGATATCTTGTGGGGCTGGAGCTGCAAACCTCCAGTGAGTTCCACCTGCAAGAGCCATAAAAACTATAGTACAAGGTAATGCTAAATGGTTCCCTGTGCAGTTGTACTCCCCAACTCGGGTCATGGCCCTTAAGCAATACTGCCTCCCTGGCGGGCACCAAGAAATCACTGAGGCCGTGCAGGAGCTACACCCAGTAGGGATTCTGAGACCGGCCAAGAGCCCCTTCAATAGTCCTGACTGGCCAATGAGCACACTGGACGGCTCCTGGAGAATGGAGGCAGACTACTGGGAATTGAATAAGGTGACTCCCCTTGTTTGCGGCTGTACCCAACATGGTGCAGATGATGGGGCAAATGGGGGAGGCATTGGTCACTTACCCCTTGGCTAATGCTTTCTTTAGCATCCCTCTACACTCAGACAGCCAGGACCAGTTTGCCTTCAGTTGGGAGGTGAGGCAGCGGACTTTCACGGTGTTCCCACAAGGGTACCTGCATAGTCCCAGCATATGCCACGGCATGGTTGCCACTGACATCAAGCGGTGGATTCCCCCTGCTGAGGTGGCCACGTTCCACTATATTGATGATGTCATGCTGACCTCTGACTTGTTTGCTTCTTTGCAGACTACAGCTGGTGAGGTAGTCACACGCCTCTAGTTGGGGGGATGGGCAGTGAACGAGGGAAGAACACAGGGGCCTGGTTTCTTGGTCAAGTACTTGGGTGTTATCTGGTCGGGCAAGATGCAAGTGATGCCTGAAGCAGTGATAGATAAAGTCCAAGCCTACCCCAATGCAGAAAATCTAAAGCAACTACAGGCAATTGTTGGGCTCCTGGGGTACTAGCCCATGTAGCCCACATCCTATGGCCCCCATATGGGTTAGTGAAAAAAAAAAGTGATACTGAAAGAAAGATAAACAAGAAGATTGGATAAGAAAGTGAAAAGGGGTGCTAGAGGGAATGAGAATAAGTGAGAGAGAGGTAAAACTGGGGAGAGTTCTACAAAGTAAGGGTGAGAAAAGAAGAAAGAGCCCACAAAAAGAGAAACAGAGAATGTGAAAAAAGAAGCAGTGTGTGATTGAGAGACAAAGGAAGAGGAGGTCTTCCAGCAGACGAAGGTCGCTGTAAAACAAATACAGGCTTTAGAAGGGTTAATACAAGGTCAACCATGCCAACTGGACATATTCTGTTACCCCGAGGGGTACGGGTAAGGCCTGTGGCCACGGCAAAGCAACAAGAGAGTGCCACTGGGAATTTGGTCCCAGTTGTGGCAAGGAGCAGAAGAGAAGTACAGCATGTTGGAGAAAGTCATGCGCAGTGTATAATGCCCTACTGCAAGTAGAAGCAAGTCCTTATAAAGGGCCAAGTTCCCCTTTACTGGGAGCGCGTCGGAACAGGACTAATACCTCTTGTCCCCTCGGAGTGATGGCTTGGAACCCCGGCAACAGTGTGCTAGAACCCTGCTAGTTGTCGCCAATAGTTGGTTAAGGAAGCAAAAGCAAAGCCTATGGGCAGGGGCATACCCATCGCTTAAGGGGTGGCTTTGGACATGTGGCTTCCATGGGTGGCCATAACTGCCCTACAACTGGGTGGGGCGCTGCACCTGGGGGCAGCTATGCATAGCTGCTAATATTTACACCACCCTCCCAGTGTCCCCAGCAATTGGTAAACTGTAACAGCCCAGCACAAATACCAGCACACATCATGGTGGTTTTGCCCCTTGTCCCTGTTCTTGCCCCAGGCCACCACTATAGACGTGTAGCGGCAGGTAGAGGTGCTAGCGAGACACACCACAGCTGGACTTAACACCAGGTGGGCTATCACCCTTCTGAATGGGGAGACTCAACAAATACAGAAGGTTGTCCTTCAGAGTAGGATGGCCCTTGACATTCTGATTGCCACCCAGGGTGGCACCTGTGCCGTGATAAAAACTGAATGTTGCATGTATAGCCCTGATGCCTCTAAAAATGTGTCTTTGGCTCTACGGGACTTGCTGTACCACCACACTTCTATCAAACAAGACGCTGCTGACCCTGTCTCCAGCTGGCTGCAATCCCTCCCATCTGCCTGGCGGACAGCCTTCTGGATGATATTGGGACTCTTATTACTATGTCTTTTCCTGTGTTGCTGGTTATACTGAGTATGTGGTCTGGTTTTGCAATGCTCCTCTGCATACCAAGTCTGAGGGCTATCGCAGAAGAGGGGGCAGTAAGATTGTAAGGACATTAGGAGGATATGCAGGGGTGGGCTGTAGGATAATGATATTCAGCTATATGCAACCCCTCCCTAATGAAATCAGCTTTGCTCTTCCCCGAAGCATGCTGGGGATGAATTTGGGATGGACTTGGGCTAAGGTACAAGGCCGGGAGGGGCATGACTGGGCCAGCGGCCAAGGCCGAAGAACACCTTAGCAACAAGAAGGAAAACATCTGGGCCTGGACGTGAAGTCCCTGGGAACACTGACTGCCCAAGGATGTGGGAGAAAACAATGAGCCTTGGTCCCTGCTGAAATGGTATATAGGCTTGGGTCCCTTGCTAGGTGGTTGTGAAAAATACTCCAGCTGGCTGCCACTGGAAAAAGCAGCTGCTTGCCCATGTAAGTTTCCCTGAATAAACGTATGAATCTGAAAAAGGCTACGTGTCAGTTCTTTGGATTATCTGCCAGCACGCACAGTAAGGTTCTTGCTTGCTGGGGCTGTCTGCTGACAGGAGCCCACTCACCCTTCCCAAACTGTCCATTTCTGTGTCACTGGGCAGGCACACCACGAACCAGGTGTCAGCAGGTATCTCTCTCTCAGCAGGTGTGTCAACAGGTCAGGTGGGGTATGGCATGGCTGTGTTCATCTCCCTCTCTCTCTCTCTCTGTGACTCTCTCTGCAGCTTTTCTTGGTGAGATCTGGCTCCCTGTGCTTGCTGGTCCATCTCTCAACCAGTAGCTTCAGGACAACCTTGGGCCAATGCCACGGTTAGGCCAGCATTACAAAAGCTCTTGAGGCAAAACTATTACGAGGAATCCTTATATGATGTATACCCAAGCCTCTACTCTCTTGGCAACCTCCTGCCCAGAGGCGCCTATTTCCATTGGCATTCTCATACCTAGAGGTGCCCAGCTCTCCTCTGTGGGTCAACCCTGCTCACTACTACTGTCTGCTCCATGGGCCAATTCTGCCCACTGCCATCGTCTGCTGGTCTCTTGGTTCCTGCCACTCGCACCGCTGCTGTCATTTCTCTGCCACTCAGTTCTGCTGTGCTTGCCGCCATTGCTGTCAGTCTTCAGTGTTACCAGCTCAGTGTTACAGCCCTTGACCTGTACTACAGCTTTTCTAGGAGGTTCTCGCTGCAGGGCCCCAAGTGCAAAGAATGTGCTTCCCTCCTGGCTCTTGTGGATCAGAAAGCCCCCAAAACTTCTGTGAAACTGGCCACATACATATAAAAAAAACTCCTTGTCAATTTCAGGGCTTGGCTTTCATAAACTGACCAATCACTTAGGCCCGTTATAAACCAACCAATCCCTACAAGCCGCTTATGCGGATAGTAAACCAACAAATTGCTTGCAAGATTGTGGTCCAACCAATCATTTTGGCCCTACGGTTCCAGGACCAGAAAGGCCATATAAAAGAAAACTCATTGCATGCAGGGGTGAAGGAACTTTTCACTGCACGCTTAAATTTCTGTTTCTGAAAGACCAAATCAAAAATCACCTCAAACAGCAGATTACTGAGGAATCCTGAGAAATGGTTAATATATACTTTACTACCCCCCCCTTTTTTTTTTCAGTAAAGGAGCCCTGGTGGTGCAGTTGTTAAGCTTCAGGCTGCTGACTAAAAGGTTGGCAGTTCAAACCCACCAGCTGCTCTGCGGGAGAAAGATGGGTCAATCTGCTTCCTTAAAGATTACAGCCTTGGAAACCCTATGGGGTAGTTATACTCTGTCCTATAGGGTCCCTATGAGTTGGAGTCGACTGCATGGCAACAGGTTCATGTCCCCTTCAGTACTAGCATACACCATTGGGTCTCACCTAGAAATTTTGTTTTTGCCAGCTAAGATCGTTATAGAAAATGAATGGCAGGAAATCAGAGACTGAAGTTGTTTACAAGCTAAAATGTGTTTATTAAAAAATGCACATATTCTGGATACTAGGCCTGAAAATAGCAAAGATGGGGTTTTGTTGTGAAAATAAAGGTATTTGATTCATATTCTTGCTTTAATTGAAGGCTACCTGTATCTTCCAGTTGCCCCTCCAGATCTACTTCCCACTCTTCTCCACATTATTTTCTGCTTCTTGCTTTAATTGAAGGCTACCTGTATCTTCCAGTTGCCCCTCCAGATCTACTTCCCACTCTTCTCCACATTGTTTTCTGCTATGAGAGGCTGTTATATTGAGTATGTGATCTGGTTTTGCAATGCTCCTCTGCACACCAAGTCCGAGGGCTATCGCGGAAAAGGGGGCGGTAAGATTGTAAGGACATTAGGAGGGTATGCAGGGGTGGACTGTAGGGCAATGCTATTCAGCTATATGCATCCCCTCCCTAATGAAATCAGCTTTGCTCTTCCCCGAAACATGCCGGGGATGAATTTAGGATGGACTTGGGCGGGAGGGGGATGACTGGGCCAGCAGCCAAGGCCAAAGAATGCCTTAACATTCTTCGTACTGTGTATAACTGGCCCTCTTATGTTCTGGCATCTGGTTGAGTTCATCCAATGGAGATACCTGCCAGAAGATAAGACGGGGGAGGCAAGTAAGTTCAGAGTATTTGTTCCATGGCTCCCTCCCTGTGAGGTCCCCAGGCCTACCCGTGTTCCCCAACCAGTGGTGGCAGCTCTTCTCAAGGCGGCCCTCTTCATATGACTTTATCCTTCCAGGTTGTAGTAACCACTTCCTCACCTTCTTCCTATTGGCCTGACCTAGGGGTGCTAACAGTTTTGCTATTACTTCCTCAGGGGTACCTCACTATCCTATTTTGGTCTCTCTGTACCCTGCCCACACCTTTGTAAACATTCTGTTTACTAAACCTGCCTCAAATTATCCTAATTTGTGTGTGCCTTCTTTTTCCCAGTGGGGCCCTTCTTCAAGGCATGGCTGGCTATAGTAGCTCCAAAGGAGCACATAACAAAATACATTCTGGAAAATTAAGATGAAATAATTAAATTAAAAAATGTCAAACCATCAAAAAACAAAAGAATAGATTTTTGTCCTTCAGATCTCTGAAGGACAAGGACTCTTTATGCTTAAAAGCAATGGAAGAAATCACTAAAGAGTAGATACAAGTGCATAAATTTAAAATGTCTGCCTATCAAAAATGTCATAACTAATACTAAAATATAACTTTGAATAAACTATCTTCAGTGAAAGTAACAGACAAGGGGTTAATATCTTATTATGTAAAGCATTTATAGAAATCAACTGCAGAAACACAAAGTCTCCAATGGATAAATGATCAGAAGGCATGAAATGATAATTCACAACAGAAGACATTGAAATGGCTAATAAATACATTAAAATGTATCTTATTAGTAATCAAAGAAACACTAATTAAAATAGCAATGCCAGGCTGATTTTTCACCTTTCAAGTTAAGAAAGATTAAAGGGTTAACCTGCCTAATTTTGAAGTGGATGTGGCAAGGAAGACAGCCATTCTTAGACGTTGTTGATAAAGTCTAAGTTTGGGCAAGAACTTTGGCAATTTCAATCAAGAGCTTTAAAAACTACCTAATTTGAGTATGCTCTTTCCTGCTGGAACTCTGATTGATACAATTTATGAGATTCTACAGTTGAGGCAGACACAGAGAAGTTAAGTAATTTGCCCAAGGTCACACAAGGGAGGAAAGGTTGAGATATTTCTTAATGATTATTTATTTATTTAAAAAGTCTTTTTTTTTTAAAGATATACCAGTATACAACACAAGCAAGCAAAATAGAGAAAAATCACCATAATTCTACCCATCTATTATTACTTTTTTTTTATTATTACTTATCAGCCTATTTCCAGCTCATATTCCTCCTTTAAGTCTCAGGTCTTACACCCAATTGCCTACTCTATAACCTTCATCTGGATGTCTCTAAGGAGCTTGAAGCTCAACGTATACAAAAACACACTCATGGTCTTCCATATGCTAGCCACAACCAAGTCCACAGCCAAGTTTAAGACATGTAAATGTCTCTAATAAGTCTACATCTCTCCATCCCCACTGCCGCCATCTACCTTAGTCCAAGACACCATCAACTCTTCAAAGAATTCCCAACTTTGGTCTCCCTGGATCTATCTATTTTTACCCCCTTCATCCCATTATCCACATGGCAGGCAGATAGACCTTTTCAGAATGGAATATAATCATGTTACCTTTTGCTTAAAATCTTGCAGTGGCTTCCAACTGCTCTTAGAACAAAGACCAAAGATCTTCCTTACCTTGGCCTTTCTAGGTCTTATCAGCCTATCCTACTTCACCAACCTCGTCTTTTGTACTTTTTCCCTTACTATAGCTCTTTTTTTATAGCTCTACCACGTAGCTTTCAATTGCTCTGAGTCGTGCTTCTTTCTACCACAAGAACTTTTCCCACATTCTTCCCTCTTTCTAGAATATTTTTACACTCTCCATCCCAAAGTTGCTTTCAGAGGGATCAGGGTACCCTAACACTTTCTTGTCACTATGAACCTTCCCATCATAACATTTACTGGAATTAGTATTTACACATCATTTGTGAGGTTGTCTATCTCCTCTACTAGACTGTGTGTTCTGTGAGTTTATAATAGCCTTGTGTATTCCCAATACCTTGCACTGTGCCTACCACATCATATGAGATCAAATATTTAAATGAAAACAACAGAAATAAAGATAAAAGTGGACAGAATCGTATTACAAAAAGCTAAATTCTTTACTATTTCCTCCCTTTGCTTCAAAGTCTGACAAGATAAAAATGATACCAATTTAATCACAAGCCTCAACTCCTTTTTTTTTGGAAAGTAAAATCTATTGAAACAGAAGAAAGAAGTAAATCTACATTTCCTTAGTTTCTTCAACAAAAAGTTTGATGCAGAATGGGGTAGTGGGAGGGCAGGAGAAATGTTTATAGATGGGAACGGATATCTGTTAACTTCCTAGAGTTCTCATCAGTTAGTTCATGCCATAATTACATCCAGTTTTGAGGGTTTCAGTGATGACAAATTGAGCTTTAGAATGACAAGTAAAAGTGGAAACTTTAGAAAGGGGGTAATTACCAAAGCAGGAAGCTGCATAGTAAAATATAGCACGAAAAGCCACTCTTTTCAGTAGAACAGGAAAACGTTTTCTTTTGTTTCTGCACCTTAGCCATCCTTTAACCTTTGCTTTTAAACTACAGATTCCACTTAATCTGTGCTAGTGGGGTTCTAATTTTTCTTGTCTACTTGATCAATTTTGGTTAAGTACCTCAACTTGAAAAAAATCTTGGAATCAATAATTTCCAACTCTAACCCCCCCCCCCGAAAAAGACAGTTATTTTCCCGTCCTCACGCCCCCTCCCCAGGAAAGGTGCGCGGCTGCGCAGAGCTCATGGGGGGGGGTCTTGTGACGTCACAAAGGGACCCTACCAAATGGGACAGAGGCCTCATTAATTTCATAGCCTTTACCGGGTCCTCTTCCTTCAAATACTAGCTTCCTTAAGCCCACTCCAGCCCAGCCCCCTTTCAGTTAAAACGTAAGAATGAAAGTGCCAGGTTGACATCCCCACGCGGCCACGCTCACACCGACGCCCCTTGGCCGACCACTACGTCCCCCCCCCTTCAGTGGCGTCGCCCGGCCACTCTAGGCGCGAGAGCCCCCTGAAAGCGCGCAGCGCTCTTACGGGAAGGCGGAGCCAGGCCACACCAACGCCCTCGTCTCGTCGCCTGCAAGTGGGCCGGGCTCCCGGGGCGGGCCTACGAAAGAGCGGACCCGGGACTCGCCGGGCCAGACAGAGCGGACCCGGAGAGGCGAGCTTACTTGGGGGAAGGGCGGGATAGAACAAAACGGCACCCCATCCCTGCCCGGCGTTTGAGAACCATGAGCACAAACAGCTCCGCGGACTCCCGCGGCGGCGGCGGGCGGGGGCGTGAGGTGGAGGGTGCACCCGGAGCCAGGGGCAGCGCTGCCCAGGTCTCGGACTCGTCCCTTGTAACAGAGTGGAGCGGTCACTCCGAATGGAGTGTTTCCCAACCGTTTTCCGGCTCCAGGTCGACCGCGTCCACCACGTACATGTCCGACTCCTGGAGCTCTAGCGCACACTCCATCCTCAGCTCCAATTCTGGCCCCAGAATTGACCCCGACTCCAAGCCTGGCCTCTGGGGCTTTAGCGCCCGCGGTCTGAACGATCGGATCCCCAAGTCGCCAACCCCTAGCCCTCGCGTCTCCGATGGGGCCTCCCTAGCCTCCAACCCAGACATCGGCTCCAACGCGAATCTGGGGATCTCCCCGCCCTCGATACCTGGCTTCCCCAGAATATTAGTACAAGGACACCCTACGCTCGCAAACACCTCCACCACCATAGGGTCTGTACAAGAGCTCGCCCCGCCTTCGATGCCCAACACTCCTCGGGGTTCGATAGAAATACCTCCTACACCCGCGAACACCCCTGTAGGGTCTGTACAAGGGCTTGCCCCGCCTTCGATGCCTAACTCCCCCCGGGGTTCAATACAAGTACCTCCTACACCCACGAACACTCCGGTGGGGTCGGTACAAGGGCTCGCCCCACCTTCAATGCCCACTTCCCCCCGGGGTTCAATACAAATACCTCCTACACCCATGAACACCCCGGTGGCGTCGGTAGAAGGGCTCGCCCCACCTTCAATGCCCACTTCCCCCCGGGGTTCGATACAAGTACCTCCTACACCAACGAACACCCCCCGAGTGTCAATAGAAGGGTCCGCCCCGCCCTCTGTGCTCAGCTCCTCCCGGAGCACAGTTCTAGGTTTTGCTCAGCTCTTGAACAGCTCCCCAGTGGCAGTTCCTGGGTCCGCCCCGCCCTCCGTGCCTGGCTCTCCCAGCAGTTCAGCACAAGGCTTTGCTCAGCTCTGGAACACCTCCCGAGTGTCATTACCAGGGTCTCCCCCGCCCTCTGTGCCCAGCTCCCCCAGGGTATCCGTACAAGGATCTGCTCCGCCCTCGGCCTCTCCCAGAGTGTCAGTAACAGGGCCAGGGTCCGCTCTGCCTTCTGTGCCTGGCTCCCCCCGGGTATCCATACCAAGATCTGCTCCACCCCCGGGTTCCCCTGGAGTGTCGGTACCAGGGCCCGCCCCACCCTCGATACCCGGCTCTCCCTGGGTGTCTGTATCAAGGTCTGCTCCGCCCTCGGCCTCCCCTGGAGTGTCGGCACCAGTGCCGGGCTCCCACCGGTTATCCGCACAAGGATCTGCTCCACCCCCGAGCTCCCTCGGAGTGTCAGTACAAATGTCCACTCCGCCCTTGGCCGGCCCGACTCCTATACCCACGTCTCTGGAAAGTAGCAAGCAGAGCATGGCGAGTCAGGAGAAGAGTCGGGAGAAGGCGAGTATCTCGGGCCACATGTTCGACGTAGTCGTGATAGGAGGCGGCATCTCAGGTCAGTGTGCACAGTAGCGGTCATCTGAGGCGCCCTACTCAGCCCGGAGTGGGGAGTGCTGGTGGCATTTGGGGGTCTCGTTCATGCAAGAGTGTAACGGGTCTGTGAGGTGGGAGTGGGAGTCAGGCTGGCTTTGTTGGTAATGTGTACTAGGGGAGGCAGGAACAATAATTTTCCTGCTAATATTAAATGCTAATATTTACTTTGCTCTTGCTGTGAAATTATATTTAGTACTTTATGTGGATTTTCTCAATCCTCAACAGTTCTGTGAAGTGCGTAATTACTCACTATTTCACAAGACCAGGAAACTGAGGCCTGGAGAGTTTCAACAACTCTCCTGAGAACAAATCACTTAGGTGGGAAGTGGGTGAACCAGTTTCTCCAATTTAAGACTGACACTAATTCCTGAGGTGGCTGCTGTGCCTCACTGATTTCCCATCCTTTGCCTAAAACAACATTAACGAATGAGTTTTTTTTTTTTTTTTTGGTAGTATTCAGGTAGTGGTAGTAGTATTCCTGTTCTTGAAGCATTTTTCCTTAGAAAATGTAGTAGGTGAAGAGGAAGGTGGCAAAAATGTTCAGGGAAAGGTAACCTACTCCTGCCAATTTTTAGAATTTGCAGGAAAGTGTAGAGCATTTATTACCTAAAGGGAATTCCTTTGTGAAGCAGGGGCTGAGAGCAGGTCAGTAAGTGACCTGTTGTGTCCTTTTTTCACTAAGTGCCCCCACTGCCTGAATCCTGTCCTCTGGTGAGCCAGCTTCTCCGAGGGCTTGGGTTCCCAGATTCTGGCTTGGATTTGTGGCTGACCAAGTGAGCGGTACATGAGGCTTTTCAGTATTTTTCTAGAAGCCTCACTATGATTAATTTATTAAATTATCACTTAGGTTTTCTTGTTTGGTAAAATGAGTTTAGAAATTATGTTTCAGCCTTAGGTAGAATAGAACAGTGACCTGCCCCCTATCCCCGGGGGCCTTAATAATTCCTGTAGAATCTGAAAGTAGAGGAGCTACTTTTATATATGTTTCTTTTGAGGAGGCTCTGAACATTTTTGTAAATTACTTTTGACTTGGCCTATTGAGGATAAACAGTCTTAATCACTAAGGCAGAGATGAGCATGAAATGTTGCTTTGACAGCTCCAGTCAATGCCAGCAAAAACACGCATGTATGTTGGGAGTGGCAGAGGAAAGCAGATCCTGGTGAAGTGTAAGAAAAAAAGGGTGTTTGTTTCCCTTTGGCCATTCATTTATGTATTCATTCCCCCAAGAAACACTTGTTGAATGCCTGCAATGGAGTGGACTGGTGTTTCCAAACACCTGAACCTCCTAGGCAAGACTGCTAGAAAGAAGCAACATGATTGTTGATTACTGGAACATAAATATGATGATAATGTGTTGTGTAGATAGATTAGTAGTTCTGTCTCCTCACCCATCTCCATACACCCATCCATATTCCACAATTCAGGGTTTTTCCTGGGATTTTCTTCTGGACTTTTTCTTGTTTTGAGCTCCAGTGTTCTTAAGGAGTGTTTTGGCATTTATTTTTACTTTACCTGATAACCTGCTCTTTCTTCCTTTCCACACTTTTCCCCCTGTACTTGGTCACTGCCAGAGGTAGGCTTACCAGGTAGCTAATGAAACTTATGGTTTTTTGCCCTTGCAACTGCAGGCCCCTTCTGGTTTTCATTCAAAATAAATGACCGGTTTCGTACGGAATTTTGTATTCATAATTTTGCATTGTTTCTCAAAGAGAGCAGATCTGTCCATAGTCACTATTAATTTGATCATTGCCATTTTGGGTAAGTAGAGGGAATTTCTTGCACAGTGGTTCACACTCCTATTCCGGAGACCAGCTTCCTGTTCCACCAGTGTCAGAAAAGCCAGTTGGTTTCCTCTACGGTTATCGCCAATCAGTCAGATCCAAGTGATTTTAATACCCTAACTAACAAGAAACATTGTTTCCTATCTGTGGAGCCTTCCCAGATGGTCCACAGCTAAAATGAAAGTAGGTGCAAGCCTCGCTCATGAGTAAACCCTGGACATAAACGAAGCATTCCTTGAGAAGGTAAGAAGCATTACTTCCGGAGCAGTCTTGAGAACTCAGAAACAGCTTTTTTGTCTGTGCTTAGCAGTATCCTGTGAGTTACTCTTCCTTGGATCACATTTAGATGAAACTTTTATCAGGACTTAAACACTCTGATGTGCTACTCACGCATTATAATATATGGCAAATACTTGGAACCTGCAGAGTTATACCTGTTATGTAACAAAATAGCTCCTAGGAAAGTACAAATTCCAAATGAAATTATTCAAAACTGATCAATGTTAACAGTTATTCTTTTTTTTATGACTGCACAAATAGCAGCATCTTAATATATCCCCTGCCTCTTTTGTAATTAAAAATTGTATAATAAAGCATGTCTTACAGCCGTAAAATCTCTTATGTCCACCCAGCAATTAAATAATTTGATATACTATGTTAGTAGGTGGGGCGGGGGGAAGCAAACCCTGCTCATTTGTAAGTAGTATAAACCAAAACCAAACGCATTGCCGTCAAGTCAATTCTGACTCACAGCGACCTTATAGGACAGAGTACAGCTGCCCCATAGGGTTTCCAAAGAGCAGCTGGTAGATTCAAACTGCCAGGCTTTTAGTTATCAGCCGTAGCTCTTAACCACTGTGCCACCAGGGCTCCTGTAAGTAGTATAGTGGCATCTTTAACATGCTTTGGCCCGTACCCATCATCATTTGACACCCTTTTCTTTTTGAAACTCCATACATGTTTTCCGTGACAATGTCAAATTCTGAATTTTTATCCCAGACTGATTGCTCGTTTTCTGTTCCTTTCCTTGTGTTCATATTCTTGTGAACTTCTAGTTTTGAAATGGCCTCAAGGTTGAGCTGTTCATCTCTTTTGAGCTCTTATGTACTCTCCCACTCTCCTTCTCATTCTAGGACTTCAGCTTTTCCTTATGAGTAGAAAGCTCTCAAGTCTGTAATTTGAATCTTTTTCTTTCTCCTAAACTCCGGTCCGATAGCTTATCTGCTCGTGGATATTTCACACTTGAATGTCTTATTTTCATTGTAGATTCAGCATGTCCAAAAGCTACCTTGCCTTCCAACACAGCTTCTCTTCCTCAGTTGCTTGACTCTCTTCTTGGCACTACCATCTTTTCCATCATTTAAATACATCCTTTTCTTTCATCTTCTACACCCAGTCACCAGATCCTGTTAACTCCTTCTTTGGCTATCTCTCTTCTCCATTTCCAGTCCCACCCCACCTTCAGGACAGACCCTTGACCCCTTAAACCCACATAATTATTGCTACCTTTTCAGTGGCCACCCTTGACTTTGGCCTCTCCCTTCGTGTCCATCCTGCAGTGTTCTCCCAAACTTAATTTTTTAAAAATTACTCTGGATCTCTACTCAGGACCTTCAGTGGTGTCCTATTACCAGTCTCTCAAGCCACGCTCCCCACACCCACACATCCAATTATCTGGCCTCACTTTGTTGGACAAGTAGCGTATCCCACTATTCCCCAGCATGGAACCAGGCTTTAGTTACACTGCTTTCTTGTCCTCAGTGCTATACCATGTTTATATATTATTTTGCCTTTGTGCCTTCTGTGTTACTGTTTTTCTTAACTTGGAAGTGCTTTTCTCTGACCATTTTTACATCCTGTCCATTCTTCAGTACTTGGTTGAAGATCATCTTCTTGATTACTCTGGCTCACTTTGATTGTTCTCTCCTCTTGTAGAACCTGCGATCTGTACTTAACAATTCACACTTAATTATTTTCTATTTATTTCTTTTTAAAAAAATAATTTGTGTTGTTGAGAATATACACAACAGATCATACACCAATTCAACAATTTCTGCATATACAATTCAGTGACATTGATTACATTCTTCGAATTGTGCAGCCATTCTCATGCTCCTTTTCAGAATTGTTCCTCCCCTGCTAACATAAACTCACTGCCCCCTAAGTTTCTATTTATTGACATTATTTCAAGTATAGTGATTCAGTATCTGATTTTAGGAGCTAGTTTTTACTTTTTTTTTTTTTACTTATGAACCAATGCAAATGTAACAAATGACAGAAAAGCAGCAGCACAAGATTTTAAAATCTGCCCTTAAGTAAGACTTTCTGAAATGGCTCTCTTTAGGGAGAGAAAAAAAGGAAAAGAGAGAGAAAAAAAGTACAGCTCCAAGGGAAAATGGATACTTCCTTCATGGGTCTTTTTGGAATTTCAGGGTCTTTGGGCCAAAGGGATTTTAAAAGGCAAGCTAGTCCTATCACCTAAGATTTTAATCTTCTTGATGGCATCTCCTTAGTAATTTTATGGCTGTAGTGTTGAACACGTCCAGGGAACGGGAGTGAATGCGCAAAACAACTCATCATAAGTAGAGGCAGCTCTGGTTTCTGCACTTGTTCAAGCATTTTGGGAACCTTTGTCATATCCTGGGCAGTGGCTGAATCACTGAGAAAGAGGTATATAGAAATGAATAAGTAGTACCCCTACCTATCAGGTGGTCTTTATCCTCTTGGAAGAAGTAATCAAGCTGGCCAATAATTGACATTAATATAGGGAGGTGAATATTAGTAGTATGGATATGAACAAAGGGCTGGAACCTTGAGAGATAAATGGGATTTTAACAGGTAGCGATAAGAGGGTGGGAAAAAGATCACACCGAACAGGAAAGACCAGAGGAGCACTGATGCAGAGTGAGCCGCACATGGGTAGTGCTTAATTTAAGCCCATGGCGAGAGTTCAAAGGAATGAAAATCACTGCCTGCTGCTACTCTAGCAACAGGGTCCTGGGAGCTATTGATATGACCTTCATGTGCCACATCTGCTCATGATTTTTGTGTCTGTGTGAACCGTGAACTGTCAGAGAGTGCAGTGAAAACTCCTTAGTCATAATGCTGCATGGTCTTGGGTGAACAGAGTATTTTCATGTTTTCTGAAATTAAATTCCAAGTATCATGTAGAAGAGCTATTTGCAAACCGTGTTTAAACAAGAAACCAAAACAACAACAAAAACCCAAACCTGTTGCCGTGTATTCCCACTCAAAGCAACCAAAAAAAAAAAAAAAACCCTGTAGTACTCCCTTATATATTTGTGGAAGGAACCCTGGTAGTGCAGTGGTTAAGCACTCAGCTACTAACCGAAAGGTCAGTGGTTTCAACCTGCCAGCTGCTTCGCGGGAGAAAGATGTGGCAGTCTGCTTCTGTAAAAATTTGTAGCCTTGGAAACCCTACGGGGCAGTTCTCCTCTCTCCAACAGGGTCACTATGAGTCAGAATCGACTTGACGGCAATGGGTTTGGTTTTTTATATTTTTGCCCACAAGCCAAGCTTTATTAAAAGAATCACAAGCACTAGCCACCCAAAACTCCATGCTGTATAAAATCAGCAGGGATCGAATCTTTCTCATCATCTGAGACAGAAAAGCCATTTTGCAAGAATGACTAATGTTCTGAGTTCTGACAATTGAGTTCACAACATACCACAATTTCCCTATTTGCTGAAATATATCACCCGTTAGCATCATTCCTGCTAGGACCCTTTTTGGCATTTTAACCAAGAAGTTGGCAGCACATGCTGTGGTTTTGTAGTAATTTAAGAAAAGCTTACATTTTAAAAAAAGCCACTTATTCTTGCTGCCTTAGTTATTCAAATACTCGGAGGTTCAGGGTAGGCTTAGTATTAATTTTGGGTTTTTTAGGCTATTTCCTTGCCCTCATTTTATTTTCTCAGAATAAACTAGGATATGTATACTTTATAAACTTTTTCATGTTGAATAAAGAATACAGTAAATTTATTTGGGTTCTGGTTTTTTGAAATCTTCAAAATAAATGAGTTTTTTGGGTTTAGCTGACATTTAATGGGCAATTTTAGCATTTAGCTGATACTAATTGATTTGAATTTGTAATCCTCAGCTAATGTGAAAGACATATTTAACAATAAATCTAAGTATAGTATAATTGCATGGATCAGAGACCAGTAATTGAGAAAAAGAAATGTGAAAGCCTACTATTGGTAAGTATTGGTCATATAATCTTGGTGCAGGTGTGGCATACACATATTTTAACATATGGAAGTCTTACCAGTGTTTAGATCCTACAGTATTCAGAAAGACTGAAGTTGTTTTGTAGTTTGATATCACATACATAGGCTTGTAAGAGTACCCAGTCCTGTGTTATCGAAAGTATAGATACCCAACGACTATTTAAAGAATATACTTGCACGTATAAGATGGATAGATTTCATAACGACTTTTTTTCATTTTGTTTGAGTGATTAGAACTTGAGAAAATGAATCAAAAGACGTTTATGTTTTCTAAATGTGAGCATTATTGTTGGGAGTGTATTTTTCCACTTATTGTAAGAAATATTTTATATTTTTATCAGCAATTTTTATTTTCCTTTGGACAATCTATTCCCTGTTATGTTGTAATCTAGCTTTATGAATTAGGACAGCTTAAGAAAGGCCTGGTAATCTATTTCTGAAAAATCAACCATTGAAAACCCTGTAGAGCACAGTTCTACTGTCAAACACAGGGTTGCCATGAATTGGAATCAACTTGACAGCAACTCATGTTTTTACTGGTAAAGTTTTGTGTGATGGTTTTGTCATCTATAAAATTAGGAAGTTGGATTAAGTTATATGTGATATAATTTCCAATATCTTTTTTAATAATTAGTCTGCTTTGTGAAAGTCTCTTTCTTCAGCTTTTTCTTTCAGGCTCCTCTTCAATACTTTTTTTCCTAGGCTCCATTCTGGAAATGGTTTGCATACTCTCTCATCTTGATTCCCTGCACTAACTGAAACCAGGGTCTGGGTCTTTCCACGGGTGCTCATTCACACCTTGTCCATGGCTTCTCTGAGCTTTCCTTTAAAACCCCTTTTCTAGTTGTTGCTATGCCAAAGTAAGCAAGACCCCACTTTATAACTGTGGAATTGATTGATTAGGTAAGAGTGTCAATAAGAACATAACCGGATGATAAGCTTTGAGAGTTGACTTAATTACATATTAACCATATTCAAGGGTCACAGAATTGCAACCTGTAAGGGATTAAAGGGACCGAAATGGAGGCTCAGAGGGGTCAAGTAAATTACCAAATGCCGTAAAATTCTTAGCGTCAGAACTTGACCCTGAACTCTTAAAATATTGACTGCTAGGATAGTGTTCCTTCCATTCCCCACCTCAATGAACTTGCTCTGCAGGCTTACGCATAGAGCTTCAGTGAGTCTTGTAACTGCTTTACCTTGAGGCTTGATGCCCTATATCTGGTGACTATTGGGTCACCGTAATTTATATATTTAGAAAACTGGTTGCCAATGAGTCAGTTATGACTTGTGACGACTACACGTGTGCCAGAGTAGAATTGTGCTCCATAGGGTTTTCAATGGCTGATTTTTAGGAAGTATATCTCTAGGCTTTTCTTCTGAGGCACCTCTGGGTGGACTCAAACCATCAACCTTTTGATTAGCAGCTGAGAGTGTTAACGATTTACACCACTCGGGACTCCAATTTATATATTAAAATAAAAAAAAAAAACTTGTTGCCGTCGAATCAATTCTGACTCATAGCAACCCTATAGGACAGAGTAGAACTGCCCCTGGAGTTTCCAAGGAGCGCATGGTGGATTTGAACTACCAACCTTTGGTTAGCAGCCATAGCACTGACCACTACACCACCAGGGTTTCCAATTTATGTATTAGGATATATTAAATGGAATGTTCCTGCTCTGTGGACATTTAAATTTAATGATATGGGACACACTATTAGATAAAATAACTTTCTTATGAAGAATTTATTTCCTTTTTGAAATGTCCGTTCCTAGTATGTTTAGGATAATGTATAATTGTTTTAATTGTTTAGGTCAGTGATTCTTAAACTTTTAGATCAAATGGTCCTTTGAAAATTTGATGAAAGCTGTAGACCTATTCACCAAATAAATGCATACTTTCACTTAAAGACATTTTTTTGTGTGTGCCATACAAACATCAGATGTTCTAGAAACCTATTCGGCGTCACTGGCCCTGAAGTGTAAATATTTTGAGCTGATACTAAGATTTCACAGAAGTGGTGAAAAATAAGGATGAAAAGGATTCTTAAAGTTATTAGACAGATACTAGTAATGAATTTGTAAATAGACCATGATAAAAATAGTCAAAGCATTCACGCTGAAAATAAGGCACCTGCATTTCCTACGTTAAGACTGTGGTGAATAGAAAAGTAAACCACATGTTTTGAAAAATTGGGGGAGAAAGCATTGGCAAAGGAAGTGGAAGGCTGAGGTGGGTGATATGATTTCTTTTAGCAGTTTACCAAGATTGGTGTTTAAAGATTGACATATTGAAGTGAAATCATTGGTATTAAGTGTGCATTCCTGATTTAATATGCATGTGTAATAACTTACAAAGATCATGGGTAATTGAAGGCATTTGACAAAATTTAGGGTCAAATGGAAGAGGGAAGTTTTGGTCTGAGGGTGTTCCCTAGTTGGTCAGTCCATTTGTCTATCCAGTGACCTAGGTGGGGTACAGAGTCCCTCTGTGTACTGTGGGTTACAATTATGAGCCTGTCATGCTGTTGGTACTTGAGGTTGGTTTAGGGATCCAGTGACAGCACAGAGAAAACCAGTTGCTGCTGGGTCAACTCTGACTCATGGCAACCCATTTGGGTCAGAGTAGAACTGTGCTCCATAACATTTTCAGTGGCTGATTTGTCAGAAGTAGATCACCAGGCCTTTCCTCCCAGGCACCTTTGTATGGACTCAAACCTCCAAGCTTTTGGTTAGCAGCTGAGTGCACTAATCATTTGCAGCACAGAAAAGGGAACAATTATCTCTATCTGGAGGAAATATGTGACAAGGAAAGAAGTAATGCTTGATAGAAGTGTTGTTGATTTTGGATAAATTCTGAAATGTAGTGAAGATGACTTTTAAGGGGACCATTTCCAGATTAAATGAGTTAGGTGTGAGCTGTGGCTTAAGACCTTTTTCTTGCATGCTTATATGCATTCATTCATTCATTCAATAAGTATTTGTTGATTGAGCACTCACTATGTACTTACTTAAAGACCTTTTTTTTTTTTTCACCAGGCTAACATTTAGGGTTTTTAATCTCTGTTTTTCTGCTTCAGGAGCATTGCTTCTAAAACTTCTGCATGATCTGATGTTTGACCATTTTTTTTTTTTTTTATTTTTGACAGTGTTCAGTCTAAGAGGCCAAGCATGGAGCTATATAAGAATTAGGTTAGCCAGAGACCAGTTCATTGACTAACAGAGAATTAACTTTTCTAAAAATTTAATATGTAGTGTACACGATACACATTCCTAGGTGGTATTGAGCATCAGAGTTGAAGAAAAATACCACTTTTAGAAGCAAAGAAGATGATAAGAGCCAGCAGAGCACAAGCTATAGCTACACTAAAGTTTTGCTTTGACACACCCAGCTTGTGCTCTAGGTCTTGCTTACCTAGGGCCCTGTCCACAGGAGTTTATTACTGTAAATATTTGAAAGATCTCATAAGAGTTTCAATCAGCCTTCCCCAGGCATATTTGGAGGTATTTAAAAAGGCAGAGGGTGGGAAAATGTGAAGTTAAACAGGGCTCTTCACCGCAGGACTTCTCAGGGCCTTTAATATACTTGTGTGCACCATGCATTTCCCAGGAGAAACTGCACAAGGTTTTCCAACTTCATGAATGTTGATACTTTTCCCCAAAGCATCTTGAGGACTAGTGCCCCGTAAAACATTTTAGAAACTACTGTTTTAAACTACAGCCCTTCCCAAGAGTGCAGAATCTGAGTATAGCAGTGTGAAGCAACCCTGGTTTATTTTAGGTTTCAGTGAAGTAGCGGAGCAAATAATGAATTAAGGGGTAATTGCATTCCCTAACTTGAGTGAGATCTGTTTATCAAAAGTGAAGATAAATGCCGAACAATAATCAAATAAATTAGGACTGTCTAGACCACCAGTCTGTCGAATTCACGGCAAATTGAAGTTAATTGTTAGCTTTCATGTTTTTATTATTTGAGACAGCATTGTTTTTTTAGCTTATCAAAGGCATTAGAAGATTTGGCATTTTCAAAAACAGAATTATTTCTCTGAAAGGAAGCACAAAATACAGATGGATGGATAAATATGCATAGGGGACAAGTTTGTGGGCATGTTGGTATTCTCTGTTCTCTTCTGCTACAAAGCACAATACTAGTTCAAAGTCTGTAAAATATATTAGTAGTATTTAGAATCTGCTGACTTGCTTAGGCATAAAGGTTAAAATGACATGGCACCCTATCCTTCTCAGTATTTCTTAGTTGCTTGAGATATATATAATCTAAGTGGCATTAGAAACATCCCTGTTGCCCTCATCCACATTAGCATGGCTTTGTTTTCTTAGTATGTGGTTCGTCTATCATTGCAACATACATTAACATAGTCCCTGCAGAGTGCCAGGCTCTAGTCTAGAGTTGCAAAGATGTAGAATACTTTTTCGTCCCCAAGAGGTTCATAATACACATTTAGCTCATTTAGACATCTCAAAGTTAATACATCTAAAACTGGCTACTTCCCCATAACTTACTCTTACACTGGCCTTTTTCAACTTAATAAGTCACGCCGCCATTTACTAGTTGCTCAGGTCAAAAATCTTGGAACCGTTTTTGATGCCTCTCTTTCATCATACAACACATTCAACTGGCAAGTCCTGTTGGCTGTGGCCTCAAAATACGCTCAGAATCTGACCGCTTCCCACACAGTTGCTACCTTGTCCAAGCAGTTGTGGTCTTTTGCCCTTATCTGAGCTACCATGATCTCTTATTGCCTCTTAACTAGTCTCCCTGTTTCTTTCTTCTTTTGTTCTTTTACACTCTGTTCTCACAGCTGCCAGGATGATTTTGAGTGTGTTTTTTTAATGTGGTAAAATATATATAACAAAATTTTGCCATTTTAACCATTTTTAAGTGTACAGTTTATTGGCGTTAATTACATTTATCATGTTGTGAAACCATCACCACTATTTACAAAACTTTTTATCACCCCAAAGAGAAATTCCATTCCCCTTAAGCAATAACTCCCCATTGCCCCCACGCTCTAGCCCATGGTGATCTCTAATCAACTTTCTCTCTCTCTGTACTTACCTATTCTAGATATTTCACATAGGAAGGGTAATATTTGTCCTTTTGGGTCTGGCTTATTTCACTCAGCATAGCGTTTTCAAGGTTCACCTATGTTGTAGCCTGTATCAGAACTTCATTCCTTTTTATGGCTGAATAATATTCCATTGTATGTATGTGTGTGTGTGTGTATATATATATATATATATACATATATATATATATACACACACACCACATTTTGTTTATCCATTCACCTGCTGCTGGATATTTTGGTTGTTTCCACCTTTTGGCTATTGTGAATAATGTTGCAGTAAACATTGGTGTACAGCTATCTGCATTGCTACTTTTAAATCTTTTGAGCATATACCTAGAAGCTGTTGGATCATATGATCATTCTATGTTTAACTGTTTTGAAGAACCATCAAACCAGGATGATCTTTTAAAAGGCTAAATTAATCAATTCGCTCCCCTCCTTATAAACCTCCAGTGGCTCCCCATTGCACTTATATCAAAACCCAGGGCCTTTAGCTTAGTCTACAAGGCTCTACGTGTTTTGTTTTTTTTTGCTTAGTTCTCTGACCTCATCAGCTCCTTACTTATTCCTCTGTGGCTCTCTTTTGAGCACATCAAGCTTGTTGCCATCTTCCTCAGATACTGGCATAGCTCACTTCTTTACTTCAATAAGGTCTCTGCTTTAACATCACCTCTGAGATTCTTTCACTGATGACCACATCTAAAAAGGCACCCCCAACCTCTATCACTCTCCCCTTACTCTGCTTTATTTTCATAGCACTTAATATTTTATTAGTATTTCCTAACACTTACTATTTATTTCTCTATGTCTCCCCCACTAGAATGTAAGTTTCATGAGGACAGGGACTTGGTTATATTCACCACTGTATTCACAACACCTCATATGGTGCCTGGGACATAATCAAAACCCAAACCTAGTGCCATTGAGTCGATTCTGACTCACAGCAACCCTGTAGGGCAGGGTAGAACTGCCCCATCGAGCTTCCAAGGAGTGCCTGGTGGATTCGAACTGCCAGCCTTTTGGTTAGAAGCTGTAGCACTTAACCACTACACCAACAGGGTTTCCTGGGACGTAGTAGGAGCATAATATTATTTGTTGAATGAGTGGATAGATTAATGAATTTAGTCGGGTTAATGATACTTGTGAAGGTATAAAAATAAGTACTTGCAAAAAGATTCAGTTGCTATTCATTACCTAGATGCTTCTCATGAAGGTAACCCTCATTTCATATATCTTTAGGCTATATTTCAAACCTATATATTGAAACCTTTTAAAGGGAAAAATAATTTTAGATGGAAAAATACGTTTTGATGTCAATGTGTGTAGTAGTTTTTTCTTTGTGAATATGGTGATGTCTGTATAAACACATAGATGCAGTAGATTAAAACAGCTCAAACGAGTATATAATGTAAAATGAATCTTCTATCCTAGACCCCCAGTAGTACACCCTGAAAGATTACCACCATGATAGTTTACTGTATATCTTTTCAGTTATTTCCTGTAAGGAAGTTACTTAAAAAAAAGAAAAAAAATTTTTTTTCTTTTTTTTTTCAAGTATGGAAGTATGGGTGCATACTACATAGGGCTCTGAACCTTGCTTATTTCACCTTATATATTTCAAAAACTTTCATTCTTTTTAATAGTTATGTAGTATTTTGCAGAATGCCTTTATCTTATTCTTGTTTGGAGCTCTTTGTATAACCTACTGCCGTCGAGTCGATTCCGACTCATAGTGACCCTATGTATATGTGTGTGAATTTATATGTAGGAGAGAGCTTATTAGGAATGGAATTGCTGGATCAAAGGGATGTGCATTTGCGGTTTTAATAACTAATACTGGCAAGGTTTAATCACTGTTCTTTGCCACCAACAGTATATGAAACATTCTGTTTTCTATACCCATGTCAACACTGTATTTAATATTTTTTCATTTTTAATCCAATAAATCAAAATTTCACTGATTTTAATTTATGGGAAGAAAAAGGCCTGGAGATCTGCTTCCATTAATATTACAGCCAACAAAACACTATGGATCAGTTCTACTCCGTAACACATGGGGTCGCCATGAGTTAGAATTGATTCAGGGGCAACTAACAACATCAGAAACAAATTAGGAGTGAGAGTGAGCATCTTTTCATTCAAAGAAATTTGTATTTCTTTGGTGAAACCTTGCATTCAAATTCTTTACCCATTTTTAAAATGTGTTTGGTCTTGTTTCTTATTGACTTGTGAGAACTTTTTATAATTTGCAGAAATCAATCTTGTGTCAAGTGGTTTTTTTCTTTTTTCTTTTATGGCTTCTGGGTTTTGTGTCTTACACAGAAGGCATTCTTTACTCCGAGAATGTTATTTTTCTAAAATTCCTCTGCTTTAGTTCTTTTATGTTTTTATTTTTTATATTTAAATCTTTCGTCTGAATTTATTTTGAATAAAGAATTAGAAATTCTGCCTTGCTTTTTTTCCTCTCCTGAAGTCAGATGTCCTAACACCATTTATTGACTAAACTAGGATTTATCTACTGATTTGTGTAATTTCTCGACCATATTCTCTTATATTTATCCACTTGTCTAATTTTGTGCAGTTCCACTATTTTTTTTTACTAGAGCTTTGTAATATATTTTAATAAAAGGTTGCCTCTTCTTCAGGAATTTCCTGCCAAGTTTACCATGTTATTTTTCCATGTGAAGTTTAGAATCAGGGACTCAAAATAGTATTAACATTTTTATTGGTATTTCATTACATTTTTAAATTACTATTTAAATTGAGGGGAAATTGAGGTCTTTATAATACTGTTTCTTCCTATCCAAAAATAATGACTATCTTTTCATTCAAGTCTTCTTTTGGGTCTTTCAGTAATTTTCAGATTTTTCAAGATATTTCTCATCTGAGTTCTGCAGAGTTGTTGAGTTTCTAATATTTTGTCATTCATGTCACTTTTAGAAGTGAGTTCTTTCATTATATTCTCCAACTGATTGTATGTAGGGCTGTGATTTATTTTTTTAATAACAACTTTTAAACTAGACACCTTGCTACTTGAATTCTCTTCTTTCATCTTCTGTTACTTTTTTTTTTATTACAAACCATGATAATTTTCTCTCTTTTCTGATTTTTATGCCTTCTTTCTCTCTCTTCTCTAATAGCATTGGCTAGTACTTGCAAAATGATGTTAAATAAAATCAGTGATGGTAGGCATCTCTTCCTTGTTTCTGACTTTGATGCTACTGTTATTTCACCATTAACCATAATGTTCAAGACATTGACAGTGGGATCACTGGACATTTTTCATGAAGAATACACTACATATCTAGGTTTATTCTAGTCAGGAAATGGAGATACCAAGTACAGATCATTTGTTGCAGAAGAAAAATCAGAAATAGCTCAGGAATTCAAAAGGGTGGCATGAATCAAATGGAGGAACTTTTTCCCCCCTATAATGGAGTAGATGTGAATGTAAGGTGGAGAAAAGGGCTCTTGGCGAGGTAGAGAAGGCAAGGGTAAGTGTGGAAGCTGGGTTCCACAGTGACAGGATGCCTGAGATTTATATTCCAGAAAGCAAGGGTCATTTCTTTAAAGGCTTCATTGCAGATATTAACTGCCCCTCCAGCTATATAGGTAAAATCATTTCTATGGGGACAGTATCCATCTGAAGGCAAGGAAAGCACTGCAGAATTGATGGGAACAGTTTCCATGGGCAGTGGCTTTAAGGAGCTGGATTGGAACTGGTTTGACGTTGCCATGGCAACATAGATGTAGGCTGCATACATCATCTCGCCCAGGCTCCCCTGATCTAATAACCGAGACTAGCATTGTCTGAGCTCTGAAATGATGTGTGCTTTTCACAGACGGCACTGGATTTTTTTACCTTGAATTTTGTTTGTTTTTTAACCTCCCAAATAAATCTATTACCCTATCTTTTATTTTGGTTTCTGTAAAATCCAAACGATTGAAGAGAGAGAGATCAGGAAAGGATTTGTACTGTGTTAAACTCATCACCCCTATTTAAATACTTATTGCAAAGTGATTAAAGATTTGTCTGTGCCATGGCCCACAATTTCCCTGTTTTCAGGTTTCTCCATTTTGAAAGTGATTGGATCCTCATTTTACACGATAAGGCCTTCATAAAATCTGTGTGAATGTAGCTTCTTGAGGCTCTTTATTCTCATAGAAAATCACAGGGTATTTGGGAGTCTCTGCCTCCTAATGAGCCCTGTCTGTCATGCTTTGGGAAAGGAAGAGCTCTAGGTGCAAGGGAAGGAAGATTTTGCTAATACCTGCTTATACTTCTTGCCTCTACACACAGGCAGAAGAAAAACAGACTTTGGACACTAGGGCACTTGAGAGTCAGGTCCAGTGGCCCTTTTCAAGTTGGCTTCTCATCCCCTACAGCCCAATGAATATCATAAATACTTGCTGACTTCATAGGCCATCTCTCTGCTCCCCAGTTCTTCTATCGCTATAACCATCGGGGTATGGGAGCCAGCTCCTACTGGCTCACAAGGATTGACTGTGCGTGTCTCTTCCCAACTCAAGGTTCGGTGACATCACGTTGGTAGCTTGAATCACACTGGTAGTTTGAAATTGCCCGTGGTGGGAGTGTATATATGTTGCAGAAATTAAAAATCCAGGTTCCCACACCCCCAGTGGTTGCTAATCATTTACTGGCATGCCACTGTATAAAATCCTTTTATTTTTTCTTATCTTGGGGATGGGGGTTCCCCCAGAGGAGCCAACTTCTTCTATCCCCCTAGATTCCATGTGGCTATTAAATGATGGGAAATGAAAGAAAGAGCTATAACACATAGCACTCTTAGTTTTGACTAACCTGTGTTTCTTGGAACAAGATGAAATAAAAGGTCTAATATGAGATGTTCTCTTTTCATAATGAGAAAATAAAAAATACTTGGTTATAATATGTATTTTTATGGTGGCTACATTGTATTTGGTGACTTGCCTTCAAACATTTTCCTAACAAATCTTACCACCTTTACAAAAACCAATAACTAAGAAGAAATATTTTTGAAAGATGGTGGCAAAAAGCCTTTAAAATGATCTGTGGAGTTGACAATTGAGGTATATTTTTTTATTCTGTAAATAATCATTGAATTTTGTAGCGATGAGAGGGGGAGAATGCATACCGATGCATAGGCTAAGTAGAAAAAAGAGTTGATGAGTATAATCTAAGACGTATCTTTAATAGGCATCATATTCGTTTGTTTTTTTTTTATTATTGGAATCAACAGCCACAGTTGTTATATTAGAAAAGCTTTTCTTGACCACAAGTGTTTGCCTGTGCTTTATTTATGACTTGCTGAGCATTCAGAAATAACTATTTTCCTAACAGCATCTTATTTTTTATTTTCATATTGTGTATTTTCTAGCCTTTAAATGGTCCTGGAAGTTTCTTATCAGGGTCTTCTTCGCAATAAACTTGCAGACTGAAACATTAGCACTGCATTTATTCAGCATATTAGATGAAATTTGCATATAAGTAGATTTTTCTAAATGGCTTAAACCATCTCCCTTCTAATTGCAATACTTTTTAAAAAGATTTTTCTGAAATCCTTTTTAAAGGCTTAAATATTTTTCCTTATTTCTTAAACTATGAGTTTAAAATTTCCTTGCTCAGATAGGGCTATTTTCCTGTAATGCATAAACAATCATTTTTGTCAGCTTTTTAATTTATTTGGTTATAGCCTTAAACGCTAAACTGCAAAATGACCTTTGTTACTGGTGTGGTCATAGTACTGGCTCAGGTAGCCCTGCTCCCACCTTCTCTTTTATCTCCTGAGTAGAATTTATTATTGGCACTGAACCCCACTCACCAAACTCGTTTAGAGTTATTCATTAGATTTGATTTTATTAAGGCTCTAACTGAGGGCATGAGAAGTAAAATCCTTAGCTTTTGTTGTGGTCATTCATATCAGGCATTTGATTTGCTCATTTGGAATATGGAGACAGTGAAATCTATTTTAAATCTGCCTCCTTGAGAGCAGAATAGCTACATCAGTTATTTGGAATTTTTCTGCACAGGAGATTTGTTCCCTTCTTGACTAAAAAAAAAAAAAAACTAGTGAGAGTTTATTCAGGTTAGCTGGTGAGTCTTTTTGACCCTATCTTGGTTGTCTCTGACAACCATCTTGCTTTCTGGTATTACTTGACGTTCAGACTCATCTTGTACATTTCTTGCCCCAATCCTGGAATAGGTCAAGAGCCTTGGTTCAGTTCATGTGACTTGATTTTTTAGAAACCATAGTCTGGGAGTATTTATTGCTACTGAGTAGGTTATTTTTTTCTAGGTATTTTCACTGGACAAGACTAAGAAATATATATTTTTAAGGATAGAATATATCCAGAGATCATACTGATAATTCCAATCCATATATAGAACAACCGGGTTTTTATTTAACCTCATTGTTCTTATATCTGAGCACCCTTACTCTTATGTCAAAAATCCTGGTTCTCTAGCACACCAGCCTGATTTTGCTGTACCTCAGAATAACAATACTGATACTGATACCGTCACCATCTAAATGATTACTTTTTGTTTGTAGTTCTTTTTGTCTTTGAGGTACATATTTGAAAAAAAAAATTTTTTTTAAGGAGCTATCAAATTACTGGATTTTTAAAATCACTTCTCTGTGTAGTTATTCAGCCACCTGTTTGCATATTTAAATCTTGGATGTTTAGTATTTATATGTTAATATGTTCCTATATTTTGCTTTCCCTTTAGGATTGTCTGCTGCCAAACTCTTGGCCGAACATGAAGTTAACGTTTTGGTCTTAGAAGCCCGAGATCGAGTTGGAGGGAGAACATATACTGTGAGGGTAAGTGATTTTAATACTTCACATATACTATCTCACACAAACTAGAAGTGGCACGATTGAAAGGCACAGGGCTCGAGGAAATCTCAAGAGTTCATTCAGTTAAGCCACTGGCCCAACATAGCTCTAAACCACTCCAAGTAAGTGTCCATTTTCTTAAACAAGCACTCATTGTTGTGTGACAGTCTCTGACCTTCAGTAGTTTACATTCTAGTGAAGAAAATAAACAGGTAAACAAATAACTTTAATACAAAAAACCAAAATTCATTGCTGTCCAGTCGATTCAACTCATAGCTACCCTATAGGACAGAGTAGAACTGCCCCATAGGGTTTCCAAGGAGCAGCTGGTGGGTTCAAACTGCTGACCTTTTGGTTAGCAGCCATAGCTCATAACCACTGTGCCACCAGCGCTCCAAATTCCATATTAGAGGCCTAAATATATCTATATATAAAACCAAAACAAACCAAACCCAGTGCCGTCGAGTCAGTTCCGACTCATGGCGACCCAGTAGGACAGCGTAGAACTGCCCCATAGAGTTTGCAAGGAGTGCCTGGCGGATTCGAACTTGGTTAGCAGCCGTAGCATTTAACCACTATGCCACCAGGGTTTCCATATATATATATATATATATGTGTGTATGTGTATGTGTATGTGTATGTGTATGTGTATGTGTATGTGTATGTGTATGTGTATGTGTATGTGTATGTATATATAATTCCATATTAAAACAACAACAAAAAAAATCCAAACCCATTGCCATCGAGTTGATTCTGACTCATAGCGACCCTATATAATACAGGCCTAAATGAAGTATGCAGTGTTTCAGGTGGGATTACTGTTTGGCTGGAAGCACATACACGTATGTGTGTACACACACATATACACATGCACATACTTGCTGTGGGTTTCTTTTTTATTTATTCAAAGACACAGAACAGAAGTGAGCTGGCTACAGTAAGCAGGAGCAAATATAGCATGTTTTTGTGCAACTTTTTCTTCAGCCCTTATTCCCTAAGAAGTGTCCTACTGCCTAAAACATGCTTTGCTCAGGTAGAATCTAACTAGATATGAGAAAGAAGCCTAATTCTTGCCACATCATTACGTTTTTATACCTGGGTCTGTATCACCATTCTGGAAAAATGCATGCTAATGCTTGTTTACTGTTCTTCAAGGGACTGGTTGCAGGTGGTTGAATCTGTGGGAGCTGATTAAAGTACACAGGAAGAGGACGTAGGATGAGAAGGAAATAGAGCCAAAGATGGGAGTTGGGGGAACATGCTGATTTAAGGTTGGACATAGGCAGAGGGGCCAGAGAAGCAATAGATGCAGAGGAGGAGGGTGAGACTGGAACAGTGCTATGCAAGTCAGTGGAGGAAAGAGGAAAGGATGATTAACAAGTCAAATGACAGGCATTTGACATAGGATAAAAGCCCTTGTGTTTGGTGATTGGAAGATTAATGAGGCCTTTGCTAGAGCACTCAAATAGAGCGTTGAAGGCTGGGGAATTGGCAGTAAGGACAATACTAGACTCTTGAAGTGACTGAAAGGTGAGGAAGCATTTAACTAATTAGAAGATGTATTTTTTTATCAGACTAATAACTGAATGGCTTAAGCAATGATAACATCAATGGCTTAAGCAATATAAAGATTTAATTCGTTCACATAAGAAGAGTCTGGTGGTAGATAGTCCAGGCTGATTCAGGTGTTAGCTTTGTCATCAAGGTTTCTGGCTCTGTCTTCTGTTCTACCATTCTTTGCATGTTGGCTCATTGCCTGTGGTAACAAGATGGATGCTGCAACCCTAAGCATCAAATCCTTATTCAAGGCGGGAAGGAGAGTGAAGGGGCAGCACCAGTCCTACCTACAACAAAGCTTCTTTTGGCAGGAGACCCCAGCAGATGTTTGCTTTAGTCTCATGGGCCAGAATTGGGTCCCTTAGCTGCTAGGGACCTGGGAAAGCAAATATTTAACATTTCCAGCTGCATAATAGAAGCAGACACGTTGTTGTTGTTGTTGTTAGTTGCCGCAGAGTCGATTCCAACTCATGGTGATAGAAAAGGGAATATAAATGGATATTGGAATAGCTAACCAAAGACATCTGAACTAGAATATTGTACGAGTTCTTTGTGTCACACTGTGTCATGCTACCCTTCTGTCATTTGCTTCCTACCTTTTTAGATACATGAGCCTATTTTCATGTTGCTCAGCTCTAAGAGTGCACTATAGCCTTGCTACTCAAAGTGTGGTCTGCTGATTCTGACTATCTCCGAATCACCTGGGACCTTGTTAGAAATGAAGAATCTCAGGTCCCACCCCCAACCTGCTAAATCCAAACCTACATTCTGACAAGATCCTCAGGGGATTCACGTGCACATTAAAGTTTGAGAAGTGCTGCTCTATTGTATATGCTTGCTTCTTTGCTTTAAATTAATGTAAATCCAGATTCATTTTATTTGGAGAATGTCTGGTTACTTCCTCAAATGTGGTCCACTGGGAGTCTGTTGGTTTAGGGATTCCACTGGGGTTCTAGCCTCTATACTGGCCTAACACACTGTCTTACCTTTGGTAAGTGCTATTAGCACTTTACATCTCCGTTTCCTCATCTGGGCAATGAGATACAATCTAAATGTACTCGAAGCTCCCTTCCAACTTCAAATTTTAATTTAAGGCAATGTGTTATAGTACAAAAGAAGGGTTGCATATTCTGCCTGTATGACCTTGTTAGATAAGATTCTTCTGTCACTTTCTGAAAAATATTTCTTCATTTTGGAGATAGTTATTAAGTTGTCCCTTAGCCCTACTTTTCTTATCTTCAAAACCTTCTGGTTATTAAATAGGAGCATCTGTCATGTTGCAGATTTTCAATTAAGAACACGATTCTTGGTAAAGGGAAATGAAAATTCCAACATGCTTGTCCCCACCTATGCCATTGACCCAGGCTGCTTTTCCAGGCTGTATCATTTATATGTCAGAAACTATTGTTGTATACTGAGCATGATATTATATTCTTCCTGAAGTATGTGAGACAGGAATCTCTGCAATATTAAAGATTAGGACTTAGATTTATCAGATTTCAGATGAATAGATGTAGGGGAAAGGCTTTAAGGAGAAACAAAACTGGTATTTAATAAGAAACTGAATTGAATATTGTTTTAATTGTTCCCAATAGCATAATCAATTAGGATAATTTTGAGAGAAGATGCTATAAAAGCTGCTCTCAAAACCCACTGCCGACGAGTCGATTCAAGCTGCTGTAGATCTTTAAATATTAAAATGTCAAATTTGATACTTTCACTTGGCAGCTGTTCAGATCAAGCTTCTATTAGTTCATAAATTAGCTTCCCTATTTTTCCTAATGTGATTTCTTCATAATTCTTCAGGGCCAAATTAATAAAGTTGAAATGCCTGCATGGCCACCCCAGGGATGCTGTATTTGTTTCCTAATATAGTTAAGTGTTTATGTCTCTTCAAAGGCTGAGTCATAAGATCTAAATTAAGACCTGAAAGACTAAGGTGCGACATAGCAAAATATGGTATTATGGTTCTAGTGTCTTCATACTGAACCAAGGTACCTCTTTTAGAATGTTTCTGCTTTGTAAATAAACATTCAGTGAAATCCCTTACACTTTTTACCATATCGTTTAGGGTTATTCACTGTAAAGATAGTATCGGTGTTTAAAGACATCGTGTTTACAAACTACCAAGAGTCGTCTTGCTGTCTTGGTTAAAGCCTAGGCATTTATTGACATACTGACTCCAGTTTTGTTCTTTATAACTCAAAAAGGATGTTGGACACTAGAGAAGGTTTGGAGGACAACACCAATGGTTAGAAAAAGAGAAAGTAAGGATAATATGAGGGAAAGATTAAAGTCAAAGGAGCACTGCATTTCTGGTATCGCGGCAGAATAGAAACCGTGATTAGCTCCCAATTGAAATAAGTAAAATGCAGAATAAAATATATTGTGTTGACCTGACATGAAAGTTAGAAATTTGAAGATCTCCTGGATGTTTAACACACATATGAGACTTAACACATCCAAAATTGAGCTACTTATCTTTCCCATCAAGACTGCTGCTTCAGCAGCCTTCCCCATATCAGGGATCACAACTCCAAAAAGACTCAGTCATCTTCAGCATTCTTAGACCCCACATTTACTCTGTCAGCAAATTCTGTTAGCTCTGCCTTTGTAATTCATCTAGAATTCAACAATTCCCAGCACTTCTGCTACTACCCTGGTGGGAGCCACTATCATCTCTAAGCCAGATTACTGCATTAGCTTCCTAACTGACTCCCCTGCTTTCACAGTTGCTCCCTATAATCCATTCTTATCGTAGCAGCCAGAGTGAACCTTTCAAACCTAAGTCCGATCTTGACATTTCTCTTCTCAAAACCTTCAAAGGCACCCTTCTTCACCCAGAAAGCCAATGTTCTTACAATGTCCTGTGAGGCTTTGCATGAGCTGTCCCCTCATCCCCTTACCTCTCTAACCTCATCATCAATTCTCTTTTCCTTGCTCAATCTATTCTAGCCACGTTGACCTTCTTGCTATTTCTTGAACACACCACGCACACTTCTGCACTAGGTCTCCCTTCTGCCAAGGATGCTCTTCCCCCAAATATGCGTGTGGATAATTCCCTCACCTTCCTCAAGTCCTTATGCAAATATGTCACCTTTCCAAGAATTCCTACCTGTTCACTGTATTAAAAATTACAACCTGTTCCTCTCTTCCCAGCAATTGTAGTCCCCCTTATCCTGTTCTAGTTTTTTGTTTCATAGTAATTATCAACTTCAATGATATTATATCTAGTGTTCACTTTCTGTCATTCTCCACTGAATGTGGGATTCTTTCTCCTCAAGGAAAAGAGAAAAAGTTCCTCAAGGGCAGGGAGCTTTGTTTTGTTCAATGATATAACAAAAACTCCTTGAACAGTATGTGACACCCAGTAGGACCTGAAGATATATTTGTTGAATGAACAAATGAATCCTCAAAGCAAAGCAAAATCATGGAGCCAAATAAACAATAAAAGCGGTGGAAATGAAGATATAACTACTAATGCAATAAATAATAAGCAAATAAAAAGGATGTTATGAATAACTTTAATCCAATTATTTTGAAAACAAATATATGTGAAATGTATACATTACAAGAAAAATATAGGTTATCAAAACTAACACTGATTTAAGAAGAAATAGAAAATATGAGTAGTGCTTTAACCGCACAATAAATTGAATCTGTAGTAGAAGATCTTCCCCACAAGGAATACACCAAGCCTAGATACTCTACAGGTGTGTTCTACGTAATGTTCAAAGAATAGATGATACTATTTATATACAGACTCCTAGAAAATAGAAGAGAGTATGATCACTAACTACTGGGATTAGCAATACTAATGCAAAAAGCAGACAAGTAGAAGAACGGAAAATCATAGGCCAGTCTCAATCTCACTTACGAACACAGATATAAAAATCCTAAACTAATGTTAACAAAGAATATCCTGCAATAGAAAGATAGCAGGCCACGTTATCCCAGGAAGGTAAGATTCAACGATACTACAAACCAGACCCACTGCCATCAAGTTGATTCCAACTCATAGCAACCCTATAGGACAGAGAGAGTCGCTATGAGTCAGAATTGACTCGACGGCACTGGGTTGTTTTTTTTTTTTTTTTTAGGACAGAGTAGATCTACCCTATAGGGTTTCCAAGGCTGTAATCTTTAGGGAAGCAGACTGCCACATTTTTTTAGGACAGAGTAGATCTACCCTATAGGGTTTCCAAGGCTGTAATCTTTAGGGAAGCAGACTGCCACATTTTCTCCTGCACAGCAGTGGTAGGTTTGAACCACCAACCTTTTGGTTAGCAGCCAAGTGCTTTAACCATGTGCCACCAGGGCTCCTTCGATAATACTAGACACTTGATTTTCTGGAAATAACACATTAGGTAAGTTGTACCAACCCTCCTACTAACTCCAAAAGAATAGAGAAATTGCACTGTACACACACACGCACCTACACCTAAGCCTTCAAAATATCAGAGAGCTAATGAGGTAGCGAAGAATCACTGGGCCGATATCCAGGAGAGATGGAAATCCAGAGAATGTGAAACCTCCTTTTCTCCTGGGGGTGGAAAGGTGGGAGACACTGAAGAAGACCACTGAAGAAGCTGCTGAGAGGCTGAACAGTGCTTTTGATAGTCTTAAAAGCCAGGGTGACAAAAGGTCAAGTCCAGAGCCACCCTCCCCTCCAAGTGTGGTAAACTCCTTACGCCTTGCGTCGGGCTGTGTCATAGAAGTAAGGGTGAACTGGAAGAAGACAAGGCTACATGTGTACCTCAGCCCAGCTTCAAATCATCTCAGGTCTAAAAAAATGGAATAAGGTTATGTAGTATTGTTAGTGTGGCCAGGTGCTGGGCAGAAGCAAGCATGAATCCTCTCGGAGAAAGATAGTGTCATGTTAACACCCTAGGATTTAAACTATTTCTTTGTTTTTTGTTTGTTTTTTAATGCACTGAGTGGCATGCAATAAAAAATAATCAGACAAACTAGGAGAAAAGGCAACATGAATGAGAATATAAACAACAAAATAGAGACAGATCTATAGACATTATTACGAAAACATGGAGGAGTTGTACGTCACCAATATTCAATTTATTGATTAAATCATTAGGAAATGTGTTGATTTAAAAGCTGAAAGGTGTAGATCTACATTTAAGAAGGGGAAAGTAAGAGTTTTAGTTTATGAAAGATGGTTTGTATATTTATAAGTAATTTATTAGGTACATGAATCTTTTTGTACTCTTTTCCTATAATGCATTTTCCCTGGAAGTGTTTTAAAATAGGATAAAGAGCCCATCATTAAAAAAAAAAAAAGCAGACCCGTTGCCGTCCAATCAATTCAGAGTCATAGAGACCCAGTAGGACAGAGTAGAACTGCCCCATAGGGTTTGCAAGGAGCGACTGGTGGATTCGAACTGCCAACCTCTTGGTTAGCAGCTGAGCTCTTAACCACTGAGCCACCAAGACTCTGTCATAGTGGGTTGATTTAAGATTTCATCTACTGGACATGAGGAAATTAGGCCTAATTATCTCTGAGTGTTTCCTTTAACAGTAACTCAAAAGAAAAACATGTATAATAACTTAAATGCTTTGAAAAGGATCTAGACCACTGGATGTACTTTGGTTTTCTTTTCTGTTTTTTCATTTTATTGCTGAATCTGCCTCACTGATAACCATACAAATGGGGCTGCTTAGAGATGAGTGCCATATAGTGTCGTGCCCCAGTTCTTGAGTGGGGGAGAAAGAACTGCTATTTCAGTCATACTTTATAAAGCACATTTAAGTTTTTAAAAACTTTTTTTTAAAGACAAAGATTTTTTTTCAAGTTTTAATTAAAGTCTTCTGACCACTTCTTCTCTTTTGATAGAACGAGCATGTTAATTACGTAGATGTTGGCGGAGCATATGTGGGACCAACCCAGAACAGGATCTTACGGCTGTCTAAGGAACTGGGCTTGAAGACTTACAAAGTGAACGTCAGTGAACGCCTTGTTCAATATGTCAAGGTAAGCCTGGCTTTTTACTGAAGTGACCAGTGGGAGGATTTTAAGAAAACATTTAGTTTGGTTTTTAGTTCTTATTTTTTTCTCAAGACAATCATAAAATAGGCTCTTTGCTTTAAAGCGTGTCCTGTCTTTCTCTTCGTTTTCAAAAAAATCCCTGTGGACTGCTAGAATCACTGCAGAGAGTTTCAGCTTGGCCCACCTCTGCATCATCCACCCTCACCCCCACCCAAAGTCCAACTGGAATAGGGATGGGAGGCTCTCAGCTGCCTTCCCTCCCCTTCCTCATAACGGGAGTATGCGCATGCTAGCACACAGGCGTGTGCGGGCACACGCATGCACACACACACATACACTCTGGCCCCCAGCCCCAGGCGACCTCTCAGACATCTGTGAGGCAACTGTAAGGCCCCAAGGAACACAGTATTTGAGCCCACTTCTTTAGACTTTGAGCAGGTTATTCATTCTCCTCATTCTTACTTGGCATTCCTTTGAACACTGATAATTTCCTCTGCACTTGGCCTTGACTCATGGGAAGTCTAGATCAGTTATGTAGTTTCCTACTGTTTAAACAAGAGATTGTTTAAACTCTAGCTGTTGCTGTCAACCTAAGAAACAGCAGCTGTTGCCAGTGTTATTCTTTCTTATTGAAGCCAAACATAGAGCAGCTGGAGTCTGGAAATGGGCCTGGAGAAATCAAGTTTCCGAGCTGACATTGCAGTCCAGTTCCTGCAACTGGTGTCTCTAGGGCAGGGGCCATTTACACATTCTAATATCAGAATTTCCACATACCGCTTCTTAACGGCCACTTCTGCCCCTCAGCCCACCCCAGGCAATCATTGTGGCTTGGGAGTCTGCAAGGCCTTTCAGAGATACTTGTGCCCACTGATGCCCAATCAGAGGAAATGAAGCATCCTGGAAAACGCTAATACCAGGTGGTTTGGTATGCTTGGGAGGGTATGGAAGGGAGATAAATGTGGAAAAACAAACCAGGAGCCTTTAGAGAAACTCTGGCTTCAGAGGTCAAGGGAGGAACAAAGACAGTGTAAAGGAGTATTCAAAGTGTTTAGGAATGGTGACTTCAATAGGGCCACGATAAAAAAGGAAAGCAAACTTGCCTCTCCACTTTCTCTTTTCCACACGGCATGGTGTTGTGTCCCTGGACTGGTAAGTAAGAATAGTAATAATAGTAGCAGCTAAGATTTATTGAGCAGTTTTATGTGTGTTATCACATGGAGTGTAGGAAGAGAGACCGGATTTTTTGCCTCCAGTTACTTAATTGTATTGGCTACACATGCTGCTCCTGTGAGGCTGTGTCACTGACGGACTAGCAGGATGAGTGCTCCCCTAGGAGGAGCTGCGATGTTGGCTGGCAGGCACTGAGGCTCAGTAGTCATATTTGTGTGTCTTCTGAGTTTGTGCACACTGTAGTGTCGTTGTTTAGAACATAGTTGGTGCTGGAGAACACTTACCCACTGCCAAAGGGACATATGTATTCTCTGCCTGTATGGGCCTACCAACACCCCAAAAGAAAGGTGGAACAAAACAAGTCATGTAAATTTCACTTTCTAGTGCATTTACTGGGAAGCAAATGAGTATGATTATCCTGGGATTTGAGTAGACTCATGCTTATAATCCCTTCCTTCCTAAAAGTCAGATGTTGAGAGATTTTTATTTTACCTGGAGGCTAGCAATAAACAACTAAAGGCTTTTTATGATTACCAAAAAAAAACCCAAAACGTTGCCATCAAGTTGATTCTGACTCCTAGCGACCCTACGGACTCATTAAATCCTGACATCTATCTGCCCTGTTAGGCGTTATTATCCACATGTTACAGATGAGAAAATTGAAGTTGAGAGGTAGAGTGACTTGACAAGGGTATAAAAGTAGTAACAATTTGCCTAACCCCTGAATAAAAACTAGAAAACCAAGCCAATTGCCCTGGAGTCAGTTCTGACTCATGGCAACCCCAGGTGTTTCAGGATAGAGCTGAGCTCAATAGGATTTTCCATGGCTGTGAACTGTTGAAAGTAGATAACCAGGCTTTTCTTCTGAGAAGCTTCTGGGGGAGTTCAAACAACCAACCTTTGGGTTAATAGCTAAGCACTTAACCGTTTATGCCACCCAGGGACTCCAACCCCTGAGTAAAAAAATACACACTCTTAATTATCCCCATATACAGCCTAGGAAACGAAACTGAGGGTCCGAAACAGAAATGTGCTAGACCTCCAACATTTGTTTGGCTTAACCACATATATATTGTGTGATAATTCAGTTTCTTTTGCACTGAAGCCTGACTCATATTATGAGTAGATACAGTTATTGAAAGAGCACTTTTCACTTTCTTAATCTTTTCCGAATTTCATGTTCCTCTGGGTGGCGCAAATGCTTGAGCATTAGGCTACTAACCAAAAGGTTGGTGGTTTGAGTCCATCCAGAGGTACCTTGGAAGAAAGTCCTGGCAGTCTGTTTCTGAAACATCAGCCATTGAAAACCCTATGAAGCACAGTTCTACTCTGACTATATATGGGGTTGCCATGAGTCAGAATCATCTCAATGGCAACTAATTTTTTTTTTCTTTGAAAGGGAGAAACCGGAAGCCTGTAGGTATGTTCTCACACTAGGTGCCTTCTAGTCTCTCCCAGCTATGCCTGCTCTAAACATTGATGGTAAGGTGAGATTTTGAAAGTGGTGATGTTCAGAGTAGCCAGCTTTTGTGATGAATTCAACCCCTTCTTGTTTGTGATGAAGGCAAGATGGAGTTAAGATGAGAGAGTGCTGTGTGAGAACTTTGACATTGCCTGAAAGTTATCAACAGATGATGGCATGCTGCTCAGCCCTCCTGACAGTACCTTCTGAGTTAAGTGTCTTTAGCTGGGGCTTTCTGACACTGCTGGAATTTTCTGAGCTTCTCAGGGAATCCTGCTTTCTAGACATTTGGGTGATCATTCAGTACTTTGTTCTGCTTCAAGCATTAGTAGAGAATGAACTTGTGAAAAGACTTGAGGAAATGCTGTGTGGTACATCAGGTACCTAAGTAGGGAAAAGGAAGCGTTAAGTGTAGCATCCAGGATCACTTGCTTTGGTGATACTGCTGAGTCCCTCTCTCTAAGAGTAGGTCCACACCATCCCTAGTAGTACTGTTCCTAAGAAAAAGCATAGCTTCCAGCTTTCCTGAGAGGAGACCTACTCAACTTCTAGCCTATTTTTCTTTCACAAAAATACAAATATGGCTGAACTGCTCATAACCTACTGGAGAAAGGCATCCCATGGCATTGAACTTGGTAGCCCAAGGCTCCTTTCTTAACCTCTGGAACCTTTGCCATTGCTTGACCACGAATATCACACTGGTAATAATAATAAATCATAATTATGGAACACAGGATGTGGCAGGCTTGGTCCCTTTCTTCCCCTGCACTTTGGACAATAAATAACACGTTTATATCATGACCACAGTTGTTCATCCCTCAGGGTCAGCACCATTCCTTTAGTAATGATGATGATAGCTATCCTTTACTGAGCTCCTGTTACATTCCAGGGAAACCCTAGTGGCATAGTGGTTAAGTGCTATGGCTGCTAACCAAAAGGTAGGCAGTTTGAATCCACCAGGCGCTCCTTGGAAACTCTTATCGGGCAGCTCTACTCTGACCTGTAGGTCACTATGAGTCAGAATTGACTCGATGGCAGCAGGGTTTTTTTTTTTTTCTAACACCATGGCCTTCACCTCCATTAGCTCATTTAACCCTCATAAGAGACCCTACAAGACAGAACCTCACAGTAAGTAAGGGTTAGAGGCCAAGTAACCTGCCTAGGCTAGTAAGGCCACTGAGCTGGAATTCAGGTCAAGGCCTTTCCACTTTTCCGTGCTGTTTGTTGCTGTGCCCAATTCCAGTGCTGGGGACTTTGGTGCAGCTGTGGACTCTAGGAGGCTCTTACAGCTGTTGCTTGTCCTGGTCCCCTTTGGGGCTTTCTTCTTAGGGTATCCTCTGTCCCTGTGTGCAGTGCTGGAGATCATTTCATTTTGTCCTTTTTTCTGCAAGCCTGAAAGAGCAGTGTAATTACGTGCTATAATGTGATCACTGTGTCTTGGTTATTGTGTTATGGATGTAGTAACTGTACAACTGCCATTTAAGTACCCGATGATGAATGTTTAAGCTTTATTTTAAATTTTAGTACTTACAAATAACCGCTTAAGATGCTAAACATTATCCTTTTCATTATATTTCATTAAAGTATGATCTCCTGTAAGGAAAAGATGGAGAATAAACCACCCTCTCACATTAAACCACCCTCTCACACACTTTACCCTTCCAAAGAACACATATTTTCACCCAAGGTAAGACAACAAGGTTAAGGCAAAAAAGTAGTGGGTCAGTTAGAGGTTAGTTTACCTGAATGAGTGCCTCAGTTTTGCTAGTGTGTCTGATAAATCATGTCATTTCTGTAATGAGAAATACTCAGTGTAGTGAATGTTTTATGATGGCTAAGAAACCGTAGAGGCATTGGTGATTCAGTGGTAGGATTCTCCCTTTTCATGCGGGAGCCCTGGGTTAGATTACCAGTCAACACACCTCATGTGCAGCCACCACCCGTCTGTCAGTGGAGGCTTGTGTGTTGCTATGATGCTGAACATGTTTCAGCAGAGCTTCCTGACTAAGACATACTAGGAAGAAAGGCCTGGCAATCTATTTCCAAAAATCAGCCAGTGAAAACTCTGTGGATCACAGCTGTCTGATCTGCAGCTGATCATGGGGGTGGGGAAGAACCTAACAGCCTTTGTTTTGTTGTGCATGGGGTCCCTGTGCGTTGGGGGCCAGCTTAACAAGAGCTAACAGCAACTACAACAGGAAACTGTAAAGGAGGGAGGCCAGAATAAAGCGGGAAGATAGATATTCAGTTAAACAAATATTCCAGGCAAGACTACTAATAACTGTTAGTAAAACATTTGAAATATATATATACATCTTATTTAAAAATATCTCAACACTCGCCATTCTATCCATTTCAAGGAAAATACACTCCAAAATGATAGTATATTGTGTTAATAATGCACATTGCCTTTGTGACACTCTTTGCATTGTCTAGTGTCAACCCTGACTTCCGTAACCTAATACAGTGCGTTCTTTTCTGTAAATAATACTGAAATGAACTGTGCAAATCACCAGCAGGTTGCCATTGTTTTGTTAAACCATGCTGTGTTCTTTGTGATCCAGACTGCCCCAGTTCTCAAGTTTTTCAAATTGTTTCTTCTGTCAGCAGTCAGTAGTGCATCTAATTTCATTTTTCTAGGCTTGGCATAGTGCTTAAGCGCTCAGCTCCTAACCAATAATGGTCAGCAGTTCGAACCCACCAGCCTTTCCAAGGGAGAAAGATGTGGCAGTCTGCTTCTGTAAAGATTTACAGCCTTGGAAACCCCGTATAGAGTAGCAATGAGTCAGAATTGACTCAATGGCAATGAGTTTTGGCTTAGGATTTCTTTTAATATTCACCAAAGAACTGTTCTTTACCTTTGCTAGATTGTGTTTATAATGCACATTTTGACATGGCAATATGGAATTACAAACCTGAGCCTCTTAGCCAAGCCCTGGGGGTACACTTTTAGTGGTGTTTCCCATCCCATCCCTTCTCCAAGAGAGTACTGCCTGTCTGCTTCTTTCATAGACAGTTTACAATATTATGCTAAATTCATTCATCTGTTAAATAAGTATTTCCTGAGCATTTACTGTATACCAGATATTATTCCATACTAGAGATAGAGTGGTAAATAAATGGTTAAAGTTTCTATTCTCATGGAGCTTACAATCTAAAGGCAGAAGACAGGTCAACAACGGCAATAAATAATATTATGCTTCATAGATCTTGTGAATAGAATCCTCATTCTAATTCTGGTTTAGTCATTCCTGGCTGTTCTTATAGAATAGGCCTTTGGTTTTACAGCAAACAAGTTTTACAAATGTTGTGAATTTGATGTGGCTTCATTTGGGAGATTATATTGGGTCTGTGAAATTAATATAATTTAATCATGTTTGTCCTTAACCTAAAAGGTGGATTTTAAGTGCTACCAGCTAGATATATTTAAAACATTCTCTTCATCAATTCTTTTCCTTGGGGTGGTGTAGGGGATGCAAATGGACTTGAATGCTTGTTGGACTGATTTATATGTTGCATCGGTAAATAAGATGATCCATCATTAAATTTGTTTTATGAGTGAGTTTCATTGCGTTTTAGAGACTTCTTGTTAAATCTTGTAGCGGCATCTTGGAGAGGAAGGAGGAAATGCTTGATTCTTTTTTTTTTTTGCTATTCATGGGTTCCGCCAGATTGTAATAAATAATGCAGGTAGGGTGAGGGGTGTGGAGAAGGAGGACACTGCCAGAGATGGAGCAAGGCATTTCCCAGGAGCTGCTTTTGAAGGAGAAATATACATATTCATGTATTCTCACTTTCTCCGTTTTTCACATACTCTCTAAATAAAAATAGAAAGGAGAAATATATGCCACATGTTTGTTTTCAGAGAAAGGCATGATAAGGATTTATTTAAAAGAACATAGGCTTTCCTGATAGTAACAGCTAAGCAACCAATTTTTCCTAGTGTTGGTTCCTTTCTTCCCACAGCCATTTACTCCATGTTTCTATGCCAACGGGTGAAATCAGAGGCTTTTCAGAATACGTTTTTGGAATACTAAGTAAGCTTTGTTGTTGTTGCTAAGAGGTGACCTTTATTTTAGCTAGTAGGCCATGTTGAAAACAGGGGATGTATTTGTTGTTTGTGTTGCTGCTTGCCAGCTGACCCCTTTTTTATAATCAATTATTTCTTTTGGATAGGGAAATTTGTTTATTTTTAGGCTTATTTTAACACCTTTTCCATACCAACTCATGAAAGGCATTTACTTTGTTTTCTGTGAAAGTTGTATTTTCACTTTCAACCCCTCTCAGTAGGAAACTCAGGAACTCAAAGGTGCCAAGCCCCTGTGGGGATGTTGTGTGTAGTGTCTCTTATCCCTGTTCTTTAAGCACCTAAGTGCATCCCTTCCTAACTCCATGCTGTTAATGTTGCTTGCCATCCGTAGTACGCCTATACATGTTTTACCTCATTTGAGCTTCCCAATTATGAGATAATGAGCATTATTTTCCCATTTTACAGATGAGAAAACTGAGGCTCAGAGAGTTTAGGAGCCAAAGTGAGGCTTTCCAGCTCAGAGCCCAGTATTGTCTGGGTTACAACCATGGGGAGAAACTCAACTTTTGAATCTCCTCTTCTTCTTTGTTTCAAACTTTCGCATTCCAATCCCCGGTAATATCAATGCACCTTGATTGCATGTTTGATCAATTTCAGACTGCAGAAGTTGGTAAAAATCTTCAATTTCTTCATCTTTGGTTGGTGCATACATTTGAATAATAATTGTATTAACTGGTCTTCCTTGTAGGCATATGGATATTGTCCTATCACTGACAGCATTTAAAACTTCAGGATAGGTCTTGAAATGTTCTTTTTGACGATGAATGCAACACCATTCCTCTTCAAGTTGTCATTCCTGGCATAGTAGACCATATGATTGTCTGATTCAAAATGACCAATAGCAGTCCATTTCAGCTCACTAATGTCTAGGATATTGATGTTTATGCATTCCATTTCATTTTTGACAATTTCCAATTTTTCTTGATTCATACTTCCTACATTCCACGTTCTGATTATTAACGGATGTTTGCAGCTCTTTCTTCTCATTTTGAGTTGTGCCACATCAGCAGATGAAGGTTCTGAAAGCTTGACTCCGTCCATGTCATCAAGGTCGACTCTACTTTGAATAGGCAGCTCTACCCCAGTCGTATTTTGAGTACCTTCCAACCCGGGGGGCCCATCTTCTGGCACTATATCAGACAGTGTTCCGCTGCTATTCATAAGGTTTTCACTGGCTAATTTTTTTCGAAGTAGATTGCCAGGTTCTTCTTCCTAGTCTGTCTTAGTCTAGAAGCCCAGCTGAAACCTGCCCACCCTGGGTGACCCTGCTGGTATTTGAAATATCAGTGGCATAACTTCCAGCATCACAGCCACACACAAGCAACCACAGTATGACAAACTTACAGGGGAGTGGTGGGCTTATCTTATAGGTCCAACAAGAAAGAATGATGTGGGAGCAATAAACTCTCATCTCCTGTCAATAGTCTGCTATTATGAATATTGGTAGATTTTTTTTAAAGATGTGGTTTCTCAAAAGGACTTTAGTATTTTGGGCACAATTCCAAGGACATCGTGTTCTGCTTCACATCAACAATTTCTGCAGTATCAAAGGCACTGTCATTTAAAGATTAGAGAATGGGCCATTTGGGAAGGGTTAGGTTTCAGGGTATAGGCACACAATGAACTCGACCTTTATTCAGATTCCTTATGCTTTTCTTTTTTAAGAGCTGCAGGCATGTGGGAGTATTTCTAGAGCTCCTGCTTGCTGACAGGTGGTTTAGGATTGAGAACTTGCCGAAACCTTTGTGAGGAAACTGTAGAATCGCATTTAAGAGACTGAGAGAGTCCTGGTCTCAAGCAGTTCTCATTCAGCCTAGGGACATTAGGAATTCACACTCACACAAAGTAGTCCTGAGTTGTCTAGCCTAGAAGTAAGCCATGGAGGAAATAAGATCTTCTGGGTGCTTGTGAGGAAGGAATAGGTCATGTAGGTGCCTGTCTTAGTTTCCTAGGGCTGCTGTAACAAAGCGCCACAAACTGGGTGGTTTATAAAAAGAGAAATTCGCCTTGCAGTTCTGGAGGCTAGGAGTCCAAAACCAGGGTATCAGCTGTTTTGATTCCTTCTGAGGGCTCTCAGGGAGAATGTGTTCTATGCTGCTCTCCTGGCTTCTGGTGAGGGCCAGAGATCCTTGGCATTCCTTGACTTGTAGATCACTCTATGGTCACATGACCATCCTCCCTCTGTGTCTCTTCTCTTTTATAAGGAAACCACTCAGATTGGATTAGCACCTACCCTACTCTAATATGACCTCATATTAACTGATAACACCTTCAAAGACCCTATTTCCAAACATGGCCACTTTCACAGGTACCTGGGGTTAGGCTTTCAACATATCTTTTGGGGGGTATACTATTCAATCCATAATAGTGCCAGTTCCCCACATCCATACATTTTTTTTCCAGCAGTTTTAGGTTTTCTGTGGAATGAGAGCAGAGAAGCCAGAAAATAAGGGTGAAAGGAATTAATGAGATCCCTTTATCTATTTGGTACCTCTGTCAGTAGGAAAAAAAATGTGAGAGCAGGTCTTTGTGGTCTTCTTTTAAAATATTCTATGACTTATATTCCTAAAAAGCTTGTCAGCTCTCCTGTCTCCCTGAACTCTTTACTTCTCCTTCCCCTCTGTGTGTTTATCAAGGCCCAGATCATTAGAACGTTACATGAAATCATAGGTCTTTAGGACATTATATGAAGTCATACTCAGGTTGGCATTTTCCTGTGAAGAACTGCATTAGGGAATATGAGACACATATTGTTGAATTACATTTATAATACTTTTCTCAATGTCCCCAACTTTTAATAAGATAATTTTTTCGATGCAAATAATACTTTTGTATGAGACCATTAGTTGAGTAAAAACACATTTTACAGAGAAAAATGTAGATTTTTTTTCAGATTTCAGTGAAGAATTATAACAAGAACGAGCTGTTTTAAAAGGTTGCCACTGAGCTATTACTTAAGCCTAGCCTCTCCCTTCTCCATAGCTGTTTTTGTGTTCTGTGTAAACTGTCTCTGCCCATTTCAGAACAGAACAGTTTTAGCATTTTCCAAAGTTGGTCATGTTTCCCCAGCAGTCATCTCATACCCCGGCACGTCTTAAGTCTATTTTTACTCCTTAGAAACATAAAAAGATGCATGTGAAAGATGTATAAGTTTCACATTTCAAAGTTTTCTTTGTTTTAGTTGGAGAGTTTAAGATGATCTCTAAAACAAACACATCTCAGCATCCTGCCAGCCCTATAAAAGGCAGGAAAGCTTAATGTTTAAAAGCAACGGCTTTTAGAGCAGGATATTTTTGTTCTACTATTTACTAGCTGGTGTCCCCGGGCTTTAGTTTGCTCATTTATAAAACAGGAGTAATAACAGTGCTTGCCTCCACAGGGTTGGAGTGAGCATTACATGAGATAATGCATATGAAGAACTTAGACCAGTGCCAGGCATGGAGCAAGATCTCAGTGAATGGTAGTGATAATGGTGGTGATTGATGGTAGTGGTGATGATGATAAAGGATTTGGAGTCTTGAACAGTTGTATTAGAGCATAGCGTTTTCAGATGAGAAATCAGATCACATAATCTGCCAAGGTTATTTGAATTTGCTACTGTGGGAGGGAAAATGACTTCTTTGTCACTTAATGGCTCCCATAGATTCTTACTGTGTAGGCGTGGGTGTGTGTGTGCACATTCATACATGCTGTTATGTCATGTGTCCCTGGCTTGATGGTCAGGAGTTTTGCTTTAGCCCCTCTCCCCCAACCCCCTTTTTTTAATCCAACATGACTCTTAATATTATGCAGTGCTCACAGTAGAGTAAGCTTTCTACACATATTTATTCAATTAAGAAATCAAATTTTCATGCAAAATTATATTAGTAGATTTACTAGATGTTTATAAGACCTTTTAAAGGTTTACAAAGAAGTTTTATTTTTAAAGCAAAGGAATTAAATTAGCAAATAAGGCCTTAGAAACTACCTAGACCTGGTCTCTTTTCCTAAGGATTCACCCACCACCCCTACCCCTGCTTTTGCTTAGCACAGTGCCTGTTACACAACTGAAATGAAGTAAGTGCTCACTAATAATTAGCTGTCTATGAGTTAGAGTTCTTAGTATCAAGCAACATAAATCAGCTTGGGCTAAGAAGAGGAAAATTATTGAAAGGATGTCAGAGAGCCCACAGAATTGACGTGAGGCTGAAGGACCATACTTAAGAATGGACAGAGACTAGGAGAGCTCTGAGCAGCTAGGGGCAAGAATCACAGCCATGGCCTTTGTAGCAGGAAGAAGCTGCTCACCATGCTGCCACCAGGAAGAGGAGCTCACAGTCATCTTTCTTCTATCCTTGGGTGACCCACTTCTGGGTTAGAGTTTTCTGAGAATGTGTGATTGGCCAAGCTCAGATCACAGGCTCACAGCCTGGCTGTACCAGTAGCTGAAGTGGGGGAAGAGGGGTAGGAGGATTTGGTTGGCCCCTCACCTTCTGTAATGGGAGATGGTACCCAGAAACATCCTACCTACATGGCTGTACAAAGAGGAGGAGGAAAGGCAGTTTCCCCAAAAGAACCAGGATACCACTAAGAAAGGGCGATGGATGCTGGGGAGTCAAAAATGGCAAATATCCATTGTTCTGTGTTTCTAATATTTTTATTTCTGGCATAGTCCGTAGTCTAGCCAGTCTTTATTTAGCCAGTGTGAACTTTAAAACACAGTCACAGATGTTCCACTTTGCCATTCATGTCCTGTATGTGGTCTAAAGATAGTCCTCTACATTATCATCTTGCTTTCTCCTGGGAACATTCTTCAGAGAGATTCGATAGGAACTCAGGAGTTGAGAATATTGTAGCATCTGTATTAGATACTAGGATGACCTACCTTTATTCTTTTTCTAAGTAGAGGTAAGTTCAAAGCTATTATTTCCTCTAAATTAAAAGGGACTAACTTTTTTTTTTTAACTGCAGTTCAGATCCACCAAGTGCTGCTTTGAAACGCTATGAGACAGCTCTACTCTGTCCTATAGGGTCACTATGAGTCAGATTCAACTCAACAGCAATGGGTGTGGCATGGTATAACATGACACTGGGGAAATTCTGCTAATCTTACTGAAATTTAGGGCATGTATAAATAAAATATTTTCACTTTCCCTCAGAAGTGATGCCTCTGACACAGTAGAAGATCCTGTTACTTTGAAAATCTTTGGTTGGTTGGCTTTTGGTTTTAGAATGCCATCCAAATTTAAACTGTTGTCCATTTCAGTGTATTCCCATTGCTTTTATGTTCTAGGGGAAAACTTATCCATTTCGGGGTGCCTTTCCTCCAGTGTGGAACCCGATTGCATATCTGGATTACAACAATCTGTGGCGGACAATGGATAACATGGGGAAGGAGGTAAAATGCGTATTCAGCTTGCACATGACCCGTTACTGAAATAACAGTAACAGCTGCTTAATATGCTTCTACAGTGGAGGGAATATTGCTGTGGGCATTGATATATGTCATTTCTTATGCTCACAACAATTCTGCAAGTATTACCACTTTGCAGATAAGGAAAATGAAGTGCCAAGAGGTTATGTAATTTACCCAAAACCACACAGTAATGGAACTGGGATTCAAAATCATATATCTATTTGATACAAATGTGTGTGTGCTTCACCTGCATACCATTTAGAATTTATGTGAAGTATTTTCGCCAGGTATTTGTACTTACAGTCTTCTTATCCATGCATGATTGTACTTAGATAGAAAAAGAGAGGAAGACTTGCTTTTCCAAAGCTTTTTTACTTAGTTTCAGTCTCTATAATGTTGCTGTCTTTAACTTGAATCAGGGACCTAAAATAGGGGTTAGCTTTTAAAATAATAATCAATGTCATTAATATTATTTTTTATTTATATATAAGTATGTAGACATTTTATATAATTACATAATAAGTATTATTATTGGCAACAGTTTTAAGGTATAGAACCCAGGGAGCTACCCTCCCCCACCATCTATAAATAGAAGTCCATGCCAATCACACTTTCCAACATAGACACATAGAAACTGGTTTTCAGAGGTTCTCATGAGGGCCTCTCTGAGGGGCAGTGGACGGTCATCACACATGAATGCGGGACCTTCTTTCTCTGCAGATTCCAGCTGATGCACCCTGGGATGCCCCACACGCCGAAAAGTGGGACAAGATGACAATGAAAGATCTCATCGATAAAATCTGCTGGACAAAGTAGACGGGGCTATTTAAAGTTTACTTTTTGTCTTCCTTTCCTATCATATCTGTATTGAGCTGTAGTGTTCGTCTTAGTAACTTATAAGAAAAAAAGGGAAAACTTAATGCTCTTGTAGTTAGTAACAACTTTGAAGGCACTGTAGATACTTAAGAGGAGGTTTGAGCATAAAATGGATCTGTCTGCAACTTAGAAATAAAAGTAGGTGAATGAAGTAGAACTTTCAATGAAAGGGTTATATGATCTGCAATAAAATGAGTAATTGTATACTCATAAAAACATCAGCTATAGAAACAGTTTAGAAAGAGATTTAAAAAGTAATTCTAGATAGATGTAGAAAAATACGAAATTGGAGGAAAGCTAGTCTGTATTAATTTAAAAATGTAAACTACATGATGTTTTAAATTAGAATCCATGTTATTAGTTTAGTTACTTACAGTTTATTCATTGAGTCAGCATGTATTTCTTTTGTGCCTGCTATATGCAGGCACTGAGGGCCAGTGGTGAACTTGTTGGGCATGGCCCCCTCTTTCATGCAATTGATATTCTTCTAGCAGGTGAGACTGATGTTGAACACATAATTAACTAATGCTAGGATATTGCCCGCAACAAGGGGAACCCGACCTGGTGTGCATAAAGGAAGGTTCCCTTGACAAAGCCATCATTACGTTGAAACCTAAAGAGTTAGAGTTAGTCAACTAAGCACTAAGGCACAGTGGCTGGGGAAGACAGGGAAGGGCGGATGGTGTGGGAGGGTGATACCTTCCAGGCAGAGAGAACTTTATTCTCTCTGCCTGGAATAGGGTACAGCTTATACAAACGCCCTGAAATAGGAAGGAAATTGGCATGTTTTAGCGACTGAATGGACGGTATACTTGCACCACAGAAATGATGTGAGCAAGTGGTGTAAGGGGAGGCTGGAGGATTGGGCAGAAGGTGCAAGATTTATTGGCCACATCTAAGATATTGACCTTTTTCCATAGGAAGCCACTGAAGGATTTTAAGCGGAGGACTGATGAGTTTTGCACTTTGAAAAGACGTCTTTGGTTGTAGTGTGGAGAAGGATACAAGAGGGGATGTAGGATGACCAGTTAGGAGCCATCATTGTTGCAGTGCAGATGAGGCACAGTAGTAGCCTGAACTCAGGGCAATGGAGATGGAGAGGAGAGTATGAGTGTTAAAATGAGTGGGAGTAAATATCCCGAATGACCACAGACAACCATATTGCTCTCTTAGACTGCACTGGGAATAGCAGATTTGGAGGTAGCCCATAACTTCTTAAAAGCAAGGGAAAACTGTATTATCTCCAAGAGTTAAAAAATGCATTCCTTCAGAAACTGAGCCCATGAGCTTTTTTCAAAGGCAATAGAAATACTCTAAACGTATAAACTTGTGTTTCTAAAACATATGATCCTGTTAAGCATGTATGTATTTGTGCCTGACTTCCCATTCTTGTTCTGTGAACAGGACGGCTAGGCAGTTTGCTTATCTCTTCGTGAACATCAATGTGACCTCCGAGCCCCATGAAGTCTCTGCCTTGTGGTTCTTGTGGTACGTGAAGCAGTGCGGGGGCACCACTCGAATCTTCTCGATTACCAACGGGGGCCAGGTACGAAGTGTTCATGCTGAAATTCTAACTTAATTTGTAATCTTGCCCTCACCCCAAGCAGTACTTTAATAATTGCTTCAGTATTTTGAAACACAAATAATTAACAGCTTGAAATGCTCTCAAAAAACCTTTCTGAAAAAAAAAAAAAGCTTTATCAATTCATTTTCTTGAAAATAAGTTTACAGCTAAAGAATGTTTGATTTAGAATTAATTAGGTTTTGGGAATTAAGTTATTTACTTTAGGTAGTACGTAATAAGTTAGCCTATTTATGTAGGGGAAGCTCAATTCCTAAAATAAACCAATTCCCTCTAAATTCTAGTACTTTTAAGATTATTACATTTAAGGCATCTCTGTTTCAGATATAAGGCTTTTGTCCCATTTTTTTTTTCTCAGAGTTATTCTTTTAGGTTATCTGTTGTAGAATGGAAGTAATTGGCCTTCCTTCTAATTCACACTTAAATGAATTAACCACTCTTTCAATAGTTGATTCTATATTTTGGATTTGTAACTTTTACTGCCACTTGCTTTTATGTGGCTTCCATACCACTTCCATTACTAATGATTGAGCTCATTTGGTCAGCAAAGCCAGTGGACTTTGGCTGGACACCCAGCAAAGCAACAGTGAAGCCAGAATCCTAATTTCCCGATTTGCCAGATTCTGAAATTCTTTGTTTTGAGGCTGTCCCTTACCCAGAGAGAGTGGGTGTATCTTTTCTAGGAGTATTTTGTCTGCGTGGGATAAGATTTAATTAGTAGCAGTTTATTTACGCTCTGCTTTGTTCTCTGTATCCCGGAATTCCAAGTGTATATAATGCAAGGTCTAAAGTCTCCACTAAGTGGACTCACTATTCCTTTCCTTAGGAGATCTCCAGAAGCCCCCCAGTTGTTCTTGTGGCCCCAAGGTTTATTGGCCATTTGGCCCTTACCCAAATGCAGGACAGTTGCATTCTCTTTATTGTGCCTGTACTTACAGGCAGAAATTCTACATTGTACCTTTTAACTTATAGTTTACTTTCTGAGGCATCTTGACTGGTATTTGGTATTTGTAGCCTTCATTTGGAGTCCTTGAGTGGCAAAACAGTTATGCACTCAACTATTAACTGAAAGGTTAGTGGTTCAAACCCATCCAGAGGCACCTCAGAAGAAAGGCCTGGCAATCTGCTTCCAAAAGATGACAGCCTTGAAAACCCCATGGAGCACATATGGGGGTCACCATGAGTTGGAATTGATTCAATGGCTACTGGGCTTTTTTGTTTTTATCCTTTATTCAGAGTGGCTGGAATACTTCCAGCCAAAACCTACTTGACCTTTTGGAAAGCACAGTTCAGATTACAAATCTCAAACCATTATCATATCTTTATAAATAATTTGGATTTACCTTTTAATAATTTTATTCAACAAACACTAGACACAAGGGGGTAGTCAATGAACAAGATAGAAATAATTCATGGTCTTTCCACTATACCAAAATCTAAAGTAACTCTTGGAAAACATAGGTCACATTGTAAATTAAATGATTCTAGTTTCTTGAGGAAGAACAAATGGTGAATTTAAGTTTGAACTGTTTTAGGAATGATTTTATGAAGAACCTTGATGGTGTCATTAAAACAATAACCAGTAATAAAGGTATCTTCTCATGCAAGGTTGTCAGGGGAGCATGATTGTGGTACCTACTTGTCAAATGTTGGGATGTGCCTCAGTCTATCTACATGCTTTCCTTACCTTTCAAAAAATCTTCTACAACAGGCTAAAAATATTCCCCCATTCTTCCAAAATGCACTGTATTAAGGCCCTACCTTCTTAGATTAATTTGGAACTGTATCCATGGTGAGTGTAGCAGATCACAGTGGGGCAGAGCACTCATGGTCTTAGAGGACTACTCAAGAGAACCAATTCACAGTATCTGAAGGGACAAGCAGGCACTTAGCCTTCACTCCTCTGCCTCTGCAGTGAAACTCCTAGACATTTTTGTACAAGAGTACTTGAGATCTGAGATTCCTTTCTAGAACATCATTTGGTGATGACTAGTAGAGTCGACTCTCCCTGAGAACACCCTGAACTGTTATCTTAGAGTAGCATTGTGTATAATATGGTACTGTCTCCATCTTTACCTTCCTAGACAACCATAGCCCATGGCTATGAGAAGATAAGGATAGTCAGAAACTGCATCCCCTGGGAGAAGTGCAGCACTCTCCCTTTTCACAGGCCTCCCTCCATGCACCACACTCCTGGGCATTCAAAGCGCAAGGCTTGTTGCTATTGTCATTTGGTTAGGTGCCACTGGCAATGGTATAGGTGAACTTTTCCTCTGGTTCTATAATTTTATAAACTAGCGATGGCTTTTCATTGCTGGAAGCCATGCAGAGAATGATAATTGAAGTGCCTTGGCCAACTCTGCCTCTGTACTAATGAAGAATCCAACAGTTAAGTTTGCAGAGAGTGGAGGTGCCTTTCTGGAGATTGTTCTGAGCAGTGGCAAATATTATGATTTTCCTTTCTTGGGCTTCAATAAATTTACTTTCCTTCTTGCCTCCTCCTGTAGGAACGGAAGTTTGTGGGCGGATCTGGTCAGGTGAGCGAGCGGATAATGGATCTTCTTGGGGAACGAGTGAAGCTGAGGTGCCCTGTCAGCTCTATTGACCAGTCGGGCGAAAATATCATCGTAGAGACGTTAAATCATGAAGTCTACGAGGTAACTTAATTTAGTTAAAAGTATATATTGAATAGGCATTGTGTCTTCTAACAGCTTTTAACCAAATAGAATCCAAGCAGTGGCAGAATTACTGCTGGCCTGTTTCTGACTCAGTCTTCCAGTTATCACCCTCAGTTGACTTGCCATGTTCTGTTTTGTTTACCGACAGTTGTCTCATCTTGTATGTTATTGCTGCTCCGCGTCATTCCAAATGATAAGAATATTTCAGCCCTTCTTCAAAGACTCACAGTTTGAAGTGTTTTTTTTTTTTTGTGTGTGTGTCTGTGTATTTTAGTGCAGATACGTAATTAGTGCCATCCCGCCACCCTTGACTTCTAAGATCCACTTCAGACCGGAACTTCCATCAGAAAGAAACCAATTAATTCAGCGTCTTCCGATGGGGTCTATCATTAAGTGCATGATGTATTACAGGGAAGCCTTTTGGAAGAAGAAGGGTAGGCTGCTCTTGTTCATATTTAAACTGTATTACATGCAGGAAACACACTCTTTAAGAACATTGTGTCAAGCACTGAAAAGAAAAAGATAAGTGTTTTCAAATTGGTAAAGAGAAAGGGTCAGAAATCTTAGTCCGTTGATTTCCTCATAACTCCTTGCAACACAAAATGATCCCAAGACCACATGTTGGCAATGGGGAGAAGGAAGAGATCACCCCTACCGCAGGGCCTCCATTACCCTGGCTCCTCACTTACGTCCTGCCACTTACTCTTCATGAACAAAGTGAGACAAAGGGGCACAGTGGAAATAGAAAAAAAGTCTTTTCATGTAAAATGGTGACAGTAATACCTACTGTGCAGAGTGTTACAAGCAGTAAATGAGACAAAGACTGGGACATAGTAGACTCTCAGGATACAGGGGATACTGTTAATAAGCCTTCTGTTCATGTTCACGGGATTCCTTCCTACCACACATTCCATGGGTGGAGGCAATTCCCTTTGACATATCCCCTCTCTTTTCCCATGTATTCCAGAACTCGAGAGCCATCGTATCATTTTTCTCATGTATTGGTCATCAGCCCTTTATGTAAAGATCACAGACATGGATCATTTTCCATGTGTGTGGGTGAATAGACATCCTTGTATAATGAGTGTGTGCTTAATAGGAAATAACTTTTGGGTTGGAGGAAAAAGTTTAAGATTTGCCTTCTTCATAGCAAAATTGTGTGTGTGTGTGTGTGTGTTTACCCTTAAATCTCTGAAGAGGTTGGTCTCATTCTACTATTGATTTTCTCCTGGCTAAGATTACTGTGGCTGCATGATCATTGAAGATGAAGAAGCCCCAATATCAATAACCCTGGATGACACCAAACCAGATGGATCGCTGCCTGCCATCATGGGGTATGTGAGAATTGGGCACTTTGCATTTTCCAAATTATGTTGGGGTACTGGTGTGGGTGCTGGCAGAGAATACTTTTTTGGCATCAAGCTAAAGCAATGACACAACAACCTTATAAAATATATCATATTTTCATGTACTAAAGTGCAGTAATGTTTTATATGTGACACAGGAATCCTAGGAAACTTTACTAAAATGAACACCATTTCCCCCCATAAACTTACATGTCGAGGATAGAGTAAAAAAGCATCTAGACAGGCAGTATCGTAGACAACCCTGCTTAGAGGCAGAATGTCCACAATCATTCTGGAATGAGAACTGACTGTTTTATCCTGTAAAACCTTCAGAATTTAGGGTTTCTAGGCTTTATCCTTTTCTCCATTGCAAACATCTGCTAAATAGCAAATGGTAGATCCACTGAGAGATAAGATGGATGGCTGGTTAGGAGTCACACTTCTAAGTCAAGCCAGGCCTGAGTGGATGGCACTTTTTCCATTAGGTCACTATGCAGCTCTCCTTGACCAGCATTGCGTTCCTTCCCCTCTGTCTGAAGTGCAGGCTGGTCTAGGGCATAGTTCTGTTTATGGAGGGGGAGAGCTCTATCCCTTTCCTCCCATCTCTGTCCTTTGGGGATTAGGGATCCATAGAAGGAAGTGAGACCGTCACAAAAGAATTGCTAAGCAGTGACACAGCCTCCCAGTTGCCCTGCCTTTTTAGCCCCCCTCAAAAACCATACAAATAAAGGGGCTATTTGTTCTCCATAACGCCACAAAAGAGCACAGCTTCTGTAGCAGGCAAGTGACTTGAGGCGGTCAGTAGTTTTTTCCTCCACCCCTGGGAAATGCATACCTCATGTCTTTTTCAGGGGCAGAGGGTAAGTTGAGCTCATGAGCATTGAATTACTGAAGGAAAATTACAAGCACAAAGTAGCAGACCCATGTCTCAAGGGACTTACAAAGCAGCTGTGACACTGCTATGCTAACAAGACATTCTGTAACCACGTCTCTAGCTATAAAATGTAGGAAATAACACCAGCCTGCCTGCAAAGACTTACAACATAATGACCATAGAAACAACACATCCTTTTCACCTCTAAACCCATTGGGCAAGAAAGGATACAGGTTGCTTTGGCATTTTGACACCACCTACTTTATGCCAAAGGGAAGCAGGAGATTGAGGTTTAAGTTTTCAGAAAATATCAGTCAAGACCAATGTAACTATGGATGGAAGAACATTGATGTTCTTCTTGTCCTGGGAATTAGATAATAGTGGTACCTGCCTTTCTGTTCTTTGTTTGGCTTTATAACTAGGACATTGTATAGCAGAACCCTTCCAGATAGATATTAATGGCATTATTTAGGTAGTTCCTAGAAGGAGCCCTGGTGGCACAGTGGTTAAGAGCTCGGCTGCTAACCCCCACCCCTCCCCCAAAAAAGCTCAGCAGTTCGAATCCACCAGCTGCTCCTTGGAAACCTTATGAGGCAGTCTACTCTGTCCTGTAGGGTCACTATGAGTCAGAATCAACTCAGTGGCAATGCTTTTTTTTTTTTTTGGTAGAAAGAAATATTCTTATCTATTTTATATGGACAAATGCCTCCACCCTGCTCTTTGCTCTTTATGAAAGCCTTGAAGATAAAAAAAAAAAAAATAGGGATGGTAATTGCCCAGCACTGTGTTTGTGATAACCAGCACCTTTTGGAAACTGTAAAGGACCTTGTACTTTAGAACTGTAACATGTACCCAACACAAAAGCCAGTGTGTGAATTTCCTCAATAAAACACCAAAGATAGTTAAAGAATATTTGTCCATATAGTTACATAAAAGAGGTTATATCATTTGTGATTTGAGATTTGACAGAAATAGCCAGACTTTTGAAAAAGGAGCTGTAAAAACCATGCAAGATGAGTTGACTAAAAAGGTTTCCAGATGAAGTATTTTAGTCTTTCATCATATGTTCGTTTTCATTTAAACACTGAATAAATCTAAAATTAGTAATTCTTGCAAAAACCAAAATTTGACTAAAATCGTTAATAGCAAGCTGTAACATATGTTATATTAGGCAAAATTATGAGTATATCCCATAAAGTTCAGTAATTCAGAATTTCTTAAATCAGTAATCTGCAGCTTCCTCTGAAATACTGTTCTCTGGATTAGCACACATACCTTTTGTATCTTTGCCTCCCAGGATTCTTTCAAATAGTAGTCCTAAAGGAATTACCAATTGAATTGAGGAACAGTTAATTGGGGCAGGAAGGGAAGTATCCATTTTCAGCCCTTGTATTTTAAGTCCTGATGTACTTGTCTTTCTTGCCTAAAACAAAATTAATACAATTTTAAAACTTTTTTTTGATGGAAAACAATTTCATTGTCTGTTAGCTTATTTGGATTTTTTGAAAGCTTTCTAGTAACAGTATAATTAAGGACTTCATGTCACTATTCAATTCTTTAAAATATACATGCAATTAGTGATATCAGTGTAGAAGAGTCTCTGAAACTTCCTTTTGAATGTAGAGTAGCTAAAGCAAATGGAAAAAATGATGATGTAAAAAAGAGCCGAAGAAAAGATTTCAAAGGGTGGCTCAGGAAGACAAAGTAAAGTATTATAATGAACTGTGCAGAGACCTGGAGTTAGAAAACCAAAAGGGAAAGAACACTGTCAGCATTTCTCAAGCTGAAAGAACTGAAGAAAAAAAAAATTCAAACTTCTAGTTGCAATATTGAAGGAATTGATGGCAAAATATTGAACAGCACAGGAAGCATCATAAGAAGATGGAAAGAATGCACAGAGTCACTGTACCAAAAAGAATAGTCAACTTTCAACCATTTCAGGAGAGTAAATAAGAATAACCTCTGACTACTCAAAACCATGCAGGCAAGAAGGCAATGGGATGACATATATAAAGCCCTGAAGGAAAAAAATTTCTTGCCAAGAATTATATACCCAACAAAACTGTCTCTCATATATGATGGCAAAATTAGAGCATTTCCAGATAAACAGAAGTTTAGGGGATTTGTAAAAACCAAACCAAAATTACAAGAAACACTAAAGAGAGTCCTCTGATTAGACAATCAATAACATCAGATAACAACCCAAGACTAGAACACAGGACAGAACAAGCAGATACCAGCCCAGACAGGGAAGTAAAAAAAATAAAGCTAAAACACTGAAAATAGGGAAACAGAGAAGTTGATATGTAAAAGATGACAACATTAAAACAAAAAAAGGAACTAAATAATGTACTCACAGAACTTTTATATAGAGAGGAAGTCAAGGTGTTATAAAGAAATAAAAGATTGGCTTAAACTTAGAAAAATAGAGGTAAATACTAAGGTAACCACAAAGGAAACTAACAATCCTACACATCAAAAGAAAAAAGAAAAAATAAAGACTCAGCAAATATAAAATCAACAACGATGAAAATACATAAAGAAAAATGACTCAGCACAGAAAATTAAGTGGAACAAAGAAACCATCAACAGCATGCACACACACACAAAACATTAGAATGATAGCACTAAACTCATACCTATTAATAATTATGCTGAATGTAAATGGACTAAATGCACCAATAAAGAGACAGAGAGTGGCAGAATGGATTAAAAAACACAATCCTTCTATACGTTGCTTACAAGAGACATGCCTTAGACTCAAAGACACAAACAAAAACTCAAAGAATGGAAATATGTATATATCAAGGAAACAATAAAAAAAAGAGCAGGAGTGGCAATATTAATCTCTGACAAAATAGACTTTAAGGCAAAATCCACCACAAAGGATAAGGAAGGACACTATATAATGGTTAGAGGGTCAGTACTCCAGGAGGACATAACCATAATAAATATTTACACACCCAGCGACAGGGCTCCAAAATACATAAACTCTAAAAGCATTGAAGAGAGAGATAGACAGCTCCACAATAATAGTGAGAGACTTCAGTATACTACTTTCAGTGAAGGACAGAACATCCAAAATGAAGAACACCAAAGACGCAAGGAAAATGTTAGCCCAAGAGACAAAAGGTCCACATAAACCAGAGACTCCATCAGCCTGAGACTGGAAGAACTAGATGGTGCCTGGCTACCACCAGTGACTGCCTTGTCAAGGAACACAACAGAGAGTCCCTGACAGAGCAGGAAAAAAGTGTGTTGCAGAATTAAAATTCACATAAAAAGACCAGACTTAATTGTCTGACTGTGACCAGAGGAACCCCAGAAGACATGACCCCCTGGACTCTCTGTTAATCTAGACTAAAACCATTCCAGAAGTCAACTCTTCAGACAAAGACTAGACTGGACTATAAAACATAGTAGTCGTAAAGAATGTACTTCTTAGTTCAAGTAGATATATGAGACTAAATGGGCAGCTCCTGTCCAGAGGTGGGATGAGAAGGCAGAGAGGGACAGGAGCTGGTTGAATGGACACAGAAAAGGCTGGGTGGAAAAGGGGAGTGTGCTGTCACATTTATATGGATTGCAGCTAGGATTATATAACAATATGTATATAAATTTTGTATGAGAAATTAACTTGAGCTGTAAACTTTCACCTAAAGCACAATGAAAAAAACAGGGGAGTGGATATCAGAGGATGTATTGCGTTGGGCAAATCTGCCGCAGAAGACCTCTCTAAAATATTAGGAAGCAAAGATGTCACCTTGAAGACTAAGGTGTGCCTGACCCAAGCCATGATATTTTCAATTGTCTCATATGCATGCAAAAGCTGGACAGTGAATAAGGAAGACCGAAGAAGAATTGACGCCTCTGAAGTATGGCGTTGGTGGAGAATATTGAATATACCATGGACTGCCAGAAGAAAGAACAAATCTGTCTTGGAAGAAGTACAACCAGAATATTCCTTAGAAGTGAGGATGGCAAGACTTCACCTCGAGTACTTTGGACTTGTTATCAGAAGGGACCAGTCCCTGGGAAGGACATCATGTTTGGTAAAGTAGAGGGTTAGCAAAAAAGAGGAAGACCCTCAACAAGATGGATTGACACAGTGGCTGCAACAATGAGCCCAGGCATAACAACATTTGTGAGGATGGTGCAGGACCGGGTAGCGTTTTCATTCTATTGTAAAAAAAAAAAAACCCCACTGCTGTCGAGTCAATTCCGACTCATAGCGACCCTATAGGACAGAGTAGAACTGCCCCATAGAGTTTCCAAGGAGCGCCTGGCGGATTTGAACTGCTGACCTCTTGGTTAGCAGCCGTGGCACTCTTTTGTACACAGGGTTTTTATGAGTCGGAACCAACTCAGTGCCACCTATCAACAACGAGAATGTTTGATTACAAGATGCCGACAGATTATAATGGAGTTGTACTGACTTAACTCAATTTCCGGACTGTGTTTAGTCACTTTCCCAGGAAATGGACTTGAGGTGGAGATTAGGGTGCAGGAGGTTTATTGGGGAGTGCTCACAGATTCACCACCTGTGAGAGAGAGAAAGGGGAGCAGGATTGGCCAGAGGGAGAAAGTTAAACTGCATTGTTGTCCCAACAAAGTCTCAGCAGTCCATGAGGGGGTGTGGAACTAGGATGACCCTTCAGAGTTGTCCTTAACTGAGGCAAGGGGATGGGCCTTTGTACCCACCCCACCCCAGGGCCAATCACTGGGTGAGGACTACTCCTGGGAAAGGGTGGGACCTTGAACAAAGCAGATCTCTGCCACAAATGCAATTGCCAGGAAAGAATTCAGCTTTCAGCTAAGGGACCCGATTCGATTGCCTTTGTCCTGAATGGGCATCTGAGTGGCACACCCTGGCATCCACTGTAGGCGTGCACTTACATTTGTTTTCCAGCTTTTATCAAGTATCTGGCAGAAGGCAAATAATGCAGCATCCAACATTTGGTTTCCTACTGTATGCCAAAAACTGTGGTAAACTTTGGGGATAAAATATAGACTTAAGAGGTGACTTGCCATTTCAGAGCCTTTTGGACACAGAGGCAGACTGAAGACAGCATGGATTTGCTCACAGAGAGGGAAATACTGGGAGGGCCCGAAGAGAGTTCATTAATGCTGAGTAGGTGGAGGCAAGAACACTTCAGAGACAAAGGGGGACTCTTACGATGTGCGGCTATAAACTGACAATTCAAATGTAACCTCTCTCCTCAGCTTTATCCTTGCCCGAAAATCTCATCGATTCGCTAAACTCCATAAAGAAATAAGGTAAGAATTTACATCTGAAAAACATATAAAGGGTTGGCTTGACATTATGTTAATTGCACTAACAGCAGTATAATAAAAAATAATTTTTTTTGAAAAAGCAAGTAATTCATTAAAAAAAAAAATTCTCAAAATCCCAACAAAATACCCTTTTTGTATTTGCTATGACCCCCTTGACCCAGTCCTTGCTCTATACACACATTAATTTTCCATATTTGTGTTCATTCTACAATATAGAGGTCAGGTTTCCCTGTAAGATGGATGGAGAAAATTCATAGAAAACATTAACTGTGGAAAGAGTTTTAGAGACCAAGTCCTGATCCCCTTGCAAGGCCATTATGCCTTTTCAAAGGTTCTCTGACATGTATTGTGTGCTAAGCATATCCATCTGTATGTGTTTTAACTGTAGCAACTTGTGCACGTAAAAGTAATCCCCACTGATTATCTGGGACCCATCACTGATGTCCGCTTTCCTGAAAGCTTCCTAGTATAAAACAGTTATTTTAGAACTGTGCCATTCTTCTCTTTCTTTTTCCCTTTTTTTCTTTCTGCCTTGCTGAATTTGTTTTGTTTTGCCCTGGAATTCTTTGCTCAAATAAAATCTTACCTAGAAGGGCAAGCCTTTTAATATCAGAGTCGTTTGACTGTTGGGGGAGGCCTCTGGGAATTTCCAGGCCTTCTTTTTTTTTTTCTTACTTTAGGAAAAAAAAAAAACTCGTTGCTCTCGAGTCAATTCCAACTCATAGCGATCCTATAGGAGAGAGTAGAACTGCCCCATAGGGTTTCCAAGGAGCAGTTGGTGCATTTGAACTGCTGACCTTTTGGTTAGCAGCTGAGCTCTTAACCACTGTGCCACCAGGGCTCTTCCCATTTTAGAAAAAAAATCCTTTGCTAGCTAACCTTTGAAGAGGACTAATACACAAAAGAGTCCCTGGTGGTGCAAACTGTTAACGCACTTGGCTACTAACAGAAAGGTGGAAGGTTCAAACCCATCCCAAAGCACCTTCGAAGAAGGGCCTACTTTCAAAAAGTGATCTACCTTAAAAAAATCAACCATTAAAAATCCTATGGAGCACAGTTTTACTCTGACACACTGGGATCACCATGAGTTGGGGTCAACTTGAAGGCAACTGGTTTTTAGTACACACAAATGCCTACTTATTTCTAACAGGTTCTAAGCAGAGTAAATTAAACAGCAAATGTATTAGCAAGCTCTTGCTTTGAAAAAGTTACTTTGATGATTTTGCAAGTCAGGAAAAGACTACGGAAGAGTTCCCACATTTGTACACAGATTTGTTTATTTGAGCCACCATGAGACTTGATGTCAGGAAGGGAACTATTTTAATGTCCACCTACTCACTCAATAGAGGGGAAGTTTGGGGTCCAGTGACAGGAAGTGGTTTGTCCAAGGATCCACAGCTGGCTTGGGACAAAGCCAGGAGTCACCTCTCATGCATACTCTTTAATTAACACCGCTTTAAGCTTGACATTTTCTCTTAGATTTCCTGTCCCTCCCCCCTTTTTTAGTAAAATAAACAGCACCCTAGATGTAGACACTGGTTGTTTCTACACAGTGGCTGAACTTCTCACAATTCCTTAGAACTCTCAGCATGTCATTGACTAGAGTAGCAGTTCCCAGAACTGACTGCATCAAAATCTTCCAAAAAATGTTTTGAAAATATATTTTTCTGTAGATTATGGGATGGGACCTGAATATATGTATTTTTTAATAAGCTTTTAAGGTAATTATGATAAGCTTCAGATTTAGAGACCAGGATAAATTCAACTGCAAGATGATTTGCATGGTGATGTCTTTTGGCCAGTGTTCAAATTATGTTATTTTTAGGGCCAAATTAATCAATCAGTATATTGCTCCAACAACCTTCTCTTAAAAATCTCTTCCAAAACTTAGACTTTAAAGGGAGGAAAGTAAGGGGAAAATAATTTCCTGATGTATTTGTGCAGACATGCCCTTGACTCATCTAATAATATGAAATACAGTAAATACTGACATATTTCTATTGCAATTGGTTTTATCATTTATGAATGAAAAATTAACTACAGTGTAGTTAAGTGTGAATTGGATTTTAGGTTTACTTTGTTTTAATAAGTATAAAGGTATGAAAATCAGCTAAGCACCATTAAATTTTTCAGACTAATGATTAATACTTTTATTTTCTTATTGACACAAAACGTCTGAATTATTCCTTCTAACACCCATGTGAAGTAGGTAAGAATGAGTCATCTCTTCATAGTGTAGGAAAAAGAGTACCATACTAGGCTAAAGATTGATTTTGATTTAACAAATATTTATTGCACACCTACTATGGGCAGGATACTCAGAAGAGTAGAACCTTGACCCTGCTAAATTAGCTGAACAATGTCAGATGAATCTCTTCAGCTCACAGAGCCTTAGTTTCCTCATCTCTGAAGTGTCTTGGATTAGATAGAGACAAACAGACACAGACAGCAGTCTTGAAATTTCTTCCAGTTCTTTCTTTCCTTTATGATTTTTTAACTGTAGCATAAACAGCTCTTTGAAGGAAATTAAACTTTTCCTGACTGTTCTGGAATCTAAATACCCACCTAAAAATGTTGCGTGACATCATATCAGGAATAGCATTTGTCTCTCCCTTAAAACCTTCCATGATAAAATGGTAGCAGTAAGCAACATTTTATAATTTCATTTCCTCCTCCTGACTTAATGTTCTATAGGCATAAGAAGTTCTGGGAGTTATGTAAATGGTGTAAGTGAGGATTTGGGTAAATTTATAAGGTTTTTATTTTGTTCCATATTATTCAGAGAAATTGGGGATATGTTTTAAAAACCTCTTTCTAAGGTAATTGTCAATGTAAAATTTTATCTTTTTTAATGTACTTCTTCTGTTACTACTAAGCCTGACCCTGCTCTCACACACACACACATATTTTTGGCCACTTGTCTCTTCAGCTTTTATGCTTGTTTACAGATTTAAATTAAACCCTTTGCCATATTTCTTAGCAAATATGTTTCCAGTTGGTTATTAGCCTTTATCAAATATTTTGGAGCACTTTCAATATTTAAACTATATGAAGAATAAAGAAGGTAAATATGAAAAGTACATGTGGATCTGTGTGAACCTGTTCAAACAAATCTTGAAATAATAAAATTTTTTTTATAGAACCATTAATTTCTAAAATGGGTGATTTTAGTAAGTTAGAACTTTTTTATTTAGCCAAGAGTAGTTATCCCAACTCCCCCAACCCTGATTCAACTAGACTTAAATAAAACTCATAACACACGGACACACACACACAAAAGAGTGGTTGTGAGTTTAAAATGTATCTTGTTTCAAAAAGGGCTTAGATAAATTAAGCTACTAATGTTTAAGACCTAATATGTGCCCTGTTCTGTGCTAGTCATTTAAATAACGAATTAGGAGGGGAACCAAAGACTGTGTTTAAGGTAACATCACAGAACGCATTGTACCCACCCGCCTAATGCCCTTTGGAGTACCGTGCTTTATAGACCATGCTACCATGTGCAAGGTTACTAGACGGGTATTGACCATAGTCCTTTCCTAGCATGGCATATCTTACACTATGCTTAAAAGATTAAATGAGCTTTACATGTTCATATATATCTAGAACCCAGTGTAGGGTTGTTAGAAGACCCCCACCTTCATACTTAACTGTCAGAAACCAAACCCATTGCCTTCGAATGGATTCCAACTCATAGCAACCCTATAGGACAGAGTAGAACTTCCCCATAGGGCTTCCTAGGTGGGCCTCGTGGATTTGAACTGCCCACCGTTTGGTTAGCAGCTGTAGATCTTAACCACTGCACCACCAGTGCTCAAAAATAGAAATTTCTGAATTCTACAGATTCCAGAAAAGTGACTTAGAATCACTTCCTAAAACTAAGTTTGATTTAATCTCATTTTCCCCATTTTAATCTCAGATATCTCATTGATTAGTGAGAGAGGCATAGTGTAAAAAAAAAATGTGTTAAATCTTCAAATCAAATGACTGCATTAAAGAGGGTTAATTTGAGTGCAGAAATTAGTGGAACTGTATGTTTTGTGTAGCTACAGAAGGCCATTGATTTTAATTTTTCCTTAATAAATTTGGCTGTGTGGCAGGAGCCCCGGAGCTGACTGTATTTATTCTATACCCACCAGTTATTACTTCCTTAGCATTTATTTTTTGTTGTTCTTTCTCATAGGAAAAGGAAAATCTGTGAGCTCTATGCCAAAGTACTGGGATCCCAAGAAGCTTTACAAGTAAGCTTTGCAAACACAGCAGGTTCTGCTGTGTTTACTCTAAGTGGTAAAGCAAGACAGTCTGGTTTCTTGACTGTCTTATGAAGAGGGTATAAAGGGACATGCTTAACTTGAAGGATTAACTACAGCTATTGCAAAAGGCTTTTAAAAGCTGATGACATGCATCGAATTTCTGATAAAGGGGTTCCTTTGGGCTGTAATGTTCACTGGATAACCTGCAGCCAATTGTAGTTAGTGCCTGGAGCTGCAGGTATTATCTTAAGTTTGGGTAAAATAGGTTCCCTGGAACAGAGATTCTGCCCTCTGGTCGGTGTCAACTGGCTGCTACAAAATAAAATTCCAGATATATCATCATTTGTTAGTGAAGGCACAATAGTATATACCTAAACAAAATAGGCAGAATCTAGATTCTCTTCCCATACTAATTTTTTCCTTCTGTAGACTCGGTTCACAACTCATTTAAGGAATTTCAGTGCTTGAGTCCACTACTAAAAGGAATTATGAGAATGAAATTATTTCTAAATGCCCTGTCAGGGCATTATCTGTGAATTTTACAAATAATAAACCTTCAAAGTGTGTTAGAGAAATCAAAGAAGATTCTCTTATGTCGCATTTTTCATCTTGTCCACTTTTTAGCAGGATTCCCATCATTCATTTTTACTGCTTAGAGAAGTGATTGTGAAAAAAACGTTTCTCAGACAAGTGTGCTTAACATCTCTTTCCTCCCTCCCACCATTTGCTCAGCAGTAGTGCCTGAGTAGATGGGGATGTATATTTTGTTATTTGTTGATGGGGCTTCCTGTAGGTTTAGGTATAACCCCCCCCCAAAAAAAACCCGTTGCTGTCAAGTTGATTCCAAGACCTTAAAATCCATATAAAGATGTCCTTTCTTCCAGATAATGGAATACTCCATGTGTACCAGATTGAGAAAAACAAAATTGTACATCTCTTATCACTTGGTACCTCACAAAAGGCCATTACTTGGCGCTATCATGTTTCCCCTCAAATGAGTTCAGGGACTTCTTCTTTTTTTGTAGTGTGAACTTTTTACTAAAGTAAAATGCACAAAAGCCTTCCTTGTTGACTGGCAGCATTTCAGCTTTTTTTCCCTTTGGAATTTTCTCCCCACTCAACTGCAGCCCGTGCACTATGAAGAGAAGAACTGGTGTGAGGAGCAGTACTCTGGGGGCTGCTATACAGCTTACTTCCCCCCTGGGATCATGACTCAATATGGAAGGTACTGTCAAAATACTACACTGATTAACAAAAGCCATGAACCATATTTAAAAGATAATCAAAGTTCAGTGAAATAGTAGTCATCATTCTTATTTCTATTATAAATAGTAGTCATCATTCCTATTTCTAATATCTTTCATAGTTTGTATATCAGTGGATGTCCATAGATACTTAAGTATGTACTTATTGTCAGTACCTATAACAATAGCTGAACACTGGAGAGGATTTGAGACGTCAGCAGTACATGTGAAAAGGAAGCAGCCTGCAGTGTCCACCAAGGGGCCTTCTTGAGCTCAACTAGACATAAATCTCACCTAACTACTTGGTACCAGTCTACTCAGAAGGATATAGTATAAAGACATCTTGTGAACAGAGCAGCAACAAATGTTCCTCTTCAGTGGGAGGAGACCTCACTGTATACAGTTAAAGTGTGAGGGAATGAAATCCACACAGGGGGCAGGGGAGGTCCACCTTGATTTAGAAGCCCCATCACCCTTCGGAGCCATTACCTCTTGTAGCAGTCTCATAGGCATAGCATCCAGTGTCCCTACAAGGGACATACCCAGTTACAAGAGTCACCACACTCAGGGAAGCCCCCAAAAGATGCCCTCATGCCAGGTATTTACATTTACATCTTTTACAGACCTCCCAGCCCAGATGCAATTTATCAATGGGGGCAGGAGCTCATTTTTAGCATTAGCAATGTTGCATAGTAACATAGATACAATATACCTTTATCAGATTTCCAGAGGAGAAAAGCTAGAAAGTTACCTCAAGGTCAAATTTGTCCACAGAGAAGGAAGACAAGGAACTTGACGGCAGTGGGTTTTTCCTTATATTAGCTTTTTAAAGATCCTTTTTTCTTAATTGAGTCAAATAGCCTTTGGTAGTGATAACAGGATTGATTTATTGGTTTAGCTCTAGAATCAAAGTAGAAGTCTAAAAGATATGACTAGGATCAGCAATAGATGAAAGTAAGAATTCCTGAATTGGAAAAAGGGGTGACCATGGGTTTAGGTGAAGGCCTTTGGGGTGGGAGTATACATCTTGGGAGATTTCATAAAAGTGACTGCAGACATGGCAGGAGGCAAATCTGAGAAGGTAGGAGGGGACAGTTGCCCACTCAGCCCAGCCCTTTCTTGGTTCTCTTTGCCAAGACCTCTTTGTAAGAAGACAATTCCCCTGTCCTCATCCAGTCCCCAGATAAGTTTATGGAAGCTAACAATATAGAGGCTATTTTTAAGGAGACAGACCCATATAACCCCTCAGGTCTCTCCTCTGCCAGAAATGACAATTCATCTCCCCTTTTTCCCCACCCCCACTCCAGGTACTCCTGACACTGGGAGGGCCTGCAGGGTTGGGATCTGCAGTCAGATGTGATCTTGTGATGGACGAGGCTCTCGTCAAGGCAGGCATGACACAGCGTAGGGAGCAGAATGGACCTCAGACAGGAAGCACACAGCAAATAAATCTGATTATAGATTCAGTGCATGTGCTTATATTACAATTTGGCTGGCTTGAAAAAGGTCAGCATCACCTTTAGTGATTGATGATCTGACAGCTTGAGTCCATCTGGCTTGAAAGTTCAGATCCTGGGATGCAGGCCCAGGAAACAGGAAGTAGCTTTTCACCTTCAGCTGAACTTTGCGGGTGGTTTTTAAACAATTTGAGTTTCCATGTCTTCTGTGGGATAAACAAAAGCAGTGATTAACTCATTCACCCTGAGCACCTTCCCAGGGAACTCAGTGTGACTTGTCTGTTCCCTTCAAGGGTGATTCGACAACCAGTGGGCAAGATTTACTTTGCTGGAACTGAGACAGCCACACAGTGGAGCGGGTACATGGAAGGAGCAGTCGAGGCCGGGGAAAGGGCAGCTAGAGAGGTAAGGAGGAAACCAAGTCCCTCTCGCTCCTGAGTCACAGCAGTGCTGCTGGCATCTGGTCTTTCTAGTTCTTGACCCTGATAGAATCTGTCTACTTCTCTGCCCCTCACTCCTGGGACTTCTCCATGTCCAGCAGATCCTTGAATCTGTCAAAACCACAGAGCCTCATTTCGTAATACCATGATCACTTTCTTTCAGATCTTGAATGCTCTGGGGAAGGTAGCAAAGAAAGACATCTGGGTCCCAGAACCGGAATCACAGGTACGTTTGGTGGCTCTGTCTCCATAGACCAGTAACCAAATATAAAACTCCAATTTCATCTCTCTTCTACTGGCCTGTGATTCAATTGTAAGTCTAGCTATCCATGTGCTATTTCTACAGATATGTTTCACTCCTCTGTGTCAATACAAGAGATTTCTGCTAATATTATGTGTTCATTCATCTAGGATGTACCATCTATTGAGATCACCCACTCCTTCTGGGAAAGGAACCTGCCTTCAGTGGCAGGCCTGCTGAAGATCATTGGCTTTTCAACATCAATAACTGCCATGTGTGTTGTGGTGTACAAATGCAAACTGCTGAACCGCCCCTGAAGCTGCATTCTCACGCTTTATGCTGCCCTTTCCCCGGCCTTCCTTCTAACAAGGAAAATACTGGCAAATCAAAGGCAGTTACTTGGACCATCTTTAAATGCACTAGATTTAACCCATCGATTTAGTTTCCATCAATTTTAAAGTAAAAACCACCAAAAGAATCACCTAATTCATGTCAGTAAGACCAAGTTACATCTCTTACTAGTCTGTGTAAAATAATTCGCGTTGCTGATAGAATAAAACTTTGTGAGCGATATCTTCATTTCACGAAGTTAAAGTGCTCATCAGAAACTATTTCTGTGTCCTGTTTTTTCTCTCCATTAACGCAAAATACCTAATGATTTCAGAAATAAAGCATTAAACTTTCTCTCTGTAAAGGCTGAGTAGGTTTAAAGGCCTAGCCTGTGAGTGCTTTTCCTAGTCCTGAGGAAATGGTGATGCATTGGTACAGAGCCTGGAGGCTCCAAGCTTCCTGGGGTGAGCAGCCTCCACTTTGGATCTAGGAATAGTACTTAAAAGCATTTGGAGGTGGGGTCCTACCAGACCCTCAGACCAAGTAGGAGGACATCTTGTGGGCTGCCACCTCGGGAATATCCTGACCACTTCTAATTCCTGTGAATTTTCTAGACATTCAGTCTTAACGTCAGCTTATTTGTATGCTTTCCTCTTTTGCTTCATAAAGTGTTTCCTAAGTTGGAATGCTTAAATTGACTTCCTGGGTCTTTAGGCCCCCAGGTGAGCAGAGTAAAATAGTGCCAGGACTGGCCCCCAGGAGACCTCTCTATCTTTGCATGAGACCAACTGCAGCAGGTATATTCTCTTCCTCATGGAAGGTGGCTGGACATCAGTTCCCTCATTGTCCATGGTAACATTCTATACCCATTTCAGGAAAGCAGTATTGTCCTTTTTTCAGGTAAATCCTGGCTATCTGAAGGCCCCTGGTGGCATATATTTTTTTCATTTTTTTAATGGCTATAGTAGAAGTGGGCAGATAATTTTAACTTAAATATGTCTTCAGCAGAAACCCTGGTGGCATAGTGGTTAAGTACTACGGCTGCTAACCAAAGGATTGCCAGTTCAAATCCACCCAGGCGCTCCTTGGAAACTCTATGGGGCAGTTCTACTCTGTCCTATAGGGTCACTATGAGTCGGAATCGACTCGACGGTGCTGAGTTTGATTTGGGTTTGGATGTCTTCAACATGGTAACCTTTGAGGAAATATTAACATGCCAATTTCTCTCAAGTACTAAAACACACATAAGAAATTTCTGATTATTTGTTGCAATGATCAAATATAGAAAGGAAACTGAGGGTTCTATAGTTTAACCTCACTTGCTTTAGTTATTTAATTTTATAAGAGACATGAAATAGTGGTTTTATATATGAAGACTATGTTCTCTATCCCAGGAGTAATGTGAGCCCAGAATAATGCCCACCTCTTATCTCCCCATTTAAAAATTGTCAGGTTTCTAAAAATCCCTTCCAGATATTCCAGCCATAAAATTCTTCTTTAATATAAATATCTGGAAAAAATCAACAGAAATGGGATCAAATAAAGCAGTTGAGAAGATTCAGTAGGTTTGGGTACACATGTGGTATATATGCAGTAAAACCTTATCTTGCATCCTTGATGAGTGAGGCATTTCATTTTAAATGGAATTTCTAGATAACTGAAGCTTACTCTTTTATGTGCCAAGAATTTTAAATACAAATTTTGATGGACATATTTCCATACATTATTAAATAAACTAGATTCATATCTTTATTATTCAGGTTAATCATTATGTGCCTCAATTATTTTATACTTTTATGATACCATTTGTGTTTGCCTCTGTACTGAATGTCCCAAAGTTGTTTTATAGCTGATAAGCCTACTGCTCCTTCTATGTTAGCCCATTTTCAGTGTTTTATTTCATATCCATTATTTCCCAATACCTCTTGCCCTAATTTCCTTTTTTTATTTAATGGAAATTAATGATTGCCAGATGAAACCAGTCAACCAAGTTTATTGCATCATTAATCTTATCGTAAGCCCAAAATTAAGCCACTAGACCTTAAGACCTATGAGGACTTAAGGTCTTCCAAAGCATCGCCTTTCCTAAGAGCAAAGGGCAGGATTTTTCACTAACTTGGGAGTTTGGGTAATGTCTTGGGTGCACTCCAGTATATAAGGAGTTGCTGTATATTAGCAAAGTACTTTGAGAAATCTCATTCCTAATCCTTTTCAGTTGTTTCTGTTCATGTACTGATTAACTCAGCCCTGACACACCTTCTGAAAAATGCTGATTTAAACTTCTGAACTGGCAACAGTTTTAATAGTAATCAGGTTGTTAACATAGTTAAGTCTTAAATGTTGAGAAACTTCTGGGCGTGTGATTTACTGTCTTAAAGATTTAGAAAACCAGTTGATCCTAGTTAGATCAACCCTGTGAAGCTTCAGATTTGGTATCAAAATAAATGCGAGTTCGGGTGTGCCTAGACATGAAATTGGAACAGAGAACTATCGTATATGAGGTTGTCTAACATGAAGATACCATAGGTCTTTTTGTCCAAACCAGAGAAACTAAAGTTGTTTTAAGAAATTAATAGGGCCTGGCCTGTTAGGACATCCACTTCACAGTTCTGAAGGCTGAATCTGCCTCACTCCACAGTAAGACTGAGAAATAGATCTTAAAAGTTAACCTTTTTTTTTTTTTTGGTCACACTTAACTGTTAAGTAAGATCTTATACTACATTGAAGAAAAAATATTGAAGGATTGTGAACTATGTTTAGTTTGCTTGTGAACTCGACGCCTAGTATTTTATGTCTGAAATTGCACCAGTTCTACATGTGTGTGTTTTGCCATTAAAGTGAGATTCTCCCTATGGTACTGTTTTGTTTGTTAATAAAGTGTACTACCACCCTGATTCAGCCCTGACTTTTCTATTCAGTGGATGGTCAGAAGGTTAAATGGCTTTTTAGAGCAGGAGGTCTCAGTGAGGCATTGTCCACGGAGGATAGGCTTCCAAAGCCACTTGGTATTGACTCCAGATTCTCAAAGTTTGGTTTGATTCTCACATGTTGCTGAGGTTTCCTGGGAAGTGATTAAAGTGGTAGAATATTGTAATCTGCCTGACTGAGCCGCAGAAGATCTGGATTCTGACTCAGGTTTTCTTACCTAACTAGCTATGATACCTTCAGCAAATACCTTGAGGTTCTCTGCCTCAGATTCCCCATCTAGAAAAGGAGTGGGTTGCACTAGATAACCTCTAAGGATATTTTTTTCATGGCAGCATTACATGATTTATGAATTTGGTTGCCATTGCTGCCTATTTTTTGCCTATTGTGATGGCCAGGGGTAAAAGACTTGGCCTTTCTGTATGCTAGTTAACTCCTTATCTTAGCGTGAGTTCTCTGGAAGCAGACTCTGAAATGCAGAGTCTGGGCAGAAAGCTTATTGGGAACAGTTCTCAGGAAATACACCTAAGGGGGTGGGTGAGGAAGGCAGGTTGAAGCAGGAGAAAAGCTGAGTTACGATGTAATTGCAACTGAAGCCTCAGTAGATCCTAATGGGGAGCTGGGAGGGCCCTTCAGAGTTGTTTTCCATTGAGGCAAAGGAATCTAGAATCTGTATCCCTTCATCAGCCATCCCCTGAGAGGGGATGTTACCTTGAGTGAAGCAGGGCCCTATGACCAAGGCCAGTTCCTAGTGAGGGACCACAGATGTGACCTGAGACCAAGAGTATGGGCTGAGGAGTCTAGGACAGGTCCACAGTAGCCACTCTACTCCAGGGAATAAAAAGTTGCCTTTGTCACATAAAAGACATTGTGGACTTGGGCTTTGGTTTTACAGATGGGATGGAACTATGTCTGAACCTATCTATCCCTATTAGGTAAGGGAGCTGCTTTTAAAAGCTTGTATTTCTGCACTATTATTTATATGGAAGAAAAAAAATCAGTTGGAAGGCATCCTGGAAACAATTTTAACTGTCTTCTCAAAGAAGGAACACCTGCTACAGAAAGATAATATTAATAAAGAAAAATTTACCAACAGGAATCCAACACCCAATGTCTTCAGGAGCAGGTAGCTAAAGATGAACAGCGGCAGGCGTTAGCATCAGGAAGTAGTAGGGCTTTTGGCTGACCTGGTTAGTATCTGCCCTTCTGAAGGATATTTGTGTTCAAATGTCTTCAAAAGATTACTGACCAATCAAAACACATTTGAAGGCTTTCCCTCCATGCCCAGATTGTTCTCAAGCCCCTGAAAAATAAACGCAAGGTTTCGTTTTGTATCATTTAAATGACGTTATTTTTGAATGCTTTCGATTTTCTGAGAAATGAGCACTGAGACTACCAACCATTTTGAAAAACTACCTGGAACAGGCAAAAGAGACTTGGTTTGGAGAGGGAAAAAAAAAAAAAAAAACCCAGAAAATAAAGCCCTCTTAGACCAGAAACCTCCCTCAAAAATAACCCTTCCCACAAACCCATTGCAGAGCACGCTTATCTCCTGCTATTTAAGTATCGTGATTGACTGAGCAATGCCAAACTTTATTGGAAAAACCGCATGCTCACAGTGAGGTAGAAATTGTAGTTCTGTCAGCATTTAATCTGTACTGACTATAATTCCAGTAAACAGGACATGAGCATTGAATTGATTAATTTTTAAAAATTATACCATTCACTTGACACTGAGGTGGTGGTAAAAATGCATGGCAGATCCTTTAGCCTAAAGATGCTGGCTACAGAAACAAACGAAGGTACTAACAGTAACAGTTCTATATCAAAGCTCAGGGTTTGGTTGCCTTCCTTGGCAAAGGCCATTCCCTTCAGTTTAAAGCAGGTCTCAGTGACAGCTGGTGTGAACAAATTGTCCTTAGCCTGGGACTAGCTTTCTGCAGGTAGCTTTGGAACTTGCAGTTCCTTCAAGGTGGACCATAGGCCACTCAAGCAAGATTCCTTTAAAGCCTTTATGACCCGTACAGGACTATTATTTATTTACACTCCTTTATAATCACCTCAGTAGGAACCAGGTTTTCCTATTAATGAACCTCCGATACTTTCCAAGAACCACCAAGATCCATGGATGAAGTGGTGGTGAAGTGTGGGGCGGGGCGCGTGGGTGCATGCTGGGGGCAGTTTGGGAGCAAAGAGGAGGGAAATGAGAGGATTGCTTAAAGATCCCCAGAGCAACACAGTGATGGAAATCTTGATGGGTTGATACCACTGAGGTGAACAGGGCTCTCCTGAACCTTGTGTCATTTACTATTTATGTGCCCTTAGGTAACCACTAAGGAGTACTGGTGGCACAGTAGTTAAGCCCTTGGCTGCTTAGGTCAGTGGTTGGAACTCACCCAGCTGCTCCACAGGAGAAAGATGTGGCAGCCTGTTTCTGTAAAGATTACAGCCTTGGAAACTCTGTGGGGCAGTTCTACTCTCCTACAGAGTCACTATGAGCCACAATCAACTCAATGGCAATGGGTTTAGATAAGCACTCTGTGACTCCTTATACCTCCCTTATAAAGTTGTTGGGAAAAGTAAGATGATGCATGCAAAGGTATTGGAATAATAAACACTCAATTTTTTTTCTCAGTTGCCTTAGAGTTGGTTCCAACTCATGGCGACCCCATGTGTGTCAAACTAAAACTGTGCTTCATGGGGTTTTCAATGGCGGATTTTTAGGAAGTAGATCACCAGGCCTTTCTTCCAAGGCACCTCAGAGTGGACTTGAATCTCCAACATCTTTGTTTAGCAGCCGAGCATGTTAACCATTTGTACCACCAAATATTAGCTATTATCCATTGACCTTTTAGAATAGAAGCAGGCAGAAGGCACTTTTTTAATTTCATGAGTAGATATCCACCTGAAATTTCTTGCAGTCATTCAATACATTTATTGAGTACCTACTGTGTGCTAGGTAGGCACCATGCTGTGATTCAGTAGTGAACAAGACAGAGCCCACCATTGTGGAGCACGCAGTCTATGGCAAAACGCCAAGCAGCACATTAATCATAGCTCTGGTAAGTTTTTTTTTTTTGTAAGTGCTATTAAAGAGCAGAGGATTCTATGAATGCAGAGTAAATATCGGTGAGAAAGTAAGATTCAAGGGGAGGTTACTAGGATTTGTCCTCGAGCCTCCATAAGCACCAGTGTGTGTCAACTCAGTAAAGACACTGCATAGGACAGAAAAAGGAAATAAAAGGGCAATGCCATGGCTAAATGGTAAAAAAAAACACAGGTATCATCAATATGTGCTGAATGCTAAGTTCCATTTGTTCATCGACCATCGTGCACTCCACCAGTCTTTTCCTCTTTCGCTGTCTACCCAGCCCTTCTCTTCACTTTGAGATCTCTTTCATCTGTGACTTACCATCTCCCAGTCTCCTGTGCTATAAACCCAATCCATTGCCGTCGACTCACAGTGACCCAATAGGACAGAGTAGAACTGCCCGCTAGAGTTCCCAAGGAGCACCTGGTGGATTCGAACTGCTGACCTTCTGGTTAGCAGCCTTAGCCCTTAACCTCTACGCCACCAGGGTTTCCTCGCCTGTGCTTATGGAGCCGCCTGAATTCGTTTTAAAAGAGTGCCATCTTCTGGCCAAACACTGCAGTTTCCTTCCAATGGAAATCTAACGTATTCGAGAGAGCTTCCAAAAGCCCTAGTGGCATAGTGCTTAAGAGCTACAGCTGCTAACCCCAAGGTCGGCATTTCGAATCCACCGACAGCTCCTTGAAAACCGTATGGGGCGGTTCTGCTCTGTCATAGGGTCGCTATGAATCGGAATCGACTCGACGGCAACAGGTTTGGTCCCTGCTAGGGGAAGTGAAGAGTTGCCACCTCCATCCAGAGTTTCCTCCAAACACACTTGCCAGCATTCTCTTACTTTCTTTCCAGTTGTGACTGGGCTCAAAAGTATTAGTGTCTAATATTTACAGTCTTTCCTCTGCCCTAATCTCCCAGGAAGATTCTTTGTGATAATGGCTTGATTCTTCAGCCTCTGTTGTATCCATCTGGGTGATGGGTGAAGAGGAAAACTGATGGAGGGTGAGAGACGTGGAATTGGTTTTACTTTAGATAGGACTGGGGAACTAATCTGGAGAAAGCAGGAGAAAGGGGCTGGGGAGAGGAAGAGAAAGTTTCAGAAAGTCAGCTTGGAGCTGTGGTGTGCAGTGGAAGAGAAGGTTTCAAAAGCTTCCTTGACAACCTAGGTAGACAAAGTGGGGAGGGTTTTAGGAACTTTATCTAGGGGCCGTGTGGCATAGTAAAACTTGCCATTACTTATATTAGTTTCTGAGGGCTGCTGTAACAAAATATCACAAATTAGATGACTTTTAGGAACAGAAATTTATTGTCTTACAGTTGTGGATGCTGAGAGTCCAAGATCAGGGTGTTGGCTGCGTTGATTCCTTCTGAAGCTCTGAGAGGCAATCTGCCCCATGCCCCTCTCCTAGCTTCTGGTAGCCCCAGGCATTCCTTGGTTTACGGCTGCACCATCATGCAGCATCCTTCCTCTGTCTCTGTGTCTCTTCTCCTCTTTTATAGGGTACCACTCAGATTTGATGAAGACTCACCCTACTCCACTATGACCTCGTATCAACAGATAACATCTTCAAAGACCCTATTTACAAACAAGGTCACATTTCACAGGTTCAGGGATTAGAGTAATCTTTTTAGGAGACGCAATTCAATCTATAACATGATTCTTTGAGCTTTGGGAGTCAAAATTGTGTTTCTTTTAGACATCGTATTGTACTGGGACCACCTTGTTGTTAGTTGCCATTGTGTCAGCCCCCCACTCATATTGACCCTAAGCACAATAGAACGAAATACTCCTAGGTCCTATGCCATCCCCATGATCAGTTGGGAATCAGACCATTGTTATCCATAAGGTTTTCTTCGGCTGATTTTCAGAAGTAGATCACCAGGCCTTTCTTCCTAGTCTGTCTTAGTCTTGAAACTCTACTGAAACCTGTTCAGCATCATAGAAACATGCAAGCCTCCACTGACAGGAGGTGGCTTCCCCCATGGAAAGCGAGAATTCTTCTACTCAACCATCACTGCCTCATGGGGCCAATTTAGAGCTCCCTAAAGCAACCTAGATTTTTTTGGAATGTACAAATTCAGAAAAAAAAAATGCAGCTAATAGTGCCTGGCATCTTTAATGGTGCCCAAGGGTCTTGTTTGTTCCGCTTATGGGATCTTGGTGGAACTACACAGAAAGAGCCTCAGCAACACTGCCCCGAAAAGATCAACACCTAAGCTGGCAAACTGTCCACTCCAGGCTGGATACACACTAATACATCTGGAAGGAAATTCTATTTAAGAAAATGAGCAAAGGAGGTGTGCTTGCTCAGTGTTTGTATTCAGCAGACTGTAAGGGTCATTGCATCAGCATCAATCAGCAAACATGGGAGATACAGATGCGGACCCTCTAGATGGGCCTCGTATTTGAACTGTGCAGAGGCAGGCCAGAGTGTGCATCCCAAAGGCAAGTTCCCTAGAAGCTGGAAGAATTTCACACAGAGTTCAAAGGAATGAGGGCAGATCCACTTCTCCCACAAGCAACCTGGCAACCTTTGCTATGTCAGCCATTTTAATTTAATGGGTTGTATTAATTTCCTGTTGCCACTATAACATATTACCAGAAACTTAGTGGCTTAAAATAACATGAATTTATTATCTTACCATTTTGGAGATAAAAAGTTTAAAATGAGTCTTACTAGGCTAAAGTCAAGGTATTGGCATGTCTGATTCCTTCTAGAGGCTCCAGGGGAGAATCTGTTCCTTGCCTCTTCTAGCTCCTAGAGGCTTCCAGCATTCCTTGGCTCATAACCACATCATTCCAGCCTCTGCTTCCATCATCACATTTCCTTCTTTGACTCTGACCCTACTGCCTCCCTCTTATAAGGACCCTTGTGATTACATTGGATGCACCAAGATAATCTGACTGGAAGGGATCCATATTTGTGCCCATTCCAAAGAAAGGTGATCCAACAGAATGCATAAATTATCAGACAATATCATTAATGGTGAAAGGATACAACCCTGATGCACACCTTTCCTGATTTTAAACCTCACAGTATCACCTTGTTCTGTTCCAACAACTGCCTCTGGGTCTAGGTACAGGTTCCAAATGAGCACAATTAAATGTTCTGGAATTCCCATTCTTCGCAATGTTATCCTTAATTTGTTATGACCCACACAGTTGAATGCCTTTTTCACAGTCAATAAAACACAGGTTTCTGATATCTTTCTGGTATTTTCTGCTTTCAGCCAAAATCTATCTGACATCAACAGTGATATCGCTTGCTTCGTGTCCTCTTCTGAATCTGGCTTGAACTTCTGGCAGCTCCAGAATTTTCTACTTCAGTAAGCCAAGGAGAGGACAGTCAGCTGGGCCCAGCACGGTTCTTCTTTGAAGTGACATTCACACCGTATACAGATATGATAGGGTGACCCGAATGGGTGGGCAGGGCAAAGCAGCAGGATCCCAGGTGGGGCTGGCAGGTGATTTGATTTGATTGTTCTGAGGAAGCAGGTCTGGATGGATTCAGGGGCCCAGCTCTCGGCAGGGGTATGAAGGGCCCTATTCAGCAATGGAGGAGATCGGCAACCGCTGGGCTCCAGTCATATCACTGCCCTATAGGGAGATGTGGGGAAGAACAGGGTAGTTTTAATGCCCAGTACAGACCACGAAGATAGGTGCCTCAGGGGAAAGGACTGGCCCAGGAGCCATCAGCAGCCCCCCAGGAATTCCACAGGAGGCCCAGCTTCTCCTCCTTGTGGGTAGGGCTTTCTGGCTTGAGATTGAAATTGTTTCCTGCCCCCAGATTTCCTATTATTATCCTCTGCCTTCCCTCTGAGGCACCCTAGACCTGTTAGCCTGGAACCAAGACTAAGGATGGCTGGGCCTTGTATGCCAAGCCTACCCTTTCCCCTGAATATCCCCTGACCACTGAGGCTATTGTTTCCCTTTGCTAACACTGGCCACCCCACGATATTGCCTCCACTCGAAGAGAGGAGCTTGCCCCAGGTTTGAGCTCCTTCTCCCTATCTCAGAGGGACTAGTTGTGCAGAAACCCCTTTCACCTGGACATTGATCTATGAAGAATGTGGCCTGCTGTGCTCTCCTGAGAACTCACCTGACTCTTAACAACGGTCTTATTGTTTTGATACTGTCTTCTGTCCTTACTGAACCAAAAATTCCACCATGGATTCATGTGTGTGGGTGGTGAGGAGGATACAGGGGGTAGAGGAGAAGGTTGGCCCAACTCTGAGAAGCCAGAACCACCCTTCCTGGGTGAACCCAGTGTCAGCCCCGAGGCTTGGAGGGAGCTGGGGTGAGACTGAATTCTTTCCTCTCTGTTCTTTTTTCATTTTAATTTGTTAATTTTGTATTTCAGCCAGCTACCCAGCTTCCCCTGGAGACTGATTATATAATAAATGATGGAATGAAATAAATAATGAATAAATCCTTCTCTCTTGGATTCTAATTTAAATCCAAGGAGCCTTACTGAGATCTGAGGACTGGTCCTGTCAATTATTCCTTCCAGATTGTTCTCCGGTTGTTAATTGGCTCATTTAAATTCTTTCTTTTGAGGGCATGTTACAATGGAAGTAAAATAATTAGACAGCCACAAACTTGAATTTATGGTTGGATACAGTTTGAAGCTATGTCATTACCATTATAATATGAGGCACCATATGTAGCCCAGAGAAATGACAGTGGCTTTTAATTCTTGTAGTGCAAGTGATGTTTCATAGCAAAACTGGAATACCAGTGGTGATCGTTGATACTGCATTTGCTTGCTTCTATCTCTATCTGTACCAAAAATACTAGCTTATGGCAGTGTTTCCCAACCTTTATCACATCATGTCACACAAAAAACAATGATTGTGTTTGTATGGCATACTGGGTAAATAGATCAGGTTACTCCATGCCTGGAAGTGAGCAGCTCGGGCTAAAGCCCCCCAAGACCCTGTCGTTCTGCCTGGAGGGTTGATGGGCTCCCACTTGCTGCCCACATACAACCCATTTGAAGTGGGGCCTAGAGTTTGGAGGGACAATAAACAGGCACTTAAATACACATTACCACTATCTTATAGCATTATCCATTGCCATCGAGTCTATTCCAACTCACAGTGACCCAATAGGACAGAGTGGAACTGTCCCATAGGGTTTCCAAGGAGTGGGTGGTGGAATCGAACCACTGACCTTTTGGTTAGCAGCTGAACACTTAACCACTGTGCCACCAGGGCTCTTTTAAATACATGTCGTTAGGTACCGTCCAGTCAGCTTCACTTCATAGAGACCCTGTGTACAACAGAAACATTGCCCAGTCCTGCACCATCCTTACAATCGTTATTATGCTTGAGCCAATTGTTGCACCCACTGTGTCAATTCATCTCATTGACAGTCTTCTTCTTTTTCACTGACCTTCACCTCGACGGCAATGGGTTTGGTTTTGGTTTCTACTTTACCAAACGTGATGTCCTTCTCCAGGGACTGGTCCCTCCTGATGACATGTTCAAAGTATGTTAGACATAGTCTCGCCATCCTTGCTTCTAAGGAGCATTCAGGTTGTACTTCTTCCAAGACAGATTTATTCATTCTTTTGGCAGTCTATGATGATATATTCAATATTTTTCGCCAACGCCATAATTCAAAGGTGTCATTTCTTCTTCAATCTTCCTTATTCATTGTCCAGCTTTCACATGTATATGTATATGAAAGCACTATGGTTTGGGCCAGGTGCACCTTAGTCCTTAAAGTGACGTCTTTGATTTTTAACACTTTAAAGAGGTCTTTTGCAGCAGATTTGCCCAATGCAATGAATTGTTTGATTTCTTGACTGCTGCTTCCGTGGGTATTGATTGTGGATCCAAGAAAAATCATTCAAAAATCATTCATTTGAAGATCATTCAAAAGCAGTTGCGCAGACATCAACAGGAAACTACCAGAAATTCAAGCTGGATTCAGAAGAGGGCATGGAACAGGGATAGCATTGCTGATGTCAGACGGATCATGGCTGAAAGCAGAAGATATCAGAAAGATGTTTACCTGTGGTTTATTGACTATGCAAAGGCATTCGACTGTGTGGATCATAACAAATTATGGATAACATTGCAAAGAATGGGAATTCCAGAACACTTAAATGTGCTCCTGAGGAGCCTGTCCATATATCAAGTCACAGTTGTTCGAACATAACAAGGGGATATTACGTGATTTAAGATCAGAAAAGGTGTACATCAGGGTCGTAACCTTTCACCATACTTATTCAATCTGTATGCTGAGCAAATAATCTGAGAAGCTGGACTATATGAAGAAGAATGGGGCATCAGGATTGGAGGAAGACTCATTAACAACCTGTGTTATGCAAATGACATAACCTTGCTTGCTGAAAGTGAAGAGGACTTGAAGCACTTACTGATGAAGATTAAAGACCACAGCCTTCAGTATGGATTACACCTCAACATAAAACAAACTGGACCAATAAGCAACACCATTTATGTAAATAGGTAATTTCAAATCTTTATGTGGGAAAGCAAAGGGAGTGATTAGAGATTATAATGGAATTAATTGTTGGGGAGAGGTTTTCAGGAAAGAAAGCTCTGAGGAAGTGATATTTAATCAGAGACCTGAAGGATTTAGCCAAATAAGGAGTAGAGAATAACTTTCCAGAGAGAGAAAACTGAGACAGGAAAGGAGTGGACATATCTGAGGGTTTATAAGAAGAACTAGGTGGCTGGAAAGTTCTGAGAGAAGAAGGGAATGGCCTGAGACAAGGGTAGGAAAGCAGGGGGGGGATAGAGTAAGCAAGGCATTGTGAGTCACTGTGCATCATATCAGCAGTGCAATGAGCAGCTATTGAAGGGACTCAAGCCTAGACTGGTATGGTTTGACTTGGATTTTTTAAAAGATCACTTGGGCTATTAAGTGGAAAATGGACTGGTGGTGTGGTAAAAGAGAAAGTGGGGTATCCTTGCAAGAGATGACTAACTAGAGAAGTGATAATAGAAGAGATGTATTTTAGAAGTAGGAGTCATAGTAGGCCACAAACTGATCTTGAGCCTTCATTTTTTGCAAAGTAACATTTGTTGTCGCTAAGAGTTTCATCTGCATTAGCCCATGGAATCCTCAGAACAACCAAGATACTCCATTTAATAAATGAGATAAAGTACACTCAATACCAAGATTCCTCAGTCCAGAAACCTGAGCTTTTAACATTTATGTTCTGCTACCTCTCAAATACCCCATGCTTCTGTCAGTTTATCCTACTGTGGTGGCTCGTGTGTTGCTGTAATGCTGGAAGCTATGCCACAGATAATTCAAATACCAGCAGGCTCACCCATGGTGGACATGTTTCAGCAGAGCTTCCAGGCTAAGACAGACTGGGAAGAAGGACCTGATCATCAACATCTGAAAAAACTGGCCAGTGAAAACCTTATAGATAGCAGTGGGACATTATCTGATATCATGCCAGAAGATGAGACTCTCTGGTAGGAAGGCACTCAAAAAACGACTGGGGAAGAGCTGCCTCCTCAAAGCAGAGTTGACTTTAATGATGTGGATGGAGTAAAGCCTTTGGGGCCTTCATTTGCTGATGTGGCAAGACTCAAAATGAGCGAAGCCGCAAACATCCATTAATAATCAAAACATGGAATGCATGAAGTATGAATCAAGGAAAATTGGAAGTTGTAAGAAAATGAAATGGAACACTTGAACATCAACATTCTAGGTATTAGTGAGCTGACATGGACTGGTATTGGCCATTTTGATATGCCTATAGGATCGTTATGAGTCCGAATTGGGTTTTATTTTTATTTGTTTACTATGCCAGGAATGACAACTTGAAGAGGAATGGCACTGCATTCATCATCAAAAAGAACATTTCAAGATCTATCCTGAAGTACAATGCTGTCAGTGGTAGGATAATATCCATACACTTACAAGGAAGACCAGTTAATACAACTATTCAAATTTACCCACCAGCCACTAAGGCCAAAGATGAAGAAATTGAAGATTTTTACCAACTTCTGCAGTCTGAAATTGATCAAACATGCAATCAAGATGCATTGATAATTCCTGGTGATTGGAGTGCAAAAGTTGGAAACAAAGAAGAAGGATAGGTAGTTGGAAAATAAGGCCTTGGTGATAGAAACTTTTTCTGGAGATCAAATAATAGAATTTTGCAAGACCGACAGCCAATTCATTGGGAATACCTTTCATTGACAACAAAAACAGCAACTATACACATGAACCTTGCTAGATGGGACACAAACAAATTAAATCAATTACATCTGTGGAAAGAACTGATGGAGAAGCTCAATATCATCAGTCAGAAAAAGTCCAGGGGCTGACTGCATAACAGACCATCAATTGCTCTTATGCAAGTTCAAGTTGAAGCTGAAGAAAATTTAAACAAGTCCAAGAGAGCCAAAGTATGACCTTAAGTATATCCCACCTGAATTTAGAGAACAACTCAAGGACGGATTTGATGGATTAAACACTAATAACTGAAGACCAGATGAGTTGTGGGATGACATCAATGACATCATAAATGAAGAAAGCAAAAGTCATTAAAAAGACAGGAAAGAAAGGGCTGTCACACAAATAGAGGTATCCACACCCATGTTCATTGCAGCATTGTTCACATCAGCAAAAAAAATGGAAACAACCTAGATGCCCACCAACAGATGAATGAATAAACAAACTGTGGTGTATACACACAATGAAGTACTATGCAACAATAAAGAACAATGATGAATCTATGAAGCATCTCACAACATGGATGAATCTGGAGGGCATTATGCTGAGTGAAGTAAGGCAATCAAAAAATGACAAATAGGAAGCAGAGCCAAGATGGCGGAATAGACAGACGCTTCCAGCGAGCCCTCTTTACAACGAAGACCAAAAAAAACAAGTGAAACGAGTATATTTGGGAGAAGCTGGGAGCCCTGAGCATCAACGGCAAGCTGAGACAACTAACTGAGGGGCAGGGGGAAGAAGAGACCATTCAGAAGTGGAGAGGAGTTACCTAACCTGAATCGCAGGGAGCCCTCAGGCACCATTCATGGAGTGGCGGTGGCAGCGGTGGCGGTGGGGTGGTACAAGCGATCGGCCACAGTTTCCTCAGGGAGAACCAGCCAGCCTCACAGCCTACTCACACCTCCGGAACCTGAGGAGAAGGGGGCTCTCGGCAAAACCTAAGTACTTACCTACATTTTACCGCGCTGCCCCCCACCAAGTTGGCTTCAGCGGCTGAATCCCTGGGCCTGAGATAGACCCTGGTGAGCACCGAGAGCCATCCCCCTGGCCTGGGGAAGGAAAAAATTTGCAACTGTGGGGAAAAGATAATTTGCTAGCTCCACTAACCAGGGGAGATCAGGACAGAAGTGGCTCCTGTCCAGGCATAAACCGTCCATGGACCTTGAGCACCTTTCCCTTCTGCATGGACCTGTGTAGGCCTGTTTTGGGAGAATAGGTCCTTGTTGGCAAACTCCAACCATATCAGCTGTGCGGTGGAGATGTGGGTGTTTGAAGTTTGACATTGCTTTGCCTATTAAACATGGTCCTCATCTACCCACATCAGGGACCTAAGGACTGGTAGCTCCACTCAGGTCACCCAGCCACCTGCGATGGGGGTCCAAAGATAACTGGCACCTCCCAGGCCTTACAACCGAAAACATTGGGTGCCCCTGGCCCCTCTGCAGAACCCAACCACCAGCATGCTCTAGGGAAAAGAGATGCATTTTCCTCAGAGACACTTGGGGGTTGGTTTTCAGCCCCCTGTCTTGTTCAGAGCGTGACCTCCTGCTGCAATCAGATACCGGCATATACTCCAATCACCCCTGCCCCTCTAAGACTGTAGGACAGAGCCTGTACCACACACTTGATGATCAGCTACCTGGAAACCTGAGCTGAATTCATGCAAGAAAACTGAATGGACTCCTAGACTGATGTACCTGGCAACAGCTCTAGCCAGCTGGGGACAGGACACCAGAGCTCCAAAGGCAGAAATAATCAAGCTAGCTCACTCCAGCAACCCATAGGGGTATACCAAAACAAAACAAAGCAAGCAGCTACGACACAGTCAGCAAGCATAAACTAATACAATAACTTATAGATGGCTCGGAAACAACAGTCAATATCAAGTCACATAAAGAAACAGACCATGATCACCTCAACAGGCTCTCAAAACAGAGAACCCAGGGATCTTCTAGATGAAAGTGCATTCCTGGAATTACCAGAGGCAGAATACAAAAGTTTAATACACAGAACCCTTCAAGGCATCAGGAAGGAAATGAGGCAATATGCAGAACAAGCCAAGGAACACATAGATAAAGCAACTGAAGAAATTAGAAAGATTATTCAGGAACATAATGAAAAGTTGAATAAGCTGGAAAAATCCATAGACAGACAGCAATCAGAAATTCAGAAGATTAACAATAAAATTACAGAATTAGATAATAGAAAGTCAGAGGAGCAGAATTGAGCAAGTAGAAGCTAGAATTTCTGACCTTGAAGACAAATCACTTGGCACTAATATATTTGAAGAAAAATCAGATAAAAGAATTAAAAAAAATGAAGAAAACTTACAAATCATGTGGGACTCTATCAAGAGAAATAACCTACGAGTGATTACAGTACCAGAACAGGGAGGGATAACAGAAAATACAGAGAAATTTGTTGAAGATTTGTTGGCAGAAAACTTCACCGATATTGTGAAAGATGAGGATATCTATCCAAGATGCTCATCGAACTCCACATAAGGTAGATGTTAAAAGAAAGTCACCAAGACATATTATAATCAAACTTGCCAAAACCAAAGCTAAAGAGAGTATTTTAAGAGCAGCGAGGATTAAACAAAAAGTCACCTGCAAAGGCGAGCCAATAAAAATAAGCTTGGACTACTCGGCAGAAACCATGCAGGAAAGAAGGCAATGGGATGACATATTTAAAAAATTGAAGGAAAAAAATTCCCTACAAAGAATCATATATCCATGAAAACTGTCTCTTAAATATGAAGGTGAAATTAAGACATGTCCAGATAAACACAAATTCAGGGGACTTGTAAAAACCAAACCAAAACTACAAGAAATACTAAAAGGACTTCTTTGGTGAGAAAATGAATAATATCAGGTATCAACCCAAGACTAGAACACTGGGCAGGGCAACCAGAGGTCAACCCAGACAGGGAAATCCAAAAAAACAAAACAAGGTTATTAAAAAAAAGCCAAAAAGAGGGTAACACCGATGTTATAATATAAGAAAAGAGAACATTAAAATAATAAATAGGGACTGTTGTTGTTGTTGTTAGGTGCTGTCGAGTCGGTTCCGACTCATAGCGACCCTATGAACAACAGAACGAAACACTGCCTGGTCCTGCACCATCCTTACAATCTTTGTTATATTTGAGCTCATTGTTGCAGCCACTGTGTCAATCCACCTCGTTGAGAGTCTTCCTCTTTTCCGCTGACCCTGTACTCTGCCAAGCATGATGTCCTTCACCAGGGACTGATGCTTCCTGACAACATGTCCAAAGTATGTAAGACACGGTCTCGCCATCCTTGCCTCTAAGGAGCATTCTGGCCACACTTCTTCCAAGACAGATTTGTTCATTCTTTTGGCAGTCCATGGTATATTCAATATTCTTCACCAACACCACAGTTCAAAGGCGTCAACTCTTCCTCGGTCTTCCTTGTTTATTGTCCAGCTTTCACATGCATATGATGCTATTGAAAATACCATGGCTTGGGTCAGGTGCACCTTAGTCTTCAGGGTGACATCTTTGCTCTTCAACACTTTGAAGAGGTCCTTTGCAGCAGATTTGCCCAATTCAATGCATCTTTTGATTTCTTGACTGCTGCTTCCATCGCTGTTGATTCTGAATCCAAGGAAAATGAAATAGTTGACAACTTCAATCTTTTCTCCGTTTATCATGATGTTGCTCATTGGACCAGGTGTGAGGATTTTTGTTTTCTTTATGTTGAGGTGTAACCCATACTGAAGGCTGTGGTCTTTGATCTTCATTAGTAAGTGCTTCAAGTCCTCTTCACTTTCAGCAAGCAAGGTTGTGTCATCTACATAACACAGGTTGTTAATGAGTCTTCCTCCAATCCTGATGCCCCGTTCTTCTTCCTAGAGTCCAGCTTCTTGGATTATTTGTTCAGCATACAGATTCAATAGGTATGGTGAAAGAATACAACCCTGACACACACCTTTCCTGACTTTAAACCAATCAGTATTCCCTTGTCCTGTCCCAACAACTGCCTTTTGATCTATGTAAAGGTTCCTCAGGAGCACAATTAAGTGTTCTGGAATTCCCATTCTTTGCAGTGTTATCCATAGTTTGTTATGATCCACACAGTCAAACATCTTTGCATAATCAATAAAACACAGGTAAACATCCTTCTGGTATTCTCTGCTTTCAGCCAGGATCCATCTGACATCAGCAATGATATCCCTGGTTCCACATCCTCTTCTGAAACTGGCCTAAATTTCTTGCAGTTCCCTGTCTATATACTGCTGCAGCCGTTTTTGAATGATCTTCAGCAAAATTTTGCTTGGGTGTGATATTAATAATATTGTTCTATAATTTCCACATTCGGTTGGATCACCTTTCTCGGGAATAGGCATAAATATGGATCTCTTCCAATCAGTTGGCCAGGAAGCTGTCTTCCATATTTCTTGGCATAGACGAGTGAGCACCTCCAGCGTGGCATCCGTTTGTTGAAACATCTCAATTGATATTCCATCAATTCCTGGAGCCTTGTTTTTCGCCAATGCCTTCATAGCAGCTTGGACTTCTTCCTTCAGTACCATCGGTTCCTGATCATGTGCCACCTCTTGAAATGGTTGAATATTGACTAATTCTTTTTGGTACAATGACTCTGTGTATTCCTTCCATCTTCTTTTGATGCTTCCTGCATTGTTTAATATTTTCCCCATAGAATGCTTCACTATTGCAACTCAAGGCTTGAATTTTTTCTTCAGTTCTTCCAGCTTGAGAAATGCCGAGTGTGTTCTTGCCTTTTGATTTTCCATCTCCAGCTCTTTGCACATGTCATTATAATACTTTGTCTTCTCGAGCCACCCTTTGAAACCTTCTGTTCAGTTCTTTTACTTCATCAATTCTTCCTTTTGCTTTAGCTGCTCGACGCTAAAGAGCAATTTTCAGAGTCTCCTCTGACATCCATGTTGGTCTTTTCTTTCTTTCCTGTCTTTTCAGTGACCTCTTGCTTTCTTCATGGATGATGTCCTTGATGTCATTCTGCAACTCATCTGGTCTGCAGTCACTAGTGTTCAATTCGTCAAATCTATTCTTGAGATGGCCTCTAAATTCAGGTGGGATATACTCAAAGTCATATTTTGGCTCTTGTGGACTTTCTCTGATTTTCTTCAGTTTCAGCTAGAACTTGCATATGAGCAATTGATGGTCTGTTCCACAGTCGGCCTCTGGCCTTGCTCTGACTGATGATATTGAGTTTTTCCATCATCTCTTTCCATAGATGTAGTCAATTTGATTTCTGTGTGTTCCATCTGGCGAGGTCCATGTATATAGTCGCCGTTCATGTTGGTGAATGAAGGTATTTGCAATGAAGAAGTTGTTGGTCTTGCCAAAATCTATCATTCGATCTCTGGCATTCCTTCTATCACCAAGGCCATATTTTCCAACTACTGATCCTTCTTTGTTTCCAGCTTTCGCATTCCAGTCGCCAGTAATTATCAATGTATCTTGATTGCATGTTCGATCACTTTCAGACTGCAACAGCTGATAAAAATCTTGCATTTCTTCATCTTTGGCCCTAGTGGTTGGTGCATAAATTTGAATAATAGTCATATTAACTGGTCTTCCTTGTAGGCATATGGATATTATCCTATCGCTGACAGTGTTGTACTTCAGGATAGACCTTGAAATGTTCTTTTTGATGATGAATCAACACCATTCCTCTTCAAGTTGTCATTCCCAGCATAGTAGACTATACGATTGTCCGTTTCAAAATGGCCAATACCAGTTCATTTCAGCTCACTAATGCCTAGGATATAGATCTTTATGAGTTCCATTTCATTTTTGATGATTTCCAATTTTTCTAGATTCATACTCGTATATTCCAGGTTCCTATCATTAATGGACGTTTGCAGCTTTTTCTTTTCATTTTGAGTCGTGCCACATCAGCAAATGAAGGTCCCGAAAGCTTTACTCCATCCACGTCATTAAGGTACACTCTACTTTGAGGAGGCAGCTCTTTCCCAGTCGTCTTTTGAGTGCCTTCCAACCTGGGGAGCTCATCTTCCAGCACTATGTCAGATAATGTTCCGCGGCAATTCATAAGATTTTCACTGGCTAATGCTTTTCAGAAGTAGACTGCCGGGTCCTTCTTCCTGGTCTGGAAGCTCATCTGAAACCTGTCCTCCATGGGTGACGCTGCTGGTATCTGAATACCGGTGACATAGCTTCCAGCATCACAGCAACACACAAGCCCCCACAGTACGACAAACTGACAGACATATGGGGGAAAGAGGGACTAAAAAATGTAATCATACACCTCTGCCATGGAGAGGAAGATACGGTGATAAAAAGAAAAAAAGTTAGTTTTAAATTTAGAAAAATAGGGGTAAATAATAAGGTAACCACAAAGGAGACAAACTATCCTACTCATCAAAATAAAATACAAGTGAAAAATACAGACTCAGCAGAAACAAAATCAACAACAAATATGAGGAAAGCACAATATATAAACAAAATCTAGTCAGCACATAAAATCAAATGGGAAAAAGAAACTGTCAACAGCACAGAAAAAAAGACATCAAATTGATAGCACTAAATTCATACCTCTCCATAATTACCCTGAATGTAAATGGACTAAATGCACCAGTAAAGAGACAGAGAGTGGCAGAATGGATTAAAAAAACAAGATCCATCTATATGCTGCCTACAAGAGACACACCTTAGACTTAGAGACACAAACAAACTAAAACTCAAAGGATGAAAACAATATATCAAGCAAACAAAAATCAAAAAGAGCAAGAGGGGGGCCAAGATGGCTGACTAGGTAGAAGCTACCTCGGATCCCTCTTGCAACAAAGACTTGGAAAAACAAGCAAATCGATCACATACATCACAATCTACTAACCCTGACCATCAAACACAGATCTAAAGAGTTGACCTGAGTGACAGAGACTGACAACGAACAACCACAGGGAAGCAATGACTGTTTTTGGAGCCTGGAGCCATTGTCCCAGTCAGAAAACCTTGGCACCGGGCTTTGGACTGGGTGCAGGGGAGCTGAGCACGGCAGCCTAAGAAGGCGCAAATATGGGACGCAGCCCTAGCCCCCAGAAGTGACCTTGAGGGAAGCCCAGCCAGTGCACTCAGGCAGCACAGCAACGCGGCTGACAGGAGGAGAAGACACTGGGAGGCAGTGACTGATTTTGGAGCCTGGAGTGCGGAGTCCCAGCCGGGAAACCTTGGCACTGGGCTTTGGACTAGGAGCAGAGGAACTGACCACGGCTTCTGAGACAGCACAAGCACAGAATGCAGGCCTGACCCTCGGGGGCAATCTCGACCCAGCCAAGGCACACAGGCTACACACCCCTTGAGAATCTCACATAAAACAGTCATCACCAAACAAGATAAGTAACTTTGTCTATATTCCGGGGTACTACTCTCTCCTATTTATCTGATCCCTAGCCTCCCTTTCCCAGGTAGCTTCATTAAAATTGGAATTTCCTGAGCCAGAGAGTGAAGTGCTCTGTGGTTTTCCTTTTTTTTTTGGTCTTTTCCTAACCCATTCTCCTGTCCTGAGAGAAGCAGCTACAAAAAACCCAGGGACCAAAAATCCTTCCCTGACTTCCCGAAATTGGACTAAAAATACAGAACCAGCTCCAGCCAAGCATATGAGATCCACAGTCTTGGGCTTTCATCCCTACAGAGAACAAGGTGGCTATTATAATGCAAAGGCAATTCTGATAGGGATCTGAATGTAAATGTTTTAGTGGATTACTAGAAAGACAAGTTTCCCAGGTCTGATATCTCTACCTATTAAACAGAGCCCTCACTGACCCACAATGGGGAACTGATGGCTGAAGCTCCCCCCAGACCACCCAGCCTCCTGCCTTAGGGGTCTAAGGATGTAGACACCTACCAATCTGTAGAGATACATGTATTGGGTGCCTAAGCTACAGCAGCAGAGCCCACCCACCAAAGTGCTTTAGGAATAGAGACACACCTACCTCACTGGCACTTGGGGGAAGCCTGTCAGCATCCTGCCCCCCTGGAGGGTGACCCCCTGCTGCTACTAGAATCTGGTGTTCAAAACTATCACCACTACTCTTCTAGGTGGATAGGTGACAGTGCACCACACACTTGGTGACCCAAAATCAGATTCTTCTCAAGAATAGTGAAGGGACTCTTAGGCTTATATATCTAACAGCACAAACCAGCTGGTAATAGGACATAAACGATTCAAGGGCTACAACAATCAAGACAGCGCAATCTAGTAGCCCAACTACGTATATTGAAAGAAAACAAAACAAGATAAGACTCAGTGAGCAAATATAAAATAAATCACTACAACAGCTTATAGATGGCTCAGAGACAGCAGTTGATATCAAACCACATATAGAAGCAGACCATGATTGCTTCCACAACTCCCCAAATTAAAGAATCAAAATTTGTTTCCTAAATGAAGATACAATCCTGGAATTGCCAGATGCAGAATATAAAAAAACTAATTTACAGAATGCTTCAAGACATCACGGATGACCTCATAAATGAAATAAGGCAATCTACAGAAAAAGCCAAGGAACACACTGATAAAGCAGTTGAAGAACTCAAAAAGATTATTCAAGAACATAGTGGAAAAATTAATAAGCTGCAAGAATCCATAGAGAGACAGCATTCAGAAATCCAAAAGTTCAACAGTAAAATTACAGAATTAGACAACTCAATAGGAAGGCAGAGGAGCAGAATCGAGCAATTGGAATGCAGAGTGGGGGACCTGGAGGACAAGGGAATTGACACCAATATAGCTGAAAAAAAAATCAGATTAAAGAATTAAAATGAAGAAACCCTAAGAATCATATGGGACTCTATCAAGAAGAATAACTTGCGTGTGATTGGAGTTCCAGAACAGGGAGGGATAACAGAAAATACAGAGAGAATAGTTGAAGATCTCTTGGCAGAAAACTTCCTGACATCATGAAAGATGAAAGGATATCTATCCAAGATGCTCATCGAGCCCCATATAAGATTGATCCAAAAAGAAAATCGCCAAGACATATTATCATCAAACTTGCCAAAACCAAAGATAAAGAGAAATTTTAAAAGCAGCCAGGGAGAAAAGAAAGGTCTCCTACAAAGGAGAATCAATAAGAATAAGTTCAGACTACTCAGCAGAAACCATGCAGTCAAGAAGGCAATGGGATGACATATATAGAGCACTGAAGGAGAAAAACTGCCAGCCAAGGATCATTTATCTGGCAAAACTCTCTCTCAAATATGAAGGTGAAATTAAAACATTTACAGATAAACACAACCTTAGAGAATTTGCAAAAACCAAACCAAACCTACAAGAAATACTAAAGGAAATTGTTTCATCAGAAAATCAATAATATCAGATACCAGCACAACACAAGGTCACAAAACAGAACATCCTGATATAAACTCAAATAGGGAAATCACACAAAAAAAATTAAGATTAATTTTAAAGAGAAAAAAAATGCTCAAAACAGGAATCATTGAAGTCTATATGTAAAAGATCACAATAATCAAAAAGAGAGACTAAATACAGGAGGCATAGAACTGCCAAATGGAGAGGAAAACAAGGCGATATAGGACAATACAAGTTAGGTTTTTACTTAGAAAAATAGGGGTAAATATTAAGGTAACCACAAAGAGGTATAACAACTCCATAACTCAAAATAAAAACCAAGAAAAACATAACGACTCAGCAAACATAAATCCAACTACTATGAAAATGAGGAACGCACAATTTACAAAGAAAAAGTTTGGGCACAGAAAAGTAAGTTGAAAAATGAAATTGTCAACAACACACATGAAAAGGCATCAAAATGACAGGACTAAACACATACTTATCTATAATTACGTTTAATGTAAATGGACAAAATGCACCAATAAAGAGACAGAGAGTCTCAGACTGGATAAAGAAACACGATCTGTCTACATGCTGCCTACAAGAGACACACCTTAGACTTAGAGACACAAACAAACTAAAACTCAAAGGATGGAAAAAAATATATCAAGCAAACAACAAGCAAAAAAGAGCAGGAGTAGCAATATTAATTTCTGACAAAATAGAGTTTAAAGTTAAATCCACCACAAAGGATAATGAAGGACACTACATAATGATTGAAGGGACAATAGACCAGGAAGATATAAGCATATTAAATATTTATGTACCCAATGACAGGGCTGCAAGATACATAAAACAAACTTTAACAGAACTGAAAAGTGAGATAGACACCTCCACAATTATAGTAGGAGACTTCAACACACCACTTTCAGAGAAGGACAGGACTTCCAGTAAGAAGCTCAATAGAGACACAGAAGACCTAATTGCTACAATCAACCAACTTGACCTCATAGGCTTATACAGAACACTCCACCCAACAGCTGCAAAGTATACTTTTTTTTTCTAGCACACATGGAACATTCTCTAGAATAGACCACATATTAGGTCATAAAACAAACCTTTGCAGAATCCAAAACATCGAAATATTACAAAGCATCTTCTCAGACCATAAGGCCATAAAAGTGGAAATCAATAACAGAAAAATTAGGGAAATGAAATCAAATACTTGGAAACTGAACAATACTCTGCTCAAAAAAGACTGGGTTATAGAAGACATTAAGGAGGGAATAAAGAAATTCATAGAATGCAAGGAGAATGAAACCACTTCCTCTCAAAACCTCTGGGACACAGCAAAAGCAGTGCTCAGAGGTCAGTTTATATCGATAAATGCACACATACATAAAGAAGAAAGAGCCAAAATCAGAGAACTGTCCCTACAACTTGAACAAATAGAAAGTGAGCAACAAAAGAATCCATCAGGCACCAGAAGAAAACAAATAATAAAAATTAGAGTTGAACTAAATGAATTAGAGAACAGAAAAACAATTGAAAGAATTAACAAAGCCAAAAGCTGGTTCTTTGAAAAATTAACAAAATTGATAAACCATTGGCCAGACTGACTAAAGAAATACAGGAAAGGAAACAAATGATGCAAATAAGACACAAGATGGGCCAAACACAACAGACCCAACTGAAATTAAAAGAATCATATCAGATTATTACAAAAAATTGTTCTCTAACAAATTTGCAAACCTAGAAGAAATGGATGAATTCCTAGAAAACCACTACCTACCTAAAGAAACACAATCAGAAGTAGAACAACTAAATAGACCCATAACAAAAAAAGAGATTGAAAAGGTAATCAAAAAACTCCCAACAAAAAAAGCCCTGGCCCAGGCGACTTCACTGCAGAGTTCTACCAAACTTTCCGAGAAGAGTTAACACCACTACTACTAAAGGTACTTCAAAGCATAGAAAATGACGGAATACTACCCAACTCATTCTATGAAGCCACCATCTCCCTGATACCAAAACCAGGTAAAGACACCACTAAAAAAGAAAATTACAGACGTATATCCCTCATGAACATAGATGCAAAAATCCTCAACCAAATTCTAGCCAACAGAATTCAACAACATATCAAAAAAATAATCCACCACGACCAAGTGAGATTTATACCAGGTATGCAAGGCTGGTTTAATAGTAGAAAAACCATTAATGTAATCCACCATATAAATAAAACAAAAGACAAAAAACACACGATCTTATCAATTGATGCAGAAAAGGCATTTGACAAAGTCCAACACCCATTCATGATAAAAACTCTCAGCAAAATAGGAATAGAAGGAAAATTCCTCAACATAATAAAGGGCATTTATACAAAGCCAACAGCCAACATCACCCTAAAAGGAGAGAGCCTGAAAGCATTTCCCTTGAGAACAGGAACCAGACAAGGATGCCCTTTATCACCGCTCTTATTCAACATTGTGCTAGAGGTCCTAGCCAGAGCAATCAGGCTAGACAAAGAAATAAATGGCATCCGGATTGGCAAGGAAGAAGTAAAATTATATCTATTTGCAATGACATGATCTTATACCAGAAAACCCTAAGGAATCCACCAGAAAACTACTGAAACTAATAGAAGAGTTTGGCAGAGTCTCAGGTTATAAGATAAACATACAAAAATCACTTGGATTCCTCTACATCAACAAAAAGAACATCGAAGAGGAAATCACCAAATCAATACATTCACGGTAGCCCACAAGAAGATAAAACACTTAGGAATAAATCTTCCCAAAGATGTAAAAGACCTATACAAAGAAAACTACAAAGTACTAGTGCAAGAAACTAAAAGGACCTACATAAGTGGAAAAACATACCTTGCTCATGGATAGGAAGACTTATCATGATAAAAATGTCTATTCTTCCAAAAGCAATCTATACATACAATGCACTTCCGATCCAAATTCCAATGACATTTTTTAATGTGATGGAGAAACAAATCACCAACTTCATATGGAAGGGAAAGAAGCCTCGGATAAGTAAAGCATTACTGAGAAAGAAGAACAAAGTGGGAGGCCTCACTCTACCTGATTTTAGAACCTATTATACCGCCACAGTAGTCAAAACAGCCTGGTACTGGTACAACAACAGGCACATAGACCAATGGAACAGAATTGAGAACCCAGATATAAATCCATTCACACATGAGCAGCTGATATTTGACAAAGGCCCAGTGTCAGTTAATTGGGGAAAAAATAGCCTTTTTAACAAATGGTGCTGGCATAACTGGATATCCATTTGCAAAAAAATGAAACAGGACCCATACCTCACACCATGCACAAAAACTAACTCCAAGTGGATCAAAGACCTAAACATAAAGACTAAAATGATAAAGACCATGGAAGAAAAAATAGGGACAACATTAGAAGCTCTAATACAAGGCATAAGCAGAGTACAAAACATTACCAACAATGACGAAGAGAAACCAGATGACTGAGAGCTCCTAAAAATCAAACACCTATGCTCATCTAAAGACTTCACCAAAAGAGTGAAAAGACCACCTACAGACTGGGAAAGAATTTTCAGCTATGACATCTCCGACCAGTGCCTGATCTCTAAAATCTATATGATTCTGTTAAATCTCAACCCCAAAAAGACAAACAACCCAATCAAGAAGTGGGCAAAGGATATGAACACGCACTTCACTAAAGAAGATATTCAGGCAGCTAACAGATACATGAGAAAATGCTCTCGATAATAAGCCATTAGAGAAATGCCAATTAAAACTACAATGAGATTCCATCTCACTCCAACAAGGCTGGCATTAATCCAAAAAACACAAAATAATAAATGTTGGAGAGTCTGTGGAGAGATTGGAACTCTTGTATACAGCTGGTGGGAATGTAAAGTGGTACAACAACTTTGGAAATCTATCTGGCATTTTCTTAAAAAGTCAGAAATAAAACTACCATACAACCCAGAAATCCCACTCCTCAAAATATACCCTAGAGAAATAAGAGCCTTTACACGAACAGATATATGCACACCCATGTTTATTGCAGCTCTGTTTACAATAGCAAAAAGCTGGAAGCAACCAAAGTGTCCATCAATGGATGAATGGTTAAACAAATTGTGGCATATTCACACAATGGAATACTACGCATCGATAAAGAACAGTGACGAATCTCTGAAACATTTCATAACATGGAGGAACCTGGAAGGCATTATGCTGAGCGAGATTAGTCAGAGGCAAAAGGACAAATATTGTATAAGACCACTATTATGAGATTTTGAGAAATAGTATAAATTGAGAAGAACACATACTTTTGTGGTTACGAGGCAGGAAGGGAGGGAGGGTGGGAGAGGGTTATTTACTGATTAGTTAGTAGATAAGAACTATTTTAGGTGAAGGGAAGGACAATACTCAATACACGGAAGGTCAGCTCAACTGGACTGGACCAAAAGCAAAGAAGTTTCCGGGATAAACTGAGTGCTTCAAAGGTCAGTGGAGCAAGGGCCGGGGTTTGGGGACTATGGCTTAAGGGGACCTCTAAGTCAATTGTCAAAATAATTCTATTATGAAAACATTCCGCATCCCACTTTGAAGTGTGGTGTCTGGGGTCTTAAATGCTAACAAGCGGCCATCTAAGATGAATTAATTTGTCTCATCCCACCTGGATCAAAGGAGAATGAAGAACACCAAGGTCACACGATAACTATGAGCCCAAGAGACAGAAAGGGCCACATGAACCAGAGACTTACATCATCCTGAAACCAGAAGAACTAGAAGGTGCCCGGCCAGAACCGATGACTGCCCGGACAGGGAGCACAACAGAGAACCCCTCAGGGAGCAGGAGAACAGTGAGATGCAGACCCCAAATTCTCATAAAAAGACCAGACTTGATGGTCTGACTGAGACTAGAAGAATCCCGGCAGTCATGGTCCCCAAACTTTCTGTTGGCCCAGGAGAGGAACCAGTCCCGAAGATAACTCATCAGACATGGAAGGGACTGCACAATGGGTTGGAGAGAGAGTGAGCTACTTGTATCAGGTGGACACTTGAGACTGTATTGGCATCTCTTGTCTGGAGGGGAGATGGGAGGGTAGAGAGGGTTAGAAACTGGCAAAACCGTCACGAAAGGAGAGACTGGAAGGAGGGAGTGTGCTGGCTCCTTAGGGTGAGAGTAAGTGGGAGTATGGAGTAAGGTGTATATAAGCTTATATGTGACAGACTGACTTGATTTGTAACTTTCACATAAAGCACAATAAAAATTATTTTAAAAAAGGAGCAAGAGTGGCAATATTAATTTCTGACAAAATAGACTGGAAAGTTAAATCCATCAGAAAGGATAAGGAAGGACACTATATAGGGATTAAAGGGACAATACACCAAGAAGATATAATCATATTAAATATTTATATACCCAATGACAGGGCTGTAAGATACATAAAATGAACTCTACCAGCATTGAAAAGTGAGATACACAGCTCCACAACAATAGTAGGAGGCTTCAACACATCTCTTTCGGCGAAGGACAGGACATCTAGAAAGAAGCTCAATAAAGACACGGAAGATCTAAATGACACAATCAACCAACTTGACCTCGTAGACATATACAGAACACTCTGCCCAACAGCAACCAAGTATACTTTCTATTCTAATGCACATGGTACATTCCCTAGAATAGACCACATATTATGTCATAAAGCACGCCTTAGCAGAATCCAAAACGTTGAAATATTACAAATCATCTTCTCTGACCATAAGGCCATAAAAGTGGAAGTCAATAACAGGAAAAGCAGGGAAAAGAAATCAAACACTTGGAGACTGAACAACACCCTGCTCAAAAAAGACTGGATTAGAGAAGACATTAAGAATGGAATAAAGAAATTCAGAGAATCCAATGAGAATGAAAACACTTCCTATCAGAACCTTTGGGACACAGCAAAAGTGGTGCTCAGAGGCCAATTTATATCAATAAATGCACACATCCAAAAAGAAGAAAGGGCCAGAATCAAAGAATTATCCCTACAACTTGCAAATACAAAGACAGCAACAGAAGAAACCCACAGGCACCAGAAGAAAACAAATCATGAGAATTAATGCTGAACTAAATGAAATAGAAAAGAGAAAAACAATTGAAAGAAGTAACAAGACCAAAAGCTGGCTTTTTGAAAATATCAACAAAATTGATAAACCACTGGCCAAAGTGACAAAAGAAAAACAGGAGAGGAAGTAAGTAACCCGAATAAGAAATGAGGTGGGCGATATTACAACAGACAGAACTGAAATTAAAAGAATCATATCAGATTACTATAAAAAACTGTACTCAAACAAATTTGACAACCTAGAAGAAATGGATGAATTCCTAGAAACACACTACCTACCTAAACTAACACAAACAGAGGTAGAAGAACTAAATAGACTCATAACAAAAGAAGAGATTGAAAGGGTAATCAAAAAACTCCCAACAACAACAACAACAAAAAGCCCAGGTCCGGACGGCTTTACTGCAGAGTTCTACCAAACTTTCAGAGAAGAGTTAAGACCACTGCTACTAAAGGTATTTCAGAGCATAGAAAAGGATGGAATACTACCAAACTCATTCGATGAAGCCACCATATCCCTGACACCAAAACCAGGTATAGACACCACAAGAAAAGAAAATTATAGACCTATATCCCTCATGAATGTAGATGCAAAAATCCTAAGCAAAATTCTAGCCAATAGAATTCAACGAAATATCAAAAAACTAATTCACCATGACCAAGTGAGATTCATAGCAGGTATGCAGGAATGGTTCAACACTAGAAAAACAATTAATGTAATCCACCACATAAATAAAGCAAAAGACAAGAATCACATGATTTTATCAATTGATCCAGAAAAGGCATTTGACAAAGTTCAACATTCATTCATGATAAAAACTCTCAGCAAAATAGGAATAGAAGGATAATTTTCTCAACGTAATAAAGGGCATTTATACAAAGCCAAGAGCCGACATCACCCTAAATGGAGAGAGTCTGAAAACATTCCCATTGAGATGGGGAACCAGACAAGGATGCCCTTTACCACCACTCTTATTCAACATTGTGCTGGAAGTCCTAGCCAGAACAATTAGGCTAGATAAAGAAATAAAGGGCATCCAGATTGGCAAGGAAGAAGTCAAAGTATCTCTATTTGCAGATGACATGATCTGATACACAGAAAACCCTAGGGAATCCTACAGAAAACTACTGAAACTAATAGAAGAGCTCAGCAGAGTATCGGGATACAAGATAAACATACAAAAATCAGTTGGATTCCTCTACACCAACAAAAAGAACATCGAAGAGGAAATCACTAAATCAATGCCATTTACAGTAGCCCCCAAGAAGATAAAATACTTAGGAATAAATCTTATCAGAGATGCAAAAGACTTAGACAAAGAAAACTACAGTACACTTCTTCAAGAAACCAAAAGAGACATACATAAGTGGAAGAACATAACATTATACAAATGTCTATTCTACCAAAGGCGATCTATACATTTAATGCAATTCCGATCCAAATCCCAAGGACATTCTTTAATGAGATGGAGAAATAAATCACCAATTTTATATGGAAGGGAAAGAGGCCTCGGATAAATAAGGCATTACTGAAAAAGAAGAACAAAGTGGGAGGCCTTACTTTACCTGATTTAAAAAAAAAAAAAAAAAACCTATTATACCTCCACAGTAGTCAAAACAGCCTGGTACTGGTACGACAACAGATATATGGACCAATGGAACAGAATTGAGAATCCAGACATAAATCCATCCACATATGAGCAGCTGATACTTCACAAAGGCCCCCCCAAAAAACAGTTAAATGAGGAAAAGACAGTCTTTAACAAATGGTGCTGGCATAACTGGATATCCATCTGCAAAAAAATGAAACAAGACCCATACCTCACTCCATGCACAAAAACTAACTCAAAATGGATCGAAGACTTAAATATAAAATCTAAAATGATAAAGATCATGGAAGAAAAAATAGGGACAATGCTAGGAGCCCTAATACATGGCATAAACAGTATACAAAACATTATAAAGAAAGTAGAAGAAAAACTAGATAACTGGGAGCTCCTAAAAATCGAACACCTATGCTCATCCGAAGACTTCACCAAAAGAATAAAAAGACTACCTACAGACTGGGAAAAAGTTTTTAGCTATGACATTTCTGATCAGTGCCTGATGTCTAAAATCCACATGATACTGCAAAAACTCAATTGCAAACAGACACATAACCCAATTAAAAAATGGGCAAAAGATATGAATAGACACTTCACTAAAGAAGACATTCAGGTAGCTAACAGATACATGAGGAAATGTTCACAATCATTAGCCATTAGAGAAATGCAGATCAAAACTACAATAAGATTTCATCTCACTCCAACAAGGCTGGCATGAATCCAAAAAATACAAAATAATAAATGTTGGAGAGGCTGTGGAGAGATTGGAACACTTCTACACTGCTGGTGGGAATGTCAAATGGTACAACCACTTTGGAGATCAATTTGGCACTTACTTAAAAAGCTAGAAATAGAATTACCATAGGATCCAGCAATCCCACTCCTTGGAATATATCCTAGAGAAATAAGAGCCTTACAGAAACAGATATATGCACACCCATGTTTATTGCAGCACTTTTTAAAATAGCAAAAAGGTGGAACCAACTACGGTGCTCTTCAGTGGATGAATGGATAAATAAATTATGGTATATTCACACAATGGAATACTACTCATCGATACAGAACAGTGAGTAATCTGTGAAACCTTTCATAACATGGAGGAACCTAGAAGGCATTATGCTGAGAGAAATTAGTCAGTTACAAAAGGACAGATATTGTATAAGACCACTATGATAAGAACTTGAGAAATAGTTTAAACTGAGAAGAAAACATTCTTTTGTGGTTACAAGGGAGGGGGGAGGGAGGGAAGCTGGGAGGGGGCATTCACTAATTAGATAGTAGATAAGAACTACTTTAGGTGAAGGGAAAGATAGCACACAATAGAGGGGAGGTCAGCACAATTGGACTAAACCAAAAGCAAAGAAGTTTCCTGAATAAACTGAATGCTTTGAAGGCTAGCATAGCAGGAGCAGGGGCCTGGGGACCATGGTTTCAGGGGACATCTAAGTCAATTGGCATAATTAAATCTATTAAGAAAACTTTCTACATCCCACTTTGAAGAGTGGCATCTGGGGTCTTAAATGCTAGCAAGCAGCCATCTAAGATACATCAATTGGTCTCAACCCACCTAGTCAAAGGAGAATGAAGAACACCAATAACATAAGGCTATTATGAGCCCAAGAGACAGAAAGGGCCACATAAACCAGCGGCTACATCATCCTGAGACCAGAAGAACTAGATGGTGCCTGGCTACAATCAATGACTGCCCTGACAGGGAACACAACGGAAAACCCCTGGGGGAGCAGGAGAGCAGTGGGATGCAGACCCCAAATTCTCATAGGACCAGACTTAATGGTCTGACTGAGACTGGAAGGAACCCTGTGGTCATGGCCCCCAGACCTTCTGTTAGCCCAGAACAGGAACCATTCCCAAAGCCAACTCTTCAGACATGGATTGGACTGGACAATGTGTTGGAGAGGGATGCTGGTGAGGAGTGAGCTTCTTGGATCAGGTGGACACTTGAGACTCTGTTGGCATCTCCTGCCTAGAGGGGAGATGAGAGTGTGGAGAGGGTTAGAAGGTGGTGAAATAGACACGAAAAGAGACAGTAGAGGGAGATAACAGGCTGTTTTATTAGGGGGAGAGTAACTGGGAGTTTGTAGCAAGGTGTATATGGGCTTTTGTGTGAGAGACTGACTTGATTTGTAAACTTGCACTTAAAGCACAATAAAAAGTATTAAAACAACAAATATCGTATGAGACCACTACTATAAAAACTCATGAAGAGGTTTACACACAAAAAGAAACAATCTTTGATAGTTATGAGGGAGGGGTAGGGATGGAAAAATAGAAAATAGATAAGTGGTAACTTTGGTGAAGGATAAGACAGTACACAATACTGGGGAAGCCAGCACAGCTTGTACAAGACAAGGTTGTGGAAGCTCCAAACTTCTTGAGGGACCAAATTACTGGGCTGGGGGCTGTGGGGGCCATGGTCTTGGGAACATCTAGCTCAATTGGCATAACATAGTTTATAAAGAAATTGTTCTACGTTCTATGTTGGTGAGTAGCCTTTGGGGTCTTAAAAGCTTGTGAGTGCTAGGGTTAAATGAAAAGTCACCTACAAAGGAGAGTCAATAAGAATAAGCTCAGACTACTCAGCAGAAACCATGCAGGCAAGAAGACAGTGGGATGACTTATATAAAAAATTCAAGGAAAAAAATTGCCAGCCAAGAATCATGTATCCAACAAAACTGTCTCTCAAATATAAAGTTGAAATTAGGACATTTCCAGGTAAACAGAAGTTTAGGGAATTCATATAAACCAAACCAAAACTATAAGAAATACTAAAGAGAGTTCTTTGGTTAGAAAATCAATAATATCAGGTATCAACAACCCAAGACTGGAACACTGGGCAGAGCATTCAGATGTCAACCCAGACAGGAAAATCACAAAAATAAATCAAGATAACAACAACAACAAAAAAAACGCTCAAAACAGGGAAACAGTGATGTTATTATGTAAAAGAAGACAACATTGGAACAACAAAGAGGGACTAAGAAGTGTAGTCACAGATCTTTCACATGGAGAGGAAGACAAGGTGATACAAAGAAATGTTAGGTTTAAATTTAGAAAAATAGGGGTAAGTAATAAGGTAACCACAAAGGAGAGAAACTACCCTACACATCAAAATAAAATACAAGGAAAAAATAGAGACTCAGCAGAAACAAAATTAACAACTAATATGAAGAAAAGACAATATATAATCTACTCAGCACAAAAAATTAAGTGGGAAAAAGGAACTGTGAACAACACACAAAAAAAGACATCAAAATGATAGCACTAAAATCATACCTACCCATGATTACGCTGAATGTAAATGGACTAAATGCACCAATAAAGAGACAGAGAGTGGCAGAATGGATTAAAAGACATGATCCGTCTATATGCTGCCTATAAGAGACACACCTTAGACTTAGAAACAAACTAAAACTCAAAGGTTGGAAAAAAATATATCAAGCAATCAACAATCAAAAAAGAGCAAGAGTGGCAATATTAACTTCTGACAAAATAGACTTTAAAGTTAAATCCATCAGAAAGGATAAGGAAGGACACTATATAATAATGATTAAAGGGACAATATACCAAGAGGATATAACCATATTAAATATTTATGCACCCAATGACAGGGCTGCAAGATACATAAAACAAATGGTACAACCACTTCGGAAATTGATTTGGCACTTCCTTAAAAAGCTACTCAGCAGAAACCATGCAGGCAAGAAGACAGTGGGATGACTTATTCCACTCCTTGGAATATATCCTAAATAAATAAGAGCCTTTACATGAACAGATAAATGCACACCCATGTTCATTGCAGCACTGTTCACAATAGCAAAAATATGGAAGCAACCAAGGTGCCCATCAATGGATGAATGGATAAATAAATTATGGTATATTCACACAATGGAATACTATGCTTGATGACGCACAGTGATGAATCTGTGAAACATTTCAGGACATGGAGGAATCTGGGAGGCATTATGCTGAGTGAAATTAGTAATTTGCAAAAGGACGAATATTGTATCAGACCACTATTATAAGAACTTGAGAAATAGTTTAAACAGAGAAGAAAATATTCTTTGATGGTTACAAGAGGGGAGAGGGAGGGAGAGTGGTATTCACTAATTAGATAGTAGATAAGAACGACTTTAGGTGAAGGGAAAGACAACACACAATACAGGCGAGGTCAGCACAACTAGATGATGCCTGGCTACCACCACTAGCTGCTCTGACAGGGATCACAATAGAGGGATCACAACAGAGCTGGAGAAAAATGTAGAACAAAATTCTAACTCACAAAAAAAAGACCAGACACACTGGCCTGAGAAAGACTGGAAAAACCCCAAGAGTATGGCCCCCAGACACCTTATACCTCAGTAATGAAGTCACTCCTGATGTTCACCCTTCAGCCAAAGATTAGACAGGCCCATAAAACAAACAATAATACACCTATCAGCTTGGTTTCTTGTGTCCACTGGCTGAAATGTCATTAAGATTACTCTCCAAGAGAATTTTCAAATCAGATGAGCCTTCCTTAGCACTTAATAAATAGACAAATGAGAAACAAACGAACAACAAAAACTCTCCACCATATTACACTAAGCTGTCTGCACAGTTCCCTAGAGTCCAAAGCATTCTAGATTATCGTATTTGGTTACAAGGATTATTCTATTGTTGAAATGAGAAGTGAGAAAAATACTCTGAGGCTTTGAAATAGGACGTCTTTCTTAGTTTGGTGCCAAAGGGATCCTAACAGACTGGCCAAGAGACAAGATCCTAAGGGATGTGCAGTAATAACAGACAGTGACAGGCAGAAGACTAGCTAAAGGAGCCAATTGGAGCTGAAGTTTGAAAGGAAGCGGATAGGAGTGCAGGGAATGTTGACAGAGGACAGAGCTCTCAGTTAGGTATGTTCCATGTCTATAGAAAAACTAGGGGCAGTGAGCAAGCAGGGGAAATCAGCCCCATTGTGGTGCCGAGTCTCATGGTATCCTAGAACATTGGTTATTGGTGTTGAGATGCCTCAGTAGTTCAAGTGACATAGCAGCCACCCTACTGTCACCTCCTCAGAATTGGGCATCATGCCCCCATTCCTGTGACTTGACCTGCCCTCTCCTTGTGTTCAATTTGTCTTCCACCTGTGCCACAGAAAGTCTTTGGGCCAGAACAACTCATGGGTCACTGGCCACTCTAGAGGGTTGTCTTTGACTCAGGAATCAACCCTAGTCCAATAGGTTGTGGCCAGGGTAATAGAGTCACAAAGCCTGGTGATCTATTCACAAGGATCCACTTCTGACCACTTTTCAAAAGGGAACCACAGGCATGGCAGACAGTGTTTCATAGACACCTCTCTGACATTAGATCTCAGCAATAGCTGGGATTTATTCCATTTGGAATTTACACCAGTTGTGCAGCCTTGGAGATTCCAAAATGGGGCATGCTCTTTATAACTAAAATATCCCTGAGGCTGTCATATAAATAGATTGGATCCAGCATCTCTCTTCCTTGGACAAAAAAAAAAAAAAACTATATTGTGCTTCTCTCAACGGAATTGTTCTAAGTTGTATATTTACAGAATAGCTCTTGAGCAACACCACATCCACTCAGCCCATCTTTTTACTCCAGCTGTTGCCATGGCAACCAGATGGACAAGTTACTTCTTTACTTTCTGCCCTGTGGCTCCTCTGTCACCTCCACATGTAATGCAATGGTAATGCAGTCAGCCGCTCTGATACAGGGATAAACCAGGAAGTGCTAGGATTTAACATTCTAGGGCAAACTTTGACCAATGATGGATAAATACTCCTCTCTTTGGTACCCCAGGTGATCTCTTCTGAGGTGCATTCTGCATGACTCGTCAGAGTGCCCCCAGCAGCACTGAGCCTCAGTAGCCCACAGGAGCGACAAGCTTGACAATACACCCTTGGGTCAACTTTCCCTCCTTCTTTATTTCACTTTTCCCAGTCTTCCACACTCCTGCTTCCTGGCATCACTTCCTCAAATATATTACCTGCCTAAAAGCCCCCATCTAAGGCTCTACTTTTTGGGAGGAACACAGGCTCAGACAACTTTCCAATGCCTTCGAATAAGGCATTCTTTCTTTAGTGAAGTTGTTCCTATGAGCCAGGAAACATGTCTTAGTCTCTAACTTGTTGGATTGATGCTAAACTTTCAAAGAGAAACATTGTTTCTTTTTATTCCAAGTACTTTATAAGCATCTTCTTTTCACCCTGATATATATCTTAGTACCAGAAAGCGAGTGGAGGCAGAGTGGCAGTCCTGTGAGCGAGGCTCAACTCCAGATTTCCAAGCCTTACTGTACCTTTGAACACATTATAACCCATTTGATCCCTTGGCTAAGAATCACCAGAGAAGGTCTTTGAAGATGTTTGCTCCCTCTCCAACTCACTAAATTAAACCCTCCATGGGTAAGGCTTAGAGCCCTGGTGGCGCAACAGTTAAGTGCTCAGTTGCTATCTGGAAGGTCAGTGGTTCTAACCCACCAGCTGGTTCCACAGGAGAAAAGACCTGGTGATCTACTCCCATAAAGATTACGACCTAGGAAACCCTATGGGGCAGTTCTTCTCTGTCATATAGGGTCACTATGAGTTGGAATCAACTCGATGGCACACAACAACAACGTGGGTAGGGCTCAGGCATATGGGTCTTTCCAACACATCCCAGTAATTCTGGTGTGCATCCCCAGTTAAGAATCATTGCTTTAAACCTTTCAGTCTACCCAAGAAGAAAACTAAATCCAGTCTGTTATTAATGCAAGCTCTTATAAAATATAATCAAAAACACAATTGATATTCTCAAAATGTGTGAGCAACAACGAAAACTGACTCTCTGCAAGAGCGCACAGAATCATTCTGTTTACAAAGAGTGAGTATTATTATTCAATAATTCTAACAAAAATTACAGGAATCTTTCATTTATTCTTTGAGAATCTACGATGGCTTAGACAATATACGAGACATGAAGGATGAAAAGATGGATGGAAAAGAGTCTCTGTCCTTAGGGATGAAGGATAATAGGACCAATGTGTTGAATGGGATGTGAAGAAATTACAACTTTATTTTTTGTCTTCCACTGTTCCTTAAACTTGCTCAGTGAGGGGAATTTTCCCTCTGCCAGTGTCTGAAAACTCTGGCATGTCTATGACTTTACCAATCACTCTTAAATAAGAGACAATTGTATAATTTCTTTAAGTCACAAAGCACAGTCTTAATTCAGTATTTTGAATGTCCAACACTGTGCGATAGTCAAATCTCTGAATTTGATTTAGAGTTAAATCTTCTCCCCTCTCTTAGTTAGGGTCAGCTTCAGGGTCTTTTGTGCCGTCTTCCAGGGACATGTGGATGACTTTCCATCTCCTTCTCTTTGTCTTGCTTAGCTTGCCAATCATGGATTCTCTCACTTCATGGGCTGGGTATGAAAAAGGAAGACGGAAAGGGGGTTTCTGAACATTCGTACTTGGCTGAGCCTATTGTAAGATAGTTTCATATGCTCTGGGCCTGGCTGTTAATGACAGCTGACTCTTATTCAGTATAAGCACTTTTGTGAGTTTTCTTCCAGAGATTCTCATCCTGGCCCCTTCTGACCACCACAACACAGGCAGTCTCTCTCCTTTGGCTGGTCAATTTTGATACCCACTCAGCTTCTCTTTCCAGTGGTCTCTGTGAGATCCCTCACTCTGTTCAGAGGCATCTTGAGCAGGATCCACTTTAGATTCCTGGGCGTGGGGGGGTGTTAAGTTCTCATAGGGGTCTCCTTGAAGCCCTTCTCACTAGATGTGGTATGAGAAGATAGCACTCCCACCCCTCTTTGGCATGGTTTGGACTCAAAGCAAAGAGCTCTCTTCACAAATCTACTCCTTAAAAAACCCCTTCCAACTCTTTTTACACCCTCTAAACTGGTGAGAAGTTTCAACAGAGAAGAAACCGGTTTTCTAGTTTTTTCTTTGAAGTTTTCCATTCTTGTCTATCTCAGAACTCACCTTGGTAACTAATACCTATTGCATCTTGGCACCTCAGTCAAAACATGTAATTTACCATGCTGTCACAATTGCAGGAAACCCTGGTGGTGTAGTGGTTAAGTGCTACCGCTGCTAACCAAAGGATCGGCAGTTCGAATTCGCCAGGCCCTCCTTGGAAACTCTGTGGGGCAGTTCTACCCTGTCCTATAGGGTCGCTATGAGTCGGAATCAACTCGATGGCACTGGGTTTGGTTTTCGTTTGGTCACAATTGCAATATCATGTGGTAAGTGCTGGAAGAGAAGTCTATGCACATGTCGTTGAGAGAACACAGAAAACGGGCCCAGTTGGAGGATGAGTGGTCTAGGAGATTCCTGGAGAAGGTGACGCCTTATCTGACTCTTAATGGGTGGGTTGGAGTTAGTGTTGTGATGCCTTTTGGGAGGACTTTTTTGAAGGGAATACTCAAGAAGACAAGCCTATACCAACATATTACTTCTTTGTTGTCATGTGCTGTCGAGTCGTTTCTGACTCACAGGGCCCTATAGGACAGAGTAGAACTGCATCATAGGGTTTCCAAGGAGCAGCTGGGTGGATCGAAACTGCAGGAGTTTTGGTTAGCAGCCTGGGCTCTTAACCGCTTCACCACCAGGGCTCCATTACTTCTTTAAAGAGTTTAAAAAATCAAAATGGTTACAAAGTCTTAGTGGGTTCTTTAATTTCCTCATCTAGTCTCTAAGTGGAAACCCTGGTGGCGTAGTAGTTAAGTGCTATGGCTCTTAACCAAGAGGTCAGCAGTTTGAATCTGCCAGGTGCTCCTTGGAAACTCTACGGGCCAGTTCTACTCTGTCCCATAGGGTCGCTATGAATCAGAATTGACTCAATGGCAGTGGTTTTGGTTTTTTAGTCTCTAAGTTTCTTGTAAATTCGTGAACGTAAGTGTCACTGTAAAATCAGAAACTCTCTACTATTATTGATTAATCCTGGAGGATTTTAAAAATTTCACTTATACTAAGCATAATAAGCTCTATTTTGTAAAGGAGAGCATGAGAATGGTCATTTGTAGATCTAAAATACATCTGATAAAAATTGACCTTGGGAGTCGAGAGGTATGAGTACTTTGAAATGATGATCTCATTTAAAAAGTAGTTCAAATAGGATATAACGGACTGTGAAACTTAGTTCTAAATTAATAAGTGGACCTAGTAAAAAGTTTTGCACTGACAAGGAATATGAAAGATCAACTGAAATATTATACTTAATAGTTCAAACATCTTGTCTATTAATATGTCAATTATTTAAACAGTTTTTTGGGGGGGAGTGAAAGCAAGAGCTATGTCTTTTAGCATCCTTACTATATCATTCATAATAAATCATTTACCAAGTACTCACACACACGTGGCTCATGATAGATCACTCAAACACATAAATCATCTGGGCTTCGAGAAAATTTTTGACTAAATGCTTTAAAGCCACATTTATATGCCTAAGACTGGACCTTTATTTGATCTGTCAAAGCCTTGAAGTCATTACCCAAAAAGAAAAGACAGCATACATCTGGTTAATCAACTTTATTTTTAATTAATTACTGTTTACTGACCTTGTATCAAGACATAAGAATGTGAAAGGAAGAACAGATTCCTAGCCTCAAAAAAATAAAAATCAGCTGGAGACATACTGCACAAGACAGCAAGTCTTAAGAGTACATACTAATTAGTAGTTGAGTCGTGCAAGACTACTTAGTGCAGAGCAAGCTCACACAAAGGGACATGATCAGCAGCTGTGGCAAGACGTGGAGGAGGATGATTGGGGAATACATCCTGGGAGGTGAGAAAAGCAAAAGACCTGTTTTCTAGACCCCAAAAGACCAGTGGCTTATTGTGGATCTTGGCCAAATAAGTTCCACCTGTCTTGCCTACAGTTCGCTGAACTCTAAAATAGAAGGCCATGGATTAGATGGTCTCTAAGGTCTTCCAGCTATCACAATCCAGGATCCTAAGAACAAATGCAGAGAATTTTGGAAGGTGAGGATATTACTTGTAAGAGAAAGGACAAGCACAAAGCCACAGAGGTGGGAAAAAAGCTAGTTGTTTGTGCACAGGGCAAGGTGTATTGTAAAGAGCAAGGGCCTTAAACAAGCCTACTAAACTACTGTAATGATTTGGGGGGCAGTAAACTTGGAAATTGGTGAGACAGAGTTGGTGCTAGGCCTTAAAAGCGAGGCAAAGGACGATAACCAGGGATCAAAATGGAGAAAGAGACAATTGTGTTTCCTGTGGTCAGAAGTCTAACTTATCTTCATGCTCCCCATCTCACTTCATATTCTCTAAGTCTTTGTGGAACTTTATTGCAACCCCTTCCCCAAACCCACACACCAAAGAATGTGTGGTTACAGAGACCCTCTCTTCAGACCCGCACAAGTAGCCCCTTCTTGTAAGCCAGGAAGCAAACAGCAGTTGCTGAACAGATAGTGGCGAATCCAATCAGTCTCAGCAGGCCTGGCACAGAGGGCAGATGTCTCTCCAAGAAGGTCGTGGCAATGGGCAGTGCAGGCACATCCTAAGTTCAGAGAACATTTGGCATTAGCACAGAGCTTGTGCACTTTGTTCCAGAAAGTCTCTTTCCTACAGTTCTCAAACATGACCCACTCTAGCCAATCCCTCAGCCATTGAACATCACCTTCCCTTCCTTATAACATTCACTCCCTATTCCCCCCCTGGGCCCTTGACTTAACTAATCCAGACTCATCCTTCAGGTCTCAGTTTCAACTTCACTTCCTCAGGGAGCCTTTCCTGAGCCCCCAGAATAGGACAGCCCCCTCTTTTTTACATTCTTCCACAGCATGCTTTTTTCATCCTACTTGTACTTTTTGGTTGTCATCTGTATTTCCCCATCAGCTGTTATTCTCTGTAAAATACTGCTGTGCCCTTCTGCAATGGCTAAGGCAGGTAGGTGTTCAATAAATATTTGTTGAGTGAATGCATTCATGGTCCACCCAGCCTACAATTCTATCTCTACCAGAAGCTCTAAGAGAATGACTTTGGACTTAAAAGGATAGAGGAATATGTTCAACATTTTTGACCCTCGTCATGTATAATGTTTTCACCCTGTGTTCTATGTATCCTTTCTTTCAGCCAGAAACACTTCCTGAGGTTTTATTTAAAAAATGATAGGTATATTAAAAATGTGTTTTTAATCTAAACATGCTCCATTTCACTCTACCCCTTTACCCCCAGCAGGAGATGCTGACATATACTTTTACTTCTTAACCCCTATCGAGAATCACCAGGTTAGATATTCACTCTATAGGCATGTATTTAGTGAGCTAATATGCCTAGAACATTCTGACAAAAGTACCTCCACTCCACCAGAAAAAAAAAAAAAAGCTTTAATTTTTCTTAATAATTGGCAATGGATGTACTGGCTATGAATTTATCGAAGTTCTTCTAAATCTCTCACTCCCGCCCTAACCCATGGAACCTCCTTAAGCATTCACGGGTTGAGTCACTTAGGAACAGGTATGTGAATATATACAAGTGTGTTATTTTTTGCTAATAACTGTTTTTAGGCAAAAGAGATTTAAATTCATAAAATAAAATGTAGCCTACCTCAGACTCTGGTTCTGACTGGTATATTTCATCCTCTGGAATCTTCCCCATGGCATGCAGGATCTGAAATAAAAGAGCATCTTGGCAAATAGCAAAAGTGACACCATCTTTCTCTTTAAATAAAGGACTAACTGAATGTCTGTTAGTGATATCCATCAAAATCACAAGAGTAGAAGCCAAAGCAGTTCATTCAATATTTAAAAGGTTCCAAAAGGTCTTTCCTCTATGGTATAAGAAATTCCAACTATTAGGCTCACCGTAAATTTTAGGAGTTTTCAACACACCTTACAGCAGGAATGAGATCAGAGGAACTGTCAGGAAATAAATAAATGAATTCTGACTCCTAATAGAAACATATTTGGTTCTATAAGATTAGACCTAGGTTATCTGTCAATTGGAGTCCCTTAGTGGTACAAATAGCTAATGTGCTGGGCTACTAACACAAAGGTTGGCAGTTTGAGTTCACCCAGAGGCTCCTCAGAAGAAAAGTCTGGCAATGTACTTCTGAAAAACCGGTCCTTAAAAAAAAAAATTTTTTTTTAAGGACCCTATGGAGCACAGTTTTGTACTCTGACACACATGGGGTTGCCATGAATCAGAGTCAACTTGATGACAACTGGTTTGATTTGTTTTTTGCTTTTTTTTTTCTCTCTCAGTTATAGCCATGCTGATCTTTTGCCTAATGGGATCTCTTTATCTTGGGTGACATGTTAGATATTTTAATTATTACTTTTGGGTTAGGGTGTTCACTTTGCCTGAGACTACTGTTAAAATGATGTCTCATGGGTCTTCAGAGGGAGGCTACTGGGGAATTGACCTCCAGGATCTCATACATCTTTGATCTTCATGTCAGGCCCATGAGGTGCCTCCTTCCCCGCAGCCTGTGACCCTGGGCCTTACCTCTCGAGCTGCTCTCTCCCCAGCTTCCACAGCCCCCTCCATGTAACCACTCCAGTGTGTGGCAGTCTCGGTGCCTGCGAAGTAAATCCTGCCCACCGGCTGGCGGAGAACCCTTGGAGCAAAAACAAAGAGGTAAAAGTGGTCGGTCTCACACAGACAGAGAAGAGCCTTCCCACAAATATCAGGGCTAGTTTGTTAGTTCAGATTCTGGAATAATGGTCACTGGTTTCCTCCAGCCCTTGAATGATCCTTGTCATAGACAAAAATGGAATGAAAATCAATGCTTACTTGTGCCCCAAGAGCTTACAGGTAAAGAGACTGACATCAATGGAGGTAAACTATGTATTTGCTTCACATACATGAAGTGAGAGACTTTATGAATCTGGCCATGTACAGCTCCTTTTATGGCTCACCAGCTCTCGGCAAGGTGACATGTGCCCTCAGTTCCTCATTTGGTTATTCCATCAATGACCTCTGCAAGTCACTTCCTCTCACTCAGCTCTGGCTTCCTTATCTCTTAAAGTACACAGTTCAATGATTTCTAAGAGCTTTTACATCAGCAATATTTAACAAAGTTGTGAGTCTGATTATGGCTGCATAACTACGATTCATTGAGCATTGACCTTCTATGAGTGTTAAGACTTTTACTGAATGAACTTACAACAGTTATCATTTATTGGGTGCCAAATACTCTTCTAAGTACTTTAACCCTCACAACAACCCTATAAGGTCAATACTGTTATTATCCCCATTTTTCAGATAAGAATATATAGGTATAGAGACTTTGGTGGACGTAGTGATGCGCTGTCTAGAACCCCCTTCAAAAATGAAGCACCTGCCCAGTTGCTGACAGTGTGGTCAGAAGACAACTTGATGTCAGCCCTCTTTGGAGATTGCCTCCACTGAAGAAAACTGCCTCCTTCCAGCAGCAGTTGCATCCAGTGACTGATCATTATGGCCTGACACCCTCGCCCCAACTTGGGACAACTCTGAAGGGCCAATCAGCTCCAGAGCTCCCTGTAGCATCAGCTGAGACCTCCATTGGAACTGCGTTGCAGCCTAATTTCTCCCTCTGTTCACTTCTACTTCCTTCCTCCCCCTCTTCCACAGGTGTTGATCCCAAGGGCACTACCCAATAAATATCCTCCCTGCTATCCTTTGTTTCAGGGTCTGCTTCCTGGGGAAACTAATCTGCAACAAAGACGAAGTAATTTGCTCTTTGTCACAGCCAGTAAGTGGCAAAGCTGATATGTGAATTCGTGCAGTCTAGTTCCAGAGCCCACAATCTTCACCATTTTGCTATACTTCCTCTCTAAACCCAAAACCAAACCCACTGCCGTCGAGTCAATTCTGACTCATAGTGACCCTAGACTTCCTCTCTATAGTGCATTTTTTCTTTAATCCTTTTAAGAACTCTAGGACTGTTATTGTCCCATTTTACACATGAGGAACCTGAGGTTCAGAAAAACAGGGAGTGACTTGCTAAAAGCTGCATTGCTATAAAATAGCAGAGCCAGAACTTGAACCTGTTCTACCAGATGTCAAAGCCTATATTGTTGTCCTATGTGCTTTGCCTGGTGTATCATCATCACTCGTCAACACAGAGGACCACAAGCTACACAAAGGGACACGGGCGTCACAGCACTTGGCAGTCTGTCATTATCCTGAGAATAATACCACAAGGGAAGTGCTGTCAACCTGTCATTATTTATCCTATCCCGGGTTTCTATTATTTCTGATAAGTGACACCCAGAGCAAACATCTGTACTTCATCTTAGTCAACACTGCGTACCACTAGGCCTTTTATCAAAAAATCAAATGGGCTGGCTTGAGTAAGTGGGTTTTCCTTCACCTGCCCTTACTGTAGCCATTAAGAAAAAAGAGAGAGAAAATAGAAGACATAATATTAAAGAATATTAGAATATGGACAATAATACATAGAATAACCTGGAATTATCCATAGCCAGCATGGGCTAGACAGGAAAGGGTATTTAGGAAAACGACTCTTTGCAAGAGAAAGTAGATTTGCTTTCTCATGTTGACTAAACAATGCCGCTTTTTATCACATGTTCACTTTTTTTTCCAACAGTGGAAACTAGTTCAAAATTAGAAACTTCTGAGAAGCATGGCCAAACCCTAGAATTAAATACTAGAAGAGAGAAAAAAGACTCATACTTTTGTTAACAAATTGATTATTTATTGTCCATTGTATGCCATCTTGTACTTTCTCATACACCAGCTAAAGGAAATAAAGTTCAGAGGAGAGAAGTGACTTTCCAGGGATGACAAAGTCAGTTATTGGTAGAGTCAAGACTAGAACACAAGTACTTTCACTTCCAGTCTAGACCTCATTTGGCTTCTATAATGCTGTATCCATGTTGGCACTTAAACAGTATGATTTGAGGACATTTTACTGAGTTCTCAACTCAGTATAAAGACACTTCTTCTGAAAATATTAATGAATCTTCTGATTATCTAAATTCCCATCTGTTATTTATTGAATCATGTCTCCCCAAAATATGTATTGAAATCCAAACCCCTATACCTATAGACGGAAACTCTGGTGGTGTAGTGGTTAAGAGCTATGGCTGCTAACCCAAAGGTCGGCAGTTCAAATCCAACAGGCACTCCTTGGAAACCCTATGGGGCAGTTCTACTCTGTCCTATAGGGTCACTATGAGTTGGAATCAACTCGATGGCAATGGGTTTGTTTAGTTTTAGACACCTTTTTTTCTTTTACAGATATAATGTAATACAATTCCTTTCTGTCTATAGCACCATGTTTGTAATGTAATCCCTTTCCATAATGCAATCTAATGCTATGTGAATGAGGCCATATCAGTGTAGGGTGTATCCTAAACATAATCACTTCTGAGTTATGAAAAGAGCAGCTTAGACACAGAGACAAGAGAGTACAAATGAGGAGAGACAGATACCACGTGAAGATCACCAAGGACTGAGGAATGCTAGAGGAGACAAGGATCTTCCCCCAGAGTTGACAAATAGAGAGCCTTTCACTAGAACCAGCCCCTGAATTTGGACTTCTAGGCTCCTGAACTGTAAGAAAACAAAACTTCTCTTTAAAGCCACCCACTTGTGATATTTCTGTTACAGCAGCACCAGAAAACTAAGACACCATACTTATGCTACAACCTTTCTTTGTTTGTATTGATTGGGATTGTCCTTCCAGAGGAATTCAGAGTAAAAGGCACCACCATATTGTAGCATTACAATCACTTAATTCATGAGAATCAAAAAGTACAAAGGAAATTGGGAATTATTTTCTCTTTTCATTTAGTATTTATAAGAAACAGTGGGGAAGAGCTACTTGAAACTATTTAGAATTTGAATTCAGGCTCAAGGAATTCCAGTTACAGCTTAGCACACTTTTACGCTACCTTCCATATTGAGTCATGATCCCAGGGGGGAAGTAGGTCGTGTAGCAGCCCCCAGAGTACTGCTCCTCACACCAGTTCTTCTCTTCATAGTGGACAGGCTGCAAGGCAAAGTGACAAAAGCTGATGGAAGGTCAAAGGAAGCTAGCTCATCTAGAATAAATTGAACACAGGCTTCTCCAATAGACCCAATATATTTCTGAAATACCAAACCCATTGTCGTAGAGTTGATTCTGACTCATAGCAACCCTATAAGACAGTAGAACTTCCCCACAGGGTTTCCAAGGCTATAATCTTTACAGAAGCAGGCTGCCACATCTTTCTCCCGCAGAATGTCTGGTGGTTTCAAACCACCAACCTTTCAGTTAGCAGCCGAGCGCTTAACCACTGTACCACCAAGGCTCCTCCTATTTCTGAAATGGAGCCTCATTGTCCTTGTTTTTTTTTTTTAAGATACGTCTTTGTGCAGGTCAATGTCCTTGGTAATAACCTCCTAAGAAATTCTGACTTTAGAAAGTTTTCTCACTTGGTTCATTCATGTCTTAGGTACAGTTCATAAACTGCAATAGTCTATTTCCATTTTAAAATCAATTTGACTTGTTAAGAACTTTTTAGTGCCTACTGGTTTGAAGAAAGATTTTAAGAAGGATTTATGCTTAGGTTGGCAGTTCAAAATCCACCAGACGCTCCTTGGAAACTCTATGGGGCAGTTCTACTCTGTCCTATAGGGTCACTATGAGTCAGGATCGACTCCATGGCGACGGGTTTGGGTTTTTTTTTGGAGTGGTAGAATCAGGAAAAAGCAGAAAAATACACCCATCAAGGAAAAATGATTACCAGATTAATGTTTTTGGTGAAGTGAGCTTTCTTAAGGGAAGCATAGACAGACACATTTATGTTTATGGGATGTAGGCATTTCTGTTGCCAGTGGTACTTGGACACAACTATTGGTCTGAAAAATACATTTTTGCTATGAATGGGCAAAACATTAGCTGAGATTTTGCAAAACTAAACTATTAAAATAACTAAACATGAGCTTTATCATTAAGCATTATTTTGAAAAGATAAAATCAAGTTTTAAGGTAAAAATGTTTGCTTAAAAATATTTTGAAAAAATATTTTGTTCAAAAATATTTTGATTTCATACCTGAACTTGGATAGTCATTTTAACACACCTTATTTGTAAGACAATGAAGCCTTGCCTAGGAGGTATAAGTGGCTCCAGACCTCTTGTGATGTTACCACACATCAAGCCCCAACTCTCTTTCCTCTGTACCTGAGGGCTACAACCACCTTGGGAGCATCCTTCTCTGGCTGTTTCCAACCAATCAGAAGAAAGATGTGACTTTATCTTTTACCTTTCTTTGCTTGCTGTAATTGCTTCCTTTGGCTGTTAACCAAAAGGCCAGCAGTTCAAATCCACCAGCTGCTACTTGGAAACCCTACAGGGCAGTTCTACTCTGTCTTATAGAGTCGCTATGAGTCTGAATCGACTCCACAGCAAAGGGTTAGGGCCCCATTTGCATAGGTGTAGACAGTTAGGGTGCTCTGTTGCTTACTGAAAGGTTGGAGGTTCAAGTACACCCAGAAGTACCTCGTAAGAAAAGCCTGGCCATCTACTTCTGCAAAAGCAGCCACTGAAAACCCTATGGAACACAGTTCTACTCTGACACACATGGGGTCAACTCAAGAGCAAATGGTTTTAATTATTCTTGCCAGACCTTTGAGGGCAAAGCAAGATCTTTCTACCTTAGGAAAGGGTAGAGAATCAGCCTTACCTGCAGAGCTTCTTGAGATCCCAGAACTTTTGCATAGAGCTCACAAAGTTTCTTCAACCTATTTAAGAAAAGACAAAGTGAGTCACCTATCCCCTCATACCAAATGACTCTGTGAGCCATTGCTTCCACTTTGACATTTCATCTTAATTTTTAAAAACAAGACACTTTGTTCTATTTGAAATGCTTTAAATTTGTGTGGTTGAAAACATTATTGAAGAAAACACACAGTGTTGTTTTGCCTGAATCACTGGGGGCACAGAGCAATTAGTTCATTCAAGAAAGCTCATTGTGTTCCTCCGAAGTGTCAGTCAACCTGCTAACTAGTGGAGATCCTGGGGGGATCAAGACATAGTCCGTAACCACCCTCCTTCTTCCTCTCCTCAGTCCACTGCAAGACAATGGGCACAGTGGAAAGAGTAGGGGGCAGGAAAAGCTTGGAATTTTGCTTCGACCTCTTAAATACTGTAAGACCTTAAGCAGCTTTTATTTCATCTACAATCTTCCATAAATTTTGCATTAATAACTTAAAAGTGTGGTCGCCATCAGTTATATCAGCATCACCCAGGCACTTGTTAGCAATGTAAATTCTAGAGCCCCACTCTAGACCTACTGAATCAGAAACCAGAATGGCAGAAATCTGTCTTTTCGCAAACCTTCCAGGTGATTCTCAAGTTTGGGAACTACCGATATAAAGAATATAAAGTTCCCAGCCCAATAACTGGTACATAATAAAGGCTCAGTAAATTGTAGCTCTTAAAAAATTGATTCTAATGGGGGAACGGGAAGTAAACCAACAGTTATAATTAGTCACTTAAGGTATTATAAGTACTATTATAGAGATTAAGGCGCTCTGGTGGTGCAGTGGTTAAGTACTTGGCTGCTAATGGAAAGGTCAGGGGTTTGAACCCACCAGCTGCTCCATGGGAGAAAGATGTGGCGGTCAACTTCCATAAAGATTTATAGCCTTAGAAGCCCTATGGGCAGCTCTACTCTGTCCTATAGGCCGCTGTGAGTGGAAATCCACTCGATGGCAATGGGTTATTATAGAGATTACAGTTATTTGATTTTGATTTTTTACAGAACATTGATGCTGAAAGGGGTATTATCTAGAATTACGCCAATGCTTTTCAAAAGTATTATTATTATTTTAAATTCAGGAGCTCTTTCTATAAACAAAGGTGTCTGAGAATGCTTAATCCCCCTCCTTTTCCCCCTTTTCTTTTCCCTCCCTTCCCTCCTTCCCCCTTCTCTCCTCCCTTTCTTCCTTCCTCCCTCCATTCCTACCTTTCTTCCTTCCTCCCTCCCCCCTCTTTCGTTCTATCCTTCTCCCTCCTCTCCTCCCTCTCTTCCCTTCTTACACCCTTTCCTTTCCTCCTTCCTCCCTTTCCTCACTCCTTCCTTCTCTCTTTCCTCCCTCCCCTCTCCCTCCCTTGCCTTGTTTCTTCCTTTCCTTCCTTCTTCCCTTCCCTCCTCCCTCCCTCTCTCTCTCCATTCCTCCTTCCTTCTCTCTTTCCTTATCTTCCTCTCTCCCTGCCTCCTCCCCTCTTTTCTTTCTTTATAATTTGTTTTTACATTAATGCAATAGTTTGTCACAAGCAGAGGGGTCGAAAAAGAGCAAAGAAATAGAATTAAATCCAGATATAAAACCAAATACATAAAGGGATTTAGAATTCATAAAGGTGAGCATTTTAAGTCAGTGAGGAAAGAACGGGTTATTTAATAAACGGCACTGGGACAAACGGCTATCCATGAAAGAAATAAAGCTGGATTCTGACATTACTTCTTACATAAAATATATTTCAGAAAGGTCAAAGATTTACACATAATAGATGGAACCATGAAAGTAATGGGGAAATTAATGATTTAATAATTTTAGGATAAGAAAGATCTTTCTAAGCATGATAGATCATTGCGAAGCAATGATGGAAAAATAAATTTGGCTACATAAAAGTTAAAATTCTATTATAGTAAAAAATGAATAAGACATAAACATGATCAAAAGACAAATCCAGAAAATATTTGCAACACATATAACCAAGAACTAAGTTTCTTGACATAGAAAAATTTTTACAAATCAATTCTTAAAATGACAAATCCACTTCCCTTTATTTATTCTCATCCTTCGACAAATATATTTTACAGACAAGTCTTTCTGGAAGAAAGATCAGACTGTCACATTGAGAAGAAAGTTGTCCTAAGATGCCCCGTGAGATGAGTGTTTTTCATATTGAAATGGCAGCCTGATTAGAGAGTACAGGTGGCCTCTGAAACTCTCCTTGAGAAGAGGGCACTGCAGCCAGAGCAGACTTTTTCTGTTGTGCTGCTATGACCCGAGTTAACACATCTGAGAGCCAGAATGAGCTAAAGACATCTCCAAGGTGACTCCTTGTCCTCAGCAGTAACTTACTGGTTATAATCCTTACTCTTGGCACCTGTGATGGTTAATTGTATGCATCACTTAGCTAGGCTATGTTGCCTAGTTGTTGGTCTAATACTAGTCTAGATGATGCTATGAAGGTATTTACATGTGATTAACACAACTTTACAATCAGTTGATTTTAAGTAAAACAGATTATGCTCCATAATGTGGGTGGGCCTCGTTCAATCAGTTGAAGCCTAATTTAAGAGCAAAAACTGAAGCTTCCCAAGGAAGGAAGGAATTGTGCCTCTAGATTGACACACAGAAATCATGCCAAGTTTCCAGCCTACTAGCATGCCCTAGAAATTTGAGCTCAGGACTGCAACATCAACTCTTAACCTGTATTTCCAGCCTGTTGGCCTGCTCTACAGATATTGGACTTGCCAGACCTTACAATCGTGTGAGCCAGTTCCTTAAAATAATTCTCGATCTCTCTCTCTCTCTCTCTCTGTTTCTCTCTCTCTCCCTCCCTCTCCTTCTCTATCTCTCTCTTTGTGTGTGTGTGTGTGTGTATCATACTGGTTCTGTTCCTTGGGAGAATCTGATACAGAACCTCTTTGTGATAGAGACAACGACTATGCTCTTATCTCTTCATAACAAGATGCAGAGGCACTGTGTCTGCAAATGATTTACCCAGGTGCATGTACCCCTGACCTAAGTGGCTACCCCAACACCTCATTGTTTGAAGGAGAGAGCAGTGATCCCCACGGTTACATAACAAGCAGTGCCTAACCTCCATCTGGGGCCTTGGTGGCGCAGTGGTTAAGAGTTTGACCTAAGCACTCAGCTGCTAACCAAAAGGTTGGCAGTTTGACTCCACCAGGCGCTCCTTGGAAACCCTATAGCACAGTTCTACTCCTGTCCTATAGGATCACAATGAGTTGGAATCAACTCAAAGGCAACAGGTTTGGTTTTGGTTTTAACCTCCATCCAAATGGGCTTTGGTGGAGTATATTTTGCAGATATGAGTTGAAAATGACTGTTCTTCATTTAATCATTAATAAAAAGTTATCGAGTACATATTATGTTCCAGGCACTGTTCCAGGCACTGGAGATCCAGCAGTGAACCAACAAGGCAAAACTTCCTACGTTCATGCACCTTATATTCTGGTGGGGACATTTTTTTAAATAATTTTTATTGTGCTTTAAGTGAAAGTTTTACAAATCAAGTCAGTCTCTTACACAAAAACCCATATACACCTTGCTACACACTCCCAATTACTCTCCCCCTAATGAGACAGCCCACTCTCTCCATCCACTCTCTCTTTTCATGTCCATTTCACCAGCTTCTAACCCCCTCTACCCTCTCATCTCCCCTCCAGGCAGGAGATGCCAACATAGCCTCAAGTGTCCACCTGATCCAAGAAGCTCACTCCTCACCTGCATCCCTCTCCAACCCATTGTCCAGTCCAATCCATGTCTGGAGAGTTGGCTTTGGGAATGGTTCCTGTCCTGGGCTAACAGAGGATCTGCGGGCCATGACCACCGGGGTCCTTCTAGTCTCAGACCATTAAGTCTGGTTCTATGAGAATTTGGGGTCAGCATCCCACTGCTCTTCTGCTCCCTCAGGGGTTCTCTGTTGTGTTCCCTGTCAGGGCAGTCATCGGTTGTAGCCAGGCACCATCTAGTTCTTCTGGTCTCAGGATGATGTAGTCGCTGGTTCATGTGGCGCTTTCTATCTCTTGGGCTTGTAATTGCCTTGTGTCCTTGGTGTTCTTCATTCTCCTTTGATCCAGGTGGGTTGAGACCAATTGATGTATCTTAGATGGCTGCTTGCTAGGGTTTAAGACCCCAGACACCACTCTTCAAAGTGGGATGCAGAATGTTTTCTTAATAGATTTTATTATGCCAATTGACTTAGATGTCCCCTGAAACCATGGCCCCCAGACCCCTGCCCCTGTTACGCTGGCCTTCAAAGCATTCAGTTTATTCAGGAAACTTCTTTGCTTTTGGTCCAGTCCAATTGTGCTGACCTTCCCTGTATTGTGTGCTATCTTTCCCTTCACCCAAAGTAGTTCCTGTCTACTATCTATTTAGTAAATGCCCCTCTCCCACCCTCCCTCCCTCCCCACTCTCATAACAACGAAAGAATGTTTTCTTCTCAGTTTAAAATATTTCTGAAGTTCTTATACGAGTGGTCTTATACAATATTTGTCCTTTTGCCTCTGACTAATCTCACTCGGCATAATGCCTTCCAGGTTCCTCCATGTTATGAAATGTTTCACAGATTCGTCACTGTTCTTTATCGATGCGTAGTATTCCATTGTGTGAATATACCATGATTTATTTAACCATTCATCCGTTGATGGACACTTTGGTTGCTTCCACCTTTTTGCTATTGTAAACAGAGCTGCAATAAACATGGGTGTGCATATATCTGTTCGTGTAAAGGCTCTTATTTTTCTAGGGTATATTCCGAGGAGTGGGATTTCTGGGTCGTATGGTAGTTCTATTTCTAACTTTTTAAGAAAATGCCAGATAGATTTCCAAAGTGGCTGTACCATTTTACATTCCCACCAGCAGTGTATAAGAGTTCCAATCTCTCCGCAGCCTCTCCAACATTTATTAATTTGTGTTTTCTAGATTAATGCCAGCCTTGTTGGAGTGAGATGGAATCTCATCGTAGTTTTAATTGGCATTTCTCTAATGGCTTATTATCGAGAGCATTTTCTCATGTATCTGTTAGCTGCCTGAATATCTTCTTTAGTGAAGTGCGTGTTCATATCCTTTGCCCACTTTTTGATTGGGTTGTTTGTCTTTTTGTGGTTGAGTTTTAAGAGGATCATATAGATTTTAGAGATCAGGCGCTGGTTGGAGATGTCATACCTGAACATTTTTTCCCAATCTGTAGGTGGTCTTTTTGCTCCTTGGTGAAGTCTTTAGATGAGCATAGGTGTTTGATTTTTAGGAGCACTCAGTTATCTGGTTTCTCTTCGTCACTGTTGGTAATGTTTTGTACTCTGGTTATGCCTTGTATTAGGGCTCCTAAGGTTGTCCCTATTTTTTCTTCCATGATCTTTATCGTTTTAGTCTTTATGTTTTGGTCTTTGATCCACTTGGAGTTAGTTTTTGTGCATGGTGTGAGGTATGGGTCCTGTTTCATTTTTTTGCAAATGGATATCCAGTTATGCCAGCACCATTTGTTAAAAAGGCTATTTTTTCCCCAATTAACTGACACTGGGCCTTTGTCAAATATCAGCTGCTCATGTGTGAATGGATTTATATCTGGGTTCTCAATTCTGTTCCATTGGTCTATGTGCCTGTTGTTGTACCAGTACCAGGCTGTTTTGACTACTGTGGCGGTATAATAGGTTCTAAAATCAGGTAGAGTGAGGCCTCCCACTTTGTTCTTCTTTCTCAGTAATGCTTTACTTATCCGAGGCTTCTTTCCCTTCCATATGAAGTTGGTGATTTGTTTCTCCATCACATTAAAAAATGTCATTGGAATTTGGATCGGAAGTGCATTGTATGTATAGATTGCTTTTGGAAGAATAGACATTTTTATCATGATAAGTCTTCCTATCCGTGAGCAAGGTATGTTTTTCCACTTATGTAGGTCCCTTTAGTTTCTTCCACTAGTACTTTGTAGTTGTCTTTGTATAGGTCTTTCACATCTTTGGTAAGATTTATTCCTAAGTATTTTATCTTCTTGGGGGCTACCATGAATGGTATTGATTTGGCGATTTCCTCTTCGATGTATTTTTGTTGGTGTAGAGGAATCCAAGTGGTTTTTGTATGTTTATCTTATAACCTGAGACTCTGCCAAACTCTTCTATTAGTTTCAGTAGTTTTCTGGTGGATTCCTTAGGGTTTTCTGTGTATAATAAGATCATGTCATCTGCAAATAGAGATAATTTTACATCTTCCTTGCCAATCCGGATGCCTTTTATTTCTTTCTCTAGCCTAATTGCTCTGGCTAGGACCTCTAGCACAATGTTGAATAAGAGCGGTGATAAAGGGCATCCTTGTCTGGTTCCCGTTCTCAAGGGAAGTGCTTTCAAGCTCTCTCCATTTAGAGTGATGCTGGCTGTTGGCTTTGTATAGATGCCCTTTATTATGTTGAGGAATTTTCCTAGAATTCCTATTTTGCTGAGAGTTGTTATCAAGAATCGGTGTTGGACTTTGTCAAATGCCTTCTCTGCATCAATTGATAAGATCATGTGGTTTTTGTCTTTTGTTTTATTTATATGGTGGATTACATTAATGGTTTTTCTAATATTAAACCAGCCTTGTCCTGGTATAAATCCCACTTGGTCGTGGTGGATTATTTTTTTGATATGTTGTTGAATTCTGTTGGCTAGAATTTGTTTGAGGATTTTTGCATCTATGTTCATGAGGGATATAGGTCTGTAATTTTCTTTTTTAGTGGTGTCTTTACCTGGTTTTGGTATCAGGGATATGCTGGCTTCATAGAATGAGTTAGGTCGTAGTCCATCATTTTCTATGCTTTGAAATACCTTTAGTAGTAGTGGTGTTAACTCTTCTCGAAAAGTTTGGTAGAACTCTGCAGTGAAGTTATCCGGGCCAGGGCTTTTTTTTGTTTGGAGTTTTTTGATTACCATTTCAATCTCTTTTTTTGTTATGGGTCTATTTAGTTGTTCTACTTCTGATTGTTTTAGTTTAGGTAGGTAGTGTTTTTCTAGGAATTTATCCATTTCTTCTAGGTTTGCAAATTTTTTAAAGTACAATTTTTCGTAATAATCTGATATGATTCTTTTAATTTCAGTTGGGTCTGTTGTGATATGGCCCATCTCATTTCTTATTTGGGTTATTTGTTTCCTTTCCTGTATTTCTTTAGTCATTCTGGCCAATGGTTTATCAATTTTGTTCATTTTTTCAAAGAACCAGCTTTTGGCTTTGTTAACTCTTTCAATTGTTTTTCTGTTCTCTAATTCATTTAGTTCAGCTCTAATCTTTATTATTTGTTTTCTTCTGCTGCCTGATGGGTTCTTTTGTTGCTCGCTTTCTCTTTGTTCAAGTTGTCGGGACAGTTCTCTGATGTTGGCTCTTTCTTCTTTATGTATGTGTGCATTTATTGATATAAATTGACCTCTGAGCACTGCTTTTGCTGTGTCCCAAACGTTTTGATAGGAAATGTTTTCAGTCTCGTTGAATTCTATGAATTTCTTTATTCCCTCCTTAATGTCTTCTATAATCCAGTCTTTTTTGAGCAGGGTATTGTTCAGTTTCCAATATTTCATTTCTCTTCCCTGATTTTTCTGTTATTGATTTCCACTTTTATGGCCTTGTGGTCTGAGAAGATGCTTTGTAATATTTCAATGTTTTGGATTCTGCAAAGGTTTGTTTTATGACCTAATATGTGGTCTATTCTAGAGAATGTTCCATGTGCACTAGAAAAAAAGGCATACTTTGCAGCTGTTGGGTGGAGTGCTCTGTATAGGTCTATGAGGTCAAGTTGGTTGATTGTGGCAATTAGGTCTTCCGTGTGTCTATTGAGCTTCTTACTGGAAGTCCTGTCCTTCTCTGAAAGTGGTGTGTTGAAGTCTCCTACTATAATTGTGGAGGTGTCTATCTCACTTTTCAGTTCTGTTAAAGTTTGTTTTATGTATCTTGCAGCCCTGTCATTGGGTGTATAAATATTTAATATGCTTATATCTTCCCGGTCAATTGTCACTTTAATCATTATGTAGTGTCCTTCATTATCCTTTGTGGTGGATTTAACTTTAAACTCTATTTTGTCAGAAATTAATATTGCTACTCCTGCTCTTTTTTGCTTGTTGTTTGCTTGATATATTTTTTTCCATCCTTTGAGTTTTAGTTTGTGTCTCTAAGTCTAAGGTGTGGTTCTTGTAGGCAGCATATAGACGGGTCATGTTTTTTTTATCCAGTCTGAGACTCTCTGTCTCTTTATTGGTGCATTTTGTCCATTTACATTAAGCGTAATTATAGATAAGTATGTGTTTAGTGCTCTCGTTTTGATGCCTTTTTGTGTGTGTTGTTGACAATTTCATTTTTCCACTTACTTTTTTGTGCTGAGACGTTTTTCTTTGTAAATTGTGTGTTCCTCATTTTCATAGTAGTTGAATTTATGTTTGCTGAGTCGTTATGTTTTTCTTGGTTTTTATTTTGAGTTATGGAGTTGTTATACCTCTTTGTGGTTACTTTAACATTTACCCTTATTTTTCTAAGTAAAAACCTATCTTGTATTGTCCTATATCGCCTTGTTTTCCTCTCCATTTTGCAGTTCTATGCCTCCTGTATTTAGTCTCTCTTTTTGATTATTGTGATCTTTTACATATTGACTTCAATGATTCCTGGTTTGAGCATTTTTTTCTTTTTAAAATTAATCTTAATTTGTTTTTGTGATTTCCCTATTTGACTTGATATCAGGACGTTCTGTTCTGTGACCTTGTGTTGTGCTGGTATCTAATATTATTGATTTTCTGATGAAACAATTTCCTTTAGTATTTCTTGTAGCTTTGGTTTGTTTTTTGCAAATTCTCTAAGCTTGTGTTTCTCTGTAAATGTTTTAATTTCACCTTCATATTTGAGAGAGAGTTTTGCCGGATAAATGATCCTTGGCTGGCAGTTTTTCTCCTTCAGTGCTCTATATATATCAGCCTTCTTGACTGCGTGGTTTCTGCTGAGTAGTCTGAACTTATTCTTATTGATTCTCCTTTGTAGGAGACCTTTCTTTTCTCCCTGGCTGCTTTTAAAATTTTCTCTTTATCTTTGGTTTTGGCAAGTTTGATGATAATATGTCCTGGTGATTTTCTTTTTGGATCAGTCTTATACGGGGTTCGATGAGCATCTTGGATAGATACCCATTCGTCTTTCATGATGTCAGGGAAGTTTTCTGCCAACAGATCTTCAACTATTCTCTCTGTATTTTCTGTTATCCCTCCCTGTTCTGGAACTCCAATCACACGCAAGTTATTCTTCTTGATAGAGTTCCAAATGATTTTTAGGGTTTCTTCATTTTTTTTTAATGCTTTTATCTGATTTTTTTTCAGCTGTATCAGTGTCAATTCCCTTATCCTCCAGGTCCCCCACTCTGCATTCCAATTGCTCGATTCTGCTCCTCTGCCTTCCTATTGAGTTGTCTAATTCTGTAATTTTACTGTTAAACTTTTGGATTTCTGAATGCTGTCTCTCTATGGATTCTTGCAGCTTATTAATTTTTCCACTATGTTCTTGAATAATCTTTTTGAGTTCTTCAACTGCTTTATCAGTGTGTTCCTTGGCTTTTTCTGTAGATTGCCTTATTTCATTTATGAGGTCATCCGTGATGTCTTGAAGCATTCTGTAAATTAGTTTTTTTATATTCTGCATCTGGCAATTCCAGGATTGTATCTTCATTTAGGAAACAAATTTTGATTCTTTAATTTGGGGAGTTGTGGAAGCAATCATGGTCTGCTTCTACATGTGGTTTGATATCAACTGCTGTCTCCAAGCCATCACTAAGAGATTGCAGTGATTTATTTTATATTTGCTCACTGAGTCTTATCTTGTTTTGTTTTCTTTCAATATACATAGATGGGCTATGAGATTGCACTGTCTTAATTGTTGCAGCCCTTGAATCGCTTATGTCCTATTACCAGCTGGTTTGGGCTGTTACCAGATATATAAGCCTAAGAGTCCCTTCACTATTCTTGAGTAGAATCTGATTTTGGGTCACCAAGTGTGTGGTGCAGACTTTCACCTATCCACCTAGAGGAGTAGTGGTGATAGTTGTGTGTACCAGATTCTAGTAGCGGCAGGGAGTCACACTCCAGGGGGGGCAGGATGCTGACAGGCTTCCCCCAAGTGCCAGTGAGGTAGGTGTGTCTCTATTCCTAAAGCACTTTGGTGGGTGGGCTCTGCTGCTGTAGCTTAGGCACCCAATACATGTACCTCTACAGATTGGTAGGTGTCACCATCCTCAGACCCCTAAGGCAGGAGGTTAGGTGGTCTGGGGGGAGCTTCAGCCATCAGTTCCCCATTGTGGGTCAGTGAGGGCTCTGTTTAATAGGTAGAGATATCAGACCTGGGAAACTTGTCTTTCTAGTAATCCACTAAAACAATTACAGTCAGATCCATATCAGAATTTCCTTTGCATTATAATAGCCATCTTGTTCCCTGTAGGGATGAAAGCCCAAGACTGTGGATCTCATATGCTTGGCTGGAGCTGGTTCTGTATTTTTAGTCCAATTTCGGGAAGTCAGGGAAGGATTTTTGGTCCCTGGGTTTTTTGTAGCTGCTTCTCTCAGGACAGGAGAATGGGTTAGGAAAAGACCAAAAAAAAAAAAAACCGCAGAGCACTTCACTCTCTGGCTCAGGAAATTCCAATGTTAGTGAAGCCACCTGGGAACGGGAGGGGAGGGATCAGATAAATAGGAGAGAGTAGCACCCCTGAATGTAGACAAAGTTACTTATCTTGTTTGGTGATGACTGTTTTATGTGAGATTCTCAAGGGGTGTGTAGCCTGTGTGCCTTGGCTGGGTCGAGATTGCCCCCGAGGGTCAGGCCCATGTCCTGTGCTTGTGCTGTCTCAGAAGTTGTGGTCAGTTCCTCCGCCCCCAGTCCAAAGCCCAGCGCCAATGTTCCCCGGCTGGGACTCCGCACTCCAGGCTCCAAAACCAATCGCTGCCTTCCGGTGACTTTTCCTCCTGTCAGCCGCGTCGCTGTGCTGCCTGCATGCCTTGGCTGGGCTTCCCCCGAGGTGACTTCTGGGGGCTAGGGCTGCGTCCCGTGTTTGTGCCTTCTCAGGCTGCCGTGCTCAGCTCCCCTGCGCCCAGTCCAAAGCCCAGCACCAAGGTTTTCTGACTGGGACGCTGGCTCCAGTATCTGAAAACAGTCTTTGCTTCCTCGTGGTTTTTCGTTCTCAGTCTCTGTCACTCAGGTCAACACTTTAGATTTGTGTTTGATGGTCAGGGTTTGTAGATTGTCATGTATTTGATGGATTCACTTGTTTTTCCGAGTCTTTGTTGCAAGAGTGATCCGAGGTAGCTTTTACCTAGTCAGCCATCTTGGCCCCCTCCTGCTCTTTTTTGATTGTTGTTTGCTTGATATATTTTTTTCCATCCTTTGAGTTTTAGTTTGTTTGTGTCTCTAAGTCTAAGGTATGTCTCTTGTAGGCAGCATATAGATGGATCTTGTTTTTTAATCCATTCTGCCACTCTCTGTCTCTTTACTGGTGCACTTAGTCCATTTACATTCAGGGTAATTATGGATAGGTATTTTTTTTTTTTTATGAATTTAGTGCTATCATTTTGATGTCTTTTTTTGTGTGTTGACAGTTTCTTTTTCCCACTTGACTGTATGTGCTGAGTAGATTTTCTTTATATATTGTCCTTTTCCTCTTATTTGATGTTGTTTATTTTGTTTCTGCTGAATCTGTATTTTTCCCTTGTATTTTATTTTGGTGAGCAGGATAGTTTGTCTCCTTTTTGGTTACCTTATTATTTACCCCTATTTTTCTAAATTTAAAACTAACTTTTATTTCTTTGTATCACCATATCTTCCTCTCCATATGGATGGTGTATGATTACATTTCTTAGTCCTTCTTTATTATTTTAATGTTGTCTTCTTTTACATAATAACATCGCTGTTACCCTGTTTTGGGCTTTTTTTTTTTTTTTTAATAACCTTGCTTTGTTTTTTTTGGATTTCCCTGTCTGGGTTGACTTCTGGTTGCTCTGCCCAGTGTTCTAGTCTTCGGTTGATACCTGATATTATTGATTTTCTAACCAAAGAACTCCCTTTAGTATTTCTTGTAGTTTTGGTTTGGTTTTCATGAATTCCCTCAACTTGTATTTATCTGGAAATGTTTTAATTTCACCTTCATATTTAAGAGATAGTTTTGATGGATATATGATTCTTGGCAGGCAGTTTTTTCCTTCAATTTTTTAAATATGTCATCCCATTGCCTTCTTGCCTGCATGGTTTCTGCCGAGTAGTCCAAGCTTATTCTTATTGGCTCTCCTTTGCAGGTGACTTTTCTTTTATCCCTCGCTGCTCTTATAATTGTCTCTTTATCTTCGGTTTTGGCAAGCTTGATTATAATATGTCTTGGTGACTTTCTTTTAAGATCTACCTTATGTGGAGTTCGATGAGCATCTTGGATAGCTATCTTCTCATCTTTTGCAATATCAGGGGACTTTTCTGCCAACAAATCTTCAACAATTTTCTCTGTATTTTCTGTTATCCCTCCCTGTTCTGGTACTCCAATCACTTGTAGGTTATTTCTCTTGATAGAGCCTGGTGGGTACATTTTTAAGTAAGTTGATCATCCAGCCCTCCATAGCATCGACCAAGCGTAGACGTTGCAATGGTCACAGAAGAGCATACTAAAAAGAGGTGGAAAGTGTGCCATAATGTAATTCAGGGGGTTCTTAGTTGTGACATCTGTTATCTTGGTGGTGTGGGAATAAATTATTGGGAGAGTTAAATATTAATTGCTGGAAGAAATTGCCACCTCCAGGGAAATTAGTCCCTGTGTACCTATAATCAGTAACGGTTGTGCATCACTTATGCAGTATGTACTACAGACTGTTCTGTAATGCAGTAATTTGTATACCTGGTTATTTCCTCCTTAAGTAAATTTTCAAACCCTGGGTTATATCCATTTTTGTATTTTCCATAGCTCTAGCATGATGTCTTGTGTATTTAAAAAAAACTAAATAAATATTAATTTGAATACTTGGTTCTTAAATTATCAGTACTGTGCCTTTATACAAGACCCTAATAATTAACATAACTGACATGAAGCATTGGCAATACACATCTTATTAGGCAGTCTATAAATTTAAGCTATGTAAAAATAAAAGGATGACACATAGTGGTACTGGTACAACAACAGACACATAAACCAGTGGAACAGAACTGAGGACGCAGGACTAAATTCATCCAGCTATGGATAGCTGATTTTTAACAAAAGGTTGAAGTCCATTCAATGAGGAAAAGGTAGTCTTTTTAACAAATGGTACTGGCAAAACCGGATATCCATTTGCAGAAAAATGAAATAGGACCTATACCTCACACCATACACAAAAACTAACTCAAAATGTATCAAAGACCTAAATGTTAAAATTAAAACTCTAAAGTTCCTGGAAGATAACATAGGGACAAAGCTAGGAGCCCTAATTTATGGCATAAATACACTCTCAAACATAACTAAAAATACACAAACAACAGAAGATAAACTAGATAACTGGAACCTCCTAAAAATTAAATACTTATGCTCATCAAAAGACTTTACCAAAAGAGTAGAGAGAGAACCTACAGACTGGGAAAAAATTTTGACAACAACATACCTGACAACGGTCAAATCTCTAAAATATACAGAAAACTTCAACACTTCAACAACAAAAAGACAAACAATCCAATCAAAAAATGGGTAAAGGACATGAACAGACATTTCAGGAAAGAAGACATTCAGGTGGCTAACAAACACATGAAGGGATGCTCGCTGTTATTAGCCATTAAAAAAAAAAAAAAACATTTCTGTCAAGTCGATTCCAACTCATAGGGACCCTGTAGGACAGAGTAGAACTGCCCCATAGGGTTTCCAAGGCCGTAAATCTTTACGGAAGCAAACTGCCACATCTTTCTCCCATGGAGCAGCTGATGGGTTCAAACCACTGACCTTTAAGTTAGCAGCCGAGTGCTTAACCACTGTGCTACTAGAGCTCCTCCATTAGCTATTAGAGAGATGCAAATGAAATATCGTTTCACACCTGCAAAAATGGCACTGATCAAAAATCAGAAAACAACAAATGCTGTTGAGGTTGTGCGGAGATTGGAGCTCTTATACACTGCTGGTGGGATTGTAAAGTGGTACAACCACGATGGAAAATGGTATGGTGCTTCCTCAAAAAGCTAGAAATAGAAATACCATATGATCCAGCAATCCTAGTCCTAGGTATATATCCTAGAGAAATAAGAGCCATCACAGGAATAGACATATGCACATCCATATTCATTGCAGCATTATTCACAACAGCAAAAGGATGGAAACAACCTAAGCGTCCATCAATGGATGAATGGATAAACAAAATTTAGTACATACACACAATGGAATACTGTGCGACGATAAAGAATAATGAGTCCGTGAAACATAATGTGGATAAATTTGGAGGACATTATGCTAAGTGAAATAAGTCAATTGCAAAAGGACAAATATTATATGCTGCCACTTTTATAAAAAGTCAAGAAAGCAACGTTCTTTGACAGTCAATGTTCTTTGATGGTTACCAGGGATGGGGGGGAGAGGGAGGAAGAATCACTTACTAGTAGTAGACACGTGTTAATATTGGTGGAGGGAAAGGCAATTGCATAATATGGAGGAAGTCAGCAGAATGTGACCAAGGTAAATGAAGACACGGAGAGGTACACAACAATAAAGGACAACTACAGTAAATGCTATAACACATACAGTTCTGCAACAACACTAATAACAACCAAAAATTTGTGAGTGGGTTACATAGGTAGATGAGTATGTATATAGGTGTGGGAGGCCATATGGGAGTACATGCACGTGCATATATAGCTGTGGGTATTTGTACATACATATTTGTATATGCTGCATAGATATTCATACATATATAGAGCAATAGGGGGCAGAGTTATGAAAACTTCCTAGACATATCCAAACACCTCATGGAACTGGATTACTGGGTTTGAAAGCTCAGGATCATAGTCTTAGGGGATGTCTAGGTCAACTGGCATAACACAGTTCATAAAGATAATGTTCTACATCTGAGTTTGGTGTGTAGCATCTGGGGTCTTAAAAGCTTGCAAGCAGCCATCTAAGATATAATTATTGGTCTCCTCCCATTTGGAGCAAAGGAGAGTGAAGGAAATCAAAGACTCAAGGAAGCAATTAGTCCACAGAACTAATGGCCCACACACGAGCCACAGCCTAATCTAGCCTGAGAACAGAAGAACTAAATGGTGCTCGACTACCACCCTTTGACCAGGGACACAATAGAAGGTCCTGGTTAGAATGAGAGAAAGATGTAGAACAAAACTCAAATTTACAAAAAAAACCACCAGACTTACTGGACTAATAGAGACTGGAGGAACCCCAAGACTATCGCCCTAAGAAACGCTTTTAACCTGGAACTAAAACCACTCCCAGAGGTCACCTTTCAGCCAAATAATAGATTGGACTATAAAATAAACAATAACACATGTGAGGAATGTGCTCCTTAGAACAATCAACGATAGGAGACCAAACAGGCAACATTTGCCCAAAAGCAAAGATGAGCAGGTAAGGAGGAGTAGGGAAACTGGAGGGATGGAAATGGGGAAGGCAGGGTGGAAACGGGGAGAGCGCTGATACATTGCAGGGACAGCTATCAACTTCTCCGAACAGTTTGTGTACAAATTGTTGAATAGGAAACTAATTTGCTGTGTAAACATTCACCTAAAACACGATAAAATGTTCCAAAAAAAAAAAAAAGACTGATAGGTAGGCAGAAAGAAAAGAAGGGAGGAAGCGAAGGAGGGAGGGAGGAAGAGAGAAAAAGAATGAAGGAAAGAAGATGAACTTCTTTCTTTTTTTAAATAATTTTTATTGTGCTTTAAGTCAAAGTTTACAAATCAAGTCAGTCTCTCACATAAAAACTTATACACAACTTGCTACATGTTCCCAATTACTTCCCCCCCCCCATGAGACAGCCTGCTCCCTCCTTCCACTCTCTCTTTTCGTGACCATTTTGCCAGCTTCTAAGCCCCTCTACCCTCTCATCTCCCCTCCAGTCAGGAGATGCCAACATTGCCTCAAGTGTCCACCTGAACCAAGTAGCTCAGGCCTCACCAGCATCCCTTTCCAACCCATTGTCCAGTCCAATCCATGTCTGACGAGCTGGCTTTGGGGATGGTTCCTGTAGTGGGCCAACAGAAGGTCTAGGGGCCGTGATCACTGGGGTCCTTCTAGTCTCAGTCAGACAATTAGGTCTGGTCTTATTATGAGAATTTGGGGTCTGCATCCCACTGTTCTCCTGCTCCCTCAGGGGTTCTCTGTTGTGTTCCCTGTCAGAGCAGTCATCCATTGTGGCCGGGCACCATCTAGTTCTTCTGGTCTCAGGATAATGTAGTCTCTGGTTCATGTAGCCCTTTCTGTCTCTTGGGCTCTTTATTATCTTGTGTTCTTGGTGTTCTTCAATCTCCTTTGATCCAGGTGGGTTGAGAGTCATTGATGCATCTTAGATGGCTGCTTGCTAGCATTTAAGACCCCAGATGCCACTCTTCAAAGTGGGATGCAGAATGTTTTCTTAGTAGATTTTATTATGCCAATTGACTTAGATGTCCCCTGAAACCATGGTCCCCAAACCCCTGCCCCTCCTTTGCTGACCTTCGGAGCATTCGGTTTATTCAGGAAACTGCTTTGCTTTGGTTTAGTCCAGTTGTGCTGACCTCCACTGTGTTGAGTGTTGTCCTTCCCTTAACCCAAAGTAGTTCCTGTCTACTATCTATTTAGTAAATGCCCCTTTCCCACTCTCCCTCCCTTCCCCCTCTCGTAACCACAAAAGACTGTGTTCTTCTCAGTTTAAAGTATTTCTCAAGATCTTATAGTAGTGGTCTTATACAATATTTGTCCTTTTGCAACTGGCTAATTTCACTCAGCATAATGCCTTCCAGGTTCCTCCATGTTATGAAATGTTTCACAGGTTCATCACTGTTCTTTATCAATGGGTAGTATTCCATTGTGTGACTATACCATAATTTATCCATTCATCCGTTGACGGGCACCTTGGTTGGTTCCATCTTTTTGCTATTGTAAACAGTGCTGCAATAAACATGGGTGTGCATATATCCATTCATGTAAAGGCTCTTATTTCTCTAGGATATATTCCAAGGAGTGGGATTGCTGGATTGTATGATAGTTCTATTTCTAGCTTTTTAAGGAAGCACCAAATCGATTTCCAAAGTGGTTATACCATTTGACATTCCCACCAGCAGTGTGTAAGTGTTCCAATCTCTCCACAACCTCTCCAACATTTATTATTTTGTGTTTTTTGGGTTACTGCCAGTCTTTTTGGAGTGAGATGGAATCTCATTGTAGTTTTGATTTGCATTTCTCTAATGGCTAATGATCAAAAGCATTTCCTCATGTATCTGTTAGCTGCCTGAATGTCTTCTTTAGTGAAGTGCCTGTTCATATCCTTTGCCCATTTTTTTAAATTGGGTTGTTTGTCTTTTTGTGGTTGAGTTTTAGCAGAGTCATGTAGCTTTTAGAGATCAGGCGCTGGTTGGAGATGTCATAGCTGAAAAATTTTTCCCAGTCTGTAGGTGGTCTTTTTACTCTTTTGGTGAAGTCTTTAGATGAGCATAGGTGTTTGATTTTTAGGAGCTCCCAGTTATCTGGTTTCTCTTTGGCATTTTTAGTAATGTTTTGTATTCTGTTTATGCCAAGTATTAGGGCTCCTAATGTTGTCACTATTTTTTCTTCCATGATCTTTATCATTTTAGATTTTATGTTTAGGTCTTTGATCCATTTGTAGTTTTTGCGCATGGTGTGAAGCATGCGCAATGTTGTCACTATTTTTTCTTCCATGATCTTTATCATTTTAGATTTTATGTTTAGGTCTTTGATCCATTTGTATTTTTTGCGCATGGTGTGAAGCATGGGTCCTGTTTCATTTTTTTTTCAGATAGATTTCCAGTTATGCCAGCACCATTTGTTAAAAAGACTATCTTTTCCCCAATTAACTGACACTGGGCCTTTGTCAAATTTCAGCTGCTCATATGTTGATGGATTTGTATCTGGGTTCTCCATTCTGTTCCATTGGTCTATGTGCCTGTTTTACCAGTACCAGGCTGTTTTGACTACTGTGGCGGTATAATAGGTTCTAAAATCAGGTAGAGTGAGGCCTCCCACTTTGTTGTTCTTTTTTAGTAATGCTTTACTTATCCGGGGCTTCTTTCCCTTCCATATGAAGTTGGTGATTTGTTTCTTGTTTGTCTCATTCTTTATCGTTGGAATTTGGATCAGAAGTGCATTGTATGTATAGATGGCTTTTGGTAAAATCGACATTTTTACTATGTTAAGTCTTCCTATCCATGAGCAAGGTACGTTTTTCCACTTACGTAGGTCCCTTTTGGTTTCTTGCAATAGTACCTTGTAGTTTTCTTTGTATAGGTCTTTTACATCTTTGGTAAAATTTATTCCTAAGTATTTTATCTTCTTGGGGGCTACTGTGATTGGTATTGATTTGGTGATTTCCTCTTTGATGTTCTTTTTGTTGGTGTAGAGGAATCCAACTGATTTTTGTATGTTTATCTTGTAACCTGATAATCTGCTAAACTTTTCTATTAGTTTCAGTAGTTTTCTGGTGGATTCCTTAGGGTTTTCTGTGTATAAAATCATGTCATCTGCAAATAGAGATAATTTTACTTCTTCCTTGCCAATCTGGATGCCCGTTATTTCTTTGTCTAGCCTAATTGCTCTGGCTAGGACCTCTAGCACAATGTTGAATAAGAGCGGTGATAAGGGGCATCCTTGTTTGGTTCCCGTTCTCAAGGGAAATGCTTTCAGGCTCTCTCCATTTAGGATGATGTTGGTTGCTGGCTTTGTATAAATGCCCTTTATTATGTTGAGGAATCTTCCTTCTATTTCTATTTTGCTGAGAGTTTTTATCATGAATGGGTGATGGAATTTGTCAAATGCCTTATCCGTATCACTTAATAAAATCATGTGATTCTTATCTTTTGTTTTATTTATGTGGTGGACTACACTAATTGTTTTTCTAGTATTGAACCATCCTTGCATACCTGGTATAAATCCCACTTGGTCATGGTGGATTATTTTTTTGATATGTTATTGAATTCTATTGGCTAGAATTTTGTTGAAGATTTTTGCATCTATGTTCATGAGGGATATAGGTCTTTAATTTTCTTTTTTGTGTTGTCTTTAGCTCGTTTTGTTATCAGGGTTATGCTGGCTTCATAAAATGAGTTAGGTAGTATTCCGTCCTTTTCTATGCTTTGAAATACCTTCTGTAGTAGCGGTGTTAACTCTTCTCTGAAAGTTTGGTAGAACTCTGCAGTGAAGCCGTCAGGGCCTGGGCTTTTTTTTGTTGGGAGTTTTTTGATTGCCTTTTCAATCTCTTTTTTTGTTATGGGTGTATTTAGTTGTTCTACTTCTGTTTGTGTTAGTTTAGTTAGGTAGTGTATTTCTAGGAATTCATCCATTTCTTCTAGGTTTTCAAATTTGTTAGAGTACAATTTTTCAAAGTACTCTGATATGATTCTTTTAATTTCAGTTGGGTCTGTTGTGATATGGCCCATCTCATTTCATATTCAGGTTATTTGTTTCTTTTCTTGTATTTCTTTAGTCAGTCTGGCCAATGGTTTATCAATTTTGTTCATTTTTTCCAAGAACCAGCTTTTGGCCTTGTTAACTCTTTCAATTGTTTTTCTGTTCTTTAATTCATTTAATTCTGCTCTAATTTTTATGATTTGCTTTTTTCTGGTGCCTGACTTTTTCTTTTGTTGCTCTCTTTCTATTTGTTCAAGTTGTAGGGACAATTCTCTGATTTTGGCTCTTTCTTCTTTATGTATGTGTGCATTTATTGATATAAATTGACCTCTGAGCACTGCTTTTGCTGTGTCCCAAAGGTTTTGATAGGAAATGTTTTCAGTCTCATTGAATTCTATGCATTTCTTTATTCCCTCCTTAATGTCTTCTATAACCCAGTCTTTTTTGAGCAGGGTATTGTTCAGTTTCCAAGTATTTGATTTCTTTTCCCTAGTTTTTCTGTTATTGATTTCTACTTTTATGGCCTTATGTTCAGAGAAGATGCTTTGTAGTATTTCGATGCTTTGGATTCTGCAAGGGCTTGTTTCATGACCTAATATGTGATCTATTCTAGAGAATGTTCCATGTGCACTAGAAAAGAAAGTATACTTTGCAGCTGTTGGGTGGAGTGTTCTGTATAAGTCTATGAGGTCAAGTTGGTTGGTTATAGCAATTAGAGTTTTTGTGTCTCTATTGAGCTTCTTACTGGATGTCCTATCTTTCACCGAAAGTGGTGTGTTGAAGTCTCCTACTATAATTGTGGAGGTGTCTATCTCACTTTTCAATTCTGTTGAAGTTTGTCTTATGAATCTTGCAGCCCTGTCATTGGGTGCATAAATATTTAATATGGTTATAGAAGATGAGCTTCTTTGCTTACCTTTCTTCTTTGGTAAGACGTGCCAGTTTTCTGGCTTTGTGGGAAAGGATAAATCTAAAACATAAAAACAAGAAAAATGGGGAAAATTAATGGTTGTTTTCATCCTGGTCTCATATCTATAGCTACACATATTTCCAGTGTATAGCATCAAAAACACAAAGAAACAAATTATACACTAGCTTATTTTATGTTCAAAGTTTTACTATTTACATGTTACTCACATTCCTGACACTGAAGGGCACCTTCTAGCTTCAGGGATTCAAGGGACTAAAAATAGATGAATGGTCATAATTTCTGCCTAGGGCACTGCTATGATTGGCTCTCCATCCCGATTGTGGCTGATGGCCAATGGGAATGAGTTGCACCTCACATGCACACTTAAAGGCTGTGTTTGAGCCCTTCCATTTTTCTCTCTACCTTTGCTCTTTGGTTCTGTTTTCACTATAGTATCTCTTTAACACCCAGCCTTCTGGAATTTATCTTCCATTTCTAGTACCATGATTGCCTTCAACTTCACAAAGGCTTTGATCTTCCTGTTCTGACCCTTGGTTCTCTCTGAGATAAACTCATACGTATCCCATGGTAGAGCTCAATTTTGGCTGGTCCAGGTGACCACCCCTCTGAGCCAAGTTCTAGCCCCCAAGCCATCCCCCATTAGTGCTGGTCCTCGCTGCCAGACAGAGGATGATGCTGGCCTAGACTCCTCTCTAGGGAGACTTGGACTATCTCAGCAGCTCACAAAACATAAATACAGTTGATGTCTACACAGCATCCACAAGATAAAAAGGTCTTTATATAATGCTTTCACAATATAGGGCTCTGCCCTTAGCATTAGATATGAAGCAGGAAATTAAATGTACTAAATATTAAAATGTTGCTGGTATTCTACTTCCACTTTAGATATTTATTCACTGAAGGCGTTAAAAAAAAGCAGTAAGACTTTTTCTATGGCTGGATTTGGAGAATAATACTGTTGGGTAAAAAAATCATTTAACAAGGTTAGGGGGCACATTTATTATTAGTATAGGATTGCCTTATCAACACCAAACGATATCCACACCACCATATCTGTGCCTTACCCCATTATGGCAGCATAGTTGCCATCAGGTTTGGTATCATCCAATGTGTAGGCAACTGGAGCTTCCTCTCCTTCAATAATCATGGTTCCACAGTAATCTTGGAGAACATCAAAATTGAAGAAGATAGTCACCATCCCATCGAAGTACCCATAGCAAAGTACCATACACATTTTTCTATTTGAGAACCCCTAAGGCTGAGTATGGAAACCCTGGTGGCTTGGTGGTTAAGCGCTATGGCTGCTAGCCAAAGGGTTGGCAGTTCAAATACACCAGGTGCTCCTTGGAAACTCTATGGGGCAGTTCTACTCTGTCCTATAGGGTCACTATGAGTCGGAATCGACTCGATGGCACTGGGTTTGATTTTTTGGTTTTTTTAAGGCTGAGTATAGGATATTATACTTAAAATAAATGAAGGCAAACCAAACTGATGTCAAAAGGATGACTAAGTAGCCAACATTTTGTGAAAAGAAATCAACCTTTAAACCCCCATCCACAAAGAATAAAAAACCCAGTGACCCAGTGCCATCGAGTCAATTCCGACTCATAGTGACCCTATAGGACAGGGTAGAACTGCCCCATATAGTTTCCAAGGAACGCCTAGTGGATTCAAACTGCTGACCCTTTGGTTAGAAGCCATAAAATAAAGCACTGTGTTATTATAAACTAATCCAGCCCACCTTTTAATGAAATTTTGTTTTCCTTGCTGTTATTACTTGCTTCCCCTATTTGCTCTTTCACAAGAAATTAGAATAACCCTAAAGTTGTATACAGGAAATAATAGTCCATTGTAAAACAGAAAGACCTGAAATTTAAGATTTTATGAGGAGCCCCCTACTCTATTTTTTACCAGTTCTTGACTATCTGGAGACAGGGCAGAGAAGATAAAAAAAAGTAGGAATAACTAAAATCCACAGTCCCAACTCTCACTTCTAACGTGATCTTGGCAAGGAGGGTGGTCTGCCTTTACGATTCCCATCCAAGCTGTCTACCCTGAGGACTTGGGCTCAGAACATTCTTTGATAAGGAGGCTGGGAAATGGATCTCTCTTTCCCAGTCTTTTGGCCTTGTCAGAGAAGCCCTCTTCCCTATTTTGAATCCACAGTAACTTTCTCTGTCTCTATGACTACCCATGATTACTTAATTGTACTAAAGTAATTAATTTTGTAGCTAGTGAGAGAAGAAATGTTCTTTCTGGTCACGCACCCATGGTCACAGGACTGCCATGCTATTTGAATTTGAACAAAGCTTGGCAACAGGATGGTAGGCCAGGTGCGGCTAAATGAAGGCACCATCTTCTTACCCCTTTTCCCTATTCCCATGCACTCTGATGTTCAAAACTCCTAGACCCCTTTGCCTTGCTGTCTTTCACCTACATAGTAAACTTGGAGCCTTTTGTGTGCCCAAGAGATTTCCTGTGTCAACTCACTCCTGGGACAGGGGTCTGAGGGAGGCTGACCCTACAATGGATCTTACCCCATTCATCTACATACTGACTGCTATATAAGTAAATAAAAGCTTGTGAGCTCGCCACTAGGTAATGTCAATTAATTACTGAGAGCTATAGCTCTCTACAAGTCCATTTTTCATCTGGGCTCACTGCAGTCTCCAAAGACTCCTTTCCTCCTCGAGAACAACCTGGACAACAATTTCAGTTCATCCTGAAAAAAAGTGCTTCTCTCACTTCCCTCCTGAACAAAATAGATGTGATTTTCAACAAAAGAATGTGACAGAGCAGTGGGGAAAGGTTAAGGTAAAATTAGAAATGTTATAATAATACCCTACTACCGTGGATTGGAAACCCTGGTGGCGCAGTGGTTAAGAGCTATGGCTGCTAACCAAAAGGTCGGCAGTTGCAATCCACCAAGCGCTCCTTGGAAACCGTATGGGGCAGTTCTCCTCTGTCCTATAGGGTCACTATGAGTCAGAATCTACTCGACGGCAGTGGGTTTAGTTTGGTTTGGTTTACTGTGGACTGGAAACCCTGGTGGTGTAATGCTTAAGCACTACATCTGCTAACCAAAAGGTTGGTAGTTCAAATCCACCAGGTGCTCCTTGGAAACCCTATATGGCAGTTCTACTCTTATAGGGTCACTATGAGTCGAAATCGACTCAATGCCAACAGCTTTTGTTTATTTTTTAATGTGGACTACTCCTCCTGCTCCATCATTTACTTACAAATTGGGGTTGTTTGAACAAAATTATGGTAGAAAATTCTGGAACAAATGCTGTATAGAAAAGTCAATAAGAGTGTTTCAAAACGAAGAAGAAAAAACAGAGAAAGAACTTTGGAGGGTTTACACCTCCCCAACATGTGTGTGCGTGCACGTGTGTGATCAGACTCACCTATACGTCTTTTTCAATTACACTTGCTTCCCTCTCTCTCTTCCTACATCCTTCCCCCACTGTGCACCCATGAGAATCAATGTCAAAGTCAGTCACTGTATTGATATGAGCTTTTATCCCCCTCAGGTGTGCTAGGGCGGGTAAAAAGTTGAGAAAAACTGAAGGATGGAAAGAAAAAAATGTTTAAAGTCCAAGAACTCAAGAAAAACTAAGAGTTCAAGAGAGAGAGCTAAATAATTATCTGGCATAAGAAGGCAAGAAAGAGAGGAGACAGACAGGACCTAATAAGAGAAGAGGGCAAGTGTTCACTGATTGTGTAAGGATCAGCTGGAGTGGACAGAGAGCTAGTGTAGAAGGCCAGGCCAGCCGTGGTAGAGAGCTGTTTTCTGGCTGGAGGGGCTGCTTGGACACCATCTTCCTAGGGCAAAGCTTGTCTCTGAGCCCTGCAGATGCACTTGGCTGAACTGAAGGAACAAGGGGCAGAGAGAAAAGTCATTTCATACCAGGACAAACCATCAACTACTAGTAGTATTTCTATCTCTTGTAGGTAGAAAGCTCCAGGGCCCCTGCCATGAACACAGAACTTCCAGTCAGCTTTGTAGGACCTCCCTCTTAAAAAGGAAAGAAAAGTCAGGGACACCCAGACATTTAAGGAAGTCCTTGAATAAGAAAAGCAAAGACAAAAGCAAAGACAAACAAAAAAGGCAACCTGAGGAAAAATAGACAGGCAGCAGAAAAAATTTTCCAAGAAGAGGCAAGTAAAATCCTCAGAGAGGAAGGAGAAGAAACTGGCTATAGGAGGCTATAAAAAGGAACACTGAGAAATTACTAGAAATAAAGTAATTCAATAGAAGCTTTTTGAGTGTGAGGTGTGGAAGGAGGAATGTCTGACAACATGATAATAACATTCATTTGGAAGAGTAACTGAAGAAGTGCAATCGGGGACAACATTAAAGGAAAACAATGATATCAAAACATAATATAAAGCTACGGTCATAGGAATAGATAATATAGATCTGTGCTCGCCAAAGTATACATATCTAGATTGTACATTTAGATAGTGGAAGGATATAATAAAATTTTTTTTACTTTCAGCTTTTTTTCAAAAGTCTACTTTGTAATGTTTTATAATGATAACAACACATTTCAGAGGTATGCCATATAACTTAATAACAAATATGCATACACTGGTAGTTCATGTTTTGATTTTTTTAATGCATAGGGCTCTATAATAAAAAATATTTGGAGACCAGTAATAAAGATCAATGGAATAGAATTGTTAGTACAGAAAAGCCCTATGTTCATATGAAAACAACCATCATAAATAAATATTATGATGAGAAACTAGTTTTGTTCTGTAAATCTTCATCTAAAGTTCAATTTAAATAAATAAATAAATGTTAAAAAAACTGATAAACTGGGAAAAAATATTTCCAACATACAAGGAAAAAAAATGTTTAAACAGGCAGAGAATAAGTAATTTACAAAGTGATTTAATAAAGCCCCTCAAAAAAAAAAAAAAAAAAGCCAAACCCATTGCAGTCAAGTTGATTCCGACTCATAGCAGCCCTATAGGTCAGAGTAGAACTGCCCCATAGAGTTTCCAAGGAGCGCCTGGTGGATTTGTACTGCCGATCTTTTAGTTAGCAGCTGGGTTTCCAATACAGCCCCTAAGGGTTATTAATTACAAATGCCACCAGGGTTTCCAATATAGCCCCTAAGCCTTATTAATTACAACAATTATAAATCTTAGATAAATGAGATATTTCCCTCTACCTGATTGTCAAAAAATTAAAAATATTATTAGCTGGCTAACAAAAATTTCAAAGTTCGACCTACATCAACTGACTTAATAATTTCACTTTTACAAATTCATCAAAAAGAAGAATTCCTTTACAAATCTGTAGAGTTTATATGCAAGAAACTGTTTATTACAGCATGGTGTATAAGAACAAAAACTTGAAAATAATCAAAATGCCTGTCAATAGCAGATCTGTTGGGTAAATCTTGATAGATTAGCCATACAGTAAAATAATGTTTATTTAGTTGTTGAAAATGAGATAGATTTTAATGCACTCATGTGGAGAGATGTCCACAGCATATTGTTACCAGGAAAAAGCAAATTCCAGTATGATATGTGTCATATTAAAAAATGGTTTTGGAAAAGCATATGACATATATTTAAAAGTACATTTGCATGTTATACATATTATTTACTATATATTTATAGTTGTCATAAGGCCAATTTGTCACCTACATAGTTTATTGCCTCAGCATTCATTAATTCCTCCTAGCTGCCCTTTCACCCAGCTTCTGACATGAATGTTCCTATCTTATCTTGCAGCCTCTCCACAGGGGTGGGGCGTTCTCTAACTGGCGTTCCCTGCCATGCCCTACATGGTTTCTTGTGATAAGAACCAGTTGCTATCCTGCAACCTAGTCTCTCACCTACCACAGTCCTTCCTTGCCCCTCCAGCCATGTCCCATATAATTCCCTGTGATAGAGATTTCTCCCTTTTCCTGAACTAATGCACTAGAAACTTTTAAACTAACCAACAGGTCTTCGGTGCATACTAACCCCAGATTCCATCACTTTACCACACATAAGCCCTCTCCTATAGTTCCAGCTTGTTGTTGCCTTGCTCCTGGGTGCAACCCCCTGGGTGGCCCTGTGTCAAGGCATGTTGCGGGTTCCTCTCTGGGACCTGCGAGTACTAAATTCTATTTGTTTTCCAGTCTTTCTGCATGAGTTTCACTTCCTCGTCCCACACCTGACAAACCACATGTAACACCCACAGACCCCCTTCTGGGCCAAACTTAATACAACTTTATATATATATATTTCAGTATATGTACACATATATTTAGAGTATTACCTATGCATACAATAGCTCCCTAAGGATAAATAACCTAAAACCTTACCTATGCTTCCCTGGGGGGAGGGACATTTTTCTTACATGTTTCTTTTTGAAAGTTTTATAGTGAAGTGGTTTACCTTTGTAATTAAAAAAAAACACATTACTTCTGTCATTCGACCCTTAAATTGAGATAAATTAGATGTAAAGATTTGAGAGAAAAATGTAAATGACCAAAAGATGACCAAAAGCAAGGGAGACCAACAGGATTCAAAGCACTGCCAACAGTCTGCTATCTCGGTGTAAGTGGAGATGGGATGAAGGGCCAAGGAAGCTGTGATGGCTGCTGTGGGGAGGGCTGGGTGCTGCTGGTGAGGGTGCCTGCACAGAAGGCTGGATTTAGGATGACATGGTGGAAGGCCAGCTAAGACCAGGCCCTCCCTGACATTCCCAAAGATGTTACCAACCAAGAGACTGGGATAATCCATCTACAGGAGACTTGGATACTCCAAGTCTTCTGAGTGTCTGATATGTGCTAATCACTGTGCTAGGTTATATTGTTAGCTCATACTCCCCGAGCTTTTGTGTTTCAGTTAATTACAGTGTCTTCAGCACTGACAGTCTGACGCAAAGCAAAAAAAGACTATTATTTAAGAAGCAGTTCCCTCAGATTTCATTCCCTTATAGAATCCTTCAAACATTGTTACTGAATCGCTTATGAACATAACAGGAATCATATTGGATGTGAGTTTTAGAGCTCTTCTCCATGCTTCTATAATAGCCTACATAACCCCATCACTGAACTCAATGCATTGCCATGCAATCATCAGTTTATATGACTGTCTTTCTCACAAGTCTGGATTTTCTGGGTTCCTCTCTGGGACCTGCGAGTACTAAATTCTATTTGTTTTCCAGTCTTTCTGCATGAGTTTCACTTCTTAGTGCCACACCTGACAGATCATCTACAATACCCACAGACTCACTTTTGGGTCAAACTTAATATATACATTTCAGTATATATGTACACATATGTTTAAAATATTGCCTATGCATACAATAAATCTCTAAGGATAATCTAAAATCTTAACCGTGGTTTCCTGGGGGGAAGGATATGTGCCTTTGAATCTCCAATGCCTAGCTCAATACCTGGCATATAACAGGTGCTCATTTGCGGTCGCCTGAAGAAATAAATGAATACAGTGACTCAAAAGAAATTTAAAATGCTTTGGTGAGGCTATTTCACATCTATAATCACTTTTTAAAGTATTACTCAAAGTTCATTACCAACAAGAACCAAATCAGGTCCACCCACTTTTTGAGGGTGGAGAACTTATCTTTTCTTTTTAATACTTTGCAACTTGCCTGGCACATAGCAGGCCTATGGTTTGCAGACTGAATGGAAATTTTTAGATTATCTCCCCAAATAAAGGCATTCATAATCATTAGGAGAAATATCTTTATTCGATGGCCCTAAACCCTATCTCCAACACTGGACAGTTTATCAAACTGTGATGGCTTGTGTGTTGCTATGATGCTGGAAGCTATGCCACTAGTATTTCAAATACCATCAGGGTCACCCATGGTGGACAGGTTTCAGTGGAGCTTCTAGACTAAGACAGACTAGAAAAAAAGGCCTAGCAACCTACTTCTGAAAACTAGCCAACGAAAGTCCTTTGGATCAGAGAATATTGTTTGAGACATTGACTTGCTTACTTTGAGCGTGTAATCAGGAGGGACCAATTGCTGGAGATATCAAGTTTGGTAAAGTGGAGGGCTGGCGAAGGAGAGGGAAATCTTCGATGAGATGGATTGGCACAATGACCATAACAATGGACTCAAACATACCAAAGATCATCAAGATAGTGCAGGACCGGGCAAAGTTCCATTCTGTTGTACATAGGGTCGCCGTAAGTTGGAGCTGACTTGATGGCAATGAACAAAACCCTGTCTACTTACTATCAGCCAGCTATCTGCAATGAGTGATCTGGGTCACAAGAAGAATTAGTTCAGCACCAATCCACCACTGCCATCAGAATCAAAGACTAAAATTACAGGTCTATTCATGGTGGGTCAGTGCACTGTCCTTCTCAAAGGGTAGATTACTTGCTCAACTGATGCATCAATCCAATCATTTTCCTAAATATGATTTTCTGCAAAGGTGAAGAATTAGGCTATGACGTGGCTGCAAAAGTATATAGGCAAAACTGTATACCTGAAGGCAAAACTGTGAAACGGTTCCTATTTGCTACCAGTATAATAGGTGCTGGAAAGTACTTACCCTTTTTTCTCCAGAATGGCTCTTTATAATAAACTATACACTTGATGACTGAACCCATAGGTACACGAGTGATCAGCTGGTTTCTCATCATTGGCAGAGGAGGATTGAAATGAATCTTCATGCCCAGAGCAGGAGGAACAGCGCTAATCACATATTTAGCCTAGAAGAAAAACAATGTGGTGAAGCATTGTTGGTTGGTGGTTCTCCCCGCCACCCCACCAATAATTTCCCTCATTCTACCTTTGTGCCCCTTCAGCCTCTTCTTAACACAGAAGCTGGAGGGAGTCTGTTAAAACCTAAATTAGACCTTATTGTTCCTTCTTCAAAACCTCCAAAGACTTCCCATCACACCTGGGTCAAAAGCAAGTTCCTCACAGTCATACATGTTCCTCCAAAGTCATACATGCGATGGACCCGTCATATCTCTGATCTTAACTCTTGATATTCTCCCCCCACCCCCACTCCTTCTGCTTCTGCCATTTTGACCACTGTGTTGTCCCTTGATCATGCCAAGCTTGCTCCCACCTCAGGGCCTTGGCACTGGCTGTTCTATCTGCCTGGAACACCCTTTCTCCAGAGAGCCACATGGTTCAATCCCTTTTCTTCTTCAGTTCTGTGATCAAATAGCACCTTTTCAGTGAGACCTTCCCTGACAACCTTACTTAAAATTGCATGACCAATCTCCCATCCTTTCTTCTTGAACACCCTCTTTCCCTGCCCTGCTTTATTTTGTCCATTACTTATCACTATCTGGAGAAGCCCTGGTGGTGCAGTGGTTAATTTACTCAGTTGCTAAGCAAAAGGTCAGCAGTTTGAACCCACCAGCTGTTCTGGAGGAGGAAGATGTGGCAGACTGCTTCCAAAAAGATTACAGCCTTGGAAACCCTATGCAGCAGTTCTACTCTGCCCTACAAGGGTGCTGTGAGTCAGAGTCAACTTGACAGCAACAGGTTGGTTTTTAGTTATCACTATCTGACATAATTTATATTAGTCATATTTGATTATAGTCTTTCTTCTTAATTAGAATATAAGTTGCATGAGGACAGGGATTTTTGTCTGTTTTTTCACTGCTTTGTTCCTAACTCCTAGAATAATGCCAGGCACATAAGAAAAAAAAAATAAATATTTTCTTTTGTTTTATAATTATGTAACAGCCCAAGGGAGGTTGATAATGTATGTCTCTGTAAATTCCCTCCCCAAATAATCTGGCTCTCTTTTCCTTTATTTCAGATAGAGGTAGTTTTTTTTTTCTTTTTTTTTTTTCATTTTTGCCAAAGGACTGTCCATGAAATCTAGAGTATTCTTGATTTTATTCAAGCTTTGGTTATTGTTATGGGTTGAATTTTGTCCCCCAAAAAGGTAGGTTTAAATCCTAACCTCTAGTACCTGGGAATGTGACCTTGTTTGGAAATAAGATTTTTAAAGTTGATATCAGTTAAGTTAGCATGAGGTCATACTGGTATTAAAAAAAAAAAACTGTTGCCATCGATTCAATTCGAACTTATAGCAACCCTATAGGACAGAGTAGCACTGCCTCACAGGGTTTCCAAGGAGCAGTTGGTGGATTCGAATTTCCCATCTTTTGGTTAGCTGCCAAACATTTAACCGCAGCGCCACCAGGGCTCCCATACTCCCATGAGGTGGGCGAATCTAATACAAAGGAGCTCTGGTGGTGCAACAGTTAAGCACTAGGTGGTTTGAACCCACCCAGAGGTTCCACGGGAGAAAGACCTGGCGATCTGCTTCCATAAAGATTACAGCCTAGGAAACCATATGGGGTAATTCTACTCTGTCACATGGACTCACTAAAAAAAAAAAAAAAATTTTTTTTTTGGACTCACTAGCAGTTGAAAATTCACTCCACTGCATCTAACAACAACAATCCAATACAACCAGTGTTCTTATAAATAGAGGAAGAGATACAGACACACAGAGAAGAAGGTATGTTAAGATAGAGGCAGAGATTGCAGTGATGCATCTACAATCCAAGGAACACCAAGGATTGCCAGGAGCCACCTGAAGCTAGAAGATGCAAGGGAGGATCTTCCCCCAGAGTGGATATAGAGAGCATGGCCCTGCTGACACCTTCATTTTGGACTTCTAGCTTCCAGAACTGTGAAAGAAAAAATTCTGTTGTTTTAAGCTATCTAGTCTGAGCTGCCAGACTAAGACAGACTAGGAAGAAGGATCCGGCAGTCTACTTCTGAAAAGCATTAGCTTGTGAAACCTTATGAATTGCAGCAGAACATTGTCTGATATAGTGCTGGAGAATGAGCCCCCCAGGTTGGAAGGCACTCAAAAGATGACTGGGGAAAAGCTGCCTCCTCAAAGTAGAGTTGACCTTAATGACGTGCATGGAGTAAGCTTTCGGGACCTTCATTTGCTGATGTGGCACTACTCAAAATGAGAAGAAAGAGCTGCAAACATCCATTAATAATCGGAACCTGGAATGTAGGAAGTATGAATCTAGAAAAATTGGAAATTGTCAAAAATGAAATGGAAGGCATAAACATCGACATTCTAGGCATTAGTGAGCTGAAATGGACAGGTATTGGCCATTTTGAATCAGACAATCATATAGTCTACTATGCTGGGAATGACAGCTCGAAGAGGAATGGTGTTGCATTCATCTTCAAAAAGAATGTTTCAGGATCTACCCTGAAGTACAATGCTGTCAGTGATAGGATAATATCCATATGCCTACAAGGAAGACCAGTTAATACGACTATTATTCCAAATTTATGCACCAACCACTAGGGCCAAAGATGAAGAAATACAAGATTTTTATCAGCTGCTGCAGTCTGAAATTGATCAAACATGCAATCAAGATGCATTGATAATTACTGGTGATTGGAATGCAAAAGTTGGAAACAAAGAAGAAGGATCAGCAGTTGGAAAATACGGCCTTGGTGATAGAAACAATGCCGGAGATCGAATGATAGAATTTTGCAAGACCAACAACTTCTTCATTGCAAATACCTTCTTTCACCAACATGAACGGCGACTATACACATGGACCTCGCCAGATGGAACACACAGAAATCAAATTGACGACATCTGTGGAAAGAGACGATGGAAAAGCTCAATATCATCAGTCAGAACAAGGCCAGGGGCCGACTGTGGAACAGACCCTCAATTGCTCATATGCAAGTTCAAGCTGAAACTGAAGAAAATCAGAGCAAGTCCACGAGAGCCAAAATATGACCTTGAGTATATCCCATCTGAATTTAGAGACCATCTCGAGAATACATTTGACGCATTGAACACTAGTGACTGAAGACCAAATGAGTTGTGGAATGACATCAAGGACATCATCCATGAAGAAAGCAAGAGGTCACTGAAAAGACAGGAAAGAAAGAAAAGACCAAGATGGATGTCAGAGGAGACTCTGAAACTTGCTCTTGAGCATCAAGCAGCTAAAGCAAAACGAAGAATTGATGAAGTAAAAGAACTGAACAGAAGAATTCAAAGGGCAGCTTGAGAAGACAAAGTATTATAATGACATGTGCAAAGAGCTGGAGATGGAAAATCAAAAGGGAAGAACACACTCGGCATTTCTCAAGCTGAAAGAACTGAAGAAAAAATTCAAGCTTCAAGTTGCAATAGTGAGGATTCCATGGGGGAAATATTAAACAATACAGGAAGCATCAAAAGGAGATGGAAGGAATACAACACAGAGTCATTATACCAAAAAGAATTAACTGATATTCAACCATTTCAAGAGGTGGCATATGATCAGGAACCGATGGTACTGAAGGAAGAAGTCCAAGCTGCTATGAAGGCATTGGCGAAAAACAAGGCTCCAGGAATTGATGGAATATCAATTGATATGTTTCAACAAACAGATGCAGTGCTGGAGGTGCTCACTCATCTATGCCAAGAAATATGGAAGACAGCTTCTTGGCCAACTGATTGGAAGAGATCCATATTTATGCCTATTCCCAAGAAAGGTGATCCAACCGAATGTGGAAATTATAGAACAATATCATTAATATCACACCCAAGCAAAATTTTGCTGAAGATCATTCAAAAAGGGCTGCAGCAGTATATAGACAGGGAACTGCCAGAAATTCAGGCTGGTTTCAGAAGAGGACGTGGAACCAGGGATATCATTGCTGATGTCAGATGGATCCTGGCTGAAAGCAGAGAATACCAGAAGGATGTTTACCTGTGTTTTATTGACTATGCAAAGGCATTCGACTGTGTGGATCTTAATAAACTATGGATAACACTGTGAAGAATGGGAATTCCAGAACACTTAATTGTGCTCATGAGGAATCTTTACATAGATAAGAGGCAGTTGTTCGGACGGAACAAGGGGATACTGATTGGTTTAACGCCAAGAAAGGTGTGCGTCAGTGTTGTATTCTTTCACCATACCTATTGAATCTGTATGCTGAGCAAATAATCCGAGAAGCTGGACTCTAGGAAGAAGAACAGGATATCAGGATTGGAGGAAGACTCATTAACAACCTGTGTTATGTAGATGACACAACCTTGCTTGCTGAAAGTGAAGAGGACTTGAAGCACTTACTAATGAAGATCAAAGACCACAGCCTTCAGTATGGATTACACCTCAACATAAAGAAAACAAAAATCCTCACACCTGGACCAATGAGCAACATCATGATAAACGGAGAAAAGGCTGAAGTTGACAAGGATGTCATTTCACTTGGATCCACAATCAACAGCCATGGAAGCTGCAGTCAAGAAATCAAAAGACGCATTTCATTGGGCAAATCTGTTGCAAAGGGCCTCTTCAAAGTGTTGAAGAGCAAAGATGTCACCCTGAAGACTAGGGTGCGCGTGACCCAAGCCATGGTATTTTCAATCACATCATACGCGTGTGAAAGCTGGACAATGAATAAGGAAGACCGAAGAAGAATTGACACCTTTGAATTGTGGTGTTGGCGAAGAATATTGAATATACCACGGACTGCCAAAAGAATGAACAAATCTGTCTTGGAAGAAGTGCGGCCAGAACGCTCCTTAGAGGCAAGGATGGGGAGACTGCTCTTACATACTTTGGACATGTTGTCATGAGGGATCAGTTCCTGGAGAAGGACATCATGCTTGGCAGAGTACAGGGTCAGCGGAAAAGAGGAAGACTCTCAACAAGGTGGATCGACACAGTGGCTTCAACAATGAGCTCAAGCATGACAACGATTGTAAGGATGGCGCAGGACCGGGCAGTGTTTTGTTCTATTGTGCATAGGGTCACTATGAGTCAGAACCGACTCGACAGCACCTAACAACAACAACAACAACACTGTGTGGTCATGGCAGTCCTAAAACAGTTCCTAAAACTAAAACTGTTATCTATGGGATTATGGCCTTTTCCCTCTAGTTTAAGGATCTTAAAAAAAGTTACCTCATATATCTCATGGTTTAGGGTTTCCACAAGGATATTTTCTCCTGTCTGGTCAATATAGGTCACAGGCCTCTCCAGCTTCACTCGGTCCCCAAGGAGATCCATAATCCGCTCACTCACTTGACCAGATCCACCCACAAATTTCCTCTCCTGGAAAGAAAAAAAAAAAAACAAAAAACCTAAAGAGGTGGGTTAGGAAGTACAAGAATGGGCACAGATTGTTGTTAATTTCCCTCTCATACCTTTACTCTGAGATGTTTTAAATTTCATTTTGTGTTGTGAATAGTCTTTCACCATTATTTTCTGTCTAGTTTTTTAGTGCTGCTATAACAGAATACGACAAATGGACGGCTTTAACAAACAGAAATTTATTTTCTCACAGTTCAGGAGGCAAGAAGTCCAAATTCAGGACGCTGGCTCTAGGGGAAGGTCCTTGTCTCTTCAACTTATTTCATGGTTCCTTGGGAATCTCCATGTGGCTTGGCATCAAACTTCCCCATCTCTGCTTCCTTAATCTGTTTCTTCTATATTTAGTAAGAGTTTGACTCAAACACACACCCTACACTAATCCTGCCTCATTAACATAACAAAGACAACCCATTCCCAAATGGGATTATAACCACAGGCAGAGAGGTTAGGATTTTCGACACATGTTTTGGGGAATACAATTCAATCCATAACGTTCCACCCTTTGGACCCCCAAAATTCATGTTCTACCCACATGCAAAACACATTCACCCCATCACATCGTCCTAAAAGTCTTAAATCAACTCCAAGTCCAAAATCTCATCTTCTGAATCATCTAAGTCAAATATGGGCGAGACTTTAGGTATATTCATTCCTGGGGCAAAATTCCTCTTCATCTGTTAACCTGTGAAATCTAGAATACAAGTTATCTGTTTCCAAAGTACCGTGGTGGAACAGGCACAAGGTAGACATTTCCATCACAAATGGGAGAAATTGGAGGGAAAGAAGGGATAACGGGCACCAAGCAAGTTCAAAATCCAGCAGAACGATATACATTAGCTCTCAGGGCTTGAAAATAATCCTCTGTTCTTTGGGGCCATGTGGGCAATGGCCCTGCCCTTCACACTCTGGGTGTTAGCCATGCCTTCTGGATTCCGGGTAGAGGCCCCCTGGCCCTGGGCTTTAGCTCCACCTTCCAGGTCCGCTGGAAAGGCAACTCTGCTCCCTCAAATTTGGGCAGCCCCATTCATCTGAGTTGTGACCCTACCCCCTCCGCCCTGGCAGGCCCCATTCTTCTGCCCCTTGGGCATGGCAGCCTGGTCCCCTCAGCTTTGAGCAGCGGTCCCATAACCCTACCACTTGTGAACGGCAACCCCACACTCCGGAACCGAGTTGGTGAAGATCTGACTCTTCTAAACATAGGAGGTCATGACTCCACCCTTTGAAACAGAGGCAGCCCTGCTTCCTGTGCTCCTTCCAACAGTTCTGCTGATCTCCAACTTGCTCCAGGGATGGTCCTTTTCTTTTCTTGGAGGACAACAGATGTAGCTCCTTCGGCCTGTTTCCTGCTGGTAAAATTCCAAGAGGCAGACAGCTTTCTTTCCTGTCATCTTGTCTCTTTCCCCTTCAGTCTAAGCTGATGGGTTTTCGCTGTGGTAGTTGGTTAGATCCACGAGTTACAGGCTTAATCTCTAACAAAAGATTGTGTAGCCACATCCTTGGTGAAAGTTCTAGGACATGTGTCCTTAGTTTGTACAATGGACTTTTCCAAATCTTTAAGTTTTGTTTTCATCTTGCACAGTTCATTTTTAGGTCCATCTCCTTCCTCTCACATTTTACTACAAGAGGCAAAGAGAAACCACATAGCCCCTTTAAGATCTTGCTTACAAATCTCCTCAGCTAAAAATCCAACTTCATCACTTAAAAATTCTATTTTCCACCAAACATTTGAACATAATTCAGACAAGTTCTTTGCCACTGCATAAAAAGCATCACCCTTCCTCCATTATCCAATCACACGTTGATCATTTTCTTTTAAAGCCTCACCAGAAGCACATTTAACATCCACATTTCTAGCAACATTCTATTGCTGGCACCATATGTATTCTCTAAGATGATAGAAACTTTTTCTATAGCTGTCCTTACTTCCTTCTAAGCCCTCACCAGAATTGCCTTTGACATCTACAATTCTACCAATGTCTTTTAAGGCAATGTAGGCTTTTGCTATTAAATACCAAAAACCAAACCCGTTGCCGTCGAGTTGATTCCAACTCATGGCAACCCTATAGGACAGAGTAGAACTTCCCCCATAGAGTTTCCAAGGAGTGCCTGGTGGATTCAAACTGCTGACCTTTTAGTTAGCAGTTGAGCTCTTAAGCACTATACCACCAGGGTTTCCAATAGGCACTTTAAAATTCTTCCAGCCTCTACCCATTACCCAATTCCAAAACCACTTCCAGTATCAAATTCTGTCTTTGTTATCTAGTGCTGGTATAACAGAGATACTATAAGAGGGTAGCTTTAACAAACAGATGTTTATTTTCTCATAGTTTAAGAGGATAGAAGTCTGAATTCAGGGTGCTGGCCGTAGGGGAAGGTTTTCTCTCTCTGTTGGCTCTGGAGGAAGGTCTTTATCTCTTCTGGGCTTCTGCTCCTGAGTGATCACACATATTTTGGGGGACACAATTCAATCCGTAACATTTTCTAACTAGCGATTTTTTCCTTGACAAAGCTACAGGTTTTCTACCAGTCACCTTCCATGTTATGCTCTTGCGAATTTCCAGGTTCCAACCTTAACTTGACCGCCTTAGCCTGACCCCCATGTCCCAGCTGTCTTGTTATCACCCCTGCTGTGTGTCCTATCTACACCCTTCTTGTTGGGCTGATGAGTTTGGTGAAGCTCTGCCTAATGGCAGACCATTGCTTGCTTGAGCATGCCTAAACCTGTTTTCATCTTTCTGATTACTCAGGCTCAGAACCTCACTGCCCCATCCAGCCCAGCCTACTCCCTGCTGGTGGTTGCCTATCTCATCCAGGGTCAGGTACTTGCTGCTTCTTAGCCACCTAGGTCATGTCAACTCACTGCACTCACATGCCTGGAGCCCTGCTAAAGCTTCCAAATGCTCTCTGCATGATTGTGCAAACAGAGTTGAGGTGACTGCTTCTTCTTGGACTTTCAGTTTACATATTTTTTAAATAGACTATTTCAAATAGGTCTGGAAATAAAAATGAAAGAAGAAGAAAGGGAAATAACTGTCATGGAGATTACCTAAAAATTCGAATCCACTTCCTGCTGTACAGCACATTATATGAAGCTGGGGCCCAAGAAAGAGTCAGGGAAAGAATGAATGAGTGAATGAACAAATTCAGTATGTGGTATGTGTTTAAAATTGAGAATGCACTCCTGACCTTCCTTTTGGAGCTTTCCAAGAAGTGCTCAAGTTACGTTCTTCCAATGGTCTCCTATGAATTTACCAGGTAATAATTGGATGGATACCAATGGAAAACTGTAAAAGTACATCAAGAGGCAAGCTTAGTTTTAAGATTACATTGGCCACTGGGCTCTCATATTGGGTACTTAACAACAGACTGTGCCTCACAAAGCTGCCTTGAACTGCCATGACAAAGGTCTAAATGTCGCCCGCCTCCTGCTTCATCATTTCACAATTGAAAAATGACCCCAAAGGATGTTAATCTTCCATTGAGGCAGTGGCTGGTTTTCTGTTGGAATGGTGGGGGAATGGCTGGGTACCTGTCCTCCATTGGTTGTTGCCATGATCCTGATTGTGCCCCCACACTGCTTCACGTACCACAGGAACCAGAGAGCAGAGACCTCATGGGTCTCTGCAGTGACGCAGAGGTTCACGAAGAGAGTGGCAAGCTGCTTCGCAGATCTGCTCAGGAAGAAACAAGAGCAAAATTGGCAAACAAGATTTCCAGTGACTAGAATCTTCTTAATTCTCTGGCAATCATTCAAGGAGGAAATTTACATGGCTACGTTTAGTACCCCCGCCAAAAAATGATTGTAAGGATGGCTCAGAACCAGGCAGTGTTTCGTTCTGTTGTGCATAGGGTCACTATGAGTCAGAACCGACTCGACGGCACCTAACAACAACAGCAAACGTTTAGTACAATTTGGTAAGTCTCAGAAAATTATAGTTAGAATCCAACACTATAAAAGATGACATCAGAGACTTTGGTGATATGGGATTTATTTCCCCTTTAACCAAAATATCTTACTCAGGATCAGCTTGTATCTATGCTCTGTGTTGTCATGATTTCTCCCCACAAACCTGCTTCTTTTCCAGTGATCCCCATCTCAGTAAAAGGTACCACTATTCATCCAGTTCCTAAGGCCAAAAATCTAGAAATTATCCTTAATTTTTTGTCTTTCCATCACTCTCCCCTGTTATGTATTCACCACACTCCAAGACCAATGCTTTTCACCTCCCTCCCTGCCATGGTGCTCTTTCTAAAGTGTAAATCAAATCATTCCACCCCCTTGCTTAACACCCTCCAGTGGCATCCTATCAGAACCAGAATAAGATTCAGAACTTGGACCATCGCTTCCAAACTCCTAAGTGATCTAACTCATGCCTACCTTTTCTATCTCATCCTTTACCCTCTCCTGCTTATTCTTATGCTTCTTCAGAAAGACACACTGTTTATTTGTCTATGAAAATTAGCACTGGCTTCCATGCTCCCAGCCCTCTGGCATTCTTGATGGCAATGGGTATAGTATTTTAGAACTCATTTCCCTATATGGAAATTACCTTGATTAGTTTTATTATTATTATTTTTATTGCTGTCTCCCTCATTAGAATATAGATCCATGAGAACAGAGACCTTATCTTTCTTGCTCACCATAGTTTCCTCTTTAACAAAGTAGTGTCTGGTACTTAGTAAAAAAAAAAAAAAAAAAAATTTTTTTTTTTTTAAGCATTCAATAATTACTTGTTGGAGGAATGAATGAGGGAATAATTGATGAAAAATCTCAACTAACCACTATTTAAAAATCATGCAAAAGATGTAAAGGACATGCTAGACGCTTCACCAAATATAGAATTAGTCACAGTATCTATTCAGTTATTTATTTATTTATTTATTTATTTTACCTAATGGAAGACAAGACTGAAGGAGAAAAAGTGACTAACAGAGCATAGATGAGTGAACTTTGGCTCGGGATAGGCAGGTAAAGGGAGAGAAATTATATCCTATCTGGAGGCACATCAGTGAGTGAGCAATCCAAGGGCTCAGGTATATCTAGCACACCCTGAAATTCACCAGCACTAACATCCCCTCTGGGATATCATTAATAAAGACTTTTGTCATAAAGATTCCCTCAAGTTTGGGTATTATTCTTACTGTTAGCTCTCCTCAAGTTGGCCCTAGACTCATGGTGACCACGTGTGCAACAGAAAAAAAAATGCTACCCAGTCCTATGCCATCCCCATGATGGGTTCAGATCAAACCATTGTGATCCTTAGTGTTTTCACTGGCTGATTTTCAGAAGCTGCTTGACAACCCTTTTTTTCCTAGTCTGTTTTAGTCTGGGAGCTCCACTGAAAACTGTTCAGCATCATAGCAAAATGCAAGCCTTCACTGACAGATGGGTGGCGGCTGTGCATGAGGTACATTGGCCAGGAATAGAACCCAGGTCTCCAAGCATGGAAGGCGAGAATTCTACCACTGAATCACCATGGCCCTCTTTAGTATAGTTAATCTGGTTATATGTGAAGCAGAATTTGCCACCTGATAATACCAACGATGGTTGAAATAAATAACACTGTCTTCCATTTACTGAAATCTTTCCACACTCCATAGTCTTTAAAGCTATTATCTTACTGAATTGTCATAACAGCCAAATAAAAGAATTACTATTTTTCTCCAGTTCACAAGTCAGTAGACTGAGTCTCAGAGAGTTGAATAATATGTAGCTACCCAAAAACCAAAAACCCACCGCCGTCGAGTTGATTCGGACTCATAGTGACCCTATAGGACAGAGTAGAACTGCCCCATAGAGTTTCCAAGGAGCACCTGGCGGATTCGAACTGCCGACTTTTTGGTTAGCAGCCGTAGCACTTAACCACTATGCCACCTCATTAAATGGTATAACTTGCAGCCAGATTATATCTGACTCTGAAACCCATGCTTTTATTTATTTTTTATGCTAAATTCATGCTTTTAAAATCTGAAAATGCTTTCTGATTAGTTAGCTTGGCAGTACAAACACTCACCAAGGGGCATGTCTTTACCCTGTAGGTTTATAGACTCATACCTAATGCATGTTATTGACAATGTTTGAAGCCGTAACAACCTGGCAGCACTTTTGTCACAATTCTCACCATTAAAACCAGCAAAATGGTATAATATATATGCTTCAGTGACTTTGAGTCAGTTTTATAAGACTCCTGATAATTGGAGGGATGGAAATTGCTCATTCATGCCTTCCCTTATGGAGGCATTTTGTAGCAACTATGGAAACCCTGGTGGCATAGTGGTTAAGTGCTACAGCTACTAACCAAGAGGTCAGCAGTTCAAATCTGCCAGGCATTCCTTGGAAACTCTATGGGGCAGTTCTACTCTGTCCTATAGTGTCGCTATGAGTCGGAATCGACTCGACGGCAGTGGGTTTGGTTTGGTTTTGGGTATCTGAAGCAAATATCCAGACATCAGTATAAAACATTACTTTAAAGTGAAAACATCCTTTGCTGTTTCCTGTTATACTGTTTCTTTTGTTCCTTATTCCATAGGTGAATTTGGAGGCATATACAGTAAAGAGAGTAATAAATAATAAAATGTAACATTGGCCCAACTAGACAGTCAATATCAAACAAAAATATTGCTGCTATTCTAGTAGTTATTATTGTCAATTTTGTGGGAAAGAAATAATGCTGGTTTCAAATGGAGGGAGATATAAAAATAATTCTCTCGGGAGGGCCAGTCCATTCCTAGTCCTTTACTTGATTTCCTTTGGGAGCTTCAATGAGAAAAGGAAGAGAAGAACAATATCTGAGAGAAAGAAGATCAAGGAAGCTAGGGCAATAATATTTTCATATTCTTTGCCCTGTTGACTTTTTAAAAGATAAATGTTACCATATTTTTGTACATGAAAAATATATACACATTACATAAAATTTGGGAAGTTCACGAAAGTAAAAAGAAGATGAGAGAATGAGTATCTTCCATATTTCTGTCCCTGAGAAATACTTTGGCACATTTTTTCTAAGTCTAGGTTTTTGTAAATATATTTACATAGCTGTGATCACGCCTTAAATAAAATTTTGTGTTTTGGAAAAGCACTTTATAATTGAAAGAATCATCAATGTTAGTCTTTGAATGATGTGATTGGGCTTTAGTTTGAATAAAAATAGTCTGTATTTTCTGGGGATTACTTTCTTTAAAACCAAGAAATGATATCATGCATATCTTGCTTTAAAAAGTTAGAAAATCCTTTGTGTTCTTATGCTTCTAAAATCTCAGAATGCTTTATTTAGTCATCCAACAACGTTGAATATTCGCTAAGTAGAGGACCGGGCCAAAGGCTAAAGTAGAAAAGTCAGGTCTCTGTGATCCCAAAGAAATATAACTGATCTTATCTTTAAGGAACATAAACATTCTCTGGGAAGAAGATGGCTGACTGATCTCATTAAAAGCTTTTCATAAAGAAAGTTATAAATAAATACAGCCAATTATATACTCACTATATTTTGAAAATCTGAATTATGCCATTTAAAAATAAATAGCAAAATTTTATTACAAACAAAATAAGTTACTTTACAAACTACATCCTCATAAAAAATGTTAAATGCCATTAAAAAGCTAGTTGCCGTCAAGTCAATTCCAACTCATGGTGCTCCATAGGGTTTTCAATGGCTGATTTTTTGGAAGTAGTTTCCCAGGCCTTCTTCCAAGGCACTTCTGGGTGGACTCGAAACTCCAACCTTTCAGTTAGCAGCTGAGTGCATTAATAATCATTTGCACCACCTAGGGACTCCTAAATAGCATTAGATGCTTAAAAGGATATAATTAACCATAGGCATTGATTCCATGAAATAAAAGGATTTTACTATTCCAGAATTGGTCACTTTCAAAGGTTGAAGTCATAGGAAAAGCCCAGAGATGTTTATTACAGAGTGTTATATAATAATCCCAAGGGTCAGCAGTTCAAATCCACCAGGCGCTCCTTGAAAACTCTATGGGGCAGTTCTACTCTGTCCTAGAGGGTCGCTATGAGTCGGAATCAACTCGAAGGCACTCGGTTTTTTTTTCAGTTTTATATAATAATAATAATGAAAAAATGTAAACAACCACAATGTCCAACATGGTAATAAGTAAATAAATTATGGTATTTACTTCTTATGGAATATTCTACAACCATGAAATATGATGTTTGATGAAGCTTTCTTAGTGACCTGGATGTTTACTTTGTAAAATAAAGTGTAAAAAAAAAAGGTTGATGAATGTCCATTGCTTTTGCAGTACATGTATGCTGTTGTGTGCCATCAAGTCAATTCTGACTCTAAAGTGACCCTATAGGACAGAGTAGAACTGCTCCATAAGGTTTCCAAGGCTGTAATCTTCATGAGAGCAGATTGCCAGGTCGTTTCTCCCTCAGAGCCACTGGTGGGTTTAGAATCACTGATCTTTTGGTTAGCAGTCGAGTGCTTAACCATTGTACCACCAGGGCTACTTAATGCATATATAAACAGTTTTCTTTTTTTTAAGGGAGATCATATATCATACTGTACATGCTCACGACAGCTTGCTTTTTTATGTATTTAATATATTTTTTCAAGGCATTAAATATTCTTCTACAACATAATTTTAAGAGACTGTATTTTTTTTAATACCTGAAATTGCCTTCTTGAACCTCCCCACCCCTTTATTTATTTTATTTTTTTGCCATAACGTGCTTTTGTTTTAATCGTGGTAAAATATATACAACATAAAATTTGTCATTTTAACCATTTTCAAGTATACAATTTCACTGGCATTAATCACACTCATGGTGATGTGCAACCATTACCACTATTTGTTTCCAAAACTTTTTCATCACCCCAAAGCAGTATTCTATTATTTTTTTGATATCCTGGTGGTGCAGTGGTTAAGAGCTCAGCTGCTAACCAAAAGATCAAATCCACCAGCTGCTCCTTGGAAACCCTGTGGCGCAGTTCTATCTACTCTGTCCTATAGGGTTGCTATGAGTCAGAATCAACTCGATGGCAACGGATTATAATTAATTTAACTAAAATTTCCTGTTATTGGACACTTGTATTTTCCATTTTAAAAATAATGCTTTGAATCTCTCTCTCTCTCCCCTGCTCCCCGTCGTATGATTTCCTCCCTCTCTTCTTTCTCTCCTTCATTAAGCTAAATCCTAAGAAGTTGAATTTCTACACCAAAGAGTATATACAGTTTTATGTCTTTTGATTATTTCCATTCCTTAGATTCAGATAGTCCTAAAACCTTATTTTTACCTTTAGTTGTTAGTGCTCCAGCTTCTCTCCCCAATGCCCAGAGAATAAAGACATCAACTCCAGACCCAAACATATTCTCAGCTAATACTGTTAGGATGGGAGGACAGTCAGTCTCTTTGAATTTGGCCTCCATTTCTCTTACTGTGTTCACCATAAATTTACCATGTGCTTGGAGTGGAACCCTACAATCCTTTCCATTTTCCCTGCTGTCCAAGAGCAGTGAGGTCTCTCTATGTTGTCTGCCCATATAGCCCTGGGGATTTATATATAGCTCCCAGTTCTACCAACAAGAATTCAATGCTTGACTCATGAATGTAATTGCTTTCAATGCTACATGTTTTTTCACTAAAGGAGTACATTCAGTCTAGTCATATGTTTCCCCTACCGTCGACAATTATCTAGGGAACTTCTCTAGAAACGCTTCTTCAAATCTTTAAAGAATGCACCCCATCATATAAGTGGTTTCAAGGGCAAATGCTAACCCTCACTACACTTGACCATCAGTGATGGGTAGAAAAAAAGTATTACTATATCAACAACTTGATAAATGGGATAGGGTCGCTATGAGTCAGGATCAACTCGACGGCAGTGAGTTTGGTTTTGGTTTTATGCTGATGGTCTTTAAATTGTTCTAAGTAAACAAGATGACATATTCTGGTTTGTACTGAGGACTTTATACCACCTTTGTGCTGCAAAAAGTATCCCAAAGTAGGGTTTGATGCGTAGACATCTTTAGGGCAGGACCAGTTCCAATATTTTTCAGCACTCCACCTGGCCTCTAGTGTGGTTTTAGACACAAAGCAGCTACTTGTCCCACACTTGTTGAATGATACTGCTAAATAAACCTGAAATATGGTCACAACAAATCGCTGTGCCTAATGGAAAGTCTTACTCAGTCCAGCAGATCTTGTCCAGGAACTCCTTCATCGTCATGTAATCCCACTCTTCTGCAAGGGGTGCCTTCCACGGAGCATCACTGGGGATCTTCATTCAGATGAGGATTTTGAGGGGGAAAAATATCATTTACCATTTTAAATAACTATTCAAACAATATTGAAAACTCTAACTTAAAAAAGAAAATATAAGTTTTCCAAATTTCCCCAATAGTTACTTTTACAGCACAACCAATGCTGTTTGTGTAGCTCTCCTATTATAGACCCACACCACTCAACTCATATTTATGATAATACTTTCCACACAATAATTGGAGGGAATGTCATAACTGGACTGTTTCCAAATGTGGATTACCACGTTACTAATTTATAGAGAGCATTCAAGAATTCAGCTCTTTAACAAAGATTAGGTATCTACATTAAATCATGTCAAAATTGAAGTTCTAGGTTAAACTTTTTGTGTAGGTGTTTATTTATAGGCTGCAGGTTTGGGCATGGTGGAAACCCCAAAGACTCAGGAGTCTTATTTTTCTATGTCCTGAGGATTTTCTAAAATAGAATCATCATTCCAGGAAGCCTGAGTGATATATGATCTTTTTCCCCCATCAATAGTATACACAAAACAGTCTACATGACATCTGATTATTTTAGAGGTTAGAAACAAGTTCATTCATCCATTTCACAAATCTTTACCGAGAGTTACTAAGTGCTAGACAATATGCTAGGCACTGGTGGTACAATGTTATACCTTCTTTTTTCTTTTAAAGACTAACTTTATTATGAAAAATACACATGCAGTCAAAGAAGATTTAGGAAGCTTTACCTCTCGTCCCATGTCATCCATCGTCCTCCATAGGTTATTATGATCTAGATATGCAATTGGATTCCACACAGGTGGGAATGGTCCCTTGAATGGGTATGATTTTCCCTGTGAAATACAAGATATTTTTAAAAGGAAACATTTACTATAAAAGTAGTTAAATCTGACCAGTTGGTAAATGTCTACAAGTTAAATCATGTTAGTTATCAATATGTGATATACATTCAAGTATTTTAATTCCTTATATCCTTAAAACCCTACTTATATTTTTTAGCATGGATTCCCAGCAAAATTCTCTGTCAACTAAATAAGTTTGAGGCCACAACTACCATATTACCAAAGAGGTTTCTCTCTGAAATTGGAACTCTGGCTATATAAAATTTAAATACTAATACAGAAGTAGGGTTACTTAAACTAAACTTTTGCCAGTGATACTTGTAAATATCTCAACAACAGGAGACCCTGTGTGCCTGGAGTGTCAGAAAAGTATTACTATAAACATACAAGTAAAAAAAGGGGGCTGAAAAAGAAGTCACAAGAATGCAACCATGTGTAGGAAGAGCAAACAGGACCCAGCAGGCTTTCCCAAGGGGTCAGATGAGCTATGCTAGGCAAACACAGGAGCTCACAGAAATCAGCAAGGTCAAAGCAGAAAGAAGAGACAAGTACAAGCCTTTCCTCCGGATATGTTTACATTACCTGGTTCTCCTGCAGTGACACGTTAGCACAGAGATAAAGGGAACACCTGCCTCCAAGGATTAAAACTTTAACAGCCCACAAATCATCTCTGGAAAGCTTAACTTACTGAAGGCAGTTAAGGGACATGCACACAAAGAGTTTTGAGTTAATGCGAAAGCCTGAGTCAAAAGTCAGGCTGTGCCTTCTGACAGCAGCTTTCAACAGAATCAGAATAACTCAAGGTTCTCAATCAACTGAAATCTCAAAATAACTCTGAATCATTCAGCAAAGATTCATATCTTTCCCAGGCAGAGACACTGGAGTTGTGAAAGAAGAGAGATATCATGTTCATTCTTGCATTATTCAGTGACCATGTTGGTCTTCTCTCTCTAAAAAGGCGATACAATTCTCAGAGGAGAGATACAAGTTTAATTTTTTTCTTAACCAGCTTTATTAAGATGTAATTTACATATAATGCACCCGTTTTAAGTGTTTTGACACACGTATTTTTTTTATGCACCTGTGTAACCGCCGCTACAATCACGATATAAAATATTCCCATCAACTCCAGAAATTTCCCTCTTGCCCCTTCTTGGTCAATCCTCATCCCTTTCAGGCCCTAGGAAGCCATAGACATGTTTTCTGTCACTATAGATTGATTTTGCCTACTCTGGCATTTAAAAAAGAAAAAAATAATGGAATCGTACAGTATGTACACCTTTATGTCTGGCTTCTTTTGCTCAGCATAATGCTTTTGAGGTTTGTCCATATTGTTGCCCTTTGTTCTTTTTCTGCCAACAAATCTTATACAATTCTGTCTGTATTTTCTGTTATCCCTGTTCTGGTACTCCAATCAATCATAGGTTATTTCTCTTGATAGAGTCCCACATGATTCTTCATTTTTTTAAGTTCTTTTATCTGATTTTTTTTCAAATATATTAGTGCCAAGTGATTTATCTTCAAGTTCAGAAATTCTGGCTTCTACTTGTTCAATTCCGCTTCTCTGACTTTCTGTTGAGTTGTCTACTTCTGTAATTTTATTGTTAATCTTCTGAATTTCTGATTGCTGTTTGTCGATGGATTTTTCCAGCTTATTAAATTTTTCATTATGTTCCTGAATAATCTTTCTAATTTCTTCAATTACTTTATCTGTGTGTTTCTTGGCTTGTTCTGCATATTGCCTCATTTCCTTCCTGATGCCTTGAAGGGTTCTGTATATTAAACTTTTGTATTCTGCCTCTGGTAATTTCAGGAATGCACTTTCATCTAGAAGATCCCTGGGTTCTTTGTTTTGAGAGCCTGTTGAGGTGATCATGGTCTGTTTCTTTATGTGACTTGATATTGACTGTTGTCTCCAAGCCATCTATAAGTTATTGTATTAGTTTATGTTTGCTTACTGTGTCCTAGCTTCTTGCTTTGTTTTGTTTTGATATGCCCAGATGGGTTGCTTGAGTGAGCTAGCTTGATTATTTTCACCTTTGGAGCTCTGACATCCTATCTCCAGATGGCTAGAGCTGTTATCAGGTATATCACTGTAGGAGTCCATTGACTTTTCTTGTATGAATTCAGCTCAGGTTTCCAGGTAGCTGATCATCAAGTATGTGCTACAGTCTCTGTCCTACAGACTTAGAGGGGCAGGGGTGATTGGTGTAGGTACTGGTATGTGGTTGCAGCAGGGGATCACACTCTGAACAAGGCAGGGGGCTGAGAACTGACCCCTGAGTGTCTCTGTGGAAAACGCGTCCCTGTTCCCTAGAGTGTGCAGGTGGGTGGGTTCTGCACATGGACCAAGGGCACCCAATGTTTTTGGTTGTAAGGACTAGGAGGTACCAGTTTTCCTTGGACCCCTGTCGTGGGTGGCTGGGTGACCTGAGTGGAGCTACTAGTCCTCAGGCCCCTGATATGGGTAGGTGAGGACCCTGTTTAATAGGCAAAGCAATGTAATACATCAAACACCCACCTCTCCACCGCACAGCTGAAATGGTTGGAGTCTGCCAACAAAGGGCCTATTCTCCTGAAATAGGCCCACACAGGTCCATGGAGAGGGGAAAGGTGCTCAAAGTCCGCAGATCATTTATGCCTGGACAGGAGCTGCTTCTGTCCTGAGCTCCCCTGGTTAGTGGAGCTGGCAATTACCCTTTCCCCCAAACGCAAATTTTTTCTTCCCCAAGGCTGGGAGGATGGCTTTAGGCGCTCAACAGTGCCTATCTCAGACCCAGGGAATTCAGCCACTGAAGACAGCTTGGGGGTGGGGGGGCAGGGTAAAATATACACAAGTACTTAGTTTTGCCGAGAGTGCCGTTCTCCTCTGGTTCCGGAGGTATGAGTAGGCTCTGTGACTGCCTGCTTCTCCCTAAGGAAACTGTAGCCCAACGCTAGGAGCAGCCCCCCACCCCCACCGGCACTCTGGGAATGGTGCATGAGGGCTCCCTGCGATTCAGGTCCCGTAACTCCTCTCTGCTTCTGAACCGTCTCTTCCTCCCCTGCCCCTCTGTTCATTTTCTAAGCTTGACTTTGATGCTTATGGCTCCAAGCTTGTCATAAATACACTTGTTTCACTTGTTTTTTTGGGTCTTTGTTGTAAAGAGGGTTCACCGGAAGTGTCTATTCTGCCATCTTGGCTCCACCTCCTCCCTTTGTTCCTTTTTTTAAAATAATTTTTATTGTGCTTTAAGGGAAAGATTACAAACCAGGTCAATCTCTCACACAAAAACCCATATACACCTTGCTACACACTCCCAATTACACTCCCCCTAATGAGACAGCCGACTCTCTCCCTCCACTCTCTCTTTTCTTGTCCATTTCGCCAGCTTCTAACACCCTTCACCCTCTCATCTCCCCTCCAGGCCAGAGATGCCAACATAGTCTCAAGTGTCCACCTGATCCAAGAAGCTCACTCCTCACCAGCATCCCTCTCCAACCCATTGTCCAGTCCAATCCATGTCGGAAGAGTTGGCTTTGGGAATGGTTCCTGTCCTGCATCAACAGAAGGTCTGGGGGCCGTGACCACCAGGGTCCTTCTAGTCTCAGTCTGACCATTAAGTCTGGCCTTATGAGAATTTGGGGTCTGCATCCCACTGCTCTCCTGCTCTCTCAGGGGTTCTCTGTTGTGTTCCCTGTCAGGGCAGTCATTGGTGGGTTGTAGCCGGGCACCATCTAGTTCTTCTGGTCTCAGGATGTTGTAGTCACTGGTTCATGTGGCTCTTTCTGTCTCTTGGGCTCGTAATCACCTTGTGTCCTTGGTGTTCTTCATTCTCCTTTGATCCAGGTGGGTTGAGACCAATAGATGCATCTTAGATGGCTGCTTGCTAGGGTTTAAGACTCCAGATGCAGCTCTTCAAAGTGGAATGCAGAATGTTTTCTTAATAGATTTTATTATGCCAATTGACTTAGATGTCCCCTGAAAGCATGGTCCCCAAATCCCTGCCCCTGCTACGCTGGCCTTCGAGGCATTCAGTTTATTCAGGAAACTTCTTTGCTTTTGGTTTAGTCCAATTGTGCTGACCTCCCCTCTATTGTGTGCTGTCTTTCCCTTCACCTAAAGTAGTTCTTATCTACTATCTAATTAGTGAATGCCCCTCTCCCACCTTCCCTCCCTCCCCCCTCTCATAACCACAAAAGAATGTGTTCTTCTCAGGTTAAACTATTTCTCAAGTTCTTATAATAGTGGTCTCATACAATATTTGTCCTTTCACAACTGACTAATTTCACTCAGCATAATGCCTTCCAGGTTCCTCCACGTTATGAAATGTTTCACAGGTTGCTCGCTATTCTTTATCAATGCATAGTGTTCCATTGTGTGAATATACCATAATTTATTTATCCATTCATCCATTGATGGGCACCTGGGTTGCTTCCATGTTTTTGCTATTGTGAACAGTGCTGCAATAAACATGGGTGTCCATATATCTGTTCTTGTAAAGGCTCTTATTTCTCCAGGATATATTCCAAGGAGTGGGATTTCTGGATCCTATGGTACTTCTATTTCCAGCTTTTTAAGGAAGTGCCAAATTGATCTCCAAAGTGGTTGTACCATTTTACATTCTCACCAGCAGTGTAGAAGTGTTCCAATCTCTCCACAGCCTCTCCAACATTTATTATTTTGTGTTTTTTGGATTCATGCCAGCCTTGTTGGAGTGAGATGAAATCTCATTGTAGTTTTCATCTGCATTTCTCTAATGGCTAATGATCGTGAACATTTCCTCATATATCTGTTAGCTACCTGAATGTCTTCTTTAGTGAAGTGTCTATGCATATCTTTTGCCCATTTTTTAATTGGGTTATTTGTCTTTTTGCAGTTGAATTTTTGCAGTATCATGTGGATTTTACAGATCAGAGGCTGATCAGAAATGTCATAGCTAAAAACTTTTTCCCAGTCTGTAGGTAGTCTCTTTATTCTTTTGGTGAAGTCTTTGGATGAGCATAGGTGATTTTTAGGAACTCCCAGTTATCTAGTTTTTCTTCTACATTCTTTATAATGTTTTCTATATTTTGTTTTTTTATACTGTTTATGCCATGTATTAGGGCTTCTAACGTTGCCCCTATTTTTTCTTCCATGATCTTTATCTTTTTAGATTTTATATTTAGGTCTTTGATCCGTTTTGAGTTAGTTTTTGTGCATGGAGTAACGTATGGGTCTTGTTTCATTTTTTTTGCAGATGGATATCCAATTTTGCCAGCACCATTTGTTAAAAAGACTGTCTTTTCCCCATTTAATTGTTTTGGGGCCTTTGTCAAATATCAGCTGCTCATATGTGGATGGATTTATGTCTGGATTCTCAATTCTGTTCCATTGGTCCATATATCTGTTGTCGTACCAGTACCAGGCTGTTTTGACTACTGTGGTGGTATAATAGGTTCTAAAATCAGGTAAAGTAAGGCCTCCCACTTTGTTCTTCTTCTTCAGTAATGCCTTATTTATCCGGGGCCTCTTTCCCTTCCATATGAAATTGGTGATTTGTTTCTCCATCTCATTAAAGAATGTCCTTGGGATTTGAATCGGAATTGCATTAAATGAATAGATCGCTTTTGGTAGAATAGACATTTGTATAATGTTAAATCTTCCTATCCACGAGCAAGGTGTGTTCTTCCACTTATGTAAGTCTCTTTTGGTTTCTTGCAGAAGCGTACTGTAGTTTTCTTTGTCTAAGTCTTTTGCATCTCTGGTAAGATTTATTCCTAAGTATTTTATCTTCTTGGGGGCTACTGTAAATGGCATTGATTTGGTGATTTCCTCTTCGATGTTCTTTTTGTTGGTGTAGAGGAATCCAACTGATTTTTGTATGTTTATCTTGTATCCTGATCCTCTGCTGAACTCTTCTATTAGTTTCAGTAGTTTTCTGGAGGATTCCTTAGGGTTTTCTGTGTATCAGATCATGTCATCTGCAAATAGAGATACTTTGACTGCTTCCTTGTCAATCTGGATGCCCTTTATTTCTTTATCTAGCCTAATTGCTCTGGCTAGGACTTTCAGCACAATGTTGAATAAGAGTGGTGATAAAGGGCATCCTTGTCTGGTTTCCAATCACAATGGGAATGTTTCCAGGCTCTCTCCATTTAGGGTGATGTTGGCTGTTGGCTTTGTATAAATGTTTTTTTATTAGGTTGAGGAATTTTCCTTCTATTCCTATTTTGCTGAGAGTTTTTATCATGAGTGAGTGTTGAACTTTGTCAAATGCCTTTTCTGGATCAATTGATAAAATCATGTGATTCTTGTCTTTTGTTTTATTTATGTGGTGGATTAATTAATTGTTTTCTAATGTTGAACCATCCCTGCATACCTGCTATGAATCCCACTTGGTCATGGTGAATTACTTTTTGATATGTTGTTGAATTCTATTGGCTAGAATTTTTTGATGATTTTTGCATCTATATTCATGAGGGATATAGGTCTATAATTTTCTTTTCTTGTGGTGTCTTTACCTGGTTTTGGTATCAGGGATATGGTGGCTTCATAAAATGAGTTTGGTAGTATTCCGTCCTTTTCTATGCTCTGAAATACCCTTAGTAGTAGTGGTGTTAACTCTTCTCTGAATGTTTCGTAGAACTCTGCGGTGAAGCCGTCTAGACCAGGGCTTTTTTTTGTTGGGAGTTTTTTGATTACCTTTTCAATCTCTTCTTTCGTTATGGGTCTATTTAGTTGTTCTACCTCTGTTTGTGTTAGTTTAGGTAGGTAGTGTGTTTCTAGGAATTCATCCATTTCTTCTAGGTTTTCAAATTTGTTTGAGTATAGTTTTTCGTAGGAATCTGATATAATTCTTTTAATTTCGGTTGGGCCTGTTGTAATATCACCCGTCCCATTTCTTATTCAGGTTATTTGCTTCCTCTCCTGTGTCTCTTTTGTCAGTTTGGCCAATGGTTTATCAATTTTGTGCATTTTTTAAAAAAAAAAGAACAGCTTTTGGTCTTGATACTTCTTTCAATTGTTTTTCTGTTTTCTATTTCATTTAGTTCAGCTCTAATTTTTATGATTTCTTTTCTTCTGGTGCCTGTGGGTTTCTTTTGTTGCTCTCTTCCTATTTGTTCAAGTTGTAGGGATAGTTCTTTGATTTTGGCCCTTTTTTCTTTTTGGATATGTGCATTTATTGATATAAATTGGCCTCCCAGCACCGCTTTTGCTGTATCCCAAAGGTTCTGATAGGAAGTGCTTTCATTCTCATTGGATTCTATGAATTTCTTTATTCCATCCTTAATGTCTTCTATAATCCAGTCTTTTTTGAGCAGGGTACTGTTCAGTTTCCAAGTGTTTGATTTCTTTTCCCTGCTTTTCCTGTCATTGATTTCCACTTTTATGGCCTTCTGGTCAGAGAAGATGCTTTGTAATATTTCAATGTTTGGGATTCTGCTAAGGCTTGCTTTATGACCTAATATGTGGTCTATTCTTGAGAATTTTCCATGTGCATTAGAAAAGAAAGTATAGTTGGTTGCTGTTGGGTGGAGTATTCTGTATATGTCTACGAGGTCAAGTTGGTCGATTTTGACATTTAGATCTTCCGTGTCTTTATTGAGCTTCTTTCTGGATGTCCTGTCCTTCACGGAAAGTGGTGTGTTGAAGTCTCCTACTACTGTTGTGGAGCTGTGTATCTCACTTTTCAGTGCTGGGAGAGTTCGTTTTACGTATCTTGCAGCCCTGTCATTGGGTGCATAAATATTTAATATGGTTATATATTGGTGTACTGTCCCTTTAATCATTATATAGTGTCCTTCCTTAACCTTTCTGATGGATTTAACTTTAAAGTCCATTTTGTCAGAAATCAATATTGTCACTCCTGCTCTTTTTTGATTGTTGTTTGCTTGATGTATTTTTTTCCATCCTTTGAGTTTTAGTTTGTTTGTGTCTCTAAGTCTAAGGTGTGTCTCTTGCAGGCAACATATAAATGGATCTTGTTTTTTAATCCATTCTGCCACACTCTGTCTCTTTATTGGTGCATTTAGTCCATTCATATTCAGGGTAATTATGGATAGGTATGAATTTAGTGCTAACATTTTGATGTCTTTTTTTGTGTGTTGACAGTTTCTTTTTCCCACTTGATTTTACGTGCTGAGTAGATTTTCTTTATATATTGTCCTTCCCTCATATTTGATGTTGTTGATTTTGTTTCTGCTGTGTCTTTATTTTTCCCTTGTATTTTATTTTGATGAGTAGGATAGTTTGTCTCCTTTGCGCTCACCTTATTATTTACCCCTATTTTTCTAAATTTAAAGCTAACTTTTATTTCTTTCTATCTCCGTATCTTCCTCTCCATATGGAAGGTGTATGATTACATTTCTTAGTCCCTCTTCATTATTTTAATGTTGTCTTCTTTTATATAATAACATCGCGGTTACCCTGTGTTGGGCTTTTTTTTTTTTTTTTTTTTTTTTAATAATCTTCCTTTGTTTTTTTGGATTTCCCTGTCTGGTTTAACTTCTGATTGCTCTGCCCGGTGTTCTAGTCTTAGGTTGATACCTGATATTATTGATTTTCTAACCAAAGAACTCCCTTTAGTATTTTTTGCAGTTTGGGTTTGGTTTTTAGGAATCCCCTAAACTTGTGTTTATCTGGAAATGTCTTAATTTCACCTTCATATTTAAGAGACAGTTTTGATGGATACATGATTCTTGGCAGGCAATTTTTTTCCTTCAATTTTTTAAATATGTCATCTCATTGCCTTCTTGCCTGCATGGTTTCTGCCGAGTAGTCCAACCTTATTCTTATTGTCTCTCCTTTGTAGGTGACTTTTTGTTTAATCCTCGCCGCTCTTATAATTGTCTCTTTATCTTTGGTTTTGGCAAGCTTAATTATAATATGTCTTGTTGACATTCTTTTAAGATCTACCTTATGTGGAGTTCGATGAGCATCTCGGATAGACATCTTCTCATCTTTCACGATATCAGGGAACTTTTCTGCCAACAAATCTTCAACAATTTTCTCTGTATTTTCTGTTATCCCTCCCTGTTCTGGTACTCCAATCGCTGGTAGATTATTTCTCTTGATAGAGTCCCACATGATTCTTAAGGTTTCTTCATTTTTTTTAATTATTTTATCTGATTTTCCTTCAAATATATTACTGCCAAGTGATTTATCCTGAAGTTCAGAAATTCTGGCTTCTACTTGCTCAATTCTGCTCCTCTGACTTTCTATTGAGTCATCTAATTCTGCAATTTTATTGTTAATCTTCTGAATTTCTGATTGCTGTTTGTCGATGGATTTTTCCAGCTTATTCAACTTTTCGTTATGTTCCTGAATAATCTTTCTGATTTCTTCAGTTGCTTTATCTGTGCGTTCCTTGGCTTGTTCTGCATATTGCCTCATTTCCTTCCTGATGTCTTGAAGGGTTCTGTATATTAAACTTTTGTATTCTGCCTCTGGTAATTCCAGGAATGCACTTTCATCTAGAAGATCCCTGGATTCTTTGTTTTGAGAGCCTGTTGAGGTGATCATGGTCTGTTTCTTTATGTGACTTGATATTGACTGTTGTCTCCAAGCCATCTATAAGTTATTGTATTAGTTTATGCTTGCTGATTGTGTCGTAGCTGCTTGCTTTGTTTTGTTTTGGTATACCCCTATGGGTTGCTTGAGTGAGCTAGCTTGATTATTTTCACTTTTGGAGCTCTGATATCCTGTCCCCAGCTGGCTAGAACTGTTATCAGGTATATCAGTCTAGGAGTCCATTCATTTTTCTTGTATGAATTCAGCTCAGGTTTCCAGGTAGCTGATTTCAAGTGTGTGGTACAGGCTCTGTCCTACAGTCTTAGAGGGGTAGGGGTGATTGGCGTATATATACCGTTTTCTGATTGCAGCAGGGGTCACACTGTGAACAAGGCAGGGGCCTGAGAACCGACCCCCAAGTGTCTCTGAGGAAAATGCATCTCTTCTCCCTAGAGCGTGCTGGTGGTTGGGTTCTGCAGAGGGACCATGGACACCCAAAGTTTTTGGTTGTAAGGACTGGGAGGTACCAGTTATCTCTGGACCCCTGTCGCGGGTGGCTGGGTGACCTGAGTGGAGCTACCAGTCCTTAGGTCCCTGATGTGGGTAGGTGAGGACCTTGTTTAATAGGCAAAGCAATGTCAAACATCAAACACCCACATCTCCACTGCACAGCTGAAATGGTTGGAGTTTGCCAACAAGGGCCTATTCTCCCGAAATAGGGCCACACAGGGCCATGCAGAAGGGAAAGGTGCTCAAGGTCCACAGACAGTTTATGCCTGGACAGGAGCCCCTTCTGTCCTGAGCTCTGCCTGTTAATGGAGCTAGCAAATTATCTTTTCACCCCAGTTGCAAATTTTTTTCTTCCCCAAGGCCGGGAGGATGGCTCTAGGTGCTCACCAGGGTCTATTTCAGACACAGGGATTCAGCCACTGAAGCCGGCTTTGGGGTGGGGGGGGGCGTGGTAAAATATACTCAAGTACTTAGCTTTTGCTGAGAGTGCTGTTCTCTTCAGGTTCCGGAGGTGTGAGTGGGCTGTGTGGCTGGCTGTTTCTCCCTGAGAAAACTGCGGCTGAACACTAGGACCAGACCGCCGCCGCCACCATCGTCACCGCTGCCCCGGGAATGGTACCTGAGGGCTCCCCGCGATTCAGATCCAGTAACTCCACTCCGCTTCTGAACGGTCTCTTCTTCCCCGTGCCCCTCAGTTCGTTGTATAAGCTTGCCTATGATGCTCAGAGCTCCGAGCTTATCACAAATATACTTGTTTCACTTGTTTTTTCGGATCTTGTTGTAAAGAGGGCTCGACGGAAGAGTCTGTCTATTCCACCATCTTGGCTCCGCCCCTTTGTTCCCTTTTACTGATGAGTAGTATTCAATTGCATGGATGTGCCACATTTTGTTTATCCATTCACCTGTGGGTGACTATTTCAGTTTAGGGCTATTGTTAATAAGGCTTTTATGATAGTTCTTGTACAGCTCTTTTTGTATATATATGTTTTCCTTTTTCTTGGGGAATGCTTAAGAATGGAATGGCTTCGTCATATGACAGGTGTATACTTAACTTTTTAAGTTTAACAGTTTTGCAAAGTGATTGTATCACTACATTTCCACCAGCAATGTTTGAGAGTTCTACTTACTCCACATCCTGACCAACACTTGCTGAATTTTCTTTTATACTTTAGGCTTTAAATACTTTTTTGTGTTTGTTCTTGGTCCGAGAAAGCTATTTTAATTTTCATCATAAACTGCATTGTTTTGGGAGATGCAGCCACCAATTTTCAGAAATCACTGTGAAATACACTTTTTACTTTAGGACAATATTAGATTTACTGAAAAGTTGCAAAGATAGAACAGAAAGTTCCCATATACCTCTCAACCAGTTTCACCTAATATTAAAAAAAAAAAAATTCTTTTTTTTTTTTTTAGCATCTGACATTACCATGGTTCACTTATTAAAACCAGGAGACTGACACTGGTAACATTAATAGTATCTAAACTTCAGACTATATTTGGATTTTGCCAGCATTTCCATTAATGTCCTTTCTCCATTCCAGGTTCTCACCCAGGACACCACATTGCATTTAGTCATCCTGTCTCCTTAGACTTGTCTGGCCTGTGAAAGTTTCTCATTCTTTCTTTGCTTTTTATGACCTTAACGATTATGAAGAGTACAAGTGCTACAGCTGCTGACCAAACTGCCGGCAGTTCAAATCCACCAGCTGCCCCTTGGAAACCCTATGGAGCAGTTCTACTATGTCCTAGGTTCACTATGAGTCGGAATCCACTCGATGGCAATGGGTTTTGGGTTTGGTTTGGTCGGGTATTTTGCAGAACGTCCCTGAATTTGGCTCTGTCTGAAATTTTTTCATTATTAGCCTGGAGTTGTGGGTTTTTTGGGACGAATGCAGCTGAGGAGAAGTGACTTTTTATCACGTCATATCAATGGACACATGATGTCAACATGGTTTATCACTGGTGATGTTAACCTTGATTGATTAACGTGGTGTCTTCCAGGTTTCTCCACTTTAAAGTTTACATTTTTCTATTTCCATACTCTATTCTTTGGAAGTGAGTCACTAAGGCCAACCCATACTCATGGCACAAACGGTTAAGTGATGGTCTAGTAACCAAAAAGTTGGTACTTCAAATCCATCCAGAGGCGCCTCAGAAGAAAGGCCTGCTTCTGAAAGGTCACAGCCATGCAAACCCTATGAAGCAGTTCTACTCTGTACACATGAGGTTGTCATGAGTTGGAATCAAGTCTGTGGCAACTGGTTTGGTTTTTCCTGGTGCTGGGACAGAGGTGTCTACATATATTGTTTGGAATTCGATTTGTCCCTTCTCCCCTATTTATTTATTTAATCCTTTAGTTATATCAGTATGTACTCATGTATATTTATTTTATACTTTGGGTTATAATCCGATACTATTGTTATTTATTTTGTTGCTCAAAGTGTTCCAGCTGTAACCACTGGGGCAGGGGGAGGGCTCTTCCAGCTTGGCTCCTGTGTTCCCTTTTGACATGCCCCCATCCTTTTGTTTCTTGAGCACTTCTTTACTTTTTGGCACTACAAGATTCTCCAGGCTCATTTTTATTTGCTCTAGCCCTAGAATCCACTATTTCTCCAAGAAGCCCTAGCTCCTTTTATAGGAAAATGTTATTTAGAAGCCAAGATCTGGCTGCTAGGTGCATGCAGACTTTTTTTTTTCTTAACAGCTTTATTGAGATACAATTTGCACACCACACACTACACACCTTAAAAACCTCCACTTATGCCTTCATCAGAATTCATCGCATAGAACTTGCTCAGTAGGAGACTTTGGATTGATCCATGGGACCATTTCCATGAAGGAGATGTGGATCCCCATTCCAGCTCTGCCTCTCCTAAGCTGGCTGCCACACAACAAGCAGCTTCTTAATTTCCCTGGGCCCCAGATGTCAACCTTTGTAAGTTAACACATCTTCACACTGTCATCTTCCTCCAGAATGTCTGTCCAGATTACCATAAACAGCTGGGTTAGATGTGCTTCTCAGTGTCCCTGAGCTCAGTGTTTTTGCCTTGCATGTGCTGCTGACTACAATGTACCATCTTCATGTGTTTACTATTCTGTGGCCCCCATTGGACTCCAGAGTATGGGCTCTGAAGCCAGCCTAACTGGGTCCAGTCATGCATGGCTCTACCACTTACTAGCTGTGTTAAGTTGATTAACCTCTCTGTGTCTTGGTTTACAGCTGTAAAATGTGATGATGGTAACCAATTCATAGATATCGGGAAGATGAAAGGATTTGATCTATGTAAGCCATTTGAACACTGCTTGGCATATTGTAAGTTCTCCATAAATGTTGTTGTTATTACTGCAGCTGCCACTGTTATAATCTTTGTATGCCTAGGACCTGCCAGCATAGATTGCTGGCACATAGGTGCTCAATAAATATTTGCTATATCATCTCAGTTGTGTAATCTTGAGCTTGTTATTTATTTGACACATCATGTCCTGATTTCTAAAATGATATTTTGTACTTTGGTTTCCTATGATACTAGCCCTCTTGTTTTTAAGCCTTGTTTAAAGTCTTAAGTCTCCCATTGAGCCTAGACCTACTCTGGCCTCTGCAGATTCCCACCAGCAGAATAGTGCCAGCTCCTATCCTCCGTCATCTCTTCCACAAATGCACGTATACAAAGGGAGTATGGGATGGAATTCACAGAGGGTCTGATGCACCTAAGACTAGCATACAAAGACATCTCTCTTAGACTTTTCATTGTGGCATTGTACCTACAGGTAAAAGGGATTGGAAACAGATAAAACCATGAGCAAGTTGGCTAGCCTCTTTAAACAGGAAAAACAGCATGTTTTTGCTTGAAAACTCCTTAGGACAAACATGGAGGGGAAGCAATTAGTACTTGGGCAATTTAATTATTCAGTGTTTTTTGTTTTCACAAACACTGGTTCTGCCAGAAAGAGCCAATAAATGACCTGAAGAAGAGCATGAGCCCAGTAGATTTGTTTAACTGGTGTCCATTCTGTCAGCACCAGTAGCCAGGGCAATTCCTGGAAACATAAAAGACACAGTTGTTTCCAAAAGTGAGAACTACAGTCTGACTCATGCGGCTTGACTTGGGAAAATGTGAAGAACACGTTTTGGGTAAGGGCAGAATAGACTGAGAAACCATGATGTGCATGTGGAGCCCTGCCCAACAATGGCATCTGCTCCCCCCTCTACCTTAACCTGTCATTCAAGATAGGCTATGATAAGGGCACCTCTCCATCATCCTTCCCTCCTTTTCCAAGGATAATGTCTTTGTACAGTACGTGTCATGTGAAAGGGATGCAATGGGGATGGAGGAGGGCCCTCTTCCAAGACACCAACTGACAGATCCCAACCCAGTGGCCCAGCTGAAATGTCACTCCAGCTAAAGGGTGAGGTCCCTTTATTCAGTAGAGTCCCAAACACAGTGGGGGCTGTCCAAACAGCAATCATTCCCACAATGCAATTGTGTCAAATACCAGCTGTTAAAGCCCTTTTGATTAAGGAACACTCTTAGAAAGGAGGTGTGTTTGGAACTCTAAAACCAGAGTGAGAAAAATCATCCACAAAGGGCTTTGTGTGAACAAATGTAAACCACACAATATGTAAAGAGCATCATGATGAAAAAGAATAAAGCACTTTACCTTTCTGGTACCCTTTCACTAACAGTCCTCAGGGATTTACATTCAGGCAGATAGCTTAGCTAAATTCTTAAAAGTGATATTTCCTTTATAAGACTAGGGAAAATCAAAAAACCAAACCAAACCCATTGCTGTGGAGTTGATTCTCACTCACAGGCCGATGTAGCACTGCCCCTTAAGGTTTCCAAGGCTGTAATCTTTATGGAAGCAGACTGTCACATCTTTCTCCTGTGGAGCAGCTGATGGGTTCAAACCACTGACCTTTAGGATAGTAGCTGAGCACTGAACCACTGTACCACTAGGGCTCCCCAAGAGTAGGGAAATCTTCTGATGAACACAGGAAAGGGCTGTTGTTAGACCCATAAAAAATCTCAAATCTTCAAGCTTCAGAGAATAAGGCAAGTAGAGAGGGAATGTGTACATTTGAAGGATTACACAACCAAAGTCACTGCAGGAGTTTTGTGCGTAAGATTTGGCCATTGTAGAAAGAGTTCTCTGATAGTTATTGTTTTGAACATTGTCGAGCGAGCCCAGTCCTTCAGAAGAAATCATGAGAAAACATCAGAGTACACCTCCAGCTCAGGCTGCTTCCAAGTTACAAGTCTAATTACATATGACATTTTTGTTCTAGTATCATAACAGCCCTGTGAGGTAGGCCCAGAAGAAACTTCCTTTATAAGTAAAGAAAATAAAGCTCAGATAAGTTTAAGTGGCTTGTTCAAGATCTCACAGCTCATGAGTGGAAACTACTTGAAGTTCAATTTAATTTACAGTAGTTGTCAAGGTCACAAGTGTGTATGTGTGTGTCTGCTGGTGTGTGTATATGTTGGGGGGGATGGGGAACACATGGCAAATTGTCATGAGCCATCCATTAGTCAGTAAGTACATAACCAGTTGCTGTCGAGTCATGTCCAACTCATAGCAACCCCCAAGTGTGCCAGAGTAGAACTGCGCTCCCTAGGGTTTTCAATGGCTGATTTTTTGGAAGGAGATCAGCAGGCCTTTCTTCTGAGGCTCCTCTGGGTGGACTTGGACTTCCAACTTTTCGGTTAGCAGCCAAGTATATTAACTGTTTGCACTACCCAGGGACTACTGATGGCTAATATCAAAATCTCTGGGATACAAATTAAGTAAGCACCAGTAGCAAGTGCCATGAGGAAGGGACCCCACCCACCATAGGGGCTCTGGAATTTGAGAGCAAAGCATGTTGTCCTCTGGACTCCCTGGAAGTAATAGTGGAGGGAACTTAGGGGCAAACAGATGGTAGACAGAGGTCAAAAGCAGCCCAGGGTCTTCAGGGGACACTTTAGGGAGAGTGAGCACTTGTGGAGAGATAAGACAGGGCTGAAAAACATTCATCCCCACTGGTGGAGAGAAGGCAAAACCCAAGAGCCATGCTTGATATCGATGTTAGATAGATAGACGGATGGATAGATAGATATAGAGAGCATATGGATACAGATATATGTTTTATCCACTATAAAAAATTTAGATGACAAAGAAACTAGTAATCATTCATAATCCCACCCAGCAGACATCACAGCTATTAACATTTCAGCATGTTTCTTTCATCTTTTTATAAATTTTATACATTATACAGTTGAGATCTTATTGTACATACATATAACTGTTCTGCTAGTTTTTGGCCAATGTTACATACTAAACATTTTCCATGTCATTAATTTACTCTTGTTAAGCATATTTTTCTTTATTATTACATAATAGTCCATGTTATGAATAGACCAGCAGTTCTCAAAACATGGTCAGAGGACCTCCTCAGGGTCCCTGAAACATGTTCATAAGGTCCATGAGGGCCTTCCTCTTCCAACTACATCTCTACGTGAAGGAAGGTTTTCTTCATGTAGTTCAAACAAAACAACATATCGTAACAAATTGAATACTGAAGTAGATATGAGAATCTAGTTGTTCTCTATCAAGCCAGGCAAGAAAGAGATACAAAAATATAAACTAATGCCAGTCTTCTAATTTTTTTTTTGAATTAGTTATTTTTCATAAAAATATGTTATTTATGTTAACCTGTTTTAGGTTTATTATTGTTAATTTAAGTGAATGAATAAATATTTTTAAATTCTGAGTTTCAATTTCCAAAATGGTAAATATCAATAGATATAGCTACATAAACAAAAGTTTTTGGGGGTTTTCAAAAACTTTTAAGAATATAAAGAAGTCCTGAGACCAGAAAGTTTGAGAACGGCTGGAATAGAACCTCATGAGCAGGAGTACAGAATAGCTTTCAAGAGTCCAACAGAACTGGTCTGAATGTGCCTCTGAAACTTGATATCTGTTGCTCAACATTTGTATGCTTCAATTTGCTTATCTTTAGAATTGGAATAATACCTATCTCAAGAGTTTACTGTAGGAATTAACTGAGATTGTACTGGAAACTCTGGTGGCATGGTGGTTAAGTGCTACGGCTGCTAACCAAAGGGTTGGCAATTTGAATCTGCCAGGCGCTCCTTGGAAACTCTATGGGACGGTTCTACTCTGTCCTACAGGGTCACTATGAGTTGGAATCAACTCGATGGCACTGGGTTGGTTTTTTTTTTTTTGTATGTGGCACACAAGAAGCACTCAATAAACGGATGTTGTTGATGTTGCTGTGACCATGATAAATGTATCATCATTTATATAGCCACTTCTTGCTCATAAATCTTCACCCACAGTTTATTAATTTCCTTTGGATAAATTCCTAGAATTAGAATTCTTGGCACAAAGATTTATGTTTGATTTTTTAAAACAGACTTGTGGAAAACCAGTGTTATAAATTGAATTGTGTTGCCCCAAAATATGTGTTGTAAATCCTAACCTCTATGCCCATAGTTATAATCTCATTTAGGAAAGGGTTGTCTTTGTTATGCTAATGAGGCAGGATTAGTGTAGTGTGTGTCCTGAGTCAATCTCTTTTGAGATATAAAAGGATTAAATAAGTAAGCAAGAGAAGCAGAGGTGGGGGAAGAGAGATGCCAAGCCACATAAAGATTGTCCAAGGAGCAGAAGCTAGGAAGATACAAGGATCTTCCTCTAGAGCCCACAAAGAGAGAAAGCCTTTCCCTAGCCGGCACTCTGAGTGCAGACTTCTAGCATCCTAAACTGTGAGAAAATAAATTTCTCTTTGTTAAAGCCATCCACTCGTGGTATTTCTGTTATAGCAGCACTAGATAACCAGCAACCAAATTGATCACCACATAGCATTATTTTGAAGCCTGTAAACCTTTTTTTAAACCTAGGTGGACTCAGTAACAACATCTGGTATCTGCCTTCTGCACTCTTCACCTAAGGAATGGACAAGTGGCTCTCAGAGATAGGCTGGCTTGATCATGCACGCATCACTGCCATCAGCTTCAATGCTCTAGATGTCCTGATCTTCTCTTGACCCTTGTTCTCTGGAGGCAAAGACCCCACATCCCAATTTTTGTCATTCTTGCATAGCTCTTTTACCATCTTATCCTCAATGCTGGTCCCAATCTACACCAGTAAGAAGAGGTCCTTCTTAGATCCAGATCCCTTGGGAATGACCTTTTTTCTCTCAGGGTCTGTCCTGTGCTGATCAGGGGAACCTTGCCTTCCTAACCTTGAGGAGCTGGGGTAGGCTGCCTGCCCCTTTATAACTCAATCATTTTTACAGCTATCAGCAGGGGATATTCTTGGGCCATAAACTAATTTGGAGGAACAAGCTCTATTTTTCATCAATGTCTTAGTTTCCTGGAGTCCTTGGGTGGTGCACATAGTTAACACACTCAGCTTTTAAACAAAAAGTTGGAGGTTTGAGTCTACCAAGAGGCACCTTAGAAGAAAGGTCCGACGACCTACTCCAGAAAAAATCAGCTATGGAAAACCTTATGGAGTACAGTTCTACTCTGACATACATGAAGTTGCCATCATTTGGAATCAACTTGATGGCAACTGGTAGTTTGCCTTAGTTTCCTAGTGCTGCTGTAACAGAAATATCACAAGTGGGTGGTTTTAAAGAACAGAAGTTTATTTTCTCACAGTTCCGGAAGTCAAAATCAGGCCCTTGGCCATATTTATTCCTTGTTGGTAGTCCCTGGTGTTCCTTGGTTCCTTGGAGATCCTCACATGACGTCTGTCTTCGGTGTGTGTGTGTGTGTGTGTGTGTGTGTTTGTCTAATCTACTCCTTTTATAACTCAGAAATGATTTTATATAGAACCCACCCTACTAGGGTATGACCTAATTAACAAAGAAAACCCTATTTCCAAATAAGACTACATTCATAGGTATAGCTCCAAGCTTGTTGCCGTCAAGTCAATTCTGACTCATAGTGACACTACAGGACAGGGTAGAACTGCCCCGTTGGGTTTCCAAGGATCACCTGGTGGACTTGAACTGCCAAACTTTTGGTTAGTAGTCCTAACTCTTAACCACTACACCATCAGGGTTTCCTTCACACATTTAGTGGTTAGAATTCCAACACAAATTTTGGAGGGGCACAATTTAATCTATAAGAATCTATATTTGCAGTTTAGAAGAAAAGAAATTTAACTTTTCCCAAGGAGGAGGGGAGAAGTCTTGCAAACTCCATTTGGGCAAATGGTTTTTACTCTGTTCATGTGCCTACTTCATGCGCTTCATTCACATTTCTAAACACCCAGAGCTGGCATTCACACTGCCTTTTGATTGCATCATCACATGGGTGAAGCTAGAGGGAGGGGACGACAATGACAAGGGCAATGTTGTGTTTTGGGTATTTCCTTGCAGCTGGTTGGACTGTGGAACACTGCCAGCAGCCCCATAGTCCATGAAAGGCCTGGAATTTTCCGTGTCAGAAGAAATGGGAAAGATGGTGTTGGTAGTGATTGAGAAACTGGACAGAGCCCTGCAAGAATAATAGTAACAAACAATAATGACAACTAACATGGAGTACTTACTCTGTTCAGGCCCTGTTCTGCACACTTGGCACATATTGACTCAATCTTGACAACAACCCTATGAGATAGGTACAATATTGTCCTTCTCAGGTGGAGAAACTGAGGTGCAGTGAGATGAAATCATAATTTTCCCAAGGTCTTACAACAAGGAAACAGCAGCAGTATTTAAATTCAGGCATTATAAAGCCAATGCTCTCAACCACAAAATGTCTTGCCTCTTAATTATGATTATTGAACACTATTTGTCAGACACTGGGATAACCACCTTAATTAAATTATCTAATTCAATCTCCACAACTCAATGAATACACTGCAAATTTTATGTTCATTTTATAGATGAGTTCTGAGGCACAGAGAGGTTAAGTAACTTGTTCAAAGTTGCACAGCTTGTACGAGGTGATTACAGGATTCAACCTCATGTTTGTGGAGTTAGAGTTCAAGCTCGTATTCAGGTCTCTGCTCTACGAGACACTTCTCAGTTGGTTTAAAGAGGATCTCTGGAAGGCATTTAGAACCAGTATCCACTTTAGAGTCTTAGAAACCAAGCAGAAGCTAATGATGGCTTCAATGACAATCCTGATCTCTTCCCTGGCTGTTCCTCCTATTTCCAAGCAAGCCCACCCTCAAATGGCTGCCACATCAATTCATTCATTCAACAAATATTTCTTGAGCCCCCCACCCCAATGTGCCAGACACTGTTCTATGTGCTGAGGGCACAGTAGTGAGTACAACAAACAAAAATCTTTGCTCTCATGAAACTCACATTCTAGCAGGTAAAACCATATATTAAACAAAATACCTAAGAAAGTCATGTAGTATATTAGAAGGTGGTAAGTGCTGTGAAGAAAAAAAAGTAGGGGAGGCAAAGAGGAAGTGTTGGTGGTTTAGGGCTGGTTACAGTTGAAATGGGGGTTTCAGGGAAAGCCTTACTGAGAAGGTAACGTTTGCACAAAGGCATGAAAGAGGTGTGGGAGGGAACCATGAGGACATCCGCGGAAAGACCATTCCGGGCTGAGTGCCCAGTAAATGTCCTGAGATGGGAGTACAAATGGTCTATACAAGGAACAGGTGGGAAGTCAGCCTCATCCTTTCTCTTCTTCTCCTAGAGGGATGTCCCATTGCTCACTGAAATGGATCCAGTCTCCTGAGCCTGATTCTCAAGGTTGCCAGGAGAAGTTGGCTGCCTTCATCTTTCCAACCTGATGATGGCTTCTGTGCTCTCATCAGCCAGGTTTTCCGATCTTAGAAGGCTGTCCTCACCACTGTATCATCACTACATCCTCCCTGGAAGGTCTTTGCCTTCTAATCTTCATCAGGGCAAAGCTTATACTACTTTCTACACTCAGATCAAGACTGGCTTTCTTTAAGAAGCCTTCCCAAATTCACCCCCAATCAGTGCTCTGCACATAAGCTCCACTCTATTTTTAGTCCCTACTATTTTTTTTTTTTATATTTATTAGCTTGTACTTGCTCATGCTATCTTGATATTATTCTCCGGGTATTCCATGTGAGTATCTCTTCTCTCTCCAGATACTTCAGGAAAAGAACTAATCTTTTGCATCTTCCTAGAATGCTTAAAAGTGCTATATATTTGACTGGTGTTTGACAAGCATTGGCTGGCTGGATGGATCGATCTGTGAATGGACTGTGATAAATGGATGGATGAATGGATGAATAATGAATGGATGGACAGATGGATGAATGGATGAATAGTATTAAAACAAGAAGAGGAATTTTTCAGGGTATTAGTCAGAAGTCTGAATACTTTCTAAATGTAGCAAGATTAATTTCTTCTGAAATTTTTAAAGTGTTTAAACTTAGGAAGATGAAAATTGTAACACTTCCCCCCTCTTTACCCTCATGACCTGTTGTTAATACACCTGCCAATGGAGAAAGGCCTGAGTTCCACAGAGAAGAATCTTCAAATTTAGTCAAAACTGTTATCTCAAAGGATAAGGGTGTGCTCCAAAGGATGCAGAGTTTTGTGTTCCTAATACTCTGCTTGCATCAGCCATTCCCAGCACACATCACATTACAAATCGTCAGCACACACCATTGATGCCAAGGGGTTGTTTCCAAAGCAGTGTAATGCTCACAGCTTGATTCTGTTCTCCATTGCCAACTTTTCCACTCTTTCAGTTTGTAGACACAAAAGTGTTTATTTGACCAAATCACACAGGCATCTAAAATATCCCAGTAAATATCATCCCTTTATTTAGGGCATGTAATTTTTGAACATCCCCCAACATATTTCCCAACATGCACCAGTCCTAGCAAAATTCCAGAGTTCTCTGGCCTTGAACATTGTGCGTTTCAAAAATAGAGGCAGAGGCGGGGCCAAGATGGTGGACTAGGTAGACGCTACCTCGGATCCCTCTTGCAACAAAGACTTGGAAAAACACGTGAATCGATCACGTACATAACAATCTACGAACCCTGAACAACAAACACAGATTTAGAGACGGAAAACAAATACAGGGAAGCAGCGATTGTTTTCGGAGCCTGAAGCCAGCGTCCCAGTCAGGTAACCTTTGGCGCCCGATTTAGGGCAGAGCCCAGGGGAGCTGACGGCGCAAACAAGGCGCCCAGCCCTACCCCCTGAACTCACCCCGGGAGGGGGCCCAGCCAGTTCGCGCGGGCGGCGTGGCGAAGGAGCTAGTGGGAGAAGTCCCCGGGAGGCAGTAACTGGTCTTGGAGCTGGGAGAGCAGCGTCCCAGCCGGGGAATCGTGCCTCTGGGCATTTGACTGGGCGCTGTCACGGCACAAGCACAGGGAACTGCTCCACTCCCCTGAACTAACCCCAGGAGGGGGCCCAGCCTGTTCCCGGAGGCGGCGCGGCGACGCGGCTGGCGGGACGAGAAGTCCCCGGGAGGCAGCAACTGATTTTGGAGCCGGGAGTAAAGCGTTGAAGCAGGGGAAACTTGACGCTAGAATGTGGACTGGCAGCGGAGGATCTGACCATGACTTCGGCGGGCCAGACCCCCGGGGGCAATCTCCACACAGCCAGCACACATAGGCGACACGCCCCGCAGGAATCTCAGATATAATAGTCTTTCCAAGCAAGACAAGCAACTCTGGCTATACTCTGAGGTGCTACTCTCCTATCTCTCTGATCCCTCCCCCACCCTCCCCAGGCGGCTTCATTAACATTGGAATTGCCTGAGCCAGAGGTAGAATGGCTCCGGCTCCGCGGCGGCTTTGCTTCCCCTCCCCCTTTTTTTTCTTTTTTCTATTGGTCTTTTCCTAACCCACTCTTTTGGCCTGAAAGAAGGAACAACAACAACAAAAAATCCAGGGACCAAAAATCCACACCTAATTGGACTAAAAACACAGAACCAGCTACAGCCAAGCATATATGATCCAAATCTCAGACTTTCATCCTTACAGGGAACAAGGTGGCGGTTATAATCCAAAGGCAATTCTGATAGGGATCTGACTGCATTTTTTTTTTAGCGGATTTTCTGGAAAAACTAGTTTCCCAGTGATGGCTCGGAGACAGCAGTCTATATCAAACCACATAAAGAAGCAGACCATGACAGCTTCTCCAACCCCCCAAACAAAAGAATCAAAATCTTTCCCAAATGAAGATACAATCCTGGAATTATCAGATACAGAATATAAAAAACTAATTTACAGAATGCTTCAAGACATCAGAAACGAAATAAGGCAAACTGCAGAACAAGCCAAGGAACACACTGATAAAACTGTTGAAGAACTCAAAAAGATTATTCAAGAACATAGGGGAAAAATTAATAAGTTGCAAGAATCCATAGAGAGACAACATGTAGAAATCCAAAAGATTAACAATAAAATTACAGAATTAGACAATGCAATAGGAAGTCAGAGGAGCAGACTCGAGCAATTAGAATGCAGACTGGGACTTCTGGAGGACCAGGGAATTAACACCAACATAGCTGAAAAAAAATCAGATAAAAGAATTAAAACAAATGAAGAAACCCTAAGAATCATGTGGGACTCTATCAAGAAGGATAACTTGCGGGTGATTGAAGTCCCAGAACACGGAGGGAGGACAGAAAACACAGAGAAAATAGTTGAAGAACTCCTGACAGAAAACTTCCCTGACATCATGAAAGACGAAAGGATATCTATCCAAGATGCTCATCGAACCCCATTTAAGATTGATCCAAAAAGAAAAACACCAAGACATATTATCATCAAACTCGCCAAAACCAAAGATAAAGAGAAATTTTAAAAGCAGCCAGGGAGAAAAGAAAGGTTTCCTTCAAGGGAGAATCAATAAGAATAAGTTCAGACTACTCAGCAGAAACCATGCAGGCAAGAAGGGAATGGGACGACATACACAGAGCACTGAAGGAGAAAACCTGCCAGCCAAGGATCATATATCCAGCAAAACTCTCTCTGAAATATGAAGGTGAAATTAAGATATTTACAGGTAAACACAAGTTTAGAGAACTTGCAAAAACCAAACCAAAGCTACAAGAAATACTAAAGGATATTGTTTGGTCAGAAATCCAATAATATCAGATACCAGCCCAACACAAGGTCACAAAACAGAACATCCCGATATCAACTCAAATAGGGAAATCACAAAAACAAATTAAGATTAATTAAAAAAAATACTCATAACAGGGAATCATTGAAGTCAATATGTAAAAGATAACAATAGTCAAAAAGAGGGACTAAATACAGGAGGCAATGAACTGCCATATGGAGAGTGATACAAGGCAATATAGAACAATACAAGTTAGGTTTTTACTTAGAAAAATAGGGGTAAATAATAAGGTAACCACAAAAAAGTATAACAACTCCATAACTCAAGATAAAAGCCAAGAAAAACGTAACAACTCAACAAACATAAAGTCAAACACTACGAAAATGAGGATCTCACAATTTACTAAGAAAAACGTCTCAGCACAAAAAAGTATGTGGAAAAATGAAATTGTCAACAACACACATAAAAAGGCATCAAAATGACAACACTAAACACTTACGTATCTATAATTACGCTGAACGTAAATGGACTACATGCACCAATAAAGAGACAGAGAGTCACAGACTGGATAAAGAAACACGATCCTTCTATATGCTGCCTACCAGAGACACACCTTAGACTTAGAGACACAAACAAACTAAAACTCAAAGGATGGAAAAAAATATATCAAGCAAACAATAAGCAAAAAAGAAGAGGAGTAGCAATATTAATTTCTGACAAAATAGACTTTAGACTTAAATCCACCACAAAGGATAAAGAAGGACACTACATAATGATAAAAGGGACAATTGATCAGGAAGACATAACCATATTAAATATTTATGCACCCAATGACAGGGCTGCAAGATACATAAATCAAATTTTAACAGGATTGAAAAGTGAGATAGACATCTCCACAATTATAGTAGGAGACTTCAACACACCACTTTCGGAGAAGGACAGGACATCCAGTAAGAAGCTCAATAGAGACACGGAAGATCTAATTACAACAATCAACCAACTTGACTTCATTGACTTATACAGAACTCTCCACCCAACTGTTGCAAAGTATACTTTTTTTTCTAGCGCACTTGGAACATTCTCTAGAATAGACCACATATTAGGTCATAAAACAAACCTTTGCAGAGTCCAAAACATCGAAATATTACAAAGCATCTTCTCAGACCACAAGGCAATAAAACTAGAAATCAAGAACAGAAAAACTAGGGAAAAGAAATCAAATACTTGGAAACTGAACAATACCCTTCTGCAAAAAAGACTGGGTTATAGAAGACATCAAGGAGGGAATAAGGAAATTCATAGAATGCAACGAGAATGAAAATACTTCCTATCAAAACCTCTGGGACACAGCAAAAGCAGTGCTCAGAGGCCAATTTATATCGGTAAATGCACACATACAAAAAGAAGAGCCAAAATCAGAGAACTGTCCCTACAACTCGAACAAATAGAAAGTGAGCAACAAAAGAATCCATCAGGCACCAGAAGAAAACAAATAATAAAAATTAGAGCTGAACTAAATGAATTAGAGAACAGAAAAACAATTGAAAGAATTACAAAGCCAAAAGCTGGTTCTTTGAAAAAATTAACAAAATTGATAAACCACTGGCTAGACTGACTAAAGAAATACAGGAAAGGGAACAAATAACCCGAATAAGAAACGTGAAGGACCACATCACAACAGAACCAACTGAAATTAAAAGAATCATATCAGATTATTACGAAAAATTGTACTCTAACAAATTTGCAAACCTAGAAGGAATGGATGAATTCCTAGAAAAACACTACCTACCTAAACTAACACATTCAGAAGTAGAACAACTAAATAGACCCATAACAAAAAAAGAGATTGAAACGGTAATCAAAAAACTCCCAACAAAAAAAGCCCTGGCCCAGGCGACTTCACTGCAGAGTTCTACCAAACTTTCAGAGAAGAGTTAAGACCACTACTACTGAAGGTATTTCAAAGCATAGAAAATGACGGAATACTACCCAACTCATTCTATGAAGCCACCATCTCCCTGATACCAAAACTAGGTAAAGACATTACAAAAAAAGAAAATTTTAGACCTATATCCCTCATGAACATAGATGCAAAAATCCTCCACAAAATTCTAGCCAATAGAATTCAACAACATATCAAAAAAATAATTCACCACGATCAAAGTGGGATTTATACCAGGTATGCAAGGCTGGTTTAATATCAGAAAAACCATTAATGTAATCCATCACATAAATAAAACAAAAGACAAAAACCACATGATCTTATCAATTGATGCAGAAAAGGCATTTGACAAAGTCCAACACCCATTTATGATAAAAACTCTGACCAAAATAGGAATTGAAGGAAAATTCCTCAACATAATAAAGGGCATCTATGCAAAGCCAACAGCCAATATCACTCTAAATGGAGAGAACCTGAAAGCATTTCCCTTGAGAACGGGAACCAGACAAGGATGCCCTTTATCACCGCTCTTATTCAACATCGTGCTAGAAGTCCTAGCCAGGGCAATTAGGCTAGACAAAGAAATAAAAGGTATCCGGATTGGCAAGGAGGAAGTCAAATTATCTCTATTTGCAGATGACATGATCTTATACACAGAAAACCCTAAGGAATCCTCCAGAAAACTACTGAAACTAATAGAAGAGTTTGGCAGAGTCTCAGCTTATAAAATAAACATACAAAAATCATTTGGATTCCTCTACATCAACAAAGAGAACATCGAAGAGGAAATAACCAAATCAATACCATTCACAGTAGCGCCCAAGAAGATAAAATACTTAGGAATAAATCTTACCAAGGATGTAAAAGACCTATACAAAGAAAACTACAAAGCTCTACTACAAGAAATTAAAAAGGACATACTTAAGTGGAAAAGCATACCTTGCTCATGGATAGGAAGACTTAACATAGTAAAAATGTCTATTCTGCCAAAAGCCATCTATACATATAACGCACTTCCGATCCAAATTCCAATGTCATTTTTTAAGGTGATAGAGAAACAAATCACGAATTTTATATGGAAGGGAAAGAAGCCTCGGATAAGTAAAGCATTACTGAAAAAGAAGAAGAAAATGGGAGGCCTCACTCTACCTGATTTCAGAAGCTATTATACAGCCACAGTAGTCAAAACAGCCTGGTACTGGTACAACAACAGGCACATAGACCAATGGAACAGAATTGAGAACCCAGACATAGATCCATCCACGTATGAGCAGCTGATATTTGACAAAGGCCCAGTGTCAGTTAATTGGGGAAAAGATAGTCTTTTTAACAAATGGTGCGGGCATAACTGGATATCCATCTGCAAAAAAATGAAACAGGACCCATACCTCACACCATGCAGAAAAACTAACTCCAAGTGGATCAAAGACCTAAACATAAAGACTAAAACGATAAAGATCATGGAAGAAAAAATAGGGACAACCTTAGGAGCCCTAATACAAGACATAAACAGAATACAAAACATTACCAAAAATGACGAAGAGAAACCCGATAACTGGGAGCTCCTAAAAATCAAACACCTATGCTCATCTAAAGACTTCACCAAAAGAGTAAAAAGACCACCTACAGACTGGGAAAGAATTTTCAGCTATGACATCTCCGACCAGCGCCTGATCTCTAAAATCTACATGATTCTGTCAAAACTCAACCACAAAAAGACAAACAACCCAATCGAGAAGTGGGCAAAGGATATGAACACACACTTCTCTAAAGAAGATATTCAGGCAGCTAACAGATACATGAGAAAATGCTCTCAATAATTAGCCATTAGAGAAATGCAGATTAAAACTACGATGAGATTCCATCTCACTCCAACAAGGCTGGCATTAATCCAAAAAACACAAAATAATAAATGTTGGAGAGGCTGTGGAGAGATTGGAACTCTTGTATACAGCTGGTGGGAATGTAAAATGGTACAACCACTTTGGAAATCTATCTGGCGTTATCTTAAACAGTTAGAAATAGAACTACCATACAACCCAGAAATCCCACTCCTCGGAATATACCCTACAGAAACAAGAGCCTTCGCACAAACAGATATATGCACACCCATGTTTATTGCAGCTCTGTTTACAATAGCAAAAAGCTGGAAGCAACCAAGGTGTCCATCAACAGAGGAATGGGTAAATAAATTGTGGTATATTCACACAATGGAATACTATGCATCGATAAAGAACAGTGACGAATCTGTGAAACATTTCATAACATGGAGGAACCTGGAAGGCATTATGCTGAGCGAAATTAGTCAGAGGCAAAAGGACAAATATTGTATACGACCACTATTATAAGATCTTGAGAAATAGTATAAATTGAGAAGAACACATACTTATGTGGTTACGGGGGGGGGAACGAGGGAGGGAGAGGGTTTTTTATTGATTAATTAGTAGATAAGAACTGCTTTAGGTGAAGGGAAGGACAATACTCAATACATGGAAGGTCAGCTCAATTGGACTGAACCAAAAGCAAAGAAGTTTCCGGGATAAAATGAATGCTTCAAAGGTCAGCGGAGCAAGGGTGGGGGTTTGGGGACCATGGTTTAAGGGGACTTCTAAGTCAATTGGCAAAATAATTCTATTATGAAAACACTCTGCATTCCACTTTGAAATGTGGCGTCTGGGGTCTTAAATGCTAACAAGCGGCCATCTAAGATGCATCAATTGGTCTCAACCCACCTGGATCAAAGGAGAATGAAGAACACCAAGGTCACACGATAACTAAGAGCCCAAGAGACAGAAAGGGCCACATGAACCAGAGACCTACATTATCCTGAGACCAGAAGAACTAGTTGGTGCCCGGCCACAATCGATGACTGCCCTGACAGGGAGCACAACAGAGAATCCCTGAGGGAGCAGGAGATCAGTGGGATACAGACCCCAAATTCTCATAAAAAGACCATACTTAATGGTCTGACTGAGACTAGAGGAATCCCGGCGGCCATGGTCCCCAGACCTTCTGCTGGCACAGGACAGGAACCATCCCCGAAGACAACTCATCAGACAAGAAAGGGACTGGACAGTGGGTGGGAGAGAGATGCTGATGAAGAGTGAGCTAATTATATCAGGTGGACACTTGAGAGTGTGCTGGCATCTCCTGTCTGGAGGGGGGATGGGAGGATAGAGAGAGTGGGAAGCTGGCAAAATTGTCATGAAAAGAGAGACTGGAAGGGCTGACTCATTAGGGGGAAAGCAAGTGGGAGTACGGAGTAAGATGCATGTAAACTTATATGTGACAGACTGACTTGATTTGTAAACGTTCACTTGAAGCTCAATAAAAGTTAATAAAAAAAAAAAAAGAGGCAGCTATCCAGAAGCTTTAGTTTTCCCAGGAAAAATCTTGGCTCAAATAAGAGGCTGCACTTTTGTAATGTTAGAGGTGATAAGAAAGCGAAAACTTGAAGAAGTAGTTCTTGCCCCTCTGAAATCTGTTGAAAACCACAGAAGCTCTCCAGTAAAGTACACATACACAGATAATTCTGGGTATACTACTGGGGGAGTGTACTTAAAGCTTATCCATGGATCCCCTACCCCAAGAGTCCAGGAATTTGAGGTTGAGAAAGCCTGATGATACTACTAAGTGTTGGTGAGGTTATGGAGCAACCAGAACTCTCATACATTGCTAATGGGAGGGTAACATGGTATAACCACTTTAGAAAAATGTTGGCCAGTATCTACTAAAGCTGTACGTATACATAGCTTATGACCCACTCCTAAGTATATACCCAAGATATATTCACCAAACACATACAAAAGAGTGTTCAATGTCCGTTAACAGTAGTACAGACAAATAAATTGAGTTGTATTCCCACAATGGAGCATCAAACAGCAATAAGAATAAGTGTGATCGACAACTACCCATAAGAACAAGGATGAATTTCACAATATCAATTCACAAAAAAAGCTAGACACCAAAGACTGAATGATTCATTTACATAAAGTTTTAAAACACGCAAAGTTAATCTATGGTGATAGAAGTCAGAGTAGTGGTTATCCTTGCGGTGGGGTTATGTCAGGAATGGAGAAGGAGAAAGCCTCTGGGGGCTGGTTCTTGATTTGAGTGCTGACTTCATGGCTGCATTCACTTTGTGATTATTCATCAAGCTGTACATGTATGTCTTGTCTACTTTTCCGCATATATATGTCAATAAAAACTTAACATGCTCTGTGAATAGGCTAAAAGCCACTGAATTGTATACTTTAAGTGGATGAAGTTTTTGATATGCAAATCATATCTCAATGAAGCTTTAAAAAAAATAAATGGTTGATGTAACTGCTGACTTCAGTGTAAGGAAGGTCAGCAGCCAGAAAAGGAGCCTCAGGATGCCTTAAGAAATACAAATTTATTGACTATTTTAGCAGAAAGGTATTGTAGCTTTTATTTTAGTTTAACCAGCACTGATCTACTGCTAGGGAGGAAAGCATCCTGCTCACCAGGGTGCACTAAGATAGCCGTCTGGCTCATTAACAAGGTCCCTTCCTGGAAAGGAACTCTCTTGGTCATCTAGTGGTGCTATAACAGAAACACCCCGAGTGGATGGCTTTAACAAAGAGAAATTTATTCTTTCACAGTCTAGTAGGTTACAAGTCCAAATTCAGGGTGTCACCTCCAGGGGAAGGCTTTCTCTCTTTGTTGGCTCTGGAAGAAGGTCCTTGTCCTCAATCTTCCCCTGGTTGGAAGAGCTTCTCAGGCACAGGGACCCCGGATCCAAAGGATGTGCTCTGCTCCTGGTGCTGCTTTCTTGGTGGTATGAGGTCCCCAACTCTCTGCTTGCTGCCCTTTTATCTCTGAAGAGATAAAAGGCAGTGCTGCCACATCCCAGGGAAACTCTCTTTACATTGGATCAGGGAGGTGTTACAATCCCACCCTAATCTTTTCAACATAAAATTACAATCACAAAATGGAGGACAACCACACAATACTGAGAATCATGGCTTAACCAAGTTGATACACACATTTTTTGGGGGGACATAATTTAATCCATGACGGGGATGTTCAACGTTCACACTGACTGCAGGTAACTGATTTCCTCTGAGAGAGAAAGAAAATGAAGGGGTTTAAAATCAAGTTCCTGCTTTGACTGGCAGTCGCATTGGCTTTGGAGTGGTCACCATAATCTATGACATAGTCATTGCTGATGTCCTGTGTCAGGCTGGTGGTTGCTAGGCTACCCTGAGAAAAGAGATCCAGAATCCAGAATAAGTTGGTGGTGTGTTTGATGCCTCTAAGCAAAAGGCCCTTCCTTCTTTTGCAGGTGAGCTTCAGGATCCTCCCACACCATCTCCAATAACCTCCAACCAGAGCCTGAGATCCTCCAGAGGAGCATTTCTTCCTCTCAGGTACAATCTCTCTCTCTTTTTTTTTTACATCTCTCTATCTTAACTTGTTGTTGTGTGATGTCCAGTCAATTACGACTCTGTAGGACAGAGTAGAACTGCCCCATAAGGTTTCCAAGACCGTAATCTTTACGGAAGCTGATTGCCACATCTTTTGCTCATGGAGCAGCTGGTGAGTTTGAACCGCCCACCCTTCTTTTGGTTGGCAGCCAAGCGCATGAACCACTATGCCACCGAGGCTCCTTTCTGTCTTAACTACTAATAGAAATGGCCTTTGGGGAAGTCCAGTGGATTTCACTGATTCAAGCTACTCCTTTCTCTAACCTCCCTCCAATTTATTATTGTCAGACAATAATAATTCATTCATCTGTAAAACCAGACTGCCTAAAATCAGTTGCTTAGACCAAAAATCACTGTCAAATCCTTTTTTTATTCCTCCCAACCCATACAAAATCAGCCTCCGAACACTGCCAGTTCTGCATTCAGAATGCATCTAGAATCCAACCACTTCTCATCTCCTTGACTGTTACCTCCCTGGTCACCATCAGCCCTTGCTTTTATTACTGCATTAACTTCCCAAATGCTCTCCTTGCTTCCACCTGATGCCCAAAGTCTCCCAGCAGCAAGATCAAGCTTGAGAACATATAATTCAGAACATGTCATTTCCCTGACCAAATTCCTTGTCATGGATTGAGTCCCCCCAAAAATGTGTGTATCAACTTGGTCAGGCCATGTGTGGCTGTCCTCCATTTTTGTGATTACAATTTTATGTTGAGAGGATTAGGGTGGGGTTGTAACACCACCCTTACTTAGGTCACCTCCCTGATCCAAGGTAAAGGAACTTTCCCTGGGGTGCGGCCTGCACCACCTTTTATCTCTCAAGAGATAAAAGGAAAGGGAAGCAAGCAGAGAGTTGGGGACCTCATATCACCAAGAAAAAAGCACCAAGAGCAGAGTGCATCCTTTGGGCCCAGGGTCCCTGTGCCTGAGAAGCTCCTCAACCATAGGAAGATTGAGGACAAGGACTTCCTCCACAGCCTACAGAGAGAGAAAGCCTTCCCCTGGAGCCAACACCCTGAATTTGGACTTGTAACCTACTAAGACTGTGAGAGAATAAATTTCTCTTTGTTAAAGCCATCCACTTGTGGTATTTCTATTATGGCAGCACTAGATGACTAAGACATTCCTCTAATAGCTTCCCATCACAATTAGAGAAAATCCAAAGTCTTTACCATGGCCAACAAAGCTTACATACTTCTTTCCTCATCTACTACCCTCTCCTTTTGCTCAGGTCACACTGGTATTTTTTGCTGTTCCTTAAACACACAAAACTTATTCCTGCCTCAGGGCCTTTGCGCCTGCCATCCCCTCTTCCAGGAATACACTTTTGCCAAGTATTCACATGACTACTCCCTCGTTTCACTCAAGTCTCTATTGAAACGTTACTTCCTCAGAGATGCTTTCTCTGTTAATCTTTATTATTCTTCATAACACCTAAGACTATGTGCTAGAGTTATTCATGTAAGTGTTTAGTACATCTTCCCTCTAGAATGTAAGCCCAATGAAGGACAAAACTATCTTTTTCATAGGTGAATTCCCAGTACCCAGAACAATGTTCACTCAATAAATGTTTGATGAATTGTAAACATCTGATGTTCACCAGCGACCATATTCAGAGCCCAGAGGAGATTCATAGCAAATGATATGGATAGAATGAGGGTACTTATGCCTTAGCATTGTATCTGGAAGGTGTTCATGATGGGCTCCTCATTTGTAAAGTCAGGTCTCTGTCCCATGGTGATCAACTGAAACTCTCATTGCTGAGTCTGTCTTGAAAACATTTTACCATTGACCAGAGGGAGGCTGAGGCTAGAAAGGATCAGAGTAAAACAGGTGCTCTTCTTAGGGTAGGGTAGGGTGGAGAGAGGTGCAGTTGACTGCATTAATGCTCTGGTAAAGGACTTCTCCTACCCAAGTGTACACATGGATTATTATTAGAGAAGACGTGTGCACCTATACCAAGATCAGAGAAAGTTGCAGATACCAGTCCTTAAGCATCAGTCCCTTTCAGAATTATGTGGTCCTTTGCATAAAGTGGAGTCCCTAAATGTTGCAAACAGTTAATGTGTTTGGCTGCTAATGAAAAGTTGGAGGTTCATGCCCACCCAGAGGAGACTACTTCTGACACACATGGGGTTGCCATGAGTTGGAATTGACTCAGTGGCAACTGGTTTGCATAAAGCAACTGCTTAATTGCATTAGGCTGTACACAGTAGCAACTACCTTTTGGTAAACACTTATATGTGCTGGGTACTTCACATATAGCATTTTTAATCCTCGCAAGTATCTGGTGAGGTAGGTGCTGTTATAGATCTTATTTTTTAAATAACCGCTTTACTAAGATATAATTCACATACCATAAAATGCATCCTTTAAAAACGTACAATTCAGTGGTATTTAGTATATTCAAAGAGTTGTACAATAATCATCACTAATTTCAGAACATTTTCATGGCCCCAAGCACAAATCCCCTACCCATTAGCAATCACTCTCCATTTCCAATTTCCCTTAGCCTCTGGAAACCACTAAACTACTTTCTGTCTCTATACAAAAAAAAAAAAAATGCCTATTCCGTGTGTTTCACAGAAATGGAATCACATAATATGTAGCCTTTTGTGCCTGGCTTCTTTAACTTATCATAATATTTTCAAGGTCCATCCAGGACTTCATTTCTCTTTATGGCTGAATAATATTCCATTGCATGTATATATCACATTTTGTTTATCCATTCATCTGTTGATGGACATTTGAGTTGTTTCCACCTTTTTGCTATTTTGAATAATGCTTCCATGAACATGTGTATATTAACCACATGTTATAGATGAGGAGGGTGAGTCTTAGGGAGGATAAATAACTCTCCCAGGACTCCACAGCTAATGAATGAGGTTCGAATTCAGGTCTTCTTAAGTCAAGCTAGTTCCCCAGCTCATTCTGCCTCTCAGGTAGCAGGAGATGTAAGATCTGGATGGACACCAGTGCACAGGCAACAGCAGGGCACAAACATGGCCCTCCTCATCACCATTCCACTCTTTCTGCTGAAATGTAATTGTGACTTTAAGAGCCCTAGGCAGAGAGACAAAGTAAAGGGTAACTAGCAAATTAGAACTAAAACTGTGTTTAGCTAAGTGATGATGCAAATCAAAATTGTCTTACTGGTAGACTTGGAGAGGCCCAGGAGAAATTAGGCATCATACTTTTAAATGCTACTAACACTTGACCAATTTCTTTTCTCACTCAATAAAAATATATTAACCTCAAGCTATGAATCAATGTCCTGAAGATACAGAAAAGAAAGAAGACATAGTCTCAAGCCCAAGGTACTCCAAAGTTTACATGCAGTGGGATAATACTTGGGTGGGATAATGGTAGTTTTTGGTTATACTGCTGCTATAGCTACTGAAGAGTATCCTGAAACTTGGGGGTCAAATGTTGTAGTTTTGGGTGCATTGTTGATAGGTTTATTGATAGAGATTTTTGTAGTTATGTGATTATTTAGTGGTGAGTATGTTTTTTATGAGTTAATGGGTTTTTATTTTGGTGGTTTAGAAGATTTCATGGTTTTTAGCGAAGGGGTTGTTGAGTGTGTACGTAAGGATTATTCTGGAGGGGCGTCTTTGTATAGTTATGGGTTTTGGTTTTTTATTTTGGCTGAATGAATGTTGTTTATTAGTGTTTTTATTGTTATTGAGGTTACTTGAAAGCGTTATAGAACAATTAGTAAGCCTAGTGTAATTGATAGGAGGAATGATAGAAAATAGAGTTTTATTAGACCTTTTTGATTAGATACTAGGCTGGCGGCTGCTTTTTGCAGTTATTAGGTTTTGGGGGATTATTTTTTCTAGTCAAATCAAGTCTATAATAGTTGTTGCTAGATTTTGACTTATAGTAAGGCCTAGGTAAGGTAAAAGTCAATGGACAATAGTTGGGTAGTATCCTAATATATTTGAGAATTTGTATATGTATGATGGTTGCTTAAACGCTAAGTTGCATGTTATGTTATTGAGTTCTATTGCTACTGTAAATCCTAGTAGAGTAGCTGCTAGGGCTGTAAGTTTTAGGTGTACAGATATGGTTGTTTGGGGTGTTGTGTGTGGAATAATATTTATTGAGATAATAAAGCCTATAAAGATGCTGCCTAGCATTAGTCGTTTGATAGGATTTACGAGGTATGGATTATTTTCGTTAATTTGAATTAGTGTGGAGTATCGTGGTTGTCCAAGAAGAGCGAAGAAAATAATTCGGGCACTGTAACTTGCTGTTATAGATACAGCAATGAGGGTAATTAATAATGCTCAGGTGTTAGTATAGGATATATTGGCAGCTTCAATAATGGGGTCTTTTGAGTAAAATCCTGTTAAGAATGGTGTGCCAGTGAGTGCTAAACTGCCAATAATAATGGCTGTTGAAGTAATGGGCATTGTTTTATAGAGTCCTCCTATTTTGCGGATATCTCGTTCATTATTCAAGTTGTGGGTGATAGAGCCAGAAGATAGGAATAATATTGCTTTGAAGAATGCATGTGTACACATGTGAAGAAAGGCTAGATATGGCTGGTTAATTCCAATAGTTACTATTATTAGGCCTAGTTGGCTGGAAGTGGAAAGTGCAATAATTTTTTTGATATCATTTTGTGTGAGGGTGCAGGTAGCCGTAAATAGAGTGGTGATAGCCCCTAGGCATAGTGCTGAGGTTTGAATAGTAGGATTATTTTCTATTAGCGGGTGAAAGCGAATGAGAGTGAATACCCCAGCTATAACTATCGTGCTGGAATGAAGGAGTGCCGATACTGGGGTGGAAATGGATAATTATGGTACCATTACATGGCTGGCTACATAGCTTCCCCTGGCTACATGGCTGTGTGCTGCAAAAGCCTCTTGATGGCGTCCCCAATCTTCAGATAAAGGAGCTGTTGCATGGAAAGCGCAGTCAGGCAGGATTTGTGGCATTATCTATCTTAACCCGGACATTCATACGCTTCTCTGTCCAGAGTCATTCTGTCAGCAACACCCAGGGACTTCTATCCCTAGGGTATTCCTTAATAGAATTCTATATGATCATCTCCATCTCAGAGTGCTTTCTGGGAACCCAACCTGGGGCAGCCATTCATTAGAATGGGCATAGTGGACTGTGGCAATGTCTAAAGAAACTCAATCCCAGGTTTTGGAGTGGCCCAAACCTTATGAAAAGTTTCTAGAAACTTGAACAATGGGATCTTATTTGGGAATAATGATATTTTCTTTCAGAGAGATTAGTGGGGAGGTTCCGGTATTCTCCATGATCTTCACCAGAGACTTGCTGAGGGAAATGGGAAAGACAGCAATAGCTTCTGCAAATAAACTCAGTTAGGCTAACAGACTGAAAGAGGGAAATTGAGGGGAGAAATTTTGTAATCAAATCTAAGGGCCTACGAGGCAAAGCTACATTTATGTCATAGATCATGTTATAAAATCCAATTAATGTTCATATAAAGGTTTGTGCCAGGAGCAAGAGTGAATTTACCACCTTAAAAATGCCTCTAAGGACCTGAAACAAACAAACAAATAAAATAAAAAAGCTCTATGATAAACTTTGAGTTATTTTAGAAGGGATTTTTGAGTTAGAATCCACATGATCTCCAAATTCCAAAGAATCTTAAATAGGTCAGAATATTGAAATCATCTCTTCCATGAATTTTTAACATGCTCTGCTAGATTCATTATCCTAAGTGCATTCTTCAATTAGAGAAAAGTTCACCTTTAATCATACTAAAAGAAAGACTTCATAAAAGCTCCCATAAATAATTTACACAGAAGGTAGTTTTCCCAGCTCTAATGTTCTAGCTTAATTAAAAAAATCTAAGGTGGTTTCTCAAAGACAAAAATATAAAGTGACTGTTAAATATCCATTATTAAAGCATTATAAAATTGCACGCTTATATAGCTATTTTATGATTTGGAAAATTTTACTAATGAAGTAAAGTGATTTTTATGAAGAATGGATTGTACAACAGTAAATACATAAAACTAAACACAATAACATTAGCAAAAAAGGGAAACTCAGTATAACCACAATCACTGCAAACCCTTATTTTATATCAGAAATCACTTGCAAAAGATCTATTTTAACCCATACATGCATGCTTTTAGAGGTAAGAGCACAGCTTGTGATGTCTAACATGCTACTAGCTAACCATGTGACTCAGGCACGTAACCTACACTGTCTGAACCTCTGGATAATGTGGATGTAAACAGAACCAATGTCATGGTGCTACTGCAAGGAATCAGTGAGATAATGCATACAAACCTCTTAGCATAGTGCCTTGCACATAGTAAATGTGTAAATATTGACATATGTCATCATTACTGTTCTAACACCTTCCTTTCCATGAAAGATATTGTCAACTGTCATTTAGAGGTTGAAAGCACCGGCTCTTGCAACAAATTTTATGACCTAAGGCAAGTTACTTTACATCTCTGATGCTTTCATTATCTGCAAAATGTGGATAATAATAGTACGTATCTCTAGAGCTGAGGGGAGGCTAAAACAAGATAATATGTGTAAAGTGTTCAGAAGGATGTTAGTTGTTATTATTTTCATAAATACCAAAAAGTCCCTTTACAAACACATCTTGAATCTCCAATGAAAAGAGGCTCTCCAAGCCCTGTAGGGGAATTCCACTGTGTGAGCCCACAGATGACTAGCTTCTTGCCCTTCCAGCCTCATTGAGCATGCTGGGATTTACCACCAGAAAAATCAATCTCCAACTGTTCACTCTAATACCCCTTGTCAGGGAAGGTGTTCATCCAGTGACATTCCCTGTCAAGTCCTCTCTGAACTTCCAGGACTGGACCCTGAACTCCAGCCTCCAAGAGCAGCCCAGCTAATCCTAAACAACTGCACCACCTTCCTATTCCAACTGTAGCCTTACTGTGGTCACAGGTGCCAGATGACAGGTGCACCGCTAGTGTTTCAAAGATATTGTCGGAATGCTTTTGATGTCCTTAAAGTATGCTGAGTAATGATATGATGAAAAGTCTCTTTGTAACCTGGGTGCATGAATATTACACTATAAAAGGAGAGAAAGAGAGAGAGAGGAATTAGAACTTCTAAAATACATCATTTTTCTCAAAATGGATTTTTGCTCAGATGTCATTTATTATCTTTGGGGTACCAGACTATCATTTTGGAATCTAAGGACATGTGACGATCTAAGTCTGGAACTATTGTGTCTAGAAATCAACTTATCAAAAAACAAATTCCCTCCTATAGCGCTTCTCTACCACATAAGATTAAAAAGAAAAGAAAAACATAATGACAACAGTGCTTGATATTTATACAGCCTTTTTTAATATGTTGTTGTTATTAGGTGCCATCTAGTTGATTCCCACCCATAGCAACGCTGTGTGACAAAGTAGGGCTGCCCCATAGTTTTCTAGGCTGTAATCTTTACAGAAGCAGACCGCCAAGTCTTACTCCCATGGAGCGCTGGATGGGTTCGAACTGCTAACTTTTAGGTTAGCAGCCAAGTGCTTAACCACTGAGCAACCAGGGATCCTTTTTAAATATATTGCTATATTTAATTTTCATGGCAATATTAGGAGGTAGAAACTAACAGTTCCAATTTACAGACTAGTAATTGAGGCATTAATTTACATAGCTATGTTCCATGGTGAACTTACTCAAACCCCAGGACTTTTATAGAGGTCTTGTGACTCCAGAGTTAGATTCCTTTCCTCTACAGACAGGTCATTACAAGACAGCAATTCATATCCTTGAATTTATCTAAGCACAACATATATTCTACTTGCCATTTTGAATAACTCACTCTAGAGCATCCTACAGTTCCAAAGTATGCCTCTGCTTGGCGCCTGTACAGAAGCCAACTTTTCACTCCATAAATTGCTTGAGAAAAATGTTTACTTTCCCTACCGGTACAAACCAATATAACAGTTCACTTAGATGCACCAGATATTCCCCCAAAGAAATTCAATACTATGAAATAAGAATTCAGCTTTAAAATAAATCAAAGGAGAATATATACATATATGTATAAAGGTTTCCTTGGCCCCAAAAGGAGCTTTACTGCTAGGAACATTAATCCTTCGTGGTGAAATTGTTTTGATTTAAGGGAGATTCACTTGCTGAGTGTACAGGCAGTAGAAAAGGTGCTAGGCATACCCTGATTAGAGGAACACTCTGGGGACTAGTAGGAAAATGATGTGGCAGGAGAAATTTGGAGTGAAATTTAGATAAAGAAAAAGGCAAGCTTAGCAAAGAGGCAACTTGTGAATTTTACATGGAAGATAACCTGGACATACTTCAAGAGAATTAAAACTTTAACAACTGGACTGAGATGAAAAGGATATCCCAGAGGCATCTGCTTATTTTAAACAATTATTTTCGGGAAGAAAAAGTTTTCAAAGAAATTCACTTAAGGGGTACTTTTGTTTGACATGAGGCAAGGAGAGAGTGGGAAAGAAAAATAAGGATTGCAATAGGCAAGCATCATAATTACCATCACCACCACCATCTTCAACACCATAATCACCACCATCTTCAACACCATAATCACCACCATCATCATCATCTTTTTCTTCATTGTCCTCTTTCATCAATGTTAGAGGTTTCTGAACATTTGCTGTGTACCAGGGACTCTTTTAAGGTTTTCACAAATTTAATTCATTTGTCTCTCCCAACAACCTTATAAGGAAGGTATTATTATTATCTTCATTATATAGGTAAAGAAGCAGACACAAAGAGAGGTTAAGAAACTTGCCTCAAATCACACAACTAATAAGTATTGAGTCCAACATTCAAATCCAGGCCCTCTAACTTCTGAACCTGTGCATTCAACCTCTGTATTAATACATCTGGATTGATTTTTATATCTCTTGACTTTCCCAAGAGAATACACTTGATAATATGTATTTTCAACACTACTGAGGACTTTGATTTGATAATGTCAATATATTTTAGGATTGCTGAAAGATATTTTATTAGCAAAAGACCACTGGGACAAAGGCTATTTCTTTCATAGCTAGGAGAGAAAGTCCTTAGATGTTTTGTATACCTCATGGCTTCTGCTAAATTTATAAGCATTTATCTCTTTCTCCTTGTTGACATCATTTTCAACTCTTGTCTCTTCCATCTTTAAACTTATGTATGAAGGCTTGGGAAGTCTGTTCTGTTCTAGTATGTTTTCTTTCTTTGATCTGTATTATTTAGACTCACTCAAAATTAATCTTCTAACTTAAGACAGTCCCTAAAACACCCTAACACAATTTTCATGCATAGCTTCAATTTAAAAATTTTGCTCAAGGATATTGTCTCATACAATTGCTTTAAACTCCAACGCAGGTTACATAGTACTAGCTAACTTATGCTGACTTAAAGTAAGTTTAAATCATGACCATGAAAATGAGAAATGCAGGGTGGTCTAATTATAGTTTCAAAATATTCCTCTTCAAAATTATTGAATATTTGCTGACGACATTTACTTTTCCCAAATGTATAGCCATCAGTTTGCTATGGGCTTCAGAGCTAGAGAATGGAACAGAATCCTAAGAATACTTTTGTCACCAATTAATAAAATGAAGCAATATAACTGGTGATACGTTAAGACTTCACAATATGTGCTGAATTTGACTTTTATGAGATGCTCTAGGGTTGAGTAGGCTACATACTCTTATAAATTATGATATTTTATGACATTTTTATTTCAGTGGGAAGACAAAGGATTAGCCCTTCACAGGAAAAGAAGTGTATTCTTCTGTATCTGTCTAAAAGAAAGAGCAGAGAGCTGGCTGGGCTAGGTTTACGTTTATGCAGATGAAATACACACACACAACACACACACACAACTTGCAATACTTATTTGTTCATGCGGGAACTTCTGCAGAATATTACTTTTAAAACACGTCAGATCATGTTACTATTCTACCTAAAACCTTCCGATGGCTTCCCATATCATGCAAAGTAAAAGCCAATGTTCTTATAATTGCCTCCTAGGCCCTATGTCATCTAGCCCTGTTCCCTCTCTGACCTTCTGGAATTGTTCTGGAGCCTGGGCATACTGGGTCATGAGAGCTGATTGTGTTTATCTCTTCCCAACTCTGCATTTAGTGAAAATATGTTGGTGCCCTGACATTGGTCATGGTGAAGTATTTATTTATACCACACGAACCCTGCACATCAAGTTTTTTTTTTTTTTTTAGGTTTTCGAGAGCCTTTATTTTATTTTTTTGCGAGAAATCTTTTTCTTATTGTACTTTAGATGAAGGTTTACAGAGCAAATTAGTTTCTCATTAAACAATTAATACACATATTATTTTGTGACACTGGTTGCCAACTCCATGACATGTCAACACTCTCCCCTTATCAACCTTGGGTTCCCCATTACCAGCTTTCCTATCCCCTCCTGCCTTCTCATCCTTGCCCCTGGGCTGGTATGCCCATTTAGTCTCATTTTGTTTTATGGGCCTGTCTAATCTTTGCCTGAAGGGCGAACCTTGGGAAAGGCTTCATTACTGAGCTATAAGGGTGTCCGGGGGCCATACTCTCGGGTTCCTCCAGTCTCTGTCAGACCAGTGAGTCTGGTCTTTTATTGTGAGTTAGAATTTTGTTCTACAGTTTTCCCCAGCTCTGTCCAGGACCCTATATCGTGATCAATGTCAGAGCGTTCAGTGGTGGTAGCCAGGCACCACCTAGTTCTTCTGGGCTCAGGCTGGTGGAGGCTGTGGTTTATGTGCTCCATTAGTCCTTCGGACTAATAATTACCTGTGTCTGTTTTTTTAATTTTTTATTTTCATTCTCCTTTGCTCCGAACATGATGGGACCAATAGATGTATCTTAGATGGCTACTCGAAAGCTTTTAAGACCCCAGACACTATTCACCGAAGGAAGACGCAGAATATTTTCTTTAAAAACTGTTATGCCATATCCCTGATACCAAAACCAGGTAAAGACACCACACACAAAAAAGAAAATTACAGCCCTATATGCCTCATGAACATAGATGCAAAAATCCTCAACAAAATTCTAGCCAATAGAATTCAACAATATATAAAAAAAGTAATCCACAATGACCAAGTGAGATTTATATCAGGTATGCAAGGATGGTTCAATATTAGAAAAACAATTAATATAACCCACCATATAAATAAAATAAAAGACAAAAATCACCCGATCTTATCAACTGATGCAGAAAAGGCATTTGACAAATTTCAACACCCATTCATGATAAAAACTCTCAGCAAAATAGGAATAGAAGGAAAATTCCTCAACATAATAAAGGGCATTTATACAAAGCCAACAGCCAACATTATCCTAAATGAAGAGAGCCTGAAAGCATTTCTCTTGAGAACGGGAACCAGACAAGGATGCCCTTTATCACCGCTCTTATTTGACATTGTGTTGGAGGTTCTAGCTGGAGCAATTAGGCTAGACAAAGAAATAAAGGGCATCCGGATTGGCAAGGAAGAAGTCAAAGTATCTCTATTTGCAGATGACATGATCTTATACACAGAAAACCCTAAGAATTCCTCAAGAAAACTACTGAAACTAATAGAAGAGTTCTGCAGAGTTTCAAGTTACAAGATAAACATACAAAAATCACCTGGATTCCCCTACAACAACAAAAAGAACATCGAAGAGGAAATCACCAAATCAATACCATTCACAGTAACCCCCAAGAAGATAAAATACTTAGGAATAAATCTTAGCAAAGATGTAAAAGACCTATACAAAGAAAACTACAAAGTACTGCTGCAAGAAACTAAAAGGGACCTACTTAAGTGGAAAAACATACCGTGCTCATGGATGGGAAGACTTAACATAGTAAAAATTTCTATTCTACCAAAAGCCATCTATATATACAATGCACTTTCGATCCAAATTCCAATGAGATTTTTTAGTGTGATGGAGAAACAAATCACCAACTTCATATGGAAGGGAAAGAAGCCCCGGATAAGTAAAGAATTACTGAAAAAGAAGAAGAAAGTGGGAGGCCTCACTCTACCTGATTTTAGAACATACTAGTAGTCAGAACAGCCTGGTGCTGGTATAACAACAGGCACATAGACCAATGGAACAGAATTCAGAACCCAGATATAAATCCATCCACATATGAGCAGCTGATATTTAACGAAGGCCCACTGTCAGTTAATTGGGGAAAAGATAGTCTTTTTAACAAATGGTGCTGGCATAACTGGATATCCATTTGCAAAAAAATGAAGCAGGACCCATACCTCACACTATGCACAAAAACTAACTCCAAATGGATCAAAGACCTAAACATAAAGACTAAAACGATAAAGATCATGGAAGAAAAAATAGGGACAACATTAGGTGCCCCAATACAAGGCATAAACAGAATACAAAACATCACTAAAAATGATGAAGAGAAACCAGATAACTGGGAGCTCCTAGAAATCAAACACCTAAGCTCATCTAAAAAAAAAAACTTCCCCAAAAGAGTAAAAAGACCACCTACGGACTGTGAAAAAATTTTCAGTTATTATGACATCTCCGACCAGCGCCTGATCTCTAAAATCTGTATGATTCTGTTAAAACTCAACCACAAAAAGACAAACAACCCAATTAAAAAGTGGGCAAAAGATATGAACACACACTTCACTAAAGAAGATATTCAGGCGGCTAACAGATACATGAGGAAATGCTCTCGATCATTAGCCATTAAAAAAAAAATTAAAACTACGATGAGATTCCATCTCACTCCAACAAGGCTGGCATTAATCCAAAAAACACAAAAGAATAAATGTTGAAGAGGCTGTGGAGAGATTGGAATACTTACACACTGCTGGTGGGAATGTCAAATGGTACAACCACTTTGGAAATCGATTTGGTGCTTCCTTAAAAAGCTAGAAATAAAACTACCATACGATCCAGCAATCCCACTTCTCGGAATATATCTTAGAGAAATAAGAGCCTTTATACGAACAGATGTATGCACACCCATGTTTATTGCAGCACTATTTACAATAGCAAAAAGATGGAAGCAACCAAGGTGCCCATCAACGGATGAATGGATAAATAAATTATGGTATATTCACACAATGGAATACTACGCATTGATAAAGAACAGTGAGGAATCTGTGAAACATTTCATAACATGGAGGAACCTGGAAGGCATGATGCTGAGTGAAATTAGTCAGATGCAAAAGGACAAATATTGTATAAGACCACTATTATAAGATCTTAAGAAATAGTTTAAACTGAGAAGAACACATTCTTTTGTGGTTACGAGAGGGGGCAGGGAGGGTGGGAGAGGGTTATTTACTGATTAGATAGTAGATAAGAACTATTTTAGGTGAAGGGAAGGACAACACTCAATACTGGGGAGGTCAGCACAACTGGACTGGACCAAAAGCAAAGAAGTTTCCTGAATAAACTGAATGCTTCGAAGGTCAGCGGAGCAAGGGCAGGGGTTTGGGGACCATGGTTTCAGGGGAGATCTAAGTGAATTAGCAAAATAAATTCTATTAAGAAAACATTCTGCATCCCACTTTGAAGTGTGGCGTCTGGGGTCTTAAACGCTAGCAAGCAGCCATCTAAGATGCATCAGTGAATCTCAACCCACCTGGATCAAAGGAGAATGAAGAACTCCAAGGTCACAAGGTAATTATGAGCCCAAGAGACAGAAAGGGCTACATGAACTAGAGACTACATCATTCTGAGACCAGAAGAACTAGATGGTGCCCGGCTACAACCTATGACTGCCCTGACAGGGAACACATCAGAGAACCCCTGAGGGAACAGGAGACCAGTGGGATGCAGACCCCAAATTCTCATAAAAAGACCAGACTTAGTAGTCTGACTAAGACTAGAAGAATCCCGGCGGTCATGGTTCCCAAAGCTTCTGTTGGCCCAGAACAGGAACCATCCCCAAAGCCAACTCATCAGACATGGATTGGACTGGACAATGGGTTGGAGAGAGATGCTGATGAGGAGTGAGCTACTTGCATCAGGTGGACACTTGAGACTATGTCGGCATCTCCTTTCTGGAGGGGAGATGGGAGGGTAGAGGGTGTTAGAAACTGGCAAAGCAGTCACGAAAGGAGAAACTGGAAGGAGGGAGAGGGCTGACTCACTAGGGGGAGAGTAAGTGGGAGTATGTAGTAAGGTGTATATAAGTTTATATGTGAGAGACTGACTTGATTTGTAAACTTTCACTTAAAGCACAATAAAAATTATTAAAAACAAAAAAAAACTGTTATGCCAGTTGACCTAGATGTCCCCTGAGGCCATGGTCCTCAGCCCTCAGCCCTAGTAACATGGTGCTTCAAGGTGTTTGGATGTGTCTAGGAAGCTTCTATGGCTTTGCCTTGGTCAAGCTGTGCTGACTTCCTGCATATTGTGTGTTGTCTTTCCCTTCATCAAAATTAGCACTTGTCTACTATCTAGTTAGCGACTGTGATTTCTCCTCCATACCCTTCCCCTTCCTTGTAACCATCAAAGTTTTTTTTTTTTTTTTTCTGTGTGGAAACCTTTTCTTTGATTTTTATAATAGTGGTCTCATACAATATTTGTCCTTTCGTGATTGACTTACTTCACTCAGCATAATGCCCTTCAGATTCATTCATGTTGTGAGGTGTTCCACAGATTCATTATTGTTCTTTATCATTGCATAATATTCTATTGTGTGCATGTACCATGGTTTGTTTATCCATTCATCTCTTGATGGGCACTTAGGTTGTTTCCATTTTTTCTTATTGGGAATAACACTACAATGAACATGGGTGTTATGGATTGAATTGTGTCCCCCCAAAAATGTGTGTCAACTTGGCTAGGACATGATTCCCAGTATCATCTCGTTGTCCACCATTTTGTGATCTGATGTGATTTTCCTATGTGTTGTAAATCCTATCTCTATGATGCTAATGGGGCCCTAGAGGCATAGTGATTAAAGAGCTCAGCTGCTAACCAAAAAGGTTGGCAGTTGGAATCCACCAGCTGCTCCTTGGAAATCGGATGGGGCAGTTGTACTCTATCCTATAGGGTTGCTATGAGTCAGAACCGGCTCAGTGGCAATGTGTTTGGGTTTTTGATGTTGTTGTTGCTATCATGTTAATGAGACAGGATTAGAGGCAGCTTTTTTTATGTTAATGAGGCAGGACTCAATCTACAGGATTAGGTTGTATCTTGACTCAATCTCTATAAAACAGAGAATGGAGCAGAGAGGAGAGGAACCTCCTACAAACTAGAATGAAGCAGCAGGAGGGGAACGTGTCCTGTGGACCTGGGGTCCCTGCGTGGAGAAACTCCTAGACCAGGGAAAGATTGATGACAAGGACCTTCCCCCAGAGCCGACAGAGAGAGAAAGGCTTCCCCTGGAGCTGGCACCCTGAATTTGGACTTGTAAGCCTACTCGACTGTGAGAGAATAAACTTCTCTTTGTTAAAGCCATCCACTTTTGTTATTTCTATTATAGCAACACTAGATAACAAAGACAATGGGTGTGCATATATGACTATTCATGTAACAGCTCTTATTTCTCTAGGATATATTCCTAGGAGTGCAATTGCTGGATTATATGGTATTTCTATTTCTAGCTTTTTAAGGAGGTGCCATATCATTTTCATAGTCGTCGTATCATTTACATTCCCACCAGCAGTGCATAAGAGTTCCAATCTCCTCGCAATCTCTCCAATATTTGTATTTTATCTTTTCAAAGAACCAACTTTTGGTCTTGTTGATTCTTTCTATTGTTTTTCTCTTCTCTATTTCATTTATTTCTCTTATAATCTATATTATTTCCTTTCTTCTGGTCCCTGTGGGCTCCTTTTGCTGTTCTCTTTCTATTTTCTCAAGTTGTAGTGCTAACATTTTTATGTTCACCCATCCTTTTTTGATATGTGCATTTATTGCTATAAACTGACCTCTGAGCGCTGCCTTTGCTGTGTCTCAAAGGTTTTGGTATGACGTGTTTTCTTTCTCATTTGATTCTAGGAATTTTTTGATTCCCTCTTTGATTTCTTCTATTACCACGTTGTTTTTAAGCAAGGTGTTATTCAGTTTCCATATATTTGACTTTTTTCCCCTTGATCTTCCTGGTACTGATTTCTACATTTATGGCATTGTGATCAGAGACAATGTTTTGTATTATTTTGATTTTCTGGATTTTATTGAGAGTTGCTTTGTGGCCTAAAATGTGGCCTTTCTGGAATATGTTCCATGTTCATTGGAAAATAGTGTATAATTTGCTGCTGTTGGGTGGAGTGTTCTATGTATGTCTATGAGGTCAAGGTGGTTGATTTTGGCCTTTAGATATTCTGTATCATTTCTGAGTTTCGTTCTAGTTCTGTCCTTTACCGAGAGTGGTGTGTTGAAGTCTATTATTGTTGTGGAACTATTTATTTAGTGCTGGTAGAGTTTGCTTTATGTATTTTGGAGTCCTGTTGTTGGGTGTGTAGATATTTATTAAGGTTATGTCTTCTTGGTGGACTGCCCCTTTAATCATTATATAATGTCTTTTCTTGTCTTTTATTGTGATTTTGCCTTAAAGTCTATTTTATCTGAGATTAATATTGCCACTACTGTCCTTTTTTGGTTACTGTTTGCTTGATACATCATTTTCCATTCTTTGATTTTTAATATATTTATATCTTCGTGTCTAAGGTGTGTCTCTTGTAGACAGCATACTTATGGGTTGTGGTTTTTTTTTATCCATTCTGCCACTCTCTGTCTCTTTACAGGTGCATTTAAGCCATTTACATTCAATGTGACTATCAATATGTCTGAGTTTACTGCTGTCATATTGTTATGCTTTTTTTTTCTTTTGTGGTGCTGACATTTTCTTTGTATTTCTTACTTTCCTGTGCTGAGTTCTTTTTGTTTGTGGATTTTCTTTTCTTTCATTATTATATATTTAGTGTTTACTGAGCCTTTATGCTTTAGTTCTTTTTTATTATCATGAGTAGCTTTGTTAACTTTCTTTGTGGTTACTGTGAAATGTACTTACCTTCCTAAGTTTGAACCAGTCTTTTATTACTTGCTATCACCTTGATTTCCTCTCCATTCGAAAGTTCTATACCTATACCATTCATTCCCCATTTTATTGTTTTGATGTTGTCATTTACAGATTGCCATCTCTATTTCCCTGTTTTAAGTCTTTTAGCTTTGTTTTATTTTTCAGAGTTCTTTACCTAGGTTGGTATCTGGCTGATGCTGTCCAGCATCCTAGACCCTGATTGTTTTCTGATGTTATTTGTTCTCTAACTGAAGGACCCCCTTAAATATTTCTTGTAAGTCTGCTTTGGTCTTTCTGAATTCCCTTAATTTCTGTTTATCTGGAAATGTGCTAATTTTCCCATCATATTTTAGAGAGTTTGCAGGATATATTATTCTTGGTTGTCAGTTTTTTTTTTTCCTCATGATTTTATATACGTAGTCCCATTGCCTTCTTGCCTGCATAGTTTCTTCTGAGTATTTAGTACTTAGTCTTATTGTTTCCTCTTTGTAAGTGACTTTTTGTTTTTCAAGAGCTGCTCAGAATTCTTTCTGTCTTTGGTTTTGGCAAGTGTAACTATGATATGTCTTGGCAACTCTCTTTTGAGATCTATCCTATATGAAGTCCGTTGAGCTTTTTTGGACGGTCAGCTTTTTGTCTATGATGATATTTTGGAAGTTTTCTGCCAGCAAATCTTTGACGATCTTTTTTGTGTTTTCCATTTTCCTCCCCTGTTCTAAAACTACACTCATGCACAAATTTTTGCTCTTGATTGCATTCCACATAATTCTTAGGTTTTCTTCATTCTTTTCTCTGATTTTTCCTCAAAGTGGCATCAATGGATTTGTCTTCAATCTCATTGATTCTGTCTTCCATTGTTTCAAATTTGCTCCTAAAACCTTCTACTGAGTTGTCTATTTCTGAAATTTTGTTGTTTATCTTTTGGATTTCTAGTTGCTGTTTTGTATGATTTCTAATTGTTTGCTTATTTTGACATTTTGTTTTTGTATTATTTTCCTGAATTCTTCTATTGCTTTGTCTGTTTTTCACGATTTTGGCTGTTTTTGTCGGTTTCGTCTGTCTCTATCTTCCTCTATATTGTGTGTTGTCTTCCCCTCCATCAAAGTTAACACTTACCTACTATCTAGTTAGTGATTCTGATTTCCCCTCTATACCCTTCCCCTTCCTTGTAACCATCAAAGTTTTTATTTTCTTGTGTGGAAACCTTTTCTTTGGTTTTTATAATAGTGGTCTCATATAATTTTTGTCCTTTTGTGATTGACTTATTTCACTCAGCACAATGCCCTCCAGGATTCTGTCTCTTTTTTCCCTGGTTTTGTCTGTTTTCCTTGCTCTCTTTCCTAATCTTCTGGAGAGCCCTAAATATTAGTCTTTTGAATTCCATATCAGGTAGTTCCACTGCTTTTTCTTTTACTGGAAGGTCATCTAATTTTTTATTTTGGTCACTTGCGGAGCCATCTTGCCCTTTTTTTAAATATGCTTTGATATTGTCTGCTGTCTCTGAGACATTAAAGTATTAAAGTATGAAGTGTCGGTCCAGTGATGTGGGAGTGTTCACAGCCCCTTGCCAGATAGGTGGGGGTGTTGGACAGGAGGTAGTATAAGTTCACTTCCTACTGGTCAGTAGCTGGTCGAGTGGCGGGAGGGGAGGGGTGGTGCAGGCCCAGTACAACAGCAGGCCTGAGTGCCAGGGATGCTCTAGCCATGGCAGCATGGGGGCAGCTGGTGGGAAGGGGTATGGTGTACAAGGCAGGTGCTCTGTCTCCTATTGGGAGCTCCATGAAGTTTCCTTCGTGTACTCCCTGTCCAGGATTATTGCTGGCTCTGTTCCAAGATGACAATGCTGTGCTGCATTAGACGGCAGGGGATCTCCACTCCTCTCCTCGTTCTCTGTTTTGTGTTAATTTCTTCTTCCTTTGAGTGTTTGATCTAGTTCTTTATCCCTTCATTTGATGCTTAGAGCTCCAAGACTGATGTTTGTATCTATTTTGCTTGGTTTTTCGGGTCTTTACTACAGAGGGACAGCATGGTGCATCTATTTACAGCATTGTGTTGGCTCTACCTCAGAAGTAGTCTTTGGTTGTGGAATTTTGATGTGAGACACCGGTGTATGCGTTGAGATGGGGGACCTTCCTGGTTTCTTGACATCATACTAGATGAGCACTGATTTTCCTGCAGGACTAGACTGCTTGTGACTAAAGTATTTCGGTTTTACCTCTAAGAGTGATGCCAAATCAAGGTCTGTCTGATTGTGTGCTAAAAGGAACACGCTCACTGTATTAGTTCTGGGACTATTGTAACAAACTACCACAAACTGGGAAGCTTATAAGAACAGAAATTTATTTCTCTCACAGTTCTGGAGGCCAGAAGTCCAAAAACAAGATGTCAGCAGGATTGGTTCCTTCTGGAGGCTCTAAGGGAGAAATCACCCCATACCTCTCTCCTAGCTTCTGGTGGCCATCAGTAGTTCTTGGTATTCAGGCTTACAGAAACATTACTCCATTCTCTGTCTTTGTCTTCACATGGCTTTCTCCTCCATGTGTCTTCTCCCTTTCACTTCTAAGGAAATTTGTCATTGGATTTAGGGCCCACCTTAATCCAGGATTATCTCAACTCAAGATTCATAATTACATCTGCAAAGATTCTATTTCCAAATACGGTCACATTCTGTGGCTTTGGATGGGGCACACTATTCAACCCACTACACTCATATAGGGGCAAAGGCCTGTTCTTTCAGTAATTTATTCAAGACACATTTACTGAGGGCCTACTATGTTCCAGGTCCTGATCCAAGTGCTGAAGATACAACAGTGGACAAAATAGGGGGAAAAAATTCCTTTCCTCATGAAGCTTACATTCTACCAGGAGACGGCAGATGAAAAATAAATATATGATATTAGGCATTTATAAGTGCTATGAAAAAACAATAAAGCAGGAATTAGAGAAATTAGAATACAGAACACCAAGTAGGGGTGGAAGAGGCTACTCCTTAAGATAGAATTATCAGGAAAAAGTCTCTCTGAGGAGGTAATATTTAACTTGAGACCCAAGAAAAAATATTCCATGTGGAGGGACTAGCAAGTGTTTCGGTTATCTATTGCTTCATAAAGAAATAACTCCACAACTCAATGGCTTAAAACATCAATCTATTATTATCTCTCACAGTTCAGTGGGTTGACTGGGCTCAGCTGGGCAGTTCTTCCTTGAGGTCACTTATTTGGCCGCATCAGACGGTGGCTGGGCTGGAGTCATCTGAAGGCTTGACTGAACTGGACATCTAAGATGGCTTTACTCCCAAGTCTATCACCTTGGTAGGGATAACTGGAAGGCTAGATTCAGATGGGACAGGTGACCAGAGGGCCAACATGTGGCCTTTCCACATGGCGGCCTCAGGATAGTTAGACTTCTTACATGGTGGTGATGCAAGACTCCAAGAGTGAGTTTTCCTAGAGAGAACTGGAATCTGCCAGTTTCTTAAGGCCTGGGTACACACTGGAGCAGTGTGTCACTTCTATCATATTTGATTGGCCAGAGCAGTGACAGGATCCTCCCAGATTCCAGGGGAGAGGGCATAGAACTGACTTCTCCATGGGACAAGTGTCAAAGAGTTTGTGGCCATCTTTAACCAGCCTCAAAGTGCCTGTGGTAAAAATAAACTTGGCACATTAGAAGCCAGAGTGGCCAGAATAGAGTGAGCTGGGTCAGGAGGTTGGAAGGGGCATATCATATAGGTACTTGTGGGCCATGATAAAGTTTTAATTTTTTTCTTTCTCCTTCTAACTTGTTTTCCACTGTTTTTTCTCCCAAGATTTACAGTCAAGAAACCTTAGCTCCAACCTGGAAACATAGATAAAATGTCAACAGTGATCTGGGAGAAATGCCTGGAACCAATAAGGGAGAAATACGAGGCTCCTAAAATAGCAGTAGCACAGTATCTTGGCCTTAAAAAGAGCAGTAGTAGCTTTAAAATAACCTGTTGTTTTTAGCTGGACTTTCATCCTTTCTAATCCAAAGGATAAATGTTATTAGGTATTATAATAGCCCCCCCTTTTAGCTGCCATAACATCTACTCTACATAAGATTACTCTTAAATATATAGTTTTATCTTTTCCTTTATGCCTAGGCATAAAGCTATACATAAAGCAATGCTTTTTCTAAACTTACTATGCTTATACTTTGCAATGGAAAATTAACATGAAATACATGCATAGTTGCTACTCTTATGTTTATCTTGAGTGACACAGAGTTCTAACAGTCTCACCAGAATGATCAGTTTTAATATTTGTTTAAAACCATAGTCTTTGAGGATTGTTGGATTACAATGAGACAGTTCAATATCTTCCAACAGTTCTTGGTTTAACCAAATAGTTCACGTCAGTGGTCTCCATAGAAAAGAACATCATGTTTGTTAAAGTGGATGGCCAATGAAAATGAGGGAAACCCTCAGTGAGACAGAATGACAAAACAGCTGCAACAATGGACTCAAACATACATTGATCATGAAGATGGCAGAGGACTGGGCAACGTTTTGTTTTGTTATACATAAAGTCACCATGAGCTGGAGATGACTAGACAGCAGCTAACAACAACAACCATTAGGAGATCAGATAGGTATCAGGAGGTCAAATGGAGATAAAAAATTGACAATTTATCATTTTTCATGTGTAAAACAACAAACTCTGACATGCTTATTATCTCCTAACAGTGCTACAAGCCAGCCTGGCTACTAACATGGAGGAAAGGGTCTCAATTGGGCCTAATCATAACCACTGCCCCATATTCCAGGGTCTAAAAAAATCAGAGCAGTGCTAAATGAAACTTAAAAGGTAACACTACCAGGGAAGGACATTTTATTTCTCTTTTCTATTGTCTATTTAGTCTGTTGTTCTAGCTATGTGAGTTTATAAAAAAAAAAAAAAAAACTATTGTTCTAGGCATGTGAGTTTAGTCACAGCCAAATGCCTATGTCCTAACCTACTACTGATATTGGAAGCAAAAAGAGAGAGAGAGAGAAGACAAAGTTCAAGGGATGCGGGGGGGGGGGGGGGGCAGTGTATAAGGAGCCTATGAAAATATTTGCAGGATGAATCTATTGGCCTAGTTCTGTTTTGAAAATAATTTGTAAAGTTTTGCCTTACCTGGTGTCTTGTCATTTAAATTTTTTCTTGGTAGGAAGAATCCCCAGAGCCTATTGGAGAAGTTTGTCTTCAAGAGGAAAGTAAATAAAGTCTACCCTTCCTACTAAAATGTTCTTAGTATCTTCAGTGTATCATAGCAGCCTTTGCTGGTGAGAATGATGTCAATAAGTCCCTTCTGTTACCATCTTTCCACATTAAAAGCTCGAAGCACTAAGCAGGACAGGTACAAATATCCCCCTTTTGCAAATGGAGAAATCAAGGCACAAAAGCATATATAACATAGGCAAAGCCACACAAAACTTCAAGGATGAAGTAAATGTGTGTGTGTGTGTGTGTGTGTGTATCAGACAGATACTGGGAAAATTCTGCAGCTCAGTAATAACAGGATAAGAGCCTTTGAGGTTCTGCATTAGAACAGCTGCTTTGGGATCCAGACTGTATAAACTCAAAGAATCTAAGCTCAGTCAGTAAGCTTGGCCTGGAAGCAGTCCACCTGTAAAAAACCCGTTGCCGTCAAGTCGATTTCAACTCATAGCAACCCTATAGCACAGAGTAGAACTGCCCCACAGAGTTTCCAAGGAGCACCTCCTGATAGATTCGAACTGCAGACCTTTTGGTTAGCAGCCATAGCTTTTAACTACTATGTCGCCAGGGTTTCCAGAGCAGTCTGGTTATTGTTAATAGATATGTAACCCAGGAAACTGCTGCCTCAGCAGATGAGAGCCACAGAGGTCTTCTGGAGACACTGGACTTAATCTCTTCTCACAGATCATGTGCTCTCAAGGATAAGGTCTGTGTCTAACTACATTTTTTTACATAAAAAAAATGAGAGGTGCTCTTTATAAAAAAAATCCCGGCAGTATTAGAAAGTACGAAGAAGAAAGCAACAAATTCCCCAAGTTGCACCGTCCAGGTTAAAAACACAAACAACAACAACAAAAATCCAGCTATAACATTTGGTATATGACATTCCAGATCTCTTTATAAACATCTACAAGAGAGAAAGATGGGTAGATGAGTGGATGGATGGTAGATATGCATGCGGGGGGGAGAAAAGAAGAAGGAAAATAAAATTAAATTAAAAGAAAGAAAAGAGATAGAGAAGAAGGAAGATAAAATGAAATTAAAGAAAGAAGAGAAAGAGGGAAGAAAGGAAAGAGAAAAAAGAAGGAAGAAAGGGAGGAGGAAGGAATGGGCAAAGAAAAAATATGTGAGAATTGAATCATTATACATGCTATTTTTAATAACATAAATGGACTTCAACTTAATGAAGGAAATGCAAACTGAAGTGAACTGAAGAAATGACTTAACTAAAAATAAATGTTTCATAACCTCAAGAAAGAGCCCTGTAGTATCAAGTCAAAAGATCATAAAAATCATTAAGAGATTTGAGTCTTTGTTTTTTATTAACTACAAGCTGAATTCTGGTGTAGACTGATCTCATACTTTGAAAGAAAATGTGAGTAAACTTACCCTTCTTACACTTCTCTTCTCGCCTTCCCTCACCTTCTGATTTTGTTGACTATATAATTTTTTACTATGTAAAGATTTTTATAATATTTACATTCTATACTACAATCATAATTCCTCTAATGCTTTATACTTAAATCTTTATTTAAATGTATTTAATATTGAACACCAATTTCACCAAGGTCTATCCATTCCTGAGTTCTTTATTTTGAGTCTTCGCTTGGTGAGCTCATTGGCTTACTGGGCAGGCTGAAGGTGGCCCCAAAATAGATGTCACAAGATTGAAAGGTGGAGAAAGTGGCAAAGCATTGGTAAAACCATTGCCTGAATAATTTGGAAGGCAGACCAAGTAATTACCAATATTGATGCTCCAAGAGAAACTACTGAAAAGAGCGTTAGTGATTGTTGTCTTTTACATGTAATATGTTTGTTTTCAGCAAAAGTATAGCTCTGGGGATTGAAAACCCAGGATTCAAAACCTTAAGATTTCCTTGCCATCAGTTTTCAAATTTTATGATGTAAGGCTGTTCCTTGTTCTGTTTTGGCACAGGAATCATTTTTTGGTTTATTTTGTGTTATTTTTTCCATTTTATTTCATATTGAGGGAAGGAGAATTTTTGATCCTATGAATCCCAAATTGTCTCAAATTCAATTATTTAGCCCTCTGCCTTGCACATTTCTAACATATATTAGATGTTCAATAAATGTTGATTGATTTGAGAATGTATTTAATTAGTAGTGACTGATTTGCTAAATATTCAATATATTAAATCGTAGTGTTCTTATGACAGAATATTATGCATCTATGTGTGTGTGTATATAAAATCTTGAAGTTCAGATAACAGAAAACTATTCACCCTACTTCCAAACATGTTTTTACAAAGCATAGAGTAATCAGGAACATGAGGAGGATCCAAAGGTTGAGAAAGAGCTACTGGTGTAACCGTAGTGAGTTGTGGAAAGTTTGAAGGAAAAGGAGGATCTTAAGCTGATTTTTTTCCAAGATGCAGAGAGTGTAAGTTTGGCAGGAAGGGAGGCAGGCAAGCCGGGTGTTGGGACTTAGAAGGAAATGTGAGAGAGTCCCTCCATCCAGAAGACAATGAGCTCTTCATGGTATACTCTTGGCACCTGAAGACCTCATTCATGCTCCAGCCCCGTCACTTCCTAGAACTTGTGGTTAATCTCTTTAACCTTTATGTCCTCACCTCTCAAATGGGGATACAACTTCTAGTTCACTAGAAGTGAATTAGAATAACTTCTAGTTATTTAGGTCTCACGTTTGTGAGGTTCAAATAAGGTATCATGTGTGAAAGCATTTTGTAGGCTCTAGATGACCATCCCAGAGTATTGCTACCATTGTTATAATTTCCTAGCTGTAGCAGAGGCCAAGAGAAAGGCAGGGGTTAAATGATAAAGAGACTCAGGATCCATGTCCTAAGCCTTTCCGTTGGATGCCACTGCTGATGGTGTGACAAAATGGGCTAATTCATTGTAAGCCATCTTGCGCTTCATGGCAATTCTGCAGTACTGTGGGCTGTTGAAGCTCTTTAACCTGTCACATGGACTCCCTTATTAGCAGCCATCTTTGGGTGAGCTGGGCCCCCTGTCGTTGCACCCACTTCAGACTACTGGGTCATACCCCGTGATCACGTTGTACAGACGCTATAAAATTTTTCACAAGATTTAAGCTGCAGCCCTGTTTCCCCTAATGAATTTCACTATTACAACTGGACTCAATACATTCTCTGTCTTCTGCCCCCAGCAAAATTTAAAACTAACTCTTGTGTTACAACTCTAGTCACTGGTAAGTTTATCCAGATATGTGTGTGTGTGTGTGTACAATGATATTAAGTTTTATCACTGCAGTTAAATTTTAGGTTCCAAATAGAAACTTTGGAGGCCTAGAATAAGCTCATCTCATATCCCAAAATATTGCTCCAAATTCAGCCATTAAAGGCTTGTTTTTCAACAAATATTACATGCTGAAGATTGGCCTGTATTCTCTGAAGAACACAAACAAGCACATTGGTTTCCAGAATAATTTAATAGAAGCTTCGGAACGATCACTAGATAAATGGGTCTCACATGCTGAAAAGGAAATTACTACTCTCCACATTTTTTTGCTTTGAAAAAAATCCCCCATGATGATAAGACTTATTTGTTTCCAACAAATAAATGAAATGGAGTGTGGGTGGGGGCAGAAGAAAAGGTTCATTAAGTCCACCTCAGATAGGCCAGACTCGAGGAGACAGTGAGCTCTACCTGGTATGTGTGAAGTTCCTGTGAAATGTGCAGCTGTTCCTAGAGGAAATGCAAGGATTTATCTAACCTGTTTCTGGAGACTTATGTCATTATGAGAGAAGCAAGTGTATTCTGGACTTTGATGTGGGCTTCCCTGGATTAACAGGATTGGGGTGGAAGAGTAGAAAAGGGCATATTAAGAGGCTGGAGAAGGCCAACACTTCTGAGCTGTTGCTCTTTAGGATATGTTGAGCTCCTGTACAACAGGATGATTTCCATTTGCCACATGCAATTATAATTGAATATTTCTTGATATTTCTACTCTAATTCTGTCGCTGTTCCCCAATATCAAGAGAGACAGTTTGGCACTTGTGATATCTTTTAATAAATTCACTGAACTGGCCTTATAAATAGATATCTACAGTTTCCCCTCTCCGTCTTTATGATGTTTGTTGTCTACTCTATTTTCAACTGGATTTCAGAGTTGTCAACAAGACTGATGGGCCATGCCAAATGTTCCCTCCTCCATGAGGTTGTCTGAGCAATAGCAGTTAGAGCAGCAACAAGTAGACAAGGTATTTGAGAGGTCTCGCTTCATTCACATACTTCTTCAGCATTGGGGCTGACCACAGACTATGCAAAAGGGACTTAGACAATGAGTATGGCTTCTGCCCACTGGTAAGTAAGCTGAGACCAGGGAATCTTTTCGCTTAGTTTCTCGAGATAGCTGAAGTTTGGAAATGATTCTCAGTATGAAGTTGTGCTCTCAATCTGTAGTCACACTACATTTTTACATTCGGCGAACACCTAACAGTCCAGCCTTCAGGCCTAAAGCAGTTTCATGTTCTCATTGACGGGACTTTAGTTCAAATTTCAGGCTGATCAAAGCTTCTGAGACAGAGAAATTTTATTGCCAATATCCTAAATTTTATCAAATTTCAGAATTTTCTCCAACCTCTTCAAATTAAGAACCCCAAACAAGCAAAAAAAACAACAAAACATGCACACACACATACAGGCACTAGACGAAAGAGGAAGAAGCATAAATCAAAATCTACCAAGGTCCCTTAAGAATCTGTTGTTTTTGTCTTTTTCTTCTTAATTAGGACATAGTCTCTAAAGGGAGACAATTTTTGCAAGTCACTTCCAAGGCACGTCAACAACTGTCTTCTAAACTATACTAGCAAAAATTAGCAGGATTGTTTACAAAAGAGATTAAAAACCTCAGTAGACACTTAACGATAACTGTTATACACAAACAGCTGCATCACTGACTTCAGAAGTGAGGAAAACACCTTCTAAATTACATATATTTGAGCTGAAGAGATCATTTTTCCCACTGATAATTAAGTCCCAATACAGCTTGGTATCATCTTTTATTCATGAACAGAGCTTTGGAAAACAACATTTTAACATTAGATCTACATTAGCAATAAAAGTGAATGCCACTCTGCCCGGCTAAAACCGATGACTGCCCTGACAGGGAACACAACAGAGAACCCCCGAAGGAGCAGGAGAGCAGTGGGATGCAGACCTCAAATTCCCCTAAAAAGACCAGACTTCATGGTCTGACTGAGACTAGAAGGACCCAGGAGGACATGGTCCCCAGACCTTCTGTTAGCCCAAGACAGGAACCAATTCCAAAGCCAACTCTTTAAGACAGGGATTGTACTGTACTATAGGTTAGAAAATGATACCGGTGAAGAGTGAGTGCCTCGGATCAAGTAGACACTTGAGGCTATGTGGGCAACTCCTGTCTGGAGAAGAGATGAAAGGGCAGAGGGGGGCAGAAGCTGGCCGAATGGACATGAAAATAGAGAGTGGAGGAAGGAGTGTGCTGTCTCATTAGGGGAAGGGCAACGAGGAGTATACATAAATTTTTGTATGAGAGACTGACTCGATTTGTAAACTTTCACTTAAAGAGCAATAAAAATTAAAAAAAAAAGGAAACCCTATGGAGCACAGTTCTAGTCTGACACACATGGGGTCGCCATGAGTTGGAGTTGACTCAACGGCAGCTAGAAAAAAAGGGGGTACATTCTGCAGTGAAAGCTGTCACAAGGATGTCCCCCTCTAGTTACCCCTTGCCTTCGGATAGTTGCAGTGTCGTTAATTACTTCTCTGTGTAGCCTTTCTAACCATGGTCTTGTAACTCCCACCCAGGTGATTGTGTGATAGGGTAATTGTGGCCTACCAAGGGGTGAAGGGGATTGGTCAGTTTTGCCTTAAAAGGGAGCCAATTCTAGAGCAGGAGGAGGACCCCACCACCACCAAGGAAGGAAAGGCCAGAGCAGGAGACGGCAAGGTGGGCGTCCCACAGAGAGAGAAAGCTGAGTGCCTTTGGGCGGAGACTGAGGGCCAGGGAGAGGTATGCCTGCAAGTACAGCTGGGGAGAGGCTATCCTGATAAAAGAACTGTATCCTGAGTGTTCTTGAGCCTGAATTGTAACTGTTACTTCCCTAATAAACCCCATAATTGTGAAAAAAGAAAAAAAAAAGTGAATACCACTCAGTATCTACAAACCTTGCCAACATACCTGAGCCAGACAGTATAGAGGCCTGTTCACCACAGCAGGTATAGGTTTTATGGATGCCGGAAACCCTGGTGGTGTAGTGGTTAAGACCTATGGCTGCTAATCAAAAGGTCAGCAGTTCAAATCCACCGGCGCTCCTTGGAAACACCATGGGGCAGTTCTACTCTGTCCTATACGATCGCTATGAGTCGGAATTGACTAGACGGCAATGGGTTTGGTTTGGTTTTTGGTTTGTTACAGGACCATTGAACACGTCCCATCTATCAGCAGACCATTTCTTTTGCAGCTACCAGAGAACTGGTTATCGTAGGAGCCACTTTCTCTTGAAGAAAGATACCCTTTCTTTGGGAAGCTAGCCTATCATGAAGTACTCTATCCTTCCCCTTTTCTGGGTAGCTCCATTTCGTCAGTTTCAATTTCAACCAGTATGTTCAAGTCCCTTAGCTTAATGTTATTAAGGCCACACATAAAACTCTACCTTCCATTAAGGATAATGTTTAATTTTATACATAAACTTGGCTAGGCTATGGTCCTCAGTTGTTTGGCCAAACACTAATCTAGTTGCTGTCATGTAATAGTTGTTGATTAAATCCATTGGCCTTGGGTAGAGCAGATTGCCTTCCGTAATGTAATGTAATGTAATGTAATGTAATGTAATGTAATGTAATGTAATGTAATGTAATGTAATGTAATGTAATGTAATGTAATGTAATGTAATGTAATGTAATGTAATGTAATGTAATGTAATGTAATGTAATGTAATGTAATGTAATGTAATGTAATGTAATGTAATGTAATGTAATGTAATGTAATGTAATCACTTTCCACAATGTGATCTAATGTAATGTAATGTAATCAATCAATCAGTTGAGATCATACCAGTGTGGGGATGGACCCTAAACCTAATCATTTCTGGGTTGTAGGGAGACCAGAATAGACACAAAGATACACATACAGGGAAGACAGACGACATGTGAGGACCTGTCTACAAGTCAAGGAATGCCAAGGAACTAAGGAAAGCCCTGGGGCTACTGACAAGGAAAGAATTCACATACCCAAGACTCTGATTTGGACTGTTAGATTCCAAAACCATGAGAAAATAAATGTCCATTCTTCAAAGCCATCCACTTGTGGTATTTCTGTCACAGCACTATTAAGTAACTAAGACACCCCTCAACAGGCTGATTTGAAGAGCAGGACATGAAAATATGGAAAGTAACGCAGTTGATGCTCTTACGCTTCTGGTTAAGAAATACACATAAGTCCACTGAAGAAATGAGAACCTATATGTTTTCATGAATTTGGATTGGGGGAAGAGTAGATATTAAAAGAAATAGTAGAAAGTAATGTCCCCGTACAAAGTACTGATTACCATTACAGAGGAGACAAATTTCTCAACCACATTCTCTGGCATGTAGTAGGAGATAGAACATCAGAGTTCTTGTCAGTAATTCCGGAAATGGACACAGTCATCCAAGATGATTTTTACAGGTTAAAAATTAAGAAAAATGACATGTGGCCAAAGACATGGTGGTGGTGATGGTGAAGAACGAGTATTTAATTTGAGGGGGAATTCATAGCTATAAGGTCTTTATCAGTATTTATTGTAGCTTTTCACTGAATATGACCACAAGGACGTCAAATTAGCACCTTTATCAATATTCCAAAAACTTTTGTTTCATAATTAGTGAGAATTAAAGATACTGGTAAGTTAGTATATACAACATATGCCAGCCAGTCAGCTGCCATTGAGTCAGTTCTGACACATGGCAATCCAGTGTGTGACAAAATAGAACTGTGGTCCATATGGTTTTTAACAGCTGATTTTTCAGAAGCAGACCGCCAGGCCTTTCTTCTGAGGCACTTCTGGGTGGACTCAAACTTCCAACCTTTTGGTTAGCAACTGAGCCCGTTAACGGTGCACCATCTAGGGACTCCATATAACATACACACATATGCATATGTATATAATATTTTAAAGTACACTGACCATTTCCTCCACCAGAGGTCAGAAAAGAGCAATCACAGGAATACAAAAATCCATAAATTAAGAGAATATTTTAGAGTGATTTTCTCTAGGAAGGATTATGGAGGAGTTCAAAATTTTCTTTTCTTTACCCATGTCTTCTAACAAATTTTTTTATAGCAAACATGTTTTACTTTTGTAATAACATAAAAAAACATTTATTTTAATTTGAAGTGTTATAAAGAGCACTTTCGGTATATGCATTTAATCTGTATCACAGTCAAGGATACTGCTTTATTACTTGTATTTTCTTAGCTGCACATCGATTGTTTGAAATACTCTAAAAAAGCAGCACATTTGGCGATCACTGTAAAAAGCTAGTTTAAGTGTAGCACCGTTTCTAAAGTTGATGGCTATGAACAATCTCTTTCAAACAAGGAACTCAATCAATGTCAGTCATAAGATTAACATGAAAAATAAGGTGTCTTCGGCAGAGCTCTGAACTGAAGAGAAACCCAGCAAACGCAAAGACAGAAAAGTGAATATAATCTCTGATCACCTATTTTGCTGGGAGAAACCTAAAAAAAAAGATTCTAGTATTCTGGGAAGTCAGTCCCTGCAAGTCTTACAGGTCAGACAAGGAAGTCATAAGAAATAGGTCAACATGGCCTACATTTAAAAGCAAGGAACCCAACAAAAGAAATTTGCTAAGCACTGTTGATTTATGTCCAATAAATCACAGTATCACCATGCTTAACTTTTATTTCTAATTCACGGTCTCTTTTTTTCTAGACACATATGAAAGCAAAGTGAAAAGATTAATAAAATGAAATTTTAAGGTCAACCAAAGCATTTCTTTATAAATTCGGAGACATTTTACCCACATTACACCAAATTGGGTAGATGTTTACTTCCTGCTTTAAGGTGTGATCTGTTGTTTATCCTTGATATTATCACCCACAAACAATATTACCAGTTACCAGTTGCCATAGAGTCGACTAGGACTCATGGTGACCCCATGTGTGTCCGAGTAGAACTGTGCTCCATAGGGTTTTCAATGGCTGATTTTTCAGAAATCACCAAGGTGCCTCTGGGTGGACCTTTACTTCCAACTTTCTGGTTAGCAACCAAGCACATTAACCATTTGTACAACCCAGGCACTCCCAAAAATAATATAAGGGTGTAAAAACTTCTACGTAAATCAAATTGGAGATGGTTGCACAACAGAATTGATGTAATTGGCTTATTGAATCGTACACGTGAAAAATGTTGAAGCAACAAATATTGTGAACCCTCGGATATATTGTGGGTTCCAGACTTCTGCAATAAAGCGAATATCACAATAAAGTGAGTCACACGAATTTTTTGTTTTTTTAATGCATATAAAAGTTATGTTTACACTATACTGTAGTCTATTAAGAAACCCTGGTAGTGCAGTGGTAAAGCGTTTGACTGCTAGCTGAAAGGTCAGCTGTTTGAAACCACCAGTGGCTCCGCAGGAGAAATACATGGCAGTCTGCTTCCATAAAGATTTACAGCTTTGAAAACCCTATGGGGTCGTTATGAGTTAGAATAGACTCAAAGGCAGTGGGTTTGTTTGTTTTTGTAATCTATTAAGTATGCAATGGCATTATGTTTTAAAAAAACCAACATACATAACTTAATTAAAAAATAATTTTATTGCTAAAAAATGCTATCATCTGAGTCTTCAGCAAGTTGTAATCTTATTGCTGGTGGAGGGTCTTGCCTCGATATTGATGGCTGATGAGTGATCAGGGTGGTGGTTGTCGAAGACTGGGGTGGCTGTGGCAATTTCTTAAATAAGACAACAATGAAGTTTGCCTCATTAATTGACCCTTCCTTTCACAAAAGATTTCTCTGTAGTATATGATACTATTTGATAGCATTTTACTCAACTTCTTTCAAAATTGGAGTCAATCCTCTCAAATACAACTGCTGCTTTATCAACTAAGTTTATGTAATATTCTAAATCCTTTGTTGTCATTTCAACAATGTTCACAGCATCTTCACCAAGAGTAGATTCCATCTCAAGAAACCACTTTCTTTGTTCATTCATAAGAAGCAAATCCTCATACATTAATGTTTTTATCATGAGATTCAAGCAATTCAGTCACATCTTCAGTGTCCACTTCCAATTCTAGTTCTCTTGCTATTTCTACCACATCTGCAGTTACTTCGTCCACTGAAGTCTGAACCCCTCAAAGTCATCTATGAGGGTTGGAGTCAACTTCTCCCAAACTCCCGTTAATGTTGATATTCTGACCTCCTCCCATGAATCACGAATGTTCTTAATGGCATCTAGAATGGTGAATCCTTTCCAGAAGTTTTCAATTTACTTTGCCCAGATCCAACAGAGGAATCAGTATTTATGGCAGCTATTTTTTTTTTATGTTGTTGTTGTTGTGTGCCGTAGAGTCGATTTCAACTCATACTGACCCTATGGCACCTATAGCTTTACAAATGCAGAATGGATGTTGTGTTAGCAGGCATGGAAACAGCATTTATTTCCTTGTACATCTTCATCAGAGCTCTTGGGTGAACGGTGCATTGTCAATGAGCAGTAATATTTTGAAACTAACCTTTTTTTCTGAGTAGTAGGTCTTAACAGGGGCTTAAAATATTCAGTAAACCACGTTGTAAATGGATGTGCTGCCATCCAGGCTTTGTTGTTCCAGTTATAGAGCACAGGCAGAGTAGATTTGGCATAATCCTAAGGGCTCTAGGATTTTCAGAATGGTTAAAAAATATATATATATATTTTTTTTAATGAGCAATGGCTTCAACTTAAAGTCACAAGCTTCATTAGCCCCTAACAAGAGAATCGTTTGAAGCTTTGAAGCAGACATTGACTTCTCCTCTCTGGCCATGAAGGTCCTCGAGGGCATCTTCTTCCAGTAGAAGGCTGCTTCCTCTGCACTGAAAACCTGTTGTCTAGCGCAGCCCCCTCCATCAGTCAGCTGGATCTCCTGGGTAACTCGCTGCAGCTTCTACATCAGCACTTGCTGCTTCGCCTGGCACTTCTTTGTTACGGAGACAGCTTCTCTCCTTAAACCTCATGAACCAACCGCTGCTAGCTCCAAACTTCTCTACTGCAGCTTCCTCACCTCTCTCAAAAAAACTCTCAGCCTTGATACAATTGAAGAGAGTTAGGGCCTTGCTCTGGATTAGGCTTTGGCTTAAGGGAATGTTATGGCTGGTTTGATCTTCTCTCCAGACCACTAAAACTTTCTCCATATCAGCAATAAGCCTCTTTCGCTTTATCACTCATGTGTTCACTGGAGTAGCACTTTTAATTTCCTCCAAGAACTTTTCATTTACAACTTGGCTAACTATTTGACACAAGAGGCCTAGCTTTCAGTGTGTCTCAGTTTTTGACACATTCCTCACTAAGCTTGATCATTTCTAGCTTTTGATTTAAAGTGAAAGACATGCGACTTTTCCTTTCACTTGAACACTTAGAGGCCATTGTAGGGTTATTAATTGGCCTAATTTCAGTATTGTTGTGTCTCAGGGAATAGGGAGGCCTGAAGACAGAGAGAGAGGCAGGGGCACAGTCGGTTGGCAGAGCAGTCAGAATACGCATTTATTGATTAAGTTGGCCTTCTTCTATGGGCATGGTTCATGGCACTCCAAAACAATTACATTAGTAACACCAAAGATCGCTGATCACCATAACAGATATAATAATAATGACAAAATATTGTGAGAATTACCAAAATGTGACACAGAGACATGAAGGGAGCACATACTGTTGGAAAAATGGCTCCGATAGACTTGCTCAAAGCAGGGTTGCCACAAACCTCCAATTTGTAAAAAAAGCAATATCTGTGATGTGCAATAAAACAATTTTAAAAAAAGAAGAAGAAAAACCCGAGTGTCTCTAGTTTCTTCTGTCTTCTAAAGGAATGATTTCCACCTGTGGGAAAATATGTCTCTATGCTGCTCACATCCACCTACTGAGACAAGTGATAGGGAAAAAAAAAAGACTGAAATTCAAAACTTCGGCCAGTTCTTCTGTAGAACTCCAGGGTGGAACCCAGGTTAGGTGGCCCTGAGAACATCAGTGACTTTTTAGACCAAGACAAAGGTGTTGGGAAAACAGAGTATCAAAGAGACATGGGGGGAGGGGTTCTGAGGATCAAGCAGCAACATGAGGAGAGGCTGGAATTCATAGAGAAATGTGGCCAGTGAGAAATCCACAGAGGTGCAATGGTCCAGGGGGTTGTTAGAAATAGAATGTCCAATATTCAGTTCTAAGTTGTTTGGGTTTCTGCAATTTAAAACCCCTCCATTGCTCAAAACTTCAGTCAAATTTGCTGCACACAAATAAATGCATGGGGTGGTCTAAAGAAAATCAAGACAAAAGGGCTAGTTTGAACTTGGGCTTACATAGAGCAAAGGGAGTAAAGGAGCCCCAGGACATGAGATGTGAATGAGTATAGGTGTCAGTGGAAGTAAGAACCATGAGCCATAATGATCATGGGAATGAGAGACCCAGTAAATTCACAGAAATCTTGGGGAGATCAGTGGAGCTCTTCCACAAAAGATGGAATTTGGAACTTGAGTCACTTTTACGCAAATCTCAAGAGAAGAGTAACCTTGGCTGATATACAGGACACAATGACAAACTTACAAAATATTCTATTAGACATATTGTAAATACTCTTTAAAATGTGAATTCTATGGCAGTATTTGTAAAACTGTACGTAAGTTTTTGTATAACATGAAACAGTCCCAGGTATTTAAATAGAGGTATTTAATAAACCAATCACGAATGTTTCTCTATTGGTTTTGTTAAAATTTTTACCAAATGAATGATATCACCTCGTCAATAACCTTCCCAAATAGGTTTAGAATTCTCACCTAATTCCCCTTTGATAAGAATGAATAAATTCTCAGAATGGCTGAAATATATTTATAAAATACATATGCATTATTCAGAGATGCAGAAGATTCTCTGAAAGAATGATCTAGAAATCATATATGGGAATATTCATAGAGAAGCCTTCAAATCCTTCAAAGGCTGGCCCAGGCTTACCTTTACATGGTAGACCAGACGCTCTACTTCATTTACTTTGTAGGTCTCCAATCCTAGCTCCTTGGCTAATCTTAAAATACAATTCTGGGTTGGCCCAACATAGGATCCTCCAAGGTCCACATATTTAACCTTTTGATTCTGTTTTTCAATGAAAAAAAAATTAAAATAAATATTTGTGAAATAAGCAAATTGGCATATCACAGACTACAGATAAACCTTGAGGTGTATCCGTGGAAAATTGGATTCTCTTCTCAATCCCACTTCATTCAAGGGACTTAACAGTTATTAAATTAACCATTAATTTAAAACAGGCAAGAGACTTCTGAGCCCCATTTTTCACAATGTACCACAACATGGCTTAGTTTAGTTTTTAGCCCTTTGAATTTGTAAGCTATGAGCTGTTTTTTTTCAGTACCTCAGGCTAATTTTAAGCTCCTAATGCTAAAGGAAGGAGCTCTGGTGGCTCAGAGGTTAAAAGGCTCAGCTGCTAACTGAAAGGTCAGCAGTTTGAACCCATCAGCCTATCTTCGGGAAGAAGATGTGGCAGTCTGCTTCTGTAAAGATTACAGCCTTGGATAATCTGTGGGTCAGTTCTACTATGTCCTGCAGGGTTGCTATGAGTTGAAATCGACTCACCAACAATGGGTTTGGTTTTTGGAATGCTAGAGGAGGGATCCCTGGTGGTGCAGTGGTTAAGTTCTTGGCTACTAACCAACAGGTCGGCAGTTCTAACCCACCAGGTGCTCCACGGGAGAAAGATGTGTCAGTCTACTTCTGTAAGGGACAGTTCTACTCTGTCCTATGGGGTTGTTATGAGTAGGAATCGATTTGAAGGCATAGAACAACAATAGCAACAATGCTAGAGGAAAGGCAAGAAAGGAAATTATCACTTCTTATGTGGTTTGCTAATCCAGACATTTGAAACACAGCATTAGAGAATATTTGGTCATAATTTGGATCTTTGAAATTACTCTTATGTTTAATATCATTTTTTCCATATGGTTTTGAATCAGCTTCACTTCCAATGACTAGGGAGTAACCTTTGACCAAGAAGTGACTAGAAAATCTCTCTGTCCCTGAGTGTGTCTAAGCAATGCTGAGAGCCTATTAATCAGGGACACCACAGAAGGCCCTCCTTTTCTGACTTTGTTTAGTGTCTAGCTCCCTATCCATCTCCACAAAAAGAACATACATATGAGTTGAATTGTGTCCCCAAAAAATAGATGTTGAAGTCCTATGAAAGTGATCTTGTTTGGAAATAGGGCCTTTGCAGATGTAGTTAAGATGAGGTCATGCTTGAGCAGGACGGACCCTAATCCAATATGAGTGGTGTCCTTATAAGATGAGGAGAAGAAACATAGAGACAGACCCAAAAGGAAGATGGCCATGTGATGATGAAGGAAGAGATTAGAGTCATGCTGCCAAAAGCCAGGAGACAGTTGGGCTATCAGAAGCTGGAAGAGATAAGTAAGGATTTCCCCCTAGAGCCTTTAGAGAGAACATGACCCTACTAACACATTGAATTTGAACTTCTAGCCTCCAGAACTGTGAGAGAGTAAATTCCTATTGTTTTAAGCGAATAATAGTAACATACGTTTCACAAGCAGGGATCTTTGTTCATTGATCGTTATAGATTGAATTTTGTCTCCTAAGAAGATATGTGGAAGTACTAACCCTTGGTACCTGTGAATGTGACTTTGTTTGGAATCTGAGTGCTGTCCTTATAAAAGAGAAGAGACACAGATAGACAGAGGAAAAATAGCCCTGTGAAGATCCATTTACAAGCCAAGGAATGTCTGGGGCTACCAGAAGGTGGAAGAGACAAGAAAGGATCTTCTTCCAGAGATTTCAGAGGAAGCATGGCCTGGTCAACGTGTTGATTTGGACTGCTAACATCCAGAACTGTGACACAATAAATTTCTGTTCTTATAAACCTCCCAGTTCGTAGTATTTTGTTACAGCAGCCCTAGGAAACTAATACACTGATGTATTCCAAATACCTATAGTAGTTGCCCAATAAATTTGCTGAATAAATGAAAGAAGAGTTTTGTTTTGTTTTTTTAAACTCAGCCCTCAGTCATATTAAGCGAGTCTCTTTTATGTATAAAACACTCTTATGTACAGATGTTGTGGAGTATATGAAGATTCAAGACCTAGAGGAGATAAGATGTACACAGGTAAGAACCTATGTGGCAACATGCAATAAGTGGCATGGTTGTAGAGATGATTAGTGGTATTAACACAGAAGAAAGGCAAGTAGCTTCTGACTGGAGTAGGAAGGTTTGATATCCTGGAGGGATGTAAACTAGAACTTGGAAATGGACATAGTTTTGCCATTTGACAAGGGTAAAAAGAGATATTTTAGGGGCAGATAATGGCATAAACAAGGTCCCAGGGTGGCACAAGTGGCTTGCAAGCAGCTGCTAACTAAAGGTTGGCAGATTGGCAGTTCAAACCCACCCAGCAGTTCCAACCCACCCAGCAGTTCCATGGAAGAAAGGTCTGGCAATCTGCTTCTATAAGGACCACAGCCAAGAAAACCTGATGAAACAGTTCTACTCTGTAACACATGGGGTTACCATAAGTTGGAATCTACTCGACAGCAACAGGTTTGGTTTTTATTTTAAGGGCACAAAAAAATGGCCCAGAGACAGGAGGACTAGGGCAAGTTTGAAGAACTGCATGGAATCACAAATAACTAGGGCACAGGGTTTACGACAAATAAGGCTTTCAAGGAGAAAGCCTTATGGTTCCCAAGACTGGGGGAGGTCTCCTATGATACCACCCCCACTGTAACTGTAATTATAATTGTAAATAAGCCAATATCCCCCAGGAGACTATGAACTCCTTGGGCAAGGTCATGCTTTGGTGATCACTATGCTTGACAAACAGTAGGCACTCAATAGGTATTTGTTGAGGACAAATTCAATTGTGAAGGAAAGGACTAAAAATAAAGAATGGGTACAAAATGCTAGACATGTATCATTGAAGAAACCTTCCAAAAGGTAAGATTTTATGTTTCTTATCTCTCTGGGAATAAAACTGTACTTTTAGCATCTAATTGTATTATTCAAATCCTGAATACCTGGAAGTAAGGGATTCCCTTGCAGAGAAATCTACTTTGTTTTACGTTCAATAGAATAGAAAATAATTGATTTTAGTCAATTTTGTCAGAATTGCCATAATTAACTAGCAACTGAAATAAAGGTGCTTATAAAATGGTAAATAATTCATTTAAAAATTATGACAACAAGCTGAAAGAAGGAAAATTAGCCAGGTAAAAGTTTACTTAGTGTGGTTGGTTAGGATGATTGTGTTGGTGTTATCGAGGCCTTGAAGTTTGAAGTTAAAGATGGAAAGTACAAATAATTTTGATATTTTTCTTCCAAGTACACACATGCACGCAACTGCCTATATCCTCCCCCCTACACACACACACAACTCTGTGATGCCAAGTATCATGAGGTGAGATGAGAAAAGGGACAGAAGAAAGAGTTTAAAAAGAAGCTATTTGAGAGAGAGGATGTAAAGTATGTTTTAATTTTTACCCTCTCAGAAAGAGTGAAGTGAAAGTCAAGACTTTTAAGGAAAACAAACCAAAAACAAAAGCAAAACCAGCTTTGGCCCCCTTTTTCTTCACCCCACCCTAAATGTCTTACCCTGATGGTATAGGTCCTGCCTCCCACACGGTCCCGGGCTTCCAGAACAACCACATTCAAGCCAGACTGGTGGAGAAGTTTGGCTGCTGCCATACCTGGGGGAAAATACAATAAGGCATTAGAATCAAATACTTTACAGGCTCCACTCCTAGGTATATATCCTAGGGATTCACAGAAGTGACACGAACAGACATGTGCACACTCCTGTTCATTGCAGCACTATTCAAAATAGAAAAAAGATGGAAACAACCTACTATTGATATTTCCATTTTATGGCTAAGGAAACTGTGGCACAAAGAGATACCCAAGGTCACTTAAGAAGTAGGTGGCTAAGCCAATAAGTTTAGCTCCAGTGTCTGTGTTCATAACTATTATGCCATTATGCTTTCCACAGGGCCTCACATCTATCCTCTCCCTTGATCGCATCTACCAATTTTTTGCTACAGGGAGAAATTACATTCAAAGATATTTTTTACTTTATCTGGATCAACATGCTTTTAGAACTCACTTGTATCTTGTGCTTTGATAGGAATCCACACAACATAAAATATGAGCTCAAGGTAAAAGCCATAATGAAAAGCCAAGGCTTCAGACACCATTTATTGGCTTTCCTATAAGAGAAAATCCATTTTCAGAGAGGCTGATTTGACATTTCATTATTGGCATTAATCCACCTTCTGATCCCTGTTCCTGGGTACAGGGCCAGGGCTTCCAGCTCCTTTGGAGAGTGGCAGGGTAATGGCCCCAAAGGTCACAGCCCCCATACAGTGTACAAAACATTGTACAGCCCTAATTTAGCAATACAAGGCTTGGATTTTTAACTTGTGTCCTAATTTTACCTCCATAAGGGAAAAAAATTCTATTTAAATTTGAAATTACAGACAATTCAATGACATTTCTCTTATCAAGCATCAGTTCAACAAATGAAATAACATGCAGCCATAGTAACAGCTGTTATCAGTGAGCCCAGACACACTGCCTGAGCATGCCAAGGTTTAAACAAAAGGCTTTAGAATGAAATATAACATCACTTGTATACACTAGCATGTTATATTCCACAAAAGGTACTGTCTTTTAGTAAGTGAAGTTACCCATTCTTATCTGATGCTAAACATAAACAGCTATTAAAACAAACCAGGGTCTTATCAAACCACTGAATAGAGTCCCCTATGCCCACGTGCCTTAAAAAATCATGAAAAGAAAATTAAAAAAAAAATCTTTAAAGAGGGCAATATGCAAGCATTTTGTTGGAAATACCTCACAATATTTTCCACTACTGTTCATATGGGGATTGTCTTAGTTAACTACTACTGCTATAATAGAAATATCACAAGTGGATGGCTTTAACAAAGAGACATTTATTCTCTTACATTCTAGGAGACTAGAAGTCCAAATTCAGCGTGCCAGCTTCAGGTGAAGGCTTTCTCTCTCTGTCAGCTCTGGGGGAAGGTCCTTGTCATCAATCTTCCCCTGGTCCAGGAGCTTCTCAGCATAGGGACCCCGGGTCCAAAGGACACACTCCCCTCCTGGTTCTTCATTCTTGGTGGTATGAGGTCCCTCTCTTCTCTGCTGGATTCCCTCTTTTATGTCTCAAAAGGGATTGACTCAAGATACAACCTAATTCTGTAGATTGAGTCCTGCCTCCTTAACATAACTGCCTCTAATCCTGCCTCATTAACATCATAGAGGCTAGGATTTACAACACTTAGGATATATACATCAGATCACAAAATGGAGGACAACCATACAATACTAGGAATCATGACCTAGTCAAATTGACACACATTTTTGGGGGACACAATTCAGTCCATAGCAAGGGTATTCAAAATGTTTGATGGACATCAACTGACAAAAATTGATTTGAAAAGTAATTGGCTTTTCAATATCTGCACTTAGGGAAGATATCTTAGAGAAGTCATTGTAATTTGGAAGGAGAGAATTTTAGGGGGCCTAAGAAACTGCTTTTTTTTTTTTTTTAAGAAACTGAGGAAGGATCCCTGGTGGTGCAGTGATTAAAGCACTCAGCTACGAACCAAAAGGCTGGCAGTTAGAACCCACCAGTGGCTCCACGAGAGAAATATGTGGCAGTCTGCTCCTATAAAGATTATAGTCGTGGTCTGAGGGTTGGGGACCATGGTCTCAGGGGACATGTAGTTCAATTGGCATAACATAGTTTATAAAGAGAACGTTCTACATCTTACTTTGGTAAGCAGTGCCTGGGGTCTTTAAAGCTTGTGAGTGGCCATCTAACATACTCCACTGGTCATACGCCATCTGGAGCAAGGGAGATGAAGAAGACCAAAGACACAAGGGAAAGATTTGTCCAAAGGACTAATGGACCACAATTACCACGGCCTCCGCTAGACTGAGTCCAGCACAACTAAATGGTGCCCGGCTACCACCACTGACTGCTCTGACAGGGATCACAATAGAGGGTCTGAGACAGAGCTGGAGAAAAATGTAGAACAAAATTCAAACTCACAAAAGAGGACCAGACTTAACTGGTCTGACAGAGACTGGATAAACCCTGAAAGAATGGACCCCGGACACACCTGAAGTCACTCCTGAGGTTCACTCTTCAGTCAAAGATTATCGGGTCCATGAAACAAACAATAATACATGTAGATCAACCATGTATATGAGACTAAATGGGTACACCAGCCCAGGGGCAAAGATGAGAAGGCAGGAAGGGATAGGAAAGCTGGGCGAACGGAAATGGGGAACCCAACATAGAGAAGGGGAGAGTGTTGACATGTTGCAAGGCTGGCAACAAATGTCACAAAACTATATGTGTATTAATTGTTTCATGAGAAACTAATTTTCTCTGTAAACCTTCATCCAAAGCACAATTAAAAATATATATAAAAAATAGATTAAAAATTTTTTTGGATTAAGAATAAAAGATTACCACCTTGGAAACCCTATGGGACAGTTCTACTCTGTCCTATTGGGTCACTATGAGTTGGAATCGACTGATAGCAATGGGTTTGAAAGAAACTGAGGAGGTGGAATCTGAATAAGAGGTGATTAAGATTGTCCAGAAGAGGAAGCTCTCCAGGGATTTCTTAGTGATGAATGGTAAAGGGACTAATGGTTTGACTAATTAAAGAATAAGCAAATAATTAATGACAGAGAGCCTCTCTGGCTTACAAGAGGGTTGTTTCCTAAGAAACATTCCCAATCTATGTTGATTGGAACTCTCTACAATTTTGCCGTAGAAGCAAAAAGATGTGAGATGTTGCATTCTCTGGGAAGTCTAGAAATGTTAAAAAGTAATAATAATTAAAAAAAAAACAAACCAAACCCAGTGCCGTCGAGTCAATTCCGACTCATAGCGACCCTATAGAACAGAGTAGAACTGCCCCATAGAGTTTCCAAGGAGCGCCTGGCAGATTCCAACTGCTGGCCCTTTGGTTAGCAGCCGTAGCACTTAACCACTATGCCACCAGGGTAGTGTTTAAAAAACCTAATAGTGTTTAAAAAAAAAATCATGTAGTAGAAATACATTTGCTCTAAAAACAGTAGCCAATGTAATTGGCACTGCTTAAACACACAATAGTTTCCCGATAAAGTGCAAAAGCAGTTTAAAAATGAAAATATTCACAGTAATAGCACCCACCACCATTAAGCATTAAGAACTTACTTTGGTCTGTGTGAAGTGCTTTACATACAATAGCTCATTTGAACCTCACTGCAATGCTGAGGGGTATTATTATCCTCATTTTAACATGAGAAAAAAATGGAGGCTTGGAGAAAGTTCACTGACTTGCACAGGTTACACAATTAGTAAATGCCAAGGTCAGAGTCCAATCCAAAACTTGAACTCTTAGTCACCATCCTCGGAACAAAAAGGGGGAAAAAATTCAAAATAAGATTGACGTCTTACAACATTCTGCTCTATGTCTAAATATAAAAATCTTAAAACATCAATTTTTCTCTTACATAAATACCTAACTTTTGCAAACAATTTTGGAGCAAGTTTATAATCACTGTGTCCTTTTAAAAAAAAAAAAAGCTAATTAAACATGAATTTAATATGCAGGATCAATTATGTAATATTTCATAAACTGAATATCACTTGGCACTTTCAGAAACATCAGGTGTATACCCCTGACAGGCCTCCGGACAGGCCATCTCGTCTGCTTTTTGCCTCCAAATAGTGCAGGGTTGATAGTATTTTGTCTCAGGGAGTCTTCCTTGAATGAATAGTCATAGCTTGGCACACAAGACCACTGGCATACTAATGCTATAAAATCATAAAAATTTTGAATCTCTTCAAGAGCAGTTCATTTGAAAAAGGTTTCATCAAAGTGATGACTATCTTGATTATGATTAGATACCCATATTATTTTAACTACCTATAAATCAGTGGTGTGTAGCAATATTAGGATTCTGTGCTTCAATTTTGTGCCACAGAAAATGGTATAAGAGTTAGACGCTATAGGAGACTGAAAACAGTGGCAGTAACACAGAACGGAGCCTCTTCAAAGTGTCTTTAGGCAAGTGGAGGAGTTAGGATATGGAGAAAGGAAGGGAAAAATCACCATCTGCCTCACTCTTTCTTTTGTCAACGTCTCATGTCCTTCATATCAAAAATCTAATATTTAAAAATAACTTTTAAAATGTTTCAAAATGTAAAGTCAGTTGTTTTAGGACATTATGAAACATCTGTACTGAGATACTACATAAGAATTTTTTCCCAGTATCAAATTACCCAAAAAAAAAAAAAAATCATGTTAACCAAAACTGACAATGTAATTAACTATACCTCACAGCATCTCTAACCTTGTAAACCTGGTAAAAGAGGCATTCCCCCAGGAAGGATATAAAAGCCAAGGATATGCAAATATCCCTAATCACCCCTGTCACTTCTGAGGAAACAATGGTTTTATGAGGAAATTCTAGAAACAACCAAGCGTTTTTATGATCAAAGAACTGGGAATCTTTGATGTGTCTAAAAAGAATTTTTTTTTTTTTTAGTTATTTAATACAAATATGCACACAAAAAAGTCTGTGGTAGGAAGAAAAATGTTCACAATTTGAAATCAAATTCATTAAAGGGAAGTAGTATCTGTGGGAGAGAATGCCTCGGCGGTTCAGTGGTAGAATTCTCGATTTCTGAGTGGAAGATTCTGGTTCAAACGAAGCTACGAAAACCTGTGTTCTGTGATGCTGAATCACAGTTTTCAACGGCGCTTCCAGACTAAGAGATCGGCTGCTAACCAAAAGGTCGGCAGTTCAAATCCACCAGCCACTCCTTGGAAAACCTATGGGGCAGTTCTACTCTGTCCTATAGGGTCACGATGAGTCGGAATCGACTCGATGGCAACGGCTTTGACCTTTTTTTTTTTTTGGTTTTCCAGACTAAGATAGACAAGTAAGAAAGGCTTGGTGATTTACTTCCAAAAAGCGGGCAATGAAAACCCTGTGGATCACAACGGCCCAATCCACAACTGATCATGGAGATGGCACAGGACTAGGCAGCATTTTGTTCCATTGTGCATGGGATTGCTAGGACTTAGGGGCCGACTTGATGGCAGCAAACAAGAATTTTTAGGCAGAATTCAGATGTTAACTGTTGAACTTTTCAACACGGAGTTAAACAGGAAACTCTGAACACATAAAGCCATCACTAAAAACAGTTAATGTTATTGAGCACTGACTGTGTGCCAGCTTCTATTCTAAGTGTTTTATACACATGATTCATTTATTCTCCCAGCGCCTCTATGTAGTGAACAGATGTAGAAAGTGAAACATAGGGAGGCCAAGCAACATACTGAACATGACACAGCTAGCAAGTGGCCAAGCCAATATTCAAATCAGGCAATTGGACTTCAGATATGTCCCACAGCCTTCATTATACTAAAAGGTGAAACACTGAAAACATCCCACTGGATATCACAGCCAATACAAGGATGTTTGCCAGCAGGGACACTGCCAGCACATTCAGTGCCTTTGTGTAAATTACAAGAAAACGCATCCTCCTGGCAGATAAATTCAAAAAGAGGTCCTTCCTTGGATGAAATGAAGCCCACATCATGCAAAGCTTGGCTAGCAGAGTGTGGGCTGGGTTGAATCCTCCCCTTTCACTGCATCAGTTTGGGTACCCTTATGCAGGGCACCACTTGAACGGCTTTATGCTGTGGCCTTGAAACTCAGAAAACATTTCCTGAATGATCAAAATGTAACGATCTTCTCTGGAACTCCAACCCTGCCTTTGTCTCCTCAATGCTAGTTCACAGTTGGCACTTAAAAATTTGTTGAATGGATTTATTTAATGTCCTTCAACAAAGATGACATGGAATTTAGCTAATAAATAAATGGCTGCCGTGTGTGTCTATATAAACATAGCATATTTAATACGTTACAGGAAACTAAAATATTTACGCATACTAAAACTGATTTCCTCTGTCCCCACTAAAAATGTTAAAGGATACTCTTGACTTTTTCAAAGAGAAAGGGTTGGAAAGAAAGACAGCACTGCACAAGTTTCCAACAATCACACCCATTCAACCCTCAACAATAACCCTGTGAAGCTGGCATTGCTATTCCCATTTTTCAGATAGGAAATGGGGGCTCAGGGAGATTAAAGGGCTTGCTCAGAGTTATATAGCCAACAATGGTAAAACTAGGTCTGAATCCCACATTACATTTCTGCCGCATTACTTCCTATCTAATACAAAGGCCTGTGTTGTCAAAACAAAATTCTCAGAGCATGGAGAGTTTTAAAATCAGATGTTTATTTCCTTATTAATTTTCTCAGAAAGACTATCTTGATGAAAATCACCTGGAGCTCGTCAGTGTTCAAAGCCCTGAGACCACATCATTACAGGGAGATCTGAAGACATCTGGAGCAATGCAGTGCCCTCTAGGGTTGCTCTTCTGAACTACACATTAAGAGTTGCTTTGGCCAAACACATCCTCCTTCAATTCCAACTGACTCTTCTTCCCTTAGAAGCCACCAATCACAACTTTTTGGGAAATCCTAACTCCATCTGACATAAACCAAACATACCAGTATGTATCGTTATTTTGATCACTGAGAAACAAAATCAAGAAGTTATTCACATCTTGCCTAAAAAATGAAAAAGATAGACTCCAAACCTTCTTGTAAGCACCATAACCCTTGCACTGTTTTCTCTAATACCATTAAAATATATAAAACAAAAACAAATGGCAATAGATTGTAAACTAAAGGAGACCTTTACTGAAGCCTCAGGCTGTGGGATGATTTATGCTCTTGAAAGTGATTAAAAAAAAAAAAAAACAGCAAGCTTTCACAAGTTGCCATAGAAACCTTTATCTAGATGCTGCTGCTTCAAGAGATTGCCTTCCAAGAATGAGATTGCCTTCCAAGGTCTTTCAGAATATGCCTAAAACCATAAAAATTGTTTCTTCATCATGCTTTATATGCAAATGATTGCACTTCCCTGAAATGTCAGCCATCATAATGAGTCTTGTTCATTTCCAAGCTTTTTTCTTCTTACCCTTTGTTGTTTGAAAGGAGTCGAATATCTTTTGTGTATTGTAATCATACTAGACAAAATGTGTTTTCTCTTTACCTCAACAAGGTCTCCTATGGGGGGGGGGAAAAGGAAGCAAAGCCAGAAATTATAGACTTGTCTTTCTCAAGTCTGCATGTTTTATTATTTGTTTTAAAAACTGCTTTATAAATAAAACTAAACCTTTAATTCACTTGCCTTGAATCTATTTGGGAGTTAGAGGGCATATGTATGAATAAACACACACTCTTCTAAAAATACCATTTTTAAAAATATACAGGAGAATTATATGATGTCATGATAGTTTTCTTGACTGTGATCTGAGGATGAAATATCTCACCATCATTATAGTAGCCCTCCTATGGATTCGTTGTTGTTGTTGTGGTTAGTTGCCAATGAGCCAGCTCTGACTCATGGCAACCTTATGTATAGCAGAGCAAAACATTGCCTGGTCCTGTGCCATCTACATGATTTTGGTATGTTTGAGTGTATTGTGGTGGCTATTGTGTCAACTCATCTCATTGAGGATGTCCCTTGTTTTTGCTAGCTCTCTACCAGACATGATGTCCTTTTATGATATATATAATAAAAAAGATAGAGGCTACAGATGCTGATACTTCTTAGACATAACCAATCACCTTATGGGATTAGTTTTCTTGGTTTGAAGACTTAGGGTCACAGTTTCATGGAACAATTTGGTTAATTGGCATAATATAGCTCATAAAGTTTATGTTTTACATCCTAGTTTGAAAAGTAGCATCTGGGGTCTTAGAAGCTTGTAAATGGCTATCTAAGATACAACTATTGATCTTTACTTGTCTGGAGCAAAGAGAAAGAAGGAAACCCAAGAATCAGAGAAGGAACTGGTCTACAGTACTACTTTTCTCCATGAACCATGACCTCTTCTGCCTTGAGACCAGAGGAACTAGATGGTGCCTGACTACCACTGTTGAACATCCTGATCAGGGTCACAGCACATGAACCCTGATAGAGAGAGAGAAAAATGTGGACTGGAACTTTAAATTCTCAAAGAATCCAGACTTACTGGACCCATTGAGACTGAAGGAATCCCCAAGGCTACTTCCAGGAGATACTCTTTAAACCTTGAACAGAAACTATCCTCTGAAGCCACCTTTTAACTAAATAGCAGGTTAACTCAAAAGTAAAGAATGTCACACTTGAGTACTGCACTCTTTTAAAAAAATATCCATATGAGACCAAATGGTTAACAGGTATTCTTAAGCATGGATGAGAAGGTTGGGGGGCAGTGAGGTGAAGTTAATGGGAATGGAGCAACTAGAATGGAAATTGTGAGAATGTTGATACAATGTGAAGAATGTAACCAATGTCACTGAACAATATATGCAGAAATTGTTGAATTGGAACCTGTTCTGCTGCGTGTACTTTCACTAAAAATACAATAAAAGATTTTTTTTAAGAATAAAAAAATAATAATGGGCCAAGCAGATTATTTTTGTTTGTGTATGTGTGTGTTTGCTTGTTTGTTTTTTAATCTAACCTGAAAAACTCATGCTAAGACTGTATAGTCCCACACTAAGGGTGTTTAGGACTAGACCCACATAGAAGGCATAGACTCATACTCACTGTCTAGCATGTTAGTGTGTGTATGTGTGTGTTGAAACTGTAAACAGCATACATGACCAGGAGTATTACCTAGGGGTGGGGATGGAATCGAGGCAGTGATACACATGCTACTACTGTTTCTGCAACTCTCACTGGGGACTGGGTGCCATGCTTTCTGCTAAAATAAGGGGACAGCGCAGAGTAACTACAATAAATAAGTAACTATAGTTGGAGAAAAAAACACAGATTCTTGTGAAGTCAGAACACAATTAGAATTCTCATACCTGCCCCTTTTTTTTTTCAATTGACTCAAATAGAACAGATCTTGTATTCAGAATGATAGACAGGCAAACAGAGAGCCAGGAAGAAGAGGAAAAGGTATGGTGGTCCCAGAAAACACTAGTAAGTGTCCTGTAAGGAAGTGTGTGCTGAGCACACCTGCTAAGGAGTACTGACTTGAGGGGATAAGGAAAATGGTATGTTCTCTTGTAAGCTGGTTTCACATGTGGATGGCCTCTACCCAACTGCCTTTCAGCTGACTCTCCCTGATTTTTCACTCATGCCTAAGATTGGCATCTCTGGCAGTAGCCAAAGAATATTCTCCATCACCAGCGAGAGTCAGCAAGCCCACTCAGGGTTGAGGAATATGCTCTCAAAAAAAGAAAAAAGATTCTACATGATATTTTGAGAAGTGTTCAACCATTTCACTTCTGGTAACAGAACCTTAAATCCTAGTGTTTAAAAAATTCAATTATAGCAGTTTTTATATCATGCTTTATCTACTTCCTCTTTCTTTTCTTTTGTTTATTCCATTTTACTAAAATTTTAGTGATGATGCATTTTTCTTCCTTTTAAATAGAAAGCAGTGGAAAGTCCATGCCTTCTCCACCACTTCCACCAGCATCCCCCATCTACAACATCAAGTAGAAAGCCCCCTCTAGTACCTCAAAACAGATTGCCCATTCCATGACCATCCTGACATAAAATTAGAACTCAGGGAAAGGCTGATGAACCAAAAGCTCTTTATTGTAATGATGCAGTACACTTTCCCCTGGCCTCCACCTTCCTGACAAAGGAAAGGCACTTGCTGATCTTGCTGCAAAGAATTTTCTCCCACATTTCTGGCAAACTACTTCCACCCCACACCTTCCAAGTGCTAGACTGGAAGTTACATTACCTGGGCTTGTTGCTCTGAGTTACAGATCTTGAGGTTCAGGCAAGACATCGTCTTCCCTTTTTGTTCCAAGCCAGGGTTTGAAAACTCAAAAGCACTGGGTAGCTGGGGAGGGTAGGTGTATTCATTTTCTAGTTTCCTTTTGTTTCTGCCATAACAAAGTACCACAAACTGGGTGGCTTACAACAACAGAAATGTATTCTTTCACAGCTCTGAGGCTAGAAGTCTGAAATCAAGGTATTGGCAGAGCCACGTTCTGAAGGTTCTAAGGGAAGATCCTCCCTTGCCTCTTCCAAGCTTCTGAAGGTTGCCAGCAACCCTTGGTGTTCCTTCACTTTTAGATGCATCACTACAATCTCTGCTCCATCTTCACATGCCGGTCTTCCCTCTGTGTCTCTTCTCTTTTATAAGAACACCACAAGTATTAAGTCCCACCCTATTCCAGTATGGCCTCATGTTAACTGATAGCATTTTCAAAGGCTCTATTTCTAAGCAAGGTCACATTCATAGGCACCAGGGATTAGGACTTCAACATATACTTTTAAGGAGGTCACAGTTCCACCCATAACAGTAGGTAAAGTGTAAAGCTGGCAGGTGTAAAACAATAGCCAGGGGCAAGGGCTATGGAGAGCTGAAGAGTGCCTGCCCTGGAAAAGAACGCTCAAAATCAAATTTTAAAACACTAGAGAGCCATCTCCAAATTGAAAGAGATTTGGCCCATGGGTACAGTTTAGAACCTCTGCTCTAAACTAGTGTCTTGGCCTCATCTCATCAGTGGGGAAGTGGTGTCAGCAGAGGGTGCCATTTTCCTGGGTCCTCACTGATCAAGTCAGCTTCCTATATGGCTCCAAAGAGGGCAGTTCTTCCTGTTCCAAAGTAGGGATCTTCATCAAACCACTAAGGAAATCCCTAGTTTTCAGCATATTTACAAATTAGAGATAATTGGCAAACCTTACACCAATGAATAATCAGATCCTACCCATTTTCCTAGGGTTTTTTATGTTTTGTTTTGCCTTATTACTTGGGCCCAGTCATCTGCTCAGGAGCTCAAGCCTAAAACCAGGGCTTCATCTTCGAGTCTTCCTGGTTTCTCATTCCATCTAACCCATAAAACTCTAAAAGGTCTAGCATGACGTGACCCCTGCCAAATTCTCTAGCCTCTTATCCTTCCAACCTGACCCTGCACTCTACACTGAATTCCTATGTTTTTCTTTCCATACCCCACACTGTTCAGTGTTTCCAGGCCTTTGTTCTGCTAGGAAATTTTCACCTAATTCCAACTCATCTTCCAAAACACAGCTCAAGTATCAACTCCTCCAGGCAATTTGCTCTAACCAGCCTCCAGATTGTGTCAGGAGCCTCAGCTAGGAGTTTCCAGTGCAACCAATGAACATTTCACCCCTGACTAGATCAACCACAATAAGAATGAAAAGACCATGGCAGGCCAGGAGAAGGCTGGCTGGGGCAGAGTTTTCATTTAAGTCCATAAGACTCTTTTGGGAGCTCCACAATTTTAAATTTCTCACTGAAATTATTTTTGGAAAGAGGTTCTTCCTGTTATTTCATACCAACAGATTGGAGATAGGTTGAAACCTCCCCAAGTTTGGCCAAAATCCATCTTGAGGTTTGATAAAAGACTTGACAGAAAGCCCAAAAAGCTGTCAATGTTTGTGAAGACAAAGCCCTAAATGTAACTCTGATTAAATTACTCATAGGTTTATTAAGTTCAACGCTGTTTAGAGAAGATTATACTTTCAAAATAAAATAAATAAATAAAAGGGTCATTCTGGATTTCATTGAGAGGCCCTGGACTCAGTTGTCAGGGTCAGTATCAGATGAGGCCTTGGCACCCAAAAACTAACACCACTGCACAGATTTAGAGAAACACAAAACCTTTATTGCTGTCTGGGCAAATTATTTCAAGGTTGTCTGTAGCTAGGATTCTTTTTCCCTATTCACTTTAGGACATCTGCTCAGTCACCCCAAATCAAAAACAATCCCAGGCCCTTTTAGCCAGAAAAAAATTTTTTTTTTTTTATTCTGGGTGATGGGCCCCAACCTTTGCTAATCCAATTGCCTTAATTAGTTCTTTATGTCAAATTGGCTTTGTATGACTGCAAAAAGAAAATTTAATATCTTTATTCAAAATTAGACCTCTCTCGTATATTGGAACCCTGGTGGCATAGTGGTTAAGAGCTCAGCTGCTAACCAAAAGGTCAGCAGTTCAAATTCACCAGTCCCTCTTTGGAAACCCTATAGGGCTGTTCTACTCTGTCCTGTAGGGGCGCTGTGAGTCAGAATGGACTCGATGGCAACAGGGTTTTTTTTCCCCCATATTCCAGGTCTGTCATTATTAGCTAGGTGATCAAAGTTATTTCACTTGTTAAGTCTCAATTTCCTGATCTCTAAGAAAGTGAAAATATTTACCCCTACCTTTTTTTTTTTTTCATGGAGTAGTTGTGAAAAGAAAATAGGCAACATATATGAGGTACTCTACTCAGCATAGTGCCTGTTGCATGCTAAACACTCAACAAATATCTGTTCAATGAATGAATGAGTCCAACATCTTAGAAAGTATTTAGCTTTCTCTGTAACATCATCCTCGTTCATTTTTCATAAATTACTTATCACTACCAGTACTTTGCATGTAGGTAGGTACGTAGGTAGGTAGGTAGGTATTTACATGGTTCATTGTTTATTTATTGTGTAACCCTTCCCACTAGAATGTAATCTCTGTGAGGCCAGAGGTCTTGCCTGATGTATTTCCTGCTCTATCTCCAGCATCCGGGAGAAGGCTTGGCATATAGACATGCTCTATAAATACTTGTTGCTGGCATGAAAGAAATCAGACAAGTCAATAGTTCAGCTTGGAAGGATGAAGAGGGGAACCCCATGTGTGGCAGAATAGAACTGTGCTCCACAGAGTTTTCAATGGCTGATTTTTTGGAAGTAGATCACCAGGCTTTATTCTGTGGCACCTCTGGGAGGACAAACTTCCACCTCTTGGCTAGCAGCCAAGTGTGTTAACTATCTGTACTACCCAGGGATACCAGAATCATCTTGGGCTATTGATCATACGATAGCAATTCACATACGGAAAGTGATCATGAGGCTCACACATGAATACACCGGAAGAGCATAATGGCTCTTGAAGGCAAATCACGTAAATAGCTTAGCTAAAACGTTTCCAGTAATAGTTACCTATCAGTTCAGAAACATAAGCATAATAAACACAGGCTTATTTAAAAAGAAAAATGGATTCCACCCCATATTCTAACCCCAAGTCAAGAGAAAATGAAATAAAAATAATCACCCCAGGAACTGAAAGTGAATAACTGACACAAGAAAAAATGTTCAACTTTACTAGTCATTAAAAGTGAAAAACAACCATTTTTATGTCTCAATTTGAGAAAGATTTTTAAAAACATGATATTAAATGCTGCCAATGGTAAGACGGAAAAGAGCTGGCTAGAACAGAATCAGTAAAACACTTAGGAAAAACAACTTGGCAATATCACTCAAAAATTTTAAAGTGTCCCCATCTTTAAACCAGAAACTATTAGTTTATACACCAATTCCAAGGAAATAATACCAAATATGGAAAATAATAAGTATTCCTAAAGATCTTTATGGCAGTATCATTTGCAATAACACACACACATATACACGCAGCCAAAACAAACAAACGCACAAAAAAGGCTGGAAAAAAATATATCCAAATGTTAAGAGTGGTTGTCTTTGGATGGTAGAACTTAAAAATGAGCTTATCAAAATAATTCATCTAGGATTAGTTGCAAAACCTATTTAATTGTGATACCATGTGAGCAATTTTATTTACTGGACCATTTCCAGGATTCTGTATATAAATGATTCACTTCTTCTTATAAATTTATGCTTTATAGAGAACTAAAATTATACACTTAGAGTCACATAACTACAACACTTCTTTATAAATCACACAGCCTATCTTCATTGCTATTACCACAAACCCTCCCTATTTCTGAAAAAAAAATGTATGCAAGTAAATTGATAGTGGTTCATTTCCAAAGGTCAACTGTATATCAAATTAAATAAAAATAAACTCAAGGCTAGGATGTTGTTTCCCTTAATTGCTTTTTCTTTGAACACCACCAATACATTTTTATTAAATTACACTTTAAATTTTGGAATTTAATAACGTTGTTTCTATTGTGCTTTCTCAACTGATGAATACAATGTAATTATTGCTCACCAATTGAAGGATTGAACTTGGCACCACTATCTCTAACTCCAGGTTTACTGGCCAACTAAAATGCCCCAATATTCATATGAAAACTATGGCTAAGGAAATACTTAAACTAGAAAAAAAAAATTTTTTTTTGAAATACTTAGTACATGTTAAATATAATACTTAAATATACATATAAATCCACCACCCAGCTATCAGTTTGTCATACTGTGGTGGCTTGCGAGTTGCTGTTATGCTGGAAGCTATGCCACCGGTATTACAAATACCAGAGGGTCACTCATGGTAGACAGGTTTCAGCAAAGCTTCCACACTAAGACAATATAGGAAGAAAGACCTAGCGATCTACTTCTGAAAATCAGCCAAACAAAGTCCTATGAATAACAACAGAATATTGTCCTAGATAGTGCTAAGAGATGAGCCTCTAGGCTGGAAAAAAAAAAAAAAACCCAAACCCATTTGCCGTCAAGTCTAATTTTGATTTATAGTGACCCTAATTTTTTTTTTTATGGGACAGAGTAGAACTGCCCCATAGGGTTTCCAAGGCTGTAAATCTTTACAGGAACAGACTGCCACGTCTTTCTCCCACAGAGCAGCTGGTGAGTTCAAACTGCTGACCTTTTGGTTAACAGCCCAACGCTTAACCACTGCGTCACCAGGGCTCTTCCTGGGTTGGAAGGCATTCAAAATACACAGTGGCTGCAACCCTTGAGCATACCAACAATCATGAAGATGGTGCAGGACCAGCCAATATTTCATTCTGTTGTGTATGGGGTCATCATGAGTCAGAGCTGACTTGATGGCCACCAACAAGAACAACATATATAACATATACATAAATATATTCATATAAACATATACATATATTTATATACACACACACTTAAATATACATGAAAGTATTTTTAATTAGGGCTCTCATGTGAATATTGGGGCATTTTGTTTATTTTGTAAACATATAAGTATATATACACATTATATATATATACATGTTATCTATCTACATATATGTAAAATATTGCTTACCACATGTCTGTTGTTTAGGAAAATCTTTTTTTTATTAATTAATATACTTTCATTTTATTGGTCTCATGAGTGTCATTTATAAATGGCAAACTAAAATGGGTCTGACTTTCCTCTTGGTATACATTTCATTCCTGGGAGAGTACCTTGTTTCACACCATCTCCCAGGAACACCTATAATCAACACATAATCCAGCAAGTAATGACCTCCAACAATAGATGGATAAGTAGCACATTGATACATGGGTTTATCCCTGTAAACATAAGATCTTATTTGGACTTTGGGCTTAACTACATAGAGGAGGTTTGATTATTAGCTCAACACTCAAGATGGCCCTGAGTCAGCTTTTATAAGATGGGAGTGTTGTCATTTGATATGGTATACACAGATGCCTCCTAATCATTTCCTCTATTTAGCCTTTGGAAGGCTGAGTAAGGTCAGAAACTGGGGCAGTTTCAGAGCAGCAACTTGCCTGAAGAAGCTTAGCAGGTTAAGAATTTTGCCCAAATGGTATCTTCTAGTCCCAACCATCTGGAAAAAGTTTATGGGAGGGGCAGGCAACCCAGTAGGCCAGGCACCTCTACTCATGTGCTTTTACTATAACTAAAGGCCCCTGCTGTCTCCATCCAACCTCCTCGACTAATATAGTCAGCTTCTCTTCTTTCCAGAAGGCAACACATAATAATGACTTTCAAGGTGTACCAATACTGTGTGACATCCAGTAAATCATTACAGATTATATTTTAAAATCTTAAAAAGGCAGTCCTCCAAAGTTTGAACATAAAGTTACCATAAAAGAGGACCCAGAAATTCCACTCCTAGGTATATATCCAAGAGAAATGATAACTTAAATCCACAGAAAAATGTGTACACAAATGTTCATGATAGCATTATTCATAATAGCCAAAAATTAGAAACTGCCCAAATGTCCATCAATAGATGAATGGATAAATAGACTGATATAGCCATACAATGATATATTACTTAGCAATAAAAAGGAATGAAGTCCTGATATATGCTAGAACATGGGTAAACCTTGAAACCATTATGCTAAGAGATAGAAGCCAGTCAAAAAAGACCACATTCTGTATGATTTCATTTTGATGAAATGCCCAGAATAGGCAAATATACAGAGTTAGAAAGTAGATGAATTACAAAAAAAAAAAAATTTTTTTTTTTTTAGAGGCTGGGTGGGTGGTAGTGTTGGAGAATGGAAAGCAACTACTAATGGCTGTTGGAGGAAAAAGTTCTAAAATTATATTGGGGTGATGATTGCACAACCCTGCCAATATACTAAAAAACATTGAATTGTATACTTAAAATAAGTGAAATATATATGAATTATATTCAGTAAAGCTGTTATTAAAGATATTAAGAAGGTGAAATTTTAGAACGCAATACAACTTATCATTGTTATTACTACTACCATTAAAGGTTATGTGGAGGTTTTAACGGAAGATGTTGTAGCTGGTGTTGTCAATGCCCTACCCATATTCCCTACTCACTCACTTCTTCATGCAACCATTGCTTACTTGAGCACCTGTAACAGCACCACTCAGACCATGAAATCTCTCAGCTCCCTCACACCTCAGTGGGGCTAACTCTAGGGGAGTATCCTACACCCATTGTCCCAGTTCCCCAGAAGGATTCAGTGAAAACAGGCTTGAAAATGCACCCTTTATTGACTTCCTTGCTTTTCTTGCCTCTCTTCCCCACTCTCATATTAGTGTTTCCTGGGGTCACCTCGGAAACCCTGGTGGCGTAGTGGTTAAGAGCTATGGCTGCTAACCAAAAGGTCAGCAGTTCAAATCCATCGGGTGCTCCTTGGAAACTCTATGGGGCAGTTCTACTTTGTCCTGTAGGGTCACTATGAGTCAGAATCAACTCGACGGCAGTGGGTTTTTTGGTTTGGGTTCACCTCTCAAACAATTTATTGTTCTTGTTAGTTGCTGTCGAGTCACCTCTGACTCATGACGACCCCATGTACAATGGAAAGAAACACCACCCAGTCCTGTGCCACCTTCACGATCGTTGATACATCTGAGTTCATTATGTGGATATTGTGTCAATCCATCTCATTAAGGGATTCCCTCATTTTCATTAGCCCTGCATTTTGCCTCAAATCCATGTGTCAGAGCCTGCTTCTAGGCGAACCCAATCCAAGATGCTTGGTACTCTCTCTTCATGCTCAACTAATATTTGTATCTTGTCCCACTAGTAAGGTCTCAAATGATAGTTGGCCACGTAATTAAAATAAAATTTCTGTGGTTAAATATTTATTCGATACAAAGAGATAGATTTAGAATTAGATTTGTTGACTCGTGTTGAGCTTACCTAAATCACTCTTATTGCTACAGACATCTTTTGAAGGACCGAATTTACAGACCAGGCTCCAAGGGAAAGAGAGTATCCTTGGGATAGGGGTCTCTAGAGCCCTGGGGGCTCAGACGAGGGGATTCTGAGACCTAAGCCCTACAGTTGTAAAAGGAGCAGCTCCTAGTGCCAGGTCATGAAGCAACAACTGTAGTATCTCTAGCCCATGGAAGCAGCATCAGAGGCTTCAGGGAGCCATGCAGGTAGATGAGGGCTGGCAGACACCAGCAAGTCCTCTGGGGTTTAGTTTGAATGATGGCCCTACTCAGAGGGACAGAAAAGTGTATGCCATGGAAGACATGCCATAAAAGTACTGAAAACCTGAAATCAGGAAACTTTGGTGGAATTTCCACATATTACAGTGAAGCCTGTGACAGCCGGAACTCGACAAGACCACCTTGTTTTTCTGGGTCTCACAATTTCTCCACCTTTAACAGAGTGTAGTTTTACCACTTTTAGTGGAAAATATTTGCATTTTCCTTCTCTGACAGGTTTCTGCCTTACACAGGTTCTGGCTTTCACAGGTTTTGCTGTACTTTTTTTTTTTTTTTTGCCAAAAAGTTAGGTGAGAGTGTTGTTTTTGTTAGCTGCCATCAAGTCAACAACCCCTGACTTGCGGCAACCTCATGCACAATGGAATGAAATGTTGCCCGTCCTGTGCCAGCCACATGATCAGTTACAGATCACACCATTGTGATCTGTAGGATTTTCATTGGCTAATTGTTAGAAGCAGATCGCTGGGCCTTTCCTCCTGGTCTGACTGGTCTGAAAGCTCCACTGAAACCTGTCTGGCATCATAGCATCACACAAGCCTCCACTGATAGACGAGTCATAGCTGTGCGTGAGGTACATTGGACAGGAACCGAACCTAGGTCTCCCACATGGAAGGTGAGAATAGTTAAGTCTTTTCTGAGAACAATGAGCTGTATGCATTAGTGAAAAACCACCAATCAACCAACCAACGAAAGCCTCATAGTAAACAAAACAGTGCGTAACCATCTTAACTTAGGCGCTATATTTTCCAATGTGTGTCATCTTCCTAATTTATTTTTTAAATGACTTCTCTGATCTGAAACTCTTGGAACAAAACGTGTTTCAGACTTTAGAATTTTTCATATTTTAGAGAAACAATATAGCACATATGTATATATTATGTAACACCCCTAGTGAGAAGAGGGACAACCATCCTGTGATCACCTGCATTATTCTCTCTGCAGTAAAACACATGAGTCACAGCCTAGACACATCTGTTCTGGCTGGGTTTTGTTGCCAACTGAGCCTGCTGAAAACTCCAGAAAATGCTTTCAATTTTTCCAAGCTTTGGGGGTTTGGGGAAAGCAGATAAGTACTGTGACCTGTATTACAGGGAATTAGAGCAATAGCTGCAATCAATTAACTGATGAGAATGTGGATGTAGAAAACGGGAAAAGAAGACTCTAGGGAAATAAGGACATTCCCTTCAATATAAATATAATTTTCCTACCCAACAAGGTTGTTTCAAAACAACTGTGAATAAATGACACCCTTTAATCCAGCATAATAACTACATTAAAGTAAAACTCAGAAAACAATGCCAGCACAGAGGTGCTCAAGTCCAATTCAAAGCCCAAAGTCCTAAATTTATTCCTAAAAGAAAAATTCAATCCATCAATCAGTATTTATTGTGAACCTACTATGGGTCAGGCAAGGCCCCAGGTGGTGAATAAGACAGACACAGGCTCTGCCCTCTTGGAGCTTACAACTGGGAGAGCAGAAAATGAAGAAGAAATTCAAGGTATACAACAAGTTGCTATGAGATGGCAGAACTGGGGAGTGCATCGTAGTTTGCATAGGGTTATCAGACAAGCAGACTCTAAAAAGTATTATGAAACTATATTCTGAAGGATGGGTGTCTGAGTCATCTAGTGCTGCTGTAACAAAAATACCACAAGGCTTTAACAAAGAGAAATTCTTTCAGGGCATCAGCTCCAGGGGAAGGCTTTCTCTGTCACCTCTGGAGGAAGGTCCTTGTCATCAATATTCCCCTGGACTAGAAGCTTCTCCAAGCAGGAAATCCTGGTCCAAAGGAGTTCTGCTCCCAGTGTTGCCTTCTTGGTGGTGTGAGGTCCTCCTCCTCTCTGCTCACTTTTTTTTTTAATCGTGCTTTAAGTAAAAGTTGGAAACCCTGGTGGCATAGTGGTTAAGAACTACGGCTGCTAATCAAAAGGTCGGCAGTTCGAATCCACCAGGCGCTCCTTGGAAACTCTATGGGGCAGCTCTACTCTGTCCTATAGGGTCGCTATGAGTCAGAATTGACTCTATGGCAACGGGTTTGGTTTGGTTTTTTGAAGTAAAAGTTTACAAATCAAGTCAGTCTGTCATACAAAAATTTATACACACCTTGCTATGTACTCCTAGCTGCTCTCCCCCTAATGAGACAGCATATTCCTCCTCTTTACCCTGTATTACCCGGTCCATTCAACCAGCTCCTGTCCCCCTCTGCCTTCTCATCTCCCCTCCAGACAGGAGCTGCCCCATAGTCTCATGTGTCTACCTGAGCCAAGAAGCTCACTCCTCACCAGTTATCATTTTCTGTCTTACAGCCCAGTCCAATCCCTGTCTGAAGAGTTGGCTTCGGGAATGGTTCCTGTCTTGGGCTAACAAAGGGCTCAGGGACCATGACCTCTGGGGTCCCTCTAGTCTCAGTCAGACCATTAAATCTGGTCTTTTTATGAGAATTTGAGGTCTGCAACCCACTGCTCTCCTGCTCCGTCAGGGATTCTCTGTTGTGTTCCCTGTCAGGGCAGTCATTGGTGGTACCCAGGCAACATCTAGTTCTTCTGGTCTCAGGCTGATGTAGTCTCTGGTCTATGTGGCCCTTTCTGTCTCTTGGGCCCATCTTTACCTTATATATTTGGTGTTCTTCATTCTCCTTTGCTCCGGGTGAGTTGAGACCAGTTGATACATCTTAGATGGCCACTTGATAGCATTTAAGACCCCAGACGCCACTCACCAAAGTGGGATGCAGAATGTTTTCTTAATACATTTTGTCAATGACAAAAGGACAAGTACTGTATGAGACCCAAAATCCCACTGCTGTCAATTCCGACTCATAGTGACTTCATAGGATTTCCAAAGCTGTAAATCTCTACTGAAGCAGACTGACACATCTTTCTACCGTGGAGCCATTGGTGGTTTTGAATCACTGACCTTTCTGTTAGCAGTCAGTCACTTTAACCACTGCACCACCAGAGCTCCTTTGTACGAGGCCACTATTATAAAAACTCAAGACAAGGTTTACACACAGAAAGAAACACTCTTGGATGGTTCGGGGAGGGGTGGGGAGGGAAAATCACTAGCTAGATAGTAGATAAGTGATAACTTTGGTAAAGGGAAGGACAGTACACATTATAGGGGAGGTCAGCACAATGTCACAAAGGCAAGGCCATAGAACCTTCCTAGGCACATCCAAACACCTTGAGGGACCAAGTTACTGGGATGAGGGCTGGGGACCATGGTCTTGGGGGTACATCTAGGTCAACTGGCATAACATAGTTCATAAAGAAAATGTTCTACATTCAACTTTGGTGAGTAGCATCTGGGGTATTAAAAGCTTGTGAGCAGGAGAGGCGGGGCCAAGATGGCGGACTAGGTGGACGCTACTGCGAATCTCTCTCGCAACAAAGACTCGGAAAAACAAGTGAATCGATCACATACATAACAATCTACGAACTCTGAACAACAAGCACAGACTTAGAGACGGAAAATGAACAAATACAGGCAGACAGCGACCGTTTTCAGAACTGGGAGCCAGCGTACCAGGCAGGTGACCTTCGGAGCCTGATCTGGGGCAGAGCCCAGGGGGGCAGACGGCACAGACAAGGGGCCCAGCCCTACCCCCCTGAACACATCCCGGGAGAGAGTCTAGCTGGTTGGCGCGGGTGCGGGCGGCGTAGCGGCGCAGCCAGAGGGAGAAGCACCCGGGAGGCAGTGACTGATCTGGGAGCGGGGAGAGCAGCGTCCCAGCCGGGGAGCCGTCCCGCCGGGAGTTTGGCGAGAAGCGGGCGGGGCGCGAACGGGGGGGGGTCAGCTATATTTCCCTAAAGCGACCCCAGGGCGGGGCCCACACGTTCGTGCGGAGGGACGCCCACCCGGTTCGCGCGTATCGCTCGACGCACCGGAGGGAGAAGTCCCCGGGAGGAAGTGATGGGTCTTGGAGCAGGGAGAGCGGAGTCCCAGCCGGGGAGCCGTCCCGCTGGGATCTTGGCAAAAGCAGGCAGGGCGTGAGCACGGGGTCCAATTATATTCTCCTGAATAGACCCTGGGGGCGGGCCCACCCGTTCGTGCGGGAGACGCCCACCCCGTTCTCGTGAGCGGTGCCGCGCACCGGAGGGAGAAGTCCCCGGGAGGAAGTGACCGGTCTCTGAGTGGGGAGAGTAGCGTCCCAACCGGGGAGCCGTCCCGCCCGGATTTTGGTGGATGGGGGCGGAGCGTGAACGCGGTGATCAGCTCTATATTCTGTGGTACCACACTCCTAGCTCTCTGATCCCTCCCCCACCCTCCCCAGGCGGCTCCATTAACATCCGAATACCTGGAGCCAGAGGGAGAATTCAGATAGGGATTTGACTGCATTTTTTTTAGCTGATTACCTGGAAAATCTAGTCTCCCAGTGATGGCTCGGAGACAGCAGTCCATATCAAACCACATAAAGAAACAAACCATGACAGCTTCTCCAACCCCCCAAACAAAAGAATCAAAATCTTTCCCAAATGAAGATACAATCCTGGAATTATCAGATACACAATATAAAAAACTAATTGACAGAATGCTTAAAGATATCACAAATGAAATTAGGATAAATGCAGAAAAAGCCAAGGAACACACTGATAAAACTGTTGAAGAACTCAAAAAGATTATTCAAGAACATAGTGGAAAAATTAATAAGTTGCAAGAATCCATAGAGAGACAACATGTAGAAATCCAAAAGATTAACAATAAAATTACAGAATTTGACAATGCAATAGAAAGTCAGAGGAGCAGACTTGACCAATTAGAATGTAGACTGGGACTTCTGGAGGACCAGGGAATCAACACCAACATGGCTAAAAAAATTCAGAAAAAAGAATTTAAAAAAATGAAGAAACCCTAAGAATCATGTGGGACTCTATCAAGAAGGATAACTTGCGAGTGATTGGAGTCCCAGAACAGGGAGGGGGGACAGAAAACACAGAGAAAATAGTTGAAGAACTCCTGACACAAAACTTCCCTGACATCATGAAAGACGAAAGGATATCTATCCAAGATGCTCATCGAACCCCATTTAAGATTGATCCAAAAAGAAAAACACCAAGACATATTATCATCAAACTTGCCAAAACCAAAGACAAACAGAAAATTTTAAAAGCAGCCAGGGAGAAAAGAAAGGTTTCCTTCAAGGCAGAATCAATAAGAATAAGTTCAGACTACTCAGCAGAAACCATGCAGGCAAGAAGGGAATGGGACGACGTATACAGAGCACTGAACGAGAAAAACTGCCAACCAAGGATCATATATCCAGCAAAACTCTCTCTGAAATATGAAGGAGAAATTAAGATATTTACAGATAAACACAAGTTTAGAGAATTTGCAAAAACTAAACCAAGACTGCAAGAAATGCTAAAGGAGATTGTTTGGCCTGATGACCAATAATATCAGGTACCAGCACAATACAAGGTCACAAAACAGAACGCCCTGATATCAACGCAACTCAAATAGGGAAAGCACAAAAACAAACAAATTAAGACTAATTCTAAAAAATAAATAAATAAACAAAATAATATACATAACAGGAAATCATGGAAATCAATAGATAAACGATCACAATAATCAAAAAGAGGGACTAAATATAGGAGGCATTGAACTGCCAGAGGGAGAGTGATACAAGGCGATATAGAAGGATACAAGTTAGGTTTTTACTTAGAAAAATAGGGGTAAATAATAAGGTAACCACAAAAAGGAATATCAATTCCATAACTCAAGAAAAAAGCCAAGAAAAACGTAACGACTCAACAAACACAAAGTTAAAGATTATAAAAATGAGGATCTCACAAGCTACTAAGAAAAACGTCTCAGCACAAAAAAGCAGGTGGAAAAATGAAATGGTCAACAACACACATGAAACGGCATCAAAATGACAGCACTAAAAACTTATTTATCTATAATTACGCTGAATGTAAATGGACTACATGCACCAATAAAGAGACAGAGAGTCACGGACTAGATAAAGAAACACGATCCATCTATATGCTGCCTACAAGAGACACACCTTAGACTTAGAGACACAAACAAACTAAAACTCAAAGGATGGAAAAAAATATATCAAGCAAACAATAAGCAAAAAAGAAGAGGAGTAGCAATATTAATTTCTGACAAAATAGACTTTAGACTTAAATCCACCGCAAAGGATAAAGAAGGACACTATATAATGATAAAAGGGACAATTGATCAGGAAGACATAACCATATTAAATATTTATGCACCCAATGACAGGGCTGCGAGATACATAAATCAAATTTTAACAGAATTGAAAAGAGAGATAGACACCTCCACATTTATAGTAGGAGACTTCAACACACCACTTTCGGAGAAGGACAGGACATCCAGTAAGAAGCTCAACAGAGACACGGAAGACCTACTTACAACAATCAACCAACTTGACCTCATTGACTTATACAGAACTCTCCACCCAACTGCTGCAAAATATACTTTTTTTTCTAGAGCACATGGAACATTCTCTAGAATAGACCACATATTAGGTCATAAAACAAATCTTTGCAGAATCCAAAACATCGAAATATTACAAAGCATCTTCTCAGACCACAAGGCAACGAAGCTAGAAATCAATAACAGAAAAACTAGGGAAAAGAAATCAAATACTTGGAAAATGAACAATACCCTCCTGAAAAAAGACTGGGTTATAGAAGACATCAAGGAGGGAATAAGGAAATTCATGGAAAGCAACGAGAATGAAAATACTTCCTATCAAAACCTCTGGGACACACCAAAGCAGTGCTCAGAGGCCAATTTATATCGATAAATGCACACATACAAAAAGAAGAAAGAGCCAAAATCAGAGAACTGTCCCGACAACTTGAACAAATAGAAAGTGAGCAACAAAAGAATCCATCAGGCACCAGAAGAAAACAAATAATAAAAATTAGAGCTGAACTAAATGAATTAGAGAACAGAAAAACAATTGAAAGAATTAACAAAGCCAAAAGCTGGTTCTTTGAAAAAATTAACAAAATTGATAAACCATTGGCTAGACTGACTAAAGAAAAACAGGAAAGGAAACAAATAACCCGAATAAGAAACGAGAAGGACCACATCACAACAGAGCCAAATGAAATTAAAAGAATCATTTCAGATTACTATGTAAAATTGTACTCTAACAAATTTGAAAACCTAGAAGAAATGGATAAATTATTGGAACAATAGTACCTACCTAAACTAACACATTCAGAAGTGGAACAACTAAATAGACCCATAACAAAAAAAGAGATTGAAACGGTAATCAAAAAACTCCCAACAAAAAAAAGCCCTGGCCCGGACGGCTTCACTGCAGAGTTCTACCAAACTTTCAGAGAAGAGTTAACACCACTACTACTGAAGGTATTCCAAAGCATAGAAAATGACGCAATACTACCCAACTCATTCTATGAAGCCACCATCTCCCTGATACCAAAACTAGGTAAAGACATTACAAAAAAAGAAAATTACAGACCTATATCCCTCATGAACATTGATGCAAAAATCCTCAACAAAATTCTAGCCAATAGAATCCAACAACACATCAAAAAAATAATTCACCCTGATCAAGTGGGATTTATACCAGGTATGCAAGGCTGGTTTAATATCAGAAAAACCATTAATGTAATCCACCACATAAATAAAACAAAAGACAAAAACCACATGATCTTATCAATTGATGCAGAAAAGGCATTTGACAAAGTCCAACACCCATTCATGATAAAAACTCTTACCAAAACAGGAATTGAAGGAAAATTCCTCAACATAATAAAGGGCATCTATGCAAAGCCAACAGCCAATATCACTCTAAATGGAGAGAACCTGAAAGCATTTCCCTTGAGAACGGGAACCAGACAAGGATGCCCTTTATCACCGCTCTTATTCAACATCGTGTTGGAAGTCTTAGCCAGGGCAATTAGGCTAGACAAAGAAATAAAAGGTATCCGGATTGGCAAGGAAGAAGTAAAGTTATCACTATTTGCAGATGACATGATTATATACACAGAAAACCCTAAGGAATCCTCCAGAAAACTACTGAAACTAATAGAAGAGTTTGGCAGAGTGTCAGGTTATAAAATAAACATACAAAAATCACTTGGATTCCTCTACATCAACAAAAAGAACACCGAAGAGGAAATCACCAAATCAATACCATTCACAGTAGCCCCCAAGAAGATAAGATACTTAGGAATAAATCTTACCAAGGATGTAAAAGACCTATACAAAGAAAACTACAAAGCTCTACTACAAGAAATTCAAAAGGACATACTTAAGTGGAAAAACATACCCTGCTCATGGATAGGAAGACTTAACATAGTAAAAATGTCTATTCTACCAAAAGCCATCTATACATTTAACGCACTTCCGATCCAAATTCCAAAGTCATATTTTAAGGGCATAGAGAAACAAATCACCAATTTCATATGGAAGGGAAAGAACCCCCGGATAAGCAAAGCACTACTGAAAAAGAAGAAGAAAGTGGGAGGCCTCACTTTACCTGACTTCAGAACCTATTAAACAGCCAGAGTAGTCAAAACAGCCTGGTATTGGTACAACAACAGACACATAGACCAATGGAACAGAATTGAGAACCCAGACATAGATCCATCCACGTATAAGCAGCTGATATTTGACAAAGGACCAGTGTCAATTAACTGGGGAAAAGATAGCCTTTTTAACAAGTGGTGCTGGCATAACTGGATATCCATTTGCAAAAAAATGAAACAGGACCCATACCTCACACCATGCACAAAAACTAACTCCAAGTGGATCAAAGACCTAGACATAAAGACTAAAACGATAAAGATCATGGAAGAAAAAATTGGGACAACCCTAGGAGCCCTAATACAAGGCATAAACAGAATACAAAACATTACCAAAAATGATGAAGAGAAACCAGATAACTGGGAGCTCCTAAAAATCAAACACCTATGCTCATCTAAAGACTTCACCAAAAGAGTAAAAAGACCACCTACAGACTGGGAAAGAATTTTCAGCTATGACATCTCAGACCAGCGCCTGATCTCTAAAATCTACATGATTCTGTCAAAACTCAACCGCAAAAAGACAAACAACCCAATCAAGAAGTGGGCAAAGGATATGAACACACATTTCACTAAAGAAGATATTCAGGCAGCTAACAGATACATGAGAAAATGCTCTCGATCATTAGGCATTAGAGAAATGCAAATTAAAACTACGATGAGATTCCATCTCACACCAGCAAGGCTGGCATTAATCCAAAAAACACAAAATAATAAATGTTGGAGAGGCTGTGGAGAGATTGGAACTCTTATACACTGCTGGTGGGAATGTCAAATGGTACAACCACTTTGGAAATCTATCTGGCGTTATCTTAAACAGTTAGAAATAGAACTACCATACAACCCAGAAACCCCACTCCTAGGAATATACCCTAGAGATACAAGAGCCTTCATACAAACAGATATATGCACACCCGTGTTTATTGCAGCTCTGTTTACAATAGCAAAAAGTTGGAAGCAACCAAGGTGTCCATCAACAGATGAATGGGTAAATAAATTGTGGTATATTCACACAATGGAATACTACGCATCGATAAAGAACAGTGACGAATCTCTGAAACATTTCATAACATGGAGGAACCTGGAAGGCATTATGCTGAGCGAAATTAGTCAGAGGCAAAAGGACAAATTTTGTATAAGACCACTATTATAAGATCTTGAGAAATAGGAAACCTGAGAAGAACACATACTTTTGTGGTTACGAGGGGGGGAGGGAGGGAGGGTGGGAGAGGGTTTTTTATTGATTAATCAGTAGATAAGAACTGCTTTAGGTGAAGGGAAAGACAACACTCAATACATGGAAGGTCAGCTCAATTGGACTGGACCAAAAGCAAAGAAGTTTCCGGGATAAAATGAATGCTTCAAAGGTCAGCGGAGCAAGCGCGGGGGTCTGGGGAACATGGTTTGAGGGGACTTCTAAGTCAATTGGCAAAATAATTCTATTATGAAATCATTCTGCATCCCACTTTGAAATATGGCGTCTGGGGTCTTAAATGCTAACAAGCGGCCATCTAAGATGCATCAATTGGTCTCAACCCACCTGGAGCAAAGGAAAATGAAGAACACCAAGGCCACACGACAACTAAGAGCCCAAGAGACAGAAAGGGCCACATGAACCAGAGACCTACATCATCCTGAGACCAGAAGAACTAGTTGGTGCCCGGCCACAATCGATGACTGCCCTGACAGGGAGCACAGCAGAGGACCCCTGAGGGAGCAGGAGATCAGTGGGATACAGACCCCAAATTCTCATAAAAAGACCAAACTTAATGGTCTGACTGAGACTGGAGGAATCCCGGCGGCCATGCTCCCCAGACCTTCTGTTGACACAGGACAGGAACCATCCCCGAAGACAACTCATCAGAAATGAAAGGGACTGGTCAGCCGGGGGGAGAGAGACGCTGATGAAGAGTGAGCTAATTATATCAGGTGGACACTTGAGATTGTGTTGGCAACTCTTGTCTGGAGGGGGGATGGGAGGATAGAGAGAGAGGGAAGCCGGCAAAATTGTCAAGAAAGGTGAGACTGAAAGGGCTGACTCAAGAGGGGGAGAGCAAGTGGGAGTAGGGAGTGAGATGTATGTAAACTTATATGTGACAGACTGATTGGATTTGTAAACGTTCACTTGAAGCTTAATAAAAGTTATTAAATAAATAAATAAAAAGCAAAGAGGTTTCCGGGATAAAATGAAAGCTTCAAAGGTCAGCGGAACAGGGGCTGGGGTCTGGGGAACTTGGTTTGAGGGGACTTCTAAGTCAATGGGCAAAATAATTCTATTATGAAAACATTCTGCATCCCACTTTGAATTGTGGCACCTGGGGTCCTAAATGCCAACAAGCAGCCATCTAAGATACATCAGTTGGTCTCAACCCACCTGGAGCAAAGGCAAAGGAAGAACACCAAGGTCACACGACAACTAAGAACCCAAGAGACAGAAAGGGCCACGTGAACCAGAGACCTACATTATCCTGAGACCAGAAGAACTAGTTGGTGCCCGGCCACAATCGATGTCTGCCCTGACAGGGAGCACAACAGACAACTCCTGAGGGAGCAGGAGACCAATGGGATACAGTCCCCAAATTCTCATGAAAAGACCATACCTAATGGTATGACTGCGATTAGAGGAATCCCAGAGACAATGCTCCCCAGAACTTCTGATGGCACAGGACAGGAACCATCCCCGAAGACAACTCATCAGGCATGAAAAGGACTGGTCAGCGGGGGGGAGAGAGATGCTGATGAAGAGGGAGCCAATTAAATTAGGTGGACACTGGAGAGTGTGTTGGCAACTCTTGACTGGAAGGGGGATGGGAAGATAGAGAGAGAGGGAAGATGGCAAAATTGGCACGAAACGAGAGACTGAAAGGGCTGACTCAATAGGGGGAGAGCAAGTGGGAGAAGGGAGTAAATGTATGTAAACCTACATGTGACAGACTGATTGGAATGGTAAATGTTCACTTGAAGCTTAGTAAAAATTAATTAAAAAAAAAAAAGCTTGTGAGCAGCCATCTAAGATACATCTATCGACTCCATCCCATCCAGGGCAAAGGAGAATGAACAAAACCAAGGACACAAGGGAAATGTTAGTCCAAAGGACTAATGGGCCACAAGTACCATAGCCTGAGTCCAGAACAACTAGATGGTACCCAGCAACCACTACTAACTGTTCTGACAGGGATCACAATACAGGGACCTGGACAGAGCTGGAGACAAATGTAGAACAAAATTCAAATATACAAAAAAGATCAGACTTACTGATCTGACAGAGACTGGAAGAACCCCGAGACTACGGCCCCCAGACACCCTTTTAACTCAGAACTGGAGTCACTCCTGAAGCTCACCGTTCAGCCAAAGATTACACAGGTCTCTAAAACAAAAAGTAATACACTTGAGGAAATTGCTTCTTAGCTCAATCATGTAAATGACACCAAATGGGTAACACCTGCCCAAAAGCAAAGACGAGAAGCCAGCAAGGGACAAGAAAACGGGACAAATGGAAACAGGGAACCCAGGATGGAGAAGGGGAGAGTGGTGACACATCGCACAGATTGCAACCAAGTCACAAAATAATTTGTGCATAAATTGTTGAATGAGAAACTAATTTGCTCTGTAAACTTTCACCTAAAGTACAATAAAAGTAAAATAAAAATTATCTATATAAGACCAAAGGGCAACAGCTATGTTAATGCATAGATGAGACGGTTGGGGGGTGGAGAGATTGTAAATGGAAGTGAAACAACTAGAACAGAAACAACCATAATGCTGACACAATGTAAAGAATGTAACCAATGTCACTGATCATTATGTCTAGAAAGCATGGAATGGGAACTAGATTTGCTGGGTATGTTTTCACCAAAAATAAAACTAAAAAAAATTCAAGCAAGATTTTCTATAGATGTACACAAGATTATTCTAAAATTTCTCGTTCAAAGGAACTACAGTACCTAAAAACTCTTTTTAAAAGAAGAAAATGAGAGGAATCAGTGTACCCTAATTCATGACTTATTTTATAGGTACAATGATCAAGAAAGACTGTGGTATTGGCAGAAGGATAGATGCTAGATCAGTGGAACAGAATAGAGACCTCAGAAATAGACCCTTACAAATACAACCAACTGATTGTTGACAAAGGGGCAAAAGCAATTAATGGATGAAAGAGAACCTTTTCAAGAAATGATGCTAGAGAAATTGGACATCCATAGGCAAAAAAAACAAAAAAAACCTCACACCTTATACAGAAACTAATTCAAAATGGATCACAGTCTTGAATGTAAAATGTGAAACCATAAAGCATTTGGAAAAAATCATGGGAGGTAGGAAATATTAAAGATCAAGGGCTAGTAAAAGGAACTTAGAAATGCCACCAAAAGCATGATCCATAAAAGGAAATTTTGATAAATTAGACTTCAACAAAATTTAAAAAAACAAACAAAAATCTTTTGCTCTGCTGTTTACAATAGCAAAAAGATGGAAGCAACCAAGGTGCCCGTCAACAGATGAATGGATAAATAAGTTATGGTATATTCACACAATGGAATACTATGCATCGATAAAGAACAGTGAGAAATCTGTAAAACATTCCATAACATGGAGGAAACTGGAAGGCATTATGTTCAGTGAAATTAGCTGCAAAAGGACAAATATTGTATAACACCACTATTATAAGAACATGAGAAATAGTTTAAACTGAGAAGAAAACATTCTTCTGTGGTTACACGAGGGGGGAAGGGAGGGAGGGTGGGAGAGGGGCATTCACTAATTAGATAGTAGATAAGAACTACTTTAGGTGAAGGGAAAGACAGCACACAATACAGGGGAGGCCAGCACAATTGGACTAAACCAAAAGCAAAGAAGTTTCCTGAATAAACTGAATGCTTCGAAGGCCAGTGTAGCAGGGACAGGGATCTGGGGACCATGGTTTCAGGGGACATCTAAGTCAACTGGCATAATAAAATCTACTAAGAAAACATTCTGCATCCCACTTTGAAGAGTGGAGTCTGGGGTCTTAAATGCCAGCAAGCAGCCATCTAAGATACATCAATTGGTCTCAACCCACCTGGATCAAAAAAGAATGAAGATCACCAAGGACACAAGGCGATTACAAGCGCAAGAGACAGAAAGGGTCATGTGAACGAGAGACTACATCATCCTGAGACCAGAAGAACTAGATGGTGCCCGGCTACAACCAATGACTACCCTGTCAGGGAACACAACAGAGAACCCCTGAGAGAGCAGGAGAGCAGGGGGATGCGGACCCCAAATTCTCATAAGACCAGACTTAATGGTCTGACTGAAGCTGGAAGACCTCGATGGTCACGGCCCCCAGACCTTCTGTTGGCTCAGAACAGGAACCATTCCCGAAGCCAACTCTTCAGACATGGTTTGGACTGGACAATGGGTTGGAGAAGGATGCTGGTGAGGAGTGAGCTTCTTGGATCAGGTGGACACTTGAGACTATGTTGGCATCTCCTGCCTGGAGGGGAGATGAGAGTGTGGAGGGGGTTAGAAGCTGGTGAAATGGACACAAAAAGAGAGAGTGGAGGAAGAGAGCAGGCTGTCTCATTAGGGGGAGAGTAATTGGGAGTGTGTAGCAAGGTGTATATGGGTTTTTGTGTGAGAGGCTGACTTTATTTATAAACTTTCACTTAAAGCACAATAAAAATTATTAAAAAAAATATTTTGCTCTGTGAATGACGCTGTTAAGAGGAGGGAGAAACAAACACCAGGCTTGGAGAAAATATTTGCAAGCCACATACCTGAAAAATGACTACTATCTAGAATATATAATGAGCTGTCAAAAAATCAAAGGTAAAAACAAACAGAAAATGGACAAAACTCATGAAGAGGTATTTCACAGAAGAGGATATACATATGGCCAATAAGCACATGCAAAGATGTTTAACATTATTAGTCATTAAGGAAATGGAAATTAAACCACAACGAGATATCACTACAGTCTTATCAGAATGGCTGAAATCAAACACAGTGACAACATAAAATACTGACAAGGATGTGGAGAAGCTGTATCACTCATAGATTGCCGGGGAGAATGTCACATAGTATAGCCACTCTGGAAAACTGTTTAGCAGTTTCCTAAAAAACTACACATGCCACTAAAAAATACCCCAGCAATTACTTTCCCAGAGAAACAAAGACTTCTGTTCACTCAAAAACCTCTATATGAATATTTATAGCATCGTTATTCATAATATCCCCAAATTGGAAGCCATCCAGATGTTCTGCAATGGGTGCATGGTTAAACTAATTGTGGAACATCCATACTATGGAACACTCCCATACCCAGTGCCATCGAGCCAATTCCGACTCATAGCGACCCCATAGAACTGCCCCACAGGGTTTTCAAGGCTGTAATTTTTATGGAATCAGACTGCCACATCTTTCTCCCATGGAACAGCTGATGGGTTCACACTGCTAACCTTTCAGTTAGCAGCCCAGCACTTAACCACTGCATCACCAGGGCTCCTAGTCAGCCATAAAAAGGAAGGAACTACTGACACATGCAACAACCTGGGTGAATCTCCACAGAATTATGTGAGTGAAAAAAGCCAATCCCCGAAGCTTACCCACTATATGAGTCCGTTTATATAACACACTTTAAATGACAAAATTATAAAAATGGAGAACAGATTAGAAGTCATCAGGTGCTAAGGAAAGACTGGGTGCAGAAGAGAAGTGGGTGTGTCTAAAAAGGGCAACAAGAGAGATCCTTGTGGTGATGGATGGGTTTTTTATCCTGACTGTATCAATGTTAATATCCAGGTTGTGATATCGTACTGTAGTTTGGCCAGATGTGACCACTGGGAAACTAGGTGAAGTGTACATGTCACCTCTTTGTATTATTTCTGCATGTGAATCTACAATTATCTCAAAATAAAAAGTATAATTTTTAAAAGGCAAAAAATTATTTTCAGAACATCATTTTTCATAATCATTAAGGTCTTCCATTTTATTTGAAAAACATTGTGGAATGACATCAAGAACATGATGCATGAAGAAAGCAAGAGGTCATCAAAAAGACGGGGAAGAAAGAAAAGACCAAAATGGATGTCAGAAAAGACTCTGAAACTTGCTCTTGAATGTATAGTAGCTAATGTGAACAAAAGAAATGAGGAAGTAAAAGAGCTGAACAGAAGGTTTCAAAGGGTGCCTTGAGAAGACAAAGTATTATAATGACATGCAAAGATCTGGAGTTAGAAAACCAAAAGGGAAGAACACGCTTGACATTTCTCAAGCTGAAAAGACTGAAGAAAAAATTCAAGCCTTGAGCTGCAATAGTGAAGGATTCTATGAGCAAAATACTGAATGACTCAGAAAGCACCAAAAGAAGATGGAAGGAATACACAGAGTCACTGTACCAAAAATAATTGGTCAACATTCAGTCATTTCAGGAGGTAGCATATGATCAAGAATCGATGGTATTGACAGAGGTCCGAGCTGCACTGAAGACATTGAAGAAAAACCAGTTGAGATGTTTTAACAAAAAGATGCAGCCCTGGAAGTGCTCAGTCGTCTAAGCCAAGAAATTTGGAAGACAGATGCCTGGCCAACAGACTGAAAGAGTTTCATATTTATGCCTATTCCAAAGAAAGTAATCCAAATGAATGCAGAAATTATCGAACAACATCATTGATATCACACTTAAGTAAAATCTTGCTGAAGATCATAAAAGCTGTTGCAGCAGCACATCAACAGGAACTGCCAGAAATTCAAACAGGATTCAGAAAAGGACGTGGAATGAGGAATATCATTGCTGATGTCTGCTGGATCCTGGCTGAAAGCAGAGGATATCAGAAAAGTGTTTACCTGTGTTTTATTGACTATTCAAAGGTATGTGCTCTATGGATCATAACAAATTATAGATAATATTGCGAAGAATGGGAATTCCAGAACACTTAATTGTGCTCATGAGGAATTTGTACATAGATCAAGAGGCAGTTGTTCAAACACAAGGGGATACTGCATGGTTTAAAGTCAGGAAAGGTGTGCATCAGGGTTGTATCCTTTCACCCTACTTATTCAATCTGTATGCTGAGCAAATAATCTGAGAAGCTGGACTATATGAAGAAGAACAGGGCATCAGGATTGGAGGAAGACTCATTAACAATCTGTGATATGCAGATGGCACAACCTTGCTTGCTGAAAGTACAGAGGACTTGAAGCACTTACTGATGAAGATGAAAGATTACACCCTTCAGTATGGATTACACCTCAATATAAAGGAAACAAAAATCCTCACAACTTGGCCAATAAGCTACATCGTGATAAATGGAGAAGAGACTGACGTTGTCAAGGATTTCATTTTACTTGAATCCATAATCAACACCCATGGAAGCAGCAGTCAAGAAACCAAAAGACACATTGCATTGGGCAAATGTGCTGCAAAAGACCTTCGTAAAGTGTTAAAAAACAAAGATGTCACTTTAAGGACTAAGGTGCACTTGACCCAAGCCATGGTGTGTTCAACTGCCTTACATGCATATGAAAGCTGGACTGACAATGAATAAGGAAGACTGAAGAAGAACTGATGCCTCTGAATTACAGTGTTGGCAAAGAACATTGAATATACCATGGACTTCCAAAAGAATGAACAAATCTGTCTTGGAAGAAGTATGGCCAGAATGCCCCTTAGAAGCGAGGGTGATGAGATTTCATCTCAGGTACTTTGGACTTGTTATCAGAAGGGATCAGTCCCTGGAAAAGGACACCATGCTTGGTAAAGCAGAGGGTCAGCGAAAAAGAGGAAGACCCCCAACGAGATGGATGGACACGGTGAGTGAAACAATGGGCTCAAACATAACAATGATTGTGAGGATGGTGCAGGATTGGACAGTGTTTCATTCTGTTATACATGGGGTCACAATGAATTGGAACTTACTAGATGGCACTTAGCAACAACAATCTTTAAGCCTTCAAACTCCTTTCAAAGGAATTCAACTATGGGGAAGGAAGCTAGATTTAAAAGATATGTTTACTGAAATGTATCTTTAAAAGAACCAAAAAAAAAAAAGAACAGTAGCAGTAGCAGAAAAAACATGCCTTTTACATTTTCACCATTTTCTCATAGTTTTCTGCTCACAAACTAAAACTCAGAAATAAAACAAGCACAAGAGCCAAATGATTTTTCTTCTGCGCACAAAATGTTTTTGCCTTCCCTATCTCTAGTTATTTCTGTCTCTTTGTATTTTCTCCATCTCTCAAACCTAACCACTGGATGTTCAATATTATTGACTGGCAGACTGATTTATCTTCAGAAAACTCATTGTCCACTTAGGCACACTCCCTATGAAATCAGAGAGAAAGGAATGAGGGGAGGAAGACAGAACACAAGCAGTGCATTTTGGATGTTCTGTCATTTATCAACTAGGACCATGTGATTTCCTTTTAGACTCTGCCTGTTCCTGTGTGCAGCCAGATTTCTGATTACATAAAAGGCATGTATGTTATTCTTCTTAACCCTCACAAGGCCAGAAATACCACTCTGCCTCTGAGTAAAACTAATAAAGTAAAGCAGAGGACTGAGAACTTGGAAACTCAAAACAAAGTGATCTTAACATCCATCTCAACTTTGTTCAAAAGTAAGCTCTTTAAAGGTACAAAGAGGCTTCGCTTTCATTAGTAAGTCCACTATTGTGCATGAGTCAACAATAGCTACAGGAAATGTATTTCAACATCATTTCTTATGTTTGTGAAGCTGGAATTAGTTCCTATTGCTCATTCCTAGCACCTAGCATGGAGAAGGCACTCAGTTAATGTTTTCTAAATGAAATGCTAGCAGCAAACAGACGGAGATAGAATGGCATGTTCCCAGACAAGATTTCGGGTAGATAGTAAGTATCAGAGGCTGAATCATAGGATAAAAACTAGCCCACAATTTCCTTTTACAGACACTTCCATAAATAATGTGTTTTTGCTTTTTTCAATCAAAGAAGAGATCCTCAAAGAGCTAATGTCATTGTAATACTTATAGTCTAGCTCTAAAAGGTTTGATTTGGTTGCGGGGAGCTGGGAGGGGAGGACAGAATCTTTCTCTCTCTATGCTTTGCAATGGAATGGGACGAACTGCTGTCTCCACTGGACTTTATATACTACTAAATTATCTCTGCTTTTTTTCCTGTTTTTCTAATTATTTTCAAGAAAGTGAGGTGGTAGGTAAAGTCTATCTTTGTGTCCCAGCTGCTCCATACTGCTGGACCTTGACCACCCTGTTTTGAGTTTCCTCCCATTCTGCTGCCTATCAATAACACAAGTCAGCAGTTGAAGGTTTATCCTTCCCAGTGATATACATACAATTTTGAAAGTGCTTCATTGTGGTAAAAATAGATGTAACAAAACATTTGCCAATTGAACATTTTTCACATGTAGAATTCAGTGGCATTGGATACATTTATCACATTGTGCAACCATCACCACTTCTGTTTTCAAAGTATTCTACCACCATTAACAAAACTCAGTGCCCCCTAAGCAAAGACTCCCTCTTTCCCCCTCCTTTCCACCCCTGGTAGTCACTAATAAGCTTTGGTCTCTATACATCTGCCTATTTATATAAGTGGGATCATACAGTATTTGTCCTTTTGTGGCTGCCTTTTTTCACTCAGCATAACGTTTTCAAGAATCATCCATTTTGTAGCAGATATATACACAATTTTAACAGAAACTTCTTAATTAGAATCTCCAGGACCCAAAGTACTGGTTTCCTGCCCTTCTCAATCTAGCAGAAAACATAAAAGCCTTCCAGTCATCCCCAAACTTGAGCCAAATTAATAGTTATCATTTCTGCCCAGTTATAAAACCAACAGCAGATTAATAATTTTTTTTTAAAAAAAGATATTTTTCTGACCCTTAAATCATTTGTTGAATCACAAGGGAAAATAATATCTCTGGACATACTGATTCAAAATCGTGCAACTTGTTTAAATACTATCAATGAATTACAATCAAAGGTTTACGTGCCAAAACCCTACAGCACACCTCCTCATAACCACGACTTTCTTCAATCCTTCTAGTTCACTTGCTCAAATCCCTCAGCTATGCATGTCCTTCAACCAGAGAGATTTCCAATCTATTAACCTCTCCACTTGATCACTACCAACCAGCTCCCTCATAGCCACACTTTCTCCCTTATCCACCTGGGATTCATTCCATGGTCCATTTTGACGACCACTCTTAGTATCTTCAACTAACTCTCTGTGAGAAATACTATAAGAGTCTAGATAGAATGGTGGCAGAATTAAGGGAAAAATAAAGGTGCACAGAAATAGCATTAATTTTCCTAAGAGCCCAAATCTGAACTCAAAATGGTGGCCTGGGATAGATAGACAGTCCTCAACCTTCTACATTGAGTCTTCACAGATGAGGGTCATGTGTTTCATAATTTGTCCCTTGGTTGAACTGCCCCAAACCTCTCCTATAAACGATGAAATCCATATTTGTAGCATTTCCAGATCAGAAGCTTTGAATCTCAGTTCTACATCAGCCCAAAGACTGGTGAGAGAAGAATCTGATTGCATGGAGCTGGTTTGGGCTGGCGTGTCAGTCAGCCCCCACCCTCCACCCGCTACCCTTGCTCCAGGGCCTCTCAGGGCATCTAGAAGAGGTCCTCGAGGACTGAGGATAAGGTTTAGCACCCTCTCAGGCCCTGCTGGCTTCTTGCATCTTTGAAAACACTAAGTCCTTTAATGGACTCTCCACCTCCAACTGACTGCTTAATAAGACTAAAGCTTCATAAATGTAGAACCAAAATACTGTTTAATTACTACCTATTTTTTTTTATATAGATTAGTTTCCCTATCAAGTTGGCTCAGACAGATTTGCATGCAAAAGCTTTACTGGGATTCAATATCTGAAAAGAAGTAAGCCACCATCCATCTGCCAGTGGAGGCTTGCTTGCTGCTATGATGCTGAACAGGCTTCGGTGGAGCTTCCAGACTAAGACAGACAAGAAAGAAAGGCCTGGCAAGCTACTTCCAAAAATCAGACAGCGAAAACCTTATGGATCACCATGGCCTGATCTCTAACAGGTCATAGAGATGGTGCAGGACTGGGCAGGATTCTGTTATACATGGGGTCGCCATGAGTTGGATGGCAGCTATCAACAATAAAGAAGTAAGGGAAGCAGGATTGGGCAGAGGAAGCTGTTGAACTGTGATGCAGTCACAACAAAGACATTACTACAGGGAGCTCTGGGGCTGAGATATCCTGAATTGAGGCAAGGGGGCCAGGCCTTTATACCCCACATAGATTGAAGGATCTCCCCAGAGAGAGGGTGTGCCCTTGGCCAAGTCAGCTCCTTCCACCCAAACCAAACCCACTGCCGTCAAGTCGATTTCAACTGATAGTGACCCCCAAAGAGTTTCCAGGGCTGTAAATCTCTATGGAAGAAGACTGCCACATCTTTCTCCCTCAGAGCCAGCCGGTGGTGTTTCCAACCACCAACTTTTGGTTAGCTGTTGATTGCTTTAACCACTGTGCCGCTCCCCTCAGTCAAGGGCCATTTCTACAGAGGGACTCAGCTGTGAGCCAGCAGCAGCCTACATTCTCAACAGGTAGGTAAATGACTGCCTCAGTCCTGAAGTGGGATTGGGCAGCCCACCACAGTATCCACTAAACCAACCAAATCAAACCCGTTGCCGTTGAGTCGATTCTAACTCATAGCAACCCTATAAGACAGGGTAGAACTGCCCCATAGTTTCCAAGGAGTGCCTGGTAGATTCAAGCTGCCGGCCTCTTGGTTAGCAGCCGTAGGTCTTAATCACTATGCCTCCAGGGTTTCCCAGTATCCACTACATGGCCTTTTTAGGGCAAACAGTAAAAAGGGTGGAAATGAAATTTTAATGCCCTCTTATGTTAGAGTGTAGATTTGAGTTTCAACCACTTAAAACTATATTTTTAAGGAGGAACATTTGAATAGGCTGATTTCCTCTTCAATAAATCTTCTCATCAAACTTTCCTTCAGATCCTCTGAGGTCCTGAGGTGAAGCTGTCATTCTCTCCTGGTCTGAGCCAAATGAACACGCCTTTCTCAGCATCTACCACCCTCAGACCATTCACCTGTACATGTCTGCCTCCCTTTACCTGGTGTTCGCCTCAAAGATGGGAACCCATCTGTACATCCCCATGCCTAGCCTAATGCTTGGTAAATAGGACACTCGATAAGGGTTTGTGAAATGAATGAATAAATGAACAAGCTTGATTTATTTTTCTGCTCTGCAGAAACAACAATACAGAAAACACATTTGATGAAATGAGGATAACTCAATTTAGCGCTTGCCTTTATGTGTGCTTACTATCAGTGCTTAACAATGCCTGGTTGATTTCAACTAACTGGCACAGCATAAACAGGCTATTTTCAAACAATCAACTGTATCTTACAGGTTTCCTAAATAAAAGAAAATCAATCATAGAATTTGAATGCAAATTAAAAAGGAAATTAAAATGTAAGACATGAAACAGCTATTTGATCAGCTGTTACAATTGGCTGTGGACAGGCTATATTCGTGCCTTATCTAGATGGTGAGAAAAAAATTAATCATAGAAAATGGTTGGTTACAGGGCTATTTTCTTTTCCACACTGAAATCACAACAGAATTATCTAATTAATGATGCCAAACTTCTAGAAGCACAAGATAAATGGTATCCAATAAATTGAAAAGTACTATAATAAATATTTGCCCCTAGAAAATAATTCTAAGCATAAAGGATAAATTGCAAAACTGGTTTGTAGAGAGCAAATTTATTTGCCACCACTAAAATTTTAAAAAACTAAAAACATTTGTAATTTCTAGTATCTGCAACACCTTTAATTACAACTATGAACTGGTAAAGCATCTTGGTTTTCTGTCTACTGTGCCAGAGAGGGAGAAAAATGTTGGCTTCCTAAGAAGCCCATTATGAAAATTCCACCATAAAATAAAGTGATAGAACTTTCTTTGGGTAGGATCTGTAGGATGTCCCCACTTATATTCATAATATTGGGAACTTATGTCTTCTCTTTTCTTCTTTTTTTTCTTGATTAGTCTAGCTAGAAACTTGTCCATTTTTTTGATACTGTCAACAAACCAGCTTTTGGTTTTACTGATTTTATTTAATGTTTGCCTGTTTTTCATACCATTGATTTCCACTCTTTATTATTTCTTTCCTTCTATTTATTTATTTTTTTTAAGTATATCTACTCTTCTTTTTCTTTTGTTTTTGGTTTACTCTTCTTTTTCTAGCTCCTTAAGGTGGAAGCTTAGTCCATCAAAATTATACTTTGGTTCTTTTTTTTCAATTTTTTTATTTTGGTGAAAGTATACATAGTCAAAGATACACAATTTCAACAATTTTTACACGTACAATTCAGCAACATTGATTACACTCTTCAAGTTGTGCTACCATTCTCACTATTCTTTTCCAAATTATTCCACCACCATTATCTTAAACTCACTGCCCCCTAAGAATTCTGTCCAGCAATAGGAGATGGGTTAAATAAATTATAATACAACCATATATTATAAAGTTTTCAAGATTGTATGGGAGAAGAACATTTAAGACATGGCTAAATATTCATAATATATTATTATTTATTTTAAAAGGGCTAGCAATGAGTATGGAAAATACACCACGCGGTTTGTGAAAACAAAATATAGTAACAGAGGTTAGTTTTTTGTGGGGTTCAATTATGGGTTATTTGAACTTTCTTTTTGTCCTTCTCTGTAATTTATAAATTTTCACAATAAGTATGTATTATTTCTGTAACTCACGTTATTAAAAAATATTCCCACTTCTCAAAAAAAACTCCTCAACTGAAAGTCACCAAGAAGGAATGTGACTGCATCTTTCATTTATCAATGGCCTTTCTTTTTAAAAAAAAGTTTTTAGAGGGAATTTTGGTTATTAATTAATTTGGCTATTAATTCTCCACTTTAATCTTTAATTTTATCTTTAAAAGATGCTTTATTGGATAACAACAGTAGCGTTCTTCCAAAGAGCATGTTGCTTTAATGTAGAAAACTGGAAAATAACCTGAAGAATTGAGATATAATTAAAGACCATTTTTTTTAATTTCTATTTAGTTATTTTGTTGTTCTTATTGAGAATAAACAGCAAAACGTACACCAATTCAACAGTTTCTACATGGACAATTCAATGACACTGATTATAATTAAAGACAAGATAGAAAGACAACTAGGATCACAGGAATAAAAAGTAGTTCCAACTCTGTCAGATGGGGTCAAGATTCCAAATTCTATGTAAAATAATCCTTAGAAATGTTCGAAAAAATGTAGAAGAAAATTCGAATTCATAAAAAAGACCAGGCTTACTGGTCTGAGAGAGACTGGAGGAACCTCTGAGACTATTGTCCTGAGACACCCTTCTAACGTAGAACTGAGGCCGCTCCTGCTCCCGGGGGCCACTTTTCAGCCAAACAATAGGCGGGGCTATAAAATACACAAACAATAACACCTGTGAAGAAAGTGCTCCTTAGAACAATCAATTATATGAGACCAAAAGAGCAGCATTTTCCCAAAAGCAAAGACGAGAAGGCAGGGAAGGGCAGGGAAACCACACGAATGGACATGGGAAAACTAGGGTGGAAATGGGGAGAGTGCTGACACATTGCAGGGATTGCAACCAATGTTGTGGCGCAATTTGTGTATGAATTACTGGATGGAAAATTAATTTGCTATGTAAACATTTACCTAAGGCACAATAAAATGTTCAAGAAAAGAAAAAGAAATACTTGAGAGATTAAAAAAAAGAGGGATGATTCAGGAAGGAAGGAAAGAAAATAAAACTAAAGACCTAGTAGGACATCTTGGTTTGTAAGCTTTCACTTAAAGCATAATAAAAATTAAAAAAAAAAAAGCAGAGATTTAAAAAAAAAAGATTGAGCTTAAAATTCAGACATTAAGTAGAAATTTACCAGCATATGACATTTGAAATGCCATGAAAAGAAGACATCACTAACATTTGAAAGGCCAGACCTGCCTAAAGATGTTTTCTGATTGTGCCCCATCTCTTGCAAAGCAAAATATTTCAAGGACAATTTTATATAACAGATAGGATGAACTATTCACTTTGTGTTTGCGATTGCTCAAAATGTGTTTATCATTTAGTGAGTTGGGTCACAAACCTTGGGAAGAAAATCTCTTTTTATTTTATAAAACAAACAAAAAAATATTTTAAATGCAGTCAAGCCCTTCAATGCTGATTATAAAACTTCAGAAGGAAAACAATAATTTCTTTTTTTTTTTTTGATACTTCTCTGAGTAAGCATTCAGCAAAATAGTGAAAAGCAAACTGTACTTTTGAAGATTTTCTCCTCTCCATTCTTGTCCCCCATGCCTTCTCTTATAATCTCCCCTGAGTGTTCAGGGTAAGTCAATTCATTATAACCAATTGATCACCTCCCAACTTATTCTGGAATTGCTACCTATTTCTTGCCTTCCCTGACTCAGGGTTGCTCTCTTACCCACAAGGCACACAACTATCCACCCTTTCTTTATACCTAATTTTCAGTGGCTCCCAATTTCCAACCACATAAAAACCTAGCTTCTCACTTTGCTTTTCAATGTTTCATAGTTTCATTCTGCCCTCCTTCTACTAACTTTACCCGTTACCCACGTCCCCATACATTTAGTCTAGCCATGGTAGACTTCTACCTTCCTGTAAAGGAGTATAACCCACTAATTTGTGCCTCTGCACCTATTATTTATATTATTCCTACAGTGGTGTAAATGATTAATGTGCTCAGCTGCTAGCCAAAAGTTGGCAGTTCGAGTCCACCGAGAGATGCCTCAGAAGAATGGCCTGGTGATCTATTTCCAAACACTCAGATAGTGAAAACCCTGTGGAGCACAGTTCTACCCTAAAACACACGGGGTTGCCATGAGTTGGAGTCCATGGGAAGGTGTCTTAGTTATTCAGTATTGCTATAACAGAAATACCACAAGTGGATGGCTTTAACAAACAGAAGTTTATTCTCTCACAGCTGAGTAGGCTAGAAGTCTGAACTCAAGGCACCAGCTCCAAGAGAAGGCTTTCTCTCTCTGTCAGCTCTGGAGGAAGGTCCTTGTCATCAATCTTTTCTTGGTCTAGGAGCTTCTCAGCACAGAAACCCAGGGTCCAAAGGGCGAGCTCTACTCACAGGGCTGCTTTCTTGATGGTATGAGGTTCTCCCTGCTCCTCACACCGCTTCTCTTGTTTATATCTCAAAAGAGATTGACTTAAAATACAACCCAATCTTGAAGATTGAGTCCTGCCTTGCTAACTTAACTGCCTCTAATCCTGCATCATTAACATCATCCAAACCCAAAAACCAAACCCAGTGCCGTCGAGTCGATTCCAACTCATAGCGACCCTAGAGGACAGGGTAGAACTGCCCCATAGAGTTTCCAAGGAGCGCCTGGTGGATTTGAACTGCCGACCCTTTGGTTAGCAGCCATAGCACTTAACCACTATGCCACCAGGGATATTAACATCATAGAGGTTTACAGCACATAGAAAAATCACATTGGATGACAGAATAGTAGAGAGCCACACAATACTGGGAAACATAGCCTAGCGAAGAAGACACATTCTTTTGGGGTAAAACAATTCAAGCCATGACAGATGGCAACTGGTTTACCATCTGTAAAGCTTCTCTCTTCTTCTCTACCTACCCAAATCTTGACAGTTTTTCAGGACCTGTTCAAATTCCACTCCCTTAATGAGACTTTCCCCATTTCCTCAGGTTTTCAGTGATTTCTTCTAGCTAACTAGCCCTTGGGCCACAGTTTAGCACTCAATTATATATTGTTTTTTCATTGTTTCTCATTGCTTGTATGTGCTAGTCTTGTATCTCCAGCTGTATTTTAAGTTTTCTAAGGGTCAAAACTTGGTCTCATTCTTTTTCTGTACCTCCCTTCAGTAAGTAAATACATGCTGACTTTGGAAACATTGCTTACCGGGGCTTGGCTTTCTATAGTATGTTTGTTTACTGAAATAACTATCTAAAAATGAAACTGGTTAGTGGTAATTCTTACACAGGGTCACATGCAACTGTACACATTGCATTTGTCCCAGGTATTGATGGATATCTGCCATTATGCTATGATCTTGTCCCCTGCAATAATCTAATATTCATTCATTTCAAATGTTATTTAAGTTGTAGCCATCCTCAGTCAATGTGCATTGGTCAAATGCATAATGTGTATGTAGTTTAAATCTTGACTGGAATAAAGAAATGTACTAATATATTAGAATTTGGTGATAACATATTTGTTATCATTATTGATATCTGGAGAAATAGTACTTGACACCAAAACAACATCACATGGATTTTGCTATGTCGGTGGAACATGGGAATGCTACTGGCATCCAAAAGTTTGGAGAAAGAGGTTAGAAACTAAATTACCTCTTTAAGTTCATGGGATCAATTTGACCAGAGGCTACCTGATGATTTATTTTAAAAAAACACAGGAATCATTAAAACAGTTGCTTTCTTCAGTTAAAAGTGGTTGTTTTTGTTGTCAGGTGCCATCGAGTCAGTTCAGACTCATAGCAATTCTATAAAACAAAGTAGAAATGCCCAATAGGGCTTCCAAGGAGTGGCTGGTGGATTTGAACTGCTGACGTTTTGGTTAGCAGCTGAGCTCTTAACTACTATGCCACCTTCCATCAGGACAGCCTCTCCCAAGCTGTGCTCTCAAGCACGCCTCTCCCTGGCCCCTCGACTCTGCCCAAAGGCACTCAGCTTTCTCTCTCCGTGGGCCAGGAAGCCTACTGCACCATCTCGTCTGCCGGGTCTCTGCTGCCAGGTCTCTCCTGCCACCACTCCTCACCATCTTCAAGGTTACAGCTCTCTCTCTCTGTCTCCTGCTTCCATGAGCTTCTCAGCGCAGGGATCTGGGGTCTAAAGGACGCGCTCTCCACTGTTGGCTGTTATTCCTTGGTGGTGGTAGGATACTCACCTACCAAGTGGTAGCATCTTTAAATAAACTTTAATTACATACAAATCAGTTGCGTAAGGTAACCACTTTACCAAAATCCTCTCAACGTGTGTGTGTCTTTGCATTTGCAACCATATGAGCGGGAACAAAAGAGATAAAAACAGATTCTAAGTTACTGATGCAGGGGAAATGGTTGCAATGACACTGGGCAAAGGTTAAGAGACTAAAACTAGTTTCTCCTACAATGACATTTTCACGGGAGTAGAAGAAATGAAACAGGGAAATGAATGTTAAATGGAGTAATACCAGGTTGACCCTATTATTAACCAAACATCTACCAGACACCAAATGAATTGCAAGTCTTCATAGAGAAATGTGTTTTGTGTTTATAGTTTCTGATATATTTATCTTTCAAACGTATATTAAAAATAATCAGAGTTTAAGCTTTTTCTTTAAATTTAGCTGCTGTTTTTCTTTTATTATCTGTCTTACTTAGTAAATCATATACAGGCCAAGAAAGCAGGGTTCATGACAGCATTCCTGTTACAGGATAAGATTCCGTGTGTGTGTGCACACACGCGTGCGTGCACGCACATATCTATGTGCACGTGTGTGTCTGTGTATGTGTTGGCATGTGTTGGTGTGTATCTCTGTGTGTTAGTGTGCATGTCTGTGTGTCTCTGTGTGTGTGTATCAGGGTGTGTGTGTTGGTACATGTGTGTTAGTATATGTGCTTTGGAGGTGTATGCGGGCATGTAAACGTGTGTTAGCACATGTGCATGTACAACCACAAACCAATTCCTCAGCCCAACGTTTGATAGTGGAGTAGGTGGGCGCACTGGCACTTTACACCCACTTGTGGCTAGTGGCCATTTTGTCAGTTTGGTAATAATAATAGCTAATATCTATTGTGTACCTATCAGAAGCCAAGCCCCATTCCAAGCACTCTAGGTGCATTTTCTCTTTTAATTCTCTCAACTTCCTTGTGAAGTATATTATCATTATCCTCATTTTCCAGATGAGGAAACTAAGACATGGAAAAAGCTAACTACTTTGCTCAAGGTGGCAAAGCTAGTTAGTGGTGGAACCAGCATAGACTCCATGCTCTTAGCCTCTCTGTGCAACCACTTCCTCTGTGTGGTAGGGAGACTAGACCTAGGCACCCAGCTAGAGAAGGAAACTGTTGCCTTTGCCAATGGCCAAGCCAGGCCTTCAATCTGTCCTGGTGACTTCTGAGGGTATAAACCCATTGCCATCAAGTCAATTCTGACTCATAGTGACCCTATAGGACTGAGTAGAACTGCCCCATAGGCTTTCCAAGGAGTGGCTGGTGAATTCGAACTGCTGACCTTTTGGTTAGCAGCCAAGGTCTTTAACCACTACACCACCAGGGCTTCGCTCTGAGGTTTCAAAAGTACCTAAAAGCTGTGGCTCCAGTGGCACGTGGTTCTGCCCACATAATCCATCAATCCAGTCCCTCCCATTAATATATCCCAGGCATTAGAGAAGAGCAAAAGACAGAGGGCTTTGCCATTCATGACCCTCCTAGACCTGCTGTGAAAATCAAGCTCCTAACACCTTGCCCAGCATGTAGACAGTATCTGATAATACTAGCTCTTTGTATTAAGACAATTAAGTCTTAATTAAGACAGCTAAGTCTTAACTCCAGTTAAGACAGGAGTCAGATGGCTGAAAGAAGGACCACGTCAGAGTCAGAATAACAGCCAGGCTGGGATGATGCTGAAATACAGGTCTAAAGGGCTTCCAAAATTTCTCCTGATGAGAAACACAGAGGGTTCCAGAGCCCAGGATGAGCCTGAGCCCCTCGCTGGGGGAAATAAATGAATGGGGTAGGGCAGGAAGAGTCTGGAACTAGGCAGTTCCCTATAAATGCCTACATGCATACCCCACATCCTATTGCCCCCTTTGAAAAGTCTCACATCAAGAATAATTATTTGGTGAAGAGGAAGAAGTGATTACATATAAATGCGTGTTTCTGCTCCCATAGATTGAATACCCTAGAAGCCAAACAAGGATGTATTTTCCCAAACGCAAAATAAGGAGTCTAAAAGTTGAAGCCATAACGACCCTGTGTGTAGGCCTTCTCGTGAATTCTTTCTAATCCTCATAACTCTCCTAAAGATGAGGAAGCTAAAGAACCAGGAGGTTATGTAACACAACAGTCAAGTGAAGGAATCCAGCTTCCTACCCCCTCTGTCTGACAAAGGAGCCCTGGTGGTGCAGCAATTAAAGTGACTGGCTAACCGAAAGGTTGGCCATTTGAACCCCCACTCTGGGGAAGAAAGATGTGGCAGTCTGCTTCTACAAAGATTATAGCCTTGGAAACCCTTGGGGCAGTTCTACTCTGTCCTATAGGGTCACTATGAGTCATAATTGACCAGACAGCAATGGTTTCTGTCTGCCAGTAAAGTATATGCTCTTTTAACATTGCTGTACTGTCTCTCTATATTCTTTCATTGGATAAAAAATAGAATATACAAATTCCCAGGTGCATCTATACTTCTTTTATTATTCTAGAACATTCGAGCGGGTTATAGGAGCCCTCAGAAGTTCTCCATCTTTCTTCATCAAAGGTGAGGAGAAAGTTTTCGCCATTAACACAGGGGCAACATCTGCCCACCTGTGACCCTTAACTCACAATATTTTGTTGTGAGCATCTCTGATGCTCCCTGCCAGGCCAGTCCTACCTACCTCACCAGCCTGCAGCCAGGCTCACTCTCCTGACCACACATATCATCTGCCATGTCTTGGTGACAATTTTAAAGGCTAGCTTCAACTCTTCCAGAGATCTCAACCAAATGCCTGAGCCTCCTTCAGATGGCTGAATTTCCTCTCCCAAGTCTGGCCAGTGCTTTCTCCTTTCTGTTTCGAGTTCCCCTTTTGTAGCTTTTATTTTGAGGATTGAGCAAGAGCCATTCAAGAATTTCAAAAACACAGTTCCCATGGTTCCACCAGCACAAATACTAAAACCAAGACTTAGGACTGAAGCTACATGCTGTTCTCCCCTTCCTGTCCCCTCCCCTCCCAGTCCTGCCTAAGACTCCATAGGTGACCTGATACTTGGGTGAGAGATTTGGGTAAGGATGCATTTATATCCTGTACGTGGTTTTAAGAAGCTGTTCTACAATTGCCTTGAAAAAGTTTTCAATCATCAAAACAGAAAGTTATATATTCACCAGCTATACCCCCAGTACCCAGTACATCTGTGTTTATCTCAAAAGGGGTGATTAAAATGTGCTGACAGCTTTAAAAATTATCAGAAAATGACCAGAATGTCCCATGTTTAATAATTAACAAAGCTTTAAAACCAGAGTCAAATTCAGGGACTTTAAAAATAAATCATTGTGTCAGTCCCTTATTCACTCTAAAGTTCTGATTTTTACTACTTTTCTCATTCTTAATGCGATTTTGTAGGAAAAGCAAAAGGGTTGGCGGTAAATGGATCTGAAATTCAGACCCAGTCAATTGTCACTTTGTTGGTGTAAAGTTCATTAATTCAACATGTTTATTGAGCATTCATTGTGCCAGGCAGAGCTCTGGGGCTGGGGACTGGGGCCTCTATGGGGAGGGAAAGAGATACCTCCCCAGCCTCCAGAGGCTTAGGCCCTAGTGAGGAGGAAGACACTGAATAAGGAGGAACTAAAAACTCATGGAAAAGAACACAGAGGTAGGACAGAGTTAATCAGAGGCACCTAATCCAATCTGTTGGTATTAGAAAAGGCTGCCCTCACAAGCCACATCTGAGCTCAAATCTGGGGTTAACTAAGTGTTTTTCCATTTCTCAGTTTCCTCATCTCTCTAACGAATCTGTGCAGAATGGCTGAAATACCTTCCATCTCCCTGTGGGGGATATAAGGGTCTCCCACAGTCCTGTCCTTGGCCCCATCTCTTCTCTCTACACTCTTGGCTTTGGTCATTTCATCTACTTCAGTGGCTTCAACTAAAACACCTCAGCCTCATACATCTGTAACCCCAACTTCTTCCTTATGTTTCCAACTGCTAGAGTTCTCTCCCTGACTGAGCACCTCCAACTCTAGATGTCCCATCTTTTCCCAAAATCTGCTCGTCTTTTTAATTTCCCTATTTTTGCTAACATCATCACCATATTCCCAGTCATCTGATACATATCCTGTGAATGAAAAATTGTCAGTGGACGCTCATTGACCACAGATGGAGATAAAGCTTTTAGTATGACATACAGGCCGCCACACACACAATTCATACCGACTCATCTTTCTGGCTTTGTCTCCCACCAGCACCCCCAACCCTTCACACTGAAATCCTTTTTTTTTTTCTGCTTTAAGTGAAAGTTTACAAATCAAGTCAGTCTCTCACACAAAAACTTACATACACCTTGCTACATATTCCCAGTTGCTCTCCCCCTAGTGAGACAGCCCACTCCCTCCCTCCACTCTCTCTTTTCGTGTCCATGTTGCCAGCTTCTAACCCTCTCTACCCTTTCATCTCCCCTCCAGGGACGAGATGCCAACATAGTCTCAAGTGTCCACCTGGTCCAAGAAGCTTACTCCTCACCAGCATCCCTCTCCAACCCACCGTCCAGTCCAATCCCTGTCTGAAGAGTTGGCTTTGGGAATGGTTCCTGTCCTGGGTTAACAGAAGGTCTGGGGGCCATGACCACCGACTGGAGTCCTTCCAGTCTCAGTCAGACCATTAAGTCTGGTCTTTTTATGAGAATTTGGGGTCTGCAACCCACTGGTCTCCTGCTCCCTCAGGGATTCTCTGTTGTGTTCCCTGTCAGGGCAGTCATCAGTTGTAGCCAGGCACCATCTAGTTCTTCTGGTCTCCAGATGATGTAGTCCCTGGTTCATGTGGCCCTTTCTGTCTCTTGAGCTCATAATCACCTTGTGTCCTTGGTGTTCTTCATTCTCCTTTGATCCAGGTGGGCTGAGACCAATTGATGCATCTTAGATGGGTGCTTGCTAGCGTTTAAGACCCCAGACGCCACTCTTCAAAGTGGGATGCAGAATGTTTTCTTAATAGATTTTATTATGCCAATTGACTTAGATGTCCCCTGAAACCATGGTCCCCAGACCCCTGCCCCTGCTACGCTAGCTTTCGAAGCATTCAGTTTATTCAGGAAACTTCTTTGCTTTTGGTTTAGTCCAATTGTGCTGACCTCCCCTGTATTGCGTGCTGTCTTTCCCGTCACCTAAAGTAGTTCTTTAAAAAAAATTTTTTTTAAAGTAGTTCTTATCTACTATCTAGTTCACACTGAAATTCTTACCTCTTTAGTAACTATTGACTTAATAGTATACCAACCACTTTTTAGGCCTCTGGACCTTGTAGATAGTATGTTATTCCAGTTCTAATGTACTTAGCATCAAGGTGGGTCCCTTTTGAATTGTGTTAAGCACAACAGATCAGAGTTGGAGCCTCACCGTTGTGTAGGCTGAGCATTCTATTTATTAGGTGATGCTTCCCGGATGTGTTAGTTTTGTAATCTTTTGTAAATGTTTGCCTTTTTTCCCTTGATTTCTGTGAGATAAGCTTTTGAGCATTAATTACAGCTTTCCTGTATGATAGTTAGGGAACCCTGATGGGTTTGATTTGGTTCTTCTGTGTCATATTTGGAAAACTAGAGGTTCCCCATGTAACTAGTGGAAAGGTGCCCACAATAAAGTCTCTAGTTATTATTGGTATATTGTCATACCACAGATCAATGGAGCCAAAGTGCCACTTGCCTTATTGGTGGCTTGTATTACCAGATCATATTTCTCAAAATCCAAATTACCTACCAGAAATTTAAACACACTCAGTTAGTAAGCTTGATGGCATGTGAAACACATTCCATCAAAAAAACCTTTTTTAGGAAAAAATTTGGTAACGAAAGGGTATTAAGTTTTCCCAAACAAGCCATCATGTTCTTTCACATATTGATGATTTTGCATCAACTGTTCCTTAGCTTGGAGCCCTGGTGGCGCACTGGTTAAGACCTTGGCTGCTAACCAAAAAGTCAGCAGTTTGAATCCACCAGCTGGAAACTCTATGGGGACAGTTCTACTCTGTCCTATAGGGTCGCTATGAGTCAGAGTGGACTCGCTGGCATTGGGTCGTTTTTGGTTCCTTAGCTTAAAATGCTTTCATCATCTAGTCTCCTGGTGAATTCGTATTCATCCTAGCTCCTGGGGATGCATACAGATAAGCACTTCATTACTAGCTGAAAGGCTGGCAGATCGAACACACCCAGATGCGCCTCTGAAGACAGGCCTGGTGACCTGCTTCTGAAGGGTTACAGCCTTGAAAACTTTATGGAGCAGTTCTACTCTGCATACATGGGCCACGATGAGTCAGAATCAACTCCAACTTGACAGCAACTAACAACAACAAAACCTAGTTCAAATAGCACCTCCCCTACGAAGCCTTCCCAGATTTTCTCTGGCAGAATTTGACATTTTCCCCTATTGCCTTCCCTAGAACCTTGTACATGGGCTACTAAAGCATCTATCCTAGGTTATTAGCCTTAATTATTTTCAAGGGCAGCTGCCCTGTATAATTTGTCTTTTATTCTCTTTGGGACAGAATGTGGGATAGTAAATATACATTGAATGAATAAATAATGAATTAATGAACGGGTCCCTACTGTGGAATGTACCGCTTTCTACCTTGTATTGTCTTTGTTTGAGTATACCATCTCCCTTCTTAGACTAACAAGTCTTCCAGATCAAGAGCAACATGACCCATTTTTGCATCACCAATCACAGTCTCTACCACCCATATGTCAGTTTGTCATTCCGTGGTGGCTTGGGTGTTGCTATGATGCTGGAAGCTATGCCATAGTTATTCAATGCTAGCAGGGTCACCCATGGTGGACACAGTTCAGCAGAGCTTCCAGACTAAGACAGTAGAAAGAAAGGCCCAGCGATCTACTTCCGAAAATTAGCCAATGAAAACCCTAAGGATTACAATTGAATGTTGTCTGATATAGTGCTAGAAGAGAAGCCCCCTAAGCTGGAAGGCACTCAAAATACACAGTGGCTGCAACAATAGACTCAAGTATGCCAGCAATCGTGAGGCTGGCATGGGACCAGGCAACATTCGACTGTGTTGTACATGACTCGCAATGAGTCAGAATCGACTCAACAGTGACTAACAACAGCACCACCACAGTCTATCCTGATGCCTACTGTTTGAAATAATGAGTGAAACTCTCGTGGGACCTGGTGACATATTTCAGACTTTGTAAAGCTATTTCACACACATTATTTCTCTTGCCTTTCTCAATAACCCTATAAACTAAGTATGACTAATTGGTGTTACCCCTATGCAACTGATAAAGCAATTAAGTAAGGAACCCTTGGAACCCTGCTTTCTTGGTTTATAGAGCAATGCTTACTCCATGTAATGTTAAGAAAAGGCAGATCTACTCATCAATCCTTTGGTTTCGATCAGAGTTTGGGGATAAATCTAGAGGTTCACCAGTGGTCTGTTAAAAAAAAAAAAACCTAAATCCTTATCTACCTCTCCCGAATGTGTCTAATATAAATCACTTGAGTGAGCATGAAGGTTTGGAGTATGAATAACAGAGGATAAAATAAAGGGGGGGGTAGGAGATGGAAGAATCTGAACACATACTTTGAGCAAGAAAAAGACTTTAGGGGCCTGAAAAGAGACTCTTCAGCTTCCATAAGATGGGGTGCTATGCATGGTACCATCGAGAGGTACTTAGTTTTTAAAACACCTAGGTAGGTATGCTTTTAAGTCCAAGTTTCTTTAGGAGAGATGTTTAAAAATACTGAAGGAAAACCAAATCTATACAGCCTTGGCCAACCTCAGCCTGCCACTTATTTCAAAGGCTCTGTGTTAGAAATATTTTCCAAATCGTATACATAGTATACATAGAGATTTGGCAAGCAAGGTTGCCTTGGGCTGGCAACTCCTACAAAAATAGTTCTCACACACATCTGGGCAGCCCCGTCCCCTACCTCATGCTCTCCCCGACCTCCATTCCCCACCACCACCACCCAGCCCCTGCTCCTGAAGCCCAAGGGCTGTGCTTTAAGCATCTATGTACCTGCAGCACTGGGCATAGAGCCTGGCATGGGATGGGTGAGCTCATGAGGGCCAGCTAGACAGAAGTGCACCCTCCTCACTGCAGCCTGAGATCTGATCCAAAGTGGAGGAAGGCTGGGGTTGGGGGAGTAGCACAGGACCAGGGTTAATACCCAACATCCAATGCCATGGTTTCCTCATCTAGCACAGGAACAGAACTGCTCTCTGCTCCAGAAGGTTAAAGAGGCCACTTGAGATGTGGTCAGGGCAATTCCTAGACAACACATCCATGGGTTCTGGAGGTGTCCTAAAATGACTGCTCAAGCACCAGGAGGTGTGGGAGGCTGTTCTAGGACTATTGCTTATTCCCACTGACCCCACCCTGGATGATTTGTCTGACCCTCCTAAGGGAAGGGGTTCTCCCACTGACCCCATCCCTCCTTCTGACTCCTGACTTTGGGGGCCCTGCGTGCACACGGCCCTTTGTGTTGGAGGGGGGAGCCTCTGCCTTCTCCCTGCCAGTTTCTCCACACCAGCCCTGCTGGGTGGCTTGACCACCCTGTGCCAGAATGGAATGGTAGGGAGGGAGGCATTTGCGAAGGAGGCTCTGCAGTCCCATGACAATTAGGGAACTGCAGAGAATCAGGGTAAGGAAGGTCTTGCCCAGGGTTCAACCATTCCTCCTGTGCCAGGAGCTGATCAAGGTCGCATTCCAGGTGCCAGCATAACAATGCGTTGTGGTGCATGCAAATGAGGGTGCAGGGTGTACAGGTCAAGTTGGAGCCAAGGACTGACCTTTGAGCCACCCTTCAGTAAGAGTCCCCTGCAAGAGTCCCCTGCCTCCCTCGTGCCCTTTCCCCATGCAGTGAAGAATCCAGCAAGCGCAGGCATGTTGTTAGCCTTTGGGGATAAGGAGGAGTTCGAAGTCTGGCCCCAGACCTTCAGCAGACTTTCGGCCTCAGGCTTCTGTCCAGGGACACACCAAATCCTTCCCCCAAGGGAGGGTTCATGGCCCGGTGCTCTGGACCCGCTCGATCCCCGCCGGTGAACTGAGTGTCTGGGGGCTGCCGGGGGAACCCCCTGCCGCATAGACGCCCCGCGCGCCTCCCAGACAGCCACCTGTCCGAGCAGGAGGAAAGAAGAGAGCGCAGCGGCGCGTGGCGACTGACCTGAGATGCCGCCCCCCACCACGACCACGTCGCATTTGCTGCTCATGGCGCTTGCCCCGCTCTGAGTCGCTCCGGCGCCGGCGCCCGCTGCTCTGGTCTTGGACTCGGCCCCCGCCCGCCGCTCGCTGCCCCGCGCAGTCGCGCCTCTGCGGAGCAGCTATATGGCTCGCCCGGGGCGCCCAGAACCCGAGCCCCGCCCGCCGCCAATGCGCAGCCCGGGCGGGGAGCCGGCCACCGCCCCCAGCTGGCCGCCGCCCCCAGCTGGCCGCAGCCCAGGCCTGGGGGATGGGGCGCCCGGGCGGAGAGGTCACTTGGGGCCCCAGAAAGGCCCTGCCTAGGGCCACCACCAGTTGGCCTTCTGCAGGATGTTTTCCTATGGCCTCCCTAGTGCGTCGTGGAGCTTGGAGGCTAAGAGGGTGGCAGATCAGGCCCCCTTCCTCCAGCCCCCAGTTATGCTGCTGTGTGGAGCAATAATGATCGTGCGGTTGTTGTGTGACCTCCAGTCGATTCCAACTCATAGTGACCCTATAGGACAGATTAGAACTGCAATGTTTCCAAGGCTGTAAATCTTTATGGAAGCCGACTGCCACAGCTTTCTCCACAGTGACTGGTGGGTTCCAACCGCTGACCTCTCGGTTAGCCGCGGAGGGCTTAACCACTGTGCCACTCGGACTCCTATTATAATGATCATAAATAAACAAAAAAAACCAAAACCACTGCTGAGTTGTCTGACTTGTAGAAACCCTACAGAACAGAGCAGAACTGTCCCATAGGGATTCCAAGGCTGTAAATCTTTGTGGAAGTTCACTGCCACATCTTTCTACCCCAGAGTAAATATTAATTGAGCACTTTCTAGGCACCAGGCACTGCCTTTCACATGCATCCTTCCACTTAAACCTTACAACACCTCATTTTACACGTGAGGACAGCAAGATTAAGTAATTGGTGAGTGGAGAAAGCAAGATAGAAAGGCAGGTGACACGGAATACAACAGAGAACCCCTGAGAGAGCAGGAAAGCAGTGGGATGCAGACCCCAAATTCTCATAAAAAGACCAGACTTAATGGTCTGACTGAGACTGGAAGGACCCCGGAGGTCATGGCTCCCAGACCTTCTATTGGCCCAGGACAGGAGCCGTTCTCGAAGCCAACTCTTCAGACATGGATTAGACTGGACAATGGGTTGGAGAAGGATGCCGGTAAGGAGTGAGCTTCTTGGATCAGGTGGACACTTGAGACTATGTTGGCATCTCCTGCCTGGAGGGGAGATGAGAGGGTAGAGGGGGTTAGAAGCTGGCGAAATGGACACGAAAAGAGAGAGTGAAGGGAGAGAGTGGGCTGTCTCATTAGGGGGAGAGCAACTGGGAGTATGTAGCAAGGTGTATGTAAGTTTTTATGTGAGAGACTGACTTGATTTGTAAACTTTCACTTAAAGCACAATAAAGATTATATAAAAAAAGAAAGGCAGGTAGGTAGATAGGTAGGTGGGTAGGTAGGTAGATAGACGATAGATAGATGATAAGCCGGAAAGATTCCGAGACCCACTTTGATCCAACACACAGTACTGCCATTTATCTTAATTCCCAGCCCACTTCGCCCTCCTTCCAAACCACTTCCTACTCCACTCCCCCTGCCCTTGGCCCACAATTAACTCAGGAAGCTTTCAAATGCAGCACCCAAAGGGAAACATTCTGATGCCCTTAAATTGCTCTACTTTTGCAGTGATGGCAACAGCCAGTCACATGTTGAGCAACCCTAGGTGTTAGTGCTGGGCACTGCTGAGGCAAGAACCCAGGAAGCTGGGGACAACAGTGGGGCAGCCTCAAATGGGCGGGGCCAAGTTCTAAGACCTTCTGAAGCAGCAAGCAGCATTAGTTTTTTGGCCCCAGGAAGTGGAGCCGGGAACCCTGGCTTTGCCAACCATAGGGGTGGTTCAACAAGATTATATGTGTTTAAGCTGAGATGGCTCCAAGTAAAACAGAACACTAGGTAAGCTACCTTTGGGAGCTAAAAGTGAGAACAAGAAATGTAGGGTGGCTTTTCAAGAAATAATGTGTGCAGCGCTTCTGTTCAGGCTAGGAAATCTGTGGGCCTAGGAGGGGCTGAGTCCAGGTCTGGTGAATTGATAAGAGCCTGAATCACATCTCCACCTCATCCTGCCCCATTCTGTGTATCCACCTGCTTACCAAGGCATCCTAAGCTTCTGATGCCCTCAGACTAAAAGAGGGTTTGGACTCGTATTTGATTGAGAAATCACTAGTGTCAGGGAAAGTCTTGGTCTAGCTCTGACTTCTAGAGCTAGAAGTTTCTTCTAGAAACTTTCCTCCCTCCTGCTTTGGGATAAAACATACATACCCTGCACCTCAGCTGCACTTAGGCCCCCTAACCCTGAGCCCACCCTATCCCCCCACTACACTGCAGACGGCCTGTGCTGGCCTCCTCCTTGCAGTGCCCTACCTGGTCCACCTCCATCCACAGGGCCCAGAAGCTGTGGGGCTTTTTAGCTGTGGACACTCTGTCCCTTCATCTAACCTGCAAGTCAGTCTTGTGTGCAGTGGGGTGAGATTGGTGGACAGGATCCTTGTGGGATCTGCTTGGCATCATTTTGTTTAGCTACCACAATGCAAAGTCAACCAGGGGCCTTTGAGTCCAATGCAGGATCAATACTCTTTCTCTAGGTCCAACGGACAATGAGGCCAGGTGAGGAACTGCCCTGGTGTCCATGGTGCCTGTGGGGAAAGCTCACTGACAAACGGAATTGTCCCCAAAGATAATCAGTTGCCTTGTGCTCTATGAGGTCAAAAATGGGTTGAACAACTCAGGCCTTTGTCATAGGTGAAAAAGGAGTCTTTTTAGAGGGTCTGAGGCTCCTTCTGTCTGCACACACAGGCAGCCCTCAAGCCTGTTGAGGACCCACAGTCTCCTGGGTGGGGTAACTCTTGAGGTCTATCTCTCATATATGGTCAAATGAAGCCTCTAAAAGCAGTGCTTCTCAAACTTTAATGTGCATACAAATTACCTAGGTCTGGGGTATGAAAGTTTGCATTTAGAACAAGCTCCAGATGATGCTAGAGCAATTGGTTCATGAACCACACTTTGAGCACATTCTCCTCTATTCTAGCCCTCTGGCTCCACCTCAGTTCCAGAATCAGCCCCATACTCTTAGAGCTCCTTACCTATTTCAAGGCAGTTCTAATCAGAAAGCATTGCTCATTATGCTAGCATTTATTGGAAAATCTTCCATGTGGCAGATCCTTTGCTGAGCCCTGGAGAAGAGATGAACAAGACAAAGACTTTTCACTGCCCTCACGGAGCTCACACTCTGCCAGGGAAGACATCTTGGAAGAGTGATCACAAGTATAATTCTCAGTGCTACTCAGAAACCCTGGTGGTGTAGTGGTTAAGTGCTACGGCTGCTAACCAAAGGGTCAGCAGTTCAAATCCGCCAGGCGCTCCTTTGAAACTGTATGGAGCAGTTCTACTCTGTCCTATAGGGTTGCTATGAGTCAGAATGGACTCAGCAGCACTGGGTTTGGTTTGGTGTTTTTGTACTCAGAAACGTATAGTAGGACAAGATACCCTAGCTCAGGCAATCAAGGAGAACTTGCAGGAGGAATGATTTTCCTGTTGGTCCTAGAAGGATGAATTGGGGTTAATCAACTGTTGAGGAGGACAAGCACATCAGGCAAAGTAAACACCAAGTGCTAAGTTGTGAGGCAACCCTGAGGCTGGAGCATTAGAAGAACCTGACGCTGTCCAGGTTAGAGAGAACGTCTTTGACCTCCTTTAGTACTTACTGTAAACGTGGCAAATAATAAGATAATAACAGGGAATAATTAACAATGACTTAAATGATATAGGGAAACTCTGGTGGCATAGTGGTTAAGAGCTATGGCTACCAACCAAAAGGTCAGCAGTTTGAATCCACCAGGCGCTCCTTGGAAATCATATGGGGGCAGTTCTACTCTGTCCTATAGGGTCACTATGAGTCGGAATTGACTTGATGGCAACGGGAAAATGATATGGAGCATCGTTTATTTTTGTGTGTGTTTGTATCTTCTCTTCCCAACTAGAAAATAAATACTTGCAGGAAAGGGATCACACATTATCTTTCATTCATCCATTCAAGAGCAGCTTATTGAGCACAAACTCCACATCAGGTGTTGTGTTCATCATTGGAAATATGCCATTATAAACAGGAAAGGATGCTAATCCTAGCAAAACTAAATCTGAAAACAGACAATTACAATAAGCCTAATTTATGTACCCACAGTGTAATGCTCAACATCTCTAACCAAGAAGCACAGAGGAATGCTGTTGGCCTCTAGCACTGTTTATTTGCCTTTGAACTTGATGAAATCCATATTTCTTCCATCAGTTAAAACGAACTTACTTTCTTTTCCTTTTTTTATTAGAAGACTGCCAAAGAGATAAAATGTCCTTATTACCTCTTTCTTGCTCTCCAGCTTTCATTAACGGATATTTCAGTGGGTCTCTTATTATGCCGCAGGAGGTTTCAATAGAGGCAGGCTGTGCAGAACAGAGTTCATCAGATATTATCTATGTTGTACATTTTGCTTTTTTTTTTTTTTTTTTTAAAGCTGGAAGCTTGACAGGAGAGGAAAGATTTGTTTTAAAATTAGATTCTTTACCACCTACCAGTTTCTTTTTCCCAACTACACTTATTAATCTTTTTTTAAACATACATTGAGGGATAAAATGACAAAAGGGTCTGCTAATGCAGCCAGCACGCTTTTAAATAATGTCAGATTGGAAGTGTTGTAGGGCCCCTGGTTCTGCCCAACAAAATATCCATAATCAGCTTGGATCCTAATCTGTCCAGGTGCCCTCCTTGGGGCAATGAGAATGCAGTAGGGGACCCTTCCATGGGTCAAGACCTTGCATTTGACCACAAGGACTTGTGTAGGGAGGAATCACATCCTCCAGCAGCCTAAGAGTTGGGAGAGCCCAGCTTCAATCCAAGTCAAAGCCCTTCAAGGGAAGCTGGGCTAGAGAACTCAAAAGCCCATAGGCTGGTTTAAGATGCCAAAGGAAATACCTGATCCAGGGCCAGGAGCCTGGTCTGGAACTAGATCAAAGTAGAGTGGGCAGGGAATAAACCAGATGTCAGGTAGGTGTTCACATCTCATCTTAGCAGGCCAGCACCTACGCGAATATACTGGGCTGGCTTACAGAGACAAGGTTGAGATGGACAAAAAAATGATTCTTCCTGCCCAAAGAGCCAGAATGTGACTCCTTCCCCTGTTACCTAATTGCTGTAGTACAGGCAGGACAGGGAACACAGGGCCTTAACACAGAGGGGCTGGCCCCAGAACACAGGGAATCAGACAGAGGGACGAAGCTACAAGGCTTCAGGAAGATGGAAATCAAGTACAGACACATTGCAGATCATGTTGAAGGAAAACAAAATCTTATTTGCAATATAAATACTAAATGATCTGTACCCAAGTGAACTTTTTACAATGAATGATGTCAAGACTAAGAACATTTATACAAATCATACTAAGGAATCCCTAAACAAAGGGTGACATATCAGAACAGATGACATGACAAGAACTATTTGGGACACACAGAGGAAGGGCAAATAGTAAATATTCAGCTCAGGAAAAAGAGAAAATCAGAACAGACATTGCCCAAGTACGTCAGGTCAAGGGTTTGTGCCTATTCATTTGTGAAGAAGAAATTAGAAATTAACATTAGAGCTCCACTATATAATTTATTGGTTGCTAAGCTGAGTTATGTTTCAATGAATTGTTCTGTTTTATATGATTCTAATTTAATAGTGTGAGTTCACTGATGCAGAGAACCAATAATTTGGTAATTGTTATGTAGTTCTGAGTTAAATTATCTCTGCACATTTTTATTATAAATAGGGACTTACATTACAAAGATTCCAGATGACAATTTCAATCAAGAGTCTGGTGACTACAGTGATTAGATGAGAAAAGTAGCTCCCCTTATAGATGACTACCATGGCAAGACATATTTCTGGTTGAAATTGTTACACGTTATGAAATGATGCTATAATTGGGACTTGAACTGACTTGAATTTTTCCAAGTAATAGAAAAACAGTTTGGTTGAAATGAAGGTGTTTGAGAACAAAAAATTATTCTTCACTATGGATGTTGTGATTCTTAGGGGTTTGAACTATTGACACATGTAAAAATAAGCGAAGTAGAAAATGGGCAATATATTGGAAAAAATCTATAATATATTACAAGAGGTAGAAAACCTAAAATGTGCCTCTGAAATATTATAACATTATATACAGCAATAATATTATAAGATATAATTTTAAAAAAATTTTAACCATATATTAAATAATATATGTATATTACAGAAATGGGGCTTTTGAAAACTCCCACTGAGATCCATTTGTCAGTGGAGGTGCTGCCGAGATGATGGACCAGTAGCTCAGTGTGGCTAGTGGGACAGGGCTTCTTTAGAAGATACACGGCATTATCATGGTTTTTTAGGCCAAATACCCACATCCACAAGGGAAGAAAAATATTCTATAGAAGGGGGGACTTAAAGGCACTGTAGGAAGTTACGATCCCTCAGGAATGTAGCATATCAGAATAGGATTGAGGTCCTTCTCTTCAAGGGCAGAGAGTAACTGAAAACATGAAGTGGACTGAAGATTCTGTGCTCACCTAGCAACCTAAGTACAAAAGAGACTACATCACAGCTTGGATTACCCAGGAAGCAGACTCTAAAACGGAGGTTAGTGAGCAGGAAGTTTTTTGTTGTTGTTGTTTGATGCCATTGAGCCGGCTCTGATTCATAGCGACCTTGTGTACAACAGAATGAAACTCTGCCCAGTCCTGTGCCATCCTCACAATCACTGCCATGTTTGAGCCCATTGTTGCAGCCACTGTATCAATCCATCTTGTCGACGATCTTCCTCTTTCTCGCTGACCCTCTACTTTACCAAGTATGATGTCCTTCTCCAGGGACTGGTCTCTGCTGATAATATGGCCAAAGTATGTGAGATGAAGTCTCCACCATCCTTGCTTCTAAGGAGCATTCTGGATATACTTTTTCCAAGACAGATTTGTTTGTTCTTCGGAAAGTCCATGGTATAGTCAATATTCTTCATCGACACCATAATTCAAAGGCATCAATTCTTCTTCAGTCTTCCTTATTCATTGTCCAGCTTTTACATGCATATGAGGTGATTGAAAACTCTATGGCTTTGGTAAGGTGCACCTTAGTCCTTAAAGTGAAATCTTTGCTTTTTAACAGTTTAAAGAGGTCTTTTGCTGCAGATTTGCCCAATGCAATGTGTCATTTGATTTCTTGACTGCTGTTTCCATGGGTATTGATTGTGGATCCAATGAAACTCTTGACAACTTCAACATTTTCTCTGTTTATCATGATGCTGCTTATTGGTCCAGAGTAAATTTATTAGGGAGTTGGTACAGATTGAATTGTGTACCCCCAAAATATATGTTGGAGTCCTAACCCCTATACCTATGGATGTGATCCTGTTTGGAAATGTTATGTTATGTTAATGAGGCCATACCAAAGTAGTGTGGGTTCTAAACCTAATCTCTTCTGCGTGGTATTATATAAACAGAGGTAAAGACACAGAGACAGACACACACAGGGGGAAAAGACCATGTGAGGAACTCTCTAAAACCAGGGAACACCAAGGAATGCCCAGGGATACTAACAAGGAAGGACTCTCCCCTAGAGGCGATGCCCCGATTTGGACTTCTCCAAAACTGTGAGACAAACTTTTGTTCCTTAAAGCCACCCACTTGTGGTATTTTTTTGTACAACAGCACCAGGTAACTAAGACAAGAGTGCTCTCAGGACTTGCTTATAGTCTTCTAAAGTGTCAAAGTCATGAAAGTCAAGGCCAAACTTTTCTGTGGTAGTCTCCTATAGCAGGAAAAGCAAAGAAACAGGAAGTTGAGGAAATTGAGCTGTGATACCATCCCAATAGAAGCTTCGGCTGACCCTGCAGGGAGCTCTGGGGCTAGAATGGTCCCTTAGAGTTGTTACCTGTTAGACCAGGAGCTGGACCTTTATACTCGTGCATCCATCAGTTATTGGATATAGGCTGCCCCAGGAAGGTGATGTGACCTTGGGTAAAGTGGCTGTCTGAAGCTGAGGCCATCCCCAAAAGGGGCTGTATCTTAGTTACCTAGTGCTGCTGTAACAGAAATACCACAAGTGGTTGGCTTTAAGGAACAGAAATCTATTTTTTTCACAGTTATGGAGGCTAAAAGTCCAAACCAGGGCCTTGGCTGTGTCAATTCCTTCCTTGTAGATAGTCCCAGGTGTTCCTCAGTTCCTTGGTGATCCTCACATAGCATTTGTCTCTCCTTATGTATGTGTGTCTTTATGTCTATGCTGCTCTTTATATAACTTAGAAGTGATTAGGTTTAGCATCCACATTACTCAGGTATGAACTAATTAACAAAACAAAGAAAACCCTATTTCTAAACAGGATTATACCCACAGGTATAAAAACCCATTGCTGTCAAATTGATTCTGATTCATAGTGACTGTATAGGACAAAGTAGAACTGCCCCACAGGATTTCCAAGGAGCAGCTGGTGGATTTGAACTGTCGACCTTTTGGTTAGCAGCCAAGCTCTTAACCACTATGCTACCAGGGCTCCAGAGGTATAGGGGTTAGGATTCCAACACATATTTTCGAGGAACACAGTTTAATCCATAAAAGGCTAAAAGATGATTTTGTTGGAATCATGTTAAATTTATAAAACTAACTTGGGAAGAATTAATATCTTTATGATGGAAAGTTTTCCCACTTTTCCAAATATGATTTTGTATATTCTTGTACTGTTTTATAGGCTTCCTCATGTAGGCTTTGGACATATCTTGTTCATTTTATGCATATGTATTTATTTATTTATTGTTTTTGCTATTGTGAATGAGGCCTTTGATTTCATTATTATCTTTGAATATGCTACTTTTTTAATGAAAAGCTTTCATTTTATTACAGTTATTTTATGACATTTTACTGTATTGAAATATCATTTTTTGTAGCTTTTCCATGAATTCATTAGAGGTTTTCAAAAAGAATCTGCAAATAGAGAAAGATTTACCTTAGAATATGCAGGAAAAAAAGAAGAAGAGGGCAGGTGGCTTGGCCTACCATATTTAAAAACGTTATTATAAAGCCCGTATAAAGAAAACAGAGCGGTACTGGTTCATGAGTAGACAAAAGACTGATGGAGTAGAAATTGCAGAATTTGATTTAATGGCACATGGAAATTTACCATGTGATAAAGGGGGCATTTCAAATCAGTGAGAAAAAGATGGAGGTTGTTTTTTTCTCTCTATCTGTTATTTTAGACAGTCTCAGACTTACAGAAAGGTTGCAAGTACAGTACAAAGAGCCTTTTTCCCCTGAACCATTTGGGAATATGTTGCTGGCATGATACCCTATCATCCCCCAAGTTCTTTACTCTGTATTCCTATGAACAAAGTCGTTATTCTACACAACCACAATATAACCAAAAAAAAATCAAAAATTAATATTGACTCATAAGACCTGTTGCTGTCAAGTTGATGCCAGCTCACAGCAACCCTACAGGACAGAGTAGAACTGCCTCATAGGGTTTTCAAGGAGCAGCTGGTAGATTCGAACTGCTGACCTTTTGGTCAGCAGCCTTAGCACTTAACTACTGTGCCACCAGTGCCCCACTGACTCATAACTACCATCTAATTCTCACACCCCATATAAGTTTCATCACTTGTCCCAATAATATTCTTTATAACCAAAGGATCCAGCCTTGGATCATATGTTGCACTTAGTTGTCTTATCACTTTAGGCTGCTTCGATTTGGAACACTTCTATCTTGCCTTGACTTTCACGACTTTGACAATTTAGAAGACTATAATTTTGTAGAATGTCCTTCAATTTGAGTTTGTCTAATGTTTTTTCATGATTGGATTGGCATTATGCATCTTTGGCAGAAATATCACGGTGTCCCCCTAATGGCATCCTATCAGGGGGTACATGATCTCAATTTGTCCCATTACTGTGATGTTGATTTTAAACACTTGGTTAAGGTGGTATCTGCCAAACTTCTGCTATAAAGTTACTCTTTTTCCTTTTTAGTTAATAACTATGTTGTGGAGAGACACTATGAGACTATGTAAATATCTTATTCCTCATCAAACCTTCAAAGTATTTACTTATTATTTGTATCAATATGGACTCATGGATTCCTTTTTTTTTAATTTGATTGGTTATAATCCGCTATAGTCATTATTTAATTTGAAGTTCAAATTGTCTGTAAGTTGGTCAGTATGTGCCCTTTTAAGCTGACTTCTTCAAAAAAGGGTATTGAGATACAGAGAAAGATAAAATTAATTCCATTCTTCACATTGTACACTAGGTACATTCCAAATACCATATTTTTATGGAAACAACACACGCCTTCTATGTTTGTTTGCCAACCCTCCCCCACCCCAGGTATTTTCCTCAGATCACTATGCTGATTTTTTACAGTAATTTGTAAAAAAAAAAAATCGGCATAGCAGCACTTATGAGAATACCTTGCAGGGGGAAGGTGCAGTTGACAAACAAATGTAGATGTGCATTATTTATGTAAAAATACGATACATATGGAATGTACCAAGCCAAACCTGTTGCCGTGGAGTCGATTCCAACTCATAGTAACCCTGTAGGACAGAGTAGAACTGCCCCATAGTGTTTCCAAGGAGCAGCTGGTGGATTTGAAACTGCTGACCTTTATGTTAGCAGCCACTGTCCTAACCACTGTGCCACCAGGGATGTTAGTATAAAAAAAATGAAACTATGCAAGTGTTAAAAGAAAACATAGATGAATTACTTTATGAACTGGGAGTGGAGAGAGCCTTCCTCTCAATGACTTAAAATGCACAAGTATTAAAAGAAAAGGTGAATACATGTGACTAACCTTGCTGCCATGGTGTTCACAAGACTTCCAGGACCCTCTACCAGCTTCTAGGCCTCCCTTTGTTGTTTATCTGAAATTCAAATTTAACTAGGCATCCTGCTTCTTATCTGGCAACTCTGGGCAGAAAAGATTTTGTTCTGGTTTAGGAGTAGAAATCAACACATAGAAGTCAATTTGAGTATACTGAGTAGCAGGATATGATCAGGTATTCAATTATGGGTTATAGGGAATGAAAGTGTTAACAGAGGCTGGAATTTCTCCAACACAAAATGAGCTACTCTTTTTTTGTTTGTTTGTTTGTTTCCTTATGTCCCTGGTCCTAAGCATGGTGGCAGTGGTGTTTAGTAGATTCTCAATGTACTTAGTTAGAAGATTCTCAATGTACTTAGTGAATGGGCAAATAAATGACACGAGGGGGGCCTTGAAGGAAGGCCAAGATCTACATCTGTCAAAAGTAGCAGAGAGAAGAAATGGACACAAATCTCTACAGGTGGTTGGATAGAAGATGTTACAAAGGAGTTTCTATAGCAGATTAGAAAACGTTTTTGACTGAGACTAGCTTAATCAAAAAAACCCCAAACTCATTGCTGTTGAGTCAATTCTGACTCAGTGATCCTATAGACTAACTTAGGTAGAGCAAAAGAGTCCATGGCTGCTGACTACTCATTGTACCTTACAGTAAAACAACAACAACAAAAAAAAAAACTCATAAAACAAAATTGAAGTCTATGGAATTGCTTGTGATTCTCCTAGAAAGACTGTAATTGTAATTGTAATTCTCTGGGGAACCCTTGTCACCCGTTAATGGCCCATAGATTGTGCCTTAGTTATCTAGTGCTGCTACAACAGAAATATCACAAGTGGGTGGTTTTAACAAATCTATTTTCTGGCAGTGTGGGAAGCTAGAAGTCTGAATTCAGGATGCCAGCTCTAGGGGAAGACTTTCTCTGCCAGCTCTGGAGGAATGTTGTCTCTTCTGAGCTTCTGCTTCTGGGCAATCTTTATGTGGTTTGGCATCGCTCTCCCCCCATCTCTGCTAGATTGTTTAATCTCTTTTTATATCTCAAAAGTGACTGACTCAGAAAGAGCCACATGAACCAGAAACTACATCATCCTGAGACCAGAAGAACTAGATGGTGCCCAGCTACAACCAATGACTGCCCTGACAGGGAACACAACAGAGAACCCTGAGGGAGCAGGAGACCAGTGGGATGCAGACCCCAAATTTTCATAAAAAGACCGGACTTAATGGTCTGACTGTGACTAGAAGGATCCTGGCAGTCATGGTCCCCAAACCTTCTGTTGGCCCAGGACAGGAACCGTTCCCGAAGACAACTCATCAGACATGGAAGGGACTGGACAATGGATTGGAGAGAGATGCTGAGGAAGAGTGAGCTACTTGTATCAGGTGAACACTTGAGACTGTGTTGGCATCTCCTGTCTGGAGGGGAGATAGGAGGGTAGAGAGGGTTAGAAACTGGCAAAATTGTCACAAAAGGAGAGACTGGAAGGAGGGAGCGGGCTGACTCATCAGGGTGAGAGTAAGTGGGAGTATGGAGTAAGGTGTATATAAGCTTATATGTGACAGACTGACTTGATTTGTAAACTTTCACTTAAAGCACAATAAAAATTAAAAAAAATGTATAAAAAAGGGGATATTTTGCTTTCTTTATTTTATTAAAAGAGGAGGATAAATTATTTGTTATATTATAGCATATATGTCATCTTTATCTTTGGGAAAATATATATGTACTAAAAGTAAATCCAAAAAAAAAAAAAGAGTGACTCAGGATACACCCTAAACTAATTCTGCCGCATTAACATAACAAAGGCAACCCATTCCCAAGTAGGATTATAACCGCAGGCATAGAGGTTAGAATTTATAACACATATTTTTTGGCGACACAATTCACTCCATAACAAGCTGTATTTTGAGAAACATTCAGCTAGAGCATATGGGTGTTATGTTTCTTGAGCTTGCAAAATAAGAGAGACCAAATATTAGGCCCTTAACATTTAGATATGAAAGTGTTAACAGCAAGAGTATAAACTATGGCCTGGCTGACTTTAAACAAATTAGAAGAAGTCATTTAAATCATCTGGGACCAAGAAGGAACAAGACTTAAATTCTGGAGTAGTTTCAGGCTAGATCAGGGTTTTTCAACCTTGACACTTTCTTCGTTTTGGGGGTTATCCTGAACATTGTAAGATGCTTAGTAGCATCCCTGGCCTTTACCCACTAGATACTAGTAGCATCCCCCTCCATGTTAGACAATAAAAATGTTTCCAGGCATTACCAAAGTTCCCTAGGAGACAAAGTTACCTTGTGTTGAGAATTACTGGGCTAGATGAAAGCATCCTGTACCAGTTGAACTGGATGCCTAAGAAGTGTCTCATGTAATTCTTTTCCTATCCAACAGATGCAAATAAGGGGCAATTTGAGTAAACAAAGCCTATTCATTTGAGAACTTTGTCTGAAAAGAAAAATAAAATTGAGGCCAAACATGAAGGTTGGCTGATGAAAGGATAAACGATGAGCTGCACCCATTAAGATCACACACATTCACTTTAAACATCCAGACTTCAGTGGTGCTGGGTCAAGCTCAGCTTCACTTATTGAAAATAAGTACACTTGACATTAAAAGACAAATTGTTAATGGCTAATTCCAGGCATGATTACCTTTAATGAATGCCTCTGCATCTACAATGTTGGGCAGAAGAAACATTGCCCGTGATAAACGAAAAAGGGAAAGGATCTTGAAAATTTGGGGTCCCTCCTGAAAGTCAACTCTCCTCAATAGATGAATTGTATTCCTTCTGTTCAAAAACCCTCAGAAATTTGCACATTCAATATCATTCTACCAAAACAGATAGGTTCTATGTTGTTTTCCTCTGTTTATCCTCTCCTAGAGACATTATTTCATCATTTAGAGATAAAATTGTGATTTCCACACTAATACTTAGGAGCTCATAAGGACTGATCCCTGTGGAAGAGATAAGCAAGGAAATGTATTCCTCAATAAATGGATAATGTTTTCACAACATATTTTTACGTATAATAATCACTCTATTTTTCCTGATTCAAGAAAATATTATTTCCTATTATGAAATCATATCTTTTTAATAAACTGTTCTTTCTGATAAATTATTAAGTGAAATATCACATGGAATTAAAGTATGGATAAAGTGTGTTTATATTTTGAATGTCCATTGTTTTAGGGGAATTACTGACCAAATATTAGAGGAAACTCCTTTATCCTTCCTTTAAAAAAAATGTAAAGCATTGAGTGAAAGCTTTGGAACTCTAAGAGATAAATACCTGTCAAATGGGGATCTTTAATAAATATCTGTCAAATGGGGATCTTTAATAAAGTCCCTTAATTTCTTACACATGGTAAAATTAAATAATAATCAGATACAGGACTTCTATTTACAGCAACATGATATACTAGATGTCCTGAAAATTCTCTCATTCAAAACAGCTAAAAATTCTAGATAAAATATAATAAACATCATATCATGCTAAGTGAAAGAAGCCGAACACAAAAGGTCAAATATTGTATGATTCCACCTATATGAAATGTCCATAATAGGCAAATCCATAGAGATAGAAAGCAGAGTGGTGGTTGCCAGGGGCTGGGGGAAAAAGAGAGTGTGGATTAACTGCTCGATGGGTACCGGGTCTCCTCTGGTGGCAAAGAAAATATTTTGGAACTAGATAGAGGTGGTGTTTACACACAACACTGTGAATATACTAACTAGTTAAATTTATGTCATGCGAATTTTATCTCAATAAAAGCATGTAAAGCAAACATCTTTTAGAATGTATAGCCCAGTTAATAAAAAAGTGATAAAAGTCCCTAGGGACCCATATGTAGGAGACAGCTGGAATATGAGTGATCATCTGAAACCACAGCTGTCCTGGGGCCTTTGTTTTCATAGGCAACAGAATTTGGTTTTAAGGGCAGCACAGGGACAGTAGGCAGCACTTTGGGGCCATGCTGGAGTGTTTGACATCTCGAAAGTCAAACACTGAAAGAAATGAGTCAATGAAAAGGCTCATTGGACCCAAGCCTCCTACCCAAAATGTAGAAGAAAAGGATCTGGGTATGAAAAAAAAAAAAAAAAGCTTCTTCCCTGAAGAATTGTAATAGCAGTTTACAATGAAACGGAAGAAATGATGGGGAAATGATAACAGTTAAAGATGTATAATTAAAAAGGATAAATATTTGTCCTACTAAACTGTTAAATAAAATTAAATGAAATGGTAAAAATATAAGCAAATGAAATCAAAAGAAAGCACACTGAGAGCAAAAAAGAACAAAAATTAAAAAAGAAAGGTGATTTTTAAAGTACAAATTCATGTATAATGAATAGATAAGCAAAGGGAAGACTTTTCAAAAGCATAAATTTTAAGGGGTAAAAAAAGAAAATAGAGTGCTAGTTCATAGAAAAAGATTTTAAAACAGGTTAAACAGTAAGAATGTACAAAACCAATACAGACATATCAAGTTACAAATAATTTTAAAAATCAAGTGAACATATAACCAATCTGTGTAAGGAAAAATTGCAGCCACACAACTAATAGCAGAGGAAGCAGGAATTCCTAACAGAGAGTGGAGAATGGCCACTTCACCAAGGGAGAGTGTGGAGAGAGGCCCTCAAGGTCAGAGAGGAGAGGGTTGCAGAGTCCAATTTCCAGAGGTCAAAGCCCTATCTTTTCGCTATTTACAAGATTACTTAAAACCCAAGATACGCCATGAGTAAAAAAGCACATATAAAGGCACCATGACTACTGGAAGATGAGGTCTTCTCCAACATCACACAACTGATAAATAACAAAGCTTTGACTTGGCCTCTGGGCTTCTGATATCAAGAGCATAGATATCTATCATTTCCCCAAATTCTCCTCTTTAAAAAAAAAAAAAGTAAATAAACGTAAAACTTATCTTTTATTGTTGTTTTGTTTTTTATTTCTTTTCTTGGCTTTAGAATTTCAGAGATGTCTCTAGTGAAAAGGAAACATTGAATAAGATGAATGCAAACCCTTTTGCGTGTACTGAAGTGAACATAGCTGGGTGTGTGACGGGGCTGGAAGGGAATCAGGGAAAAAGGAGGCACAGACGCCGAAGAGTGAAGAGCAGCAGTCCATGAAGGATCTCAGAGAAACAGGTGATATCTGTGCTCAACCAAGTAATATCGACCCTCCTTGCTAGGGGTGGAAACCCAGGTGGCATAGTGGTTAAGAGCTATAGCTGTTAACCAGAAGGTCCGCGGTTTGAATTCCTCCAGGCGCTCCATGGAAACTCTATGGGGCAGTTCTACTCTGTCCTATACAGTAGCTATGAGTCAGAATTGACTTAATGGCAACGTGTTTGGTTTTTTTTTTGTTGTTGTTGTTTACCTGTAAACGCAACCTTGCTTGAAAGTAGACTCTTTGAAGATGTTATCAGTTAACATGAGGTCATACTGGAGTAGGATGGGCCCTAATCCTGTCTGAGTAGTGTCCTTATAAAAAAGAAGAGACAGATGCAGAGGGAAGAAGGCCATGCAAAGACAGAGGCAGACCAAGGAATGCCAAGGTTGCCAGGAACCACTAGAAGCTAGGAAAAGGCAAGGGAGGCTCTTCCCCTAGAACTTCAGAGAGAACACGGCCCTGCCAACATCTTGATTTCAGACTTCTAGTCTCTAGAACTGTGAGAGAATAACTTTCTCTTATTTTAGGCTACCCAGTTTTTTTTGTTTGTGGTACTTCTTACAACAGCCCTAGGAAACTATTGTTGTTAGGTGTTATGGATTTGATCCCAACTCATAGCAACCTTATGTACAACAGAACAAAACACTGCCCAATCCTGTGCCATCTTCACAATTACTTTTATGCTTGAGCCCATCGTTGCAGCCAGTGTGTCAATCCATCTTGTTGAGGATCTTCCCCTTTTTTGCTGATGATGTACGTTACCAAGTATGATGTCCTTGTCCAAGGACTGATCCCTCCTAATAACATGTTCAAAGTATGTAAGACACAGTCTTGACACCCTTGCTTCTAAGGAGCATCCTGGCTGTAATTCTTCCAAAACAGATTTGTTTGTTCTTCTGGCAGTCCATGATAGGTTCAATAGTCTTCACCAACACCATAATTCAAAGGCATCAATTCTGCAATAGAAAACTATCACACTCCTCAAAATGAACAAAAGGAGACTATGGTAAAACCTTCAGAAAGCCTAAAATTATGCTAATTTGGGAATCATCACCTAGTCTGAGATTATATCCTTTCTGCTTTTTGGGCCTTAACATGTCTTTTCTCTTATAAAATTATGGCCAAAGTAGATGGTTACTAAAATGTCTTTATTTGGCAAAGTTAATATTTGACAACCTTTAAATCAATCGATTTATTATTACTACCGTTATTACAGCAACCATGAGATGGCAAAATCTGAGTATTCTGCATTTGTGAGAAAAAAAAGGCAAATCTTAATTAAAAAAAGAAAAGCCAGCTGCTGTCGTGTGAATGTGCATGAAAGAGCAAGATGAAGACACACAAAGAAAAAAATAGTGAAATGAGGGAAGGTCAGCATAGGATGTTTTACGAAGGCATTCTGGGAACAAGGAGGCAAGAGACTGGTATGGGTGAACCTGGAGAACATTCATGTCTTGTCTCAGCTCTGCATAAATATGGTGGCTAATATCAGTGATTTTCTCAGCTTGGGTTCCCTTAAAAAGCAGAGCCTGGGACAAGGAGTTTCATGAAGATAGTTTATTTGGGGAAGTGATTCCAGGAAATGGTAATAGGAACTGGGCCAAGGGAAACAAGGAAGGAGGGACACTCCGTGGGTGCGTAGGGTGCAATCTCACTGGAAACTTCTGGGGAGTTGTATTGAATGCTCCTCAGAGTTGTCTTCCAATGATACAGAGGAGGGTGTACTCCTCCACTGGCTCACATCCCCCTTTGGCCAAGGGTAGCCCTGTGGGTTTTTATCTTTCCCCCACTTCCAGGTTAGGCATACAGGAGTGCCAAGGGAATTTCTGCAGGCATCCTATACTGAGATATCAGAAGAACCCTGGGACAGAAAGTGACAACTACAAGATGCAGTTGAAGTGAGGTACTGTCAGGTTATACTTGTGCAAAACTGGTTGCCTTCTCAATGGCTCGGGTCAAAGGTGGGGAATGCCCCTGAGGTGTCTGCTCCAATACTTTTGCCAAGTAGAAGAGGGATCCAGAACTGGTTGCCTCTTCATTAAAGGCCAAAGATTTCAGGTGAAACTTCGGTTGGATGTGATGCTCTCGCCATTATCCTGTAGCAATTCTGTCCTCATGACAGTGACAGCCTGAGCAGGCAGATGCTCTTCTAACATGCCCTAAGCCCCACAGAGGCTATAGCTGATGTCTCAGGGGGTTTCTCATTTCCCAAGTTCTCTCATCTTCTCCATGTGTATTCAGCAGCTGCAGTGACCTGCTCTTTGCATATTGACTTTATAATTCAGTCTCAAGTGTTATTGCAATAAAAAAAAATTTTTTTTTTGACTCCTTAAATTCTCCATAACCCAGACAGGCTCACTCCCAGCCCAGGGCAGGTCTAAACTACCACATTTGTACGGTCCTAAAAGCTTACAGAACATTTTCACAGGACATTTCTCATTTGATCCTCACATAAAAAGCCCTGGAGAAATAGGTTTCAAATGGTAAAAGTGCAGCTATATCGCAGAGGTAGTACAGCTACCAAGCCATAGAATGTTGGGACTTCTGACAATGTTTTTTTCCTCTGACAATGTTTTTTCCTTCTGAACATCCTCTAACCCATAATAATTAGGAAACAGTTTTTAAGCCACAATGACTCGCTCCCTACAATGTTAAAACTAGCACCTTGCAATGACCAGTTTCTATTACAATTGTTGGTATACCACCAGTGGGCTAGTTGGTATTCTTGGTAGAAAGAACTGAAATAAATTCTGCCAATCTTAAGAAAGAACTTGTTGGAAAGATATGTGGGAATAAGTGGGAAGACTCAAGAACTAGGCTTATAAACAAATAGGAACCAAAGTGACAGGATTAACTAGGTTATTTTTAAGCAGCTTAAAACAGTAAAGGCTTCTTTGTTCTTAACTGATTGCATTTTTATTTATTTATTTTTATTGTGTTTTAGGTGAAAGTTTACAGCTCAAGTTAATTTCTCATTCAAAAATTTATACACAAAATGTTTTGTGACAGAATATGACAGAACATACCCCTTTCCACCCCGGGTTCCCTGTGTCCATTTGACCAGTTCTTGTCTCTTCCTGCCTTTTCATTGTGCTTTTGGACAGAAGCTGCCCATTTGGTCTAGTATATTCAATTGAACCAAGAAGCACGTTCCTCACATTTTGTTTGTTTGCTTGTTTGTTTGTTTTGAAGGCCTGTCTAATCTTTGTCTGAAAAGTGGGCTTCAGGAATGGTTTCAGTTCTGGGTTAGCAGAGCATCGGGGGGCCATAGTCTTGGGGGTTCCTCCAGTCACTGTCAGACCTGTAAGTCTGGTCTTTTTACGTGAATTTGAATTCTGCTCTACATTTTCCTCCTGCTCTGTCTGGGACTCTTTGTTATAATCCCTGTCAGGGTGGTCACTGGTGGTAGCCCGGTATCATTTGGAGCTCTGGTGGCACAATGGTTAAGCCTTCAGTTGCTAACCAAAAGGTTGGCCGTTCAAATCCACCAGCTGCTCCTTGGAAACCCTATGGGGCAGTTCTACTCCTAGTCTTTCTCGTCTCAGGCTGGTGGAGTCCCTGGCTCATGTGGTCCTTTGGGCTAGAATTTTCCCTGTGTCTTTGGTTTTCTTCATTCTCCTTGGCTCCAGGTACGTTGCGACCAATAGATGGATCTTAGATGGCTGCTCACAGGCTTTTAAGACCCCGGAAGCTACTCACCAAAGTGGGATGTAGAACATTTTCTTTATAAACTTTGTTATGCCACTTAACCTAGGTGTCCCCCAAGACTATGATCCCTAGGCCCCAGCTCCAGCTACTCTGTATTTCAAAGTGTTTGGATGTGTCTAGGAAACTTTGTTTTTTCTTTGGTCCAGTTGTGTTGCTTCCCCTATATTGTGTGTTGTCCTTCCCTTCACCAAAGTTGACACCTGTGTACTATCTAGTTAGTGATTTCCCTTCCCCCTCCCTCCCCATCCTTGTAACCATCAGAGAATGCTTTTTTCTTTGTGTAAATCTTTTCTTGAGCTCTTATAATAGTGGTCTTACACAATATTTGTGCTTTTGTGACGGACTTATTTCACTCAGCATAATGCCCTCCAGATTCATTCATGTTGTGAGATGTTTCATGGATTCATCATTGTTCTTTATCATTGCATAGTTTTCCATTGTGTGTATGTAGTATGATTTGTTCATCCATTCATCTGTTGATTGGCATTTAGGTTGTTTCCATCTTTTTGCTATTGTGAATAGTGCTACAATGAACAGGGGTGTGCATATGTCTATTCGTGTGCTGGCTTTTATTTCTCTAGTGTATATTCCTAGGAGTGGGATTTCCATATTGTATGGTATTTCTATTTCTAGCTTTTTAAGTAAGCACCATATCGTTTTCCAAAGCGGTTATACCATTTTACATTCCCACCAGCAGTGCATGAAAGTTCCATTCTCCCCACAATCTCTCCAACATTTGTTATTTTTTGTTTTTTGGATTAGTGTAAAGGCTTATTTCTTGCTTGAGCCACATGGTAGAGGTTGGCAGGATCTGTACTCAATGTAGTCACCCCAGACTGATAAAGCAGTCACCTTCGGCCATGCCAGAGGGAAGGGAGAACTTTTGAGGGTCTCACTGTAGCAATTAAATGCTCATCCCTGAAGGAATACGTGTCACTTCTACCCCAAATCATTGGCCATGATCAGTCACACGACCCTACTCAACCACAAGGCAACCAGGAAGTGAAATTCTACCATGTACCTAGAAGAAGGAAAGACCCGGAAGTATTTGACAAACAGTACTCAGTACTACGACAGTCACGCAGAAGGAAAATTCCCTGGTTGGAGTGCCACCACTGAACACTGTTGGCCCCTACCAGCCTGCCAGAATGAAGCCTAAACTGCTCTGGCTAAATTCAAAGTCTTGGGTAGGGTCATCTAGTTGGCTGGGTTGTGGTCATATGACATACTCTGGCTGCCAGGACCTGTTTCTCACCATGTCATTGTATGAACTCAATGGCAGGTTCTGCAAATCTAAGAAGGGAATTTAGATTCTGAGCAGTCAAAAGGTGAAAAAAAATGTCCTCCACAGGATAAATATTCAATACACTCAACACGTAGAATAGAATAGAAAAAAATGTAAATGGTCTTGTCCAAAGTGTCATCCCTATGGGTCCTCTGGTTAGTGTGGAAATCAGTGCTATGTAGATATCTGCACCCATATCTGTACCCATATGTCCACTTAGGCAATAAATGTTCACTGAGATCCCACCCTGCTACCAGGCACACTGAAGATACTGTCAAAAATAAACGACTCAGAACACCATTAACAGATTGTTATGCAGGTTTAATAGACAACATTAAAGTTGGGCAGCACATTGGTACCAAGTAAATCAGTGCTCTGATTAATTAAGATTTTCATGGTACTTACGTATAATTTCATTAGTAACTTTAATAAAAATTTTTGATCAGTTGATGATTATGTCAGAATATATAAATCTTATAAAATGGAAGTATGTGCTCAAACATTATAAAGAATAAAATTTCTAAGATAATTACAAGATCAATGAGCCATAATTACAAGACCTCTGGAGTCTTAGAAACGGGACATGTTCGTTGATCTTCGATTGTTTTCTGAAAGAATTTCAAGTATTTCAGTGAGTCTGACCACCTAAATACAATTATGGAAAACTAGATAACCTGCTTCTAAAAGTTAGTTATAATTCAAGACATAGCTATAAAAAAAAAGACACTGACAATTATATATACATTTATGATTTTTTTTTGCAGCACATAGATTTCTAACATTTAATAAGATGACATCTTACTTATCATAGGTAAGAGAACTCTCTCTATAAAGCAAAACTTAAAATTTTATTTCACAATACCAAGATGACTAAGACATGGTCCTCTAGATGCTTATATTCTAATACAGAAGATAGACATTAAATAAATAAATACAATACCACGTGAAAAACACTTATATAGTGATTAATGCTAAGGCATGGTGTTGGCCCAAAATAGAGAGTAAATTAACTTTAATGGGGGTGGGGTGCACTAGTCAGGGATGGCCATTCTTGGAAGAAGGTGAAGTAGGGAGGGGTGAAGCTGTACAGGACCTGGCTTGGGGCAATGAGAATAATGTAGTATGTCAAGGGTAGAGAAGGGCAGCAAGAGCTGAGGCTGAAGAGGCAGTAAAGGCCAGATCAGAGAAAGCTTTCCTCGGCCATTCTAGCTGATCATGAGCTTTGCCCTGTAGGCAGTGGGGAGCACTGTCATTGGGAGTGGGATAGTCACTCCAATCTAGGGAGAGGTGGGTTGGAACCTAGAGAATGGTCCACCCCTTGAGATGGGACAGGAATTTCCGAAGGACAACCAGACAGGAGTGGCAGGGGTGGATTAACCAGTAAGCAAGTTACTCACCCATTAAGCAAGGTATGCACAGGGTGAAAAACTGGTGAAATTGTGCATTACAGATTAGTAAGTAAGCACAAGTAAGCCCTTGCATACCTTGCTTATCGGTAATCTATCCCTGGGCAAAGGACCCAGATTGCACTTTCAGAGTTAATGAGGCCCAGTGAGGTAAGTGAGGGTCATTCCAGCTGTAGCAGGAACTCTAGCTACATGTGCCACTTCTAGGGAAGGGGTCTCAGCCATTGGCCTGGAATAAGAGCTGTGCTGTTGCCTGGAGGGTGTAAAGCTGTCAAGGACCACCAGGTGGAAGTAGGTAGAATGGAGACAAGGAGCTGGAGCCTGGGATTGGGGATTGAGGCTTGGAGGATTCAGTGGTTGACACCTGGAAGCTTAGTTTAGTAGACCTCCAGGTTTGTCAAAGCAGGACACCAAAAAGCTAGTGAGAGAATCCCAGGTCAGTCTGAGCAGCTTATAGGAGGCCTGTTAAGTGGGAAAACTTGCTGGCCAAGGGTTTTTCTCGTAAAGACACTGGTACAATAGAGTCTACAAAACCTGGGTGAACTGGCTACATGAACTGGCCCTAGGCTGAGAGGAAAGAACAGAGGTATTGGGCATGTTATCCATCTGAACCAGGATAGTTGGCTCACAAGGGAGGACTTGATCACAGAAAGTTGGCAAAAAAAAAAAAAACAAAAACAAACAGAGAGCTGAACCCAAGACACACTCAACAGGAAGTTTAATGGAATTCTCAGTAACATCTATTACAAAAACACAGCTCCTTAAATTTCCCACAGCCCAGGCTGGGCTGGGCCGGGCCTGGTTGTGACTTCGCTGAGGGAAGAAGAAGGAATTTGAGGGCAGGGGGCCAGGCACAACTTCACAGACATTCTCTAAAGTGATGGAGATGAGAAAGTTCAGATGATACAGGTCCTTGCTGCAGACATCCATTCATTCTGGGTCTGCAGAATACATCGGTCTCCTATGACCTTCTGTGCCTTCTAGGTTTCCTCAAGCTGTAAACAGGAATTATGTCCTATAGCTTGGTTCCTATCTAGTTCTCCCACCATTCTGCCTCATGCTTGACCCTCTTGTAATGCCACATACCTGGCTGCCCTCACTTTTTGGCCATTGTTAAAATTTTCCCTTTATCTGTAATTAAGGTTGCCAGATTTAACAAATAAAAATATAGGATGCTCAGTTAAATTTGAATTGCAGAAAAACAATCAATAATTTTTAGTCTAATTTTCTCCCAGATATTTAGTACTTACACTAAAAATTTATTTATTTATCTGAAATTCAAATTTAACTGGGCTTCCTGTATTTTATCCTGCAAATCTAACTGTAATGCTTTCTTATTCATTTTTTATAGCTCATTTCAAATGTCCTGTCCTCCAAGAAGCCTCTTCTGAACCCTTGAGTTGACCTAAATGCCTTCCTCTAGACACCTCTGGGCACACACGTGTACCTCCATCATACAGCATGTAGCATACTATTGTGAAATTACCTGCGCAGGTGTTGTTAATCTTTATTAGTCTCTAATTTCCCCCAGGGCCTAATGAAATAAGAACCTTGTATTCATAGCATGAAGGCTGCTCAATAAACATCGGTTGGCTAAATTAATATCTGTAGAAGAATATCTCTAGCCTTGCAAATAAATACCACAAACATACCAGCATAAAGAGACTTTTAAAAAATTGTTATCCCTCTTTCTGTTTCTCAGGTGGTAAAATAAAAGAAAAACGAGAGAAGGCAGGGCCAAAACGGCAGAATAGACAGATGCTTCTGGTGAGCCCTTTTACAACAAAGACCCAAAAAAACAAGTGAAACGAGTATATTTATGACAAGCTGGGAGCCCTGAACAACAAAGGCAATGTTAGAAAACAAACTGAGGGGCAGGGGGAGGAACAGACAGTTCCGAAGCAGAGAGGAGATACCGGACCTGAATTGCCGGGAGCCCTCAGGCACCATTCCCGGGAGCAGCGTCGGCGGGCTAGTACTAGCGTTCTGCAGCAGTTTCCTCAGGGAGAAGCAGCCAGCCATACAGCCTACTCACACTTCCGGAACCAGAGAAGAGCGGCACTCTAGGCAAAAGCTAAGTACTTGCCTATATTTTACCACCCCCCACCCTGCCCTGCTCCCAAGCCGGCTTCAGCTGCTGATCTCCCTGGGCTTGAGATAGGCCCTGTTGAGCACCTAGAGCCATTCTCCTGGCCTTGGAGAAGGAATAAATTTGCAACTGAGAGAAAAGATAATTTGCTGGGGAGAAACCCTGGTGGCATAGTGGCTAAGTGCTAGAGCTGGAAACCAAAGGGTCGGCAGTTCGAATCCACAAGGCACTCCTTGGAAACTCTGTGGGGCAGTTCTACTCTTTCCCATAGGGTTGCTATGAGTCAGAATCAGCTGGACGGCACTGGGTTTGGTTTTTTTTTTCTTTACTAACTGGAGGGGCTCAGGACAGAAGCGCCTCCTGTCCAGGCATAAATGGTCTGTGGACTTTGAGTAAGTTTCCCTCTGCATGGACATGTGTGGGCCTATTTCAGGAGAATAGGACCTTGTTGGTAGACAAAAACTGTTTCAGCTGTGCGGTAGAGAGGTGGGTTTTTTTTTTTTTTATATAATTTTTATTGTGCTTTAAGTGAACGTTTACAAATCAAGTCAGTCTCTCACACAAAAACCCATATACACCTTGCTACACACTCCCAATTACTCTCCCCCTAATGAGACAGCCCACTCTCTCCTTCCACTCTCTCGTTTCATGTCCATTTTGCCAACTTCTAAGCCCCTCAACCCTCTCATCTCCCCTCCAGGCAGGAGATTCCAACATAGTCTCAAGTGTCCACCTGATCCAAGAAGCTCACTCCTCACCAACATCCCTCTCCAAACCATTGTCCAGTCCAATCCCTGTCTGAAGAGTTGGCTTTGGGAATGGTTCCGGTCCTGGCCCAACAGAAGGTCTGGGAGCCATCACCACCGGGGTCCTTCCAGTTTCAGTCAGACCATTAAGTCTGGTCTTATGAGAATTTGGGGTCTGCATCCCCCTGCTCTCCTGCTCCCTCAGGGGTTCTCTGTTGTGTTCCCTGTCAGGGCAGTCATCAGTTGTAGCCAGGCACCATCTAGTTCTCCTGGTCTCAGGATCATGTAGTCTCATGTGGCCCTTTCTGTCTTTTGAGATCGTAATGACCTTGTGTCCTTGGTGTTCTTCATTCTCTTTTGATCCAGGTGGGTTGAGACCAGTTGATGCATCTTACATGGCTGCTTGCTAGCGTTTAAGACCCCAGGTGCCACTCTTCAAAGTGGGATGCAGAATGGTTTCTTAATAGATTTTATTATGCCAATTGACTTAGATGTACTCCTGAAACCATGGTCCCCAGACCCCAGCCCCTGCTATGCTGGCCTTCGAAGTATTCAGTTTATTCAGGAAACTTCTTTGCTTTTGGTTTAGTCCAGTTGTGCTGACCTCGCCTGTATTGTGTGCTGTCTTTCCCTTCACCTAAAGTAGTTCTTATCTACTATCTAATTAGTGAATGCCCCTCTCCCACACTCCCTCCCTCCCCCCTCTCGTAACCACAAAAGAATGTTTTCTTCTCAGTTTAAACTATTTCTCAAGTTCTTATAATAGTGGTCTTATACAATATTTGTATTTTTCCCTTGTATTTTATTTTGATGAATAGGATAGTTTGTCTCCTGTGTGGTTACCTTATTATTTACCCCTATTTTTCTAAATTTAAAACTAACTTTTATTTCTTTCTATTGCGGTATCTTCCTCTCCGTACAGAAGGTGTATGATTACATTTCTTAGTCCCTCTTTATTATTTTAATGTTGTCTTCTTTTATATAATAACATCGCTGTTACCCTGTTCTGAGTTTTTTTTTATATAATCTTGCCTTTTTTTGTTTGTTTGTTTGTTTGTTTGGATTTCCCTGACTCGGTCGACTTCTGGTTACTCTGCCCAGTGTTCTAGTCTTGGGTTGATACCTGATATTATGGATTTTATAACCAAAGAATTCCCTTTAGTATTTCTTGTAGTACTGGTTTGGTTTTTACGGATTCCGTAAACTTGTGTTTATCTTGAAATGTCTTAATTTCACCTTCATACTTAAGAGACAGTTTTCCTGGATATATGATTCTTGGCAGGCAATTTTTTTCCTTCAATTTTTTAAATATGTCATCTCATTGCCTTCTTGCCTGCATGGTTTCTGCTGAGTGGTCCAAGCTTATTCATATTGGCTCTCCTTTGTAGGTAACTTTTCGTTTATCCCTTGCTGCTCTTATACTTCTGTCTTTATCTCTGGTTTTGACGAATTTGATTATAATATGTCTTGGTGACTTTCCTTTAAGATTTACCTTATGTGGAGTTCAATGAGCATCTTGGATAGATATCTTCTCATCTTTCACAATATTAGGGAAGTTTTCTGCTAACAAATCTTCAACAATTTTCTCTGTACTTTCTGCTGTCCCTCCCTCTTCTGGTACTCCAATCACTCGTAGGTTATCTCTCTTGATAGCATCCCACATGATTCTTAAGATTTCTTCATTTTTTTAAATTCTTTAATCTGATTTTTCTTCAAATATATTAGTGCCAAGTGATTTATCTTCAAGTTCAGAAATTCTAGCTTCTACTTGCACAATTCTGTTCCTCTGACTTTCTATTGAGTTGTCTAATTCTGCAATTTTATTGTTAATCTTCTGAATTTCTGATTGCTGTCTGTCTATGGATTTTTCCAGCTTATTAAACTTTTCATTATGTTCCTGAATAATCTTTCTAATTTCTTCAATTGCTGTATCTATGTGTTCCTTGGCTTGTTCTGCATATTGCCTCATTTCCTTCCTGATGTCTTGAAGGGTTCCGTATATTAAATTCTTGTATTCTGTCTCCGGTAATTCCAGGAATGCACTTTCATCTAGAAGATCCCTGGATTCTTTGTTTTGAGAGCCTATTGAGGTGATCATAGTCTTTTTCTTTATGTGACTTGATATCGACTGTTGTCTCTGAGCCATCTATAAGTTGTTGTATTAGTTTTTGCTTGCTGACTGTGTCATAGCTGCTTGCTTTGTTTTGTTTTGGTATACCCCTATGGGTTGCTTGAGTGAGCTAGCTTGATTATTCTTACTTTTGGAGCTCTAAAGTCCTGCCCCCAGCTGGTAGAGCTGTTATCAGGTATATCAGTCTAGGAGTCCATTCATTTTTCTTGTATGAATTCGCTCAGGTTTCCAGGTAGCTGATCATCAAGTGTGTGGTACAGGCTCTGTCCTATAGTCTTAGAGGGGCAGGGGTGATTGGCTTATATACTGGTATCTAATTGCAGCAGGGGGTCACACTCTAAACAAGGCAAGGGGCTGAGAGCTGACACCCGAGTGTGTCTGAGGAAAACACGTTCCTGTTCCCTAGAGCATGCAGGTGGGTGGGTTCTGCAAATGGACCATGGGCACTCAACGTTTTTGGTTATAAGGACTGTGAGGTACCAGTTATCTTTGGACCCCTGTCATGGGTGGATGGGTGACCTCAGTGGAGCTACCAGTCCTTAGGTCCCTGATGTGGGTAGGTGAGGACCTTGTTTAATAGACAAAACAATGTCAAACATCAAACACCCACCTCTCCTCCGCACAGGTGAAAAGGTTGGAGTTTGCCAACAAGGGCCTATTCTCCTGAAATAGGCCGACACAGGTCCATGCAGAAGGAAAAGGTACTCAAGGTCCACGGACTTTTTAAGCCTGGACAGGAGCTGTTTCTCTCCTGAGCTCCCCCACTTAATGCAGCTAGCAAATTATCTTTTCCACCAATTGCAAATTTTTTTCCTTCTCCAAGGCCAGGAGGATGGCTCTAGGTGCCCAACAGGGCCTATCTCAGGCCCAGGGATTCAGCCACTGAAGCCGGCTTGGGGGTGGGGGGGATGTGGTAAAATGTACCCGAGTACTTAGAGTTTGCCAAGAGCACCGTTCTCCTCAGGTTCCAGAGGTGTGAGCAGGCTGTGTGGCTGGCTACTTCTCCCTGAAGAAACTGCGGCCGAATGCTAGTACCAGCCTGCTGCCACTGCCTCTCTGGGAATGGTGCCTGAGGGCTCCCTCTGATTCAGGCCCGGTAACTCCTCTCCATTTCTGAATGGTCTCTTCCTCCCCTTGCCCCTCAGTTCATTGTCTAAGCTTGCCTTTGATGCTCAGGGCTCCCAGCTTGTCACAAATATACTTGTTTCACTTGTTTTTTCAGGTCTTTGTTGTAAAGAGGGTTCACCGGAAGCGTCTGTATATTCCACCATCTTGGCTCCGCCTCCAAGAGGTGGGTGTTTGATGTTTGACACCGCTTTGCTTATTAAACAGTGTCCTTACCTACCCACATCAGGGGCCTAAGGACTGGTGGCTCCACTCAGGTCACCCAGCCACCCTCGACAGGGGTCCAAGGAAAACTGGTACCTCCCAATCCTTAAAACCAAAAACATTGGGTGCACATAGTCTGTCTGCAGAATCCATGCACCTATACACTCTAGGGAACAGGAACGTGCTTTCCTCGGAGAAAATGAAGGGATGATTCTCAGCCCCTTGCATTTTTCAGAGTGTGACCCTCTGTTGCAACCAGATACCGGTACCTACACCAATCACCCCTGCCCCTCTGAGACTGTAGGACAGAGCCTGTACCACACACTTGATGATCAGCTACCTGGACACCTGAGCTGAATTCTTTAGGGAAAACTGAATGGACTTCTAGACTGATATACCTGATAACAGCTCTGGCCATCTAAGGACAGGATGGCAGAGCTCCAAAGGTGAAAATAATCAGGCTAGCTCACTCAAGCAACCCACTTGGGCATATCAAAACAAAACAAGAAGCTACAACACAGTAAGCAAACATAAAATAAGCTAATACAATAACTTACAGATGGCTCAGAGACAACAGTCAATATCAAGCCACATAAAGAAGTAGAGCATGATTGCCACAACAAGCTCTCAAAACAAAGAATCAAGAGATCTTACAGATGAAAGTTCCTTCCTGGAATTACCAGAGACAAAATACAAAAGATTAATATACAGAAACCTTCAAGACATCAGGAAGGAAATCAGGCAATATGCAGAACAAGCTAAGGAACACACATATAAAGCAGTTGAAGAAATTAGAAAGATTATTCAGGAACATAATGAAAAATTTAATTAGCTGTAAGAATCCATAGACAGCAAACAGAAATTCAGAAGATTAACAATAAAGTTCCAGAAATAGACAACTCAATAGAAAGTCAGAGGAGCAGAACTGAGCAAGTGGAAGGCAGGATTTCTGAATTCAAAGATAAAGCACTTGGCACCAATAAATTTCAAGAAAAATCTGATAAAAGAATTTAAAAAAAAGAAAAATCCTTAAGAATCATGTGGGACTCTATCAAGAGCAATAACTTATCAGTGATTGGAGTACCAGAACAGGGAAGGATAACAGAAAATACACAGAAAATTGTTGAAGGTTTGTTGGCAGAAAATCTCCCTGATATCGTGAAAGATGAGAAGTTATCTATCCAAGATGCTCATTGAACTCCACATATAGTAGATTCTAAAAGAAAGTCGCCAAGATATATTATAACCAAACTTGCCAAAACCAAAGATAAAGAGAGAATTTTAAGAGCAGTGAGGGATAAACAACAACAACAAAAAAGTCACCTACAAAGGAGAGCCAATAAGAATAAGTTCGTACTACACAGCAGAAACCATGCAAGCAAGAAGGCAATGGGATGACTTACATAAAGCACTGAAGGAAAAAAATTCCCAGCCAAGAATCATATATCCAGCAAAACTGTCTCTCAAATATGAAGGTGAAATTAGGACATTTCCAGATAAACAAAAGTTTAGGGAGTTCATAAAAACCAAACCAAAACTGCAAGGAATGCTGAAGGAAGTTTTTTGGTTAGAACATCAATAGTATCAGGTATCAACTGAAGAATAGAACACTGGACAGAGCAATCAGAACTCAACTTAGACAGGGAAATCACAAAAATAAATCAAGATAAAAAAAATGCTCAAAACAGGGAAAGAGCAATGTTATTATGTAAAAGAAGACAACATTAAAACAATAAAGAGGGACTAAGAAATGTAATCATAAATCTTCCATATGGAGAGGAAGATATGGCGATATAAAGAAATAAAAGTTAGTTTTAAATTTAGAAAAATAGAGGTAAAAGATGAGGTAACCAAAAAGGAGACAAACTATCCTACACATCAAAATAAAATACAAGAAAAAAAATAGAGACTCAGCAGGAACAAAATCAACAACAACGAATATGAGGAAAGGACAATATAGAAAGATAATCTACTCAGCACATAAAATTAAGTGGGAAAAAGAAGCTGTCAACAACAGACAAAAAAAGACATCAAGATGATAGAACTAAATTCCTACCTACCCAAAATTATGCTAAATGTAAGTGGACTAAATGCACTAATAAAGAGACAGAGAGTGGTAGAATGGATTAAAAACCACGATTCATCTATATGCTGCCTACAAGAGACACACCTTAGACTTAAAGACACAAACAAACTAAAACTCAAAGAATGGAAAAAATATGTCAAGCAAACAATGATTAAAAAGAGCAGGAGTGGCAATATTTATTTCTGACAAAATAGACTTGAAAGTTAAATCCATCAGAAAGGATAAGGAAGGACACTATATGATGATTAAAGGGACAATATACCAAGAGGATATAACCGTATTACATATTTATGCACCCAATGACAGGGCTGCAAGATACATAAAACAAGCTCTATCAGCATTGAAAAGTGAGATAGACAGCTCCACAATAATAGAAGAAGACCTCAACACACCACTTTCAGTGAAGGACAGGACATCCAGAAAGAAGCTCAATAAAGACACGGAAGATCTAAATGCCACAATCAACCAACTTGACCTCATAGACATATACAGAACACTCCACACTCTCTAGAATAGACCACATATTAGGTCATAAAGTAAGCCTTAGCGGAATCCAAAACATTGAAATATTACAAAGCATCTTCTCTGACCATAAGGCCGTAAAAGTAGAAATCAATAACAGAAAAAGCAAGGAAAAGAAATCAAACACTTGGAAACTGAACAATACCCTGATGAAAAAAGACTGGGTTATAGAAGACATTAAGGATGGAATAAAGAAATTCATAGAATCCAATGAGAATAATAAAACGTCCTATCAGAACCTTTGGGACACAGTGAAAGCGTTGCTCAGAGGTTAATTTATATCAATAAATGCACACACGCAAAAATAAGAAAGGGCCAAAATCAAAGAATTATCCCTACAACTTGAACAAATAGAAAGAGAGCAACAAAAGAATCCATCAGGCACCAGAAGAAAACCAATAATAAAAATTAGAGCTGAACTAAATGAAATAGGAAACAGGAAAACAATTGAAAGAAGTATCAAGACCAAAAGCTGCTTCTCTGAAAGAATCAACAAAACTGATAAACCACTGGGCAAACTGACAAAATAAAAGCAGAAGAGGAAGCAAATAACCCAAATGAGATGGGCAATATTACAACAGACCCAACTGAAATTAAAAGAATCATATCAGATTACTATGAAAAATTGTATTCTAACAAATTTGAAAACCTAGAAGAAATGGATGAATTCCTAGAAACACACTACCTACCTAAACTAACACAAACAGAGGTAGAACAACTAAATAGACCCATAACGAAAGAAGAGATTGAAAAGGTAATCAAAAAACTCCCAACAAAAAAAAAAAGCCCTGGTCCAGAAAGCTTCACTGCAGAGTTCTACCAAACTTTCAGAGAAGAGTTAACACCACTATTACTAAAGGTATTTCAGAGCATAGAAAAGGAAGGAATACTCCCAAACTCATTCTATGAAACCACCATATCCCTGATCACAAAACGAGGTAACGACACCACAAGAAAATTATAGACCTGTATCCCTCATGAATGTAGATGCAAAAATCCTCAACAAAATTCTAGCCAATAGAATTCAACAACATATCAAAAAAATAATTCACCACGACCAAGTGGGATTCATACCAGGTATGTAGGGATGGTTCATCATTAGAAAAACAATTAATGTAATCTATCATATAAAAAAAAAACAAAAGACAAGAACCCCATGATTTTATCAATTGATGCAGAAAAGGCATTTGACAAAGTCCAACACCCATTCATGATAAAAACTCTCAGCAAAATAGGAATAGAAGGAAAATTCCTCAGCATAATAAAGGGCATTTATACAAAACCAATAGCCAACATCATCCTAAATGGAGAGAGCCTGAAAGCATTCCCCTTGAGATTAGGAACCAGACAACGATGCCCTTTATCGCCACTCTTAATGAACATTGTGCTGGAGATCCTAGCCAGAGCAATTAAGCTAGATAAAGAAATAAAAGGCATCCGGATTGGCAAGGAAGAAGTAAATGTCTCTCTATTTGCAGATGACATGATCTTATACACAGGAACCCTAAGGAATCCTCAAGAAAACTACTGAAACTAAGAGTTCAGCAGAGTATCGGGATAAAAGATAAACACAAAGAAATCAGTTGGATTCCTCTACACCTACAAAAAGAACATTAAAGAGGAAATCATCAAGTTAATGCCATTTACAGTAGCCCCCAAGAAGATAAAATACTTAGGAATAAATCTTACCAGAGATGTAAAAGACTTATACAAAGAAAACTACAAAACACTATTGCAAGAAACCAAACGAGACCTACAGAAGTGGAAAAACATATGTTTATCATGGGCAGGAAGACTGAACATGGTAAAAAATGTTTGTTCTACCAAAAGCGATCTATACATTTAATGCAATTCCCATCCAAATTCCAATGCCATTTTTTAATGTGATGGAGAAACAAATCACGAGCTTCATGTGGGAGAGAAAGAGGCCCTGGATAAGTAAAGCATTACTGAAAAGAAGAACAAAGTGGGAGGCCTCACTCTACCTGATTTTAAAACCTATTATACCACCACAGTAGTCAAAAACAGCCTGGTACTGGCACAACAACAGATAGAGAGACCAATGGAACAGAATTGAGAATCCAGATATAAATCCATCCACATATGAGCAGTTGATATTTGACAAAGGTCCCAAAACAGTTAAATGTGGAAAAGACAGTCTTTTTAACAAATGGTACTGGCATAACTGGATATCCATCTGCAAAAAAACAAAACAAGACCCATACCTTACTCCATGCACAAAAATAAACTCAAAATGCATCAAAGACCTAAACATAAAATCTAAAACGATAAAGATCATGGAAGAAAAAATAGGGACAACATTAGGAGCCCTAATACATGGCATAAACAGTGTACAAAACATTACTAACAATGTAGAAGAAAAACTAGATAACTGGGAGCTCCTAAAAATCAAACACCTATGCTCATCCAAAGACTTCATCAAAAGAGTAAAAAGATTACCTACAGACTGGGAATAAAATTTTAGCTATGACATTTCTGATCGGCGCCTGATCTCTCAAACCTACATGAAACTGCAAAAACTCAACTACAAAAAGACAAACACCCCAATTAAAAAATTAGCAAAAGATATGAACAGACACCTCATTAAACAAGACATTCAGGTAGCTAACAGACTCATGAGGAAATGCTCAGGATCGTTAGCCATTAGAGAAATGCAAATCAAAACTACAATGAGATTCCATCTCACTTCAATAAGGCTGGCATTAATCCAAAAAAACACAAAATAATAAATGTCGGAGAGGGTGTAGAGAGTCTGAAACACTTATACGGTGCTCATGGGAATGTAAACTGGTACGACCACTTTGGAAATCAATTTGGCACATTCTTAAAAAGCTAGAAATAGAACTACAATACGATCCAGTAATCCTTCTCCTTGGAATATATCCTAGAGAAATAAGAGCCTTTAAAGGAACAAATACATGCATACCCATGTTCATTGCAGCACTGTTTACAATAGCAAAAAGATGGAAGCAACCAAGGTGTCCATCAAGGGATGAATGGACAAATAAATTATGGTATATTGACACAATGGAATACTACACATCAATGAAGAACAGTGATGAATCTGTGAAAGATTTCATAACAGGGAGGAATCTGGAAGGCATTATGCTGACTGAAATTAGTCAGTTGCAGGACAAATATTGTATAAGACCACTATTATAAGAACTCGAGAAATAGTTTAAACAGAGAAGAAAATATTCTTTGATGGTTACGAGAGGGGAGAGGGAGGGAGAGTGGGAGAGGGGTGCTCACTAATTAGATAGTAGATAAGAACTACTTTAGGTGAAGGGAAAGACAACACAGAATACAGGCGAGGTCAGCACAACTGGACTAAACCAAAAGCAAAGAAGTTTCCTGAATAAACTGAATGCTTTGAAGGCCAGCACAGCAGGGGTGGGGGTTTGGGGTCCATGGTTTCAGGTGTACATCTAAGTCAATTGGCATAGTAAAATCTATTAAGAAAACATGCTGCATCCCACTTTGGAGAGTGGCGTCTGGGGTCTTAAACGTTAGCAAGCGGCCGTCTAAGATGCATCAATTGGTCTCAACCCACCTGGAGCAAAGGAGAATGAAGAACACCAAGGACGCAAGGTAATTAGCAGCCCAAGAGACAGAAAGGGCCACATAAACCAGAGACCACATCAGCCTGAGACCAGAAGAACTAGATGGTACCTGGCTACAACCGATGACTGCCCTGACAGGGAACACAGCAGAGAACCCCTGACAGAGCAGGAAAGCAGTGGGATGCAGACCCCAAATTCTCATAAATAGACCAGACTTAATGGTTTGACTGAGACTAGAAGGACTCTGGTGGTCATGGCCCCCAGACCTTCTGTTGGCCCAGGGCAGGAACCATTCCCAAAGCCAACTCTTAAGACAGGGATTGGACTGGACAATGCGATAGAGAGGGATGCTGGTGAAGAGTGAGCTTCTTGGATCAGGAGGTCAGTTGAGACTATGTTGGCATCTCCTGTCCGGAGGGGAGATTAGAGGGTAGAGGGGATTAGAAGCTGGTGGAATGGATACGAAAAGAGAGAGTGGAGGGAGGGAGCATGCCGTCTCATTAGGGGGAGAGGGATTGGGAGTATGTACAAGGTGTATATAAGTTTTTGTGTGAGAGGCTGACTTGATTTTTAAACTTTCACTTAAAGCACAATAAAAATTAGAAAAGGAAATTGAGGCTTTTTCTGATAGTTGAACCCTATACATTATCCCTGATGCTGGGATAACAATTTTTTTTTTAACAATGCCAATGCCTCGAGTGTTTATTAAAGGATAATTATTATAAAAAGTTTTTTCTTCTATCTTATCTAAGTTCTTCATTCTGTTCAAGTCTTCTTTCAATAAAAAGGAAAAATTAGCCTCACCCTCATCAACTTGTGCTTTGTGTATATAAAGACCAGCATTAAGTTGCCTTCTTGGTCATTTCATTTGCAGAAAAAAATAAAAGCATATTTATTTATACAGTTTGTTTTCCTGAGCAACATGACTCTCCTTTGAACTATTACCTGAGTCTTTGGATCCTTTGTACATTTGAGGGTTTAGAATGGATGTAACATTTGAATATGGACCTGCCCCATTTCAGGTTAAAGGAAGAACTACCTTTATTTGCGCATTTTTATACATCTCAGTACATCCTATGATTACATTTCCTTAAAAAAAGAAATGGTTGAAGACGGACAGTCAGAGAAAATGGATTTTAATTACTGGTTCATGTTAATGCCATTCACTTCAAATCATGACATAACCTTATTACTATCAATAGTAAGAAAAAAAAAATTTTTTTTTTTTACTATCAATAGTAAGAAGGCTCATTGAAATCTCAAGCCCTCTTCCCTGTGACTAGGCATTAACACCTCACATGCCCTACACCTTAGAGGGCTTCCTTTGCCAAAGACTGGGCTTAAAATTAATCTCTTTGCTACCCTATGCTCTGTCCTAGATGTGTTTTACCAAGAAATGAAAAACACAATCATGCAGGCCATAAATCTTATTCAGGGTAAAGTGTATCAAATATCAAGGAACATAAGTCTAGAGTTACTACTTGGCCGTTTCTCATTGAATTTCCAATATCCGTTTTACTTAATCTCCCTCTCAGCTCTTTGGTATGTATTGTCCTTACTTTTAATCTACAGTCTCTAATTGTCCTGTAATAACACAAGCTGATCTTCTTACGCACATTTCCTTATAAGTTTACTTAATAATCTTAAAAATATATGATGCCTCTATTTAAATGGGGATAAGCATGGGTATCTAAGGATGGGTATCTATTCATAAACTGTGATATTGGGGAACAGAATAAATATTAAAATTATTTGGTTTATCATCTGGCATAAGGACCATTTCTTTTGATACATTTGCTCAAACCTTTCCCCCTTGCCTAAGGATACCTGTCTCCTCCTCTACCTATCCAAATCTTCCCCTTTCTTGAAGGTTTAGTTTAAAATCTCCCCCCACCGGCTAACATATACATGAGGAAATGCTCTCCATCATTAGCCATTAGAGAAATGCAAATTAAAACTACAATGAGATTCCATCTCACTCCAACAAGGATGGCATTAATCCAAAAAACACAAAATAATAAATGTTGGAGGGGCTGTGGAGAGATTGGAACACTTATACGCTGCTGGTGGGAATGTAAAATGGTACAACCACTTTGGAAATCGATTTGGCATTTCCTTAAAAAGCTAGAAATAGAACTATCATACGACCCAGCAGTCCCACTCCTCAGAATATATCCTAGAGAAATAAGAGCCTTTGCACGAACAGATACATGCACACCCATGTTTATTGCAGCACTGTTTACAATGGCAAAAAGATGGAAGCAACCAAGGTGTCCATCAATGGATGAATGGATAAATAAATTATGGTATATTTACACAATGGAATACTATGCATCAATAAAGAACAGTGATGAATCTGTGAAACATTTCATAACATGGAGGAACCTGGAAGGCATTATACTGAGTGAAACTAGTCAGTTGCAAAAGGACAAATATTGTATAAGACCACTATTATAAGATCTTGAGAAATAGTTTAAACTGAGAAGAACACATTCTTTTGTGGTTACGAGATGGGGGAGGGAGGGAGGGTGGGAGAGAGTTATTTACTGATTAGATAGTAGATAAGAACTACTTTAGGTGAAGGGAAGGATGACACTCAATACAGGGGAGGTCAGCACAACTAGACTAAACAAAAAGCCAAGAAGTTTCCTGAATAAACTGAATGCTTCAAAGGTCAGCATAGCAGGGGCAGGGGTTTGGGGACTATGGCTTCAGGGGACATCTAAGTCAATTGGCAAAATAAAATCTATTAAGAAAACATTCTGCATCCCACTTTGAAGTGTGGCGTCTGGGGTCTTAAACGCTAGCAAGCAGCCATCTAAGATGCATCAATGAGTCTCAACCCACCTGGATCAAAGGAGAATGAAGAACACCAAGCTCACAAGGTAATTATGAGCTCAAGAGACAGAAAGGGCCACATAAACCAGAGACTATATCATCCTGAGACCAGAAGAACTAGATGGTGCCTGGCTACAACCGATGACTGCCCTGACAGGGAACACAACAGAGAACCCCTGAGGGGGCAGGAGAGCAGTGGGATGCAGTCCCCAAATTCTCATAAAAAGACCAGACTTAATGGTCTGACTGAGACTGGAAGGACCCCGGTGGTCATGGCCCCCAGACCTTCTGTTTGGCCAGGATAGGAACCATTCCCAAAGCAAACTCTTCAGACATGGATTGGACTGGACAATGGTTTGGAGAGGGATGCTGGTGAGGAGTGAGCTTCTTGGATCAGGTGGACAGTTGAGACTATGTTGGCATCTCCTGCCTGGAGGAGAGATGAGAGGGTGGAGGGGGTTCGAAGCTGGCGAAATGGACATGAAAAGAGAGAGCGGAGGGAGAGAGCAGGCTGTCTCATTAGGGGGAGAGTAATTGGGAGTGTGTAGCAAGGTGTATATGGGTTTTTGTGTGAGAGGCTGACTTGATTTGTAACCTTTCACTTAAAGCACAATAAAAAGTATTTTAAAAAATTTATTTGGATTATAAGCCTCACATATTTTGATTTTGTGGGCAAGTTATCCATTGAAGTATGCTTGAAATTCAGGATGGGTAGACATAAGCAATTAAGCTTGAGGATAACCTTCTATGAAACTACTAGTTGCCAAGATTCAAATATTATATGTTAGTTTCAAATGACAATAGGTTTCCAGGGTTGTTACATTTTAAAAAATGGTACCAGAAATATATATTTTTTTCTTCCTTGACCACATTCTCCTCTCATTTCCATATAAAAACAGTGTTAAACAGTCCGTCCACATCTTTAACCATCTCAGAGAATCTCACTTGCTGTAAAGAAGCCTTCTGGTTTTGTTTGGTCATTTGATTTTTAGAGGAGAGGAGCACCAGCTATGTACATTGTCCCTGTGTGCTTTAGCTTTAAACATCTCCTGTATTTTTCCTATGCCATGGAGGCAGTCTGTTGATTCAAGATACCACCCTTCATTAAGTGAGGGCTGTGCCCTTTAAGTCATTCTGAATTATGTCAATGCAGAAGGCACTTCATATCTAGGACCGCCTCATAGTAAACAGCATATGACAGGGCTAATCCAACTGCCCTGAAAAAAAAACAGGTGTTAATTTAAATTCTGGAGAAACAGCACAGCTTGTTTATTTGGTTTCTGTTCCATCCCAAACCATCCAAAGCAATGAAAAACTTTAAGACAAATTCTGTTATATTATCTTTCAGTTGCTTCAGTAACAACCACAGGATATCTAATTCTGATCATAACAACAAGAAATATTTTTTAAACATGTAGGCCAGTTGTCTGTGCCTGCAATAAGGCAGTGAAGCGAGGTGTATGAATGTGAACATAACACAAAGGATGAATTTCATAGATCAAGGTTTCCATATTTTCTTGTCAGTATGATCAGAAGTTATGAACTGCATGGTTCTGAAATCCCCCCTAGAGGAAAACAATGCTTCCTTTATTTAGCTCCAGTCTCTCAAAACAAAAGGCATCTGTAAGTATCAACTTCAAATTCCAAAGGTGTTTTAAGTATGAACATGAAGCATATAAAACTTTATTTACAAAATTATTTTAATACATGTATTTGTTATTTTATGTGAATTCATATATATTATCATATAAGTCTATTTTTAATAATGAAATTTTTTCTCTTTTCCTTTTTTTCTTGGCTCCTCCATCTGCCTATTCACCCACAATCACCCCTCCAATACACACACACACACACACACACAAACACACCATGTTGACTACCTAGTATGAATCCTTCTATATTTCTCACGAAGCTTATATAATCATATATACACATATGCACATATAGTGTTTGTCATAGTTTATTTCATAAAAAATGTATATTACCGGCTCTTACATCTTTTTTTTCCATCCATTCCTATAAAAATCTTCCCAAATCAAATGGTACTTTCTTTTTAATGTCTAGATGGTAGGTTATAGTTGATGAACACAATTCATTCAACTATTCTTCTGATGAAATTTGTTTCCAGTGTTCTGCCTCTATGAACCACACAGCAATAAGCATCCATGTACATATATCAATATTTACAGATGCTTTTATTTCTAAGGAAGAGATTTACAAGACTGGAACACTTGATCATATGGTGTATGCATTTTTTAATTTAAAAGACAATGCCAAATTACTTTTCAAAATGACTTTAATCTTTTACATTTTGAACAGCAATGTATGAAAGACTCCCCTTGATTTCTTGCCAGCAATAGTTAATTGATCTTTTTCAATTTTTGCTAATTTAATAGAAATAAAGTGAAATATCATTGTTACTTCAATTTGCCTCTTTTCATGTATTTGTTGGACTTCTGTATTTCCTCTTCTGCCAATGTATTCATGTCCTTTGCCCACTCTGCTTGTCCAATTGTAAGAGCTCTTTGTAATACATATTGACTCTCCAGCTGTCTTTTGTAATTGCACATATTTGTTCAAATCTCATTTATTAACTTAGTTTATGGCAATATTTGCCCCAAAACATCTATATTGTTTTCTATGACTTCTGAATTTCAAGTCTTGGTTAAGAATGTCTCCTTATCCCTTAGATCTACACTGACGAATACAGTATCCACTAGCCACATGTGACTGATGAGCACATTGAAATGTGGCTAGTGAAAATCAACATGTGCTATAAGTGTAAAATACGAGATTTTGAAGACTTGGTATGAAAAGACGAATGTAAAATTTCTCATGAGTAACTTTTTATCTTGATTATATGCTGAAGTAATAATATTTTGGATATATGCAATTAAATCAAATATAGTACTAATTTTTACCTGTTTCATTTTAATTTTTAATGTCGATCCTTAAAAAATTATAGTTAAATATGTGCCTTACATTATATTTTTATTGGGCAGCAGTGCCTTATATTATCCATGTAGGCGTCTGTATTTTCTTATGCTTAAAAACTTTTATTTTGAGAGGTGGGGCCAAGATGGCAGAGTAGTCGGACACTTCCGGTGAACCCTCTTACAACAAAGACCCAAAAAAACAAGTGAAACAGTTATATTTATGACAAGCTAGGAGCCCTGAACATCAAAGGCAAAGTTAGAAAACTGAATGAGCGGCAGGGGTAGGGAGAGATAGTTCAGAAGTGGAGAGGAGTTGCCAGACCTGAATTGCCAGGAAACCTCAGGCTGCAGTGGGCTGGTGCTAGCATTTGGCTGCAGTTTCCTCAGGGAGTAACAGCCAGCTGCACAGCCTACTCACACCTCCGGAACCAGAGAACAACGGCACTCTTGGCAAAACCTAAGTACTTGCATATATTTTACTGCGCCCCCAGCCCCTAAGACAGCTTCAGTGGCTGTCGATTTCCCTGGGCCTGAGATAGGTTCTGCTACACGTCCTGAGCCATTCTCCCAGTCTTGGGGAAGGAATAAATCCACAAATGGGGAAAAGATAATCTGCCAGCTCTGCTAACCTGGGGAGCTCAGGACAGAAGCAGCTCCTGTCCAAGCATAAATGGTCCTTGGACTTTGAATACCTTTCCCCCCACGTGGACCTGTGTGGGCCTATTTCAGGAGAATAGGCCCTTGTTGGCAGACTGCAACTGTTTCAGCTGTGCAGTGGAGAGGTGAGAGTTTGATGTTTGACACCACTTTGCCTGTTAAACAGGGTCCTCACCTACCCACATCAGGGGCCTAAGGACTGGTGGCTCCACTCAGGTCACCCAGCCACCCACGACAGGGGTCCGAGGATAACTGGTACCTCCCAGTCCTTACAACCAAAAGCATTGGGTGTCCACGGTCTGTCTGCAGAACCCACCCTAGAGAACAGGGATGCATCTTCCACACAGACACTCAGGGAATGGTTGTTACTCCCCTGCCTTGTTCAGAGTGTGACCCTCTGCAGCAACCAGATACCGGTACCTACACCAATCACCCCTGCCCCTCTAAGACTGTAGGACAGAGCCTGTACCACATACTTGATCAGCTACCTGGACACCTGAGCTGAATTCATACAAGAAAAATGAATGGACTCCTAGACTGATATACCTGATAACAGCTCTAGCCACCTGAGGACAGGACATCAGAGCTCCAAAGATGAAAATAATCAAGCTAGCTCACTCAAGCAACCCATTTGGGCATATCAAAACAAAACAAAGCAAGAAGCTACAACACAGTAAGCAAACATAAACTAATACAATAACTTATAGATGTCTCGGAGACAACAGTCAATATCAAATCACATAAAGAAGCAGACCATGATCACTTCAACAAGCTCTCAAAACAAAGAATTAAGGGATCTTCTGGATGAAGGTGCATTCCTGGAATTACCAGATGCAGAATACAAAAGATTAATATACAGAACTCTTCAAGACATCAGGAATGAGATCAGGAAGGAGATCAGGCAATATGCAGAACAAGCCAAGGAACACACAGATAAAGCAGTCGAAGAAATTAAAAAGATTCAAGAACATACTGAAAAAAGTAATAGGCTGGAAAAATCCATAGACAGACAGCAATCAGAAATTCAGAAGGTTAATAATAAAATTACAGAATTAGACAACTCAATAGAAAGTCAGAGGAGCAGAATTGAGCAAGTGGAAGGCAGAATTGGTGAGATTGAATATAAAGCACTTGGCACCAATATATTTGAAGAAAAATCAAATAAATTTTTTTTTAAATAATTACAGATTCAAAGAAAGTTCCAAAAAAAGAAAAAATGTACATGGAGGTCTCATCTACCCTGCGCCCAGTTTCCTCCAAGGATAACATCTCAAATCAGTATAGCGCAATATCAAAATGAAATGACATTGGAACAACCCACTGAGCTTATTCAGATTTCACCAATTTCACATGCACTCAGGGGTTCGTATGTGTGTAGTTCCATGCAATTTTATCACATGTGAAGATTCATGTAACTGCCGCCACAATCAAAATGTAGAACAATTTCATCACCACAAGGCTCCTTCCTGTTATCTCTTTATAGATATATTCCTAACCCTTAGCAACTATTAGGAGCCCTGATGGCACAGTGATTAAGAGCTCAGCTGCTAACCAAAAGGTCAGCAATTCACCAGCCACTCCTTGGAAACTCTATGGGGCAGTTCTACTCTGTCCTGTAGGGTTGCTATGAGTTGGAATCAACTTGACTTCAATGTGTTTTTCTTTGTTTTTTTGTTAACAACTATTAAACTGTTCTCCATCTCTATAATGTCATTATTCTAAGAATGTTATATAAATGTACTACAGTTGTATGTTATGGATTGAATTGTGTTCCCTTAAAATATGTGTTGAAATCCTAACCTTTCTACCTATGAATATGATCCTGTTTGGAAATACTGTACCTCTTTTTTATGTTAATGAGGTCATTTCAGGGTAGGATGAGTCCTAAATCTAATCACTTCTGAGTTATAAAAAGAGCAGAATAGACACAAAGACACACATGGGGGAAGAGGAAGCCAGACAACAGGAGACAGATGCATCTACAAGCTCAGGAACTACAAGGATTGTCAGCAGCTATTAGAAGCTGAAATAGACAAGGAAGGCGCTTCTTCTAGATCCACACCTGAATCCATACTTCTAGCCTCCTGAACTGTGAGGAAATAAATTTCGGTTCTTTAAAGCCACCTACTTGTGGTATTTCTGTTAAGACATCACTAAACAACCTGCTCAAGCCCACTCAACTAATTTGAGGCACTGCCTTTTCCATTTATTACAAACGTGTTTATTAAGATGACTTTTTTCTTTTTAAATACTTTTTTTTTTCCTTTTTTATCATGTCTAATTCATCTTATTCATCAGGCATTTAAACTTATCCACTGACACTAGACAAGTTAAGGTTAGAGTTTTGAATGTAAATGTGGTGGTGTAAGTGTGTGTGTTTGTAGCTACATGTGTTAGTGAGAAGGTGGTGAAAATAAATGAAGATTATGACAGGTTTAATAATGGTACCCAAAGATATCCAGATCCTAATATCTGTAACCTGTGAATGTTACTTTATATGGCAAAGAGACTTCTCAGATGTGACTGAGTCAAGGATCTTGAGATGGGGAGATCTTTCTGGATTATCTAGGTGGGCTCTATAAGGATATCCTTACTAAAGGGAGGCAGCAGGAAATTTCACTACAGAAGAGGAGAATTCAGTGTGATGATGAAGCAGAGACTGAAGTGATGTACTTTGAAGATGGAGGGCAACAAACCAAGAAATACCAGCAGCCATTAGAAACTGAAAAAGGGAAAGAAACAGATTCTCCCCTGAGCCTCCAGAAAAAAACAAACCCCACCAGCACTTTGAGTTTGGGCCAGTGGAACTGATTTTGGACTTCTGACCTCCAGAACTGTAAGACAATAAATTTGTATTGTTTTAAGCCAGTAAGTTTGTGGTAATTTGTTACAGTTGCAGTGGGAAACTATTACAGATATAAAGAAGTCACAAATAGAAAGTAAAAAAAAGATGACAGAGGAATTTAGGAAAAAGGTCAAAATAAAAAAAAAGACTATATATACAAGATAGACAATCCTTTCTGTGATGTTCACCAAAGAGTAGAGAAAAAGCATATTCCTAAATTTTTTAGCTTGGTAAAAGAGAGTTGATAATATCTGATTTAAATCGTAGTCAGTATAGCTTCCATCAAATGAAGTTTATAAAGAAAGCAATAACGTTGTAATAAAAAAAAAAAACTTGAAATATTGGGAGATTACACAATATTTTCCTAAAAATTAATTGGAAAATTACTATAACTGATGAGTGACTTTACTTAGGAGCTCAATAAAAAATGTATAAAAGCATTGGCTTTCTTGCATATCTGTCACAGTTGTTGTTTTTAGTTGCCATTGAGTCAATTATGACTCACCCAGACCCAATGTATGCAGAGCAGAACTGTACTCCACAGGGTTTTTAAGGTTTTCAGAAGCAGTTTGCAAGGCCTGTCTTCCAAGGCACCTCTGGGTGTGTTTGAATCATCAATTTTTTGACTGATAGTCAAATGTTAACCATTTGCACCACCCAGGGACTCTATACCTGTCACAGCTAGTAAAAATTATAATGTGTTTTGTTTTTTACTTATTTAAATTTTGAGGGTTTTTATACTATTAGTATTTTATTTCTTGAGTAATAAAAAAGAATAGTTGAAAATGAGAAAAAGTTACATTCAAAAGCAAAATAAAAAAACTCAAAATAACTTTAAAAACTAAATGTGATTTATACATTATTTGTGGGAGTTTAAATTGTCACCCCTCTATGAATAAGCAATTTAGTAATATCTATCAAAAGTACAGATGAGTGTACACTCTGACTTAGAAATTCTAAATCTAGAATTTAACCTGCAGATATGCTTGCATCCAAGCAAAATGTTACATAAACAATAGTAGTCACTATAGCATTGCTTGTAATAGCAAATTATTAAAAGCTACCTACATGCCTATGGATAAGAAACTGGTTGAATAAATTATGATACACCCAAACAATATAGCTGTGCAACCACTGAAACAATGAAGAAGCTTTTAGTGAACCACTATGAAAATATCTTCAAGATTGCATTATTTAAGAATTCTATGGGCAAAATATTGAACAATGCAGGAAGCATCAAAAGAAGATGGAAGGAATACAAAGAATCACTGTAACAAAAAGAACTAGGTAACATTCAACCATTTTAGGAGGTAGCATATGATCAAAAACAAATGTTACTGAATGAAGAAGTCCAAGCTGCATGAAGGCATTGTTAAAAAATAAGGCTCCAGGAATTGACGGAATACCAGTTGAGAAGTGATCCAAAAGAAGGCAGAAATTATGGAACAATACCATTAATAACAAATGCAAGTAAAATTTTGCTGAAAATAATTCATGCCAGAAATTCAAGCCAAATTCAGAAAAAGGACATGGAATATCATTGCTGATGTCAGATGGATCTTGGCCCAAAGCAGAGAATATCGAAATATGTTTACCTGTGTTTTTTTGACTATGCAAAGGCATTCGACTGTGTGGATCATAACAAGTTATGGATAATTGTTATGATCCAAGTAATGGATAATCAATTATCCATAACTTGTTATGATCCATGCAGCGAAGAATGGAATTCCAAAACACTTACTTATGCTCATACGGAACCTATACATAGATCAAGAGGCAGTCATTTGAACAGAACAAGGGCATACTCTGTGGTTTAAAGTCCGGAAATGTGTATGTCAGGGTTATATCTTTTTACCATACTTATTCAGTCTGTATGCTGAGCAAATTATCCGAGAAACTGGATGACATGAAGAAGAATGCATCATCGGGACTGGAGGAAGATGAATCAACAACCTGCAATGGCAGATGTTACAACCTTGCTTGCAGAAAGCAAAGAGGGCTTGAAGTACTTACTGATGAAGTTCAAAGACTACAGCCTTCAGTATAGATTACACCTCAACATAAAGAAAACAAAAATCCTCACAACTTGACCAGTAAGCAACATCATGATAAATGGAGAAAACATTGAAGTTGTCAAGGATTTCATTTTACTTGGATCCACAATCAACGACCATGGAAGCAGCAGTCAAGAAATCAAATGATGGGGAGCCAACATGGCACCATAGACAGAAGCACCATTACATCCCTCTGCAGCAAAGACCCAAAAAACGAAGTAAAACAGATGCAAAAGTCAGTTCTGGAACTGTGAGCATCAAATGAAGGAATAAAGAACTCAGTCCAGAACCGAATAGAATAAGAACCTGACAGAGAACAGAGATCAAGGAGAGCAATGGAGTCCACCATCTTGGACTACAACTACCAGGGAACTCAGACTGGGAGTACAGGAAGGCAACTTCACGGATCTCTCAACAGGAGACAGGACACCCAGTAACCAGGGATACATGCTTTCCCACTCCCTACTCTTCTTCCCTCTCTGCGGCCTCACTGCTTTCCAACAGGCCAAGCTCGCTCTGCCAGAGAAACACAAGCTTACCGCCACCTGGGTCCAATACGCCCCCAAGGGCTGGCCTCTTCAGTGCCATTTTTCTGTTTGTTTGTTTTTTGTTATTCTTTTTCTGGCTTTTTGTTTGTTTCTTCTCTCTCCCTTCCTTCCTTTTCTTTCTCCTGCTTAGCTAGCTCCATGTGCCATGCCCTCCTCTTTTTGATGGGCTGTGCCACATCACTTGGCTAGACAGCCACTGGTGAACAGCTGCTCCAGGTTTGCACTGCCACTGCCGGCAGGCTCCCTGTGCACCATTTTTTATTTTATTGTTTTTTCCAATTTCTTCTCTCCCTCTTTCTTCTGCTGTCACTGACAGGCTCCCTTACGACAGGTTCCCTTAGCATCATTTTATTTATCTACTTATTTTTTGTTTGTTTGTTTTTTCCTTTTGTTGTTTTTTTCTCTCTCTCTCTCTTCCTTCCATCCCTTTTTCCCACACACCTAGCCCCATGTGCACCCCTCCCCACACACACTCCTTGTCAGGCTATGCTATACTGCTTGGCTGGAGAGCCCTCTGGCACATGGCCTCACTGGGTCTGTACTGCCTTCACAGGACAGCTCCCTCAGTGCCACATTTTTTATTTTACTTTATTTTTCTCCTTTTCCCTTTTCCTTCTCCTTCCCACCTAGGCCCTGTGCTGCCACCACCCCTTCCTGATGGGCAGTGATGTGCCACCTGGTGAAAGAGACATCACTGCACCACCATCCCAATTCCACCCCACCCCAATGGTCAACTCTCCACCACCATATTTATTTATTTTGTTGTTGTTGTTCCTGTTGTTGGTTTCTTCTCTTTTTCCCTTCTTTCTCCCACCCACCTAGCCCCGTGTGCCACCCATGCCCCTTCTTGACAGGCCAAGCTGCACTGCTCAGCTAGAGAGCCACTGGCACACGGCCTTGCCTGGTCTACCCTGCTCTCACCCACCGAATTGCACTGCTTCACTGTTTTATTTATCTTTTTCTTTCATTTTCTTCTCTTTTGCTTTTGTTTGTATCTCTTCCTTCTCTTATTTCACTCAACCACTTAGCTCCACACATCACCTCCTCTCCTTTCCCTCCTGCTTCTCTGCACTGCGAGCTGAGCACCACGCCCCTAAGCAGAACCAACATGGACCCCCAGACCCCGCCTTAGCACATGATGCAAGCTAGCCATCCCTACCCTTCCCCCTGCTGAAACAGTCCTGCTGCAGCATAGCTGAGTGACCAGTCCTGCCCACCTGGACAAGGTGGTGAGAAGTATTGTGCCCACAGGTGAGCAAGCAACAAAACATGCCCAGCCCACCTGGCTCAGACATCACCAAGTAAAGCAAAAAAGCAGGATGAAACAAACAAATCTACAATCAATAAACAAAGAAGATAATTCCTGAATGTCTCAGAGACAGCAAATGATATCAACACATATAAAAGAACAGGACAGGATGGCTCCAGAAAGCAACCAAAATAAAGCACAGGATAATTCTCAGGTAGAAGAGAAGACACTGGAACTACGTGATGGGGAATTCAAAGCTCTAATATTCAGGGTTCTCCAATAGATGACAGAAAATGCAGACGAAGCAAGGAAAAAGTAGACAAAATCAGGGAAAACAGACAAAGCAAAGAAAGAATTCATGAAAATAATACAGGAATAAAATGTCAAAATAAACGAAAAACTAGAAATCATACTAAAACGGGAATTAGAAATCCAAAAGATAAACAAAAGAATTTCAGAAATGGACACAGCAATAGAAGATTTTAGGAACAAATTTGAAACAATGAAAGACAGAATCCGTGAAATTGAAGACAAATCCTTGGGTATCAGTTTGTATGAGGAAAAATCAAAGAAAAGAATGAAAAAACCCTGAGAATGAAGTGAGATCAAAAAAAAAATTGCAGGTGACTGAATTCCAGAACAGGGGGAGAAAACAGAAAACACAGAGAGGATCATCAAAGATTTGCTAATGGAAAACTTCCCTAATACCATGAAAGACAGAAAGCAGACCATCTAAGGAGCTCAACAAACCCCATATAGAATAGATCTCAAAAGAAAATCACCAAGACATATCATAATCACACTTGCTAAATGAAAGACAAAGAAAGAATCCTGAGAGCACCTCAAGAAAAACAAAAAGTGACATACAAAGGGGAAACAATAAGACTAAGCTCTGATTACTCTGCAGAAACCATGCTGGCGAGAAGGCAATGGAAAATTGGAAAGAAAAAAACTGCCAACCAAGAATAATATATCTTGCAAAACTTTCACTTAAACATGATGTTGAAATTAGGACATTTTCAGATAAACAGAAATTAAGGGAATATGTAAAAACCAAACCAAACTTACAAGAATTATTAAAGGTAGTCCTTTGGTTAACGAATCAACATCAACAACAATATGAATCTAGGATGCAAGACAGCATCAGCCAGATACCAACACAGGTAATGAGCTCTCAAAAACTAAACAAAACTAAAAGATTTACAACAAGGAACCAGAGAGGTCAATCTGTAAACAACAACTACATCAGAACAATAAAAGAGGGAATAAACAGCGTAGGTATAGAACTCTCAAAAAGAGAGGAAGTCAAGGGAATATCAAGTAATAAAAGACTGGTTTAAACTGAGGAAGATAGAAGTAAACTTCAAGGTAAGCACAAAGAAAGTTACCAAAACTACTCATCAAAATAAAGAAAAACATAAAGTCTCAGTACACAAAAAACTACAAAAACAAAACAAAAGGAATTCAGCACAGAAGAGTAAGAACAAACAAAACATCAGCACCACAAAAAAAAAAAAGCACTACAAAATAACACCAACAAATTCACATCTATCAATAATCACTCAGAACCTAAATGGCTTAAATGCACCCATAAAGAGACAGACAGTAAGAGAAGGCATTTAAAAAAACAAACAGGACCCATCAATATGGCGTCTACAAGAGACACAACTTAGAAACAAAGACAAAAATATATTAAAATTCAAAAGATGGAAAAAAATATATCAAGGAAACTGCTACCAGAAAAGGGCACAAGTGGCAATACTAATCTCAGATAAAATGGACTTTAAAACAAAATCCAGTATAAAGGACAAGGAAGGACATTATATAATGATTAAAGGGACAATCCCCCATGAAGACATAACCATAATGAATATTTAGAAACCCAATGACAGGGCTCCAAAATACATAAAACAAACTCTAACAGCACTGAATAGAGAAATTGGTGGTTCCACAAAAATAGTAGGAAACTTCAACACACTACTCTTGTTAAAGAACAGAACATCTACAAAGAAACTCAACAAATATTCAAAAGATCTAAAGGCCACAATCAACCAACTTGACTTCATAGGCATATATAGAATACTCCACCCAACAGCAGCAAAGTACATATTCTTTTCTAACCCACACAGAGCATTCTCAGAACAAACCACATCTTAGGCCACAAAGCAACCCTCGACAAAGCCCAAAAAACTGAGATAATACAAAAAATATCTTCTCTGATCACAACACCATAAAAGTGGAAATTAATAACTGAAGAGTAAGGAAAACTCAGCAAATACACGGAAACTAAATAACATCTTGCTTAAAAATTAAAAACTGGGTAATAGAAGAAACCAAACATGGAATCAAAGAATTCCTAGACTCAAATGAGAATGAAAACACATCATACCAAAACCTTTGGGACACAGAAAAGGCAGTGCTCAGAAGTCAATTTATAGCAATAGATGCACATATCGAAAAAGAAGAAAGGGACAAAATCAAAACATTAGCTACACAGCTGGAACAAAGAGAAAGAGAACAGCAAAAGAAGCCTACAGCCACTAAAAAAAGGGAAATAATAAACGTAATAGCAGAAATAAAAGAAATAGAGAAACAATACAAAGAATCAACAAAGCCAAAAGTTAGTTCTTTGAAAGGATCGACAAAATGGATAAACCATTGGCCAAACCGACAAAAGAAAAACAGGAGAGGACACAAATAACTCAAATAAAAAATGAAATGGGGGACATTAAAACAGACCAAAATGAAATAAAAAGGATCATAACAGAGGACTATGAAAAACTATACTCCAACAAATTTGAAAACCTAGAGGAAATGAACAATTTCTGAGAAATACACTATTCAAACTAACAGAAACTGAGGTAAAAAATCTGAACAGACCCATAGCAAGTGAAGAAATTGAAAAGGTAATAAAAAATCTCCCAACAACAACAATAAAGCCCTTTCCCAGATGGCTTCACTGGAGAATTCAACCAAACATCAGAGAAGAGGTAGCACCAGTACTACTCAAACTATTTCAGAGCATAGAAAAGGAAGGAATACTTCCAAATTCAGTCTATGAAGCCAGCACAATCCTGATACCAGAACCAGTCAAAGACACCACAAAAAAATAAAATTACAGATCAATATATTTCATGAATATAGATGCAAAAATTCTAGCCAATAGAATTAAGCATCATATAATACACTGCGACCAACTGGGATTCATACCAGCTATGCAAAGATGGTTCAACATTAGAAAATCAATCAACATAATACACCACATAAATAAAATAAAAGAATTTCATGATCATCTCAATTGAAGCAGAAAAGGCATTTGAAAAAGTGCAACACCCATGCCTGATAAAAACTCTCCATAAAATAGGTAAAAAAAAAATATAGAGGGGAAATTCCTCAACATAATAAAGGGCATCTATGTAAAACCCACAGTCAACACCATTCTTAACAGAGAGAGGCTGAAAACATTCCCCCTGAGAACAGGAACAAGGCAGGGATGCCTTTATCACCTATTTAGCATTGTGCTGGAAGTCCTAGCTACAGCAATAAGGCAAGAAAAAGAAATAGCAGGCATCCAAATTGGAAAGGAAGAAGTAAAACTATCAGTATTAGCAGATTATATGATCCTATTTTTTATACATAGAGAAACCCAAAGATTCCACAAGAAAACTACTAGAACTAATAGAAAAATTGAGCAGAGTAGCAGGATACCAGACCAACATACAACACTAAGTTTGATTCCTATACACCAACAAATACAACGTTGAAAAGGAAATCAGGAAAACTATGCCATTTATAATAAAAAAAAAAATAGCCCCTAAAAAATAAAACACTTAGGAATAAATCTAACTGGGAGTGTAAAAAACCTACAAAAAGAAAACTACAAAACACTACTGCAAGAAACCAAACGAAACCTACATAAATGGAAAAATACACCATGCTCATGGATAGGTAGACTCAACATTGTGAAAATGTCAATTCTACCCAAAGCAATCTACAAATACAATGCAATCCCCATCCAAATACCAACGACATTCTTTAAAGAGATGGAGAAACTAATCATTAACTTTATATGGAAGGGAAAGAGGCCCGGGATAAGTAAAGCACTATTGAAGAAGAAGAATCAAGTAGGAGGACTCGCACTACCTATCCTCAGAACCTACCATATAGCTATGCAACTCAAAACAGCCTGGTACTGGTACGCCACACACATGGACCAATGGAACAGAATTGAGAACCCAGATGTAAATCTATCCACCTACACTCACCTCATCTTCAACAAGGGCCCAAAGTACAGCAAATGGGGAGAAGACAGTCTTTTTAACAAATGGTGCTGGCAAAGCTGGATGTCCATATGTAAAAAAATGAAACAGATCCATACCTCAAACTATACACAAAAGCTAATTTGAAATGGATCAAAGACCTACATATAAAACCAAAAGCTATAAAGATCATAGAAGAAAAAACAGAGTCAACTCTAACAGTCCTAACACATGGCATATATAGGATACAAACCATAAAAGATAACACACAAACACCAGAAGATAAGACAGATAACTGAAATCTAAAAATTAAACACGCTCATCAAAAGATTTCACCAAAAGAGTAAAAAGAAAGCCTACAGACCTATAAGATTTTTTGGCTATGGAAAATCTGACAAAGGTCTAATCTCTAAAATCTATACAAAAATCCAACACCTCTACAACACAAAGACAAATACTACAATTAAAAAATGGGCAAAGGATACCAACAGACACTTCGCCAAAGAAGACATTCAGGCATCTAACAGACACATGAGGAACACTTGCTATCTCCAGGCATTAGAGAAATGCAAATCAAAACTACAATGAGATACCATCTCACCCCTACATTACTGGCACAATTCAAAAAAACAGCAAATAACAAATTTTGGAGAGGCTGCTGGGAGATTAGAACTCTTATGCACTGCTAGTGGGAATCCAAAATGGTACAACCATTATGGAAAACAATATGGCACTTTCTTAAAAAGCTAGAAATAGAAATACCATACAATCCAGCAATCCTACTCCTAGGAATATATTCTAGAGAAATAAGAGCCATCACAGGAATAGACATATGCACACCCATGTTCAGTGCAGCATTACTCACAATAGCAGAAAGATGGAAACAACCTAAGTGCCCATCAACACATGAATGGTTAAACAAACTATGGTACACACACACACACACACACAATGGAATACTATAAAGAACAATGATGAATCTGCAAAACATCTCACAACACGGATGAACCTGGAAGGCATTATGTTGAGTGAAATAAGTCAATCACAAAATGACAAATATTGTATGGACCACTATTATAAAAACTCATGAATAGGTTTACGCACAAAAAGAAACAATCTTTGATGATTACAAGGGAGGAGGAGAGCAGGGAGGGAAAAACACTAACTAGGCCTTGGTGACAGAAACAATGCCAGAGATCACAGGATTAGAATTTTACAAGACCAACAACTTCTTCATTGCAAGTACGTTTTTTCACAAACATAAATGGAGACTATAAACGTAGACCTCACCTGATGCAATACACAGGAATCAAGTTGACTACATCTGTGGAAAGAGACAATGGAAAAGCTCAATATCATCAGTCGGAACAAGGCCAGGTGCAGACTGCAGAACAGACCGTCAATTGCTCACATGCAAGTTCAAGCTAAAGAAAATTAGAACAAGTCCAAAGGAGTCAAAGTATAACCTTGAGTATATACCACCTGAATTTAAAGACCATCTCAAGAACAGACTTGATGAGTTGAACACTAATGACTGAAGACCAGAGGAGTTGTGGAATGACATCAAGGACATCACACATGAAGAAAGCAAGGGGTCATTAAAAAGACATAAGAGAAACAAAAGATGAAAATGAATGGCAGAAGAGACTCTGAAACTTGCTCTTGTATGCAGAGTAGCTAAAGTGAATGCAAGAAATAATCACGTAAAAGAATTGAACAGATTCCAAACGGTGGCTTGAGAAGACAAAGTAAATTATTATAATGACAGGTGCAAAAACCCGGCGATAGAAAACCAAAAGGGAAGAATACGCTCAGCATTTCTCAAGCTGAAAGAATCGAAGGAAAAATTCAAGCCTTGAGTTGCAGTATCGAAGGATTCTACAGGGAAAATATTAAATAACACAGAAAGCATCAAAAGAAGATGGAAGGAATACACAGAGTCGCTATACCAAAAAGAACTGGTCTATGTCCAACCATTTCAGGAGGTAGCATATGATCAGGAACTAGTGGTACTGAAGGAAGAAGTCCAAGTTGCACGGAAGACGTTGGTGAAAAACAAGGCTCCAGGAATTGACAGAATACCAATTGAGATATTTCAACAACTGAATACAGCCTTGGAAGTGCTCACTCGTCTATGCCAAGAAATTTGGAAGACAGCTGCCTGGCCAATCTACCAGAAATTCAAGCAGGATTCAGAAGAGGATGTGGAATGAAGGATATCATTGCTGACGTCAGGTGGATCCTGGCTTAAAGCAGAGTACCAGAAACATGTTTACCTGAGTTTTATTGACTATGGAAAGGCACTCGACTGTGTGGATCATGACAAATTATGGCTAACACTCCAAAGAATGAGAATTCCAGAACACTGACTTGTGCTCATGAGGAACATGTACACAGATCAAGAAGCAGTTGTTTGAACAGAACAAAGGGATAGATACTGTGTCGTTTAAAGTCAGGAGAGGTGTGCATCAGGGTTGTATCCTTCCACCATACCTACTCAAGCTGTATGCTGAGCAAATAATCAGAGAAGCTGGAGTATATGAAGAAGGACCTATTCATAGTGCATGCTGAGCAAATAGTCTGAGAAGCTGGCTTATATGAAGAAGAAGGGGGCATCAGGATTGGAGGAAGACTCATTAACAACCTGCGTTATGCAGATAACACAACCTTCCTTGCTGAAAGTGAAGAGGACTTGAAGCACTTACTGATGAAGATCAAAGACCACAGCCTTCATATGGATTACACCTCAACATAAAGGAAACAAAAATCCTCACAACTGGATCAATGAGCAGCATCATGATAAACGGAGAAAAGATTGAAGTTGTCAAGGATTTCATTTTACTTGGATCCACAATCAACAGCCATGGAAGCAGCAGTCAAGAAATCAAAAGACGCATTGCATTGGGTGAATCTGCTGCAGAGGACCTCTTTAAAGTGTTGAAAGGCAAAGATGTCACCTTGAAGACTAAGACGCTCCTGACCCAAGCCATGGTATTTTCAATCGCATCATATGCATGTGAAAGCTGGACAATGAATAAGGAAGACCGAAGAATCGACGCCTTTAATTGTGGTGTCGGTAAAAAAAAAAAAAAAGAATATTAAATATACCATGGACTACCAAAAGAATGAACAAATCTACCTTGGAAGAAGTACAACAAAAATGCCCCTTAGAAACAAGGATGGTGAGACTACGTTTTGTACTGCGGTACATATGACGGCACCTAGCGACAACAACAGACAATAGATTAGTAATAACTTTGGTGAAGGGTAAGACAGTACACAATACTGGGGAAGTCAGCACACCTTGGCCAGGGCAAGGTCATGGAAACTTCATAGACACACCCAAACTCCCTGAGGGACCAAATTACTGGGCTAAGGGCTGAGAACCATGATCTCAGGGGACATCTAGCTCAATTGGCGTAACATAGTGTGTAAAGAAAATGTTCTACATTCGACTTTGGTGAGTAATACCTGGGTTCTTAAAAGCTTGTGAGCATCCGTCTAAGACACTCCAGTGGTCTCTCCTCATGTGGAACAAGGGAAAATGAAGAAAACTAAAGACATAAGGGAAAGGACTAATGGACCACAACTGCCACAGTCTCCACCAGACTGAGCCCAGCACATCTAGATAGTGTCTGGTTACCACCACTGACTGCTCTGACAGGGGTCACAATAAAGGGTCCCATACAGAAAAAAAAAAATTTTTTTTTTTTTTTTTGGACAGAGCTGGAGAAAAATGTAGAACAAAATTCTAACTCACAAAAAAAGACTAGACTTACTAGGCTGACAGAAGCTGGAGAAACTCCTAGAGTATGGCTTCTGGACACCCTTTTAACTCAGTACGGAAGTCACTTCTGAGGTTCACGCTTCAGTCAAAGATTAGACAGGCCCCCAAAACAAAATGAGACTAATTGGGCACACCGGCCCAGGAGCAAAGATGGGAAGGCAGGAGGGAACAGGAAAGCTGGTAATGGGGGACCCAAGTTCGAGAAATGGAGAGTGTTGACATGTCGTGAGGTTGGCAACCAATGTCACAAAACAATGTATATATTAATTGCTTAATGAGAAACCAATTTGCTCTTTAAACCTTCACTTAAAGAACCATTAAAAAACAAAGAGAAACAAAACAAACAATAAAAAAGAAATCAACGTGTGATGGTTAAGATTGTGTGTCAACTTGGCTGGGTCATGATTCTCAGTGTTTTGGCAGTTGTATAACATTGTGATCACTTCCCTGTTGAAATTTGATACGTGATCACCCCCAAGATGGAATCGGCTGAGTGGTACCAGTGGGAGCAGGGCCTGTGGTGGCTGGCCGCCCCCTCAACCTTCACCTCTCCACCTTCCATTGCCTACTTCCTTCCTACTCGCCTTGGCTTTTGGCTTGTTCTAGATCCTGCAGCTGGCTCCTGTTCATCTGACCTCCCGTTCTTGGGACTTGAACTAGCAGGTTGCCTGCCAGTCTTGAGATTTGTCTATCTTCACAGCCTGGTACAACCCTGCTATTCGGCCTTCTGATCTTAGGTTCGCCAGCCCCTGGAACTACGTGAATCAGCAGAAGCCTGTAACAGTCCTGCGTTCCGGCCTGCCAACCTTGGGTTCACCAGCCCCCATGGCCGCATGAATCAGGAGAATTCTCTTTCCAATCCCATGGACTTGGGATGTTACCCAGCCTCTAAAAACTGTGTGAGCCATTTCTTTGATATAAATCTCTCTATATATAAAATTTTTAATTTTTTTTTAATATATACATATATATATATATACACACTTTACTGGTTCTGTTTCTCTAGAGAACCTAACCTAAGATATTTGGAACCAAAAGTGGTTCTAGAGAAATAAAATGGTAAGGATGAGTTTTCTAAATTGGTTTTCAAGTCTAGTTAGTCTTAAAGATGTTAATGACTCTGCTTCCAGTAGTAAAGAGGGCACTGCTAATCCATGACATGAGGTGTCAATTCAAATACGAAAAATATCACCATCAATAGATCAGGTATTGGTGAAAGACGAGGCTCTAGGTGATTCCATTGATGATACCTTTCTATGATTTTTTCATAATGAGAAGTATAGGGAAGCTGGTTGGTTGGTCCCACTTTCACTAGACAAATGGGTGAAAGAAAGAGATGAGCTCAGGGCTTCAGAGTCAAAGCTCAAGCACTGCATAAACCAAAAACCAAACCTGTTGCCGTCCAGCCATTCCCAACTCATAGTGAATCTATAGGACAAAGTAGAACCGCCCCATAGAGTTTCCAGGGAGCACCTAGTGGATTTGAACTGCTGACTTTTTGGTTAGAAGCTGTAGCACTTTACCACTATGCCACCAGGGTTTCCAAACAAGCTCAAAGTTTCCACTTTGAAGCCTTATTTCTTGTAGTAACAGAGCTGATATTGCCGAAAACCAAACCCAGAGTCTTACTGTAAGAGTGGCTGAATTACAACGTGAACTCAACTGCCTATCTCAAGAGGTGTCTGAAGTTAAAATGAGGGCATTGATTGGAAGAATTGGGATCCTGAAACCTGGAATGGGGACATATGCGCAGATAATCAGGAAACTGGAGACAGTGAGCCCCTAAATTCCATTGAATCACTCCTGGCAACTGAATCATTAGCCCCTCCACTCCCATCTAATTCTTTAGATGCATTTCAGCACCTTTGTCTGAGTCATTGCCTGGGACATCCCCTGAGGCAGATGCTTTACTAGACAATGCTGAATGTTCTCAAATCATTTCCCCAACAGATTTTAGCTTCTAGACCTATGACTAGACTTAAGTCCCAGTGAGCCCCAAATGGTGAAATATGAAGCGTAACCCAGAAGGAGCTACGCTACACTCTGAAAGAATGGCTTGACTTTTCTAATATGTACAAACAGAAACCTGGGAAATACGTGTGGGAACGGCTATTAAGGGTGTGGCATAATGGTGCAAGGAACATAAAGGTGGATCAGTCAGAGTTTATTGATAAGGGCTCACTAAGCACAGATTCTTTAATGCTTCGGCTCCAGAAGTTACAAAAGGATCTAATAGTTTATTTGGTTGGGTTGCTGAAACATGGGTTACACAGTGGCCTACACTAAATCAAGTTGAAGTACCAGACCTGCCTTGGTATACTGTAGAAGAAGGTATCCAAAGGCTTAGGGAAATTGTCATGCTGAAGTGGATTTATTAGGTTAGACCCACAGGCTCACACAGTGTTCAGAGGACAAACCTTTTACCACAATGGTGAGTAATAAATTTGTGAAGGGAGCCCCAGCATCCTTGAAGACTGCTGTGATTGCTATTTTATATAAGTCAGATTTGACAGTGGGAACTGCCCTAACTGCCCTAACTGTAGTTAGGTGTCTACTAACTTGTCTAACTATAGTTAGACACCTAACTATGATGGGGCTGATTGGAGCCTGTGGTAGTAGAGGCCAAGTGGCAGCACTCAATCGACAAAGACAAGGTGGCGTGGCTACCATAATGGAAAGTGGAGTCAAAGCAGTAATCAGAATAGTCTGACTCGTATGGTCTTATGGCATTGGCTACTTAGTCGTAGTGTCCCTAGGAGTGAAATAGACAGGAAATCTATTAAATATTTACTTGCCCTGTTCAAGCACATGAATTCTAGGTCAAGTGAACAGCAGTCTAACTCGAATCTCCAGAATAGAGAGTCATGGCCCCTCAATCGATTCCCAGACTTGAGCAAGTTTACAGATCTACAACCCCTTGATTTAAGGGGAATCCAGGCTCCCTTGAGGAAGGACTCCAATACATTGCCAAAAAGGTATACTGTTAATCTCTCTCCCAGCCTTCTCCAAAGGGATCTGCATGCTTTTATGAGAGTGGCTGTTCATTGGAGAAAAGGAAATAATTAGACATTTTGGGGATTACTGGATACTAGCTCTGAACTGACACTAATTCCAAGAAACCCAAAACGTCATTGTGGCCCACCAGTCAGAGCAAGGGCATATGGAAGTAAGTTATTAATGGAATCTTAGCTCATGTCAGTCTCACAGTAGGTCCAGTAGTTCCACAAATCCATTGTGTAGTGATTTCCCCAGTTACAGAATGTGTAATTGGAATAGATATACTCAGCAACTGGCAGAACTCCCACGTTGGATGTCTGACAAATAGAGTAAGGACTATTATGGTAGGAAAAGCCAAGTGGAAGCCATTAGAACTGCCCCTATCCGGGAAAATAGTAACCCAAAAGCAATACTGCATTCCTGGAGCAATTGCAGAGATTACTGCCACCATCAAGGACTTGAAGGATGCAGGAGTGATGATTCCCACCACATCCCCATTCAACTTGCCTATTTGGCCTGTGCAAAAAACAGATGGATCTTGGATAATGACAGTGGATTATCGAAAACTTAACCAGGTGGTGACTCCAATTGCAGCTGCTGTTCTGGATATAGTCTCATTGCTTGAGCAAATTAACACATCTCCTGGTACCCGGTATGCAGCTATTGATCTGGCTAATGCCTTTTTCTCCATACCTGTTTCGAAGGACCATGAGAAGCAGTTTACCTTTAGCTGGCTAGGCCAGTAATATACCATCAGTTGCCTACCTGAGAGCTACATTAACTTCCCAGCTCTATGTCATAATTTAGTCCTCAGGGATTTTGATCGCCTTTCCCTTCCACAAGCGATCACACTGGTCCATTACATTGAGGACATTATGCTGATTGGACATAGTAAGGAGACGGGTCGATGACTCCGAACTTATTGGTAAAACATTTGCATGCTAGAGGGTGGGAAATTAATCCCACAAAAATTCAGGCACCTTCCATGGCAATGAAATTTCTAGGGGTCCGGTGGTGTGAGGCACGTTGAGATATTCCTTCTAAAGTGAAGGAAAAGTTATTGCCTCTGGCTCCTCTCACAACTAAAAAGGAGAAACAACACCTAGTAGGCCTCTATGGATTTTGGAGGCAGCATATTCCTCATTTAGGTGTGCTACTCCAGCCTATTTATTAAGTGACTCGAAAAGCTGCCAGTTTTGAGTAGGGCCCAGAACAAGAGAAGGCTCTTCAATGTGTTCGGGCCACTGGGCAAGCCGCTCTGCCCTTGGGCCATATGATCTGGGTGATCCAATTGTGCTTGAAGTGTCTGCGGCAGATAGAGAGGCTGTTTGGAGTCTTTGGCAGGCCCTATTGGTGAATCACAGCACGGACCCTTAGGATTTTGGAGCAAAGCCCTGCCATCTTCTGCAGAGGACTACTCTCCTTTTGAGAAACAGCTTTTGGCTTGTTACTGGGCCTCAGTAGAGGCTGGATGCTTAATAATGGGACACCAAGTCACCGTGTGGCCTGAGCTACCCATCATGAACTGGGTGTTGTCTGACCCACAAAGTCATAAAGTTGGACATGCAGAGTAGTACTCCATCATTAAATGGAAGTGTTATATATGAGATCAGGCCTGAGAACGACCTGAAGGCACAAGTCAGTTGCATGAGGAAGTGGCCCAAATGCCCATGGTCTCCACTCCTGTCACACTACCTTCCATCTCCCAGTCTGCACCTATGGCCTCATGGGGAATTCCTTATGATCAGTTGACTGAAGAAGAGAAAACTCGTGCCTAGTTTACAGGTGGTTCTTCGTGATATCCAAGCACCACTCAAAAGTGGACACCAGCAGTGCTACAGCCCCTTTCTGGGACCTCCGTGAAGGACAGTGTTGAAGGGAAATCCTCCCAATGGGCAGAACTTTGAGCAGTTCACCTGGTTGTTCACTTTGCTTGGAAGGAGAAATAGTCAGATGTGCAATTGTATACTGATTCATGGGCTGTGGCCAATGGTTTGGGTGGATGGTCAGGGACTTGGAAGGAACATGATTGGAAAATTGGAGACAAGAATTTATGGGGAAGAGGTCCGTGGGTAGACCTCTCTGAATGGGCCAAAGAAGTGAAGATATTTGTTTCTCATGTGAATGCTCACCAAAGGGTGACCTCAACAGAGGAGAATTTTAACAATCAAGCAGATAGGACAACAGGTTCTGTGGAAACCACTCACCCCCTTTCCCCAGCTACTACTGTCATTGCTCAGTGGGCTTACGAACAAAGTGGCCATAATGGCAGGGGTGGAGATTATGCATGGGCCAAGGAACATGGACTTCCACTCACCAAGGCCAACTTGGCTACAGCCACTGCTGAGTGTCCAATCTGCCAGCAGCAGAAACCAACACTGAGTCCCCAATATGGCACCACCCCTCGAGGTGATCTGCCAGAAACCTGGTGGCAAGTTGATTACATTGGACCACTTTCATCATGGGAAGGGCAGCATTTTGTTCTTACTGGAATAGACATTTACTCTGGATATGGATTTGCCTTCCCTGTATGCAATGATTCTGCCAGAAGTACCATCCGTGGACTTACAGAATGCCTTATCTGCCATCATGTCATCCCACTTAGCATAGCCTCAGATCCAGAGACTCACTTCGTAGCAAATGAAGTGTGGCAGTGGGCCTATGCTCATGGAATTCACTGATCTTACCATGTTCCCCATCATCCTGAAACAGCTGGCTTGATAGAATGATGGAGTGGCCTCCTAAAGACACAATTAGCATGCCAGCTAGGTGGCAATACCTTGCAGGGTTGGGGCAATGTTCTCCAGGAGGCTGTATATGCTCTAAACCAGTGTCCAACATATGGTGCCATTTCTCCCATAGTCAGGATTCATGCATCCAAGAATCAAGGGGTGGAAATGGAAGTGATACCACTCACTATTACCCCTAGTGATGCACTGGCAAGATTTTTGCTTCCTGTCCCCACAGCCTTATGCTCTGCAGGTCTAGAGGTCTTAGTTCCAAAGGGAGGAATGCTTCCACCCAGAGACACATCACTGATTCCGTTGAACTGGAAGCTAAGAATGCCACCTGGCCACTTTGGGCTCCTTATGCCTCTGGATCAACAGGCAAAGAAGGGAGTTACCATATTGGCTGGGGTGTCTGATCCTGATTACCAGGAGGAAATTGGATTGATACTGTGTAATGGATGTAAAGAAGTGTATGTCTGGAATCAGGGGATCCCTTAGGGCATGTCTTAGTACTACCATGCCCCGTGTTTGAAGTCAATGGAACACTACAGCAACTCAATTCTGACATGACTACTAATGGCCCAGACCCTTCAAGAATGAAGGTTTGGGTCACCCACCAGGCAAAGAACCACAACCAGCTGAGGTGCTTGCTGAGGGCAAAGGAAATATGGAATAGGTGGTGGAAGAAAATAGTTCTAAATACCAGTTAAGGCCACATGATCAGTTGCAGAAATGAGGACTATAATTTTTTTGAGTATTTCTGCTTTGTATGTGTGCATCAAATATTTTTGTTTTCTTCACTTTTAAAATATAAGATGTAAATGGGGCTAGTGTGTTTTCGGTTTTGCATTTGTTAGTTGTATCATGTTAGGCACAAGTATGACTTTGTAATTTTCTTTTTTCAGAGATTATGCATGGTTTGAGGAGATGTGTACAGGTGCAAAGTTGACAAGGGGTGGACTCTGATGGTTAAGATTGTGTGTCAACTTGGCTGGGCCATAATTCTCAGTATTCTGGCAGTTATATAACGTTGTGACCAATTCTCTGTTTAAATTTGGTACTTGATCACCCCCATGATGGAACCTGTTGAGTGGTATTGGCAGGGGCAGAGCCTGTGGCAACATGCCACCCCTGCAGACTTCATCTCTCTGCCCTCCACTGCCTAGTTCCTTCCTACTCACCTTGCCAAGGCTTTTGACTTGTTTTAGCAGCTGGCTCCTGTTCATCCATCATCCAGTTCTTGGGAATAGAGCTAGCAGCTTGCCTGCCAATCTTGAAATTCGTCCATCTTCACAGCCTGCTACAATTCTGCTCTCCAGCCTGCCAGTCTTGGGTTCGCCAGCCCCTGTGGCTATGTGAATTAGAAGAATCTTCTTTCCTACCCCATGGACTTGGGATGTTATCCAGCCTCTAAGAACCGTGTGAGCCATTTCCTTAATATAAATCTCTCTCTCTATATATATATGTGTGTGTATATATACCAAAAAACCCAGTGCCGTCAAGTTGATTCCAACTCATAGCGACCCTATAGGACAAAGTAGAGCTGACCCATAGAGTTTCCAAGGAGCACCTGGCAGATTAAATTTGCCGACTCTTTGGTTAGCAGCTGTAGCACTTAACCACTACACCACCAGGGTTTCCTTGTGTGTGTGTGTGTGTGTGTGTGTGTGTGTGTGTGTAAGCTTTACTGATTTTGCTTCTCTAGAGAAACCAGTCTAATACAGTATGCAAAAGCTGGACAAAGAATAAGGAAGATGAAAAAGAATTGATGCCTTTGGGAGGTGGGGCCAACATGGTGGAGTAGTCAGGCACTTCTGGTGATCCCTCTTACAACAAACACCCAAAAAAACAAGTGAATTGATTATATATATATATATATATATATGACAAGCTAGGAACCCTGAGCATCAAAGGCAAAATTAAGAAATCAGACTAAGTGATGGGGGAGTGAGAGATGGTGCAGAAGCAGCGAGGAGTTGCGGAGCTCAGCCCTGATTCCTTGGCGTGACTGCTGCGAGACCAATGGTAGTTTTCAGGACGCAGCCACTTCAGCAAAAGAAGGCAAGCAAAGTGGCGCACCCCGACCCCGTGGCACATCTGCAGTGGGGTGGACCATGGTGCTTAGGTCGTGGCAGCTTCAGCAAAAGAAGGCAATGAGGGACGCACCCCTAACTGCCTTGGGCGATCTCGGCGGGGACCCAGCCAGCTCACACAGGCTACACACGCCTCTGGCATCTGAGAAAAATAAGCAGTCTTGGCACAAGATAAGTGATTTTGTCTAATTTGCCATGGGATTTTAATAGCTCCTTCTTTTGAAAGAACTCTCTCCTATCTATCTGATCCCTCCTCCCTCTGCCCCAGCCAGCTTCATTAACAGTTGATTTCTCTGGGCCTGAGATAGGTCCTGCTGCTCTCTTTGAGCCATTCTCCAGGCCTTGAGAAGGACCAAATTAACAAATGGGGGAAAAATATTCTGCCGACTCCACTAATCTGGAAGCTCAGAGCAGAAGTGGCTCCAGTTCAGGCACAAGTGATCCACAGGCTTTGTCTTTCACCCCTGCATGGATCCAGGTGGCTCCATTACACCAGATAGGATCTGGCTTTTGTATTGCAAGGGCAAATCTGTCTGAGGCCTGATTGCAACTGTTTCAGCTATGCAGTGGAGAGGCAAGTTTTGGAAGTTTGATACCGCTCTGCCTATTAAACAAGGGCTTCACTGACCCACAGCAGGGGCCAGAGGACTGGAGGCTCCAACCATGCCACCTAGCCACCCACAAAATGGCTCCAAGGATAAGTGGTGCCTACCATTCCTTACAGGTAAAAGCATTGGGTGCCTATAGTATGGCTACAGAGCCTATCCACCAGAGAATTCTAGAGAAGAGGGACGTGGGGACGTGCCTTCCTCACAGACACTCAGGGTAAGGTTGTCAGCCCCATGCCTTCCTCAGATTGTGGCCCCCTGATGCTATCAGAAACCTGTGAATATGCTAATCACCACTGCTCCTCTATAAGATAGTAGATGAGAGCCTGCACCACACACTAGGTTACCAACTATCAGGATACCTGAGCTGAATCCATACAAGAATAGTGAATGGACTCCTAGGCTCATATACCTGGTAACAGCTCTAGCCATCTGGTAACAGGGCATTAGTGCTTCAAAGGTTCCAATAATCAAGTTAGCTCACTCTAGTAGCCTATTTGGATATATCAAAACAAAACAAAACAAAGCAAGAAGATAGGGCTCAGTGAGGAAACATAAAATATACTGATACAATAACTTATAGATGGCTCGTAGATAACAGTTGATATCTGATCACATAAAGAAGCAGAACATGATTGCTTCAACAAGCTCTCAAAGAACTAAGGACTCTCCCAGATGAAGATGTATTCCTGGAAATACCAGATGTAGAATACAAAAGACTAATATAAAGAACTCCTCAAGACATCTGGAATGAGATCACGCAACACGCAGAACAAGCCAAGGAACACACAGATAAAGCAGTTGAAGAAATTAAAAAGATTATTCAAGAACATAATGAAAAATTTAATAAGCTGCAAGAATCCATACAGAGACAGCTATCAGAAATTCAGAAGACTAACAATAAAATTACAGAATCAGATAACTCAATGAAAAGTCAGAGGAGCAGAATTGAGGAAGTGCAAGGCAGAATTAGTGACATTGAAGATAAAATACTCGGCAACAATATATTGGAAGAAAAATCAGATACTAGAATTAAAAAAGAAATAAAGAAACCCAAAGAATCGTATGGGACTCTATCAGAAGAATAACTTGCGAGTGCTTGGAATACCAGAACAGGGAGGGATGACAGAAAATACGAGAGAATTTTTGAAGATTTTTTGGCAGAAAACTTCCCTAATGTTGTGAAAGATGAAAGGATATCTATCCAAGACGTTCATCAAGCCCCATACAAGGTAGATCCCAAAAGAAAGTCACCAAGACATATTATAATCAAACTTGAAAAAACCAAAGATAAAGAGAAAATATTAAGAGTGGCCAGGGATAAACAAAAAGTCATCTACAAAGGAGAATGAATAAGAATAAGTTCAGACTACTCGGCAGAAGCCATGCATGCAAGAAGGCGATGGGATGACATATATATGAAGCATTGAAGGTGAAAAAAATGCCAGCCAAGAACCATATATCCAGCAAAACTGTCCCTCCAATAAGAAGGCAAAATTAAGACATTTCCAGGTAAACAGAAGCTTAGGAAATTTCCAAAAAACAAACCCAAACCACAAGAAATACTAAAGGGAATTCTCTGGTTAGAAAATCAATAATATATCAACCCAGCACTAGAACATAGGACAGAGCAACCAAGTATCAACCCAGATAGGGAAATCACACACAAAAAAATCAAAATTTAAAAAAAAAAGCTCAAAACAGGGAATAAGTGATGCCATTATGTAAAATGTGGCAAAATTAAATCAATGAAGAGATTCTAAACAAAGTAGGCAGAGATCTTCCACATGGAGAGCAAATCAAGGCAATATAGGTAGATACAGGTTAGGTTTAAACTAGGAAAATAGGGATAAATTTAAGGTAACCACAAAGAAGACTAACAATCATACACATCAAAATAAAAAAACAAGAAAAACATAGACTCAGCAAATAAAAAATCAACTACAATGAAAAAGAGGAACACACAAATCACAAAGAAAAGCTACTCAGCACAAAAAGAGTGGAAAAATGAAACTGTCAACAGCACAAAAAAAAGGCATCAAAATGACAACACTAAACTCATACCTATCTATAATCATGCTGAATGTAATTGGACTAAATGCACCAATAAAGAGAGAGAGAGTTGCAGAATGGATAAAAAAAAATGATCCGTCTATATACTGCCTAGAAGAGACATACCTTAGACTTAAAGACACATACAAACTAAAACTCAAAGGATGGAAAAAAATATATCAAGCAAGCAACAATCAAAAAAGAGCAGGTGTAGCTATAATAATTTCTGACAAAACAGACATCAAACTTAAACCTACCACAAAGGATAAGGAAGGACACTATATAATTAAAGGGACAATATACCAGGAGAATATTACTATATTAAATATGCACCCAATCACAGAGCTTCAAGATACATAAAACAAAGTCCGACGGCATTGAAAAGTAAGATAGATAGTGCCACAATAATAGTAGGAGACTTCAATACACCACTTTCAGTGAAGGACAGACCATTCAGAAAAAAGCTCAATAAAGACACAGAAGAGCTAAATGCCACAATTAACCAACTTGACCTCATATACATGTACAGAACACTCCACACAACAGCAGCCAATTATACTTTCTTTTTCTAGCGCACATGGAACATTCTCCAGAATACACCACATAGTAGGCCATAAGCAAGCCTTAATAGAATCCAAAACATCGAAATATCACAAAGCATCTTCTCTGACCACAAAGCCATAAAACTAGAAGTCAATAACAAAAAAATCAGGGAAAAGAAATCAAACACTTGGAAACTGAACATTTTGCTCAAAAACGATTCGATCATAGAACAAATTATGGATGGAATAAAGAAATTCATAGAATACAACAAGAATGAAAACACTTCCTATCAGAACCTTTGAGACACAGTGAAAGCAGTGCTCAGAGGTCAATTTATATCAATAAATGCACATACACAAAAAGAAGAAAGGGTGAAAATCAAAGAATTATCCCTACAACTTGAACAAATAGAAAGAGAGCAACAAAAGAAACCTGCAGGCACCAGAAGAAAGCAAATAATAAAAATTAGGTCAGAATTAAATGAAATAGAAAACAGAAAAAAAATTGAAAGAATTAACAAGACCAAAAGTTGGTTCTTTGAAAAAATGAACAAAGTTGATAAACCACTGGCCAAACTGACAAAAGAAAAGCAAGAAAGGAAGAAAATAACCAGAATAAGAAATGATACGGGTGATATTACAACAGACCCAACTGAAATTAGAGGAATCATATCAGATTACTATGAAAAATTGTACTCTAACAAATTTGAAAGCCGAAAAGAAATGGATGAATTCCTAGAAACACACTGCCTACCTAAACTAACACAGAGATAGAACAACTAAATAGACCCATAACAAAGGAAGAGATTGAAAAGTTAATCAAAAAACTCCCAACAAAAAAAAAGCCCTAGCCCAGACGGTTTCACTGCAGAGTTCTACCAAACTTTCAGAGAAGAGTTAACACCACTACTACTAAAGGTATTTCAGAGCATAGGAAAGGAAGGAATACTCCCAAACTCATTCTATGAAGCCAGCATACCCCTGATAAGAAAACCAGGTAAAGATACCACAAAAAAAAGAAAACTACAGACCTATATCCCTCATGAACTTAGATGCAAAAATCCTCAACAAAATTCTTGCCAATAGAATTCAACAACATATCAAAAAAATAATTCATCACAACCAAGTGGGATTCATACCAGGTATACAGGAATTGTTCAACATTAGGAAAACAATTAATTTAATCCATCACAGAAATAAGTCCAAAGACAAGAATCTCATGATTTTGTCAATTGATGCAGAAAAGGCATTGGACAAAGTCCGACACTCATTCATGATAAAAACTCTCAGCAAAATAGGAATAGGAGGAAAATTCCTCAACATGATAAAGGGCATTTATGCAAAGCCTATAGAGCCAACATCACGCTAAATGTAGAGAGTCTGAAAGCATTCCACTTGAGATGGGGAACCAGACAAAGACGCCCTTTAGCACCACTCTTATTCAACACTGTGTGGGAGGTCCTAGCCAGAGCAATTAGGTTAGATAAAGAAATAAAAGGGCATCCAGATTGGTAAGGAAGAAGTGAAAACATCTCTATTTGCAGATGACATGATCTTATACACAGAAAATCCTAAAGAATCCTCAAGAAAACTACTGAAACTAATAAGAGTTCAGCAGAGTATCAGGATACAAGATAAACAAGAAAAAGCCAGTTGGATTCCTCTACACCAACAAAAAGAACAACGAAGAGGAAATCACCAAATCAATTCCATTTACAGTAGCCCCCAAGAATATAAAATACTTAGAAATAAATCTTACCAGAGATGTAAAAGACTTATACAAAGAAAACTACAAAACACTATTGCAAGAAACCAAAAGAGACCTACATAAGTGGAAAAACATACCTTGCTCATGGATAGCAAGACTTAACGTTGTAAAAATGTCTATTCTACCAAAAGCAATGTATAGGTACAATGCAATCGCGATCCAAATACCAGTGACACTTTTTAATGAGATGGAGAAACAAATCACCAACTGCATATGGAAGGGAAAGAGTCCCCAGATAAGTAAAGCAGTACTGAAAAAGAAGAACAAAATGGAAGGCCTCACTCTATCCGATTTTATAACCTATTATACCGCCACAGTAGTCAATACAGCCCGGTACTGGTACAACAACAGATACATAGACCAATGGTACAAAATTGAGAATCCAGACAGAAATCCATCCACATATGAGCAGTTGATATTTGACAAAGGCCCAAAGTCAGTTAAATGGGGAAAAGACAGTCTTTTTAACAAATGGTGCTGACATAACTGGATATCCATCTGTGAAAAAATGAAACAAGACCCATACCTCACACCATGCACAAAACTAACTCAAAATTTATCAAAGGCCTAAATATGAAATCTGAAAGAATAAAGATCATGGAAGAAAAAATAGGGACAACATTAGGAGCCCTAATACATGGCATAAACAGTGTACAAAACTTTACAAACAATGCAGAAGAGAAATTAGATAACTGGGAGGTCCTAAAAATCAAATACCTATGCTCATCCAAAGATTTCACCAAAAAACTAAAAAGATTACCTACAGATTCAGGAAAAGTTCTTAGCTATGACATTTCCGATCAGTGCCTGATCTCTCAAGTCTACATGAAACTGCAAAAACCCAACTACAAAGAGGCAACCCAATTAAAAAATGGGCAAAAGATATGAACAGGCACTTCACTAAAGAAGGCATTCAGGTAGCTGACAGATACATGAGGAACGCTCACAATCATTAGCCATCAGATAAATGCAAATCCAAACTACAATGAGCTTCCATCTCACTCCAGCGAGGCTGGCATTAATCCCAAAAACACAAAATAATAAATGTTGGAGAGGTTGTGGAGAGGCTATAACACTTATACTCTGCTGGTGGGAATGTAAAATGGTACAGCCACTTTGGAAATTGATTTGGTGCTTCCTTAAAAAGGTAGAAATAGAACTACCATACATATCCAGCAATCCCACTCCTTGGAATATGAGAAAAAAAGAAAAAAAAATTTTTTTCTCTCCTTGGGATATATCCTAGAGAAATATGAGCCTTTACAGGAACAGATATATGCACACCCATGTTCACTGCAGGCCTGTTTACAAAAGCAAAAAGATGGAAGCAACCAAGGTGCCCATCAAGGGAAGAATGGATAAATAAATTATGGTATATTCACACAATGGAATAATATGCATCAGTAAAGGACAGTGATGAACCTGTGAAACATTTCATATCATGGAGGAATCTGGAAGGCATTATGCTGAGTGAAATTAGTCAGTTGTAAAACAACAAATATTGTATAAGACTACTATTATAAGAACTCGAGAAATAGTTTAAACAGAGATGGAAATATTCTTTGATGGTTACCTGAGAGGGGAGGGAGGGAGAGGGATATTCACTAATTAGATAGCAGATAAGAACTAGTTTAGGTGAAGGGAAAGACAACACGCAGTACAGGAGAGGTCAGCACAACTGGACTAAACCAAAAGCAAACAAGTTTCCTGAATAAACTGAACGCTTCGAAGGCCAGCATAGCAGGTTTTGGGAACATGGTTTTGGTCTCAATCTACCTGTACCAAAGGAGAATGCAGAACACCAAGGACACAAGGTAATTATGAGCCCAAGAGACAGAAAAAAAAAGGCCACATAAACTAGAGACAAATCAGCCTGAGACCAGAAGAAGCCTCTCCAACATTTGTTGTTTTCTGTTTTTTTTATTAGTGCTAATAATGTCAGGGTGAGATAGTATCTCATTTTGGTTTTGATTTGCACTTTTTTAATGATTAATGATCAAGAGCATTTACTCATGTGTCTGTTAGCCCCCTGAACGTCTTCTTTGGTGAAGTGTCTGTTCACATTCTTTGCCCATTTTTTAATTGGATTATTTGTCTTTTTATTGTGGAGGTGTTGAAGTGTTCTACAGATTTTAGAGATTAGACCTTTATTGGGTATGTCTTAGCCAAAATTTTTTTCCCAGTCTGTAGGCTCTTTTTTAAATCTTTTGTTGAAGTCTTTTGATGAACCTAAGTGTTCAATTTTTTTTATTGTGCTTTAAGTGAAAGTTTACAAATCAAGTCAGCCTGTCATACAAAAATTTATATACACCTTGCTATATACTCCTAATTGCTCCCCTCCAATGAGACAGCGCACTCCTTCCCTCCACTCTTTCTTTTCGTATCCATTCAGCCAGCTTCTGACCCTCTTTGTCCTCTCATCTCCCCTCCAGACAGGAGATGCCAACATAGGCTCATGTGTCTACTTGATCCAAGAAGCTCATTCTTCACCAGTATCATTTTCTATCCCATTGCCCAGTCCAATCCCTGCCTGAAAAGTTGGCTTTGGGAATTGTTCCTGTCTTGGGCTAACAGTAGGTCTGGGGACCATGACTATCAGGGTCCTTCTAGTCTCAGTCAGACCATTAAGCCTAGTCTTTTTATGAGAATTTGGTCTGCATCCCACTGCTCTCCTGCTCCCTCAGGGGTTCTCTGCTGTGTTCCCTGTCAGGGCAGTCATCGGTCGTAGCCCAGCACCATCTAGCTCCTTTGGTCTCAGGCTGATGGAGTCTCTGGTTTATGTGGCGCTTTCTTTCTCTTGGGGTCATAATTACCTTGTGTCTTTGGTGTCTTCATTTTCCTTTGCTCCAGACGGGTTGAGACCAGTTGATGCATCTTAGATGGCCACTTGCTAGCGTTTAAGACCCCAGACACCACTCTCCTAAGTGGGATGCAGAATGTTTTCTTAATAGATTTTATTATGCCAATTGACTTAGATATCTCCTGAAACCATGTTCCCCAAACCCAGACCCCTGCTACGCTGGCCTTCGAAGCGTTCAGTTTATTCAGGAAACTTGTTTGCTTTTGGTTTAGTCCAGTTGTGCTGACCTCTCCTGTACTGTGTGTTGTCTTTCCCTTCACCTAAAATAGTTCTTATCTAGTATCTAATTAGTGAATACCCCTCTCCTCTCTCCCCACCCTTGTAACCATTAAAGAGTATTTTCTTCTGTGTTTAAACTTTTTCTTGAGTTCTTATAATAGTGGTCTCATACAATATTTGTCCTTTTGCAACTGACTAATTTCACTCAGCATAATGCAAGAGCAAGTTTTTTTAAAGAATCAATTTCGAAGTAATATACTTTCCAGAGATGGAAAAAGTGCTGTCATGTAGACTGGGGTTAAAATTTACTAGCTGTGTGCTTCTGGAAAAATTAATTAACTTCTGAGTTTCTTGAATTTTACTGGCATAATGAAATAATATCCACTTTCTAGAATTGCTGGTAGAAACAGTAGATGTGAAAATCTATTGCTTAGTAGGTATTCAATAAAATGTAGCTGTTATTATTATTGTTATTAGTATTAATATGAAGTAAGCGTTCAATGGATATTTCTTGATGAGTGGTGGTAAGGATACACACTGAAATTATGCAATCAGTTACATTTGTTAGAAAAATAGCAAAGCAACCCCTAGATGCATTGCTGTGTATTATTTACATACCTGTTCTCTCAAAAGCAATATTTTTAACAGGATGTTTATAGGGGCAGTGTCTTCTCACATAAGAATAAACTTCTAAGAGTAGAATTTAATAGTGTGACAAGTGAGCTCGAGGGTGACTTGGGAGCAGCAGGAATCTTACTGGAATAGCCTCCAATCTTTCCTACTTTGCCTATGGGTTAGGCCATACGTAGGAGCCCTGGTGGTGCAGTGATTAAGCACTTGGCTGCTAACCAAAAGGTCAACGGTCCAAACCCACCAGCCACTCAATGGGAGAAAGATGTGGCAGTCTGTTTCCATAAAGATTACAGTCTTGGAAACTCTATGGGGCAGTTCTAGTCTGTTCTATAGCGTTGCTATGAGTCAGGATCAACTCGACGGCAATGGGTTTGGTTTTGGTTTTGAAGGCCATAAACATAATCATGAAATCATGAAATTTCAGCAGTAGAAGAGATCGTGTATATCGTCCTTTCCACCAACACTTCATCAGCCACTTCACAGACAGAGGAACAAAGACCCAAAGAGTTGACAGGACCTCCCCAAGATAGACAGCATCAGAGACAGAACTTAAAGCCAGATCAGGCCCTCTGGTTCCCAGTCTAATCCATGCAGTTGCTGTATGTACTTCGTGATAAAGAGGTGGAGTAGAAGAAAGAGGAAGAGAGTGACAATAGTGGTGTTGAAGAAGAAATGCCATGTGTATAAGTCTTCTCTTTGCCTTGCTCTAGAGAGGGTCACTGATTTACGGTAACACAGCATTTAGTCCTTTTATGAAGCAATTAGCCTGTTATTTTCACTGATCCTTCTTATTGGTCAAAACTTGTCCTGGCCACTTGTGCCCTTCTCATGGGGAAATTCTGAGTGAAGGGATGAGACAAAGGAAATAAGTGGGAATAAGATTTAACAAAAAGATTGGATGCTAAAAAATAGAATACAGTGGAGACTAGAATGTAGTTGTTTAAAAACTGACAAAGAACATAGGGAAAACTTTCATTCATTCTGATTGAACTTTTTCCTTGGGTTTACCTTTGTACACAGAGATTTTGTTGCCAGACTAAATGTTTGTCCATCCTTTAAGCCTTCTTATCACCCCCATTTTCTTAATTACTGTGTTTAATTACATAATGACTGCACACTTTATGTCGATTTTACAAATGAAAGAACAGGGCTGTCATGGTTTAATGAATATGAAATTACCAAAAGTCATCATCATATTTTTACATAACAAATCATATCAACTGAAGTTTGTCAAGATTTTTTTTTGATCTACTATAACTTGTCACATCTAGAACAAATCTGTGCCACATTTGCACACACGAACAGCTTTAACCTACCAATAGAAGTGTGCCCATTGTAAAAGCAGGCCACTATAGGAAAGTTCCGTTTCACTTTTAGCAATATTCCAATTAACTAGGTGCCTGCACACTTATTATTTACCTTGAAGAACCAATTTATGCCTCTAGATCACATCAAGATGCATTTGGTTTCTAAGGTGTTGTTGTACAGTTTAATGTATGTCTTGCTCTGCTGTCTGAATTGAGACAGAAAGAATAGTTGTGTACTCAGGAAGATTCTTGTTTTGGCTTGAAAATAGTTTACAAATAAGGTGTCTTTTTTTTTTTTAATCTACTTGTGTCTAAAGATGTCCAAGACTCTGCAAAAATGTACCTATTATTCTTATTTACCAGTATTCTAGCAAGAAACACCAGGGGCTTGTAGATGCAAGGTGCTTTTGCAGGGTGTTGCAGATGATTTTTTTTATTTTTAAACTAGAATTCCTACTTTGTCATGAAATAATTTCTTCAGAACTCAGGCATAATCTCTATCTCATGGTGACTCTGCAATGACTGGTTATATAAGCCCTGATGACAAATTTGTAATTATGAAAGAGTCTTTTTTCTCTTTTCAGACAGAGAAAAGGCTTTTGGGATAAGTTTCTTAAGGCTAAGATGTTATATTTCTGTCTTTTTATCTGCGATCATTTAAATTAAAATTGAATCTGAAAAAAGTGTGTGAAATATCAACCACTGGTTTCAAATGCCCTGAGTTCATTAGAACAGAAAAATACTTGCTGATAATTTATCAGAAACTGAACAAGGCAATACCTAGCAGATGAAGAAAAGTACATTTAATCTTCAGTTTAATTAAAGAGTAGAAGGTTGTAATGATCATGTGAATCATATATTTTCACGGAAAAAGTTGCTCATAGAAATATAGAGCATAATAATTGATAGTGTAACATCTTTTCAATTTTAATAACTTTTGGGATTTTCCTAAGAAAGAAAAGGGAAGATATAGTTTGAGAGAGGTCTGTTTTTGTTGTGTGCCATTGAGTCGATGCTGACTCATAGCAACTCTATAGGATGGAGTAGAACTGCCTCATGAGGTTTTCTAGGCTGAAATCTTTACGGGAACAGATCTCCAGGTCTTTTCTCCCAGGAGCCACTGTTGGGTTCCAGCTGCCAACTTTTTGGTTAGCAGCTGAGAGCTTAACTATTGCACCACTAAGGTCTAAAAAAAACCCAAACCCATTGCCACCAAGTCGATTCTGACTCATAGCAACCCTATAGGACAGAGTAGAACTGCCCCGTAGGGTTTCTAAAGAGTACCTGGTAGATTCAAACTGCTGACCTTTTGGTTAGCAGCTGTAGCTCTTAACCACTACGTCACCAAGGTTGCCACCAAGGCCTAGGTGCTAGAGAATTGTGTATACCAAACTTATGTTTGATGGGAATCCATGGGATGGCTTTATTTAACTCTTGGTTTTAGTTCCTCCATACAACGGAGGTGCCTTAGCTTCCTAGGGCTACCTAACAAATGACCACAAACTAAGTGGCTTAAAATAAAAGAATTTATTATTTCACAGTCCTAGAGACTGGAAATCCAAAATCAAGGTATAGGCAGGGCTGATTCCTGTTGGGGGTGCTGAGAAATCTCTGCCTTTGCTATCACATGGCATTCTCCCTGTGTGTCTGTGTCCAAATTACCCTCTTCTTTAAGGACATTGGTCATATTGGATTTAGGGCCCACCCTAATCCAGTATGACTTCATATTAACTTGACTACATTAGCAGAGACCCAATAAACTCACATTTACAGGTTCTTGGTGGATGTGAATTTTTCTGAGGGGACACTATTCAGCCCAGTACAGAAGGCAATCACAATTCCTTATTTCCTTACATAAGCCTTGATAAGTGTTGGTTTAAGAAATTAAAACAAAAACAAAAAACCAGATCTACTAGACGGGTTGAGACTGGAGAACTCCCTGGGACTGTTGCCCTGAGATATTCTTCAAACCTTGAACTGAAACTAATCCCTGAGGTCACCTTCACCTTGTAGCTAAATAACAAATTGGCTCAAAAAATAATGAATATCACCCATAAGTACTGTGCTCCTTTAAAAAATCACCTATATGAGACCAAATAGTCAACAATTACTTTAATACAAAGAGATTGTAAATGAGCAAGGAAACTAGGTTAACGGAAATGGAACAACCAGAATGGAAATAATGAGAGTGTTCAGGCATTGGTAAGAATGTAATCCATGTCACTGAATGACTTGTGTAGAAATTGTTGAATGGGAGCCTACACTGTTGTGCAAACCTTCAGCAAAAACACAATAAAATATTAAAATCAATCGGCCCATCAAAAATATTTAGTTCTTTTGGGCCTTTTATACACAAGTAGGAGTCCTTCAGTTGTGCAAATGGTTAGCATATTTGACTGTTAATGGACAGGTTGGAGGTTTGAGTCCACCCAAAGGTGCTGTGGAAAAAAGGCCTGGTGATCTACTTCTGAAAAATCAGCGATTGAAAACCCTATGCAGCACAGTTCTACAATGACACACATGGGGTTGCCGTGAGTCAGCGTCAACTGGATGGCAACTGGTTGTTTTATGCACGAGTAGCCCCTACGATTACATGAACTTTTTCAATGCAGATACAAGGAATGGCTAAGAACAAGTAATTAGTATACATATATGATAAAGTAATCTTTTCTCCAAGCCAAAAAAAAAAAAACCAAACCCATTGCCATTGAGTCGATTCTGACTCATAGTGACTCTATAAGACAGAGTAGAACTGCTCCATTCGGTTTTCAAGGAGCGGCTCATGGATTCGAACTGCTGACCTTTTGGTTGGCTGCTGAACTCAACCACTGTGCCACCAGGGCTCCTTTAGGCATTCTATTTTTCAGAGATGGGTGGACTGGAGTTATGGGACAGGGGAAGTATAATTCTAATTGCTGAAACAGAAATAATGCATCTGCTCTTTGGGAGTTAAAAAAATCTTCATTTTTCTTGCCACACCAAGGATATTTTCTTGACAGGCTTAAAAACCACCAAGTAGCCTTTATTTAGTTATGGGTTAAGTGCATTGTGATGGGAAAGTGAGGCAACTTAATAATGATAGGTTGATTTTCTTAATTATCAAGAAAAGCAGTCTCACCCATTTTAGCAAAAGTTTTGTCAAAATTTAATATCCAGGGGTCTTTATTTGCCAATTCTTTGATATCTCTTATGGAAGTGCCGTCCACTTATTTAATCTGTCTACAATCCCTAACAGCATATAACACAGAGATGCACTCATAGATGTTTGGTGTGGAGTTGTGCTTATAACCCTTGTGACAAATTACTCTTTTTCAGTTCATAAATGTGTGGAGAAATATTATGAAAATCAATCGATTCCTTCTTCCAAAACATTATCAAGGGTTAAAACCAAAAATATTATGCTGGCTTTCTTTCTTCACCTTCATCTAACTGCTTCTGAAGCTTTCTTCAGCTACGTATGTAATTCTCAAACTTCTCCAATAAGCCTTTGTGTGACTACATTAGCTAGCTTTTGCTGCACAATAAACTACTCCAAATTAAGTTACTTAAAACAACCATTTTTTATCTTATAATTCTGTGGGTTGGCAATTTGGACTGAGATTAGCTAGAGGCGTTCTTCTGTTGGTTTTAGCTGTGCTCACTCACTGTCTGTCTAGGACAAGGGTCAGTAAATTTTTTTCTATAAATAACCAGAGAGTTTAGACTTTGTGGGCCATACAATCTCTGTTAAAACTAGTCAACTCCACTGATGTAGCAAAAAAGCAGCCATAGACAATACATAAATGAATGAGCATGGCTGTTTTCCAATAAAGCTTTATTTATAAAAACAGGCAGCTGGCCAGCAAACTGTAGCTGGTCAATCCCTGGTCTAGGGTCAGTTGCTTGTCAGCTGGGGGTAGTTGGTCTACAGTAGTCTCAACTGAAAAAGTGAGCTAACTCCCCATTAGCCAAAGCAAATCACAAGACAAACCCAAATACAAGGGGTGTAGAAATAGAATCTGACACCTGTCTGCCGGCTTGACTACTATAGTGGCTTACGTGTTGCTGTGATGGTAGAAGTTATGCCACTGGTATTTCAAATACCATCAGGGTCACCCATGGTGAACAGGTTGTAGCAGAGTCCAGAATAAGACAGACTAGGAAGAAAGGAATGGCAATCTACTTCCAAAAATTAGCCAATGAAAACCTTGTGGATCGCACCTGAACACTGTCTGATTCACTTGCTTCAAACACGTGATCAGGAGGGATCAATTGCTGGAGGAGAACGTCATGTTTGGTGGAGAGCCAGTGAGGTTGATCCTTGGTGAGATGGATTGGCACAATAGCCACAAATGTGAATTCGAACGTGCCGGTGATCATGAGGATGACACCCGGCCTGGCAATGTTTCATTTTGTTGTATATAAGGTCACCATGAATTGGAGTCAACTTGACAGCAGCTATCTATCTATCTGTCTATAAACAGACTACCCTTCTTGGTTGGAGGGAAAGAATTTGTGGCCACTAGTGATCCTTTAACACGTAGCCAGCCATAATTCATTTATCTAAATAATCTTCAGCAATACGTACTAAATAGCTAAAACACAGCTAGAGCTCATGGTAGCCAGGAGTGCTCAGTCAGGCTTTTTGTTCCCTTAATAGCTCTCTAGCTCAGTTTTGCTACCTGTCACCTTGCAAAGCACCAGCAGAACACTGTCTGACTTGTTTGCTTTGGACAAGTCATCAAGAGGGCACCAAAGGGTTTGGTGACTGGACTTAGACCTCTCGTGGTGCTTTCATGTTGTTCTATAATGGTGTCTTTGTGTCTCTTTCTGTTTTCCCCTTGTCATTGAGAGTAGGAGCATATCTTATTCATCTAACATCTGTTTGTTAAAGGACCACCCAAATGTAAATTTGGGGTAGGGATATGGATATTGTGAGGGGAGAGAAAGTGAAGGCACAAAGGACTCATCCTTAGGAAGGCATATCCCAGGGAGGGCCCATTCATAGCATGAGAACATCTCAGATCAAAAGCAGTCTGTTCCATGGTTTGCCTGGGAGAAGAAGAATATCATTAACTGCCTGTCATATTGCAGGCCCACCTTATTTATTTATTTTTTTAGTCCTCCTAAAAACCCTTCTGGAGCCGTGGTGGTGCAGTGGTTAAGAGCCCAGGCTGCTAACCAAAAGGTTGGCATTTCGAATCCACCAGCCACTCCTCTGTCATATAGGGTCTCTATGAGTTGGAGGAAACCCTGGTGGCGTAGTGGTTAAGTGCTATGGCTGCTAACCAAAAAGTCGGCAGTTCGCCTTGGAAATTCTATGTGGCAGTTCTACTCTGTCCTACAGGGGCACTATGAGTCAGAATCGACTGGATGGCAACAGGTTTAGTTTTGGTTTTTTACGAGTTGGAATTGACTCAATGGCAAACAACAACAGCAACAACATTTCAGATGAGAACAGTGAGGAAGAGCAGAGTTCAGTAAATTGCCTAAAATCACTCAGGTAGTAAGTGACAGAATCAGAATTAAAACCCAAGATGGGCTCTGACAACTCCAACTGCCTCCTCCAAGGCTGGAGAAGTAATGCAAGTGTTTCTTCAATCATATTGTCAAATCCCTTCAAAGCAAACAGGATTAACATTCCAAATGTTTGACCCCAAGCTTTCTTTTGCACTTTGGTCTGGTCAGTTTTCCAAATTACCCAGTGATTGTCAAAAACAACAGCAGCTTGAGTTTTGACTGTGGCATATTCTAAACCCTGTGCTCAGAATCCGGTCATTTCCTAATAGAATTAGGAGAGATCCTAAGAAATCCTCCGTCTTACCTGCCCCTCACTTCAAGGCCAGGGGACTGCTTCAACCGTGAAATTGTCATCCTGTTCCTTTCTCAAGTTTCTCCAGGACAGAGTCCCTATCTTCTCCTTAGGAGGCCCCTTCCAGTGTTTTCGCCTCTTGAAAGGAAAGGATTTCTTTCTAATGAAGGTCTAAAGTTCCTGGAGTTTCAACTTAAACTCACTTATTTTTGTCTTCTAAGAAAATTTTTTTTAAAAAGGCCCAATTCGTCCCTCATGAAAATTCCATTACGCATTTGAAGGTAATAATTACACCTTTGACTTCTCTTTGTGGCATTCTTTAGGAACAAAATCTTGATTATATTCATATATATCTCCACCTTTAGACAGCCCTTATTTATTAGAATCCGGCTGATAGTCACAATTCCACTTTTAGGAGATGGTAGCCATCTCTCTGGACGTTCTCATGTGACACAATGAAAACAGCATGGGATTTGAAATCAAATGTTCTAGGTTTGAGCTCAGACTCATCAATTATTACATACCTCTGAGCCTTAGTTTCCCATTCAATTTTCTATTTTATTGCTCTCTTTCTTTTTGAGGGAAGGATATATTTTGACATTTACGTAAGTTTTGCATTTTTGTTAAAACTTAGTATATAGTTACTGTGATAGGTAGGAAAATGTCCCCCCCTCCCCAAAGATGTCCATCTCCTAATTCCTGAAACCTGTTAATACGTTACATGCCAAAGAGGAATTAAGGTTCCAATCAGCTCACCTTAACATAGGGAGATCATCCTGGATTATTTAAATTGGCCCATTGTAATTACGAGAGTAGTTAAAAGTGGAAAAGAGAGGCAGAAGAGTCAGAGTGAGAAAACATACGGCAGTGGAAGCAAGGTAAGGGTGATGTGATGTGAGAAGAACTTGACTTGCCTTTTCTAGCTTTGAGGATGGAGAAAGGGGGGTCATGGGTCAAGGAATGTGGGCAGCCTCTAGAAGCTGGAAAGACAAAAAAAAAAGCAAAAAACAAAACAGGATTTTCCCCTACAGTAACCAAAAGGAATGCAGCCCTGCTGACACTTTGATTTTTAGTCCAGTGAGACCTATTTTGGACCTTGGACCTCTGGAACCGTAAGATAATAAACTTGCATTTTTTAAGCCACTCAGTGTGTGGTAATTTGTTATAGCATCAATAGAAAACTAATATAGTTACCTGCTTCCGTAAGTATCCTTAGCCCCTTCTTTTTTTATATACTGTCTACTATAAAAAAAAAAAAAAAAACCAGTGCCGTCCAGTCGATTCCGACTCCTAGCGACCCTATACTGTCTACCATGGCAACACTGAAATTAGTTCATGAACTCTTTCTCCCTTTCCCCTCTCCCCCAACAATTGATTTTGAAGCAATATTCTTTTGATCCCAATTTATATCTATAAGGCAATCAGGAAATTTATTCTACTTTCTATTTATTCTCCCATTTCTCATTCTGTTTTCTAAATACTAGATTTACATTGTCAGAGCACAAAACCGGTATATATTATACTCTTTCCCTTATAACCATGACTTTAGTCTTACATCGCTTCCCGGTTTTTTGAAGCTTATTTTCTAGTAGATTGCTCACAAAGAGCTCAGGGGAATAATATTCCCTGAATTCTTGTAAATTTACCAAAAAATGCCTATAGTTTCCATATTTAAAGGTCAGCTTGACTACTTATGAAAAACTTGGCTCACATTTTCTTTCCTTTAGTATCATAAATATGCCAACTTCATTGTTTCTAGCATATAAGTATTGTCCTCAAATACTCTGATGTCAATCGGTTTTTTTTTTTTTCCTTATCAATGACGTGGTCATCTGGCTTGAGTACACAAAGGATTTTGTTTCATTTACTTTTTAAAACTTTTTATAGTTTTGTAAGAGTATATCCTGACATTGGCTATTCAGGTAGATTATTCCAGGTGCCTTTTTAAATTTTCTTCATTTTATTTCAGGAAGATTTTCTTCCTGAGCTCTACTGACTCTGTTACTCTCTTCCTCTTTTATTTGGGCTTTCTCTTTTCTTCGCCTCTAGGAGACTCTAGGGAAGCTCTATTTACATGCTTCTCCCAGCAGTTTCTCTTCAGTTTGGAACTTGTCCCAGGACACTTCACTTAGTTACCTTTGAGAGTTCTTAGGGCTCACACCACTTCAGGGAGGTCCTAACACGGCCCCTGGGTTGGAACCTGGAAATAATACTTCAGCTCTGGCTATTCTCAGACTGATCCCCTGAGCTTTCCAAGCTGAGGGAAAATCTGTTCCTTTGGAGAAATCTATGGGCTATTTTTGGATTATCTGTTTCTTGGTGTCATTGCAAGTTCCCATTCTTTTCCTCCACTTCCCCTTGCACAGTGGCTGATTCTATACCAGTCTTATTGCTATTGGTGATTTGTTCCTCATCTGCTTATATTTTGGGGTTTGTGGTAAAACCTTGGCACCCGGTCTTGCTGTAGCTGTTTCTAGTTTTACTCTCTTTGTTACTCTGTATTTTTTGTGGGCATGTTCAAAAGCTATGCTGCTGCCAGCACCACTATCTTCCCAGAATTTTTTCAATAAAATGAGGTTGATAAATAACGATAATAATAACTCCCCTTTCTATGCCACAAGGTTATTATAAAAGTCAAGTGAGATGATGTCCGTGATAAAATGTATAAACCACAGAGCACTGTACAAATGTTACTTTGTGTTACTCATAGGAGAGAGGGATCACATCCCCTCCCATTGCTTATGCCACATTCAATGCAGCATCATGTACTAGACATTAGCAAGCACACTTTCATAACCATTCATTGTTTAGTGTCACATGGATACAGGGTGGAATCAGACACCACACAATAAAATTGAAATTCATGTTTCTCCAGATAATTATTCCATTTGTATATAATGTTCTTACTTGTTAGTTGCTGTCTAGTTGACTTAAATTCATGGCGACACCATTTACAGCAGAAGAAAGCATTGCCTGGTCTTGCACCATCTTCACAATATTGTTGGTATGCATGCACCCATTATTGCAGCCACTGTTTATTACGAGTACCTTCTAACTTAGGAGGCTTATCTTCCACCAGTATATCGGACAACATTCTGTTGTGATCCATAGGGTTTTCCTTGGCTAGTTTTCAAAAGTAGATCACCAGGCCTTTCTTCCTAGTCTGCTTTAGTCTTGAAGCTCTGCTGAAACTTGTCTACTGTGGATGATCCTGCTGGTATTAGAAATATCAGTGGCATAGTTTCCAGTATCACAGCAACATGCAAGCCACTACAATACAATAAACTGACAGACATGTGGTAGGTATGTAATTTTATTAGGGAATTGCAAACAGAGGACCTGGGAATGGTCCCAGAATATGGATCATTTCAGCTGAAAAATGCAGTTCTACTCTGTTACTTATCAGAAAATGAAATTTTTGTGATTGGTTAAGTCCCAGATGACTGGTGACAGGTAAACAAAAGCTGACTATAAAAAAGGAATAGTCCTTCCCAAACAATTGCCAGCTTCATCTTGGGTAGAACTTGCAGGGCCTGTGAACCTTCTAGTCAGACTTTCTATGACCAGGGGGCTGTGTCACAGCCCAGGGTTTCCGATCCAGGGATCTCAGCTAGTCTGAGATGGTACATTTCTTCCCCTCACTTGATGTAGAAAATTAGTAACAAAAGGAGGGGATTAAAACTAAGCACACTTTTGGGTACAGTGTGTTTATAAAAGCATAGTCACAAGTGTTGAAGTCTTGTGCTGCTCCAAGAAGGCTTCCTTTTCCTTTCAAAAAGATTCTCGAAATGCTTAAGCGCATTTGTGCTAGCGTATTTATTAGATTTGCAAAAATGGTTAGAAAGAGTTTTCTTGTTAGATTTGTGAAAATGTCTTTGTAAAACTTAGAGAATCAAATACATTAAAATGGCAAATGTAAAAAGTCATGGACCAGATGGCTTCACTAGGGAACTCTACCAAACATTTAGAAAAGAATTGACACCAGTCCTGCTTAAACTGTTTGAAAAGGTAGAGAAGGAAATAATATTCCCTAATTTATTCTATGAAGCAAACATATCCCTAATACCAAAACAAGACAAAAATACCACACACAAAAAAAACTATAGGCCAATATTCCCTTATGAATATAGATGCAAAAATTCTCAACAAAATACTAGCAAACAGAATCCAGTAGCATATTAAAAGGGTTATACACCAGGACCAAGTGGGATTTATTCCAGAAATGCCAGGATGTTTCAACATTAGAAAATCAATCAATGTAATACATCTCATCAATAGAACAAAGGAAAATAACTACATCATGATCTCTATGGATACAGAAAAAACATTCACTATAATCCAACAACCTTTTTTGATGAAAACACTCAAGAAGATTGCAATAGAAGATAAGTTCTTCAATATGATTCAGGGCATATATGAAAAACCAACAGCCAATATTATGCTTAATAGAGGAAGATTGAGAGCTTTCCCCTTGAAACTGGAAACAAGACAAAGGTGCCTGCTCTCACCACTTCTATTCAATACTGTATTAGAAGTCCGAGCCAGGGCAATAAGATAAATAAATAAATAAAATAAAAGGTATCCAGATTGGAAAAGAAGAAGTAAAGTTATCTCAATTCTTGGATGACATGATCCTATATATAGAAAATCCCAAAGAATCAGTAAGAAAAGTTCTAGGGCTAATAAAAGAATTTAGCAAAGTTGCAGGGTACGAGGTCAGCAAACAAAAATCAGTTGGGTTTCTATACATCAGCAATGAGAAATCTGAAAGAGAAAGTAAGGAAATGATTAAATTTACAAAAGCATCTATGAGACTAAAATACCTAGGAATAAATTTAACCAGGGATATGAAAGACTTATACAATGAAAATTATAAAACACAGCTGAAAGATAAAGAAGACTTAAATAAATGGAAAGACTTCCGGTGTTCATGGATTGGAAGACTTAATATTGTTAAGATGTCAATACGATTCAAAGTGATCTATAGGTTTAATGCAATCCTGATCAAAATTCCAACAGCTTTCTTTAGAGAAGTGTGAAAACCAGTCCTCAGCTTTATATGGAATGGAAAGAGGCCCTGAATAGCTAAAGCAATGTTGAAAGAGAAGAACAAAGTAGGAAGACTCGCACTTCCTGATTTTAAAACATATTATACAGCTGCAGTAATCAAACAGCCTAGTACTGTTTTCAGCTAGAATGTACCAGAATTGACAGTCCAGAAATATACTCACGCATCTATGGTTAATTGATTTTTTACAAGGGTCCCAAATCCTTTCAATGGGGAAAGAAGAGCATCCTCAATAAATGGTGCTGGGAAAATTGGATTTCTACATGCAGAAAAATGAAACAGGATACATGCCTCACACCATACACAAAATCAAATTCAAAATGGATTAAAGACCTAAATGTGAAAACTAAAACCATAAGGTTCTTAGAAGAAAATGCAGGGGAAAGGCTGTGGGGCCTAGCTTTCAACAGTGTACTATTTAATAACAAAACACAAACAGCAAAAGACAAAATAAATAAATGGAACCTCAGAAAATTAAACACTCTTGTTCATCAAAAGACTTTAGCAAAAAAGTGAAAAGACAAGACACCAACTAGGAGAGTATCTTTGGAGAACATACATACCATAAGAATCTAATAACCAAAATATATATAATACTTGACAACAAAGACAAATAATCATAAAATGGGCAAAAGAATTGAATAGACATTTCACCAAGAGAACATTCAAATGGCCATCAAACACATGAAAAGATGCTCAACATCATTAAACATCAGAGAGATGCAAATCAAAACCACAATAAGATACCACTTCATTCCCACTAGGAGCCCTGGTGGCACAGCAGTTAAGAGCTCGGCAGCTACCAAAAGGTCAGCAGTTCAAACCCACCAGCTGCTCCTTGAAAACCCTATGGGGCAATTCTACTCTGTCCTATAGGGTCGTTATGAGTTGGAATCAATTTGATGGCAATGGGTTTAAGATGGCTGAGATTTAAAAAAAAAAAAAAAAAGAACCCAGAAAATAACACGTTAGTGAAGATGTGGGGAAATTGCAATAGGTTGGAGAAAACCGTGTGGTCCAAACAACATTAGGACCTTTGCGAAGTTGCTGGTGGAAATGCAAAATGTTATAACCATTGTGGAAAACAGTGTGGCAGTTCCTCAAAAAACGAAAAATGGAACTGCCATACAACCCAGCAATTCCACTCCTAGGCATATACCCAAAAGATTTAAAAGCAGAGACTCAAACACACACTTGTGCACCAATGTACATTGAAGCACTATTCACAATGTCTAAAAGCTGGAAACAACCTAAATGCCCATCAACAGATGAATGGATAAGCAAAATGTGGTACATACATACAAGGGAATACTACTCAGCCAGTAAGAGAAATAAAGCCTTGATACATGCTACAATATGGATGGAGCTTGAAGACATTATGCTGAGTGAAATAAGTCAATCACAAAAGGACAAATATTGTGTGACCTCACTTATCTAAAAAGACAAGACAACACAAATGTTTAGAGACCAAAGTTTCTTGGTGCTTACCAGAGGTGGGAGGGAGGGGGAAAGGAGGGATTATTACTTATGGAGTACTGAGTTTCAGTTCCAGTTCATAGTGATGGAAAAATTGCATTGATTAAGGGTAGGACTACACAGTCAATTAATGTAATTGCTGTCAATAAGTTATACACCTTTAAAAAGTTGAATTAGCAAAAGTTGTGTGATAGATACATTTACAAGAATGACAAAAAAAGAGTAGCTTCTGAGGCTGCTTATGTACAAACACCTCATGGGATTTGATTCCTTGCTTTGAAGGTTTAGGGTCATGATTTCATGGGACATCCCAGTTAATTGGCCTAATATTGTGTTTAGTGCTTCAGTTCTACTTTCTAGTTCATTACGTAGTACCTGGGGTCTCAAAATCTTGCAAGTCACCATGCAAGGTACAACAATTGGTGTCTATTAGTCTCGAGGAACAGAGGAAGAAGGAGAGTCAGGAATAGGAGGAGGATACAGAATGTGTGGCTAATTGCCTCCATGAACAACTGCCTCCTTTGCCATGAGACCAGAAGAACAAAATGGTGCCCAGCTACCATTACTGAACATTTTGACCAAAGATTCTACAGAAGAAATATAATCAAAAGGGGCAAAATGCAGAACAGAATTTCAGGTTATCATAGACTCCTGACCTTCTGAGGCCATGGAGACTGGATGAACCCCTGAAACTACTGCCCTGATATCATCTTTAAACTTTAAACCAAAAATATACCCTGAAGTATTATTAAAACCAAACAAGTTTTGCATAACTAGTAAAGAGTATCTGCTTTGAGCATTGTGCTCTTTTAAAATCTATCTATGTGAGATCAATTATCTGATTCAAAATGGCCAATACCAGTCCATTTCAGCTCACTAATGTCTTGGATATTGATGTTTATGCCTTCCATTTCATTTTTGATGATTTCCAATTTTCCTAGATTCATACTTCGTACATTCCAGATTCTGATTATTAATGGATGTTTGCAGCTGTTTCTTCTCATTTTGAGTCATGCCACATCAGCAAATGAAGGTCCCGAAAGCTTTACTCCATCCACGTCATTAAGGTTGACTCTACTTTGCGGAGGCAGCTCTTCCCCAGTCATCTTTTGAGTGCCTTCCAACCTGGGGGCTCATCTTCCAGCACTATATCAGACAATGTTGCACTGCTGTTCATAAGGTTTTCACTGGCCAATGCTTTTCAGAAGTACACTGCCGGGTCCTTCTTCCCAGTCTGTCTTAGTCTGGGAGCTCAGCTGAAACCTGTCCTCCATGGGTGACTCTGCTGCTATCTGAACACCGGTGGCACAGCTTCCAGCATCACAGCAACACGCAAGCCCTCACGATACGAAAAACTGACAGACACGTGTTGGGAATGACAACTTGAAGAGGAATGGTGCTGCATTCATCGTCAAAAAGAACATTTCAAGATCTATGCTGAAGTACAACGCAGTCAGTGATAGGATAATATCCATATGCCTACAAGGACCAGTTAATACGACTATTATTCAAATTTATGCACCAAACACTAAGGCCAAAGATGAAGAAAAAGATTTTTATCAGCTGCACCAGTCTGAAATTGATCAAACATGCAATCAAGATGCACTGATAATTACTGGTGATTGGAATGAGAAAGTTGGAAACAAAGAAGAAGGATGGTAGTTGGAAAATATGGCCTTGGTGATAGAAACAATGCCAGAGATCAAATAATAGAATTTTACAACACCAACGACTTCTTTGTTGCAAATACCTTCTTTCAACAACATAAACGGTGATTTTTTTTATTAAAAAAAATTTTTTTTTTTTGTTTATACACATGGACCTCATCAGATGGAACGCATAGGAATCAAATTGACTACATCTGTGGAAAGAGACGATGGAAAAGCTCAATATCATCAGTCAGAACAAGGCCAGGGGCCGACTGTGGAACAGACCATCAATTGCTCATACGCAAGTTCAAGCTGAAACTGAAGAAAATCAGAGCAAGTCCACCAGAGCCAAAATATGACCTTGAGTATATCCCACCTGAATTTAGAGACCATCTCAAGAATAGATTTGGCGCATTGAACACTAGTGACCGCAGACCAGACGAGTTGTGGAATGACATCAAGGACATCAACCATGAAGAAAGCAAGAGGTCATTGAAAAGACAGGAAAGAAAGAAAAGACCAAGATGGATGTCAGATGAGACTCTGAAACTTGCTCATGAACATGAAGCAGCTAAAGCAAAAGGAAGAAATGATGACGTGAAAGAAAAGAACAGAAGATTTCAAAGGGCGGCTTGAGAAGACAAAGTAGAATATTATAATGACATGTGCAAGGAGCTAGAGATAGAAAACCAAAAGGGAAGAACTTGCTTGGCGTTTCTCAAGCTGAAAGAATTGAAGAAAAAATTCAAGTCTCAAGTTTCAATAGTGAAGGATTCTTTGGGGAAAATATTAAATGATGCAGGAAGCATCAAAAGAAGGTGGAAGGAATATACAGAGTCATTATACCAAAAAGAATTAGTCAATGTTCAACCATTTCGAGAGGTAGCATATGATCAGGAACTGATGGTACTAAAGGAAGGAGTCTAAGCTGCTCTGAAGGCATTGGCAGAAAACAAGGCCCCAGGAATTGATGGAATATCAATTGAGATGTTTCAAGAAACAGATGCAGCGCTGGAGGTGCTTACTAGTCTATGCCAAGAAATATGGAGGACAGCTTCCTGGCCAACTGACTGGAAGAGATCCATATTTATGCCTATTCCCCAGAAAGGTGATCCAACTGAATGGAGAAATTATCAAACAGTATCATTAATATCACACCTAAGCAAAATTTTGCTGAAGATCATTCAAAAACGGCTGCAGCAGCATATCGACAGGGAACTTCCAGAAATTCAGGCGGGTTTCAGAAGAGGACGTGGAGCCTGGGATATCATTGCTGCTGGCAGATGGGTCCTGGCTGAAAGTAGAGAATATCAGAAGGATGTTTACCTGTGTTTTATTGACTATGCAAAGGCATTTGACTGTGTGGATCATTACAAATTTTGGGTAACATTGAGAAGAATGGGAATTCCAGAACACTTAATTGTGCTCATGAGGAAACTTTACACAGATCAAGAGGCAGTTGTTCGGACAGAACAAAGGGATACTGTGTGGTTTAAAGTCAGGAAATGTTTGCGTCAGGGCTGCATCCTTTCTCCATACCTATTCAATCTGTACGCTGAACAAATAATCCGAGAAGCTGGACTCTATGAAGAAGAACGGGGCATCAGGATTGGAGGAAGACTCATTAACAACCTGTGTTATGCAGATGACACAACCTTGCTTGCCGAAAGTGAAAAAGACTTGAAGCACTTGCTAATGAAGATCATAAACCACAGACTTTAGTATGGATTGCACCTCAACATAAAGAAAACAAAAATCCTCATAACTGGACCAATGAGCAACATCATGATAAGCGGAGAAAAATTTGAAGTTGTCAAGGATTTCATTTCACTTGGATCCACAATCAACAGCCATGGAAGCATCAGTCAAGAAATGAAAGGACACATTTCATTGGGTAAATCTGCTGCAGAGGATCTCTTTAAAGTGTCAAAAGGCAAAGATGTCACCTTGAAGACTAAGGTGCGCCTGACCCAAGCCATGGTATTTTCCATCACATCATATGCATGTGAAAGCTGGACAATGAATAAGGAAGACCGAAGAAGAATTGATGCCTATGAATTGTGGTGTTGACGAAGAATATTGAATATACCACAGACTGCCAAAAGAACGATCAAATCTTGTCTTGAGAGAAATACAACCAGAATGCTCCTTAGAAGCAAGGATGGCGAGACTGCATCTTACATGCTTTGGACATGTTGTCAGGAGGGACCAGTCCCTGGAGAAGGACGTCATGCTATGCAAAGCACAGGGTCAGCGGAAAAGAGGAAGACCCTCAACGAGGTGGATTGACACAGTGGCTGCAACAATGAGCTCAAGCATAACAATAATTGTAAGGATGGCTCCAGACCGGGCAGTGTTTCTTTCTGTCGTACATAGGGTCTCTGTGAGTCGGAAGACACTCAGTGGCACCTAACAACATATGAGATTGAATTGACAACAGCATCTTGAAAGGCTTAGAAACTTATGGGGTGGTTTATGTTAATGGTGGAGGAACAACTTGGAAAAGGAGGGTGAGAATGGTTGCACAACTGGATGTATGTTCTGCTGTGTATTTTCTCAACAACAACAAAAATAAAATGAATCATAAAAGTAGTTTGAAATATCTAAGGTAATATGATTGATTAAATGTGGAACTGGTTTCAAATATTTAGAAGAATTTGATGTATCTAATTTATGAATCAATTGAACATTAATCAAATAACCAGTATAATTAATTGTTCTATTTTTATGCAAAAATCACTGTATATATATAGCCTACAAGTTGAGTTTAACAACTTAAGAAAATATTGAATTTTTTACTTATTACTTTAAAAAATTAGATAGTAACACACATGTAATTTTAAGAATATTTTTCTGTGTACAAAAGCTGTTTGGACAGAAAAGTCACTGACAGTTCAAACCTTTCAAGGGCTTCACAATGCACCTAAAATGAAGTCTAAAATCCACGGCACAGCCCAAAGGCCCTGGGAAAGCAAATCACCCCTCTGACTGCCTTTCCATCTCACCTTAATATTTCTACGCCTCTGTGTGTCACTTCCCACACCTCACTCTCTATGGCTGCATATAGCTGGATGCCAGCCTTCCCACCCCCCACGGTGCTCAAACATTCTTAAACCTTCTCTCCACCTGGCTCTGTCCTACACATCCTTCAAGTCTCAGCTTGAATGTCTCTTTCTTGAGTACCTGACACTCCAACTAAATTAGGCCCCCCTGAAAGCTCATATAACATCCTGTACTTTTCAGGTTAAACCCTTGTTGGAATTCCTACCTATGTGATTATTCCCTTCGGGGCGCTGCTAGACTCTCAGGGGCTGCTCCTTGGTCAGGAACAACCTCTTCTAAGCAGTAACTTACCAACTTACCGTTCAGCCAGACCATGGATGGGTGTTTTCTGGAGCAGCAAACAGGCCTCTTGTGGCCCTCTGAATTTCAGCAGGAAGACCGCAGGTCACACCTCAGCACTGATATTCCCTAAGTGTTGATATTCAAGACAAAGGAATGCAGTCCCTCTCCACCTCATATTACCACCCCTTCCAACATGATACCCTCTTTACTCAGCTTGAACAACTGGTGAAACTTGAGCGCATATTAGATAGTAATGTTTTATCAGTGTTAAATTTCCATATTTTGGTAATTTTATACACTGCTTATGTAAGACAGTGTCCTTATCCTTAGGAAACACACAATAAAATATTTAGGAATAAAGGGATATTATGATGCCATTTATTCTCAAATAAACCAAAAAAAACCCAAACCCACTGCCATCGAGTCGATTCCGACTCATAGCGACCCTATAGGACAGAGTAGAACTGCCCCCGTTGAGTTTCCAAGGGGCACCTGGCAGATTCCAACTACCGACCTCTTGGTTAGCAGCCGTAGCATTTAACCACTATACCACCAGGGTTTCCTATTCTCAAATAGTTCAGAAAAAATAAAACACCTATATTTATAAAGAGAGAGTGATAAATCAAATGTGGCAAAATATTAATGAGTGAGGACTCTTGGTGAACAATATATGGGCATTCTTTGTACTTTCCTTGCAGTTATTCTGCGTGTTTGAAATTATTTTAAAATAAAAAAAAATTTTAACTATTTTAAGAAGTTATTACTGAAATTGAATCGAAATCTACCTCCCAAAGATTTTCACTCCTTTGAATCCAGTTCTACCCCTTACATGATCTTTTTGGACAAATTGATTTGTTTCCAGTATAATAGAATTTCAGACATTAGAATAATGATATCATGACTCTTCTGTACTTTTTTCTCATCAGATTATCTGGATGAGAACTTCACCTTCCTCCTGACCTTCATGCCTTCCCTGCTCCCCAGTTCTTCTCTTCTCATCAGAGTAAGTACACATACACGCATTCATATGCATGCTCTCACACATGCACCCACAGTCACACACACATACTCTCATACACTCACACACTCATACACTCACACACACACACAATTCTCACACACACAAGCATCACATATATATACTGTGCGTGACATCCTACTTAGGGAAACTATGTCAGAGCCCACATGGGCAGAGCCTTCCACATGAATGGACAAGGAATTATTTTTCTCCCTGCATAGAAAACCTCAACAATGTTCAGGGCTTCTCAGTGTGACTGTGACCCAGCCTGTCACCTGCTGCATTGACAAAGAAAAATTGTATAGTCAAGCATTGTGTCTTTTGGCAGGACTATGAGACAAATGGGCTTCAGGAGCTCACAATGTATGGAAAAGACAAGAAGTAAGACATAAAAGCCTGCTGTAGAAAGGTTTCTGTGGCGTGATGTGTTTTCCCCACCCATCTTTTCAAAGCAAGGAAAAAAATGAATGATGCCAGGCATTATCAGTTCTTTCTTAAGTGAATAACTGAGACTTTTCTGAAGAAAACTGTCTTACAAAATTAATGGCTCTATCACACAATCTAGTTACACAACCAGCCATCATGAACCAAGATTACCACAAAGACCCAAGAAGAATCTGAATTCTGAGGATGTGTATTCAGGTTTAAAGTATTGACAGATTGCGTGATTTCAGGTTACCTGCCAAGAATAATTGGATATGTTTATCATTACCAAAATATTGCTATGGCTACTAAAGTCCCAGAAATTAATTTTTATAAACATACCTCCAAGTGTGTGTGTGTGGGTGTGTTCCCAGGGCCTGGCAGTGGAGGTCTCTTCCGTGTTCTTGATTCTGAGAATAAAGAGTATTTGCAGAACATGAGCACCATCTAAAGGCTACGTACCAAATGTCTTGCCAGTGTGAATGCTGCTCAAAATATTGTTTGCTATAGTGATATAATTCGTTTGGGTACTGACACTGAAAAATTGTACCTGTCTATTTAGAATGAAGCAGTATACCCTTATCACATGCTATGTTCTGGGATGGTTGTGTTCCCAGAGAAATGCATGTGGTCTGTGGTGATTGCCTGTTTTAAAGAGGTAAAACACTCCACCACGTTTCTCAAAAGTGGTGTTGGCCTGTTTACTTGTGTAAGTGCCCGCTAAATTTTTGAGCTCAAGAAATTCACACTGCCAGTGGAATATAGTTTGAAGTTGGCGATGAACATGGAGAAAGCACTTGGCAGGCATTGGACAGATAATAGGCGGGGACCTAGAGATTGGGGTTGCTGCTTCTTTTTTTTTTTTCTGCTTTAACTGAAAGTTTACAGTTCAACTCAGTTTCTCATACAAAAACTTATACACACATTGTTATGCGACCCTAGCTGCTCTCCCTACAATGTGACAGCACACTCCTCATCTCCACCCTGTACTTCCCGTGTCCATTCAGCCAGCTCCTGTCCCACTCTGCCTTCTCATCTCACCTCCAGACAGGATCTGCCCACTTAGCCTCATGTGTCTACTTGAGCTAAGAAGCACACTCCTCACCAGTATCATCTTATGTCTTATAGTCCAGTCTAATCTTTGTCTGAAGAGTTGGCTCTAGGAATGGTTTCAGTTTTGGGCTAACAGAGAGTCTGGGAGCCTTGTCCTCCGGGGTCCCTCCAGTCTCAGTCAGACCATTAAGCCTGGTCTTTTTAATAAAATTTGAGTTCTGCACCCCACTTTTCTCTTGCCCCACCAGGGACTCTCCGTTGTGTTCCCTGTCAGGGCAGTCATTAGTAGTAGACAGGCACCACCTAGTTCTTCCAGTCTCAGGCTGATGGAGTCTCTGGTTAACACGGCCCTTTCTGTCTCTTGGGCTCATATTTTCCTTGTCTCTTTGGTGTTCTTCATTCTCCTTTTCTCCAGGTGGGTTGGTACCAACTGATGCATCTTAGATGGCTGCTTGCTAGTTTTTAAGACTCCAGAAGCCACTCACCAAAGTGGGATGCAGAACGTTTTCTTAATACACTTTGTTATGCCAATTGACCTAGAAGTCCCCTGAAGTCATGATCCCCAGACCCCCACCCCTGCTACTCTGTCCCTAGAAGTGCTTAGTTGTATTCAGGAAACTTCTTAACTTTTGGCTTAGTCCAGTTGTGCTAACTTCCCCCGTATAGTGTGATGTCCTTCCCTTCATGTTAAATAATTCTTGTCTACTATCTAATTAGTGAATACCCCTCTCCCTCTCTACCCACCCTCATAATCATCAAAGAATGTTTTCTTCTGTGTTTAAACATTTTCTTGAGTTCTCATAATAGTGGTCTCATACAATATTTGTTCTTTTGTGACTCACTAATTTCACTCACCATAATGCTTTCCAGATTCCTCCACGTTATGACATGTATCACGGATTCATCATTGTTCTTTGACATTGCATAGTATTCCGTTGTGTGAATATATACCATAATTTGTTTATCCATTCATCCTTTAATGGACACCTAGGTGATTTCCATCTTTTGGCTATTGTAAACAGTGCTGCAATGAACACGGGTGTGCATATATCTGTTTGTGTAAAGGCTCTTACTTCTGTAGGATATATTCCAAGGAGTGGGATTGCTGGATAGTATGGTAGTTCTATTTGTAGTTTTTTAAGGAAGAGACAAATCGATTTCCAAAGTGTTTGTACCATTTTACATTCCCACCAGCAGTGTATAAGTGTTCCAGTCTCTCCACAACCTCTCCAATATTTATGATTTTGTATTTTTTGGATTAATGCCATCCTTGTTGGAGTGAGATGAAATCTCATAGTAGTTTTGATCTGCATTTCTCTAATGGCTAAAGATCGTTTAACATTTCCTCATGTATCTCTTAGCTACCTGAATGTCTTCTTTAGTGAAGTGTCTATTCATATCTTTTGCCCATCTTTTTAATTGGGGCTGTTGTTGTTGTTAGGTGCCCTTGAGTCGGTTCTGACTCATAGCTACCCTATGTACGACAGAACGAAACCCTGCCCGGTCCTGCACCATCCTTACAATCATTGTTGTGCTTGAGCTCATTGTTGCAGCCACTGTGTCAATCCATCTCATTGAGGGTCTTCCTCTTTCCCGCTGACCCTGTACTCTGCCAAGCATGATGTTCTTCTCCAGGGACTGATCCCTCCTGACAACATGTCCAAAGTACATAAGACCCAGTCTCACCATCCTTGCCTCTAAGGAGCATTCTGGCTGCATGTCTTCCAAGACAGATTTGTTCATTCTTTTGGCAGTCCGTGGTATATTCAATATTCTTCGCCAACACCACAATTCAAAGGCATCAATTCTTCTTCGGTCTTCCTTATTCATTGTCCAGCTTTCACATGCATATGATGTGATTGAAAATACCATGGCTTGGGTCAGGAGCACCTTAGTCTTCAAGGTGACACCTTTGCTCTTCAACACTTTGAAGAGGTCCTTTGCAGCAGATTTAACCAATGCAATGTGTCCTTTCATTTCTTGACTGCTGCTTCCATGGCTGTTGATTGTGCAGCCAAGTAAAATGAAATCCTTGACAACTTCAGTCTTTTCTCCATTTATCATGATGTTGCTCATTGGTCCAGTCGTGAGGACTTTTGTTTTCTTTACGTTGAGGTGTAATCCATACTGAAGGCTGTGGTCTTTGATCTTCATTAGTAAGTGCTTCAAGTCTTCTTCACTTTTAGCAAGCAAGGTTGTGTCATCTGCATAATGCAGGTTGTTAATGAGTCTTCCTCCGATCCTGATGCCCCGTTCTTCTTCATAGAGTCCAGCTTCTTGGATTATTTGTTCAGCATACAGATTAAATAGGTATGGTGAAAGAATACAACCCTGACACATACCTTTCCTGACTGTAAACCAATCAGTATCCCCTTGTTCTGTCTGAACAACTGCCTCTTGATCTATGTAAAGGTTCCTCATGAGCACAATAAAGTGTTCTAGAATTCCCATTCTTTGCAATGTTATCCATAATTTGTTATGATCCACACAGTCGAATGCCTTTGCATAGTCAATAAAACACAGGTAAACATCCTTCTGGTATTCTCCGCTTTCAGCCAGGATCCATCTGACATCAGCAATGACATCCCTGGTTCCACGTCCTCTTCTGAAGCTGGCCTGAATTTCTGGCAGTTCCCTGTCGATATGCTGCTGCAGCCGTTTTTGAATGATCTTCTGCAAAATTTTGCTTGCATGTGATATTAATGATATTGTTCTATAATTTCCACATTCAGTTGGATCACCTTTCTTGGGAATAGTCATAAATATGGATCTCTTCCAGTCAGTTGGCCAGGAAGTTGTCCTCCATATTTCTTGGCATAGATGAGTGAGCACCTCCAGCACTGTATCTGTTTGTTGAAACATCTCAATTGATGTTCCATCAATTCCTGGGGCCTTGTTTTTTGCCAATGCCTTCAGAGCAGCGTGGACTTCTTCCTTCAGTACCATCGGTTCCTGATCATATGCCACCTCTTGAAATGGTTGAATATCAATTAATTCTTTTTGGTATAATGACTCTGTGTATTCCTTCCATCTTGTTTTGATGCTTCCTGCATCATTTAATATTTTCCTCATGGAATCCTTCACTATTGTAACTCTAGGCTTGAATTTTTTCTTCAGTTCTTTCAGCTTGAGAAACACCGAGCGTGTTCTTCCCTTTTGGTTCTCTATGTCCAGCTCTTTGCACATGTCATTATAATACTTTACTTGGTCTTCTCGAGAGGGCCTTTGAAAGCTGCTCTTCATTTCTTTTACTTCAACAATTCTTCCTTTTGCTTTAGCTGCTTGATGCTCAAGAGCAAGTTTCAGAGTCTCATCTGACATCCATCTTGGTCTTTTCTTTCTTTCCCGTCTTTTCAATGACCTCTTGCTTTCTTCATGGTTGATGTCCTTGATGTCATTCCACAACTTGTCTGGTCTGCGGTCACTAGTGTTCAATGCGCCAAATCTATTCTTGAGATGGTCTCTAAATTCAGGTGGGATATACTCAAGGTCATATTTTGGCTCTGGTGGACTTGCTCTGATTTTCTTCAGTTTCAGCTTGAACTTGCATATGAGCAATTGATGGTCTGTTCCACAGTCGGCCCCTGGCCTTGTTCTGACTGATGATATTGAGCTTTTCCATCATCTCCTTCCATAGATGTAGTCAGTTTGATCTCTGTGTGTTCCATCTGGCAAGGTCACTGTTTATTTTGGTGAAAGAAGGTATTTGCAATGAAGAAGTCTTTGGTCTTGCAAAATTCTATCATTCGATCTCTGGCATTGTTTCTATCACCGAGGCCATGTTTTCCAACTACTGATCCTTCTTCTTTGTTTCCAACTTTCGCATTCCAATCACCAGTAATTATCAATGCAACCTGATTGCATGTTTGATCAATTTCAGACTGCAGCAGCTGATAAAAAGCTTCTATTTCTTCATCTTTGGCCCTAGTGGTTGGTGCATAAATTTGAATAATAGTCATATTAACTGGCCTTCCTTGTAGGTGTATGGATATTATCCTATCACTGACAGCATTGTACTTCAGGATAGATCTTGAAACATTCTTTTTGATGATGAATGCAACACCATTCCTCTTGGAGTTGTCGTTCCCAGCATAATAGACTTTATGATTGTCTGATTCAAGAAGGCCAATACCAGTCCATTTCAGCTCACTAATGCCTAAGATATCGATGTTTATGTGTTCCATTTCATTTTTCACGATTTCCAGTTTTCCTAGATTCATACTTCGTACATTCCAGGTTCCAATTATTAATGGATGTTTGCAGCTGTTTCTTCTCATTTTGAGTCATGCCACATCAGCAAATGAAGGTCCCGAAAGCTTTACTCCATCCACGTCATTAAGGTCGACTCTACTTTGAGGAGGCAACTCTTCCCCTGTCATCTTTTGAGTGCCTTCCAACCTGGGGAGCTCATCTTCCAGCGCTATATCAGACAATGTTCCACTGCTAATCATAAGGTTTTCACTGGCTAATGCTTTTCAGAAGTAGACTGACAGGTTCTTCCTCCTAGTTGTCTTAGTCTGGAAGCTCAGCTGAAATCTTTCCTCTGTGGGTGATCCTGCTGGTATCTGAATACCAGTGGCATAACTTCCAGCATCACAGCAACACACAAGCCCCCACAATCCAACAAAATGACAGACACGTGGGGGTTAATTGGGGTATTGGTCTTTTTGTAGTTGAGTTTTTGCAGTATTATGTAGATTTTAGAGATTAGGTGCTGATTGGCAATGTCATAGCTAAAAACTTTTTCCCAGTATGTAGGTAATCTTTTTACTCTTTTAGTGAAGTCTTTGGATGAGCATAGGTGTTTGATTTTTAGGAGCTCCCAGTTATCTAGTTTTTCTTCTGCATTGTTAGTAATGTTTTGTGTGCTGTTTATGCCATGTATTAGGGCTCCTAATGTTGTCCCTATTTTTTCTTCCATGATCTTTACCGTTTTAGATTTTATATTTAGGTCTTTGATCCATTTTGAGTTCATTTTTGTGCATGGTGTGAGGTATGGGCCTTGTTTCATATTTTTGCAGATGGATATCCAGTTATGCTAGCACCATTTGTTAAAGAGACTGTCTTTTCCCCATTTAATGGACTTTGGGCCTTCGTCAAATATCAGCTGCTCATAAGTAGATGAATTTTTGTCTGGATTCTCAATTCTGTTCCACTGGTCTACGTATCTGTTGTTGTACCAGTACCCGGCTGTTTTGACTACCGTGGTGGTAAAAATAGGTTCTAAAATCAGGTAGTGTGAGGCCTTCACTTTGTTCTTCTTTTTCAGTAAGGTTTACCTATCTGGGGCCTTTTCCCTTTCCAGATGAAGTTGATGATTTGTTTCTCCATCTCATTAAAAAACAGTCATTGGAATTTGGATTGGGATTGCATTATATCTATAGATCGCTTTGGATAGAATAGACATTTTCACAATGTTGAGTCTGTCTATGAGCAAGGTATGTTTTTCCTCTTACGTAGGTCTCTTTTGGTTTCTTGCAGTGGTGTCTTGCAGTTTTCTTTGAATAGGTTTTTTACGTCTCTGGTTAGATTTGTTCCTGAGTGTTTTATCTTCTTAGGGGCTATTGTAAATGGTATTGATTTGGTGATTTCCTCTTCGACGTTCTCTTTGTTGGTATAGAGGAATCCAACTGATTTTTGAATGTTAAATCTTGTATCCTGATACTTTGCCGAAAGCATCTATTAGTTCCGGTAGTTTTCTTGTGGATTCTTTAAGATCATGTCCTCTGCCAATGGAGATACATTTACTTCTTCCTTACCAATTTGGATGCCCTTTATTTCCTCGTCTAGCCTAATTGCTCTGGCCAGAACTCCCATCGCAATATAAAGGGCATCCTTGTCTGGTTCCCGTTCTCAAGGGAAGTGCTTTCAGACTCTCGCCATTTAGGATGATGTTGGCTTTGTATAAATGACCTTTATTATGCTGAGGAATTTCCCTTCTCTTCCTATTTTGCTGAAGGGTTTTAGCACGAATGGATGTTGGTCTTTGTCAAATGCCTCTTCTGAATCAACTGATAAGATCATGTGGTTTTTGTCTTTTATTTATGTGATGAATTATACTGATTGTTTTTCTAATGTGGAACCATCGTCTTGGTCATGGTGAATAATTTTTTCTGATATGTTGTTCAATTCTATTGCCAAGAATTTTGTTGAGAATTTTTGCAGCTAAGTTCATGAGGGATATTGGTCTGTAGTTTTCTTTTTTTATGGTGTCTTTACCTGGTTTTGGTATCAGAGTTATCCTGGCTTCACAGAATGAGTTTGGGAGTATTCCATCCTTTTCTGTGCTCTGAAATACCTTTAGTAGTAGTACCTTTAGTTGACTCTTCTCTGAAACTTTGGTAGAATTCTCCAGTGAAGCCATGAGGGATTTTTTTGTTGTTGGTAGTTTTTAAATTATCTTTTTGATCTCTCTTTTGTTATAGGTTTATTTAGTTGTTGAATTGTTCAATGTTCAACCATTTCATGAGGTAGCACACGATCAGGAACCAGTGATACTGAAGGAAGAAGTCCAAGCTACACTGAAGGCATTGGCAAAAAACAAGGTTCCAGGAATTGAGGGAGTATCAACTGAGATGTTTCAACAAATGGATGCAGCGCTGGAAATACTTGTCTATGCCAAGAAATTTGGAAGACAGCTATCTGGCCAACTGACTACAGGAGATCCGTTTTATGCCTATTCCCAAGAAAGGTGATCCAACTGAATGTGGAAATTATAGAACAATATCATTAAAATCACATGCAAGTAAAATTTTGCTGAACATCATTCAAAAATGGTTGCAGTAGTACATCAACAGGGAACTGTCAGAAATTAAGGCCAGATTTAGAAGAATACATGGAACCAGGGATATCATTGCTGATGTCAGATGGATCTTGGCTGAAAGCAGAGAATACCAGAAAGATATTTACCTGTGTTTTATTGACTACACGAAGGCATTCGACTGTGTGGATCATAACAAATTATGGATAATATTGCAAAAAATGGGAGCACTTAATTGTGCTCATGAGTACCTGTACATAGATCAAGAGGCAGTTGTTTGGACAGGACAAGAGGATACAGCCTGGTTTAAAAACAGCAAAGGTGTGTGTCAGGGTTGTAACCTTTCACCATACCTATTCAATCTGTATGCTGAGCAAATAATGCGAGAAGCTGGACTCTATGAAGAAGAATGAGGCATCAGGATTGGAGGAAGGCTCATTAACAACCTGCATTATGCAGATGACACAACCTTGCTTGCTAAAAGTGAAGAAGACTTGAAGCACTTACTAATGAAGATCAAAGACCACAGCCTTCAGTATGGATTACACCTCAACGTAAAGAAAACAAAAGTCCTCACGACTGGACCAATGAGCAACATCATGATAAATGGAGAAAAGACTGAAGTTGTCAAGGATTTCATTTTACTTGGCTGCACAATCAACAGCCATGGAAGCAGCAGTCAAGAAATCAAAAGACACATTGCATTGGGCAAATCTGCTGTGAAAGACCTGTTTATAGTGTTGAAAAGCAACAGTTGAAGACTAAGTCACCTTGAAGACTAAGGTGTGCCTGACCCAAGCCAAGCCACTTTCAGTTGCATCGTAAAGCTGGATAATAAATAAGAAAGAACAGAAAAAGAATTGACACCTTTGAATTGTGGTATTGGCGGAGATTATTGAATATACCACAGACTGCCAAAAAAATGAACAAATCTGTTTTGAAAGAAGTACAACCAGAATGCTCCTTAGAAGCAAGGATTGCAAGACTATGTCTTACACATTTTGAACATGTTGTCAGGAGAGATCAGTCCCTGCAGAAGGGCATCATGCTTGTTGAAAGTACAGGGTCAATGAAAAAGGGGAAGACCTTCAACAATATAGATTGACACAGTGGCTGCAACAATGGGCTCAAGCATAACAACGATTGTGGGTGTGACGCAGGACCAGGCAGTGTTTTGTTCTGTTGTACATAGGGTCACTATGAGTCAGAATTGACTCAACAGCACCTAACAAAAAGAAAAACCTCTGTTTGTATTAGTTTAGGTAGGTAGTGTGTGTCTAGAAATTTGTCCATTTCTTCTAGGTTTTTAAATATTTTGGAGTACAGGTTTTCATAGTATTCTGTTATGATTCTTTTAGGTTCCATTGGGTCTATTGTGATATTGCCCATCTCATTTCTTATTTGGGTTATTTGTTTCCTCTCCTGTTTTTCTTTTGTCAGTTTGGCCAATGGTTTATCGATTTTGTTGATCTTTTCAAAGAACTAGCTTTTGCTCTTAACTCTTTCAATCGTTTTTCTGTTCTCTATTTCATTTAATTCTGCTCTAATTTTTATTATTTGCTTTCTTCTGGTGCCCAAGGGCTCCTTTTGCTGCTCTCTTTCTATTTGTTCAAGTTGCAGGGTTAGTGTTTTGATTTTGGCCCTTTCTTCTTTTTGGATGTGTATATTTATTGGTATAAATTGAACTCTGAGCATTGTTTATGCTGTGTCCCAAAGGTTCCAGTAGGATGTATCTTCATTCTCATTTGATTCTGTGAATTTCTTTATTAGGTTCTTAATTTCTTCTATAATCCAGTAGTTTTTGAGCAAGGTGTTGTTTGGTTTTTAAGTGTTTGATTTTTTTTCCTTGTTTTTTCTGTTATTGATTTCTACATTTATGGCTTTATGGTCAGAAAAGATGCTTTGTAATACTTCGATGCATTGGATTCTGTTAAGACTTGTGTTATGACCTAATATGTGGTCTAGTCTGGAGAATGTTCCATGTGTGTTGGAAAAGAAATTATACTTGTCTGCTGTTGGGTGGAGTATTCTGTATCCGTCTCTGAGATCAGATTGGTTGATTGTGCAGTTTAGATCTTCAGTGTCTTTATTGAGCTTCTTTCTTGATGTTCTGTCCTTCAGTGAAAGTGGTGTGTTGAAATCTCCTACTATTATTGTGGAGCTATTGCTCTTTTCAGTGCTGTTAGAGTTTGCTTTATGTATTTTGGAGCCCTGTTGTTGGGTGCATAAATATTTATTATGATTATGTCCTCCTGGTGTATTGACCCTTTAATCATTATGTAGTGTCCTTCTTTATCCTTTGTGATGGATTTTGCTTTAAAGCCTATTTTGTCAGAGATTAGTATTGCCACTCCTGCTCTTTTTTGATTTGTTTGCTTGATATATATTTTTTTCCATCCTTTGAGTTTTAGTTTGTGTCTTTAAGTCTAAGGTGGTTCTTTTGCAGGCAATGTATAGATGGATCGTGTTTTTTTTTTTAATTCATTCTTTCACTCTCTGTTTATTGGTGCATTTAGTCCTTTTACATTTGGTGTAATTATTTTTTTTTATGAGTTTAGTACTGCCATTTTGATGTCTTTTTGTGTGTGTGTGTGTGTTGTTGACAGTTTCTTTGTTCCACTTAATTTTCTGGGCTGAGTCATTTCTCTTTATGTATTTTCTTTTCATCATTGTTGATTTTGTATTTGCTGAGTCTTTATGTTTTTCTTCTTTTTTATTTTGATCAGTAGGATTGTTAGTTTCCTTTGTAGTTACCTTAAAAATTTACCTCTATTTTTCCTAAGTTTAAACCAACCTTTTATTTCTTTATATTGCGTTGATTTCCTCTCCATGTGAAAGATCTATGACTACGTTATTTAGTCCCTCTTTTTTGTTTTAAATATTGTCATCTTTTACATAATAACTTGTCTTTTTCCCTGTTTTGAATGTTTTAGCTTTGATTTATTTTTGTGACTGCCCTATCTGGGTTGATGTCTGGTTGCTCTGTCCTGTGTTCTAGTCTTGAGTTGTTACCTGATGTTATTGATTTTCTAACTGGAGGACTCCCTTTAGTATTTCTTGTAATTTTTGTTAGGTTTTTACAAATTCCCTCAACTTCTGTTTATCTGGAAATGCCCTAATTTCGCCAGCATATTTGAGAGACAGTTTTGCTGGATATAGAATTCCTGGCTGGCAATTTTTTTTCTTTGAGGCTTTATATATGTCATTCCATTGCCTCCTTGCCTGCATGTTTTCTGCTGAGTAGTCTGAACTTAGTCGTATTGACTCTCCCTTGTAGGTGACTTTTCATTTAACCCTAGCCACTCTTAAAATTTTCTCTTTATCTTTGGTTTTGGCAAGTTTGATTATGTCTTGGTGGCTTTATTTTGGGATCTACCTTTTGTGGGGTTCAATGAGCATGTTGGATAGATATCTTCTCATCTTTCTGATACCAGGGAAGTTTCTGCCAACAAATGTTCAACAATTCTCTCCACATTTTCTGTCTCCCCCCCCCCCGACCCCCGTTCTGGTACTCCAATCACTCATAGGTTATTCCTCTTGATAGAGTCCCACATAATTCTTAGGGTTTCTTCATTTTTTTAAATTCTTTTATCTAATTTTTCCTTGAATATGTTGCTGCCAAGTGCTTTATCTTCAATCTCACTAATTCTGCCTTCCATTGCCTCAATTCTCCTATGACTTTCTATTGAGTTAATTCTGAAGTTTTATCATTAATCTTCTGAATATCTGTTTGCTGTCTCTCTGTGGGTTCTTGTAGCCTATTAAATTTGTCATTATGCTCTTCTCTAATCTTCTGAAGTTCCTCTCTTTCTTTGTCTGTATGTTCCTTGGTTTGGTCTGCATTTTGCCTGATCTCCTTCCTGAACTCTTTAAGAGTTCTGTATATTAATCCTTTGTATTCCACCTCCAGTAATTCCAGGAAATTCTGTTTGTCGAGATTTCTTGATTCTTTGTTTTGGGAGCTTGCTGAAGCCATCATGGACTGCTTCTTTATGTGATTTGATATTGACTGTTGTCTCCATGCCATCAAGTAAGTTATTATATTTATTTTATGTCTGTTTACTGTCTTAGCTTCTTGTTTTGTTTTGTTTTGATATGCCCAAATAGGCTGCTTGAGTGAGCTAGTTTGGTTATTGATGCCTTTGAAGCTCTGATGTCCTGTCACTAGGTGTTAGAGCTGTTACTAGGTATACTAGCCCAGGAATCTGTTTACTTTTCTTGTATGGATTCAGCTCAGGTGTCCAGTAGCCAGTCACCAAGTATGTGGTGCGAGTTCTTACTTACAGTCCTAAACAAGCAGGGGTGACTGGTGTAGGCACAGGTAACTTGCTGCAGTAGGGGGTCATATGCTGAGCAAGGCAGGGGGCTGATAACCACCCCTGAGTGTCTGTGAGGAAAAAGTGTCCTTGTTCCCTAGAACACGTGGGTGGGTAGGTTTTACAGCTGGACTATGGGCACCCAACACTGTTGTCTGTAAGGACTGGGAGGCACCACTTATTCTTAGACTCCTGTCGAGGGTGGCTAGGTGGCATGGGTGAAGCTACCAATCCTCAGGTCCCTGATGTGGGTAGGTGAGGACCGTGCTTAATAGGTAGAGCAGTGTCAAATGTCATGAACCCACCTCTCCACCATATAGCTGAAACAGTTGAAGTTAGACTTCAGGTATATACCCTGTCGCACGGTGCTAATGAGGCCTAAGCTGTTGAAATGTGCCCACACAGGTCTATGCAGGGGCGAAAGGCATTCAAAGTCTGTGGACCCCTTATGCCTGTGCCTAGGCAAAAGCTGTTTCTGCCCTAAGTTCCCAGCTTAGGTAAGCCGGCAGATTACTTTTTCCCTGTTTGTTAATTTGTTGCCTCTCCAAGACTGGGAGAATGGCTCAGGGAGGGTGACATGTCCTACTTCTGGCCCAGGGGATGCAGCACTCTCTGAAGCCAGCTCAGTCCCAGTGCAGAGAGGCCAGGGGGCAGCTAAGTGGGAGAGAGGTTTTTCCCAAAGTGGTATTTTTTGATCTGCACAGTATGTTAGATGCATGTACTTATCTTTTGTTGATTGAGCACTGCTTTTCACTGATTCCAGAGGCATGAGTAGATTCTCTGCAACTCGGTCTCTCTCAATGTGGAAAACGTGTCCTGATTGCCACTGCTTGCCTTACCACTGGTGCCAGTTGATTCCAGCCAGCAAGGTACTGGTTACCACCAGGTCAGGTCTGGCAACTCTTTGCTGCTTCTGAACTGTCTTTTCCTCCCCCCACCTCTCAGTCCGATTCTTCAACTGTGTCTTTGATGTTCCTGGCTCCTGTATTGTCATATATAATCTATTCACTCGTTTTTTTTTTGGGGGGGGGTCTTTGTTGTAAGGGAGAACACAGTAAGCATCTGACTACTCTGCAATCTTGTACCCATCTCCTAGAGATTGGGATTTCAGTCCTGCTTTGCTGTTTGCTCATCATTAAAACCAAGATGTTCAACTAGATTATCTCTAAGAGGCTTTCCTGTCCTAACATCTGATTCTTCATTATAGCCCTGGGTTGTGGGAAGGCGAGGTGGGTGGCCTGGTCCCTTACCTCTATGTGATATTATTGTAGGCAGCTGAATAAAATGATCCAAGGAAGCCTCCATTATGGAGTTCTTAGGCCCAGCGAAGTTTTACCCAAATCTGCCTAATTTGAGACCAAGGAAACTTTCCTCTAGAAGTTTCCAGGGGCCCCAGTGGTTAGCTGGCATTCCCAGGTTCCTAGAAGTTGAAGTGATCCCAAAGACCTTTTAGAAATAGGTGCTGATCTTAAAAAGACTTGAGTGTTAGATTTCAAAACAAATCAACCTTTGATCCTGATCCAAGCCCTCTGATGCAATCACCCAGTGGCAATGTGCCTTGTGTGGGGACGAAGAGGAAGGGTGAATGGAGCCAAAATAAAAAGGAATCTGGAGCTTAAGAGGCAGAGAGGTCTGTGTTCAAATTTTGCCTCTGCCCCTTACTGGCTGTTTGACTCTGGGCAGATCATTCAAGTCCTCTAAGCTTTAGTTGGGGGCAATGGTGGTTCAGTGGTGGGATTCTCACCTTCCTTGTGGAAGATTCTTGGCCAAAGCACTTCGTGTACAGCCACCACCTGTCTGTCAGTGGAGTTTGCATGTTGCTAGGATGCTGAACAAGTTTCATTGGCGCCTACAGACTAAGACTAGGAAGAAAGGCCTGGCAATCTACTTCTGAAAATCAAATGATGAAAACCCTATGGATCACAATGGTCCAATCCATAACCTGTCAAGGGGATAGGACTGGACTGGGCAGCATTTCATTCTGTTGTGCATGGACTCATCATGAGTCAGGAGCTGACTCGACTGCAGCTAAAAATGCCAACAGCAAGGTTTGGTTTCCGTATCTGTCAAATTGGACTACCAATGAAAACCTTTAAAGCTGTTGAGAGGATTCAATTAAATATTGTATTTTCCTTCTTAGCACAGTGCTTGATGCAGAGTATAGTCCATGAGTGACCTATTGGCTTATTACCTGAAAATCGGACTCTCCTGTTTGAGGCAACATCGTGTATCAGCACAGGCCCCAGCAATAGACTTGAATTTCCAACACAACAAATGCTTGCCATTTTCCTCTGACACACAGTTCAAGGCCTTTTCTTTTGTCTTTTAAAATGTCCTCTCTGCTCAGTGCTTCATGAGTATCTGCTATCGGCCCTGCCTTCTCCCTGCATGATCCTGCTTCTGCTTTTAGCACAGGTGGCTTTTGTCATCAGGGTATTTGATTTTTCCTTTGGTGGCCTGGCAACTAAGCAACTTAATTATGGATGAACATACTGGCTAAAAGCTTTTCTCTCTTTTTTCCTCAAATACTTTTGGCATATATCCAGGGCCTCAATGCACAAAAGCAAATAGATGGCTGACCCACCACCAGAAAATGAGCTTTGGTCCGTTCCTATCCATCTGCTGTTTGCAGCTTTTGTTAGAAGTGAAGAGAGAGGAAGAGTCAGATAGGAGGAAAAGAAGAGAAGAAATGTAACAGATGTTTTCATGGAATACATGACATTTAGATTTTAGTTGTTAATTCTCAAAATGAGTGATGCATTATCAACAGTTCTGCCCTGATGCAATATAATAAAGCTAATTATGTTCTGAAATTGGTCAAAGAAATATTTTAATGGGATTACTCCCATTTTTCATCACTTGTGCATAACATCACCCACTCACAACTCTTGAAAAGAAGAAAAATGAAAAAGCCCAATACATAAGTGTATAAGGTCTCTTGGTGGTGGAAATACAACAAAAAGGTATTTTTTAATGTCCTTTACCTTGAGAACAGGTGTTAGAGTGTGTGTGCGTGTGTACGCATGTGCGTGTGTGTGTGTGAAGAGTATTCATGGTATGAGAAGAGACCTTCACAATCTAGTTTAAGAAACCGAGAAGTAGAAAGCATCAGTGATTTGCTCTGGATGACATAGGCAGTTAGTGAGAAAGCCAGGGGCGCATTCAGGTTTCCTGACTTCTAGAGAATTGCTGTGCAAAGCCATGTAGGAAATAGTCTCTGAAATGCCCACTTAACTATTGTTTGACAGATTCATCCATAATTTTCAGGCCCATTCGCTTTGTCCTTGTTCTTAGATGTGTCCACCACATTTGCCCTTTTTTCCCAGGGATTTCAGCACATCTGTGAAATCTCAAAAATCATACATAGTTTGAATTGCTCTTTGCTGTGAGTGTAAAATACAACCAGATTTTAAAGACTTAGTATAAAAATAAAGTATCTCATTCATAACTTTTTATATTGATTATGTTAAAATGATAATATTTGGTGTCTTAATTATCTAGTGTTGCTGTAACAGAAATACCACAAATGGGTGAATTTAACAAAGGGAAATTTATTTTTTCATAGCTTAGGAAGCTAGAAGTCTGAATTCAGGGTGTCGGCTCTGGAGGAAGGCCCTTGTCTCTTTTGAGCTTCTCCTTCTGGGCAATCTTCATGTGGCTTAGCATCTATCTTCCCCCATCTCTGCTTGGTCATATGCTTGTTTAATTCCTTTCATATCTCAAAAAAGATTGACTTAAGACATACCCTACGCTAATACTGTCTTGTTAACATAACAAAGAAAACCCATTCCAAAGTGGGATTATAAACACAGGTATAAACCGTTAGGATTTACAATCCATTTGGGGTAGACACAATTCAATCCATGCATTTGGAATATATTGGAGTAACTCAAATACATTGTTAAAATTAACTTTAACTTTTTCTCTTTACTGTGGCTACAGTAAATTTAGGATATTGGTGGTTCAGTGGTAAAATTCTCACCTTCCATGCAGGAGATGTGGGTTCTATTCCCTGCCAATGCACCTCATGTACAGTCACCACCCATCTGTCAGTGGAGGCTTGCATGTTGCTATTATGCTGAACAGGTTTCAAGGGAGCTTCCAGACTAAGACATACTAAAAATAAAGACCTGGTGATCAACTTCAAAAAATGAGCCAGTGAAAACCCTATGGATCACAACTATCCAATCTGCAACTGATAATGGCAGTGGCTCAAGACTGGACAATGTTTCATTTTATTGTACATGGGGTCACCATGTGTTGGAGATCATCTCCACAGCAGTTAACAACAACAGCAACAACACAGTAAATTTCTGAAATTTAAAATGACCTACGTGGCTTTCATTATATTTCTGTTAAATAGCATTAAGTTAAATAATAAGGAATTTTAATTTTCCAATTTTTATTTCATATTCTGTGCTTTGTTCAAATTAAAGACTTTTTCCAGGGAGCTCTGGCTCTGGGAGTATGGCTGCTGTTTTGGAAAATGAGAATTAAGGTGAGAGATCAATGAGTTAGATATATTAAACTGCACTAATCTATAGTTATGCTATTGGGGGGAAATGTGTAAATTGTGCTAATAAATAGCTGTATTATTTTGGAAAAATTGAAATTAAGGTAACAAATTAATGATTTAGATGTATTAACTTGCACTATTTACTTTCTTCTTTGGGATTTCTTTTTTGGGGGGGGGGGATAGAGCATGTAGTTCCTGAATCTCTGGTGTTCTTGATTATAAAATTAATGATAATACTTACTTTCATGAGGTTCTTCTGGTAGGCCACTCCTTACAGCATACTTCAGAACAGGCTTATTAACTCATACCTGTGAGAGGAGTTGTCGAAAGGTGGGAAAGGGGTGAATAGTATTTCTGAGAAAACTTGGATTATGGGAGGAAGAGAAGACTGCAAATTTACTGAAGAGCAAATTAAGTTTCCCCACCCCCGCAAAAAAATATTGGGAAACTTGCATATTTCATTACTTTAGTTGTCTTAATCTAAGCTTGATTCAGGTATGTAGGTGGGCAGATAAAACAATCTATTAGGTGTTTTCTACTACAAGTGTGGATATGCTTTTAAGGTAAAATACACAAGCTAAAAATGAAGCTACAGAACAACCAACTCTGATGTATTTCTTTCAATTTAGTATTGTAACTTTAAAGAAAAAATGAAAAAAAAATTATTGAAGAGTAACATAAAAAGAAATCTCAAGAATGTATAATTTTTCTTCTTTTATTATGGTAAAATATATATCACAAAGCATTTCCCCTTTCAGCTACTCTTAAATGTAAAATTCAGTGACTTTAATCACATTTGCCATCCTGTGCAACCATCACCACTATCCTTTGCTAAAAGTTTTTCATCCCTCCAAACAGAAACCCAGTGCCCCTTAAATAACAACTCCCCATTCCTCCCTTCCTGCATCCCTAAATAACCGCTGATAAACTTTTGTCTCTAAGAATGCACAATTTTTCTGGAAAAAAATGTGGGTATGTAAAATGTTCAGCTTAACCAAAACTATATTTGAAAAGTTACAACTTATTCAAACTGTAAGTGTGTGATGGGAATAATAACTAATACTTAAGAGTGCTAACTAGGTGTCAGGCACTGTTGTAGGTCTTTATTTTCTATCAACGCATTTAATCCTCAGAATAGTACTGTGAAGTATTATCATGTTGTTATCATCCTCATCCTACAGGTGTGAAATATGAGGCCCAGAGAGGCCAAATAGCTTGCCCAAAGTCACACAAGTAATAAACAGCAGAGCAGGGGTGTGAACCCAGGCAGCCTGGTTTCAGAGTTTATTGAAACCGTGCACATATGATGATATGTGTGTTGAGCACAATGAGTTGGTAGGTAAAAGTGGGAAATTGGAGGAATGTTGGTTTCAACAACAGTAAAGAACTCATGCAAGAAGAACCAAGAAGGGCTGCCATAACAAAGTACCACAAACTGAGTGCTTCTGTTTCAAGAACAGAAATTTATTGTTTCACAGTTCTGGAGGCTAGAAGTCCAAATCAATATGTGGGTTGGACCATACTCCCTCCAAAGTCTCTAGGAAAAGTCTTTTCTTGTCTCTCCCAGCTTCTGGTAGCCCCAGGAGTTTCTTAATACATAGATGCATCTTCACATGGCCATCTTCCTCTGTCTCTCTGTGTGGCTGTCTTCCTCTGTCTCTCTGTATCTCTTCTTTTTTATGAAGACCCCACTCAGATGGGATTAGAACCCACTCTACTCTGGTATGACCTCATGTTAATTTAACTGATAACATTTTCAAAGATCCTATTTCCAAACAAGGTCACTTTCACAGGTACCAGCATTAGGCCTTCAGCATCTTTTGGATGAAATGATTCAACCCATAGAAAAAACATTGATCAATGAGGTGAGCAACAGGTCAAGAGGTGGAGTATCAGAAACCTCACGAAAATAAGAGAGTTGGATTATATTTCCTCCAAGTTCCGTTTCAGACTAGAGGTTCTCTTATTACTATGGTTTCTTGTGGCTTATTCAACAAAAGCTACCTAAAAAGTCATGAGTTGAAAACAGAGTTATGGAACCTAATAAGAGAAAGAGACTATCCCAGTGCAAAAGGAGAAATAGTTGGATATGTTAGGAATATGAAAAAAAAAACCCAAAAAACGTGCTGCTGGAACAGATCAAAGATTGAAGAAAACTCATTGTTAGGAATTTAGTTATTTAAACCCACAGCACAGTTTAGAATGTCAGCTGTTGAGGGGAGGGATCTTACCTCTTTAAATTTATTTCCATAGCACATATGCATGTGCAGATACTTTACATGTGCTTTGTGATGATGATGACAATATTTGTTTTGGTAATGATTATGATGACAATGAAGAATAATTCAAAAAAAAGCAAAAAAAAAAAACTTGAGTGATTAGGAACCAAAAGTATGTATTCATATCTATAAAGTGTTGCTGGGTGGATTGAATGAGAGAAAGCACAGGAGGTGCTAAGCACATCTGCCTTATAAGCTGTCAATCAAGGCTGACAATGATGATGAAGTTGATGATGACCGTGGGCCACAAAAATCAAACTGCTCCTAGAAGGCCACGTCCAACTCTCAGCAATTTTCAAGTAAAACATTCAAGTTAACATGTAGGTATGTAATACTAGGACATTGAAACTATTCAAAAGATTACAGCTAAAGCATGATAGGATTTTAAACTCATTAAGCTAGGGTTTGGTTTCATACATAATTTGAAATGTATTATTTTCTGCAGAAGTTCATATTAGAATAATATGTTTTGTGTCCACAAGTTCCTCACATTCTGTGATTCTCATTTGCTAATGAGAACTGACAGCAGCACAAAAATGGTTTTGTGGTCCTTTATTTTTATACACATCCTTTAGAAAAAAGAAAAGGTGGGGGGTGCTTTTGAATAGCTAAAAAAGCACAGGCTTTGAGGTCGCTATGAGTCGGAATCGACTCGACGGCACCGGGTTTGAGGTCAGAATATGACTTTTGGTTTCTCACCTATGAAACTTTTTCATAATAATTAACTTACCTCACAAGTATATTTTGAAAGCCAAATGAGATTGTATCTGTGAAAGTGCTGTACAAATGCTAAGGTTATGAAAAGTCATATCCCCTTACTTTAAAACAGCAGCTTTAAAACTGAACACACAAGATTATCTGCTTTGTGGATTATCTTTCTATGTCATCATTGTACTTATTATAGTCACCTCACCCTCTCTAACCTGTGCACGTATTAAAGGCAAGGCATGGACAGCAACGGAATGACTTTTTCATCTCAATATCTCCAGCATTCAACATACTGTTTGACATATAGTACATGTTTTCACATACTTATTAAACTACACATTTAAAAGAAGCAGGAAAATTGATTCAAACCCTTAAATATTATGGGCTGCAATATGAGACTAAACTAGTTAGACCCAAAAATAATGCACTGTTTTCCCTTCACAGGCCGAAAAAAAAAAAAAAAAAACAACTAAAAGTCACTGTTGTAGGCTTGGTTCAGACATGAAGTTTGTGGGACATAATATTTGCTAAGGATCAGAGCTTCTGGAAGGAAGGGGGAGCATGACTGGGCAGAAAGAGAAGCAGAGCTATGGTTCAGGACTGACAAACCTCAGCCTACCAATGGAGAGCTCTGAGTAAGTGTTGCCCATCAGAGTTGTCCTCCTTCAAGCCAAATAACCAGGCCTTCATATTCCTGCCTCCATCAGCCATTGACATGAACCTCCCTGGGAAGAGTACGGTCTTGGGAAAGGCAGCTCTCTGCAGCTGAAGCAGTCCCTGAAGGGGCTGACAGTGCATCTGGTCAGTGCATCTCCACGTTCACCATACAGTTGTCACTGAATCAACTCAAAATTATTGCGACCCCATGTGTGTCAGAGGAGAATTGTGCTCCATAGGGTTTTCAATGGTTGGTTTTTCAGAAGAAGATCTTCAGGCCTTTCTTTCAAGTCCCCTTTGGGTGGACTCAAATTGTCAACCTTTTGGTTGGTAGCCAAGCTCATTAACCGTTTCCATCTCCCAGGGACTCCATAGTCACCAAGTTTAAAACGTTCTGTCACATGTGAAGATACATTAGTATTTGAGGTCATAGAATGGCTTGACTTTAATCTATGATAATTTAAAATTACATCCAGAATCAAGTAAAACACCTATGCTCTTGCAAATGTGTGGTAGAATACATCAGAGCATTTAATTAGTGAAGACTTAAAGAAAGCAAAGAGCATCAATTTGTTGGCATGTAACTTTCTAGTAATGTAATGTAACATTCTAGTAAAATGCTGTTCTTCAGCAAGTAGTTTCTGGGTGGCTGCTTGTGTGCTGATAAGTTCCAAGCATTATAAAACAAAGCACTCCTGCTTGTGTGTAATGATAGAGCCTTGGGCAGACCCTCCCTTCCCACATCCAAGCCTCTCCACTATTCCAGCTCCTGAAAGGAGAGGGTTTGTCTGTCCACCAGGATGTGCCTGTGCACTGGAGTCATAAAGAACTCAACATCAGCAGGATGTGACTTCTCTTTCTGATCTAAGCCTTTCCAGTCCCCTGGCCCCCAGGCATTTGATGTTACATTTTGGGCAACTCTCCTGCTCAAGTGTGGATGTTTCAATGGGGCCAGAAGAAGTGGTCAAAAGCTAATCTGTATCACAATTCCTCCAAGGTCTCCATAAAGAGATCAACAATTCAAACAGTTTCCCAGTCATAACGTCTATGCAGGCTGCTCTACGAAACACAAAATAATGTGTTGGGCAAACTAACAAACACTTGAGTTTAAAAGAAAATGAACCACTACTTCCTCAGGACGAAGAAGGGTTGATTTGCCCTTCATTCTAAATTTCTGAGCAAAGTTCAGGAGTTTACAGGAATAAGACTTAAGAGATTGTTCTGGGAAAATGAGATCTCAAGAAAATTGTTAAGTCCATTGCTATAAAAACCCGTTATTACTAAATCCTTCTACCACCTGTTAGTTTGTTGTACTATGGTGGTTTGTATGTTGCTATGATGTTGCAACCTATACCACCAGCATTTCAAATACTAGTAGGGTCACGCATTGTAGACAGCTTTCATTGGATCTTCCAGGCTAAGACAGACTAGAGAGAATGGCCTGGTGATCTACTTTGGAAAATTAGTCAATAAAAACCCTATGAGTTACAACAGAATATTATTCTATACAGTGCTGGAAGATGAGCCCCCTAGGTTGAAAGGCAACAATGGACTCAGTGATTATGAAGATGGTACAGGGCAGGGCAAGGTTTCATTCTGTTGTACATGGGGTTGCCATGAGTTGGAGCAGGCTTGATAGTAACTAACAACAATTAAATGATTATTAATGATGAGAGTAATATCAGTTAATGATAGGCTTGCCCACAACCACTATGGCGTATCATACAGATTCCTAACATGTATGCTAGCATATAGGGAAGACAAGTGAACATTTCTTAGGAATTTCAGGAGTAGTGTTTTTAACTGATCGGTGTTTTCATTTGGTTCTTTCTCAGTCCTTAGGGATTGTTGTTTGTTGTTGGTAGAGCCATTGAGTTGGTTCTGACTCATAGCAACCCTATGTACAATAGAACAAAACACTGCCCAGTCCCTAGCCATCCCCACAATCATTTCTATGTTTGAGCCCGTTGCTGCAGGCATAGTGTCAATCCATCACCTTAAGGGTCTTCCTCTTTTTCACTGACCCTCTACTTTACTAAGCATGATGTCCTTCTCCAGGGACTGATCCCTCCTGATAATATGTCCGAAGTATGTGAGATGAAGTCTCTCCCTCCTTGCTTCTAAGGAGCACTCTGACTGTACTCCTTCCAAGATAAATTTGTTCCTTCTTTTGGCAGTCCATGGTATATTCAATATTCTTTGCCAACAATTCAAAGGCATTAATTCTTCTTCTTTCTTCCTTATTCATTGTCCAGCTTTCGCATGCATATGAGGTGATTGAAAATACCATGGCTTGGGGTCAGGTGCACCTTATTCCTCAAAGTAACGTCTTTGCTTTTTAAAGCTTTAAAAGAGGTCTTTTGCAGACCTTTTGTAGGCATTAAAATATGCTTTAAATATGCTTAATTTTTAAAAGATATAATAAAAATTCCATAGTAGCTTAATATCTGATAATTGCTGAATTCTTTCAGTTCCCAGGACTATTTTTAGGTCTTTAGGGAAAACATAACTCCTTTTTCCTCTTTTTCAGCCCTGGTATGCCCCATTAAACTTTAACCTGTCTCACCACACTATTCCAGCTCATTCTTCATTTTCAGCATCTGAGGTTCTGAAAGGAGGGAAGCTTCTTTCACTGTCAGGGGGAAGGGAAGGGAAGGGAAGTACTCAAGGGCTTGGCAACAGGAAGCCTGGGCTCTAGTTCCAAATCTGAGACTAATTGTGTGACTTTAGGCAAGTTCCTGTATTTCTGCTCATCTATTTAGGGAGAGAAGAGGAGGGATGATTTCTAATGTCCCTCTCAATGCCACTGTTCTATGATTCTCTAATGTTCCAAGCCATACTCTGTTCATTTCTGTGGAGGAAGCTTTGACAATAGACCATGTAATGAGATTTGAAGGGAATATTTTCTATGGCTTCCAGAGTTTGGAAGACATGAATAGTCTAATTTCCCTCTCCAGTCGCAAATCGGTAGTAAAGAAATAAAGATTGGAGTTTGAGGCATATGTTATAGACTCAATGCAAACTGAGTTTCCAAAGCCAGGAGAAGATACATTAAGGGTAGAATATTATTTTCACAACCATAAATGTGGCCAGCAGTTAATACTTTTATTATCAGTTAAGAACTATAACCATTTAACTCTCAGTATTAAATTTAATTCTCTTTAAGACAGAATTTCTCTTCATGTAATGATCCAAATTACTATTTCACATTTGAAACTGGGAAGAATCTCCAATTTATTGAGCTACCTGGCTCTGTCACCAAGAAGGTTATGGTCAAGGTCAAAATTTAATAACATTAGTTTCATTTTGTTCCAAAGCTGGAAGTACAAACTTAACCCTGCTGGCTTTCTCAAAAAATGTGTCAAAGAATGTGCAAAGCCATTATCTCTACAGGAAAAGTAATTCACGGCTTGGCTGTACTAACAGTGGGGAGCGTCAGCATCTCTGGTAAAGCAGGACAGCATGGTGTCCAGGTTGCCCTGGAAACTGAGTTACCAAGTTTGGCTTAGTGTTGAGATGTCTAAAACGAACATGGCACTATGCTAGCACCATGAGTATATTTCCTCCTTATAATTCTCAGTAGAATCATTGAATCTAACCACTGAACAGTCAGTGGCACAGAAACCAATGTTTGTGGACTATTTGTCCTCTTACTGGTTCTTTAGACTTCACTTATGGACACTTATTCTCTTTTGAGAAAAGCGAAGAGATTAAAAAGGAGGTGATTTTTCTATTTCATTCCATAACTTCTAAGGAAACCAGAATGCATGAGAATTTGTGTTCATTCAATAGGGTAGATCCTGACAATAAAATCAAACTTCATAATCTCCATGAACCCTTAGAATATTGATTTCCAAAAATGCCCCCATCATGCATTCTAGAATCCTATCTCCCTCTTTGTTGGAACCCTTCTACACAATAGGGCTACTCAAGCACTAACTAGCTACATATATTTTGTAGTCCACATCATGGTATGAGATTGACAAGGAAAAAAAATACACAGTCAAAAATTTGAAGATACTCTTTTTTTATTTCAAAACATGGGAATAACTCAAAATTTGAGCCTCAAAGATGAAAATACACTTGAGCCAAATGTTCAGAAGATGAGCCAGCCTGCCATTTTGGCACCAAGCTTCATATGGACAAGTGGATGTTAGAGAATGATGCCCACGAAATGGCTAAAGCTATAGCACGCCCACAAATAGATTCATACTTGGTTGTCTAATTTGCATGCATCAGTATAGTGTATTCTCCATGCCACTAGAACATATATGCCTTTTTCAAAGTCAGTGCAGGATCCACATTTGTACAGGTCTTTAAAAAGTCTGCTCCCTTACAAAAATTTTACCACAATTTATCTGAGAGATCCCTCTGGTGACAAACTCTTTTTGCCACTTTTGCTTCCCAAAAGTCAATTCCAAATAATAATTATAGCTGTCCAGAGTTCCAGCATCACATAAGAGAATCCGTTTGTTAGTTATTTTTAATATCAGTTAGCTAGTTGTGAGTAAACCTGGCTAAACACATCCATGTGCTTGGTGTCTGGAATTTGGAATTGGTAACCTTTTAGCAGCAATGGCAACCTTAGCCCAAAATGACAAGACAAAAGAAGCAGCAGAAGATGGTCCATAAAGATTTGGGCTTTCTTGCTTTCCAAAGTGAATTCTTCCCTAATAAGCACCAAACAGTGACAGCCAGACCTACTCTTGCATGAGTACCCATTTTTTTTTTCATTAATGTTAAGTTGCTGAAAACCCAAACAGTGTTCAGAGCCAAAATCTAAAAAGGAACCAAAAGAAATTGTACCAGGGAAAGGAGATGGGAACTGAAAACAAGTTCCCAGAGTATCTCTGTGCCAACAAGCACGTAGTCTTTATTACTAGAATATGCAGAATCCTGTGGGATTTGCTGCATCTTTCATGCCTTCACTCTTTTCTTGCCAGTCCCGCCCTGGCTAGTTGAATTGCCTTGGCCACGGGATGCTGTCACATCCAGAAGCCACTCAGCAGCAGGCCTCAGGAGCTGCACTCCTCGCAGTGACAGGAGAGAATGTACCGGTAGGTGGCAGTGAGTCGCATGCCCCCTGAGCAGCGCAGCAGCAATGCCTTCAGCTTGGAGGTCTGGGGCCGGCAGCAGTGACAGGAGGAGCGGAAGGGTTGCTTGAGGACAGTGCTGAAGGACACCAAAGGCTCGGAGCGTGACGCCTGGCTGCAGTGCCCCTCACACCTGGCCAGAAGCACCATCTGGGGAGAGAAGAAAAGGTGATTACCCTGCAGGGATGCCAAAACCTCAGCCAGGTACCACAGTGCCCTTTGAAAGGCCCTGTTGTTAGCTGCCACCGAATGGGCCTCCAACTCATGGAGACCCCATGCACAATGAAAAAAAAAAAGCCACCTGGTCCTGCACCATCCCCATGATTGGTTGCAGATCAGACCTTAGTGATCCATGAGGTTTTCATTGGCTGTTTTTTGGGAGTAGATTGCCAGGCATTTCTTTCTAGTTCATCTTAGTCTGGAAACTCCACTGAAACCTGTTCAGCATCATAACAACACGCAATCCTCCACTGACAGACAGGCGGCGGGCTACACTTGAGGTGTATTGGCCTGGGATTGAACCTTGGTTTCCTGCACAGAAGATGACAATTCTACCACTGAACCAATACCTCATTGAAAGGCCCTAATGCACCAAAAACCTGCCTTGCCAATTCCTGCTGGATTAGACCAGTGAGTCTCAACCTTGGCTACACACTAGAGTTACCTAGGAAACTTTAAAAGAGATATCAAGGTGGACATATGACATGCATTTATCAAAACCCATAGGGCTGTACAACACAAAGATTGAACCCTAATGTAAACTGTGGACTTCAGCTAGTAATAAGGTATCAATATTGGTTCATCAATTGCAACAAATGAACCACACTAATGCAAGATGTTAATAATAGGAGAAACAGTATACAAGACAGAGAGAAAGCATATGAGAACTCTGCACTTTCTGCATAGTTTTTCTGTAAACCTAAAACTGCTCTCAGAATAAACTGTATTTAAATATATATCTCAACACAGCAACACCAGACCAATTGAATCAAATCTCAGACCAACTGAATCAAAATCCTTGGGGGTAAAACCCAAGAGCCTATATTTTTCCAAGCTTCTTAGGTGATTGCAAAGCGCACCGAGGGTTTAGAACCACTGCTAAGACCCACCACCATGATGTATAAATAAACATAAAAGAACAAAGAAGTTTCCACTGACAAATGGTAGACTACTCTCTGTCCATTGTCAATTCTAGCAGGATCAAAATGCAGAAAGCCTTTCTAATTGGAATCAAGAGTAAATAAAGAATGACTACATAAAAAAGGGAATTTTGTTGTGCACAGAGAATATTGTTGTCAGGTGCCATGGAGTCAATTTTGACTCAGCTATTGTATGTACAACAGAATGAAACACAGCGTGGTCCTGCATCATCCTCTCAATCACTGCTATTGCAGCAATTGTGTCAATCCACCTCGTTGAGGGTCTTCCTCTTTTTCGCTGACCCTGTGCTTTACCAAGCATGATGTCCTTCTCCAGGGACTGGTTCCTCCTGATAACATGTCCTAAGTACGTGAGATGAAGTCTTGCCATCCACGCTTCTAAGGAGCATTCTGGCTGTATTTCTTCCAAGACAGATTGGATCGTTCTTCTGGCAGCCCATGGTGTATTCAATATTCTTCACTTACACCATAATTCAAAGGCATTGATTCTTTTTCAGTCTTCCTTACTCATTGTGCGGCTTTCAAATGCATATGAGGTCACTGAAACTACCATGGCTTAGGTCAGGCACACCTTAGTCCTCAAAGTGACATCTTTGCTTTTCAAAGCTCCAAAGAGGTCTTTTGCAGCAGATTTGTCCAATGCAATATGTCTTTTGATTGCTTGACTGCTGCTTCCATGGGCATTGATTGTGGATCCAAGTAAAATGAAATCCTTGACAAATTCAATATTTTCTCTGTTTATCATGATGCTGCTTATTGGTCCAGTTGTGAGGATTTTGTTTTCTTTACGTTGAGGTGTAATCCATACTGAAGGCTGTAGTCTTTGATCTTTATTAATAAGTGCTTCAAATCCTCTTCACTTTCAGCAAGCAATGTTGTGTAAGGTGCATATCACATGTTGTTAATGAGTCTTCCTCCAATCTTAATGCCACATTCTTCTTCATGCAGTCCAGCTTCTTGGATTATTCGCTCAACATACAGATTGAATAAGTATGGCAAAAAGATACAGCCCTGACTCATGACTTTACTGATTTTAAATCATGCAGTATGCCCTTGTTCTGTTCAAACAGCTGCCTCTTGGTCTTTGTACAGATTCTGAATGAGCACAATTAAGAGCTCTGGAATTCCCATTCTTTGCAGTGTTATCCATAATTTGGTATGACCTACACAGTTGAATGCCATTGCATAGTCGATAAAACATAGGCAAACATCTTTCTGATAGTCTCTGCTTTTAGCCAAGATCCATCTGACATCAGGAATTATATCCCTTGTTCCACGTCCTCTTCTGAATCCAGCTTGAATTTCTGATAGTCTCCTGTCGATAAAATGCTGCAACCATTTTTGAATTATCTTCAGCAAAATTCTGTGTGTGTGATATTAATGATATTTTTCAGTAATTTTCACATTCTGCTGCATCACCTTTCCTTGGAATGGGCACAGATATGGATCCCTTCCAGTCAATTGGTAAAAAGGTAGTTGTATTCCAAATTTCTTGGCTTCCAGGGTTGCATCCATTTGTTGAAATATCTCAACTGATATTCTGTCAGTTCCTGAAGCCTTGTTTTTTGCCAGTGTCTTCAGTGCAGCTTGGACTTCTTCCTCCAATATCATTGGTTCTTGCTCATATGCTGCCTCCTGAAATGGTTGAACATCGACCAATTCTTTTTGGTATAGTGGGTCTGTGTATTCCTTCCAACTCCTTTTGATGCTTCCTGCATCGTTCAATATTTTGCCCATAGAATCCTTCATAATTTTCAATCGTTCTCAAATTTTTTTCTTCTTTCTTTCAGCTTGAGAAATGCCAAGCATATTCTTCCCTTTTGGTTTTCTAACTTCAGGTCTTTGCACACTTCATTATAATACTTTACTTTGTCTTCCGAAGTGGCCCTTTGAAATCTTCTATTTAAGCTCTTTTACTTCATCGTTTCTTCCTTTCACTTTAGCTACTCTATGTTCAAGACCAAGTTTTAGTCTCTTCTGACATCCGCTTTGGTCTTTTCTTTCTTTCCTGCCTTTTTAATGACCTTTTGTTTTCTTCATGTGTGAGGTCTTTGATGTCATCCCACAACTTATCTGGTCTTTGGTCATTAGTGTTCAATGTGTCAAATCTATTCTTGAAATGGTTTCTAAATTCAGGTGGGATATGCTAAATGTTGCACTTAGGCCCTTCTGGACTTGTTTTAGTTTTTTCATCTTGAACTTGCATATGAGCAGTTGATGGTCTGTTCTGCAGTCAGTCCCTGGCCTTGTTCCAACTGATGGTATTGAGCTTCTCCATTGTGTCTTTCCACAGATGTAGTCAATTTGATTAATTTGTATTCCATTTGGCAAAGTCCATGTGTATAGTTGTCATTCATGTTTTTGAAAAAATGCATTTCCAATGAATATGTTGTTGGTTTTGCAAAATTCTATCATGCAATCTCCGGCATCCTTTCTATCACCAAGGCTATATTTTCCAGCTACCACTCCTTCTTCTTTTTCTCTAACTTTTGCATTTCAATCACCAATAATTATCAATGCATCCTGATTGCACGCTCGATCGATTTCAGACCGTAGAAGTTGGTAAAAATCTTCAGTTTCTTCATCTTTGGCATTAGTGGTTGGCACGTAAATTCAAATAATAGTCGTATTAACTGGTCTTCCTTGTAGGCTTATGGATGTTATCTTATCACTGACAGCATTGTACTTGAGGATAGATCTTGAAATGTTCATTCTGACAATCAATGAGATGCCATTCCTCTTCAAGTTGTCATTCCCGGAATAGTAGACCATATGATTGTCTGATTCAAAATGGCCAATACCAGTCCATTTCAGCTCAATAATGCCTAGGATACTGATCTTCTAGTGTTCCATTTCATTTTTGACAACTTCCAGTTTTCCTAGATTCATACTTCGTACATTCCACATTCCGATTACTAATGGATATTTACAGCTGTTTCTTCTCATTTTGAGTTGTGCCACATCTGCAAATGAAAGTCCCACTAGCTTTACTGAATCTACATCATTATGGTCATCTCTACTTTGAGGAGGCAGCTCTTCCCCAGTCATCTTTTGAGTGTCTTCCAACCTGTGGGGCTCATCTTCTGGCATATATCAGACAATGTCCCACTGCTATTCATAAGGTTTTCACTGGTCAATTTTTTCAAAAGTATCTTGCCAGGCCCTTCTTCCTAGTCTTTTTAGTATGGAAGCTCCACTGAAACCTGTCCACCATGGGTGATCCTGCTGGTATTTGAAAACTGGTGGCATAGCTTCCAGCATTACTGCAACATGCACGCCACCACAGTATGACGAACTGACAGACAAGTGGTGGGCGTAAAGAATAGTTGAGGAAAAGGAACATGCTTTCTGAAGAAGAAAAAGAAGGCAACCTGAGTGATGCTTAGGAAGAAAATTTGGGGCACTACAACTTGGGACAAGAGAATGAAATAGAGACAGAGCACATTTTGGGCCTTGGAATCACACTTCTGGGTTTGTACACTGAAGAAGTCTGATATTTTTGCAACCACATCTTCAAAGTTCTTTAGGATAAATGTTAGGATGTACCCATTCTGACCATTTCCATCCCAAAAAGTAGGTTAGGATGATAATAAAGCCTGGGGCTGGTGTAATAGAGGCTGTGTGTTCTTCATAGTGACTCTTAACCTGACTTTGTTAAGTAGACTCCTTTAAGAATCTGACGAAAACTACCAAAGTTTTCCCCAGACAAATGTACATAAGCATACACTCAATATTCTGCATACAGTTTAAGGAGGCAAACCAGAAACTTATTTATGTATACCACAACATTTGTTCTAGCAGGGGTTGGTATCCAGGGATTAGAAGTCATAGGGTGGGACAGCTTGAGTCATTAAGCTATCCTGTATATATCCCGTATACTGGGGTGGGATTGGAGAGCACTGAGGTTATTAGTTCATGTTCATGTGGGAGGGTCTTCCTTGCTGCATTTCATATTAGGTGATGGAGAAAAAGTTACCCTATAATTCTAGAACTGACAATAAGAACATAAAAAGTGGAACAATGCAAATAAAAGATGTATGAAACCTTTTTACATTTACTTATGATATTTTAAGAACTAGCGGTCGTTATTAGAGACTCTCCAGCTATTATCTCTGACACCATCCTATAGGACAGCATTAAACATCCAAGGATTAAAAAAAGGAAACTGTCTGCCTATCTTTCCAAAAGGTGGAAAAGGTAATGCCTTTTCTGGGTTCTCTAGAAGAGTAAAACCAGTGAAGTATATATATAAATATACATAGAGAGAGATTTATTTCAAGGAAATGGCTCATGCAGCTGTGGAGGCTGGCAAGTCCCAAATCTGTGGGTCAGGTGTCAGGTTGGAGGCTTCTCTTGACTCATGGTTGTAGGGGCTCATGAACCCAAAATCAGCAGGTCAAGCATAAAGTTGCTGGCTCACAGAGTTGCAGGATCTGGCAAATCCCCAAATCTGCAGCTCAGGTGCCAGCCTGATGGTTCACATCCCAAGGACTGGAGGTCAGAGACTGATGAGTCGAATGCAGGAATGAGAGCTTAGTGAGCTTTTCCAGAACATCCATATACATCGGATGCAGGTCACACCCCCAAGGAAACTCCACTTTCAACTGATAGGCAGCTCTCATCAGATCACAAGATGGAGGATGACTACATAATATCTGCCAAACCACTGAGAATCATGGCCCACCCAAGCTGACACATAACCTTAATCATTACAGATGACTTCTGGTAATTATAGATTATTAACATCATTATTTGAGAAGATGCTGGGATAAATCCAACAATCACTTAGCAACCACCAAGGGAATATGATACACTAGGGAACAACCAGCATGGTTTGTGAATACATTGAACCAGATCAACTGACTTATTTTCCCTGAAAGATCACAGAGGCAGAGAGAAAGTGGCAGGTGTAAGCTGTTTTGATATTATTAAAGCTTTTGATTCTATCCTGCCTGCTCTTCACATTAAGAGGCAAAACAAACATGATCTGAAACAGGTTTTGAAAGATTATGTCATAGGCCAATCCCATCTCTCTAATGAGAGAGAACATTCAAGGTCTTCCCAATCCCTACTCCCCACACCTGCCAGTACATGGGAAGGGCTACTTGATGCCTTACCTTTGAGTATTGTTAACTTTGCTGATCTCTGATCTGGGTGATCTATTAGGTGTATTAAGCAATTACTCAGAGTCACCTCCCAAAATGGAATGTTAGAGATCCAATTTCAGTCTGGGTGGATATGGTAGGCCTGTACCAACAGACTTAATTCATAAGAGCCAGAGACGAGGTGACACATCATATCTAAATAGTACACATATAGGTCAACCAAACTTAGACATTAAATGACCAGGTGAGCAGAACTGTCTGTAAAATGATCAAATCAGCAGTGTAGGACAATTTGTAGAAGAGATAACTTGACAGTGATTTCATTAAAAGTTTTCAGAACCTCAAGCTCTGCCTCCAGCCCACTCTGAAGGGCAAGAACTCCAGCACTGAAGAATCTGGCACCACCTTCATTGGACCCGGCCTCTCTTCCTCAGGAGCTGGACTTCCCAGGTAAGGAAATGTGTAGTATGAACACCTTCAATGGCTGTCCCTTGCCTTCAGAATAAAATCCAAAACCCTGAACACAAATTAAGGTAATCCATGACCTGGGTCTCGCATATCTTTCCAGTCTTAGAACTGTTCCCTTACCCACTCTTTACTCCAATCTAACCAAACTACTTAGGAGTCCATGGAACTGTCCTGAATTTTCCTGCCTCTTGCCATTGCTCATGTCTTTCTATGTCAAATATCCAAGGCATTATAGTTGTTGAAGGGGTACTGAATATTTTATTTGGGAAGATGAAAAACTTTGGGAAAAGGATAGTGAGGATGGCAAAACAACATGGTGAATGTAATTAATGTCATTGAATTATATACTTAAAAATGGTTAAAATGGTAAACTTTTTGTTATAGATATATTTTGCCACAATAATTTTTTTTCCAAATAAGTAAATCTTCAAATAAAAGTCTTCAAATAAAAGACTATGGAATAGTTATTGGACCCTTGATGTTCTGAACACACACACACACACACACAAAGTCCCTCTTTGGGAGAGTCTCAGTACATAGATCATGTCTCAAAGCTGGAAACAATATTAAAATCTATCTCTGTCTTATCTCCATGTGTTGAAGGGGTAAAGCAGGAGGGGTTTGGAAGACAAGATCAGTAAATAGGTGTGTGATAAGGAATGGAAGAGATAAACATCTGCTTTCTGGGTTCCCTCTTGATATTTCACATTTTAGCTTCAGTCACGCCTCACCTGTGTTTCAGCATTTAAAAAACCTTTCTAGACCAGAGCTTCTCAAACTGTAAGGTGCATGTGAATTAGCTAGGTATCTTGTTAAAAGCAGATTCTGATTGAATAGGTCTAGGGTAGGTCCCAAGATTCTGCACTTCTTACAAAATCCTAGTTGGTATCGATACTGCTGGCCTGAGTACCACACTTTTCTCTTCTTCTTTTTTTTAATCTTTTAAAAAAATTTTTAATTTATTTTTTGTTGTTGAGTATATACATGGCAAAACATACACCAATTCAATAGTTTCAGTGACATTGATTACATTCTTTGAGTTATCACACTTTGAGTAGCGAGGTTTTAGATCCATTAAAGTTTGAGAGGCACTCCACTAGATGGATCACCAGATAGTGATCATTTAACTAATAATATTAATGGCAAAAAAAATTTTTTTAATTTTTTAAAAATTATTCAGTGCTTTTGACTTTTTTTTTTTTTTTTTTTTTACTTATCTTCAATTTATAGATTAGGTAACTAAGGCTTTAGAGAGTTTAAGTAACTTGCCCAAACTTATAAATCTGGGAAAAGGCAGAGCTGGAATCAAACCCAGGTCTGTCTGAAATCAAATCCCTGATCTAAACTACTATAGTACCCTGCCTCCTAATATTAAGATGTTTTCCTGAGGCGTGAGCCAGCTCGTACCCTTCTCGAGTCACCATTGACCTGCCTCTGGGAGCCCTAACCATATCATAAGCCAGAGACACACACATTTGACCTTTTTTCTATGAGCTTCTTAGGACAGATCATCACCACCTCAAGCTTATGCAGAGCTGAATCTTCCAAAGGCATGAAAGTCCTAGATAATATCTCCTCCACTGTCAAGACCACCCCTCCAGTGGTTTGTAGACTCCCAGGATTCCCAGCAATTTATTGCATGGTACCACACACACTCCAACTCCTTGACAAATTCATCCTCAGTTCAATAAGCCTTTGACACCTTCAAACATCAGTTCACCTTCCCAAATACATTGGCCCTCAGCTTGTGGTTGATGCTCATTTCTCAAATGTGAGTGCTGTGGCTGTGTTTTACTAACATGGGATGACTCCTCTGCACTTTGCACTGCACTTAACTGCTTTTAATAAAGAGCTGCAAAACTACTTCATTATCAAATCAGGAAAAATTAACTTCTGATGATAAAGACCACAATACCCCATGGGGCTACACCTTTAGAAGAGTGAGTCCAACTGCTGGTTTTTGTTTGTATGACCGCTGACCTTCTGTTGATTTCTCACAGCTCAGGTGGGTGACAGATATAGTTGGCCCTCTGTATGCAAAGGTTCCACATCCATGGATTGAAAATATTTGGGGAAAAAAAGTTCCAAAAAGCAAAACTTGAATTTGTTGCATGCCAAGCACTATACTGAATCCACGCGAATGACATGATGTGTAGGCATACCCTACTGTAGCCTCCCGCCATCTTACAGATCCTCAGTCTCTCTCCAGCACTCATTTAAGCATTATTTGTCTTTCATCTTGTCATTATTCCCTAAACAATACAGTACTGCATAACAACTATTTACATAGCATTTACACTGTACTAAGTATTATAGTAATCTAGAGATGATTTAAAGTATACAGGAGGATGTGCACAGGTTATAGGGAAATACTCCACCATTTTATATAAGGGACTTGAGCATCCGTGGATTTTGGTATCTGTGGGGGTCCTGGAACCAATTCCCTGTGGATACCAAGGGATGACTGTACATGTTGTCTGTTTTCAGCCGTGTTTAGTTTTTGTTATCTCGTGTTCCTAAAATGAATGGCCTGATGATTGGAAGCTGGGCATCGCCTCCGCAACTCCTTTATAATTCCTCCCAACCTTGGAGTCACTTGGCTCCAGCTGAATGTGAAATCCAGTGCCTTCTAACATGAACAGAGCTGCTGACTTCAGAGCGTTTGCTCAAGGACAGGCTCCTTCATATTCCAATCTGATTTCCATATACTGAGGCTAAGAGTAATGAAAGGCCCTTTGTTAACAACAATAAATAATAGTAATGTAATGACATATACTTGTATTGAACATTTACTAGATGTCAGGCCTGTGCCGAGTCAACTTGATTCTTAGTAATTTCAAAAGGTGAACACTCCCCATTTTACAAATGAAGAAATTAAAAGGCAGAGAGTAAGTTATAAGCCCAAGGTCACAAGGTACAAGGTCATGCCAGAATTCTGAATTGAGACAGCCTGATTCCTAAACTGTCTCTCCTAACCACGGTGCTAACCTGTTAGGCTAGGATAGTTAGCCTACCAAGTCTTCAGGTTTCAAAAGATGCACAAGTTGGTCATGCGTAAGTTCAGGTCATATCGTGAGGGCTGTAGTCAGCTGTGATTCCTGGGTCCAAACCAAGGATTACAACTAGAGACCTCAGGCCCCTGCCCTCTTTGGTAAGCTACCATAGTTCTTAGAGAATTATGTGCAATACACAGCTACGTTCTGAGTGAGAGAAAACCCAAATACAGACGATTTCTGTCACCCTTTGTTGAAAGACTCCTGCCATCACCAAAGACACTTTCTTCTCCTGTCATGCGGAGCCCTCATGAATTCTTGGTTTAGGCCAGGACTGACTAGGTGTCTCTGTTAGCATTCGAATAGACTCATCTTTCCTATCCTAGAACAGGGTTTTGTCTATTTTATCCCATGCAGTGGGTCAAATGGTGGCTCTCCCAAAAGATATGTCCATCTGGAACTTGAGAACGTGATCTTATTTAGGGAAAAGGATCTTTGCAGATGTAATTAAGTTGAGGAGCTCAAGATGGAATCATCCTGGATTATCTAGGTGGGCCATAAATCCAATGACAAGTGTCCTTATAAAAAGAGGAGAAGACACAGACAGAGAAGAGAAATGCAGAGGAAAAGGTGATGTGAAGATGGAGCCAGAGATCGGAGTGATGCGTCTACACGCGAAGCAACACCAAAGATTGCTGGCATCCACCAGAAGCTAGGAGAGAGGCATGAAACAGATTATTCCTCACAGTCTTCAAAATGAACCAACCCTGTGACACCTTAATTTTGGATTTCCGGCCTTCAGAACTGTGCGAGAATAAATTTCTGCCGTTTTAAGTCACCCAGTTTGTTGTAATTTGTTATGGTAGCTCTAAGAAACAAAAACCAGTTGCTGTTCAGTCAACTCAGACTCATGGCAACCCCAAGTTTGTCAGAGTAGAACTGTGCTCCATAGGGTTTTCCATGGCTGATTTTTTTAGAAGTAGATTGCCAGGCCTTTCTTCTGAGGTGCCTCTTGGTAGACTAGAACCTCCAAACTTTTAGTTAGCAGTTGAGCATGTTAACCATCTGCACCACCCAGGGACTCTGCCTAGGAAACTAATATACCCCAACTGAGCAGAAAACGTGTTTTGCTTTTTTCTCAGCAGTGAACATTGTGAACACAGAACTTTATTCTGTGGCACTCTTTGAAGCACTGTCTTTATATTGAGGATCGTCATTCACCCATGTTGCTTCTCCCATCACCTCTCACACCAGCACTCTCAAAATATGACTGCTCAGCTCATCTCCAGGGGCCCAAATCAATCTCCAAAGAGTCTGTGCCAGGCTGAGGTCATACACAAAATCTCAACCAAGGAACAGAGAGAGGGATGTTAGGGGCACTGGGACCTTTGAAAGGATGGGTGGGAACTCAGCTCATTCCAACTGGAATCTGGTCTCTTAACTCTAGTCACAAATGTTAGTCTGATGAGGCCATTGCACACAGAACACTTCCCTTTCCTCCCTCCCTTTCTCTTCGACCTGTAAGTTCTACGAGGGGAGTAACTTAATGCTTTCTTTTCCCCAACTTTGTATCTCCTGTAACTACCACAGTGCTTGCACATAATAAGAATTCAATATAAATTTATTGTTTTTAAAAATATCGAGTCATATCTCTCAAGTAGTCAGTTGGGTTTTAAACTTGATATTCCTGATTCTCTTTATTTTTATTAACGTACTGTGAGTTTTGTGGGCAGCAGTAGTAAATGGCCTGGGGATTCTAACAGCTCCCTCAACCCTTGGCATTCAATGCCCCTTTTCCTCTGGGAATTTTCCCAGGCTTTGTCCCTTCAACCCACCTCCTCCTTCTCTTCTTCTTCCTCTCCTTCTATTGCTGACCCCCTTCAGGCTCCCCACCTGCTCCAGTGGCCCTTAGGAATTCAAATAATCATGCCCTGGTTCCATGCCCCTGGCCTGGAACCATCTGCCACTCCTGACCCAACTCAGACTTCATTTTTTGCTTGTGGGTCACAGGGCTGCCCTGAAAGCTTTCTTTCCCATCCTCAGTTCCTGAAAGCCCCTTCCTGGCCCAAGTCCATAACTCACCCCTTCTAGTCCTCTCTTCCTCCACTCACCTAGGAAGGGAGGTCAGACAGTGGGATATGTTTCTCTTTTATTTTAATTCCCCCTCTTAGCACCCACCACAATGACTTACATTACTTTGCTCTTCTGCCCTTTTGGTTCCAGTGTTTAACAAGAACTACAATGAGGTTCATTTTCCTAATCCTTTAAGGCTATTGGAGATCCCAACAGTTATTGAGATCTCAGTAGTGACTGAAATAGAAAAGTGAGTCTAAGCACCTGTCTATTTTATAATTTTATCATCAAGATCATAATATCTGTTATTAAATGTCTATTTTATGCCAGACACTGTGATGAATGTTTTACAAATACTATCACCAGGGCCCATAACAACACCCTTAGGTAGACAGCACGGGTTCCACTTTACATGGGAAGAATTGAAGCTTAAAACAACGAATTAACTTCCCCCAAAGTCACACATTTGGCAAATTGTGGAGCTGGAATTTGAAACCAGGTCTTTCTCACTTTAAAGCATGGGGCACCTCAGTTCCATTAAAGGTTTCCTAGTCAGTCTGTTTCCACTAACCTCTGACCTTTTGCTTATTTGCTCTACAGATTTTGTTGTTGTTGCTGTTAGCTACCATTGATTTAGTCCCCGGCTCATGGTGGCACCACACACAACAGAATAAAACACTGCCTGGTCCTGCACCATCCCCATGATTGGTTGTAGATCAGACCATTGTGATCCATAGGGTTTTCATTGACTGATTGTCAGAAGTAGATCTTCCTAGTTCGTCCTACTCTGGGAGTTTCACTGAAATATGTTGCTACAGCCTTTACTCACTCAGAATTTCAGGGAAATGTGATCTCCCATGAAGGTTTTAAATGAACCTTCCACTCCCAGGATCTTTTGTACCCAACCCTGGTAGACAACATCACTGAAAGCCACAAGGCATGTCCTAATCTGTGGCCACACTGTCCACCCTGGGGGATCACTAGAGTCAGTCTCTCTTGTCTGGCTGCATCTTGGCCCTTGTCTGGATCACTAAGAGATGGGCAACAGTACCCTGTGACTGGCCAGCTGCAAGTTCAGGGATAGAGTGAACAGACAGTCTTGTTGAAGGCTCCCAGAAAAGCTTTTCCTACTGTCTTCTTTATTACTAGGGGAAGTCAGCACAACTTGACCAAAGCAAAGTCATAGAAGCTTCCTAGACACTTTCAAACACCTTGAGGGACTGAGTTGCTGGGGCTGAGGGCTCGGGACCATGGTTTCGGGGGACATCTAGGTCAACTGTCATAACATAGTTCATATAGAAAATGTTCTACATTCTACTTTGGTGAGTACCAATCTGGGGTCCTAAAAGCTTGAGAGTGGCCATCTAAGATACATCTATTGGACCCAGAATGTTTGGAGCAAAGGAGAATGAAGAAAATCAAAGACACCAGGAAAAAATTAGTCCAGAGGACTAATGGACCACATGAACCACAGCCTCCGCCAGCCTGAGCCCAGAAGAACTAGATGGTGCCTGGCTACCACCACCGACTGCTCTGACAGAGATCGCAAGACAGGGTCCTGGGCAGAGTATGAGAAGAATATAGAATAAAATTCAATTCACAAAAAAAAAAAAAACAGACTTACTGGTCTGACGATGACTAGAGGAACCCTCGAGACTGTGGCCCCCAGACACTCTGCTAGCCCAGAAATGAAGCCACTCCTAAAGCCTACCTTTCAGCCAAAGATTAGACATGCTTATAAAATAAACAACGCATATGAAGAACATGCTTCTTAGTTCAATCAAGTATACAAGACCAAATGGGCAACATCTGCCCAAAAGCAAAGAAGAGAAGGCTGGAAGGGACAGAAAAACTGGATGAATGGACACTGAGAACCCAGGGTGGAAAGGCAAAGGGGGAGAGCTCTGACACATTGTGGGACTTGCAACTATGGTCACAAAACGATTTATGTATAGAATTTTTTAATGAAAAACTAATTTGCGCTGTAAACTTTCACCTAAAACACAGTAAAATTAAAAACACACACACATAAGAAAAAAAAAGAGTCAGACTCATTAGAGAGAAGGCCTGGCTGAGTCTGTGAGAGCTAAGAATTACAGAATATTTCAAAATGAAAAACAGTTTTTATTCCTGGATACGTAAAGAAAATCTAATCCAGAAAAGGTCTCGGTAGTTAAGATTCTGCCAGGCTCATTTTATGGCCAAGGAAGAAAGTTTTACAATTGTGAGCACCATTTACATAAAAACTATTGCTATATTTGGTATAGTTTGGGATGTTTCAAAACAGATTGTTCCCATGAAATTACAAACATTTCTCCTACTATCACAATTTTGTGCTGTTATTTACCATGACATTCTGGAAGAAACAGAAGTGAACAAAGGTAGACTAAAGTCTGTTTCTAGGACTCGCACTCAAGTACTAGGGTTTTGCTGAGTTAGAGTTAATGCGTTGTCTTCTTTGGTCTTTCCTACACTAATGTGATAGTGCTAAGGCACTCCTCCATTTCTTCAAATCTTTCCAGACTGTTTTCCAGTTTTTATGGATGATCCTATCTCTCTGTTTCATCCCATCATCACATTGACCATTTCTTCGAAATAATTATAATTCCTTTAAAAAATAATTTTGATTATGGAAGACCACTCAACAGTGGGAAAAATCATCCATGGAAAAAGATATGCTAAATACTAATATTGTCTACTTCTACAGGGGGTGGGGAGGAGAAGCCAAATAATGGTTCCAGTCAACCTCACTCAGGCCTACAATTCTTGAGCCACTATAGTTGTAAAAATACTTCCCATTGTTTTTGTCAATTTTAGTTTTCTTTTCCCAAGAAGGGATGCAGCATTGCAAAAATTTCAGTTAATCTGTTTACTCCCTTTTTCTTTTAGTTCAACAAGGACAAATAAGAGCCAGATAGTTTTTCTCAAGTGCGAAAATCTCAATTTTTTCCCACAGTCATAGATCTTCTTAATATAATGGTTAAAATAAATTAACTCAAATCCCCCCCCCAACTGAAGCAAGTCATCATCATTGAGCTATAATCAGAAAAGTTATGGAAATTTTGAAGGCACACAGACATTGTAATGTTTTTTAAATGAAGGGAGGAGAGATTAACTTATATGGTCTTAATTCTAGTGGTTGATATTACCAAAAAAGTCTTAATTATACTGGTAATTTAAAAAATGCTTGCCATATGAGAATGTTCAAGTGGTTCCTCAAGACTAAAGTGAAAAGCCCTGGGGCTGAGCTAAACAAATTCTTTTTTGTCAAAAAAGCATGGGCCAATTTCATTCATGTGACTATTTGGGGGCAGTGACAGTAGTGAAATGTCTGATTCTATGTCCACCTCCTACTATATACCTCCTTTCTGGGTGGTCCACATGGCTGGCCACTCTTGGTGGCCTTTTAAACACAGTATGCCTTCTTACAACTTTTCTCAAAACTGGGGCATCATTTACATGAGGTAGGCCTGTGCAAAACCCATGCAGCCTAATCCAGACAAGAATGATTTGGATAATCAATGTAAAAATGATAAATGATCAAATTGCTATCCTACTTTGGGGAGGGCCACAATCACATAAACTACAAGTGATTCAACATAAACATGGAGACCAGCTGCCAGCTATTTCATCAAAAGGAGCTTCTCTGAAGAGACTCTCAAGAGTTTTATTTCACTGCTCAGTCATATTCCTTGCATTCTCTCCGTCTTTATTCCTAATGGAGGTAGAAGGAGTCATGGTAACTTGTAGACTCCATTTTTCTTTCTTGAAAAAGGACACTGCCCTGCATAAATTTAATAGCCAGGGATGAACATGCCTCCCTGCTTGTGTTTAGCAACAGTTTGATTGTGAGAACCTTCTAGCCCTTACCACTGACTTTTAGTAGCCTAAAAAGAGAGAAGTTGGATGCATGTGGACATGGTCAATTAGGCACAGTAGTTAAAGGGATTGACTGCTAACCAAAAGGTTGGTGGTTTGAAACCACCAGCAGCTCCGTAGGAGAAAGACGTGGCAGTCTGCTTCCCTTGAGATTTACAGCCTTGAAAACCTTATGGGGTCACTATGAGTCAGAATCAACTTGATGGCAGTGGGTTTGGTTTTTGTTTTTGGTTACTGACAAAAGTGCAAATTGTGATGAAAAACCCTAAAGGCATGATTCTCCCCCAAACCCTGTGGAGCAGCCATGTAGCTCAGGGTTCAGGGTTGGGATATGATCGTAGTTCCCCGTCCTCTGACAAAGAAATACGGCTTCTCTCACATTTCCAGAGGTACTGCCACCCTCACAGAGACTTTGGTCTTACCTTTGAGCTACACTTGTACAATGGGTGACTGATAGAATCAACGTAGTGGTGCCTCATGCAGCGTCGGGGATCCGAGTCCATCATGAATGAGCTGTCCATTTTGCTGTCTGTATCTCCCATTATTGCCAGCAGGGAGAGCATAGAAAAGGATGCAGCTAGTACATGATTTCTCATTGTTGTGAGGAAAAACTTCTCAAGAATAACAGCAGAGGGAGGCAGAGGACTACAAGTTTCCAAATGTCTTCAACTCCTAGGATCCAGTTCCTTTCAAGGAAAGGGCAGGATCTGGTTGAAGCTTCCTGGTTGTCATTGTCCTTTGTAGGCTGGAATGGTGTCTTACTTTTTGCAATTGCAATCCATCACAGTATCTGCCACACAGCTGGAATGAAAACAGAAATTATTTTCCCCAAAAATATTTACCCAGAAATACGGAAGCTAGGAGGTATTGAGTAGAAATTTTCCGTGTCATTTTGAGTGGAGAATATTCTGGAGTATTAGCATCAACTTTCATCCACTCCACCCCCTCCCCCCACTATCCATACCTTATACTACATATTTATAACCATTTGGGGGTGGACACAATGGTTTAATGGAAGCACATGTTAACTTAAATTGCTGAAGTCCTTGTTCCTAGGGGCACGAACAGTTTGAACCTATGGTAAAGATTAAGATTAAACATGTGGTTCTGGCCACAGCATAACTGAGTTGGGTGGTCTATCCTTCTCCCTGGTTGGTGGGGGCAGGAGGGCCTATTCAGTTTCTTGGTAAGCTTTGGTGTCAACATCAGCTCACAGGGCTAGAGAGGAGGCAGGTCAGCACTAATGAGTACAGGCCACATCCCATGGGGAAGCACATTTTCCATTTCCAAGTCCATACCCACCCACCCATCTAGTTTTCCATTTCTACACTCTGGGCTCATCCTGTTTTTGCTGTGAGCTCTGTGCCACCCAACATCAATGACGAACTACATCTGAAATACACATTATACTGACTGGCCTCCAGTGTGGCTAAGGCAGCAGCACATGTGTATTTGCCAGTGGAGTCACACATTTTCTTCAGGCCCTTTGTTGGCCTGAGTACATAGTATAATTTGAAAAAGTAAGTGGTCGTTGGAATGGAGACTTACCCTTAAAATGGGATCATACTATCCTGGCTTTCCTGAAATTTGCTTTGTTCATTTAACCATACCTCTTGGACAAAGGTCTGGAGTTTGGAGATCTCCCCAAATACCTCACTAACCCCCAAGGCATGGCCAACACTGATGCTCTTTATCATACCAGAAGACAGGGAGTATCAAAAACATTTCCAAACATTTAGGAAAACTGGGGGGACCTGACATTACATCCAAAACAAAAGTAACATTATAATTAAAGTTTCAGAAAATCTTTCAAAGGTATTTCTATAAAAGTTGAGTTATTTTGTTCATAGTACATTTTTTTAAACTTCCTAGTCATGGACATTCTGAATAAACAGGGCAAAGTGTTGGTAAGATCAAGATTAGAAGTTTAAGTCCTTAGAAGCCAACTTGCTTTGCCCTAGTAGAGTGGCTCCAGATCCACTTAGCCAACTGTTAAGCCATCTTGTAAGTGTGGGGTTGGGGTGGGGGGGTTCCAAAAGGAAAAGAGTGTGTGAGATAGACCTGTCATGGCAATGGCAAACCCTCAGCACATGAGTTTCAGGGAGGTCTGGTAAATTTCAGGAAGTGCAGGAACCAGCAATGAGGGGACCTACCTGGACTCTAGTGCCAGCACTGTCATTAATGAGCTGGGAGATCTTGTACAAGTCACTTAAACTGTTCCAGTTTCAGTTTCGTCATCTGTAGAGTAGGGGAGTTGGAAGAGATGGCATCTGCAGTCCCATCTTGCTCTAAAATGCTGCCACTTGATAGCTATGGACTCAGTTACCACTATTTCCACATGCAGAAGCTAATCTTAAAGTTGAGGAGACCACATTTTCATACAGCTTTGCACCACTTTCCTATATATGCCTGCTAGTGGCAACATCTCATTAAAATTGATCAAACCTGAACTCAAAGTTACAAATCGGCAAGGGGTACAGAAGAGCCTTTGTTTGTTTCTCTTTTCAGTTGCATATTCTAGGTTTTCCTATATACATTACACTGAAACTCACCAAGGTCTCAGCATAAAGAACCAGAGCTTTCTTAGGTTTCGTGTTCAGAGGATGCAATATTCCTGACCTTTTCACGAGTTTCAAGGTGACTAAATTCTTCCAAGTGACTATCTGTCTCTTGGAAGCCTTAGTTAACTCAGGAAGAGAATTTATTTGCTTTCTCCTTTCACCACTCCAGTCTACATATATTTGCCCCCCAAGTATCAATGGCAAAGGGATGAAAGGAAAAACGGATATTTCAGTCCTGGCCTTCCCTATTGCCAGTAACTTCTCTTCAGGGCTACCAAAAATGTATGCATGGCCAGAAGGTACAGTTAAATGAGCAAAGCAAATTGAAAATAAACATGTATAGAATGATGGTAAAAACAAGCAAAGACATCTATAGCAAAATCCTACATATGTGCATATGTGTACGTATGGTTTTATTTGTTGATGTTTTCATTTTCTCCACAGAAAAAGAAATATAAATGGCTCTTAAGCATAGATGACGTGCAGCTTCACTCATTTAAGAGAAATAAAATATAAAGTACTTTGAGATACCTTTTTCAACCAACCAGATTAACAAAGATTCCAAAATCTGGTAATGCACTCTGCTGGCAAGGCTGTGGGAAAACAGACATATTTTAGAAATAGTGCAGTATGAATTGGTACAATCTCTATAGAGGTCAATTTACCAATATCTATTAAAATTGCAAATGTATATAATTTGGACCTAGCAATTCCACTTCTGAGAATTATCCTCCCTGTGAAATTATATGAGCTTAAGTTGTAATAGCATAAAATTGGAAGCAAAGCAAATATCCATCAGTAGGGAACTGGTTAAAAAAATGTTATAAAACATTCATATGATAAATTACTATGCAATTTTATTAAAAAGGATGCAGAAACTCTATGTAATGGTTTGTGCTAAATGGGGAACAGTGGAAGGATAGCCAAGAAACAAATAAATTAATTACTTCATTGAATGGAAGAAAAACCTTTCTTCCAATTTTTTTGTATTTTTAGATTTTTGAAATTGTGAATGTATTACCTATTCAAAAATTTCATTTAAAAAACCTTTTTTAAAAGCTGACTTAAAATGCATCTAAATGAATGAATTTTTAATGTTTGTGCCAGTATGATTATTTTAATAATCTTATTTTTTATTTATTATAGAGATGGAAAGGCATGCTAGCCTCTTTTCTTCATCAAGTATCGTCCAGGGGGACCATTTCGTTCTTGTGCACTACTGCCACCTAGTAACAGCATCCTGAATTGCAAGCACAGTTTTTTTGTTTTTCTTGAAAGGTAAAACACTTTTGCAAAAAAGCTTATGAAGTTTATACTAATAACGAGATAGTTAATACAACACACAATGTAACTTTATTATCTGGTTTTCTCTTTAGAGATGCTAACCTGGACCCAGAAGTAGTAATAAAGCTAAAGTATAAAAGAAAGAGGAAAGTTGCTTTGCCTCTAAGAAGAAATAGATTTTCTATTTCAACACACTCACAAATCATTATATTTTTGGTCAGTTTTTATACTAAACTCTGAAATAACAATGTGAAAATAGGTCATAAAAGTAACAGAACCCACAAAACAAAAAGGTAAGATTTCTTATGCCACACGATATTGGGATTTTTTACCTGAAGTGCTCGAATTGGATGAACCAACACTGTCGTGTTGAAGAATAAATAATAATAAAGCTCTAGAAAAGAGCAATGCTAAGTTGAGACCTGGTTGATTGGGGTGTAAGTGAAAATGTTCAGAGTGCTGGGGAAACAAAGAGGAATATCAGGAATTAAGGAAACTTTTACATCACTTGTGATCCCTCCTTTATGGCAGCCTAGAGCTATCTCTGCCTGGTAGGAACTTTTGGTCAAATTCTCAAAACTGTATTTATTTTCATTTGCTTTAATTTTTTTTTTTTTAAAAGCCATGTGTCATAAAACCAAATGTCAAGACTTAGAACCTCAGCCCTGCCAATGATGGGTGGAATAAGAAGATGGCTGTCATGCTGAACTCAGTAGCCCTGTGGCTGCCCTGTGCTCTGGGTACAGTCTCTGAGACATGGACTTGGCGAGTGTACAGAGCCCACATTCTAATAGCTCCAATGTGGAGCCTCTGCCGGCAGGAGAGGCACGTAGGCTGGCGTGCCCGACTTTTGAGCTACCCTCCAAACGATACCAGTGGAAAAGAACAACTGGTGCCCAGATTTCCCCACCTGTCATCCTCAGCGAAATAATATAGCAGAGCTTACAGAGGACCTAGTCTCCTGGGTGAGAGATGGTGTTGTGCCCACGGATCAGCTCACTCTTGGGCTGACCTTCTGCCTGGCAGAGGGTAAAGTGCTGGTTTTCACACATGTTGTTCCAGCAACGGGCTAAGACAAGTGGCATGTGCCAAGAATGGTCCTATTCGTGCCTTACTTGCCTGGCAGGGGAGGGCAGTGCTTAGGTATCTATATCCTCCCCACTGAACTGTTTTCAGTACTAATATATGCAGGTATTCCCTCCCATGGCTTTCTGCAACAAATATTTATTTAAAACATACTCACTGAGCACTAACTATGTGCCTCCTTTTGCTCTAGCACATCCAAGTTAAGGATCAGGTTCTATCCTAAATCTCTCATTTAGCTCACGGCATCCACAAGCAAAGAGACTTGGCCTGATACTTTCCTGGGCAATTTTTTGGACACATTGATAAACTCCTTTAACATCTAATTCATATTCAACATGCATTGCATCATTTCTAAGAAGATCAAGTTAAGCAGATAAAATATAACAACTTTGGAATGGAGTTAGTGTAAAAACAGAATTATTTTATATTTACTGTAATTAAAAAAAAATCATGATATGAGGAAGGGAGAAAGTAAAGGCGGCAGAATATAGAGCCTCTCTCAAAGGAATTGCCAAAAAGAAAAGAAAATTCCAAGATTCAAGTCTAGAAGAAGGCCTGCCACTAAATAACACTTCATATTAGAATACGAAAAGCAACAAACTCTAGGTCTAATCAGAGAGTGTGAAGTGCTAAGTAGCCCCTTTCCAGGAACTCAAAGAATTCCAATTGTATCTAGTCAACTAGATGCCTTGGAGAATAAGTCAGATGCCTCTTCCCAAGGCACTTAATTTATAAACTGTAAACAGCATGTTGGATTTTATAAAGCATCCCGTGCGCTCAGTGAATGGTTTTGAATATTGTTCCTATCTGGCAGGACATTAGTAGCAGCCAAGAAGCCAGGCCTGGGCTGACCCAGAGGCAGAGGTACCAATTGCAAACCTTGTCAGGCCTCTGGCCCGCTGGCCCCAGGCATCTCTAAGGATGGGCTACCACAAGGTCAGTGGAGAGGGAGTGACTCCTGCCCTTTTCACCTCACAGCGTCTATTCTACCATTAAGTGGGGAGATTGAGGCAACGACTGCCCCCATAGTGTCACCTTAGGAGAGAGAAGATGACATCCCTGTGATAAAACAACAGTCCTCAGTCTATAATAGGACTGAGATCAGCAGCAGAGGTGATGGAGGAAGAAAAGAGGTGGGAGTAGCAAAAAGGAAGGAGGAATATAGACTGGGAAAGGAGCAATCACTCACAATCTTGAGCTACATATTATTGTTGTTGTTAGCTGCTGTCGAGTTGGCCTAAAACAAGAACTGGGAGTAGAAGTAATTTCTGGAGATGAAACAACTGTCAAGTGGCCCCACCTGGGTGTGTGTCTTTGGCTTGAATAGTTTTACTGTCTGGCGAGGGACAGTATGGGAAGACTCAACCTTGAGACTGACTGAAACTTAACATCCTGAATTTAAAACATTGTCAGGAAAACCAGAGGAACTTCTGGTTGTTATCCAAACTCCCCCTTACCTACAGATTTCATCCTTTCCTCCCCAGGCCCATTGCTAGCCTATATTGGTTGTTAGGGTACCATGTCCTGGTATTTTGTACTAATTTTTTTTATTCGATAGCTACTCCACTGCATTCAGAAACCTATAGAGCATTCTACCATTGCCTGACCTGGTGGAAGGAATGGTGATCTGAGGATCCTCAAGCCCTGAGTCCTACCCTCCCATCATTGGCTGTATTATCTTGAGCAAGTCACTTCCATTCCCTGGGACTCAGTCTCCTAATCTACAAAATGAATAGATTGTTCTAGATGCTCTCTAAGGCTCTATCCTTTTCTAACATCCTCCCATTCTACCCAACCTTCTCAGAGTATAACACCTACTTTTGGGCTACATATTCCCAAAACCACCCTAAAGAAAGAGTCCCTTCCGTGTTCAAGGAGTTAATTCTTGCAGAAAAGTCCGAACAAATTCTAATGTGGAGCCTGAGCCAAGACTGAAAGGCAAGGCCATATAGGTGGCCTAAAATAAAAATAGCACTTAATAACCAATTGACTCAGTGGTTGCAATGTACTAAATATGATTTATAAATTAATAATATGTAGTAATAAAAGGAATTGGTTAGTGAGGATATTTAACCAGTTTCTATTTCTCAACTAAAGCCGTCTTAAAATTTGTAATGTTCCTGCCCAGTCTTCACAAAGCATAAATGGACAGAGGAGAAAGGCTTGATAGTTATCAACTGTGCTAGGATTAGACTTCTTTCATTTGATGATATGGGTCATGTTCAACCCTCTTGCACCTGACTTATGAATGGCACTTATTCCTAATCCAAGTTTGAGCCACAGATCCTCATGCCCTAGTGAGACTATCTCTGATATTCTGGATCAGTATAAGAGAAGAAGATTGGTTAGAAGAGTTGCCTTCTTCTCCACAGATGTAGAATGTCTTAGTGGTCAAGAGCAAGGCACCTTGCTTGATAACGTATCGACAGAACTTCAGTGCTAGGCAAAGTACATTCCTGAAGATGTGAGCTGAGACTTGGGTCTAAAAGAGCTGCCCATTGGGTGGCTCTTGGGTCCTGTGGTGGACTTCTAAGGGTGAACCCACACAGCTCATGTAGTTTCTCTGGAAAGACTTAGTCTGAATTCTTAATGGTTGACATAACTAACAGACTTCTAGGATACAAACCTTGCATAAATTGGAAAAGACCAGGTCCGATTACCAGCGTGTCAAGAAGCATGATTCTGTAGAAATCTCTTCCTTCTGGGGTTTGGATTATTTATGTAAATCTGGCCAACCCTCTAAAAGCTGTGACTGATATGCTGATGAGCTGTCAGAAAATGCTTAGGGGTGATCTTTCTACAGTGCCACAAACCAATAATAGCCTTAAATGTGGAGTTACCTTCCATCCTTTCAAATAGCACAATTTCAGAAAGGGAAGCTTTCCTTAATATCAGTCACCTCCTCCCAGGAAAGGGATTTTCATGTGAGGAATGGGACACACTATACCCCCTCAACTCGTGTAAGACCTTTTGGAAATGAAGCAAGAGAGCTCTGAGATACCCAACTCAAGTGACTCAAGCTCTGCCAAAATACATAAATGTACGCTCTCCTTGTGGAAAAGAGAAGGTAGCCAGGTGTTCTGGGGACCCTTGGCTAGAGTCATTTAACACTTGATCTGCCCCTGGACCGCTGGCTGTGGTATAGCCTTAGGAGAAGAGAGGTATCCAATGTTAGCTCAGGGTACAGGCTCCCTTTTACCCTGGAGCCAAATGAGTATGTTGGCTTTTCTTCAAAGTGTCCAGCAAAGTGTTTCCAAAGCTACATTTGAATCTCCTCAGCAGCAGCAACGTTTTGGAATGGTGGGTAGTGATCTCACCTAACAGCTGTAGAGCTCTTAGTTAGAAATGGGGCAGAAACAATAGGAGCAATTCAGTCTTTCCATTCCCCATTCAATTTGCCTTTTCTGCCCGATGGTGGGATTTGAACACTGAATTCAATCTTGTTGCAATCTGGAACACTCCTGGACTCAGACCCGTGTCAAAGAGCAAGGTTAAAATCAAGTCACACGAAAATATGTTACCCTATATAGTTAAGAACCCTGAATTTATTGAGCTGTTGGCTTTCTGTTTGTATTTTACTTTTCTTAAACCATGCACACTACAGCTACATTTTTTGATTGCTGGTTCTCCTGTAATAATCCTACTCTGTTGTCTTTGGATTCCAAAACTCAAAAGAAGAATTTGAATTCTTAAAAGGAGTAATTTTCCATAATTTGCAGGAAAATCACAGAAATGTACCAAGTCCTAAAATATCTCCTCACTTTTTAAAGAAAAAAAAAGCTTTTATTAAGAATTGGATTTCTTTGATTCTTCGCATCCATATTAGGAATGCATGTACCTGCATTTTATACAGAGTTGAGAAAGGGGGATTTTTTTTTTTTCCACTTGAGGAGTTGACCTCCTTTTCTAATGTCAGAAAAAGAAGGAAACTTCAAAGTTCAAACTCCCTTTCCTGGGAGGGGGTGGCTGAAATTAAGGAAAGCTTCCCTTTCTGAAATTGTGCTATTTGAAAGGATAGAAAGGTCAGTGGCAGATTTTGAACATCAAAAATAATCCATCCTCCTTCTCTTTTGTTATTTCTCCTATGGCTTGCTCTCTCCCTATTTTTATTCTCTATGGATGAAAGGATGGAAGGGGACTCCACATTTAGGGCCATTGTTGGTTTGTGGCACTTTAGAAAGATCACCCCTAAGCATTTTCTGGCAGCTCATCAACTTTCTTGAATGTATTAACCTGTTGCCCTTTCATTTTTAAAGGATACTGCAATTGGTTGGATTACAGCTTAAAAGAAAAAGTTGGGATTGAGCCAGGTCTTGAAAAAGAGAAAATTGTCTGAAAAATTCTTAGCTTTTGTGGAAAAAAAATGAAAAAAAAAATCTACTGCAAATCTTACAAGGTTTAAAGCTACTATTCATGTCCAGATTTTGACATGAAGTTGAGATAGAAGCCAATTGGATAAATTCCTGATTATCAGTACTGGGGATATATTGCCAACTGAAGTTACCCATTCTTTGAAATTTCTGAATCAGCACTCTCCCTAACAAGAAAATAGTTGTTCCGGACTGCGAGCCCCATCTAGAATGTTAAGTTTTGACTATCCAAAAAGGTCTGGGGGAGTGACTCTCAAGGTTATATGCTCAACCATCAGGTTCTGGGACCCTCTGATGAATGGGACAGTAAGCATGAATGGCGCCAATCAAACTACTGCCAGAGATACAAGAAAAAAAAAGCTTTGCAGATGTGAGGAAAGTTGGCATCAGAAATAATGCCATCGCACAATCTTTCTCAAAAACTTGAGTGTGTGGGTGTGTGAATTTGCAGCACGCAACCTGCATAGCCAAGCAGGCACTCATTTCAGTACCGGCCTCCCCCACAACACTGCACATACTTGGGGGCTTCAGAAGGATCCCCCACCCTTTGTTTTCTCCTGCAATCACACATAGAAGTTCATGGTTGCTGATCCAATGGGTGAGGAGTGGGTACTACCAGTTGGAATGTAGCCACTGGCAGGGGCAGACAGGAAAATAGGAATGCTCTTAATGTCCTCCCAAAGAAAACCTTTGATGGACAAAAGAGTGGTTGTATTTTTACCCTTTCCCTTCATGCTGCCAGGCGTCTTTAAATAGATCCTCTAGCCTAGGGACTTGTACGGAATAATTCATATTAAAACCCAAGAAGTGGCAGAGGAGGGAAGTTGGTTCTTTCTTCTCTTTCGTTTTTCTTTCTTTCTTTTCCTTGTCAAGCTAACAGGAAAAGACTCATTTTAATTCAGCTGTGTTAAATTTTTCCTTTTGGGTCTTTTAATGAACTTGAGCTAATTCGAGAAAGACTACCAAAGCCCCCAGGAAAAGAAAAGGAACAGGAAGTCGCATTGTAGATTGCACTGTAATACTTTTTGGTCCCAAGGATATTCGCAGCATCTTTTAAGGATGCTGCACAGGGGGTTACATGAAGCTCTTAAATGGGAACTTCTGATTAAGAGGTCCAGTTGCTTCCATTTGCAAGTCATAAACCAAACTGCTGTTAAAAGAAAGAAAAACCCCTCCGCATCTCCAAAGCCTAATGCATTTTCAGCTCAGCTCAACCCAGAATCTATTTCTTCCCTCCTTTCACCAAATGGGTTTTACATTCAGCTCTGTGCTAGCCGAATTAAAAGTCCTTTCTCTCTTTCTCTCTCTTTGGGCAGTGAAGGACGTGGGAAGGATGAGGAAAGGGGGCAGGGCAGGGCCCCGGGAACCAGGGAGCTTTGTTTCCAGTCACTTGTCTCTCTCCCTGAAACAGAAAATCACTACATTTCTCTTAATGTAGGCCGAAGTGCATCCAGGCGTTCCCATAGCGCTCCCGCCCCCAACCCTTTGCCGGAGATGTGCGGATCACTGTGATGGTATGCTTGTCCCTGCCAACCCTGGTCACTTCAGTCCTGCTCTCGGGCAGCCTAAAGGGCAGCTGAGCCATGTGGCTGTGAGTGGGCTCAGGCTCGGGTGTACAAAAAGCCCCCCAGTGCTATCAGGCCAGCAGAGCTGGTGCCAAGAATGACATCTTGGGAAGACTATGGAGATGGGGAGACCTACTGGGCTGTTGTCCCCGGACAGAACAGGACCCAGGCTGTCTGGAAAACAGACAGAGCGGAAGAGAGCACTCACAATGGAAGGATCTCAGGCGAAGGAAAAGGGGGTGGGGTGGGAGTGGTGGTGAGCACAAGAAAGAAAAGCCACATGCCACCCAGGAAGATTCCAGGCAGGGCCGGCTGGAGGAGGCGGTGGAGGAAGGGCTCACAGGAAATAAGTGCCCAGACATGGCACTGCCAGTCTCGCTGGATTCTTTTCTGAATTAGATTATGCGAAAGAAAGAGGGGAAATATATAGCCTGCCAGCTGTTCAAAGGCTTACAACCTTGCTTTTATTGTCCGGGTAAGTTGGTGAGGTGGGGCATCAGAGGAATTCCAAACATACCATCTCAGAGAAATTTTAATATGTTCCACAGTGTCATACACAAAGAGGAAATGACAGCTGATCACAGCCAGGGCAGGCCACAGCAATCCGGGCCCTGGAGCTCACCAACCCTCACATGGCCCCGCTTCCCTCCTCTGCTTTAGCACATCTCAGTCCTTCCACCTGCCTTCCCATCCCCTCCACTCCCACTGGCCCAAGTGAGAGGGCCTGAAGAAAGCAGCATTAATTGGGGAAGAGGTGAGGATGGGCTACTAGGCCTCTGGACAAGAAGCTGAAGGTTGGCTAGGGTAAGTCTGGCACCCCACGGAGTCAAAGGCATTTTAAATCCACCACAGGGGACCATCTGCTGATAAGGACCAAGTCAAAGACCTGGTGATACTGTCTTCAGTGGTGATGCTTCAGGGATTTTTTTCCAAGTATCCTAACTGCATCATAAAACACAAGACTGGATTATTTGAAAACAACACTCTGTGTGGTTCTGAGAGAGACCTGAGTTTTGGTAACAACTTCCGGCAACTTATTCCCAAGAGTCTTTTGAATTTTGGCCAGACCCAGAGATCACTGGTTTTGATCCTGGCGGTGGGACAAGTACGTGGTGGGAGACAGTGACTGAATCTTCCTCCACGCATGTTTCTGACTCAATGATTCATCAAGTGGCTCTGATGTCAGCTGCAGAGGAGGTGACTCACACCCATCCCCCACAGAGACAGCACATGGTCCTATCCTAAGGCTATTCAAGGGAGCAGAGATAGGATAAAGGACTCTTTTTCAGGCTTCTTCTACCCCTGGGTGGTACAAAGAGTTAACACACTTGGCTGCTAAACAAAAAGGTGGAGGTTTGAGTCCACCCAGAGGCACCTTGGAAGAAAGGCTTGGCAATCTACTTCTGAAAAATCAGCCATTGAAAACCCTATGGAGCACAGTTTTATTCTGACATACATGGGGTCGCCATGAGTTGGCATCAACTCAATGGCAATTGGACTAGTCTCCTACCCAGGCTGTACAAGTAACATGTGCCCAAAGATCTGGTGATAAAGACCTAAAGGGAGCCCTTAATCATAAATGAAAAGAAAATCCCATTGATGAATAGTCATCATTTTAAGTAAATATGGATACCTGTGGATATTTTAAATGGTTCTTTATAACAGGGAAGGTATTTATTATCCAGTTTACCCACTGGCAAAGACTATTTTGGTTTTAAAATCTAAGTGGAGATACTGTGCAGACTGAGAATTAGGGTGTAAGACAATGTCCTACTCATCTTTGCACCATCAGAACTAGTACAGTGCTGAGCATATGGAAAATGCCTAACAAATATTTATTAAAAGAATGGTGGAATCAATAATTAATAAAAGAACGGCACTTGAATCACAAGTTCATAAAATAGCTTTAAAATTTGCCAGCCACCATTGGTGGCTATAATTCTGAAAAATTCACCACATTTTTCAAGGGGCCAGGAAAATAAATGAGTTGGAAATTGCTAAATGTATTGAAAAATGATTTATTTTTCCCTTGGCAGTGTCTTTGGGACTCGTATCAAGACTGAAAACTCTACAGGCACATTTCCATCTTCAGGTGTCAGCTGCTTGGTACACAGTCATCCAGAAGGCCCTGGTCAGTTCTCCCTTTACCTGAACCAAATGCATTTTAACATAAATGATGCAAAACCTTGCCCTTTGGGGATAAACACTCTCTTGTAATGATCCGAATGACAGTTTAAGAAAATTATTTTGATTTGGTTAAATGCTATGTTAACCACAGTAGTTTAAAAACAAATCAGTGTAAACATTTGTAGCAGTAGAGTCCATAGTATCTTTTACAGGGTTTCTTCAACAGCGTGAATTCCGAAGTTATAAATTAACGCATTCAAAAGCCAGATTTTCATTTCAGTAATGCTTGTGAAGCTAGATATCAGAGAAAATCAGAAAAGTTCCTCATAAACCATGTCCTCTCTCCAAAATGAAAAATGGACCCTCAAGTTTACTGACAGTGCAACATTTTTCAAATAGGAAAAAAATGTCAAAAGCCAGACTGGGGAGAAGAAAACGAGAGCAAATATTGGCATTTGGTCCCAACCCTTGATTGAGAGGCATTCAGCAGTTACCGCTGTATTTGGCTGACACCTACAGACAACACTGCATTTTAGGCATCTCTGTTTTCAAACCTTGGAAACTCTGTGGGGCAGTTCTACTCTGTCCTATAGGGTCGCTCGGAGTCAGAATCGACTTGACGGCAACGAGTTTGGTTTTTCTGGTTTATGTTTTCATATGCACCTGGTAGTTAATGTTATGAGTTGAAGCAATTTGCCACTGTCAACTCCTTAAAATTAAAATACACTAATATTTTTTTTAATATTAGAAATGGAGAGAAGCAAGCTTTGCAGCAGCCATATCTGTTATTAATGTTAGTTGCACAGAGTAGAGCATGGAACTCCTATCTTGTCAAATAGCTGTTTCTTCTGAACCTGAATCTCTGTTCATTTGGGAGCCTGCCTCTTTCCTGAAGGTTTATCTGGGCTGGTCCATTACAATGAGCCCCAGTTACGGGACATTCTGATCCATTAACATTCTGTTCCTAGTCAAACTTCCCTGTTCCCCAAGAAAGAGTTATGCTCAGGCCTCCCCCAGCGCAATTCTTGCTTTAAAGAGAGAACTTGTGTTCAGGAGTTTGAGAAAACCCTCTGAATATTCCTCAGGTGTTTTTAGGAGTCATTCCTACAGGTCCTGGTCCCTGGGCTGGTGGGAGCATCCTTTTCCCCTCACTCCTCGGACAGCCACATTGTGGTGTTGGTCGTGCTGCAGGGACAAGCTGACTGCTAAATATAACCCTTTGCAGTAAGGCCAAGCATTGCCTTGGACTTCTTGCCCAATCAAAATCATATAGCAAACCCATCCTCATCTCTCCCCAGTGCTCCTGAATGTATCCATGGAAGTGAAGTCCTGCACTTTGTAAGAAGGGTGCAAAGGAAAAGGATTCTTGCAAAGCATGACACAGAAAGCTAGAAATAAACGTTGCCTATTGTTCAAAGTCATTCTAAGCACTCCGGCAGAGCCCTGGCAGGAGATCAGCAGCATACATAAGCAGTAATAAAAGTAAACAGTGCGTTTTTAAACTCTCAGGCTTGCCTGCGTTAATAGTGACCCATTGTAGTGGCGGTGGGGAAGATAGCTGGGGCTCCATGAACCCGGGTCGGAGCTGCTTCTCAGTGCCCTCTCACATGGTCAAATAGAAAAACCATTACGAAGTTACATAGAACTACACAGAGAGTTTCCAAATAAAATTCCTTTAAATCCACCCAAAAGATATTTTCAAGCCTCTCTGTTGAGGCTCCCCTGCTCTGTCGCAGACTTCAAAGACACGTTCATTTAAAAAACACAATGCTAGCATGCTACAGATCAATGCAAATTCAATTAATGCAAATTTAAGTGGTATTTAAAGGTTGTCTCTTTGTCTGAGAGGAGGATGAAATGTTCGGTTTGGAAAGAAGTAATTTCCTAGGCAAGCCGTCAGCGCTTGTTTTCCTGCTTACCTTGGGGAAAACGCAGGGCTCCTTTCTTCTCAGACTTTTCTGAGAGCTAGAAAGAGGTCCTGTTACTTCCAAATGCTTTTGTTCTTCTGTCCCTCTGTCACATGGCTTGCCTTTTATATTTGCAACACACAAAAGTTAGGACTGTTGTTTAAGCGACACAGGGGGAGAGAGAGAGAGAGAGGGAGAGGGAGAGGGAGAGAGAGAGAGAGAGAGAATGTCAAATGGAAAAGTGCCATTGCAGTCATATATCAATCAGGCGAGCGGCCACAGCAGCGCGCTAGCAAATGGGAATACCACGGAAATGCGAGGCGCTCGTTATCGGGACGCACAGCCGCTGCCCACTGCTCGGCTCCCTTCCACGGAGCATCTTACGATGGTAACAACCTAGAAGAACAAGGACAAGGGAATTTCCTTCTTCTTCTTCTTTTTTTTTTTTTTTTTTGGTATTGTGGAAGTAATAAGGGGCTAAATGAATATTCTGAATTTCATTCTTTGCAAGCATGTGGCTGCCATCAAGACGTACAGTCCGCAATAAAGACACGTAGTTTTGGAAATACAAAGACAGCCGAGTGGCATGCCGTTTAACCATTCAGCAGCTGACTGTGATGAAGTTGAAGTTCTAAGACAGGAGAAAGATGTTGAAGCCAGCGCAAAACACTGCCCTCTTTTAGCAAGATGTGTGTGGGTGGTGAGATTTCTTTTTTTCTGAGTTGTTTATCCATTAAGTTATTTTTTAGCAGTATATACTTGATTAAATCCATAATGGCATTCTATGAAGCACCTTCATCTGCATATTTAGAATAAAAATTTAGATGTTACTTAGAAACAATGAGAAAGTGTGGTCCTTGACTCCTGGAGATACATGAGTATGGAACTAAAAGTTAGGGCCACACCACAACTAGTAGGAAAGTGGCAAAGGTAACCAGAACCTTGTGGGCTAAATATCTGCTAGCTGCGACCTATGGGAATAAAGATGGAGAGATTTCATAGTTCTTGTCCTTAAAAAGCTTAAAATTAAGACAGAAAACCATCAGCAGTTGTTATGCAAAGAGCCATTAATCTGTTTATAATATATATTTTGTATTTCTAGTGGACCCAGAGCCCAAATAATTTTTTATTAACATTGACAAAGAATTAAACAGAGAATATAAAAATGATATTTCATGGAAGAGTAAATATGTCATACAACTTAAGAAATTTCTCTTGAGAGCTTCAAATAATTGTTAATGCTGAAACTGCCATGTTCCATTGAATCAAATCATTTATATAGACTAATAAGATGATAATTGCATTATTACTTTTCCATAGAACCTTTATTCTAAGCGGCCATTGATGTCTATAAAAGAAGTCCTAAGATTTTCGGTTTTACCTCCACCCTTTAAAGAGAAGTCTGTTTTCTTTTGCTCTACCAGGAAACCCCTGTCTACCTTGGACCAGCCAGTCACAAACAGAATCCAATGACAAGGATAAAGACCTAGGTTCAAAGACTTGAAAGAAAACTTGGCACTTGGCCGATGATGATATTGGCTAAAAGTCTTAAAAGCAGAAGATCAAAAAGCAGATGGAAATTGGACCTTAAAAATGGAAATAATCTGAAAGGGGAAATGACTTGTAGCTGAGTAAGAGCCATGGAAACAGTCATGAACACATTTTCTGGCTCAATTCTGTGGGTCAGATTTGAAGGAAGGATAAACACTTTGACCACCAACATTTTCAGATATCAGAGCTTAATGTCCATCCACCTTTTCATTTCACTTAACGAATAATTTGTGGCTTTCTTAGCATATGTTCCTCACTTGCCCCTGCCATGTTTCTCCTTTTGGTTCTCAGAGTCACCCTATCTTCTCTGAAGTACCATGAAAAGGTGTGGCTCTTCCTGGTTGGAATTTTCCAGCCTTCTGCAATCTGCCTTTCTGAAAGAGCACACAGAAAATGTGTAGATTGCAAACACATTGACTTCCTGGCTGGAGAAGACAGGTTCTCTCCCATATGGAACCCCCACGGCTTCTTCCAGCCGTAATTCCGTCAGGGATGGTGAAGAATACCATCTGCTGCCCCTTTCAAGAGAGAAGCTTTCCCTGTGCCCACTGGGCTCCTGAAGACCCATTGCTAAGTCTGTCAATAGGTATCTGGCAACGGCAACACTTTTCATCACAGTCATCATGCTTTTTAGAAAGCCACATGTGATTACTTTACTGGCATTATTAATGCCGTTGAGAAAGAAAAAAAAAAAAACCAGTTGCTGTTCAGTCAATTCTAACTAAAGAAAAAAAAAAAGGGCTCCCTTTAATTTTCCATCTACACAAAGAGGGATAAAAATTCTGTTGTTAGTTGCCACTGACTCAGCTGATTTATGGTGAACCCATGTACAACAAAATGAAATGTTGTCCCATCCTGCAACATCCTTATGATCTGGTATGCTTGAGTCCGCTGCTGTGGACTCTGTGTATATAATGAGTGCCTTCTAACCAAGGGGGATAATCTTCCAGCACTATGTCAGACAACGTTCTGTTGTGATCTATAGGGTTTTCAATGGATAATTTTCAGAAGTAGATCACCAGGTCTTTCTTCCTAGTCTGTCTTAGTCTGGAAGCTCCTCTGAAACTTGATCCTGCTGGTACTTGAAATACAAGTGGCATAGCTTCCAGCATCATAGCAACAACCAAGCCACTGATGGATGGTGGGGATGAAAATACCCTGCGATTCTTTCATCCACATTCTAGGATGGGAAGAGTTTGGAGAATGAGGCATCTAACAATTGGATGGGCAATCCTTTAAGGAACCACTTCAGAGTCTTTTATTTCTGGTTCAATTTCTAGGTTGTATCTTTCTTTCCTGGTATCACTAGTGGACATTTACAGAAATCACCCAACATCCAAACACCCCTAGGGGTATGGGAAATCCCAAAGCAGGTGGGAGGCAGGACCTCCTCCACTGAAGAACCTGAAGGAAGCAAAAGCTTCCTCTCCCCTCTTCAGGGCAACTAGACAGCCAGGTGTGATCAAGACTGGCTCACCAGGTGTGCCTGCTGGAAGGAGTAGACAAGGCATGAAGACATTCAGAGGTTATTCCCTACTGGAAAGGAGAGCCCAGGGGCTGCAGCAGCCAGTGTCCAGGGGCAACAGAGTCCAGCAATGTGACCGTGGGTGTCCTGGGAACACAGGGCCCATGATAGCACCCCTAGCAGTCTGGTCTCCTGGCTACATTTAAGTTTGCCACCATTTTATGAGCCCAGATCGCCAGCTTTCCTGGTGGTTCTATGAACCACCCCCACCCCTAAAAATCCTACCAATAAATTCCTTTCCGTTGTAATTAGCTAGAGACAATTTCTGAGGTTGGCAACCAGGAGTCCTGACCTGAACAAGACTTTTTCCAAATATAACAAACTAACATCATTAGTATTAATGGAAATGTAGCCTCCACCCACTCCTAGTTACTTTCCCTGAACAAACAAATTGTTTCAGACTCATTGTTAGGCTGCTATAGCCTTTGCTATAACATTTCAAAAAAAGCAGAAAATTCCTCTGTGGGTATAAAACAAGATCCATGGTTCTTATGGAATCCCTGGGTGGTGCAAAGAGTTGTAGATTCTACCCCTCAAACTTTCAGTTAGCAGAGAGCATGTTAACAGCTTGTACCACTCAGTACTCTGTTAATAATAATAGTGGCTATTTAATGGGTGTTTGAGCCCTGGTGGCACACTGGTTAAGAGCTCAGGCTGCTAACCAAAAGGTTGGCAGTTCAAATCCACTAGCCACTACTTGAAAACCCTATGGGGCAGTTCTACTTGGTCCTATAGGATCCTTATGAGTTGGAATTGACTCAATGGCAACAGGTTTGGTTTGGGTTTTTTTGGTTTAGTCTCTCTTGGGCTCTGTGCCAACTATTCTATATGCATTATCTCATTCAGAGAGATACACGACATCCTATAAGGTGGGTACTATTATTTTGCTTATCTGACAATGAAGAAACAGGCTCTGAGAGGTTAGGTGACTTGTCTGTGGTTGACACAGCAAGCAAATGGCATATACGAACTCTGGCTTTCGTTTCTCGAAGAACCATTGCTTAACCAAGATGCCATGCTGTCCCCATTCAACAGAAATTCACTAAGCAGCAACTTTATGTAATGTTCTGTGACTTGTGGAGGATACAAATAAAAGGAGGACATGGGTCCAGTTCTCAAGGTGTAGTTCGAAAGGTGATATTAAAAGGCAGAGAGAAATATTCTCTCAAAACGATTCAAGGTAGAATGTGATCAGAGCCACAAGAAAATAGGCACAATAGAATAAAAGGTGGAGTGTCCAGGAGAGCTCCACTGGGTCTGAGCTTTGAAGGTACAGAGTAGAGAAACCAGAGAGCGAAGGTGAGCTGTGGGATGACCCCCAGTCAGACATTTTGACTAGACCAAAACGTATGCTATGGCCAGCCAGGTGTATGTGGTGAGCAGAGGTGAAGCCAGGCTAGGGAGCTAGAGCCAGATGGGGTTAAAAAGGAGAAAAGAGAGTGAAAAGACAGTCTGAGACAGAGAAGAAGTTACATAAATGGAAGAAGAAGAGTAAGGTAGAAGAGCAAAGCTGAGTCCAAAGATAGGAATGTAAATAGGTACTGTAATTCATGCATGCATGCATTCATTTAGCAAATATTCTTTGAGTGCCTCCTACATTCCAGACACTGTTTTCATTCCTGGGACACCAGGATTGGATAACACAAAGTTTCTGTGGCAATGGTGAGGGGATATGTCAGTAACGATATGTTCAGTGTAATTAATAAAAAACTTGAGTGTCAATGGCTTATAACAAGAGCATTTATGGTTCTTAACAAAAAGTCAGGAAGCGGGTTGGTATGGTGGCTCCATAGTATCATGGAAGACCCAAGCTCCTCCTACTTCAGTCATACTCAGCATGGTGGTTCCTGCCCTCCTCAGGCATATCAACTTGTAGATATTAGATGACTAGTAGAAACCACATCGAAATTCAGGAGTAAGGAGAAAAGAGCTTGATCTTGGCCTTTTTCTTCAATCAGGAAGGAAAATCTTTCCAGAAACCCCAAAGACTTCTCCTTATATCCTGTTGACAAGAAACTGGTCACATGCCCATCTCAACAGCAATCTCTGTAAAAGGTAACACACTTGTCCTGATGAGTTTGGCCCAGTCACAATCCATGCTTTGGGGCTGGGTGCATGGAAGACTAAATATAGAGTCTATTAGCAATGAAAAGATAAAAGACAGTTGGGTAGATAACCAGTAGTATCGGCCACAGTGAGAGACAATATGTACACAAGGTGACTTCACAGTTGAAAAACGCTAAGAGGAGAATGAAGAAGTAATGAGCTAGAAAGTTAACTGAGGTAATGCAAGAAGAGGGGTGAGTTAATAGGGTGATTAGGGTTGGTCTCTCTGTAGGAGGCATTTGAATTTAAATCATGCGAGCAGCCTTGGTGAGCCAAAATATCAGGGTGGCTAGAACAGAGTGAGAGGGACAAGTGGCAGGTGATGTCGTCAGAGATGGAGGCAGGGGCCATATTTATCAAATAAAGCCTTATAGGCCAGTGCAGGGAGATTGAGTTTTGTTTGCAACGGGATGGGAATCCATTGGTGGGTTTAAAGCCATGATTTACATTTTTAGCTCACTCTGGCTCATGTGCAAGGATGGATCATAGGCAGATGAGGAGGCGGGAAGGGATAAAGAGGGGAAGGAGAGGGGATACTGAAGTCTTCTAGGCCTGAGAAAGTGGCAGCTTGCACCAAGTTTGAAGTAGTGGAGATGGAGAAAAGCAGACAGATTTAGGACATGTTATGGGGGTGGAATACTTGCATCTGGATTGGATATGGGGTGGGGGGAGGAAAAATGAAAAGTCAAGGGAGATTCTTGCCCCATGGTGGACGGAGGGAAGCAAATGATGGGTGGGTGTGGAACTGGAATCATTAATTCGGTTTGGAACAGTTTCAGTTTTACATTCCTATTAGACAAAGGAAGTTCAAATGTAGAGATACAAAAGTCTGGATTTCAGGGAATATTTCAGACCTGAAGCTATAAGTTTGTAGGTCGTCAATTAAAGAGGTTGTTTAAAGCTATGTAGCTGATTGAGGGGGCCAGTATGGTTTAGTGGTAGAATTCTCGCTTTCCATGAAGGAGACCCAGGTTCAATTCTCAGCCATGCACCCATCTGTCAGTGGAGGCTTTCGTGTTGCTGTGATGCTGATCAAGTTTCAGCAGAGCTTTCACACTAAGAGGGACTAGGGAGAAAGGTCTGATGATCTACTTCTGAAAATCAGCCAATGAAGTCCTTATGGATCACAACAGTCGGCCCACGACAGATCATGGAGATGGCACAGGCAGCATTTTGTTCCACTGTGCGTGGGGTCGCCGTGAGTCAGGGTCTGAGTTGACAGTAGCTAACAACCAATCACAGGCTCATCGAAATCGCCTAAGGAGAGAAAATAGCTAAAGAAGGTATGAGGCATCAAGATGGAGCCCCAGAGCTCACCTACATGGAATGAGATTGAAAAGAAAAGGTCAGAAAGGTAAGAAGAAAACCAGAAGAGTGGGTTGTCACAACAAAAACATGTAATAGTTTAGGTTTTATTTTTAATCATAGAAAGATGTTGCCTAAAACTAGAGAAACTGTGGTTTTAGACGTCTTATTCTCAACTTCACTGGAAAGCTTTAAAAAAGTTCTGATGCCCAAAGGTCGTGGTAGCTCCATAGACACATCCAAACTTCCTGAGGGATCGAATTGCTGGGCTGAGGGCTGTGGGGACCATGGTCTTGGGAAATGTCTAGCTCAATTGGCATAAAGAAGATGTTCTACATTCTACTTAGGTAAGTAGTATTTGGGGTCTTAAAAGTCTGTGAGCGGCCATCTAGGATACTCCACTGGTCTCACCCCTTCGGGAGCAAGGAATAATGAAGAAAACTGAAGACACAAGGGAAAAATTAGTCCAAAGGACTAATGGACCACACCTACCACAACCTCGACCAGACTGAGTCCAGTAAAATTAGATGGTGCCTGGCTACCACCGCTGACTGCTCTGACAAGGATCACAATAGAGGATCCTGGACAGAGCTGGAGAAAAATGTAGAACAAAATTCTAACACAAAAAGAAAAACCAGACTTGCTGGCCTGACAGAGATTGGAGAAACCCTGAGAGTATGGCCCCTGGACACCTTTTCAGCTCAGTAATGAGGTCACTCCTGAGGTCCACCCTTCAGCCAAAGATTGAACAGGGCCATGGAACAAAACAAGACTAAAGGGGCGCACCAGCCCTGGGGCAGGGACTGGAAGGCAGGAGGAAACAGGAAAGCTGGTAATAGGGAACCCAGGGTAGAGAAGGGAGAGTGTTGACATGTCGTGGAGTTGTTAACCAATGTCATAGAGCAATGTGTGTACTAACTGATGAGAAACTAGTTTGTTTTGTAAACCTTCAACTAAAATACAATTTTAAAAAAGTCCTGACGCCCAGACCTCCCCCAGGCTAATTAAAACAGAACCTCTAGGGGTGGGGACTGGACTTTTGGTATTTTTGAAAGTTCCCCAGACAATTCTAAAGTGTGATTAGGGTTAAGGATCAGTCTTTAACCATTGTAAGAGTATCTGCCAATCAATCAAATAAACAATTCCATAATGTAAACTCAAGATAAATAACCAACGAGGTATGTGCTTGGAGCCCTGGTGGCACAGTGATTAAGAGCTCTGCTGCTGACCAAAAGGTTGGCAGTTCGAATTCACCAGCTGCTCCTTAGAAACTTTATGATACAGTTCTACTCTGTCCTATAGGGTCATTATGAGTCAGAATCTGCTCAACAGCAATGAGTGGTAGTATTAGTGTAGGTATGTGCTGATTTTAATGAATAATCTTTTTGGCATCTTTTCCACCATTTTATGAGCTTCTTCAAAGGATTGAGAGGACATCTTTTCTAACAACATACTGTACATCTCATCAAAGGCATAAATCAGGGACAATCTTTGGTTTATAAAAAGATGACGAAAATAAAAAAAAAGACTCTTGGCTCTAAATTTAAGCACCTTTTGAACTTTATAAAAATCTCTCTAAAAGCAACATAGTTACTCTAATAGAAAACTAAGATTTTTATCTAGCCCTTTTCTTTTTAAATAAATTCTTCTGTCCGTGAGTTACTCCATAAAGATAATAAAAAATTATTTTATATACAAAATTAAAAATGCAAGGATTCAAAACAGTCCAAAGAACATTAGAGGGAAAAAGGACTTGTCTTTTAAAGAGGAAACAAATCCTCTAACAAAGTGTGTAGTCTTGTTTCACTATGGTTTTAAAATTAACTCTCCCTCCTTGAGGTGAGAAATGAGATTATTAAAATCACAGTATTTTAAACAATTGAGCTGCTTCATTTTAGAGGTAAGAACCCCAATGTCCATTTTATTTCAAAGATCCTTTTCTTTACCCCACAGGGTCCTTCAATGGTATTTGACACAAATTAGCAACTCCTGCTTAAAATTCTTTCTTCCCTTGGTCCCCACATAGTTATAGGATTTACTCCTGCCCTGGCTCATCGGGCCTAACCAGTTGCTGTGGAATTATTTCTGACTTACGGAGACCTCGTGTGTGTCAGAGTAGAGCTGTGCTCCGTAGAGGTTTCAATGGCTGATTTTCCAGAAGTAGATCACCAGGACTTTCTTCCAAGATGGCTCTGGGTGGACTCAAACCTCCAACCTTAGTGTAAGCAACAGAAGGTGTTAACCATTTGTACCACCCAAGGACTTCTATACTGGCCTCGCAAAAACCAAGCCAGTTGCTGCAAGTCAGTTCTGATTCATGATGACACCACATATTGCAGAGTAGAACTGCTCCGTAGAATTTTAAAGCAGATCACCAGACCTTTCTTCTGAGGCATCTCTGGGTGGGTTCAAACCACCAACCTTTTTGTTGGTAGTCAAGTGTTTAACCATTCGCGCCACTCCGGGACTCCTCATGCTGACCCACACGTCCCTTAAATGAAGACATCTCTTTCCTTCATAGCCTCAATTCTCTTCTCTCACACTGCTGAGCCACCTGAGTGATTTATCTATTTCATGGTTCAAATGTTACCTCTATGTCAATTTATGTTCTTAGCCTACTTTCTGAACTCCAAAGCCAGAATTTCCACCGACTCTCTAGAAATCTCCATTTAAATATCTCATTGGTACCTCTCACTGCGGTATCAAGTCAAACTGATTATCTTCTCTTCTAATGCTGCTCCATTTTTTGGTAGCCCTTAACCCAATTGCACCACTGTTGCCCCAGCCTAGAAACTCCCATTAGCTCTGCAACTTAAAGAAAGTCGTTAACTTCTTACAACCTCAGTTATTTCATCTGTTTTATGGGTAAAAAAAAAAAAAAAAAAACAATTTAAAAGCCTCGGTGTGAAGGTTATTGAGGCATGGAACTGCCACTGCTTTAGATTTAAAACATTAGTGATCCATTTTGTTCTTAGACAAGGCCATACTGGACAGCACCTAAGGAAACAGTGAACTCAGTCCTGGCTATAAACTGCCCCGAGGTCTTTGACTTCCATATTATGATTCCTATAAAACTGCTGGCAGGCTAGGAAGTAATAACTTTCTCCATAGAATGAAACAGGACTGCTTCAGTTATATTTGAACTTCAATTTCTCCTGTTCTTGTTATAAAATTATAGACTTTACTGTCAAATCTTATTTTCTCAGATTCTTAAATTTCACAGTATTAAGAAATACTCACTTTCTTTAGTATAAAACAAGGCATTCCTCTAGAAATATATATTTTAATTAGCTTTGCATGTCTCAGGGATCAGGTACAAACTACCTTCACTAATAGCTCAGTTTCGCTAGTAAGTCAGTTTTAATCTTGAAAAAATCTTACTTAAGGTCAATTTCACATAGAGAGAATTATTGTAAGAGTTTGTTTTGACAGCTTATAATTAATGTATGCTTTTTTTTTTGACATGATGACTAGCCATTGTCTGGATATTTAAACAAATGTTATATTCCTTGATCTCCTGTCCCCTACAAATGATAACACTGGTGTCAAATATTACCATATATGACACCTCTCTATTTTTTTCAAAAGAATTTTTTCATGTATTAAGCAGTATGTCTGCCCCAAATTTATGACTTTTTCAATTAAAACTTGATTTTAAAGTCTTATCTGACGGTTTGAGTTAAGAAAAATAGGTTGAGAGGTATTCCAGAGTAAGTGTATGTAAATAAAGAAAGGCAGCTTCATTTTATCCACTCATTTATTCAATCTGTGTTTATTAAGCACATATTCATTGCTGAAAACCCTGCCTTTCCTTACCAAATTGCTGAGTAATTACATTTTCAGAAATACTCTCTGATTATCCCAGAAATCTGAGAAATGATCGTCAGACCCTTTTCTAGTCCCATGTATTCACTTATTCAACAAATAATTCGTGAGCACCTACTACGTGCTAAGCACTGTTTTAGGCCTTAGAGACAGAGCAACAAACAAGACAAACAAGGTCCCAGCTCTCATGAAACTGACATTTCATTAAGGAAATGGACAACAAACTCATATATATTTATATAACTTAGATATAAAATATACGTTTATGAGTTTGTTCTCTGTTTATATATACATACAGGTAGTACCTGACTTACAACGGAGTTCCCGTTCCAACAACTCTGTTGTAACTCAGTTCTGATGTAAGTTGAATATCTCTTTTTTTTATTTGTTTTCATTATTGTTGCCACTTATTTTCATAAATCCAATCTTTATTTGTTTTTGATGGTTGGAAACATTACATATAAACTTACAGATATGTTTTAATACATACATACATAAAAAGCACACAAATCATAAAAATGTACTCCAACAATGAAGAGGAATTGGACAACATTGGCATTTTGTCACTTCTGGTAGGAACTCCACTTATGGAAGGTTCTGGATCCTTGGGATTATCCCTGGGAATGGGGATGGCATTTCTAGTCAGAAAATTAGTGAGAGCTGTCTGTATGGCCCTTTTGTTTTTTTCTTCATATATTTCACATCTCATTGCTTCTCAAATCTGCGTATTGACTTTAACAAAGCAATCAGTGTTTGGGTTTATGTTTTCAAACAAACAAAGCCCCTGATTTAGGTTAGAAAAAGCTCCGACTAATCTTTTCACTATAAAATTTTTCGACAACTTCTCTCCTTCCTCTTCCTCATTATTTCTTCTTCAGCATTTCTTTCCTCTTCAAAATCCATTAAGTCTTGATTTGTCAATTCTTCGAGAACTATGAGCTGTTCCACATCTGTGATATCAAGTTCTAAATTCAACGTTCTTGCCATATGGACAATTTTCCCACCAATCTCTTCCATCACATTATCTTGATCAAATGCTTGGAGTGTGTTCACGTAACTCAGCAACTTTTTCCATATCCCCTGCGTGCATTTTCCTGTAACTTCCTCCCAGGAAGATGCAATGTTCCAGATACACTGACAATCATAAGTGTGGTTCATCATAACTCAAATATGTCCTAAAGCAGGGACCATCTTTCTCTCCATATATATATGTACATGTCTGTGTGTATGAGAGAGAGAGAGAGAGAGAGAAAGATATTACTTTCAAGTAATGACAAGCGCAACCAAGAAAATTAAAAAAGTAAGGGGGTCCAGAATAAAGGGGAATGCTATTTTAGATTGTAGTTGTTTGGTGCCATCGAGTCGGTTCCAACTCATAGCTACCCTATGTACATAGGACAAAACAGTGCCTGGTCCTGTGACATCCTCACAATCATTGTTATGCTTCAGCCCATTGTTGCAGCCATTGTGTCAATCTATCTTATTGAGAACCTTCCTCTTTTTTGCTGGCACTCTACATTACCAAGCATGGTATACTTCTCCAGGTACCGATCCCTCCTAATGACATGTCCAAATTACTTGAGATGAAGTTTTGCCATCCTCATTTCTAATGAGCATTCTGGCTGTACTTCTTCCAAGACAGATTTGTTCATTCTTCTGGCAGTCCATGCTACTTACAGTATTCTTTGCCAACACTGTAATTCAAAGGCATCAATTCTTCTTCAATCTTCCTTATTCATTGTGCAGCTTTTGCATGCATATGAGGCCACTGAAAATACATTGCTTTGGTCAAGTGCACCATATTCCTCAAGGTGATATTTTTGGTAGGTGCAGCCAAGGAGTAGTCAGACACTTCCAGTGGTCCCTCTTAAAGCAAAGACCTGAAAAAACAAGTGAATTGATTATATATGACAATCTAGGAGCCCTGAACATCAAAGGCAAAGTTGAGGAATTGGACTGAGTGGCAAGGGGAGGGAGAGACAGTTAAGAAGAAGCAAGGAGTTGCCAGACCTGACCCAGTGGGAACTGGCACCCCACATGCCAGATCTGCTGGCGCAAATGTGGTGAGGAAAGCAGTGGTGTTTGGGACACATTTTCCACATTGGGAGAGACCAAGGGGCAGAGAGTTCACTCATGCCTCCGGAATCAGAGAAATGCGGAGCTCTCGGCAAAAGATGAGTGCTTGCATTTAATCTACTGCGTGGACCAAAAAAAAACCTTTTGGAAAAAACACTTTCCCATTTAACTGACCCCTCCCCTCTCTGCACCATGTCCTGAGCCAGCTTCAGTGATAGCCACTTTCCCTGCTCTGTAAGTAGGACCTCTCGCTCACCCTGAGCCAATCTCCTGGCCTTGGAGGAAGAGAAAATTAAGAAACAAGGGGAAAAATAACCTGCTGGCTCCCCTAAGATGGGAACTCAAGGCAGAAACACCTCCTTTGTCTAGGCACAAGCATAAGCAGTCCACAGATTTTGAATGCCTTTCACCCCTCCATAGACTTGTGTGGGCCAATTTCAACAGCATAGGCCCTCACTAGCACAGTACAACAGGGTATATACTTGAAGCCTAACTTCAACTGTTTCAGCTATACGTTGGAGAGGCAGGTTTGACACCACTCTGCCTATTAAGCAGGGTCCTCACCTACCCACATCAGGAACATGATGACTGGTAGCTTTACCCACACCACCTAGCCACGCTTGACAGGGATCGAAGGATAAGTGGTGCCTCCCGGTCCTTACAGCCAACACCACTGCATGCCTATAGTCTGGCTGCAACCCCACTGACGTAGGTGTCCTAGGCAACAAAGACAAGCTTTCCTCACAAACACTCAGGAGCAGTAGTCAGCCCCCCACCTTGCTCAGTGCATGACCCCCTACCGCAGCCAGATACCCGTGCCTACACCAATCACCCCTTCTCATCTAAGACTAGGTGAGAGCCTGCTCCACACACTTGGTGACTGACTGACTACCCGGACAACTGAGCTCAATCTATACAAGAAATCAAACGGACTTCTTGGCTTATATACCTACTAACAGTTCTAACCACCTTGTGACAGGACATTAGAGCTTCAAAGGTGCCAATAATAAAACCCATTCACTCGAACAGCCTATTTGAGTATATCAAAAGGAAACAAAACAAGAAGCTGGGACACAGTAAGGAAACATAAAGAAATAAATATGATATCTAACTGATGGCTCAGAGACAACAGTCAATATCAAATCACATAAAGAGACAGACCATGATGGCTTCAGCAAGCTCCCAAAACAATGAATCAAGAAATCTTCTGGATGTAGAGAATTTCCTGGAATTACCAGAGGTGGAATACAAAACATTAATATACAGAAATCTTCAAGAGATCAGGAAGGAGATCAGGCAAAACACAGAACAAGCCAAGGAGTGCAGATATAGCATAAGAGGAACTTAAGAAGATTAGAGAAGAGCATAATGACAAATTTAATAGGCTGCAAGAATCCATAGAGAGATGGCAAACAGAAATTCAGAAGATTAACAATAAAATTTCAGAATTAGGCAACTCAATAGAAAGTCATAGGAGTAGAACTGAGGAAAAGGAAGTCAGAATTAGTGAGACTGAAGATAAAACACTTGACACCAACATATTTGAGGAAAAATTAGATAAAAGAATCTTTACAAAAATGAAGAAACCCTAAGAATTATGTGGGACTCTAGCAAGGGAAATAACCTACAACTGGTTGGAGTACCAGAACAGGGTGGGGGTGGGGGATAATAGAAAATACAGAGAGAATTGTTGAAGATCTGTTGGCAGAAAATTTCCCTGATATCGTGAAAGTTGAGAAGATATCTATCCAAGATGTTCATCGAACATCACACAAGGTAGAACCCAAAAGAAAGTCACCAAGACATATTATAATCAAACTTTTCAAAACCAAAGCTAAACAGAGAATTTTAAGATCAGCTAGGGATGAACAAAAGGTCATCTACAAAGAAGAGTCAATAAGGCTAAACTCAGACTACTCAGCAGAAACCATGCAGGTAAGAAGGCAATGGGATGATATATACAAAGCATTGAAGGAGAAAAAATTGCCTGCCAAGAACGATGTATCCAGCAAAACTGTCTCTCAAATATGAAGACGAAATTAGGACATTTCCAGATAAACAGAAGTTTAGGGAATTTGCAAAAACCAAACCAAAATTACAAGAAATACTAAAGGGAGTCCCCTGGTTAGAAAATCAGTAATATCAGATAACGACCCAAGATTATAACACAGGACAGATCAACCAGATATCAATCCAGATAGAGAAATCACAAAAATAAATCAAAGCTAAAAATGATCAAACCAGGGAAATCGAGAAGTCATTATGTAAAAGATGACAACATTAAATAAAAAAGACGGACTATAAGATAAAATAATATAGTCATAGATCTTTCGTATGGAAAGGAGGTCAAGGCTATATAAAGATATAAAAGTTTGGTTTAAACTTAGAAAAATAAGGGTAAATATTAAGTAGCCACAAAGGAAACTAACTGTCGTATGCATCAAAATTAAAAAAATAAATAAAAACATAAAGACTCAGCAAATACAAAAACACCAAAAATTAAAAAGTAGAAAAGACAATTTTAAAAAAGACAATACATATATAAAAAACTACTCAGCACAGAAAATTAAGTGGAAAAAAGAAACTCTCAACAACACACACACACACAAAGACATAAAAATGGCAGCTCAGAACTCATACCCACCCATAATTGCACTGACTGTAAATGGACTAAATGCGCCAATAAAGAGACACAGAGTGGCAGACGGATGAAAAAAACATGATCCGTCTAAATGCTGCCTACAAGAGACACACCTTAGACTTAAAGACACAGACAGGCTAAAACTCAAAGGATGGAAAAAAAATATATCCAGCAAACAGCAATCAAAAAAGAGTAGGAGTGGCAATATTAATTTCTGACAAAATAGACTTCAAAGTAAAATCCACCCCAAACGATAAGGAAGGCCACTGTAAAATGATTAAAAGGTCAATATACTCTGAGGATATAGCCACAATAAATATTTATGCACCCAATGACTGGACTCCAAAATGCACAAAACAAACTCTAACAGCATTGAAAAGAGAGATAGAAGATCCACAATGATAGTAGGAGACTTCAACACACCACTTTCAGTGAGGGACAGAACATCCAGAAAGAAACTAAATAAAGACACTGAAGATCTAAATGCCGTAATCAACCAACTTGACCTCATAGACATATACAGAACACTCCACCCAACAGCAGCAAAGTATACCTCCTTTTCCAATGCACATGGAGTATTCTCCAGAATAGACCACATACTAGGTCATAAAGTAAGCCTTAACAGAATCCAAAACATCAAAATATTACAAAGCATATTTTCTGACTATAAAGCCATAAAAATAGAAATCAATAACAGAAAAACCAAGGAAAAGAATCAAACACATGAAAACTGAACAGCACCTTGCTCAAAAATTACTGGGTTGTAGAAGAAATTAAGGACGGAATAAAGAAATTCATAGAATCCAGTGAGAATGAAAACACTTCCTATCAGAACCTTTGGAACACAGGAAAAGCAGTGTTCAGAGGTCAATTTATAGGAATAAATGCACATATCCAAAAAGAAGAAAGGACCAAAATCAAAGAATTATCCCTACAACTCAAACAGAAAGAGATCAGCAAAGGAGCCCTCGGGCACCAGGAGAAAGCAAATAATAAAAATTAGAGCAGAATTAAGTGAAATAGATAACAGAAAAACAATTGAAAGAGCTCATAAGAGCAAAAGCTTGTTCTTTGAAAAGACCAACAAAATCGATAAACCACTGGCCAAACTGACAAAAGAAAAACAGGAGAGGAAGCAAATAACCCAAATAAGAAATGAGAAGGACAATATCACAACAGACCTAACTGAAATTAAAAGAATCATAACAGAATGCTATGAAAAATTGTACTCTAAAAATTTTGAAAACCTAGCTGAAAACCTAGAGGAAATGGACAATTTCTAGAAACACACTACCTACCTAAACTAACACAAACAGAGGTAAAATAACTAAATAAACACATAACAAAAGAAGAGATAGAAATGGTAATTTAAAAACTCCTGCCACTCCCCCCAAAAAGCCCTAGCCCTGACAGTTTCACTGGAGAATTCTACCAAACTTTCAGAGAAGAGTTAACACCACTACTACTAAAGGTATTTCAGAGCATAGAAAAGGACGAAATACTCCCAAACTCATTCTATGGAGCTAGCATAACCCTGATACCAAAGCCCGGTAAAGACACCACAAAAAAACAAAACTACAAACCAATATATCTCATGAACTTAGACACAAAAATCCTCAACAAAATTCTAGCCAATAGAACTCAAAAACATATCAAAAAAATAATTCACTATGACCAAGTGGGATTCATACAAGGTATGGAGGAATGGTTTAACATTAAGAAAAATAATCAACGTAATCCATCACATAAATAAAACAAAAGACAAGAACCACATAAACTTACCAGTTGATGCAGAAAAGGCATTTGACAAACTCCAAGATCCATTCATGATTAAAAAAAAAAAAAAAAAACCTCTCATCAAAAAAAGCATAGAAGGGAAATTCCTCAACACAACAAAGGGCGTTTATACAAAGCCAACAACCGACATCATCCTAAATGGAGGGAGCTTGAAAACATTCCTCTTGAGAACGGAAATCAGACAAGGACGTTCTTTACCATCACTCGTATTCAACATTGGGCCGAATGTCCTAGCCAGAGCAGTTAGGCAAGAAAAAGAAATGAAAGGGTATCCAAATTGGTAAGGAAGAAGTAAAAGTATGATCTTATACACAGAAAAAGCTAAAGAACACACAAGAAAACTACTGGAACTAATAGAAGAGTTGAGCAGAGTCTCAGGATACAAGATAAACATACAAAAATCAGTTGGATTCCTCTACGCCAACAAAGAGAACATGGAAGAGGAAATCGCCAAATCAATACCATTTACGGTAGCCCCCAAGAAGATAAAACACTTAGGAATAAATCTAACCAGAGATGTAAAAGACCTATACAAAGAAAACTGCAAGACACTACTGCAAGAAACCAAAAAAGACCTACATAAGTGGAAAAAAAAACCTTGCTCATGGATACGAAGACTCAACACTGTAAAAATGTCTGTTCTACCCAAAGTGATCCATAGATACAATGCAAGCCTGATCCAAATTCCAATGGCATTTTTTAATGAGACGGAGAAACAAATCACCAACTTCATATGGAATGGGAAGAGGCCTTGGATAAGTAAAAAAAGAAAGAACAAAGTGAGAGGCCTCACACTACCTTATTTTAGAAGCAATTATACCATCACGGTAGTCAAAACAGCCTGGTGCTTGTACAACTACAGATACATAGACCAATGGGACAGAATTAAGAATCCAGACATAAATTCATCCACCTATGAGGAGCTGATTTTTGACAATGGCCCAAAATTTAATTGGGGAAAAGACAGTCTCTTTAACAACTGGTGCTGGCATAACTGGATATCCATCTGCAAAAAAATGAAACATACCCATACCTCACACCATGCACAAAAACTAACTCAAAATGGATCAAAGACCTAAATATAAAATCTAAAACGATAAAGATCATGGAAGAAAAAATAGGGACAACATTAGGAGCCCTAATACATGGCATGAACATTACTAACAATACACAAATACCAGAAGAGATACTAGATAACTAGGCACTCCTAAAAATCAAAACTTATGCTCATCCAAAGACTTCACCAAAAGAGTAAAAAGACACCCAACAGACTGGGAAAAATTTTTGGTTACAACAAATCCGGTCAGCATCTAATCTCTAAAATCTATAAAATACTGCAAAACCTCAACAGTGAAAAGACAAATAGCCCAATTAAAAAATGGGCAAACGGTATGAACAGATACTTCACCAAAGCAGACATTTAGGTGGCTAACAGATACGTGAGGAAATGCTCAGGATCATTAGCCATTAGAGAAATATTAATCAAAACTACAATGAGATAACATCTCACACCAACAAGGCTGGGATTAATCCAAAAAACACAAAATAATAAATGTTGGAGAGGTTGTGGGGAGACCAGAACACTTATACACTGCTGGTGGGAAAGTAAAATGGTAAAACCACTTTGGAAATTGATTTGGCACTTCCTCACAAAGCTAGAAATAGAACTACCATACAATCCAGGAACCCCACTCCTTGGAATATATCCTAGAGAAATAAGAGCCCTCACACAAATAGATATATGCACAGCCATGTTCATTGCAGCACTGTTTACAATAGTAAAAAAATGGAAGCAACCAAGGTCCCCATCAATGGTTGAATGGATAAAAAAATTATGGTAAATTCACTCAATGGAATACTATGCAAAGATAAAGAACAATGATGAATCCATGAAACATTTCATAACATGGAGGAATCTGGAAGGCATTATGCTGAGTGAAATTAGTTAGTCACTAAATGCCAAATATTGTATGAGACCACTATTATAAGAACTCAAGAAAAGCTTTAAACACAGAAGAAAACATTTTTTGATGCTTACCAGGGTGGGAAGGGAGGGAGAGGGGTATTCACTAACTAGACAGTAGACAAGATTTATTTTAGGTGAAGGGAAGAGCAACACACAATACAGGGAATGTCAGCACAACTGGACTAAACAAAAAGCTGGCAAGTTTCCTGAATACAGCCAAACACTTCAAGGGACAGAGTAGCAGGGGCAGGGGTCTGGGGAACACGATTTCAGGGGACACCTAGGTCAACTGGCATAACAAAGTATATTAAGAAAACGTTCTGTATCTCACTTTGGTGAATAGCATCTGGGGTCTTAAAAGCTAGCAAGTGGAGGAGGCAGGGCTAAGATGGCAGAGTAGTGAGATGCTTCATGTGACCCCTCTTACAACAAGGACCCAAAAAAGCAAGTGAAATGATTAAATATGACAAGCTAGGGGCCCTGAACATCAAAGCCAAAGTCAGAAAATGGACTGAGCAGCAGGGGGAGGGAGAGAAAGTTCAGAAGTGGTGAGGAGCTGCCAGACCTGAATCACTGGGAACCCTCAGGCACCATTCCCAAGAACGACCGCAGTGGGGCTGGTGGTAGTGTTCTGGATGCGGTTTCCTCAGGGAGAGACAGCGAGATGCACAACCTACTCACATCTCTGGAACTAGAGAATAACAGCACTGTTGGCAAAATCTAAGTATTTGCGTTTACTTTACCGTGCCCTCAGCCCCCAAGCAGACTTCAGGAGCTGTCGATTTCCCTGGTCCTGAGATAGGTCCTGCTGTGCATCCTGAGCCATTTTCCTGGCCTTGGAGAAGAAATAAATTCTCTACTAGAATAAAAGAATATCTGTCAGCTCCACAAACCTGAGGAGCTCAGGGCAGAATTGGCTCCTGTCCAGGCACAAATAGTCCATGCACTTTTTATACCTTTCATTCCTGCATGGACCTGTCTCGGCCCATTTCAGGAGAATAGGCCCTTTTTGGCAGACTGCAACTATTTCAGCTGTGTGGTGGAGAGGTGGGTTTTTGATGTTTGACACTTCTTTGTCTATTAAACAGGGTCCTCACCTACCCACAATCAGGGACCTAAGGACTGGTGGCTCCGCCCATGTCACCTACCCACCCTAGAGAGGGGTCCAAGAATAACTGGTACCTCCCAGTCCCTACAACCAAGCCATTGAGTACCCATGATCTGGCTGCAGAACCCACCCACCTGTGTGCTCTGGGGCACAGGGATGCACTTTCCTCACAGGCACTCAGGGGATGGTTGTAAGCCCCCTGCCTTGCTGAGAGCATGACCCCCTGCTACAACTGGGCATGTGTACCTACGCCAATGACCCCTGCCCTTCTAAGACTGTAGGACAGAGCTTGCACCACACACTTAATAACCAACTACCTGGACACCTGAGCTGAATCCATATAATCAAAGTGAATGGCTTGTATACCTGGGAAGAGCTCTAGTCATCTGGTGACAGGATGTTAGAGCTTCAAAGGAGAAAATAATGAAGCCAGCTCACTCAAGCAGCCTATTTGGGCATATCAAAACAAAACAAAGTAAGAAGCTAGGATATATTAAGTAAACATAAAATAAGCTAATACAATATGTATAGATGGCACAGAGACAACGGTCAATATCAAAACACAAAAAGAAGCAGGCCAAAAAGTTCTCAAAACAAGGAATCTTCCAAATGAAGGTGTTTTCCTGGAATTCTCAGGTGCAGAATAAAAAATATTAATACATAAAACTCTTCAAGACAACAGGAAGGAAATCAAGCAATATGCAGAACAAGCCAAGGAACACACAGATAAAGTAGTTGAAGAAAATAAAAAGGTTACTCAAGAACATAGTGGAAATTTAATAAGCTGCAAGAATCCATAGAGAGACACCCACGGCAATCAGGAATTCAGAAGATTAACAATAAAATTACAGAATTAGACAACTCAATAGAAGGAGGAGCAGAATTGAGGAGTGGATGGCAGAATTAGTGAGACTGAACACAACACACTTAGCACCAATATATTTGAAGAAAAATCAGATAAAAGAATTAAAAAAAAAATGAAGAAACCCTAAGAATTATGTGAGACCCTATCAAGTGAAATAACCTACGAGTGATTGGAGTACCAGAACAGGGAGGGATAACAGAAAATACAGAGAGAATGGTTGAAGATTTGTTGGCAGAAAACTTCACTGATATCTTGAAAGATCAGAAGATATCTATCCAAGATATTCATTAAACTCCACATAAGATAGATCTCAAAAGAAATTCACCAAGACATATTATAACCAAATTTTCCAAAATCAAACATAAAGAGAATTTTAAGAGCCGCTAGGGACAAACGAAAAGCCACCTACAAAGGAGAGTCAATAAGAATAAGCTTGGACTACTCGGCAGAAACCATGCAGGCAAGAAGTCAATGGGATGACTTACATAAAGCATTGAAGGAAAAAAATTGCCAGCCAAGAATCATATATCCACCAAAACTATCTCTCAAATATGAAGGTGAAATTAGGATATTTCCAGATAAACAGAAGTTTAGGGAATTCATAAAAACCAAACCAAAACTACAAGAAATACTAAAGGGAGCTCTCTAGTTAGAAAATAAATATTGGATACCAACCCAAGACTAGAACACAGGACCGAATAATCAGACATCAACTCAGATATGGAAATCACAAAAATAAATCAAGATAAAAAAATTTCAAAACAGAGAAAAAGCAATGTTATTATGTAAAAGAAGACAACATTAAAACAATAAAGAGGGACTAAGAAATGCAAAGAGGGACTAAGAAATGTAGTCACAGATCTTCATATGGAGAGGAAGACAAGTCGATATAAAGAAATAAAAGTCAGGTTTAAAATTAGAAACATAGGGGTAAATATTAAGGTAACCACAAAGGAGACTAACAATCCTACTCATCAAAATAAAATACAAGAAAAAAATAAAAACTCCACAAAAACAAAATCAACAACAACAAATAAGAGGGAAAAGACAATACATAAAGATAAACTACTCAGCACAAAAAAATTAAGTGGGAAAAAGAAACTGTCAATAACACACAAAAAAGACATCAAAATGACTGCCTAAATTGACCTATCCATAATTACTCTGAACATAAATGGACTGAATGCACCAATAAAGAGATACAGAGTGGCAGAATGAATATAAAAATCATGGTCCACCTATAAGCTGCCTACAAGAGACACATCTTAAACTTAGAGACACAAAAAAACTAAAACTCAAAGAATGGAAAAAATATATCAGGCAAACAACATCCAAAAAAGAGCAGAAGTGGCAATATTAATTTCTGACAAAATAGACTTTAAAGTTAAATCCACCACAAAGGATAATGAAGGACACTATGTAATGACTAAAGGGACAATAAACCAGGAGGATATAACTATATTATATATTCATGCATCCAATGACAGGGCTACAAGATACGTAAAACAAACTCTAACAGCATTGAAAAGTGAGATAGACAGCTCCACAATTAGAGATTTCAACACACCAGTTTCAGTGAAGTACAGAACATCCAGAAAGAAGCTCATTAAAGACACAGAAGATCTAAATGCCACAATCAACCAGCTTGACCTCATAGACATATACAGAACACTCCACCCAACAGCAGCCAAGTATACTTTCTTTTCCAGTGTACATGGAACATTCTGACCACATATTAGGTCATAAAGCAAGCCTTAAAAGAATCCAAAACACTGAAATATTACAAAGCATCTTCTCTGACCGTAAGGCCATAAAAGTAGAAATCAATAACAAAAAAAGCAGGGAAAAGAAACCAAACACTTGGAAACTGAAAAATACCTTGCTCAAAAACAACTGGGTTATAGAAGACATTAAGGATGGAATAAAGAAATTCAGAGAATCCAATGAGAATGAAAACACTTCCTATCAGAACCTTTGAGACTCAGTGAAAGCAATGGTCAGTGGTCAATTTATGTCAATAAGTTCACACATACAAAAAAAAGAAAGGGCCAAAATCAAAGAATTATCCCTACAACTCAATCACACAGAAAGAGAGCACCAAAGGAGCCCTCTGGCACCAGAAGAAAGCAAATAATAAAAATTAGAGCAGAATTAAGTGAAATAGAGAACGGAAAAACAATTGAAAAAGTTAATAAGAGCAAAAGATGGTTCTTTGAAAGGATCAACAAAATTGATAAACCATTGGCCAAACTGACAAAAGAAAAACAGGAGAGGAACCAAATAACCTGAATAAGAAATGAGATGGGCGATATCACAAGAGACCCAACTGAAATTAAAAGAATCATATCAGATTACTACAAAAAATTGCACTCTAACAAATTTGAACACCTAGAAGAAATGGATAAATTTCTAGAAACACACTACCTACCTAAACTAACACAGAGGTAAAAAAACTAAGTAAACCCATAACAAAAGAAGAGATTGAAAAGGTAATTAAAAAACTCCCAACAAAAATAAAAAGCACTGGCCCGGACGGCTTTACTGGAGAGTTTTACCAAACTTTCAGAGAAGAGTTAACATCACTACTACTAAAGGTATTTCAGAGCATAGAAAAGGATGGAATACTCCCAAACTCATTCTATGAAACCAGAATATCCCTGATACTAAAACCAGGTAAAGACACCACAAAAGAAGAAAATCACAGACCTATATCCCTCATGAACTTAGATGCAAAAATCCTCAACAAAATTCTAGCTAATAGAATTCAACAACATATCAAAAAAAAAAAAAAATAATTCACCATGACCAAGTGGGATTCATAGCAGGTATGCATGGATGGTTCAACATTAAAAACAACTAATGTAATCTGTCATACAAATAAAACAAAAGACAAGAACCACATAATCTTGTCAATTGATGCAGAAAAGTCATTTGACAAAGTCCAACACCCATTCATGATAAAAGCTCTCAGCAAAATAGGAATAGAAGGAAAATTCCTCAATATAATAAAGGGCATTGATACAAAGCCAATAGCCAACATCATTCTAAATGGAAAGAGTCTGAAAGCATTCCCCTTGAGAACTGAACCAGACAGGGATGCCCTTTATCACCACTCTTATTCAACATTGTGCTGGAGGTCCTAGCCAAAGCAATTAGGCTAGATAAAGAAATAAAGGGCATCCAGACTGGTAAGAAAAAAGTAAAAGTATCTCTATTTGCAGATGACTTGATCTTATACGCAGAAAACCCTGAAGAATCATCAAGAAAACTACTGACAGTAACAGAAGAGTTCAGCAGAGTATCAGAATACAAGATAAACATACAAAAACCACTTGAATTCTTCTACACCAACAAACAGAACGTCAAAGAGGAAATCACCAAATCAATATCATTTACAGTAGCCCCCAAGAAGATAAAATACTTAGGAATAAATCTTACCAGAGACATAAAAGACTTATACAGAGAAAACTACAAGGCACTACTGCAAGAGACCTACATAAGTGGAAAAGCATACCTTGCTTATGGATAGGAAGACTCAACATTGTAAAAATGTCTATTTTTACTACCAAAAGCAATCTACAGATACAATGCAATTCTGATTCAAATTCCAAAGACATTGTTTAATGAGATGGAGAAACAAATCACCAACTTCATATGGAAGGGAATGAGGCCCCGGATAAGTAAGTTGTTGTTTTTAGGTGCCATGTAGTCGGTTCCAACTCATAGCGACCCTATGAACAACAGAACGAAACACTGCCCGGTCCTGTGCCATCCTTACAATCATTGTTATGCTTGAGCTCATTGTTGCAGCCACTGTGTCAATCCACCTCGTTGAGGGTCTTCCTCTTTTCCTCTGACCCTGTACTTTACCAAGCATGACATCCTTCTCCAGGGACTGATCCCTCCTGACAACACGTCCAAAGTATATAAGACGTAGTTTCGCCATTCTTGCTTCTAAGAAGCATTCTGGTTGTACTTCTTCTAAGACAGATTTGTTCATTCTTTTGGCAGTCCATGGTATGTTCAATATTCTTCGCCAACACTACAATTCAAAGGCGTCAATTCTTCTTCGGTCTTCCTTATCCACTGTCCAGCTTTCACGTGGATATTATGCAATTGAAAGCACCATGGCTTGGGTCAGGTGCACTTTAGTCTCCAAGGTGATGTCTTTCCTCTTCAACACTTTAAAGGTCCTTTGCAGCAGATTTACCCAATGAAATGCGTCTTTTGATTTCCTGACTGCTGCTTCCATGCCTGTTGATTGTGTATCCAAGTAAAATGAAATCCTTGACAACTTCAATCTTTTCTCCATTTATCATGATGTTGCTCACTGGTCCAGTTGTGAGGATAAGTAAAGCATTGCTGAAAAAGAAGAACAAAGTGCGAGGCCTCACACTACCTGATTTTAGAACCTATTATACCGCCACAGTAGTCAAACCAGCCTGGCACTGGTACAACAGATACGTAGACCAGTGGAACAGAATTGAGAATCCAGACATAAATCCATCCGCACACTAGCAGGTAATATTAGACAAAGTCTGTTAAATGGGGAAAAGACAGTCTCTTTACCAAATGGTGCTGGCATAACTGGATGTCCATCTGCAAAAAAATGAAACAAGACCCATACCACCATGCACAAAAATGAACTCAAAATGGATCAAAGACCTAAATATAAAATCTAAAATGGTAAAGATCATGGAAGAAAAAATAGGGGCAATGCCCGGGGCCTTAACATGGCCTAAACAATATATAAAACATTAGTAACAATGCACAAACACCAGAAGAGAAACTAGATAACTGGGAGCTCCTAAACATCAAACACCTATGCTCATCCAAAGACTTTACCAGAGGAATAAGAAGATTACCTGCAGACTGGGAAAAAGTTTTTAGCTATGACATTTCCAATTAGGGTCTGATCTCTAAAATCTACATGATACTGCAAAAACTCAACTATAAAAGACAAATAACCCAATTAAAAAATGTACAAAGAATATGCACAGACACTTCACTAAAGAGGACATTCATATAGGTAGCAGATAACATGGGGAAATGCTCACGATCGTTAGCCATTAGAGAAATGCAAATCAAAACTATAATAAGAATCTGTCTCACTCTACCAAGGCTGGCATTAATCCAAAAAACACAAAATAGTAAATGTTGGAGAGGCTTTGGAGAGACTGGAACACTTATGCACTACTGGCAGGAATGTAAAATGGTACAACCACTTCAGAAATTGACTCGGTACTCCCTTAACAAGTTAGAAATAGAACTACTATCGGTCCAGCAATCCCACTCCTTGGAATATATCCTAGAGAAATAAGAGCCTTTACAAGAACAGATATATGCACACTCATTTTCATTGCAGCACTACTTACAATAGCAAAAAGATGCAAGCAATCAAGGTGCCCATCAGCAATTGAACGGATAAATAAACTATGGTATGTTCACACAATGGAGTACTACGCATTGATAAAGAACAATGATGAATCCGTGAAACATTTCATAACATGGGAGAATCTGGAAGGCATTATGCTAAGTGAAATTAGTCAGCTGCAAAAGGACAAATAATGTATGAAATCACTATTATAAGAACTCAAGAAATAGTTTAAACAGAGAAGAAAATATTCTTTGATGGTTACAAGAGTAGGGAGGAAGGGAGGGAATAAGAAGGGTATTCACTAATTAGATAGTAGACAAGAACTGTTTTAGGTGAGGGGAAAGACAACACACAATACAGGAGAGGCCAGCAGAACTGGACTAAACCAAAGGCAAAGAAGTTTCCGGAATAAACTGAATGCATAGCAGGGGCAGGGGTTTGGGAAGCATGGCTTCAGGGGACATCTAGGTCATTTGGCATAATAAAATCTATTAAGAAAACATTCTGCATCCCACTTTGGAGATGGCATCTGGGGTCTTAAATGCTAGCAAGCGGCTGTCTAAGATGCATCAATTGGTCTCTACCCACCTGGACCAAAGGAGAATGAAGAACACCAAAGATACAAGGTAATTATGAGCCCAAGAGACAGAAAGGGACACATAAACCAGTAACTACATCAGCCTGAGTCCTGGTGCCCAGCTACAACTGATGACTGCCCTGACAGGAAACACAACAGAGAATCCCTGACGGAGCAGGACAGCAGTGGGATGATGCAAACCTCAAATTCTCGTAAAAAGACCAGACTTAGTGGTCTGACTTAGACTAGAAAGACCCCGGAGGTCATAGTCCCCAGACCTTCTGTTAGCCCAAGAGCGGGACTATTCCCAGAGTCAGCTCTTCAGTCAGGGACTGGACTGGAGTATAAGATAGAAAATGATACTGGTGAGGAGTATGCTTCTTGGCTCAAATAGACACATGAGACTATGTGGGCAGCTCCTGCCTGGAGGGGAGATGAGAAGGCAGACTGGGACAGAAGCTGGCTGAATGGACAGGGAAATACAGTGTGGGGAGAAGGATTGTGCTGTGTCATTAGGGGGAGAGCAACTAGGAGTGTATAGCAAGGTGTATATAAATATTTGTATGAGAGACTGACTTGATTTGTAAACTTTCAGTTAAAGCATAATAAAAATTAAAAGAAAAAAGGTAGCAAGCAGCCATCTAAGATGCATCAATGGGTCTCAACCCACCTGGAGCAAAGGAGAATGAAGAACACCAAAGACACATGGAAAATAAGAGTCCAAGAGACAGAAAGGGCCTGTGTTTTATTGACTGTGCAAAGAAATTTACTGTGTGGATCATAACAAATTATGGATAACATTGTGAAGAATGCAAATTCCAGAACACTTAACTGCACTCATTAAGAACCTGTATGTAGACCAAGAGGAAGCCACTGGAACAGAACAAGGGATACTGCATGGTTTAAAGTCAGGAAAGGTGTGCATCAGTGTTTTACCTTTTCACCATTATTATTCACTCTGTGTGCTGAACAAATATTCCGAGAAGCTGAGCTATATGAAGAAGCATCAGGATTCAAAGAAGACTCATTAACAACTTTTGATATGCAGATGACACAACCTTCCTTCCTGAAAATGAAGAGGCCATTATGCACTTATTGAAAAGATCAGAGACTACAGCCTTCAGTATGGATTACACCTCAATGTAAAGAAAACAAAAATCCTCACAACTAATAAGCAGCATCATGATAAATGAAGAAAATAATTGAAGTTGTCAAGGATTTCATTTTACTTGGATCCATGGGAAAAAAAAATGGTTTTAGTTTTGGTCTAACAGAGATTACAGGGGCCATGAACTCTGTGTACTCTTTCCATCTTCTTTTGATGTTTCCTGTGTTGTCTCAATGTTTTCCCCATAGAACCGTTCAATATTGCAACTCAAGGCTTGAATTTTTTTTTTTTTTTTTTGGTTCTTGCAGCTTGAGAAATGCCAAGCATGTTCTCCCTTTTTTGGTTTTCTAACTCCAGGTCTTTGCACATTTCATTTTAATACTTTATCTTCAGTAGCCACCCTTTGAAATCTTCTGTTTAGCAGTTTTACTTCATTTCTTCCTTTCACTTTAGCTACTCTACCTTCAAGAGCAAATTTCAGAGTGTCTTCTGACATCCATTTTGGTATTTTCTGTCTTTTTAATGACCTCTTGCTTTCTTCATATATGATGTCCCTGATGTCATTCCACAACTTTTGTGATCTCTGGTCATTAGTGTTCAATGTGTCAAATCTATTCATGAAATTGCGTATAAATTCAGATGGGATATACTGAAGGTTGTATTTTGGTTCTCCTGGATTTGCTCTAATTTTCTTCAGCCTCAACTTGAATTTGCTTATGAGCGGTTGATGGTCTGTTCTGCAGTCAGCCCTTGGCCTTGTTCTGACTGATGATATTGAGCTTCTCCATCATCTCTTTCCACAAATGTAGTTGATCTGATTCCTGTGTATTCCATCTGGTGAGGTCCACCTGTATAGTTGCTGTTTATGTTGTTGAAAAAGATATTTGCAATGAAGAAGTTGTTGGTCTTGCAAAATTCTATCACGCAATCTCCGGCATTGTTTCTATCACCAAGGCCATATTATCCAACTATTGATCCTTCTTCTATGTTTTCAACTTTTGCTTTCCAATCACCAGTGATTATCAGTGCATCCTGATTGCATGTTTGATCAATTTCAGACTGCTGAAGTTGGTAAAAATCTTCAATTTCTTCATCTTTGGCTTTAGTGGTTGATGCGTAAATTTGAGTAATAACCGTATTAACTGGTCTTCTTGTAGGTGTATGGATATTATTCTGTCACTGCCAGTGTTGTACTTCAGGATAGATCTTGAAATACTCTTTTTGAGGATGAACACAATGCCATTCCTATTCAGTTTGTCATTCCCGGCATAGTAGACCATATGATTGAATCAAAATGGCCAGCTGCTGTCTAGTTCAGCTCACCAGTGCCTAGTATACCAACCTTTACGTGTTCCATTTCATTTTTGATCACTTCAAATTTTCCTAGATTTATATTTTGTACATATTTTTGATGAGTGATCAGGAAATGCAGCCAGGGGAAATAGTATTTGAACAGAGACATGGGCAACATACGAGAGAATCATGCAAGAACTGAGGGAAGACCATCCCAGGCAGAGGGAACAGCCTTGAGAGGGCAGCAGGCTTGGCATATTCAGGATGAAGAAAGGAAGCTACTATGATTGCAGCAGGGTGAACAAGAGCAAGGATAGAAGAAAATGAGGCAAAAAGCCAGATCATGTAGCCCCTTGTAGCCGTAGTAAGGAATTTAGAGTTTCATCTAAATGCAATGAGAAGTCACTAGGGAATGTTGAACTAGAAGCTCACACAATCTGATTCATGTTTATAAAGGTCACCCTGGGTCTTTTGTGGAAATAGGCAGTCTGGTTAGGAGGTCAATGCAGTGAAATATGATTGAATTCTAACTATATTTTGAAAGTAGAGCTTTTGCTGAACTTGTTGATGGATTGAATTTATGATTTGGGCTGAGAAGAGGAATTGGTGATGACACCTAGGTTTTTTTTTTAATAATTTTTATTGAGCTTTAAGTGAATGTTTACAAATCAAGCCAGTCTGTCACATATAAGCTTATATACACCTTACTCCATACTCCCACTTACTCTCCCCTTAATGAGTCAGCCCTTCCAGACTCTCCTTTCGTGACGATTTTGCCAGTTTCTAACCCTCTCTACCCTCCTATCTCCCCTCCAGACAGGAGATGCCAACACAGTCTCAAGTGTCCACCTGATACAAGTAGCTCACTCTTCATCAGCATCTCTCTCCTACCCATTGTCCAGTCCCTTCCATGTCTGATGAGTTGTCTTCGGGAATGGTTCTTGTCCTGAGCCAACAGAAGGTTTGGGGACCATGACCGCCGGGATTCCTCTAGTCCCAGTCAGACCATTAAGTCTGGTCTTTTTATGAGAATTTGGGGTCTGCATCTCACTGATCTCCTGCTCCCTCAGGGGTTCTCTCTTGTGCTCCCTGTCAGGACAGTCATCGGTTCTGGCCGGGCACCATCTAGTTCTTCTGGTCTCAGGATGATGTGGTCTCTGGTTCATGTGGCCATTTCTGTCTCTTGGGCTCATAGTTATCATGTGACCTTGGTGTTCTTCATTCTCCTTTGATCCAGGTGGGTTGAGACCAATTGATGCATCTTAGATGGCCATTTGTTAGCATTTAAGACTCCAGACGCCACATTTCAAAGTGGGATGCAGAATGTTTTCATAATAGAATTATTTTGCCAATTGACTTAGAAGTCCCCTTAAGCCATAGTCCCCAAACCCCCACCCTTGCTCCGCTGACCTTTGAAGCATTCATTTTATCCCGGAAACTTCTTTGCTTTTGGTCCAGTCCAGTTGAGCTGACCTTCCGTGTATTGAGTATTGTCCTCCCCTTCACCTAAAGTAGCTCTTATCTACTAACTAATCAGTAAAAATCCTCTCCCACCCACCCTCCCTCCCCCCCCATAACCACAAAAGTATGTGTTCTTCTCAGTTTATACTATTTCTCAAGATCTTATAATAGTGGTCTTATACAATATTTGTCCTTTTGCCTCTGACTACTTTCACTCAGCATAATGCCTTCCAGGTTCCTCCATGTTATGAAATGTTTCACAGATTTGTCACTGTTCTTTATCGATGCATAGTATTCCATTGTGTGAATATACCACAATTTATTTAACCATTCATCCGTTGACGGACACCTTGGTTGCTTCCAGCTTTTTGCTATTGTAAATAGAGCTGCAATAAACATGGGTGTGCATATATCAACACCTAGGTTTTTTAATGAACAATTGATTGAATGGTGTTCCCAGTGAATTGAAAGAGGGAAGATTGGAGGATGAGTCCAGTGGATGTGGGAGGCAGAATCAATAGTTCTAACTTGGACATAATAGAACACCAATCGTGTGCAACAGGGACACCTGTTCTGATGGCACACAGACCAGACCTGCTGGAATAGCATTCACTGGGAAAAACTCACAGAGGCAGGATTACAGCAGGTATGTGAATTCTCCTTGCCACTGCACTCTGGGGTAGCTTCACCCCATATGCTAGATGTGAGAGAGAGACTTGACTTTTGGAAGATTGGATTTTAAACTGAATGATTAAGGAAGAATCAGCCTCTTCCCTGATAAAATCAGGACCAGGATATAAGAGCAATACAATCCAGTAGAACCATGCTTTTTCCCTGTCCTTCCAGGCTCTTCTTTGGTGTGATCAGGGACCAAAATACAATAACAATATGGTATAACAGCACCTTGTTCCATTTCGATCCTGCCAGATCCCCTTCCAGGTTATGGAATTGTGGGGAGGATTCTACTCGTGTGTTCCAGCTATACCATACAGAATGTTAACAGCAGGATTTGCTACATTAGTCTATTAATAATCATGATTGGAGGAGCATCAGCCCCAGTCCCTGACATGCTTGGGGACTAAGATACAAGCCTCATGGTTGACCAGAATTGATTAAGTTACTGGCCTAGGCCAATTCCTGTGGAGATTTTTAGGATGCCAATTCCCTCTCTGCAGGGGATAATTCATAGAAAAATTAACACTTAGTAAAAAGTTGCATTGAATTGGTGGTGGTGGTGGTGGTGGTGTGGTGAAATGTGGCTGGATTCTGGAAATATTCTGAATGTAGATTTCCTAAAAAACTTGCTGATTGATTGAATTTATGATTTGAGGGGAGGAAGAAGAATCTAGGAGGGTGTGTAGGTTTTCATCTTAACCAACTGATTTAATTGTGTTGTTATTGATAGAAATAAAGAAGGTAGAAGGAGAATATGGTGGGGGTGGAGGTGGAATCAAGAGTTCTGATTTGGAAATAGCTAGTAGAAACCCAGGGTGGCAAAAAAAAAAAAAAGCAGTTTGTAACTGGCTACAAACCTGAAGGTTCACGGTTCAGACTGATCCAGTGGTGCCTCGGAAGAAAGGCTTTCTTCTGTAAAGATGGCCAAGAAAACTCTATGAAGCAGTTCTATTTTGTAACACATGGAGTCACCATGAGTCGGAATCAACTCAATGGTTTGTTTTCTTGGTTTAGTAGACACCCAGGAGAGCCCTGGTGGCACAGTGGCTAAGCATTCAGCTGCTAACTGAAAGGTCGGTGGTTCAAACCCACCAGCCACTCTACAGGAAGAAGACGTGGCAGTCTGTTTCAGTAGAGATTATTGCCTTGGAAACCCAATGGGACAGTTCTGCTCTAGGTCACTATGAGTCAATGGGCTTTCTGTTTGTTTTAGACACCCAAGTAGAGATGCCGACAATGCCTACAGTACAGGGGAGAGATCCAGGCCACAGATACAAATTTTGGAGTCTTCAGCACAGCATTGAGATGCCTTTTAGAGCCGTGGAACTGGATCACCTTAGTAGTGGTTGCAAATATAAAAGTGAAAAGGACGGAAAACTGAACCCTGCCTGGGTTGTGTCAATATTTAAGTCTGGAGCAGGCCTACTCCCCACTTCTCTTCCAGGACAACTATTAGTTGCCTACACCAAGAAAAGAATATTCAAGTACAATGTAATCACAAAATAATACCTGTGATTTACTGCATAAGGCAGGCCTGAAATAGACTTAAGAGTGTCATGTTACAGGCTAACTGGGAAATATTTCTGCCACCACAGACACAAAATATGATGAGGACACACATACTAAAAGCACAGCTTTCTCCCCATTCATCTAAGGAGAATTCTCTGCCAGCTCAGTGGAAAATTGACATACTTTGCCTCCTCTTTCAGAGATTTCAATTAAAATTAAAACTGTTTCAAAGATTTTTGAGCAGAATTTGTGTTTTCACAAAGAAGGCTTCTTAAATAGTCTAGTAAATATAGAAACAAAAATCCTAAACATAATAGTGGCAAACTAAATTCAACATGAAAATAAAAGAATAATATACCACAGTGGAAAAGGGTTTATACCAGGAATGCAAGGATTATTTAATATTTAAAAAATCTACTGACATAATTTATCACATCAAGGGAAAAAAGCCAGAGTTTCATTTGATGCCCCAATTAATTACACAGATAAAATTAACTACCCATCAATTAACTGGGACTAGAAGAAACCTTTCTTAATGTGATAAACTGTGCATAGTGCAAACCAGTCATTTACATCATTACATAATTCTGACAAACTTTTGAACTGAAGTTAGGAATAAGGTAAGAATGCTTAACAGCACCACTATTATTTTAATTTTTTGTAACTTCTAGACAATACAATAAAACAAGAAAAGAAATAATAGCTATAATTATTAGAAAGGGGACAAAAGCAACACTATTCTCAAATGATTTTTTTTAGCCTACTTTGAAACCTCAAGCCAAAAACATCCAAGAAAAATGTTAGAACTACTAGGAAGCGGCTGATTATAACACAGATATACAAGCATCAATAGCTTGTATACTTTTGTTGCTAGCTACTGTCAAGTCAGACCCCAAATCATGACAACTCTATGCACAACGGGATTGAACCATTGTGATCCACAAGGTTTTCACTGACTAGATTTTTGGAAATAGGCCACCAGGCCTTTCTTGCTACTCTGTCTTAGTCTGGAAGCTTTGTTGAAACCTGTTCAACCTTATAGCAACACGCAAGCCTCCATTGACAGACGGATGGTGGCTGTGCTTGTGTATTAGCTGGGAATTGAACCTGGATGTCTCACATGGAAGGGCAGAATTCCACCACGCACAATAAGAAAACCCATTATTTTTTTTTAATAATTTTATTTTTTATTGTTGTCGTTGAAAATGTACACAGCAAAACATACACCAATTCAACAGTTTTTACATGTACCATTCGGTGACACTGATTACATTATTTAAGTTATGCAACCATTCTCATCCTCCTTTTCCAAATTATTCCTCCACCGGTAACATGAACTCACTGGCCCCTAAGTTTCTTCTCTAACCTTCTGAGTTGCCAATTTGATCCCATATAGTTCCTTAAAAGAGCACAATGCTCAAGGCAAACATGCTTTACTAATTAAGTTACTATTGTTTATTATTTACTATTATTATTAACTATTAGTTAACTATTGTTTGTGGAAAATCCATTGTTATTAAAGTGTTCATTTTTCCCAGTTTGCTTTATAAATTTAGGACATTTCTAATCTAATCCAATACCAATTGAACTTTTTGCTACTTTACAAAATGCTTCTAAATTTTATCCAGAACAAACATGCAAGAACATTTTAAAAAGGAAAATGAAAAGAGACTTGAAATCAAATGTTGAAATATATTATAAAGCCACAATGATTTGAACAATATGGTACTGGAGCAGGAATAGACAAACAAATCGATGTAACAAAAAAAGAAAATCCAGAACAGACACAGAATGCTTAAAAGTTTAGCATATGATAGCTGTGGCATTTAAAGTCATATGCAATTTGACTAAATATTTGTGGAGGAATTAAACTAAACCCACTACCATTGCCGTAGAGTCAATTCTGACTCATAGTGACCTATATTCCAGAATAAATTTCAGCTAGACTAAAACTGTAAATTTTTAAGAAATAAACATGAACATTCCAGAAGAGATTATAGATAAATACGTATGTAACCTTTGAATAAGGTAGGCCTTTCTAATCATGACATCAACGGCAACATCAAAAAGAAAAATACTAGTCTATTTGACTGCATAAAAATTTTATAGCTTCTATGCATAAAAGAAAAAACACCATGTAACAAAAATTTAAGCATCATTGGGAAAATATCAGACAAAATGGTGACAATATCATTACTACATATAAAATAAAAAACACATTTAAGAAGTGTTTTCAAAATCAAAAAGAAATGTAAAGGCAAAGGCTATGAAGAAGTAATTCGCAAAATTGCAAACTCATTCATTTTATTTTTAATAAAAGTTGAACTTCTTTATCAACAACTCCACAGCACCTAACAACAACAAACAATTTCCCGATGAGTCGATTCTGACTCATGGTAACCCCACGTATGTCACAGGAGAACTGTGCTCCATAGGGTTTCTACTGGCTGATTTTTTTGTAAGTAGATTGTCAGGCCTTTCTTCCAAGGCACCTCTGGGTGGACTCGAACCACCAACCTTTCTAGCAGCTGACTGAGTTAACTGTTTGCATTACCCAAGGATGCCAACTAATTTAATAATAAAGTTGAATCTAAAATAACAGTGAGGTATACATCACCTTTTGTGTATCGAACTGTCAAGAATTAAATAAAATTTGTCTTAATGAAATAATTACAAATGTTTGCAAAGGTTTATCTATAAGTATGTCCATTGCATCATTTCTTCTAGTAGCCAAACCTAGAAACAAATTAAATATCCAACAATAATGGATTGGCTCAATAAATAAATGCCTTTACCTAATGAAATACATAGAAATATTAAAAATAGTTTAGAATATATAAGATATAGGAGAATGCATGATATATAATTTAATTAAAAAGCAGATTGAAAAATACTATGCGGTTTGAACTCTTTGTTAAAATTACCGTCACTCATAATAAAAGACAAGAAAAACACACACCAGAATGTGAACAATGGTTTTCTCTAGGTGCTGGGATTTTAGATTATTTTTAATGTCGTTTTTCTGCTTACCTGCGTATTTCATATTTTCTTCAATGAACATGTTCTTTTATAGTCAGAAATTATAAATCCATCAAAATTAACTTTTTTTTTTTTTAATTTTTATTAAGCTTCAAGTGAACATTTACCATTCCAATCAGTCTGTCACATGTAGGTTTACATACATCTTACTCCCTTCTCCCACTTGCTCTCCCCCTATTGAGTCAGCCCTTACAGTCTCTCGTTTCGTGCCAATTTTGCCGTCTTCCCTCTCTCTCTATCTTCCCATTCCTCCTCCAGTCAAGAGCTGCCAACACACTCTTCAGTGTCCACCTGATTTAATTAGCTCACTCTTCATCAGCATCTATCTCCCCCCCACTGACCAGTCCTTTTCATGCCTGATGATTTGTCTTCGGGGATGGTTCCTGTCCTGTGCCATCAGAAGTTCTGGGGAGCATTGTCTCTGGGATTCCTCTAGTCCCAATCATACCATTAGGTGTGGTCTTTTAATGAGAATTTGGGGTCTGTATCCCATTGGTCTCCTGCTCCCTCAGGAGTTGTCTGTTGTGTTCCCTGACAGGGCAGACATCGATTGTGGCCGGGCACCAACTAGTTCTTCTGGTCTCAGGATATTGTAGGTCTCTGGTTCAAGTGGCCCTTTCTGTCTCTTGGGTTCTTAGTTGTCGTGTGACCTTGGTGTTCTTCCTTTGCCTTTGCTCCCGGTGGGTTGAGACCAATTAATGTATTTTAGATGGCCGCTTGTTGGCATTTAGGACCCCAGGCGCCACAATTCAAAGTGGGATGCAGAGTGTTTTCATAATAGAATTGTTTTGCCCGTTGACTTAGAAGTCCCCTCAATCCAAGTTCCCCAGACCCCAGCCCCTGCTTCGCTGACCTTTGAAGCTTTCATTTTATCTTGGAAACCTCTTTACTTTTAATCCAGTCCAATTAGGCTGACCTTCCTTGTTTTGAGTGTTGTCTTTCCCTTCACCCAAAGCAGTTCCCATCTACAGATTGGTCAATAAAAAGCCCTCTCCCTCCCTCCCTCCCTCCCCCCTTTGTAACCACATAAGCATGTGTTCTTCTCCGTTTTTTCTATTTCTCAAGATCTTATAATAGTGGTCTTATACAATATTTGTCCTTTTGCAACTGACTCATTTCGCTCAGCATAATGCCTTCCAGATTCCTCCATGTTATAAAATGTTTCAGAGATTCGTCACTGTTCTTTATCGATGCGTAGTATTCCATTGTGTGAATATACCACAATTTATTTACCCATTCGTCCGATGATGGACATCTTGGTTGCTTCCAGCTTTTTGCTATTGTAAACAGAGCTGCAATAAACATGGGTGTGCAAATATCTGTTTGTGTGAAGGCTCTTGTATCTTTAGGGTATATTCCGAGGAGTGGGATTTCTGGGTTGTATGGTAGTTCTATTTCTAACTGTTTAAGATAACGCCAGATGGATTTCCAAAGCGGTTGTACCATTTTACAATCCCACCAGCAGTGTATAAGAGTTCCAATCTCTCCGCAGCCTCTCCAACATTTATTATTTTGTGTTTTTTGAATTAATGCCAGTCTAGTTGGTGTCAGATGGAATCTCATCGGAGTTTTAATTTGCATTTCTCTAATGGCTAATGATCGAGAGCATTTTCTCATGTATCTGTTGGCTGCCTGAATATCTTCCTTAGTGAAATGTGTGTTCATATCCTTTGCCCACTTCTTGATTGGGTTGTTTGTCTTTTTGTGGTTGAGTTTTGACAGAGTCATGTAGATTTTAGAGATCAGGCGCTGGTCTGAGATGTCATAGCTGAATATTCTTTCCCAGTCTGTAGGTGGTCTTTTTACTCTTTTGGTGAAGTCTTTAGATGAGCATAGGTGTTTGATTTTTAGGAGCTCCCAGTTATCGGGTTTTTCTTCATCATTTTTGGTAATGTTTTGTATTCTGTTTATGCCCTGTATTAGGGCTCCTAGGGTAGATCCTATTTTTTCTTCCATGATCTTTATCGTTTTAGTCTTTATGTTTAGGTCTTTGATCCACTTGGAGTTAGTTTTTGTGCATGGTGTGAGGTATGGGTCCTGTTTCATTCTTTTGCAAATGGATATCCAGTTATGCCAGCACCATTTGTTAAAAAGACTATTATTTCCCCAATTGACTGACACTGGTCCTTTGTCAAATATCAGCTGCTCATACATGGATGGATTTATATCTGGATTCTCAATTCTGTTCCATTGATCTATGTGCCTGTTGTTGTACCAGTACCAGGCTGTTTTGACTACTGTAGCTATATAATAGGTTCTGAAATCAGGTAGGGTGAGGCCTCCCACTTTCTTCTTCTTTTTCAGTAATGTTTTGCTTATCCGGGGGTTCTTTCCTTTCCATATGAAATTAGTGATTTGTTTCTCTATTCCCTTAAAGTATGACATTGGTAATTGGATTGGAAGTGCGTTGTATGTATAAATGGCTTTTGGTAGAATAGACATTTTTACTATGTTAAGTCTTCCTATCCATGAGCAGGGTATGTTTTTCCACTTAAGTGTGTCCTTTTGAATTTCTTGTAGCAGAGTTTTATAGTTTTCTTTGTATAGGTCTTTTACATCCTTGGTAAGATTTATTCCTAAGTATTTTATCTTCTTGGGGGCTCCTGTGAATGGTATTGATTTGGTTATTTCCTCTTCGGTGTTCTTTTTGTTGATGTAGAGGAATCCAAGTGATTTTTGTATGTTTATTTTACATCCTGAGACTCTTCCAAACTCTTCTATTAGTTTCAGTAGTTTTCTGGAGGATTTCTTAGGGTTTTCCATGTATACGATCATGTCATCTGCAAATAGTGATAGCTTTACTTCCTCCTTACCAGTCTGGATACCCTTTATTTCTTTGTCTAGCCTAATTGCCCTGGCTAGGACTTCAAGTACGATGTTGAATAAGAGCGGTGATAAAGGGCATCCTTGTCTGGTTCCCGTTCTCAAGGGAAATGCTTTCAGGTTCTCTCCATTTAGAGTGATATTGGCCGTTGGCTTTGCATATATGCCCTTTATTATGTTGAGGAATTTTCCTTCAATTCCTATTTTGGTTAGAGTTTTTATCATAAATGGATGTTGAACTTTGTCAAATGCCTTTTCTGCATCTATTGATAAGATCATGTGGTTTTTATCTTTTGTTTTATTTATGTGATGGATTACATTAATGGTTTTTCTGATATTAAACCAGCCTTGCATACCTGGTATAAATCCCACTTGATCAGGGTGTATTATTTTTTTGATGTGTTGTTGGATTCTATTGGCTAGAATTTTGTTGAGGATTTTTGCATCTATGTTCATGAAGGATATAGGTCTAAAATTTTCTTTTTTTGTAATGTCTTTACCTGGTTTTGGTATCAGGGAGATGGTAGCTTCATAGAATGAGTTGAGTAGTATTCCGTCTTTTTCTATACTTTGAAATACCTTCAATAGTAATGGTGTTAAGTCTTCTCTGAAGGTTTGGTAGAACTCTGCAGTGAAGCCGTCTGGGCCAGGACTTTTTTTTGTTGGGAGTTTTTTGATTACCGTTTCATTCTCTTTCTTTGTTATGGGTCTATTTAGTTGTTCTACTTCTGAATGTGTTAGTTTAGGTAACTAGTATTGTTCCAAGAATTCATCCATTTCTTCTAGGTTTTCAAATTTGTTAGAGTACAATTTTATGTAGTAATCTGATATGATTCTTTTGATTTCATTTGGTTCTGTTGTGATGTCGTCCTTCTCGTTTCTTATTCGGGTTATTTGTTTCCTTTCCTGTTTTTCTTTAGTCAGTCGAGCCAGTGGTTTATCAATTTTGTTAATTTTTTCAAAGAACCAGCTTTTGGCTTTGTTAATTCTTTCAATTGTTTTTCTGTTCTCTAATTCATTTAGTTCAGCTCTAATTTTTATTATTTGTTTTCTTCGGGTGCCTGATGGATTCTTTTGTTGCTCACTTTCTATTTGTTCAAGTTGTAGGGACAGTTCTCTGATTTTGGCTCTTTCTTCTTTTTGTATGTGTGCATTTATCGATATAAATTGGCCTCTGAGCACTGCTTTTGCTGTGTCCCAGAGGTTTTGATAGGAAGTATTTTCATTCTCGTTGCTTTCTAAGAATTTCCTTATTCCCTCCTTGATGTCTTCTATAACCCAGTCTTTTTTCAGGAGGGTATTGTTCATTTTCCAAGTATTTGATTTCTTTTCCCTAGTTTTTCTGTTATTGATTTCTAGCTTCATTGCCTTGTGGTCTGAGAAGATGCTTTGTAATATTTCGATGTTTTGGATTCTGCAAAGATTTGTTTTATGACCTAATATGTGGTCTATTCTAGAGAATGTTCCATGTGCGCTAGAAAAAAAAGTATATTTTGCAGCAGTTGGGTGGAGAGTTCTGTATAAGTCAATGAGGTCAAGTTGGTTGATTGTTGTAAGTAGGTCTTCCGTGTCTCTATTGAGCTTCTTACTGGATGTCCTGTCCTTCTCCGAAAGTGGTGTGTTGAAGTCTCCTACTATATATGTGGAGGTGTCTATCTCACTTTTCAATTCTGTTAAAATTTGATTTATGTATCTTGCAGCCCTGTCATTAGGTGCGTAAATATTTAATATGGTTATGTCTTCCTGATCAATTGTCCCTTTTATCATTATATAGTGTCCTTCTTTATCCTTTGTGGCGGATTTAAGTCTAAAGTCTATTTTGTCAGAAATTAATATTGCTACTCCTCTTCTTTTTTGCTTATTGTTTGCTTGATATATTTTTTTCCATTCTTTGAGTTTTAGTTTGTTTGTGTCTCGAAGTCTAAGGTGTGTCTCTTGTAGGCAGCATATAGATGGATCGTGTTTTTTTATCCAGTCCGTGACTCTCTGTCTCTTTATTGGTGCATTTAGTCCATTTACATTCAGCGTAATTATAGATAAGTAAGTTTTTAGTGCTGTCATTTTGATGCCTTTTCATGTGTGTTGTTGGCCATTTCATTTTTCCACATGCTTTTTTGTGCTGAGACGTTTTTCTTAGTAGCTTGTGAGATCCTCATTTTCATAATGTTTAACTTTGTGTTTATTGAGTAGTTACGTTTTTCTTGGCTTTTTTCTTGAGTTATGGGATTGATATTCCTTTTTGTGGTTACCTTTTTATTTACCCCTATTTTTCTAAGTAAAACCCTAACTTGTATCCTTCTATTTCGCCTTGTATCACTCTCCATCTGGCAGTTCAATGCCTCCTATATTTAGTCCCTCTTTTTGATTATTGTGATCGTTTATCTATTGATTTCCATGATTTCCTGTTGTGTGTATTATTTTGTTTATTTATTTATTTTTTAGAATTAGTCTTAATTTGTTTGTTTTTGTGCTTTCCCTATTTGAGTTGCGTTGATATCAGGACGTTCTGTTTTGTGACCTTGTATTGTGCTGGTACCTGATATTATTGGTCATCAGGCCGACCAATCTCCTTTAGCATTTCTTGCAGTCTTGGTTTAGTTTTTGCAAATTCTCTAAACTTGTGTTTTTCTGTAAATATCTTAATTTCTCCTTCATATTTCAGAGAGAGTTTTGCTTCATATATGATCCTTAGTTGGCAGTTTTTCTCGTTCAGTGCTCTGTATATGTCGTCCCATTCCCTTCTTGCCTGCATGGTTTCTGCTGAGTAGTCTGAACTTATTCTTATTGATTCTCCCTTGAAGGAAACCTTTCTTTTCTCCCTGGCTGCTTTTAAAATTTTCTGTTTGTCTTTGGTTTTTGCAAGTTTGATGATAATATGTCTTGGTGTTTTTCTTTTTGGATCAATCTTAAATGGGGTTCGATGAGCATCTTGGATAGATATCCTTTTGTCTTTCATGATGTCAGGGAAGTTTTGTGTCAGGAGTACTTCAACTATTTTCTCTGTGTTTTCTGTCCCCCCTCCCTGTTCTGGGACTCCAATCACTCGCAAGTTATCCTTCTTGATAGAGTCCCACATGATTCTTAGGGTTTCTTCATTTTTTTTAATTCTTTTATCTGATTTTTTTTTCAGCTATGTTGGTGTTGTTTCCCTGGTCCTCCAGAAGTCCCAGTCTACATTCTAATTGCTCGAGTCTGCTCCTCTGACTTTCTATTGCGTTGTCAAATTCTGTAATTTTATTGTTAATCTTTTGGATTTCTACATGCTGTCTCTCTATGGATTCTTGCAACTTGTTAGTTTTTCCACTATGTTCTTGAATAATCTTTTTGAGTTCTTCAACAGTTTTATCAGTGTGTTCCTTGGCTTTTTCTGCATTTATCCTAATTTCATTTGTGATATCTTTAAGCATTCTGTAAATTAGTTTTTTATATTCTGTGTCTGATAATTCCAGGATTGTATCTTCATTTGGGAAAGATTTTGATTCTTTTGTTTGGGGGGTTGGAGAAGCTGTCATGGTCTGTTTCTTTATGTGGTTTGATATGGACTGCTGTCTCCGAGCCATCACTGGGAAACTAGATTTTCCAAGTAGTCGGCTAAAAAAAAATGCAGTCAGATCCCTATCTGAATTCTCCCTCTGGCTTCGGGTATTCGGATGTTAATGGGGTCGCCTGGGGAGGGCGGGGGAGGGATCTGAGAGCTAGGAGTGTAGCACCACAGAATATAGAGCTGAACACCACGTTCACGCTCCGCCCCTGTTCTCCAAAATCCGGGCTGGACGAGTCCCTGGCTAGGACACTGCTTTCCTTGCTCGGAAACCAGTCACTTCCTCCTGGGGACTTCCTCCGGTGCGCGGCACTGCTCGTGGGCACTGGGTGGGCGTTTCCCACACGAACTGGTGGGCCCGCCCCCAGGGTCTATTCAGGCGATTATAATTGGGTCCCACGGTCACGTCCTGCCCGTGCACACGCCCAAATCCCAGCGGGATGACTTCCAGGTTGAGACGCTGCTTTCCCCGTTCCGGAACCCGTCACTTCCTCCCGGGGACTTCTCCTTCCGGTGCGCCACACCTCTTGCGCGAACTGGGTTGGCGTCACCTGCACGGCCAGGTGGGCCCGCCCCCTGGGTCAATTCAGGGTAATAAAAATGGACCCCGCGCTCACGCCCCGCTCGTGCGCGTGCCCAAGTCCCAGCAGGACGGCACCCCGTCTGGGACGCTACTTTCCCCACTTCGGGACCAATCACTTCCTCCCGGGGACTTCTCCTTCCGGTGTGCCACACCTCTCGCGCAAACTGGGAGGGCGTCACTCGCACGACCAGGTGGGCCCGCCCCCTGGGTCAATTCAGGGTAATAAAAATGGACCCCGCGCTCACGCCCCGCCCGCGCGCGCGTGCACCCAGATCCCAGCGGAATGGCTCCCTGTCTGGGATGCTGCTTTCCCTGCTTTGAGACCAGACACTTCCGGGGATTTCTCCCTCTGGTGTGCCGTGCCACACGCGCGGACTGGGTGTGCGTCCTCCCGCACGAACGTGTGGGCCCCGCCCTGGGGTCACTTTAGGGAAATATAGTTGACCCCCCCCCCGCTCGCGCCCCGTCGGCTTCTCGCCTAACTCCCGGCAGGACGGCACCCCAGCTGGGACGCTGTTCTCCCCCCTCCCAGATCAGTCACTGCCTCCTGGGTGCTTCTCCCTCCGGCTGCGCCTCTACGCCGCCCGCGCCAACCTGCTAGACTTCCTCCCGGGATGGGTTCGGGGGGAAGGGGTGGGCCCCCTTTCTGTGCCGTCTGCCCCCCTGGGCTCTGCCCCAGATCGGGCTCCGAAGGTCACCTGCCTGGTGAGCTGGCTCCTGGTTCTGAAAACAGTCGCTGTCTGCCCGTATTTGTTCGTTTTCCGTCTCTAAGTCTGTGCTTGTTGTTCAGAGTTCGTAGATTGTTATGTATGTGATCGATTCCCTTGTTTTTCCGAGTCTTTGTTGCAAGAGGGATCCGCGGTAGCGTCCACCTAGTCCGCCATCTTGGCCCCGGGTCCAAAATTAACTTTTAAGAAAGTCTAAAAAGAGAAGCGAGCAGTGTTGTGAAGCTCTGTTGTGTCTTACTGAATGCATGTTATTGAACACATTGTTTGTCATGACTTACAGTGTCTCCTTCACGTGGACCCCAGGGTAAATTCTTGTACATTCTTGATACCAACAACCAACAATATTTGCTGTTGTCCTAAGCAGATAACCTGTTTTTATATGATGGACCCTGTGAACCATGTAAATGAGAAAGCTTGGAGAAAACCTATGCCTATCTCTGCAAACAAGGGAATATTCCGTTTTAGAACCTTGTCGTCTTTAATTTTGTGTATTCTGATAAATTAACTTAAGCCTTTTCAGGAAAGACTCAGGACAAGTGTAAAGTAATAAATACACTCAATAAGAGCACTGAAAGAAGCCTTGGTGGCACAATGGTTAAGCACTTGGCTGCTAACTGAAGGGTTGGCAGTTCAAACTCTTTTGGTAGCTCCATGGTAGAAAGACCTGGTGATCTGTTTCTATAAAGATTACAGCCAAGAAAACCGTATGAGGCAGTTCTACTCAATGGCACCTAACAATGACAACAACAGGGGCCCTGAAGTAATAAGTGAATTCCCTAGCATGCAAGAACCACAGAGCCGAGCAGAAAAAGATCCGTGGTAGACCTGCAGGAGAACTTCCTCCTTAAAAAATTGGGACCAGTAGGCCATCCACTCATAATGAGGTTCTATTATGTGCCAGACACTGTTCTAGGTGCTGAGCAGACATACAATGGATGATGAGAAAATTGCACAATTCCTGTCATCAAGGGAATAAGGAACCTGTAAGCAAACAGAGTCTATGAGTGGTGCAAATGGTTAAGGCACTTGGCTGCTACCAAAAGGTTGGAGGTTCACACCCATGCAGAGGCACCTCAGAAGAAAGGTCTGGCTATCTACTTGCAAAAACTCAGCCATTGAAAACCTTATGGAGCACAGTTCTACTCTGACACACAGGAGGTCACCATAAGTCAGAGTCTACTTGACGGCAACTGTTTTACAGGCTAAGCAAACAAACAAATATATAATTGCACATCATGAGCTGTCTACATCGGGTGCTCAGGAAAGGCTGCCATGGGGAAGCACTGTTTAACCTCTAATCCAAAAGACGAAAAGGAACTGTCCTGTGAAGAAGAGGAGAGAGTGTCCCAAGTATAGGGGCAGCAAGCATGCAGGCAGAGAAGAATTGAGTTGGTTCTAGAAACGAAGAGTCAAGTGAGACTGAGTAAGCTCTGAAAGGAGGCACTGGTGACATCAGAACCCACTCTGATTCTTCTGTAATTGTGTTGGAGCAAATATAGTAAAGTGCAATGTGTGCTCAGTATCAAACATAGGCTCTGTCATTCATTATCAATTCTGTTTCTTGATACCAAACAAAAAAACCAAACCAGATGCATCGAGTTGATTCCATCTTATAAAGACCCTATAGGACAGAGTGGAACTTCCCCATAGGATTTCCAAGCCTGTAAATCTTTACGGAAGCAGACTGCCACATCTTCCACAGAGAGCCTGGTGGGTTTGAACCACCAACATTTCAGTTAGCAGATGAGCACTTAACCACTGCATCACCCGGGACTCCTTATTTCTTGATAAAGTCCTCTAAGAAAATATGTTGAAATATTAAACCTCTGGTACCTGTGAATATGATCTTGCTTGGATATAGGGTCTTTGAAGATGTTATTGGTTAAGTTACCTGTTGCCGTCGAGTCGATTCCGACTCATAGCGACCATATAGGACAGAGTAGAACTGCCCCATATGGTTTCCAAGGAGCTCCTGGTGGATTCAAACCGCTGACCGTTTGGTTAGCAGCCGTAGCTCTTAACCACTATGCTACCAGGGTTTCCATCAGTTAAGTTACATGAGGTCATACTGGAGTAGGGTAAGTTCTAATTCAGTATGAGTTGTGTCCTTATAAAAAAGAGGAGAACAGACACAGAGGGAAGATAGCCAGGTGAAGATGGAGATAAGAATGGAGTGATGCATCTACCAGCCAAAGAATGCCACGGGTTCCCAGGAACCACCAGAAGCTGGGAAGGGGCAAGGGAGGGTCTTCCCCTAGAGCCTTCAGAGAGATCACAGCCCTTCCAACACTTTGGTTTCAGACTTCTGCCTCCAGAATTGTGAGATAATAAATTTCTGTTGTTTTAAACCACCCAATTTGTGGCACTTTGTTAAAGCAGCCCAGGAAACTAATATAGTCCCCCATTACAAAAAGGTTCTTGAATCATAGATACATACCTCATAGTGACGCTATAGGACAAGAACTGCCCCATAGAGTTTCCAAGGAGCGCCTGGTGTATTTGAACTGCCGATCCTTTGGTTAGCAGCTGTAGCACTTAACCACTACGCCACCAGGGTTTCCCATAGATACATACATCCCATAAAGTCTGGTGCTGAGAATAGAAAAACCTTTCAGAATTCATTCTTTTTTTTTTAAGTTGATAATGTGAGCTACTTTTAAAAAATAATGTTTTATTGTGTTTTTGGTGAAAGTTTACATAGAATTCATTACTAATATTGGTAAGGGTGTGCTTTATGATACTCATTCACTGTATAAGTTTTCAAACTCTTTTCCCCTCTGTTAAAGATTGAATTGTGTCTCCCAAAAAGATATGTTGAAGTCCTAATCCCTGACACCTGTGAATGTGACCTTGTTTGGAAATAGGATCTTTGAAGATGTTGTCAGTTGAGTTAACATGAGGCCATACTGGAGGAGGGTAGGTCATAATTCAATGTGAGTGTTGTCCTTATAGAAGAGAAGAGATGCAGAGAGACAGAGGAAAAACAGCCATGTGAAGATCCATTTATAAGCCAAGGAATGTCTGGGGCTACCAGAAGCTGGAGAGACAAGAAGAGGTCTTTCCTTAGAGACTTCAGAGGGAATACCCACCAGCGGGCATGTTGATTTGGACTCCTAGCCCCCAGAACTGTGAGACAATAAATTTCTGTTCTTATAAGCCTCCCAGCTTGTGATATTTTGTTATGGCAGTTCTAGGAAACTAATACACCTTTCTAAAATCCCTTATTATTCCCACTGCTTTCTAAACTTCTAGTTCACTGCCTGCTATTGGTAAAATGCATGAAGGCATTGTGGCTGCCCAGTCAGCTCATTAGATAAGGAAAGCAGGTGGAAAAACTGTGACCCCATGGTCACATAAGGTCATACGAGCATGGAGGTTTGCATCTGGAAGCTTCTCTACATAAATTTCATTCTCTTCATTCCCTCACAGTCATCCATCAATTCAGTTCATTCATTCAATTACACATTTCTCCTTCTGTCACCGAGGACTCACCACATTGTTTTGATATAAGGCTTAGCTCCCAACCACCCCATGGAGCTGTTATCCAACTCTTTGGCAGGCAAACACGTAACTCTGCTCTAATAGTGTCCTCTGACTTGGAGCAAGGGTTCATTCTCATAAAAACAAAACAAAACTCGTTGCCGTTGAGTCTATTCTGACTCATAGTGACTCTATAGGACAGAATAGAACTGCCCCATATGGTTTCCAAGGAGTGGCTGGTGGATTCAAACTGCCAACCTTTTGGTTAGCAGCTGAGCTCTTAACCACTGCATTGCCAGGACTCCTTAAGTCCCAAAATGTTTATTTGGTTAGCAGCAAATGTCTACCCTGAAGTTACATCAAAATTTATGTTATGCAGAATTCCAACACACATTAACCTAGTTTGTAAATTAAAATAAATTAGACCCTTTACATTTGTAGTTTTTTTAACATGTAATTTTCAGAAGATTTTTGTATGTGCTTTATACACAGCACAAAGGAAAGAGTAAAGTGGCTTCAAGACATTCATTCTAATCAAACCAAATTTCATTTTTAATAATCTAGTGAAAGTCATATTTCTCTTCAAATAAGTTGAACAGAAAGGAATTCTTTTAAAAAGGAAAAAATCTTAAAAATATTATGAATAAACGACACTGTAGACAGAATAGAACTGGCCCATAGGGTTTCCAAGGAGCAGCTGGTAGATTCCAACTGCGAATCTTTTGGTTACCGGCCAAGCTCTTAACCACTGAGCCACCAGGAACCATGAATATGCTGCACAATTTAAAATGTAATACTGCAGCTTGATTCTCTGCTAATCTTTTCATGCATTTCAACTGTAGACATATGGCTTTGACTGTCCATCTAGGATGCTAATAAATACATAAATAATGGTTGAACACAGCTGATAGAATTCCCATTTATAAGCATAGATTAAAATAAGGATGATTTTGAATATACCACCTTGCCAGTTTGTATCAGGATGCTACTATTATTACTGCTTACTTTTCATTTACATGCTTAGTAACAGTCAAATAGCTTCTGCCTCCAGGTATGTGGTTATGGCTACAAAGCCCTAGGGACCAGTACCCATGGGAGGTGGGAGTGTTCTGACAGTTTTCTGGGTCGGTGATCATTTTCCAGCATGACTCCATTATGTCTTGCCTTTCTCCGTCCACTCCTACAATTGCCATTGTACTACATGTCAGGCTCTGCTGAGGAGTTGATAAATTTTACCTACTGGCTTGAATTGTGTGCCCCTTCTCCCCCCCAAAAAAGTATTGAAATTCTAATCCCCGTACCTGTGAATGGAGCCCTGGTGGCTCAGTTGTTAAGAGCTCAGGCTGCTAACCAAAAGGTTGGCAGTTCAAATCCATCAGCCACTCCTTGGAAATCCTATGGGTAGTTCTACTCTGTCCTATAGGGTAGCTATGAGTTGAAATCAACTGGATGGCAACTGGTTTGGTTTGGTTTGGTACCTGTGAATATAACCTTGTTTGGAAATAAGCGTTTTCTTTTATTATGTTAATGAGGCTCTATCAGAGTAGGGTGGATCCTAAACCTAATCACTTCTGAGTTACAAAAACAGCAGAACACACACAGAGACACACACAGGGTGAAGACAGACACCAAGGAATGCCAAGGAACACCAAGGAATTCCAAGGAATGCCAAGGCTTGACAGCAGACACCAGAACTAAAAGCCAGGTCATAGAAGGAATTGGCATGACCTTGATTTGGACTTTTAACCTCCAGAACTGTGAGAAAATAAATTTCTGTTCTTTAATGACATCCACTTGTGGCATTTCTGTATGGCAGCACTAGCAAACTAAGACACTTTGAAATATGCAGGAACGTTGGTAGATGCTCTCCCAACACCAAAACACACATGAACACACATACACACCAACACATATACCATGGCTGCACTACAAACTTCTTTTATGTCTTTAAGAATTCCATATTTGAACAAATAATTAGTAACAAGTGGATGGAAACCTAACTAGCACAATAACATTTTCTCAAGCTGTATTCATTTTTACTTCCCTATAGTTCTGAATACAGTTGACCATTTCCTCTTTGAAACCTTCCCCTCACCTGGCTCCTATAAGAGCAAATTCCTGCAGCTCTCCTAATATACCTGTGACCATTCCTTCTATGGCCACATCTTGTGTATTCCCATCTCTGTGGTTCAACTTGGAATCCACTTTATGTTTCTTTCCATTGATTCTCATATTACAAATCAATCAACGTCTCTTCCTCTTTGAAAACTCCTGAGACCATCTCGTAATGATTTGACCTTCTACTGACTGCACAGTATTTATACCACTTTAGTCAATAATCATATATTGCTCCATGACATCGCTTGTAATATTGCTTCGTGTTATAGTTAATTCCTACATTCTTCATGAGAGAAAGAGAAAGAGAGAGAACAATTTGAGATATTACCTTCCTTGTACACATTACCCTTCTCTTCTGTCAATCACAGACATTATGACCTGAGGGAAGAAAGAATTGTTACGATAGAGTACAAGAAAAAATGTACTCGGTTTTGGCTTCTGAATTTCAAAATAGGCTTTTGAAGCTTGTGGCAGAGACGATAGTCTGAGAGCAAAGGACTTGAATTCTAAGAGTGTGGTCTTTTTCAGTTTTAAAAATCAAGGAGACTTGGGGCACAGAGTTTATGCTAAACAAAAGGCATGGAATGTGTGATTGACCAGGAGGGAGACAACAATGACCTGAGCTGGGCAAAGGAAAGGAGAGTCAGAGCAGAGAAGGGGACACCCTCAGAGAGTGGGAGATGAGGAAGGGAACCTCTGCTCCCTTCCCAGTTGGACCAAACTACAGCCAATAAACTCCCCCATGCCCTCCTCGTGGAGAGAGAACAGACAAGTGGCAATGGCTCTTGAAAGTTGTGGATGTCCAGGCATAAGGAGGAACTAAGGCATTTTTTTTTTTAAGGCACTCCAGGTGGCATAAGGAGCAGCCTCAGGTCTTCCTAAGCATAGATGTATTGAGAAGGCAATAATGGAATGTAAGTATTCCAAGTTTGGATAAAGATGATATAAGCAACAAGCAGAGACCTTTGACTAGAGGCCAGATGGCGCTATCTGGGCAGCTGCCAGGGAACACAACTACTAATGACATGCAAGGACCAGTAGGAAGAAGCCCACGCTAGCTCCTCTGCTGAAGCTATTTTCCTAAAACTTGTATCACACTGAGCCTGCTAGAACTTGGCTACCACCCCAGAGACAAGGGTGGAAAGGGAAAGCTTTGAAATGACCAAGAAAATCCTGGATTGACTAAACTTCTGTGGAACTAACTACAGTTAAGTTTATTTTACCAAGCAGGATGGAAGCTAGAGATAATCAGTTACGGAAAAACAGTTTTGGAAAGCTGTAGTAGAAAATCAAAGAAAGTTACATATTTTAGGTACTTGAGCCTAAGGAACTATACCCAGTGCTATGTATCATCTCCCACTAAGACAGAGGTATCTTTTTTTCTGCATTTTTGTTTTTCTTCCAAAGCATCTAGAAGACGCTAAGAATCATGACAAATAATCACCAAATAAGCAAATGATTAATCAATTAATTAATTTGAAATTTTAAATTAGTGGCTATCTTAAGATGAAAGCAATAATGGCCTGAAGTTTTCCACCAAAAGACTGAGAGAATTACTTTTTAAAAATTAGATTCTTTCACTTTTTCTACAATGCATTCATTACTCTGCCCAAGAAACAGGTTTGTTTCAGGGAGATGCTTAGTGATGCCCTCCACTTTGATGCAAATCACAATGTCAGCCTTGAAGAGATGAAGCCATCCAACTCAAAAGGGTTATCAGAGCACCTGTAAAGGGACGTTTGTTCAGTTCATGATCACAGTCATGAAGCAGAATGTTATGAACCAGATGGGTAGGGAAAAGAAGGACATACAGACATTATTTGGGGAATAGAGGGCAATAGTGTTAAAAGAAGTATAGAAAAATTCTGTAGGAATTTGTCATGGATACTCTACTTACATAAACTGAGATATGAAAACAAGGCTTTGAAGAGCCTTTAAAAAGTCCCGTTAAAATCCACCACACAGTAGAAAAGTTCCTTCAAAAATACATTGCACAGATTTATTAGTGGTTACCAGAGGTGGGAGAGAGGGGGAAATGGGTAGTCATTGCTTAGAGGGCATAGAGCTTCTGTTAAGTGTGATATAAAAATTTGGAAATAGACAGTAGTTATAGTTACACAGCATAATTAATGTAATTAATGTCACTGAATTGTACATGTAAAAAATGCTGCAATGGCATATCTTTTGTTTATATATATATATTTACCACAATAAAAAGGACCTTAGGTAAAAACTATGGAATTGTTAATATATACATTGTTATTGTTGTTAGCTGCCATAAAGTTAATTCCTACTCATGGTGACCCCATGTGTGCAAAGTAGAACTGCTCCATAGGGTTTTCAAGGCTGTGACCTTTCCGAAGCAGATTGCCAGGCCCGTCTCCTGAGGTGCCTCTGGGTTGGTTGGAACTGCCAACCCTACAGCTAGTAGTCAAGTACTTAACCACATGTACCACTCCGAGGCTCTTATAAATATATTAGAAAATATTTAAATACATAATATTTATCATATGTTTATATATTATATCAATATTTTTATTGTATAAATATAAAAATAAACTGCAGACTGAGTAATAATAATGTGATAATAGTAAATAATAATGTGTCAATATTGGTTCATTAAGTATAAAATATGTACAATATTAATGTAAGATGGTAATAGTAGAGGAAATTGGGTGTACAGTATATGGTAACTACTATCTTCACTTTTTTCTGTAAATCTAAAATAATTCTAAAAAATAAACTCTGTTAAAAATATATGTAAAGAGTCATATACCGTGACAAGTTAGATTTATTCCAAGAATGCAAGGATGGTTCAACATTAGAAAATCAATCAACATAATACATCACGTCAATAGAACAAAGGAAAGGAATCACATGATCATGTCTATGGATGCAGAAAAAGCATTTGATAAAATCCAACACCTTTCTTCATGAAAACCCTAAAGAAGATTGGAATAGAAGGGAAATTCCTCAATATGATTCAGGGTATATACGAAAAGACAAAAGCCAATATTATTCTTTTTTTTAATAATTTTTATTATGCTTTAAGTGAAAGTTTACAAATCAAGTCAGTCTCTCACATATAAACTTATATACACCTTACTAACATACTCCCATTTACTCTCCCCCTATGAGTCAGCCCGCTCCCTCCTTCACCAATATTATTCTTAGTGGAGAAAGATTGAGAACTTTCCCCCTGAAACTGGGAACAAGACAAGGGTGCCTGCTCTCACCACTTCTATTCAATATTGAAGTCTTAGCCAGAGCAATATGACAAGAAAAAGAAATAAAAGGTATCCAGATTGGAAAAGAAGTAAAGTTATCCTGTTGGTGGATGACTTGATCCTATACATAAAAAAAAAAAAAAAATTTTCTTAGAAAATCACAAATAGCCACAAGAAAACTTCTAGACCTAATAGAGGAATTTAATAAAGTTGCAGGGTACGAGGTCAACAAACAAAAATCCGTTAGTTTCCACCATAGACCAAATTGCTGGGCTAAGGGCTGTGGGGATCATGGTCTCAGGGAACATCTAGCTTAATTAACATAACACTGTTTATAAAGAAAATGTTCTACATTCTACTTTGGTGAGTAGTGTCTGGAGTCTTAAAAGCCTGTGAGCAGCCATCTAGGATATTCCACTGGTCTCACCCCTTTGGGAGCAAGGAAGAATAAAGAAATCTAAAGATACAAGGGAAAGATTAGTCCAAAGGACTAATGGACCACATCTACCATGGCCTTCACCAGACTGAGCCTAGCACAACTGGATGGCGCCTGGCTACCACCACTGACTGCTCTGACAAGGATCACAGTAGAGGGTCCTGGGCAGAGCTGGAGAAAAATGTAGAACTGCTCCATAGTGTTTTCAAGGCTGTGACCTTTCAGAAGCAGATCGCCAGGCCTGTCTACTGAGGTGCCTAAACAAAATTCTAATTCTAACACAAAAAGAAAAACCAGATTTGCTGGCCTGACAGAGACTGGAGAAACCCTGAGAGCACAGTCCCTGGATACCATCTTAGCTCAGTAATGAAGTCACTCTTGAGGTTCACCCTTCAGCCAAAGATTGGACAGGCCCATAAAACAAAATGAGACTAAAGGGGCATACCAGCCCAGGGGCAGGGATTAAGAGGCAGGAGTGAACAGGAAAGCTGGTAATAGGGAACCCAAGGTTGAAAGGGGAGAGTGTTGATATGTCATGGGGTTGTTAACCAATGTCATAGAACAATGTGTATATTGACTGTTTAATGAGAAACTAGTTTGTTCTGTAAACTTTCATCTAAAGTACAATAAAAAAAAAAAAAACCAGTTAGTTTCTATACACCAGCAATGAAAAATCTGAAAGGGAGATCAGAAACACAATTTCATTTACAATAGTTATCTAACAGAAAAAAATACCTAGGAAAAAACATACTGGGCACATGAAGGGCTTATACAATGAAAACTATAAAACACTGCTCAAAGAGGTTAAAGAAGACCTAAATAAATGGAAAGATGGTCCATGTTCATGAATTGGAAAACTTAATATTGTTAAGATACCAATACTACCCAAGGTGGTCTATAGACTCAGTGCAATCTTGATCAAAATTACAACAGCCTTCTTTACAGAAACGGAAAAACCAATCTTCAATTTTATATGGAATGACAAGAGGCCCTAAATAGCTACAACAATGTTGAAGAAGAAGAACAAAGTAGGAGGACCCACACTTCCTATTTTAAAACATATGCTACAGCTACAGTAATCAAAACAACCTGATACTGGTATAACAATAGACACATAGACAAATGGAATAGAATTAAGAGTACAGAAATAAACCCACACGTCTATAGTCAACTGATTTTTGACAAGGGTGCTAAGTCCATTCCATGGGGAAAAAAGAGTCTCTTCAATAAATGGTGCTGGGAAAATTGGATTTCCACATGCAGAAAAATGAAACAGAATCCATGCCTCAAACCATACACAAAAACAAATTCAAAGTGGATTAAGGACCTAAATGTGCAAATTAAAGCCATAAAATTCCTAGAAGGACAAGCAGGGGCAATGCTGTCAGGCCTAGTTTTCAACAATGTAATAACAAAATCTAATGTAATAACAAAAACACAAACAGCAAAAGACAAAATAAATAAGCGGGATCTCACAAAAATTTAAAACTTTTGTTCATCAAAAGACTTTACAAAGAAGTGAAAAGACAAGCTACCAACTGGGAGAATGTCTTTGGAAACTATATATTCAACAAGAATCTAATAATGAAAAAATTTATAAAATATTGACAACTTAACAAAAAGTGAAATAACCCAATCATAAAATGGACAAAAGACTTGAGTAGACATTTCACCAAAGAGGACATTCAAATAGTCACAAAACACATGAAAAAATGCTCAGTATCATCAGCCATCAGAGAGATACAAATCAAAACCATAATGAGATACCATTTTGCTCCCATTAGGATGGCTAAGATAAAATAAATAAATAAAATAACAAACGTTGGTGAAGATGTGGAGAAATTGGGACTCTTATCCATTGCTGGTGGGAATGCAAAATGATACAGCCGTTGTGGAAAACAATATGGTGTTTCCTCAAAAACCTAAAAAGAGAAGTGCCGTAACTTTCAGCAATTCCACTCCTAGGCATACACACAAAAGGTTTGAAGGCAGAGGCTCAAAAAGAGATTTGTACACCAATGTTCATCGCAGCACTGTTCACAATAGCCAAAAGGTAGAAACAACCTAAATGCCCATCGTTAGATGAATGGACAAACAAAATGTGGTGCGTACATACAATGGAATACTACTCAGCCAGCAGGAGGTATGAAGTCTTGATACGTGCTACAGTATGGATAGAGCTTAAAGACATGCCGAGCAAAGTAAGTCAATCACAAAAGGACAAACATTGTATGACTTCACTTATGTAAAAATATAAGGAAAGGCAAATGTATAGAGACCAAAGTTTATTAGTGGTTACTAGGGGCAAGAGGGAGGGGGAAAATAGGGGTTAATGGTGATGGAAAAATCACATTGATTAAGGATAGTATTGTACAGCTGATTATTGTAAGTGCTGTCGATAAGTCCTAAACCTGTAAAAAGTTTAGTTAGCAAAAGTTGTGTGATAGATATATTTACAATGACAAAATAAAAAAAGAGTAGCTGCTGAGGCTGCTTACGTATAACCAAACACCTTATGGAATTCAGTTCCTTGGTTTAGAGGTTTAGGACCATGGTTTCATGCGACATCCCAGTTAATTGGCCTAATAGAGTGTTTAGTACTTCTGTTCTACCTCCTAGTTTGTTGTGTAGTGCCTGGAGTCTTAAACACTTGCATATGTGGCCATCCAAGGCACAACAATTGGTCCCTATTCACCTGGAGCAACAGAGGAAGAAGGAGAGTCAGGAATAGGAGGAGGATATGGACTGTGCATCTAATTGCCTCCATGAACAACTGCCTCCTTTGCCATGAGACGAGAAGAACTGGATGGTGCTTGGCTACCACTACCGAACATTTTAATCAAAGATTCCGTAGCGGAATCTTGATCAAAAGGGGGAAAATGCAGAATAGAATTTCACATTCTCATGGACTCTAGACTTTCCAGAGCCATGGAGGGTGGATGGGAGCCCTGGTGGTGCAGTTCATGTCCACCAGCCACTCCTTGGAAACCCTATGGGGCAGTTCTACTCTGTCCTATAGGGTAGCTATGAGTTGGAATCTACTCGACGGCAACAGGTTTTGTTTTGGGGTTTGGAAGGTGGATGAACCCTTGAAACTATTGCCCTGAAATAATCTTTAAACCTTAAACCAAAAATATCCCCTGAAGTCATCTTAAAACTGAAGAATAATTTACCTTAACTGGTTAAAAAAAAAAAAAAGGCCTGCCTTGAACATTATGTTCTTTTAAGAACTGTCTATATGAGATCAAATTGACAACAGCAACTTGGAAGATTAGACAGGAAGCTTAATGGGCAGTGAGTTTATGTTAATGAGGGAGGAACAACTCAGAAAAGGAGGGTGAAAATGGTTGTACAACTCAAAGAATGTAATCAGTGTCACTGAATTGAACATGTCGAAATTGTTGAATTGGTGTATGTTTGCTGTGTAGATTCTCAACAACAACAACAAAATAAATAAAACTAAATATATATATGTGTGTGTATATATCTATATATGTGCTTATACACACGTACATATAGCTCAGAATTATAGCTCCCAACATGGTACCCAAGAAAAGGCTTCTACGATCAAATTTATTTTGAAGAACACACACAGGTATCCTCTTCTTGGAAATTCCTACTTCATTAGCATACTGAAGGCTCTGGTGGCCGTGCAGTAAAGTTGTTTATGTTTATTTGAACAAGGATCCTCATTCCTCCTCCAGCCTCCCACCCCGCATCATCACACAAACCACATTTTGGGAAATGCCACTCTAGATCTTTCCAAGAAAAGAAAATTCAAGTCCATTCTTATTTCAATTGTTCCAGAAAGATGATTTTTACGCAGCAATCTTCTCTCACTATTGGTTGAAAAAAATTATCTTTCAAGCAGAAATAACATAATTTCTGATGAGATCCTTTGATAATGCTCAAGACAATAACAATGAAAAATCTGTTGCCATCTAGCTGATTTCTACTCATAGTGACCCTATAGGACAGAGTAGAACTGCCCCATAGGATTTCCAAGACTTTTTTTTTTAATCTTTATGGGAGCAGACTGCCACATCTTTCTCCTGTGGAGTAACTGGTGGGTTGGAATCACCGACCTTTCCGTTAGCAGCCGCACTCTTAACCACTGCACCACCCGGCCTCTTTAAGGGGGCCTTTAATAAACTCAATTGTAAATGAATAAAGAGTGTTAGAGTAATAAAGACGTAATATTGCTCTTAAATAATACTTGATTTGTAGGCAGGAGTGTTACACTAGGAACACTTGTTATTCTTGCCATGTATAGGTCAGCTAGCCATAGAGTTTGAGATTTTATTCATTTGTACAAATTACATTTTATATGTACTTCAGAAAGTATAACACAGTATGTGGGCACACATAAAATAGCTGACTTTTTGATAAAAAAAAAACCCAGTGCTTTTCTGATAGCAGATATAAAAATGTCCAGTACAATGACAATTTAATAAAATCAAATTGCCCAAGGCTATTTCTTCATTGCAAGTAAATGCATCTTCATGAATCCTCACTGCAAGGCCATTTCTTAGACTCTAAAGTGTTGATCTAATAATAATCTAATAATAATTAACATCTGTAGAATGGAATGTACTGTTTCATCACTGAAATCAGTTATTCTCAACCAGAGATGGGATAAAACGAGCGTGGGGGGAGCAGAGGAAGGCGGTGTCTCAGTTTCCTATTTTAACAGAAATACCACAAGTGGGTGACTTTAAAGAACAGAAATGTATTTTCTCATAATTCAGGTAGCTAGAAGTCTGAATTCTGGGTGTGACTTCGGGGGTGGCGGAGGGAGTCCTTCTACGTCTATTTCAGCTTCTATTAACTGGCAATCCTTGGCATTCCTGGGTTCGGAAATTCATCTGCCTCCTTCATCTTCAGATACCGTCTTCACCTATTCATGTCTCTGTGTCCACAGGTATAGGGGTTAGGATTCCAGCACATATTTGAGGGGGCACAATTCAATCCATCACAGAGCACTCCCTTCTTTCTGAGAGATGTTTTTGAATTTCCTGAAGGGATGTTTATTTGAAGATAAATTCTTGATATTATAATTACAGATTTGATTTTAGGCAAAACAATTAATTCACTTTGAAGATGCAAATTAGTTAAGAGGGTGTGGGAATTTAGGTTCTTCAAATGGAGGCATGAGTTATGAAAGGTGGAGAAACATAAAGGAGTATATTGTCTAGAGAGATTGAAAAAAAAATTTTTTTTTTTATTTCCTTATCACCCACACCACACACTGAGTTTCTTTAATGCCCATGCCCAAAATGTCCCCCCAGGTCTGGACTTTTCTAATCAGAGTGTGAGTGGATGGGATATGAGAGTCCTAGGAATCAACATCCCAGAAGCCCATGCTCTGATTCAAGCTTCCCCTGGAGGAGCATCTGGCGATAACTCCCAGAATTCCTAGCTTTGGCATCTAGGACCACCTGTCCTGATTTTCGGATTTTCCTCAAAGTTACAGAACCAAGAACAAATATATTATTATTGCCTAGAAGAGCTGTGTTGCAAGAGCATCTCTAGCAGTGACTTCCCAACTCAAAATGCCAACACACAGACACACAAATACGCACCTGCATGCACACCGTCTTTGTACTAGGGGACCCTGTCTTCCTGATCACTGCTGATTGGTCAAGGGCTGTGTAACTGACCCACCTGGACCAATCATTTTAATTCTCCAGTGAATTTAGAATTGAGGCTCAGAGGTACTAGTCAGTCCACTGGGAGCTTAGACTGCAAACTAAGGAAAGGCTGGCCTGGGAAAATCCTGTTTGACCATGAATGCTTGAAGAAGCAGAGAAAGTCATCTTGTAGAGAGATAGAGAAGAGTAAAGCAGATACAGGAATAAAGCAGGTTTAAGAGAGCATGTGGCCCTAGAGGGACAGAGAAGCCCTGCTATGCCTTCCGATGGCTTTTCAAGTCTTGGTTCAAGGCTCTCCTGGATTCTGCCTTCATCTCCTGCATTTTCTGGTTTCTGAGACACCTCTATATTAATATAATAAATCATCCTCAAACTTTTTGTTTTAAACCTAGGATAGCTAGTGCAATTTTCTGTTACTTGCAACCAATAGATTTGTCACTAAGATATTACCCAGTAACCAGTTGCTGTCAAGTCGCTCCCAACTCACGGTGACCCCATGTGTGTCAGGATAAAACTGTGCTCCCTAGGGTTTTCAATGGCTGATTTTTTTTTTCCCTGGGTGGACTGGAACCTCCAACTTTTTGATTAACAGTTGAGCACATTAACTGTTTATACATTCCAGGTGCTTAGTCACTAAGAGATACATACATTTATTTTTCAGTAGAGAAGTTCCCTTTGGAATCCTGGGAAAGTATCATACAATTCAGTGGGTTTGATGCTGTGTCACAGGGCTGGTTTCATGGGCATACAACCTTTGCAGTCTCACAGGGCCCCATGCTCAGAACGGCCCAGTTTTTAGGGTTTAATATTCTGCTGTTGCTGTCTTATAATTTTTAATAATTTAATCTTTTAGCTGCCATTTTTTAAGTGAATTCTGATTGAACAATAGAACACCTGCAGAAGAGATTCACGCAATGTACACATCTTCTGCTATTGCATTCACATACAGTGTTCATGATGCCCTATTAGCACGAATTTTAGTGAAATCACAATGTATGTGAGTTCAATGGCACTCAAAGTGAGCACAAAGTAAACATATTATGGAAACCACCAGATTCCACAGTGTGTTGGTAGAATGTGTCCATATCAAGAAGCACAATAAAGTTTTTTTTGTGCATTGTTCCCATTCTTCTGGTAGAATAATAAGGAATCCCGGTGGCACTCAGCTGCTAACCGAAACCCGCCAGCCACTCTGCAGGAGAAAGATGTGGCAGTCTGCTTCTGTAAAGATTACAGCCTTGGAAACCCTATGGGACAGTTCTACTCTGTCCTATAGGGTCATTATGTGTTGGAATCAACTTGACGGCAGTGGGTTTTGGTAAGAACAAAACACATATACGTGTACAACCTACAAAATAAGAATTGTGTAATTTTGGTTGATTTTGCATGAGTTAAATGCTCTTCTTATATGCTAAACCAAAGATTAAAATTTTATTTTTTCTTTACTTAGGATGACATTAAATAGCAAGGGAAAAATACTATGACAAGTCGAGAGAGATCACAGAAGGAAAAAGCTTTATAGTTTTATTGCCTTTAATGGCATTGTTTTTTTCTTGCATTTTAAACAAAAGGCCTCACATTTTCATTTTGCACTGAGGCATGCAATTATGTAGTGTATCCTGATGTAACAGTTCAGATTCTTCAAGAAACAAACAGCAAGACGGTATTAGACATGCAAGAAGTTTATTGGAAGGACCATCTGTAAAAGACAAAGGGGAGGGAACAGAAGTAGTTGGACAGAAGCTTCAGACCATGATGCAGGTCTGTGAAATGAGAGGGAAGGAAAACTTGGTTAGGAAGAGCCTCAGACTGCAGTAGAGTTCTGAGAAAGTCATGGCCAGGCTGATGGAGAGTCCCTGAGCAAAGATTGCTCATTGGAGTATTCCTGTATGATGCAGGGATGGGCAGGCTCTAGTACCTCCTGCCAAGCTCAGCTGGGGGAAGGTGATCTTGGTGTGATCACTGATGTGGATCCAAAACAGTGGTAACTGGAGGTTATAAGTCAACTATGCTCCCTGCAACAGATTCTCAGGAAGCATATCTGAGCAATGTATTTCCATAGCAGCCTTTGATGGTGACAGTTTCAGTTGTCTATTATTGCCTAACAAACTATCACAAAATTTAATAGCTTAAAGCCTTTTCATGACCGGTGGGATATACAGTTGCCCAGCAACATTTTCTGCCTCTCAGTTTCATTGGGAAGCTGCTTTCCCATTGACAGTGCGTGCTGCCAAAAGGCAGGGGCCTTTATGACTATTTGAAACAGAGAAAAAGGGGGTGTGCTGCAAATTATTGGTTCTACAGGGTATTGCATGAAGTGTGTACATTTTTTTGGTAGGAAAAATAGAAATTTTGAACTTTTTTTCATTTTGGGGGGGACACTTATGTCCCAGTAGACTTGGGTGGGAATTCTGAGAGGGGTAGAATTAGTGGGACAACTGATGTCCCTCTGAACTCTAAGGACAGCCTTGTGGGAGGGGGCAAGAAAAAAAGTCCACACTATTAAAAATTTAACAATACTCAATGATTCAGCATGCTTCCATTAATGAAAACACATGGTATCAACAAAAAATTCCAAGCAGAAAATAAGTGAGTCTTGAGAAGGTTAAAACAACAATTTATTCATTCTAACGGTTGTGTGGGTTGACTGGGTGGTTTTTCTATGTCATGTCAACTACATTTAGCTGGAGGCTGGGCTGGGGTTATTGACTGGTGTATTAGTTTTCTATTGCTGTGATTAAATTGCTGTGATTAGCAACCTTAATTCCATCTGCAACTTTAATTTCCCTTTGCTATGTAACCTACATATGCACAGTTTCCAGCAATTAGGACATGGACATCTTTGGTGGTAGGGGGTATTATTCTGCCTACCACAACCTCCATTTTAATTTTCCTTCTCTTGTGCTCAGAAGCACAAATAGTAGTCTCTGTTCCCCTTCCTCCTGGGCTTTCCTTCATCCCTACCTCCAAGTCAGGTCATTCAGCTTGAGGATTAGTACTTGAGAAACAAATTTCCTGCTATTTGTCACCTCACTTTGTACATAGTTTCTTGTTCATTTTAAGTCATTCTATAAAGGAATGAATCACCCTTCAATGTCCTAAAAAAGGCAGCAAAATGAAGAAGTCATCCTAATCTACAGTTTTAAACTGCCTTGTACTTGACTGGAGCCCTGGTGGCATAGTGGTTAAAAGCTCAGCTGCTAACCAAAAGGTCGGCTATTCGAATTCACCAGCCACTTGGAAACCCTACAGGGCAATTCTACTCTCTGTGCTATAGGGTAGCTATGAGTCAGAGTCAACTCAGTGGCAATGGGTTTGGCTTTTTTGGGTTTGTACTTGAGTGCAAGTTCTAATCACTCTACTTTTGGTTTTTCACACTCTGTACAAGAGTTAGTAGCAACTCTCAAGAACAAAACTCAACCCCACTCAAGCCTGTAAAATAGAAGCATTAATGTCATTAGTGATTTTGAAAGTTATTACTGAGGCCTCAGAGCTGTTTCTGAACAAAGGAATGAGTGAAGAGAGTGGTGACATGATGAGAATGTCCTTGAAATTTTTTTTATATTCAAATCATTTTAATAAAATTAGCTAAGCTTCAAAACCATCATCAAGGCCTGGAGTAGAGGGATTTGGTAGCAAGAATGTGGGAAGAGGATTAGAAGGGCTGGATTTCCACCCAGCTTTTATCACCAACTGGTAGGCACTAACCATGATTCTTTAAAGTTTTATCATCTTCAAGACAAGAAGGAAGACACTTGGTGACAGCCACCTGCATGCTAATCAAGGCCTGAAAAGCAATTCTTGCTCCTCCTACAGTTGATAATAAAAAAAGGATTATGAGAAAACGGTCTCTTGCTTGTAACTCTGTAATAATTTACATCTGATAGGACTGAATAGTGGAATGAGTTAGCCTGGATGATTTCCAAGGCCTCATCAAGCTGTACCCATCTGGGGTTCGGTGACACAGCCCTTACTCAACTCACGGCCACTGCTGTGCCCTCGAATGACCCTGACCTCTGTTCTGCTCTGGGCCCAAGCACTAGGCACTCTGTCCTCTCTGTGGCCTGGGCTGTGGCTTTAGACTTTTCTTCCCTCTTCCTTCCTGAAAGATGAATCACACTGACATTATTCTTGCTACCCTCTGAAGGGAGCTAAGCAAATGTGAGTGTGAGGATGGGTGTATATTTGTGGGTGTTTCTTTCCCAAGAACTAGACAGTGGCATTTGTGATCAACCAATCTTATCAGACAAATACATTCCATTCTCTAGTTTACTTTCTTGGTTAGAAAATTGCAAGCCAGTGTACTGCCCATTTCCTTTCTACTCTTCAAGTTTCAATAATGTAACATGGGGTTTGTGAATAAAGAATCCACAAATGACACTCAAGGATTAAAAGTCCCACCTACAATTTTGTATGTGTGCATGCGAATGTGCAATTTGAGTCTATAACTCTCATCAGATTTTAAACAGAATCCATGAGCTAAGAAAAGGATAAGAACAACTAGTGTAGAAGGATGTTCCATTGCTAAAGCGTCAACATCAGTTATTGCCATCCTCTTATGGAGGCAGCTTGGAGAGACAAAGAAACTGCAAAAGTAGGATCATTAACAATTTAAAGCATTTTATGCCAAGGATCATGTAATAAAAGTTGTCATGACCAACACGCTTTAACAAACCCATCAGATTAACCAATGCTCTTCATTTCGTCTCTAAAATACACTCACCGACACCTCCAGCCTTGAGCCTAGCACATTCTCACACTGTTGGTTCCTCACCTCCCCGTCCCCTGCATTGAGTTGATACTTACCAAGAATCGGTGTGGTCAGTGCCCATTCTACTCACGCTAAAAAAAATTATATTTATGTGATTTAACTAAAACCCTCAAATACCAACTAAAATACGAGCATGAAAAGAAAGTTGCAAAGTTGAATTCTTTGCAGATTTTTAATTAAGGCAAATTAATTTTTTATATAAAAAAACTTGAATTAGATGTGGGTAAGAAAACCACAGAAGTTTAAGGAAAACATGAAGTAGGTTCTGTACTCTGAGTATATCACAAATATCTTTCAGTCTCTGCTGCACTTTAAGTTTCCAACTGGAGATTACAGAAGATGTATTAGGAGTATGGTTTAAGTAAGCAGAATGATACTCAACCAAAAGCCTTGGCCCTTTAGCAATGAATTAGGAAATTAATGCAAATTTTCATGTTTTGAGTTAAAATAAAAAGTTTCAGAAATGTGTAGTTCATTTTTATGATTCCCAGATTGAACCAGCTTTTTCTATTAGCCAAACAATCATGAATCCCCACTGAATTAATTTAGAGCGAATCTACCGTATTGGGATCCAGATAGAAAAGAATGGCTTCCAGGGCGCACATTTTCCAAAGATGTTAATGTACTTTTGCTGATGCAGAAAAAGAAAGAAAACAAATATTTTCAACCCTACAGATGATTCCATACTCAGGACCGATACGTTCTTTATACAAAATTTAGACTTTTTAATGTTAATTTGAGCTCTCCAGGAAGCAGATGCTAAGGTGAGATCAGATGTCCAAGAGGTTTATTGTGGGACATTTGTGTGAAGGAGGAAGGAGAAAGGGAATAGGAGTAGGTAGAGAGAGATTTAGGCCAAGACACAGGGCTGACTCCTGTGAAAGGAGGGGGGGAACGAAGAAGAATGGGGTAGGAAGAGCCTCAGACTGCAGTGTAGCTCTGAGAACTTCTTGGCCATACAAATGGGGAGCCCCAGAGCAAAAGTTGCCCATAAAGAAGTTCATTGTAATGTTGCAGTGGCCCAGCTCTACTACCCCTAACCCCATTATGCTCAGTCTTTGCACAGTGTGAATGCCACAGGGGTTCCCAAAGGTGCAGCAGCTGGAGCATGTAGGCTAACTACACTCGGTCACATGACCATAGACTCTTTTTCTATTACAAAGTGTGGCCATTGGAAATAAACACCACTCTCTAGGTAAGCTTAGACCAGTAGGGTGTAGGGAAGATGGAGAACTCAACCATATCCAGCTGTCTATCTCAGGAAGCTCTTGAGGACTCATCTTTCTTTATCTACCTGCATTCAAAACCTTGAGGTAAAAATGATTACCCATGGATCCTATGGTAAAGCCTGTCAAATCTTTGCCTGGACATGTAAATAAATAGCATCTTTGGTAGACTGATTTCAGATTTAGCAAGTCTGTAGTGAGTTCCTATTATAGATGTGTCAGGCACTGTTATAGAGATCTACAGTGGTATTCTGTACAGAAAATGAATACTTCGTGGAGCTTACATTCAAGCAGGGAAGATAGACAATAAGCAAAAAATCAATGGACAAGAAAGCAGTAAGTTCTGTGAACCCAATTAAACATGTTAAAAAGTGACTGGGAAAGGGGCGATGGTCAGAGGGTTTTAGAAAGCTATCTCTCTGAGGAGGGGACATTCAAGACGAAACCAAATTGGAAAGGGGGGATGACAGTTTGGGGCAGAGGAAACAGCAAAGCCAAAATTATAAGGCAGGAGGAAGTATGGCACATTGGTTTAAGAGAAAGAAGGCCATTTGGAGAAACAGGAGCCAGCTGAGGTGGGGCTTATGGGTCTTGGGAAAGAGTCTGGATTCTATCCCAAGTGTGATGAGAAGCCTTGAAATGTTTTAAGTAGGGGAGTGAGATGACCTGATTTACAGGTTAACATTAGTGGTTCCAGAGTTTCTATATGGAAGGAGCTTGATTGTGGTAAGATGCTTACAAGGGTTTTATTTTTTTTGGGGGGGGGGGCAGGGAGGGTGGGCAACTGAGAGGCCAAGATAGGTGTCATAACTTTTCCAAAAAATGAGAAAATGTCCATTGTGCATACCAAAGAATGTAGGGGTGGGGGACTAATGGGAATTAAGAAGTGATTAAAGTGTCTGCAACTCAACTCACTCTCATCCCCCAGCATCATCGCTGTGTTTTTTTAAAAAAATCACTATGACTGCTAGGTAGAGAATGAATGTGAGGGATGCCTGGAAACTAGTGATGAGGCTTGCTGCAGTGATATAGGTAAAAGATAATAGTGGCTTGGATTAAGGAAATAGCCATGGAAATGGAAAAAAGAGGACTTACTTATACTTGTTTTCATGTGAGGACATGATTGACAGTCACCAGTTTTGTGGCATCCTGGGCATTGCAGAAAATTCCCCCTTTTTTCACAGTGTGTTTCTGTCAGTGTTCTGCTCTGATCACTTGCATTTTTTTTTTAATTATTTCTGTTTATCCATCTCCTGGCTGTGGTGTGCTTTTGTCATCACTGGCCTGTACTTGGGACACTTCTTCAGAGGACTTCCCTCTAGCTACATAAGTCTTTGCCCAGACACATAGACAGTTGGAAGTGCCTGGAAGTTCACATCTCTCCTACTCCCCACCCTCTGCCTGACTGACAGGTACAGGAATCTGAAAACACAGCTGCCTTGCCCTAAATTGGGACAACTCAGAGATGTAACTTACCCTCCAGGGTTCCCGTGCAGGATTAGACTGAAGCTACCCTCCATAAGACTTGGCCCAGAACACATACTCATTTGGCTTCTTCTCCTTCACAGTCCTACTTCCTTACTGGCTTCTTCTGGTAGCGTTTCCTGAAAAATTTACTTGCACTTGAATCCTTATCTCACAGTGTACTTCTGGGGATCTTAACCTAAGACAAAACTTTTCCCCTAGGGCTCCATTCATGACAGTTCTTCTCTGACTCGCATGCATAACTCCTAACATTTTATCTGGGACCTTGCAAAGTCCCACAGGGATGAGTTATCACACACATTCTAGCCCAAAGACACTAAAATCTAGGCTTTGGGAATTACATTTGAATCCTTTATCTACTTTGTCACAACTACATCATTTTAAAAAATTCCCTGGGTGGTACAAGCAGTTCATTTGCTTGGCTACTAACCAAAAGGCTGGAAGTTTGAATCCACCCAGAGGCTCCTCAAAAAAAAGGCCTGGTGATCTACTTCCAAAAAATCATTCATTGAAAACTCTATGGAGCATAGCTCTACTCTGACACACATGGAGTTGCCACGAGTCTGAATTGACTCAATGGCAACTGGACTGTAGTGTACTGGACTGGATAGGTTATAAACCACCACCCACCAGTTAGTATGTCATACCATGGTGGGTTGCGTGTTACTATGATGCTGGACGCTACGCCACTGGTATTTCAAATACCAGCTGGGTTACCTATAGCAGGTTTTAGCAGAGCTTCCAGACTAATACAAACTAGGAAAAAAGGTGATCTTCTTCCAAAAATTAGCCAGTGAAAACCTTATGGATCACAACAGAATATTGTCTGATACAGTGCTAGAAGACGAGCCCCCTAGATTGGAAGGCACTACACAATAGCTGCAACAAGGGACTCAAATATACCAATGATCATGATGATGGTGCAGGACCAGGCAATGTTTCATTCCATTATATATAAGGTTGCCATGAGTCAAAGCCAACTTGATAGCAACAATAGGTTGCAAGGCTTTGCCATTTACCAGTTTGAGTTTGAAAGAGTAACCTAATCTCTCTGAGTGAGTGTTCCCTCATGTAGATAGTAATACCTAACTTAGAGATTTGAAATAACGTATATAAAGCTATTAGCATAATGCTTAGAATAAGTATGTCGTTAGCAGGTGACACCTATTTATTCTAAGCATTATGCTAAAAGCTTTATATACATTATCTCAAAAGTAGGTAGTTAGTAGTTGACAAGGAGCCCTGATGGTGCAATGGTTAAGAGATCAGGCTGCTAACCGAAAGGTGGGCAGTTCAAATCTAGCAGCTGCTCTTTGGAAACCCTATGGGGCAGTTCTACTCTGTCCTATAAGGTAGCTATGGGTAGGAATCAACTTGACAGCAACGGGTTTTTTTTTCAGTAGTTGACAAGAATACCCCTGGTGGCGCAGTAGTTAAAAAGCCTGGTTGCTAACTGAAAGTTTGGTGGTTGGAATCCACCAGCAGCTCTGCAAGAGAAAGATGTGACAGTCTGTTTCTGTAAAGATTTACAGCCCAGGAAGCCCTATGGGAGCAATTCTACTCAGCCAATAGGGTTGCTATGAGTTGGAATTGACTGGACGGCAATGGGTTTTTTGGGGGGTGGGGGTTGGTGTTGACTGTGATTGTTAGCACTGTAAAGGCTGATTAGTATCTCTTGGGTCACTGGCCCATGGACCTGAAGCAATCCTTAGTGGTTTTCCCCAATTTGTGGCAAAATGAGAAAACTGAAGCCAGTGCAGTATAGTTTCCCTAAAGTTAAAATTACTGCTTTTAATGTCAAAATATATCTTCTTTTTTAAAATGGTGGTAATAATAGGCAGAAGTTGTATTTCTAATAGTCATACTTGAAAAAACTAAAAAGTGGTAAGCTGGTATCAGTTGATGTTCTTTTAAAGTCCAAAAACTTAAGAGCCAACTTTCTAAGCATTAGGCCCCAATTTTGAGAGCTGTTCTTAAGTAAATACTGCTATTTTAGAGTATTTGTTTCCAACATTTTTCTGCCATGGCCCTTGTCACAGGAGGCTCACATGTAGGACTCTTTCTCATGGACTTCATTCCCAGGGTAACCTTTTCTTCCCACTCAACTGGTTGACAGTAACATTATTACAAGCATAACCTTGATTCTGAACTAGTTCGCTTTTAATAACATAGTTCACAAACTTCAGGATTTGGGCTATTTTTAATAATAAATTATTTGCAACACATCTACTGATCACCACATAGCAGAACAGCCTGAAATGGTGGTACAGAGCCATATAAGACTTAGGATAAGACTTACATAAGGCAACCAGCTTGTCTTACCCCAAGCGCAATTAACGCAGAGAGAGCGGGTTAAGAGTACAATCCAAATGCGTTTTCTTTTTCAGCATAAAGGTATATTTTTTATTAAAATAACAAGTATAAATATTTAAGTATTAAGTTGAATCATAAGAAATCTCCATCAGCATGTTCATAGGGTTCAACCTAACACTAATTATGAACACTGACTGGATTTTATAGATTTTATAGATGCAATATAGATTTAAAGAGGCCCTCCCTCACTCTTAACCTCTGCCAGATACCTTCTTAAATAAACTGTACTTAACTTCAAAGACATTTACTTGGAATATCCCCTCCAGGGCTAAGTAAAATGAATTGTAATCATTTTCATAGATCCAAAGCCTTCCAGAAAGTTGCAACGGAGCCCAGGTCTTTCTTCCACCAGTTCTATTGAGTTTACCTGACTCATGGTGACCCATGTGTGTCAGAGGAGAACTGTGCTCCATAGGGTTTTCAATGGCTGATTTTTTTAGAAGAAGATTTTCAGGCCTTTCTTCTGGGGTGGCTCTGGGTGGACTCGAACCTCCAAACTTGCAGTTAGCAGCTGAGTGCGTTAATCATTTGCACCACCCAGAGACTTCTTTTTACCCTTAGGAACCACCTTTACTTGCCTCATGAGACTTCAGAGCATTTCTTAGCAATCCTACCTGCTAATTTTGGTGCCAACCTCTTGAGGTGAGCCCTGGGCATGAGACAGAAGGCGTAAGTCTGAAATTGGACTTGACCGTTTTCTGGCTATGACCATAGACTTCTTTTGTTTTAGGAACTCCATCCCCTTTTAAATGCACACGTTGTCTTTCATACTGAGAGAAAAACAAACTGGTACCTTTTTGACATTGATTTTCTCTGTACTTTCAATAATAAAAATGTTGTTGTTGTTGTTAGGTGCCATCGAGTCGGTTCTGACTCATAGCGACCCTATGCACAACAGGACAAAACACTGCCCAGTCCTGTGCCATCCTTACAATCGTTGTTATGCTTGAGCTCATTGTTGCAGCCACTGTGTCAATCCACCTTGCTGAGGGTCTTCCTCTTTTACGCTGACCCTGTACTCTGCCAAGCATGATGTCCTTCTCCAGGGAATGATCCCTCCTGACAACATGTCCAAAGTATGTAAGACGCAGTCTCACCATCCTTGCCTCTAAGGAGCATTCTGGTTGCACTTTTTCCAAGACAGATTTGTTCGTTCTTTTGGCAGTCCATGGTATACTCAATATTCTTTGCCAACACCACAATTCAGAGGGGTCAATTCTTCTTCGGTCTTCCTTATTCATTGTCCAGCTTTCACACGCGTATGGTGTGATTGAAAATGCCATGGCTTGGGTCAGGCACACCTTAGTCTTCAGGGTGACATCTTTGCTCTTCAACACTTTGAAGAGGTCCTTTGCAGCAGATTTGCCCAATGCAATGCGTCTTTTGATTTCTTGACTGCTGCTTCCTTGGCTGTTGTTTGTGCAGCCAACTAAAATGAAATCCTTGACAACTTCAATCTTTTCTCCATTTATCATGATGTTGCTCACTGGTCCAGTTGTGAGGATTTTTGTTTTCTTTCTGTTGAGGCGTAATCCACACTGAAGGCTGTGATCTTTGATCTTCATTAGTAAGTGCTTCAAATCCTCTTCACTTTCAGCAAGCAAGGTTGTGTCATCTGCATAACGCAGGTTGTTAATGAGTCTTCCTCCAATCCTGATGCCCCGTTCTTCTTCACATAGTCCAGTTTCTCGGATTATTTGCTCAGCATACAGATTGAATAGGTATGGTGAAGGAATACAATCCTGACGCACACCTTTCTTGACTTTAAACAAATAAATATCCCCTTGTTCTGTCTGAACAACTGCCTCTTGATCTACGTAAAGGTGAAGTAAAAGAACTGAACAGAAGATTTCAAAGGGCCTCTCAAGAAGACAAAGTAAAGTATTATAATGACATGTGCAAAGAGCTGGCAATGGAAAACCAAAGGGGAAGAACATGCTCAGCATTTCTCAAGCTGAAAGAACTGAAGAAAAAATTCAAGCCTAGAGTTGCAATAGTGAAGGATTCCATGTGGAAAATATTAAATGATGCAGGAAGCATCAAAACAAGATGGAAGGAATACACGGAGTCATTATACCAAAAAGCATTAGTCGATATTCAACCATTTCAAGAGGTGACATATGATCAGGAACCGATGGTACTGAAGGAAGAAGTCCAAGTTGCTCTGAAGGCATTGGTGAAAAACAAGGCTCCAGGAATTGATGGAATATCAATTGAGATGTTTCAACACAAGGATGCAGTGCTGGAGGTGCTCACTCATCTATGCCAAGAAATATGGAAGACAGCTTCCTGGCCAACTGACTGGAAGAGATCCATATTTATGCCTATTCCCAAGAAAGGTGATCCAACCGAATGTGGAAATTATAGAACAATATCATTAACATCACACCGAAGCAAAATTTTGCTGAAGATCATTCAAAAACGGCTGCTGCAGCATATCGACAGGGAACTGCCAGAAATTCAGGCGGGTTTCAGAAGAGGACGTGGGACCAGGGATATCATTGCTCATGTCAGATGGATCCTGACTGAAAGCAGAGAATACCAGAAGGATGTTTACCTGTGTTTTATTGACTATGCAAAGGCATTCGACTGTGTGGATTATAACAAACTATGGATAACTCTGCGAAGAATGGGAATTCCAGAACACTTAATTGTGCTCATGAGGAACCTTTATAAAAATAGAAACCAAAAAAGCAAGAATAACCAAGGTTGTGGGTGTTTATCTGTGAGGTGATATATTCAAGTAGCTGTATAATAAATAGGTATTCATGACTGTTACAAAACAGATAGCCTCATGTGTTAGTTGCATTCCCGATGTTTTACACAGCATTGTAAGATTTGATCTATTCCCGGAGTCACCGAGTCATATCAAATACCTCAGATTCTGCAAAGTGTGGAGTGAATTTTCCCCTTCTCATTTTTGTTCAGGCGACTTAGTCACAATAGCTTGCTCTGCTGTGGTTGCCCAACTTGAATCAAGTGATGCTTTGAGTCAAGTTGCTTTTTCCTTAATTGAGAAACCAAAGACAGACCACAGTTAACAATAGTCTTAAAAATAACATCTTGGGAACAATCATCACATGTTGCTTTACTACAGGAAATACATACCAAATGTCAAATTGTATTTAAACCTGAAAAGTGGGCAGAGTGTGGGCAGACAATTACACCAGAGGCTATTTAAGGAGGGCAGGTTTTCCATGACTGGCAATGGTTGGCCTTAGAACTCCATCTGTTCCTGACTTAATTTCACAAAGTCACTATTAGCACAGGTGCATTGGTTAATATTGTAGAAGAACAAGTGATTGTCATGTAGCCTCTTGGATGTGAGGGGCTCATTCAAATCCCTCTGTCCTAACCACGCATCCGGTATGGATGAGGAGCAAAAAACAAAGAACAAATTTGCAGGGAGTATGTTTTGCGGATTTTAGTCCTTGGAACCAGAGACACTAATTTAATTTCAAGGTTCTTTGAACTCCGAGGCCCTTTTTCAATTCTTCCCACTCTTCTCAAAAGTATGCTAGCTAAACACTGTACAGGACATCAGAGCCAAGTATACAATTTTCGGTGCCCAGTTCAAAATGAAAACTCTGGGTTACTTGTTCAAAAAGCAAGCTAAAGTGTCATTAAAGGTGCTAAGGAGCCCTGGTAGCACAATAGTTAAGTGCTCAGCTGCTAACAAAAAGTTGGTGGTTTGGTAGTAGATGTAACACCCCCCCAGTGACTCTGAGAGAGAAAGACCTGGCAATCTGCTCCTGTAAAGATTACAGCCAAGAAAATCCTATGGGGCAGTTCTACTCTGTCACATCGACTTGACGGCACCTAACAACCACAAGAAAGGTACTAAAATGCAAAACTTTTTTCTTTTCTTTTGCAGTTTCTCTCTTGACTTGTCATGGTGTTTCTAATTTACCACTTAATGCCATTCTAAGTAAAGAAAAATAAAAATTTTAAATTATTAGCATGAATTTACCATTCATCTTTATATTGTGCAATGCCAGTTTTAAATGTAAATATGAGAACATTTAATCTATATATGTAATCACTGAAATTACACAATTTGTATTTTAAACACATATATGTGTATTTTGTTCCTACTAGAACAGTGGAAACACTGCACAGAACTAACAATTGTTTTCATTTCACTTCTTGATATGCACACAGTCTGCCAACATTCTCAATCTTTGACTCACTGATGAGTAAGGAAGGACTGAAAAGAAAGGGAACTACGTGTTGCCCTGTCTTTCTATGTCATCACATTCAGTGTAAGTGGCTAGCTAATACAGGAAAGTAACAGACAAGTAAGAAAGAATATGATAGGGCTCCTAGGTGTTTGTGTTTCTCAGAACGTCATTGCCTTCTTTCTATACTCGAAGCAAGTTCTGGTTCAAGTCCTGTGGTCTCTTGGGGCTGTCAACTCTCCTGCTTACTGAGTTGTACACATAACATGTTTGTCTTGTACTCACTTTGAGCCTTGCTGAACTTACACTGGTTCCACTGGAATTCTGCACTCATGGGACGTCACAAACACTATACTCTAATGGGGAGGCAAGGAACAGGGGACACTCATATCACGCATATCTCCCCTACTCGCATTCATGCTCCATCATCCCATTGGACTTCACTAACAAAACACAAATGCAAAGGTAAAATGATTAAGATTTTCAAGAAAGCCACAGCATGACGTTAAATCAAGCCCGGGGCCCTGTACAGCTACTTAAGTCTCACACCAGTGAAGCCAGTCCTGGGGAGCATTTCTTTTCACACTTCAGCATTTGTTGAGCATCAGACATGTGTGAGAAAAGCAAATGAGACAGTGTACCAGACTTTTGCACCCTTCAACCTTTGGGGCCTATTTGGATGATTGCTACTGTCCATGTTTTCAATAGAGGAGCTACTTGCTTAGCTCTTAAGATGATACCTAAAGGTGCAAGGAAATTTTCCTTTTTTTTTTTTCCTCTATAACATTCCTGAGATATGCTTCATACCTCAAAATTGCAATCCCTTCGAGGAAACGGGGAAAATATAAAGTTTGTACAGCTGAGACTTACCACCAAACTCACAAGCTCCACTTGACATTCAGAATATGTTACCCAGAAGGTTCATCGTAAGCACTCTACAGAGAGAACAAGGTGACCAGACACAGCTCCCAGCAGCTTACTTAAACAGCAAACTAGCAAGTCCTCATGGTAGACTTATTGAACGTGAAGTAGTGACAGAAAACAATTATTTGAAATCACACTTACAGGCATATGATCCATGTTGGGAGATAAGATGATGGTAGGAATCCTCTGGAGAACTACCTTTGGAGTTGAGGGGTAAGAGAGGTAACAGGAATACCAAGTTTAAAGCAGTATAAGGGTATCCCATGCCCTTATTCAATAGTGGCCTTCCTAACTGGAAATACAAAATTGCATCAAGACAAATACACTAACCAAAAAACTTTGGATTGGGATCAACTGAAGCTAAAATAAGTACACTGTAGATATGTAGAAGAAATATTCACTGGCCATCCAATTGTTCTTGGAAAGATGAAACTATTAAGACACTGTTTATGGGTTTGTAAACAGCACTTGGAGCAATGTGAAGGAACCCTCCATGGCAAGGCACCAATCTACAGACAAAAAACAATGTCCCCAGTGATAGATGTCCTGAAGTAACCCCTCTGAGAATACGTCAGTGTTCAACACTTAAGCAGTCAATACCCTAGCAACCTTCACTGATGCATTTTAGGAACATAGAACTTTCAAGCTGGTGAGGAGGTTAGGGACTATCTTAGTTGTCTAGTACTGCTCTAACAGAAATACCACAAGCCAATGGCTTTAATAAAGAGGAATTTATTCTCTCACAGTCTAGGAGGATAGAAGTCCGAATTCAGGGTGCCAACTTCAGTAGAAGGCTTTCTCTCTCTTGGCTCTAGAGAAAGATCCTTGTCATCAATCTTCCCTGGCTGAGGGGCTTCTCAGTGCAGGAACCCTGGGTCCAAAGGATACGTTATTCTCCTGGCTCTTGTTTCATGGTGATATGAGGTCCCTGTGTTCTCTGCTCACGTCTCTCTTTCATTTTTCAAAAGAGATTGGCTTAAGGCACTACCTAATCTTGTAGATTGAGTCCTCCCTCATAACATAACTGCCTCTAATCTTATCTCATTAACATCATAAAACCAAATCTGTTGCTATGGAGTTGAGTCCAACTCACCATAGAGGTAGAATTTACAACATATAGGAAAATGACATCAGGTCCACAAAATGGTGGACAACCACACAGTACTGGAAATCATGGCCTAGCCAAGTTGACACACATTTTTGAGGGACCCAATTCAATCCATAACATTCCACCTTTTGGCCCCCAAAAGCTCATGTCCTTGCCACATGTAAAACACATTCACCCCCTCATGTCATAGCAAAAGTCTTAAATCAACTCCAAGTCCAAAATCCAAAAATTGCTCTTCATCTGTGAAATTTAGATTACAAATTATCTGCTTCCAAAGCACAATGGTGGAACAGACACAAGCTAGATATTTCCATTACAAAAGGGAGAAATTGGAGAGAAAGAAAGGATAACTGGCAACAAGCAAGTCAGCAGAACACATTACTTTAGCCCTCAAAGCTTGAAAATAATCCTCTCTTCTCTGAGGCCATCTGCACAATGGCCCTGCCGTCCAGACTCAGTGTTGGCCACGCTCTCCGGATTCTGAGTGGAGTCCTCTCAGCCCTGGGCTTCAGCTCCGCCTTCCAGGCCCACTGGAACAGCAACTCTGCTCCCCTGAATTTGGGCAGCCCCATTCTCCTAGTCCACCTGAGCAGCAACTCCATCCTTTGAGATCCCAAAGGCCTTGGCTCTACCCTTTGGGACTGAGGCAGCTTTGCTTCTTGTGTTCTTTGTCTCTTCAGCTTCTGCTTCCTCGTTCTTTGGCCTCTCAGCCTGTCAGGCCTCACTGCCTGCATCTGTCGTGCTGGAACAAGAGTTCCAAAGCTCTTTAGCTCCACCGATAAGTGCTCAGAGGTACCCCACTCCACCAGGAAGCCTCCTGCACAAAGGCACTCAGCTCTCACTCCATAGGTGGGCTCCACCACTGTCTCGTGCTGCTCTCCTGGTTCTGCTTCTGCTTCTCACCATCTGCACCATTAACTCCGTGTAATAACTCTCCTCACTTCCTTCTGAGTCCTCATCAGAATTGTCTAACATCCATAATTACACCAACAGCCTCTTCAAGGAAATCCAGACTTTTGTTATTAGGCACTTTAAAACTCTTACAGCCTCTATCCATTCAGTTTCAAAACTGCTTCCACATTTTAGGTATGTGTTAGAGAAGCACCCCCCTCTCTCGGTACCAAATTCTGTCTTAGTTATCTAGTGCTGCTATAACAGAAATACCTCAAGTGGATGGCTAAAACAAACAGAAGTTTATTCTCTCGCAGTTTAGGAGGCTAGAAGCCCAAATTCACGGCACCAGCTCTAGGGGTAGGTTTTCTTTGTCAGCTCTGGAGGAAGGTCCTTGTCACCAGTCTTCCCCTGGTCTAGGAGCTTCTCAGCATAGAAACCCCAGGTCCAAAGGATGTGCTCTGCTCCTGGCACTGATTTCTTGGTGGTATGAGGACCCCATGTTTTCTGCTCTCTTCTTTCTTCTATATCTCAAAAGAGATTGGTTTAAGACACCTAATCTTGTAGATTGAGTCCTTCTCTCTTTTACATTTCAAGAGATTGATACAACCTAATCCTATAGATTGAATACTGCCTCATTAACATAACTGCCTCTAATCCTGCCTCATTAACATCATAGAGGTAGGACTTACAACACGTAGGAAATTCACATCAGATCACAAAATGGTGGAAAGCCACACAATACTGGGAATCATGGCCCAGCCAAGTTGATACATATTGTTGGGGAACACAATTCAATCCATAACAGGGACCATCTAGATCTACTCTCCTAATTATAAAAGGAAGAAAGTGAGGCCCATAGAAGCAAAAGGACTCTCTCAGGACCACAAAACTAGTTTGTGACAGACACAGGACTGAATTTCTCCATTCTAGTGGTGAATCTGCTAATATACTCAAGGCCACCCTTATAGTAGAAACCCCATAAGTATCTGACAGTATAAAGAAACTAGTTCAAGCTTTAAAAGACAAGGCAGTTACCTGGGTGGTAAAAATGGTTAAGTGCTTGGCTACTAACCAAAGACTTGGCTGTTCAAACCCACTCAAAGTCACCTCAAAAGAAAAGCCTGGTGATCTGCTTCTGAAAGATCACAGTCATTGAAAACTCCATGCAGTGCAGTTCTACTCTGAAACATACGGGGTTGCCATGAGTTAGAATCAACTCAACAGCAATTGTGTTGTTTTTGGGGGGAGAAGTTTGAAAAGACACGAACTTCTGTAACATCTTCTGTAGCATGATCAGGCTGTCGTTGATGCCATCCAAGGACATGATCTCAATCCAAGAATGTGACAGATGCTTCTCCAAGACACATTTAGGTTGCTTGATGGCCATAAACAATCAGGATCACGAAAGCAAGAGCGTCTGTGTCCCAAATGGATATACAAATAATCTCTGTCATTCTTTGGGTTAATTTAAAACACCAATACCTCAGAAAGCTTCTGTTTAAGTGGAAAGCTTCTGTAAAGTGGAAAGTGCCCACCAATATTTTCTGCCGCTCAGGTTCATTGGGAAGTTGCATTCCCACTGGATAGTGCATGCTGCCGCAAGGAAGGGGCCTTTATGACTGCTTGAAACAGAAAAAATGGGCCTGTGCAGCAAATTACTGTTTCTACAGGGTGTTGTGTGAGGTGTATGCATTTTTGGTAGGAAAAATAGAAATTTTGAGGAAACATTTTGGGACACATGTGTTCCAGTGGACTTTAAGGACAAGCTTGTATGAGGAGGCAAGAAAAAAAAATCCATACTACCTACCAAGAATTCAACAACACTCAATGATTCAGCATGCTTCCATTAATGAAAACACACGTTATCAACAAAAAATTCAAAGCAGAAAATAATTAGGTCTTGAAGGGGATACATTCGCCAAAAGGGATAATAATGAATCTATCATGAGCATTAACATAGTAGAGGAATTCATTGTTAATTAGTTGTCACCTTGTCAAACAAGGTGTCTCTTGGCATTGAGGAACTGAGACTATGGACATACATTTTTGTTAAGTGTAGACAGAGGCTAGAGAGAGAGTTTAGCTGAGCAGAGGTGTAGGATTCGGGGTCTGTTTGTGGGCCCTGAGGAGGAGTAAAGCATTGGACAGGGAAAGGAGAACTCCTGTAATGAGTATATAGGAGCGTCAAGGAAAAAATTCATTTAACTAACAATTTGACCATGAAGGGCTGTTAAGAATGCTGCAGTTGAAAGATAAATGTTCACGTGACCCATAATATTGTGTGCAGTATGAAATGTTTTTGATCATCAAACAACCTAAGACAAAAAAGGGGACTATACAATGCACTGATTTAAAAACTGGATTCAAAACAGTTCAAACAACCTGCCGTAATATTTCTATTTGACAGAGAATAGACTGAACTTCGCTAAAATAGCAGCCAAGCTCCTACAAAAGCAGGGAAGAGAAAATATGATGGAAAGGGCCTTTGATAGTTCATCAATTGTAGAGTCACCCAGTTTGAGGGAACTTTGTCCTCTCTATTACTACAAAAGTGAGACAAATGGATATGTGAATAGACTTTTGCGAATTGGCAGAGATTAGGGCAGAGAGAATATTTATTTTCTTTACCTTATCTTTATTTTTCCTATATCACTGTGTTGCATGTTGATGTAACCATTAGAGACCATGAACATTCAGATAAACTCAGGGAAACCCCACAGGAGTGGTGGTTGTTTTTCCATTCTCTGTTTGGTGCATGTGTCTGTTTTTCAGCCAGCCATGCTGGGTGGCTGGTTCTCCTGACCCAACTTATGTTACCCAGGAAATTCCAGAGATACCAGAATATTTGGATTCAGTCACAGAGAAACCCACAACTCACCTGATCTACAAATTTGTGGGGAAAATTTGTTCTAGAAGATTCTGAGACCATCTGGACAGGGCAAATTGGTCCTTGAGGAGGCCACAGAGGACTTACTCTTCAGGAAAACTTAGAATTAATAAGAAACTTCAAGTGCGAATATTGTTACTAGGGCAGAGATTCCAGAGAAAGTCACTATTCTTTCATCGCTTTGTAGAACTTCTGCTATCTCCTGGTTAACCCCTTGTTCTTTTCCTGCCTCCATAACTAACATAACAGAAGATACCATTTTTCAGTATTTTACATGCATTATCTCATTTATTCTCACTGCAACTTTGTTAGGTAAGTGCTATTATCATTCTCCTTTTCACAGACCAGAAAAATGAAGCACAGAGAGGTTGAAGTAAATTCAGGTCACACACTGAAGTAGGACTGGGACCCAGGGCTGTGGAACTATAAAGTTCATGGTCTTCCCACAAGGTGATTTGTCTCCCAAGCATCTTGGTTTCTCTGGAAAGTAGGGAGGTGTCTTAGTCATCTAGTGCTGCTACAACAGAAATACCACAAGTGAATGGCTTTAACAGAGAAATTTATTTTCTCACAGTCTAGTAGGCTAGAAGTCCGAATTCAGGGTGCTGGCTCCAGGGAAAAGCTTTCTCTCTCTGTTGGCTCTGGAGGAAGGTCCTCGTGACGCATCAGTCTTCCCTTGGTCTGGGAGCATCTCAGGGCAGGAACCCCGGGTCCAAAGGACACACTCTGCTCCTGGCACTGCTTTCTTGGTGGTATGAGTTCCCCCCTCTCTGTTTGGTTCCCTTTCCTTTTATCTTGCAAGAGATAAAAGGTGGTGCAAGCCACACTCCAGGGAAACTCCCTTTACATTGAATCAGGTATGTGATCTGAGCAAGGTTGTTACATCCCACCCTAATCTTTAACTGCAGGTAGAGATTATGATTTATAACACACAGGAAAACCACAAAATGGAGGACAACCATGCAATACCGGGAATCACGGCTTAACCAAACTGACACATATTTTGGGGGGGACTCAATTCAATCCATGACAGGAGGCCTTTGAGTCTCCCACTTCATACCGTATGCCCCCAATCCTGCCGTTTGGGGCCTCAGAGCTGAGGCAGGGCTGGGCTTAGAGGAAAGAATCCCTTCCCCTTTGCACACCAAAAGCAAGCAAAGGTTAACAAAGCCCAGGCCCTTCCAAAGGCAGTGTTCTGCTTTGGGCCCAAGGCACTGAGTCTGGCTGCCTGCTAAAGAGTTTATGTTCTCAAAGGAAGACTGCTCAGGAGAGATGGCCATCTGGGAACAACTTTCCTGGTGTTCTTTTGGCTACATGTTTTGTTGATTTCCTTAAGTGTGTTTTCTTATAGGGTTTCTGTTTCTTTTCTGGCTTGGTTTGAGCCTTTACTTCATTTCTGTTTATTTCTTATTATTTGGCCCAACACACTTGTTTTCATTTGATTTTTTTTCCCCCTTAGACTTCTGGCATGCATGACCTGTAGCTCATTTTGCCATACAAGTGCCATACTGTGTGTGTTCTTTATCTGAAGTCTTTGGAAGCCAAAACTTAAACACCATAAAAATGGGATGGGGGCAAGAATTCAAATCTTTAGACTTAGACAAGGATCATCTTGTTATTGAAATACATAACCATGATTTAAATAATGTAACCTCAATTATTGTTCACTGCTTCATAACTGATGAAAATTGCCATTGAAGATGTAACATCAATAACCTTAAAAAAAAAAAGAGTGGAGTGTTTCTGATCCTTTTCCTTTGGAGATCCAGGATGGGGTAGGAAATGTTGGGTGATCACCAGCTCAGAACCTTGGAAACAAAAGGAGGTTTAACTCCCAGCCTTAAAAAGCAAGTATGGGCCAGCCAGGATGCAGTAGGGAAAAGCGGAACAGGGCAGGGTGCCCTTGGTCATTTCCCATAGAAAAGCATCCGTCATGCTGAATGTGGTGTATCGTGTCTGTGAGTCCAACCCCTAATCCAAGGTAATGTTCTGAACTTTCCTCAAAACGAAGCCAGTTTGAAGTCTGTCTGTACCTGATTATTTTCCTTACACATCCAAGAATGCGTTTGGGAGCCTTCCGTTAGAAAAGATGGGATGCTAAATAATACTAGTTTTAATGCTACTGAGACAAGGAAAAGACCTACATAGTATGTTTCCTGGGTTACAGTGGGAAAGATCTTCTAAGTGTCACAAAACACACAGAGGAAAAGGTTCCGCCATACAGATCCCAAGTATAACTAAATACATTGGACAGTGAGAAGCTTTGTTACAGGCCTGTATTGTTCAGGAATTTATTTAGAAGTCTTAATAGTTTGTTCTATGAGGGCACAGACTTTGGAGTCAGTGAGGTCTGAGTTCAAATCCTGATGTGCAACGTATTAGCTGGATGACTTTGGACACTCAGTTACCTCATCTGTAAAATGGAAATAGTAATGCTGATCATTTAAGGTTGCTGGGAGGCTCAACTGAGATAATGCATATAAAATATTTTTTACAACACTGATGTATATTAACTTATCAATAATTATTCTTTATTATTCTATCACTGCATATATTTCCTGTTAGCATTTGTTGAGCCCCTTATATATAGAGCATAACAACTTATAGCTCCACAACTATTGTTTCATGTGTACTTACAACAAACTGTGAAGAAAAAATAGCTTAGTATTCACCTAGTATTGTATTTATAGAGATTGGAATGAAGGCTGACCTGGCCAAAGGCATATGGCAAAGTACAGGGCAAGGATCAAAACTAAAGCTGATAGACCTAGCAGCTCCTCTCCAACATTTAGCATCGCTGTTACCCTCCAGAAGTATAATGGAGAGGACCTTACTTGGACCCAGAGGGTTCAGGAAGGCCTCCCAGAGGAGAAGCTAAGATCTGAAATAATTAACTAGATACAGAGAGGGGAGCAGTAATAGACAGAACTCTAGTTCTGGAAGACAAGGGCAGGCAGAACTTCCCACATGGGAACTCTCCCTCTTACCACTACCTTCATTCCCAAAGAGTGTTTATGTCCAGGGCCTCATCGCAAAGTCCCCATGGCCACCTCAGTTGGGAAGGTGAGGTTCAATAAGCATGTGTAGTGCTATGACCCTCAGGGACTAAAGACTGTGCCCAACAACAAAATACATCCATCATACTAACCATTTGTATTAATATATAATGAATGTTTATATGTTTTTACAGGTTATAGAACAAAAATGCTCTCTATAATTAACAACTGCACTTTGGGATACTAAAATAAACAAAATGCTGATATTCATAACTAGCACACAATTTTACTGGTCATGACAATCAACAGTTCTGCAAATTCCAGAACCAGGGTCAATTGGGAACTTAATTCTGGGTCCAGGTTCTTGCAGACCCCTCAGCTCTACCAGGCTCTCTTTTCTGAGGCAGGCAAGAGAAAGGATTGCCTCTGTGGGTTAAAATGATTGCTATGGTGGATCCGAGATGTTTTTGTGAGTCCATCTCCCTTTCCCTCTGGTAATAGCATGACTCTTCCTTTGGGGGCTGCTCCTCCCTGACTCCATCACATAATTATTTTAGGGCTGACCTTCATGGTATTGCACTCACCTGATCAGAGATGAGGGCATGTACCAGAGGCCATCCAGGGTACCAGTTGCCCCTGGATACAGTGGTTAGTCAAGAGATGGATGCATGCACTAGGCCAGGCTAGGATCTTTCTAAATAGAGTTGAGAAGAAAGAGCTGTCTTTTCTTTTCTGTTCCAAGACCACGAGGTCATAAGCCTAAAACAGGCTGCCTACAGATGGAAAAAGCCCTCTGTAGTAGAAGACAATGAAGTGGACACAAAAAGAGAAGATGAAAGGCAGAACACCAGGGTCCTGATGGAGTTCAAGTTTCTAGTTCCAGATGCCTCTGGGATCAACCCTACCCCTGCCCTTCCTGGAGTTTGAGCTGGTATGAGTTGTGTTTCTGTCACTTGCAGCCAAGAGTCTTAACTAATACAGACAGAAATCCAGCCAGGTACACTCAGGACAAAACAACTGAAAAAACTGAAGGGGTAATAGAAGCCATACATTCAGCAGAGATATGTTTAGAGGGAGGACTATGAGTCAAGCCATGAAGGTAGATTAGAGTCACCCTGACTCCATGTCATGTAATCAACATGACCAGCATTATAGAGCAAAGACAAGGTTTTTACCAAGACAACAAATCTGGGCCTTTAGTCTGCCAAATTTTGGAACAGGGAAACAACATAAGGAGTGTTTTTCAATGTTTTAGGGCAGTAGTTTTTAACATTTATTGATCCTTTTGAAGTATCTGAAGAAAATCTACATTTGCACATACACTTCCATATTTGGGATAATATTTCAAGAGGTTCACAAACTAATTTAGGAACTGTCCCCCAAGGGCTATAGGATGCAACTAGTGTTAATAATGATGCTGTTGTTGCTGTCTTTGTTGTGTGCTGTCAAGTCAATTCCAACTCATAGGGGCCCTATAAGACAGAGTAGAAAGCTAGTGATTCATATTTTCATTCAGCCTCTTGCTATCTTTGTGGCATCATTTAACCACTCTAAGTTTTAGACATCTCATTTGCAGCACTGAAATACTAAAAACACTGAACATAAGAGAGTATTAAATTGGATCATAGGTAAGGCACTTGATATGGTGAGTAACACATTGTTGTTACTCAATAAATGGAGCTATCATCGTCACAATCATTAGGTAAATTAATATATGCATATGAATTGATTCAGTGAGGATGCACGAATATCATGCATTTAACTTTTATAATCAACTTTATATTTAATCTTGAACATTCCATTCTATTTATGTGTCATTACAATTACCAGAGCCTTCTGGTGCTACGCTTCTAAAACATGTGCAAAACACTACTTTTATGTAAGTGTATAAAGCATTCACATAAGGATATTGTGACTTCCGTCACCATTAAAACAGACAAGAGGTAATGAATGGGCTTATGTGTGAACTCCTAGTTAATAGAAAACACCGGTTTTCCTTTTAGTTTAAATTGTGTCAACAGATATAAATTGTTTTCTTCTCCGAGGTCCATTTGAATATAACCTGGAATGATGTATGCCATAAAGCATGATACTAATGTGCTTAGTGAAGAAGCCCTGGTGGCACAGTGGTTAAAGTACTCAGCTGCTAACTGAAAGGTCTATCTTTTGAATCCACCACCCCCTCTACAGAAGAAAGCTGTGACAGCCTTGGAAACTATGGCGCAGTTCTACTCTGTCTTATAGGGTTGCTATGAGTCGGAGTCGACTCCATGGCATTAGGCTTGGTTTGGGTTTAATGAGGTTAGAGTAAAGAGTTTCTTTCTCAGTTTAGGCCAAGTGAGATTTGTCTTGTCTCATGGTCATATAGTAGCCACTGGAAACCAAACCAAGAGGGCCTGTTTGAATAAGATGGATAGCTTGGTACAGTCCAATAAACATCAATCAAAAATAATAGAAAGGCCGTCTCCATTGACAAAGTCCAACACATGTAACAGAACCTAATCTTATAATCTCTATATGTAATAACGTTTTCAGAATTTGCTGCAGTTTTAGCTGAAATTGTTTCCCGAATGTCACAAGAACCCCTTGTGATAGGTACTTTTATGATCGGCCACTTTTAGAGGTAAAGAATTCACAACTCAGGGAAGGTCAGTAAGGAAGCTTGGTTGCAGAGGTACAATTCAAAAGAAGGAAGGACTTTTGACTCCCGATCCTGTACTGTTTACCACCTTCTTCTGCCTCTCCGTGCGAGCCATTTTACATGTGCTCCAATTGCTGAAACCTTCTCAAAGCATCTCGAAGTATAAAATGTGAGATTTCTCTCACAAGAAAAGTGGCAGCCAATTGTTCTACTGTTGTTGTTAGTTGCCATTGAGTCGATTCTGACTCATGGCTACCCCATGTCCAAGTTTGTGTTTATGGACTGAACACATAAAAAAAAAAATGGATATAAAACAATGGAACTGAATATAAAGCTGAATGTGGGATCTCCTTTCCAGAGCATCAAATTAGTTGGAGAAGTACAGATCTCAGGTTTATACACCAGAACGGAAGAGGAGAATCAGTTAGGAATCTTTTCATCTTTATAATTTCATGTTGTTCTGTGTAGTTAGAATTTAACGAGAATTGACGTGACCTCTCCATGTTCACAGAAGTACACTTTTATTTGTGGGAAGTTCAGCACTGCATTTTCTTAGTTTGAAGTTAATCTCTTGAATACCTGGCCCTCAGTAGCGTTTTAATAAAGAACATTTATGAGAGGATAAATAAGAATTGATGGTAAAATTATCTAGTCAGTAGAATTCAGCACTGGCAAAGTGCTCCCACATCAGAAAACTAAATTCAAACATATAAAATTGCTGCGTTAAAAGCGTTAAGGTCTATTGATTTGGAGCCCATTAATTTCATGATGATTTAATCTAGGTCAGGCTGACGTTTACCTCTGCACTTTCTTTGAAGAAAGAATGTGCTGAAGAAAATACTATAGTATAAACAAGAATGGGTGAAAGCATTTTCATCTGACACAAGCCGATTGGCACAGTCGCTGTAAGCCAGTTGTATCCAACCCAGTATGTGGGCATAGAGTAGCTAGATGCTCAGTTGGTTGAGTCAATCAGTAAACACAGGAATAAAAACTCTGCAGCTTTTCTACCTATCAAAGGAGGCCCAAGGGCGTGCCCCCTCACCAGGACAGTGGTTCTCAAAATGTGGCCCTCAGACCAGGAGCATTAGCATCACCGGGAAACGTGTTAGAAATGCAGACTCTCAGGCCCCACCCCAGGCCTACTGAATAGCACACTCTAGGGACTGGCCTTGGGAATCTGTGCTTTATTTAACAAGCCCGTGGGTTAGGTGATTCTAATATATGTTGAAGTCTGAGAACCACTGCACAGGAAAGTTGTTTGCTATATGTGTTAGTGCTGTTAATTATGCTCAAAAGGAATAGAACTATCATTCCGAGCATTCTGTTTTTGAACTTTTTCACTAATTCAGAGAGACCATCACCTCAACAAGTCTGAACTAAAGGAGATGAGCCATAACTGGGTATTTGTTTATAATGACTCTAAGAAGCCAAACTGATGCCCAGTGTCCTGACAGAGGAATGAAGAGTCAGCTGCTGGGTCTGGCGGGCCCCCTGCTGATAGAGGATAATGGAAATTGACCAGGATCTCTAGAGCTCAAACTGTTTCAGTATTTTTCAGGTCTGATTTTTTTTCCTTTCTGTTATTTAAGTTGTGTTTCCAGTGAAATCCAATCCATATTTCCCCTAATTTACATTTAAAATTGTTCAAATGTTAAGTTGGTAGAAGACGAGTGAGTCCCCAAGAGACCTTATGAACCTACTAAAACTTTTTCTTCAAAACAGGAAGTTGCACTTTACCCAGTGCAAACAAAGTTTAGCACTAAAAAGCCTGATATGTATTTAGCATTCTTAGCCCAAAAATTTGGAATAGATTTTAATTTTCAAAGCACATTTTTTTCTCCCATCCTCCCTGCCTTCAACAATTTCTCTGTATAGCATCCCCAATCTCATATGTTGCCTTTCCTGCTTCTCATATAAGCTAAGTTATGAGAACTCTATTTTCATAATCATGTGTTTGTCTAGTATGGCTAAGGGGTTGTGGATCTCTGTAAATGTACCAGTTGCACCTAAGTTTAATTCAGTTCAACAACCATTTATTGTTGCCTGTGCAAGGAAATAGGACTGCCTGTGGGGAGGGAGGAGATAAAAAAAATATTTTGGAGTGAGCTGATCTCAGCTGAGGAATGACTGTTTCTTGTACTAAGTATATTTTGATTGTTACTTGCTCCCCAAGTTGCCTGAGAATTCAATATGGACTCTATATTAAAATTATACATCTTATTGGAGATTCTAAAGAGGGTCTCCATATTTGTGAATGAGAAACTTAATTAGTGATCTGACGAGGAGGCAGAGAGAAAATTGTGGCAACCTCCTTAGGCCAGGACAGAGTATAGTCAGCTGTCTCATACCTGACTCCTCTGTGTTCCCACGGTGCTTTGTACATACCTCCATGTAGTACTTCACCTCAAGGCAACTATTGATTTACGCATCTATTTTTCTTAAGATGACTATGAGCCCTTTGAGGGCAGGGACTGCTCGTTTCTCAAGCAAGTCTGTGGAGTTGCCTCTGTTGCTTGATAAAGCTTGCATTCTTTACCTGATTCTCTTAGCAAGTTTGCAATTTGAGGCCTCAGAGGGGATTAAAGATGTATGGCAACTTTGATCTTAAGCCTAGAAGAAGAGGATCCAGGCCAGTGTATGGAAGGGCCTTTCTCACTTAAGGGAGTGAGAGTTGAGGAATAAAGAGGCAGACTGACAAATGTGGAGGCAGAAGAAACCCTGAGGAAACGTGAAAATAAGGAAGAGAGAGAGGTGAACCTCCCTCACCCCCACTTGCATTCCACCTTCCTTCAGGTGCTTCATCCAGTGTCCAGTGTTCCAGTTACTACTACTGCATAACGAATCACCTCAGAACCTAGTGGCTTAACACAACAACAATCATTTTATAATCTCTCCCAGTTTCTGTGGGTTGGGAATTTGGGAAGGGCTCTGCTAGGCAGTTCTGGCTTAAGATTTATTTCTCATGCAGTTTCAATCAGATCGTGTGTGATTGGAGCCGGAACAGTGGGGGGCTGGAGCAGCTGGGGCCTGACTGGGCATCTCTCTTTCTTCATGTAGTTTCAAGGCTTTTCCATGTAGTCCCTCCAGGCGAGGTTGTTTGGGCTCCCTTACAGCATGGAGACCTCCGGGTAGTCAGATCGCTTACACAGAGGCTCAGGATTCCAAGCTGCGGTGAGCAAGGAGGAAGCCAAGTTGCCTTTTACGAACTAGCCTCAGAAGTCACGTAGCATCACTTCTAACACACTTTACTGGTTGAAATAGCTCCAAAAGCCCACCCATTTCAGGGGGAGGTGACATAGACCCCACATCAATGACAGCAGTGCCCAAGTCACGTTGTAGAAAAACATGTGAACTGGGAGGTTCTGCTGTGGCCATCTTTGGGAAACACAGTTTGCCATGGCCAGGAAGAGCTAACGGCTGTGAGATCTCTTTCCTTCCCACCAAAATTGTTTCCCTATAAAACGCCTGCCTCCTGCCACCCACCACCCACCCCCACACACACCGTACTTCTTATTCCAGTTACATTTCCCTTCTTGTTTTACACTGAGGGAATCTGGCACAGCATTAACCTTAAGTACCTTTAAGTTTCTGTGTAATGCATGTGAATTTAGGTTTCGTAAAACTTAAAAATACCACAGGTTTCATTATTCACACATATTCCCGAGTAATTTTCCCAAGGAAATGCTATTTCAAGCTCTCTGTTAGAAAAAAAAAAGAAAAGCTGAATGAACATCAATATTGATGGGTAGTGCTGCACGAAAAATGTGTTATAAGTTATTTTACCACAGAGGTAGTTTCCTGTGGAAACTGTGACTTGTGGTAAAACTGAGTTTTAAAATATTTTGAGATACAAGCCAAAATCTTGGATGGGGAAAAATAAATTGCTATTACCCAAAGAAAAGTAAATTACTTAGGACTAATATTTTTAAACATAAGATTAAAGTCTGTTTCTTTTCTAAATGTAATTTGTTGCATGTTCAATAGTGGCTAGGATGTATTGACAATTAAATACCAATGAATTCATTAACAAATTGTAGGCAATATTCCCCTTATAGAAATGCTTATTTTTAATAAAGAATTATCAGATTTTAAATTTTCCCTGAAAGTATCTAAAGCAAGCAGCAAGTGGCTATTGAACTTAACTTGGTGAGATAATAGCTATTATACTAAGTACCCCAGTACAAAATCTGGGGCTGTTCAGTGTATTCTATATAAACATTGTTGCAAAGGAAAGATTCAAGCCATCACAGATTTTAAAAAGAAATATGAATTACCTTTGTCACTACTTTCTGCATTGCTGACCTGTGTAAGATTCAGGAAGTCATCTTAATTAGCAGTAAACCAAGAACGATTCAAAACATTTTTTTTGTAAAAGAAGAGGGAGAAATCATTAACCAGGGCTGGATAACTGAACTGTATAAACATGTTGAACCTTCACTATAACTATAAATGTATTTGCAAGTAATTATCACCTACAGCATAAATAATTTTGTAATATTCTACCTGAGTCAACATTAGTCAGATTTGCAAAGCACAAAGGAAAATAAGCAATTAATTGATTACTTATCCAAGAAAAGCATATTACTTAGTGACAAATAATTCCAAAACTCCTAAAGGGATGAGTGGGTGGAGTGTGGTTCTGTACAGGCTGTGATCCAACTCTGTGAGGATGTGGCAGGGAAACTGCCGATCAGAATGCCACCTTCATAAACTACAGCTCAAGCTTCCTTAATTCTTCTGAAGGCCCATAAAGGTAACACAGAATTGTAAAAATATTGAAGTCTGAGAGTTATTACTATAGTCTGAGACAGTTTCCAGAACCTTTCCATTAATAGTGACCTGAAGCACTTTCCTTGATTACCCCCAGAGGCAGGTTTTCAAAAGATCTTTTGTCAAGAGCTTCAGATCTACTTGAAAAGCCTCAAGGTGGCCCACATAACCATGCTGTAAAATTCTTTGACTAAATATTTCAAAACAATAAGGTAGAAATGGAAATCCCAAGCCTACAAACTCTCCCAAAATTATCATTGCATGATTTTGAGTACGTATGCATTCATCTTCCCCTTCCCTATTATAGCTTCTTGTGCTTTGCTGAATGAATCCTATCGTATAATTATTGTAGACATTTTTCTAGAAGGAAAGGAACAGAAGGTAGGATGAAGCTTTCTAAAGCTAAAGTTCAAACAAACCTCCATGTTTGAAATCTCACTTATATAACACTCAGCCACCTTATCCACCCACGATTCTTGTGGATAAGCAAAGGCAGATGTTCGAATGATTATGGTCTCTGCTCTTAGCCTCAGACCACTAAATCTCTGGGCACTTAGACTTCACTGAAAGCATTTCTGCCCGGCTCAGTCTTAACTGTCACAGCTGTTTCTCTGAGGGACGTGGTGCCCTAGTTCCTTCTAGGAATGTGCTCCCCTGAATGAAGGAAACACATTATCTGCTTCCTATCTGATTTTATGTTTATAAATGCATACCTACCTCTAACCTTGTCCACATGCCACTTCTGAATCAGCCCAAGGCACTAATTTGTTTTCTTAACTTTAGAAACGCAGTCCCAATAATTTAAGAAAGCCTAAATCAGTAACAGCCATCAAATTTCTAAGGAAAATATTTTGTAATACACAAGGTGTTGTTCAGAAGAGTAACTTAGCCTGCAGTTCTTTCCCCATCTAAAACCTAATGCGGACTAAAAGTAATACAAACTGTCTACTTACTCACCATTTTGTTTTTTCCTAAATTCTATACCTAACATCCCTCTGGGAAACTAAACGCTTTTTCTCCCTTATTAAGAATAAAGATGCTTTGTGATCTTGAAAGTTCTGTTATCAGTGAGGAAAGATCCCCATGTGCAGTAAAGGACTTGACACATAAGTCTAGTTATGTCGTCCGGGATTGTTTATTTGCCGAATATCATTTCCTATCCCACAGTTTCATACCCTTAGACTGACTTAAAAAAAAAGAAAACTTTAGTTCAGGTTAAAAGAAAGAGTTGGATTTCATTAAAGTCATATGCAAAGGACAATGTTTTTCCTTTAAATATTCATTTTTATTAAAAATGTCATGTCTATAAAAGCAATACATACATACATTAGTCATTTACTCTCATCATCTAAATTACAGATTATCTGCATCTATTTTTCAAATTAAAAACCTGTTTTCACACTTACTTAGGAAAAAAAAAAAAAAAGGCCCACTCATGATGAATGAAAGGTATCAGAGGCTGAAGATCTGTGAGCTGGCCACCCCAGGCAGGCACCTTTGTGGTGCTCTCTGAGTAACATTCGGATATGCCGTTCTTTAAAAATTGGATTCAGAGGAAAATTCAGTTTAGGACTTTGTGGTTGGCATAGGGGTAAGTGTTGAGAAATGTTCCTTTGGCTTGCATGAAGGAAAGAATATGGCCATCCGGAACCTTTTATAAAAAAAAAACAAGCAAACAAGCCCTTAATCTTCCTTATATTCAACTTTCTTTTGCATGAAGTGTGGGACTAGAACTGCCGGTTTTAAAGAACTATAGAGAAGTAGTGAAGAAGAATGGGAAAGGTGGCAGTTCCCAGGAGCCTGTATTAGTTCCTCTTCTTTACATGAGGACATGTGCATGTACACACACACACACACACACACACACACAAGCACACACACACACACACACTTTCCTACTGCTACTTCCCAGCCACATACTTTGCTTTCATCAATATCCACTATTCAAAATAACCCAGTTGCTGTCAAGTTGATCCCAACTCATGGTGACCCCCTGTGTGTCAGGATGAAACTGTGCTCCATAGTGTTATCAATGGCTGATTTTTCAGAAGCATATTGCCAGGCTTTTCTTTCTCAAAGCTCCCTGGGTGGGCTTGAATCTCCAACCTTTCAGTTAGCAGCAGAGCCTGTTAACAATTTGTACCACCCAGGGACTCCACTATTTTCAACCCAAAACCTTTCATTGGATTAGTTTATTTACACTAAGTTTGCATTTCTGAGGCAGGAACTACTGTGTTTTTTAAGCAAATAACACGCATGCTTTCTACTTTTGTTTGCCAACCACGCCCACCTCCCCCCAAGTTATTTGTGTAAGCATGCTATGCTAATTTTTTTACAGCAACAGGTAAAAAAACTGGCATAGCAGGCTTTCAAAAATACCTTGGGGAGGGGTGCAGTTGGCAAAAAAAATGGAAGATGCTCATGTTATTTGTGTAAAAATACAACTACTTCATTGCCCTCATGCATTCCTGCCCTCAGTCTGTTTCCCATGTGTGCTTTCTGACTGCCAACCTCTTCCTTGTCTTCTTAGGGCAAGGACGGAGTCTTCTTTGGCATTTACCATTGCAATATAGGACAATGCTAGGGACAAAGGTACTCGATGTATGCTTAAATAACAAATGAACATTAACACACTATGTATTTCATTTGTCATCAAGATTCTGAATCTAAATGTCTCACAATGCTAATATGACACTAGACATCTTCTATGGGGGTTAAATCTACATACTTATAGAGATCCTATAGGACAGAGTACAACTGCCCCCGGAGGGTTTCCATGGAGCTGCTGGTGGATTCAAACTGCCAACCTCTTGGTTAGCAGCCAAACACTTAACTAGTGCACCACCAAGGCCCCTAAACCTACATCAACCAAAACCAAATCCACTGCCATCGAGTCAATTCAGACTCATAGTGACCCTATAGACAGAGTGGAACTGCCCCATAGGGTTTCCAAGGAGCACCCGTTGGATTTGAACTACCAACTTTTTGTTAGCAGCCATAGCTCTTAACCTAACCTACATAAACCAAAAAAAAAAAAAAAAAAACCTGTTGCCGTCCACTCTATTCCGACTCATAGCGACCCTACAGGACAGAGTCGAACTGCCCCATAGAGTTTCCAAGGAGCGCCTGGTGGATTCAAACTGCCACCCTTTTGGTTAGTAGCCGTAGCACTTAACCACTACGACACCAGGGTTTCCAAAACTGACTGTATACTCAGAGTGTGATATTTTCACCTTTTTACCTTCATCCTACTTAATTCTAACCTAACTCTAATTTTGAATATATTTTGGAATTTGAACCCCTCAGCAGATGTCAACAATAAGCAATGCTGAACCTTTGGAGCTGAGAGACAAGGTCAGTCCCCTCGTGGTAGCAAATTTATCACAGTAGATGATAAGCCAGGCAGTGTTTACTGATTACCTATTGAATTTTCTGGGGGCTCATTCACTGATATTGTATCACTGTAGTACAGGAGGTGGAGGGAACAGAGTTAGGTGTCTGCCTTCCTTGGCTTTGTCCCAGACAAGTGTGTGGGAGTTCTGCTCTTGTTTCCCTGATTTTTTCCAGGCACTTCAGGATTTGTTTTTGTAGTTAGGTATCATTGAGTCAATTCTGACTCATAGCGACCCTATGTACAACACTATGAAACACTGCCTGGTCCTGAGCCATCCTCACAATAGTTGTTATGCTTGAGCCTGTTGTTGCAGCCACTGTGTCAATCCGTCTCGTTGAGGATCTTCCTCTCTCTCGCTGACCCTCTACTTTACCAAGCATGATGTCCTTCTCCAGGGACTGGTCCCTCGTGATAACATGTCCAAAATGCATGAGACCCAGTCTCACCATCCTCACGTCCAAGGAACATTCCGGCTGTACTTCTTCCAAGGCAGGTTTGTTCATTCTTCTGGCAGTACATGGAACATTCAATATTCTTTCCCAACAACCTAATTCAAAGGCATCAATTCTTCTTTGGTCTTCCTTATTCATTGTCTAGTTTTCAAGTGCATATGAGACGATTAAAAATACCATGGCTTGGGTCAGGTGCACTTTAGTCCTCAAAGTGATATCTTTGCTTTTTAACACTTTAAAGAGGTCTTTTGAAGAAGATTTGCCCAATGCAATGCGTCCTTTGATTTCTTAACTGCTGTTTTCATGGCGTTGATTGTGGATCCAAGTAAAATGAAATCCTTGACAACGTCAATCTTTTCTCCATTTATCTTGATGTTGCTTACTGGTACAGTTGTGAGAATTTATGTTTTCTTTATGTTGAGGTGCAATTCATACTGTAGGCTATATAGTCTTTGGTCATCATCAGGAAGTGCTTCAAGTCCTCTTCACTTTCAGCAAGCAAAGTTGTGTCATCTGCACAACACAGGTTGTTAATAAGTCTTCCTCCAATCCTGTTGCCACATTCTTCTTCATATGGTCCAGCTTCTCAGATTATTTGCTCAGCATACAGATTAAATAGGCATGGTGAAAGGATAAAACCCTGATGCACACCTGTCCTGATTTTAAACCACGCAGAATCCCCTCGTTTTGTTTGAATGACTGCCTCTTGGCCTATGTACAGATTCCTTATGAGCACAATTAAGTGTTCTGGAAGCCCCACTTTTGGCAATGTTATCCACTGTTTGTTATTTTCTACACAGTCGAACGCCTTTGCATAGTCAATAAAACACAGGTAAACATCTTTCTGGTATTCTCTGCTTTCAGCCAAGAGCCACCTGACGTCAGCAATAATATATTTGTTTCACATTCCCTTCTGAATCTGACATGAATTTCTGGCAGTTTCTTGTCAATGTACTGCTGCAACTGCTTTTGAATGATTTTCAGCATAATTTGACTTGCTTATGACATTAATGATATTATTCAATAATTTCCGAGTTCTGTTGGGGCACCTTTCATTGGAATGGGCACAAATGTGGATCTTTCCGGTTGGTCAGGCAGTTAGCTGTCCTCCAAATTGCTTGACATAGATGATGAGCACTATAGCACTGCATCCCTTTGTTGGAACATCTTAACTGGTATTCCGTCAATTCCTGGAGCCTAATTTTTCACCCGTGCTTTCAGTGCAGCTTGGACTTTTTCCTTTAGTGCCATCAGCTCTTGATCATATGCTACCTCTTGAAATGGCTGAGTGTTGACCAATTCTTTTCGGTACAATGACTCTGTGTATTCCTTCCATCTTCTTCTGATGTTTCCTTCTTCATTCAATATTTTCCCTGTAGGATCCTTCAATATTGTGACTCAAGCCTTGAACTTTTTCTTCAGCTCTTTCAGCTTGAGAAGTGCTGAGCATGTTCTTCTTTTTTGGTTTTCTAACTCCAGGTCTTTGCATTTTTCATTATAATACTTTACTTTGTCTTCTTTAAACACCCTTTGAAATATTCTGCTTAGCTCTTTTACTTTGTCATTTCATCACTTCATTTTAGCTACTCTACCCTCAAGAGTAAGTTTCAGAGTCTCTCTTGACATCCATTTTGGTCTTTTCTTCCTTTCCTGTCTTTTTAATGACCTCTTGCTTTTTCTTGGATGATGTCCTTGATGTCATTCCACACCTTGTCCGGTCATTAGTGAGATCATCCCTGAGATGATCTCTAAATTCAGGTGGAATACACTCAAGGCCCTATTTTGGCTCTCATGGACTCGCTCTAATTTTCTTCAGCTTCATCTTGAAGTTGCATAAGAGCAATTGATGGTCTCCTCCTCAGTTTGTCTCTGGCCTTATTCAGATTGATGATATTGAGCTTCTCCATTGTCTCTTTCCACAGATGCAGTTGATTTGATTCCTGTGCATTCCATCTGGCAAAGTCCACATATGTACTCTCAGTTTATGTTGTTGGAAAAAGGTATTTGAAGTGAAGAAGTTGTTGGTCTTGTAAAATTCTATCATGCAATCTCTAGCATCGTTTCTATCACCAAGGCCATTTTCAAACTACTGATCCTTCTTCATTTCCAGCCTTCACATTCCAATCACCAGTAATTATCAATGCATCTTGCTTGCGTGTTTGATCAATTTCAGACTGCAAAAGTTAGTAAAAACCTTCAGTTTCTTCATCTTTGGCTTTAGCGGTTGGTGAGTAAATTTGAATAATAGTCGTATTAGCTTGTCTTCCTGAAAGCGTTGTACTTCAGGATAGATCTTGAAATGTTGTTTGACAATGAATGGGATGCCATTCCTCGTCAATTAGTCATTCCTAGCATAGTAGACCATTTGATTGTCTGATTCAAAATGGCCAATAGCAGTCCAGTTCAGCTCACTAATGCCTAGGATATCAATGTTTATGCATTCTGTTTCCAATTTTCCTAGATTCATACTTCATACATTCCATGTTAGGATTATTAATGGATGTTTACAGCTGTTTCTTCTCATTTTGAGTCGTGTCACATCAGCAAATGTAGGTCCCAAAAGCTTGACTCCATCCACTTAATTAAGGTCAACTCTACTTTGAGGAGGCTGTTCTTTCCCAGTTGTATTTTGAGTGCCTTCCAACCTGGGGGGCTCATTTTCCAGCAGTATATCAAACAGTGTTCCAATGTTATTAATAAGCTTTTCACTGCCCAATTTTTTCAGAAGTAGACTTCCAGGTCTTTCTTCCTAGTCTGTCTTAGTCTGGAAGCTCCACTGAAACCTGTCCACCATGGGTGACCCTGTTGGTATTTAAAATACCCTGCAGCAAACTTCCAGTATCACATCAACACGCAAGCCACCACAGTACGACAAACTGACAGAAGTGTGGTGGCTTCAGGATTTAGTCCTCCTTATTTTTATTTATTGAGCCTTTTCATTCAGCATTATCTTAGTCAATTTCTCTAAAGAACCAGAACCAGTGAATATAAACATATATACATCCACCGAGTAGAATATCTGGATTTTTCATGAATTCTGAGGGACACCTACAAGGCAGTAAAAGCGGGGAGCCAACTACTCTAAAGATCAACATGGAGTGTGAGAGCTAAGGTCCAAGTTGGGAGCATGCGGGGGGAGAGCAGCAGGGAGAATTAGTCAATTATTTTTGTAAATATATAATTTACCCACCATCATGGTACATTTATCAATGGCTTCACTTTCAGGCAGGTAGAGAAAATCTGGGTCATGGATCCAAGAAAAAGGGACTCAGTATCTACCTCATTGCCCCTTCCAGGGAACTATGGCCTAAGCCTGAAGGGTCCATCATTAATTGAGTTCCCTCTGAAGGTTAGCTTAGGTCAGCATTATAATTAAGAAGCTAGTGTCCTTTAGAACTCCTTTACCTAAATCTTTAAACTTGGTAGGAATAAAAGTCAAGTGATGAAAAATTATAGGATAATAGATTTTATGGTAGAGAGATAACATTTAAATGCTCCTAGGAATTCTGGCCATGTGTTTATGAAAATAAACAAAGATCAAATTAGGTTTTTGTGCCAGATGTTTTCTGAATGACAATGCAATAAAGAACTGCAAAAGATCATCTGGATCAACCTGTTACCTCTAGGTAGGACTATGTTGGTTTTGTCCGACTCTATCCTACTTTAGAAGATCTTTTAAGAGAATAATAAAACAACAGCCTTTAACACTTACCATCCAGGGCTCCACTGACATAGAAATAAAGAGTTAACGGTTACTTTTGTAGCTGAGTCTGTATAAGTGGCGATTATGGCATAGACCATCTCAACACTCAGTCTCTAATAGAATGCTTTTCATCTTCCTGTCTCACCCTCCAAGCACTGGAATTCAGGAACCAGACACCTGTCTCATGTTTAAATAAGTGTGTGTGCGCGTGCACGCATGTGTGTGTGTTGTGTCTGGGTTGATGAGAATATGTCCTGGGAGGAATTTCTGACACTGTTGTTAGGTGTCTTCAAGTCAATTCTGACTCATAATGACACTATGTATAACAGAACGAAACACTGCCCAGTCCTGTGCCATCTTCACAATGGTAGGTATGTTTGAGCCCATTGTTGCAGCCACTGTGTCAATCCATCTTGTTGAGGGCCTTCCTCTTTTTTGCTGATGCTCTACTTTGCCAAGCACGATGTCTTTCTCCAGAGATTGATCCCTCCTTCCTGATAACATGTCCAAAGTAATCTAGACAAAGCCTTGCTTCTAAGGAGTTTTCTGGCTGTACCTCTTCCAAGACAGATTTGTTGGTTCTTCTGGCAGTCCACAGTATAGTTAATATTATTCATCAACACCATAACTCAAATGTGTCAATTCTTCTTTAGTCTTTCTTTTTCATTGTCTGGCTTCCACATGCATACAAGGTGATTGAAAATACCATGGCTTGAGTCAGGTGCACTTTAGTCATCAAAGTGACATCTTTGCTTTTTAAGATTTTAAAGAGATCTTGTACAGCAAATTTGCCCAATGCAATGAGTCATTTGATTTCTTGACTGCTGCTTTCATGGGCACTGATTGTGGGTCCAAGTAAAATGAACTCCTCAACAACTTCAATATTTTCTCTGTTTATCACGATGTTGCCTATTGGTCCAGTTGTGAGAATTTTTTGTTTTCTTTATGTTGAGGTGTAATCCATAGTGGAGGCTGTAGTCTTTGATCTTCATCTATAAGTGTTTCAAGTCCCCTTCACTTCCAGCAAGCAAGGTTGTGTCATCTGCATATCTTGGGTTGTTACTGAGTCTTCCTCCAATCCTGGTGCTGTGATTTTCCTCATATAGTCTAACTTCTTGGATTATTTGCTCAGCATACAGATTGCATAAGTATGGTGAAAGGATACAACCCTGATTCACCAGTACACAATTATTATGGTGCCTTCTTACTTGACCTGTCTATAGATCATCTTCTTTAGTTTTTATTATCCTATATATTTGATGTTTATACAGGGACGGCACATAACTGTTAGACTGGAGAAGTGTTGTCTGAGTAGAATTAAGGATTTTATTTTACCATGACGTGGAAATCTAGGGACTAGAGGTCAGGCATTGATTTTTCCACTTAACACCTGCAGTTCAGAGGCTGTCACCTCACTGCCAGGATGTGTCATCTCACTACCAGCACCTTGGTTCCCTCATGCAGGGATAGGGGTAGATTATAACTAATGTCATTTTCAGCTAGAATGAAAACACTATGATCTGGACATGGGTTTCAGGTGTATTAGTCAGGATTCTGCTGAAATAACTCTGCATAACAAACAATTCCAAAACTTGGTGGCTCATAACAATAAGCATCTATCTCTTGCTCAGAGATGTGAAGATTAGCTGTAGCTCAGTTGGGCTTTGCTGACTCAGCTCCAGGCTTCAACTTGGGATCAGGTTTGCTTCACATTTCTCTTCATTCTGGCACTAGCAACTATCTGAGACATGTTCTTCTCATAGCTGGTGGCAGAAGCACAAAAGAAGGGGGTGAGTAGAAATATACAATACCTCTTAAGGTCTCCAGTAGGAACTGGCACCCTTTAACTTCTAGCTACATTCCATTGGCCAAAGCAAGTTACATGGCCAAGACCAAAGTCAATGAGGCAGGGATATATCATCTGCTTACTCTCCTGGGAGGCATTGCAAAGGGAGTAGGTATATAATTCTATTACAGGGAAGGAATGAAGAATTAGGAGGCAAAATCCAATCTACAATCCAGCTGGCGACTGGACACAGTCTATGATCTCTAAGCCCTCCAACTGTGATTGGCATATATCCCCCTTGCCCTCATATATGGGGCAGTAAACCCACATGTCATCAGTGAAGTTTACTAGCCAAGCAGAGTCCCAGTTCTTAGGGAAGGGGTTACTGGTTGTCTGAGAGGAACCTTGCTATGGACCAGCCACCCTAAGACAAAGCTGAGTTGACATCAATGGTCTGAATCAGATGGGAATCTGTTGAAGGCCCACTTTCATCTACATTCAGGATAGCAAAGAACTATCTTCAGGACCCAGAGATGTTTGTGTTCATCCTAATGCAGCCCCAAATGATTCCACAACAGTCTTTAGGCTCCTCAATAAGATAGGATTCTTAGTGCTTCTCAGGAGTTCTCATATAAGAGAGTCAGTGGAAAACTGTTGAAGTTTCCCACAGTGGCAGGCATCAAGTCCTGGCAGGGTTGTTGATTGCTTAAAATGCAAATCACCAAGCTTACATCAACAGAAATCAGGAGTTTCATCTCTCTCTCAAAATCTATTGGTTCCTCTTAGAAACCTGATCTTGATTATTACTTGCATGAATATGAGCATCCAAGTCTCTGTCAGGAAAATAACTAAGCCACCCTTCTCAGAAATGACCAGACCCCTCTGAGGTATTCTCTTCCTTGTTCTTATTTTAACTCTTAGAACTATGGGTTGTAATGGAAATGTTGGCACAATCTGAACTCTAGCTGTGGGCCGAACAAGGGGTCCTCATGTCTGTGATTTTTATTTCTTTACATGTAATCTGCCAACACACATACCCATAATATAAACTTACTTGGTTTGAGTTTATAAATTGGGTGTTTTTGACAGACTCTAAAACCTGCAGGGAAATCACTCTGTCATTAATAACTTGGTTTATTTAATGAACCATTAGTGAAATAAAGAGTAGGAGAGAAGAAGTTCAACTTGTATCTGTCCACCAAGCCTCAACCCAAGAAGAACACCTCCTTTCAAACGGTGATACCTCTCTTCTGTGGACATTCACCAGGACTGTGAGAAAGGTTCATGGGCCGTCTCCAGGCTGAATCACAGCCATGACTTCATCCAGCTGCCTCACTGTCAGACAAGACAGTTTTAGTCACATGAACTTGCTGGCCAGAGAAGGGGAAGCGGGTTCCTACAAACAAGCTACTGGCTGTGGGCCAACCTGGTCATCTCTCAATATTAACGCAGGCTTAGAGTTACTCCTGGAAAAAAGGCTGTCTCCAAAGGATGTGGAAATGTCCTCAAGCATGAAATCAGACTTGTGCAGAGAAGATGTGATTCTGTTTATGTGATTACTTTAATTAATATCCTCTCTGGAAGCCATTCCAGCATATTCTGTTGATGAAAATTCATTTTTAAAATGTTGTAAGATAAAGTAAGTGAAAAATAACTTTACCTTTCAAGGGCAAATGGAGATTGAGGCAGAGCCAAGATGGCGGAATAAACAGATGCTTCCGGCGAGCGCTCTTTACAACAAAGACCCAAAAAACAAGTGAAACGAGTATATTTGTGACAAGCTGGGAGCCCTGAGCATCAAAGGCAAGCTTAGACAATGAACTGAGGGGCAGGGGGAAAAAGAGACCATTCAGAAGTGGAGAGGAGTTACCGGACCTGAATCACGGGGAGCCCTCAGACACCATTCCTGGAGCGGCGGTGGTGGTGGCAGCAGGCTGGTACTAGCATTCGGCCGCAGTTTCCTCAGGTAGAAGCAGCCAGCCACACAGCCTACTCACACCTCCGGGACCTGAGGAGAAGGGCACTCATGGCAAAAGCTAAGTACTTCTGTAGATTTTAGGGCGCCCCCCGCCCCCAAGCCAGCTTCAACAGCTGAATCCCTGGGCCTGAAATAGACCCTGGTGAGCACCTAGAGCCATCCTCCTGGCCTTGGGGAAGGAAAAAATTTGCAGTTGGAGGGGAAAGATAATTTGCTAGCTCCATTAACCAGGGGACCTCAGGAGAGAAGCGGCTCCTGTCCAGGCATAAACTGTCTGTGGATCTTGAGCACCTTCCCCTTCTGCATGGACTTGTGTGGGCCTATAACGGGAGAATAGGCCCTTGTTGGCCAACTCCAACCATTTCCGCTGTGCAGTGGAGAAGTGGGCGTTTGATGTTTGACATTGCTTTGCCTATCAAACAAGGTCCTCACCTACCCACATCAGGGACCTTAGGACTGGTAGCTCTACTCAGGTCACCCAGCCACCCACCCATGAGAGGGGTCCAAAGATAACTGGTACCTCCCAGTCCTTAAAACCAAAAACTTTGGGTGCCCATGATCCCTCTGTAGAACCCACCCACGAGGATGCTCTAGGGAACAGAGACACATTTGCCTCAGAGAGACTTGGAGGTTGGTTTTCAGCCCCCTGTCTTGTTCAGAGCGTGACCTCCTGCTGCAATCAGACACCAGTATATACGCCAATCACCCCTACCCCTCTAAGACTGTAGGACAGAGCCTGTGCCACACACTTGATGATCACCTACCTGGAAACATGAGCTGAATTCATATAAGAAAACTGAAGGGACTTCTAGACTAATATACCTGATAATAGATCTAGCCAGCTGGGGACATGACACCAGGGCTCCAAAGGCAAAAATAATCAAGCTAGCTCACTCAAGCAACCCATAGGGGTATACCAAAACAAAACAAAGCAAGCAGCTATGACACAGTAAGCAAGCATAAACTAATACAATAACTTATAGATGGCTTGGACACGACAGTCAATATCAAGTCACATAAAGAAACAGACCATGATCACCTCAACAGGCTCTCAAAACAAAGAATCCATTGATCTTCTAGATGAAAGTGCATTCCTGGAATTAGCAGATGCAGAGTACGAAAGGTTAATATACAGAACCCTTCAAGACATCAGGAAGGAAATGAGGCAATATGCAGAACAAGCCAAGGAACACACAGATAAAGCAACTGAAGAACTCAGAAAGATTATTCAGGAACATAATGAAAAGTTTAAGAAGCTGGAAAAATCCAGACAGACAGCAATCAGAAATTCAGAAGATTAACAATAAAATTACAGAATTAGAAACTCAATAGAAGTCAGAGAAGCAGAATTGAGCAAGTAGAAGCTAGAATTTCTGAACTCAAAGATAAATCACTTGGCACTAATATATATGAAGAAAAACCAGGTAAAAGAATTAAAAAAAAAAAAAAGAAACCTTAAGAATCATGTGGGACTCTATCAAGAGAAATAGCCTACGAGTGATTGGAGTACCAGAACAGGGAGGGATAACAGAAAATACAGAGAGAATTGTTGAAGATTCGTTGGCAGAAAACTTCCCTGATATTGTGAAAGATGAGAAGATGTCTACCCAAGATGCTCATCAAACTCCACATAAGGTAGATGGTAAAAGAAAGTCACCAGCACATATTATAATCAAGCTTGCCAAAACCAAATATAAAGAAACAATTATAAGAGCAGCGAAGGATAAAAGAAAAGTCACCTACAAAGGAGAGCCAATAAGAATAAGCGCGGACTACTCGGCAGAAACCATGCAGGCAAGAAGGCAATGGGATGACATATTTAAAAAATTGAAGGAAAAAAATTGCCTGCCAAGAATCATATATCCATCAAAACTGTCTCTTAAATATGAAGGTGAAACTAAGACATTTCCAGATAAACACAAGTTTAGGGAACTCATAAAAACCAAAACCAAAATACAAGAAATACTAAAGGGAGTTCTTTGGTTAGAAAATCAATAATATCAAGTGTCAACCCAAGACTAGAACACTGGGCAGAGCAACCAGAAGTCAACCCAGACAGGGAAATCCAAAAAAACAAAGCAAAGTTAAAAAAAAAAAAAAAAGCCCAACACGGGGTAACAGTGATGTTATTATATAAAAGAAGACAACATTAAAATGATACAGAGGGACTAAGAAATGTAATCAAACACCTTTCATATGGAGAGGAAGATATGGCGATACAAAGAAATAAAAGTTAGTTTTAAATTTAGAAAAATAGGGGTAAATAATAAGGTAACCACAAAGGAGACAAACTATCCTACTCATCAAAATAAAATACAAGGGAAAAATACAGACTCAGTAGAAACAAAATCAATAACAACAAATATGAGGAAAGGACAATAAATAAAGAAAATCTGCTCACCACATAAAATCAAGTGGGAAAAAGAAACTGTCAACAACACACCAAAAAAGACATCAAAATTACAGCACTAATTTCATACCTATCCCTCATTACCCTGAATGTAAATGGACTAAAGGCACCAATAAAGAGATAGAGAGTGGCAGAATGGATTAAAAAACAACATCCATCTATATGCTGCCTACAAGCGACACACCTTAAACTTAGAGACACAAACAAACTAAAACTCAAAGGATGGAAAAAATATATCAAGCAAACAACAATCAAAAAAGAGCAGGAGTGGCAATATTAATTTCTGACAAAATAGACTTTAAAGTTAAATCCATCAGAAAGGATAAGGAAGGACACTATATAATGATTAAAGGGACAATACACCAAGAACATATAACCATATTAAATATTTATGCACCCAATGACAGGGCTGCAAGATACATAAAACAAACTCTATCAGCATTGAAAAGTGCGATAGACAGCTCAACAATAATAGAAGGAGAATTCAACACATCACTTTCGGTGAAGGACAGGATACTCAGAAAGAAGCTCAACACAGACAAGGAAGATCTAAATGCCACAATCAACCAACCTGACCTCATAGACATATACAGAACACTCCACCCAACAGCAACCAACTATACTTTCTTTTCTAGTGCACATGGAACATTCTCTAGAATAGACCACATATTAGGTCCTAAAGCAAGCCTTAGCAGAATCTGAACCATTGAAATATTACAAAGCATCTTCTTTGACCATAAGGCCATAAAAGTGGAAATCAATAACAGGAAAAGCAGGGAAAAGAAATCCAACACTTGGAAACTGAACAATAAAAGACTGGATTACAGGAGACATAAAGGATGGAATAAAGAAATTCACAGAATCCAATGAGAATGAAAGCACTTCCTATCAGAACCTTTGGGACACAGCAAAAGCGGTGCTCAGAGCCCAATTTATACCAATAAATGCACACATCCAAAAAGAAGAAAGGGCCAAAATCAAAGAATTTTCCCTACAACTTGAACAAATAGAAAGAGAGCAACAAAAGAAACCCACAGGCACCAGAAGAAAACAAATCATAAAAATTAATGCTGAACTAAATGAAATAGAAAACAGACAATTGAAAGAATTAACAAGACCAAAAGGTGGTTTTTTGAAAAAATCAACAAAATTGATAAACCACTGGCCAAACTAACAAAAGAAAAGCAGGAGAGGAAGCAAATAACCCGAATAAGAAATGAGATGGGCGATATTACGACATACCCAACTGAAATTAAAAGAATCCTATCAGATTACTATGAAAAACTATACTCAAACAAATTTGAAAACCTAGAACAAACGGGTGAATTCCTAGAAAGACACTACCTACTTAAACTAACACAAACAGAGGCAGAACAACTAAATAGACCCATCACAAAAGAAGAGATTGAAAAGGTAATCAAAAAACTCCCAACAAAAAAAAAGCCCTGGTCCAGATGGCTTCACTGCAGAATTCTAAGAAACTTTCAGAGAAGAGTTAACACCACTACTACTAAAGGTATTTCAGAGCATAGAAAAGGACGGAATACTACCAAACTCATTCTATGAAGCCACCATATCCCTGATACGAAAACCAGGTAAAGACACCCCAAGAAAAGAAAATGACAGACATATATCCCTCATAAATGTAGATGCAAAAATCCTCAACAAAATTCTAGCCAATAGAATTCAACAACATATCAAAAAAATAATTCACCATGACGAAGTGGGATTCATAGCAGGTATGCAGGGATGGTTCAACATTAGAAAACAATTAATTAATCCACCACATAAATAAAACAAAAGGCAAGAATCACATGATTTTATCAGTTGATGCAGAAAAGGCATTTGACAAAGTTCAACACTCACTCATAATAAAAACTCTCAGCAAAATAGGAATAGAAGGAAAATTCCTCAACCTAATAAAAAAACATTTATACAAAACCAACAGCCAACATCACCCTAAATGGAGAGAGCCTGAAAACATTCCCATCGAGATCAGGAACCAGACAAGGATGCCCTTTATCACCACTCTTATTCAACATTGTGCTGGAAGTCCTAGCCAGAGCAATTAGGCTAGATAAAGAAAAAAGGGCATCCAGATTGGCAAGGAAGAAGTCAAAGTATCTCTATTTGCAGATGACATGATCTGATACACAGAAAACCCTAAGGAATCCTCCAGAAAACTACTGAAACTAATAGAAGAGTTCAGCAGAGTATCGGGATACAAGATAAACATACAACAATCAGTTGGATTCCTCTACACCAACAAAAAGAACATCGAAGAGGAAATCACCAAATCAATGCCCTTTACGGTAGCCTTCAAGAAGATAAAATACTTAGGAATAAATCTTACCAGAGATGTAAAAGACTTATGCAAAGAAAACTACAGTACACTTCTGCAACAAACCAAAATAGACTTACGTAAGTGGAAGAACATACCTTGCTGGTGGATAGAAATAATTAACATTATAAAAATGTCTATACTACCAAAAGCGATCTATACATTTAATGCAATTCCAATCCAAATCCCAAGGACATTCTTTAATGGGATGGAGAAACAAATCACCAATTTCATATGGAAGGGAAAGAGGCTCCGGATAAAGGAGACATTACTCAAAAAGAAGAACAAAGTGAGAGGCCTTACTTTACCTGATTTTAGAACCTATTATACCACCACAGTAGTCAAAACAGGCTGGTACTGGTACGACAATAGATACATAGACCAATGGAACAGAATTGAGAATCCAGACATAAATCCATCCACATACGAGTAGTTGATATTTGACAAAGGCCCCAAAACAGTTAAATGGGGAAAAGACAGTCTTTTTAACAAATGGTGCTGGCATAACTGGATATCCATCTGCAAAAAAAATGAAACAAGGCCCCTACCTCACTCCATGCACAAAAACTAACTCAAAATGGATCAAAGACCTAGATATAAAATCTAAAACAATAAAGATCATGGAAGAAAAAATAGGGACAACATTAGGAGCCCTAACACATGGCATAAACAGTATAGAAAACATTATAAAGAATGTAGAAGAAAAACTAGATAACTGGGATGTCCTGAAAATCAAACTCCTGTGCTCTCCAAAGACTTCACCAAAAGAGTAAAAAGACTACGTACAGACTGGGGAAAATGTTTTTAGCTATGACATTTCCGATCAGCACCTGATCCCTAAAATCTACATGATACTGCAAAAACTCAACTGCAAAAAGACAACCCAATTAAAAAATGGGCAAAAGATATGAATAGACACTTCACTAAAGAAGACATTCAGGTAGCTAACAGATACATGAGGAAATGTTCACGATCATTAGCCATTAGAGAAATGCAGATCAAAACTACAATGAGATTTCATCTCACTCCAGCCAGGCTGGCATTAATCCAAAAAACACAAAATAATAAATGTTGGAGAGGCTGTGGAGAGAACTGAACACTTATACACTGCTGGTGGGAATGTCAAATGGTACAACCACTTTGGAAATCAATTTGGCGCTTCCTTAAAATGCTAGAAATACAAGTACCATAGAATCCAGCAATCCCACTCCTTGAAATATATCCTAGAGAAATAAGAGCCTTTACATGAAGAGATATATGCACACCCATGTTTATTGCAGCACTGTTTACAACAGCAAAAAGGTGGAAGCAACCGAGGTGCCCATCAACGGATGAATGGATAAATAAATTATGGCATATTCACACAATGGAGTACTACGCATCGATAAAGAACAGTGAGGAATCTGTGAAACATTTCATAACATGGAGGAACCTGGAAGGCATTATGCTGAGTGAAATTAGTCAGTTGCAAAAGGACAAATATTGTGTAAGACCACTATTATAAGAACTTGAGAAATAGTTTAAACTGAAAAGAAAATATTCTTTTGTGATTACGAGAGGGGGGAGGGAGGGAGTGGGAGGGGGCACTCACTAATTAGATAGTAGATAAGTACTACTTTAGGTGAAGGGAAAGACAACACACAATACAGGGAGGTCAGCACAGTTGGACTAAACCAAAAGCAAAGAAGTTTCCTGAATAAACTGAATGCTTCGAAGGCCCGCGTAGCAGGGGCAGAGGTCTGGGGACCATGGTTACAGGGGACATCTAAGTCAATTGGCATAATAAAATCCATTAAGAAAACATTCTGCCTCCCACTTTGAAGAGTGGTGTCTGGGGTCTTAAAAGCCAGCAAGCAGCCTTCTAAGATGCATCAATTGGTCTCAACCCACATGGATCTAAAGAGAATGAAGAACACCAAGGACACAAGGCGATTAGGAGCCTAAGAGACAGAAACGGCCACATGAACCAGGGACTACATCATCCTGAGACCAGAAGAACTAGATGGTGCCCGGCTACAACCGATGACTGCCCTGACAGGGAACACAACAGAGAACCCCTGAGGGAGCAGAAGAGTAGTGGGATGCAGACCCCAATTTCTCATAAGACCAAACTTAGTGGTCTGACTGAGACTAGAAGGACCCCGGTGATCATGGCCCCCAGACCTTCTGTTGGCCCAGGAAAGGAACCATTCCCGAAGCCAACTCTTCAGACATGTATTGGACTGGACAATGTGTTGGAGAGGGATGCTGGTGAGCTTCTTGGATCAGGTGGACACTTGAGACTATGTTGGCATCTCCTGCCTGGAGGGGAGATGAGAGGGTGGAGGGGGCTAGAAGCTGGCGAAATGGACACGAAAAGAGAGAGTGGAGGGAGAGAGCAGGCTGTCTCATTAGGGGGAGAGTAATTGGGAGTGTGTACAAGGTGTATATGGGTTTTTGTGTGAGAGACTGACTTGATTTGTAAACTTTCACTTAAAGCACAATAAAAATTTTGAAAAAAAAGAGGAAATGGAGGTTAAAAAAGAGGAAATGGAGATTGAAAAAGGGAAATATATGCAATCAACGTTCGTCTTTGTCCCAATATGAATTTTAACGTTCTATGATGCTAACGAGGGCAATGGTGGTTCAGTGGTAGAATTCTTGCCTTCCATGCAGGAAACCCAAGTTCAATTCCCTACCAATTTACCTTGTGCACAGACACCACGTATCTCTCAATGCAGTTGTCAATGTTTTGCTAGAATGCTGAACAGGTTTCATTGGAGCTTCCAGACTAAGACAAACTAGGAAGAAAAGCCTATGTATTTCTGAAAAGCAGCCAGTGAAAACCCTATGGATCACAGTGGTGTGATCCACAACCAATCATAGGAATGGAGCAAGACTAGGCAGCATTTTGTTTCACTGCGCATGGTGTCACCATGACTCGGGGGCCAACTCGACAACAGCTAATGACAACAACAAAAGACCACAACAACCTGATAATAACAGTGGGTATTGTTGTGGATGAGTGGGTGAACATTATACTCAGTTCTACCAAAACTGTCCCAGGAGAATAATCCCCACTGATCAGTTAGTCCTTTTAAGAGATTTATTCACTCACATTTTATAATCTTTAACTATGTAAAAATCCCATTATTTTAAATATTATATAGACTTATTAGTATCTGGCTGCTAACCTAAGGGTAGGCAGTTTGAATCCATCATCTACTCTTGGAAACCCTGTGGAGCAGTTCTACTCTGTCCTATAGGCTCAGGGTGAGTGGGAATTGAGTCAACGTCAATTTTTTTATAGACTTATTGGAATAATGTTCTTTATTGGCAGAAATTGATAGACAGAAATGTTTATTCCCTTGATCATACCGTACTAACCAAACCAGCACCTGTTGAGTAGATTCCAGCTCATGACACCCCATGTGTTCCAGAATAGAACTGTGCTCCACAGGACTTTCAATGGCTGTGACCTTTCAGAAGTAGATTGCCAGGCCTTTCTTCCGAGACACCTCTGAGTGGGTTCAAACCACCAACCTTTCAATTAGTAGTCAAACCCTCAACCATTTGCTCCACCCAGGGACTATACCATACTAATGATCCCGTTAATTATCTACTGCTTTGTAACAAATTACTCCAAAACTTAATAGCTTGAAACAACATTTATTAGCTCACAGTTTCTGTGGGTCAACAATCTGGGTGTGGCAATCAGCTGAACGCAGCCATATGAGTTACTTCAGCCAGGGCTATGGGTTCATCTGAAACCTCAACTGCGGAAGGATTCACTTGAAGCTCCCTCTCATGGTTGTTGGCAGAATTCAGGCTTTCATGGGCTATTGGACTAAGGGACTCAGGTCATTACTGGCTGTTAGCTGGAGGCTTCCTTCAGTTCCTTGCTAAATGAGCCACTCCAAGGGGTAGCTTTCAGCATGGCAGCTTGCTTCCCCCAGGACAAGGGCTCCAAGAGAAAGAGAAAGAGACCGAAAGAGCTTACAAGCAAGAGAGAAGTCAATCTTTTTGTAGCCTAATTTCAGAAGTGACATTCCATCACCTTTGCTGTATTCTTCTAATTAAAAACCAAGTCACTAGGTCCAGCCCCTCCCTACTCAAGGGGAGGGGATAATACAACGTTGTGAATACAAAGAGGCAGAGATCATTGGGGGCCATTTTAGAGGCTGCTTGACACAGATTTCTTAGCCATTTAATAAAATATGGCTTAAGGTAAAGAAAAAAAAATTAGACATTCTAGAAGCTGAAACCTAACTGTAGTGGTGTTCCTATTAATCTAGACAACTTATAAGGAAGGCTCTAACTATGCCATCTATGCTGCCCTTACTAAATCATTCTTTTTTTCCAAATCAAGTTTTAAAATTCTTTTTCAGAATTGCCTTTAGTGCCTGTGACACATTCTTTGGGATCCCCCAGCCTCATCCCAGCCCAAAGTTATGGCCAATCTTTTTTTTTTTCTTTGAGGGTAGATTTGAATAATGGGAATGGTTAAGAGTTAGTCAGATGAATAAGTTTAGTGATTAAGATTGGTAATGTTGTTTTTAGTCTTGGCTTTTGTAAACAAAAAACAAAAAGACTGATATCCTTATGTGGGACAGTGCCCGAAAAGGCTTATTTTGTTCTAATCTTCTTTTGTGTGCATAAAATCTGGTACTCATCTGAAATTTTCATCTGCAACCTTCATATCTATAGTAGTGCCTTTACACTACTTATTCTGCATCTGATGTTACAGGCCATATAGAAAGTCTAGGTCATGTTGGAACATAAGTGGACAGTAGGAAGACCAGAGTCCCTCATGTGGGCTCCAGAATAATCCCCCTTTCACAGACAGGAAGGTTTTAAAGCAGTGTACATCTGCATCTAAGACCCTTTCGAGTTTTTGGTTGGTAAGTCAATATAGGACTGACATGGCACACCCCTACCCTGGGCCCCTCCTGGGTAGAGGGAAATCTCAGAACACCCACAATCACTACCCGTAACCTATTTGGAGCACAGGTGAGTGCATTACATCACAAATGAGGGGAAATTATTTTCTGGGGATTTTCTCCACACACTCAAAATCTTCAGGATTACAAACTATTTATGAGCGGAATGGAGTCCCTGAGTAGTACAAATGGTTAAAGTGCTCAGCTGCTAACCAAAAGGTTGGAGGTTTAAGTCCACCCAAGGGCACCTTAGAGAAAAGGCCTGGCGACCTACTTCCAAAAAACCAGACATTGAAAACCCTATGGAGTACAGTTCTACTCTGACATACATGGGGTTACCATGAATGAGTTGGAGTCAGCTTGACACCAACTGATTATGAACAGAATGCTTTCTATTTGTTAACTCCATGTCTCGGACCTTGTCAAACTCAACAAAACTGTGATTTCTATCAAGTTCCATTTTCTTAAGTCCAGGGCAGGAGGTGAGAGGCTGGGACTTTAGTTCAATACTGATCCCTCAGCCTGTGCAAAATGACCTCAGGGTCTATCTTCCCATTCCCTCTGGCCAATTCTTAATCGGATCTGACAGCTTGCTCCCTTTCCCTTTCCCCAAAACCTGAAGAGCAAGCCTGCTACCCTGATACCTCTAATAATGACTCTTTTGGGTAAAGAGTTGCCTTATTACTCCATGTTAAACAAACCATCCTAAAATATCAAAGTAGCACTGCCCACGGTCACCACAAAAAACTCCTGAGTGTACTTTGTATTTACCTCCACAACACTGAAGGTAATGGGATGATCTTCGAACGTTTTGATTTCTGGATTCCTCTCTGCACCATTTTTCACTTTAGTCATGACCCCCTTCTACTCTTCAGGGACCAGCTCTCTCATTTTTTTGTGGTAGACTGTTGTATTGGTTATCCCTGATGGACTATACTTCCCTATATTCATAACCTCATGTAGCCCTGCCCCCCTACATTGGCTCTGTGTTTGACCACGTGACCTGCTTTCACCAATGGGACATTAGTAAACATGATGCAAAGGCTTGATTAATGCTTGGACATTGGGGCTTGTCTTTTGGAATATTCCTTGGAAACCCATTGCCATACTATAAAGAAGCCCAGGCTAGACTACTGAATGTTGATGTCACATGTGGAGAGACTGTGGAGGATGAGATATTCCTACTCCAGCCATGCTCCTGTATGAATGACCTTAGTTATGCCATACAGAGCATAAGGTGGCCTCAACTGAGCCTGGCCAACCCAGAGAATTGTGAGAAATAGAGGATCATTGTTGTTTTACACCAGACTTCGGGGTGACTTGTTATGCGGTCGAAGATAACAGAAACAGTTTTCCTTCCCTTTAGGAGCAAAATAGGAACATGTAAGACATCATGAGTCCTTTCCACTCGAAGACTGATTGCCTGGTTGTAGGTTCTATGAAGGCCTGACAGTATGTTGTCTCTGCTAGTAATTGAAGTCTGCGTTTCTAATTGTGGATTGGAAGGTGAGGTCATTTGGGGAAGGGTCTTTTCCTTACACAAGTATAATGAAAAGAGGAAGTATCTAACTGCAACTTCTACTCTGGGAAACGGCCAGGAAGAGAGGATCCCTTGTCTTTAATGACTTGATTCATCCTTTCCTCTCCTACCTTTTCTATTGATCAGGACCCATTCTTCATTTCCTTTAACACTCACTCAATCTTTTCACCCATTTATTATTTTCTTTTGCATTAAACAATGTTCTTCTGGCTATTTTCTTGGTTTGCCCTTCCAGATCCACATTTCTCCTTTCTCCTTCCTTTTCTGGGCCCTGAGGTTGACCTGTATGTACTGCATCAAGCAGACTTCTGGTTTCTGGTTGAGTTGGACCAATATGAGGCACCGACAGGAAATCAGAGAGTGGGAGAAGAGAGGTCAGGAAACTTATCCCACCCCACCCTACCTCCCTGCCAGGTCACAGTTTCCTCTCCCACAGCTATAGCTGTCTCTGGGATCCGGTCAAAGCATCCTCCCCTTACCCCTTTAAACCTAGGGTGGTAACGGCTCCCTACTTTTGTTAGTGCCTTGGGTGCATCACCAACCTTGCTGGTTCCCTTAACCCTGTCCACATGTCTATAAATAGCCCTTCAATCACCCCTTGAGTGTCCATCTCTTTCCTATAGGACCCTGACTGATAAAGATGTTAACTAACAAACTATATATTTTAAAACAATTTGTTTTTATTTCTTATTAGAAACATGTATGAAGGCCTGGCAATCTACTTCCAAAAATCAGCCAATGAAAACCCTATACAGGTAGTCCCCAACTTACTATGGGTTCCATTCCAATGACTACATCGTAAGTTGGTTCTGACATAAGTCGAATATTTTTTTTTAGTTTTCATTATTACTGCCTCTTATTATCAGTATCTTTATAAATCCTAACATTGAACATCTGCAAGTGAACATCTGAGAATGATAATATCAGCAAATTACACACTGCAACATTGTATGTAATACATAGTACATGTTTAACATATAAGATGTTAAAAAAAAAGGTCGTAAGTGCAGTTCATGTGATAACTTGAATAAGTCATAAATCAGGGACTACCTGTAGATAACAGTGGTCCGATCTGCATCCAGTCATGGGAACGGTGCAGGACAGGACAGTGTTTTATTCCATTGTGTCACCATGGGGTCACCATGAGTGGGGGGCCAACTCAATGGCAGCTAACAAAAGCAACAACAAAATAACTGTTAATACTATCTTTTCACCTACTTGAAGCCTAGGGCCTCCTTGCTGAGTTGTTATTATTCCAGCCAAAAGCACAAGACCGTAATTAGGCAGAAGGAGCAAAATTCCCAATTTGTGTTTCAAGGGGTAAAGAGGACATGCGTCCATTCCTGGACTGGAGCCTCCAGGACTGGGGGATTGGAGTGGTATTGGTAGTTCTGTTGTGGGGTGGATGCCTAAACCCCATATGGTTGGGATATGTTCCCTCCCAATGGAGACAGTGGCCTGAAGCCAGTGAGATTTCACTGTGACTGATCCAGCAACAGCAGGCAGATGGGAGGACCAGGGCTCACAGTGGGCTTCAAGTGTTCAGGGGAGATGGCAGCCATGCAGCAGCAGAAGTAGCCTTGAGGTGTCCAAGAAGATAGACACTAAGCAACTGATGGGGTGTGGGGATCATTGTCACAACTAGAAGATGCTGGTTGCCTTGACAATCAGGCTCTTAAATCCTTTTAAATTTAATTTGGAGAAGGAAGATATGATGGGACTGGATCCCTGAGAGTTGTGAAGTGGATTTTGGAGAAACGCTTTGTGTTGACTATGGTTCCTTATGGAAAAGTTTGTTTTTATTTACAAATCTCTTCCACATGAAATAATATAAATACATAGAGAAGCATTTAGAATATCTTTTGCAAGTCACAAGCCAGTCTAGAATAAACCCATTGCCATCGATTCGATTCCAACTCATAGCAACCCTATAGGACAGAGAACTGCCCCCATAGGGTTTCCAAGGAGAGGGTATAAATTATTAAGTTCAGATGAGATCAATAATCAAATCAGGTACAGCCACGGGTGGTTAACGGAAAGGGACAAGTTCAATTTCTGGAGGTTGGTTTTCATTATGGCTTTCATGTGCAACGCGTGTAGTAGCTAGAGAATTTATAACGATACTGTTAAATGTTGGAACAGCTGAGCAAATAATTTTCTAATAGGTTCTTTCTCTTTCAGAAGGAAAGAAGGAAGTAAGGAGGGAGGGAGGGAGAGAAGGATGAAGAAAGGAAGGAAAGCAGGAAGGCAAGAAGGAAGGAAGGAAGGTGCTGACAAAATACAAAATATTCCGAATAGAAAGAGGTTTCAAAAAGTGTGTCCCTAGAAAGATGTCCATGTTCTCTCAATGCGCATCATAGCAAAAGAGTATGGGCTTGAATATCTGGTATGATGACCCTATCCCGCTACCCCCCTCGTCCCACAATCATTTCTCGAATCACAGTTTTTTGTTTTTTAATTTCTATACTACAGATTCGAACTTCCGAAGTGGACGCAGGGAACAGAACTTTGAACATATGGAGATATCACTATAGACCAGGTACTTTACAGGCATTATCTCCCTGAATCCTGGCAGCACCTCTAAGCAATAGATATTGTTACCTCAATTTTACAAATAAGGAAACTGAGACATGGAAAGCTTATGTGAAATGATCAATGTCTCATGACCAGAAAGCAGTGGGGCTGGGGTTCCAGCCCAGGTTTGGCTGTCTCTAAGGTCATGGTCACTCAACTACTCTACGCTGTTTTCTAAATTGAAAATGGAAAAGAGGGGGTGGAATAAAGTAATTGACATTTTGAGAAAGTTGGCTTATGTAAACTTCTAAACATTTACTTTAAAAAAAAATTATACTTCATTTATTGATATTAACACGAACTCAGTATTGGTTTAATAGTGGTGTATTGACTACAGACAAAAACTTAGTAACAGTTAAAAGCAGTAGACTTGAGGGAGGGTTTCTTGTCCCACCAGGTTATTTGAGTAATACAACCACCTCTCTCTATTTCGTCTTCTCATTCCTTGATGAGCGCTGAGAAGGTTACAGCTTTGCCTCATTTCCATTAGTTTTGAGAAGTGATTTTAGCACCTCTGCATGAAGGTATTAACATCTGAATCTACAGAAATAGAATGACTTAGATATTCATGCAATTCTCCAGAGCATTTGATATGAACTCCAGAACAAAAGCATATGGATCTTCTTGTTGAAAAGGCATATGGATACATTTGAAGATGCTAATTTGCATTGAATGTGAAAAATAAACAAACTTCCAGGATGCCCCAAAGTTGGGTTGAATTGTCTCCTCCACCTCTCAGATGCAGCCAGTCAGTCACATTCTAACCTGCTCCACCTACCATGTTAACGTGGGTTTAACTATTTTTGCTGCCTCCCTTCCAGGGACAAAGACAGGCACCATCCACAGCCACAAGGGAATTTGCCCAATTTACTCTGGGCATATAAATCTGTGCCAGATCAATAGTGAGAGAGAGGGGAAAAAAAGGCAGGTCAAATGATTGAAAATGACAAAGTGTCATATGCTAAACCTGCTTGACCCCTGGTCTATTTCTATTTCCTACAAGATCATAGCCCATGAATTTTGCCATGGAAACTGGTTTAGTGTGTCTAGGTGTATTTTGGATGTTTTCTTCATCTCTGATAAAGTTTTGAGCAATTAGCTGATAACTGTTTAGCAGAACTTTGCTTCTGAAAGGAAATGCTATTTCTTCTGGATCACTTCAAGTAGATATAAGCAAAGATTTAGCTATTCACGTGAATCAAATTATAGGGGTGAAAATGAAGCTTGGGAGACTAGGTGCGTGTTAATGAGCATTAACGTCTGGAGAAAACAGTTTATTTTTTTAACATATGTTTGACTTTAAAAGCTGTGAATGTGGGAAACTTATGCTGTGAATGTCAGCATAAGACAAACATGTGTGAATGTGACAAGATTTGCAGTCGAAGGAGACCAGGGTGATGAAATCATTGGAGTGACATCCTATTACTCATCTCCATCCCACTTTCAGCTGAAGGGCAGCTGCCTGTGGGTGATATAGAAGATCAGGAAAAATATGCTTGGTTCTAGCTGAGAAGCAGAATTAAAGCTGTATCACAGATATATGTTTGTAGTAGGATGGTCTCAAGAACCAAGGTCCAGTGGCGTGCTGGTAAATGTTTAACAACCAGTTCTCCAGGTAATAAAAAGCCCTACTCTATAAAAAAAAATATATATATATAGCCCTTGCCAATTTCTGTGGTGTAAGTACTGTCACTCTAGCCAGTTTCAAGCTACCAACCCTACCTCACTCAATGAAGAGCTGGGAAGATATGTGAAGCTGGCTGAGCACCTTCTATTCCAAATGCCCTACTTGAATGTGGCATTTCACCGATTATATGAAATTGACCATTTTCTGTTTCAGAAGAAAAAGGGCAGATCAGTTCTCCGAGTTTTTGCTCACATGGGTTTCTCTCCCTCAAATGCTTTTCTCTATCCATCTTCATCCTACTTATCCTTCAGGTCAGTGTAGATGTTTCCATTCTTCAACTCTTCTTTAGTCCCCTACACCAAAACTAGGTGAAGTGACCCTCCTGCAATTCTGGGGTTCCTAACTACATCACTGTTATGAGTCTATTTACTGCTCTGGGAGCTCCTTAACAGCAGGGACTAGGTCCCCTTCACCATTATATCCCTGGTATTTAACACAGTGCCTAGCATAAAGTAGGGGGTTATTTATTGATTGTAGTCCCTGGGCGGTATAAACGGTTAATGCGGTTAGCTGCTAACCAAAAGGTTGGAGGTTCAAGTCTACCCAGAGGTACCTTGGAAGAAAGGTCTAGAGATCTACTTCCAAAAAATCAGCCACTGAAAACACTATAGAGCACAGTTCTACTGTGACACACATGAGGTCGCTTTGAGTGGTAATCAACTCAAAGGCAATTGGTTAAAACAGGGAGGCAGAGACAGAAGGAGTGAACGACGAACCTTGAATTGCCTTCGTTGATCTGCTTCCGCTGAGAAACACATCTAAGAAGTTGATGAAATCGCGAAAACACTTTTAGGTTTGAAAAGTGTTTGTTTATCACTTTGAATACAAATCATTTATTAGGTATCTGGCATTTCTGTTAGGGCTATTTAATGTGACTTTGGGCTGAGACCCCTGGTTTTAACTTCACTTACTAGCTCTGTAACTTTGAGGCCAGCTCTGTATTTTCTCTGTGCCTTAACTTGCTCTTCTGCAAAATGGGCATAATAATAGAAGGGAGGGAACAATGTGAACTCAGCCTTTAGCTGAGTATTTGACTTGTAATATTTATATTACTTAATAAACATTAACTAGTTTTTTTTTTAGTACAGGTAATTTGTTCTCTGATGTTGTTGGTTGCCATTGAGTTGGTTCTGACTCATAGCGACCCTATGTACAACAGAACAAAACACTGCCCGGTCCTGTGCCATCCTCACAATCGTTGTTATGCTTCAGCCCATTGTTGCAGCCACTCTGTCAAACAATCTCATTGAGGGTCTTCCTCTTTTTTACTGACCCTCTACTTTACCAAACATGATGTCCTTCTCCAGGGACTGATCCCTCCTGATAACATGTGCAAAGTATGTGAGACAAAGTCTCACCATCCTCCCTTCTAAGGAACATTCTGGTTGTCCTTTTTCTGAGACAGATTTGTTCCTACTTTTGGCACACCATGGTATATTCAATATTCTTCGCCAACACCACAATTAAAAGGCATCAATTCTTTATTCATCGTCCAGCTTTCACACGCATATGAGGCAATTGAAAACACCTTGGCTTGGATCAGGCACACCTTAGTCTTCAAGATGACATCTTTGCTTTTGAACACTTTAAACAGGTCTTTTGCGGCAGATTTGCCCAAAGCAATGCATCTTTTGATTTCTTGACTGCTGCTTCCATGGCTGTTGATTGTGGATCCAAGTAAAATGAAATCCTTGACGACTTCAATCTTTTCTCCGTTTATCATGATGTGGCTTATTGGTCTAGTTGTGAGGATTTTTGTTTTCTTTATGTTGAGGTATACTCCATACTGAAGGCTGTGGTCTTTGATCTTCATCAGTAAGTACTTGAAGTCCTCTTCACTTTCAGCAAGCAAGGTTGTGTCATCTGCATAACGCAGGTTGTTAATGAGTCTTCCTCCAATCTTCATGCCTGGTTCTTCTTCGTACAGTCCAGCGTCTCGGGTTATTTGCTCAGCATGCAGATAGAATAGGTATGGTAAAAGGATACAACCCTGACACACGCTTTTCCTGACTTTAAACCCCACAGTATCCCCTTGTTCTGTTCTCTGTATTACGTATCAATTGATTTGTTTGACCAGAAAAAAATGGATTCTCCAAGCCATGAATACCTAACTCAAGAATGCCATGTGCAAATGAAAAACTACTTTCTGATTCCTTGCCTTTCCCTTTACCTGCCTGCCCCCATGAATGTCTGGATGGCAACTACAGTCACTTGGGATGAAGGGGTCCCTGGTGTCGAAATAGGCACCACAGCCAACAGCACTTCCCCATCACCTCATGTCTTGCCTTTTAGATTGTGTACATTTTAGCCAATTCCACCTGGAGCCATCTTGCTTGCTCTTCTTCTTTGATCCTCTTTGCCTTCTTTCTCCCTGTTACTTCTCATAATCTCTGTTTATTCTCCCAGCCCTTCCTTCTACTTCTCCTTCTCTCATTTGTGAACTCCAAATAGCCCCTACACACAGTTATACATCTACATGAAGGAAACAGAAAGTGAAATGAAGCAAAGAGCAAATCATTACAATTGACCTCTAGAACCCTTAAGCACACCTGGAATACCCTTTGAATATCTCTAAAGAAGACACCCTTTACCTTCTCAGGTGCTTCCTAATGTGCTTTTACCCAAAATCCCAGCATCCTAAATCATTAAAAACAAAGCATGAATTAAAATTTTTATTTCTGAAATAACTCCTTTTGAGAAAGCTTTGTTTCCAACCATAGTTGTTGTTGTTAGGTACCTTCAAGTCTATTCCGACTCAGTGGGACCCTATGTGGCAGAGTAGAACTGGCCCACGGGGTTTCCTAAACTATCTTTACCGGGGGCAGATCGTCATATCTTCTCTCTCACAGATCGGCTAGTGGGTTCCAACCAACTACCTTTCAGTAAGCAGCCAAGCGCTTAGCCATTCTGCCACCAGGGTCCCTTGTTTCCCACTAACTGTATGTTATTTCTGCTCTGTTAGCGGTGTTGTTTGGGGGGAGGGGCAAACTAACATGGGAACCTGAGTGCCCCAATAATATTGCTTCTCTAGAAGAATATATTAAAGCACAACTGTTTATAAATTTAGGACTCCTTGTTTATGCTGTTATCAAGTAATTTAAATTAGGGGCTTCTGTTGTCACACCGTGTCCTTATTAGCCCCAGGCACCACATACAAATCAACCAACCCATTGCCATCATGTTGATTCCAACTCATGGAGACCCCATGTGTGTCAGAGTAGAACTGTTCTCCAGGGTTTTCAGGAGCTGATTTTTCAGAAATAGATCACCGGTCCTTTTTTCTGATGCACTTCTGGGTGGACTCGAACCTCCAACCTTTCGGTTAGCATCTGGATACATTAACTATTTATACCACCCACGGACTCCAACCACATACACACCAACAAATGCACACTCAGGGCAAAGCCTTTTCAAGGGGCATGTGCTCTTCTACAAGAAAACAGTCCTTCACTTTTGAAGGACGGTTTATTCAAAATGTGTAAAGAGTGAGTACAGAAGGTCCCAGCAGGATGCGTGTTTTGCTAAAAATCAGCATGTTGATCCTAGACAGAAAGCTTATCTGGTTTGCTCAAAAAACATATTTCTGAGCTTTTGTATAGTTGGATGGCAATCAACACAGGGACTCCACACTGGCTCACTGGAAACACTGCTGAACTGAGGAGTCAGGTTCCTGGAAGGGGACCTGCCCTTTAAGTCCAAACTGAGTTCAATTGTTTTGTTTTTTTTTTAAGTGACCTTTAAACTCATTTAAAAAATAAATGAAAACTCTTCCTAGTGCATGCACAGGAGGGATCAGTCCCTGGAGAAGGACATCATGCTTGGTAAAGTAGAGGGTCAGCAAAAAAAGAGGAAGACCCTTAACGAGATGGACTGACACAGTGGCTGCATCAATGGGCTCAAGCATAACAATGATTGTAAGGATGACGCAGTGTTTTTTTTTTCTGTTTTACATAGCATCACAATGAGTCAGAACTGATTCAACGGGCACCTAACAACAACAACAGTGCATGAACAACCCCTTTATGATTCCAAATATATCATTGTTTAGTTGCCTTCGAGTCAGCTCCAACTCATGGCAAGCCCACGTACAAGACAATGAAACATTACTTGGTCCCACACCATCCTCAGGATGGTTGGTATGCTCCAACCCATTATTACGAACACTGTGTATTTGATGCCTTCCAACCTAGTGGGTTCATCTTCCAGTACTATATTGGACAAATTCTGTTGTAATCCATAGGGTTTTCATTTGCTAATTTCCAGAAGTAGATCACCAGGCCTTTCTTCCTAATTGTCTTAGTCTGGAGACTCCACTGAAACCTGTGGATAATGGGTGATGGTGCTGGTATTTGAAATACTGGTGACATAGCTTCCAGCTTGAAATACTGATGGCATAGCTTCCAGCATCATAGCAACATGCAAGTCACCACAGTACAACAAACTGACAGACAGGTGGTGGTCCAAATATACAGTTGTTCTATAAATGATATAACATATTAAATTAAGACATATCAGTAGGCTGGTCAGAAAGTCTTTGTAAGAAGTGGAATCCTGGATTTCATTCCTAATGTCAGTTAACTCGAAAGAAACATTTCTTTAGACCAGAAACCAGACCTGAAAGCTAAGGCTCCAGAAAGATAGAGGAAATTTGGTTTATTTGGCCTTGGGTGTATAAAGATCAAGGTGTCTTGAAAAGCCCTGTTGGCGGGCAGTGCTGCCAAGTATGACTGGGCAAATTCTATCTTAGTTATCTAGTGCTGCTATAACAGCAAACTACAAGTGGATAGCTTTAACAAACAGAAGTTTATTTTCTCACAGTTTAGGAACTCAGGGTGCCGGCTCTAGGGGAAGACTTTCCCTCTCTGTCAGCTCTGGAGGAAGGCCCTTGCCGCTTTGAGCTTCTGCTCCTGGGCAATCTTCATGTGGCCTTGGCATCTCTCTTCCTCCATCTCTGCTTCTCTCATTTGCCCTTTTAATCTCTTTTATATCTCAGAAGAGATTGACTCAAGATACACCTTACACTGCACATGAGTGCCTGACTGAGGGAGTGAGTAGAGGCTGAAACACAGGGTCCTATCTATCCAGAAAGGATGCCTTCATCAGTTTCAAACGAAGATGCCATATAGGCTAGCTGAGGCCCTGGTTGGTAGGCTTCATGATGACACCAGCCACATGGCAACAGAAGCACCGAAATAAAAAGGTCAGGCAAGAGTTTGGACTTGAGTACGAAAATTCCAACACAGTGCATGAAAGGGAATAAAAGCCCTAGAAATATGCTGCCCAAACCAGGGTCGGAAAACTATCTTGTGACCCTTGCACCATTACCTGTGTTTATTTCCTTAGAACTGGATAAAGCTTTTAGGAAATTTCCATTTTTTTCTTGATAGTGTTTAGAGGAGCCATAGGAAAGGTTTGGATCACACTATTGAACAGAGCCATCTAGCCCTAGAGCCCAGAAAGGTGGTTGTAGAAGAAATCAGAGCTGCCCACCTTCACCCCCCCCCCGTCCCTTCCAAGGGGCCTAACAGAGTCCAGCCTATTTGGGAACCTCACGAACTGCCCCCTGCAATATACCAGAGTCTCATTCCAGGGCTTAATATTGGATATTTTGGGTTAATTTTTTTTTTAATGAAGTTAGTAGAATTTCTTTATGTGAGTGTGTGTGTGGGCGGGGGGTGGGGAAGGGATGCTGAGGACCCTCCATCCAACCCCATAGTTGATTCTCCTTGTGGGGAACAGAGGAAATTGTCCAGGAAAAAAAAATTTTTTTTTTTTTAAAGAGAGTCATAAAATACTACTTTCTGCTTTTCTTTTTGAGGATCTTCAAGGAATTCCATAATGCAGTAGTTTTCATCTTAGCACCTTAAAAGGATAATCAGGATCTCACTCTAATAACCATCTGAGTGGGAAGCCATCTGTTTGGGTGCCTTCTCCTCTTAAAGTTGTGGGGGGAAAAAGTTTGCCCTTTCTAGCACCGTGGAGGTTTCTAGCAGGGCCTGAAATCCTCACACAGTTGGCAAGCAAGTGAACAGAGTCAACTCTCAATCCCTGCAGCCCTTAGAGTGAGAATTTGCATTTTTCTTCTCCATTAGAACAGGAAAGCTCTGGGTTATCACATAGGCTGGCACTTACGAATTTTTAAGGAATTTTGGAGATGGAGCTGGATTGCCTGTCTTGTTAAGAACATCGTCTATAGCCTGTGTACAAATTCCCAGGTGTCAGTAAGAGCCGACTTTTAAATCAGTACCTTGCTCTAAGGCTGGAGAAAGAACAATGCCTGGGACTTTATTGGACAAACACTTAATGTACCCTGTGGCCTAGGGGAATTTCAAATGTCCCCTAGTACCACCACTTTCCATTTAGACCTCTCCTCTGGGTACATTTTAGGAGTCTTCCACTTGTGAAGACAGAAATTACCATCTTATTCATTTGCAATAGCCTTTCCCTCTTCCCCCACCCTCCATCAAAAGCAAGACATTTAAGCAAAACGGACTGTTCTGACTAGCCACAATGACAATTTTTTTTTCTTGAATTAGGAAAAAGGTGTTAGAGTCTCTATAAAGGTGTAGGTAAACCCATATTTTCTTTTCTTGGGGGGTATTTTGACTAAGACTATTCACTGAAGTCTTGGTAATAATCTTTTGAACTTTGTACGGTTTTGCACTTGCAATGGTTCCTTTCATCGCAGAATCACAAGACTTCTCTCCCAAGTAACTATGATAGCTATCATTTCATAGTAGTGAAGGAAACCAAGGAGCAGTACACAGAAATGACTTGCCCAGGATGATTTGTGAATTTGATGGCTGAGCAAGAAGGAAAGCCAAGAAAGAGTCTGCCATGCCCTATACTCATCCCCCAACCTGCACTTATCCTAAGGAGTGCTGGGGATCCTGAGAGGGCCAGTGGTTCCAGAAGCTGCCTTCTGAGCAGCTGACAGGTTAACCAGATCCAGCTGAAAGGAGCAAGCAACATTTGATACTGGGCTTACATTCCCAAGGACAGGAGAGTCTGACCTTGGACAATGGAAAAGAGCTCCAGGGAGGTTATTTTATAGTGGGAGGAGTAAGGAAGAATTCTCTCTTTTGAGGCTATTATAAGCAAATAACAAAGCAAGCCAACTTCAGTTCAGCAAAGGGGTACTTCTCAAATCCTACTTCCTCAGCTAAATCGCATGTCTGTAGGCTCAGAGAATACCACCAACCCATGAAACATTATGGGCGCATCTTGGCTTATAGAAGCATTCCAGTCTACTAAAAGCAAACATGGGCGATATGGATCAGCAAGACAGCCAAACATCTCTGGAGCCCAGTGAGCACAGACCCTGGTTCTAATAAAAGGCTCTTCATCCTGTTGTTTGAGGGGGTAAACACAACTCCCTAGGGAATTCTGTAAAATTCCTTTGACTTGCCTACGACATCCCTATATTCCAGTGTTTTGCATTTTCTAGATTATGTAACAAGATGGGGGAAAAATATGTGCCAACAGCATTAACATTTGCTTATTTTCTGTGACGTGATGGTTATTGTGTATAATTTACAGTGATGCAGAGGAGAAAACATCCTCCTTTCTCACAGAAACACTGCATAAACAGAGCTGTTAATCTTCCAAATGAACACATCGTTCTTTCTATTGTATGTCTCTGGAAAATGTTCAACTCAGTTGGGGTCATGTGGGCTCTATAAAAGTTAAAAACTGGTTAGACCTTGTCTTTTCAGTGGCTACGCAGAAGTTAGAGACTGAGGAAAACAGATCAGCCCTTCCAGATTTTTCCTTTATGCATTCCCTACACATGCAAACAACAAGAGAATGTTTGAAGTGATTAATTTCTATAAGGGCATTGGGGCCACATGAGTCTGTTTATGGTATGTAAATCACTCATACAAGATACACTCTAATGGAAGAACTTCCTATTTTATTAGAGTTTTAAAGAAACGTTTCTCTGACTATTGCAGAATCCTGAACAGTCAGTCCTAGAGCATTGCGGCAATGGCTGGACCCCCTTCTGCTAGAGTGGCTTAGATGGCCAGAGGGGAGCTGAAGAAGGTGGCTCTATCAGCTGGGGCTAAAATAGTCAAAGACATAGACGATTGTACCATATCCCCCATGACTCATCTCCAACGCCAGGTTGGTGGTACTGCCCCTTTCCCCTTGGCACATCCTTCCAAGCTACAGGTATTTTTTTGGTAGTCTACTTCAAGGCTGTCTGAGGCATATTTTAATCTCATTTTCAGTTAATCAAAATTCTATGGTTGGCAGTAGGGAAAGAAGGGAGGAAAAGAATGTATCCTTTGTCGCAGAGTTTAAACACTCTGCCACTGAGTCACCTTTATTTTTGGGTCATATTCTATCATATATTGCAAATCACATTCTAGAAGAGCATCCAAAGGGCTTAAATTCTTACTCTCTGTGGAAATTTTACCCTGGCAGTTACCCTACTGACCAAAAGGTAATAGATCTGGGGTAGGAAATTGGTCAGTTAGAATGCCTCATTCTACAACAGCCTTTGGCAAAATGTATGCTTTGTCATAAGTACATAATTTGTCACAATCCTACCATGCATTATTAATTGCTTCCCAGCTTGGGGTAAACCAGGCTTTCTATATTTATTATTGAAACCAAAAGAACAAAGCAAAATGTATCCATCTGACATACAGAATGAGACATACAGAATTATAAAAGCCAGAGCCAATTCTGATATGTTATTAAATGCATCACAACTTCTTCCTTTTTCTTCTTGTTTTAAAGACGTTCCCCAGCTTTGTTGTGGTTGCATTTGATTTATGCTCACAAAGCTTAAAGAGAAAGGCATCTGATTTCTCCAAATTACTTTTATTGTTTGTTTTCCAAAGCATTTTTGCATTTCTTTGTCTTCACAAAATCTCTGGAACTATAAGGAGGACAGGAGACCCTGGGGGGGGGAGGTGAGGGAGACAAATGGTTAATGATTGGACGCTAATGGAAAGCTTAGAGGTTCGAGTCCACCAAGAAGTACCTCGGAAGAAAGGCCTGGTGATCTACTTCAGAAAGGTAACAGCCATTGAAAACCCTGTGGAGAACGGCTCTACTCTGACACACAAGGGATCACCAGGAGTCTGAATCGATTGGACAGCAACTATTTGTTGTTTTACTTTGTTTTGTTTTTTTATAAGAACAAGGATTAGTACTGACTCAGCCTTGCACATAGGCTAACAGTGTTCTCCCAGGTACTCCCCACAGTACTTGCATTAAAGCAAGAACTGGACTCTCTGAGGTAAGGAAGACAGAGATTAGCCCACAGAATCTCCATGCCAGGGCTTTTCAGCTCAGGGTTAAAGGTCACACCTCTCCGTGTTCCTGTTTTCTTCTCTTTCCGTGACTCTGTTCTCCTTATTGACCCAGGGAGTCCAATGAGAACCAGCGTAATTTTCACTAAGCCAGCCAAAAATCACTTTCCAAGAAGAAAATCAGATGGAAGATAGCTCCAACAACTTGGGTGCTTTTTCCCTTCCTTGATTTCCTTCAAACACTGAGAAGCTATTAGTGACCTGAGCTGTCCCCAAATGAGAATCAAAATAACTAACTTGTCAGAGAAGAGAGCCTGACTGGGGTCAACAGGCTTCTTATATATTTTAGTTCCTAAGTGCTCTCAGTTTCTTTGTTTTCTGTGCCAGTTAGTCCATCCTGGTATGTATCTCATGTAGAGAACACACTCATAAATCTAGCTGGAAACCAGAACATGGCATGACCATTTGATTATGGGAAAAATCTGTTTGGTTTATGAGGTATTGTGACCCAGAGAGCTGTACTGTACTTTCTTCTCCACTGCCTGACTTAACTGTGCTGCCAGTGAAGTAGGCCTCTCAGCCTCACAATCACAGGATTCATAGCCTGACTCCAGCAGCAAGATGGGTTAGGGAGGGAAGGGTGAAGAGCGGGCGGAAGAGTTGCTCTTTAATTACTGCTGATTTAAATATTAAATTATTCCACATGAAAACAGCTCAATTCAGCAGTCTGTGGCTCAGTCCACATTTTTCTGTTAATGTGACCAGGAACCCTGCTTCTGTAAGAACTCTGAGAAAGCCCACACTCGCGTAAATATTCTGGGAAATCTTGTGAATCAGAGGCAGGCTGCCATTTCCAAAAGGAACACCATCACAAAGTCCTCACAATTCCCTACTTTAAGGGAATTTGGTCTAGAGAGCACACCAAGTAAATTATGATTCCTCTGAGAAAATGTCCATGTACATATTTCATGTACTCAGGATACATTTTGGTGAAAGCTAGTAACTTCCTTTGCTGTAGGCTTTCAAGTAGAAATCTCCTTTGCTTCAATTCATATGGCTAAGTGTGGGTTAATCCAAAGTGGGGGAAACTTCTCCCACACAGGTGCAAAATGATCAGTTACTGGAATGGCCCACCCAGGAACACTGCTTTTAAAGGAAGTACAGTAAAATGACCTGTGCTTCTGCCATCTCTGCAGAGGGCCCAACCCCAAGGCATGCTGGGAATTTCTGGCCATGACGAAGGAGAAAGCCAAGAAGGGCTGGAATGGAAATAGGGAGAAACCCTCTGCAGCCAGCAGATGTGCTCTCCCTCCAGGAAGGGTACGTCAGAGCCAATCACTGAATAGCAAACTTAGGTCTGGTCAAGCCTGGGGCAGGGAGGTGATGAGACTCCCAAGTAGCAGTGTTAATGGTGTCTATTTGAGCAGACACAAGCAAGCCTGACAGATGGGACCAGGCTTGGGGAAGGAGGCTAGCAGAAACTACACTACAATCTAAGCTCCATGAGAACAGAGGTCACATCTGTCTCATTTATACCCTTCATTATGCCTGGGCCAGGAGTCCCTGGGTGGTCCAAATGGTTAAACAAACACCTGACTACTAACAGAAAGCTTGGTGGTTCAAACCCACCCAAAGGCACCTCGGAAAAAAGGCCTGGAGATCTGCTTCCAAAAAGTCACAGCCTCGAAAACCCCATGGAGCACAATTCTATTCTGCATCACATGGTGTCGCCATAAGTCGGAATTGACTTGAGCGCAACTCCCCTGCTACCATCGAGTCAATTCCAGCTCATAGTGACCCTATAGGACAGAGTAGAACTGCCCCATAGAGTTTCCAAGAAGTGCCTGGTGGATCCGAACTGCTGACCTTTTGGTTAGCAGCTGGTTTGGTTTTTTTTAAATACCTGGGACAGAGCTAGACATACAATAGGTGCTGAGTAACAATATATAGAATGAACAAGATGATTGGGGTTCCCCAGATGGCAAAACTGGGGCACTAATGGTTATCCTGACAGTAGTACCTATCTCAAAGATAGCTGTGAGAATTACATTAGTGAATGATGCAAAATGCTTAGAAAAGTGCCTGGCACATAAAAGCACTCAATATGCCTTACCTATTACAATTTTTTTTTTTCAATAAGCTCCGTGGGAGCTGAGCGGGAAAAAGACAAGAGACCTGTTCATCCCACAAGGCAGCTAAGAAGGGAAATTGTAGCATTGCAATGAATCCTGCTGGGCCATGATCGCCCCTGGCATATCCACTAATAGAACAAGAGGCCATTCCCTTCTCACTACTGGTGAGGGGGCTCCCCCATCGGGCCAAGTCTTCATTTGTTCCAAGATTGGGAGCGATCCAGCCCACAGATGGGTGAGGATAAGGCTGACAAAGAACAATAGACACATTCAACCCTGAGAAAAAAGTCCCAACTACCCAGTCAAGACATCTTGGGCCTTCTTCCTCGCTTTTTCATAGCCAAGTAGTTAAGAGTTGAGGCTTTTGGAGTCAAGAGTCAGGTTCAAATCTGCCACTTATGTCATTTGTGACCCTAGGCAAGGTACAAAATTCTCTGAACTTCAAGTCCCTCATCTGTAAAATGGGGATGATAATAGTACTTGGAGCCTTGGTGGCACAGTGGTTAAGAGCTTGGCTGCTAACCAAAAGGTCAGCAGTTCGAATCCACCAGCCGTTCCTTGGAAACCCTGTGGGAAGTTCTACTCTGTCCTATAGGGTTGCTATCAGTCCGAGTCTACTCGAAGGCACACAACAATAGTACTTACTGAAGGGTTGTGGTGAGGACTGAAGGAGATAATGCTAAATTCTAGGCACAGAACCTCGCCTACAGAAAACACACAGTAATGGTAGTACTGTTATTAATCACATACTCTGATCTAGTGTCTTCTTATTGTTCTCATGCTTAGGGCTCCAAGACAGTGCCTTACACAGCGTGAATATTTAATAATTGCATATGCCTAACTCTCCTTTCTTTACCACTTCTGCTAGGCTTGTTCACATGCCTGCTGAAGATGTAAGCTTCATTTCAAGCTATAGGCCCAGCTGGCTGAAGTGAGCACCAAGTGTGTCTCATCTTCTTTCTGGGACCAGTGGCTAGTGGACATATATCCATCTCATGGCAGTGTCTGAAGTACAAGAGGGCAAGCCCAACCGTGCAAGCATATTTCAAGCTCCTGCTGGAGTCATATCTGCTAATATTCATTGGTCAAAGCACATCACATGGCCCAGTCTAAAGTCAAAGAGCATGGAAATACACTCTGTGAGAAGAACTGCAAAGTCACATAGCAAAAGGCATAGCTAAGTGGAGGGGGGGGGAGATGCAGAACCAATAATCAGAAAGCCCTCCCTGATGATGCCCCAAGAGATTAAATACCACTCCTAGAGTGCCATAATCCCTTGGATGGATATGCCTCCACACCAGCACTTACCACATCAGCCTATCTGTTTCCTGGACTCTGCTATTAGACTGGGAGCTTTTCAAAAGCAAAAAATGATGTCTTATTCCCTTCTGTATCCCTCACACCTAGCACAATGCCTGGCAAACAGTAGATATCTCATGAATGAATGTTTGTTTTCTTTCCTAAATGAATGCATGTTTGTCCTGATATTAAATGAATGTTTGTTCTCATGAATGAATGGATGTTCATTCCCTTTATTTCATCATTCCTCATCAGACTCTGGGGTAGTGAAAGCTTCGGGTGACAGGGGCCTTTGAAGTCAGTGATGAGCCACACTTGGTCTCATTAAGGCCTCCATGCTCCCAGACAGCCCCCCTTCCATAAATGACTCATAGTCCTCCTCATTGACTGCCTTCATCCTTCCTCCAAAGCTCCAGCTCACCTTCCCATTCATGTTCAAGACTTCTCCTTAGGGATGGGTCTCTGTTTTGTTATGCTCCTAAAGAAGGGAAGTGTTTTCCTCTCAAATAATCACACCTTTTTAGCCAGCCTTGAGTGGTTTGAACACAACTTATTTTAGGTTCTCAGAAGTCACTCTTATCTCTTCACCTTCAAACTCTTGTCTATCAAGAAGCTGGAAGAAAGTTCTTGGAGGACAAATCCAGAGATATTTAAGCAATGTCTAACAAATATCTGAAAGCCACATAAACTTTCAGCTCTGTCCCTCCCCAGAATGAGTTCCTAGTAACAACCCCTAACTCCTCATACACAGTTACAAAAGAGATTTATACAGCTTTGTTCTCTCTTTTTTAATCCCAGTGTCCTAGGACCTGACCTTCAGCTACCTCATTTCCTTCACCATTTTTCTCAGGAGGCCATGGGGACCTCATGCAACTGAAACTGAAGTCTTGCCCTGAAAGCCCATATTTCTGAAGGTAGATACCAGATTAGGCTCCTCACCTGCTAACATTTGATAATATGCTACAAATAGATCCACCAAGGAAGTTGAGAGTTATTGACTTTATTATAAAAAAAAAATATTTGGAGGGCTCAGTTTACTTTTGCTTTTTCCTTGTACCTCATAGTAGTGCAAAGTCCTTTGTTCTGTCATAAGTTATTTGATTTCCTAAATATACTTTTTACTGTAAATTAAGAAGTGTTTTACTCAAAAGGACACTTTCCAAATTTCCAGTGGGAGCGTTTTTGCCCAAAGGGGAGCTAGTATTGTCTAAGTTGTCTTTGCAAATTGGATTTGAGTTCAAATTAAAAACAGCCTTTGGAGTTCAATTACAGAATCATAGAAATCCTGGGTCTTGAAGGAGAAATAGTTCTTTAGCTCTTTTACTTCCTGAAAAAACAGTCAAACTTGAACTTGTAAAGATTGAGCCAGAGTGAGAGGTATGAAAGGCATATTTCTTCTTTTCTCTCTCATTCCAGAACTAGATTCAACTAAAAAATGGACTATATTATGCAGCAAAAGTTCCCCTGACACTTTTTCTGTGCCCAGCTAAGTGCTGTGAAGGAGACAAAGGAAGTAGAAAACATGATGGCTGCTCTCTAGAATTCACAAGTCACGCATGGGAAGCAACTAGAAAGAACACCAGACTGTTTAGTGAGTTCTAGTCCAAAGCTTCCCAACCTTTACATGGATACAAATTACCTCTGATTAAGGAGGTCTGAGGTGGGGCTCAACATTCTGAATTCCTAACAGTCTCCTACCCCATATATACCCATTGCGGTCAAGTTGATTCCGACTCACAGCGGCCCTATAGGACAGAGTAGAACTGCCCCATAGGGTTTTCAAGGAGGGGCTGGTGGGTTCGAACTGCCAACATCTTGGCTAGCAGCCAGTCTCTTAACCACTGTGCTACCAGGCCTCCAACAAGCTCCTAGGTGATGCTAATGCTGCTAGTCTGTAGCCCCACTCTGAGTAGCAAGGTTCTAGTTGTGGAACGTACTAGAACTTTGTATAGTAACACAAATGTGAGGGACATAATGAAGGCAAGAGCAGTGAGGAATTCTTCACAGAGGAGTATGCGGATCTGGAACAGTGTGCATCTAGCAGAGCCAAAGGGTGCCCACTTACAAAGACCCCATGAGGGGCCTTAAAGCATCATAGAATGAATTACAAACATGGCAGTCTTAGTCATCTAGTGCTGCCATAACAGAAAAGCCACAAGTGGATGGCTTTAACAAAAAGAGATTAATTTTCTCACAGTCTAGTAGGTTACAAGTCCAAATTCAGGGTGTTGGCTCCAGGAAAAGGTTTTCTCTCTCTGTCAGCTCTGGAGGAAGGTCCTTAGCCTCCATCTTCCCCTGGTTGAGGAGCTTCTCAGGAGCAGGGACCCCATGTCCAAAGGACGCGCTCTGCTCCTGGTGCTGCTTTCTTGGTGGTATGAGGTCCCAACTCTCTGCTTGTTTCCCTTTCCTTTTATCTCTTGAGAGATAAAAGGTGGTACAGGCCACACCCCAGGGAAACTCCCTTTACATTGGATCAGGAATGTGACCTGGTAAGGGTGTTACAATCCCACCCTTATCCTCTCTAACATAAAATTACAATTCACAAAATGGAGAACAACCACACATGGCCTAACCAAGTTGATACACACATTTTTGGGTGGACATAATTCAATCCATGACACATGGTGTACCTTAACTCAAGTTTGCCCATACAAATTTTCACTACATTGGTGAAATGTAAATTGATTTTGCTCCCACCTAAGAAGACAGGGTCCTAATATGAAATATATATTGTGTATATTAAAAAAATTTATATATATATGTGTGTGTATATATAGATATATACATATATCTATACACACATATATATACGGGTAGTCCCTGACTTAGTACATATTCAAGTTTCAACAAACCCCACTTATAACCAGTCCACTGTTTGTTTGTTTTTGGTACATCTTAGTGCTAGTAATACACACTACATACAATGTTGCAGTGCATAATTTGCTGATGCTACCATTCTCATGCCAACCCCCAAAGACAAATAAAGATCGAATTTGTAAAGATACTGATAATAAAAGGCAATAATAATGAAAACTAAAAAAAAAAAAAATGAGGTAATTGACTTATATCAGAATCAGCTTACAATGGAGTTGTGGGAATGGAACACCGTTGTAAGTCTGCGACTACCTGTATATACATATACAGGCAGCTCCTGGGTTACAAACATCCTATGTAAGGCCAACCTGTAGTACGTAAGGCCAACCTGTAGTTAGGAACTAACCCCAGAAAACCTATTATATTAAAAATTCAACATACATACAATAGTTCATAGTGCAAAGTACATCAAAATATTATTATTATTATTAATGTGTTATTATGTTAAAGATGTTTTAGTGTATCTGGAAGTGTTTCTTGAATGTTTTTTTATGCATAGAAAGGTATACTAAGGCAAACATTTGAGTAACCGCTGTTAAATAACGAACCATACCTAACTGTTCCGATTTAGAACCCACAAATTTGACTTAAAGATAGACTTAGGAATGGAACTCGTTCATAATCTGGGGGCCGCTTGTATGTATGTGTGTATGTATTCCTTGCTGATATATTTCTACTGAATGTTTTTGTGACACAAACATGGGAGTATGGCCTTACTACCCACCTAAAACTAGTTGAAACCGAATGAACTTCCAAACCTGAATAAAGCTATACCAGGAAAGAGTGACATACTTAATAAGCTCTATTTTAAGCTTTATGATGTACTTCCAAGAAAATTGCGTGGCTTGGGAAATTATTTTTAAAAAGAAAAGAAAACAGAAACTACTTGAAACTCAGGTTTTGTTGACTTTTTTTTTTTTTCTTCAGAATATTGACTCTGTTCAGTCCTGGAAGGGGTTTAGAAAGTGAATCTGTTTCTTTATATTATTTTTACTAACAAAAAAAAAGAAAACTATCTTCTTCTTCCATTACACGTACTAAAAATGTTGAATAAACATTTTAAAGAATATGATTGTGAAAAAGCACTAAATTATTAGCCCGTTGTCCCCAACTTGCTCTAAGGGAAAAGGGTTTAGGTTGGTTGAAGAGAAGAGGATTTCAGGCAGGAATCTAGTTCAGGCAATGGTGGTAGTACTGTTTGCTTGGAGCTGGAAAGGGGCTGTGGAAAATCAAGTTGCCAAGGCCGGTTGTGGCCAGATGATGGAGAACCAGCTGAATGCCTAGCTAAGAGTTTGGACGCTCTTCTTTAGGTAAGCACATTTTTGACCCAGAGATGAAGTAAAATATGAAAAGGGCCATATTGAAGTAATTGGCAGTTGGCACTTGGTCATGCTTGCTGTGGGCTATTCACCCACTTGACAGATCCTCAGGAGGTTCTAAGGGTCAGTGCTGAGAGGTGTCCAAGTTCAAGGTAAATGCACACCAGACTGCTGAAGAGAGAGAGGCAGGCTAATCTTCAGTACCTTGGGACCAGACCCAAACCAGAAACCTCTCAGAAAGCCCAAAAGAGAGTAACTAACTGGTTCTCAAAGGGGCAAAATGCCTAGCAGGTTCCCAAGAGACTGGGGGGCATCCACATTTTTCTCATTAACTTATTCATGACATGAACTATTATGTCTTGCTGAGGATGGTGGAAAATATTTCACTGAAGTCTTAAGTTGGAAAAAAAAATTAAGAGACTTTTTTTTCTCTCTATGACCCCAGGCCAAAGAAAAAGTTTGTCACTCTGAATGTTTATGAGAGGGGTAAGCCAGAAGAGCAGACACAGCCAAATCCCTCTGACTCATTACTGAGCTGTAGGAGCAGCACGCTCAATTAGTAGGCAATATAATGTACCCAGCCTCCGGGGGGGGCGGTGGTGGTAGATGTGAGGCATGGTGGCAAGGTGGAAATGAGAATTTTCAAAGTTATAAATTTACCCAAGAGAGTGAGATAGCAGGTGACCCCTAGGAGTTAAGCCAGGTCTACACTGCCACCAGTCACTTCTGAGCTCCAACGGTCAATTGTTTGACCCTGCTGTCTATACAGAAAAAATGAGTAATGTATTAGCAATGTGAGAAGCCTCAGATCATAAAACCAAAGGCGAAGGAATCAGCCAAGATTGTCAGGATGTTGAAGAGGCAGAGATTTAGAGCTGGGACTACACTAGGCAAAGCACCACTCTTCTTGCTCAGAACGCATTGGTTTCTTCCAGTGGCCAGTGTAGCTGCAGTGCTGCCCAATATGAACATCGGCCCTGGACTGAATTTTCTTCTGCTCCTGGCGAGTGATGATGAATAGCATCACCATGTGTGTTGAAATTATCTCAATTATTGTGGTTTTTTTAACACACTTTTTGCTCTGTTTCAATCTTACGTGTTCTTTCATTATTTTGTTCATTGATTCATCATTCAGCAAGACTGTTTACACACTTCTTATGTGCCAAGTGGGGGCATTGGTGGTTCAGTGGTAGGATTCTCACTTCCATGTGGGAAACTCAGGTTTGACTCCTGGCCAGTTCACCTCATGTGCAGCCACCACCTGTCTGTCATTGGATGCTTGCACGTTGCTATGATGCTGAACAGGTTTCAGTGGAGCTTCCAGACTAAGGTGGACTAGCAAGAAAGGCCTGGCGATCTACTTCTAAAAATCAGCTAATGACAACCCTATGCATCACAACAGTCTGATCTGAAATTGATCATGGGGATGACATATGTGGGGTCACCGTGAATCGGGGGCTGACTGGAGGGCAGTTAACAACAACATGTGCCAAGTACTGCACAAGGCATGTGGGAATACAATGGTGGCCAAAACCCACGCCCTCCCTCAATGGGCTTTCAGTAGTGAGGAATCAGGGATAGTCTGCAAGTGTTTGGTTCTAGATTACCCAGAATGGCCTACATGAGAGTCCATTCCAGACCACAGGACAAACTGAATCTCTCTTCTGGCTTGGACTGACGTAGAGGTCCCTGACTAACTTCTGGTATGGGGTGGGGGAAAGGGTGTGGAGGAAATTACTCTAGAAATTTTCTTTCTCCCACCATCTTGTATATGAGTGATGGGATGCGTGCCTCTCTACATGGGATTCCCAGAATTAAGTCTGGGCCAAATTACGTGAGGCTTCACTTCCTCTTCTGACCAACCTTCTGATCGACTGCGAACATTTTACACACCCAACCTTACCCCATGCTCACATTCAGAGCTGCCCTCATCTTGTATTGGCAATTCTGTCAGAAGTGAACACTGCCTCCTTCATAGCAGATGTGGTAATTGTCTTATGGTGAAACCAGGGGAATTTAACACTGATGAACTGATTTTCATACCTGAAAAATAATAATATACTTACTGAAGTCTCTGGATAGAGATGGATTTCTCAGAAAAACTGTTCTAGTTTCATCTTAATGCGACAGGATAATTTTTGTGGTATTAATATGACTACCCCCCCCATGTATTTTTTCCCTTTTATTTTTCATGTTTCCAGTGGATAACCAGGCTCTGGACTTCCTGGTCTCAGAGAAAGATAGCAGGAGGGCTAAAGTTGTTGGCAAGATCGTTTTCTTTCTACTGTTCGTTTCTTTAACTCATTACGAAGACAATGCAGAGTGTCATTGGTGCCATAGAAGAAGAGTGGGGTATCTTCAGGCAGCAAGCCTGAAGAAAGGAGAGCCAGGGAAGCCAGAAAGAGCCATATTTTATAGCTTCTGAGAATAAAGGAGATCTGCACCCTGGGGAGGAAACAAAAAAACCTAGAGGAGAAGAGCTGTGAGATGTCCCTGAGAGGCTGCCTCTGGCCATAGGAGCTCTCACTGGAGGGCAGAGTGCTGTACCCTCCAGTGGACATCTGTGGAGATGGGGAGCATGTAAGCTGGGAGGAAGGTATCTCAACAGTAAGAAGTATGGACAGTTAAAAGTAAAGACTTTAAGGTGGGGTAGTGTGTGTGTGTGTACATGTGCACTCGAGTGCACATGTACACACATGCATAATCCCATATGTCTTGCCATTTATAAAACCACGGGACCTTTGCATCACCCTAGGAATTGGGGGAGTCCGTAAAGGTTTGAATTTCCTGTCAATCCAGCTGGAAGGGGGTGATAGTAGAAATTAAATTGATTTAAGTAAAATTAAGAATTCCAATATTTCTGTAGCCCTAAGGATATCTACTGAGTCATATTTGCTACTCTTCCCATATCCTTCTCTCCTTACTTATTCTGGGTATATCAGGCCTGGTACTCAGATCCATCTTCACATAAAGTCTGCTCCTATAGATAGAAATATTCACCTGAAGAAAAGTTTTCCTGGAGTAAGTAGGACCCCCGCCCCAGAATGTTTATGTGTATGTACATTCTGTGCTCTGACTCTCTTCCCTTTCCCCTCTCTCTGTCTCTCTGTTTCCTCTTTTCCTCTGTCCTTCAATCCACCCCTCTTTCCCTCCGTCTTTCTCTTCGTTTTTCTTTCTTCGCTCCCTCCTTGTTATTACTTTGCAACCACCAAGAATGGATGGCCAAATCTGTCTGGGCTAATATGGAGCTATCTCCAAGAATCAAGAGGCAGAAGAGTGTGTACACAATGATTCCTTTTGTGTAAATAAAGGCAGTAATTTGGATAGATACATAGATGGACAGAGAGACAAAAATTTATTGAGTGGTTGAGTTTGAGGAGAGAGACTGGAGGAACAAGGAGAAAATTGCTCACCTTTTATTCATTTTGTATTGTTTGAATCTTCTAACTTTAGATACGTTTTACTTTTCTTGCCATTTCAACATTCTTCACATGTGTCACAATTCTGTGACATTAATTATGTTTATCATGTTGTCCAACCATCGCCATTATCCATTTCCACATTTTTATATCGGTGCCCCTCGTGCTTTACTTTTTAAAACTGTCTACCCAAGATAATGGACTTGCTTTGATTTTCTTCAGTTTCAGCAAAATTTTGGTGAAGAGCATTCAAAAACGGCTGCAGCAGTATATCAACAGGGAACTGCCAGAAATTCAGGCCAGCTTCAGAAGAGGACGTGGAACCAGGATTATCATTGCTGATGGCAGATGGATCCTGGCTGAAAGCAGAGAATACCAGGAGGATGTTTACCTTTGTTTCATTGACTATGCAAAGGCATTCGACTATGTGGATTATAACAAATTATGGATAACGTTGCGAAGAATGGGAATTCCAGAACACTTAATTGTGCTTATGAGGAACCCTTACATAGACCAAGAGGCAGTTGTTCGGACAGAACAAGGGGATACTGATTCGTTTAAAGTCAGGAAAGGTGTGTGTCAGGGTTGTATTCTTTCACCATACCTATTGAATCTGTATGCTGAGCAAATAACCCGAGAAGCTGGACTATATGAAGAAGAAGGGGGATCAGGAATGGAGGAAGACTCATTAACAACCTGCGTTATGCAGATGACACAACCTTGCTTGCTGAAAGTGAAGAGGACTTGAAGCACTTACTAATGAAGATCAAAGACCACAGCCTTCAGTATGGATTGCACCTCAACATAAAGAAAACAAAAATCCTCACAACTGGACCAATAAGCAACATCATGATAAACGGAGAAAAGATTGAGGTTGTCAAGGATTTCATTTTACTTGGATCCACAATCAACACCCATGAAAGCAGCAGTCAAGGAATCAAAAGACGCATTGCTTTGGGTAAATCTGCTGCAAAGGACCTCTTCAAAGTGTCGAAAAGCAAAGATGTCACCTTGAAGACTAAGGTGCGCCTGACCCAAGCCATGGTATTTTCAGTCGCATCAGATGCATGTGAAAGCTGGACAATGAGTAAGGAAGACCGAAGATGAACTGATGCCTTTGAATTGTGGCGTTGGCAAAGAATATTGAATATACCCTGGACTGCCAAAAGAACGAACAAATCTGTCTTAGAAGAAGTACAACCAGAATGTTCCTTAGGAGCAAGGATGGCGAGACTGCGTCTTACATACTTTGGACATGTTGTGAGGAGAGATCAGTCCCTGGAGAAGGACATCATGCTTGGCAGAGTACAGGGTCAGCAGACAAAAGGAAGACCCTCAACGAGGTGGATTGACACAGTGGCTGCAACAATGAGCTCAAGCATAGCAACGATTGCAAGGATGGCTCAGGATCGGGCAGTGTTTCGTTCTGTTTTGCATAGGGTCACTATGAGTTGGAACCGACTCAACGGCACCTAACAACAACAACAACAACCAAGATAATCTTGAAGGATGCCTGGTGGCGCAATGGTTAAGTACTCAGCTGCTAACCACCAGCAGCTCTGCTGGAGAAATGACCTGGAGATCTGCTCCCACAAAGATTGTAGCCTAGAATACCCTATGGGCATTTCTACTCTGTCACATGGGGTCACTATGAGTCAGAATCGACTTGAAGGCAAACAACAACATACCCTCACACAGACCAGGAGAATTTTGAGATGACCCTGAGGAAATCCCCAATGTTGTGCCTGACCCTGTCAGGGAACTGGGTTCTAGAGCACCCTGGATGTTAAGAGGTCTGTGTAACATGCAAAGAATAATACACCCTGTTTATTACATCTGCTTTACCTACCCCCTAACCCTCAAAGGGTTACACTGCCACAAGCACTTTTAAATTAAAAATTTTAAAAGTGGTATTAACTTGGTTTGCCTGGGACTGTCCCAGTTCTGGAGCCCTGGTGGCACAGTGGTTAAGAGTTTGGCTGTTAACCAAAAGGTCAGCAGTTCAAATCCACCAGCTGCTCTCCTTGGAAACTCTATGTGGCAGTTCTACTCTGTCCTATAGGGGTCGCTATGAGTCGGAATTGACTCAACGGCAACAGATTTTTTTCGTCCCAGTTTTGGAGTCCCTGAGTGGTGCAAATTAACTACTTTTTGAGAGAAGCCTATGCTATGCTGAGAGCATAGATGCTTAGAAGTTTCCTTCATTGTGTTATTTTTGTTGCAAAAAGCAACACTTAAAACAAATAGAAACAAAATTTTTTAATACTGTTTAAATATCTTCCAGATGAAGATATCTTCCAAATTTTCCATCCTCTACTTCTTTTACTTCATACGGTCCCTATGAGACAAAACCGACTCGACAGCACCTAACAACAAACTTCTTTTATTAGAACAGTTCGACGTCAGAAGATAGAAATTCACTAGCCAAATTTCAGTAAAATATCTTTGCATAATTGGTGAGCAGCTTTAAAAAAAAAAAAGATTGTTGTGATAAGTCAGCCAATGATCTGCTTCTCATTTGAATCAACAAATCTTTATCAATGTCTTTTCCAGCCATGTCAGCCATTAAAACCAAGTTTAAAAATAAACAACTTAGAACCTATAAAAACGGCATTGTGGAGATGTCTGACCTCCTCTCTTCACACGGAGGAAGGAAAAGAATCAAGATCAGCAGCTAAAGGCTGATTTCTGTGAGGTGAAGGTCAGACATGTCTCCTCTCTAATTTTTTTAACCACTAATTGTCCCTCCCACAGCACTCTACTTCTCTGCTGATTTCGATAATTTATTGCAGTGGCCACACAGAACTCACAGACTATACTCACAGTTATGAGGTTCATTAGGGAAGTAACAGGTTACAGTTCAGGTTCAGGAACACTCAGGATACAATTCTTCCAGTTCTGCCTCTCTCTGTCTACTTGGCCTCTTGGCCCCTCAGCCTGGTCTCTGCCCTGCTTGGGCAAGTGTTACAAAGCTTTTTTAGCTCTGCTGATAAGTGCCCGGAGGCACCCCACTTCGCTAGTAAGCCTCATGCCTGAAAGCACTCCACTTTCTCACTCTAAAAGCTGGGAAGCTTCACACGCAGTCACCTGCCGGTCTCGTGGCTCTGCTGATGCTTCTCACCGTCTCCAATGTTACAGCTCTCTGTCTCTCAATCTCCTGGTTCCAGGAGCTTCTCAGCACAGGGATCCTAGGTCCAAAAGACACGCTCCACTCCTGGCTGCTCTTTCTTAGTGGTAGTGAGATCCTCCTTTCACATCTCTGGGATGGTTCATTTTAAGCCTAGCGGAATGTCAAAAGCTGACCGATCCCCTCATTAGTGTTCCATTGACCTTGTTTGCATGGTCCTGCCCCCACAAGGGTGCCATGCACCTTATTTACATTATTAGTAAGCTATCCAATCCCCCTGGTGGGCTACAAGTAACTCATTTACATCGTCCCACCCAGTTATTTGTTGGGAGTTACAAAGACTACGGCTGTTGTTGTCAGGTGACATGGAGCCGGTTCCAACTCACAGCGACCCTATGTACAAAGAAACAAAACACTGCCCAGTCATGCATCATCCTCATAATCTTGTTAATGCTTGACCCCATTCTTGCAGCCACTGTGTCAATCCATTTCGTTGAGGGCCTTCCTCTTTTTCACTGACCCTCTATTTTACCAGGCATGATGTCCTTCTCCAGGGACTGGTCCCTTCTGATAACTTGTCCAAAGTATGTGAGATGAAGTCTTGCCATCCTTGTTTCTAAGGAGCATTCTGGCTATACTTCTTCCAAGATAGGTTTGTTTGCTCTTCTGTCAGCCCATGGTATGTTCAATAGTCTTTTACCAACACCATAATTCAAAGGTGTCAATTCTTCTTCAGTCTTCTTTATTCATTGTCCAGCTTTCCCATGCGTGTGAGGTAATTGAAAATAACCATGAATTGGGTCAGATGCACCTTAGTCCTTGAAGTGATATCTTTGCTTTGCAGCACTTTAAAGAAGTCTTTTGCAGCAGCTTTGCCCAATGCAATGCGTCTTTTGATTTCTTGACTGCTGCTTCCATGGGTGTTGATTGTGGATCCAAGTAAAATGAAATCCTTGACAATTTCAATCTTTTCTCCATTTATCGTGATGTTGCTTATTGGTCCAGTTGTGAGGATTTTTGTTTTCTTAATGTTGAGGTGCAATCCATACTGAAGTCTTTGATCTTCATCAGCAGGGGCTTCAAGTCTTCGTTTTCAGGAAACAAAGATGAGTCATCTCCATATTGGAGGTTGTTAATGAGCCTTCCTCCAATCCTGATGCCCAGTTCTTCTTCATATAGTCCAGCTTCTCTGATTATTTGCTCAGCATACAGACTGAATAAGTATGGTGAAAAGATACAACCCTGACACACCTTTTTCCTGACTTAAACCATGCACTATCCCCTTGCTTTGTTTGAAAAATTGTCTCTTGGTCTAAGTACAGGTTCCTCATGAGCACAATCAAGTGTTCCAGAATTCCCATTCTTCTCAAAGTTATCCATAATTTGTTACGATCCACACTGTTGTATGCCTTTGCATAATCAAGAAAACACCGTACATATCTTTCTGTTATTCTCTGCTTGCAGCCAAAATTCATCAGACATCAGCAATGATATTCCTTGTTCCACACCCTCTTCTGAATTCGGTTAAATTTCTGGCAGTTCCTTGTTTATGTATTGCTTAAACCACTTTTGAATTATCGTCAGCAAAATTTTACTCATGCGTGATGTTAATGATATTGTTCAATAATTTCCACATTCTGTTAGATCAGCTTTCTTTGGAATGAGCACAAACATGGACCTCTTCCAGTCAGTTGGCCAGGTAGCTATCTTTCAAATTTCTTGCCATAGACAAGTGAATAATTCCAGTGCTGCATCCATTTGCTGAAACATCTCAACTGGTATTCCATCAATTCCTGGAGCCTTGTTTGACAATGCCTTCAGTGCAGCTTAGACCTCTTCTTTCAGTGCCATCAGTTCTTGGTCATATGCTACCTCCTGAAATGGTTGAAAGCCGACCAATTCCTTTTGGTAGAATGACTCCGTGTATTCCTTTCATCTTCTTTTGATGCTTCCTGTGCCATTCATTATTTTGCCCACATTGTTGTTACTTGCCATTGAGTCGGTTCTGACTGACAGCAACCCTATGCACAACAGAACGAAACACTGCCCAGTCCTGTGCCATCCTCACAATCAGTATACTTGAACCCATTGTTGCAGCCACTGTGTCAATCTGTCTTGTTAAGGGTCTTCCTCTTTTTCACTGACCCTCTACTTTACCAAGCATGATGTCCTTCTCCAGGTACTGATTCCTCCTGATAACGTTCAAAGTATGTGAGACGACGTATCACCATCCTTGCTTCTAAGGAGCATTCTGGCTGTACTTCTTCCAAGACAGATTTTGTTAATTCTTTTGGTAGTCCATGGTGTATTCAATATTCCTCACCAACACCATAATTCAATGGTATCAATTCTTCTTCAGACTTCCTTATTCACTGCCCAGCTTTTGCATGCATATGAGGCAATTGAAAATGCCATTGAAACTCGAGCCTTGAATTTTCAGTTCTTTCAGCTTAAGAAATGCCAAGCATGTTCTTCCCTTTTGCTTTTCTAGCTCCAAGTCTTTGCACATTTCATTGTAATGCTTTACTTTGTCTTCTGGAACTGCCCTTTGAAATCTTTTGCTCAGCTCTTTTACTTTGTCATTTCTTCCATTTGCTTGTTCAAGAGCAAATTTCAGAGCCTCTTCTGACATCCATTTTGGTCTTTTATTACCTTGTATTTTTAATGACTTCTTGCTTTCTTAAAGTATGATGTCCTTGATACCATTTCACAACTTGTCTGGTCTCCAGTCACTAGTGTTCAATGAGTCAAATCTATTTTTGAGATGGTCTCTAAATTCAAGTGGTTTATACAGAGGATTGTATTTTGGCTTTTGTGGACTTGTTTTTCTAATTTTCTGCAGCTTCAACTTGAACTTAAAACCAAACCCAGTGCCGTTGAGTCGATTCCGACTCATAGCGGCCCTGTAGGACAGAGTAGAACTGCCCCATAGAGCTTCCAAGGAGTGCCTGGCAGATTCAAACTGATGTCCAGCCGTAGCACTTAACCACTATGCCACCAGGGTTTCCAACTTGAGCTTGCATGTGAGCAATTGATGGTCTATTCCAAAGTCAGCTGCTGGCCTTGTTCTTATGATATTGAGCTTTTGCACCATCTCTTTTCACAGATGTAGTTGATTAGAGTCCTGTGTATTCCATGTTTCAAGATCCGCATGTATACTCACTATTTATGTTGTTGAAAATAAGTATTTGCAATGAACAAGTCATTGCACTTGCAAAATTCTATCATACAATCACTGGTATTTCTATCACCAAGACCCTATTTTCCAACTACTGATCCTTCTTCTTCGTTTCTGACTCTCACGTTCCCATCACTAGTAATTATCAATGTGTCTTGATTGCATGTTTGATCAATTCCAGACTGCAGAAGTTGGTAAATGTCTTCAATTTCATCATCTTTGGCCTTAATGGTTGGTGCAGAAATTTGAATAATAGTTGTATTTACTGGTCTTCCTTGTATGTGGATATTATCCTATCACTGACAGTGTTATAACACCAGATAGATCTTGTAGTGTTTTTTTGACATGAATTCAACACCAAAAAAAAAAAAAAAACCATTGATGTCGAGTAGATTCCGACTCATAAGGACCCTATAGAACAGAGTAGAACGGCTCCATAGGGTTTCCAAAGGATACCTGGTGGATTCAAATTGCCAACCTTTTGGTTAACAGCCAAACTCTTAACCACTACACTACCAGGGTTTCTGAATACAACACCATTCTTCAATTTGTCATTTCAGGCGTAGTAGACCATGATTATACTATTTGAAGTGGCCAATATCAGTCCATTTCAGCTCGCTAATGCCTAGGATATTGATGTCTATGCATTTCATTTCATTTTTGACAACTTCCAATTTTCCTAGATTCATACTTTGTACATTACGTGTTCTGATTATTAATGGATGTTTGCAGTTATTTCTTCTTATTTTGAGTTGTGCCACATGAGCAAATGAAGGTCCTGAAAGGTTGACTCCATCCATGTCGGTAAGGCTACTTTGAGGAGGCTGCTCTTCCCTAGTCGTATTTTGAGTGCCATCCAACCTTAGGGGTTCATCACTACGTCATACAATGTTCTGCGGCTATTCATAAGGTTTTCACCGGCCAATTTTTTTCAGAAGTAGATCACCAGGTCCTTCTTCCCAGTCTGTCTTACTCTGGAAGCTCTGCTGAAACCAGTCCACCATGGCGGACCTTACCGGTATTTGAAATACTAGTGACATAACTTCCAGCATCACAGCAACAGGCAAGCCACCACAGTGTGACAAACTGACAGATGAGTGGTGGTCCAGCATCATAGCACTATGCAAACCACTGCAGTGTGACAAACTGACAGACATGGATTAGGAGTGTGAGCTCAAACTTTTTTATTGAGAGGTGCTCAAATTCCACCAAAAGCAGAGCTGAGATGAGAACATGAGCGCAGGGATTTCATCTGAGAGATGATTCCTGGAAGCAAGAATGAGGGAGAGGGAGAGGGAGAGTGAGACCGGGAAGAGGAAGTCAATACATGTACGTTGTTTAGCTGGTTACCTCAGTGAGCAACTAGGCTCAGTACTACTAGGGACCCTGTGAAGAACTACGGACTATGCCTCTGCGTTAATAATAGCCAACATAAGGCTAATTTCCAAAACATGAAGATGAAGCATGTCCTCACTTTCCCGCTTCATCATCCTGACACCAGCATCCCATGTGGCAGTTTTTCTCTCTGATCCTAACCACCCAGAGTTGGGTCTCCAGAAATTAGGACTGTGTCCTTCCAACCCCTGCCAAATGGGCAAATGCCAGCCTGTCCGCTGTCTCTTATTGCCACCTGTGGTTTAAATGTTCACTAGAATGAATCAGAGAACTCATGGAGACTATCCATACTTACATTTACCCATTTATTGTTACAGAAAGGATACAAGCAAAGAGACGTAACAGGCAAGGTCTGGGAGAAGTCCCAGCAACATAAGGCTTCTATTGTCCCCAGGGATGTACACCAACCTGCATGGATGTTCTCACCAATCCAGGAAGCCAAAAAAAAAAAAGCAAGAGTGCCAAGGCCCAGGGTTCCTTATAACTCATTGAGACCTCAATGTATATGCATGACTGGAGCCTTAATACATATGCATGAATCTATGAATATGCATGAATGATTCCAGCAAACCCCCTTCTCTTCCTGGAATTTTGCTACCAGGGTGCAGCCTCTGTAGCCCCTATTCATTTACATATGTTTAAGTGTTGCCTGGCTATTTTAGAAAACAAAGGACATCTTGATTCCTCCAATTCCAGGGGGTATTTTCAGAAGGCAGAGTTCTTTGTCCTATAGCCTGTGAATTGTTCCTTCAAAAGATGGGAAGACTAAAAACTAGAACATATTTATCTGCTGACTCTCATCCCCCATTGTTGAAGAATTGCCCCAGTGGATGTGGTATGAAGTATTTGCTACAAGGAATATGTTTTAAAAAAAAGTTTAAAAATCCCTAGTTTGTTGAATAAATGAAGGAATGATCCCTCCTCTTTAAAGACAACAGATCCATACAAACGCCAATGATGACATTATCAAACTAATTATTACTTACTGTTTACACATATTTCCTTTTCCATTTTTCTGTAAGTGGCTCCAAGGTATTTTGACATCAGAATGAACCAAGTGAACAGCAGCTTCAAAAGACCTCTTTAAAGTGTTGAAAGGCAAAGCTGTCGCTTTGAGGACTAAGGTAAGCCTGACCCAAGCTGTTGTATTTTTAATTGCCTCATATGCATGTGAAAGCTGGACAATCAATAAGTAAGACCTAAGAAGAATTGATGCTTTTGAATTACCATGTCGGCAAAGAATATTGAATATTCCGTGGACTGCCAGAAGAACCAGCCAGAATGCCCCTTAGAAGTGAGGATGGTGAGACTTCGTCTCACTTTGGACCTGTTATCAGGAGGCACCAGTTCCTGGAAAAGGACATCATGCTTGGTAAAGTAGAGGGCCAACAAAAAAGAGGAACACCCTCAACGAGATGGACTGACACAGAGGCTGCAGCAACGGGCTCAAACACAGCAATGATTGTGGGAATGGCGCAGGATTGGACGTTGTTTCGTTCTGGGGTACATAGGGTCACTCTGAGTTGGAAGTATCTCAACCACACCTAACAACAACATATATATACATATGTGTGTATGTATGTACACATATATATATTAAAAATTCTTTGTAAAAGTTGCCTTTGAGTCAATTCCAACTCATAGTGAACTGCCCTTTAGGATTTCCAAGGAGCACCTGGTGGATTCAAACTGCCAACCTTTTCTGGTTAGCAGCCGTAGCTCTTAACCACTACACCACCAGGGTTTTATATACATAGAGAGAGAGAGAGAGCCCTGATGGGGCAGCGGTAAAGAGCTACAGGTTAAGACTCGACGGCAATGGGTTTACATATATAAAAATATATATATATAGCTGTTGGTAGTAACCCTGGTGGTGCAGTGGTTAAATGCTCGGCTGCTAACTGAAAGGTTGGCAGTTTGAACCCACCAATAGTGTTACTGGAATAAGGCTCTTGCCTCACTGGTCTAGAATGGACAGGTAAGGCACACAGAATTTTCCACACTAGCAAAGCTTTATTGAAGAGGCTTGCAAGCAGAGACGAGGAGGGCCTAAGGCAACGCTTACCCCTGTCTCACAGAGCAAAAGACTAGCCTGGGCTTTTAAAAGTTCTTGGGGGGAAAAAGATTCATGTTTATTCACAGGCTTAAGTGGGGATATGTTAACTTTGGTGTGCTGCAGCAGTTTTCCAAGATGGCTCCTGTCCCGGAGGCCTCTGGGATTCATAGCGGGACTTATTATTGGGTGTCGTGCCTGTGCAGTCTCTCACTCCCTGGGTTTGATTCCCTGGCTGCTCCTGCAGCCCCTCACTGCCCCGGGTGGAAGGTCACACAGTGGCCACAGGTGGATGTTCTGCACATGTCCCTGGGGCTGGTTTTCTCCAGCTGCTTCTGAAAGACAACTTTAAAGAAGTTTGCTGGCTATTTTCTGATACCCTGTCCCATTGTTCTGGGGAATGGCTTTGTTTCTGTCCCCTGGCCCATTTCCTGTTACTTTGTTTGCAGATTTGGGGGGGACCTCCATTCCCTGTCTTAGTAGGTCCCCAGGAGAAAGTGTGGCAGTGTGCTTCCATAGAGAGTAGTATAATGTGAGCTCATTATACTACTCTCTATACTTTTATATCCATTTACAATTTTCAATAACAGAAAAAAAGGTAAACCAAGGCATTATGAGATCCTAAATCTCAAGAGAGAAAGCAAAATCAAGAAATAGATGTACAATGTAACTATGAAGTACTTGATAGGCACTGTACTTAAATTATGATATATATATATATACATATCTCCCTGTGGGCACAGTGGTTAAGCATTTGGCTGCTAATCAAAAGGTAGGCAGTTCTAATCCACCAGCCGCTCCTTGGAAACCTTATGGAGCAATTCTACTCTGTCCTATAGGGTCACTATGAGTCAGGATCGACTCGATGGCAGCTGGTATTCTTGTTGGTAGCTGCCATTGAGTTGGTCCCCAGTTCATGGCGACCCCATGCACAACAGGATTGGACCATTGTGATCCGCAGGGTTTTCATTGGCTGATTTTCAACAGTAGATCAGCAATCCTTTATTCCTAATCTATCATAGACTGTAAGCTCCTCTGAAACTTGCTCAGCATCCTAGCAACAGGCAAGCCTCCACTGACACATGGGTGGTGGCTGTGCATGAGGTGCTTTCACTGAGAATTGAACCTGGGTCTCAAAAAAAAAAAAAGTTTTTTTTACTTTTTTCTCCTGCATGGAAGGGAAGAATTCTACCACTGAACTATCACTGCCCCCTGTTTTATATACATATATATATATATGCATATATACAGTAAAACCTGAAAAATCTGGGACCTGTGTAAGGGCAATTAATAAGGAAGACCTAAGAAGAATCAACGCTTTTGGATTATGGCGTTGGCAAAGAATATTGAATATTATTAGAGAACCTGTTAGAGAAGGAAAACTCAAATTGTTTTCCATTAAAACGAGAGATAGAAAACTGGTAAGACGGCACCCTGTGTGTGCATGCATACATATACACACATACATCATACATGTGCATATATACATATATTATATATGCATATATATACTTACATGTATAAACCAAAACCAAACCCATTGCTCTCGAGTTGATTCTGTCTCATAGTGACCCTACAGGACAGGGTAGAACTATCCTATAGGGTTTCCAAGGAGCAGCTGATGGATTCAAACTGCGAACCTTTTGATTAGCAGCTGGTAGCTCTTAACCACTGCACCACCAGGGAGACTATACATACATATATATATATATACACACACACACATACATACACATCTATATATATTCAGTGAAACCTGTGAGAGAGCCAGAACTCAACAGGACTGCCTTGTTTTCCGGGTGTCAAAAGTTTTTCATCTTTGACAGCGTTTACCTTTACCACTTTTCTACCTCTTGTTTTAGTGGAAAATATTTGAGTTTTCCTTCTGTGACAAGTTTCTATCATACACAGGTTCTGGCTTTCACAGGTTTTACTGTGTGCGTGTATGTGTGTGTGTGTGTGTGTATATATATATATATATATATATATATATATCCCGTTGCCGTCGAGCCGATTCCAATTCACAGCAACCCTATAGGACAGAGTAGAACTGCCCCACAGAATTTCCAAGGAGCGGCTGGTGGATTCGAACTGCCTACCTTTTGGTTAGCAGTCAAATGCTTAACTGCTGTGCCACCAGGGAGATATATATATAATCTCCCTGGTGGCAATATACATATATATATATATATATATATATATATAAAACATAATTTAAGTACCATGCCTGTCAAGTACTTCATAGTTACATTGTACATCTATTTCTTGATTTTGCTTTCTCGAGATTTAGGACCTCAGAATGCCTTGGTTTACCTTTTTTTCTATTATTGAACATTGTAAGTGGATATGAAAGTATAGAGAGTCGTATAATGAGCTCACATTACTCAACTTTGGCAATTATCAGTCTTCTTTTATCTATATCCCCACTGTCTTCTTACCCTCCCATATCATTGTGAAGCAAATCCCAAACATCAGATCCCTTTATCTGTAAATATTTCAGTATGTATCTCCAAATGATAAGGATTTTTTTAAGTCATAAGCACAGTACCATTATCATATTCTAAAAATTTAACAATTCCTTAAGATCATCAAATATCCAGTCAGTGTTCAAATTTCCAATTGTCTCATAAATCTTTTTCTTTAACCATCTGTTTATTTACCCATTTATTAAAATAAAATCAACACATTTCAATTGCATAATTTGTCTCTTAAATCTCATTAATTCTCTAGATGTCCTCTTTATGTCTTTTTCTTTCTTTCAGTTTGTGAAGACCATGGATGGTTTGTTCGTTCTGTAGATATCCAACAGTCTGGATTTTACTGATTACATCCCCATGGTGCGATTTAACATGTTCTCTATCTTCAAATTTCCTGTAAATAGGTAACAGAATCTAGAGGTTTGATCAGACTCAGATTTGATTTTTTTGGCAAGACTGCTTCACAAGTTGTGGTACATTCTTCCATCACAAAGTTCGTAATAATCTGGTTGTCTCTCTTTTGGTAATTTTAGCAGCTGTTGATGATTAATGCCTGTTGTTGGCTGCTGCTGAGTTGGCCTCTGACTCATGGTGACCAAAGGCACAAAGAAGAAATGCTCCCCAGTCCTGCACTATCCCCATGATCAGTTGTGGATTGGGTAATTGTGATCCATAGAGTTTTCAGTGACTGATTTTCAGAAGTAGATCACCTGGCCATTCTTCCTGGTCTCGTAGTCTGGAAGCTCCACTGAACCCTGTCCCTGTGCAACATCACAGTAACACACAAGCCTCCACGGACAGATGGGTGGTGGCTGTGCATGAGGCGCATTGGCTGGGAATCAAACCGAGGTCTCCGGCTTGGAAAGCAAGTATGCTACCACTGAACCAACAATGCCCTACACAATTCATAGATCCACCTATAATGCCTGTGTTGCTGTTGTTATTGTATGCCATCCAGTCCATTCCAACTTATAGCAATCCTATATGACAGAGTAGAACTGCCTCATAGGGTTTCCTAGGCTTTAATCTTTACAGGAGCAGATCACCAAGTCTTTTCTCTCTCAGAGCAGCTGGTGGGTTTGAACTACCATCCTTTTGGTTAGCAACTGAGTGCTTAACCATTGCACCACCAGACTCCTTCTAATAATGCCTAGATCCATTAATTTCTTATGGGCTGCCAATTGATGATACTTCAAGTCACTAATAAAGATATTAAATAAGGATTCTTCTTTCATAAATTGGAAAGCCATGGAAGGGTAAGCTTAAAGGGGACACTTTGTATTATCCAAACATTCATCTGTTCATGACTTTTCAATCTGCCTGAGTACATTGGAACAACTTCCAGGTCCAGATTCAAACCAAATTTAGCTTGTTGCATACATTCCCATAGGCATGTGGACAACTGCGTCGTTAAAGAACAAACATATGGTATGTTTCTCACTCAATGCATCTACCATTTGTATAATTCACTGAAAGGGGATAGTTTGTTGGGATAACAAAGTGTCCTTTTTAAGCTCACCCTTCCATGGCTTTCTAACAGAGCCACTTTCAGGGAGGAGGTTTCCACCAGATAAGTCCTTATTTAACATCTCTGGTAATGACTTAAAGTAGATCAAACTTCCATGAATGAGTGACTACCAAACTAGAAATAAGGTCACATCCTGCCGGAAATGAAGAATACAATGTCAACATGTTGTGGGCAAGCGCATTGCAGAATGGTCTGGTTACATAAGAACGGACCAGACCTATTGCCTCACTTCAGGATGTCTAGGAAAATGATGAGGCCTTTACTTAGTTATCTAGTACTGCTATAACAGAAATACCACAAGCGGATGGCTTTAACAAAGAGAAATTTATTCTCTCACAGTCTAATAGGCTAAAAGTCCAAATTCAGGGCATCAGCTCCAGGGGAAGGCCTTCTCCTTCTGTCAGCTCTGGAGGAAGGTCCTTGTCCTCAATCTTCCCCTGGTTGAGGAGCTTCTCAGGCGCAGGGATCCCGGGTCCAAAGGACACGCTATTATCCTGGCTCTTTTTTCTTGGTGGTATGAGGTCCCCATGTTCTCTGCTCACTTCTCTGTTTTATATCTCAAAAGAGATTGACTTAAAACACCAACTAATCTTGTAGATTGAGTCCTGCCTCATTAACATAACTGTCACTAATTCCATCTCATTAACATCATAAAGATAGGATTTACAACACATAGGAAAATCACATCGGATGACAAAATGGTGAACAATCACACAATACTGGGAATCATGGCCTAGCCAAATTGATACACATATATTTGGAGGACACAATTCAATCCATGACAGGTCACCACTTGGAAGGAGGTCTAGACTGAAAAAGATGTGTAGGAATAATAAAAGTGACTTTGTAAAATCTTATATAATGAAAAGTGAAAAGGGATGACTCCAGAAATTACAGAACTATACATGTCACTTCTGTTTTTAGGAAAATATAAGAATAAAATTGAGGCAAAATAAACTTAAATTCTAAGAAAATGAATTCAGTTACCTTCGTATCTTTGTAAGGGATTAACTCAATGAAATTTCCCATCTTAAATGACTGCAGGAGATAATACGTACAATTTCTCCTGATTTAAAAGAGCCTCTGCTTTTGGATCTTTGAATCAACAGATTCATTAGCATACTGGAAAAATCCATACAGATTTTGGGAAAGGCACAAGCTTAAAGCTCATACTCAGAGAATCATTGTGAATGGGGTGATCTCCAAATAGTCATCTCTTGGATGTACCAAGCACTTTACAAATTCCATCAATCCTTACAACTTTTTGAAGTTGCTATTATTATCTCCATTTTATGGATGAGGAAACTGAGACTTAGAGAAGCTAAGTGACTTGCCCAAGGTCCCTCAGCCAGTAAGTGGCAGTGAGGAAGGGAAGAAAGAGGGACTGAGCCCTTAGGCAAAGAGCCGTGCAACTTGCAACTTACTTACAATACTATGTGTTTGGCTAATGAGGTAAAACCTCCATACTGGAATGTGCAATAAGGAAAGCACAAACAATGTACTCCCTTTTAAGATGTTTTTCAGAAGGACCGGCCTGATCTGGTCCCCGGAGCATGCACAGACATCCGAAAGGTGACTGACGGACGACTTCTGCCTGATGCAAGTACGCGAGACAGGAATCAAACCCACGCCGCAGGAGGGACTGCGCAGGCGCAACACCCCATAATAAGTGCTGCCAACCTTCCCAGAAGCCGTTGTCACAGACTCCATCTTACGGGTAGAGTGCGCAGGCAGATAAGGAACGAAAGAGCCACGTCGAACTGCTTATACCAAAAAAGGAATTATCTGAAATCCTAGCTGCTGATTTGTTATTACTCCACTTCCTTTTCTTAGCGAATAATAAAAGCTCAAGACAAAGACTTGTGCGCGGGAATAGCCCGCTAGAGTGCTGTACACTCTGCTGCTGCCCCAATGCACGGTGCTTTCATTTTCTAATAAAGGCTTTCCTTTCAAAAGTCAGCCAAGTCTCCCCGAGTAATTCTTTTCTTGTGGGCAAGACAAGGACTCACTTTTTGGGGTCCATGAGCCCCAGACTGTAACATCTTTGGCGACCCAGATGGGACACTCCAGGCTTTATGAGACCCCTCCCCGACCCTGATGGACAAGAACGGATGAGGCACCTCACAGGCGGGATGGGGCAAGTGGCCGCGGGAGCATTTTGACTCCCAGTCTCCTCCAGAGCTGAGCGGCAACTCCGGCATCGGGACTGGGTTAAGTACCAGGACAAGAAAATCTTTATTTCTTTGTTCTTCTAACTCTCCTCTCCCTTCCCCGCTTGAAAAACTTTTTATCTCCCTCTTCGTGTTTGGTTTCACCTTTAGAAGTCCCAGACGCAGGCGTTGCATTTGGGGCCTCTGTTCCAAGCAGAGGGCCGAGGATTGATCACCCTCGGTGCGTCAGCCTGATTTGTTCGAATTTTAAGGGCCAGGCTTAGACATCCACTTTGCATTAAGACCTAGGGTAAAGCCCTGTAACTCTTAGGCATTTGGTTATAGGCAAGAGAAATACGTAAGACCTTTTTGCATAGGGACCTGATCTTCTTTATCCCACTTTTCCCTTTACAGCTCCTATTTCATCCTGGAAAAAGAGAATCTGTTGGTGTTCTGCCTTCTTAAACCTCAGGGACTAGGGGGCTCCACAACAGAATTACTACTGAAAGGTCTATGGGCGGTCCCCAGTGTGACCGGTTTTCTGACCCTAGAGACCAAGGGTTGCCTTCTTTTTGGCCCCAGGGAGTAGGGAATTTCTGGTCAGCTGGTAGTCACTCCTGACTGGAACTGCAGCCCATCCATTTCTTCCATTTTCCTTTCCTCTCAAGCTGGCCTTTTGCCCAGCCACTTGATTTAAAGTTTGGGCAGGCGTATGAGTGTATGGTGGACGTCATTTTTGTGTGTCTGGATGTTGTCTGTCTCTGGTTGGTGCACCCTAGTTCTGGAGAATGGATGTAGACATCTGTACCTGTTTAGACTGGGAGATTGAAGCCCCTATCTGGTATTGGGGATAAGAGGTATCTGGAGGATCGAAGTGGAGATTCATATATTCCTAGTAATGTGTTAGACCTCACTAAGATCATCTTCGTTCCCCCTTTCCCTTTCTGACTTGTCCTGTCCGAGCACACTCTGTTTGTCTAATGTGTGACCCAGGCTGTATGGGAGGTTAAGGCTGCAAGATTATCTCAGTCACCTCTGTCTGTGTCTTACGTGTAATTTGTGTGTGATACATAAAAATTAATTGGTAAAAAGGAATTCAGGTTAAATTAGAACATATTTTAGAAACTCTTGAGAATTTATTAATTGGGCTGAAGAAAAAAAAATAGTAATTTGGTCTTAAAGTAAAAGTAATAGTTCCAGAACAGTAAGAGGGGGAAAAAAAAAAATTAGTTATCTTCGGCGTTTCAAAAACGTCTGTCGGCTAAAGTTTAATAGTTCTCTCATTAGATTAAGATTCCTGAGTCAGAAACCAAGCAACATAGCTTTAGGGAAAAAGAAATAGCTAAGGTTTTTATATCAAGATCTTTGGTTAAATAACTAAACTATTGTTTCTTGGTAACTTATGATAAACCTCTGATAAGTCTGAAAGCCCTGAAAATTTTTTATAAAGAAAAAGTGCTGAAAGGTTTATTTAACATGATATAAATTACATGGAACATATTGTTAAAATCAAGAGAAGTGCCTAATTCTCTTTGGGTTAAAATTTATATGTTAGTATTTCCTCTTGTGTTTTTGCCTAGTATTAGGCAGCGAATGCAGCACACTCCTTCCCTCCACTCTCTATTTTCGTGTCCATTAGGGCAGCTTCTGACACCCTCTGCCCCCTCATCTCCCCTCCAGACAAGAGATGCCAACATAGTCTTGTGTCTACTTGATCCAAGAAGCTCACTCTTCTCCAGTATCATTTTCTATCCCGTAATCCAGTCCAATCCCTGTTGGAAGAGTTGGCTTTGGGAATTCTTCCTCTCCTGGGCTAACAGAAGGTCTGGGGACCATGACCTCCAGGGTCCTTTTAGTCTCAGATGATTAAGTCTGGCTTTTTATGAGAATTTGGAGTCTGCATCCCACTGCTCTCCTGCTCCCTCAGGGGTCCTCTGTTGTGTTCCCTGTCAGGGCAGTCATCGGTTGTAGCCGGGCACCATCTAGTTCTTCTGGTCCTAGGCTGATGTAGTCTCTGCTTTATGTACCGGTTTCTGTTTCTTGGGCTCATAATTACCTTGTGTCTTTGGTGTTCTTCATTCTCCTTTGCTCCAGGTGGGTTGAGACCAATACATGCATCTTAGAGGGCCAATTGCTAGTGTTTAAGACCCCAGAAGCCACTATCCAAAGTGGGATATAGAATGTTTTCTTAATAGATTTTATTATGCCAATTGACCTAGATGTCCCTTGAAACCATGGTCCCCAAACCCCCGCCCCTGCTACCCTGGTCTTCAAAGCATTCAGTTTATTCAGAAAACTTCTTTGCTTTTAGTTTACTCCAGTTGTGCTGACCTCACCTGTATTGTGTTGTCTTTCCCTTCACGTAAAATAATTCTCATTTACTATCTCATTAGTAAAAACCCCTCCCCCCCTCCATCCCTCCTTCCCTCCCTCCTCTCATAACCATCAAAGAATACTTTCTTCTCTGTTTAAACTATTTCTAGAGTTCTTATAATAGTGGTCTTATACAATATCTGTCCTTTTGCAACTGACTAATTTCACTCAGCATAATGCCTTCCAGATTCCTCCATGTTATGAAATGTATCACAGATTCATCATTGGTCTTTATCGATGTGTAGTATCCCATTGTGTGAATATACCATAATTTATCTATTCATTCATCCTTTGATAGGCACCTTGGTTACTTCCATCCACTTGCTATTGTAAACAGTGCTGCAGTGACCATGGGTGTGCATATATCTGTTCGTGTAAAGGCACTTAATTCTCTACGATACATTCCAAGGAGTGGGATTGCTGGATTGTATGGTAATTCTATTTTTAGCTTTTTAAGGAAGCGTAAAATCCATTTCCGAAGTGGTTTTACCATTTTACATTCCCACCAGCAGTATATTAAATGTTCCAATCTCTCCACACCCTCTCCACCATTTATTATTTTGTGTTTTTTGGATTAATGCCGGCTTTGTTGGAGTGAGATGGAACCTCATTGTAGTTTTGATTTGCATTTCTCTAATGGCTAATGATCCTGAGCATTTCCTCATGTATCTGTTAGCTACCTGAATGTCGTCTTTAGTGACCTGCCTGTTCATATTCTTTGAGCATTTTTTAATTGTGGTATTTGTCTTTTTGTTGTTGAGTTTTTGCAGTATCATGTAGATTTTAGAGATCAGACCCTGATCGGAAATGTCATAGCTAAAAACTTTTTCCCAATCTGTAAGTAATCTTTTTACTCTTTTGGTGAAGTCTTTGGATGAGCCTAGGTGTTTGATTTTTAGGAGCTCGCAGTTATCTAGTTTCTCTTCTGCATTGTTAGTAATGTTTTGTATGCTGTTTATGCCATGTATTAGGGTTCCTAGCATTGTCCCTATATTTTCTTCCATGATCTTTATCATTTTAGTTTTTATATTTAGGTCTTTGATCCATTTTGAGTTAGTTTTTGTGCATGGTATGAGGTATGGGTCTTGTTTCATTTTTTTCCAGATGGGTATCCAGTTATGCCAGCACCATTTGTTGAAGAGACTGTCTCTTCCCCATTTAACTGACTTTGGGGCTTTGTCAAATGTCAGCTGCTCGTAAGTGGATGGGTTTATGTCTGGATTCTCAATTCTGTTCCATTGGTCTATGTATCTGTTGTTGACTACTGTGGCGGTATAATAGGTTCTAAAATCAGGTAGAATGAGGCCTCCTGCTTTGTTCTTATTTTTCAGTAATGTTTTACTTATCCGGGGCCTCTTTCCCTCCCATATGAAGTAGGTGATTTGTTTCTCCATCTCATTAAAAAACGTCGTTAGAATTTGAATTAGACTTGCATTGTATCTATAAATCACTTTTGGTAGAATAGATATTTTTACAATGTTAAGTTTTGTTATCCATGAACAAGGTATGTTTTTCTGCTTACATAGGTTTCTTTTAGTTTCTTGCAGTAGTGTCTTGTAGATTTCTTTGTATAGATCTTTTACATCTCTGGTAAGACTTATTCCTAAGTATTTTATCTTCTTAGGGGGCTACTGTAAGTGGTATTGATTTGATTTCCTCCTCAATGTTCTTTTTATTGGTGTAGAGGGATCCAACTGATTTTTGTATGTTTATCTTGTATCCTGATCCTCTGGTGAACTCTTCTATTAGTTTCAGTAGTTTTTTTTTTTGAGGATCCCTTAGGGTTTTCTGTGTATAAGATCATGTCATCTGCAAATAGAAATAATTTTACTTCTTCCTTGCCAATCTGGATGCCCTTTATTTCTTTATCTAGCCTAATAGCTCTGGTTAGGACCTCCAGCACAATATTGAATAAGAGTGGTGATAAAGGGCATACTTGTCTGGTTCCTGATCTCAAGGGAAATGCTTTCAGACTCTCTCCATTTAGGATGATGTTGGCTGTTAGCTTTGTTTCAATGCCCTTTATTATGTTGAGGAATTTTCCTTCTACTCCTATTTTGCTGAGTTTTTATCATGAATGGGTGTCGAACTTTGTCAAATGCCTTTTCTGCATCAATTGATAAAATCATGTGGTTCTTGTCTTTTGTTTTATTTATATGATGGATTACATTAATTGTTTTTCTAATGTTGAACCATCCCTGCATACCTGGTATGAATCTCACTTGGTGATGGTGAATTATTGTTTTGATATGTTGTTGAATTCTCTTGGCTAGAATTTTGTTGAGGATTTTTGCATCTAAGTTCATGAGGAATATAGGTCTATAATTTTCTTTTTTGTGGAGTCTTTACCTGGTTTTGGTATCAGGAATATGCTGGCTTCATAGAATGAGTTTGGTAGTATTCCATCCTTTTCTATGCTCTGAAATACCTTTAGTAGTAGTGGTGTTAACTCTTCTCTGAAAGTTTGGTAGAACTCTGCAGTGAAGCCATCCAGGCCCCAGCTTTTTTATGTTCGGTGTTTTTTAATTACCTTTTCAATTTCTTCTTTTGTTATGGGTTTATTTAGTTGTTCTACCTCTGTTTGTGTTAGTTCAGGAAGGTAGTGTGTTTCTAGGAATTCATCCATTTTTTCTAGGCTTTCAAATTTGTTACAGTACAATTTTTCATAATAATATGATATGATTCTTTTAATTTCAGTTGGGTCTGTTGTAATATCACCCATCTCATTTCTTTTTTGGGTTATTTGCTTTGTCACCTGTTTTTCTTTTGTCAGTGTGGTCAGTGGTTTATCAATTTTCTTAATTTTTTCAAAGAACCAGCTTTTGATCTTGTTAATTCTTTCAATTGTTTTTCTTTTCTCTATTTCATTTTATTCTGCTCTAATTTTTATTATTTGCTTTCTTCTGGTGCCTGAGGGTTTCCTTTGTTGCTCTCTATTTGTTCAAGTTGTAGGGATAATTCTTTGATTTTGGCCCTTTCTCCTTTTTGTATGTGTGCGTTTACTGATATAAATTGACCTCTCAGTACTGCTTTCGCTGTGTCCAAAAGGTTCTAATAGGAAGTGTTTTGATTCTTACTGGATTCTATGAATTTCTTTATTCCATCCCCAATGTCTTCTATGACCCAATTGTTTTTGAGCAGGGTATTATTGTTCAGTTTGCAAGTGTTTGATTACTCTTTCCTACTTTTTCTGTTATTGATTTCTACTTTTATGGGTCAGAGAAGATGCTCTGTAATATTTTGATGTTTTGGATTCTGCTAAGGCTTGCTTTATGACCATTATGTGGTCTATTCTAGAGAATGTTCCATGTGCACTAGAAAAGAAAGTATACTGGGCTGCTCTTGGATGGAGTGTTCTGTATATGTCTATGAGGTCCAGTTGGTTGATTGTGGCATTTAGATCTTCAGTGTCTGTATTGAGCTTCTTTCTGGATGTCCTGTCCTTCACCAAAAGTGGTGTGTTGAAGTTTCCTACTGTAATTGTGGAGTTGTCTATCTCATATTTCAATGCTGTTAGAGTTTGTTTTATGTATCTTGCAGCCCTGTCATTGGGTCAATACACATTTAATATGGTTATATCCTCCTGGTATATTTTCCCTTTAATCATTATATAGTGCCCTTTCTTGTCCTTTTGGTGAATTTAACGTTAAAGTGTATTTTGTTGAAAATAAATACTGCCACTCCTGTGTTGTTGTTGTTGTTGTTTTTGATTGTTGTTTGCTTGATCTGGAAACCTTGGTATTGTAGTGGTTAATTGTTAGGACTGCTAACCAAAAGGTCAGCAGTTCAAATCCACCAGGCGCTCCTTGGAAGCTCTATGGGGCAGTTCTACTCTGTCCTATAGGGTCACTATGCATCAGAATTGACTTGACAGCAACGGGTTTTTTTTTTTGCTTGATATATTTTTTTTCCATCCTTTGAGTTGTAGTTTGTTTGTGTCTCTAGGTCTAAGGTGTGTCTCTGGTAGGCAGCATATAGACGGATCTTTTTTTTTTTTTAATTCATTCTGCCACTCTCAGTATCTTTATCGGTGCATTTAGTCCATTTACATTCAGCTTAATTATGGATAGGTATGAATTTAGTGCCATCATTTTTATGTCTTTTTTTTGTGTGTTGTAGACAGTTTCTTTTTCCCACTTAATTCTTTGTGCAGAGCAGTTTATCTTTATATATTGTCTTTTCCTCTTAGTCTTTTTGTTGTTTTTGTTTCTGTTGAGTCTCTATTTTTTTCTTTTATTTTATTTTGATGAGTAGGATTGGTAGTCTCCTTTGTAGTTACCTTAATATTTACCCCTATTTTTCTAAGTTTAAACCTCTCTTTTATTTCTTTATATTGCCTTGTCTTCCTCCCCATATGAAAGATCTATGACTGCATTTCTTAGTTCCTCTTTATTATTTTAATGTTGTCTTCTTTTATATAATAACATCGCTGTCTCCCTGTGTTGAGCATTTTTTTATCTTGATTTATTTTTGTGATCTCCCTGTCTTGGTTGAGTTCTGATTGCTCTGTCCAGTGTTCTAGTCTTGGGTTGATACCTGATATTATTGATCTTCCAACCAAAGAACTCCCTTAAGTATTTCTCGTAGTTTTGGTTTGGTTTTTACAAATTCCCTAAACTTCTGTTTATCTGGAAATGTTCTAATATCACCTTCATATTTGAGAGACAATTTTGCTGGATATATGATTCTTGGCTGGCAGTTTTTTTTCCTTCAAGCCTTTATATATGTCATCCCAGAATCACATGGAACAGAAATTAACTACGTCAGACTGAGTAAACTAAAGGGTACTAGGGTTTTATGTGAGAATATTGCTGATGTTTTAAAGCCTTTCTTTCTGGAAATAGGAAATCCTTTAAGGTCCTACTTTCTAGATATAAAAAACAATTTTCCTCTTTTCCTCTAAATTATCTAACTAGTGGGTTTAGATACTGTAACTCTTGAATTAGAAGTTTCTGTTGGTAAACTTAGCAAAGCTGTAAATATCATAACCAGAGAAACGTCTAAAATCCGAACTATGATTTTATAAATTAGAATAACATTAGATTTCCTATTAGCTCTCTGGGAACAGTTTTGTGCCTTAATAGATAAATATTGCTGTATTTATATTAATATGCAATTTGAGGTTTTGCACAATGTAGTTGCTGCTGAGGCACATGGAAAAGCAGTTACTGCTGCTGTATATGCATAAACAAACACCTCATGAGATTTGTTTCCTTGGGTCAAAGACCTTAGGGTCATGGTTTCATTGGTTATATCAGACAATTGGCCTAATACTATTGTTAGTGTTTCTATTTTACCTCCTGATTTGCTGTGTGGTGCCTGAAATCTTAAAAACCAGATAGTGCCCAATTACCATTTATTGAACATTTTTGATCAAAAGATTCTATAACAAGATTATAATCCAAAGGAGGGAACCATAAAAGAGTTGTAATTCTCCTGAAATCCAGATTTCTGGCTTTCGTAGAGGTTGGGGCAACCCATACAGGCCATTGCCTTTGAGTATCCTTTTGAACCTTGAGCTTTGAAGAAAAACTGGTTCCTGAAGCCACTTTGAGGCAAAGAGTTGTCCAGATAAACTAGCAAGACTATTTTGCTCTGGCTGTTGATCAAACTCTTACCCTCTTGCTCTACAGAAAATTACATATCTTAAAGAAACCAGGTTCTCAGAGATCGACCTCCTGGCTCAGACTCCATTTTGTCTTAGGTTCCACTTTTGCTTCTGAGAAAGTGACCCATGACTGTTAATAGGTAAACCAAGGAGCAGCAGCTTGCCCTTGGGAAAAAACACTTAGTATGTTCTAGATGGATTAACTGGAGACCTCCCACAGGAGAAGTCCGTCCTGTATTATCTTGCTAATCATGAATTCTCTAATGAAAACTTGGTTGTCACATGAAAAGTTTTCTTTATTTTCTGTTTTCCCTACACAAACTTTGTGTGTTCCTTCTAGATATGTTCTTATGTGGTATATCCACCTATAGTAGTTTAGATGATCTCTTTCCAACTGATAGTGAATTCACGTGGACAATTTCTTGTTTAAATTCCTGATAAATGCGTGGACAGTACACCTTGAGAACGTTAGGATTATCTTTAGATATCCGTAGTAAATATTAGAAAGGTAGTGTTAAATTCATCTCATAGCGCACTATAGAACAGAGTAGAGCTGCCCCATAGAGTTTCCAAGTGTTAAATTTGTTACCCATTGTAAAACAAGAGTCGGAAGAAAGCCCATTAGTCCAACACTCAGGGTATGGCTGGTGACTTAAATTCCTATCTATGGTATAGTTGAGTTAGAGAAATCTTTAAGAAGTTTATCAATCACTGTGGGACTAGAAGCACAACCCAGGTTCAAGTGCCATTTTCAGTCTCAGACTTAAGCCAGTGCAAAGAAAAGTTAGGGAGTGTGTCAGAAGACCCTGAGAGGTTTAAGGATGAGTTCATGAAACTCAGCTTAAATTTTAATTTGACCTGGGGAGATGTGATGGCCATTTTAACTCACTGTTGTAGTACGGATGAGATTAGGATCCTGGCTAAGGCTAGAGAACAGGCAGATGATGTTAACTGCCCACACCCAGCACATGTTATTTTCAGACCAGGAGGAGAAGCAGTCCCTGATGTGGAGCCTAACTGGGATTACAGTGGGGATGGTAAGGAAAGACCCAGACATTTAGTTGCATGTGTCATAGGTGGGATTCAGAAGTGTATAGCCAAGCCTGTTAATTATAATAAAGTAAAAAATTTACCTAGACAGCAGGCTGACTGAGGCTTTTAGGAAATATACTAACACTGACCCTGATAGCCCGGAAAGGAAGGCTTTGCTAGCCATGCATTTTATTACCCAGCCTGCGGCAGATATTAGAAGGAAGCTGCAAATGATAGAAGCAGGACCCCAGACTCCACTCTCATGACTGGTTGAGGAAGCCTTTAAGGTCTTTAATAACAGAGATCTGGCAGCAGAGGATAAAATGAAGATAAAGGCCTGGTTGTTGGCAGTAGCACTTCAGGGCCCACCTCAAGGTAACCCTACAGGATCCTGAAGACCAAGACCTCCATGAGAATTTCCTCATCGGCCGGTGAGTATTGAGCCAGACCAATATGGGTATTGCCGCAAAGAGAGGCCATTGGAAGGTGGAGTTTTCTCAGCATCCTAAAACAGGGTACCCAGCTGACTTCCCCCAGAGGTCAGTCCAGGCAAGCCCACCACACCTGACGTCCCTCTCCTCAGAGGCGGAAGAGCCGGTCCTATTGACAAGGCACAGAGGTCTGCTCATCTCCCGGCCAGAAGACAATCGCTATTTCTGCAGCGGAGCCTTGGGTTACACTCAACATGGGAGATAAGGAGACTGAATTTTTGCTAGACGCAGAAGATGCCTTCTCTATTTTAACCCAAAATCCAGGCCCACTCACCAGTCGTGACTGTACAGTCATTGGGATTGACAGAAAGCCTAAGGTAAGGAACCTTACTTTTCCCCTTTCCTGTGAAGTGGGCCAGAGAATGTAAAGAAAAGAACAGTATGAGATTGAGAAATAAACGAGGGGGAGGCCAAGATATTTGGTGGGCAGTGCAGGAGGCACTCCCCTCTATTACTTGGTTTCTACCCTTTTTGGGCCCACTAGTTGCTATACTTCGACTTCTGATTTTTGGACCTCGTCTCCTCAAGTTTCTGCTAAAGTTCGTGTCCTCTAGGTTACAACAATTCCAAGATGATGCAGGATTTCCAGCCCATTCCTGAAAATGAGACCGCCAGTCCTTACAAAACTTTAGACCAGATAGGGAGAAATTTCTACTATGCTAGGCAGGCCAATAGCCCAGTGTCAGCTTGAAGAAGTTACAGAAGTAGAGACCTCCACCCCTAAAAAAAAAAACAAAAAAACACCCCTACGCCCTCATAAAGAATTATGAGTATGAAATCTCTCACAGGAGAATGAGATAGGGAAGAAACAGGGACTGAGCCGTTAGGCAAGGAGCCCTGCAACTTACTTACAATGGTATGTGTTTGGCTAATGACATAAAACTCCCATCCTGGAATGCGCAATAAGGAAAGCACAAACAATGTACTCCCTTTTAAGATGTTTTTCAGGACTGGCCCGATCTGGTCCCTGGAGCATGCACAGACATCCGCAAGGTGACCGGTGGATGACTTCTGCCTGATGCAAGTACCCGAGACAGGAATCAAACCCACACCACAGGAGGGACTGCGCAGGTGCAACACCCCATAATAAGTGCTGCCAACCTTCCCACAAGCCTTTGTCATGGACTCCATCTTACCGGCAGAGTGTGCAGGCAGATAAAGAACTAAAGAACCACATCGAACTGGTTATACCAAAAAAGGAATTATCTGAAATCCTAGCTGCTGATTTGTTATTACTCCACTTCCTTTTCTTAGCGAATAATAAAAGCTCAAGACAAAGACTTGTGCGCGGGAATAGCCCGCTAGAGTGCTGTACACTCTGCTGCTGCCCCAATGCACAGTGCTTTCAATTTTCTTATAAAGGCTTTCCTTTCAAAAGTCAGCCAAGTCTTCCCGAGTAATTCTTTTCTCGTGGACAAGGCAAGGACTCACTTTTTGGGGTGCATGAGTCCCAGACTGTAACAGCAGAACCCACTTTCAAACTCTAGGTCTCTCTGCCCAAACCTTTATGCTATTTTGCCGCAAGCCATTTTGGAAACAGTACAAGGACATGGCATTTACAAAGCATCTTCTTCTAAATTACTCATCAAAAGCCCTCACACACCTTGCCCAAGCTCAACAAATACACACAACGCTCTTAACAGCTATATTCTACCATGAATGAGAAGGCAGTGCGAAACCTCATACTTAAATGAGGCCCTAGAAGGTCAGTCATGGATTCATTATATTGTAACCTTTCCTTCAGTGATCTGGGGGACAGAGCAGGAAGTCTATTGGATATGGTCATGTTGTTGTTAAGTGCCATCTAGTCAACTCTGACTCATAGCGGCCCTATGTACAACAGAACAAAATACTGCCTGGTCCTGTGCTATCCTCACAATCGTTGCTATGCTTGAGCCCATTGTTGCAGCCACTGTGTCAATCCATCTTTCTTAAAAGAAACTGACAGCAGGTATTTTAATAAGTTGGCCTCATCCGAAAACTCAAGAGGATTCCAGAGCAGGGAATCATTTGAGGCTTTCTGCTTCCTGCTAACCATTTCTCCCACACTTTTCACACCTGTGCAGCACCCTGGTCTCACGGGGAAGGCAAGTGGGTACTGTCCAAGGAAGCTGGAAACAGACAAGGACCCATAGGAGTATGGGGCCTGAGGTAGCCCTGGGCAGGACTGCAGTCCCCAGGAGGCTAAGGAGGGCCCCAGCCAGGGAGAGATTCTAGTACAGGGGAAATGAGTCCCAGACTGAGGACCCAGAGAAAGACTGAAATGGGGAACAGGGGTTAGGGCTCAGGACAAGGAGCAGGCTTCTGGAACTGAGTGTCAAGGCAGGGCTTGGGCAGGAGGTAGATCCAGCTCCTAGGTCAAGGCAGGAGGAAAATAAAGGTCTTTCTGAGTACTTCACCTGAATATTAGGCTTTTATCCCAGAGTCTAGGATAAAACCAACGCTGGATGAATCTGGTTAGCTCTGCTATTACTCAAATTATCTAGAATTATCCTGGACTGAACACTGCCCATCACCCACTGCTGACTCATACTGACTCATAGTGACCCTGTAGGACAGAGAAGAGCTGCCCCATAGAGATTCTAAGGCTGTAATCTTTACAGAAGCAGACTGCCACATCTTTCTCCCTAGGAGTGCCTGGTAGGTTCAAACTGGTTAGCAGCCTAGGCTTTAACCACTGCACCACCAGGGCTCCTTGAACACTAGAGCAAAAAAGCCCAGTGCCATCGAGTCGATTCTGACTCATAGCGACCCTATAGGACAGAGCAGAACTGCCCCATTGAGTTTCCGAGGAGCGCCTGGCAGATTTGAACTGCCGATCCTCTGGTTACCAGCTGTAGCACTTAACCACTATGCCACCAGGGTTTCCAACACTACAGCAGTGCTTCTCAAATGTTAATGTGCACACAAATTCCCTAAGGATCTTGTTAAAGTGCAGATTCCTAGTCAGTAGGCCTGGGTTTGTTGTTAGGTGCCACGAAGTCATTTCCAACTCTTAGTGACCCTATATACAACAGAACAAGATGCTGCCCGATCCTGAGACATCCTCGCAATCATCATTATGCTTGGGTCCATTGTTGCAGCCACTGTGTCAGCCCATTTTGCTGAGGGTCTTCCTCTTTTCCTCAGATCTTCCAGTTTTCCAAGCATGATGCTTTCACCAGGGACTGATCCATCCTGACAAAGTCTCACCATCCTTGCTTCTAAGGAGCATTCTGGCTGTACTTCTTCCAAGACAGATTTGTTCATTCTTTTGGCAGTCCATAGTATATTCAATATTCTTCTCCAACACCATAATTCAAAAGTATCAATACTTTTTCGGTCTCCCTTATTCATTGTCCGGTTTTCGCACGCATATGAGCTGATTGAAAACACCAAGGCTTGGATCAGGCACGCCTGTGTCCTTAAAGTGACATCTTTGCTTTTTAACACTTTAGAGAGATCCTTTGAAGAAAAATTTGCCCAATGCAATGTGTTGTTTTATTTCTTGACGGCTGCTTCCATGGGCATTGATTGTGGATCCAAGTAAAATGAAATCCTTGACAACTTCGATCTTTTCTGTTTATCATTATTGGTCCAGTTGTGAAGATTTTTGTTTTCTTTATGTTGAGGTGTAATCTATCCTGAAGGCTGTGGTCTTTAATCTTCATCAAAAAGTACTTCAAAACCTCTTCACTTTCAGAAAATAAAGTTGTGTCACAATCCCGATGCCACGTTCTTCTTCATATGTTCCACTTTCTTGGATTATTTGCTCAGCATACAGATTGAATAAGTATAGTAAAAGGATACAACACTGAAGCACACCTATCTTGACTTTAAACCACACAGTATCCCCATGTTCTGTTCAAACAACTGTTTCTTGGTCTAAGTACAGGTTCATTATGAGGATAATTAAGTGCTCTGAAATTTCCATTCTTTGAAATGTTATCTGTAATTTGTTATGATCCACGCAGTTGAATGCCTTTGCATAGTCAATAAAACACAGGGAAACATCTTTTTGGAATTCTCTGCTTTCAGCCATGATCCATCTGACTTGTCCCACGTCCTCTTCTGAATCCGGCTTGAACGTCTGTCAGTTCCCTGTTGATGTACAGCTGCAACTGCTTTTGAGTGATCTTCAGCAAAATTTTACTTGAGTGGAATATTAATGATACTGTTCGATAATTTCATCATTCTATTGGATCACCATTTTTTGGAATGAGTGAAAATATGGATCTTTCCCAGTCGGTTGACCAGGTAGTTTTCTTCCACATTTCTTGGCGTAGACAAGTGAGCACTTCCAGCCCTGCGTCCATTTGTTGAAACACCTCAATTGGTATTTTGTCAATTCCTGGAGCCTTGTTTTTTGCCAATGCCTTCAGTGCAGCTTGGACCTCTTCCTTCAATACCATTGCTTCTTGATCATATGCTACATCCTGGAATGGTTGGATGTCGACCAATTCTTTTTGTTAAAGTGACTCTGTGTATTCTTTCCATCTCCTTTTGATGCTTCCTGCATCATCTAACATTTTCCCTGTAGAATACTTCAATTTGCAACTCGAGGCTTGAATTTTTTCTTCAGTTCCGTCAGCTTGAGAAATGCCGAGTATGTTCTTCCCGTTTTGTTTTCTATCTCCAGGTCTTTGCACATTTCATTATAGTGCTTTATGTTGTCTTCTTGAGCCGCCCTTTGAAATCTTCTGTTCAGCTATTTCACATGATCATTTCTTCCATTCACTTTAGCTACTCCGCTTTCAAAAGCGATCTTCAGAGTCTCTTCTGTCATCCATTTTGGTCTCTTCTTTCTTTCCTGTCTTTTTTCTTTTTAACTTCACCTTCTTTTTTCTTTTTATTTTACTTCAGATGAAGGTTTACAGAACTAGCTTCGCATTAAGCAGTTAGTACACATATTGTTTTATAATATTGGTTAACAACATCATGCCATGTCAATACTCTCCCTTACTGACCTTGGGTTCCCTACTACCAGCTTTCCTGTCCCCTTCTGCCTTCTAGTCCGTGCCCCTGGGCTGGTGTGCCCCTTTAGTCTTGTTTTGTTTTATGGGCCTGTCTAATCTTTGGCTAAAGGATGAACCTAGGAGTGACTTCATTACAGAGGTAAAAGGGTTCTGGAGACCATAATCTCGGGGTTGCTCCAGTCTCTGTCAGGCCAGTAATTCCGATCTTTATTTGTTAGTTAGAATTTTGTTCTACATTTTTCTCCAGCTCTGTCTGGGACCCTCTATTGTGATTCCTGTCAGAGCAGTCAGTGGCGGTAGCCAGGCACCATCTAGTTATACTGGACTCAGACTGGTGGAGGCCATGGTAGTTGTGGTTCATTAGTCCTTTGGACTAGTCTTTTCCCTTGTGTTTTTAGTTTTCTTCATTCTTCCTTGCTTCTGAAGGCTGAGACTGGTGTAGTATCTTAGATGGCTGCTTGTAGTCTCTTAAGACTCCAGATACTACTCACCAAAGTAGAATGTAGAGCATTTTCTTCATAAACTATATTATGCTAGTTGAGCTAGATGTTCCCTGAGACCATAGTCCCCACAGTCCCCATCCCAGCAATTCTGTCCCTCAGGGAGTTTGGATGTGTCTATGGAGCTTCCGTGACTTTGCCTTGTACAAGTTGTGCTGACTTCCTCAGTATTGTGTACTGTCTTACCCTTCACCAAAGTTACCACTTATCTATTGTCTATTTAGTGTTTTTCCACCCCCATCTCTCCCCTCATCTGTAACCATCAAAGATTGCTTTTGTGTGTGTGTATGTGTGTGTGTGATGGTTAAGATTGTGTGTCAACTTGGCTGGGCCACGATTCTCAGTGTTTTGGCAGTTGTATAATGTTGTGATCATTTCCCTGTTGAAATTTGACGTGTGATCACCCCCATGACGGAATCTGCTGAGTGGTACCAGCAGGGGTGGTGTGTGTGGTGGCTGACCACCCCCTCAGCCTTCATCTCTTCACCTTCCACCGCCTACTTCCTTCCTGCTCACCTTGCAAAGATGGATGGCTTGTTCTGGATCCAGCAGCTGTCTCTTGTCTGACCTCTGGTTCTTGGGACTTGAACTAGCACCTTACCTGTCCATCTTGGGATTCACCAATCTTCATGGCCTGTGAGCAAGAGTCCTGCTCCCCGACCTGCCTATCTTGGGTTTGCCAGCCCCTCCAGCTAAGTGACTCAGGAGAAACCTCATAGTCTTGCCTGCTGGCCTTGGGAATTCCTCGACCCACACAACCTGTGAGTGGGATCCCTGCTCTCCAACCTGCTTATCTTGGGTTCACCAGCTTCTGCTGCTCTGTGAATTGGGAAAGGACTCTATCCTGATCCAAGGGCTTGGGACATTTCAACCCTTACAGTCGTGTCAGCTGTTTCCTTAATATAAATCTCTATATATTTACATGCTTTACTGGTTTTGCTTCTCTAGAGAACCCAGCCTAAGACAGTTGGTACCATTGGCTTGTATCCTGTTAATGCCTTGTATTAGGATCTCTATTGTTGATCCTATTTTTTCTTCTGTGACCTCTATAATTTTGGGTTTTATATTTAGGTGTTTGATGCATTTTGAGTTAGTTTTGTGTATGGTGTCAGGTATGGTTCCTGTTTCATTTTTTTTGCAGATGGACATCCAGTTTTGCCAGCACCATTTGTTAAAAAGACTATCTTTTCCCTATTTGACGGAGTTTGGACCCTTGTCGAAGATCAGGTGATCATAGGTAAATGGATTTACATCTGGGTTCTCGATTATATTCCATTGGTCAATGTGTCTGTCATCCTACCACTACCAGGCTGTTTTGACTACTGTACCTGCATAGTAGGTTCTGAGGTCAGGTAGTGCGAGTCCTCCTACTTTATTCTTCTTCTTCAATAGTGCTTTACTTATCCGGGGCCTCTTCCCCTTCCATGTAAAGTTTTTTTTTTGACAAGTTTTATGTATTTATTACACAAACAATATTTTCTCAGAAATTAAAAAATAAAATACAATTGCAGAACCTTAAGAAAAAATTAACCATTTGAATGTGTACAACTCCGTGGTGTTTAGTGCATTCCCAGTGTTTCAAAGCCACCCCCTCTCTCTAGTTCCGAATCGTGTTCATCACTCTAGGAGTTCCATATAAAATTAATGATTAGTTTTTCCATCTCTTTAAAGAATGTTGTTGGTATTTGAATCCAGATTGCATTGTATTTGTAGATTGCTTTGGGTAGAATTGTCATTTTCACAATGTTGAGTCTACCTATCCATGAGCATGGATTTATGTAGGTCTCTTTTGGTTTCTTGCAATAGTGTTGTGTAGTTTTCTTTGTATAGGTCTTTTACATTCCTGGTTAGATTTATTCCTGTGTATTTTAATTTTTAGGGGCTATTATAAACTGTATTATTTTCCTGATTTCCTTTTTGTCATTGTCTTTATTGGTGCATAGGAATCCAACTGATTTTTATATGTTTATCTTGTATCTTGCTACTCTGCTGAATCTATTAGTTCCAGTAGTTGTCTCATGGAGTCACTTGGGTTTTCTACATATAGTATCATATCATCTGCAAATAGAGACAGTTTAACTTCTTTCTTACCAATTTGGATGCCCTTTATTTCTTTTTCTTGCCTTATTGTTCTAGCAAGGACTTCCAGCACAATGATAAATAGGAGTGGTGATAAAGGGCATCCTTGTCTTGTTCCTGTTCCCAAGAGGAATGTTTTCAGCCTCTCTCTGTTAAGAATGATATTGACCATTGGTTTTGCATGGATTCCCTTTATTATGTTGAGAAATTTCCCTTGTATACCTATTTTATTGAGACTCTTTATCAGGAATGTGTGCTGGACTTTGTTGAATGCCTTTTCTGCATTGATTGAGATGATTATGTGATTCTTTTATTTATGTGGTGGGTTACATTGATTTTCTAATGTTGAACCATCCTTGCATACCTGGTATGAATTCTACTTGGTCGTGGCATATTATTTTTTTGATAGGATCCTGAATTCTATTGGCTAGAATTTTGTTGAGAATTTTTGCATCTATATTCATGAAGGAAACCCTGGTGGCGTAGTGGTTAAGTACTATGGCTGCCAACCAAGAGGTCGGCAGTTCAAATCCACCAGGAGCTCTTTGGAAACTCTGTGGGGGCAGTTCTACTCTGTCTGTAGGGTCACTATGAGTCAAAATCAACTTGATGGCAGTGGGAGAGATATTCATGAGAGATATTGGTCTGTAATTTCCTTTTTTTTTTTTTTGTGGTGCCTTTGCCTGGTTTTGGTATCAGGGTTATGGTGGCTTCATAGACTGAATTTGGAAGTATCATTTTTTTTTTCTATGTTCCGAAATAGTTTGAGTAATACTGGTGTAAGCTCTTCTCCAAATGTTTGGTAGAATTCTTCAGTGAATCCTTCTGGGCCAGGGCTTTCTTTTGTTGGTTTATTATTATTATTACGTTTTCAACCTCTTCTCTTGTTATGGGTCTGTTCAGATTTTCAACACCATTTTGTGTTAGTTTGGGTAGGTAGCGTGTTTCCAGAAATTTGTCAATTTCCTCTAGGTTTTCAAATTTGTTGGAGTATAGTTTTTCATAATACTCTGTTATGATCCTTTTTATTTCAGTTGAGTCTGTTGTAATGTCCCCCATTTCATTCCTTATTTGGGTTATTTGTGTCCTCTTCTTTTTTCCTTTTGTCAGTTTGGCCAGTGGTTTGTCAAGTTTGCTGATTCTTTCAAAGAACCAACTTTTGGTTTTGTTGATTCTTTCTATTGTTATTTTTTTTCTATTCTCGATTTCATTTATTTCTGCTCTGATCTTTATTATTTCTTTTCTTCTGGTGGCTGTAGACTTTTTTTGCTGTACTCTTTCTATTTGTTCAAGTTGTGTAGCTAATGTTTTTATGTTGTCCCTTTCTTATTTTTTGATCTATTGCTATAAATTGACCTCTGAAGACTGCTTTTGCTGTGTCCCAAAGGTTTGGCATGATGTGTTTTCATTCTTGGTTGATTCTAGGAATTTTTTTTTATTCCATCTCTGATTTCTTCTATTACCCAGTGGTTTTTAAGCAAGGTGTTATTCAGTTTCCATGTAATTGATTTTTTTTCCTTGCTCTTCCTGTTGTTAATTTCTACCTTAATGGCATTGTGGTCAGAGAAGATACTTTGTATTATTTTGATGCTGTGGATGTTGTTGAGGGTTGCTCTGTGGCCTAAGATGTGGTCTATCCTGGAGAATGTTCCATGTGTGTTGGAAAAGAATGTGTACCGTGCAGCTCTTGGGTGGAGTGTTCTATATATGTCTGTGAGGTCAAGTTGGCCAATTGTGCCCTTTAGCTCTTCTGTATCTTTGTTGAGTTTCTTTCTAGATGTTCTGTCCTTTACCAAGAGTAGTGGGCTGATGTTTCCTACTAATATCGTGCAACTGTCAATTTCTCTTTTCAGTGCTGTTAGAGTTTGTTTTGTGTATTTTGGAGGCCTGTCATTGGGTGCATAGGTGTTTATTATGGTTAAGTCTTCATGATGTATCGACCCTTTAATCATTATATAGTGCCCTTGTTTGTCTTTAATGGTGAATTTTGTTTAAAAGTCTACTTTATCTGAGATTAGTATTGCCACTCCTGCCCTTTTTGGTAGCTGTTTGTGTGATATATATTTTTTCCTTCCTTTGATTTTTTAATAAATTTACGTCTTTGTTTCTAAGGTGTGTCTCTTTAGACAGCATATTGATGGATCCTGTTTTATTTTTTATCTATTCTGTCACTATCTGTCTCTTTATGGGTACATTTAGTCATTTACATTTAGTGTAATTGTTGATAGGTGCCAGTTTATTGCTGTCATTGCGTAGTGCTTTTTTTTTGTGGTGCTAACCTTTTCTTTGTTCCTCTTACTCTCCTGTGCTGAATTCCTTTGTCTGTGGACTTTTTTTCATTTCTTTTGTTTTTACTGAGATTTTATGTTTTTCTTCTTTATTTAAATAAGTAGGTTTGTTAACTTTCTTTGTGCTTACCTTGAAATTTACCCTAGGTTTGAATCAGTCTACTATTACTTGGCCTTGCCTTCATCTCCATTAGAAAATTCTATACCTACACTGTTTATTCCCTCTTTTATTATTCTGACTTTGTTGTCATTTACAGATTAACTTCTCTGGTTCCCTGCTGCAATTCCTTTGGTTTTGGATAGTCCTTGAGAGTTCATTTCCTAGGTTGGTATCTGGCTTGTACAATCTTGCATCCTAGATTCAGGCTGTGGTCTGATGTTGTTAGTTCTCAGACCAAAGGACTCCCTTTAATAATTCTTGTAAGTTTGGTTTGGTTTTTACATATTCCCTTAATTTCTGTTTATCTGGAAATGTCTTAATTTCATCCTCATATTTGAATGAGAGTTTTGTAGAATATATTATTCTTGGTTGGCAATTTTTTTCTCTCAAGATTTTATGTATGTCATCCCATTGCCTTCTTGTCTGCATGGTTTCTGATGAATAATCCAAAAATATATATATATATATATAGTTTCTCTTCTGTATGTGACTTTTTGTTTTCCTCAAGCTGCTCTCAGGATTCTTTCTTTGTCTTTGGTTTTAGCAAGTGTGATTATGATATGCCTTGGTGATTTTCTTTTGGGGCCTGTCTTATATGCAGTTTGTTGAGCTTCTTGGATGGTTGGCTTTTCATCTTTCCTGATATTAAGGATGTTTCCTGTCATCAGTCCTTCAAAGATCCTCTCTGTGTTTTCTGTTTTCTTCCCCATTCTAGAATTCTGATCACTTGCAAATTTTTGCTTTTGGTTGTATTGCACATCATTCTTAAGGTTTCTTCATTCTTTTTTCTGATTTTTCTTCAAACAGAGTTGTATCCAAGTGTCTGTCTTCAACTTCGCTGAGCCTGTCTTCCATCATTTCAAACCTGCTCTTGCTGTCCATTTCTGAAGTCTTGTTTATCTTTTGGATTTCTAGTTGTTTTTGTATGATTTCTAGTTGTGAGTTTATTTTGGCATTTTGTTCCTGTTTTATTTTCCTGAATTATTCCATTTTTCTGTCTGTATTTTCCATGAATTTGTTCACCTTCCCCATTAATTTGTCTATTTTTTCCTCATTTTTGTCTGCTTTTTGCTTCAACTCTTGGATAGCTCTGAATGTTAGAGAACTGAATTCCTTATCGGGTAGTTCTAGTGGCTTTTATTCTGCTGGAAAGTCATCTGGTGTTTTGTTTTGGATGCCTACTGGAATCATCCTGTCCTGTTTTTTTAATAAGTTTTTATATTTTCTGCTGTCTTCGGGACATTCAGTAGTTATTTTCTGCATTTCTTGATTGTAGATTTGTTTGTTTCATCCTGGTTTTTTGTTTTATTTGGTTATGTCTGAGCAAGTGGGCTGTGCATTCTTTGTTGTTTGCTCATCTGTGGGTACAATACTTTTCACCTTCTTGTTCAATGGGCAGGGCCAGTGTCTCAGCTATGGTGCAGCAAGGCAGGTCCAGTTGAAGGGGAGGGGCTGGGATGGGTTGTTTGTGGCGTGTACTAGGGCCAACAGTGTGTGCCGGGAATCAGTGCATGGCAGGTTCCGGTTGGCTGTGCTTGTGCTGCTGTGGGGTGTGATGTTCAGTGAATGGTGCAGGTCAGCAGGAAGGACGGGAGAGGTTGTGATGTGTGGAGCTACAATGGGTATGGGAAAGGAGAGAGGAACAGAAGCCAAAAAAAAAAGGAAAAGTGCTAAGGAAGTAGGACATTGGAGTGGAGAGATGAGAAACAGAAATGGAGAAAAACAAAAAGGAAAAAAATAAAAAGGGGGAAAGAAAAAAATTATAAATAAATAAAAATTAGAAATTAAAAAAAAAAAGAAAAGCCCCCAGGTATCCCACCAATGTGGCTGCAAAGACCAGGAAAGTGGCTCCCAAGCTGCACAGTACAGCTTGGCTCTAAGGGGTTGTGATGTCACACAGCGCCAGGTATTCAGGAGACAGGAAAAGAGGGTAAATATAGTGAGATGAGAAACTGAGAAATGAAGAAAGACAAAAAGAAAAAAAGAAATGCCCCCAGGGATCCCACCGGCATGGCTGTACAAACCGGGGAAGTGGATCCCAAGCCCCACAGTACGGCCCAGCTAGGAAGGGCTCCCAAGCCACTAAAAGAAAAATAAAACAAACAAAACAAAACAAAAAGCCCCCAGGGATCCCACCAGCGTGACAGCACAGGCCAGGGAAGCAGTTCCCCAGTCGAGCAGCACTTTACAGCCTTTCAAGAAGAAGCAAAGTTGGCTCACGGAGCCAGGTGATTGAGAAAATGCAGGCGAGAAGCATGGAAGAAATCCATAGAAGCAAAAAAAAAAAAGCAACAGTAGCAACAAACAAATGGCACTTCTGGATCCAGCCAGTGTGGGTGGGGTGAATCCAAGTGGCAAGGGGCTGAAGTCAGTGCCTTCTGGCCAGGAACCTGTGGCTGGCAGGAGGCAGAGGGGGGCAAGAAGCAGTGGGGAGAAAGATGGGGCAGCATATATCCCTGGCTACTGAGTGCTGTGTCTCCTCCTGGAAGCTACTTTTCAGTACACCCTGTCCACCGATCTCCAATGTGGGTGGAATAAATCCAAGTGGCAGAGACCTTGAACCTCTCAGCTGGCCAAGCAACCACAGCCAGCTATGAAGCAGGGGAGGTCGAGCAGGGAGAAGGGTGCAGGGTGGGAAAGCATACATCACTAGTTATCAGGTGTTTCTTCTCCTGCTGGGAGCACCGTGAAGCTGCTTTCCTGTACTCCCTGTTTGCCGATCTCTGACAGGAGTCCAAGATGGCGAATCCTTGCTGTGTTAGCTATTAGGAGACCTCCACACATATCCCTCCTTGTTCTCTGTTCTCTGTCAGTTTCTTATTCCATGCAGTGCTTGGCTGAGTTCTTTATCTCTTCATTTGACATTTAGGGTTCCAGGACTGACGTTTTTCTCTGTTTTGCTTAGTGTTCTGGGTCTTTGCTGTGGAGGTACAATGTGATGTTTCTGTCTATAGCACCATGTTGTCCGGAAGTCTTCTTTATTTCAATGAGAAGGTTTGTTAACTGTCTTTGTGGTTATCTTGAAATTTACCATTATCTTCTTAGTTTTGAACAAATCTATTCTAACTGGGTATTGCCTTGCTTTCCTCTCCATGAGAAAGTTCTGTACCTACACCATTTATTCCCTCTTTTATTGTTCTGACATTGTCATTTACAGATTAACCTCTCTGGTTTCCTGTGGTAAATCTTTTGGTTTTGAACAGTCCTTGAGAGTTCATTTCTTAAGTTGGTATCTGGCTTGTATGATCTTGTGTCCTAGATTCAGGGTGTCATCCGATGATTTTTGTTCTCAAACCTAAGGACTCCCTTTAATAATTCTTGTAAGTTTGGTTTGGTGCTTCTGTCTATAGCACCATGTTGGCTCTCCCTCTTTCTGTCTTTTTAATAACCTCTTGCATTCTTCAGGTATGATGTCCTTGATGTCATCCCACAACTAGACTAGTCTTTGGTCATTAGTGTTAAATATGTCAAATCTATTCTTGAGGTGGTTTATAAATTCAGGTGGGATATACTGATGGTAATACTTCGGCTCTTGTGGACTTGTTCTAATTTTCTTCAACTTCACCTTAACTTGCATATGAGCGATTGATGGCCTGTTCCACAGTCAGCCCCTGACTTTGTTCTAACTGATGATATTGAGCTTTTCCATCATCTCTCTCCACAGATGTAGTCAATTTGATTCTTGTGTATTCCATCAGGTGAGGCCCACATATATATTCGTTGCTGTCTAGTCAATTCTGACTCATAGTGACCCTATAGGACAGAGTAGAACTGCCTTATAGGGTTTCTAAGGAGGGGCTGGTACTGACCTTTTGGTTAGCAGCTGAATGCTTAACCACTGCACCATCAGGGCTGCTCCATGTATATAGTCACCGTTTATGTTGTTGAAAAAAGGCATTTGCAAAGAAGAAATCATCGGTCTTGCAAAATTCTATTGCGCAGTCACCTGTGTCATTTCTATCACCAAGGCCATATTTGCCAACTACCAATCCTCCTTCTTTGTTTCCAACTTTTGCATTTCAATCACCAGTAATTATCAGTGCATCTTGATTGCATATTTGATCAATTTCAGATTGCAGAAGTTGGTAAAAATCTTCAATTTCTTCATTTTGGCCTTAGTGGTTGGCACATAAATTTGAATACTAGTTGTATTATGACTATTTTTGATGCTATTTTAAATCCACAATGTGTCTGTCAATTTGTCTTACTGTGGTGGCTTGTGTGTTGCTGTGACACTGGAAGCTTTGCCGCTGGTATTTCAAATACTAGCAGGGTCACCCTTGGTGGAATGGTTTCAGTGGAGCTTCCAGACTAACACAGACTAGGAAGAAGGGCCTGGCAGTCTACTTCTGAAAAGACTGGCCAGTGAAAACCTTATGAATAACAGTTGAACATTGTTTGATGTAGTGCCAGAAGATGAGCACCTGAGGTTGGAAGGCACTCAAAAAATGACTGAGGAAGAGCTGCCTCCTCAAAGTAGAGTTGACCTTTATGACATGGATGGAGTCAAGCTTTCAGAACCTTCATGTGGTATGACTCAAAATAAGAAGAAATAGCTGCAAACATCCATTAACAATAGGAACGTGGAATATACAGAGTATGAATCTAGGAAAATTGGAAGCCATCAAAAGTGAAATGGAATGTATAAACTTCCATATCAAAGTCGCTAGTGAGCTGAAATGGACTGGTATTAGCTATTTTGAATCAGACAGTCATATGATCTACTATGCCAGGAATGACAAATTGAAGAGGAATGGCATCGCCTCCATCACCAAAAAGAACATTTGAAGATCTATCTTGAAGTAATGCTGTCAGTGATAGGATAATATCCACATGCCTACAAGAAAGATCATTTAATAAGACTGTTATTCAAGTTTACGTACCAACCACTAAGGTCAAAAACAAAGAAACTGAAGGCCTGGGTGAAGCCTGAAATTCTGCATTTCTAACATGCTCCCCAGTGATGCCCGTGCTGCTGGTCCGTGGACCACACTTGGGTTAGCAAGAACCTCCTAGAAGATACATTGCGTCAGTAGTCAGGTGTTTGGGGTATCCGGGATGACACACCAGCTGTCTTTAAATATCTGTTTCCTCTGGCTCTGAGCTCAGATGGAGAGCGAAGGAAATATCCCCTTACCTGCCTCCTCCACCACCAAACCCCTGCATGAACATTTGCACATGCACACACAGGGGGAACACGCACACACCACAAGGTTAAAACTGTAGATGTTAATTTTCTATGAGGCATTCTAAGAACCCCACTTCTATTCATTCCAGGTTTAAAATACTGCCTTGCATGATATTGCAAAGAGATTCATAGCTTTTAATCTCATATAGCACAACTGATAAACACAGTGTATGTGACAGGAATTAGTCCAGAATTTAAGATTTCCCCCCTCAGTTCATATGTCAAAAGATTGCCATTTGCAATTATTTATTAGGATTATGATGTTTTTCAAGGTGGATGCATTACTCTTGCTCTCTGCTTTCAATTAGCTGAGAATTTACTATGCTCAGCCAAATGTCCATTCATCAGCAAATTCCAGATTCCTGGCAGTCTGATTAACTTCCCAGAGCTCCTCCTTTATAGTTGAAATAAATGAGGCTGTCTGTGTCTCATGCTTACTTGCTCATGGAAGGAAACAGAATGGGTTTTGAAATGGATGGAGAAGAAGGAGGAGGAGAAGGAAGGAGAGAAGAAATAAACTAAATGCCACAAGCAATCAGGAAATCTTATAGATGGAGGTATACCTACCCTTAGACCAAAAGCTACTCCACACTAGATTATATTCAGCCATATCAAAACCCAGCAGTCCGGAAGTGCAGTTGCTTCAGCAAAGGGTTGAATGGCTTGAACTTGGCACATCATTCCTTGCTGTGGGACCTGGTGTAACAAGAGAAGCATGCGCTTTGGATCCAATGAGGTCTGGCTCCGAATCCCAGCTCAGCCACTTAAACCTGTGGGACCTTGGGTAAGTTATCTAACCTCCATTTTAAACTAAGTTTCCTCCTCTGCAAAATCACAACAATGACTGACTTGCAGATTTGTCATGAGTTTAAATGCACTCATGATTATGCAACAATGATGTCAGCTAAGGTAACACTGTCGTTGAGTTACAAACGACATGTGTTCAAACTCCATCCAATATGTACAGAGGGCACCAATTGCATCCCAACCTCTCTCGGAACTTGAGGAGGGATTGGGGAGAAAAGGATGTGAGTGGTTAACATTTAAACTAGCCACAGATGGCCACAAGCTCCCTCCTTTCCTGAATGTGTCCAGTTCTGGATTCCCCCTCTATGCAACATAGACCATGCCTGTCATTCCCTCTGTATTTCCACACATCCAAATATCAACCCACTCACACAAGAACATGTGTGTGTAGCTGACTTTACTACCAACAGTCTGGGAAGAAGGAGGAGGTTTGCACTGTAGCAATACACACAACTGAAAATGAACTATCGCCATCCCTGCACTTATAAACTCCCATGGCCATTTTTGTTACCTGTAACTCCAGCTGTCAAATATGTGACTTAGCTCTTTTTTGACCTCTTTGTCTTTATCTCTCTCTGTCTTTCTCTTCTTAGGAAGGTGGGTGGGGGCAGTAAACAAAACCCATACCCCCTTGTAGTCCTTTACTCAGATCAGTTTAGCCCCCTCCCGCCCTCCCTCATCCCTGGCTCTGTCCACACTCTTGGCACCTTGGTCTTGATATCCCAGTTGTCCTTTCAGTGTATTCTTCTAGGGAAATACAATTCCCTCCATCGATGAGATATACATAGTGCAAAGCCCAGTGCATGGCCCATTTAAGCTCTCAACAAAATTCACCACTGGCATTTGCTGACATTTGCCTGCCTTCCCTCTAATTTTCTTACTTTTTCTCCCGATATTTCATTTCCTTGTCTTTTTGCTCTAACCCTGCTGGCGTAGTGGTTAAAAGCTAAGGCTGCTAACCAAAAGGTCGGCAGTTCGAATCCACCAGGCACTCCTTGGAAACTCTATGGGGCAGTTCTACTCTATCCTGTAGGGTCGCTATGATTTTCGACTTTATCTTGCGACTCTTCTACTAAAAATTTTAAGTACCTTATTTTAATTTCTAGGAATGTGTATTTATTGTCCAGTTGTTCTATTTTGTCAAGCCATGTTCTTTTTTTTGTGAGTCTGTTGTCTTCTCTCATATATTTAAGAACATTAATTATTATTGGACTTTTTTGTTTTCTTTGTTATTGTTTTTGTTTTCCTCTGTGCCCCGCATTTTCTGTTTCGTCTAGATCCCTTTGCTCTGTGAGTTCACTTGTTTAAGCGCTACTTTTTGTGTGGTGGTTTTCCCCAAATGTCTGCTGATCCTTGGTAGTCCCCTTACATTTGAGAGAAAGGCACTATAAATCTCATTTAAGTTCTGTGTGTGAGGGTAGTACTCATCAACTGGCGGCCTTCATTGTAGAGAAACCTGGGAAAAATTGAAGCTGTTTTATTGGAGGGATCGCTAATTTAAAGAACTTTGTTGCCATTTTTGGCTCCAACTCACTGCAACCTCACGTATAACAGAATGAAACATTGCCTGGCCCTGTGCCATCTTCATGATCATTGATATGTTTGAGTCCATTGTTGAGGCTATTGTCAATCCATCTCATTGAGGGTTTCCCTCATTTTTGTTGGCCCTCTGTTACCAACCATAATGTCTTTTTCTAGCAAATGGTCTTTCCCAATGACACGTCTAAAGTAAGTAATTTGAACGCAGTCTGGCTGTTCTGTCTTCCAAGGAACATTCTGGTTGTGTTTCTTCTAACATTGATTTGTTCATTCTTCTTGCAGTCCACGGTATAGTCAATATTCTTCGTTAATACCACGGTTCGAATACATCAGTTTTTCTTCTGTCTTCTTTTTTCATTCTCTGACTTTCACATGCATATGAGGCACTTGAAAAGGCCATGGCTTAGGTCAGACACACCTTAGTTATTAAAGTGATATCTTTGCCCTTTAGAACTTTAAAGAGGTCTTTTGCAGCAGATTTTCTCTAGGATCATTCAATCTCCAGAAAGGAATTCTTTAATTTTCTGTTCCTGAGGCAAAGGTAGTAAAGTGTAGGGAGAAAGATGGAGGAGTATAAGGCCAACTGTCAGCACTCTTGGAGTAGATTGGAGAAAGGCGGCAGGGGTCTCATAACTTAGCATGGGCTCTCCAATTCTTCAGCCTTTCTGGGGCTGTACAGCATAGTTTCTCAAATGTATGCTCACATAAAAATCACCTGGAAGATTTGTTAGCATACAGATTGATGAGCCCCATCCCTAGAGTTCTGATTTACCTGAGGAAGGGATTCCAGTCCTGAGATGTTTTTCTAGACTCCATCAGTCAAATTCATTGGAGAATTGGAAGTGGCTGATGGGTATAACATGAGACACTTCAAAAAGTCTCTCTTCCACAAACCATAACAAATAAGTATTCACAGTTAAAGAGTCATTCCCCTTGGTTAACAAACTCCCTTTTTGAACTACGAATATTCTTAGAATGCAACCCATTGAGAAGTGGGATTTCTGTCCTCTCCTCTTGAATCTGGGCAGGCTGATGACTGTTTTGACCAATGGAGTGTAGTAGAAGAAGGCTGGATAATTTCCAACTCATAAAAACTCATGTAGCTTCTGCTTGATTCTCTTTAAATATTCACTTTTTGATGACTCTCTTGGGATGCTCTCTCTTGGAATTCAGCTGCCATGTTTTGAAAAGCCCAAAACATGTGGAGAGACTACATGTAGGGGCTTCAATTAACAGACCTTGCTGAGCCCAGCCTTCAAGGCATCCCAGCCCAGGCTCTAGCTGTGAGTGTAAGTGAAGAAATCTCTGGAAAATTTCAGCCCCAGCCTTTAAGTCTTCCTAGAGGTAGGAGGCCTGGGTTCGATTCCCAGCCAATGCACCTCATGCACAGCCACCATGCATCTGTCAGTGAAGGTTTGTATGTTACTGGGATGTTGAAAAAGGAGCCCTGGTGGCACAACGGTTAAAGTGTTTGGCTGCTAACCAAAAGGTTGGTGGTTTGAACCCACCAGAGGCTCCACTAGAAAAGACCTGGTGATCTGCTCCCGTAAAGATTACAGGCTAGGAAACCTAATGAGGCATTTCTACTCTGTCCTATAGGGTCGCTGTGAGTCAGAATTGACTTGATGGCAACGGGTTCAGGTTTTGGTTTAGGATGCTGAACAGGTGTCAGCAGAGTTTCCAGACTAAGGCAAACTAGGAAGAAAGACCTGGTGATTTATTTTAGAAAATTAGCCAATGAAAACCTTATGGATCACAATGGTCAAATCCGCAAACTGTCAAGGGGATGGTGCAGGACGGGAAAGCACTTCATTTCCTTGTGCATGGGGTCACCATGAGTCAGGGACCATCTTGACAGCAGCTAACAACAACAAGCACCCAATGGCTACTAGCTACTTTATAATTATTGTTATCATCGTTATCATTATTGTTATTTCCAGGCAATTCCTCCAGGAACCAAACTGCAAGTGCCCGCTTCTCATAAAAGCAGCCCCAAAAGGATGATCCTGGCTCTAAGCTGACTGTTGCCAGTGCCTATGGCAATTCTCTCCACTTGGATGTTTTTTATTTGTTGGTCTTAGTGACAAAAGGACTTACTGAGTTTGCTGCTCACCACGCATCTGCACATATCATGCAGTGGCTTTGGGGACTTATAAAATCAGTTGGTTTTAACACAATGGTTGTTGGGCATACAAGAATCACTGAGGGACTTGTCTAAAATGTAGACTCCAGGACTCTGCTTTAGTCAGCCTGGAGTTGGGCCCAGAAATGTGTGCAGTTGTTAAGCCTCCCCAGGTGACTCCAGTGCTCCATGGAAGCTCTTTTTTAGCAGAAGGTTTTAAAGCAAGCATCTCCCGAACTTTGAGGGCATCCCTAATCAAATAAATGAATTTTTTTCTAATTATTTAATACAGTGTCCAGTGATGAGACTGTGTCTTACGTACTTTGGACATGTTTTCAGGAGGGACCAGTCCCTGGAGAAGGACATAATGCTTGGCAGAGTACAGGGTCAGCAGAAAAGAGGAAGACCCTCAACGAGGTGGATTGACACAGCGGCTGCAACAATGAGGTCAAGCATAACAACGATTGTAAGGATGGCTCAGGACCAGGCAGTGTTTCATTCTGTTGTGCATAGGGTCACGATGAGTTAGAACTGACTCGATGGCACTTAACAACAACAACAACAACAGGATAAATATCTTTTTAAACAACATTTTAGTTTGAATTTTGAATCATATGCTCGCTACATTTTTCTTCAAAATCCAGAAATTATCTAAGGTGAAGTTCTCTAAATTTAAAGCAATGGATCCAATAGTTAATTTGAAAAAAATTATATATACTATGGAAGCAGCAGTCAAGAAATCAAACGACATATTGCATTGGAAAAATCTGCTGCAAAAGACCTCTTTAAAGTCTTAAAAATCAAAGATGTCACTTTGAGGACCAAGGTGCACCTGACCCAAGCCATGGTTTTTCAATCACCTCATATGACTGAGAAAGCAGGACAATGAATAAGGAAAACAGAAGAATCGACACATTTGAATTATGGTGTTGGTGAAGAATATTAAATATACCATTGTCTTAGTCATCAAGTACTGTTATAACAGAAATACCACAAGTGGATGGCTTTAACAAAGAGAAGTTTATTTTCTCATGGTAAAGTAGGCTAAAAGTCCAAATTCAGGGTACCAGCTCCAGGGGAAGGTTTTCTTTCTCTGTTGGCCTTCTCATCAATCTTCCCCCTGACTAGGAGCTTCTCAGCTCAGGGACCCTGGGTCTAAAGAACGTACTCTGCTCCCGGCACTGCTTTCTTGGTGGTATGAGGTTCCCCCATCTCTCTGCTTGCTTCTCGCTTTCATATCTCAAGAGATTGCCTCAAGACACAATCCAATCTTGTAGATTGAGTCCTGCCTCACCAACAGAACTTCCATCACAGAGGCAGGATTTACAACATTTCAGAAAATCACACAATACTGGGAATCATGGCCCAGCCCAATTGATACTCACATTTTGAGGGGGACATAATTCTGCTCCATGACAACCATGGACTTTCAGAAGAATGAATAAATTTGTCCTGGAAGAAGTACAACCAGAATGCTCCTTAGAAGCAAGGATGGCGAGACTTCATCTCACTTACTTTGGTTATGTTATCAGGAGGAACCAATACCTGGAGAAGGATATCATGCTTGGTAAAGTAGAGGGTCAGCGAAAAAGAGGAAGAGCCTCAACGAGGTGGATTCATACAATGGTTGCAACAATGGGCTCAAACAGAGCAACAATTGTGAGGATGGCGCAGCAGGGGGCAGGGCTTTGTTCTGTTGTACATAGGGTTGCTATGAGTCGGAACCGACTTGACGGCATCTAACAACAAAATATATTACAATAAGATATTATGGAATATATAAAAGTCTGAAAACACAGGGAAAGAGTGTATTTACTAGAGGTTAAAGAATATTGAATATACCGTGACTACCAGAAGAACAAAAGAATTAGTCTTAGAAGAAATACAAGAATGACCCTTAGAAGCAAGGATGGGGAGACTTCAACTTGCTTACTTTGGACACGTCGTCTGGAAAGACCAATCACTAGAAAAGAACATCATGGTTGGTAAAGTGGAGGGTCAGTAAAAATGAGGGAAACTCCCAATGAGATGGATTGACACAACAGTCGAAACAGTAGACTCAAACATAGCAACTGTCGTGAAGATGGTGCAGGACCAAGGCAACACTTTGTTCTATTATACATAAGGTCATTATGAGTCTGAGCCGACTTGATGGCAACTAACAACAGCAAAGAACGTATTGAGCATGTTATTGAAAATGTAGCTAAGACACTGCTTGATAATAAGTTTGTCCTATTTCCTGCATTTTCAGAAACCTATAGAATGTCATTATATCACGACTCACTATAATTACATGACTCAGATATATCAGGGCTCACATGATATCTCCTTCCTTCCCTCCTTCCCTCGCTCTCTTCTTTCCATTCTTTCTTCTTTCCTTCCTCCATTTCTTTCTCCTGCCTTCCACAAGCACTCCTTGAGCACTTTGCTAGACGTGGATGGGTGTGTGGCAGGAGGGATTATCAAAAAATAAAAGACAGAATCCCTGCTCTTCAGGAGCATTCTCCTCTGGGTCTCAATTATAAATATGTGACACATTTAAAAGTCCACATCTCAATTAGATGAGGGGTTCAGAGCCTACACTATAAAATTCTAGAACAGGTGTGTTCAAGTTATCCAGGACAATCCAGATCGTTTTCAAGGCATTTCATGAGGTTATGCTATGTGAAGGTTTTCTTCACTATTCTCTCAATCTAGGATGTAATCATATATGAGTCCAACACCAGGCCATGGAATGAGCCCTACAATACAAGAAGAAAAAAGTTTTTAAACTTCATATGGAAGGAGAATTTGATCCAAGAGGATTGTGCTTAATTCTCTGTGGCGTGGTACTTGGCCCCAACTAAGGGATGAGGACGATGGCTTGTCACCAGTTTATATTCCAAGACTCTGACACAGGCTGGATACTGCCACAGGTAGGGAAGTGAATTTTTCCATCTCTTTTTTCCAGGTTCCTTTCATGCAGGTTATTTCTTTGGAAGGTGAAGAGGAAAAGAAAATGCCAGCTTCAGCCACTTGAAAGCAGGAGAGAGGAAAAAGTGCCCTGTTTAAAATGATAACTTATCATCCAATTATCTTGATCAGGGGAGCCTGTTGGGACAAAGCCCCAGACTATTCAAGAGATAATGCCAAGCCCCCTTTTCATGAGAACTTGTCTAGAGCAGAGTTCTCCACCTCAGCATGATTGACTTTTAAAAAAAAAATTTATTCAGATAGATACATATATAACAAAACATTTGCAATTTTAGTCATTTTTAAGTGTACAATTCAGTGACATTAATTATATTCACCATGTTGTACAACCATCACCACTATCTATTTCCAAATGTTTTTCATCACCTTAAACAAACTTGGAGGTAGTGGCGGTGAAGTGGTAGAATTCTCGCCTCTCACCTTCCATGCGGGAGACCTAGATTCAATTTCCAGCCAACGCACCTCAGCTCAACCACCACTTACCTGTCAGTGGAGGCTTGCATGTTGCTCTGTTGCTGAACAGATTTCAGCAGGGCTTCCAGACTAAGACAGACTAGGAAGAAAGGCCTGGTGATCTATATTTTAAAAAATCAGCCAGTGATAACCCTATGTATCAATAGTCTAATATCGTTGTGCGTGGGAACACCATGAGTTGGGGGCCAACTTCAAGGCAGCTAACCACAGTAAGAAAACAGAAACTCAATACCCCTTAAGCAATACCTTCCCATTTCCCCCTCCTCCCAGTCCCTAATAACCACTAATAAACTTTGGTCTCTGTACACTAGCCTATTCTAGATATTTCATATAAGTGAAATCACACAATATTTGTCCTTTTGTGACTGATTTACTTCACTCGGCTTAATGTTTTCAATTTGTCCGTATCATCGCATGTACTAGAACTTCATTTCTCTTTTTGGCTGAGTAAGTAGTCCATTGTATGTATGAACCACGTTTTGTTTACCCATTCATCTGTTGATGGACACTTGGGTTGTTTCCTTCTTTTGGCTAATAATGCTGAATAATGCTGCAGTGAACACTGGTGTACAAGTATCTGAGTCCATGTTTTCAAGTCTTTTCAGTGTATAGCCAGGAATAGAATTACAATTGACATTTTGGGCTGGATATTTGTTGTAGGAGGCTGTCCTGTGCATTTCAGGATGTTGAGCAGCATCCCTGGTCTTTACCCACTAGATGCCAGTAGCACACCCCCCTCCCAGTTGTAAAAACCAGAAATGTCTCCAGATATTTCCAAATGCCCCTGGGGGTGCAAAATTTCTCCTGAGGAGAAAAGCCACCCCTTGGCTGCAAACTGGAACCAACTGGGAAGTTTTAAAAAGTACTGATGCCTGGGACTCACCCCCAGTGTGCCTGACTTGATTGGCCTGGGTGTGGCCTGGGCATCAGAATTTTTGAACACCCCCCAGGGGATTCTAATGCATACCAGAGTTGATCTCAGATTTGTTTATCAATTCTGACTCTGACATGGACTGCACTCAGATTTGATGTCCCATGCTGTGTCTACCTAGTAATTAACCTGAGCCTGCATTCACCTGGCTTACTTGGCTCAGGGTTGGTGTCTAGCTGACACACCCAGCACCTGACCTCAGATCAGCCCTGCTTTAGTCTTTCATCTCAGAATATTATTTTTTCCTCAATTATTTGTCGTTCACTTAACATACCAACCCCAGGAAATTCAGACATCTACACAAGGCCGTATTTCGGGGCAAGGGGTTTTTGCGACAGTCTTTGTCACAGCTTGTCTTGGGAGAGTAAAGACCATGTAACTTATGCCTGCGTGTCTTAGTTATCTAGTGCTGCTATAACAGGAATACCACAAGTGGCTGGCTTTAACAAACAGAAATTTATTCTCTCACAGTTTGCTGTTGTTGTTAGATGCTGTCGAGTCGGTTCCAACTCATAGCAACACTATGTGCCACTGAACGAAACACAGCCTGGTACTGCAACATCCTTACAGTCGTTATGCTTGAGCCCATTTTTGCAGCCACTGTGTCAATCCATCTCGTTGAAGGTCTTCCTTTTTTCTGCTGACCTACTTTACCAAGCATGATGTCCTTCTCCAGGGACTGATCCCTCCTGATAACATGTCCAAAGTATGTAAGATGCAGTCTCACCATCCTTGCTTCTAAGGAGTACTCTGGTTGTACTTCTTCAAAGACAGCTTTGTTTGTTCTTTTGGCAGTCCACGTATATTCAATATTCTTCACCATCACTACAACTCAAAGGTGTCAATTCTTCTTCGGTCTTCCTTATTCATTGTCCAGCATTCACATGTATATGATGCAATTGAAAATGCCATGGTTTGGATCAGGCGCACCTTAGTCTTCAAGGTGGCATCTTTGCTTTTCAACATTTTAAAGAGGCCCTTTACAGCAGATTTGCCCAATGCAATGCATATTTTGATTTCTTGACTGCTGCTTCAGTGGGTGTTGATCTCACAATTTAGGAGGCTAGAAGTCGGAATTCAGGGCACCATCTCCAGGGGAAGGCTTTCTCCAGTCTTCCCCTGGTCTAGGAGCTTTTCAGCACAGGGAATTCAGGTCCAAAAGTCATGCTCTGCTCTGGGTTTTTCTTTCTTGGTGGTAATGAGGTCCCTCTCCTCTCTGCTCGCGTCTCTCTTTTATAGGTCAAAAGAGATTACTGAAGATACAACTTAGTCCTATAGATTGGGTCCTGCCTCATTAACATAACTGCCTCTATTCCTGTCTCATTAACATCATAGAGGTTAGGATTTACAACACATAGGATAATCACAGCAGATAACAAAATGGTGGACAATCTAGCGAAGTTGACACACATTTTGTAGGGACACAATTCAATCCATGACACTGGGTGTGTGTGTAGGAGAAAGCACCAAGAAGCAAAGCAAAGGGGCAAAGTCCACACCTTTTCCTCTTCTTCTCCTTGGAATCCTCTTGGACTATGCCTGGAACGGCAACACCCCAAAATAATGGACATCCCTGCTCCCGCTTCTTTTATCCAAACCTCTCCTGAATAAATTAGAACAACCACACTGTTTGACCCCATACCCTCAGATCAGCAAGTCCACTCCTAGCTCTACATCTAACAGAAATGTTTACTTGTCTTCACCAAAAGACATGAACTAGAATGTTCATAGTAACACTCTGTATAATAGCTCAAACTAGGAACTACCTAGGAGTCCGTGGGTGGTATAAATGGTTAATGCACTCAGCTACTGAGTTGGAGTTTCAAGTTCACCCAGAGATGCCTTGGAAGAAATGTCTGGCAATCTACTTCTGAAAAATCAGCCATTGAAAACCCTATGGAGCACAGTTCTACTCTGTCACACATGGGGCCACCATAAGTCAGAATCGACTCTATGGCAACTGGGATTTTTTTACTGGTTAGGAACTACCCAAACACCCATCATCAGTGAAATGGATAAATAAGTTGTGATGTATTCACACAAAGAAATTCTATACAGCAGTGAAAATGAATGGTCCACAACTACACAATATATTGATGAATTTCACAGAACTTATGTAAGGTCCCAAAACAGGCAAAACTTACTGATACTGTGAGATGTCAGGATAGAGGGGGCCCTGAGAGAGGGGGCTAGTGATTGGGGAGTGTTAGGGGGCTTCTGAGATGCTGCTCAGAAACTCTGGTGGCATAGTGGTTAAGTGTTAGGCTGCTAACCAAAAAGTGGGGAGTTCGAATCCACCAGGTGCTCCTTGGAAACCCTATGGGGTAGTTCTACTCTGCCTTACAGAGTAAGGCAACAGGTTTTTTTGTACAGGGGTGTTGCTGGCCGTGCTTTGCTTTTTGATCTGGGTACTAGTTACATGAATGTGTTCCATTTGAGCAAATTTATTGAAATACATTTATAATTTGTGTACTTTTCTGCTGGTATACTAAACTTCAATAATATATGTAAAAATTACAAATTATCTTCTCTTTTTCAGCTGCTGCATTCTCACTCCCAAGATGGGAGACTGGGAGCCTTGACACAAAGCTGTTGAAGCAGAAGGCAGGCAAGTTCCAAGAAGCTCCCCCTGTCCTTCTCTTCCCCTCTACTCCATAGTCACCCTCTGCTCAGGTTGCCATGCCTGGGTTGGAAGCAGCCAGCACAGAAATGTGGAGACTCAGTGTACCATACACCACACACTGACGAATTTCACAGATAGAATGTCACACAATAGAATTCAGACAAAAAAGCATATATATTGATGATTAAATTTATATGAGGTCCCCAAACAGACCAGACCTACTGGCACCAGGACAGTTCCAGTGACTGTAGACCTCCCGGGACCACAAACAGAGTCCAGCGCCAAATCAGGCAGAGAGCTGTGGGATTTTCTTTCTTTTAATCTAGATTGTTTATCCCTAAATCAACAATCTTTCAGCAATGACAGAGTCAGGCTACAGCTCTCGGGTGGGATCTGCTGGGGCGGTCTTTTGGCAGTCACCACCTCAGCACGTCTCGCTCCAGGCTGCACATCATCTCTGTCGAGGGCCTCTGCTCATCACTGCAGTTAATGTGCTTTTCCCACAGATGATACCATTGTGTTCATCCCAACATCTGGGTAATATTCTGGGTTGCACGCAAATGTGAATCAGAGTGTTTATTTTACCAGCAGAGTACACCTGCAGCCTAAATAATGTATGCTGAGCAACTGTTCATGACTATAAATGGAGACCTGGGTGAAGAGTTGTAAACCTGGGAGGTTCATCCCTAGCCAGAAGGATCCAAGACTTTCCAGTTCAATAAATCTGGACATTATTGAGAGAAGAGAGACATTATTACAGACACATAATGGTTTGAAATCTCAGCCAGTGATGATTTGGGAAGCAGATGTAAGTCAGAATGATTTTTATATGTTCCGATGGCCCCTGCCGGGTAGGAGATTAAATAAGCAAAAGGTCTGATTGGGAACTGCATTTGGGCCACTGAGCACTTTGAGAGAGGTAGAAGCAATCATGCAGTCTGTGCTTGCCAGGAAGAAACGAATGGAGCTAAACTGCCCAATGCAATCCGTTTGATCAGCTAGCTTTCTGTTCCCAGACATTACAGAGCCCAGTTCCGTGATTCACTTAGGGTGCTGCCCATTTGAAACAGCTCTCGCCCTCCTCAAAAATGTATTCAGTTGTTCAGCCAGTCATTCTTGACATTCAACAAAAAGGAAAATTTGTGTATGGAATATAATAATGAAAAGATATGCTCCCTCCCCTCAGAGAGTCCATTGTTAAGTCGTTCCGGTTGTCAACTGCTGTGTAACAAACCACCCCAAAGCTTAGTATCTCCAGAGAAGAATAACGAGGGTGACCACTGTTCTAGTTTGCCTGGGGCTGGGGGGTTCTTAGGATGCCAGACTTTTCAGTTTTTAAACTGGAAAGACCCAGAAAATCCAAGACAAATTGGTTACCTAATAACATTTCTTATGCTCACAAATCTAGACTCTGGTCAGTGCTCAGCACAGACAACTCATACCATCTGTCTCATTGTCAGCTCACACAGCTCAATGGCTGAGTCTGGAATCATCCACAGCTCGCTTACTCTCATCCCTGGAAGTTGATGTTGGGAAGACTAAAACACCTGAGACTGGAACAACTGTGGCTCCTTGAGCATCTCTATCCCTATGTGACCTCTCCATGTGGCCTCTCCAGCATGGTGGCCTCTGGGTTGCCAGACTTCTTACTTGTCAGCTCAGAGATCCCAAAGCCCATTTCCCAAGATAGCCAGGCAGAAGTTATGTTGCTTCTATGACCTAGCCTCAGAAAGCCACATAGCATCACTTCCCCTGCATCTTATTCATCACGACAGTCAGAGTGGCCTGCCCAGGTTTACAAAACAAAACAAAACAAACAAAAAACGGTTGCCATGGAGTCGACTCTGACTCATGGTGATTCCAGGTGTGTCAGAGTAGAACTGTGCTCCATAGGGTTTTCAATGACTGATTTTTTGGAAGTAAGTAGGCAAGTCTTTCTTCCAAGGAGCCTCTGGGTGGATTCAAGTAGAAATAGAATGACTAGGGGTAGTTAGTTACTGAGGGCAATAAGTGCTAACAGCAAAGTAAGACCAGGTGATATGGTAGCGAAAGATACAGAGTGATTGGATGGGGGTGGTGGGAGATGAGGAAGGGTCCCCTGAGGAGGGGATTTTGGAGTGACACTTCCATGACAAGTAGACAGCAGCTATGTGGATCTGAGAGGAGAACGTTTCAGTGAATGAGACCAGTAAATGCAAAGCCCATAAGGTGGAAAAAAGTGTGGTATACTCAAGGGACAGCAAGAAGGTGTCAGTGTGGTTAGAGCAGATGTCTGAAGAGGAGATGAATAGGTGGCGAGTTGGCAAGTAAGCAGGAGCCTGTTAAGGCAGGAATTTTATACCAAATGATCGGGAAGCCACTGAAAGAGTTTTAGGTAGGGGGGTGACATTGTATCACACACCACTGAGATACCACTTAATGTCTTGTAGGCCTCCCTTGTCGACTGGGCCTTTGGTTAGTTTTTCTGCCTCAGCTGTATGTACTTCATGTAGACACGATCCAGCATCACCTTACCTCATGTCTCTGCCATTTGCACTCACACAGAGCCTATACATGTGCAACACAGAAGCGGAGGAAGTTAATGTCTTATGAGTGCACTTTGAGCAACAGAAGTCTGTGGATTCTTCCTCCTCCATCCCTTTGGACAGTCTGCCCTGTGGTGCAGTTCTTATATGGCTTCTTGGACGCCAGCCCATGAGCTCGAGCAATCAGTTTTGCTTGATACTAAACAATGGCCAGCTCAATAACACACCCTCCATTGGCTCTCCATCCTTCCCTGCCTCACTTCCTTTTTCCTTCACACCAAATTCCTAGGATTGGATGGCTTATTATAATAGTACCACATAACCTTTACTACTGACTCTGTCTTCTGGGAGAAATGGGTTAAATCGACATGTTCAGATTTACCCTTAAGAGAGGTCACTCTGGCTTGATTATACAGGGACAAGTTAGGAAGTCAAGGGAGACTCTATTGGAGGCATTCGAATTTGTCCAGGTAGAGGATGATGATGCCTGAGATGAGGGGATGGTAGTGGAGATGGAGAAGTGTATAGATTCATGATATGTCTTAGAGGAATAAAAAAAGAAGAGGAATAGGTGAGAAAAATAGCTAATGGAGCAGATGGGCTACAAGAGTGAGATAGAAATCAAGGTTGACTCTTAGGGTTATGGCTTGGGCAACTAGCCAATAATGGAGCCCTTTACCGAAATGGAGAACACCGGAGAAGGAGCAAGTTTGGAATACTTCATTTGTCCATCAAACATTGTCTGAGCATCTACCATGTGCTGCTGTTGCTAGCTGCTGTCAAGCCGGTCCTTGACTCATGGCAACACCACGCACAACAAAACACTGCCTGGTCCTTCACCATCTCCGTGATGGGTTGTGGATCAGATCGTTGCGATCCATAGGGTTTTCATTGTCTGATTTTCAGAAGTGGATTGTGAGGTCTTTCTTCCTAGTCTCTCATAGTCTGGAAGCTCTGCTAAAATCTGTACAGCATCATAGCAAAGTGCGAGATTCCACTGATAGATGGATAGTGGCTGCACATGAAGTATATTAGCCAGGAATCAAACCCAAGTCTTTCACATGGAAGGCAAGAATTCTACCACTGAACCACCAATGCCCGCACTATGTGCTAGCCAGTGTGATAGGTGCTGAGAGGCTTAGTCCTTGGCATAAGAGACTCAGCAATGACAGTACCTGTAGAGGTGTGTACAAGGAGCCATGAACATACCCATGAAGGACATTAAATATCATCCTTTGGCAGAAGAGAAGGAGCCAGGAAGAGAATCTTGGAAAATCTTAAGTGGAGTCCTGAAAGATGAGAGGAAGTTAGCCAGACAAAGGAGCAGGAAAAAGGTGATTCAGGGAGCAAATGCAAATGTGTAGGAGGTAAGAAAGCATGGTCCATGTAGTTAAGAATGTTTGAGGTGAAGGTCAAGAAAAAGGGAAATAATGAAAGAAGAATCTGGGGGACCAAGAGATGCCAGCCAAGTGGAGGGCTTTGTAGGCATGCTGAGGCATTTTTTCTTTAATATGATGGCTAAGGGAAGCCACTGAAGAGGTTCCCAAAACCACACAAATACATTAATATTTTGTGCATTTGAACGTAGGGCTTCCTCAGCCTGGACCATCCTTCCCCTCACTTCCTGACACAGTCCTACTCATCTCTCAAGGCCTTGATCCCTGGCTATCCCTCTCTGCTGGGTCCCCTTCTTGTCCCCCAAGTCATAGTGCAATGTAACTCCATTGCTGCCCAAGTTCTATGATGCTATGAGTTGGACATGACCTTGACCTCCCCTCCCTTCCCCCTGTCCAAGGCTGTGAGATCCTAAAGGTCGAAATCTCTTTCAGATTAAAGCCCAGCCCAATGCCTGGAGAATGTAGTTTCTGCTCAGTAATTGGCTGAATTGAACACTTTCGGAATGTGGGAGAAGAGTCATCACAAGCCCTAGATGGATAGGGGTGGAGAAGAGGAAAACTTGAAACCATAGAGGACAAACACCATCCACATCCTGGGAAGAAAACCAGTCTATGAAATCAGGTGAGAAGAGGCAGGTGAAGGGCCATCAAGGACTCTAACTATGCCTGTCATCGACCCTGACCCAGGGACATGGGCAATGCCCTCAATTTGAGTACAACTAGTCTTTAGCTTTTCTGACATGGAGTCAGCTCAGGCCAGTGATGTAGTTCGTTGCCTACATAGACCCACCAGACCAAGAGCACCAACCTTTTCACACAGCACAAGAAATGGCATTCACTGAAAGGCTGATATATTCTGCCAATGCAGACCTGGGCTGGCCCTGAACCAATGGCTAGAGGGAGAAGGTGAAAGTTTCCATATCTCTTTTTCAGCTGTTATTCCCTCTTGCACATATAGGATTTACTTTTTACGGGTTTAAATGTTACATTCAAAATAAACCCAAATGACCAAAATGTTTCATTGAACAATCCATAATAAAGATAAAAGCCACCTGCAATGGGGGAGGCACCAACAGCCAACTTAAGATTGCTTGAGTGTTTGGAACTTCCTGAATGGAATTCTCAAGCATTTTCCAAACAACTTAAAGAGCTCATCTATCCAGGGTTGATTAGAACTGTCCGAAAATGTGTTCACCATATTTCAATCAAACAAAAATGGAGGAAAATAAAACTTCCTGGAAAGACAGAGGAAACCCTCGTGGTGTAATGGTTAAGTGCTACAGCTGCTAACCAAAAGGTCAGCAGTTCAAATCCACCAGGCACTCCTTGGTAACTCTGTGGGACAGCTCTGCTCTGTCCTATAGGGTCGCTATGAGTCAGAATTGACTCGATGGCAACGGGTTTGGTTTTTTTGGTTTTGGAAAGACAGATACAAAATAAAAAACATGGAGTTTCCTTATGTTGCTACAAAACCTAGAGTGTATGTGTGTGTGTGTGTGTGTAGGAGTCCCTGGGTGATACAAATGCTTAAGCACTCGACTGCTAACAGAAAGGTTGGCAATTCGAATCCACCCGGAGTTGCCTTGGAAGAAAAACCTGGTGATCTACTTCTGAAATATCACAGCCATTGAAAACCCTATGGAAGGCAGTTCTACTCTGAAACACATGGGGTTGCCATGAGTCGGAATTTACTCAACGGTAACTGGTTTATATATATGAAGCCCTGGTAGTGCAGTGGTTAAAGCTATCGACTGCTAACTGAAAGGTCAGCAGTTTGAAACCACCAGCAGCTCCGTGGGAAAAAAATGTGGCAGTCTGCTTCGGTAAAGATTTACAGCCTTGGAAACCCTATGAGATCATTATGAGTCTGAATCGACACAATGGCAGTGGGTTTTTTTGTTGTTGTTGTTGTTCATATATATATATACATATATACATATGTAATTTAATAATAAATTCATATATATGCATATAAATAAATATCTTTTATATATGTAAAATTTACAGTTTATTCCACTATGGGATCCCAGTCTAAGATCATGATCCCCCCCAAAAAGAAATGGCAATGTAATGAAGGGACTTTTATGGTCATCTCAACAGTAAGATTGACCTCATAAAATAATGGGAATTATATACATGCATGTACACATAAGCTAGATTCTCAACTTACGTAATTCTGTGGGAATTCACAGTTATATTGGTTGAGAATTTGGCTTAAGCTTTCCTTATTATAGAAATTCCCATCAACTAGTATGAGATGAGGCTCCACACACAGTGCCACAAAGCTTCATAGGCTGAGAATCTGGCCCACAGAGCACAAAATAATGTCCATCCAAACATCGGCTTGGACTTTATCTGGCCTTACTTTTCAGAGCAGCTTGCATGATGGAATGAGCAAATGCCTTTGGCCTCTGGAGTTCTATGAATCAGTGCAACCCAGCATGGGAAGCCCCAGGCTGTCTGTCCATCTTGAAGAGCACAAATCCTTCCTACCTCAGTCCCTCTGTCTGTGAACTGGGTGGGACTATTTCCTGCCTCTCCCCTCTCCTGCTGAGCATTCTCTGCTGTTTTCGAAAGTACAGTTTGCAAATAGGACTTCCAGAAAATAGGCATTAAGAGCTGGAGCCAGGCATTGGTTGCCAGGGAAAATGCATTTATTTTCAAGGTTAGAAAGTGCCAACACCACTAATTGAATTTGTGCCAAAGCATGCATTTTAAAAAATGCTGTTCTGTTCCACTCATTATTTATGGAACATCACCTAAAGGCAGTGCATGCTACAAGCCAAAAAATCTCATCCTGCATTTTATCAGAAACCCATTGCAGGGAAGGGAAGAAGGGAGAGGGAGGGGGACAATAAAATGAGATTTCTGGAAAATGCTAAAGGAACTTGTCTGGCTTGTTTTGTCTGGACCAGCAATGCCCACAGGGCTACTTGATAATAATCTCCAAGTGCAAGGGGGTTGGAGAGCAGCTGCTCTCTCTTGACACTCAAGGCAAAAAAAAGAAATGAAGCTCTGCTGCAGCATGAGAGAATTAAACTGGTTAGAAGACTCCTTTAACTAGAAATGTGAAATTGAGAGCTGGAGAAGACCTTTAGCTATAGAGAGATGTCTCCTATGTTCTAGACAGTCTAAGGATGAGAAATCGATTAGATATTTTTTCAACTCAGAGATAATAGATGTCCCTAGAGGTCAGCAACAGACTGTAGAATTGTCCTGGTCCAGGGGAGGCCTTACTCTCAGGGCAGGATGTTATGTCATCAACTTAGGAGCACAGATTTTGATATAAGAGACCTTGCTTTGAAAGCCATTCTTAAGACTTTCATGCTTGTTGTTGTTGGTTGCCTTTGAGTTGGCTCCAACTCATGGTGACCTCATGTACAACAGAATGAAACATTGCCTAGTCCTGTGCCATCTTTATGATAGCTGATATGCTCAAGTCCATTATTGTGTATTTTGAGTGTCTGCCAACCTAGGGGGCACATCTTCCGGCACTATATTGGACAATATTCTGCTGTCATCCATACAGTTTTCATGGACTAATTTTTGGAAGTAGAGCACCAGGCCTTTCTTCCTAGTCTGTCTTAGTCTGGAAGCTCTGCTGGAACCTGTCTACCATGGGTGATCCTGCTAGTATTTGAAATACTGATGGCATAGCTTTGGCATAGCTTTGGGCATCATAGTTAACACACAGGCCACAAGTAACACACAAATATATAAACTGACAGATAAACTCCGAAACCAAACCCACTGCCATTGAGTGGATTCCAACTCATAGCAACCCTGTCTTAGGCTGGGTCTAAAGAAACAAAACCAATAAAGTGTATAAATATGTATATAAAGATATTTATATTAAGGAAATGGCTCATGCAGTTGTAGAGGCTGGAATGTCCCAAATCCGTAAGTCAGGCTGGTAGCTTCTCCTGATTTACATAGCCGCAGGGGCTAGGGAACCCAAGATCATCAGGTCAGGCAGCAGGGCTCTTGCTCACAGGCTTCAAAGACTGCTGAATTCCAAGATCAACAGGCAAGACCGCAGGCAAGCTGCAAGCTCAAGTTCCAAGAACCGGATGTCAGATGAACAGGAGCCAGCTGCAAGATCCAGAGGCAGCAAAAACTACCAAGCCTTGCTATAGAGTCCACTTATATTAGATGCAGGCCACACCTGCAAGGAAACCCCCTTTCAGCCGATTGGTTACTCACAGCAGATCCTATCGTGGAAGTGATCATATTATATCAAACCTCATCATGGAAGTGATCACATCATCATACAGCTGCCAAACTACATCATAACTGCCAAACCACTGAGAATCATGGCCCAGCCAAGTTGATACACAACCGTAACGATCATAGGCCTTACAGGACAAAATAGAACTGCTCCATAGGGTTTCCAAGGCTGTAAATCTTTACGGAAGCAGACTGCCACATCTTTCTCCCACAGAGTGGCTGGGGCGTTCAAACTGCTGAACTTTTGGTTAGCAGCTCAGCACTTTAACCACTTTAACCATTGTACCTCAAAACTGACAGGTGGTGGTTATGCTTGCTTAATATTCTTCAGTGGGGATAAGCAGTCCTTCAACACTACTGTTGAGCACCAGCCACTGTTCTAAGGGGTGGGGATACAGCAGTGAACACAAAAGATTAAAAAACCCTGCCGATTCTAATGCAGGAGACAGACAATAAACATAATAAAGTAAAATATAAGATATGGCGAATGTCACTGAACAGCTTGTATAGAAATTGTTGAATGGGAACATAAACTACTGTGTAAACCTTCAGAGAAAACATAATAAAATATTATTTACAAAAGGTGAAAAGACTAGATATAGATATAAATAGATACTGTCAGATGGTGATAAGTATTATCGAGATAAATTAAGCAGGGAAGGGAATTTCAATTTTCAATAGGTGATGCGGGCAGGCCGAATGCTGAGGTGACATTTCTGAGGAAAGATTTGAAGGAAGTGAAGAAGTGAGCTAAGAGCGTATAGTGGGTTGAATGGTGGCACCCAAAAAGATATGTGCCTGGAACTTGTGAATGTGGTCTTACTTGGATGAAGGGTCTGTCTTTGCAGATGTAAAGCTAAGGATCTCAAGATTAGATCACCCTGAATTATTCAAATTGCCTGTAAATCCAATGACAAATGGCCATCTAACAGAGAAAAGAGGAGAAAACACAGACACACAGGGGAGGAGGCTATTTGAAGATGGAGGCAGAGATTGGAATGATGCAGCCACAAATCAAGTAATACCTGGAGCTGCCAGAAGCTAGAAAAGGCAAGAAACAGATTCTCCACTGGAACCTTTAGAAGAAACCAGACCTACCAACACCTTGATTTTAGCCCTATAGAGTATCTGTCAAACCTTTACTCATTAATTTTTTTATTGGGTTCATAGTTTTCCATATTGTTGAGCATTAAAAATTCTTTATACAGGAGTTGGGGCCAACATGGTGGAATAGTCAGACACTTCCGATGATCCCTCTTAGAACAAAGACTTGAAAAAACAAGCAAAATGATTATATATATGACAAGCTAGGAGCCCGGAACATCAAAGGCAAAGTTAGAAAATGGATTGAGTGGCAGGGGGAGGGAGAGATATTTCAGAAGCGGCAAGGAGTTGCCAGAACTCATTCAGTGGAAAACTTAGGCACGAACCCCTGGAGTGACAGCGGTGGAACTGATGGTAAGCGATCCAGATGTGGTTTCCTCAGAGAGAGACAGTGAGCTGCACAGCCTACTCACACCTCCAGAAACAAAGAATAATGGTGCTCTTGACAAAAGCTAAGTACTTGCATTTATAATACCAGGCCCCCAGCCCCAAACCCAGCTTCAGTGGCTGTTGATTTCCCTGGGCCTGAGATAGGTCTTGCTGCACATCCTGAGCCATTCTTCTGGCCTTGGAGAAGGAATAAATTAAAAATTGGGGGAAAAGATAATCTACCTGCTCCCCTAAGCTGGGGAGCTCAGGACAGCAGTGGCTTCTGTCCAGGCACAAACAGTCCATGGACTTTGAAGACCTTTCACCCCTGCATGGACCTGTGTCGGCCCATTTCAGGAGAAAAAGCCCTTGTCAGCACACTGCATCTGTTTCAGCTGTGCTGTAGAGAGGTGGGTTTTTGATGTTGACACAGCTTTGCCTATTAAAGAGGGTCCTCACCTACCCACATCAGGGGCCTAAGGACTGGTGGCTCCACCAATGTCACTTAGCCACTTGCAACAGGGGTCCAAGGATAAGTGGTGCCTTCCAGTCCTTACAAACAAAAGCGTTGGGTGCCCAAGGTCCATCTGCAGAACCCACCCACCTGTGCACTCTAGGGAACAGGGAAGAGCTTTCCTCACAGACACTTGGGGGACTGTTATCAGCCCCCTGCCTTGTTCAGAGTGTGACCCCCTGGTGCAACCACATACCGGTACCTACACCAATCACCCCTGCCCCTCTAAGACTGTGGGACAGAGCCTGTACCACACACTTGATGACCCACTACCTGGACACCTGAGCTGAATCCATACAAGAAAAATGAATGGATTCCTAGGCTGATATATCTGCTAACAGCTCTAGCCATCTGGTGACAGGACATCAGAGCTTTGCAGGAGAAAATAATCAAGCTAGGTATAATAATAATCAAGCAACCCATTTGGGCATATCAAAACAAAATGAAGCAAACAGGTAGGCAGACATAAAATAAACTAATACAATAACTTATAGATGGGTTGGAGACAAGAGTCAATATCAAATCACATAAAGAAGCAGATCATTATCACTTCAACAAGCTCTCAAAACAAAGAATCAAGCGATCTTCTGGATGAAGGTACCTTCATGGAATTACCAGATGCAGAATACAAAAGATTAATATACAGAACTCTTCAAGATGTCAGGATCGAGATTAGGAAGGAGTTCAGCAATATGCACAACAAGCCAAGGAACACACATATAAAGCAGCTGAAGAAATTGAAGACGTTAGTCAAGAACATAATCAAAAATTTAATAAGCTGCAAGAATCCACAGAGAGACAGCAATCAAAAATTCAGAAGACTCACAATAAAATTACAGAATTAGACAACTCAACAGAAAGTCAGAGGAGCAGAATTGAGCAAGTGCAAGGCAGAATTGGTGAGCTTGGAGATAAAGCACTTGGCACCAATATATTTGAAGAAAAATCAGATAAAAGAATTTAAAAAAATGAAGAAAACTTAAGAATCACGTGGGACTCTATAAAGAGAAATAATCTACGAGTGTTTGGACTACCAGAGCAGGGAGGGATAACAGAAAATACAGAGAAAATTGTTGAAGATTTATTTGCAGAAAACTTCCCTGATAACATGAAAGACGAGAAGATATCTATCAAGATGCTCATCAAACTCCACATAAAACAGATCTTAAAAAAAAGTCATCAAGATATATTGTAATAAAAAATTAGAGCAGAATTAAATGAAATAGAAAGCAAAAAAGCAATTGGGAGAGGTAACAAGACCAAAAGCAGGTTCTTTAAAAAAATTAACAAGATGGATAAACCTTTGGCCAAACTGACAAAAGAAAAACAGGACAGGAAGCAAATAACATGAATAAGAAATGAGATGGGCGCTATTACAACAGACCCAACTGAAATTAAAAGAATCATATCAGACTACTATGAAAAATTGTACTCTAACAAATTTGAAAACCTAGAAGAAATGGATGAATTTCTAGAAACACACTACCTACCTAAACTAACACAAACAGAGGTAGAACAACTAAATAAACCCATAACCAAAGAAGAGAATGAAAAGGTAATCAAAAAACTCCCAACAAAAAAAAGCCCTGGCCCGGACGGCTTCACTGCAGAGTTCTACCAAACTTTCAGAGAAGAGTTAACACCACTACTACTAAAGGTGTTTCAGAGCATAGAAAAGGACAGACTACTCCCAAACTCATTCTATGAAGCCAGCATATCCCTGATACTAAAACCAGGTAAAGACACCACAAAAAAAGAAAATTATAGACCTATATCTCTCATGAACTTAGATGCAAAAATGCTCAACAAAATTCTAGCCAATAGAATTCAACAACATATCAAAGAAATAATTCACCATGACCAAGTGGGGTTCATACCAGGTATGCAGGGATGGTTCAACATTAGAAAAACAATTAATATATTCCATCATATAAATAAAACAAAAGACAAGAGCCACATGATCTTATCAATTGATGCAGAAAAGGCATTTGACAAAGTTTAACACTGATTTATGTTAAAAACTCTCAGCAAAACAGGAATAGAAGGAAAATTCCTCAACATAATAAAGGGCATTTATACAAAGCCAACAGCCAACATCATCCTAAGTGGAGAGAGTCTGAAAGCATTCCCCTTGAGATCGGGAACCAGACAAGGATGCCCTTTATCACCACTCTTATTCAACACTGTGCTGGAGGTCCTAGCCAGAGCAATCAGGCTAGATAAAGAAGTAAAGGGCATCCAGATTGGCAAGAAAGAAGTAAAAGTGTCTGTATTGGCAGATGACATGAGATTATACACAGAAAACCCTAAAGAATCCTCAAGAAAACTACTGAAGCTAAGAGAAGAGTTCAGCAGAGTATCAGGATACAAGATAAACATAAAAAAAAATCAATTGGATTCCTCTATACCAACAAAAAGAACATTGAAGAGGAAATTCACCCAATCAATACCATTTACAGTACCCCTAAGAAGATAAAATACTTAGGAATAAATCTAACCACAGACGTAAAAGATCTACACAAAGAAAACTACAAGACATTACTGCAAGAAACCAATAGAGACCTACGAAAGTGGAAGAACATACTTTGCTCATGGATAGCAAGGCTTAGCATTGTAAAAATATTTATTCTACCAAAAGCAATCCATAGATACAGTGCAATTCCGGTCCAAATACCAGGGACATTTTTTAATGAGATGGAGAAAAAAATCACCAACTTCATATGGAAGCGAAAGAGGCCCCAGATAAGTAAAGCATCATCGAAAAAGGACAAAGTTGGAGCCCTCACTCTCCCTGATTTTAGAACCTATTATACCACCAAGTACTCAAAACAGCCTGGTACTGGTACAACAGATACATAGATCAATGGAACAGAATTGAGAATCCACACATAAATCCATCCACATATGAGCAGCTGATATTTGACAAAGACCCAAAGCCAGTTAAATGGGTAAAGACAGTGTCTTTAACAAATTGTGCTGGGATAACTGGATATCAATCTGCAAAAAGATGAAACAAGACCCATACCTCACACCATGCACAAAAACGAACTTAAAATGGATCAAAGACCTAAATGTAAAACCTAAAACAATAAAGATCATGGAAGAGAAAACAGGGACAATGCTAGGAGCCCTAATACATGGCATAAACGGTACACAAAACATTACTAACAATGCAGAAGAGAAACTAGATAACTGGGAGCTCCTGAAAATCAAACACCTATGCTAATCCAAAGACTTCACCAAAAGAGCAGAAAGATTACCTACAGACTGGGAAAAAGTTTTTAGCTACGACATTTCCGATCAGCATCTGATCTCCAAAACCTATATGATACTGCAAAAACTCAACTACGAAAAGACGAATAACCCAATTTAAAAAATGGACAAAGGATATAAACAGGCACGTCACTAAAGAAGACATGCAGGTAGCTAACAGATACAGGAGGAAATGTTCACGATCATTAGCCATTAGCGAAATGCAAATGAAAAGTACAATGAGATTCCATCTCACTCCAACAAGGCTGGCGTTAATAAATAAATAAATGCTGGAGAGTTTGTGGAGAGACTGGAACACTTATGCACTGCTGGTGGGAATGTAAAATGGTACAACCACCTTGGAAATTGATTTGGCACTTCCTTAAAAAGCTGGAAATAGAAGTATCATAGTATCCAGCAATCCCACTCCTTGGAATATATCCTAGAGAAATAAGAGCCTTTACACGAACAGATATATGCACACCCATGTTCATTGCAGCGCCGTTTACAATAGCAAAAAGACGGAAGCAACCAAGGTGTAAGGTGAATGGATAAATAAATTATGGTGTCTTCACACAATGGAATACTATTCTTCGATAAAAACAATGATGAATCCGTGAAACATTTCAGAGCATGGAGGAATCTGGCAGGCATTATGCTGAGTGAAATTAGTCAGTTGCAATAGGACAAATATTGTATGAGACCACTATTATAAGAACTCAAGAAATAGTTTGAACAGAGAAGAAAATATTCTTTGATGTTTATGAGAGGAGGGAGGGAAAAGGGTATTCACTAATTAGATAGTAGACAAGAACTACTTTAGTTGAAGGGAAAGACAACGCACCATACAGGAGAGGTGAGCACAACTGGACTAAACCAAAAGCAAAGAAGTTTCTGGAATAAACTGAATTCTTTGAAGTCCAACGTAGCAGGGGAGGAGGTTTGGGGACCATGGCTTCAGGGGACATCTAGGTCAGTTGGCATAATAAAATCTACTAAGAAAACATTCTGCATCTCACTTTGGAGAGTGGCGTCTGGGGTCTTCAACTCTAGCAAGTGGCCATCTAAGATGCATCAATTGGTCTCAACCCACCTGGAGCAAAGAATAATAAAGAACACCAAAGACACAAGGCAATTATGAGCCTAAGAGACAGAAAGGGCCACATTTATCAGAGACTACATCAGCCTGAGACCGGAAGAACTAGATGGTGCCTGGCCACAACCGATGACTGCCCTGACAGGGAACATAAGAGAGAATCCCTGGTGGAGCAGGAGAGCAGTGGGATACAGACCTCAAATTCTCATCAAAACACCAGACTTAATGGTCTGACTGAGACTAGGAGGACCCCAGAGTTCGTGGTCCCCAGACCTTCTGTTAGCCCAAGACAGGAACCATTCCCAAAGCCATCTCTTCAGACAGGGATTGGACTGAAGTATAATATAGAAAGTGATACTGGTGAGGAGTGAGCTTCTTGCCTCAAGTAGACACATGAGACTATGTGGGCAGCTCCTGTCTGGAAGGAAGATGAGAAGGCAGAGGCGGACAGAAGCTGACTGAATGGACAGGAAATACAGGGTGGAGAGGATTGTGCTGTGTCATTAGGGGGAGAGCAACTAGGAGTATATAGCAAGGTGTATATAAATTTTTGTATGAGAGACTAACTTGATGTGGAAACTTTCACTTAAAGCACAATAAAAATTTTTTAAAATTCTTTATATAGTCCTTTCTCAGATTAAAAAAAAAATTTTTTTTATATACGTGTTGAAAATATATTCTTCACGTCTGTAGCTTGTTTTTTCATTCTTTTAAAAGTGTCTTTGGGAAGCATACATTCATTCAACACACATTCATCAAGGTCTCTTGGGTGGTTCGTACTGGAAAGTACACTGGAGATACAGAGAAGGAAGTTGTGAAATTGCCAGGTGACCTCAGAGGTATCTACCAACCCAGAATATGAATCACAACATGTAATAAAGAAACACTAATCGAATGGTGTCCTGCTTGCAGGTAAAAAGCATGGTAAAGTTTCATGGCAAAGAAGTCACAGAGAAAGAGCTGGATAACATGTTTTGATTTGAACTGCAATTTTATATGGTTCATCTAATAAATCCCATCCTCGAAAACATCACAATCTAGGGTGGGAGGTGACAAGACACATAGAACCTTATATATATATATAAACTATATATATATAAACTAAACAGAAATCAAACCTGTTGCTGTCGAGTTAATTCTAACTCATAGTGACCCTGTAGGACAGAGTAGAACTGTCCCATAGGGTTTCCAAGTTGCTGCTGGTGGATTTGAACTGCCAATCTTTGGTTAGCAGCCAAACACTTAATCACTTTGCCAGCAGGGCCCCAAGTATATATAGAGAGAGATTTATTTCAAGGAAATGGCTCAAGCTGTTGTAGAGGCCGACAAGTGCCAAATCAGTGGGTCAGGCATCAGGCTGGAGGCCTCTCCTGACTCATGTGGTTGCAGGGGCTGACAAACCCAAAATCGGCAGGTCAGAGAGCAGGCTGCTGGCTCACAGGATTGCTGGAGCTGGCGAATCCCAAAATAAACAGAGAAAAGATTGAAGTTGTCAGGGATTTCATTTTACTTGGATCCACAATCAACAGCCATGGAAGCAGATGGCAGGCTGCTGGCTCATGTTCCAAGTACCAGAGTTTAGAGGATGACAAGTCAGATGCAGGATCGAGAGAGGGCAAACTTTGCCAGCACATTGATGTATATTGGATGCAGATCACATTCCCAAGGAAACTCCCCTTTCAACTGATTGGCTGCTCTCACCAGATCACAAAATGGAGAATGATTACATAATATCTGCCAAACCACTGAGAATCATGGTCTAGACAAGTTGACACGTAACCATAACCATCACACTCCTGTTGCCACAGTGGTAACTGGCTTGATAACTCTCTTTGCATTGGTTTTCTTCCTTTGCCTGTCTTAATTCCCCACTCCTCAACAGTGTTTTCTGGGATTCCCTCCCAAAGAAACTATTTGCCCTCAAATCCTCACCTAAGGTTATGCTTCTCAGGAAACCCAAGGTTGAAAAGAAGGAGGCAATGCAGTCTAATGGTTAGGAGCACAGGCTCTTGAGACAGGTTCAATTCTCAGCTCTACCACTTGGCACATCTCTTAACCTTTCAGACTGCTGATTTCCTCATTATAAAACCGGGATGATTTTCTTAGCTTTATAAGAATGTTGTATCAAATGACTTAATAAACATAAGGAATTTTAAGCATAAAGAATTTAACACATATGGGTTTATGCTACATAATAAGTGTTCAATAATTGTCAACCATTGTTAAATGTCACAATTCTGAAAAGTTAGTAGTCATTGTTCTGAGGGTAGACCATGAGTATACTGAATTCTGCATATTATATCCTCTCAGTTAATATAAGGAAATCAACAATCAGTCAACGTTGTTTGCTAGTTCAACCATCGCTCCTATAATAGCCAACTCCCTGCATGACCAATGCAAAAACTGCAATGAATTTGAAGGAATAGACTCTTTCTCACCTGTTCTTCCTCTCATTTAGAGATAACCACACCCCATGTTGAATTACCCCTTGAAAGATTCTAGTCCTCTCCTCCTCAGGGTAAAAAATGGTGACTTTCTAGCTTATTGATGCCTCGATTCCATTTTCTATAAGCTGTGTCATGGCTGCTCTGATAAAAGAGAGATTCCTTTAGGGAAACATTGACATTTATCATGAAAAATTAATTTAGGGTAAATCAGTTTTGCTTTGTTTCTGGCCTGCATCAACCTCGCCTTTGGATTGGACTGAGCTTGGCTACATTGGGACATTACTGTGATTTATCGTGAGTTGATTATCTGACCAGTTGTTCACTTACTGAAATAAAGTGAGAAAAAAATCAAGCTAACCTTCCATTCAATGGAAGATATTCTAAATGGCGGCTCCCTTCATGCTCAAATGGAGACTCCAGGCAGCAGCCCAGATGATCACCCTATGTGATGAGATACCCACAGCTGCCTATCTGTCATAATGCTGCTCTCCAAAGGCTCATCCACTTCCGATCACTTATCACTTCTCTCAGGCTTTACGTGTGTGTGCAGGCGGCTGGAGGTGGGGAGGGCTGGGGAGCCCAGGGCTGTGGCAATAAATCAGAATCCCTAACACCAGATGCTCACTCATCCTTCTGCCTTAATTTATTGCAGGATTTTATTATTACTATTCACACAAGGAATGGCTACATTTATTTTTTCAGGGTGAGGAAAGACAGGGCTGTAAATTTAAGTCACCAGAACAAAAGGTCCTGGGTGGTGCAAATGGTTAATGCACTTGGCTGCTAACTAAAAGGTTGGAGGTTCGAGCCCACCGAGGGGCACCTGGGAAGAAAGACCTAACTTCTGAAAAATCAGCCATTGAAAACCCTATGGAGCACAGTTCTACTCTGACACACTTGGGGTTGCTATGAGTCAGAATCAACTCATCGGCAACTGGTTTGGAACAAAAGTCCTAGGAACAGTGAAGCTCTAGCTGAAGGGTAGGGAAGAGGGTCTTTGACGTCAGGGAAGCAGTTCACCCAGGCATAGATGGCCTAGAGATGATGGTGGTGCAGTGGTTAAGAGCTTGGCTACTAACCAAAAAGTCGACAGTTTGAACCTACCAGCAGCTCCTTGGAAACTCTATGGGGCAGTTCTACTTTGTCCTGTAGGGGTCGCTATGATTTCGGATCGACTCCCTGGCAAGAGGTTTGGTTTTTGGTTTGGGTCAGGTGCATCTTAGTATGGGTGGGAAAACAGCACATGTCTTCAGTCATCAGATGCACTGCCTTACTTTTCTGAGTTTGTATGACAGTAGTAAGCCTAAGACTTGGACTTGGTTTTTCGGTTTCAGAGTGACTACATTTCTAACCAGAAATGTATAGGGTCTAGGGTTTGTCTTTAATCTCAAACTGTCCCCTAGTGACTTGCTACGCTTCCTCAAGCCTCTCTCAACTACCTTGGATGATCATATGAGAGGTAAAAAAAAAAAAAAGAAACCTTCTGGTATATTGTTTCTTCTAATCTCTGCTGTTCTAAAGCTCCCTAGATTTTACTTTGTTGCAATTGGCAATTAGATTCTGAGGCTTGCTTGTATTTCTGAAGAAGAAACTGCTGGATATACTGATAATGGTTAACCAGTCCAAAAATATGTTAGCTTTTCTTCTCATTAGCACATAATCTCAGCTGAGAACCTAGACTTTCTAAGAAGGAAGAATCAAGTGTCAGCATAGTGTATTCTGCAGGTTGGCTTACGCTCAGTTTGTCAGAGCTCCTTGAATCCTGTACCAAAACTTCTCTGGGCAGAGCAAAATGGGGAACATGCTTATAGAGGGAAGCAAATTAAAAGAAAAAACAAGTGGCTTTATTTATTTTTATGAAATTAATGTACCTCTTTGGGGACTAGTTTTGTGACAAGTTGTGTCCTTTGTAGGACTAGTTGGGGGTCCGTACAGCACAGTCATTCATTTTCTCAGGTGCTGTGTATTCCCCACGAGATAGTCCTCATCCACTGTTAGCCTCATCCCTAATGGCCTGTATTAATTTATAACTGAGGGGAATTGCAAAAATGCACCATGTTTCACAGAAGCAAGGCGAGCTTTTGCAACCCTTTTAAAGTCATAATAAATTAAGCGGCAAAGAATGCTTGCATCATTTTTATAGTTATTGCTGCTATTTTTCTTATACTCGCTTAATTAAGATATGTCTTTGTGGAATTGATTTCTGTTTGCAAAAGAGAAGGATTTCAAAAAAGTGACTTGATTCCTGTGAATAAAGTGTATGTGCTGCTGGCTGACCAGATGGCAGAAGGGGGTGGGGAGCCCTGGCCTGAGTCCCATCCCAGTTCTATCGCACACTAGCCAGGTGACTTGGGTGTTATTTTCCCCCTGAGGCCTCAGTTCTATAAAAAGCAAAAGTTGGACTAGCCAATATCAGAGGCCCTTTCCCTGGCTCTTTGACCACCCTCAGGTTGATAACTAAGCAATCAAATCCATTGCTGCCGGCTTTGTCAATCGAGAAACTCACCGAAATCATTAAAACCTGTGTTCTTTTTTAACAACTGATCTGGGTAGGCTGCTCAGTACCCAGATTGATCATTCCACAGCTGGTTGTTATGACAACCAGAAACATTGCTGCAAAAGCCCAGGGACAAGTGGAGAGAAATGGACACGGCCAGAGGCCCCCCTGCTACGGGAGCTTTAAAGGCGCTGAGTTGGCCCTGTGGATTTGTTCTTTCCAGCCTAGGGCTGACACTGGCCCCATTAATCTTTCTATCTGACACGAGGTTTTGTGCTTTCTCATTTTACAACAGCTTTTTATTTAATCTGCAGTGCAACTCTGGTTGATTTGAAAAGTCCCTTGGTGTAGCCAACCACAGCCTGCTCTTCAAGCTAATTACTTCTCTTCATTTATGAAAAATATCCATATGCCTAGTTTATTTTCATATTAATTTTATGCAACGTAGTTTGAGCAATAACTCAATCTGTCTGGTTAAGAAGGGCATGCAATGCCCTTTTAAGGTTTGCAGTTACAAAAGATTTCCTCTCTTTGGTTCCTCTTGAAAAGACATAGTTTTTTCTGGTCAAAGATAAATCATACAGCAATCATTCCAGTCAGACTCGCCTTCAACAGTCCATACCCCACCAAGCAGGACACTGGTCATCACCACTGACAGTAAATCACTCGATAATGGGCCCACCTTTGCCAGTCAGAAATATTTCCCCCCCCCACTGGCTCCGTTTGATCGGTCGTAGGTTTGTGCAGTTCCTGACATGGGGAGGGCCTTTTCCTCCTCTGCCAGGTTTCTTTCAGACTTGCTACAGCCTAGTTTCAACACTGGCTTGAAAGCCAACCCACAGAACTACCTTTCCAACTGCTCCTTTTGGCCCAGGGGATGTCGCCCAGTTTCCCGTGGAGGCCTCAGTCAAAGGCTCTGTTGTTCCCAGAGCTGGTGCCCCAGTGGAATGGGACATTGCCAACCATGTCTCTATCACCCATCCAGCCCTGGGGACTGTTGGAGGACTTGGAGTTCCCTCAGCCTCACGAGCAGGCCTGTCCGGAATGTCACTGGATGAGGATGCACGGCATAATTACGGGGTTCTGAAAACTCATGACTTATAAAGACCCTGGTCAAGCTGACTCCGAAAATCAAAAAATAAAGGCTAGCAAGCAACAGAAAATGATAACAATATGGATTGGGACAAACTAATACAAACTAATTTGGGATTTTAAGACACTTAGCAGGAGATCTCCCGCTAGCCTTTTCCAAATATTACCCCTCCCCTTTGTCCACACACAACGCTCCCTTTCTCAGGAAGTAATTTCTGTTTAAAACCTTTTATTGCCCAGTTTATGGGGATTTAATTCTCAGATTTACAATACTTCTCAGGCCCCATACACGTAAGCCATGGGCTCTTGATTTCAGAAGAGGGAGTAGCTGCTGTTTGCTCAACAGAAGACATCAGGTTTGGCCAATACCCTGGCTTCTTTAGGGAAGGACTTTACCCCTGGGACTGAGAAAGGGATTGTGCCCAAAGTGCCATGTGATCAGTGGTGGCTGAACTGCGTATGAACCAAGTCACCTCAGCATCGAGGTTCCCCTCTCATCCCACCTCTTCCCATCCATATCCCTCTCAGGACCACTCTCACGTGCTAATAGGATGAAAGACATCAAGAGAAAGTATTTCCTAAGTATAATGTGTATGCAGAGCATATAAAAACAGACAAACACAACAACAAAACAAAACAAACCCACTGCCATTGAGTCGATTCAATTCTGACTCAAAGCAACCCTGTGGGACAGAGCAGAACTACCCCGTAGGGTTTCAAGGCTGTAGCTCTTTATGGAAGCAGACTGCCACATCTTTCTCCCACGGAGCGCCTGTTGGGTTTGAAGTGCTGACCTTTTGGTTAGCAGCCAAGCGCTTAATCACTATGCCACCAGGGCTATGCAGAGCAAAGACCAAGGCAAAATGGGGAGAAGGGATCCAAACTGATAGCTCAGACCATCACAGTCTCTCACTCTGGCTCCATGCTTCCAGCTTCTCATTCACTCTAATCCAGTGTTTCTCAAACTTCAGGGGCATCAGAATCATCAAGGGGTTTGTTAAAACACAGATGGCTGGGCCCCACCCCCAGAGCATCTGATTCTGCAGGCTCACAGTGGAGGCAAGAATTTGCATTTCTAACAAGTTCTTAGGCGATGCTGATGCTGCTGGTGTGGGGATGACACTTTGAGAACCACTGCTCTAATCCATTCTTTTCTGTTTCTGGGGTGATCCTCTAGGACACCACCCAGCCCCCAGAGACTAAAGTCTCATCCCGATATAGTATTTGGGGCACTCACAATGTGATCCCCTCTCGTGTGTAGACTCTTTGCTAGCCACAACCCTATGCATCCCATGTTCTAGTTAGCTCTCTTAGGTTAGCTGCTGTGAAGTTGGTCCCCTACTCATGGCAACCCCATACATGATGGAACAAAATGCTGCCTGGTCCTGCACCATCCCCATTATCAGTGGCAGATCAGACCACGAGATTTTTTTTTTCTTCCTAAATTTTATTTATTTTGTTGTTGTAGTTGTTGAGACTATACAGAGCAAAAAAAAAAAAAAAATACAGAGCAAAGCATACATCAATTCAACAGTTTCTACATATACAATTTAGTGACATTGATTACATGCTTCAAGTTGTGCAACCATTCTCACCTACCTTTTCTGAGTTGTCCCTTTTTTTTTTTTTTATTAAGTCACTGCCCCCTAAGGTTCCTATCTAATCTTCCAAGTTGCTGTTGTCAATTTGGTCTTGTATAGATAGTTCCTAAAAGGGCATAATGCTCAAGGGACACCTTTTTTACTAGTTAAGCTAAACTATCGCTTGGCTTTAAGATGACTTCAGGGGATATTTTTGGTCTAAGGCTTAAAGATTATCTCAGGGCAATAGTTTCAGATTTCATCTACCCTCCATTACTCCAGAAAGTCTGGAGTCCATGAGAATTTGAAATTACATTCTGCATTTTCTGCCTTTTGAACAGGATTCTTCATCAAAATGTTCAGTAATGGTAGTTGGGCGCCATCCAGTTCTTCTGGTCTCATGGCAAAGGAGGCAGTTGTTCATGGAGGCAATTAGATGCACAGTCCATATCCTCCTCCTATTCCTGACTCTCCTTCTTCCTCTGTTACTCCAGGTGAACAGAGACAAATTGTGCCTTGGGTGGCTGCTTGCAAGCTTTTAAGACCCCAGGCACTACACAATGAACTAAGAGGTTAGGCACTAAACACATTATTAGGCCAATTAACTGGAATGTTCCATGAAACCATGACCCCAAACCTTCAGACCAAGGAACCAAATCCCATGAGGTGTTTGGTTGTACAGAAGCAGCCTCAGCAGCTACTCTTCTTTTGTCATTGTTGTAACTATATCTATCACACAACTTTTGCCAACTTATTGACAGGAATTACAACAATCGGCTGTGCAGCCCTACCCTTAATCAATGTGATTTTTCCATCACTGTTAATCCCCCTTTTCACCCTCTCTCTCACCTCTGGTAACCATTAATAAACTTTGGTCTCTATACATTTGCCTTTTCTTGTCTTTTTATGGAAACCTTGGTGGTGTAGTGGTTAAGTGCTACGGCTGCTAACCAAAGGGTTGGCAGTTCGAAACTGCCAGGCGCTCCTTGGAAACTCTATGGGGCAGTTCCACTCTGCCCTATAGGGTCGCTATGAGTCTGAATCGACTCGACAGCACTGGGTTTCTGGGTTTTGTCTTTTTATATAAGTGAGGTCATACAATATTTGTCCTTTTGTGATTGGTTTATTTTGCTCAACATAATGTCTTCAAGCTCCATCCATATTGTAGCATGTATCAAGACTTCATTTCTCCTACTGGGTGGATGAGTAGTATTCCAGTATATGTATGTACCACATTTTGTTTGTCCATTCATCTGTTGATGGGCATTTAGGTTGTTTCCATATTTTAGCTATTGTGAACACTGCTGCAATGAGCATTGGTGTACAAGTCTCTTTTTGAGTCTCTGCTTTCAAGTATTTTGGGTATAAACCTAGGAGTGGAATTTCTGGGTCATATGGTAGTTCTATTTTTAGTTTTTTAAGGGACCACCATACTGTTTTCCACAACAGCTGTACCATTTTGCATTCCCACTAGCAATGGATAAGGGTTCCAATTTCCCCTCATCCTTTTTTTTTTTTAATCTTAGCCATCCTAGTGGGAGTGAAATGGTATCTCGTTGTGGTTTTGATTTGCATCTCTCTGATGGCTAATGATGTTGAACATCTTTTCATGTGTTTGGTGGCCATTTGAATACCCTCTTTGGTGAAATTCAAGTCCTTTGCCCATTTTATGATTGGGTTATTTGTCTTCTTATTGTTGAGTTGTCAAAGTTTTATACATATTTTGCTTATTAGATTCTTGTCAGATATATCATTTCTGAAGATATTCTCCCAGTCGGTAGCTTGTCTTTTCACTTTTTTGATGAAGTCTTTTGACAAAAATTTTAAATTTTATGAGGCCCCATTTATTTATTTTGTCTTCTGCTGTTTGTGCTTTTATTATGTTAGATAATCCATTGTTGAAAATTAGGCCTGATAGCATTGCCCCTGCTTGTTTTTCTAAGAATTTTATGGATTTAATCTGCACGTTTAGGTCCTTAATCCATTTTGAATTTGTTTTTGTGTATGGTGTGAGGCATGGATCCTGTGTCATTTTTCTGCATGAGGAAATCCAATTTTCCCAGCACCATTTATTGAAGAGATTCTTTTTTCCCCATTAAATGTACTTAGAACCCTTGTCAAAAATCAGTTGACCATAGATGCGTGGGTTTATTTCTGGACTCTCAATTCTATTCCATTGGTCATCATACCAGTACCAGTTTGCTTTGATTACTGCAGTTGTATAATATGTTTTAAAATCAGGAAGTGCAAGTCCTATTACTTTATTTTCCTTGAACACAGATTTAGCTATTCAGGGTCTCTTGCCATTGAAGATTGTTTTTTCTGTTTCTATAAAGAAGGTTGTTGGAATTTTGATCAGGGTTGTGTTGAATCTATAGATCACTTTGGGTAGTATTGACATCTTAACAATATTAAGTCTTGCAATCCATGAACTCAGAACATCTTTCCATTTATTTAAGTCTTCTTTAATCTCTTTCAGCAGTGTTTTATAGTTTCCATTGTATAAGACCTTCACTTCCCTGGTTAGATTTATTCCTAGGTATTTTATTCTCTTAGATGCTATTGTAAATGAAATTGTTTCCCTAATATCCCTTTCAGGTTTCTCATTGCTGGTGTATAGAAACCCAACTGATTTTTGTTTGTTGACCTTGTACCCTGCAACTTTGCTAAATTCCTCTATTAGCTCTAGAAGTTTTCTTATGGACTTCTTGGGATTTTCTAAATATAGGATCATATCATTCATGAATAGAGATAATTTTACTTCTTCTTTTCCAACCTTGATATCTTTTATTTGTTTTTATTGTCTTAATGCTCTGGCTAGCACTTCCAATATAGTAGTAATTTTTTAGAAGTGGTGAGATTGGGCACCCTTATCTTTTTCCCGATTTCAAGGGGAAAGCTCTCAGTCTTTTTCCATTAAGTATGATGTTGGCTGTTGGGTTTTCATATGCGCCCGGAATCATATTGAGTAATTTCCCTTCTATTCCTATCTTCTTTAGGGTTTTCACCAAGAAAAGCTGTTAGATTTTATCAAATGCTTTTCTGCAACCATAGAGGTGATCACGTGATCCTTTTCCTTTGTTCGATTGATGTGGTATATTACATTGATTGATTTTCTAATGTCAAACCATCCCTGCATTCCTGGAATAAATCTTGCTTGCTCAGGGTGTATGACTCTTTTAATATGTTGTTGGATTCTGTTTGCTAGTATTTTGTTGAGGATCTTTGCATCTTTATTCATAAGAGATACTGGCCTGTAGTTTTCTACTCTTGTGGTGTCTTTGTCTGGTTTGGGTATCAGGGTTATGTTTGATTCATAGGTGGAATTAGGGAGCATTCCTTCTTTCACTATCTTTTGGAAGAGTTTAAGCAGTATTGGTGTCAATTCTTTTCTAAATGTTTGGTAGAATTCTTCAGTGAAGCCATCTGATCCAGGACTTTTTTGTTGTTCAGAGATTTTTGCTCACTGATTTGATCTCTTCACTTGTTATCCATAGGGTTTCCATTGGCTTATTTTTGGAAGTAGATCATCAGGCCTTTCTTCTTAATCTGTCGTAGTCTGAAAGCTCTAGTGACACCTGTTCTGCATCACGGCAATATGAAAGCCTCCACTGACAGATGGCTGGTAACTGTGCATGAGGTGCATTGGCAGGGAATTGAACCTGAGTCTCCCACATGGAAGGCAAGAATAATACCACTGAATCACCACTATCCCCATGAGAATTCTACCACTGAACCACCACTGTCCCCACTAGCTCTCTTAGGTTAAGTTCCATCGGAAGGGCAAACTTGTTTGAGGCGTAATACCAGAAAGCACTAGCAAGAAAGGAAAGGAAACAAAAAAATGGTGAGTTAATGAGATTATTGCCGTGGGCAATAGGGGCTAAGTCTCACTGGGGACCTCTGGAAAGCTTCATATAGCACACCTCAGAGTTACCTGGCTGTGAGGTGAGGGACCTGGGGTATTGTCCTCCAATTTCCACCAGTCACTAATTGAGGTCTACTTCTAAACTTATTAAGTGCCCATCCCTTCTAGCATTCCCCACATACCAGTCTAGCTCACTTCAGTGGCCAGAGAAAGCCCTCAGGCAGAATCCCAGAGTACATGGGAGGGCTGAGGGTTCTTCAATGAGCCACCAACAGCTTCTGCTTCACCATCCCAACCCATTCTCTTAACCCATAGCTCTTTCCCATATCTGCTCCTCTGCACAGTGGCAAAGCCTGCTTTCTGCCACTGTGGCTCTCTGGAAGACAGAACTTTGGACTGGGCTCAGCCAGTTCTCTGGGGTTTAGGTGAACAGCATCCTGGGTGATCCATGGCTCTAGCACACAGCAGTTTGTGTGAGGAGATGAAGTTAAGGAGCACTGGGGTAGGCAATGAGTAGAAGCAGTAGTACCAAGAGGGTCATGGGCACTAGGGAAAGATGGTGTAGGGTGAGAGTATCAGCTTGGAGTACTAACAAAGCAGCGGAGAAGGTAGATAGGTCCTTTGGGACAAATTTTGCCTTCTTTAGGCCAGTTGTGGCCACATGTCTTGCAGTGATTATGAAATATAATAGGATTTAGGATAAAATAATGTAATTAGAGTCTCCTCCATAGGTGGTGCAAATGGTTAAGTGCTCAGCTACTAACTGAAAGGTCGATGGTTTGAGTCCACCCAGAGGCACCTAGGAAGATCTACTTCTGAAAAATCAGCTATTGAAAACCCTATGGACCACAGTTCTACTCTGACACACATGGGGTCACCATGAGTCAGGATTGGTTTAATAGCAACTAGTTTTTGGATTGCCCAAATGGGAGGTGTTAAAGAGCGCACAGGCTGGAAAAGAAGAGCCTGCATCTCTGATGAGCTGGTTCCTAGATATCTTTAAAAACTCATGGGAGTGGTCAATAGGACTGTACCCTGGTACGAACCCACCAGCGACTCCACAGGAAAAACGTGTGGCAGTCTACTTCTGTAAAGCCTTGGAAACCCTATGGGGCAGCTCTACTCTGTCTAGGGTTGTTATGAGTCAGAATTGACCTGAAGGCGCACAACAACATTTAGGTGAACTTCTGCCCCCCCACCCCGTCCCAAGTGCCATTTGAGCCCCTCCCTCTCGCTTAATCTTTGCCTCAGGAACCAAGCCTAAGAAAGTGCTAATTCCTTGAGAACCCAGTGGCATAGCACCAGGACCATCAAAAAACTGAGAGCAGTCTCCCCTGATGTTCAGACAGACTTTTTGTTCTGCTATTGGGATTATGAGAGTGCAGATTTATGGAGAGCTTAAACTGATTCCGAACAGCAATGTGTGTTAACATTGGTGTGTGTGGGTGGGCAAAAAAGACAAGAATAATAAACAAAAATTTCTCATTTAATGTTATATGGTAACTTAACATTCACTGTATAAAAAATAAAATGTCTTCTGTAAAAAAAAATAGAATTTTTTTTCCCTAAGAAAACCTGACCAAAACAATCTTACGTTCGTAAAATGTTAGTGAATGGCTGGTTCATATTCTTTTTTTTTTTTAATCCACTTATCCTTTTTAATCATGGTTGAAGTGATATATGCATGACCTTTGCAAGGCATAAGAAAATACAATTTACTTGACATGATTTGGGGAGAGAAAAACTGAAATATATTAAACATCACTCAACCACATTATTTAGAAAGAAGAAAATCAGAGACACTAATTGCCCATGATGGCTATTTATACACTGCACTGCTGGAGTGAATGGATACTGACTGCTCTTGAAATAGGCAGTTTAAATTTGATCCAGAAGAAAACCAGTGAAGCCAGTAAAGACACATAATCTGATGTCCCCAACTTAACTGAGCAATGACTTCTCCAGAATGATCTTTTCTGCCTTCCACATCAACTGAAACTTACTTATTTTATGTCTCAACCCCTCAGGGGTTTGCTATGTGATTAATTAGCTACTAGCTATAATCGAATGAACAAATTCCCACGAAGGAGTGAAGGACTAATGGTGGTGTAAGAAGAATCAGTCAATTTCCCATTTCAGTCTGGGTATCACATAGGAAAGTCCTCTTTTTCTTAATGGATACCGTTAGTTTGAATGCTAAGATTGAAGTGAATTAATACATCTGTGGGATCCCTCAAGGTTTTAAGAATTCTAATTGTTCCCAAAAAAAGTTGTGATGAGGCAATAGATTCACTTGCTAAATCATTTTATTCATGGTGTTGAAATTAAAGGATCCCTATCAGACAGAAAGGTTTATGTTCATATTCTTCCAAATATACAGGCTTGTTTGAATTTTTTAAAAATAAAGAGTTTAAGGGCATTACCTTTGAATTTGCAGCTCTAATAAATTAGAAATATATATATATCTTTCCCTTGCAGAATAGAACTTGTAAGTCCTATTTTTCATTTCTCAGAATGGTACGAGTCTCTCTAAGCCTTAAGATATCTTTGTTTTGACTCACTGCCAGGCAATATGAATTGTCTCAGGAGTAAAATATGGGTCAATAGAGCACACACACACACAAAAAAAAACCACAGCGATATGGAAAGTTCACCCCAGGTCCTCCCAAAAGAACCTATGTCCACTCTCAAGAAACCTTCACACCAACACTACCCTTGGCTCCCAAAGAAGATGCTACACCTGGCATTGTCAAGTAAAATCACTTTGGGAGCAGGCAATGGAAACTAAGTTAAACTTTACGGAATACCTGCAATGTACCAGGCAGTGTGTTAATGTGGTTTCATATACCTTTATTTGTTTTATTTGTCACAAAGACTTGTAAGATAGGTATTGTAATTCTCCACTTCTCAAAGAGCAACCACAAAAAGAAAAAAATATTTATCACCTAAATTAATAAGTGGTAGAACCAAAACTGGCTCCAAGACTCATTCTATTTTTTCTAAATCAGTGGCTCTCAAAGTGTGATCCCTAGACCAGGAGCATCAGCACCTCTGGGAATTTGTTAGAAATGCACACCCTTGGACCTCACCCCATACCTACTGAATCAGAAACTCAGAAACTCTGTGATCTTGCATTTTTTTCAAGCTTCCTAAGTGATGCTGATGCTCTTTAACATTTGAGATGCTGTCCAAGAACACAAGGAGCCCTGGTGTCACAGTGGTTAAGTGCTCAGAAGCTAACCAAAAGGTTGGTAGTTTGAACCCAGGAGCTGCTCTGTGGGAGAAAGATGTGGCAGCCTGCATCCGTAAGGATCATGGCCTTGCGAACCCTATGGACCAGTTCTACTCTGTCCTATAGTGTTGCTACGAGTTGGAATCAACTCGACGGCAATGAGTTTTTTATAACTGTCTTAGAACACGTTGCCTCTCAGATTCAACATGACCACATCCAAAGATGAGTTGACCACAGCTTTTTGCCCCTACTATGGGTTTTTTTTTTATGGGTACCCTCAATGAGATGGATTGACACAGTAGCTGCAACAATGGGTTCAAGCATAACAATGATTATGAGGATGGCACAGGACCAGGCAGAATTTCATGCCATTGTACATAGGGTCACTATGAGTCAGAACTGACTTGGCAGCACCTACAACGACAACATGGGCACTTATCGCCATCAGTCTGTCAGCTTGTTGTACTGTAGTAGCTTCTGTGTTGCTATGATACTGGAAGCTATGCAATCGATATTTCAAATACCAGCAGGGTCATCCATGGTGGATAGGTTTCAGCATAACTTCCAGACTAAGACAGACTAGGAGGAAAGGCCTTGCAATCTACTTCCGAAAATTAGCCAATGAGAACCCTATGGATTACAGAACACTGAGACTTCACCTTACATACTTTGGACATGTCATCGGGGGGGCCCATTGCTGGAGAAGGGCATCATGTTTGGTAAAGTAGAAGGTCAGCGAAAATGAAGGGAACTCTCAATGAGATGACATAATAGCCACAGCAATGGACTCAAACATACCAGGGACTGTGAAGATGATACAGGACTGGGCAATCTTTCATTCTGTTGTATATGGGGTCACCATGCATCAGAGCCAACTTGATGGCAACTAATAACAGCAACAAAAAACCCAAACCTGTTGCTGTCCAGTCTATTCTGACTCGTAGTGACCCTATAGAACAGAGTAGAACTGCCCCATAGGGTTTCCAAGGAGCAGCTGGTGGACTCCAACTGCCGACCTTTTGGTTTGCAGCCAAGCTCTTAACCTCTGCGACACCAGGGCTCCAGCAACAACAACAACATGGCATTTAATCATTACAAGCCCAAATATAAGCTCACTCCTCCGTCACCACCTTGACCGCAGATGATCTCTTCCTCCTCTCAGCTCCAATTGCTGTCATTGTCCATATAATCCTTTTGTCAATTGATCACTTATGTGTCATGACAACTCTTCCACTGGTGCCTGAAACTCTTAGACCTTTGCAGTGATTTAATTTTTCCCATCTGTCTTATACATAACAGTGCCTGACAGCAGTGGCTTCCATAAAGAGACAAACTCCATAAATATTTGTTTCAGTGATGAATGGATATATCAGAAGAGCTAACAATCACTTTGTATACTGCAAGAATATCAGAATATTCTTCATCCTGGCAAGTCAAACCTGTCGAGTTGATTCTGACTTATAGCGACCCTATGGGACAGAGTAGAACTGCTCCATAGGGTTTCCAAAGAGTGGCTGGTGGATTCAAAATGCCAATCTTTTGGTTAGCAACTCGGCTCTTAACCACTGCATCCTTTAGCCTGGAGCGCACCTGTTAAATGAGATGCTGACATATGAGAATGTGTCCCCCTCCCGGCCTGTGTTTTTCAAACTCTAATATGCACATGAACCACCTGAGGATCTTGTTAAAATGGAGATTCGACTCAGGAGGTCTCAGGTGGAGGCTGAGATTCTGCATTTCTAGCAAGATCCTAGGTAGTGACGATGTTGCTGGTTCATGAGCCACACTTTGAGTCTCCAGGTTAGAACGATAGTGATCTCAAAGGATCTGAAAACTGTGACACAGAAAGAATGGTTGAGGTGAGGCCCTTTGTGGTTGTCTTTGGATATTTGGCAGTGAGGAGTACATTCACACATAGTTGACTCATGAGCAGTGAGGGGAAGCTATATTACATTTGTTTGTTGTTAGTTGCAGTCAAGGCGGCTTTGACTCATGGCGACCTCCATGTACAACAGAATGAAAGGTTGCCCAGGCCTGTGCCATCTTCACGATTGCTGGCAGCTATTATGTCAATCCATCTCATTGAGGGTTTCTCTCATTTTGGCTGACGCTCTACTTTACCAATCCTGATGTCCTTTTCTAGCACTGATCTTTCCTGATGATGTGCCATCAACATATTACATTTATTTCAATTAGAAAAGGAGCACCCAACAACTGGAATTTTCCATATTGTAAGTGGATTGCCTCAAAATCCCTGTGCCGATGAGGGACCATCTAGCAGAGGTACTGCAGGAAGGAACCCAGAATGGGACAAGTTGGATGAGATGGTCCCAAGCCCAATCCAACATCAGGATTATTTACAAACAGGGCTTTCCTTCCCAAATGAGAGCAGAGACCACGCCTCTATCTTATTGATAAAGTTGTCAATTTTCTGAACAGAAGTAAAACATATATTTGGAAGAAAATATGAATTTATAAAAGTGCAAAGGACAAATAAGTATTAGTTATAATCCTCTTACCCAGAGATAACCATTTTGAACATTTTGGATTATTTCATACTTTGAGCCCTTTTCTAAGCATATATTTTTGAAGAGTTAAAATGTTCTTGATACACATTTTGAACTCTGATTTTTTCTACTTAGTATGATGTCTTAAGTATTTCCTCATGTCATTAAAAAATGCTTTGTAAGCACCTTCTTAATGGCTGCATCATATTGGTTCCTTGCCTGTATTTAAATGGATTTAAAAAAATTAAGCAGCTCCTAATTCTAGACCATTTCTTCTATTTCCATATTTTCACTATTTTACATAATGTTATGAAGATTAACTTAGTGCATAAATCTTGGTCTGCATCTCTGATTATTTCCTTAGCATGTCTTACTAGAGTCTGGATATTTTAAAACTCTAAACAGATGTTCCTCAATTGCTTTTCAGAAAGGTTGTACTAATTTAATTTCCCACCCATTTTCCTCAGCAATAGGGGAATTACCACTTTTCAAAGTTCATTACAATGGTTTTATAGAAATAGAATCTAATTATAGTATTTTCTTTACATTGCTTTGATTATATTAAAGGTTAAATATAATTTTAGTTTTGGCAACCATTTTTATTTCTGTTTTGTGACTATTCTTTCCTATTTTTCAGTAGTCTTTGAATATTCCTTATCAAATGTGTATAACATATTTTTTACATATTGAAAATAAATCTAATAATCCATCACTTATTGTATTTGGTTAAAAACATTTTTGATAATTTTATGCTTTTACTTTTGATGTTCGGAAGTATTAATTTTATTATTAGATCTTTCTATTTTTTCTGTTGCCTTCAATTTTATCTTATACTCGGAAAGTTCTTCTCTGTTCATAATATAATTAGCCAGCAAATGTTTAATATTTATGGTTTGAATTTTCACTTTAATCCACTTATAATTTAATGTCCTAATTAATTAATTAATGTTCGGAAACCCTGGTGGCTCAGTGGTTAAGTGCTAAGGCTGCTAACCAAAAGGTCGGCTGTTTGAATCCACCAGCCACTCATTGGAAACCCTATGGGGCAGTTCCACTCTGTCCTATAGGGCCACTATGAGTTGAAATCGACTCGGCAGTAACGGGGTTTTTTTTTGGTTTATAATTAATGTTCATGTGTGCTATATAGATTTCTTTTCTGAATAGCTGTTTTTCTATTCATTTTATTTAAAAATGTACAGGTAGACTTCATTTTATTGCACTTTGCTTTATTGTGCTTCACAGATATTGTGTCTTTTACAAACTGAAGGTTTGTGGCAATCCTGCATAGAGCAAGTCTGTCAACGTCATTTTTCCAACAGCATGTGCTCCCTTCATGTCTGTGTCACATTTTAGTAATTCTCATTATATTTCCAATTTTTCATTACTATTATACCTGTTATGATGATCTGTGATAAGTGATCTTTGATGTTACTATTGTAATTGTTTCAGGGCACCACGAACTGTGCCCATATAGGATGGTGAAATTTATCAATAAATGTTGTGTGTGTTCTGACTGCTCCACCGACCAGCTGTACCCCCATATCCTCTTCTTGGGCCTCCCTATTCCCTGAGACACGACAATACTGATATCAAGCAATTAATAGCTCTACAATGGCCTCTAAGTGTTCAAGTGAAAGGAAGAGTCACATGTCTCTCACTTTATATCAAAAGCTAGAAATGGCTAAGCTTAGTGAGCAAGGCATATAGAAAGCCAAGACAGGCCAAAAGCTAGGCCTCTTTTACCAAACCATTAGCCAAGGTGTGAATGCAAAGAAAAAGTTCTTGAAGAAAATTAAAAGTTCTATTCCAGTGAACACATGAATGCTAAGAAAGTAAAACAGCCTTATTGCTGATATGGAGAAAGTTTTAGTGGTCTGGATAGAAGACTCAAACCAGCCACAACATACCCTTAAGCCAAAGCCTAATTCAGAGAAAGGCCCTAAGTCTCTTCAATTCTGTGAAGGCTGAGGGAGGTGAGAAAGCTGAAGAAGTAAAGTTTGAAGCTAGCCGAGGTTGGTTCATGAGGTTTAAGGCAAGAAGACATCTCCATAACACAAAAGCGCAAGGTGAAACAGCAAGTAGTGATGTCAAAGCTGCAGCAAGTTATCCAGGAGATCTAGCTAAGATAATTTATGAAAGTGGCTACACTAAACAACAGATTTTCAATGTAGACAAAACAGCCTTCTATTGGAAGAAGATGCCATTTAGGACTTTCATAGCTAGAGAGAAGTCAACGAATGCCTGGCTCCAAAGCTTCAAAGGACAAGTTGACTCTCTTGTTAGGATCTAATGCAGCTAGTGACTTTAAGTTGAAGCCAATGCTCATTTACTCATTCTGAAAATCCTAGGGCCCTTAAGAATTATGCTAAATCTATTCTGCCTGTGCTCTATAAATGGAACGACAAAGCTTGGGTCTGTAAGCACATCTGTTTACAACACAGTTTACTGAATATTTCAAGCCCATTGTTGAGACCTACTGCTCAGAAGAAATTCCTTTCAAAATATCACTGCTCATCGACAATGCACCTGGTCACCTAAGAGCTCTGATGGAGATGTACAAGGAGATTGTGGATTCATCCATTTCTCCTTTGAATTCTATAATTTTTTTTTCTTTGTTTCATGTACTTTGAAACACTTTAATTAGCTGCATTTGTATTTATTATTTTTAATTTTTCTTAATGAATTAGCCCCTTTATCATTATGAAATATCCCTCTTTACTTCTAGTAATATTCATTGCTCTGAAGTCTATTTTATCTCATATTAATATGGTCACTCAAGTTTTTATTAGCGTTTGTATAGATTATCATTTTCCATCCTTTTACTTTCAACACCTTTCTTATCTTTATATTTAAAGTGGGTTTCCTGTAGTTGAGCCTTGTTTTCTTATCCAATCTGACAATCTCTGTGTTTTAACCAGAGTTTATAGACTACTTAGATAATTCTTTACGTGACTGGGTTTACATCCATCAACTGGATATATGTTTTCTATTTTCCCCATGTGTTGTTTCTTTTTTTGTCCATATTTTGAATTTTTTAAATTCCATTTTTATTTCCACAAGTGGCTTCTTAGCTATATCTCTCTTGTTATATATATTTTTAGTGGTTGTCCTAGGGAGTGCTTATCTTCTGGCACTGTATCAGACAATGTTCCATTGCTATTCATAAGGTTTTTACTGGCTAATTCTTTTCAGAAGTAAGCTGCTGGGTCTTTCTTAATAGTCTGTCTTAGTCTGGAAGCTCAGCTGAAACCTGTCCACCGTGGGTGACCCTGCTGGTGTATGAATACCTGTGGCATAGCTTCCAGCATCACAGCAACTCGGAAGCCCTCAAAGTATGACAAAGTAACACACACATGGGGGAAGATGAGCCTCCCGGGTTGGAAGGCACTAAAAAGACGACTGGGGAAGAATTGCCTCCTCAAAGTAGAGTTGACCTTAATGATGTGGATGGAGTCAAGCTTTCAGGACCTTCATTTGCCAATGTGGCATGACTCAAAATGTAAAGAAACAGCTGCGAATATCCATTAATAATTAGAAGGTGGAATGTACAAAGTATAAATCTAGGACGATTGGAAATCATCAAAAATGAAATGGAACACACAAACATTGATATAATAAGCATTAGTGAGTTGAAACAGACTAGTATTGGCCCTTTTGAATTGGATAATCGTGTGGTCTCCTATGCCGGGAATGACAACTTGAAGAGCAATGGTGTTCCATTCATTGTCAAAAAGAACATTTCAAGATCTGCCCTGATGTACAACACTGTCAGTGATAGGAAAATACCCATACACCCACAAGGAAGACTAGTTAGTATGATTATTATTCAGATTTACTCACCAACCACTAAGGCCAAAGATGAAGAAATTAAAAAATTTTACCAACTTCTGCAGTCTGAAATTGATTGAACATGTAATCAGGATGCATTGATAATTACTGGTGATTGGAATTCAAAAGCTGGGAACAAAAAAGAAGGATCGGTAGCTGGAAAATATGGCCTTGGTGCTAGAAAGAGTGCCAGAGATCCCATGATAGAATTTTGCAAGCTCAATGACTTCATTGCAAATACTTTTTCACCAACATAAACAGCGACTATACACATGGACCTTGCCAGATGGCATATGCAGGAATCAAATCAACTACATCTGTGGAAAAAGGTGGTGGAAAAACTCAGTATCATCAGTCAGAACAAGGCCAGGGGCCAACTGTGGAACAGACCATCAATTGCTCATATGCAAGTTCAAGCTGAAACTGAAGAAAATTAGAACAAGTCCACGACAGCCAAAGTACAACCTTGAGTATATCCCACCTGAATTTAGAGGCCATCTCAAGAATAGATTTGACACGTTGAACACTAATGACCGAAGACCAGACAAGTTGTGGAATGACATCTAGGACATCATACATGAAGAAATCAAGAGGTCATTATAAGAAACGGAAAGAAAGAAAAGACCAAAATGGATGTCAGAAGAGACTCTGAAACTTGCTCTTAAACATTGAAGCAGCTAAAGCAAAAGGAAGAAATGATAAAGTAAAAGAACTGGACAGAAGAGTTCGAAGGGCAGCTCAAGAAGACAAAGTATTATAATGACATGTGCAAAGAGCTGGAAATAGAAAACCAAAAGGGAAAAATGGCCTCAGTGTCTCTCAAACTGAAAGAACCGAAGAAAAAAATCAAGCCTCGAGTTGCAATGGTGATGGATTCTATGGGGAAAATACTAAGCGATGCAGGAAGCATCAAAAGAAGATTGAAGCAATACAGAGAGTCATTTTACCAAAAAGAACTGGCCAATATTCAACCATTTCAAGAGGTAGCATATGATCAGGAACCAAAGATACTGAAGTCCAAGCTGCACTGAAGGCATTGGCAAAAAACAAGGCTCCAGGAACTGACGGAATATCAATTGAGATGTTTCAACAAACAGATGCAGGTCTGAAGTGCTCATTCGTCTATGCCAAGAAATTTGGAAGACAGCTACCTGGCCAATCGACTGGAAGAGATCCATATTTATGCCTATTCCGAAGAAAGGTTATCCAACTGAATGCAGAAATTATCAAATATCATTAACATCACATGCAAGCAACCTTGTAAAAATGTCTATTCTACCAAAAGCAATCTATAGATACAATGCAATTCCGATCCAAATTCCAATGACATTTTTTAATGAGATGGAGAAACAAATCACCAACTTCATGTGGAAAGGGAAGAGGCCCCGAATAAGTAAAGCATTACTGAAAAAGCAGAACAAAGTGGGAGGCATCACACGACTTAATTTTAGAACATAGTATGCTGCCACAGTAGTCGAAACAGTCAGGTACTGGTGCAATAAAGATACATAGACCAATGGAACAGAATTGATAATCCAGACATAAATCCATCCACATATGAGCAGCGGATATTTGACAAAGGCCCAAAGTCAGTTAAATGGGGAAAAGACAGTCTCTTTAACAAATGGTGCTGGCATAACTGGATATCCATCTGCAAAAAAATGAAACAAGACCCATACCTCACGCCATGCACAAAAATGAACTAAAAATGGATTAAAGGCCTTAATATAAACTCTAAAACTACAAAGATCATGTAAAAAAAAATAAAGACAATGCTAGAAGCCCTAATACATGGCACAAACAGTATACAAAACATTACTGACAATGCACAAACACCAGAAAAGAAACTAGGTAACTGGGAGCTCCTAAAAATCAAACACCTATGCTCATCCAAAGACTTCATCAAAAGAGTAAAAAGATTACCTACAGACTGGGAAAAAGTTTTTAGCTATGACATTTCCGGTCAGCGTCTGATCTCTAAAATCTACATGATACTGCAAAAACTCAACAACAAAAAGACAAATAACCCAATTAAAAAATGGGCAAAAGATATGAACAGACACTTCACTAAAGAAGACATTCAGGTAGCTAACAGATACATGAGGAAATGCTCAGGATCATTAGAAGACATTCAGGTAGCTAACAGATACATGAGGAAATGCTCAGGATCATTAGCCATTAGAGGAATGCAAATCAAAACTGCAATGAGATTCCATCTCACTCCAACAAGGCTGGCATTCATCCAAAACAGACAAAATAATAAATGTTGGAGAGGTTGTGGAGAGACTGGAACACTTATACACTGCTGGTGGGAGTGTAAATGGTACAACCACTTTGGAAATTGATTTGCTGCTTCCTTAAAAAGCTAGAAATAGAAGTATCATAGTATCCAGCAATCCCACTCCTTGGAATATATCCTAGAGAAATAAGAGCCTTTACACAAATAGATATATGCACAGCCATGTTCATTGCAGCACTGTTTACAATAGCAAAAAGATGGAAGCAACCAAGTTGCCCATCAATGGATGAGTGGATAAATAAATTATGGTATATTCACACAGTGGAATATTACCTATCAATTGAGAACAATGATGAATCCATAAAACATTTCATAACATGAAGGAATCTGGAAGGTATTATGCTGAGTGAAATTAGTCAGTTGCAAAAGGACAAATATTATATGAGACCACTACTATAAGAACTCAAGAAATAGTTTAAACAGAGAAGCAAATATTCTTTGATGGTTATGAGAGCGGGGAGGGAGGGAGGGAGAGGGGTATTCACTAATTAAAAAAAAAGATAGTAAAAAAAAAAATTTTTTTTTTTAATTAGATAGTAGAGAAGAACTTCTAGGTGAAGGGAAAGACAACACAATACGGGAGAGGCCAGCACAGCTGGACTAAACCAACAGCAAAAAAGTTTCCTGAATAAACGGAAAGCTTCGAAGGCCAGAATAGCAGGGATGGGGGTCTGGGGGCCATGATTTCAGGAAATATCTAGGTCATTTGGCATAATAAAATCTATTAAGAAAACAAACAAACAAAATATCACACGCATGCAAAATTTTGCTGAAGATCATTCAAAAGTGGCTGCAGCAGTTTATGGACAGAGAATTGCCAGAAATTCAGGCCGGATTCAGAAGACGAACCAGGGATACCATTGCTGATAGCAGATGGATCCTGGCTGAAAGCAGAGGATACCAGAAGGATGTTTACCTGTGTTTTATTGACTATGCAAAGGCATTCCACTGTGTGGATCATAACAAATTATGGACAACATTGCGAAGAATGGGAATTCCAGAACCCTTATCATGGGAACCTGTACATAGATCAGGCAGAACGAGGGGATGCTGCGTGGTTTAAAGTCAGGGAATGTGTGTGTCAAGGTTGTATCGTTTCACCATGCCTATTCTATCTGTATGCTGAGCAAATAATCCAAGAAGCTGGACTATATGAAGAAGAACGGGGCATCAGGACTGGGGGAAGACTCATTAACAACCTGTGTTATGCAGATGACACAGCCTTGCTTGCTGAAAGTGAAGAGGGCTTGAAGCACTTACTGATGAAGATCAAAGACTACAGCATTCAGTATGGATTATAACTCAATATAAAACAAAAATCCTCACAACTGGACCAATAAGCAATAGCACGATAAACAGAGAAAAGACTGAAATTGTCAAGGATTTCATTTTACTTGGATCCATAATCAACAGCCATGGAAGCAGCAGTCAAGAAATCAAAGGATGCACTGCCTTGGGTAAATCTGCTGCAAGAGATCTCTTCAAAGTGTTAAAAAAGCAAAGATGTCACCTTGAAGACTAAGGTGCGCCTGACCCAAGCCGTGGTGTTTTCAATTGCCTCATATGGATGCAAAAGCTTAATGATGAATAAGGAACATCAAAGAAGAATTGATGCCTTTGAATTCTGGTGTTGGTGAAGAATATTGAATACACCACGGACTGCTAAAAAAATGAACAAATCTGTCTTGGAAGAAGTACAACCAGAATGCTCCTTAGAAGGAAGGATGGCGAGACTGCATCTTACATACTTTGGACATGTTGTCAGGAGGAATGAGTCCCTGGAGAAGGACTTCATGCTTCATAAAGTACAGGATCAGCAGAAAAGAGGAAGACCCTCAACGAGATGGATTGACATAGTGGCTGTGACAATGGGCTCAAGCATAACAATGATTGTGAGCACGGCAAAGGACCAGGCAGTGTTTCTTTCTGTTATACGTAGGGTTGCTATGGATTGGAACCGACTCGACGGCACCTAAGAACAACAACTAGGCAGTGCCGCCCAAAAGAATTTTCTTCAAGGATGAAAATGTTCTGTATCTGCACTGTCTGGTAAATAGCCATTTACCATGTGGGCTAGTAAGCACTTGAAATGTGGCTAATGTGACTGAGAGACTGATTTTTAATGTTCATTTCATTTTAATTTTAAATTTAAATAGGCTTATGTGGCTAGTGGGTAACATTGTGCAGTACAAGCTATAAGATTTACAATATACATGTTTAACCTATCACAGTCTCCCTTCAAAAAATATTATTCCAATGTGTGTATAATATAAGAATCTTACCAACAGTGTACTTCTATTTTTCCTCTCCTGGTCTTGTGGTGCTGTTGTGATATATTTTACTTCCACATATATTACAACCCCCCCAATATGTTGTTATTGTTTTTGTTTTAAATAATAATTTTGCTTTTAAAGAAATTTTAGAATAAAAAAATTTTCTTTTATATTTATCTGTATATTTACCATTGAAGGTACTCATCATATCATTGTGTAGATCCATATTTCTATCTAGTTTTCTTTTCCCTCTGCCTGCATAACTTCCTATAACAGTTTTTGTAGTGCAGGTCTACTGGTGATAAATTTTCTTAGGTTTGTCTGTTGTTGTTGTTGAATGCCATTGAGACAATTCTGACTCATAGTGACCCTATATGACAGAGTAGAACTGCCCCATAGGGTTTCCTAGGCTGTAATCTTTATGGGAGAAGATTGCCAGGTCTTTCTTCCCTGGAGCTGCTGGGTGGGTTTGACTCACCCACCTTTAGGTTAGCAGCTGGGAGCTTAACCATTGTGCCATCAGACTCCTTTAGCTTTTGTTTACTCCTCAAAAAGTCTGTTTTGCCTTAGTTTTTGAAAGATGATTTTGCTGGCTCTAGACAGAGTTTTTCTTTTAGTACTTTAGGGATGTCATTCCATTGCCTTTTAGCTTGCTTAGTTTCTGAAAAAAAGTTTGTTATTTTTCTTATCTTTGTTCCTCTGTATGTAATATGTGTCTTTTCTCTGGCTTCTTTTAGATTTTCTATCTTTTCATCACTGGTTTTCAGTAACTTATTTTTTTTTTTTATGTTTATTATGCTTGGGGTTCACTGAGCTTCTTAAATCTTCAATAGATTTGTAAAATTTTTGTCCCTCATTTCTTTAAGAAATTTTTCTGTCCCCCCCTTACTCTCTTCTTCAAATTAGGCATATGTTAGACTGATATTGTCCTACACATCACTAATACACTGTTCCAATTTTTTCTCTGTGTTTTTCCAATCTTTCTCTGTTTCATGTTCATTAATCTTTGCTTCTGTAGTGTCCAATCTTCTATTAATTCCATCCAGTGTGTTTTTTCTTTCAGACATTCTATTTTTCATCTCTAGAATTATTTTCATTTTGTTCCTGTTTATATCTTCTCTCCTCATCATGTTTTCCTCTGCCGTCTTAAACATACAGAGCATAATTATATTAGCTTTTTCCATGTTCTTATTTCCTAATTTCATCATCACTATTTATTACTCCTGGCTTTGTTTCTATTAATTGAATTTTATAGGTCATATTTACTTGCTTCTGCATGCCTAAGAAGTTTTGATTGGATGCTGGACATTTTGAATATTTCTTTGTTGAGTGCTGGACTTTTTTCTTTTTTTGGTATTCTTTTTAAAAGTGTTATGGATTGAATTGTGTTCCCCCAAAAAGTTATATTGAAGTCCTAACCCTGTAACTTGTGAATGTGACCCTGTTTGGGATTAAGGGTTTTCTTTTGTTACTGAGGTAATACCAGAGTAGGTTGGGTCCTAAACATAATCACTTCTGAGAGGTGTCATAGAAAGAGCAGAATAGACACAGACACACACACACAAAGGGGGAGAGAGACAATGGAGATAGATACATCTACAAGGCCAGGAACACCACGAATTGCTGGCAGCTACTAGAAACTGAAAAAGGCAAAGAAGTTTCTCCTAGAGTTGACGCTCTAGATTCAAACTTCCAGCCTCCAAAACTGTAAGAAAATTAATTTCTGTACCTTAAGGCCACCTACTTTGTGTTATTTTGTTATAACGTCACTAGGTAACTAAGACAGATAGTATTGGACTTTGTTCTGGTATACCATTAAGTTACTTGGAGTAGTTATATCCTTTTGAAGCTTGCTTTTAAGCTTTGTTATTCCAAGTCTAGAAAAGGGCTAATTTAGCCTCACTATTTTTTTTTTTTTTTTATTAAGGAGTTCCTGAAACTCACCAGGGGCTGGAAATAATTTGTTTTCTTTCTAGCTAGACTAGAAAGACCTTGTGATAGAAGGGGCATTGGGTAGAGTCCTTAGGAGGGTATTGCTTTAATACCAAAAACCAAACTCACTGCCTTCAAGTATTAGGTATTAAGGCAATACCTTCCTGAGGACTCTACCCAACGCCCCTCCTATCACAAGGTCTTTCCAGTCTGTATGCAAACCAAAACCAAACCCAAACTTGTCTGGATGGAAAGAACACAACTTATTTCCAGCCCTTGATGAGTTTCAGGAATTGTTTATCCTATTGTTTTCCAATGGCTCTTTCCTGAGATTTGGGTAATTTTTTTTCTCATCCCTGAGCAAAAACTAAGAGATGACTCCTCTGCAGGTAACCAGAGATCTCTCTTTGTGCAGTTCCCTCATCTCCAGAACTCTGCCCCACAAATTCTAGATTCTTTGGCCTACCTGAACACCAGTCTCTGTCTTCTCAACTTAGTAAGACCACCAGGCTCTGTTTGGGTTCCCCATCCCTACACAATGGCATGAAAACTGCCTCTAGACAGTAATCTGAGACAATCATAAAGCTGACTAAACTTGTTTCCTTTTTCTCAGGAACCACAGTCCTGCTCGGCTTATTGACCAATGTCTGAAAACCATTGTTTCATAAATTTGTTTTCTAGGTTTTTTAGATGTTTAATGTGAGAGGGTAAATGTGGATCCTGTTACTCCATCATGGAGCCCTGGTGGCACAGTGGTTTAACGTCTGGCTGATAACCAAAAGGTGGGCAGTTAGAATCCACTAGCTGCTCCTTGGAAACCCTATCGGGCAGTTCTACTCTGTCCTCAAAAAAACCCCACTATTACTACAGGGTCGCTATTAGTTGGAATCAACTCAATGGCAATAGGTTTGGGTACTCCATCAGGGCCAGAAAAACAGAAATCCTCCCCCATCACCAGTTTTTAATGTTGCCTTTATAGACACGCACACATGCATGTGCGCTGGTGCACATGCATGAATGCACACACACACAAGTTTTATTTTTTTCATGGATCTGGATCTGCAACTTATTCTTACGTTAGTACTACACTGCTTCAATTATTGGCTTTAAAATTTGGGAAGAGGGAGTCTTTGCTCATTAACTTTTTCAACACTTAAATATATATATATATTTCCATATACTTCACAATCATTTTAAATTCTCCCCTCAAATGTCATTGAGATTCTTATTGGTATTATATTAAACCTACAACTTAATTTTGGGAAAACTGACATCTTAACCACAATCATGGCTCAACCATAACAACGATTGTGAGGATGGTGCAGGACCGGGCAGTGTTTCGTTCTGTTGTACACAGGGTTGCTACGAGTTGGAACCAACTTAATGGCACCTAACAACAACAGCAACCATAATCAGACTTCCTAACCAGGAACATAATATTTCTATCCAAGTGCCTTCATTTTTATTTCTTAGTAGTTTCTAAATGTTCACCAAGTAGTTATCCCATGTTTCAACCTAAGGTTATTACTGGGTCTTTTAAGATATTTTATTTTTATTATGAAAATGATTTTTCCATTATGTCTTCTAAATAGCTATTGCTAGTTTACCAGAAAGCTGTTGAATTCTATAGATTTATCTGGTTCACATAACTTTTTTGAATTTTCTCAAAAATTCTAAGATAGTTTTTAAAAATAATTCTCTTAGATTTTCTAGGTAAACTATTATCTGAAAATAATAATTATATTATCCTTTGTGGTATTACTACTTCTCATTTCTGTTACATATTTCATGGTCTTTGCCATAATATTCCACTAAATAATAACAAATGATAATAGTGACACTGGTCATCCTTGTTTCATTCAAGATTTAACATGAATACCTTTCATTTTTCACTTTTAAGAATGATGTTAACTATTAATTTAAAATAGATATTCTCAATCTTACTAAGAAAGCGTTCTTATATTGCTAGCTTTTGCAACACATTAATAAGAAATGAGTGAAGTTTACCTAATGTATTATTGGCATTTAATGTGAAGATCATATGCCTAAAGATGCAATACAAAAACTGACTTCTAAATATTGAACCATCATCTACTGTTATGAAACCTACTTGGTTACAGTGAGCTAACCTTTAATATACTGTTGTATTTGAGTTATCATTTTCATTTCACAACTTTTTCATCAATTTTGAATGAATATTATGCAGTTTTAATTGAAAACAACTGAAGTAGCTTATCATCTTTAGTGTCGCGGTTAATTAAGGGCACAGACTCTGGAGCCAGGTTGCTTAGGCTGAATCCCAGATCCACCACTTTACTAGCTGGGTGATGTTAGGCAAGTTACTTAACCTCTTATGCCTTAGTTTCCTCAATTGTAAAAAAAGATTAAAAAAATACTACCTTTTTTACCTGGGAGAAGTGTTAGATGATTAAATGAGCTAATATATATCAAAAGCCTAGAACAATGCCTGCCTAGCTTACAGTACTATGGTATTAAGTATTTGCTTGTTGTTGTTGTTGTTAGGTGCTATCACGTCGGTTCCTACTCACAGCAATCCTATGTACAACAAAATGAAACACTACTGGGTCATGCGCCACCCTCACAATCCTTGTTATGCTTGAGCCCATTGTTACCGTTCAATCCATCTCGTTGAGGATCCTCCTCATTTTTGCTGACCCTCTACTTTACCATGCATGATGTCCTTCTCCAGGGACTGATCCCTCCTTATAACATGTCCAAAGTATGCAAGACATAGTCTCTCCATCCTTGCTTCTCAGGAGTATTCTGGTTGCACTTCTTTCAAGACAGATTTATTCATTCTTTTGGCAGTCCATTCAATATTCTTCACCAACACCAGAATTCAAAGACATCAATTCTTCTTCGATGTTCCTTATTCATCATCCAGCTTTTGCATGCATATGAGGCAATTGAAAAGACCATGGTCAGGTGCACCTTAGTCTTCAAGGTGACATCTCTGCTTTTTAACACTTCGAAGGGATCTCTTGCGGCAGATTTGCCCAGTGCAGTGCATTGTTTTATTTCTTGACTGCTGCTCCTATGGGTGTTGATTGTGGATCCAAGTAAAATGAAATCCTTGACAACTTCAGTCTTTTCTCCGTTTATTATGATGTTGCTTATTGGTCCAGTTGTGAGGATTTTTGTTTTAAGTTAGGTGTAATCCATACTGAAGACTGTGGTCTTTGATCTTCATCAGTAAGTGCTTCAAGCCCTCTTCACTTTCAGCAAGCAAGGCTGTGTCATCTGCATAACACAGGTTGTTAATGAATCTTGCCCTAATCCTGATGCCCCGTTCTTCTTCATATAGTCCAGCTTCTTGGAATATTTGCTCCACAAATATTGGACTATTTGCTCCACATAGAGGTTGAATAAATATGGTAAAATGATACAACCCTGATGCACACTTAAATCATGCAGTATCCCCTTGTTCTGTCTGAACTACTCTCTCTTGATATATGTGCAGGTTTTTTCTTCTTGAGCACAATTAAGTGTTCTGGGATTCCCATTTTTCCCAACTGTACCCATAACTTGTTATGATCCACACAGTCGAATGGCTTTGCATAGTCAATAAAATGCAGATAAACATCTTTCTAGTATTCTCCGCTTTCAGCCAGGATCCATTTGACATCAACATTGATATCGCTGGTTCCATGTCCTCTTCTGAATTCAACTTGAATTTCTGGCAGCTCCCTGTCGATGCACTGCTGCAGCCGCTTTTACATGATCTTCAGCAAAATTTTACTTGTGCATGATATTAATGATATTCAATAATTTCTGAATTGGGTTGGATCACTTTTCTTGGGAACAGGCATAAATATGGATCTCTTCCAGTTGATTGGCCAGGTAGCTGTCTTACAAATTCCTTGGCATAGACAAATGAGAACTTCCCATGCAGCATACCTTTGTTGAAACATCTCCTTTGGTACTCCCTTTTTGTTTTCTAATTTCAGGTATTTGCACAAGTCACTATAATACTTTACTTTGTTATGTGGGGGAGTATTTGCTTAGTTTTTATCTACTGTGTTCTGAAACCTTTAAAATAGCACAAAATAATCTCTATCATGAAAATTTAAAACATCTCACTTATACTAATTCTTTCCCCAGATGCTTACATTATTTAATATCTTCATAACTCTTATGGTTTTTTCCTTAGATAAAAAAAAAATTTTTTTATGGGACTATGCAATTCATTCCTTTTAAAAAATTTTTTGTTCTAATTTTTTACAATATACTTTTACATAATATTTCTCTATAGTTTTAAAAAGCTCCTGCCTGAATTCTCTATTCCAAGTATGATTCTCAATTTTATTATATGTAATGTTGTTTACATATTGTAATATTTTTAGAACTAACTCATGAATTCTATCACACAATTTTATTGATTGCTGTTTTTGGTTTATTTATTTGAAACTCATGTTTTTTCTTCCTCCAGGTTTTATTGTTTGTTAGGTTGGTTTTTATCTTATTTGTTTATACAAATGCTTATTTTGTTAATTTATACACTCTTCTTTATAAATCTAAGGCTATGCATTTACCTCTAGGTACAACTTTGGTCACATTCCATAAATTTTACACTTTTTTCTTTTGTGGCTTTATTGATGTATAATTCATAGACAATAAGCAGCACTAATCTGCTTTCTGCCTCCAGATGTTTGCATTCTCTAAAATTTTACATAAATAGAATTGTACAGTATATATGCTTTTATTTTTGGCTCTTTTCACTTGGCATATTTACTTTGAGAGTCATACATGCTGATGTGTGTATCAGTAGTGCATTCTTTTTTGGATGTATTACAATTTGTTTATCTGTTTACCTGTAGATGGACATTTGAGTTGTTTCTAGTGTTTTGTTATTGTAAATAAAGCTGCTATGAACATTTGTGTACAAGTCTTTGTATGGACCTGTGCTTTCATTTCTCTTGGGTAAACACTTAGGAGCTGAATGGCCAAGAGGGTGTATGTTTAACTTTTTTTTCTTTTTAATAACTTTTATTAAGCTTCAAGTGAACGTTTACAAATCCAATCAGTCTGTCACATATAAGTTTACATACATCTCACTCCCTACTCCCACTTGCTCTCCCCCTCTTAAGTCAGCCCTTTCAGTCTCTCCTTTCTTGACAATTTTGCCGGCTTCCCTCTCTCTCTATCTTACCATCCCCCCTCCAGACAAGAGTTGCCAACACAGTCTCAAGTGTCCACCTGATATAATTAGCTCACTCTTCATCAGCATCTCTCTCCCACCCACTGACCAGTCCCTTTCATGTCTGATGAGTTGTCTTCAGGGATGGTTCCTGTCCTGGGCCAACAGAAGGTCTAGGGAGCATGGCCGCCGGGATTCCTCTAGTCTCAGTCAGACCATTAAGTTTGGTCTTTTTATGAGAATTTGGGGTCTGTATCCCACTGATCTCCTGCTCCCTCAGGGGTCCTCTGTTGTGCTCCCTGTCAGGGCAGTCATCGATTGTGGCCGGGCACCAACTAGTTCTACTGGTCTCAGGATGATGTAGGTCTCTGGTTCATGTAGCCCTTTTTGTCTCTTGGGCTCTTAGTTGTCGTGTGGCCTTGGTGTTCTTCATTTCCCTTTGCTCCAGGTGGGTTGAGACCAATTGATGCATCTTAGATGGCCATTTGTTAGCATTTAAGACTCCAGACGCCACATTTCAAAGTGGGATGCAGAATGATTTCATAATAGAATTATTTTGCCAATTGACTTAGAAGTCCCCGCAAACCATGTTCCCCAGACCCCCGCGCTTGCTCCGCTGACCTTTGAAGCATTCATTTTATCCCGGAAACTTCTCTGCTTTTGGTCCAGTCCAATTCAGCTGACCTTCCATGTATTGAGTGTTGTCTTTCCTTTCACCTAAAGCAGTTCTTATCTACTGATTAATCAATAAAAAACCCTCTCCCACCCTCCCTCCCTCCCCTCCTCGTAACCACAAAAGTATGTGTTCTTCTCAGTTTTTACTATTTCTCAAGATCTTATAATAGTGGTCTTATACAATATTTGTCCTTTTGCCTCTGACTACTTTCACTCAGCATAATGCCTTCCAGGTTCCTCCATGTTATGAAATGTTTCAGAGATTCGTCACTATTCTTTATCGATGTGTAGTATTCCATTGTGTGAATATACCACAATTTATTTACCCATTCATCCGTTGATGGACACCTTGGTTGCTCCCAGCTTTTTGCTATTGTAAACAGAGCTGCAATAAACATGGGTGTGCATATATCTGTTTGTATGAAGGCTCTTGTATCTCTAGGGTATATTCCGAGGAGTGGGATTTCTGGGTTGTATGGTAGTTCTATTTCTAACTCTTTAAGATAACGCCAGATAGATTTCCAAAGTGGTTGTACCATTTTACATTCCCACCAGCAGTGTATGAGAGTTCCAATCTCTCCGCAGCCTCTCCAACATTTATTATTTTGTGTGTTTTGGATTAATGCCAGCCTTGCTGGTGTGAGATGGAATCTCATCGTAGTTTTAATTTGCATTTCTCTAGTGGCTAATGATCGAGAGCATTTTCTCATGTATCTGTTGGCTGCCTGAATATCTTCTTTAGTGAAATGTGTGTTCATATCCTTTGCCCACTTCTTGATTGGGTTGTTTGTCTTTTTGTGGTTGAGTTTTGACAGAATCATGTAGATTTTAGAGATCAGGTGCTGGTCGGAGATGTCATAGCTGAAAATTCTTTCCCAATCTGTAGGTGGTCTTTTTACTCTTTTGGGGAAGTCTTTAGATGAGCATAGGTGTTTGATTGTTAGGAGCTTCCAGTTATCGGGTTTCTCTTCATCATTTTTGGTAATATTTTGTATTCTGTTTATACCTTGTATTAGGGCTCCTAGGGTTGTCCCTATTTTTTCTTCCATGATCTTTATTGTTTTAGTCTTTATGTTTAGATCTTTGATCCACTTGGAGTTAGTTTTTCTGCATGGTGTGAGGTATGGGTCCTGTTTCATTTTTTTGCAAATGGATATCCAGTTATGCCAGCACCATTTGTTAAAAAGGCTATCTTTTCCCCAATTAATTGACACTGGACCTTTGTCAAATATCAGCTCCTCATACGTGAATGGATCTATGTCTGGGTTCTCAATTCTGTTCCATTGGTCTATGTGCCTGTTGTTGTACCAGTACCAGGCTGTTTTGACTATTGTGGCTGTGTAATAGGTTCTGAAGTCAGGTAAGGTGAGGCCTCCCACTTTCTTCTTCTTTTTCAGTGGTGCTTTGCTTATCCGGGGGTTCTTTCCCTTCCATATGAAATTGGTGATTTGTTTCTCTATCCCCTTAAAATATGACATTGGAATTTGGATCAGAAGTGCATTAAATGTATAGACGGCTTTTGGTAGAATAGACATTTTTACTATGTTAAGTCTTCCTATCCATGAGCAAGGTATGTTTTTCCACTTAAGTAGGTCCTTTTGAATTTCTTGTAGTAGAGCTTTGTAGTTTTCTTTGCATAGGTCTTTTACATCCTTGGTAAGATTTATTCCTAAGTATCTTATCTTCTTGGGGGCTACTGTGAATGGTATTGATTTGGTGATTTCCTCTTCGGTGTTCTTTTTGTTGATGTAGAGGAATCCAAGTGATTTTTGTATGTTTATTTTATAACCTGACACTCTGCCAAACTCTTCTATTAGTTTCAGTAGTTTTCTGGAGGATTCCTTAGGGTTTTCTGTGTATATAATCATGTCATCTGCAAACAGTGATAACTTTACTTCTTCCTTGCCAATCCAGATACCTTTTATTTCTTTGTCTAGCCTAATTGCCCTGGCTAGGACTTCTAGCACGATGTTGAATAAGAGTGGTGATAAAGGGCATCCTTGTCTGGTTCCCGTTCTCAAGGGAAATGCTTTCAGGTTCTCTCCATTTAGAGTGATATTGGCTGTTCGCCTTGCATAGATGCCTTTATTATGTTGAGGAATTTTCTTTCAATTCCTATTTTGGTAAGAGTTTTTATCATAAATGGGTGTTGGACTTTGTCAAATGCCTTTTCTGCATCAATTGATAAGATCATGTGGTTTTTGTCTTTTGTTTTATATATGTGGTGGATTACATTAATGGTTTTTCTGATATTAAACCAGCCTTGCATACCTGGTATAAATCCCACTTGATCAGGGTGAATTATTTTTTTGATGTGTTGTTGGATTCTATTGGCTAGAATTTTGTTGAGGATTTTTGCATCAATGTTCATGAGGGATATAGGTCTATAATTTTCTTTTTTTGTAATGTCTTTACCTGGTTATGGTATCAGGGAGATGGTGGCTTCATAGAATGAGTTGGGTAGTATTCCGTCATTTTCTATGCTTTGGAATACCTTCAGAAGTAGTGGTGTTAACTCTTCTCTGAAAGTTTGGTGGAACTCTGCAGTGAAGCCGTCCGGGCCAGGGCTTTTTTTTGTTGGGAGTTTTTTGATTACCGTTTCAATCTCTTTTTTTGTTATGGGTCTATTTAGTTGTTCTACTTCTGAATGTGTTAGTTTAGGTAGGTAGTGTTTTTCCAGGAATTCATCCATTTATTCTAGGTTTTCAAATTTGTTAGAGTACAATTTTTCATAATAATCTGAAATGATTCTTTTAATTTCATTTGGTTCTGTTGTGATGTGGTCCTTCTCGTTTCTTATTCGGGTTATTTGTTTCCTTTCCTGTATTTCTTTAGTCAGTCTAGCCAATGGTTTATCAATTTTGTTAATTTTTTCAAAGAACCAGCTTTTGGCTTGGTTAATTTTTTCAATTGTTTTTCTGTTCTCTAAAAATTAGAGCTGAACTAAATGAAAATTTTTTTTTAATTCATTTAGTTCAGCTCTAATTTTTTTTATTTGTTTTCTTCGGGTGCCTGATGGATTCTTTTGTTGGCCACTTTCTATTTGTTCAAATTGTAGGGACAGTTCTCTGATTTTGGCTCTTTCTTCTTTTTGTATGTGTGCATTTATGGATATAAATTGGCCTCTGAGCACTGCTTTTGCTCTGTCCCAGAGGTTTTGATAGGAAGTATTTTCATTCTCGTTGCTTTCTATGAATTTCCTTATTCCCTCCTTGATGTCTTCTATAACCCAGTCTTTTTTCAGGAGGGTGTTGTTCAGTTTCCAAGTATTTGATTTCTTTTCCCTAGTTTTTCTGTTATTGATCTCTAGTTTTATTGCCTTGTGGTCTGAGAAGATGCTTTGTAATATTTCGATGTTTTGGACTCTGCAAAGGTTTGTTTTATGACCTAATATGTGGTCTATTCTAGAGAATTTTCCATGTGCGCTAGAAAAAAAAGTATACTTTGCAGCAGTTGGGTGGAGAGTTCTGTATAAGTCAATGAGGTCAAGTTGGTTGATTGTTGTAATTAGATCTTCCGTGTCTCTATTGAGCTTCTTACTGGATGTCCTGTCCTTCTCCGAAAGTGGTGTGTTGAAGTCTCCTATTATAATTGTGGAGGTATCTATCTCATTTTTTCAATTCTGTTAAAATTTGATTTATGTATCTTGCAGCCCTGTCATTGGGTGCATAAATATTTAATATGGTTATATCTTCCTGATCAATTGTCCCTTCTATCATTATATAGTGTCCTTTATCCTTTGTGGTGGATTTAAGTCTAAAGTCTATTTTGTCAGAAATTAATATTGCTACTCCTCTTCTTTTTTGCTTATTGTTTGCTTGATATACTTTTTTCCATCCTTTGAGTTTTAGTTTGTTTGTGTCTCTAAGTCTAAGGTGTGTCTCTTGTAGGCAGCATATAGATGGATCGTGTTTCTTTATCCAGTCTGTGACTCTCTGTCTCTTTATTGGTGCATTTAGTCCATTTACATTCAGGGTAATTATAGATAAATAAGTTTTTAGTGCTGTCATTTTGATGCCTTTTTATGTGTGTTGTTGACAATTTCATTTTTCCACATACTTTTTTGTGCTGAGGCGTTTTTCTTAGTAAATTGTGAGATCCTCATTTTCATAGTGTTTGACTTTATGTTAGTTGAGTCGTTACATTTTTCTTGGCTTTTATCTTGAGTTATGGAGTTGTTATACCTTTTTGTGGTTACCTTATTATTTACCCCTATTTTTCTAAGTAAAAACCTAACTTGTACTGTTCTATATCGCCTTGTATCACTCTCCATATGGCAGTTCAATGCCTCCTATATTTAGTCCCTCTTTTTGATTATTGTGATCTTTTACCTGTTGACTTCCATGATTCCCTGTTATGTGTATTTTTTTTTTAATTAATCTTAATTTGTTTGTTTTTGTGATTTCCCTATTTGAGTTGATATCAGGACGTTCTGTTTTGTGACCTTGTGTTGTGCTGATATCTGATATTATTTGTTCTCTGACCAAACAATATCCTTTAGTATTTCTTGTAGCTTTGGTTTGGTTTTTGCAAATTCTCTAAACTTGTGTTTGTCTGTAAATATCTTAATTTCGCCTTCATATTTCAGAGAGAGTTTTGCTGGATATATGATCCTTCGCTGGCAGTTTTTCTCCTTCAGGGTTCTGTATATGTCGTCCCATTCCCTTCTTGCCTGCATGGTTTCTGCTGAGTAGTCTGAACTTATTCTTATTGATTCTCCCTTGAAGGAAACTTTTCTTTTCTCCCTGGCTGCTTTTAAAATTTTCTGTTTATCTTTGGTTTTGGTGAGTTTGATGATAATATGTCTTGGTGTTTTTCTTTTTGGATCAATCTTAAATGGGGTTCGATGAGCATCTTGGCTAGATATCCTTTCGTCTTTCATGATGTCAGGGAAGTTTTCTGTCAGGAGTTCTTCAACTATTTTCTCTGTGTTTTCTGTCCTCCCTCCCTGTTCTGGGACTCCAATCATCTGCAGGTTATCCTTCTTGATAGAGTCCCACATAATTCTTAGGGTTTCTTCATTTTTTTTAATTCTTTTATCTGATTTTTTTTCAGCTATGTTGGTGTTGATTCCCTGGTCCTCCAGATGTCCCAGTCTGCATTCTAATTGCTCGAGTCTGCTCCTCTGACTTCCTATTGCTTTGTCTAATTCTGTAATTTTATTGTTAATCTTTTGGATTTCTACATGTTGTCTCTCTATGGATTCTTGCAACTTATTAATTTTTCCAGTATGTTCTTGAATAATCTTTTTGAGTTCTTCAACAGTTTTATCAATGTGTTCCTTGGCTTTTTCTGCAGTTATCCTAATTTCATTTGTGATATCTTTAAGCATTCTGTCAATTAGTTTTTTATATTCTGTATCTGATAATTCCAGGATTGTATCTTCATTTGGGAAAGATTTTGATTCTTTTGTTTGGGGGGTTGGAGAAGCTGTCACGGTCTGCTTCTTTAAGTGGTTTGATATGGATTGTTGTCTCCGAGCCATCACTGGGAAACTAGTTTTTCCAGAAAATCTGCTAAAAAAAAAATGCAGTCAGATCCCTATCAGAGTTCTCCCTCTGGCTCAGGCTATTCGGATGTTAATGAAGCCGCCTGGGGAGGGTGGGGGAGGGAACAGAAAGATAGCAGAGTAGCACCTCAGAATATAGCCAGAGTTGCTTGTCTTGCTTGGAATGACTATTATATCTGAGATTCCCGCGGGCGCGTCGCCTATGTGTGCTGGCTGTGTGGAGATTGCCCGGGGGGTCTGGCCCGCTGGAGTCAAGGTCAGATCCTCCGCTTCCAGCCCCACGCCCAGCGTCAAGGCTCCCCTACTGGGACGGTGCACTCTCGACTCCAAAATCAGTCGCTGCCTCCCGGGGACTTCTCGTCCCTCCAGCCGCGTGGCCGTGCCGCCCCCGTGAACCAGGTGGCCCCCCTCCCGGGGTTAGTTGAGATGGGTGGAGCAGCTCCCCGTGCTTGTGCCGTGACCGAGTGTCCCGGCTGGGACGCTGTTCTCCCTGCTCCAATACCAGTCGCTGCCTCCCGGGGACTTCTCCTACCGGCTGCGTCCCACGCCGCCCGCCCGAACCAGCTGTGCCCCCTCCCAGGGTTAGTTCAGGGGGGTGGAGCAGCTCTCCGTGTTTATGCCGTACCTGCATCCAGTCCAAATCCCGACGAGACGGTTCCCCGGCTGGGAAGCTGCTCTTCCTGCTCCAAGACCAGTCACTGCCTCCCGGGGACTTCTCCTACCGGCTGCGTCCCACGCCGCCCGCGCGACCCGGCTGGTCTCCCTCCCGGGGTTAGTTCAGGGGGGTGGAGCAGGTCTCTGTGCTTGTGCCGTACCTGACTGGTACGCTGGCTCCAGGCTCTGGAAACAATTGCTGCTTCCCTGTATTGGTTCGTTCTCCGTCTCTAAATCTGTGTTTGTTGTTCAGGGTTCGTAGATTGTTAAGTATGTGATCAATTCACTTGTTTTTCCGTGTCTTTGTTGTAAGAGGGATCCGAGGCAGCGTCTGCCTAGTCCGCCATCTTGGCTCCGCCCTCTCGTATGTTTAACTTTTTAAGAAACGGTCCAACTATATTCCAAAGTGGTTGTGCCAGTTTACATTCCCACCAGAGAGTTCCAGTTGTTTCACATTCTCACCGACACTTGTTCTGGTATAATTTTAGATGTTCTAAAAAAAAAAAAAAATTTTATAGGTATGTAGAAAACCCTGGTAGTGTAGTGGTTAAGTGCTACAGATGCTAACCACAAGGTCAGCAGTTTGATTCACCAGGGCTTCTTGTAAACTCTATGAGACAGTTCTACTCCGTCCTATAGGGTAGCTATAAGTCGGAATCGACTTGACTGCAATGGATTTAATAGGTACTTATGAGTATTTTTTGTTATGGTTTTAATCTACATTCCCTAATAACTAATCATGTTGAGTATTCTTTCAAGTGCTTATTTACCATCTGTACATCATGTAGTGCAATATTGAACAGAAGGGTGAGGGAGTATATCCTTGCTTGTTCACGATCTTACAGGGAAGCATTCAGTCTTTCACTTCTAAGTATGATTTTAGCTGTAGGTTTTTGTAGATGCTTTTCATTGTGTTAAAGAAGTTCCCTTTTACTTCTAGTTTGCTGGAATGGGTGTTGGGTTCTGTAATTCTTTTCCTAAATTTGTTAAGATGATTATATGGTCTTCCTTTTTTAATGTTAGTTGATTGATTTTCAAATCTTAGACCAACTTGCATTCCTGAGCTAAACCCTACTTAGTTATGATGTATTATCATTTGTATATATTATTTACTCTTCTGAAATTTTGCATCTACGTTCATGAAGAACATTATTCTGTAGTTTCCTTTTCTTCTAATTATTTTTCTGGTTTTGTATCAGAGTAATGCTCAACTCATAGAATGAGTTGGTGGGTATTCCTTTCTCTTAAATTTTCTTGAAGAGTTTATGTAAAACTGATACTGTTTGTTTGTTAAATGTTTGGTAAAATTCCCCAGTTAAGTCATTTTTCTTTTGCCTGAAGAACTACCTTTGCATTTTCATATAAAATTTTAGAATCTTTTTTTCAATTTCTACAAAAACATTTGCTCACAATGTGATTGGTGCTGTGTTGACTCTATAAATCAATCTGGAAAGAATTGATCCTGATGAACACTTTTATCTTTTCTATCTGAAAAAGTCTCCATTTCTCCTTCATTTTTGAAATATATTTTCACTAGGTATAGAATTCTAGGTTATCAGTTTTTCTACTACAGTACTTTAAAGATGTTGGTCCATTATCTTCTTGCTTGCATTTTTTCCAACAAAAAAATCTGCTGAAATCATTTTTCTTCCTATGTATGTAATGTGTTGTTTTCCTGGGGCTGCTTTTATGATTTTCTGTATATCTGTTTTTGAGAAGTTTATGATGTTACTTGGTCTAATTTTCTTCATGTTTCTTGTATTTGGGATTTATTGAGATTCTTGAATTCATGTGTTAATAGTTTTCATAAAATTTGGAAAACTTCAGGCTATTTTCCCATTTCTCTTTCCTGTCCTCTACTGCTAAAATTACATATTAGGGCACTTCAAGTTGTCACACTACTCACTGATGTCCTGTTTGTTTATTTATTTTTCCAATTTTTACTCTTGGTGTTTCATTTAGAGGAATTTCTATCACTATGTTTTCAGGTTCACTAATATTAGACTTTGGCAAAGTCATTAACTCCATCCATTATATTTTTCATCTCACCTCACACATTATAGTTTGATCAACAGAAAGTAAGTAGAAAAAAAGGAAATAATAATGATCAGAGCAAAAGTCAATGAAATTGAAAGCAGAAAAACACTAGAGAAAGTTAATGAAACCACAAACTGCTTCTTTGAGAAAATCAATAAAACTGATAAAACCAACCATATGATCCAACCATTTCACTCCTAAGTATTTACCTAAAAGCAATAAAATCACATGTTCATACAAAGACTTGTACAGGAGTGTTCATAGCAGCTTTCTTTGTAATAGTTACTAACTGGGAACGACATTCCTATCAACAGGTAAACGGATAAACAAACTGGTACATCCACACAGCGGACTACTACTCAGCCATAAAATGAAGGGAAATGTTGATACATGCAATGGCATGGAGGAATCTCAAAATGATTATGCTGAGTAAAACAAGACAGACAAGAAAGAGCACACACTGTATGTTTTCAATTACAGGTAGTCCTCGACTTATAATGGGGTTCCATTCTGACCACTCCACTGTAAGACAGTTCTGGCATAAGGTGAATATCTCTTTTTTTGTTTTGTTTTCATTTTTGCCTGCTATATGTCAGTGTTTTCAACAGTAAATCATAATATTGAACACCTGCCAGTGAACATCTAAAAACAGTAACATCAGCAAATTACGTGCTGCAACACTGTATGTAGTACACATTACTAACAACAAGATATACAAAAAACAAAAACCAGGCCGTCATAAGTGCAGTTTGTTGTAACTTGAATATATCATAAATCGGGGACTACCTGTATATAAAATTCAAGAGAATACAAACTTACCTATAGTGACAGAAAGCAGATCAGTATTTGCCTGGGAATGGGGTGGTGTGGGGGATACGGTTGTGCAGGAGGGAGGGATTACAAAGAAACATGAGGAAACTCTTTGGGATGGTGAATATATTCACTATCTTGATTGTGATAATGGTTTCTCAGGTGTATACATATGTCAACTTATCAAATTATACACTTTATATGCAGTTTATTATATGTCAATAAAGCTGTTTTAAAAACAGTATTACTGTTCGTAATATGCCAGGCACCATGATTCTCAAAGAGTAGGCTCCCTTTGGGCAACCTTATCCAAGCTCACAATTATCATTCATACTCTGATGACTCTCAAATAGGCATCTCCAGCCCAGGCCATTATGCTGAGATTCAGACCTTCCATCTAGCTACCTTATGACTACCTCTACCTATCTGTTCCACCAAAAAAAGAAAAACCAAATCTGTTGCCATGGAGTGGATTCTGACCCTAGGGGACAGAGTAGAACTGCCCCATAGGGTTTCCAAGGAGCCGCTGGTGGATTCGAGTTGCTGATCTTTTGGCCAGCAGCTGAGCTCTTAAACATTGCACCACCAGGGCTCCAATCTGTTCCATAGGCACTCTGTAACTTACCATGCCCAAGACATATTTTTTGTAATTAAAAAATTATTTTATTGTAATGTAGAGCAACATTCTAACTCACAAAAAAAAAAAAAAAAAAAACCCACACACTCAAGAAAACAAAGACCAGACTTACTGGTCTGAGAGAGACTAGAGAAACCCGAAGAGTACAGTTCCCGGGCACCCTTGTAGCTCCAAAATGAAGTTACTTCTGAGGTTCACCGTTCAGCCAAAGATGAGACAGGCCCATAAAACAAAATGAGGCTAAAGGGGCACACTGGCCCAGGGGCAAGGGCTAGAAAGGACAGGAAAGCTGGTAATAGGGAACCCAAAAAGTTGAGAAGGGGAAAGTGTTGACAGGTTGTGAGGTTGGCAATCAATGTCACAAAACAATATGTATACTAATGTTTAATGAGAAGCTAGTTTGTTCTGTATAACTTCATCTAAAGCACAATAAAAAGAAAAAAATTATTGCATTAAATATATAACAAAACATTTGCCATTTCAACATTTTTCATGTGTGCAATTCAGTGACATTATGTTCATCATGTTGTTCAACTGTCAGGTTACCAAGGGGGCACAGGAGAGAGGAGGAAAGGGGAGCTCATTGCTTAAGGGACACTCAGCTTCTGTTAAGGGTGATGGAAAAAATTGGAAACAGATAGTGGTATGGTTGAACAATATGATGAACATAGTTAATGTTACAGAATTAACATTATATGTGAAGAATGTTGAAATACCAAGACAGAATTGATATTACCCCTCCAACCTGGTTTATCTCAGCACAAAGAACAGCAACACTGTCTACTCAGCTGTTGAAATGTTTCAAACATAATTTGGACTTTCTTCTTTCTCATCCCCCACATCCTAAATGTATCGTGAATCTACCCACCTCGCTGACACTACATTTTTCCAAACTGCCCATCACTTCTCTAGCAACAGCCTCCCAGTGAAGTCTGGCTGCCAAACTCACTCATAGTTCACGCACACAAAGCAGCCAGAAACTGTTAAATACAGACATGATCTTTCCATTCCCCAGATGAAAATCTTTTGGTAACTTCTCATTCCCTTAGGATGAGGTTCAGAGTCTTTCTTTAATGTGACTTACATGCACAAGATGGCACCTATTCCCTTCTCACTCTCCAGTGATAGGTAAAATGGGGGTGGGGATCTTTGCAGCAGTCTGAAATGGCTTTGCAGCTCCTGTTCTGCATTCAATGGTGGCCTCACAGCAATTATGAAGAGCTGAAGTAGCAAGGGAGAAGGAACAGGCGAAAGTGATTTTATCAAGTTCCTATTTCAGTCTGACGTTCTTGTATAGTTAAAGTAGGAAAGGGCAAACACAAAGATGACTTTGGTGGAACTATTTATAAAAGAGAATGCATTTTTGTGTTTTCACCAAACTATCAGCCACTCTGGATTTTAATATTATAGTGGGGTCATAACAAGTATTTCCTCTATTGTTGGCTTTATACAGATGCAAAGCCATGCTCAGGAAGCTGGGAGATGGATGAATAGTTGGCTTGATGTGTTTGAACCATTCACCACTTTGAGTTAAATGTGCATATTCTGTTCAAAATAGACAATGGGGAGGGGCGGTCACCTTTTCCCTCTCTAACGTGCATAACATCAGGCCTCACTGCTTAAGCTAATGAGTATTTAGAAGTAAAGGCTCCTACTGATTCCAGTGAGTCATTAATTCTTCGCTTGCAGAGCCACCATGGAGTTTTTCATCAGTTGCATTTTTTAGCCGTTACCAGTTGCTCTGAGCAGCAGTGCTGACCCTTGGGTTCCCGTACCACACACCAGACGGCATAATGGGCTCGGAAGTCCCTTAGAAGGAATTTTACTGGGGACTTGGAATAGATGCAAAGAAGTAAATGGTGATTAGCATTTCCACATAGGTGTCTCAGAACTCTTAGTTTTAGGGAACTTAATAGCCCTTGAATGAAAACATATATTTAAACCAATATATAACCTGGTAGAAGGTGGGTGGAGGTAAATTACAATTTCTCTTCAGTTAATTACCCAGTAATAATGATGTTTGTTCTATTATTGCTCCAGGTTTATTATTTGCTAGTCTCTTTGATCTGGCCTCAGTGGGTTTTCCGGTTTTAGACATAACATTCTCTTGGGAATTGAAGAGCAATGTGTCTCTGAATGTGCTCTGTCAACTTTACAAAACTCATTTTCGAAAAGGTCCTAACCTGCCTTCCAACTTAAATTCAAATTTTGCCCAAGCAAACATTAGGGCAGAGAATCATCGTTTGAGTGTATGTTTATACCAGCATTTGGAAGCTGTTTGTCTGAAAACTTGTTTACAGAACAATTTTGAAGGGTATAACAAATTCAGGGCACCATAATCATAACTAAAGAGAATGCACATAAAATTGAAGGTATGACAGTTCATTATTCAATATCATAAAAATATTTATTTTGTGGAAAGACCTACTATTTCATCAAGCTATTATTGAAGAATACTTAGAGCAAAATCATAATGTGTGGAGGAAGGGGGAGGGGAAAAGAGAAACAAGTGGAAGAGGCTATGAAGCAATCCTCACTCAAATTAAGATAAATCCAAGTTGGAAAGGCAAGATATTGTTTTTATTTGGGGGAGATTTCATTTTGTTCAATAACTCCCTTCTATTTGAAAGAAGGAAGGGCAATTTAAATATACTGAACTCATGACGGAGGTGTCAAAGACTAGCAGCCCAAATACCCAAACCTCAAACAAAACCAGTTGCCATCACATTGGCGCCAACTCATGGTGACTCCATGTGTGTCAGAGTAGAACTGTGCTCCATAGGGTTTTTAATGGCTGTGACCTTTTGGAAGCAGATCATCAGGATTTTATCCAAGGCGCCTCTGAGTGGACTTGAACTGTCAACCTTTCGGTTAACAGCAGAACGGGTTAACTGTTTACACCACCCAGGAACTCCAAAATCTCAAAAGGCATAACATAAAAAAGACGACTAACAAGAATGGAATGTTTGATATTTACTGAATCAAATGCAAAATGCAATACCTAGAATAAAGTAGGCAAAATGTTTAAAACATTATAATGCTTTATAGTTACAGCACTTCTGATCTATTGACAAAAATTTAAAACTATTTTAGTAAGCTGTAAAGTCAACCAATAGACTTATCCACTTTAGTTTTCAAACAGTTAAAACGGTTCAAATCGTTACCTTAAAAAGAAAAAAAAAAAAGGCAAATAGACACTGCAAATTAGTTACCTGCTGACAGCATCCATACTCAGCAGTGACTCAGCAAACAATTTAATGTGAACTTCAACAGCTTTTAATCAGTTTCTTCTGAAAAGATGTGATTTGGGCTTTCAAATGACTTTATCAATCATCCCCGTGCTTCCAAGAATACTAAAAAACAATTAGTTCTTAGTACAAAAGGTTTGCCTATATTATTAACCTTCAATTCACCCGGCCGGCCACAGGCAGCACTTGCTATTCTGTCAAAGTGAGAAAACGTTAGCAGCTAAAAATGTAAGTATATGCAAAGGCTATGACGCTAAAAAAAAAAAAAAAAAAAATTGCTACCCTGCAATAATGACAATAGTTGGGATTTCTCTTTTTCAGAGGGAAGAGACAGCTAAAAATATAAGTATATGCAAAGGTTGTGAAACTTTAAAAAAATTATTACCCTGGAACAATGGCAATAGTTGTGATGTCTCTTTTTTAGAGAGAAGAGGCAGAAATCCCAGCTTTCCTCCCCACCTCCCTCAAAGATTTGAGTCGCAGGGTTCATTTACGGTGAAAACCAGAGTTATCTCCAGCTTGAAACCGAAGCAGAATGCATCAGCATTTCTGGACCACCTGTGACCAAAGGGTGGGGGGCGGGGGCGGGGGCGCTGGGAGATTTCCAGATGGACTGTAAGACAATTCATTGATATTTACATAATGAGAATAAATGTTTTTTCTAAGATAGCATTTCCCTTCAGTGCCTGGAGACCACCAGCAAAAGTGGGAGGTACAGAAATTCTTACATTAATAGTCTTTGTTTTTACGGCTTTGGCATTTATTAACTAGTGGGAGCTGTTTATTGGGTCATAAACTTTACTAATGGGGATATTATCTCTAAATTATAAATCTCCAGTATATGGCTTAGTTATAAAAAGAATAATTATTTAAAGTGTCTGTATGGCTGCAATGTATCATGTTTATCGGCATGATTCTTATAATGGCCATTTAATTGCTAATTGTGGGCTTTGACTTTGAATAGCCCGGGCAGTAACACAGTTCTATGGAATAGAATGAGCAGTTGTCACACCACAAACCCAGGAGCATATCATTGGTTTGCTCCCTTTCCTTTTCTCCTCCCACTTCTCAAATGAACTACACAAGTCTGTAAAAGGGCTAAATTATCTACATATTTAAAATCTTGAGGGAAGACAACCAACTGAAGAGTTGAATAGGTAAGTGACAAATCTGTCAGCTTGAAAAGTTACAGGAAAGTGTCATCCTTCTAAAAACTTGCTCTCTGGGGGAATGAAAAATCTTAAAGTGACAAAATGGCTTGGTACTGTCAGTTGTCTTAAAAAAAAATCTTGGGACAAAAATCAAGTCATCAAAATTAGATTTTATGGGTAGATGGCTGTAGTATATAAAATGAGTCTAGTTTATCAGAGAGGCCAGTGGTGTCTATTCTAACAATGGCACATGTAGAGTTATCCTAGGTTTAAAGATACAAATAGTTTATTATCTTCAAAAAAATGAAAGAGCCATTGTTGTCAAGCAAATTGGCACATCTGAGTGCCAAGAAGCCAGCTCATTTCTAGGCAAGATGCTGCTGCAAATGTGGAATGAAAGAATAATGAGACTGAAAGAGCTCTTGAGATGTCATCAGTTACTCTGCCTTTCTTCATAGCAGTTCCTGAAAGGTAAATGGAGCAATCCCTTCTTGATGGGCTTCCATTGTCTCCGAGAAGACCAAGCAACTGGGTTTATGATACACAGAACCCAACACCGAAGAATGGGGTGGACTGACATAGACTTCTTACACAGAATTCCCAGAGGTCCAGGGTCATGGCTTTTAATCGGATGTACACTACGTGGCAAAAGTTCTGGTGAGACTCATGATGTTTAGGCCCAGAAGAAAAATTAAAAAATAGAGAAATCCAGGGGAAAAAAATCTTGTAGTTTTAGAATTTCTTTTTAACTTCTGGGGGGATATGTGTTGCGTGTGTGTGAGATGAATAAAAAAAAAAATCTCTCCAAATCTTCAGCCTTCACACCCCTCAATATTTTAGTCATAATACATTTTTGGTCATACTATAATTATATACACATGCATATATTCCTAATGTAACAAGCTGGGTTCAGATATAAAAAGGGCATTAAAAATATAAACACTGCATATGTTTCAGTTTCTCTCCCAAATTTTCATGAGTGCATGGGGGGGTACCTTTTCTTTCCATGGCTTTACTAGTTTCAGAAAACAAATATCTTCACTCTTGAGAGAAGTCTGAGAATTATTTTGATGAGGTAGGTTGCTACAAAGCTTAATTATGTAAGTAATAAACACGTGTCAAGGAGATTTCAAAAAAATGTTTAATAGAATCACAACTTACTGCTCTGATATAATTTGATTTTCTACTGTCATGTATAGCAATCAAAATTCATTTTCTTTTCATGTTGGAATGAATCAAATTTTGTTGGATGGAAAATTATCATAAGATTCTTTGGTATTAACATAAATCAGACCTCTAATAAAAATGCTAGATATTTCTTCAAATGGCATTTTTAATAGTGCAGTACATCAGCAACATAATACAATGTTCTGAAAATCTAAAGTGACAAAAGATTAATTGCGGTTTATGGATTTCAATTTAATATGAGCCTTGTTTCTTTTTTGTTTTTAATGAAATTATATCTACTAAAATAAACTTGGCAGAATTAGAGCAGTAAATCAAATAGAGTTGACAAAAACTGGCATGGTTATGGCACAGTTAATCCTCTTCCAAGTCAAACACGTCCTTTAAAAGGGGCATGTAGCTAATGTATCTCACGGGAACAGGTGATGGTGACCCCATCCAAACATCTTCAATTTTCTAGAAAAAACAAGGATGGATATAATTAGACCATATTCCAAAGTGCAGTGTTGTAAATGTAACATTAAAATACTGCTTCTTATCTTTATACAGGCAATTGGTAAATAGTTTATTTTCAAAGCTGACATTTCTACAATCCATTTCAGCATCATAAGACCTTTGTGGTAGAGGTTGGATTCTTATTCTTGATTCTTCACTCCTTCCCTGCACTATGCCTTTGCCGTATGACACGGCAATACCTCTTACTAGAGAACCAGGAGTAAACCCTCCTGCCCCTTTGGACACGGGCTTGGCCACATGACTGGCTTTGGCCTGTGTAATGTTAGCAGATACAGCATGAACAGAGGCTCTGACCTGCTGGCATGATTTGGCTTGGTCTCTGTGTCTCTGTGATCACCATAAAAAGTACATGTCCCAGGTTGCTGCGGGTCCCAGATGACACAGGTAGAGCAGACCAAGCTCGACTTGCAACCTGGAGCCAAGCCTAGCTGACCTATGTGCCCATAAACAAGAAAAATAACTGTTGCTGTGAACCAGTGCAATCTGAGGGGTTGTTTGTTATGCAGCATTTCTGCAGTGCTCGCTCCTCCCAGACTTTACTAAGAACGTAGTTTTTAAAATCCAACCTGATAGTCATGCTGGCTATTTGGTTTCTTCAATACAGTAATGAAAAGAACACTGAATCACTCAGTCTGCTCTTGGGAATAAGCTATACACGCATACACACACTTTTTTATGTATGTTGCAATGGTCAATTAATATTATTAGCAACAGGGGGGAAAGTCCGTAACTGTGGTTGTTTACATTTCTATTGTCGAGGCTAATATCTGTCTTACACAAGAGGTTCCATATCTTTACTAGTGTGACATTAGTGTCCAGAGTCAAAGGGTATTACAGAAACACAAGTAAAGCCTCAATACCGTCATGTGATGGGATTTTAGAAGCAACCAGGGTTTCTCATGTCACCAAAAGTCTCTTCCTTTTATAAAGATGTTTCAGTTGGGCCTCATGGGATGAGTAACAGTTCAACAGGTGGTTAAAGTGGTGAAGGATGTTCCAGGCATAGGGAACAGCATATGCAAAGGCTTAGAGACCTAAAAATCTGTTTCCAAAAAAGGTGAGTAGTCCAGTGTGGTTTAGGGCACAGGGTAGAAAGTAGCAGGAGAGGTGGTGGGAAGGAGACGCTGGGGTTGAAATGTACTAGTTTCTGTGCTAGTTTTTACCATTATGGTGTGGGTTACGGGAAGTCAATGGAGAGTCTCAGTCAGAGGAATGGCAAAAATCAGATTAGAAATTAAATAGATTTGTGGCACTATGAAGAATGAAATGAAGCAGAAAAATCAATGTGGAGGTTACTGCAATAGTTCGGGGGAGAGATGACTGTGCCATAACCAGGGTGGCTACAGCTGGGATGGGGAACAAGAGCTACATTTGAAAGGCACTGCTGCCATAGAATGTACATTCCCTGAAAGATGCTCGATTTGAGGTAGTGATAAAATAAAGGGGTGGGGTGGGTCTAAGACTTCTAAATTTAGTAACAGAGTAGTTGATGATATCATAAGCAAAACAAGAAAAGCAGGAAGAAGAGGAGTTTTAAAAAATTTTTTTTGGTGGGAAAGCAGGAACTGGAGAGGGATACTAAGTTCAATTTTGGACATTCTGTATTTCAGGTGTCCATGGGACATCAAGGTGAAGGTTCTGGTAAATAACCAGGAAACACGATTCTGTACATCACAGGGCGCTGGAGTCCAGAACTGTGCAAAGATGTGGAAGTCACTGGAACCTGGGTGATATGTAGAACTATGGGAATCAATAACATTGATGCAGAATTGGAAACGCATCAATTACTGCCATCTCTAAATAAGGCATAAATCCTTAATTTAAGAGATGATTTGTGATGATGATGAACTGGCTGCAGACCTTCGCAGGATTATGGGAATCATATCATTAGCTAGTTATAATAAATTTATTGAATATGTACCATACGACAGGTACTTTTTAAAGTGTTTTACATGCACCAAGTTATTTAATCATCACAGAAAACCCTAAGAAGTAGGTACTATTATAATACCTATTTACAGAAAGGAGTACCTGGGTGGTACAAACGGTTAATGTGCTTGGCTGCTAACTCAAAGGTTGGTGGTTCGAGTCCACCCAGAGGCACCTTAGAAGAAAGGCCTGCCAATCTACTTCTGAAAAATCAGCCATTGAAAACCCTATGGAGCATAGTTCTACTCAGACACACATGGGGGCGCCATGAGTAGAAACTGACTTGATGGCAACTGGCTTTTTTTTTTTTTACAGGAAAGGAAATTGAGGCAGAGAAGGGTTAAGTAGTTTGTCTAAAGTCAAATTGCCAGTAAGTGGAGGAGACTGGGTTGCAATCCCAGCCAGTAAGCGGGGCTCCGAGCTATGCTTATGTGCTGGGCTACCCTCCAAAGTTGAGCAGAGCTGCGGGCATATTCACAGGCAGCTGGCTCCCATCCTACAGAGCTACATTTGGTCCTATTATTCTCAAATAGAAAAGTTAAGTAGAAAACAAGTGGTTCTTGAGTCATGATACTCTACTCCTCTCTCTCAAGAATGCCTTCTGTTGGAGGTTGCCCTGGAGTTACCAACCTGCAGTGTAAAGAAGGAAATGACCACGCAGATGAATGATTACTAGCTTAAAAGCAACTGACAGGAATAAAATTTGGCATCGAGGGTGGGGGTGGGGTAGGGATCACCAAAGCAAAGGGAAAAAGTATCTTCTTTGTAATTTTGCTTAATTGGGTCTCTTTAAAGGAATCGCATGGCCAATCTCTTTGTAAAATAAAGAGACTTTTGGTGACATGAGAAATCCCCTAAACACCACTGTCTAGGAGTTGCTGAGTGATGCAAACAACATGCTCAGAAGCACCTTGGAAGAAAGGGCTGGTGATCTATTCCAAGAAATCAGCCACTGAAAACCCTGTGGAGCAAAGTTCTACTCTGACACACAAGGTCGTTATGAGTCAGAACTGACTCGACGGCAACTGGTGGTACCACTGTCTGATTCTTCTAATAAATCTGCAAATGTTCTAGAATATGTATGAAAATCTGTGCAGTGAGTTAAAATATTCTTTGTCTCCAATGACCCTTTATTCATCCTACATTATAAAATACAAAGAACACTCAGGATCCTATTGTTTTTCCCAAACCAAAACCCATTGTCATAGAGTCAATTCCAACTCATAGTGACCCTATAGGACAGACTAGAACTGCCCCATAGGTTTTCCAAGGCTGTAATCTTTATGGAAGCAGACTGCCACATCTTTCTCCTGCAGAGCAGTTGGTGGGTTTGAACCACCAACCTTTTGGTTAGCAGCCAAGCACTTACCACTGAGCCACCAGGGCGATTCCCACTCATAGTGACCCTGTAGGACAGAGTAGAACTGTCCCATAGGGTTTCCAAGGAAAGGCTGGTAGATTTGAACTGTCAACCTCTGGCTAGCAACCAAATGCTTAACCCCTTGCGCCACCAGGGCTGCATCGTTTTCCTAGCAGTACATGTGTCTTAAGTGGAAATGACAGCATGGTGATTTGACAAGAGAAGTGCTCATCCACAGAAGTTATCAGTTATCATTCTCATTTCAGATGAGAATGTGCCTGCTTGTGTGCCTGTAAAAAAGCCCCCCTGACAGAGCACATTCAAATCTGAACTATGGATGCATAGCAGGCCCTGCTGGCACCTCTCCCTGTCCCCTTGCCCTTTCCACTTTGGGGCACAGCAGCCTGACTTCCAACTACCAGCCCTTGTATTCCTTTGCCTGTGATCTTTTCTTTGGCCTCTGTGGCCAGCTTTGACTGACTCTGTGGCAAGCCACAAGTGCCTGAGACTTAATCCCTTTCCCCTGCTTCAAGAACAGCCCTCAACCAACGACCCTTGGGAGTTGAGGGGTGAATCCCATAGCTCCCCTGCACTTTGGGTGGGTATGTGTTGGCCCCTGGGTCCCAGTGTTTTGCAGCTGTATTAAGTTTCACTTATCCACAGTTGTAACTGGTTTGATAAAATGCCCTTAATAGCTCCTCCTAGGAATCCTTGAGTAGTGAAAATGGTTAAGATACTCGGCAGCTAAAGGAAAGTCTGGAGGTTCAAGTCTACCCAGAGACACCTTGGAAGAAAGGCCTGGAGATTTACTTCTGAAAAATCAGCCACTGAAAACCCTATGGAACACAGTTCTATCTACTCTGACACACATGGGGTCACCATGAGTCTGAGCTGACTCCAAGGCAACTGGTTTTAATAGCTTCCTTCCCTTTTACTTTCTCACTCCCCACTCCTGTTTGGGTGTTCCCTTCACTTCCCTCCAAAACACTATTTACATGCAAAGCCCTGTCTCCAATTTGCTTCTAGAGGAAGTCAAACTAAGACACTATGCAATTTTGCATTTGTTGTAATAATCAAATGCCTATGAAGGCCACAGCACAAGCTTAGTAAAAAAGCAGTTCCTTGGCAAACTGTGGATGGATCAGGAGTCTCCCACAGAATTTCCAGACAACTCGAGTGGTAGTGCCAAACTTCAAAACAAAATGAAACTGCATCTGTCGCATAAACCATATGTGCCACGTAGCATTTTCTAGAATGAGGAAGGACTACGAAAGGCACAGGAAAATTCCACAATGACACAAAATCATGATTCTAAAACGGCTGGGAATCAGTGTCTGTAAGAGGGCCTAAGACACCTTTCAAGCAGGCTGCCACTAGAGCCCCTTAAGATGTCGAACAAGCCGGGCATACACTCCCTGTTTGTCAACGGTGAAAGAACGCAGCTGCATCTGTAAAATTACACCCCCTTGAAATGGGAAGTGAAGATGGCACTGCGTGGAAAGCCAGTAAATAGCAGCAGCCCCGTCAGGACAGCAAAGCTGTGTGTGAGGTAATGGGGCCTGGATTTATTGGCTTTGACATTTTGAAAAGGAAATTGAATTGGATTATGTCTCCTTCTAGTTTAAAATTTTCTACTATGGTACTGGTCACCAGATGCGTGAGGGGAAAAGATCAGGCGCCAATTAAATTCCACGCTTCACTGAAAAAAGTTTATTTTTATTTCTCCCAAATGTAAGGCTGATGGAGTAACATTAGTGATTTCACTACATTAGTCTCCCCCACCCCCACTTGTTTGGAAAAAGCAGTTTCAATGGGAAATATCTATGAATTTGTAGAAAAGTTTGGTAGTATACATAGAATTGAAATTGCGCTTTTCTTCCTTTCAATAAGATTTTTTAATAAGGTTGACATGACCTTAGAAATAATCAAATTAGGTTGACAAAACAATCTTAAATAGTATGAAAATAAAAACTCTTAGAATTCAGCAAATTGAACTTGATTTTGAGAAGAAAATTTTACAAATACTTCTTGAGATAATCAAAGGCATTTTTATAACATAAGGAAAAAGCTCATATATGAAACTGAGATTTGCTTATATTTCTATCCATTTCAGTCTTTACAGTCATGCTAACATTTCACAATCACTTCCCTTTGTGCTAGACAAAGCTACCATCGACAGCGTTCTCTGTGTGTGAGTATAGTTGAAAGAGGTGTAGCTTCTAAACAAGACCTCTTTCCTTGAAACTGCATTGTGGGTGAAGGAAAGTTTACAAGGAGACACGGAGTTTTTGCACTTTAATGATAGCTTTATGTGTACAATTCAAGTAGATGTCATCCTTCACTTTAAATCAAAGTGGATTACGGTAGCATCTTGTCCTACTAGGTTATTGCTTTGTGTTAAGTTATTGCTGTGTGTTTTCATGGTCTTTTCAATTGCCTCATATGCATGTGAAAGTTGGATAATGAAAAAGGAAAAGAGAAAAGGAATGATGCATTCGAACTGTGGTGTGGGCAAAGAATACTGAATATACCGTGGACTGCCAGAAGAACAAACAAGTCAGTCATAGAAGAAACACAAGACTGTTCCTTAGAAGCAAGGATGGTGAGGCTTCGACTCACTTGGGACACGTCAGTGAAGACCAATCACTCGAAAAGGACATTATGTTTGGCAAAGTCGAGGGCCAATGAAAACAAGGGAAACTCTCAATGAGATGGAGTGACACAATGAACATGGAGTGACACAATGGCCAAACGATGAACTCAAACATATGAAGGATTATGAAGACGGCGCAGGACCGGGCAACATTTTGTTCTGTTATACATAAAGTTGCAGTGAGTTGGAGCCAGCTTGATGGCAACTAACAACAACATTGCTATGTGTTTACTAGTAATCTTTTAAATCTAATGAGAATGATTAAAAAAAAAAAAAACCCATTGCCATCGAGTCGGTTCTGACTCATAGCGACCCCACAGGACACAGCAGAACTGCGCCATAGGGTTTTCAAGGAGCGGCTGCTGGATTTGAACTGCCAACCTTTCGGTTAGCAGCTATAGCTCTTAACCACTGTGTCACCAGGGCTCCAATGAGAATGATTAATAGACTTTTATTTCAAGTGTTACATTCAACCACAAATATTAGAAATAACTTTGCTTATTTAAAGAGTTGGCACTAGCCCCGACTATATAATCCTCACTTACCTTTAAGGATTAAGCTGATCTCAGTTTTCTAGCCATAAATTGAGAATGATACTTATTCTCACAAGGTTAAAGGGACAATAAAATGTCACAGGGCATCCTGTCATTTAAATACTAAAAGGTCATCCTCAAAAAGTAGGGTGTCCAAATGTATCCCAAAGTATACCCAACAGCCCCTACTTCCCACTGCCAAGGCGATATATCATCCCATCATGACAAGAGAGAGCTTTTGAGCTGATTGCTAATGCTTCTGCAGTTACAGTGCTCATAAAAGGAAGCTACATCCATTTTTTCTCAGAAACGTCAAAAGATAAGACTATCAGTCACACAGTGTAAGTTATAAAGTTTATATGAGAACTGATTTCATGTTATTTTCCAAATGTGGCTTCTGAGATTAACCAGACAGGCTCTAAACAGCAGGACCTATTTTGCCAGTTTTACAGCTACCATCTGTGAGCAAACACAATAGAATGGAAATGGGGTCTAAAGGATGTGACAGTGCCAGGGCAACATGCTGAGACCATAGTCACATGACGGAGTGAGAGTGAAATTACAGCCTGGATGGCTCACCTAGGCTGCAGTGGGGCCAGGCCAGAGGCAGCCAGGGTAGCCCCCAAAGAATCCCTGCTTCAGGACACAGCCAACAGTCACAATGGGTGATAGTCTGCCTACTTCCATCCACTTAGGAAAACTTTCTCTCACAAAAGGGCAGCAGGATTAGTAAGTTAAACTAGCTACAGCCCTAGTCCCCTTTTTCATTTTTGTTGTTGTTGTTGTTGGACCTCCCTCCTTTTAGCTGAGGCCACCTGACCATCACATGGTGGGGAATCACATCTGAGCAGGCAGACCAGTCCTGGCATCTAGCAAACCAAGCCCCAGGAGCTGCCAGTCTTGATCTGGCCTTATACCCTGGTTGTGGGGCTTGCTCCCTTGAGCCCAAGTCTGTTCTAGTAACAGACTGTGTTATCTTCCATTTGCCCCTCAAGATCCATTCTCCACCCCTCTCTCCCTGGTCTCTACCCCATGGGAATGCCTCTGTGGACTGCATCACTTCACAAGCTTCCTTACTCTCTGGCTTCTGGGTGGCTTCAGTCAATGGGAAGCAGCGGCAGGGGTTGGGAAAGCAGGAGGAGCAAGAGGTCAGGGTACTGATTCCACTCTCCCTCTCTGTTCTCTCCTTGCTGGGTCAGGGTTTGGCAGTACAGACAGGGCTGCATTCCTCTACCAGCTTCCCAGGGCTCCATAAGACCTATCCCTCCTGCCCCTTTGGGTCTAGGGATATAAAGGCTTCCCACTCCTGCAAGTCCCTGTGTGTGTGTTCCATCTCCTGATTGGTCCCTTGACCCTAACCACTCCTCTGTAAATAGTTCCTTCATTAAATCCATGTCCATGACTCCTCTGAATGTGCTTCCTGCTAGGACCATACTGGTCTAGGGATTTATCCTGCTCTGTCCGCTTGGAGAAACTGAAGGCTTGATTCAAGCCTGCTGACGGGCTCCCTCTGATTGCTGAACGTCGCTAACTTCTGGATTCCCCCTCACGGTGTTCCCTGTTTAGAGGGACATCCTGCTGGAACTCCCTGATGCTCTGACCTTTCCATCCCATGTCTTGTATCCCAGACTACTCCTCCACTCAGCCTCTGCTTGGCTGGAGCTGGTGGTCCTGCTCCTGAGTTTTGGCCCTTCCCTCTGTACCCCATGCACTGCAGTTAATTGGGCTAAGACCGAGAAGGTGTCCCAGGTCCCCATCCATGACATCCACCCTATCCATTAATGCTGATGCACACAGAACTTGTGTTGAAGCTGGTACTGAGGCCTCCTCAGCCTTCATTGGCCAAGAAGTCCTTTTTCATTTCTCAGTAAGATCCCAGTTGGGAGAAAAGATCCTGATGAGGACAACATTTCACCCAGGAGGAGTAAAGACATCCAGGTTCCAAGCGATGACTGGTGCTGGTAACTTCTGGAGAGCTGCCCAAGGCATCTCTGAAACTTTAGCCAGAGCCTGCTCATCCAGCTCATATACTGGAGAAATTATGCAGCTTTCCAACTCCCAGCCTTCACCTGGGCCACGCTTCCACGTAGGAGCTCAGCCTGCCACTCCTTGTTCTCAGTAGAACTTTAATCTCATTCCTTCACACTTGGGGAGGGGGGTAAAGGGGTATTGTTCTCACAGCCTGGTGGATCTTGCACTGAGGCCCCACACCTGACCCTTGGCTATGGCAGACTCCTTCAATGTTGGTGATCCCCAAAGCTCTACGTGAGAGGTTTCCTCTGTCCAACTGGGCCGCAGATATCTACACATCTGGTCTGACCTCTCCATGGCCTCTCCTGGCAATAACCACTCTCCACTCTTTTCTGCCACGGGTGAAAGGTCAGACTTTGACTGAGGAACAGAGGTAGGGAGGAGGCTGTGACCACATTGCCAACCAGAATGTATGGCCCAGAATCCCCTTGGGGAAGGACTTGGTGCCCCAGCTGCTTAGAGTGCTGGGGGCAGAAAGCCTTCAGCTGTTAGCCCCTTCAGAAATTGCCTCAGCTACAGAGTTGTCCGGACTGCAAGGAGCTACCTTGACCAAGATCATGCCCCTTCGTGGACCAGCCCACAGACAATGATGAATTGATGTGGTTGGATAAAAGCCTTTTTTTGAGAGAGAGAGAGATTGGCAACTACTGAATTTAAAAATATATATATCCTTTGAACAAGAAATTCCACTTTGGAGCATCTTTCTTATACAGAAAAAAAGCATAGAAAGATTAAATCATAAAATTATTTACAGCAACATTTTTTCAAAGACAAAAATGAAGAAACAACCTGAATGTCTACCAATAGAAAAATCGATAAATAAATTACTACATATCCACATCAGAGCAATTAAAGAATGACTTCCCCCAAACCCATTGCCATCGAGTCAATTCCAACTCATAGCAACCCCATAGGACAGAGTAGAACTGCCCCATAGAGTTACCAAGGAGCGCCTGGTGGATTTGAACTGCCAACGCTCTTGGTTAGCAGCCATAGCACTTAACCACTACACCACCAGAGCTTCCAAGAATGACTTAGGTGTATATACATTAAACTGGAAGAATTTTTCATGATGTTCTATTAAGAAAAGCATGCTGTAGATAAATGCATGTGGTATGATCATATTTTTTACCATAAATAGTGGAACCCCCAATATACAGGTAAATATACCTTTGTACAGGATTCTATGAGTATGGAAAAAAGTTAACACCAGATGCTTAACACTGAGAAACAGTGAATACCTTTGGGTGGTGGACTGAGTAGAATGGAAAAGGAGAGAAGTAAAAAGCAAGGAAAAGAAAAACAAAAAAAACCCATTGCCATCGAGTCAGTTCCGACTCACAGCAACCCTATAGGACAGAGTAGAACTGCCTCATAGGGTTTCCAAGGAGGGCCTGGTGGATTCGAACTGCTGACCTTTTTGGTTAGCAGCCCTAGCTCTTAACTACTACACCAGCAGGGTTTCCAGAAAAACAAAGGCCGTTGCTAATTGGCAAAAAAAAAGCATATCATTCAGGATTCCATGGGAAATAGAGGATGTATGCAAACTGTAATCTGAGAAGAGTTTAATAAAGATGCTATTTATAAAGTTATAGTACGTGTTCAGGAAAACAAACAGGGGATACTGCAGTTCTCCCAGGGTTTGTAGCAGCAGGGAGCTCTTACCATTACCTGGGCTCAAAGGAAAGGGCATAGTTACCAGAATATGGAGAGGACAGCTGTATCCAGAGAGCCTCCAGACAGGAGCTATGGACACTGGTAGGGGGAGGGAGTCAATTTACACTGACTGGCAGGGAAGGAGATGATTTCTTTCTCCCCCCACTCCTCTGCTGGTGCATCCTGCTGGTCAACCCAACTGGAGGCCAAGAGGCAAGAGAAGCCATTGATGCAGTTCACAAAAGCCAGCTACTCGGGCCTCAGAGCAGTATAGAGGGGCAGAAAGCAGTCCTAACCGGACAAATGGATAACATCCAACACAAAACACTATAACAAATGAAAAGGTGGAATATAAAACCCCACCTACCATTTTCCTTTATATAGGTAAAAATGGAATATTCTCCTGGATAAGAAATAAAAGGTTACCGGGGCAAGTGAAAGCGATGATTTGTTTCTGTGATGGTATCTTGGATTTTGGTTAATTAAATCCAGTATCTTTTCTTTTTTATTCTTTGAAGTAAAACAGAACTGTGCTAAAATTCTGACCCTGCCATAAATTTGTTATTTCTCTAGTGTCCTCATCTCTAAATTGGGAATAAAAGCATCTACCTCATAGGGCCGCTATGAGGATTAAATGGGCTACTGATGTTGAGGCCTTGGAACAGTGCTTGGTACATTACCACCACCAGTTGCCATGGAGTTGATCCCAACTCATGGCGACCACATGTGTGTCAGAGTAGAACTGTGCTCCACAGGGTTTTCAATGGCTGATTTTTCAGATGTACATCGCCAGGCCTTTCTTCCAAGGTGCCTCTGGGTAAACTTGAACCTCCAAACTTTTGGCTAGCAGCCAAGCACATTAACTGTTTGCACCACCCAGGAATAAATGCTTTAACTGTTTGATATTATTATGGTGATGATGGGACTCCAAGAACCTCTTAATGGATATGCCTGTCTCCATCCCACTTCTCCAATCCACCTATCATTCAGTCAAAGGAAGCTCCCTAACGGGCACACCTCATCATGCCACTCTCTTCCCTAAACTTTGTCAGTGTTCTCCAGGCAGTTCAGGGCAATATTTAAACAGCGTGCCTCTCATGACCTCACCCTTGCAGGAATCTCCAGCCTCATCACCACTCTTTCTTTTCCTCCAGCCACATCAATTCCTTTTTCTGCGTATGGTCCACGCAGTCCCATATCCCAGGGTCCCTGTTGAGAACACCTTTTCCGTACCGTACCACTCCCTTATTTTGCTAAATCTTACTATTCACCATTGAAATTTCAAGGGTTACCTCCCCTGAGAATACATTTTGATCCCCCAGCCTGATTTAGAAGCTGCTTCCTCTTCATCCCACAACATCCCATGGAGGCAGTATCATCCCATACTTCAAATCAGAGTGTACTGATTCCCCCAGGAGCAGTGAGCCCCTCAAAGGCAGCAGTAATGACTTTTGTCTCTGAACCCCAGCACAGAGAACCTGCTGAGAGAGGATACTTGATTATGATTTGACTGAGGAATAAATTTGTAAATTAACAAGTTAAATAACTGACCCCAAATCACTTAGCTAAGTAAGTGGCAAAGCCAGAATTCAACCCCAGTTCTGTTTGACTCCAAAGACCACTGCTGTCTCCCAAACATCTGGAAGTTCTAAGGCCACCCCTGACACTCCAGAGTAGCTGCGTGCCTGAGGGAACTCCCCAGGGGCTCTAGACCAGTTCAGGCCAGAATGAGCTGATCAGCAGAGACCCAGAGGAATAAATGCCTCCTTTCTGGGAGTATCAACCACATGACATTTGCTTTATCAAGGGACTTTCCCAAGAAAATCAATTTCTGGAGCATGTTAAAATACAAACAAACCACCACCCACCCACCCACTCCTTAAAGACAATTGGCCCAAAGAAATCTTAGAGAATTCAGACAATTCCACAATGTTGAGAGCACCATCTGATAGCATGAACTTTGTTTCCCCTAACCAAGCATTCTTCTACTGAATTTTTACTCTACATTAGCTCTACTGTGAAATGTGCTTCCCCATTCTATATTGCTTCACCCATGGCAAACCTGTGTACATGGCCACAGATACACTGGGGATTCTTAACATATCCACCATTTGAGATTTGCTCTTGTGGCTTATGATGAATCCCCTGAAAACAGTGTTTATATCTATTTATAACTGTAACCTATTTTCCATATAACTGGATGTGACTAAGGTTGAAAAAAATTCAGCTACATAAGAAAAGTCCTGCTCTTACAGAGCAGATGTTTGCTCGGCATGGAAAGTGAATTAGCCTTCAGCACAAATACCCAGAACCACACATACACTCTTTCTAAAAGCACTGATGTTAATATTTTACGTTGAAGAACAATTTTAAAATAAAGGATGTTAAAAATGCAAAGAAGGCAGCCACAACTGGTTTTTAAAATAGGCATTAATTTTACCTCTGTATTGTATAGCACTGTTTCCCATTCGGTCATTGGATTTATTCTCCAGTTCAGGGCAAAGAAAAATGAATGATAATTTACTTGTTTTTCACTGTCTTCAAACCTGAAAATATAATTATAAAATATGATTTGACCCAATCTGGAATCAGCTTAAATTTTACCACAAAAAACAATATCTGGTACTGCTTTGATAGCTGATAACTTTCTTATTATTAGTTTCTTATCTTCTAGAAATGTGAACTCCTTGAGAGCAGGGATCTCACCCACCTAATTCACCAAAGTATCCCCAGCATCTAGAGCAGTGCTGGCACTGAGTAGTTGTTCAATAAATTTTGATTGCAGTTGCCACAGAATAGACACTTATTCAGTAACTAAGACCATCTTTATATTTCGTTAAGAATTATTTGCAGGTCCCTTTAGTATTTTTTTTTTTTTAGTATAGTAAGGAAACCCTGGTGGCGTAGTGGTTAAGCACTACGTCTGCTAACCAAAAGGTCGGCAGTTCAAATCCACCAGGTGTTCCTTGGAAACTCCATGGGGCAGTTCTACTCTGTCCTATAGGGTTGCTGTTAGTCAGAATTGACTTGATGGCCAGCGGGTTTGGTTTTTTGGTTTTAGTTTAATAAAGGAGCCCTGATGGTGCAGTGGTTAAAGTGCTTGACTGCTAACCGAGAGGTCGGTGGTTTGAAACCACAAAGATGTGGCAGTCTACTTCCAGAAAGATTTACAGCCTTGGAAACCCGATGGGGTCACTATGAGTTGGAATCGACTTGACGGCAGTGGGTTTTTGATTTGGTTTGTTTAATATCGTTGATATTGTATGACAGTAAAATAAAATGTTCTTATATTTCTTAAATTGCATGGCTTTTAAATCTTTACGGCAAGCCTAGATTCATTTTGTCTACTAATATATCTATAAAAAATCTATAGTTAAAATAAAAGGCAATTTTATCATTTATCTTCTTGCCATTAAAAGGGATTATTTAGATCCATATTGACTGTCATGGAAAAATGTTCATGATATGCTGTTGAGTGGAAAGGAGGTTACAAAATGGTATGTAGAGCTATGATTCCACTTTTCTTTAGGTTTATATTTACATAAAAAGACACAGAAAAAAAGTCTAGCAAGCAATACACTTAAGTATTAAGAGCAGGTATCTCTGGGATGAGAGATTGTGATTTTTGCTTTCTTCTTTTAGCCTCTTCTGTATCATTATAGGAGCCCTGGTGGTGCAGAGGTTAAGAGCTACAGATGCTAACCAAAAGGTCGGCAATTCAAATCTGCCAGCTACTCCTTAGAAACACTATGGGGCAGTTCTACTGTGTCCTATAGGGTCGCTATGAGTCGGAATCAACTTGACAGCAATGGGTTTGTTTGTTTTGGTATCAATATTACTGTTTTAAGTTCATAATCAGAAAAAATTAAGTCTATTTTCATTTTGAAAACAAACTATTACCCGTAGCATAAAACTACAGGTCAAAAATAAGGAATTTGCTTGACTACTATTTCCTAATTATAGATACTGGCTTAAATTCATCCTTAAACATAATGGAGTTTGGCCATTAAGACACAATAATTTCAACACGATTGTTAAACGATCCAAAAGAAAATATGTCTTAGTATAACCTCAATGCGACCTATTCTGAATTTGACCACATTCTGCCAATTTTTTTTAAATAATTTTTATTGTGCCTTAAGTGAAAGTTTACAAATCAAGTCAGTCTCTCACACAAAAACCCATATACACCTTGCTACACACTCCCAATTACTCTCCCCCTAATGAGACAGCCTGCTCTCTCCCTCCACTCTCTCTTTTCGTGTCCATTTCACCAGCTTCTAACCCCCTCCACCCTCTCATCTCCCCTCCAGGCAGGAGATGCCAACATAGTCTCAAGTGTCCACCTGATCCAAGAAGCTCACTCCTCACCAGCATCCCTCTCCAACACATTGTCCAGTCCAATCCATGTCTGAAGAGTTGGCTTCGGGAATGGTTCCTGTCCTGGGCCGAAAGAAGGTCTGGGGGCCATGACCACCAGGGTCCTTCCAGTCTCAGTCAGACCATTAAGTCTGGTCTTATGAGAATTTGGGGTCTGCATCCCACTGCTCTCCTGTTCCCTCAGGGGTTCTCTGTTGTGTTCCCTGTCAGGGCAGTCATCGGTTGTAGCCGGGCACCATCTAGTTCTTCTGGTCTCAGGATGATGTAGTCGCTGGTTCATGTGGCCCTTTCTGTCTCTTGGGCTCGTAATCACCTTGTGTCCTTGGTGTCCTTCATTCTCCTTTGACCCAGGTGGGTTGAGACCAATTGGTGCATCCTAGATGGCTGCTTGCTAGCGTTTAAGACCCCAGACGCCACTTTTCAAAGTGGGATGCAGACATGCTGCCAAGCTGCCAATTTTTAAGGCTAGCTATAGACTGCTAAACTAATACCATTAGTTCACAATGGCAATAGGTGGTACTATTGCCATTCTCTCAGGCTCTCCAACTCAAGATGATACCCCTCCAACCAGCAAGTGAGGTGCACAAGTTACTAGTTAAGGAATGAATGGAGGATAATTAATTATAAGAAAAAATAGTGATAACAAATATAGGAAAACAACATACTCTTAATCAGTTGAAATACTGTTCTCTTTTTTTTTCAAAGTACTAAGAAAACAATGGCTCATATTTAGAATAATAAATATTAGCAGCGATAAATGAAATGTTACAAGATGGAGTCACATGGACTCATCAGTCTAAACAAATTGGAATAAACAGTGATCAGAAGAGGGAAAAGGAAATTCTGTAATTATTTTGTGTACGTTTTCTTTGGCCAAGTGTTCTGGGATACAAGTTCAATATGCTGCCCCTTACCATGGTTACCCTTTGAATTTTGGCTCATTTGTCATTTGAACGCCTTTAAAGGACATGCTCTGTTTATGGGAAATATTTGTAGCTAAAACGCAGGATCATTATTTCTTTTATTTGCGTGTGTTTGGGGGAAGAACTAAAACTGAATGAATTAAATATGTTTTGTAAGAAACTTTCTTTTAGCGTGGAACCTGGAAGAAAAGTAGTTCCTAATACTCCCAGCAGGAGCTGAGGTCAGAGAACAAGATTATGTAGGGCCTCTGGCCGTTACTTTAAGGAAAACAAAGAGCCACTGGAGCACATTGTATAGAGAAGTTATGAGACCTTCCTTATATCTTCTACAGATCACTCTAGCTAATACACTGAGAAAAGAATGTAGGGGCAAGGCAGAAGTGGCGAGGGTAATTAGCAGTCTTTTGCAGTAATCCAGATGAGAGATAATGGTGGCACAGACAAGTGTGGTGGCAGTGGAGGGTAGTGGGGAGTGATCAGTTATGAATGTATTTTGAATGTAGAACCAACAGGATTCCCAAAGGACTGTACATAGTGCATGAGAGAGAGAGAGAGAGAGAGAGAGAAAGTCAGGATGACTCCAAGGATTTTGCTTACGCAACTGAAAAGATGGAGCTGCCCTAACTGGGATGGTAAAGACTACAGGGGCTTCAGGTTGGTGAAAAGATCAGTTTAGTTTCAAATATGTCACATTTCAGTGGGAAGTGAGCAGCTGGGTATGTGAGTCTGAAGTTCAGGGAAAAGGTAAGAGTTGAAGATATAAATGTGAGAGTCATTAGCATATAGATAGTATTTGAAGCCATGAGACTGGTTGGTTGAGATCACCATGAAATAAGTTTCTCTATCTGTTCCTACTGTCAGGAAATTCCTTTTACATCAATCACAGGAGGTACTTTTCTAATTCTAGAGGTTTCAGAAGTTTAATATTCTAGTAATTTGGGAACCATTCAAAAGTCTTCCAAACAGATGTAGGATTACACCAGACTTTACCCCTCATATGCAATCCACTAACTTGTCCTATGGGTTCTACCATCATAGCACAGCACAACTCTTATTTCTCTCCTTCTCCCCTGTGGTTGCTGTTGTTAGGTGCTGTCTTGGTCATCTAGTGCTGCTATAACAGAAATACCACAAGTGGATGGCTTTAACAAAGAGAAGTTTATTCTCTGACTGTCTAGTAGGCTAGAAGTCCGAATTCAGGGCACTGGCTCCAGGGGAAGGCCTTCTCTCTCTGTTGGCTCTGGAGGAAGGTCCTTGTCATAAGTCTTCCCTTGGTTGGGAGCATCTCAAAGCAGGAACCTCAGGTCCAAAGGATGTGCTCTGCTCCCAACACTGCTTTCTTGGCGGTATGAGGTCCCCATGTCTCTCTGCTCGCTTTTCTCTTTTATATCTCAAAAGAGACTGGCTTAAGACACACTATCTAATCTTGGAGATCTCATCAATATAACTGCCACTAATCCTTCTCATAATCCTTCTCATTACATCACTGTGATAGGGTTTATGACACATAGGGAAATCACATCAGATGACAAAATGGTAGACAATCATACAATACTGGGAATCATGACCTAGCCAAGTTGACGGATATTTTTGGGGGACACAACTCAATCCCTGACAGGTGCCAACGAGTCAGCTCCAACTCATAGTGACCCCATGTACAACAGAACAAAATGTTGCCAGGCCCTAAACCATCTTCACAATCATTAGTATGCTCGAGTTCACTGTGTATTTTGAGTGCCTTCCAATCCAGGGGGCTCATCTTCCAGCACTACATCAGACAATAATCTGGTGTGATTCATGGGGTTTTCAATGGCTAATTTTCAGAAGTAGATTGTCAGACCTTTCTTCCTAGTCTGTCTTAGCCTGGAAACTCTGCAGAAACCTGTCTACCATGGGTCACCCTGCTGGTATTTGAGATACTAGTGGCATAGCTTCCAGCATCATAGCAACATGCAAGCCACAACAGTATGACAAACCTACAGATGGGTGGTGGCTATCTCCCCTGTTGCTGTTGTTGTTAGGTGGTGTCAAGTTGGTTTCAACTCATAGCGACCCTATGCACAACAGAACGAAACACTGCTCGGTCCTGTGCCATCCTCACAATCACTGTTACGTTTGAGCCCACTGTTGCAGCCACTGTGTCAATCCATCTTGTTGAGGGTATTCCTCTGTTTTGCTGACCCTCTACTTTACCAAGCATGATGTCCTTCTCCGGGGACTGATCCCTCCTGATAACATGTCCAAAGTGTGTGAGACGTAATCTTGCCATCCTTGCTTCTGAGGAGTACTCTGGTTGTACTTCTTCTGAGACAGGTTTGTCTGTTCTTTTGGCAGTCCACAGTATATTTAATATTCTTCGCCAACACCACAATTCAAAGGCGTCAATTCTTCTTCGGTCTTCCTTAGTCATCACCCAGCTTTCGCATGCATACAGGCAACTGAAAACACCATGGCTTGGGTCAGGTGCACCTTAGTCTTCAAGGTGACATCTCTCTCCCTTATCATTTGCTAATTCCAAATCACCATCATCTTTCACCTGGATTATATGAATAGCTTCCTATCTTGGTCTCTCTGCTTCTAGTATTACCTTGCTACAGACCATCTCTACTGAAGTGATCAAATCAATCACTTTCTTGCTTGAAATCCTCCAATGGCTTCCCAGTCCATGTAAAACACAAGCTGAATTCCTTATCAAGCCCTACAAGACCCTGCGTAATCTGGCCCCTGCTGACCTCTCTCATCTCATCTTAAAACTCTCTCCCTATTCACAGTGTTTCAGCCACACTGGCCTTTTGTTGTTGTTGTTCCCTGATCATACCAAGTTGTTCCAAGAAATTCAAGGTGTTTGGGCCTTCTGTAAAGTCTCAATTCAAATGTCACTTCCTCAGTGAGACCTTCTTGAAGTTCTTCTTATCTAACTAAGCCCCTGTGCCTGACTTTGCATTTGCCCTGGTGGATGGCTTTGGAACTTATGGAGAATTTTCTGGAAGTCACCCTGGAAAGTCCTGTTATCAAACCTTGCTACCACTAAGTCTGATACTTACTTATGCTTACCTGTTACCCCCTACCTCCAGACTTCTTCCCTGCCTAGCTCCTGATATGCCGGACTCAGCAGACTTAACCATTCACCTATTTAGAAGTACCATAGATGGAATCAAATAATATTTAAAAAGGATCAAAAGATATAAATGAAAAAAGTGCATAGCTCAGAAATGATGCATAAAAATTTTTTGAGAAAAAATTTTTTAAAGATTTCACCTTTCCAAAGTCCCAGAGGCAGGCCTCAGAGAAGAGTTAAGCTAATATACTAATATACTCCAAATTTTTCTTTCTGGTTCTGTCTTAGAGGATCTCAATGGATGTGGGAATCCTCCTCAAGGGGAGCCAGGGGGAAAAAAACAAAGAATATTTCAATTAAAAGGGATAAAATAAGTTAATTCTTCTTGAAAGAATTCTTTGCTCTTGGGAAGTATATACCGTAGAGTTGCACTAAATCACGATGATCTCCCTTTTCTCCCCAAATCCAATCAAAATGACAATAAAGAAATGCAAATAAGATATAACCCACAATGACAAAGATAGTTGGAGAAAGACAACAGTGGACATGAGATCTCAAAATCTTCTGCAAGATGAAAAGTAGACCAAGGATGGGTAACTAACTTGGCAGAGCTGAGGAAGCTGAACCTTAAACACCCATGGGTCTAGGGGAAACAACGAGACACCAGCCAATGTGCCTACAAAACCCAAGAGACTTAGCTACTGCAGACACTAGGTACCACCAAAGGCAAAAAGAAAAGGTGCAGAGCTGAAAACAAAGATTGTTTGAAAGCCTAAATAAAGACAGAGCCGTTGTACCCCCCAAGTACTTCCTCTCCACAGCATTCCTCTCTGTAGAGGAGTAGAGGCTTGTTCTCCAGAGAAATTCAACTAAAGAAGGTCTACTCTTGAGTAAATCAAGCATAATTAAACACTGAACCTGGGGACCCTCAGCCTCCTTCCTTTCCCTTTCCTGCTTCCAGAATGCTAGTGGCCATGCTGCAACTCCCCTCCCTTCCTCATCCCACCCTCATTCCTACACCAGCAGAAGAAGTCTAGATTCTTCTCTAGATAATCTGAATAGATCTAGAGAGAAAATATCCAGATTCTGGCTTCTGGGGATTCCCTAATGAAAATGAGGGCTGAGGACTTGACCTTTTGCAGAGAAACCCACCAACCCATCAACAAGATCCACTGACAAAGCTTCCAAAATGAATTGTAGATGCCAAAAGAGCAACAGAAGAAAAAAAAATGAACCAGAGAAAGACAATTCAGGGAACAGAGGAGAGGATGAGAGATAAGAGGATATATTATACTCATAAAAAAGAAGAGATAACTATTAAAAAGGAACACTCGGAAAGTTTAAAAAAAAACTCTTGGAATTAAAAATGTGATAGTAGGAAAAAGATGCAATAGAAGGTTGGAATATAAAATTGAGAAAAATCCCTTAGTAAGCACATCATAATGGCAAAGAGAAAACTTGGGAAAGAAAAGATCCAAATTTGGATCTAAATAACAGGAGTTTTCACAAAATAAATGTGAAACTGGATGGGGAGAAAATTATTAAATAATTAATGGAAATTTTCTCAGAACCAAAAGCCAGAGTCTCTTGACAGGAAGGGCTCATAAAGTGCTATGCACAATGAATCCATACACAGCCACATACACACGCGCACGCGCGCACACACACAAGTCCTGTCATCTTGAACCTCCAGAACACCAGGGATAAGGAGAAGATCCTAAGGGTATCCAGAAAGAACCAACAGTTACGGGCTGGAAGTGGCTAGTTCCAGTGAATGGGGGCTAGGGAGGGGGAGGGATGTGGCAGGAGACTGCTTTTTTTTGTAATAATATTTTTAGTATGATCTGACTATTTTTAACTATGAGTATGTACCATTTTGGTACAAATAAAAGTTTAAAAAGTGTATAAAACAGATGAGTGACTTTGAAACATGCTTTTCAAGGTAATAAGCAAGTAAAAGTTCAAGAAAGAAGTACTACTGGTTGGGAGCATGTTCCCGAGGAATTAGCCTCCCAATCTTCCTACTTCCTTCAAAATTCTGCACCGGGTCTCCTCCTCTGGAGGGTGCTATGGTGAGATTTGTCAGGCCATCATATGCTGTGTGCAGTTGCCATCAAGTTGATTCCAACTCATGGTGATCCCATGTGTGTCAGTGTGGAACTGTGCTCCACGGGGTTTTCAGTGGCTGATTTTTTGGAAGTAGATCACCAGGGCTTTCTTCTGAGGCATCTCTGGGTAGACTCAAACCTCCAACCTTTCATCTAGCAGCCAAGTGCACTAACCACTGGCACCACCCAGGGACTCAGAGCACATTTAATACATGTGCTTGCTTCAGCAGCACATACACTAAAATTGGAACAACACAGAGAAGATTAGCACAGCCCCTGGGCAAGGATGACATTCAAATTCATGAAGCATTCCATATTTTTAAAGAAGCCCCAGTGGTTAAGTGCTAAGCTGCTAAATGAAAAGTCAGCGGTTTGAACCTACCAGCCACTCCATGGAAGAAAGATGTGGCAGTCTGCTTCCATAAAGATTTACAGCCTTGGGAATCCTAAAGGGAAGTTCTACTCTGTCCTATAGGGTTGCTATGAGTTGGAACTGACTCAACAGCAATGGGTTTGGTTTTTGGGTTTAAGCTTGTTAGATGAGGTTGTAAAAGAGAGAAGAACTAGGATACAAATGAGATCTCCAGTTCTAAAAATAGTACAAGTTGGATGAGTAAGAGAGGAGGGGAAGCAGTTCAGAGATAGGGAAAGGCGTTGAGTCTTAGGGGAATGAGAAAAGGTAGGTTAGTGCCCACATTTAGCCCTGAAAGTTTTTCCTCCAGTCTCCTCTTGTGGAGGCCTCCTTCTGTCTTATGACCATGGGCCATCATTTCCCAAATCTTATTCATCCTTTGAAAATATTTTGGGATAGCCTATGAATCATGCTGAATATCTGTCTCCTTAGTTCATGGTCAAGCTGTGCTTTTGATCAAAAATGTTACCTTACTGATTCTCCACCTGAACCCCCAACTTTGCTCCTTTCCAAATGACAGTTTGGCTCTTGCTAAAACTCTGATCCATGGTCAAAGGATGAAGATTTGCCACTCTGGAGGAAGTTCTTTAAAAAGCCTTTGAAGGCAATTCCAAAGAAGAACTTTCTATGGCAACATTGTTGGAATCAGCGCACAGCTTTCCAGGGTGACTGCCCTAAAGGGCAACACTAATTCTGGCTTTTAAGCTTTTCTACGCTTGTTAAAAAGTCAGCCTCGTTACTTTAAAATCCCAGCTCACAGTGCTTAAGTGTTTTCCTAAAACCTCCATAAATTCTTCATTCCCTCTGATACTTGGGCACTCCACTATTTCCTTCACTACACAAACTAAGAGACATGTTTGTGGGAGATGGGGGAGGGGAGGTGATTTCTCTGGTTCCTCTCTAGATAATAATGACCCCCAAACATGCTTTCGGATGACTTGCTTGGTGGGAGTTCTTACAAGCAAATCTAATGTGACATTTGACTGATGCTTGTGTTCACCCTCCCAAAAATGATGAATGGCTTGAAAACTGCAGAAGGCATCCATCTCCTTGCCACAGGGAATGCTGAACTGCTTTATTTCCACCATCTGTGGAAGGAAAAGGCTTAGTGGCAGCTGTATTTTGCTGAAGAGTTACACAGGTTTCTCTCTGCAGCAAAGACCATCTCCTAATTGAGAGAAGAGGGGCTGGGCTGTATGTCCAGGGGTGGACGGGAGGGAGAGGGAGGGCAATGCAGACACATCGTTGACTCATGTAGTTGCCTCTGGTTTTAGTTCACTACACAAAGCACCCAGGGGTGCACCTTCAAACACCTAGTGAATTTCTTAAAGACCAGATACTTGAGAAAAAAGGGGAGCTCTGGGCCACCGTATTGGTTGGTCACAAAAATGGTCACAAGATGGCATTGCTCAAGTTGGCCAAGACTAACTCTGGTTCTTTCTAAATGACCAAGCCTCTAAATTCCAATTCTGACCTCAGAATTTGCTCCACTTCTTATGTTGGAATTGACTTGGCAGCAATGGATTTCTTATGGTTTGAGAATCAGAATTTCTTGCTTATTAGTACTGAGGAAACATTAATACCCAAATGAAGGCTCAGAGGCATTAAATAAATTGACAGGGATCATATAGCCAGGAAGTAGCAAAGTTGGACTTCAGCAGCAGCTCTGGTAGATAACAAGTCCATGTTCTTCTACTCCCCCACTCGCCTACTGTGGGAGTCCCTGGGTGGTGGAAACAGTTAGGCACTTGGTTGCTAACTGAAAGGTTGGTGATTCGTGTCCACCCTGAGGCGCCTTGGAAGAAAGGCCTAGCTGTCTACTTCTGAAAAATCAACCATTGAAACGCTATGGAGCACACTTCTACTCTGACACATGTGGGGTCACCATGAATCAGAATTGATTGAGTAGCAGCTGGTCAACGGCTTATCTGCCCAGTGTACTAGCACTGGACAAGTCTCAGAGGCTGCAAAGATGAATAAGATTTAGATCCTATCCCTAGGAGCTCGGACAGAAACAAAAGTTTAGGGTATCTTGGAGTCCTGGTTTTAATTCCATGACTGACTCAGCCCAAAGCATGCCCTTTCACTGAGCAAGTCTCCTTATACCTCAGTGTTTGCACTTATGAAATGAGGAACAATGCCTACCATCAACTAAAATGTACCTTTTAATACGTGCAAGAAATTACAAAAGATTCCAAAGCCCTTGGCACTATGTCAATACAAAGTGTCACTCCTGTTATTAATGGACAATAGTTACGCCTCTGTAGAACAGTTAAGTCTGATGCTCTGTGCATTAATGAAATGAATTTGTTTGGCAAGGAAGGTGACCTCATACCAGCTTCCAGAGCATGAGCTGATGCAGGGCTGGGGTTACTGGATATGAAAAGATTTTGAAGTTCTGATTCCAGCTTGAGTTGAGCTAATAAGGAAAAGGCCTAACTGAATTCTAAGAAAAATGTAAGTGGAGTAGAAGGGGAATTTTAGTAGCAACACACAGGGTCAGGAGGAAAATGGAGGTAACAATCACTGCCTGAAAGCGTCCAAACCTTGAGCCATCTCTTTCTTTTCCTATCCTGATCTGCATTCACAAAGCAAATTTAGGCAGCTGCTCGACAGCTGCCTTTCTCCATCCCAAGGGTTGACTTCCTGACGCAGGCAGGTAAAACGACCCCTGGGCAGTATATGCATTGTACAAAATCAAATCAACTCCACGTCTGCCTCCCCTGGGAGGCTGCAGACGTCAGAAGAGGCTCTGGCTCAGCGTGCCATAGGAGGGCTGCACAGAAAGAGACTCTGGTTGAGGCTTTGTAAAGCCCTGTGGAGTCTGTGGGGAACAATAAGAATGCAGAATATAAATGCAAGCTGCAGGCTGATGGGCCCATTAGGAATTAGGACAGTCTTTGAAAGGAATCTGCGGAGATGATGCAAAACACCAAGCATGCGACCCAAATCATGGCAGGGCATACTGGAGGGAGAGGGGAATGGGAATGAGATATTTTCTAATCTGATTAGTCTGAAGTTTCCCCTGAGCGTGGAGAAGGGTCACTGTGCAATTAGAGGCTGAGTTTAGACTGCACATGGTCTGCTTAGCTGCTGAGAGGGATGACCTCCTCAAAGCTAAGCTGGACTTGGAGGCAAATGTGGTTTGAGATGACTTTGAAGCAAGTTGCAGACTAGTCTTTCTGCCTCTAGTGTCAAATCTTAAAGGCAAAGACAAAACAGTCTGCTGAGAGACTGAAGGGATGATGACTTGGTGGCCTCAGCACTGGATAAGAAATATCTAGTTCCTCCAGAGGCCAGGCTCCCACATTATAAGACTTCCCAGGACAACTCATCCTCGAGGCCATCAAGAGATAATCTAATAAACATCCACAGCTTCCTGACCAGAAGATAGCTTAATGTGTGAAAGACAGATCCAAGTATTCAAAAACAAGGCCTCCTCTGTAGAGAAGGATAGAAGTTTCTTCCGGTTCATTTCTAAGTCAGAGTGTGTGGTCTATGATCCCCAACTTAAACTTATCTCCTAGTCCTAAATCAATTCTTAGTGCCAGACACTATGCTGGGTATTCTACCTATATTACCTCAGTTAATCCTCAGAACTAGTAGTAAGCAGGAATTGTTATCTCATTCAGAGGTGAGGAATCTGAGTTTCAGGCAGGTTAAAAATTTTGCACAAGACCACACAGCTAGTAAATGTTTGTAAAGAATATAAGAGAAAAGGTAGGAGTAAAATTGTCCAGACATGACAACCCACTGCTTGCTTATAGGAGGTGAATCAAACAGGTTAGAAGTAGGCCGCTGAATCTGAATGGATCAAAGAAAGGTCAAGTTACAACTCTTCATTACCAGGTAAGGGACAAAACATAAATCATGCTGTGAGAGTCCTCAGGAAGAGATAATTACTGCCAGCCCAGCAAATCCAAGAGAACTTCATGGATGTGGTGCTACTTGAACTCGGTTCTTGAAGGAAGAGCAAACTTTCAACAGATGAAGACAAAATGGAAGCTATTTCCTACTGAATAAACAGCAAAGGCAAAAAAGTGGGAAGGCACAGGTATATGTGTGAAATGTCAACTGGCCCATTTGGCTGGACTATTGGCAATAGGAAGAGGAGCTTTGTGAGTGATTCAATAGATTCAAGTCCCAACTGTGAAGAGCTCGGGCTCCTAGGCCTGCCTTCATCGCAGGTGCTTTACACTAGGATGACCTACACCTTACACTGCTGCTAGCAAATAAAAGTAAATGAGCATACCTTCTAGAAAATTACTCCAGGTCAACCCAATACACATACACATTCAACTAGATTGGTTCTCTTCTGAATTCCCCTCCTGACACCTTGAACCCTGTTTCCCTACATGGGATTTAGTTTTATCTGTTCCTTGGTTTCTCCCTTTTGTCTCAGATGAGGATTTCCTACTCCAGCCCTTGCTTGAGAGCAATGCTGCAGCTGACCACCCCAAGCTCCACAACAGAGAAAGCGGAGAAGCAGTTCAAAGCTAAGGAGTCTGGTCCTTCCTTAGAAAACAAAGGGACATCATGGGTTTGTGAATAGAAAAATGACACAATGACATCTGTGCTTTTAGAAGATACTTAGCTTCTTACTATATGTAAGGATGGATTTAAAAATTTAAAGTCCTGTAGAAGAAAGACCAACATGGAGGCCCTTGCAATAGTCAAGAAGAAATACGGGTTAGACCAAAGAGTAATGATTGTGGGAACAGAGAGAAGAAAGCAGATATAAGCAATAGTGTTATGGATTGAATTATGTCTCCCAAAAATATGTGTTGCAAATCCTAAACTCTTTGCCTGTGGTTATGCCATTTGGGAATGGGTTGCCATTTTTTTATATTAACAAGGAAGAATTAATGTAGGATACATCTTGAGTCAGTCTCTTTCAAGATATAAAAGACATTAAACAAGCAAGCTAGGAAGTAGGGATGGGGGAAGAGAGATGCCAAGCCACATGAAGACTGGCCAGGAGCAGACACTCCAAGGGACAAAGACCTTCCTTCAGAGCCAAAAGAAAGAGAAAGCCTTCCTCTAGAACCAGCACCCTGAATTTGGACTTCTAGCCTCTTAAACTGTGAGAAAATAAATTTCTGTTTGTTAAAGCCACTCACTTGTGGTATTTCTGCTATAGCAGCACTAGATAACTAAGACAGATAGTAAGTGGGTAGAACTGTCAAGATGTTCTAATCCACTGGCTATTCATAGACAATACTTCAAAATAGTTAGGCAGAAGATGTGTGTTTAAAAGCATCAGGGGTCAAGTTACAGCTCTTCTTCTTCTAGGCTATGTGACTTCGGGCAAAATACTTTATCTTGCTACACCTCAGCATCTTCATGTGTAAGACAGGAAGAACAGGAGTTCTGATCTCACAAAGTTGCTCTCCAAAAGTAAATGAGGTAATGTAAGTAAACTACAAACACAATGCCTAAAACACAGTCCAAAATGTCAGAATTATCAAGATACATAAATAAGAGGAGGGGATGGGCTGATGCCATAGGAAGCATAAAAGATGACCAGAGTCTTAAGTCTGGGTGGCTGGGAGGGTGGTGCCAGGAAGTCAAAAGTTAGGTTCAACAGGACAGACGATGTGTTTTGGAAGTTTCTTTTGGGACATCATAAACTATGCTTTACATCTGGTGCTCTAGCAGAAGAGAGCTCTGTGCTAATAATACTAGGTCCTCTTATCTTATATGTCTTAATCATCAGGAAATACTTTGAGAAACCTGCCCTGAATTTTACATTTAATGTCCTCAAAACCAACAAAGTTGTACATTTTCCTTTCATTTTGTTCCAGGAACCTGTGTGTATGTGTGTATTAATGTTAAAAATAATTCATGATAGGCTCTGTTCTCTAACATTTAAAACCACAACTAACTTCTCCTTTTGTAACACTTAAATGGAGGCATGTCATCAATAATATAATCAAAACACAAGAGGTCAAGAGTAACTACAGGTAGATGTAAAACCAGGACTAGTCTCCAAAAGAAAAATATGCAGGACAATCTCCATCCAGAATGGAGCTCTTGCTTACCTGGACAGTAAGGATACTAGAAGATCTTCCTTCACAGGTAAACTGGAGGACTTACACAGCCTTCTAATGTCTTCACTGGGTAATAAATTTTTCCTGCATTAAAAGAAAGAAAGTAGGCTTTTACATACCTTGTGTCTCTCCACTAACAATTACATGTTATAGGAAAGAAAATACAGATATGTCCTAAAAACATGCACAGGGAAATAAGCATGAAAACTGGTATTGGGATTCACAGTAAGGCAAAACAATCATATTGCATTTCACCAACTTTCTCCATTTCAGAAATCACCAGATTCTGTCCTCACAAAGGCCCTTCCGTCAGGGTTCAGAATTCGTGGTTAGGGATAGTATAGCCTATTAAGGCTGCTGCCATGAGTGTTGCTTTAAGTAATCGATCTTCATTCTTGACCACTAGTCAAAAATGATTCTGATATTTGAAAACATCTCTTAATTTGACAGGCGTCTAGAGCCTCCAACATAAGTATGATATGACTTGAGGGTGTTTTTCTGGTCTTTTCCTTAGACCCAAATCCTGGGAATCACAGTAGGGGTATTAACCTCAGTTTTGTCAGATGATTTCTCCGGAAAAGCTCAAGAATAATTTTTACTAACATGCTGTGGGCACAGGAACACTTATCCCAATCAACAAATGTTCTTCTGGGTATCAGGAAAAATTAGAACCAACAGGGAAAAAAGTGAGCTTCTTTCTTTGTAATGGGGTTATAAAATGACAAGAGTGTTTATGTCTAGATTCAAAGCTTATTGGATCTGGAAGAACCTCAGAGCTATCTGATCAAACAAACATCCCCGTTATTCTAAAGAGAGCTCACACTTCTCACCCTGAAGAAGGGGCACCATTGGGGTGGAAGGCAGGGCCAAGGTAATGCAAAGCTCAGGGTACACATGCTCCAGGAGGTTTAGGGAGGCTCACAGATTCAAGGACAGATACCTTCTTTATAAAAAATCAACAAGGACATGTTTATAGATTAGGAAAAAAAAAATCAGTGTTCATGTTTAAGATAAACTATGGGATCTTCAAAAGAGCCCTGATGGCGTGCAATGGTTAAGCCCTTGGCTGCTAACCAAAAGGCTGGCGGTTTGAACCCACCAGTGGCTCCATGGGAGAAAAGACCTGGTGATCTGCTTCCATAAAGATTACAACCTAGGAAACCCTATGAGGCAGTTCTACTCTGTCATATAGGGTTGCTATGAGTCAGAATCGACCAATGGCATGACAACAACACGTAACCTTCAAAGATATTTAAAAACGGTATGCAGCTGGCCTCTTGGAGTAAAGACTTCAGGTTTTGGGATGAGGGAAGGAAGATGGCAGTGGCATGCAGTCACAAGATTAGAAGCCAGAGTTAGAACTAAGATTTTCTTACTTCTAGATGAGTATATGTCCCCCACTGTATCAGGCCTGCAGGTAAAATGAACACCAAAACATATTAAAATGTGGTTTCAGTTGTATAACACTGACTTAAGGAAGCTCAACACACATGTGATAAATGTATTAGAAATAGACTATGCTGAGCTTCATCTTTTTCAAGATGAAAAATAATTTCAAAGGAATTCTATAGAAACTTTAGTTGCAAATTCCCTGTCCTGCTTATTATAAAAGTCACATTTATAAATCCCAGTGGGCACTCAAACAATGTAAGAAAAAGATATTTCAGAATTAAGCCTTCTAACATCTTGATTTACTGTGTTTCAGATGAAAGTTTCTAGAAACCAATGAAAAGAAAATGCAAGGTGGCACCATATTGTTCTCAAGATACAAGGCCTCCCCTATTCCATCAACACAGCTCACCATCACTATAAAATATTTATACCCAGATACTCTCCAGAAAGGATTTAAAATGGCTTTACTAAATAATGGAGTATGATGAGAAATGCCAATTTTCTTTTTGCCCTTTTTGATAAAATATAAATTCCTTCCCCAAATTCTCATAAAAAGACCAGACTTAATGGTCTGACTGAGACTAGAGGAATCCCGGCAGTCATGGTCCCCAAACCTTCTGTTGGCCCAGGACAGGAACCATTCCTGAAGACAACTCATCAGACATGAAAGGGACTGGACAGCGGGTAGGAGAGAGATGCTGATGAAGAGTGAGCTAATTATATCAGGTGGACACTTGAGACTGTGTTGGCATCTCCTGTCTAGAGGGGAGATAGGAGGGTAGAGAGGGTTAGAAACTGGCAAAATCGTCACGAAAGGAGAGACTGGAAGGAGGGAGCGGGCTGACTCATTAGGGGGAGAGTAAGTGGGAGTATAGAGTAAGGTGTATATAAGCTTATATGTGACCGACTGACTTGGTTTGTAAACTTTCACTTAAAGCACAATAAAAATTATTTAAAATATATATATAAATTCTTTCATTTCTCTGGTTTCATGGAAACATAAATGATTTGTTTGAATTTTAAATAAAAGCTTACTTTTCTCGATCTTCATACACGCAGGTAGCAATCAGTCTGTCAAAATTCTCAAAACGATTTTTCTTGAGCTGTTCATGGGCCATTGTAATTAAGACATTCACATGTGGATCCTTGTCCTCGAGTGCACGATAGTGACGTGCAATGGTTATAACCTCATGGTCTGTGAGTTTCCCAACAGTTATACTCATCATTATTTCTCTGTCAAAAAAATAGGAAAACATTCATGAAGTAATAAAAATACTTTACCTCTCCTTTTAATCAAAGAGCTACAGCTGCTAACCAACATGTTGGCAGTTCAAATCCACCAGGCACTCCTTGGAAACCCTATGGGGCAGTTCTACTCTGCCCTATAGGGTTGCTATGAGTCGGAATCAACTCGACGGCAACGGGCTTGTTTTTGTTTGTTTTATCAAAAAGATCCAAATCTCATTTTACAACATTTTTACCAACTGCATGGAGCAAAGGTGATTATTTTTCTTTAACTTAATTTCTCTACTTAATTTTAGAGCAGCAGGAAGATACCAATGCTACAATAGAAAACAATAAACACTGTAGCTTATAAATAAATTGGCATTTTTGTCCAGTGTCAAACATCTGCCACTCTAGATAACCAACTTCAACTGGAAAGTAAACTTTGAAAGTTCTTGGATGGTCAAAAAATCTGTCACTAAGTACATGACTTCATCTAGTGTCTATTAATCTTACTTTACACAAAACAGGAACAAACGTGAGTTTCTGGTTTCACAAGGTATAAAATTTATAAATCAGTAAATTAGAAAAGGTGACAGGGATAGAGGATAGTGAAAGCAGTCAAGTACATTTCTGTAGTAAAAAGTAAAAACTGGCACACCCTGGCAATGAGAACCAAATGAGAGAAAAACAGTTAAAAGAGCTATGTAAGGGTATATAGCTCTCTGAGTCCTGAGGGGGCGAATGGCCCTTTACATGGACTGTGGCACTGAGATTATTCAGCAGAACTAAAAGAAAAAAAAAACACAATAATAAATTAATAATGAGGACCAAAAGCCTAACAAATTGGCTGAATTGTTTTGAATATATTCTTTGTATTAATGCCATAAACTATGAAGTATGTACGAGAAAGAATTACATTAAATGCAAACTGTTATGGTGGTTAAATTAATAAGATTTTAACTGTTTAGATAATATACTTACCAGAAATAATTCCATACCAAAGAATCCCGGATAAAGGAGGAAATACAAGATTTTATTTATTGTTCTGCTATAACTCTAAACTCATTGCTATCGAGTCGGTTCCAACTCATAGTGACCCTATAGGACAGAGTAGAACTGCCCCATAGAGTTTCCAAAGAGTGCCTGGTGGATTTGAACTGCTGACCTTTTGGTTAGCAGGCATAGCTCTTAACCACTATGCCACAAAGGTATAGTGCTATAAACTTTTGCTATAGACTTGTCTTTTAAGATAAGGGCTTTTAGTTCTATTATATATTTCTCGTCATTACCACTATCATTTAATAATTCCAGGTTCTCCTAGTCAAGAATTTCCTTAGAACTAATGCAATACAACTACCATAGCCACCACCAGACTGAGTCCAGCACAACTAGATGGTGCCCGGCTACCACCCCTGACTGTTGTGACAGGGATCACAGTAGAAGAGTCCTGGCCAGGGCTGGAGAAAAATGTAGAACAAAATTCCAACTCACAAAAAAAGACCAGACTTACTGGTCTAACAGAGACTGGAGAAACCCCGAGAGTACAGCCCCCGGACACCCTTTTAACTAAGGTTCGCCCTTCAGCCAAAGGTTAGATAGGCCCATAAAACAAACAATAATACATGTAGTTCAATCATGTATAGGAGACTAAATGGGCACACTAGTCCAGGGGCAAGAAGGCAGGAGGGGACTGGAAAGGTGGATGAATGGAAATGGGGAACCCAAAGTTGAGAAAGGGAGAGTGTTGACACATTGCAGGGTTGGCAACTTAGTCTCTAGTGCTGCTATAACAGAAATACCACAAGTGGATAGCTTCAACAAAGAGAAATTTATTCTCTCTCAGTCTAGTAGGCTAACAACCGAATTCAGGGCTTTAGCTTCAGGGGAAGGCTTTCCCTGTCGACTCTGGAGGAAGGTCCTTGTCATCAATCTTCCCTTGGACTAGGAGCTTCTCTGCACAGGAACCCCAGCTCCAAAGGATGTGCTCTGCTCCCAGCACTGCTTTCATGGGGGTATGAGGTCCCCAACTCTCTGCTTGCTTCCCTTTCCTTTTCTCTCTTATAAGATAAAAGGTGGTACAGGCCACACCCCAGTGAAACTCCCTTTACATTGAATCAGGGATGAGACCTGAGCAAGGGTGTTACATCCCACCCTAATCCTCTTTAACCACAGGCAGAAATTATGATTTATAACACATATGAATATCACAAAATGGAGGACAACCACACAATACTGGGAATCATGCCCTAACCAAGTCGACACATATTTCTGTGGTACACAATTCAATCCATGACAGTGACCAAGATCACACACGTACACAAAAAAGTGTATTAATTGTTTAATGAGAAACTAATGTGCTCTGTAAACTTTTACTTAAAGTACAATTAAAAAAAGAATTTCCTTAGATAGGGTGTAGTATAGACCACAGCTATAATACTGACTTATGTGAAGGAACTATATTTCCCCTACATCAACTTTTCAGGCTTTCTGGTTTTGTTTGGTTTTCTTATTGGGAAATAAGGCCAAATTCAATGAAGTTGTTGTTAGGTGCCATCGAGTCATTTCCAGCTCACACCATAGAACGAAACACTACCTGGTCCTGCACCATCCTCACAATTGTTGCTATGCTTGAGCCCACTGTTGCATCCACGGTGTCAATCCATCTTGTTGAGGGTCTTCCCCTTTTTCACTGACCTTCTACTTTACCAAGCATGATGTCCTTCTCCAGGGAATGATCCCTCCTGATAGCATGTGCAATATATGTGAGACACAGTCTTGCCATCCTTGCTTCTCAGGAGCATTCTGGTTGTACTTCTTCTAAGACAGATTTGTTCGTTCTTTTGGCAGTCCCAGGTATATTCAATATTCTTTGTCAACTCCACGATTCAAAGGCATCAATTCTTCTTCGGTCTTCCTTATTCATTGCCCAACTTTCACATGTGTATGATGCGATAGAAAATACCATAGCTTGGGTCAGGCTCACCTTCGTCTTCAAGGTGATTTCTTTGCTTTTCAACACTTTAAAGAGGTTCTTAACAGCAGATTTGCCCAATGCAATGCATCTTTTGATTTCCTGACTGCTGCTTCCATGAGTGTTGACTGTGGATCCAAGTAAAATGAAATCCTTGACAACTTCAATCTTTTCTCCATTTATCATGATGTTACTTACTGGTCCAGTTGTGAGGATTTTTGTTTTCTTTATGTTGAGGTATAATGCATACTGAAGGCTGTGGTCTTTGATCTTCGTCAGTAAATGTTTCAAGTACTCTTCATTTTCAGCAACCAAGGTTGTGTCATCCGCATATCGCAGGTTGTTAATGAGTCTTACTCTAATCCTGATGCTGTATTCTTCTTCATATAGTCCAGCTTCTCAGATTATTTGCTCAGCATACAGAATGAATAGGTACGGTAAAAGGATACAACCCTGACACACACCTTTCCTGACTTTAAAGCGCAAAGTATCCCCTTGTTCTGTTCGAAAAACTGCCTCTTGATTCATGTACAGATTCCCATGAGCACAATTAAGTGTTCCAGAATTCCCACTCTCCACAATGTTATCCATAATTTGTTATGCTCCACACAGTCAAATGCCTTAGCATAGTCAATAAAAACACAGGTAAACATCTTTCTGGTATTCTCTGCTTTCAGCCATGATCCATCTGGTATCAGCAATGATATCCCTGGTTCCACATCCTCTTCTAAATCCAGCTTGAATTTCTGGCAGTTCCCTGTTAATATACTGCTGCAGCTGCTTTTGAACGATCTTCAGCAAAATTTTGCTTGCATGTGATATTAATGATATTGTTCGATAATTTCTGCATTTGGTTGGATCACCTTTCTCAGGAATAGGCATAAATATGGACTTCTTCCAGTTGGTTGGCCAGGTAGCTGTCTTCCAAATTTCTTGGCACTTCCAGCGCTGCTCCATTTGTTGAAACATCTCAATTGGTATTCTGTCAATTCTTGGAGCCTTGTTTTTCACCAGTGTCTTCTATGTAGCGTGGACTTCTTCCTTCAGTACCATCGGTTCCCGATCATATGCTACCTCCCGAAATGGTTGAATATCAAGCAATTCTTTTTGGTATAGTGACTGTGTATTCCTTACATCTTCTTTTGATGCTTCCTCCATTGTTTAATGTTTTTCCCACAGAATCCTTCGCTATTGTAACTTGAGGCTTGAATTTTTTCTTCAGTTCTTTCAGCTTGAGAAATGCTATCTAGCTTGAGAAATGCTATCTCCAGTTCTTTGCATATGCCATCATAATACTTTACTTTGTCTTCTCGAGCCACCATTTGAAATCTTCTGTTCAGCTCTTTTACTTCATGATTTTTTCCTTTTGCTTTAGCTACTTGACGTTCAAGAACAAGTTTCAGAGTCTCTTTTGACATCCATTTAGGTCTTTTCTTTTTTTCCTGTCTTTTTAATAACCTCTTGCTTTCTTCATGTATTATGTCCTTGATGTCACTCCACAACTCGTCTGGTCTTTGGTCATTAGCATTCAATGTGTCAAATCTGTTCTTTAGATGGTCTCTAAATTCAAGTGGGATATACTCAAGGTCGTACTTTGGTTCTCATCTACTTGTTCTAATTTTCTTCAGTTTTAACTTGAACTTGCTTAAGAGTAATTGATGGTCTGATCTGCAATTGTCCCCTGGCCTTGTTCTGACTGATGGTATTGAGCTTTTCCATCATCTCTTTCCACAGATGTAGTTGACTTGATTCCTACATGTTCTGTTTGGTGAGGTCCACTGGTGAAAAAAGGTATCTGCAATGAAGTCATTGGTCTTGCAAAATTCAATCATGTGATCTCCGGCATCGTTTCTAACACCAAGGCCATACTCAATGAAGGAAAAAAAAATTTTTTTTTTTTTGAGGACCCTATAATTGCAGCAAGTCAGTTGAAGTCAGAAAATCAGTAATATTGACTGGGGGCTCACTGATTTGAAAACACTATAAAAGGCACTCTGGCATTTGGAACTTCCCACGTCTAGAATCTATTTGGGCTGCCCAAGCATATAGACCAGTTCTCAAAGCCACAAACTGGTAGGGCCTCTTGAATGAACTGAGTCATAGTCATAATCACCCCCACCATTTGTTGAGTGCTGTTTGGCATGTTCAGCATGGATCATCTCATCTGTCCAAGGAAGTAGGTCCTAGTTGTTATCCACATTTTAGAGATGAGGACATGGAGGCACAGAAATGTTAAGTGATACACCCAATGTCACACAGCTACTAGGTGGCAAAGACAGAATATGAACTCATGTAGCCTGGCTCCAAAGCTCATGCTCCTGCCCACTACTTGATCCTTCTTCTGCTGGGACACAGAAGACAAATGACCGAATGGAGTGGGGCTCAATCAGGGAAAGTAAGCCAGTGGGGTTTTTTGTTTTTTGTAACTTCAATTGTGGTAAAATATATGATAACATTTGCCATTTTAACCATTTTTAAGTGCACAATTCAGTGACACGAATTACATTCATCACATGGTGCAACCATCACCACTATCAATTTCCCAAATGTATTCCTCACCCAAAATAGAAACTCAGTACTATTAAACAGTAATTCCCCATGCCCCTCTCTCCCCAGCCCCTGGTTACCTCAAATATATTTTGGTCTCCATGCATTTGCCTATTCTAGATATTTTGTGTAACTGGGATTATACAATATTTGTCCTAAGGCAGTGGGCTTTGAGCTGATTTTTTTTTTAATACCTCTATTACACTTTGGGTTAGTGGGTTATTATTACACTTTGGAGCCCTGGTGGCACAGTAGTTAAGAGCTACAGATACTAACCGAAAGGTCAGCAGTTTGAATCAACCAAGAGCTCCCTGGAAACACTATAGGGCCATTCTACTCTGTCTTAAAAGGTTGCTATGAGTCAGAATCAACTTGATGGCAATGGGTTTGGGTTTTTTGGTTTTATTACCCTTTACTGTCCATTACCTCTGCTTTGGGGAGTCCCTGGGTGGTGCAAACAGTTAGGTGCTCAAATACTAGCCAAAAAGTTGGGTGATTTAAACCCACCCAGAGGTGCCTCAGAAGAAGGGCCTGACAATCTGTACACATGGGGTCACCATGAGTCAGAATTGACTCTACAGCAACTAACAAAAACAACAACCTCTGCTTTGAGAGCTATCATTGACCAGCATAAATCGGTAAGATAATTTCTGAAAACTTAAGTCAACAACCATCTCTGACATAGGGCTAAATGATCATGGAGGAACAATTGGAGGCAAGCTCCTGGCTGCATCTGGAATACTGATCACGGAATGATCAGTCATGACACATCCATAAAATGAACCACTATGCAAATATTAGAAGTATAACATTGATCGATATTCATTGGGATTCATGTTGAGAAGTGTAGTATGATTCCAGTTAAGCTGAAGATACAGGTACACAGATATTCATAGAAAAAAGGATAGAAAAGACACATGCCAAAATATCAACAGCATTATCCCTGATTGCTAGGATATCTTTCCTTTTTTATATATTTCCAATTTTTCTGAAACTTTATGATAATCACACATTACTTTCTTTGTCATGGAAAAAAAACACGAAAATTTCTTCCTTTTGAGGGTAAAAAATAGTGGGAAGAGGAGCAAGTGGCACACTCCCAAGGACAAAGAAAAATGATGTGTCGTAGCAATGACTAGAAACTTTCCACACACCTTTAACTAAACTTAGTATAGCATCACCAAGTCATAAAAGTTTATTTTCCTTTTCATTGGATAAAATGAAATTACCTTGGCTTCATTGCAGTTAAAATTTATATCTGCTGGGTTTCTGTCTGCTTGGGTTTTAAACAGTTCAGTATTCCACAGTTTCACATGTCTTTATGTGTTTCAAACAAGCTGCACCACATACTTAAAACTGCTATCAGTCATGCAGGGTACTAGGGGCCCTTGGAGCAGCTCCCAGTGTGGCTGATGTACGTACACTAGGCAGTTCCCTGCACCAGAGCTCCCTACCAGGGAGTCCCGGCCTCATCTTGCAAACCTCAAAATGGCTGCTCACTTTGACCTACGTTTGCCATGTGCCCCTTCTTTAGGATTCACCCCACCCTGTCAAACTTTAATGGGCTTCACAAAGAATTAGGAATCCTTTTAAAAGTAGAAGAGTCCATTTTTAAAATTGTGGTAAAATATACATTGAATAAAATTTACCATTAGTGGCATTTAGTACATACACAATGTTGTGCAACCATCACCATTATCTATTCCAGAACATTTTCATCACCCCAAAGTGAACCCTGTACCCATTAAGCAGTCACCCTCCTTATCCCCCTTCTGCTAGCCTCCAGCAATCACTAATCTGCTTTCCGTCTCTAAAGATTTGTCTACTCTGGACATTTCAAATAAATGGAATCATACAATATGTGACCTTTTATGTCTGTCTGGATTCTTTCACTCAGCATAATGTTTTCAAGGTTAAATCATGCTGTACTGTATCAGTACATCATTCCTTTTTATGACTGAGTAATATTCCATTGTATGGCTATACCACATTTTGTTAATCAATTGATGGACATTTGGGTTGTTTCCATCTTTTGGCTATTGTGAACAATACTGCTATAAACATTCATGCATAAGCTTTTGTTTGAACACCTGTTTTCAGTTCTTTTGGGTATATACCTAGGAAAGGAATTGCTGGGTCATATCTTAATTCTATGTTTAACTTACTGAGGAACTGCCAAACTGTTTACCTCACATTCCATTTTTACTTAGCTGCAACTACAGAAACCAAAGGCCTAGCTTCTATCAAGCACAGTTCTTTCCCACCTAAAACTTCAGGCAGAACTTGACTTAAGATCTGATACTAAAGTTTCACCTTGGAATTTCCTGCCCAATCATTTAAGAGGAATAAAAATGTATTTTAAAAAGCAGCTGTAATTGTATTGATCTGGTGTTCTGTGGTTACTATTTCTAATCTTGAAGTCTCAAATGGTAAGTCATCTTTGCCTTTGCCCAACATTGCACTGAACCCTTGGCACTAATATTTCATATAGATCATCACAGTATGATTTAGTTAATCATATAAGGGACACTGCCATGGTTTTTCTCTCAGTTTTTGTAACTAAAGTCATTAAGACTCAAAAAAAAAAAAAAAAAAACAAGATAAATTGCTCTAGGTTACTGAGTTAACTATGTAGAATTCTGAAACATGAAATGCTAAACAGCTTTAAAAAAAGACATACAAGACATAATTCCATTAAAGTTACTCTGTCAAGTTAATAGCAAATCAAAGCTTCATTTTAAAGCTCTGAATCTCAGAGTATTTCCTTACACACTGACTCATTAAAGTCCAAGCAATGTCTTTGAAATGAAGTGAAAAAAAAATTAGTTTCGGCATAAACAAGGGCTCAAGAGCCTAAGCCTTAGGCCCCAAAGCTTAAGAGAAAATCTGGTTGAGCCTAAATTAAACCAAGCAACAGTTCCAATGACAATTAGGTAGCATCCTCTACCATTTCCTTCAATTAGATATTCATCAAATAAAATGTGTTTAAAAGAAACTCTACGTTGATTTGTTGCACATATACCCATAATACGTGACAGCCTTCTGGAAATTCTATTGTCACTTCCTCTAAATCAGGAGCCAGGCATAACTGCTCACATCCTACACCCCCTCAGGCTTTCTCTTACACTTGTGGGCCTAAGCCGCACAATAGGGCAGAAAAGGGACCTTTCACAACCCTGTTCTGTCACTTTTGTCCTGGCATGGCATTCTGTTTGACTAGTACATTGCCCGACAGTAGAGGGTGGTGACATCAATTCTTCTTCCGTCTTACTGTTGTCCAGCTTTCACATGCGTATGAGGTAACTGAAAACACCATAGCTTCGGTCAGGCGCACCTTAGTCCTTAAAGTGACATCTTTGCTTCTTAACACTTTAAAGAGATCTCTTGCAGCAGATTTGTCCAATGGAATGCATTGTCTGATTTCTCGACTGCTGCTTCCATGGGTGTTGATTGTGGGTACAAGCAAAATGAAATCCTTGACAACTTCAATCTTTTCTCTGTTTACCATGATGTTGCTTATTGGTCCAGTTGTGAGGGTTATTGTTTTATGTTGAGGTATAATCCATACTGAAGGCTATGGTCTTTGATCTTCATCAGTAAGTGCTTCAGGTCCTCTTCACTTTCAGCAACCAAGGTTGTGTCATCTGCATATTGCAGGTCATTAATGAGTCTTCCACCAAACCTGGTGCCACGTTCTTCTTCATACAGTTCAGTTTCTCGGATTATTTGCTCAGTATACAAATTGAATAAGTACAGTGAAAGGATACAACCCTGATGCACACATTTCCTGACTTTAAACCACACAGTATCCCTTTATTGTGTTCAAATGATTGCCTCTTGGCAGGAATAGGAGGAGGAAATGGAATATGTGACTAATTGCCTCCATGAACAATCACCTTCTTTGCCACGAGACCAGAAGAACTGGATGGTGCCCAACTACCATTACTGAAAATTTTGATAAAAGATTCTATAGAAGAATCCTGATCAAAAAGGAAAAAATGCAGAACAGAATTTCAAATTCTTATGGAATCCAGACTTTCTAGAGCCAGCGAGGGTGGATTAACCCCTGAAATGATTGCCATGAGATAATTTTTAGACCTTGAACCTTATAACAAAAATATTCGCTGAAGTCTTCATAAAACCGAAGTTTAGCTTAACCGGTAAAGAATGTCTGCGTTGAGCATTACGCTCTTTTAAAAACTATCTATATGGGTTCAAATTGACAACAGTAATTTGAAAGATTAGATAGGAAACTCAGGGAGCAGTGAGTTTATGTTAATAGGGGAGGAACAACTCAGAAAAGGAGGGTGAGAATGGTTGTACAACTCAAAGAATGTAATCAACGTCACCGAATTGTACATGTAGAAACTGTTGGTTTATGTTCTGCTGTGTATATTCTCAACAACAACTAAAAATAAATTGAAAACAAACCCTCTGGGTATTGCCATCTCTCTCAGAGTAGAACCCAAAGTCCTCATAATGGCCTTTGAGGCCCAAATTATCAGGTCCCTCCTCCACTATCTCTCTGATCTCATCTCCATGACCCGCCTCTGCACCAGCCATACTGCCCTCCTCACTCTGCCTCAAACAAGCCAGGTATGTTCCAACTTCAGGGCCTTTGCACTTGCTGTTTCTTCTGCCTGGAATGTTCTTCCCCAAGATAACCACATAGTCTGGCCATTTACCTCCTGTAGGGCATTTTATATCATCTGTTCAGATGTCATCATCTCAGTAAGGCCTTCCTCAACCATCCTATTTAAAAATGTAACCTCTCCCCCTACAACTCTGGCATTCCCTAATCCCTTTGCTATTTTAGTTTCCTCAGTGGCATTTATCCTATTCTAACATGGTATATCAGCCACTGAAAATCATGTGGAGCACAGGTCTACTCTGACACATACAGGGTCTCCCTGAACTAGAGTCAACTTGACAGTAACTGGAACTGGTACTGGCATTGGTAACTCATTATGTAATTAACTTACATATTAAGTATATTGGAGCTCTGGTGGCACTGTGGTTAAGACCTTGGCTGCTAACCAAAAGGTCCGTAGTTTGAATCCTTCAACTGCTCCTTAATCCTATAGGGTCGCTATGAGTTGGAATTGACGGCAAAAGGTTTGTTTTTTCTGTTTGTATTAGGTATGTTGTCTTTATCCTCCCAATAGAATGTAAGTTCCACAAAGGGCAGGGATTTTTGTCTGTTTTCTTCACTGCTGAATTCCTAGTGCCTTGAATAGCCCCTGGCACATAGCAGACACTCAATAAATAGTCTGCAGAATAAATGAAAAGTGAGGGGTATGTAACAAGGTGCTAAACGCATTTAGCATAGTGCCTGGAAGTATGAATTCTCAGTAAACTACAGCAATTTTTATTACTGTCATCACCCCACAGCGGAGACAACTACAAGTTGTATTAAACTAGAAGAGCTATTTCTCTTATGAAGTTTATCTTGGAGAAATGTGACAAGTTTTTGATGCACCTGAAATCTTAGAATTTATCTGCAGAAAACAAAAGGAAAATAGTATGCTTGTTTTAGTCATATTCAGTAGTTAAGTCTGAAGTGATAAAGTAATAAAGTCCAGGTGTGTCTTCTTTATACAATGGATATATCTCAAAAGCTCCAAGCGGACTCAATTTTTAGAAATCAAATTATATGCCCCCTTTCACTCTATTACACATGAAGATACTCTGCCTTCATTTTTATCTTGTTTTAATTGGCAATATCACTGAACTGTTTAAATTCCTTTAATTTCTGTCAAGTTCTTAATGACCAGAAAGCACACTGAACCCTGAATAAATTCTTTTGAAACTAAAGAATCTTTTGACAGTATAAATAATTACTGCCAAATTCATCTGCTTTGTAAATTGATTTTTTTTATATAGAGGAGTACATCTGTATTGAAAATCATTGACCCTGTTTTCTTATTCCAAATAAATGTAAGCAGCTTCTGGTTTTTTCTCTATTATGCTATGATCTTCATTTCATAACAAATGCTATGGCTTTTCCTGTTTTGACATGTAGTGGAACATTCACGGTAATGTTAATTTATTAAGTTGGAAATCCAGTATTTCTTGGTACACTCGACTTTGGGGCTGTTTAAGTGTAGTCAAACAAAATGAGATATGGTTAAGAACAATTGCTGTGCATTAGTAACGATCTATTCTTTATAGAGGTATATTTTTAGAAATTCTTTAAACGCTCATCTATATTTCTTCTACAATTTGGTATAATATGCACTTAAGCTAAAGCAGCAAAGTTGTTTTTAATTATGTCAACATTTTTTTGGTAACAGCAAATAGAGGTCCTGATGGTAGTGCTTTAACTTGCAATAAAGGCAGAAGGGGTAAATATCTATTTCATTTACATGCAGTTATTCATTTTCTCAGACCTCCCTTTTAATTAAGACTCACCCTGCATTCAGGGATCATTTGTCCCCAAGAAAACCCCACTTATTTGGCTTTATGTTTTTGATGTTTCTCACTAGTCACCAGATGTTTTGGAAGTCTGCAAGGCTATACTGAGCACTGGAGCAAGAGGACCAGGGGGCCTTATAAGGAGCAGTCTCCAAATAAACCCACAATTACTTACTGATCACACTGAATTTGGTGTGCTTTCAGGCCTCCAACCCCATCCCCTATCCTCACTCCCATGCTTACACTCAACTTAGTGATTCAGAAACTCACTCATACAAATCAGTTACAAATAGTTATAATCAGATTCCCAATTCTTTCTGCACACACATTTTAAAAATAAAATTTATTAACCTTAGTCCATTATAAGAAGAATATACACCAACTCATTTATTAACTGTCTTGTTATCTGACATTTCACATTTATGACAATAGTAAAAAAATCTACTGACTATTCTGCACATTAACACGTATGTCTGGCAGTAACAAATGCTGAGGTGCGAGGTGAGGTAATGCTGGTTGTGATGGTTAAGGTTATGTGTCAACGTGGCTGGGCCATGATACTCAGTGGTTTGGGAGTTATGTAATGATGTAATTTGGCAGTTATGTAATGATGTTGTCATTCTCCATTTTTGTGATCTGATGTGGTCATCCTCCATTTTCACATAACACCAATTTTTGCATAACGACCTGGTCTTTGGAACCTAACCATGGTGAGAAGTGAGGAGTGGGTGTTATTTTCAATTGTGGAGAATTTGGACAATATATGAGAGTAACAAAAAAAGAAGCGTGTAAACATTTGTCTCCATTTAAAATTATTCCCTTAGGATAATGTTTCAGAAGTACAATTAGTGGGGCAAAAGAAAGGAACATTTTAAAGGATCTTGAAAAATGGTGCTAAGTTGATTTTACTCTCCCACTATCATTTTTAAAAGTGTTCCCTAATTTGACAGTGAAAATGATTTCTCATTTTAATCAACAATGGTTTGATTGCTAATAAACTTGAAAAACTCTTACTTTTATTTGTTAAGAAATTGTATTTCTTCTATTCTGTTCTGTCTGCATGTGCCTCTTACCCACGTATCTATTCATTCATTCACTCATTCAACAAACACTGGCTGAGTACTAAGACCGTGTCAGGTCATGTTAACTGATGGAGAAAGAGAGGAATAGACTAGATTCAACCTCCAACACCCACTGCCTAAGTTAATCACAAACCAGTGGATAGACAAGTCAAGACAGTAGAAAAAGGGCTACAATGAAGATATGTCTAGAAGCTCAGAGAAGGTACTCCTCATCTGGTCTGGCATGTGCATACTTGTAGGGGGAAATCAAGGAAGGCTTCACAGAGGAGTTGATGGTGGGGCACACCCATGAAGGTGAAAGGTAATTTGGCAGTCAGAGAAGCATACATGCGTGTGTGTGTCAGGGAGTGGGAGTAGGTAGAGGAGTTGGGGGGAAGTTGGGAGGAATGGGAGGAAGAATTGTATCCTCAAAGATACAAGGAATCTAGAGGCCGAGCCAACATGGCACTACAGACAGAAGCAGCATGCTGCCCCTCCACAGCAAAGACCTGAAAAACTAAGTAAAACAGAGACACACATCAATCCTGGAACCCTAAGTGTCAAATGAAGAGATAAAGAACTCAGCCAAGACCAAATGGAATAAGAAACTGACAGAGAACAGAGAGAGAGGAGAGAAATGTGCAGAGGTCCCCTATCAGCTAAGGAGGCATGGATTTGTCATCTTAGACACCTGTCAGAGACTGGCAGACAGGGAGTACAGGAAGCAGCTCCATGGAGCTCCCAGCAGAAGACAGAGCACCCAGTAACCTGTGATATATGCTTTCCCACCACCCAACAGTCTCCCCTCTGCTCGGCCTCTGCCACTTCCTAGTTGGCTGCGGTTGCTCAGCCAGCCAAGAGGTGCGGGCCCCATGTGGCTCGGATTCACCTTGCCTACATCAAAGAGTGGTGGACAGGGAGTATGGGAAAGCAGCTTCACGGAGCTCCCACCAGGAGACAGAACACCTGCTAACCAGTGATATACACTTTCCCACTCCCCATTCTTCTCTGCCCTGCTCAGCTTCCACTGCTTCCTAGGTGGCTGCAGTCGCTCGGCTAGCCGGAAAGTGCAGGCTCTGTGTCGCCTGGATTTGCCTCACTCACATCGGAGATCAGCAGACATGATTTAAGGAGCTTCATGGAGCTCCCAGCAGGAGACAGAGCACCTGGTAACTAGCAATACACTTTCCCGCCTCCCATCCTCTCATCACTGCTCTACCTCGAGCTTCCTGGGTAGCTGTGGTGACTCAGCTGGCTGGGAAGTGCAGCATCCATGCTGCTTGGATTTGCCCCACCTACATCGCAGATCGGCGGACAGGGAGTACGGGAAACCAGCTTCATGAAGTTCCCAGCTGGAAACCAGCTTCATAAAGTTTCCAGCAGGAGACAGAGCATCCAGTAACAAGCGATATATGCTTTCTTAACCCCACCCTTCTTCCCCCCCAGCTCCCTCTAATTCCCGCTAGCCACAGTCTCTTGGCCTGGAGGCAACTGCTTTGGCCCCGGGCCGCTTGAACTTGCCCCGCCCACACTGGCCAGGTCCCTGAGCTGGTGTTGCTTCTTTCCGTTTCTTTTGGTTTCTTCCGTACCTCCCACCACCTCCCCATCCTTTCTCTCGAAAACCTGGCTCCGTGTGCCATCTTTGCTTCTTCCTAATAGGTTGTGAAGCCCCAGTTGACTGGGGAGCCACTACCCTGGTCCGTGACACCATGCTGGTGGGATCGCTGGGGCTTTTTTGTTTTTGCTTTGTTCTGTTTCTTTTCTTTTTGCAACTTGAGAGCCCCTGCACAGCTTAGGTGGGATCCCTGGGGGCATTTCTTTTTTTCTTTTCTCTCTTTTTCCCTTTCTGTCTTCATTTCTCAGTTCTCATCTCTCTACACTTACCTTCTTTTCCTGTATCCGGAATACTTGGTGCTGTGTGACATCTATACCCGCTCTAGCCAGGCTATATTGTGCAGCCTGGAAGCCACTTCCCCAGTCTTCACAGCCATGCCAATGGGACCCCTCGGGGCTTTTCTTTTCCAAATTTTTATTTGGTTATTTTTTTTCTTTTTCTTTTATTCCTCTTTGCTTTTCTCCAATTCGCAGTTTCTCATCTTTCCACTTCAACAGCAAGCTCTCTTAACACTTTTTTTTCCTTTTTTTGTTTTTGGCTCCTTTTTCTCTCTCATCTTTTCCATACCCATATTAGGTTCACAAATCACAACCTCCCCCCTCTTTCCTGCCTACCTGCACCATCTGTTGAACTTCACACCCCCCAGCAGCACAGACACAGCCTACTGGAACCTGCCCAGCATTGACTCCTGGCCTGCCCTATCGGTCCTAGTACATGCCACAAAAAACCCATCCCAGCCCCTCCCCTTTAGCTGGACATGCCCTGCTATACCACAGCTGAGAGGCTGGGCATACCTATTGGACAAGGTAAAAAGTATCATGACTATAGATGAGCAAACAGCAGAGAATGCACAGCCCACCTGCTCACACATAACCAAATAAAACAAACAAAAAAACAGGATGAAACACACAAATCTACATTCAAGAAACGAAGAAAATAACTACTGGATGTCCTGAAAACAGCATACAATATCAAAACATATTAAAAAACAGGAGAGGATGGTTCCAGTAGGCGTCTAAAATAAAATACCAGGTGACTTTCCAGTAGAAGAAAAGCCACTAGAACTACCTGATAGGAAATTCAAATCTCTAATATTCAGAGCTATCCAAGAGTCGGGAAACCCTGCTGGCATACTGGTTAAGTGCTTCAGCTGCTAACCAAAGGGTCAGCAGTTCGAATCTGCCAGGCGCTCCTTGGAAACTCTATGCGGCAGTTCTACTCTGTCCTAGAGGGTCGCTATGAGTCGGAATCGACTCACCTGCACTGCATTTTGTTTTTGTTTTTGCGTATCCAAGAGTTGAAGCAAAAAGCAAACAAAAATGAGGAAAAAATACACATTTATGGAAAACACAGACAAATTCATGGAAAATACAGACAAAAAATTGGAAGAATTCAGGAAAATAATATAGGAGCAAATGCCAAAATAAATTCACAACTAGAAATCACACAAAAAAAATTAGAAATTCAAAAAATAAACAAGATTTCAGAAATGGACAGTGTTATAGAAGGACTGAGGAATAGGTTTGAAATGATGAAAGACAGGATCACCGAAATCAAAGACAAACAATTGGATACAACTCTGTTAGAGGGAAAATCAGAAAAAAAAATGAGGAAAAATGAAGAAACGCTGAGAATTATGTGGGATACAATCAGAAGCAAAAATCTGTGAGCGATCAGAGTTCCAGAACAGGGAGAGAAAACGGAAAAAACAGAGAGGATCACTCAAGAAGCTCAATGAACCCTGTATAGGATAGACCCCAAAAGAAAAACACAAAGGCATATCATAATTACACTCGCTAAAACCAAAGACAAAAGAAAAATCCTGAGAATAGCTCGAGAAAAACAAAAAGTCACATACAGAGGAGAACCAATAAGACTAATTTCGGTTATTCAGCAGAAACGATGCAGGCAAGAAGGCAACGGGATAACATATATAAAATCTTGAACGAAAGAAATTGCCAACCAAAAATAATATATCCTGCAAAACATGTGTTCAAATATGACGGTGAGATTAGGACATTTCCAGATGAACAGAAATTAAGGGAAATATGTAAAAAACAAACCAAATTTACAAGAATTATTAAAGGGAGTCCTTCGGTCTGAGAACAAACATCAGACCACAGCCTGAATCTAGGATGCAAGACTGTACCAGCCAGACACAAACGTAGGAAATGAACTCTCAAGGACTATCCAAAAGGAAAAGAATTGCAACAGGAAACCAGAGAGATTAATCTGTAAATGATAAAAATGTCACAACAATAAAAAGGGGGAATAAACGGTGTAGGTATAGAACTTTCCAATGGAGAGGAAGGGAAGGTGATACCAAGTAATAATAGAATGGTTGAAACTTAGGAACATAAGAGTAAACTTCAATGTAACCACAAAGAAAGAAAACAAACCTATTCATCAAAACAAAGAAGAAAAACATAAAGTCTCAATAAAAACATAATCTATAAAAACAAAAGAAATGAAAAAGAAATCCACGAACAAAAGGAACTCAGCACAGGACAGTAAGACAAACAAAGTAAACATCACCACCCCCTCCCCCCTCCAAAAAAAACTACCAAATGACAGCAATAAACTCACTCCTATTATCAATAATTACACTGAACGTAAATGGCCTAAATGCACCCATAAAGAGACACAGAGTGACAGAATGGATAAAAAAACAGGTTCCCCCTGGAAAAAAAAGGCATTACTGAAAAAGAAGAACAAAGTGGGAGGCCTTACTTTACCTGAATTTAGAACCTATTATACTGCCACAGTAGTCAAAACAGCCTGGTACTGGTACAACAACAGATACATAGACCAATGGAACAGAATTGAGAATCCAGGCATAAATCCATCCACATATGAGCAGTTGGTATTTGACAAAGGCCCCAAAACAGTTCAATGGGGAAAAGACAGTCCTTTTAACAAATAGTGCTGGCATAACTGGATATCCATCTGCAAAAAAATGAAACAAGACCCATACCTCACTCCATGCACAAAAATGAACTCAAAATGGATCAAAGACCTAAATATAACATCTAAAACAATAAAGATCATGGAAGAAAAAATAGGGACAATGTTAGAAGCCTTAATACATGGCATGAACAGTATAGAAAACATTATTAAGAATGCAGAAGAAAAACTAGATAACTGGGAGCTCCTAAACATCAAACACCGATGCTCATCCAAAGACTTCACCAAAAGAGTAAAGAGACTACCTACAGACTGGGAAAAAGTTTTTAGCTATGACATTTCCGATCAGCACCTGATCTCTAAAATCTACATGATACTGCAAAAACTCAACTACAAAAAGACAAATAACCCAATTAAAAAAAGGGCAAAAGACATAAATAGACACTTCACTAAAGAAGACATTCAGGTAGCTAACAAATACATGAAGGGAATGTTCACAATCATTAGCCACTAGAGAAATGCAGATCAAAACCACAATGACATTTCATCTCACCCCAACCAGGCTGGCATTAATCCAAAAAACACAAAATAATAAATGTTGGAGAGGTTGTGGAGAGACTGGAACACTTACACACTGCTGGTGGGAATGTAAAATAGTACAACCACTTTGAAAATCGATTTGGCGCTTCCTTAAAAAGTTAGAAATAGAACTACCATACGATCCAGCAATCCCACTCCTCGGAATATATCCTAGAGAAATAAGAGCCTTTACATGAACAGATACATGCATACCCATGTTTATTGCAGCACTGTTTACAATAGCAAAAAGATGGAAGCAACCAAGGTGCCCATCAACGGATGAATGGATAAATAAATTATGGTATATTCACACAATGGAATACTACGCATCAATAAAGAACAGTGAGGAATCTGTGAAACATTTCATAACATGGAGGAACCTGTAAGGCATTATGCTGAGTGAAATTAGTCAGTTGCAAAAGGACAAATAGTATATAAGACCACTATTATAAGAACTTGAGAAATAGTTTACACCGAGAAGAAAACATTCTTTTGTGGTTACGAGAGGGGGGAGGGAGGGAGGGTGGGAGAGGAGTATTCACTAATTAGATAGTAGATAAGAACTACTTTAGGTGAAGGGAAAGACAGCACACAATACAGGGGAGGTGAGCCCAACTGGATTAAACCAAAAGCAAAGAAGTTTCCTGAATAAACTGAATGCTTCGTGGCCAGTGCAGTAGGGGCAGGGGTTTGGGGACCATGGTTTCAGGGTATATCTAAGTCAATTGGCATAATAAAATCTATTAAGAAAACATCCTGCATCCCACTTTGAAGAGTAGCGTCTGGGGTCTTAAACGCTAGCAAGCAGCCATCTGAGATGCATCAATTGGTCTCAACCCACCTGGATCAAAGGAGAATGAAGAACACCAAGGACATGAGGTAATTACGAGCCCAAGAGACAGAAGGGGCCACATGAACCAGAGACTATACCATCCTGAGACCAGAAGAACTAGATGGTTCCCGGATTCAACTGATGACTGTCCTGACAGGGAACACAACAAAGAACCCCTGAGGGAGCAGGACAACAGTAGGATGCAGACCCCAAATTCTCATAAAAAGACCAGACTTAATGGTCTGACTGAGGCTAGAAGGACCCTGGTGGTCATGGCCCCCAGACCTTCTGTTGGCTCAGGACAGGAACCATTCCCGAAGCCAACTCTTCAGACATGGATTGGACTGGACAGTGGGTTGGAGAGGGATGCTGGTGAGGAGTAAGCTTCTTGGATCAGGTGGCCACTTGAGACTATGTTGGCATCTCCTGCCTGGAGGGGAGGTGAGAGCGTAGAGGGGGTTAGAAGCTGGTGAAACGGACACGAAAAGAGAGAGTGGAGGGAGAGAGCGGGCTGTGTCATTAGGGGGAGAGTAATTGGGAGTATGTAGCAAGGTGTATATAAGTTTTTATATGAGAGACTGACTTGATTTGTAAACTTTCACTTAAAGCACAATAAAAATTATAAAAAAAAAATTGGTTCCATCAATATGCTGTCTACAGGAGACACAGCTTAGAAACAAAGACATAAATTTATTAAAAATCATAGGATGGAAAAAAATACATCAAGCAAATAACTACCAAAAAGAGCAGGAGTGGCAATACTAAGATAAAATTGACGTCAAACAAAATCCACCATAAAAGACAAAGAACGGCACTATATAACAATTAAAGGGATGATCCACTATGAAGACATAAACATAAAAAACATCTACACTCCCAAAGAGAGGGCTCCAAAAAACACATAAAATAAACTCCAGCAGCACTCAGAAGAGAAATTGATAGTCCTACAAGAATAGTATGAGACTTGAACACATCACTCTCGGTAAAAGAACATGTAGAAAAAAACTCAACAAAGATACAGACGAGCTAAAAAGCAAAATCAGGCAACCTGACTTCATAGACATATACAGAACGCTCCACCCAACCGCTGCAAAGTACATATTCTTTTCCAATGCACGTGGAACGTTCTTCAGGATAGACCACATCTTAGGGCACAGAGCAACCCTCAACAAAATCCAAAACACTGAGATAATACAAAGTACCTTCTCTGACCACAATGCCCGCAAGGCAGAAAATAACAATAGGAAGAGCAAGGGAAAAAAAAAATCAATTACATGGAAAATGAATAGCATCCTGCTTAAAAACCACTGGGTAACAGAAGAAATCAGAGATGGAATAAAAAAATTCCTAGACTCAAATGAGAATGAAAACACATCATATCAAAACTTTTGGGGCACAGCAAAGGCAGTGCTCAGAGGTCAATTTATTGTAATAGATGCATGTATCAAAAAAGAAGAAAGGAACAAAATCAAAACATTAGCTACACAACCTGAACAGAGAACAGCAAAAAAAAGCCCACAGCCACCAGAAGGAAGGAAATAATAAAGATCAGAGCAGAAATAAATGAAATTGAGAATAGAAAAAACAATAGAAAGAATCAACAAAACCAAAAGTTGGTTCTTTGAAAGGATCAACAAAATCAACAAATCACTGACCGCATTAAAAAAAAAAATAGGAGCGGATACAAATAACCCAAATAAGAAATGAAATGTGGGACATTACAACAGACTCCACTGAAACAAAAAGGATCATAACAGAGTATTATGAAAAGCTATACTCCAATAAATTGGAAAACCTAGAGGAAATCTGCAAATTTCTAGAAACTTACTACCTACCCAAACTAATACAAAATGATGTTAAAAATCTGAACAGACACATAACAAGAGAAGAGACTGACAGGTAAAAAAAAAAAAAAAAAAAAAACTTCCAATGAAAAAAAGCCCTGGCCCAGATGGTTTTACTGGAGAATTCTACCAAATATTCAGAGAAAAGCTTACGCCAGTACTACTCAAACTATTTCAGAACATAGAAAAGGAAGCGAAACTTCTGAATTTAGTCTATGAAGCCAGCATAACCGTGATACCAGAACCAGGTAAAGACACCACAAAAAAAAAGAAAATTACAGACAGATATCTCTTGTGAATACAGATGCAAAAATTCTCAACAAAATTCTAGTCAGTAGAATTCAGCATCATATCAAAAAAATAATACACCACAACCAAGTAGGATTCATACCAGGTATGGTTCAATGTTCATACCAGATATGTTCAATGTTAGAAAATCAATCAACGTAATCCACCATATAAATAAAAGGAAAGAAAAGAATCACATGATCATCTCAATCAACGCAGAAAAGGTATTTGACAAAGTCCAACACCCATTCCTGATAAAAACTCTCAATAAAGTTGGTATAGAAGGGAAATTTCTCAACATAATAAAGGGCATCTATGCAAAACCAACAGCCAATATCATTCTTAATGGAGAGAGGCTGAAAACATTCCCCTTGAGATCAGGAACAATACAAGGATGCCCTTTATCACCACTCCTATTTAACATTGTGCTGGAAGTCCTAGCTAGAGCAATAAGGCAAGAAAAAGAAATAAAGGGCATCCAAATTGATAATGATTTGTGGATGATGTGATACTATAGTTGAAAATCCAAAAGGCTCCGTGAAAAAACTAGTGGAACTAATAGAAAAATTCAGCAGATTAGCTGGATACAAGATAAACATACAAAAATCAGTTGGATTCATATACACCAACAAAGAGAATGCTGAAAAGAAAAACAATACCATTTATAATAGCCTCTAAGAAAATAAAATACCTAGGAATAAATCTAACTGGAGATGTAAAAGGCCTATACAAAGAAAACTACAAAACACTACTGCAAGAAACCAAAAGAGAACTAAATAAATGGAAAAACATACCATGCTCGTGGATAGGTAGAATCGACATTGTGAAAAGACAATTCTACCCGAAGCAATTTACAAATACAATGCAATCCTGATCCAAATACAACAACATTCTTTAAAGAGATGGAAAAAGTAACCATTAACTTCATATGTAAAGAGAAGAAGCCCCAGGTAAGTAAAGCACTATTGAAGAAGAAGAATAAAGCAGAAGGGCTCACATTGCCTGACCTCAGAACCTACTACACAGCTGCGGTAGTCAAAACAGCCTAGTACTGGTACAATGACAGATACATTGACAGATGGATCAGAATTGAGAACTGTGATGGTTAACACTGTGTGTCAACTTGGGTGGGCCATGATTCTCAGTTTTTTGGCTGTTGTATAATGTTGTGATCACTTCCCTGTTGAAATCTGATATGTGATCATCCCCATGATGGAGTCTGCTCAGTGGCGGGAATGCAAAATGATATAACCATTTTGGAAAACTATATGGCGCTTCCTTACAATGCTAGAAATAGAAATACCATATGATCCAGCAATCCTGCTCCCAGAAATACATCCTAGAGAAATAAGAGCCATCACCAATAGACATATGCACACCCATGTTCATTGCAGCATTGTCCACAATAGCAAAAAGATGGAAACAACCTAGATGCCCACCAAAGATGAATGGATAAACAAACTATGGTACATACACACAATGGAGTATTATGCAATGATAAAGAACAATGAGGAATCTGCAAAGCATCTCACAACATGGATGAATCTGGAGGGTATTTTACTGAATGAAATAAGTTAATCACAAAAGGAGAAATATTGTATGAGACCACTACTGTAAAAACTCATGAAAATGTTTACACACAAAAAGAAAGAATCATTGATAGTTATGGGGGGGGGATGAGAATGGAAAAACACTTAGTAGACAATAGATAAGTGGTAACTTTGGTGTAACTCTGGTACACAATACTGGGGAAGTCAGTACAACTTGTACAAGGCAAGGTCATGGAAGCTCCATAGACACATTCAAACTCCCTGAGGGACCAAGGGACCAAACTGCTGGGCTGGGGGCTGTAGGGACCATGGTCTCAGGGAACATCTAGCTCAACTGGATAACAGTTTACAAAGAAAATGTTCTACATTCTACTTTGGTGAGTAGTGTCTGGGGTCCTAAAAGCCTGTGAGTGGCCATCGAAGATATTCCACTGGTCTTGCACCTTCAGGAGCAAGGAAGAATGAAGAAAGCTAAAGATACAGGGGAAAGATTACTTCAAACGACTAAATGGATCACAACTACCACGGCCTCCAACAGACTGAGTGCAGTAAAACTAGATGGTGTCCGGCTACCACCACTGACTGCTCTGACAAGGATTCTAATAGAAGGTCCCAGGTAGAGCTAAAGAAAAATATAGAACAAAATTCTAACTTACAAAAAAAGACGTGACTTACTGGCCTGACAGAGACTGGAAAAACCCAGAATACGGCCCTTTTAGCTCAGTAATGAAGTCATTCCTGAGGTTCACCCTTCAAACAAAAATTAAACAGGCCCATAATACAAAACGAGACTAAAGGGGCACACCAGCCCAGGGGCAAGGACTAGAAGGCTGAAGGGGACAGGAAAGCAGGTAATAGGGGACCCAAGGTCGAAAAGGGAGTGTTGACATGTCGTGAGGTTGTGAACCAATGTCATAAAACAATATGTGCACTGTTTAACGTGAAACTAGTTTGTTCTGTAAACCTTCATCTATAGTACAATAAAAAAAAAAAATTAACGTGGGTTTAAAGTGAAAAAGCAAAGATGAGTGAAAATCGACTAAACGGCATCTAACAAGAATAAAGTGGGTTTGTACAGGCATTTTATTCTAGTTTTAACTAGCATTTTCCTGATTAATGATGCTGAATATATTTTCATATGTTTATTAGTCATTTGGACTTCATCTTTGACAAGTACCCATTGAAATTTTTTGCCCATATTTAATTAAGTTGCTTTTTCTTATTGCTTTTATAATGTTCTTTATGTATTCTGGATATGAGTCATTTCAAAAAAAATATATGTATTGTGAATATCTTCTACCAAAAAATAAAGATACAAGGAATCCAAGAAGATGGTACATCTGAGGAGCTGCACAAAGTATTAATAACAGAAGCTAACATTTGTCAAGTGCTCAGTATATGCCAGACATTGATCTAAATGCTTCACATGTATGAACTCATTTAATCCTCACAACAGCCCTCTAAAGTAGGAACTTAGATTATCCACATTTTACAGATGAGGAACTAAGGTGCAGAGAGCTTATGTAAATTGCTAGTAAGTGGTGGAGCCATGATTTGAACCCAGATAGTCAGAGTTCTTAGGATGACTACAACATAGTGGAAGCAGAGCAAGAGATAATTTAGAGAGCTGGCAGGTGGGTACACATGTGGGCCATGCTGAGGCATCTGGATTTTTTTCCCGAAGGTGAAGGGAATCTCTTGAAGGATGCTGAGCATGAGAGCAATATGAACAGAAAGTTAGATGTTAGAAAGGACAGGTAAAAAGCAATGTGGAGGTGGCAACCCAGTGAGGGCTGCTGGGATAGAAGGAATGGGGAGAGAGGATGGGTCTGAGAGGCATCCACAATTGTTGGATGTGCCTGGCCTAGAATGGGCCTTGGTCTCTTACTGAGTGTCTGGGAAGCAGGGCCATCATGGAAGTTGGCTTTGGACAGGAAGAGGGACACCTTTTCTATTGAGATGAGAAAGGCAGAACACAGAGCTATGGATGCAGGGGCATGGAGCAGGTTTGCATTTCAGAACCTCTGGTTTTTCTGTTAACCTGGAGATGAGGTTTTCTGCTACGAGTGGGAGGAAAATGGTGAGGTTAGGGGCTTAAGAATGAGGTTTGGAAAATCCATTGTAGGGAATGGGAGAAGGTATAACTAGGCCTTGGACCCATCCTTAACTGCTTCCTCAGTGTAAGGGGTTATGTTTCCAAAAAGGATATGTCTAAGCCCTAACCCCTGCTACCTGTGAATGTGAACTTATTTGGAAATAGGGCCTTTGCAAATTTAATTAAGTTGGAGATCTCAACATGATTTAGGGTGGGCCCTAAATGCAATGACTGGTGTCTTTATAAGGGAAAAGAGAACGAGATTTGAGACACAGAGATACACAAAGAAGAAGGCTATGTGAAGATGAAGGCAGAGATTGGAGGTCTGCTGTCACAACTCAAGGAATGCCAGAAGCTAGAAGAGGCAAGGGAGGATTTTCTCCTAGAGCCTTTGAAGCGAGTGTGGCCCTGCAGACACCTTAATTTTAGACTTCTGGCTTCCAGGACTGTGAGGGAATAAATTTCTATTGTTTCAAGCCACACAGCTTGTGGTAATCTGTTACAGCAGCCACAGGAAACCAATATTCTCGGGAATACTGATCTATCAATTGTCCAGCCTGTCACCTGTGCCTTCAATTTTTTGGCTCCTATTGGTCCTTTCACTTCAGTATATAGATGTGTTAATGTCTCTCCCAACTTAAAACAATAATAACAACAGCAAAACTCAGCTCTTGATCTTTTTCCCAGCAAGGCCATCCCAATAGTATCCACCAGCCTGGCAGAAGCAGTTTCTCGCAGCAGCCTTGTACCAGCAAGGAGCCCCTGATGTGGTGTTTGGCAGTGGTCTGACCCTCCTTGGACAAAGTAACCATCCCTGGGGTTTCTGGACAATGAAGGGAGACAGGGAAGAGGACTAAAGAGGAATATACTGAGTTTCTTGATAATAGGGAAGATGGGGACTCAAAGAATTAAATGGGAAAGTAAAAGATCATATGCCTACCTCCAGCAGGTGGAATGCCAAAATGGTTCCAGATGCAATCAGGGAATTCGCATTTATGGTCAAGACTTCTCCTAGGGCTTTTTTTCCTGTCATCTTTAGTGTTTTCGATTTTCCAGATATTGTTGCTGTTACCTTCTATTGTTACTTGTCTTTTGCTTTAAAGCCCGTATTTTTAGTTTGCTCTTAGGCTCCGCAATTTATTTGGAATTCAATTCTTGGTTAACTTGAAATTTCCCTGAAATATTTTAGATCTATATTTACCTAATTAACAAAGATGAGGATGAAATATAATGTCACTTTCATGATGGGCTATGAAGAATTCAGCCCTTAGCTTCCTCACTTTCTTTCTGAGTCTTGGTATTTCTGAGTCTTGGTTATTTTACCTGTGGTATCAACCATCAACCATGCTGTCTTCCTTTTTAATTTTTTAATGATATAGTTCACCTCTTTGAAATAATATTTTACCTTTGAATTAAAATTTACAGTCATATTTATTTATACATAGAAACATATATATACATATGAAATCTGTTTTAATGTCCAATACTGTTCTAATTTTTTAAGTTAAGATGTCCTCCCCCTTGGGTTCTTAATTTTTATTTTATCTTCATGCTCTATAGTAATTTATTACTTTCAGTAATTTATTAAAGCAACTGTATATTTTCTGTTCGCTTCAAGATTTTAAAATGTTTCGAATGTTTCCATGTACAAAAAAAACAATTTGTCCCCAATTTGTTTACCCTGAAAACACTGAAAATTTAATTTGTTGTCTCTATGCATTGCCTGAGGCAAAAAAAAAATTTTTTTTAGGTCACTGTTTCTGCTGTCTTTGGTGTTGTTTCTAAGCTTTGTTGTTTGTATGTTTTGCTTTGATGCTTCTAAGAATCTTTCTTTATAAATGTTCCTTTAAAATTTTACCAAGATATATTTAATGATCTCTTTTCATTTTTTTTTCATATATTCTGTTCAGATAAAAGTGAATTTTCTCAATGTACATATATAATTTTCTTTGAGCTTAAGAAAGGATTTTTTAAAAAATTGTCTCTGCCTATTTTTTATTACTTTAGTTCCATTTGCTCAGTTCTTTCTCAACCTCCATTTCTGCTCTCATAGGGAAAGAACAGGATATCTGACAGAGTAAAAGCTGTGAGCCTTGTCCTAATACCCCAACCACTGATAAAGGAATTCCAAAAGAGGTACTCCACGCATGGCACCCTCAGAGTTATGCAGTTATGCAGTGCACAACCTGTGCAACTGTTAGCAGTGGCTCTTCCCTACCAACTAACCAACCAGTTGCTGTCAAGTCGGCGACATCATGTAAAGAAATGCTGCCCAGTCTGTGCCATCCCCATGATCAGCTGCAGATCAGACCATTGTGATCCATAGAGCATTTGCTGATTTTCAGAAGTAGATTGCCAGGCCTTTCTTTCTAGTCCTTCTTGGGGGGGCCCTTCACTAGGATCACTTAATCAAATAGAAGCCCCCAGGGTAGACTCTTTGTCTTATGTTCAATTGACCAACTGTCATTAAGGCAACTGAGTCTCCTATTCAGTAAATAAATCAGAAAAGGAAGAAATAAAAATCTATTAAAGAATAAAATAATTTACCTCCTTACCAAAGTATGAAGTGGGAAAATTTCTTACATTTTATCCTCATGGTCTATTTTTGGATTTGTTTTGGGTCACTCTATAAAGATTTCTTAGCTTGGGAGAGGGCAGCACTGGGATGAGGATTAAATCACTTATCTGAGTCAGAAGTGACAGACATAACCTAGGACTCTACCTGATTCCATTTTGACATTGGTGAGCACTTTTAAACTTTGCAATGTCAGTAAGAAATCATATTCAGTCATTCAGTCCAGATAATATAATAAGAACTTGTTCTTGGCTCCTTGTTTCATACACTGTGTGCTTAAATTCTGTGTAATGAATCCTAGAGTGCAACTACAGAACATCAGCCCTAAGTATAGCATTTTTAAAAGAGAAGAAATCCATATGCTGATATTATCATCTACAAAGCATAAATGGCTCTAAATCAAAATCAGATAAGTATGCCCATGTGGGAATTGACTCAATGGCAATGGGTTTGGTTTGGTTTGGGTATCAAGTGTTTCACATTTCTATTTGTAAAAAATAAAGGAAAAGGGAGCATAACTCAGTTAAGATAAACAAAAACGGGGAAGTTGGTTATCAATCACAACCCTAAATTCCCTGCCACTTTAGGGGCCCCAGCCATATTCCCCATCCAACCCAGATAATCGTCATTCCCATGCCCAGGGATAATTTGCAACAGCAGTGACAAACCATAGCCACAGCCCCTTCATGCTTAAAGCTCATGCAGGGACAAATTAAATCTGCATGGAGGACAGCAGGAACAGCCAGATGGGGGAACTCTGTGCTGCAGGGGGTGGTGAGCTTTGTCCACAGCCATCTCCATTCCCTGTGGGATACTGCATCACTACCCTTCCCTGCATCTACACCCTTTCCCAGGTGACTTTGCTGCTCCATTTCTAAAGGGGCACAATTTATTTCCCTGCTCCTTGACTCCAGGGTCTGCCGTAGGACTTGCTTTGGCCAACAGAATGATGTGGGAGTGAAATGTTTCAGTTCCAAGCATAGGCCTCAAGAGGCCCTCCATGTTTCTTGTTTCCTGATTACACCAATGTGACAATGACATGCCCGGGTTAGCCTGCTGTTCCCTGGAGAAGAATGAGAGAATCAAAGAAACATCGAACAGAGCCAGCCCAGTAGAGGTGCCCTAGCTAGGCCCACCCAGATCAACTGATCCCTAGCCAATCTACAGATATGTGTGCTAAATAAATGCTTATTTTGCATGATACAGATTGTGAAGTCATTTGTTACACAGCACAATTGTGGTAATAGATGATTGATACACTTCTACTCTCCTCTTTCATCTAGCAGTCAGCAAGAGGTATCATTCCACCCCGGGTTAAGCTGGACCTCAGGAAGTTGGGCACTTAGGCTGTGGCACATGTGATGTCCTTGGCAGAATTGCTTTAACTGAACAGTATCCTGGTGGGATGCTATCATTTTCCTCTGAGGAATGCTATCAGAAACAGCCACCTGGAGCTCATCTCTGGGTGTCCTGTGGGCATGATACTGAGAACATTACCCACTTACCAGAGCATCCTCTCTGTGAGTGGCCAGTGGAGAATGCCTTTCTTGGGCTCTGCATCAGGATTCCTTCTCCTAAGCAACTGGCTTTATGAACACCATGGATCCTGCAACTAACAATGGTCTAGTTTGCACTGACCTGTCGGAAGCTCAGAGCCAGCTCTGTGACTAACCTGTAGTAAATGCCCATGACTTCACCGAATACACTTTGTGTGTCAGCTCCACTCCTAGATCTACCTTTCTTTCCTACTTTTATTTTTTATTTACTTTTATTATCTGTCTATCCTTTTCATGGGTAGAATTGTTGGCATCTTTGTAGTGTACCTTAAATCCATTTCTGAAACAAGGCAAAATATAAATAAATATAAAAATGCATAGAATAGTGAGAAGAAAAACTGAAGGAGTATATATACGCAGGATGTTTTTTTTTAATACTACCCCAACTGCTCTCATTCCAGAACACAGCCTTCCAGAAAGGGCAGGGTCAAGGAAGATTTGAATGAGAGCAAAGATCTAAAGGTTGGTGAATTTAGCTGCTGAGCCATTCAGGGACAAAGCACATACTATCTAGACCCAAGTTCCATGTGGCCAGAGATGAGGGGAAGTGACTGAAACTAATGTAACCGGTCATTTTCTAGCTTGGTATTTAGCATGTGTTAACTCATCCAATCTTCTCAGTAATCTGAAGGACAAATAATTCTCATTTCACAGGTGGAAAAACTGAGGCATTAGAAACAAAGAACAAAGAGTCAAACTTAGCTAATCTGATTCTAAATCTTAACTCATGATGAAACTGCTAGACTGTCTGGTGCAAATCTTGGCTCTACAACTTAATATGTGATCTTGGGTAGGTTCCTTAACCTCTCTGTGCCTGTTTCCTCTTCTGAAAACTGGGAATAATAATAGTGCTCGCTTTGTCAGACAGCTGTGAGGATTAAGTGAGCTAAGATACAGAAAGCATTTAGTATAGCATCTGGCATATGATAAGCAGCACATGTGTTTAAGTGTTAGCCATTATTGTATTTAGTAGGTGGTATTTTTTAGAATGAATTGACCTTCAAGAAAGGACTAGGAATGTTCTGTCAATAGGATTCTAATTTTAAGTGAGTGAAAGTAAAATCCAAATGAAAGAGCTCACCTTTGTGCATTTGTCCATTCAGTCTTTCATTCATTTATTCTTCAGCTGGCATGTATGTGGGAATAAAAATATGTGCTGAACCGTCCCAGTCATAAATGCAATGAGTTCAAAGAGGCAAGGATCACTGTGAGCCGGGGCAGTCAGGAACATCCTAATAGAAGAAATGGAATCTGGACCATGTCTTCAGGGGTAGGCAGGAGAAAGCTGGACAGGATAGGAAAGGATAGACCCCTCCAAAATGGGGTGGGAAGGGAGTGACCCAGATTGGGCAGCCCAGAACCAGTAGGGCAAGGCCACAGATGAGGTTAGCACTCCCCAAAGGCAGGCAGCTCATTCATCTTAGAACTTCTATCACCCACCATAGGACCTGGCACAGAGGAGGTACCCAATATATGCTTATTGAATGAATGCATGAATGATAAACTTACATGGTTAAACACTGCACTATGAGGCATGCTTCTACACCTAGCACTTTGGGTTCCAAAATTTACTTGAATAAAGGACAGCCATAGGACCTGGCACAGAGGAGGTGCTCAATATACATTTATTGAATGAATGCATGAATGATAAACTTACATGGTTAAACACTGCACTACGAGGCATGCTTCCACACCTAGTACTTTGGGTTCCAAAATTTACTTGAATAAAAAACAGCCAGGCAGGGTCTGCCCAATGGTGGCTCAATGTCATCCCCCTCTTACCCTGCCTACAGTATTCTCTAATTTTTATATCATAATTCTCCCTCTGAGAAACTAAAAACTAGCATTTAGTTACTGCTCCCATTTTTAAAAACAAAATTTGGAATCTAATTAGAGAAAGCATGGGTGGCACTAACCTGGTCATTTGTTAGCAACTAGATGAACAGACACATAGCTGCCTTGCTTTTTATTCACAGAAACTTCATTTAGAAAAGAGACCATTAAAACATTGTATTTTGGATAAAATAGTGGTTTCACTGTTAATGATCTGCCCACTCCCACAAGAATATAATCATGGAAAAAGAAGTAAAATAAACACAGTATAAATATATACGTATACATAAAACCTCAGGAAAAAAAGAGTTGGTCCTTTTTCCACTCTTTAGAAACATAAGAAATAGTCTATCTGTTTTGGCACAATAATATATGGTTTATTTATTCTAAAATGCCAAGAATTTTTTCTAGTATCCCATAAAACTCAAGGTTGTAGGAATGGATATACTTCAAAAATAGAAAGAGAAAAGACTGAGAGTGATTAAGATTTTTAAACAGTGGAGCTGATTTTAATATGATCAAAGCCAAATCCATTTCAGCATAGGTATTAATAATAATGTGACATTTCCTAATAGTAATGGTTCTGGTCAGTATTTTCTCCAATGTAATTTTAGAGAGTCCTTGTGGCACAGTTGAAAGATTGTGTGTGGCAAAATGGTAGACTAGGCATCAATTAAAACTCAAACTTCTGGCTGAGCTTGCAAAAAAAGAGGGAAAATTCCCCAGGTACAAAAGACAAAGAGAGAGCTGACAGTCAGAGAGGAAGGTGTACAAGCTAATACGGGAGAAGCCAGGGTGGTGGGGATCAAACCCTTTAACAGGTAAGGGCTTGGATTTTAATGCTCACTCTGGGCACACAGGGAAACCCTGGTAACATAGTGGTTAAGAGCTATGGCTGCTAACCAAAAGGTCAGCGGTTCGAATCCACCAGGCGCTCCTTGGAAACTGTATGGGGCAGTTCTACTCTGTCCTATAGGGTCGCTATGAGTCAGAATCCACTCAACAGCAATGGGTTTGGTTTGGTTTTGGTCAGGCACATAAGACAAGGTCTCTGGCAAGGAGGGTAGCAACTTGGAACTCCTGCACATGAGACCTGTGCATAAAGCTGGAGCTGTAAAAGGCTATAATTGCAGTGAAAGAAAGACTAATAAGCTCTACCCATTGGCCAAGAGAGATGACAATGAAGTTTTTCTATTTTGAGTGCCTCGGTACCAAAAAAAAAAAAAAGTTATCTCATAGAACTCAAAGCCAATATTCTGCCTAATAAGAGATTAGAGTACAAATTTATTTCACCTACTTGCTGTGGAAAGCTCCAAGGCAATAAATTAACATCAAAATTAAGATGAAATTAGGCCACCAGTTATAAGCCAGTCTGGAGAAGCAAAACTACTCTTAAAGATCTAGTGCTGGATGCTAAAATTAGTAGGTGAAAATTTGAGGAGAAACAGGATTTTCACAGTCTCAAAGTACTTCTCTTGAGATATTTATTAACTACAAAGGGAGAGATAATAACTTTACAATGGACAATTCTGGCAGACACTACCCTAACCAAGTGATCAAGGTCAGCATACAGACATTAAAAACATAAACCCCTTAATGTGATGCATTGAAAAAGACACATCATTATTTTGTAGTATTCTTACCAAGAATATATCACCTCAGTCCAATCATGAGAAAGTATCAGAAAAATCCAAATGGAGAGACAGTCAACAAAATAACTGATCAATATTATTCAAAGGCATCACGGTCATGAAATACAAGGCCTTCCAGAAAGGCAGAGTTGAGGAACTGTTATAGACTGCAGACGTCAAAGAATAACTGTTATGGATTGAATTGTGCCCCCCCCCCGAAAACATGTGTCAACTTGGCTAGGCCATGATTCCCAGTATTATGTGATTGTCCACCATTTTGTCATCTGATATGATTTTCCTATGTGTTGTAAATCCTACCTCTATGGTGTTAATGAGGCAGGATTAGAGGGAGTTATGTTAATGAGGCAGGACTCAATCTATAAGATTAGGTTGTATTTTGAGTCAATTTCTTTTGAGATATAAAAGACAGAAGTGAGTAGAGGACAGGGGCACTTCCTACCACCAAGAAAGAAAAGCCGGGAGCGAGTGCATCCTCTGGACCTGGGGTTCCTGTGCTGAGAAACTTCTAGATCAGGGGAAGATGGATGATGAGGACCTTTCCCCAGAGCCGATGGAGAAAGAAAACATTCCCCTGGAGCCGGTACCCTGAATTCAGACTTACAGCCTCCTAAACTGTGAGAGAAAAAACTTCTGTTTTTTAAAATCATTCACTTGTGGTATTTCTGTTATAGCAGCACTAGATAACTAAGACAAGAACGAAATATACAATGCAGAATCCTGAATAAGTTCCTGGAAGAGGAAAAGAACATTAGTGGAAAATTTGCTGAAATTCAAATAAGGTTTTTAGTTTATAGTATGGTACCAATGTTAACTTCCTGGTTTTTGATAATTCTACTATGGTAAGTAAGATGCTAACATTAGGAGAAACTGGATGAGGGGTATATGGGACCTGTCTGTACTATTTTGGCAACTTTTCTGTAAGTCTAAAATTAGTTCGAAATAAAAAGTTAAAAAAAAAAAAAAACTACTTTGAAAGGCCAACCCAAATGGCAGAGGAACACTGCAGGGTGCACAGAAAGTCCAGCTTAAGATGATGTCACAAAACATATAAAGAAACAATCCACCATGAGTGAGAGAAGCATTACCAGCCCTGGAATTTGGCAGGATAAAACAAAAATCAGCAAAGGATTATGAAATTGTTATGCTTGAAGTTATTAAAGAGATAAAATGTAGAGAAAATATAAGAATGAGATGTTATGAAATAAGAATTAAAAAAACTTTAAAAAACTACATAGAACTTAAGGAATTGGAAGGTGCAGTCATTTAATTAAATGCTCATTGACTAAGTTAAATAGATTAAACTCAATTGAAAGCAGAATTAATGAACTGGATGACAGATTTAAAGAAAATCTCCAGAATGCAGCATAGAATGATAAATAAATGAAAAGAAAGAATGAGACGTTAAAAGACATGGAGAGGAAAAAGACAAGTTTGACAAAGTTAAGAGACAAAGAGAACAGATTTGGCAGTTTAAGAACAGAGAAAATGCACAAGAGTAGATATCTGAAGAGATAATGGCTCGGAATAATTTTTCAAATTGAAGAATTACAAATAGTCCCAAGAGACATTGTAAAAAAAACTAACAGAACATCAAAGACAAAAAGAAAGACAACAGAGGAAAAAAAAAAAAAACAGATGACTACAAATGAACAACAATTATATAGATAAGAAATTCACCAGCAACCACATTGGAGAGCAGAGGACAATAGAACAGTATCTTTGGAAGGCCAAGGGAAATAACTGTCAATCTAGAATTATTCACTCAGTTAAACTTCGAAAGTAAGAGAAAAATAAATATATTAAAAAATAATAAAAGTTCATTCACAGGTCACAAAGCGAGTCTCGATAAATATAAAAGAATCAGTTATCATGCAAATCATGTTGTTTAATTAAATGTATTTTTTTTAATAAAAAGGGAAATCAAGAACTAAAAGAAAACTACCTTCATACATTTGAAAAATTTAAAAACAAACTTTCAAATAATTCATTGGTCAAAAAAATTATAATCTTAGAAAATATATATGAAGGATAAACACACAAAAGCTAAAGCTGTACAGTCGAACCTCATTATTCACAGATTCTGTATTTGTGAATTCATCTACCTGCTAAAATTTATTTGTAACCCCCAAATCAGTACACATGGTACTTTTCTGGTCATCACGGACACGCAATGCACAGTGTGGTAAAAAATTCGTCACCCAACATGCAGGTTCCCAGCTGAGGTCAAACAAGGCTGGTTTGGTATTTGTTAATTCAGTGTTCATGGGGGCTTTATAGAGCATAACTACCATGAATAACAAGAATGAACTCTACTTAAACCCCAAAACCAAACCCGTTGCTGTCGAGTCAATTCCAACTCATAGCAACCCCATAGAACAGAGTAGAACTGCCTCATAGGGTTTCCAAGGAGGGGCTGGTGGATTTGAACTGCTACCTTTCAGTTAGCAGCCAAGCTTTTAACCACTGTGCCAACTGTACTTAAAAAAACCCAGTGCCATCAAAGCAAATTAAAGTCTTAAGTGCATTTCTTAGAAAATAAATACTGAAAGTCAGTGAAACAAATGTCCAACTCAAAAAGTCAGAAGACACTAAGTGCCCTAATACATGGCATAAATACAATACAAACCATAACTAATGATGCACAAACACCAGAAGATAAACAGTATAACTGGGAGTTCCTAAAAATTAAATACTTACGCTCATCAAGAAACTTCACCAAAAGAGTAAAAAGAGAACCTACAGACTGGGAAAAAATTTTGGCTACAACATATCTGACAAAGGTCTAATCTCTAAGATCTATAGAATACATCATCACCTCAACAATAAAAAGACAAATAATGCCATTAAAAAATGGGCAAAGGATATAAAGACACTTCATCAAAGAAGACATTCAGGCAGCTAACAGACACATGAGGAAATGCTCGCAATCATTAGCCATTAAAAAAATGCAAATCAAAACTATAATGAGATATTATCTCACCCCTTTAATACTGGCACTAATCAAAAAAACAGAAAATAACAAATGTTGGCGAGGTTGAAGGGAGATTGGAACTCTTATGCACTACTGGTGGAAATGTAATGGTACAACCACTATGGAAAACAATATGGCGCCTCCTTAAAACGCTAAAAACAGAAATACCATATGATCCAGCAATCTCACTCCTAGGATTATATCCTAGAGACATAAGTGCCATCACACGAATAGACATATGCACACCATGTTCATTGCAGCATTATTCGAAATAGCAAAAACATAGAAACAACCTAAATGCCCATCAACAGATGGTAGGTTCACACAATGGAATACAACAATAAAGAACAATGATGAATCCCCAAAACATCTCACAATGTGGATGAATCCGGGAGGCATTATGCTGAATGAAATAAGTCAATCACAGAAGGATGGATGTTGTATGAGACCACTATTATAAAAAGACTAAGAAAGGGTTTACACATACACAAAGAAACAATCTTTGATGCTTAACAAGGGAGGAGAGGTTCTGGGAGGGGAAATGACTAACTAGATAGTAGACAAGTGTTAAGTTTGGTGAAGGGAAAGGCAACACATAATACAGGGGAAGCCAGCACAACTTGACCAAGGCAAAGTCATAGACGCTTCCTAGACACATCCAAACACCTTGAGGGACTAAGTTACTGGGGCTGAGGGCCGGGGACCATGGTCTTGGGGGACATCTAGGTCAACGGGCATAACATAGTTGATAAGGAAAATGTTCTACATCCTACTTTGGTGAGTGGTGTCTGGAGTCTTAAAAGCTTGGGAGTGGCCATCTAAGATAGGAGCAAAGGATAATGAAGAAAACCGAAGACACAAGAAAAATATTAGTCCACAGGACTAATGGACCACATGAACCACGGCCTCCACCAGCCTGATGGTGCCTGGCTACTGCCACCAATTGCTCTGACAGGGATCACAATAGAGGGTTCCACACAGGACTGAAGAAAAATGTAGAACAACAACAAAAAAAATTCAAATTCACACGAACACACACAGAAGACCAGACTTACTGATCTAACAAAGACTAGAGGAACCCCTGCAACTACGGCACCAGTGCACCCTGCTAACTCAACTGAAACCACTCCCAAAGTCTATCTTTCAGCCAAAGATTAGACAGGCCTATAAAACAAACAATAACATACATGAGGAACGTGTTTCTTAGTTCAGTCACATTTAGGAGACCAAATGGGCAACACCTGCCCAAAAGCAAACACAAGAAGGCAGGAAGGGATAGGAAAACTGGACAAATGGACACTGAGAAGCTGAGGTGGAAAAGGAAAGCGAGAAAGCACCGGCACATTGTGGGGATTACAACCAATGTCACAAAAAAATTTGTGTATAAATTTTTGAATGAATAATTTGTGCTGTAAAGTTTTGCCTAAAGCACAATAAAATTTTTTTAAACGTTAGAAAATAAACATAGAGAAAGTAGAAAGAAAGATATAATAAAAATAAGATTAAGAATTAATGAAATAGAAAATAAAGTGAAAAAAAGAAGTTTAACAAACTAAAAATCTGGTTCTTTTAAAAAACTAAAAATAACTCCAGTAATCAAGGAAAACAAAAAAGGCACAAATCAAAAATAATAAGGATGATAAGGTAATAAATTTTTTTAATTAGATGAAATGGAGTATTATCTAAAAATATATACTTTTCAAAATCAACTCAAGAATAGAGAACTAGAATAGACCTATTGCAGTTACAGAAAGCAAATGATTCATTAAAAATCTACCCTCAGAAAAAAGGAAGGGCCATACAGTTTTACAGACAACTTCTATAAACCATTCACAGAACTGGTTACACCCACCATTTACAAACTTCTCTAAGAAACACAGTGAATGTTCTGTAACTACTTTTATGAGGTTAGTGTTCATAAAACACATCAAAACAGGCTAAAGGCAATTGTGGGAAAGAAAAAATATTGGCGTATGTCCTTTACGAACATTAAGTTGTGACAATCCTAAATAAGACTATTTGCAACTACCAAAAAAGCCTATGACAAGTAAAGCACATAAATATTATAAATATGCCTTTTAAAGAGGGGTATCTGGGCGGTACAAACAATTATGCACTCAGCTGTTAGCCGAAAGGTAGGCAGTTTGAACCTACCCAGAGGCACCTCAGAAGACAGGCCTGGCAATCTGCTTCCAAAGGGTCACAGCCTTGAAAACCCTATGGAGCAGTTCTACTCTGCATATATGGGGTCGCCATGAGTCAGAATCAACTCAATAGCAACTATCAACAGCAATGGCCTTTTAAAGTCAGGAAAAAGACAAGGATGCCTGCTATTACTACTTATCTTACGTATTGCATTGGAGGCCCTAGCCAATATAATAAGAAAAAGAGAAAAAACATGATAAGGATTAGAAAGCAAGAAGCAAACCTGTCATTATGTATATTCTTAGAACTCAAAAAATGAGATCAATATACAAAAAAATTATATACAAAAGTCAACAGTATTCCTATACACCTGCAACAACTAATTAGAAAACATAATTTAAAAAGACACTATTTACAACAGCAACCAAACTGTAAAATACTATAAAATGAGATATACTGTATTCAGGGATGGGAAGTCTCTGTTTCATAATGACAGCAATTCTGTCTCAAATTAATCTATAAATTTAATACAGTAAAAAAAAAAATACAGTAAGATCCAGTAATTCCAGCAAAAATCTAATCAGGTTTTTTTTTTTTTAATGGAACTAGAACAAGTAGTCATAAAATTGATACGAAAAATTAAAGGCCTAGGAATAGTCAGAACAAATTTGAAAAATGAAAATTAGAACTTACTCTACCCTATTTTTTTTTTATATATTATGACTTATCACAATATGATAAAAAAAAAAAAAACCCATTGCAGTCGAGTTGATTCCAACTCAGAGCAGCCCTATAGGGCAGAGTAGAACTGCCCCATAGGGTTTTCACGGAGCTGCTGGTGGATTCGAACTGCCTACCTTTTGGCTAGCAGCTGAGCTCTTAGCCACTGCATCACCTATAGTAACAAAACAGGTGAGACTGGCCTCGGAATACACAAGTAGATAAATTTAACAAAACAGAGAGCTTAGAAACTTATTCATATGGATACAGGACCATGGCATATGCCACATGTGTTAATACAAATCACTGGGAAAGAACAGACTTATTCAATGCATGGTACTGGGACCGGCAATCCATATGAAAATATGGCCATACACAAAAACAATTCTTTTTAGATTAATTTAAGACATAATGTGAAAAGCAAACTTTGCAACTTTTAGAAGAAACAGAGAAGAATATGTTCATACACATGGGGTATACATCATTTCTTAAACAGGATGTAAAATTTACATCCCTAAAGGAAAGATGGATAAATTCAATTACAATTAAAAATTTAAACTTCCATATGACAAGACACCATACAGAAAGTGCAAAGAGAAGCCCAGATGGGGAGACTGTATCCACAATACGCATACCAACAAAGCATTAGCATCCAAAACATAAAAACAAAGCAATAAGACCGACATTCCAACAGAAAAATGAGCACCATGTAAAGTATGGAAATGTAAATTGATGCTTCCACTTTGAAGAAAAATCTAATAATCTCTACAAAGTTGAAGGTACTCAACAGCCTAGAGCCCCATAATTTTACTTCTAGGCTTACGTTCTAGAGAAAACTCTAGGCATGTTCAAGGATGTTCCCTTACAGCTGTTTAATAGCAAAAGAGCTAACTGTTAATAAGTAGGAAGTTGATAAACTGTAGTTTATTCATAAAATGGAATATAACAAAACGGTGAGAATAAATGGACTAAATCTACATGGAAATATCTCAAAATCATGTTGCGTGAAAAGAGCAAGTTGAGTGAAAAAGCGAATCATTATGTACATTTTTAAATGCACAATACAATATTATAAATTGTTTATGGATAAATATATATGTAGGAAAAAGTAAGCATGGGGATTACACACATCATGATACAGTAAGGAAAGAGATGTTCAAGGGAGAGGGCTTTAACTGTGTATCTTGTTTTTTTAATTTTTAAAAGAGAGATCTAAAGAAAATATGAAAAAAATGTTAACATTTGCTAATTCTGGATGGTGGATATATAGTGTTCTTTACATTCTGTACATTTTGGTATACTTTAAAATTTCATAACTATAATTTCATTTAATTTTTGAAAGCAAGAATATCAGATTTAGAATCAGACAGACTTGGTTCTGAATCACAGACCTGCCCCTAACTACCCTGTGACCTTGGACTAACTAATGACTCTGCCTTGCAGGGTTATTTTAAGAGTGAAGTGAGATTTTATATGTAAAGTGCCCAATATACCCTCAAAGACTAATAGCAAAGTATCCCAGGTGGGGAAAACTGAGGTGTATGAGAGAGCCCAGCTCTGCAGGCCAGAAGAATTATATACAGCAATGTTCTAAAAAATTAAAAAAATTTTTTTTTATTGTGCTTTACGTGAAAGTTTACAGAGCAAATAAGTTTTTCATTAAACAGTTAATACACAAATTGTTTTGTGACACGGGATGCCAACTCCACAATGTGTCAACACTCTCTGCTTCTCCAACCCGGGTTCCCTGTTTCCATTTGTCCAATTTTCCTGTCCCTTCCTGCCTTCTCATCAATGCTTTGGGGCTGGTATGCCCATTAGTCTCCTATGCATGAATTGAACTATGAAGCCCATTCCTGGCGCGTGTTATTGTTGGCCTTTTAGACCTGTCTAATCTTTGGCTGAAGGATGAACCTCAGGAGTGACTTCAGTACTGAGTTAAAAGGGTGTTTGGGGGCCATATGCTCAGGGTTTCTCCAGTCTCTGTCAGGCCAGCAAGCCTGGTCCTTTTGTGTGTGTGTGTGTGAATTTGAATTTTGTTCATTTTTCTCCCACTCTGCCCAGGACCCTCTATTGTGATCCCTGCCAGAGGAGTCGGCGGTGGTAATCAGGCACCATCTAGTTGTTCTGGTCTCGGCCTGGGGGAGGTTATGGTAGTTGTGGTCCATTAGTCCTTTGGACTAATCTTTCCCTTGTTGTCTTTGGTCTCCTTCATTCTCGTTTGTTCCAGCTGGGCGGGGACCAGTAGATGTATCTTAGATGGCCGCTTGCAGGCTTTTAAGATCCCAGATGCCACTCACCACAGTAGGATGTAGAATAATTTCTTTATACACTGTTGTTGTTGTTGTCGTTAGGTGCCGTTGAGTTGGTTCTGACTCATAGCGGCCCTATGCACAACAGAACGAAACACTGCCCAGTCCTGAGCCATCCTTACAATCGTTTTATGCTTGAGCTCATTGTTGCAGCTACTGTGCCAATCCACCTCATTGAGGGTCTTCCTCTTTTCTGCTGACCCTGTACTTTGCCAAGCATGATGTCCTTCTACAGAGACTGATCCCTCCTGACAACATGTCCAAAGTATGTAAGACGCAGTTTCGCCATCCTTGCCTCTAAGGAGCATTCTGGCTGCACTTCTTCTAAGATAGATTTGTTCATTTTTTTGGCAGTCCGTGGTATATTCAATATTCTTCACCAACACCACAATTCAAAGGCATCAATTCTTCTTTGGTCTTCCTTATTCATTGTCCACCTTTCACATGCACATGATGCGATTGAAAATACCATGGCTTGGGTCAGGCGCACCTTAGTCTTCAAGGTGACGTCTTTGCTCTTCAACACTTTGAAGAGGTCCTTTGCAGCATATTTACCCAGCACAATGCATCTTTTGATTTCTTGACTGCTGCTCCCCTGGCTGTTGATTGTGGATCCAAGTAAAATGAAATTCTGGACAACTTCAGTCTCTTCTCCGTTTATCATGATGTTGCTCATTGGTCCAGTTGTGAGGATTTTTGTTTTCTTTATGTTGCGGCGTAATCCATACTGAAGGCTGTGGTCTTTGATCCTCACTAGTAAGTGCTTCAAGTCCTCTTCATTTTCAGCAAGGAGTTATGCCAATTGAACTAGACGTCCTCCAAGGTCATGGTCCCCAGTCCTTAGCCCAGTAGCTCGGTCTCTCAGGGCATTTGGGTTTGTCTGTGAAGCTTCTATGACTTTGCCCTGGTCAAGTTGTACTGACTTCCCCAGTATTGTGTACTGTCTTACCCTTCACCGAAGTTACCACTTAACAATCAGCTAGTTAGTGTTTCCCCCCACCCACCCATCCCCTCCCTTGTAACCATCAAAAATTGTTCCTTTCTGTGTGGACACATTTTCCTGCATTTTTATGATAATGCTCTCACACAGTATTTGTTCTTTTTGTGAGTGACTTATTTCACTCAGCATCATGTTCAAAATTTTTTGATGAAGTACTCAAATAGTAAAAAAAAAAATTTTTTGCACAGAAATCTTCCATACATGTATATTTATAATTTAATAATAATATGCATGTGTATTGCACATACACCAGAAACACATGTAGAAAAGTTTTAAAGGATTAAATAAAGATAAATGTAAACCACAGAAAAATAAATGTGCATAACAGAAAAGACCAGATAGATCATTTACCCAGCCTCTTCCTTTTACAAATGAAAAAAGGAAATTCCAACAGGTGAAGTGATCTGGCCACCACTGCAGGCAGGCGGTGGCTAAGCTAGGACCAGGTCCCCTAATGCTCAAGAAATTCATTCAACACTCAACAAGTTTGGGGAGGTTGATTTGTTTCAAGGGTGGATCGTCTGTTGTCAGCTCAGTACCACCACCTCTCCCTCCCCTGGGTGATGCAAATGCTTAACACGCTCAACTGCTAGCTGAAAGGATGATGGTTCAAACCCACCCAGTGGCACATCAGAAAAAAGGCCTGGGGATCTACTTCCAATAAATCAGCCATTAAATACCCCATGGAGCACATGGGCTTGCTATGAGTTGGGTGTCAACTCAGCTACAGTTTTTGGCTTATGGTTAGCATTTGAAAGTAAGAAGAACTTGTGCCACTTAAGAAGACTGAAGAGAACAAAGCATTAGTCTTCCCAGCAAGCTCTTAACCACCAAGGCCTTGCCTCTGCAGACTAAGACCACTGGTGCAAACTCATCAGAGAGTCTCAAGAATTCCAGCAGTTTATTCCCAGGTATTTTATAAATTGTGTTGTTACAGTGAATTGTACCTCCTAACAGCATAACATTTCCTAACCGGTTATTGGTGGTATAAAGTAAAGTAAGGCATTAGTGAATTGAAATGGACTGGTATTGGCCATTTTGAATTGGACAGTCATATAGTCTACTATACTGAGAATGACAACTTCAAGAGGAATGGTGTTGCATTCATCATCAAAAAGATCTATCCTGAAGTACAATGCTGTCAGTGGTAGGATAATATCCATACACCTACAAGGGAGACCAGTTAATATGACTATTATTCAAATATACGCACCAACCACTAGGGCAAAAGATGAAAAAATAGAAAATTTTTATCAGCTGCTGCAGTCTGAAATTGATCAAACATGCAATCAAGATGCATTGATAATTACTGGTGATTTTAACGCGAAAGTTGGAAACAAAGAAGAAGGATCAATAGTTGGAAATTATGGCCTTGGTGATAGAAACAATGCCGGAGACCGAAGGACAGAATTTTGCAAGACCAACGACTTCTTCATTGCAAATGCCTTCTTTCACCAACATAAACGGCGACTATACACATGGACCTCGCCAGATGGAACACACAGAAATCAAATTGACTACATCTGTGGAAAGGGACAATGGAAAAGCTCAATACCATCAGTCAGAACAAGGCCAGGGGCCGACTGTGGAACAGACCATCAGTTGCTCATATGCAAGTTCAAGCTGAAACTGAAGAAAATCAGAGCAAGTCCACGAGACTGAAAACATAACCTTGAGTATATCCTACCTGAATTTAGAGGCCATCTGAAGAATAGATTTGATGCATTGAACACTGGTAACCAAAGACCGGATGAGTTGTGGAATGACATCAAGGACATCATCCATGAAGAAAGCTACAGGTCACTGAAAAGACAGGAAAGAAAGAAAAGGCCAAGATGGATGTCAGAGGAGACTCTGAAACTTGCTCTCGAACGTTGAGCAGCTAAAGCGAGAGGAAGAATTCATGAAGTAAAAGAACTGAACAGAAGATTTCAAAGGGCAGCTCGAGAAGACAAAGTAAAGTATTATAATGACATGTGTAAAGAGCTGGCAATGGAAAACCAAGAGGGAAGAACATGCTCAGTGTTTCTCAAGCTGAAAAAACTGAAGAAAAAATTCAAGCCTCGAGTTGCAATAGTGAAGGATTCCATGGGGAAAATATTAAATGACTCAGGAATCATCAAAAGAAGATGGAAGGAATACACGGAGTCATTATACCAAAAAGAATTAGTCGATGTTCAACCATTTCAAGAGGTGGCATATGATCAGGAACCTATGGTACTGAAGGAAGAAGTCCAAGCTGCTCTGAAGGCATTGGCAAAAAACAAGGCTCCAGGAATTGATGGAATATCAACTGAGGTGTTTCAACAAACAGAGGCAGCACTGGAGGTGCTCACTTGTCTATGCCAAGAAATATGGAAGACAGCTTCCTGGCCAACTGACTGGAAGAGATCCATATTTATGCCTATCCCCAAGAAAGGTGATCCAACCAAACGTGGAAATTATAGAACAATATCATTAATATCACACCGAAGCAAAATTTCACTGGAGATCATTCAAAAACGGCTGCAGCAGTATATCCACAGGGAACGGCCAGAAATTCAGTCCGGTTTCAGAAGAGGACATGGAACCACGGATATCATTGCTGATGTCAGATGGATCCTGGCTGAAAGCAGAGAATACCAGAAGGATGCTTACCTGTGTTTTATTGACTATGCAAAGGCATTCGACTGTGTGGATCATAACAAATTATGGATAACATTGCAAAGAATGGGAATTCTAGAACACTTAATTGTGCTCATGAGGAACCTTTACATAGATCAAGAGGCAGTTGTTCGGACAGAACAAGGGGATACCGATTGGTTTAAAGTCAGGAAAGGTGTGCGCCAGGGTTGTATTCTTTCACCATACCTATTCAGTCTGTATGCTGAGGAAATAATCCTAGAAGCTAGACTATATGGAGAAGAACGGGACATCAGGATTGGAGGAAGACTCATTAACAACCTGCGTTATGCAGATGACACAGCCTTGCTTGCTGAAAGGGAAGAGGACTTAAAGCACTTACTAATGAAGATCAAAGACCACAGCCTTCGGTATGGATTGCATCTCAACATTAAAAAAAAAAAAAAATCCTCACAACTGAACCAATGAGCAACATCATGATAAATGGAGAAAAGATTGAAGTTGTCCAGAATTTCATTTTACTTGGATCCACAATCAACAGCCAGGCCAGGGAAGCAGCAGTCAAGAAATCAAAAGATGCATTGTGCTGGGTAAATATGCTGCAAAGGACCTCTTCAAAGTGTTGAAGAGCAAAGACGTCACCTTGAAGACTAAGGTGCGCCTGACCCAAGCCATGGTATTTTCAGTCGCATCATAAGCATGTGAAAGCTGGACAATGAATAAGGAAGACCAAAGAAGAATTGATGCCTTTGAATTGTGGTGTTGGCAAAGAACATTGAATATACTATGGACTGCCAGAAGAATGAATAAATCTGTCTTGGAGGAAGTACAACAAGAATGCTCCTTAGAAGCAAGGATGGCAAGACTGTGTCTTACATACTTTGGACATGTTGTCAGGAGGGATCAGTCTGTGGAGAAGGACATCATGCTTGGCAAAGTACAGGGTCAGCGGAAAAGAAGACCCTCAACAAGGTGGACTGACACAGTGGCTGCAACAATGGGCTCAAGCACAACGATTGTGAGGATGGTACAGGACCGGGCAGTGTTTCGTTCTGCTATGCATAGGGTCACTATGAGTCGGAACCAACTCGACGGCACCTAACAACAACTGCTTTTTATGTAGTCTTTAGCTACTTTCCTGAATACTCTTATTAGATCTAAACCTTTTAGAATTGAGTCTCTTGGATCTTCTAGGTACGCAATCATCAAAAAAAAAAAAAAAAACCAGTCAGGTTCTAATTTAAAAATCAGTCTTCAGTTGTATTTTAGGCTATTTATACAGTGATTCCTAAATGTCTATTTCTGCAATACCTAGGGTAACAAAATAATGGAACTTTATAGCTGGAAGGGGTCTTATAATGGTCTAATCCAGGGGTCACCTAGTCAAATACCTGGGTAAGGTAGGTAAAATAATTGGGAGAAAGTGGCCTAATGTAAGACAATAAGGAGTTGTGGAGACTTGGAAGAAATGCAAAGAATAGGCGCTCTCTAAGGCAGACAGCTGCCACTCATCCCAACTGATTTTTGCCTTGGGGGAATTTTAGGCCCAGTTTCTATTTTTCAAAAGTTGCCAGAGATATAGATTTTTATGTTTAAACTCCTCATTTTAAAAACATTATGGAGGCGGGGCCAAGATGGAGGACTAGGTAGACGCTACCGCGGATCCCTCTTGCAACAAAGACTCGGAAAAACAAGTGAATCGATCACATACATAACAATCTACGAACTCTGAACAACAAACACAGACTTAGAGACGGAGAACGAACAAATACGGGCAGACAGCGATCGTTTTCAGAACCAGGAGCCAGCGTACCAGGCAGGTGACCTTCGGAGCCCGATCTGGGACAGAGCCCAGGGGGGCAGATGACACAGACAAGGGGCCCAGCCCTGTCCCCCAAACTCATCCCGGGAGGGAGCCTAGCTGGTTGGCGCAGGCGGCGTAGTGGCGCACCCAGTAGGAGAAGCACCCGGGAGGCAGTGACTTATCTTGGAGCAGGGAGAGCAGCGTCCCAGACGGGGAGCCATCCCGCTGGGAGTTTGGCGGGAAGCGGGGGTGGCGCGAGCGTGGGGATCAGCTATATTTCCCTAAAGCGACCCCGGGGGCGGGCCCAGCCGTTCGTGCGGGTGACGCCCACCCAGTTCGCGAGAGCGGTGCGGTGCACCGGAGGGAGAAGTCCCCGGGAGGAAGTGACTGGTCTCGGAGCCGGGAGACCAGCATCCCAGCCAGGGAGCCGTCCCACTGGGATTTTGGCAGGCGCGGGTGGAGCGTGAACGCGGGAATCAGCTCTATATTCTGAGGTGCTACACTCCTAGATCTCTGATCCCTCCCCCACCCTCCCCAGGCGGCTCCATTAACATCCGAATATCCTGAGCCAGAGGGAGAATTCAGATAGGGATCCGACTGCATTTTTTTTTAGCTTATTACCTGGAAAAACTAGTTTCCCAGTGATGGCTCGGAGACAGCAGTCCATATCAAACCACATAAAGAAACAGACCATGACAGCTTCTCTAACCCCCCAAACAAAAGAATCAAAATCTTTCCCAAATGAAGATACAATCCTGGAATTATCAGACACAGAATATAAAAAACTAATTTACAGAATGCTTAAAGACATCACAAATGAAATTAGGCTAACTGCAGAAAAAGCCAAGGAACACACTGATAAAACTGTTGAAGAACTCAAAAAGATTATTCAAGAACATAGTGGAAAAATTAATAAGTTGCAAGAATCCATAGAGAGACAGCATGTAGAAATCCAAAAGATTAACAATAAAATTACAGAATTAGACAACACAATAGGAAGTCAGAGGAGCAGACTCGAGCAATTAGAATGTAAACTGGGACATCTGGAGGACAAGGGAATCAACACCAACATAGCTGAAAAAAAAATCAGATAAAAGAATTAAAAAAATGAAGAAACCCTAAGAATCATGTGGGACTCTATCAAGAAGGATAACTTGCATGTCATTGGAGTCCCAGAACAGGGAGGGGGGACAGAAAACACAGAGAAAATAGTTGAAGAACTCCTGACACAAAACTTCCCTGACATCATGAAAGACGAAAGGATATCTAGCCAAGATGCTCATCGAACCCCATTTAAGATTGATCCAAAAAGAAAAACACCAAGACATATTATCATCAAACTTGCAAAAACCAAAGACAAACAGAACATTTTAAAAGCAGCCAGGGAGAAAAGAAAGGTTTCCTTCAAGGGAGAATCAATAAGAATAAGTTCAGACTACTCAGCAGAAACCATGCAGGCAAGAAGGGAATGGGACGACGTATACAGAGCACTGAAGGAGAAAAACTGCCAACCAAGGATCATATATCCAGCAAAACTCTCTCTGAAATATGAAGGAGAAATTAAGATATTTACAGATAAACACAAGTTTAGAGAATTTGCAAAAACTAAACCAAGACTGCAAGAAATGCTAAAGGAGACTGTTTGGCCTGATGACCAATAACATCAGGTACCAGCACAATACAAGGTCACAAAACAGAACGTCCTGATATCAACGCAACTCAAATAGGGAAAGCATAAAAACAAACAAAGATTAATTCTAAAAAATAAATAAATAAATAAAATAATACACATAACAGGGAATCATGGAAATCAATAGATAAACGATCACAATAATCAAAAAGAGGGACTAAATATAGGAGGCATTGAACTGCCAGATGGAGAGTGATACAAGGCGATATAGAACGATACAAGTTAGGTTTTTACTTAGAAAAATAGGGGTAAATATTAAGGTAACCACAAAAAGGAATATCAATTCCATAACTCAAGAAAAAAGCCAAGAAAAACATAACGACTCAACTAACATAAAGCTAAACATTATGAAAATGAGGATCTCACAATCTACTAAGAAAACCATCTCAGCACAAAAAAGCATGTGGAAAAATGAAATGGCCAACAACCCACATGAAAACGCATCAAAATGACAGCACTAAAAACTTATTTATCTATAATTACGCTGAATGTAAATGGACTAAATGCACCAATAAAGAGACAGAGAGTCACGGACTGGATAAAGAAACACGATCCATCTATATGCTGCCTACAAGAGACACACCTTAGAGACACAAACAAACTAAAACTCAAAGGATGGAAAAAAATATACCAAGCAAACAATAAGCAAAAAAGAAGAAGAGTAGCAATATTAATTTCTGACAAAATAGACTTTAGACTTAAATCCGCCACAAAGGATAAAGAAGGACACTATATAATGATAGAAGGGACAATTGATCAGGAAGACATAACCATATTAAATATTTATGCACCCAATGACAGGGCTGCAAGATACATAAATCAAATTTTAACAGAACTGAAAACTGAGATAGACACCTCCACATTTATAGTAGGAGACTTCAACACACCACTTTCGGAGAAGGACAAGACATCCAGTAAGAAGCTCAATAGAGATACGGAAGACCTACTTACAACAATCAACCAACTGGACCTCATTGACTTATACAGAACCCTCCACCCACCTGCTGCAAAGTATACTTTTTTTTCTAGCGCACATGGAACATTCTCTAGAATAGACCACATATTAGGTCATAAAACAAATCTTTGCAGAATCCAAAACATCGGAATATTACAAAGCATCTTCTCAGACCACAAGGCAATGAAGCTAGAAATCAATAACAGAAAAACTAGGGAAAAGAAATCAAATACTTGGAAAATGAACAATACCCTCCTGAAAAAAGACTGGGTTATAGAAGACAAAAAGGAGGGAATAAGGAAATTCTTAGAAAGCAACGAGAATGAAAATACTTCCTATCAAAACCTCTGAGACACAGCAAAAGCAGTGCTCAGAGGCCAATTTATATCAATAAATGCACACATACAAAAAGAAGAAAGAGCCAAAACCAGAGAACTGTCCCGACAACTTGAACAAATAGAAAGTGAGCAACAAAAGAATCCATCAGGCACCAGAAGAAAACAAATAATAAAAATTAGAGCTGAACTAAATGAATTAGAGAACAGAAAAACAATTGAAAGAATTAACAAAGCCAAAAGCTGATTCTTTGAAAAAATTAACAAAATTGATAAACCATTGGCCAGACTGACTAAAGAAAAACAGGAAAGGAAACAAATATCCCGAATAAGAAACGAGAAGGACCACATCACAACAGAGCCAAATGAAATTAAAAGAATCATTTCAGATTACTACGAAAAATTGTACTCTAACAAATTTGAAAACCTAGAAGAAATGGATAAATTGTTGGAAAAATACTACCTACTTAAACTAACACATGCAGAAGTAGAAAAACTAAGTAGACCCATAACAAAAAAAAGAGATTGAAACGGTAATCAAAAAACTTCCAACAAAAAAAAGTCCTGGCCCAGACGGCTTCACTGCAGAGTTCTACCAAACCTCAGAGAAGACTTAACACCACTACTACTGAAGGTATTTCAAAGCATAGAAAAAGATGGAATACTACCCAACTCATTCTATGAAGCTACCATCTCCCTGATACCAAAACCAGGTAAAGACATTACAAAAAAAGAAAATTACAGACCTATATCCCTCATGAACATTGATGCAAAAATCATCAACAAAATTCTAGCCAATGGAATCCAACAACACATCAAAAAAATAATTCACCCTGATCAAGTGGGATTTATACCAGGTATGCAAGGCTGGTTTAATATCAGAAAAACCATTAATGTAATCCATCACATAAATAAAACAAAAGACAAAAACCACATGATCTTATCAATAGATGCAGAAAAGGCATTTGACAAAGTTCAACACCCATTTATGATAAAAACTCTTACCAAAACAGGAATTGAAGGAAAATTCCTCAACATAATAAAGGGCATCTATGCAAAGCCAACAGCCAACATCACTCTAAATGGAGAGAACCTGAAAGCATTTCCCTTGAGAACGGGAACCAGACAAGGATGCCCATTATCACTGCTCTTATTCAACATCGTACTTGAAGTCCTAGCCAGGGCAATTAGGCTAGACAAAGAAATAAAGGGTATCCAGATTGGCAAGGAGGAAGTAAAGCTATCACTATTTGCAGATGACATGATCGTATACATGGAAAACCCTAAGGAATCCTCCAGAAAACTACTGAAACTAATAGAAGAGTTTGGCAGAGTCTCAGGTTATAAAATAAACATACAAAAATCACTTGGACTCCTCTACATCAACAAAAAGAACACCGAAGAGGAAATAACCAAATCAATACCATTCACAGGAGCCCCCAAGAAGATAAAATACTTAGGAATAAATCTTACCAAGGATGTAAAAGACTTATACAAAGAAAACTATAAAACTCTGGTACAAGAAATTCAAAAGGACATACTTAAGTGGAAAAACATACCCTGCTCATGGATAGGAAGACTTAACATAGTAAAAATGTCTATTCTACCAAAAGCCATCTATACATATAACGCACTTCCAATCCAAATACCAATGTCATATTTTAAGGGGATAGAGAAACAAATCACTAATTTCATATGGAAGGGAAAGAACCCCCGGATAACCAAAGCATTACTGAAAAAGAAGAAGAAAGTGGGAGGCCTCACTCTACCTGATTTCAGAACCTATTATACAGCTACAGTAGTCAAAACAGCCTCGTACTGGTACAACAACAGGCACATAGACCAATGGAACAGAATTGAGAACCCAGATATAAATCCATCCATGTATGAGCAGCTGATATTTGACAAAGGACCAGTGTCAGTCAATTGGGGAAATGATAGTCTTTTCAACAAATGGTGCTGGCATAACTGGATCTCCATTTGCAAAAGAATGAAACAGGACCCATACCTCACACCATGCACAAAAACTAACTCCAAGTGGATCAAAGACCTAAACATAAAGACTAAAACGATAAAGATCATGGAAGAAAAAATAGGGACAACCCTAGGAGCCCTAATACAGGGCATAAACAGAATACAAAACATTACCAAAAATGATGAACAGAAACCAGAAAACTGGGAGCTCCTAAAAATCAAACACCTATGCTCATCTAAAGACTTCACCAAAAGAGTAAAAAGACCACCTACAGACTGGGAAAGAATATTCAGCTATGACATCTCAGACCAGCGCCTGATCTCTAAAATCTACATGATTCTGTCAAAACTCAACCACAAAAAGACAAGCAACCCAATCAAGAAGTGGGCAAAGGATATGAACACACATTTCACTAAAGAAGATATTCAGGCAGCCAACAGACACATGAGAAAATGCTCCTGATCATTAGCCATTAGAGAAATGCAAATTAAAACTACGATGAGATTCCATCTCACACCAACTAAAAAAAAAAAAAACTAGACTGGCATTAATCCAAAAATTAACAAAATAATAAATGTTGGAGAGGCTGCGGAGAGATTGGAACTCTTATACACTGCTGGTGGGATTGTAAAATGGTACAACCACTTTGGAAATCCATCTGGCATTATCTTAAACAGTTAGAAATAGAACTACCATACAACCCAGAAATCCCACTCCTCGGAATATATCCTAGAGATACAAGAGCCTTCACACAAACAGATATATGCACACCCATGTTTATAGCAGCTCTGTTTACAATAGCAAAAAGCTGGAAGCAACCAAGGTGTCCGTCAACGGATGAATGGGTAAATAAATTGTGGTATATTCACACAATGGAATACTACGCATCGATAAAGAACAGTGACGAATCTCTGAAACATTTCATAACATGGAGGAATCTGGAAGGCATCATGCTGAGCGAAATGAGTCCGAGGCAAAAGGACAAATATTGTATAAGACCTCTATTATAAGATCTTGAGAAATAGAAAAAACGGAGAAGAACACATACTTTTGTAGTTACAAAGGGGGGAGGGAGGGAGGGAGGGAGAGGGTTTTTTATTGATCAATCAGTAGATAAGAACTGCTTTGGGTGAAGGGAAAGACAACACTCAATACAAGGAAGGTCAGTCTAATTGGACTGGACTAAAAGCAAAGAGGTTTCCGGGATAAAATGAAAGCTTCAAAGGTCAGCGGAGCAGGGGCTGGGGTCTGGGGAACATGGTTTGAGGGGACTTCTAAGTCAATGGGCAAAACAATTCTATTACGAAAACATTCTGCATCCCACTTTGAAATGTGGCGTCTGGGGTCCTAAATGCCAACAAGCGGCCATCTAAGATACATCAATTGGTCTCAACCCACCTGGAGCAAAGGCAAAGGAAGAACACCAAGGTCACACGACAACTAAGAACCCAAGAAACAGAAAGGGCCACATGAACCAGAGACCTACATTATCCTGAGACCAGAAGAACTAGTTGGTGCCTGGCCACAATCGATGTCTGCCCTGTCAGGGAGCACAACAGAAAACTCCTGAGGGAGCAGGAGACCAATGGGATACAGACCCCAAATTCTCATAAAAAGACCATACTTAACGGTATGACTGCGACTAGAGGAATCCCGGAGGCAATGCTCCCCAGACCTTCTGATGGCACAGGACAGGAGCCATCCCCGAAGACAACTCATCAGGCATGAAAAGGACTGGTCAGCGGGGGGGAGAGAGATGCTGATGAAGAGTGAGCCAATTAAATCAGGTGGACACTGAAGAGTGTGTTGGCAACACTTGACTGGAGGGGGGATGGGAAGATAGAGAGAGAGGGAAGATGGCAAAATTGGCACGAAACGAGAGACTGAAAGGGCTGACTCAATAGGGGGAGAGCAAGTGGGAGAAGGGAGTAAGATGTATGTAAACTTACATGTGACAGACTGATTGGAATGGTAAATGTTCACTTGAAGCTTAATAAAAATTAATTAAAAAAAAAACATTATGAAAGCCAAACAAAATACAGTTGGAAGCTTTCAATATATGATCCTGAATCTAATCCAATACCTTCATTTAAGACAATTTAAACTCAGAAAGGTTTGTCAGAGATTGCAAAACTAACGGAGTTTAGAGGAGGGACTTTGTACCTTATTTAGCTGTTTGGTGAGTCAGAGCAGTATTTTCAAAGTGCTAAAACTACTTGGATATTTTGCTTGGCTTGCTTACAAACAGTTTAGTTCCTAATGTCTACATATAGTTGCGTCACCTGCCTGGGTCATGCTGGTTTGAATTTGCTATCCCTGCAATAGTCATAGCAAATGAAAAGAGTACCTTTTGAATAGCCTTTCTACACTTGAGGAAATTCTCCCGTTATGATTCCTGCCACTGCAACATGAAAGTCAGAGCTCAATTTCCCAGCCTTCCTTGCAGTTAGAACAAATGCAAGGTAACCTAGGCTCCACCTGTTGGTTCTATACTGTCTGTAACCAGGGAAGCTTCTTAAGACTGACTTGGCAGGAATCAATGAGAGGAAATCAGCTCAGTGTGGGCCATGTTTGGTGTCAGAGGGGTCTAGCTTTCAGGTGTGGCAAAGGATGCAAGGTTGCCCAAAGTGGTCGTAGTGATGGCTGCAGTGAAATTGAGTTCTTGACAGCAGTGCAAATGTAGCAACTAGTCACGGGTGATGCAGGTGGTACCAGAGGCCATTTTCTCATCAGATAAGTTCTACAGCCCAGTTCTGGGCAGTATTCCTAGAGCTTAGCCTCATGCCCTCCCAAAGACTCTGTGAACCACCCAGGATCCTTTTAACCAGCCAGCCAGGATTCTGTTTCTTAAAACTAAGTCTTCACCAATACAAGCAACACCATCACGCAGTGACAGAATCAAATCAGAGATCTCGGTTTTTTGATTCCCAGGCCAGCACGTTTTCTACAACATCACACTATTTATACTTAATGCTTTTAAAGAAAGTTCAAGATGCTGTTTTCAAAAATGTATGCCGAGGTTCCCATCTCAGAGAGATGCAATGAACACTGTCGAAGTATCTATCTGGTTCATAATGAGAACATATGTTTGAATGCTTTTAGTACTTGTGGTTTTGCTTTTGTTCATATAGATTCACAGACTAGTGGCTTCCTTAAAAGAGGTCAGCGTACGACAAAAACACTAAAAATGTAGTTCATATAGAGTAAACCCATATAAAGGGAGAAATAACTGATCCAGATAAATCAGTATAAGATCATTACAATGTTCTAAGCACTAAATTTACAATCTGCTTCCTTGAAGAAAAGGACAGTAACAGGGTGGATAATGTCAGTGTTTCCCAACGTTTGTCTACCAGTAATGATGTTTATCATTTTCCACCTTCATGGCCTCCCCATGTTTTGAAAGAGTTTATCTTTCAACCTCATTTATTAAAGAATGAATGACCTTATCATAAGTAAATCTATAGTTTATTGAAATACTAAAATCAGCTCATAGATTCCTATTACTATTTTCAGTGACACCAGGTTGCAACTGTTGGGATGAAGAGCTTTCATTTTCTGAGTGTTCACTAGGCAGTGTGCTACGATGAGAACCCTACATACATTACCAAATGTATTCATCACAACAGCCCTATGTAGTAGGTATTATTATCCTCATTTTATAGATGAACAAATTGCTCAGCAACTTACCCAAGGCCACCAAGCTAGTAAATGGCAGAGCTGAGATTTGGATTCATGTCTGCCAAGTCCAAAACCAGTGATCTGATCTATTTATATTATACTACCTCCCTCAGGAAGAATTTTAGCTTCTCAAGCAAAAAAATTTTCTCACGGTTCTAAGTCTTAGGAGGAATTTATTACATGGATGTTCACAGGAAAAACTACTACCCTGCAATTGATCATGAGGGTCTGAGGAAGAATTGTTTTATAATTCACTATATTCATTGAAGGTTCATTGGGTACTGGAAATATCTGGGAAAGACACAGGCCCTGACCTCTGAGAGCTTTGCCCAGGTGGGGAAAAGGGACAAGCACACAGACAATCAAAATAAATGCAAGCTACATGGTGACGGGTGCCATTCCTGATGGGTAGGTCAAGGGCACAGGGAGGCAGCCTGAGGGAGGGACTGACCACGTTTTCCCTGGCACTGGGCCCTTGCTGCTGCTGCCTGTGGTTCAGAGGCCAGTACCACATCAGGAAGCCTCACCCTGCCCATGTTCCCAATTGTACAAAATACTCACCCTGCCAAGCCTAGTCCCAGCCCTGCTCCCTGCTGAAATATGCCAGTCGGGTATCCCAAGCCTTTGAGCAAGGCTTTCAGGACACTCTTGGATAACCATTAGCAGCTCTGATAAGCCAATACGACAGCCCGTGAAGGAGATCTCAGAGAAACAGGTCCAGCCTAGAGGCAGAACTAGTGAGCCCATGAGGCAAAAGAGAAATGTTCCCTACCCAATCTACCTCCTCTTTCCTGATGACCACCTGTCCCTATCAGAGCTGTGGGGATAAGTCTGTGGCAAATGCCACAGGGAGGCCCACCTGTATACATTAATCCATTGTCAACTATGGTACCTTATGCTGAGGTACTTTATTAGCTCTTGCCCTCACAAGTCTCCCTGAGAGGAGGTGTAAATCTCTTTGAGAATGAATGGGATGCCCAAGGCTTGAACCGCTACCCAAAGCAGCCAGCCTGGGCTCTGAGGCCCCAGGTGTACACTGAGAGTACTAGGTATCTCAGGAGAGAGTCAGGGCCAGAGAGGTGATGTCCCTGGGCCTATGCCACAATCCTGCCTCTACCTGCCTCAACTCAGAAGTCTATATTTCAATGCATTAATCTTAGAGACCATTACACGGGCAAAAAAAAGTGAGGTGCAAGTCAGGGAAGTGAGTTGCCCAAGCCACTCAGCTAGTAGGGGTTGGGCCTAGCTTTCCCTGATTCTCCTACAGTCAGAGGCAAATGGCTCTTCCCTGGTACAAGATAATTATTTACTTGTTTGCTGCAAACTTTAGACTGAATGTTCCTTGTGAGCCAGGGCTGTTCATTAAATTATTCAGCAAACATCTCTTTATTGTACTTGGCAAGAGCTAATTGTGGTGACAGGGAAGTAAAGAGCAATGACTCAACATGGGGTGAGGCTAGCAGTGGACAATGTGAGTAAAGCATTGAGCATGATGCCTGGCCCATAGTAAATGCTCAAAAAATGGTGGTGGCTTCTATAAAAGTATTCTTCTAACCCAGTGGAAATAAGGGAAGAGAGGTAGGCAAGGGTCAGATCATCACTAGACTCACATGATACACTGAGAGGTTGGGATTTGTCCTGGAGGTGATGGGGAGCTGATGAGGTTTACAGCTGAGAAATGACATGATCAGCTGTCCAGAAAGTTACTGTAGTAAAACTTGGGAGGATGAGAGTTAAGAAAAGGAGATCAGTTATGTAGCTCTCATGAGAGTTCAAGGAAACAGTGACGAAAACCTGAATTGAGACAGTGAAGCTGGCAATGGAGAGATGGGGAAAGTTTCCAGAGATAGTTTAAGAAGTGTAATTTCAAGGGGTGGGTGGGGAGAGATAAAGGTAGGGAAGAAGGGAGAGATTAGGCAGACCCCTGGCTAGTGAGCTGAGGACGAGCGTGGTGGTCTTTACCAGGAAAGGGTCCCCAGCTACAACTTCATGGAAGAAGAAAATAAGGTCAGTTTGGGGACCTAAGAGACATCCTAAGAAATATTCGAGGGAGAGATGTCCAGAGGTATTCATATAGCCAAGCCTACATAGTTCAGGAGAAATGTCTGAGCTTGAGGAACTAGTACAGAAATAGCATTCTCCAGGTCATGGCCAAAGCAGCCAGGGCTAGATACAATGTATCTGTTCAACTACATTGATTAATAGCCTACTCTTTGCCAAACCTATTGGGGTCGAGTCGATTCCAACACATAGTGGCACTATAGGACAGAGTAGAACTGCCCCATAGGGTTTCCAAGGAGTGGCTGGTGGATTTGAACTGCCGACCTTTCAGTCAGCAGCCGAACACTTAACCACTAAGCCACCAGGGTTGCTATAAGTCGGAACCCACTCAACTGCACCTAACAACAACAACAATTTGCCAAACACTGTGATAAGTGACGGGGCCCTGGGTTGTACAAATGGTTAACATGCTCGCCTGCTAACCAAAAGGTTGGAGGTTCAAGTCTACCCAGAGGCACCTCAAAAGAAAGGTCTGGTGATCTACTTCTGAAAAAACAGCCACTGAAAACCCCATGGAGCACAGTTCTACTCCAACACACATGGGAGTCTCCATGAGTCAGAGTTGACTCGACAGCAACTGGTGATAAGTGATAAGGCTACAGCAGAAAACAAGGTAGGGAAGGTTCCTGCCTTTAAGGAGGTTACATTCTGGTGAGGGGAGCCAGAATATATGTAAATCTATACACACATAAATAAAAGAAAGAAAAATACTAGCTGATGAAAGGGCCAAGTAGAGAATTAAATTAGGGTGTGATATTGCTTTGCCTTTGCCAAAGGAAGGGTGTAAGGAGCAAAAACGAGCGTTTAAGACCACGTGCTGGGGACCTACCTCTGTGGGCTAAGCACAGAAAAGGAGACCCAAGCATAGAAGGCTCAGTACCCAAACTGAGCATGTTGTATGAACCAGGACATCCTACTCTTATCTGGAGACAATGTCCCACCTCCAAACTAGAGCTCCCAAGAGTAATTCTAAACCAGTTGTTATCAAGCTGACTTCTACTCATGGCAAGACCATGTGTGTCAAAGTAGAACTGTGCTCTACAGGGTTTTCAATAGCTGATTTTTCAGAAGTAGATTACCAGGCCTTTCTTCCAAGGTGCTGCTCGGTAGACTCAAACCACCAATCTTATGGTTAGCAGCCAAGCACATCAACTGTTTGCACCACCCAGGGACTCCTAAGAGTAATTCTGGTGGCCCGTTATTTCATTCAGTAAGTATGCATACGTATTGATCCCAGTGCTACATGCTGGGGATACTGCAATGAACAAGACACTCAAGGTACCTGCTCTCATAGCTCACATTGTAGCAGAAGACGACACAAACATACGGACACACAAACACAAAGCAAGTAAACAGATATCTAAATAAAATTGCAGGTTATGCTAAGTGCTATGGAAAAAAAAAGAAGAAAAACCAGGGGATAAGAAGAACAGTGGATGATCTACTTTAGGTAGGATAGGTCCAAAAAGAAGTATCCTAGAAGTAATGTTTAATATGTGTCCTAGAGCTTGCCATGAAAGAAAGGTGGCATGGTATTCCAGGCAGAAGTGACCACATGTACACAGGCTTTGAGGCAGGAAAGAGCTTGATGTGTTTGAGAAACTAAAAGACAGCCAGTGAGGCCAGAGTATAGGGCTGGAGAAAAAGAAGTGATGACATTGGAAACATAAACAGAGTCACATCACTCAAGCCCCTGTAGGCTGCAGTGAACTGTTTGGATGTTATTGTAAGGACAATGGCTAACCACTGAATGGTTTTCAAGCCGGGCGTGACCTGATCTGTTTGTCATCTTAAGCAATTTCTGGCCAGAAGAGGGCATAATGGCCAGGGAACTGGCTCTTTCCAAGCAGGCAAGGCCTTGAGGCCACCCCTCCAATCTCACTGTGTGGCAGTCACTTAGTCCACCCACGGTTAGGGTCAGGCCTCTATCTGCAGGGCAACTTTTCCTCCTTGGATCTCCTTCCTGGCCCTAAGGGCTTCCCAAAAAGCCCCATAAACTCACTAAAGTGTTTCCAGTGGACTGTGATACAGTGTTGGGAGAATGAATGCTTTGGTAAAAGGACACAAAATAATAAAACAAAACCACTCCCTTGTTTCTGATGGAAATTTCTTATTTGCTTCTCCACTATTTCCATTAGTCCCTGGCCTGAGCAACTGTCTTTGCTCTTTGTCTCTTTCTTTTTCAAAAGGCTAAGAACATGTGTGCTACTATGTACAATAACAGAGAACTAGAAATTCTTATTGATCCCAGAAGACTGGAAATTCTAACCAATAAAAATATGTCCTCTAACTGGTTCTCTCCAAAGAATATTTTGGAGATACATAAGAGCTTTGATAAAACATCAAATGAGCCCTTGGGATGATACTCTGAGCCTAATGTTGGGCTCCAGTTCACCAAGTACTGATGCAAGGCAACTCTAGAAACAAAGTTGGCAGAACCTCCATGCTGCCCTCTCCTGGGCTCACTTTCTCATGTGGCAGTCCACATCTTGACTGAATCAAGCATTGGTTACTGAATAGCTTTCAGCCGCTATTGTTCTCAAGAGCCAGAATTCTCAGCCTAAAGAGAAAGTCCCCTTTGTCCTTCAGCCAAGATTTAATTTACATTCGCCTGAACACTCCATTCACTTTGTTTTCAGGGTTAGGGCTCTCACAACTGTACTAGAACCTGAATTTGAATTTCCCTGCGTTTCCGCTTTTTGGAAATTTGCCCAGGTCAGCCACTGGACAATCTCAGAATTCAGCTTTACCTTAGGGAAAATCTTTATTGTCCATGATTTCTTATAAGATTTCTAACTACTGTCACCATATTTTTTGAGATCCTACATTTTTAATGTCTTTCAAAATACACGTGTGTGTAAGCACACATGGATTGAATTGTATCCCCCCCCCAAAAAAAACATGTTGAAATTCTAACCCTGTACCTGTAAATATGATCCTGTCTGTAAGGTAAACTAGGTCATACCAAAATAAGGTTGGTCCTAAACCTAATCACTTCTGAGCTATAAAAAGAGCAGACTAGACACAAAGACACACACACAGGGAAAGACAGATGACATGTTCGGATAATCTACAAGCAAAGAAGTACTGGCAGCCACCAGAAACTAGGAGAGAGGCCCACAGAAGGAATTGACATGGTTGAGACCCTGATTTGGACATCTAGCCTCTAGAACTGTGAGCAAATAAACGTCCTTTAAAGTCACCCACTTCAGTATTTCTATTCCAGCAGGACTAGGAAACTAGGACATCACCTTTTCTCTGACCCATCAGGAAAGTTTACACTCTTCCAACTTTAATCACGTTCCTAGGGAGATGTCCCTCTTTCGTTTCACAGAATTTAGAAGAGTGCTCCTAGCTGTATTTTTTCCCTCCTTTCTCACTCAGATGTTCCATTCCTGGTATTTTCCTGGTCCTTCAACACCATGATTCACAAGACAGTATGACCAACTGCCTTTTTATGCTTTTGTCTCTTGGTTCTCACCTATAAACTCCTTTCATATGCAAATGTACAAAATTTACTAGAGTATTAACAAGCAAAATGTGACCATAAAGTAATACAAATGCAATGAAATGTCAATCCCTAATTAAAAAAAAAATAATAAAAAATAAAAAGCATGTATTAAATTATGTGAGAAGAAATTGTTCTTCTGTTTTTTGAGGGGAAAACAGATTACTGCTAGCAGAAGGCTGCTTACCTGAATGCATTATAATCCAGCACCTTTGTGAGCATAGAGTCAGCAGCTGTAAATGCCTGCTTGACCTCTCTGGATCTTGGTTTTGCTTCCTTCAGCTTTTCTAGGGCAAGTTCAATGTTGCTCAACGGAAACTGGAAGGGGGAGAGGAAAGGGGAGACATATTTAAACATGCCTGAGACTTACAGGGAGCCCTGATGGTGCAGTGGTTAAGAGCTCGGCTGCTAACCAAAAGGTCAGCAGTTCGAATCCACCAACCGCTACTTGGAAACCCTATGGGGCAGTTCTACTCTGTCCTATAACGTTGCTATGAGCCGAAATCAACTCGATGGCAACGAGTTTGGTTTATTTTATTTTATTTTTTGAGACTTAGGGAGCCCGATCTTTCTAATGTCCAGCAAAAGGCTTCACACTGTGAACCTGAAGCTAGCTGGCATGTCTTTCCAAAGGGACCAACACTGTGAAGACATGACTAACTTGGGATCAGTTAAGGCTGGACAATGGTTGGCATCATCACAGGCCCCAGAGCAGAGAGAAATGAGTTCAAGGGACTGCAGGCCACAGGAATCAGCAAACAAGCCCTCTTTCCACCCTAGCTTCCTCCTCCAACCCTTGGACATTGTCCCAATATGCTGGGAGACCCTACAAGAGAGAATGAGAATTCAAATTGGATAAGCAGACTCCCATTTTCTCCAGCTATTTATAGTGAGCTCCTTAGAACTATTGGCCAGCAGGTGAGGCACTAATCATGGCAAGGTTGTATGTCGAAGACGCATATACCACTGCAATCCCCTCACTTTCATCCCCGGGCTGCGCGCTACTCCTGTCCCCCACCTTGTGAGTAGGTGTTTAACTTAATAAACACACATCTTATTCAATCCAGTAAAGTGCAATGATGTAAATAATGACAGATAAGAGATAAAAAATGAAAAGAACTGAATTTGAAAATAAAAACATTAATGGTAATTTAGTATGAAGCTCTCTCGCTTCTAGCAGAAAATGACCCAGGTGGTTCGGCACCTATCGCAATCCTCCATCCTCCCCACGCCCCCTCTTCTTGCATTTCCTTTTATCTATTTCCACGATAGGATCTATTACCTCTTTTTAAACAGCTCCTCAGACTGATATTAAAGAGTATGTGAATCTGTCTCTGCTCAGAATGTACTTGTTCAGAGTAGTTTTAAAATAATGCAGTTTTCATTTGGGATGCTGATACTAGATAATGTTCTGCCCTGCTTTTATCATTCTGAAGGGAGAAAAGCCCTTTATATCTTAAAAATATATATATATATATATTCAGGCTCCATATATTTTATAGTAAGGTATAAGTTTGCTCTCTGTTTGGAAATAGAACCCTAATTTAAAATAGCTACACTGATTGAGCTTGCTATGGGCCACACATCACTAAGCACTTCACATGTATGATCACATGTAATCTTCCTGGCAACTCTATGAGATATGAACCATTATTACTCCCATTTTAAAGATGAGGAAATTGAAATTCAAAGAAGATAATTTTCTAAGGTCCCTCAGTTAGTAAGCATAGAGTCAGGTTTCCAAACCAGTCCTGCTGACCTCCAGAAATCATTAACTGCCCTATTACTTAGCCTCTCACCTGAATTCAGTGTATTTTAATAGATACCAGATCACAGTTTTACAATAGCCTTAATTCCTAACATTAAAGATGGAGAGATGGTGAGGTAGGCATGGGGGGGGGGGCACCGCCCAGGCCTCCCTACCAGAGAACCCACTGAGAATAGCATCGTTAGCCATTAGACTCCAGGTGCGGCATCTTGGGGACCCACACAGAATTCATGCCAAGGCCAAGCTTTTTTCCCAAGCTGCTTCCAGCCAATAGTTGGGTACTAGAGCTGGGTCACTCCTGCCAGATGTGGGACTCCTCAGATGGGCAGCCTTTGCTCTGGGGCTCCACATTGGCCTGGCTGAGACTTTCTCAGAGCTGCACGGCAGCCTGAGGCTCTTCCTACCCAACCCTCCTTCCTTCCCCTTCTCCTTTCACAGGGGGCAGAACTGCATCATGGTCTGAAGGCTCTCCCTGCATACTCCTACTCTTTCTCCTCCTTTATCCTTCACAGGTATTTTCCCAATAAATCTTTCACATGTCTAATTCTACCTCGGTAACTCCTTCCCAGAGGATCCAAATTGACACAGATGATGTGATATACACAGACTGATCTTAGCAACTTAAGCCTGAGAACTTTATATATAAATGAGATGGCACTCTGCATGTATATAAATGGTACATAAATATTATTACTTACAGGTGAACTGTCCAAACAAATTTTTTCCAGATAGACATTCAAACTGTGGGCAACGATTCCCAAATAAACATGTTTGCATACTGAACTAAGCCACATTTAATATCAAGATTTTATCAATGTGTTATTTTTACTGAATAGCACTGCCATAATGGCACTTTTAGCAACAGTACCCATCTGCCATCTTGTATCAAATAGAGCTTCAGGCCAAACTCTTTGAGCTCACTGTTGTCAATTTCTCCTTGTATTCTTATTTTGACCTCACATGGCTACTGTTATGGGAAGTTGCAACCACAGCAACTATTGGGTCCCCTTGGGGCTTCTGTTTGTTCAGGTCTTGGCCTTCTCTGTTGGCCTGTGCCAATTAACTGGGATGGCACAGTGTGTATCACCAGATTTTCTGCCTCTCCTACAGTCATTGAAATTCTTTCTGAAAATATTGTCAGCATCAGCAGAAAACCAAGGAAACTTGATTCAATGTGGGGCCTGCCTCCTGCCTGTGCCTGGAATCTGTGATGCTGGGCAGCGGAGAATCCAGCTTGTAAACAGAGTAGACAAGGACCTGGCCTCTGTGGCAAGGCCCCGGGGCCAAGTTGTGCTGATCCATTATTCATGCCCACATGTGCGAATGCACAATGTAAAACCTGTAGCAAGAGGAAGAAGAAAAGGCACTAGAGGAAGAAAAACAAAGTGCACAGTGCTGAGTGGCAAGTCGATAATTCCACAAAGGAACCTAACCTTATCTGAATTCTTCTCCATGTAACTTAAGGTATATTCATCAGCATTGAGCAAATGGAATATGTAGCCATTCACATTTACTCTAGCTCCAACGTACAGCTCCTCAGGCTGGATATATTCCGATAGTTCACTTTTAAAGACTTCTTGTCCAGGCCTCTTAACACGATCTCTTCGTAAGAACCTTCCACCAGTAAGTCCTATCAAAAAAAGAGAAAAGTTAATGAGTAGCATTTATTTTTAAGAAACAGTATGACTTGCCTTTATAGTTACTTCATCCTCAAACAAAGACTGTAACTTATCTGTGAACTCATATTGCCTATCATTCTTTTTTTAAATATTTTAATTGTGGTAACTATATCCATGTATACATACAACAAACCGTTTGCCATTTCAACATTTTTTACATGCACAATTCAGAGAAATTAATTACATTCATCATGTTGTGCAACCATCCCTTCACTCTTAGACTTAAGAGAAGAATAAGGCAGTGGGTAAAGAAATAAGACTTCCTAGGGGAGTGTTAAACGCTACAGCTGCTAACCAAAGGGTTGGCAGTTCAAATCCGCCAGGTGTTGCTTGGAAACTCTATGGGGCAGTTCTACTCTGGCCTATAGGGTCGCTGTGACTCGGAATCGACTCGGCAACATTGAGCATTGGGTTTGGGTAGTGGAGTCTGTTAAAGAAAGCCTTTTCTTTCCTCTCCCTACTCTCTCCCCAATCCAATAAGCACCTATCAGGTACACGCTACATGCCCAGAAGTATACTTGTAATGTGGAACAGCAGGAAGACACTCATCTGCAGAGCATGCTTGAACAGTACAAGTTAGAAAACTACTCACTTGAGCTTATTTCCACATATTTGTTCCAGATGATGTCTTATACTTAGTCTGACGTATAGATTAGGTATAAAATGTCTTACTTCTTCTGTAAGTGTTTGAAGATAACTATGGGAATTCCGTTAAGTCTTCCCCCCCAATAGGTAAATTATCTTTGATTCTTTTAGAAATGCCTCATATTTCTTACTTTCTAGAATTTTCACCATTTCATCTGCTTTCTCCTGGGTATTGTTTTTTAACCTCCTAAGTTAAACACAAGGATCTAGTATCTTCTGATATTGAACTGAAATTTACAGACCTATGAATATAAACTGATACACCTGATTAGCTTTTGTGGTCAGCTTCATCATACTCCTCCTACCACTTTCAGAAAACATAAGTGGTAGAACGACATAGGCTCTGGAACCAAATAGAGCTGGATTCCATCCTGGCTTTGTCATTTGCTTCTTGGATAATCTTTAGGAGTTATTTGATCTCTCTGAACCTTTTGAACTCTCATTGGTAAAATGGGAATAAAACTTGTGGGGACCATAAAAATATGTCTCTCAGATTGTTTATTATGGGGAATATAATTGTATAATTGATGGAGGGTTCCAGCTGCTGCATTCTGAAATTCATCCCCAGGTTTGTGCTGAGGTCATGTTTCCCACAGGCTGTGCTGATAACAAATGATTGAGCAAGGCAAGATGGAAGCCTCTTCGACTAGTGACTTTGGTTCTAAGACTATCCATCAGCCTTGTAGAAACTTTCTTAGAATTTCATCACAGTCTAAGACCCCCCCCCTTCCTTCCCACGGCCTCTTCAAGCTCCTTCCACATTTTCCCTTACCAGCATTTTCCCAAATAAATCTCTTGCACATTTAATCCTGTCTTGGCATTTCCTTCTCAGAGGACCTGGACTTACACAAAATTTAACTTCATAAAGTTCTTATAAGGACAATAGTAGATACTCAGTAACGACTGCAGTTACTACTATGAGGTTCATAGTTGACTACCATCGCCCTTTGTTGCAATTTGCTTGGCCACATCTTCTCCATTCTAGATTTACAGAGTTTATTTTTCTTGACCTTTAAGAGTATGACGTCGTTATATTCATGCCTATTCAATTTCATATTTTAATATTTGATCCATTATACAAATCACTTTGGAGCCTGACTTAGTTATACAAATTATTCATTATTCATTGGTGGGCTGAGTGGCTCATACTAGCTCACGAGAGCTGATAAAGTTTCATGGATTTTGCAAGCTGGTTGTTAAACTGTCAGTAGCTTAACATTGGCCAAGATTGGGGTTTTACACCATGGAAAATAGCAAACGTTCCAAATCAGGACTTTTTTTTTTCCCTTCAGAGAGGTAGTTTACCAGTGTACCATTGATTATTCTTCCCAAATTTGTGTATTCAGCACGCATAGTGTTAAGTGGGTTAGGACAAAGAACAGAGCTCTGTAGGTTCATAATTTGGTAAGTGAAAAATCAATGGCTCCCCTCAGACATGGCCACACTGCAGAGAGGCATTGTGTAGGCCTGTGTGCTAGAATCTTGGCAACAGTTTCAACAGACCAAAGGACCAGAGGAAGATGAGCCCTGAAAATTAAATGTTCATCTGGGATTCTTGTCTTAAAATCAAGCAAAAAAATTACAAGCAGGGCTATCAAGAATAGTCCTTGTCTTGCTGGCTGAGTGGAATTGGTGGCAGCTAGGTCATGATTTTAAAGCCCTTGGATTCCACAGAGGTGCCTCAGATGCCACAGAGGAAGGGGGATAGTGGCAAAAAGGAGATGCTCTGGGTTCCACAGGGCTAAGCCAACCAAAACTACCCTTGTTTTTACCATTTTATATGTTTGGATTTTCATTTAAGAGATCTTTGTAAAAATAACTCTGTTAGTTTAAAAAATTAAAAGCCACTATCTTAGATCACGTAGGCTATAAAGTTAGATCACAGTCTCTAATTTTAAAAATGAAGAAACAGTAAACGTTCCAAAGAAAATCCTATGAGAGGTATGTCTCTTACCTGAATTCCTGTCTGTAGGTTCAAACACTGACATTGTGTTATCACTGAGAAAATACGAAATAACGAACATCCTGTCCACATCAGCACATTTGTGTGTGATTAGTCTTGCAAAAAATCGAAGTGTATAGCTTATGTAGCCATAGCTAAATGGAAGAGAAATGAGGGTTATACCATTACACAAGTAATCTTCCACACATTATCTATGTAAGAAAACCTGCAAAAAGTATGCCACGGTCTTAAGATAGTAACATAAATTCTCCCAAGTGAAAGACCTCAACTGTCTCCTTATTAAGGGTCTAAGTCTATATACTGAGGATCTTTCTCAACTTATTAAAATATCTTGTATTCTTTTCCATGTCCTAGGTGTCCTAGGTAACACTGAGAAAATTTACCCAAAACAAATGCCATAAACACCTTTCTCATACTAGCTACATTCAAGGCTTGTTCTTTTCTAATCACAAGTCTAGTCCACAGTCACAATACTCATATCAGAAAGAAGCACAAGCAACTAGTCCTTGTCGCTGGAGTACCCCAGAGCGTGTGCTGTTCCTGTGCCTGAAGCCACCTTCCCCTTTCGCCAGTCACTTTCGCATGCCCATTTTTTCCCTTCCTTCTGGATGATATCCTCTCCTCTCTGAGTTCCCTGGATTCCCCCATCTCCCCTCAAGGGCAAAATTAACTTTTTCAAATGCTCTAAAAAATATTATGGACCTGCCTTTTTTATAGCACTTCTCAGCCATATTGTAAGAGGCCAAGGTCTGTTTTGCAAGGACAAGGACTGTGTCTTATTAACTAATGCCTACTGTAACACTTTGTAATTACAAGTACTTAATAAATGTTTGAAGAAAGTTGTTGTAAGATCTGTATAGATTAGAATCAATGCACAGCATCCTGTGTATGCATGAATAGAATAATCTGGTAGATTGAAGATGGGATCAAATTCTAGTTCCCAAAGTTGACTGCCTGGTCATGAAAGAAAGTAACTGCTGGTCTGTCAGCAGAAGCATGTCTGCTGATACTAGCCAGTGAAAAGAGGACTTAGCAACAAATAGTAGACCTAAGGTAGATCTTCAATAATCAAAATCATTACCCCAGGGAGGTTCACAGTAAAATAAACCATATTCATCACTTCCCTGATACAACTCTAAGGAGAGAAGTCCCCATTGGCAGACTCTACCATGTTGAAATTCATTTTGGAAAATGTTCACTGGAAAGCGATGGGGAAAACAAAAGCAAAAACAGACAAGTATTTTTGATTTGCAAAGGTAAAAAGCACTTTTCTCTGCCCCTTTCTTGATTGTTCAAGGAAGCAGGGCTGAAAGAGCATGGTCTCAAGATTCCCAGCTTGAGTCCTCATGGGAGATGAAGAACAGCAATTTCGAAAGCTAGCCCCAGGGAACCAGTTGCCGTTGAGTGGATTCCGACTCAGGGCGACCCCATGTGTTTCAGAGTAGATCTGTGCCCCACAGGGTTTTCAATGAATACTTTTTCAGAAGTAAATCATCAGACTTTTCTTCCAAGGCACCTCTTGGTGGACTTGAACCTCCAATCTTTGGGTTAGTACCCCAGAGCATTAACTGCATGACCCAGGAGCTCCAGCCCCAGGGAAGCCCAGGCAAAAAAAAAGCCAGATCTCCATAGCTCTGTTGTCTTAGTTCTGAGTTTCTCAGGCCTCAGAGAGACCTCATACAGTGCTGGGGACAGCTCTACCTAGTCTACCATCTTCTCCAACATATAATTGGATTTGTAAGTAATGAAAAGATTTGGTAGCCCGCTCTTATGAAAGATTCATAAGTTTACAGATGCCTGAAATATCACTGAGACAACTGAATTGAGGTCTAACCGCAGGCCAAATGAATACTACTGCAAATGTAACTTCTTAGAACTTATATAAATTTATAACCATATATGTTATATGTAAATTTTTACATGTTTCATCCACCATGTTTTAGCCTAATTTTAGTGTTATGGAGATCTTGGCAACCAAAAATATAGTCTACCTAAATAAAATCTTTAGGCTAGTAGCTCACAAACTTTAGGGTGACTTTTATAAGTCACCTGGGGAGCTGGTTAAATCAACAGAATCCAGAGTCCCATCCCTAGAGATATGGATTCAGTGGTTAGCCTGTATCTTCCTGCATTTTTAATATGTACCCCAGGAGTTTCTGATGAGGTCATCCCCAGAACACACTTTGAGAAACACTGCAAGTGTCTTGAGATATTTCCTTGACTAGTAAAGTAATTAACAAACTCCTCTAAACACTCTTTTCATCACAATACTCCCAGCACTCAAAAAATGTCAGCAGTTTTCCGGCTTCCAACTGTACCACCTATACTACTCAGTCTGGCTTTCGAGGCTATTAATAGGTCGAACCGCACATACATACAGCTGTTTTTCATGATCACCTATAACATATCCTTCTGCTCAAGTCACGCCAGCCACTTCATTTACAGCCCCATACTCTGCTCCTTTCTGCTTCCAGATCTTCACTTGGTGTCATCTCTCCCCCAGGGCATACCTCATCTTGCCCTTTGCCTGTCCAGAGTCTTGTCCACCCATTTGAGCACCAAAGAGTAGAACTCTCCTTTACCACGGCTGCCCTACTCAGATCTCCTGCACCTACTATGTCACACCCAATTTAGCCCTGTATAGACTTATACTCTTGGCTGGTCTATTTTGTTTTATTTAGCTTGGTTTAGTAATGTGTTTATTCCCATTTTCCCCCCAAAATTATAAATATCTAGGGCTAGAGCCATGTCTTAATTTTTTCTACACATAGCCCAGAGTTATCTAAACTCACTTTCTCTAATTCCTCTCCTTTCAGTCTTTCTTAAACCCACTTCCTTTAGATCTGCTCCACCTAAACTGCTCTTGTCAAGGTAATGCTGATCTTCACAATGCCAATTCCAATGGGTAATTCTTAGTCCACTTCTAACTTGACCAATTACACAATTGGCACAAATAATCACACCTTCTTCCATAACGCTCCTATTCACTTGGCTTTCATGACCCCATGTTCTTTAGGTTTTGCTCCTACCTCCCTGGTTGCTGCTTTTCAGTCTCCTCTGTTGGTTCCTCCTCTTTTACCCAACCTCTTCACTTGGGGTATCCGAGGGCTTATTCCTTGGTAATCCTCCTATGTATATTCACTTCCTTGGTGATTTCACCCATACAAGGCTTTAATGCAATTTAATATCATTGCTTTAAATACCTTCTATATGCTATTGACTTCCAAATTTCTATCTCTAGCTCAGACCTTGCTCCTGAAGCCCAGACTCATATATCCAACTTTCTCCTCAATATCTACACTGGATATCTTATAAAAACCCAGTAAAACATCTCAAAACTTATTCCAAAACTGAACTTCTGCTCTTGTCACCAAACCTACTCTACCTGCAGTCTTCTCATCTTAGTGGATGGCAATTCCATCCTTCCAGCTGCTCAGGGCAAAACCTTGGGGGTCATCCTTGACTGCTCAATTAGTTCATACCTCATATCCAGCCTCTCAGGAAATCCTATTGGCTCTACCTTCAAAATATTTCCAGAAACTATGACTTCCCATCACTTCCACTGCACTCACCCAGATGCAAGCCACCATAACTTTTCTTCTATACCACTGCAGTAGCCTCTTAACTGGTCTTAACTTCCACCATTGCCCTTCTACAGTCTATTGGCAACACTGTGTCTGGAGTGATTCTTTTAAAATGTTAATCAGATGAAGCTACTCCTCTGCTAAAATCTCTCAATGGCTACCCTTATCACTGAAGATCAAAAGAATCCTTATAATGGCCTATAAGGCCCTATGTGATCTGAACTCCCATTCACTTCCTTATTTCATCTCTGTCTACTCTGTCCCTTACTCAGCTACTCTATCCATCTTGGCTACCTTGCTGTTCCTCACACATCCCACGCATGCTCCTTGCTCTGGGTCTCTGCACTGACTGTTCCTTCTGCCTGGATCACGCTTCCCTTCCTCAGTAACATCTATCCCAAACATATTATTTAAAATGAAAGCCTGTGTTCCTCATCCCCAACCCCCAGTTTGCCTTTCTTTTTTTTCATAACAACATAATACCTTCTTTATTTTTCCACAGTACTTGAAATCTTTTATATACGATAAGATATAAGATATTATCTTTATTGTTTACTGTCTGCCTCTCTCAACTAGAATGTAAGTTCTATAAAGGTAGGGCTTTGTGTCCATTTTGTTCAATGATGTATCCCAAGCATCTAGATCACTGATTGACACACATTAGGTACTCAGTAAATATTTGTTAAACAAGAAAATGAATGGCTTGCCCAGGGTTATCTACCTACTGGAAACCTCGAGCCTTAAGCTGCAATATTGAAGGATTCTATGGGCAAAAAAATTGAATGACTCAGGAAGCATCAAAACAAGATGAAAGGAATACACAAAAAAAAAAAATTTTTTTTTTTTTATATCAAAAAGAACTGGTCGATATTCAACCATTTCAGGAGGTAGTATACAATCAAGAACTGATGGTACTGAAGGAAGAAGTACAAGCTGCACTGAAGGCACTGGCAAAAAAACAAGGCTTCAGGAACTGACAGAATACCAATTGAGACATTTCAACAAATGGATACAATGATGGAAGCGTTCATTCATCTATACAAAGCTACCTGGCCAATTGACTGGAAGATATATATATATAGGTGCCCATTCCAAAGAAAGGTGATCCAATGGGATGTGGAAATTATCAAACAGTATCATTAATATCACACACAAGTAAAAATTACGCTGAAAATAACTGAAAAACAGTTGCAGCAGTACCTTGAGAGGGAACTGCCAGAAATTTAAGCCAGATTCAGAGGAAGACGTGGAATGAGGGATATCATTGCTAATGTCAGATAAATCTTAGCTGAAAGCAGAGAATACCAGAAGGATGTTTACCTAGGTTTCACTGACTATGCAAAGGCATTTGACCGTGTGGATCGTAACAAATAATGGATAACAGTGCAAAGAATGGGAATTCCAGAACACTTAATTGTGCTCATGAGGAACCTGTACATAGACCAAGAGGCAGTCATTCAAATGGAACAAGGGGATACTGTGTGATCTAAAATTAGGAAAGGTGTGCATCAGGGTTATAACCTTTCACCATACTTATTCAATCTGTATGGGCAAATATTTAAAAAAAAACATTGCTGAGCAAATAGTCTGAGCAGCTAGACTATACGAAGAACGTGGCATCAGGATTGGATGAAGACTCATTAACAACCTGCGATATGCAGATGACATAACCTTGCTTGCTGAAAGTGAACAGGACTTGAAGCATTTACTGATGAAGATCAAAGACTACAGCCTTCAGTATGGATTACACTTTTAACATAAAGAAAACAAAAATCCTCACAACTGAACCAATAAGCAACATCATGATAAAACCCAAAAACCAAACCCATTGCCGTCGAGTCGATTCCGACTCATAGCGACCCTAGAGGACAGAGTAGAACTGCCCCATAGAGTTTCAAGGAGCGGCTGGAAGATTTGAACTGTCGACCTCTTGGTTAGCAGCCGTAGCGCTTAACCACTATGTCACCGGGGCTTCCAACATTATGATAAGTGGAGAAAATACTGAAGTTGTCAGGATTTCATATTACTTGGATCCACAACCAATGCCCACGGAATAAGCAGTCAAGAAATCAAATGATGCATTGAGCAAATCTGCTGCAAAAGACCTCTCTAAAATGTTAAAAAGAAAATATGTCACCTTAAGCACTAAGGTGCTTTCAATCGCCTCATGCATGCAAAAACCGGACAGTGAATAAGGAAGAACGAAGAAGAATTGATGCCTTTGAATTATGCTGTTGGCAAAGAACACTGAATATGCCACGGACTGCCAGAAGGATGAACACATTTGTCTTGAAAGAAGTACAGCCAGAATGCTCCTTAGAAGGGAGAATGGTAAGACTTTGTCTCACGTACTTTGGACATGTTATGAGGAGGGACCAGTCCCTGGAGAAGGGCATCATGCTTGGTAAAGTAGAGAGTGAGGGAAGAAAAATCAATCCCCCTCAACGAGATGGATTGATACAATGTGCTCAAACATAGCAACGATTATGAGGATGGAACAGGACCAGGCAGTGTTTTGTTCTGTTGTACACAGGATCACTACGAGTTAGAACTGACTCGATGGCGCCTAATGACAACAATAGAATCTTGTGGTTGGTAGCGATATGAAGTGCTATTTTTCTGGATGGTAAAAACAAATAAATAAAAAGGAAAAAATGACTTATGGGGATAGCACATGGATAATGTCTGAAACAAATCAGAGATTAAGATTATACTATGAACTTCTGTATGTTATATGGCTATTAATAGTACAAGTCTGAGATAATAATCTTCCAGGTGGGAAGTCTTCTGTTTCTTTTAGCCATCACTAAGAATTGGGAAAATGAGTGTTTATTCTATTTACTCACTTATTCATCCATTCCCTCCCTCATTGGACAAAATATTCATTGAGCCTCAAGTATATAGAAAGCACTGTTCTAGCTCTAGAAACCCTGGTGGCGTAGTGGTTAAGTGCTACAGCTGCTAACCAAAAAGATCAGTAGTTCAAATTAACCAAGCACTCCTTGGAAACTCTATAGGGCAGTTCTACTCTGTCCTACAGGGTCGCTGTAAGTTGGAATCGACTTGACGGCAATGGGTTTGGTTTTGGTTTGGGTTTGGTTCTAGCTCTAGGGAAGCAATACGGCCAGACCCTGACCTCAAGGAGCTCTTGGTCTAGGGGGTGCCCATATTACTTAACTGAATAATTACATACAATGTGGTAATTTCAGTTTCTGTGGCAAGAAGGGTGAACTCCAGAAATCAGACTTCCCTGGGTTCAAATCCTAATTCAACCAAAAATTAATTGTGTGATCTTTGGCAAGTTATATAGTCTCTCTGTGCCTCAGTTTCCTTGTGTGAAGAATGGATACAATAATAATTATCTACTTCACAAGGTTGTTTTGAGAATCAAATGAGATGAAGTACCATATGGTAATTATCACACGGTCCACTAATTACTCTTATTAGACATATGATCAGCAGAGTATTTGAGCACACAAAAGAAAAAGTAACTAATTCAGATATTATTCTGGTTCTCCTAAGTCACACTAGACAATCTCCTCAGCAGGCCACCACCATGATACTTACCCAGACGATACAGAAAGTCTTCATGTGCATCAAAAACCTCATATGCTTTAATTTGAAACTATTCCCCCCAGGGACTCATGGTAAAACAGTGTTATCCTCACACAATAATTAAAAAAAAAAATTAAGAACCAATATATAATCAATATATAGCATGTAGAATGTCATGTCTCAATTCACAGTTTATTTGCATTAAGTAGCTATTCTTCATATGCTTTGTGAGATCATTTTTCTCATGTTCTCGCAGTTTTTAAACCTTGGTTATTCAAATTCATGTATAAGTCTCCAGCTGAATGTGCCTGTTACTATAGAAACAAGGTCACTGTGTAGGAGGAGCCTGAGGGAAGTACATTCCTGGCACAGAACGAGCAAGTGGACAGGAAGAAATGAAATTAGAGATGTCCGTGCCTAGAGTGCCGTCCTGCCTCCATGACAGTATGACAAGGACATAGAATGCTATCTATAATCAGTGTTCTGCGGGCAAGTTTACACAATGGGTTCCAGAAGCAACACCCTGGATAACAGTTCATCTTGTTTGCTTCTAAGAAAAATTCCCTCTCATTTTATAATAGGGACATTCTTCCTGCCCACCTCAAGGTGAATGCCCTTAACAACCCTAGTTAGTAAAAAGTATCCATCAAAAGTCCTGCCCTGGAACCTCATAATAAATAGTGTTATCCATGAGGGAGAATGGAGTACAAGTTGATGTGTCTCTTACATGATCTAAATCAGTGGTTCTGAAGCACTAGTGTACATCAGAATCACCTGGAGGGTGTTCAAGCACAGAATGCTGGGTCTCACCTACAGAGTCTCTGACTAAGTAGGTCTGGGGTGGAGGACCCTGGTGGCACAGTGGTTAAGCGCTCGGCTGCTAACCGAAAGGTCAGTGGTTTGAACCCACCAGCTACTCCATGGAGAAAGCAGTGGCAGTCTGCTTTCCATAAAGGTTTACAGCCTTGGAAACCCTATGGGGCAGAACTACAACTAGTGTTTTTTGGTAGGTCTGGGGTAAAGTACAGCAACGAGCATTTCTAACGAGCCCCCAAGTGATGCTGATGCTTCTGGTTTGGGGAATCACACTTTGAGTAGCATTGATTCTAAAACTTAAAAATAAAACTAAAATCCTTAACAATAAAGGATTGTTTATTGGAAGACAAAGGACATTATGTCATGACCAAAAAAATCCCTTTAGACATTCTGTACAACTCTCAATAATAATATATGTTCATCATTTTTAAAGCTACATAAGAATTACTGCTCTTTCTACTTCAAAATGTTCAATAGCATCTCACGCCACTAAATTTTATCAAATTCAGGATGCCATGTTTTTCTTCTTCTAGTCTTATTACATTTTCCCTTAATCATTTTTCTCCCCAGGTTCTCTTGACCCATTATCTCCCTCACACAGGGCTTCAATTTTCAGCCGCATCCTGTTCAAACATCTGCAATACTGCCCCACCACTTCCCTCTCCAATTCTTTCTCCAGGGTCTGCTCTCTCTGCAGAAGCAATGTAGCCATCGGCCATGCCCACATTCTAGCTGCATGATTCAGGGACAGATTTTTCCTCACATATGTTAGAAATACTTTTGAGAGTCCATCTTTTGAAATTATATTCAGCCATGTGAGCAATCTGTGGTTACTAAACTCAACCAAACCTCTCAAAACAACACTTCTAATTGCCAAATAACTTTTGGAAAACAGCTATAAATCACTGAAACCTCTATACCAAGGGTTGGCAAACTATGACCTGTGGGCCAAATCTGGCCCACCACCTGTTTTTGTATGGCCTGTAAACTAAGAAAGGTTTTTACATTTTTCAATGATTGAAAAAAATCAAAAGAAAAATAATACTTTGTGATATGTAGAAATTGCATGAAATTCAAATGTCAGTGTCCATAAATAGTTTTATTGGACCGTCGTTACACATTTGTTTACATACTATCTCTGGCTGCTTCCTCGCTAAAACAGCAGAGTTGAGCAGTTGTGAACAGAGACTTTATGGCCCGCAAAGACTAAAATATTTACTATCTGGTCCTTTAAGAGAGAGTTTGCTGAGCCCTGCTCAAAACCATTTCCTAAGGACAACCTTGAGGGACACATATGGGAGAGACCACCTACATTGGGTATAATAAGGCTTTAGGGGTCTGCAGATAACACTTATTCAAATAAGCACTCATGTAAAAACCTGTTGATACTTGCACACTAATCACCCTTGTTAAAAAGCTCTAACAATGTTTCCCTGGATTGGGAATTAGATGAAGTGAGCGATAATCTGCTTTGTCACAAGGACTGTATTATAAACCCAAACCCATTTAGGAAAGATTAGACTACAATCATGGTTCCCTTCAAGCACCTGTCTTTTTCCGCCAACTTCCTGAAGTCCCTCCGATAAGGTGTGGGCCTGAGACCAATGCAGGAGCGGAGAGAATCCTCTTCAGAACCAAAGCCGGTATAAGGTGGAAATTTCCTTTCTATTTTTGGAGGAGGTGGAGGCTTGCATGGAATGGAGGTAAAGTTCTCTGTAACAAAACAAAGGCAAACTAAACATCAATATTTTTTTTTTTGCCCTATTATGGCTGTTTTGAAAGGTCTGTTATGTTTTCAAGATGAACATGGAGATCTTTGCAGGCTATTTTAAATTCTGTCAGATAAAACACTGCAAAATCCTGTGAGAGTAGGTTCAATCATGTTTACAGAAAAACACAGAATTCACTCATTCAATAATCACCACTAGTTCAAAACAAAAAAAAGGAACTGTCTGTGTCGAGTAAGTAAACATTTGTCTTTTGTCATCACATCCTCATTTCTGAATATTTTTTGTTCTTCCCTGATTTTTCCAATGATGCGAAAATTCAAACTTGAAACTTTATGCCACCCATTCCACATTTTAACCTGTAATTTAGTCCTCTCCTATCTTCAGTAAACACTCACTAGTAGAATTCCTTTCCAAATAGGACCGAATCCTGACTATTTCACATTTACCCTTCCTCATGGAATCTGTCTTCTCTCCCTGTGCACACTACCCCTTCTTTTCTTCCAACTCAACTCTAGGCTGTGTCACTTCACTATCTAGTTTAAAAAAAAAAAGATCTTTCTTCTCATCAAGCCCTGCTCCAGGTTGCTCGTGTTACTGCCAACGAAAAGGCTGCAATTGTACTAAAAGGTGATAGAACAAAATCTTTCAAAATAGCCGCCTGCCTACCACCTCAAAGGGATAGTAGGCTAATTAATGCTAAATGATAAATACCATTGATTGTATTTATTTAATTATCTTTTATTGACTCATTATCCTTTACTTACAGGAAGGAGGGATGGAGAGAGCTGACGGCATATTTGTAATGGCCTAGGAGCTTTTAGGTGCTCGTTTGTGAGGCTGTATATCTCCAAGATACGAGTATGCTCACCACAGCAAATAACATGTTGACCTGACCTACCCAAGTCACTGTGTTTGCCCCACCACAAATGGCGAAGAATATGCCTGGATCTTCATTGTTCACAATAGCAAGAAGATGGAAACAACCTAGATGCCCATCAACAGATGAATGGATAAACAAACTATGGTATATACACACAATGGAGTACTACTCAATGATAAAGAACAATGATGAATCTGCAAAGCATCTCACAACATGGATTAATCTCAAGGGTATTATGCCGAGTGAAATAAGTCAATCACAAAAGGACAAATATTGTATGAGACCACTACTATGAAAACATTTACATGAAAAAAGAAAAAATCTTTGATGGTTATGAGGGAGGGTAGGGTAAAAAAAAAACACTAAATAGACAATAGATAAGTGGTAACCTTGGTGAAGGGTAAGACAGTACACAATATGGGGAAGCCAGCACAACTTGTAAAGGCAAGGTCACGGAAGCTCCATAGACACATCCAAACTCTCCGAGGGGCTGAATTACTGCGATGGGGGCTGTGGGGACCATGGTCTCGGGGAGCATCCAGCTCAATTGGCATTTAAATAGTTTATAAAGAATATGTTCTACATTCCACTTTGTTGAGTAGCATCTGGGGTCTTAAAAGCCTGTGAGTGGCCATCTAAGATATTCCACTGGTCTCATCCCTTTGGAAGCAAGAGAGAATGAAGAAAACTAAAGACACAAGGGAAAGATTAGTCCAAAGGACTAATGGACCACAACTACCATGGCCTCCACCAGTCAGAGTCCAGTACAACTAGATGGTGCCTGGCTACCACCACTGACTGTTCTGACAAGGATCACAATAGCAAGTCTCAGACAGAACTGGAGAAAAATGTAGAACAAAATTCTAACTCCGAAGAAAGACCAGACTTACTGGCCTAACAGAGACTAGAGAAACCCTGAGAGTATGCCCCCCAGACACCCTTTTAGCTCAATAATGAAGTCACTACCGAGGTTCACCTTCAGCCAAAGATTAGACAGGCCCATAAAACAAAACGAGACTAAAGGGGCACACTAGCTCAGGGGCAAGGACGAGACGGCAGGAGGGAACAGGAAAGCTGGTAATAGGGAACCCAAGGTTGAGAAGGGACAGCGTTGACATGTCATGGGGTTGTTAACCAATGTCATAAAACAATATGTGTATTAACTGTTCAATGAGAAACTAGTTTGTTTTGTAAACCTTCATCTAAAGTACAATAATAATAAAAAGAAAGATGCCTGGATCGTTCCTAAAACCAAATCAAACAAAACAAAAAACATGGAATCCACTTTCTACTTCTTCCCAGGCTTCGAGTATACCATAGGTGTTTCCATTCAGGAATGAAAGGAATTCCATGGAAGCAAATATTTCCTTTTCCATTTGCCAACATTCTATAAGAGAAAATGTGCATTAATTTGTCATCCAAGGCAAATTAACTCTTTAAAAATAGAGGGTTTTTTTTGCTGAGTTATCAAAAGGTTAAGGATTTGAAGCCGTTTCTAACTCTGATTTGGAAACATTTTCAGCTTTCACATTTCCTCAGACAATCTAGTAGCCTATGTGCCTCCTAAGTATAATTCCCAAAAGAATATTTTTCGATCCTAACAGAAACTGCTCACGGAAGCCATGTTGGCAAAGAGAGTGCCATCAAGTATTTCTCATTGGCTCAGGAAAGGGGGCAGCCAATCTTTCAGGAAACAACTAGAGTGGGGTGTCTCTCCTGGGGCTATTTTTATGGGTATTAAAAAGAAGATGAGGCCAAATCTTAGAATTAAGAAGAATTGCAGTAGACTCTATCATTGCTGTTACATCAAACACACGACTGATTGGTACCTTGATTTAAAGGAGAGGACCGTAGAGGTGGCAGGGGGAGTTCTAGGAGATTAGAAAATTGGGGCATGATCAGTGTCTTACAACAGGAAACATATACATACAACTACACACACTAATCTGAGCAGTCCAACCAAAACAGGGTACATATTGAACTGCAAAGTAATTAAGAATCCATTATATGCCTTCAGAAAAATTACAGGTTTTGTAACAGTTGTTTTCTCAACTGGTAAACTCTTGCAATGGTGGTTAGGTAACAAAAGAACCAATTTAGAGCTTTCCTCTGCACCCACAGTGCCATCTAGTGTATTAAAGCCGAATACTGTTCCACCCCATTATGCCTGGCTTTTACGCTACCACATATATCTTTCTGGATATGCTGGTTCAGGATCCAACTTTAAATCTCATTTCTCTAGGTAATACATACGCATTCACAAAGCTTTCAACACACACCTAAATGAAAAGTTTCCTATCTCATATTTCAGATGTTCAAAAACATTTCTTTCATAAATAAAAAAGTATGCATTTTTGTGCAAAGCATCTTCCCAAATGTCTTTTTAAACTAGCATTCTGGTAGATCCTGAGACACATCTGTCTTTCAAATGCTTCGATTCCTCTAATTCCAAGGGATTTGCAAAAACATATATACTGAAAGTTTATCCACAATTAACTGGATTTAGATTCCAAGTTTATAGAGAGATGTTACATTTTACAAAGGAGTCATAATGCTCCTTCATGGAGATTTATTGTTTGCCATCTCAGTTGGAAGCACTACTGAGAAAAGCCTTCAATTATCTCAAAGCTGATCTCTTATGTTCTACTAAACCAGAGATGAACCTAGGTTTTGTGAAGCTAGTATAATTTGGGGAAGCTCTTTAAGATCAAGAATGCCAACTTATCAAGACAAAATTAGGCACAGGGCCTTGGACTGGGGCCCCTGCAAAGGGAAATCACTGAAGCTTAAGCTTCATTAATTTCAAGGTAGACCTACCTCTGCTTGTACCCAGGACACAGGTAAAATGATTTTGGCAGGATATGTCATTTTGGGGTCAAATAATTCATCAATCACATAGTGTTAGAGCTAGAAAATACTTAAGAATCATCTACTCCTCGACCTTTTTCATTTCATAGGTGAGGAAAAAGAGAGGCAAAATCGTTAGGTCCATCAAGGCCATGAGGTGAGACCAGAAGCCAATTCTACCCCTCTTGCTGCAACTTGAAGTGAAAAATTTGCTCAAATGATCATTAAGCACTCATCTTGGATGTTCATGAATTTTAGGACCAGATGAATTATAAAGAAAATTAAAATGTCAGAAATAACTGTATCTGAGTAACATTTTTTTTTTAAGTAACATCAGGAAACCCTGATAGCATAGTGGTTAAGAGCTACAGCGCTACAGCTGCTAACCAAAATGTCGGCAGTTCAAATCAACCAGTCATTCTTTGGAAGCCCTATGGAGCAGTTCTACTCTGTCCTGTAGGGTCGCTAGGAGTCGGAATCGACTCAACAGCAATGTTTTGTTTTGTTTTAAGTAACTAACATTAAGTGTATTAATTTAACTTTACAAAAAAATCAGGAAAAGTAAATGGAAAGATTATCAGAGAATACTGATTCAGCACCCCTATCATGGTGGCACAGTGTTTAAAGTAATGGACTGCTAACCAAAAGGTCAGCGGTTCAAAACCACCGGCAGCTCTGTGGGAGCAAGATGTGGCAGTCTGCTTCCATAGAAACCCTGTGGGGTCGCTGTGAGTCAGAATTGACTCAGTGGCAGTGAGTTTGGTATGGTTTATCATGGATATAATTTCTAGTCAGTAGTTACATTAAGTACACTATTGTTACTCGAGAAATGTTGTGAACCACCACACCACCAGGACTCCCTTGTGTAATAATAACAAAAACCAAACCCACTGTCATGGGGTCGATTCTGACTCAAAGTGACCCCGCAGGAAAGAGCAGAACTGCCCCATAGGGTTTCCAAGGTTGTAACCTTCACAGAAGCAGACTGCCACATCTTTCTCTCAAGGAGCGGCTGGTGGGTCTGAACGACCAACCTTTCGGTTCATGGCCATGCGCTTTAACCACTGCAACACCATGGCTCCTTGTGTAATAGTAAAACGAAAACCAAACTTATTGCTGTCCAGCTGATTCTGATTCGTAGTGACCCTACAGAACAGAGGAGAACTGCCCCACAGGTTTTCTAAGGCTATAATCTTTATGAAAGCAGACTCCCACATCTTCCTCCCATGGAACAGCTCGTGGGTTCAAACCACCAATCTCGCGGTTAATAGCTGAGTGCTTAAGCACTGTGCCACCAGGGCTCCTTAGTGTATAATAACAGTGCCTGTTAAATGGGATATTATATGTTATGTGAAATATAAAGGGTCAATGTGACTATGAAATGCATCATAATTTTATAACTGCATAATTTCTGTAAATGCACAAACTACATTTTTTTAGACTGAGAAAAGAAGTGAACAGAAAGAAACTAAGCACTAGGGCTCAATTTAAATGGACCTGAGGGCATCTGAATCTGATGCATTTACCCAGAGATGGGCTAGATCTGGCATGCACCAGTGAATTCACACTTCCTCTGCAAGTTCCCTGCAAAACCCGTTCAGACATTAGCAATATATCATGTCTCTCCAGCACTACATACATTCATTTTCCCAAATGCAACTTTTATGCTCTTAAAATCAAGCTGACAGACAAACATCAACCAAATGTTCGGCTTTAGGTTGAAAGGATCATATCGTATGATACTTTGGAATCTTCACCATATCCTTTATATTAAGGTAATCTTTCAGTAGGACACAACTAAATGTTTTCAATGACCCATCATTTTATATATATATATAGATTTTCAAATTTTCAAGTCTACACTGAAGATTTGTTGATTACAAACAGATATCTATACTCATTAATTTTTTAAATTAATTTTTATTGTGTTTTAAGTGAAAGTTTACAAATCAGGTTAGTCTCTCATACAAAAATTTACATAGACTTTGCCATACACTCCTAATTGCTCTTTCTCTAATGAGATAGCACAGATCTTCTCTCCACTCTCTCGCCTCGTGTCCATTTGGGTAGCTTCTGGCCCCCTCTGCCCTCTCATCTCCCCTCCAGAAAGGAGATGCCGACATAGTCTCATGTGTCCACTTGATCCAAGTGCTCATTCTTCACCAGCATCATTTTCCATCCCCTATTCCAGTCCAATCCCTGTCTGAAGAGTTAGCTTTGGGAATGGTTCCCATCTTGGGCTAACAGAAGGTCTGGGGACCATGGGCTCCGGGGTCCCTCCAGCCCCAGTCTGACCATTAAGTCTGGTTTTTTACAAAAATTTGGGGTCTTCATCCCACTGCTCTCCTGCTCTCTCAGGGTATCTCGGTTGAGTTTCCTGTCAGGGCAGTCATCGATTGTGGCCAGGCACCATTTAGCTCTTCTGGTCCCAGGCTGATGTAGTCTCTGCTTTCTGCGGTCCTTTCTGTCTCTTAGGCTCATAATTACCTTGTGTCTTTGGTGTTCTTCATGCTTCCTTGCTCTAGGTGTGTTGAGACCAATTGATGCATCGTAGATGGCTGCTTGCTAGCATTTAAGATCCCAGATGCCACTCCCCAAAAGTGGGATGCAGAATGTTTTCTTAATAGATTTTATTATGCCAATTGACCTAGATGTCCCCTGAAACCAATGCCCCCAAGCCCCCACCCTGCTATGCTGGCCTTCAAAGCATTCAGTTTATTCAGTAAACTGCTTTTGCTTTAGTCCAGTTGTGTTGACCTTTCCTGTATTGTGTATTGTCTTTACCTTCACCTAAAATGAAACTTATCTACTATCTAATTAGTGAATGCCCCTCTCCTTCCCTCCCTCCCTCCCCCTTCTCGAAACCATCAAAGGATATTTTCTTTTCCGTTTAAACTGTTTCTCCAGTTATTATAACAGTGGTCTTATACAATATTTGTCCTTTTGCAATTGACTGATTTCACTCAGCATAATGTCTTCCAGATTTCTCCATGTTATGAAATGTTTCATTAATTCAACATTGTTCTGTATCGATGTGTAGTATTCCATTGTGTGAATATACCATAGTTTATAGATCCATTCGTCCATTGATGGGCACCTTGGTTGCTTCCTTCTTTTTGCTATTGTAAACAGTGCTGCAATGAACATGGGTGTGCATATATCTGTTTGTGTAAAGGCTCTTATTTCTCTAGGATATATTCCAAGGAGTAGGATTGCTGGATCGTATAGTAGTTCTTTCCTAGCTTTTTAAGGAAGCACCAAATCAATTTCCAAAGTTGTATCATTTTACATTTCCACCAGCAGTGTATCAGTGTTCCAGTCTCTCCACAACATGTCCAACATTCATTATTTTGTGTTTTTTGGATTAATGCCAGCCTTGTTGGAGTGAGATGGAATCCCATTGTAGTTTTGATTTGCATTACTCTAATGGCTAATGATCATGAACATTTCCTCATGTATCTGTTAGCTACCTAATTGTCTTTTTTAGTGAAGTGTCTATTCATATCTTTTGCCCATTTTTTAATTGGGTTGTCTTTTTGTAGTTGAGTTTTTGCAGTATCACATAGATTTTAGAGACCAGACGCTGATCTGAAACTTCATAGCTGAAAAATTTTCCCAGTCTGTTAGGTAGTCTTTTTACTCTTTTGGTGAAGTCTTTGGATGAGCATACGTGTTTGATTTTTTAGGAGCTCCCAGTTATCCGGTTTCTCTTCGGCATTTTTAGTAACATTTTGTATTCAGTTTATGCCATGTAATGCTCCTAGTATTGTCTCTATTTTTCCTTCCATGGTCTTTATTGTTTTAGACTTTATGTTAAGTCTTTGGTCCATTTTGAGTAAGTTTTTCTGCATGGTGTGAGGTATGGGTCTTCTTCCATTTTTTTGCAGATGGATATCCAGTTATGCCAGCACCATTTGTTAAAAAGACCGCCTTTTCCCAAATTAACTGACCTTGGGCCTTTGTCAAATATCAAGTGCTCTTATGTCTGGATTCTCAATTCTGTTCTATTGGTCTATGCGTCTGTTGTTGTACCAGTACCAGGCTGTTTTGACTATTGTGGTGGTCTAATAGGGTCTAAAATCAGGTAGAGTGAAGCCTCCTACTTTGTTCTTCCTTTTCAGTAATGCTTTACTTATCCGGGGCATCTTTCCCTTCCATATGAAGTCGGTGATTTGTTTCTCCATCTCATTAAAAACTGTCGTTGGAATTTGGGTTGGAATTACATTGTATCTATAAATGGCTATTGGTAGAACAGACATTTTTACAATGTTAAATCTTCCTATCCATGAGGAACGTATGTTTTCCCACTTATGTAGGTCTCTTTTGGTTTCCTGCAGTAGTGCCTTGTAGTTTTCTTTGTACAGGGCTTTTACGTCTCCGCTAAGATTTATTCCTATCTTCTTGGGGGCTACTGTAAATGGTATTGATTTGGCAATTTCCTCTTCGATGTTGTATTTATTGGTGTAGAGGAATCCAACTGATTTTTGTATGTTTATCTTGTATCCTGATACTCTGCTGAACTCTTCAAGTAGTTTCAGTAGTTTTTTTTTGAGGATTCTTTAGGGTTTTCTGTGTATAAGATCAAGTCATCTGCAAATGGGGATACTTTTACTTCTTCCTTACCAATCTGGATGACCTTTATTTCTTTATCCAGCCTACTTGCTGTGGCTAGGACCTCCAGCACAATGTCGAATAAGAGTGGTGATAAGGGGCATCCTTGTCTGGTTCCCGTTCTCAAGGGGAACGCTTTCAGATTCTCTCCATTTAGGATGATGTTGGCGGTTGGCTTTGTATCAATGCCCTGTATTATGCTGAGGAATTTTCCTTCTATTCCTATTTTGCTGAGAGTTTTCATCATGAATGGGTGTTGGACTTTGTCAATTGCCTTTTCTGCATCAATCGATAAAATCATGTGGTTCTTTTCTTTTATTTATATGGTGGATTACATTAATTGTTTTTCTAATGTTGAACCATCTGTGCATAGCTGGTATGAACCCCACTTGGTCATGGTGAATTATTTTTTTGATATGTTGTTGAATTCTATTGGCTAGAATTTTGTTGAGGAATTTTGCATCTATGTTCGTGAGGGATATAGTTCTGTAATTTTCTTTTTTTGTGGTGTCTTTAGCTGGTTTTGATAACAGGGATATGCTGGCTTCATAGAATGAGTTTGGGAGTATTCCGTCCTTTTCTATCTTCGAAATACCTTTAGTAGTAGTTGTGTTAACTCTTCTCTGAAAGTTTGGTAGAACTCTGCAGTGAAGCCATCAGGGCCAGGGCTTTTTTTTTGTTGTTGTTGGGAGTTCTTCAATTACCGTTTCAAACTCTTTTTTGGTTATGGGTCTGTTTAGTTCTTCTACCTCTGTTTGTGTGAGTTTAGGTAGGTAGTGTCCTTCTAGGAATTCATCCACTTCTTCTAGGTTTTCAAATTTGTTAGAGTACAATTTTTCATAGTAATCTGATATGATTCTTTTAATTTCAGTTGGGTCTGCTGTGATAGCGCCCATCTCATTTCTTATTCAGGTTATTTGTTTCCTTTCCTGTTTTTCTTTAGCCAGTCTGGCCAATGATATACCAATTTTGTTAATTTTTTTCAAAGAACCAGCTTTTGGTCTTGTTAATTCTTTCAATTGTTTTTCTGTTCTCTAATTCATTTAATTCTGCTCTAATTTTTATTTTTCTTCTGGTGCCTGAGGGTTTCTTTTGTTGCTCTCTTTCTATTTGTTCAAGTTGTAGGGACACTTCCTTGACTTAGGCCTTTCTTCTTTTTTATGTGTGTATTTATTGATATAAATTGACCTCTGAGTACTGCTTTTGCTGTGTCCCAAAGGTTCTGATAGGAAGTATTTTCATTCTCATTGGATTCTACGAATTTCTTTATTCCCTCCTTAATGTCTTCTATAACTCAGTCTTTTTTGAGCAGGGTATTGTTCAGTTTCCAAGTATTTGATTTCTTTTCCCTGGTTTTTCTGTTATTGATTTCTACTTTTATGGCCTTATGATCTGAGAAAATGCTTTGTAATATTTTGATGTTTTGGATTCTGCTAAGGCTTGCTTTATGACCTAATATATGGTCTATTCTAGAGAGTGTTCCTTGTGCACTAGAAAAGAAAGTATACTTTGCAGCTGTTGGGTGGAGTATTCTGTATATGACTATGAGGTCAAGTTGGTTGATTGTGGCAATTAGATCTTCTGTGTCTTTATTGAGCTTCTTACTGGATGTCCTGTCCTTTACCGAAAGTGTTGTGTTGAAGTCTCCTACTATAATTGTGGAGCTGTCTATCTCACTTTTCAATGCTGAGAGAGTTTGTTTTATGTATGTTGAAGCCCTGTCATTGGGTACATAAATATTTAATATGGTTATATCTTCCTGGTAAATTGTCACTTTAATCATTATATAGTGTCCTTCTTTATCCTTTGTGGTGGATTTAACTTTAAAGTCTATTTTGTCAGAAATTAATATTGCCACTCCTGCTCCTTTTTGATTGTTGTTTGCTTGATGTATTTTTTTCCATCCTTTGAGTTTTAGTTTGTTTGGGTCTCTACTTCTAAGTTTGTCTCTTGTAGGCAGCATATAGCTGGATTATGTTTTTTTATCCAATCTGCAACTCTCTGTCTCCTTTTCAGTGTGTTTATTCGATTTACATTCAGCGTACTCGTAGATAGGTATGAGTTTAGTACTGTCATTTTGATGCCTTTTTTCGTGTGTTGTTGACAATTTCATTTTCACAGTTTTTTATGCTGAGTTTTTCTTTGTAAATTGTGTGTTCCTCTTTTCCATTGTAGTTGAATTTATTTTTGCATAGTCTTTATGTTTATCTTGGTTTTTATTTTGAAGTATGGATTTGTAAGTCTTCTTTGTGGTTACCTTAATATTTACCCCTATTTTTCTAAGTATAAACCTAACTTGTATCACCCTATAGCTTCTTGATTTCCTCCTCATGTGGAAGATCACTGCTCCCTGTATTTAGTCCCTCTTTATTGATTACTGTCATCTTTTACTTAATGACATCAGTGATTCCCTGTTTTGAGCATTTTTTGTTTAATTAATCTTATTTTATTTTTGTGATTTCCCTTTCTGAGTTGATATCAGGATGTTCTGTTCTGTGTCCTTGTGCTGTGTTGATATCTGATATTATTGATTTTCTGACCAAAGAATTTCCTTTAGTAATTCTTGTAGCTTTGGTTTGGTTTTTGCAAATTCTCTAAGCTTGTGTTTATCTGTAAATGACTTAATTATAGCTTCATATTTGAGAGAGAGTTTTGCCAGATATATGATTCTTGGCTGGCAACTTTTCTCCTTCAATGCTGTATATATGTCACCCCATTGCCTTCTTGCCTGCATGGTTTCTGCCGAGTAGTCCAAACTTATTGATTCTCCTTTGTAGGTGACTTTTCATTTATACCTGGCTGCTTTTAAAATTTGCTCTTTATCTTTGGTTTTTGCAAGTTTGATGATAGTATGTCTCGGTGATTTTCTTTTCGGATCTACCTTGTATGGGGTTCGATGAGCATCTTGGATAGATATCCTTTCATCTTTCATGACGTCAGGGAAGTTCTCTGCCAAGAGACCTTCAACAATTTTCTCTGTATTTTCTGTTATCCCGCCCTGTTCTGGAATTCCAATCACATGCAAATTATTCTTCTTGATACAGTTCCACATGATTCTTAGGGCTTCTTAATTTTTTTTTTAATTCTTTTATCTGATTTTTCTTCAACTATATATAAAAAAAAACCATTGCCTTATCCTCCATCTCCCCAATTCTACATTCCCATTCCTCGATTCTGATCCTCTGACTTCCTATCGAGTTGTCTAGCTTTGTAATTTTATTGTTAATCTTTTGAATTTCTGAATGCTGTCTCTCTATGGATTCTTACAGCTTATTAAATTTTCCATTATGTTCTTGAATAACCTTTTTAATTTCTTCAACTGCTTTATCTGTGTGTTCCTTGGCTTTTTCTGTACATTGCCTTATTTCATTTCTGAGGTCATCCCTGATGTCCTGAAGCATTCTGTATATTACCCTTTTGTATTCTACATCTGGCAATTCCAGGAATATATCTTCACCTGGGAAAGATCTTGATTCTCTGTTTTGGGGGTTTGTAGAAGCAATCATGGTCTGCTTCTTTAGGTGATTTGATATTGACTGCTGTCTCCAAGCCATCTATAAGTTATTGTAATAATTTATTTTATATTTGCTTACTAAGTCTTATCTTCTTGTTTTGTTTTGTTTCAATATGCCTAGATGGGCTACTAGAGTGCGCTAACTTGATTGTTAGAGCCTTTGAAGCACTTATGTCCTGTTACCAGATGGTTAGAGGTGTTACCAGGTATATGAGCCTATAAGTTCATTCACTATTCTTGAATAGAATCAGCTCAGGTGTCCTGACGGTCAGTCACCTAGTGTGTGGTGTAGGCTCTCACCTGCTATCTTAAAGAAGTAGTGGTAACGGTTGTATGCACCAGTTTCTGATAGCGACAGACGGTCACACTCCAAGGAGGGCAGGGTGCTGACAGCCTTCCCCCAAGTGCCAGTGAGGGAGGAGCATCTCTGTTCTCTAGAGGGCTCTGGTGGGTGGGTTTTGCAGCTGTACCTTAGGCACCAAATGCTTGTACCTGTAAAGACTGGTAGGCACCACTATCCTCAGACCCCTTTCGCAGGTGGCTAGGTGGTGTGGATGGATTCTTAGCCCTCAGTTCCCTGCTGTGGCTCAGTGAGGGCTCTAATAGGCAAAGGCAGAGGGGTATCAGATCCCCAAAACCTGCCTCTCCACTGCTCAGCTGAAACAATTACAGTCAGACCTCTAACAGAATTGCCTTTGCATTGTAATAGCCACCTGGTTCCATGTAGGGGTGAAAGCCAAAGACTGTGGATCTCTTATGTCTGGAGTGGAGCTGCTTCTGTTCTGATCTTCCAGTTTAGCGAAGTCAGGAAAGGATTTTTCCCCTGATTGTTAATTGCTGCTTTTCCCAGGCCAGGAAAATGGGTTAGAAAAAAGTAGGACACTTCTATCTCTGGCCCAGGGAATTCAAATGTTAATGAAGCTGGTTGGGGCAGGGAGGGGAGGGATCAGATAGATAGGAGAGAGTAGCAGGTAGAATGGACAAAATCACTTATCTTGTGTGGGGAGGGCTGTTTTATCTGAGATTCCAGAGGGAGGCGTAGCCTGTGTGCACTGGCTGGATCCCCACGGAGATTGCCCCAGGGGATTAGGACTGCGTCCAGTGCTTTCCTTGTCTCAGGAAGCCATCATCAGCCCCGCCGCACTTGCGCCAAAGCCCAGCACCAAGGGATCAGGGCTGGGGTGCTGCTTCTGCATGGTCTCTCCCTCCCCTGTCACTCGGGTTGGTGTGTAGCCTGTGTGCACTGGCTGGGTCCCTATGGTGATTGCCCTTGGGGGTTAGGGCTGCATCCCGTGCTTGCCTTGTCTCAGGAAATCACCATCAGCCCCGCCGCACTCGTGCCAAAGCCCAGCACCAAGGGATCAGGGTTGGGGCGCTGTGAACTGGGCTCCAGAACTAGCCACTGCTTCTGTGAGGTCTCTCGTTCCCCTGTCAGTCAGGTTGGTGTGTAACCTGTGTGCGCTGGCTGGGTCCCTGCCGAGACTGCCCCGGGGGTTAGGGCTGCATCCTGTGCTTGCCTTGTCTCAGGAAGCCACCATCAGCCCCACCGCACTGGCACCAAAGCACAGCACCAAGGCATCAGGGCTGGGGCACTGTGCACCGGGCTCTGGAATTAGTCGCTGCTTCAGCGTGGTCTCTTGCTCCCATCACTCAAGTTGATTCCTTAGTTCTGTGTTTGATGGTTAGGGTTCGTAGATTGTCAAGTATGTAATTGATTCACTTATTTTTCGAGTCTTTGTTGCGAGAGGGTTCAGCGGAAGCTTCTGCCTAGTCAGCCATCTTGGTCCCGCCTACATTCATTAATTTTACTTGGATCCACAAACAACACCCACAAAAGTAGCAGTCAAGAAATCAAATGACAAGCACTAAGTAGACAACAAACAATGTGGTAACTATGGTGAAGGGTAAGACAGCATACAATACTGGAGAAGCCAGCACAACTTGTACAAGGCAAGGTCATGAAAGCTCTGTAGACACATTCAAACTCCCTGACGGGTTGAATTACTGGGCTGAGGGTTGGGGACCATGGTCTCAGGGGACATCTAATTCAATTGGCATAACAGAGTTTATAAAGGAAATGTTTTACATTCTTAATTTGGTGAGTAGCATTTGGGGTCTTAAAAGCTTGTGAGCGGCCATCTAGGATACTCCTCTGGTCTCACCCCCTTGGGAGCAAGGGAGAATGAAGAAAACTAAAGACATAAGGGAAAGATTAATTCAAAGGACTAGTAGGCCACATCTACCACAGCCACCACCAGACTGAGTCCAGTACAATGACATGGTGCCTGGCTACCACCACTGACTACTCTGATAGGGTTCACAATAGAGGGTCCTGGTCAGAGCTTCAGAGAAATGTAGAACAAAATTCTAACTTACAAAAAAAAAGACCAGACTCACTGGTCTAACAGAGACTGAAGGAATCCTGAGAGTATGGCCCTAGGACTCTATTTTAACTCAGTACTGAAGTCACTCTTGAACTTCACCCTTCAACCAAAGATTAGACAGGCCCATAAAACAAAACAAGACTAAATGGGCACACCATCCCAGGGGCAAGGATGAGAGGGCAAGAGGGGACAGGAAAACTGGTAACGGGGAATCCAAGGTTGAGAAGGGGAAAGTGCTGACATGTCGTGGAGTGACAACCAATGTCACAAAACAATATGTGTATTAAGTTTTTAATGAGAAACTAATTTGCTCTGTAAACCCTCATGTAAAATACAATGATAATAAAAAAAGAAGTCAAACATATTGCATTGGGCAAATCTACTGCAAAAGACCAATCTTTGGAAGCAAAGATGTCACCTTGAGGACTAAGGTACACCTGACTCAAGCCATGGTATTTTCAACGCCCTCATATGCATATGAAAGCTGGACAATGAATAAGGAAGACCAGAGAAGAATTAATGCCTCTGAATTATGGTATTGGCAAAGAATATTGACTATACCATGGACTGCCAGAAGAATAAACAAATCTGCCTTAGAAGAAGTACAGCCAGGATGCTCCTTAGAAGGGAGGATGGCAAGGCTTATCTCACGTACTTTGGACATGTTATCAGGAGGGACCAGTCCCTGGAGGACATCGTGCTTGGTAAAGCAGAGAATCAGTGAAAAGACGAAGACACCCAACAAGATAGACTGACACTTTGGCTGCAACAACAGGCTCAAACATAGCAACAATTGTGAGGATGGCACAGGACAAGGCAGTGTTTTGTTCTGTTGTACATACAGTCATTATGAGTCAGAACCAACTTGATAGCACCTGACGACAACAACAACAACATTCATTAAAGGCCAAATTCTCCTCCCCAACCTGTAAGAACATGAATGCATCCATCTGTTTCACGGCTAGCAGCTTCTCTACAACCTCTGCCACCTGCACATTTCTGGTTGCCTGTTGTCCACAATCTCTAAAGCAAATATGCCCGACTGTGCCAATTAAAGGGAACCAATTCTAGAAAATAAATTAAAATAAGAAGAGGCCACCAATTTGAACCTTGTAGGGCCCACATGGAAACCCTGGTGGTGTAGTGATTAAGAGTTTGGCTACTAGCCAAGAGCTTGGCAGTTTGAATCCACCAGGCACTCCTTGGAAACCCTATGGGCCAGTTTTACTCTGTCCTATAGGGTCGCCATGGGTCGGAATTGACTTGACAGCAACGGATTTGGTTTTTTGGTGTTTACGGCCCACACATCTTGAGTAATCTGGTATGCAAATCCAGGGGAAAAAATTCTCTTAATGAACATAAGAGTAAAACTGAAATTCCTTCTAACTGAAAGCTCTCTGTGTGCTTTCTTCTATAATATAGATTCCCAGGAGGCCAGGAATACTACACAATGGGGACACCAAGATACGTAAAGTAGGCCTCATCTCATTCTGGCAACAAAGCACCTTATCTTTTAAGCTGTGCTTGCTTCTGGTTTTCATCTCACCTCTTGGGGAATTGTGCTTATGTGAATACTCCAAGGTTCAAAGAGAAGTTATAGTATGACTATGCACCCAGTAGCCCATCCAGCTCAAAGCCCTAACCAGACAAAGACAGTACAAGAAAACTACAGACCATCTATAAAATCGAATGCTTTGCCCCTAAGGTCAGGAACAAGACAGGCATGTCTGCTCTCACCACTCCTATTCAACATCATACTGCAAGTTTTAGCTAGTGCAATAAGGCACCAAAACAAAATTAAAGGCATATGGATTGGAAAGCAAAAATAAAGCTGTCCCTATTTACAGATGACATGCTAGTCTACTGGAAAATCGCAAATAATTTCCAAAAAAAAAAAAACCCCTCCTAGACCCAACTGAATTCAGTAAGATTGAAAGATACAAAGTCAACACATAAAAATCAATTTTATTTCTATACACCTGCAATGAACACTGGAAACTAAAATTCTACAATAGCCCCACAAAAATGAAGCTACAAATCTAGCAAAATATTTATGGGCTCTGTATGCTGAAAATAATAAAACTCTGATGAATGAAATCAAAGAAGACCTAAATAAACAGACAGATCACGCTCTTAGATTAGAAGCCTCAGCACAGTAAAGATGTCATTTCTCCCAAAATTGATCTATAGAATCTATAGATCAATACAAATGAATCCCATTTCTCAGGTGTTTACCCTGTAGAATGAAAACATGTATTCACACAAAAACCTATACACAAATGTTTATAGTAGCTTTATTCACAGTTAGCAAAAAGAAGAAACAACTCAAATGTCCTTCAATGGCTGAATGGATTAAAAAAAAAACAACAACAACTTTGGAACATCCAAGCAATAGAATGCAACTCAGCAATAAAAAGTAACAAACTACTAATATACACAACAACTTGGATAAATCTCGAAGGCATTTTGCTGTGTTAAAACAAGCCTGTCTCAAAAGGTTACATTTACATGACATTCTAGAAAAGCAAGATTACAGTGATGGAGAACATTAAGTCCAGGAGAGTATAACTACAAGGTACAGCATGAGAGTTTTTTGGGGTGCCGGAACTGTTCTTTATCCTGATTGCAATTATGGTCACACAAATCTATAAATGCGTTAAAATTCATAGAAACACATACCAAAAAAAGTCAATTTTCCTGTATGTTAATTTAAAAAATGAGTTCTAGTGGATTTGGCTTGACCTGAAACAAGTGGATTTGAACTAGACTATATTGTAATAACCACACAATTGCCAAATCTTCCACCCCTCCAAATTACTCTCTACAGACAAAACCAGGGGAGTGGGAGGGAACTTCATTTTTCAGATGATGTAATAATAAATACAGATAGTATATTTTCTGGTTATAAGATACAAACAAAAAATTTCAACATACTTTGAAAAAATGTCCAGGGCAGGACCAAGATGGTGGAATAGTCAGACGCTTCCTGTGGTCCCTCTTACAACAAAAACCAAAACAAAACAAAACAAAAAAAAAACAACTGAATCAATTATATATGACAGTCTAGGAGCCCTGAACATCAAGGGCAAAGTTAAGGAATCAGACTGAGCAGCAAGGTGAGGGAAGGATGGTTCAGAAGCAGCGAGGAGTTGCCAGACCTGACTCAGGGGGAACCAGTGCACTGTAGGCCGGATCCATTGGCACAGTAAAGCAAGCAGTGGTGTTTGGGACATATTTTCCACATCAGGAGAGGCCGAGCGGCAGAGAGTCTCCAGAGTCAGTGACAGGCAGTGTTCAATCAGCAAAAGATAAGTACATGCATCTAATCTACTGCACGGATCAAAAAACACCCCTTGGGGAAAAACTCTTTCCCATTTACCTGACCGCTCCCCGATCTGCACCGGATCCTGAGCCGGTTTCAGTAATAGCCGCTTTCCCTGGGCCAGAAGTAGGACCTGTCGTGCGTCCTGAGCCATTCTCCTGGCCTTTGAGAAAGAACAAATTAACAAACAAGGACAAAATAATCTATCATCTCCCTTAAGCCAGGAACTGAGGGCAGAAACATCCCTTTGCCTGTGCGCAAGCATCAGGAGTCCATGGATGTTGAATTCCTTTCACCCCGCATAAGCCTGTGCGGGCCCATTTCAACAGCGTAGGCCCTCGTTAGCACACTACAACAGGGTATATACTTGAAGTCTAACTTCAACCATTTCAGCTATCTGGTGGAAAGGCAGGTTCGTGACGTTTGACACCACTCTGCCTATTAAGCAGGGTCCTCACCTACCAACATCAGGGTCCTGAGGACTGGTTGTTCCACTCACGCCACCTAGCCAAGGGGCCCAAGCATAAGTGGAACCTCCCAGTCCTTACAGCCAACAGCATTGGGTGCTCATAGTCCGGATGCAAAACCCACCCACCTAGACACTCTGGAAAACAGGAACACGCTTTCCTCACAGACACTCAGGGGCGTTTGTCAGCCCCCTGCATTGCTTAGTGTATGACCCCCTACTGCAACCAGAGACTGTGCCTACACCAATCACCCATGCTCGTCTAAGACTGTAGGTGAGAGCCTACACCACACACTTGGTAACTGACTACCTGGACACCTGAGCTGAATCCATACAAGAAAAGTAAACTAACTCTGGGGCTCACACACGTAGTAACAAATCTACCCACCTGGTGACAGGACGTCAGAGCATCAAAGGCACCAATAATCAAACTAGTTCACTCGAGCAGCCTATTTGGGCATACCAAAACAAAACAAGAAGCTAGGACACGGTAAGTAAACATAAAATAAATAAATACAATAACTTATTGATGGCTAGGAGACAACAATCAATACTAAATCACATAAAGAGGCAAACCATGATGGCTTCAGCAAGCTCCCCAAACAAAGAATCATGAAATCTTCTGGATGAAGATAATTTTCTAGAATTACCAGGGGGTAGAATACAAAACATAAATACAGAGAGCTCTTCAAGAGATCAGGCAAAACACAGAACAAGCCAAGTAGCCCAAAGACAAAGCATTAGAGGAACTTAAGAAGATTAGAGAAGAGCACAATAACAAATTCAACAGGCTGCAAGAATCCACAGAGAGACAGAAACAGAAATCCAGAAGATTAACAATAAAATTTCAGAATTAGACAAACTCAATAGAAAGTCAGAGGAGCAGAATTGAGGAAACAGAAGTCAGAATTAGTAACACTGAAGATAAAGCACTTGACAACAACATATTTGAGGGAAAATCAGAAAAAAGAATTTAAAAAAATGAAGAAATCTTAAGAATTATGTGGGAACCTATCAAGAGGAATAACCTATGAGTGACTGGACTACCAAAACAGTGAGGGTAGCAGAAAATACAAGGAGAATTGTTAAAGATTTGTTGGCAAAAAACGTCCCTGATATCGTGAAAGATGAGAAGATATCTACCAAAAATGCTCATCAAACCTCACATAAGGTTGATCTCAAAAGAAAGTCACCAAGACATACTATAATCAAACTTGCCAAAACCAAAGATAAAGAGAAAATTTTAAGAGTGGCTACGGATAAACAAAAAGTCACTACAAAGGAGAGTCAATAAAACTAAGCTGGGACTACTCAGCAGAAACCATGCAGGCAAGAAGGCAATGGGATGACATATATAAAGTTCTGAAGGAAAAAAAAACTGCCACCCAAGAATCATATATCCAGCGAAATTGTCTCTCAGATATGAATGCAAAATTAGGACATTTCCAGATAAATAAAGTTTAGGGAACTTGTAAAAACCAAACCAAAATTACAAGAAATTCTAAAGGGAGTCCTCTGGTTAGAAAATCAATAACATCAGATCCAACCCAAGACTAGAATACAGGACAGAGCAACCAGACATCAACCCAGATAGGGAAATCATAAAAATAAATCAAAGCTAAAATGTTCAAAACAGGGAAACAGAGAAGTCATCATGTAAAAGATGACAACAGTAAAACAAAAAAGAGGGATGAAAAAAATGTAGCCAGAGATCTTTCATATGGAGAGAAAGTCAAGGCAATATAAAGAAGTAAAAGACTGGTTTAAACTTAGAAAAATAGGGGTAAATGTTAAGGCAGCCACAAAGGAAACTAACGATCCTACACATCAAAATAAAAAACAAGAGCAACAACAATGAATAAGAGGAAAAGAAAACATATAAAGAAAAACAACTCAGCACAGAAAATTAAGTGGAAAAAAGAAACTCAGCAACAAACAAAAAAAGACATAAAGCAACAGCACTAAAAACTCCAAAAAAAAAAAATTTTTTTTTAACTCCTACATACCAATAATTACAGCAAATGTAAATAGACTAAATGCACCAATAAAGGGACAGAAAGTGGCAGAATGGATTAAAAAAAAAAACCACAATCTGTCCATATGCTGCCTACAAGAGACACACCTTAGACTTAAAAACATAAACAAACTAAAACTCAATGGATGGAAAAAAATATATCAAGCAAACAACATTTCTGACAAAATAGACTTTAAAGTAAAATCTACCACAAAGGATAAGGTTGGACACTATATAATGATTAAAGGGTCAATATATCAGAAGGATATAACAATAATAAATATTTATGCACCCAGCGACAGGGCTCCAAATACATAAAACAAACTCCAACAACATTGAAAAGAGAGACAGATCCACAGTAATAGTAGACTTCAACACACCACTTTTGGTGAAGGACAGAACATCCACAAAGAAGCTCAATAAAGACATGGAAGATCTAAATGCCACAATCAACCAACGTGACCTCATGAACGCATACAGAACACTCCACCCAACAGCAGCCAAGTATACTTTCTATTCCAACACACATGGAACATTCTCTAGAACAGACCATATATTAGGTCATAAAGCAAGCCTTAACAGCATATAAATCATCAAAATATTACAAAACATCTTTTCTGACCATAAAGCTATAAAAGTAGAAATCAGTAACAGAAAAAGCGAGGAAAAAAAAATCAAACACATGCGAACTGAACAAAACTTTGCTCAAAAACTACTTGGTTACAGAAGAAATTAAGAACAGAATAAAGAAATTCACAGCATCAAATGAAAATGAAAACACATCCTACCAGAACATTTGGGACACAGTGAAAGCAGTGCTCAGAGGTCAATTTAGAGCAATAAGTGCACACATTCAAAAAGAAAGGGCCAAAATCAAAGAACTATCCCTACAACTCAAACAAACAGAAAGAGAGCAGCAAAAGAAGCCCTTAGGCACAAGAAGAAAGCAAATAATACAGATTAGAGCAGAATTAAACGAAACAGTGAATAGAAAAACAATTGAAAGAGTTAACAAGACCAAAAGCTGGTTTTTTGAAAAGGTCAACAAAATCGATAAACCACTGGCCAAACTCACAAAAGAAAAACACGAAAGGAAGCGAACAACCCGAATAAGACACGATGGGTGATATCAAAACAGGCCCAACTGAAATTAAAAGAATCATAACAGAATACTATGAAAAATTGTACTCTAACAAATTTGAAAACCTAGAAGAAATGCACAAATTTCTAGAAACACACTAACTACCTAAACTAACACGAAAAGAGGTAGAACAACTAAATAAACCTATAACAAAAGAAGACATTGAAAAGGTAATTTTAAAAAAACTCCCAATGAAAAAAAAGCCCTGGCCCTGATGGCTTCACTGGAGAATTCTACCAATCTTTCCGAGAAAAGCTAACCCCACTACTATTAAAGGTATTTCAGAGCACAGAAAAGGATGGAACACTCTCAAACTCATTCTGTGAAGCCAGCATTACCCTAATACCAAAACCAGGTAAAGAAACAAAAAAAAAAAAAAAAAAATTACAGACCAATATCCCTCATGAAATTAGACGCAAAAATCCTTAACAAAATTCTAGTCAACAGAATTCAACAACATATCAAAAAAATAATTCAACCTGACCAAGTGGGATTCATACCAGGTATGCAAGGATGGTTCAAAATTTAGAAAAACAGTGTATCCATCACATAAATAAAACAAAAGACAAGAACCACATGATCTTATCAACTGATGCAGAAAAGGCATTGGACAAAGTTCAATACCCATTCACGATAAAAAAAAAAAAACTCTCAGCAAAATAGGAATAGAAGGGAAATTCCTGAACACAATAAAGGGCATTTACACAAAGCCAACAGCCAACATCATCCTAAATGGAAAGAGTCTGTAAAGCATTCCCTTTCAGAACAGGAACCATAACGGATGCCCTTTATCACCACTCTTATTCAACATTGTGCTGGAGGTCCTGACCAGAGCAATTAGGCTACAAAAAGAAATAAAGGGCATCCAGATTGGTAAGGAAGAAGTATCCCTATTTGCAGATGATATGAACTTATGCACAGAAAACGCTAAAGAATCCACAAGAAAACTACTGAAACTAATAGTTTATCAGAGTATTAAGATACAAGATAAACATACATAAATCGGTTGGATTCCTCTAGACAACACAGAGAACATCCAAGAGGAAATCACCAAATCAATACCATTTACAATACCCCCCAAGAAGATAACATACTTAGGAATAAATCTAATCAGAGATGTAAAAGACCTATACAAAGAAAACTACAAGCCACTACTGCAAGAAACCAAAAGAGACCTACATAAGTGGAAGAATATACCTTGCTCATGGATAGGAAGACTCAACATTATGAAAATGTCTATTCTACCCAAAGTAATCTATAGATACAATGTAATTCCAATCCAAATTCTAATAGCATTTTTTAATGAGATGGAGAAACAAACCACCAACTTCATATGGAAAGGGAAGAGGCCCCGGATAAGTAAAGCATTACTGAAAAAGAACAAAGTGGGAGGCCTCACACTACCTGATTTTAGAACCTATTAGACCATGGTAGTCAAAACAGCCTGGTACTGGTACAATAACAGATACATAGACCAATGGAACAGAATTGAGAATCCAGATATAAATTCATCCACTTATGAGCACCTGATATTTGACAAAGGTTCAAAGTCCATTCACTCGGGGAAATGACAGTCTCTTTAACAAATGGTTCTGGTATAACTGGATATCCATCTGCAAAAAAATGAAACAAGACCCATGCCTCACACCATGCACAAAAACTAATTCAAAATGGATCAAAGGCCTAAATATAAAATCTAAAATGATAAAGATCCTGGAAGAAAAAATAGGGACAACACTAGGAGCATGAATACATGGCATAAACAGTATACAAAACATTAGTAACAGTGCATAACAACCAGAAGAGAAACTAGGTAACTGGGAGCTCCTAAAAATCAAACACTTATGCTTATTCGAAGACTTCACTGACAGAGAAAAAAGACAACCTATAGAATGGAAAAATATTTGGGGGCTGTGACAAACCCAACCCAATCAGCGTCTAATCTCTAAAATCTACAAGATACTGAAAAACCTCAAGAACAAAAAGACAAATAATCCAATTAAAAAATGGGCAAAGGATATGAACAGGCACTTCACCAAAGAAGACATTCAGGCAGCTAATAGATACACGATCATTAGCCATTAGAGAAATGCAAATCAAAACTACAATGAGATTCCATCTCACTCCAACAAGGCTGGCATTAATCCAAAAAGCACGAAATAATAAATGCTGAAGAAGTTGTGGAGAGACTGGAACACTTACACACTGCTAGTGGGAATGTAAAATGGTACAACCACATTGGAAATCGATTTGGCGCTTCCTTAAAAAGCTAGAAACAGAACTGCCATATGATTCAGCAATCCCACTCCTTGGAATATATTCTAGAGAAATAAGAGCCCTCATATGAATAAATATATGCAGCACTGTTTTCAATAGTAAAACAATGGAAACAACCAAGGTGCCCACAACAGATGAATGGATAAACAAATTATGGTATATTCACACAGTGGAATACTATGCAAAAATAAAGAACAACGATGAATCCATGAAACATCTCATAACATGGATAAATCTGGAAGGCATTATGCTCAGTGAAATTAGGTGCAAAAGGACAAATATTGTATGAAACCACTATTATAAGAATGCAAGAAAAGGTTTAAACACAGAAGAAAACATTCTTTGATGGTTATGAGATTGGGGAGGGAGGGAGGGAAGGAGGGAGAGAGGTATTCAATAATTAGATAGTAGACAAGAATTATTTTAGGTGAAGGGAAGCACAACACACAATACAGGGAAAGTTAGCACAACTGGACTAAACCAAAAGCTAAGAAGTTTACTGAATACAACGAAACACTTCCAGGGACAGAGTAGCAGGAGCAGGGGTCTGGGGACCATGGTTTTAGGGGACATCTAGGTCAACTGGCATAACAAAGTGTATTAATAAAACATTCTGCATCACACTTTGGTGGGTGGTGTCTGGGGTCTTAAAAGCTAGCAAGTAGCCTGGAACAAAGGAGAATGAAGAATACCAAAGCACAAGGAAAATATGAGTCCAAGAGAAGAAAGGGCCACATAAACCAGAGGCTCCATCGGCCTGTGACCAGAAGAACTAGATGGTACCCAGCTACCACCAATGACTGCCCTGAGAGGGAACACAACAGAGAATTTCTGATGGAGCAGGAGAAAACTGGGATGAAGAACTCAAATTCTAGTAAAAAGACAAGACTTAATGGTCTGACTGAGACTGGAGGGACCCCTGAGGACATGGCCCCAGGCTCTCTGTTAGTCCAGAACTGAAACTATTCCCGAAGCCAATTCTTCAGACAAAGATTAGACTGGACTATGAGACATAAGGGAAACCCTGGTGGCGTAGTGGTTAAGTGCTATGGCTGCTAACCAAGAGGTCAGCAGTTCGAATCTGCCAGGCACTACTTGGAAACTCTATCAGGCAGTTCTACTCTGTCCTATAGGGTTGCTATGAGTCAGAATCGACTCGATGGCAGTGGGTTTGGTTTTTTGTTTTGTTTTGTTTTGTTTTTGGTATAAGACATAAAATGATACTGGTGAGAAGTGTGCTTGTTAGCTCAAGTAGACACATGAGGCTATGTGGCCAGCTCCTGTCTGGAGGTGAGATGAGAAGGCAGAGGGAGACAGCAGCTGGTTGAATGGACACAGGAAATACACGGTGGAGAGGAGGAGTGCGCTGTTACATTCTAGGGAGAGCAGCTAGGGTCACATAACAATGTGTGTATACGTTTTTGTATGAGACACTGACTTCAATTGTAAACTTTCACTTAAAACACAATGAAAAAAATGTTCAAATATATTAATAGTTATTTGAGAGCAATGTTGTTGTTGTTAGGTGCAGTCGAGTCAGTTCCAACTCACAGTGACCCTACGTACAACAGAATAAAACATGACTTGGTCCTGCACCATCCCCACAATCATTGCTATGCTTGAGCCCATTGTTGCAGCCACTGTGTCAATGCACCTCATTGAGGGTCTTCATCTTTTTCACTGACCCTCTACTTTACCAAGCATGGTGCCCTTCTCCAGAGATTGATCCCTCCTAATAACATGTCCAAAGTACCCAAGATGAAGTCTCGCCATCCTTCTTTCTAAAAAGCATCATGGCTGTACTTCCTCCAAGACAGATTTGTTCATTTTTCTCACAGTTCATGGTATATGCAATATTCTTCGCCAACACCATAATTCAAAGGCATCACTTCTTTGCTCTTCCTTATTCATTTTCCAGCTTTCACATGTATATGAGGCAATTGAAAATATCATTACTTGAGTCAGGCGCACCTTAGTCCTCAAGGGGACATCTTTGCTTTTTTTTTTTTTTAATTTTTATTGAGGTTCAAGAGAACGTTTACAAATCAAGTCAGACTGTCACATATAAGTTTATATACACCTTACTCCGTACTCCCACTTGCTCTCCCCCTAATGAGTCAGCCCTTCCAGTCTCTCCTTTCGTGACAATTATGCCAGCTTCCAACTCTCTCTATCCTCCCATCCCCCCTCCGGACAGGAGATGCCAACACAGTCTCAAGTGTCCACCTGATATAATTAGCTCACACTTCATCAGCATCTCTCCCCCCCACCACTGTCCAGTCCCTTTCATGTCTGATGAGTCGTCTTCGGGAATGGTTCCTGTCCTGGGCCAACAGAAGGTTTGGGGACCGTGACCGCCGGGATTCCTCTAGTCTCAGTCAGACCACTAAGTATGGTCTTTTTATGAGAATTTGGGGTCTGCATCCCACTGATCTCCTGCTCCCTCAGGGGTTCTCTGTTGTGCTCCCTGCGAGGGCAGTCATCGATTGTGGCCGGGCACCAACTAGTTCTTCTGGTCTCAGGATGATGTAGGTCTCTGGTTCATGTGGCCCTTTCTGTCTCTTGGGCTCTTAGTTATCGTGTGACCTTGGTGTTCTTCATTTTCCTTTGCTCCAGGTGGGTTGAGACCAATTGATGCATCTTAGATGGCCGCCTGTTAGCATTTAAGACCCCAGACGCCACATTTCACAGTGGGATGCAGAATGTTTTCATAATAGAATTATTTTGCCAATTGACTTAGAAGTCCCCTTAAACCATGGTCCCCAAACCTCCGCCCTTGCTCCGCTGACCTTTGAAGCATTCAGTTTATCCCGGAAACTTCTTTGCTTTTAGTCCAGTCCAGTTGAGCTGACCTTCTATGTATTGAGTATTGTCCTTCCCTTCACCTAAAGCAGTTCTTATCTACTCATTAATCAGTAAAAAACCCTCTCCCACCCTCCCTCCCTCTCCCATCTCGTAACCACAAAAGTATGTGTTCTTCTCAGTTTATACTATTTCTCAAGATCTTATAATAGTGGTCTTATATAATATTTGTCCTTTTGTCTCTGACTAATTTCGCTCAGCATAATGCCTTCCAGGTTCCTCCATGTTATGAAATGTTTCACAGATTCGTCACTGTTCTTTATCGATGCGTAGTATTCCATTGTGTGAATATACCACAATTTATTCAACCATTCATCCATTGATGGACACCTTGGTTGCTTCCAGCTTTTTGCTATTGTAAACAGAGCTGCAATAAACATGGGTGTGCATATATCTGTTTGTGTAAAGGCTCTTATTTCTCTAGGGTATATTCCGAGGAGTGGGATTTCTGGGTTGTATACTAGTTCTATTTCTGTTTAAGATAACGCCAGATAGATTTCCAAAGTGGTTGTACCATTTTACATTCCCACCAGCAGTGTATGAGAGTTCCAATCTCTCCGCAGCCTCTCCAACATTTATTATTTTGTGTTTTTTGGATTAATGCCAGCCTTGTTGGTGTGAGATGGAATCTCATCGTAGTTTTAATTTGCATTTCTCTCATGGCTAATGATCGAGAGCATTTTCTCATGTATCTGTTAGCTGCCTGAATATCTTCTTTAGTGAAGTGTGTGTTCATATCCTTTGCCCACTTCTTGATTGGGTTGTTTGTCTTTTTGTGGTTGTGTTTTGACAGAATCATACAGATTTTAGAGATCAGGCACTGGTCGGAGATGTCATAGCTGAAAATTCTTTCCCAGTCTGTAGGTGGTCTTTTTACTCTTTTGGTGAAGTCTTTAGATGAGCATAGGTGTTTGATTTTTAGGAGCTCCCTGTTATCTGGTTTCTCTTCGTCATTTTTGGTAATGTTTTGTATTCTGTTTATGCCTTGTATTAGGGCTCCTAGGGTTGTCCCTATTTTTTCTTCCATGATCTTTATCGTTTTAGTCTTTATGTTTAGGTCTTTGATCCACTTGGAGTTAGTTTTTGTGCATGGTGTGAAGTATGGGTCCTGTTTCATTTTTTTGCATATGGATATCCAGTTATGCCAGCACCATTTGTTAAAAAGACTATCTTTTCCCCAATTAACTGGCACTGGGCCTTTGTCAAATATCAGCTGGTCATATGTGGATGGATTTATATCTGGGTTCTCAATTCTGTTCCATTGGTCTATGTGCCTGTTGTTGTACCAATACCAGGCTGTTTTGACTACTGTGGCTGTATAATAGCTTCTGAAATCAGGTAGAGTGAGGCCTCCCACTTTCTTCTTCTTTTTCAGTAATGCTTTACTTATCCGAGGCTTCTTTCCCTTCCATATGAAGTTCGTGATTTGTTTCTCTATCACCTTAAAAAATGTCATTGGAATTTGGATCGGAAGTGCATTGTATGTATAGATGGCTTTTGGTAGAATAGACGTTTTTACTATGTTAAGTCTTCCTATCCATGAGCAAGGTATGTTTTTCCACTTATGTAGGTCCCTTTTAGTTTCTTGCACTAGTACTTTGTAGTTTTGTTTGTATAGGTGTTTTACATGTTTGGTAAGATTTTCTCCTAAGTATTTTATCTTCTTGGGGGCTACTGTGAATGGTATTGATTTGGTGATTTCCTCTTCGATGTTCTTTTTGTTGATGTAGAGGAATCCAAGTGATTTTTGTATGTTTATCTTGTAACCTGAAATGCTGCCAAACTCTTCTATTAGTTTCAGTAGTTTTCTTGAGGATTCCTTAGGGTTTTCTGTGTATAAGATCATGTCATCTGCAAATAGTGATAATTTTACTTCCTCCTTGCCAATCTGGATGCCCTTTATTTCTTTGTCTAGCCTAATTGCCCTGGCTAGGACTTCTAGCACAATGTTGAATAAGAGCGGTGATAAAGGGCATCCTTGTCTGGTTCCCATTCTCAAGGGAAATGCTTTCAGGTTCTCTCCATTTAGAGTGATGTTGGCTGTTGGCTTTGCATAGATGCCCTTCATTATGTGGAGGAATTTTCCTTCAATTCCTATTTTGGTAAGAGTTTTTATCATGAATCGGTGTTGGACTTTATCAAATGCCTTTTCTGCATCAATTGATAAGATCATGTGGTTTTTGTCTTTTGTTTTATTTATGTGATGGATTACATTAATGGTTTTTCTAATATTAAAGCAGCCTTGCATACCTGGTATAAATCCCACTTAGTCGTGGTGGATTATTTTTTTGATATGTTGTTGAATTCTATTGGCTAGAATTTTGTTGAGGATTTTTGCATCTATGTTCATGAGGGATATAGGTCTGTAATTTTCTTTTTTTGTGATGTCTTTACCTGGTTTTGGTATCAGGGAGATGGTGGCTTCATAGAATGAGTTGGGTAGTATTCTGTCATTTTCTATGCTATGAAATACCTTTAGTAGTAGTGGTGTTATCTCTTCTCTGAAAGTTTAGTAGGACTCTGCAGTATAGCCATCCGGGCCAGGGCTTTTTTTTGTTGGGAGTTTTTTGATTACCGTTTCAATCTCTTTTTTTGTTATGGGTCCATTTAGTTGTTCTACTTCTGATTGTGTTAGTTTAGGTAGGTAGTGTTTTTCTAGGAATTCATCCATTTCTTCTAGGTTTGCAAATTTGTTAGAGTACAATTTTTCATAATAATCTGATATGATTCTTTTAATTTCAGTTGGGTCTATTGTGATGTGGCCCTTCTCGTTTCTTATTCGGGTTATTTGTTTCCTTTCCTGTATTTCTTTAGTCAGTCTGGCCAATGGTTTATCAATTTTGTTAATTTTTTCAAAGAACCAGCTTTTGGCTTTGTTAATTCTTTCAATTGTTTTTTCTGTTCTCTAATTCATTTAGTTCAGCTCTAATTTTTATTATTCGTTTTCTTCGGGTGCCTGATGGATTCTTTTGTTGCTCACTTTCTATTTGTTCAAGTTGTAGGGACAGTTCTCTGATTTTGGCTCTTTCTTCTTTTTGTATGTGTGCATTTATCGATATAAATTGGCCTCTGAGCACTGCTTTTGCTGTGTCCCAGAGGTTTTGATAGGAACTATTTTCATTCTCGTTGCATTCTATGAATTTCCTTATTCCCTCCTTGATGTCTTCTATAACCCAGTCTTTTTTCAGGAGGGTATTGTTCATTTTCCAAGTATTTGATTTCTTTTCCCTAGTTTTTCTGTTATTGATTTCTACTTTTATTGCCTTGTGGTCTGAGAAGACGCTTTGTAATATTTCGATGTTTTGGACTCTGCAAAGGTTTGTTTTATGACCTAATATGTGGTCTATTCTAGAGAATGTTCCATGTGCAGTAGAAAAAAAAGTATACTTTGCAGCAGTTGGGTGGAGAGTTCTGTATAAGTCAATGAGGTCAAGTTGGTTGACTGTTGTAAGTAGGTCTTCCGTGTCTCTATTGAGGTTCTTACTGGATGTCCTGTCCTTCTCCGAAAGTGGTGTGTTGAAGTCTCCTACTATAATTGTGGAGGTGTCTATCTCAGTTTTCAGTTCTGTTAAAATTTGATTTATGTATCTTGCAGCCCTGTCATTGGGTGCATAAATATTTAATATGGTTATATCTTCCTGATCAATTGTCCCTTTTATCATTATGTAGTGTCCTTCTTTATCCTTTTTGGTGGATTTAAGTTTAAAGTCTATTTTGTCAGAAATTAATATTGCTACTACTGCTCTTTTTTGCTTATTGTTTGCTTGATATATTTTTTTCCATTCTTTGAGTTTTAGTTTGTTTGTGTCTCTAAGTCTAAGGTGTGTCTCTTGTAGGCAGCATATAGACGGATCGTGTTTCTTTATCCATTCGGAGACTCTCTGTCTCTTTATTGGTGCATTTAGTCCATTTACATTGAGCGTAATTATAGATAAGTGTTTAGTGTTGTCATTTTGATGCCTTTTTATGTGTGTTGTTGACAATTTCATTTTTCCACTTTTTTGTGCTGAGACGTTTTTCTTTGTAAATTGTGAGATGCCCATTTTCATAGTATTTGACTTTATGTTTGCTGAGTCGTCATGTTTTTCTTGGCTTTTATTTTGAGTTATGGAGTTGTTTTACCTCTTTGTGGTTACTTTAATATTTACCCCTATTTTTCTAAGTAAAAACCTAACTTTTTTATTTTCCTATATCGCCTTGTATCCCTCTCCATATGGCAGTTCTGTGCCACCTGTATTTAGTCCCTCTTTTTGATTATTGTGATCTTTTACATATTGACTTCAATGATTCCCTGTTTTGAGCATTTTTTTTTAATTAATCTTAATTTGTTTTTGTGATTTCCCTATTTGAGTTGATATCAGGATGTTCTGTTCTGTGACCTTCTGTTGTGCTGGTATCTGATATTATTGGTTTTCTGACCAAACAATTTCCTTTAGTATTTCTTGTAGCTTTGGTTTGGTTTTTGCAAATTCTCTAAGCTTGTGTTTATCTGTAAATATCTTAATTTCTCCTTCATATTTCAGAGAGAGTTTTGCTGGATATATGATCCTTGGTTGGCAGTTTTTCTCCTTCAGTGCTCTGTATATGTCATCCCATTGCCTTCTTGCCTGCATGGTTTCTGCTGAGTAGTCTGAACTTTTTCTTATTGATTCTCCCTTGAAGGAGACCTTTCTTTTATCCCTGGCTGCTTTTAAAATTTTCTCTTTATCTTTGGTTTTGGCAAGTTTGATGATAATATGTCTTGGTGTTTTTCTTTTTGGATCAATCTTAAATAGGGTTCGATGAGCATCTTGGATAGATATCCTTTTGTCTTTCATGATGTCAGGGAAGTTTTCTGTCAGCAGATCTTCAACTATTCTCTCTGTGTTTTCTGTCCTCCCTCCCTGTTCTTGGACTCCAGTCACACCAAGTTATCCTTCTTGATAGAGTCCCACGTGATTCTTAGGGTTTCTTCATTTTTTTTAATTCTTTTATCTGATTTTTTTTCAGCTATGTTGGTGTCAATTCCCTGGTCCTCCGGATTTCCCACTCTGCATTCTAATTGCTCGAGTCTGCTCCTCTGACTTCCTATTGCGTTGCCTAATTCTGTAATTTTATTGTTAATCTTTTAGATTTCTGCATGCTGTCTCGCTATGGATTCTTGCAACTTATTAATTTTTCCACTATGTTCTTGAATAATCTTTTTGAGTTCTTCAACAGTTTTATCAGTGTGTTCCTTGGCTTTTTCTGCAGTTTGCCTTATTTCATTTCTGAGGTCATCCCTGATGTCTTAAAGCATTCTGTAAATTAGTTTTGTATATTCTGTATCTGATAATTCCAGGATTGTATCTTCATTTGGGAAAGATTTTGATTCTTTTGTTTGGGGGGTTGTAGAAGCTGTCATGGTCTGCTTCTTTATGTGGTTTGATATCGACTGCTGTCTCCCAGCCATCACTAAGATATAAAAAAGATATAGTAGAGATATATTCTATAATTTTTCACTGAGTCTTATCTTGTTTTGTTTTCTTTCAATATACGTGGATGGGCTACTAGATTGTGCTGTCTTGTTTGCTGTAGCCCTTGACTTACTTATGACCTATTACCAGCTGGTTTGGGCTGCTGCCAGATATATATGCCTGAATCTCTTCACTATTCTTGAGTAGAATCTGATTTTGGGTCATCAAGTGTGTGTTGCACCCTAACACCTATCCACCTCGAGAAGTAGTGGTGATAGTTGTGTGCACCAGATTCTATTAGCAGCTGGGGTTCACACTCCGGGGGGGCAGGATGCTGACAGGCTTCCCCCAAGTGTCAGTGAGGTAGGTGTGTCTCTATTCCTATAGCACCTTGTGGCGTCTTAAATGCTAACAAGCGGCCATCTAAGATGCATCAATTGGTCTCAACCCACCTGGAGCAAAGGAAAATGAAGAACACCAAGGTCACACGATAACTAAGAGCCCAAGAGACAGAAATGGCCCCACAAACCAGAGACCTACATCATCCCGAGACCAGAAGAACTAGATGGTGCCCGGCCACAATCGATGACTGCCCTGACAGGGAGCACAACAGAGAACCCCTGAGGGAGCAGGAGATCAGTGGGATGCAGACCCCAAATTCTCATAAAAAGACCATACTTAGTGGTCTGACTGAGACTAGAGGAATCCCGGCAGTCATGGTCCCCAAACCTTCTGTTGGCCCAGGACAGGAACCATTCCCGAAGACAACTCATCAGACATGAAAGGGCCTGGACAGTGGGTAGGAGAGAGATGCTGATGAAGAGTGAGCTAATTATATCAGGTGGACACTTGAGACTATGTTGGCATCTCCTGTCTGGAGAGGGGATGGGAGGATAGAGAGAGTTGGAAGCTGGCATAATTGTCACGAAAGGAGAGACTGGAAGGGCTGACTCATTAGGGGGAGAGCAAGTGGGAGTACGGAGTAAGGTGTATATAAACTTATATGTGACAGTCTGACTTGATTTGTAAACGTTCACTTGAAGCTCAATAAAAGTTAGTAATAAAAAAAAGGTCTTTTGCGGCAGATGTGCCTAATGCAATTGCTTGACTGCTTGATTGCTGCTTCCATGGGCGTTGATTGTGGATCCAAGTAAATTGACATCCTTTACTTCAATATTTTCTGTTCATCATGATGTTGCTTATTCGTCCAGTTATGAGGATTTTTGTTTTCTTTATGTTGAGGTGTAATCCATACTGAAGGCTGTGGTCTTTGCTCCTCTTCAGTAAGTGATTCAAGTCCTCTTCACTTTCAGCCCACAAGTTTGTGGCATGTGCATATCGCAGGTTATTAGTGAGTCTTCCTCCAATCCTGATGCTACGTTCCTCTTCATATAGTCCAGCTTCTCAGACTATTTGCTCAGCATACAGACTAAATATGGCAAGAAGGATACAACCCTATCTTACACCTTTCCTATTTTTTAAACCATGTAGCATCAGTTTGTCGTGCTGTACTGGCTTGCATGTTGCTGAGATGCTGGAGGATACGTCACCAGTATTTCAAATACCAGCCAGGTCAGCCACGGTGGACGGGATTCAGTGGAACTTGCAGACTAAGATATACAAGGAAGAAGGGCCTGGCAGTCTACTTCTGAAAAAACTGGCCAATGAAAACCTTATGAATAGCAGTGGAATACTGTCTGTTACAGTGCCAGAAGATGAGCCCCTCATGTTGGAAGAAGGCACTCAAAATATGACCTGGGAAGAGCCGCCTCCTCAAAATAGAGTCGACCTTAATGACGTGGATGGAGTCAAGCTTTCAGGACCTTCATTTGCTGATGTGGTACGACTCAGAATAAGAAGGAAAAACTGAAAACATACATTAATAATCGGAGCGTGAAATGTACAAACCATGAAACTAGGAAAATTGGAAGTCGTCAAAAACGAAATGGAGCACATAAAGATTGATAACCTAGACATTAGTGAACTGAAATGGACTGGTATTGGTCATTTTGAATTGGACAATCTATTCTTGAGATGGTCTCTAAGTTCAGGTGGGATATACCCAAGGTTGTTCTTTGGCTCTCGTTGGACTGGTTTTAATTTTCTTAAGCTTCAACTTGAACTTGAATACGAGCAATTGATGATCTATTCCCCAGTCAGCACCTGGCCGTGTTCTGACTGATAATCTTGAGCTTCTCCATTGTCTTTCCACGGATGTACTCGATTTAATTCCTGTGTATTCCAGCCGGCGTGGTCCACGTGTATAGTCACTATATGTGTTGTTGAAAAAAAGGTATTCCCAATGAATAGGTTGTTGGTCTTACAAAATTCTATCATGTAATCTCCAGTGTCATTTCTGTCACCAATGTGATATTTTCTATCTACTGATCCTCCTTCGTTTTCAATTTAAACATTTCAATCATCAGTAATTATCAATGTATCTTGATTGCATGTTTGATCAATTTCAAACTACAGAATTTGGTAAAAATTAATTTCTTCATTTTTGGTATTAGTAGTTGGTGTATAAATTTGAATAATAGTGGTATTAACTGGTCTTCCTTGTAGGCATATGGATATTCTCCTATCCATGACAGTGTTGGACTTCAGGACAGATCCTGAATTTTTTTTTTTTTTGACAAAGAATGTGACGCCATTCCTCTTCAATTTGTCATTCCTGGCATAGTAGGCCATATGATTGTCTGATTCAAAATGGCTAATACCAGTCCATTTCTGCTCACCAATGCCTAGGATACTGACTGATCTCTACAGGTTCCATTTCATTTTTGACCACTTCCAATTTTCCTAGTTTCATATTTCATACATTCCAATTATTAATGAATGTTCGTAGCTGTTTATTCTCATTTTGAGTCATGCCATTAGTAAGTGAAAGTCCCAAAAGCCTTACTCCATCCATGTTATTAAGGTCAACTCTACTTTGAGGAGGCAGATCCTCCCCAGTCTTACTTTGAGTGACTTCTAACCTGAGGGGCTCATCTTCCAGCACTATATCAGTGTTCTGTTGAATATGAATATAAGGTTTTAACTGGCCAATTTTTCAGATGTACACCTCCAGGGCCTTCTCCCTTGTCTCTCTTAGTTTGGAAGCTCAGCTAAAACCTGTCCATCATGTGTGGCCCTGCTAGAATTTGAAATACCAGTGGCCTACCTTCCAACCTCACAGTAACATGCAAGCCACCACAGTACAACAAATTAACAGGCTTAGTTTTTCATCTGCTCTAATAATTAATAGAAATTGTATATTTTTCTGAGTATAAGAACAAAAAATTCCAATATACTAATAAAAGCAAATGTTTGAAAAAATGTTCAAAACTCTTAATACTTATTTGAGAACAATGTTACCAAAACCAAACCTGTTGCCATACAGTCAATTCTGACTCACAGTGACCCCATGTGACAGAGTAGAACTGCTTCATAGTGTTTCCAAGGCTGTAATCTTTACAGAAGCTGACTGCCACATCTTTCTCCCATGAAGTGGCTAGCGGGTTCAAATGATCAACCTTTACGTTAGCAGCCAAGAGCTTAACCGCTGAGCCACCAGGGCTCCTTGAGAACAATGTTACATCTGCTTAAATAGTGATATTTAACGTTGGCAGTCTCTATAATGTTGATGGGAGCATAAAATGGCATATGACTACTGAAAAGTAATTTATCAGCTTATACCAGGAAGCTTAAATTGTTAATATCTTTTGACACAGTAATTCTATTTCTGGGTTTCTATCTTAAGAACATAATCATAAATGCAGAGAAAATGCTAAATCTCAACTCTCCTCTCCATGCTTTTCTCCTCCTATTCCCACCCCATTCATTCCCTAGCAGCAGTAATGACTGTTCCCCCAAATGCCCACATACATTCTTCCCCAAGGCCTGTGCTCATGCTGTTCCTTGTGCTGGAGCTGCCAATTCCAACTTCCCATGTTTGCCAAGCCTCAAATGCCCCTTCACCCTACTTCTATGACCTCCTAACACCATGTAAAATGATGTAGGTCTGTGCTCTCCTTCCAGTCTAGAAACCCCTTATACAACATTTTATATCTCCTAGAGTCTACTGCAACCACCTGTGTATAAAAGTGTATAGCAGGTGTTTAATAAATCACTGCTGTTGGTTCTCATTCTGAGCTGAGCTAACCCAACCTGAAAGGAATTGATATCTAAAAAGAGAAAAGCTGGACACCTGGTTGAGCAGGGCAAACTGGCCCACAGATTTCTTATAGAGCTCAAATAAGTATATCCATTGTGATAAGCCAGAGTTAAATGAAAAGAGCAGTATTTAGCTTTCCATCTCAATTGCCCAGTCAAATTATTTACCTACCTCGTATTGTAGTGAGGCAGACGATTATAAGGGAAAATGCAAGCCTCTGGCATCAAGGAGACTTAAGTTTAAGTCTTAGCTCACCTTTTTCTAGCTGCATGACCTTGGACAAGTGAGGCCCTTCTAAGCCTCAGTTTCCTCATCTTTAAAATGGAGAAATGAGCCTACCCTTATTGGAACTGCTGTTAGGGATAAATAAGATAACAAATGCCTGACAGATAGCAAACGCTCAATAAACAATAGAGCTTAGCATTTTAAACTCAAAGGAAAAATCTTAACTAGGGAACAAAGATTCTAAGTTTTTAAATGTTATTTTCTAGTTGACATTCGTAACACTTACCAACTCCGTATTTATTCTTATAATAACACTTCGTAAATTCATCACAGTCGCAAAGGAGCACTTTTCTTCCCCACGCATTGATGGTGGTTCCTAGGACCAGGTCACTATCTTTGTAAAACTCCTGGTCTAATTTTCCTAACTAAAAAAAAAAAAAAAAAAAGGAACACAGCATTGGTACCACAGATCCTGCAAGGAACAGGGCACCCCTTCCCAAAGGAAAAATAAAATTAAAAAAAAACCCTCAATTATATCATTTATAACTAAATCTTTGAAATCCAATAAAAAAGCAGGCAATGTTGACATTTTAAAACTTTTTTGCAATGCAGTTTTTGCAAATAGCAATGCAATGAATATACTGATTTATGCATTTAAGTATATTTACTCAATGATAAATAGTGCAATGCATATATTTATGGTTTTTTTTTTTCATAGATTCTATTCACAATCAATCTCACAAGAAACGAATATGTACCTCACCCTACAGTTCAGGTTCCAAAGAATCACAATGGAAAACATCAATAAAATATGAGGTTCCTCACCTCGTATCTATCCATCAGGTAGCCATATACTCGGTTCACTGAGAAGCCCCCATACACATTGAGAACTGCCTGATCTGTTATCTGGCCCGGTTGATAGACTCCAGGTGGGCCATACTGGAAGACAAAATCAAAACATGTGATAGATAGCCTATAGCTACAAAGATGGCACTGTTGAAGGGCTCAAGTGGGAAATACGCGTTGCATGGCTTTTCTGTCAGCCGAAGGAAGACAGACATTCCACCCACCTCTCTCTATGCTTTCACACCCCCTATAGGCCGGCCTACACTCCACCCATCCTTCAAGAGCCTGATAAAGCTCCATCTTACCCCCTTGCCCTTCCCATCCTATTGGCCTGTCCCCAACCCAAACCTCAAATGCACTCCGCACAGGGCTAAACCATTTTTTGCAGTTCTTTAATTGCTTTATCAGAAGTCACCTTTTCTCTTCACTAAACTACAAAACTCCCTGAGGAATAACTTGGGTCTTGCCTTCTTTTCTTTATTCTGCTTAGACTCCTGCCTGACCCTGAGTTCAGCAAGTACTTGGTGGCCAAGAGAGGCTGTGTGGTGAGGAGGAAAGAGCAGTAGACTGGGGTCAGTCTCTCACAGAAACGGTGGCCTGGAGCAAATCCTTCATGCCTTGGAAGTGGTCTAAGCAGTTGTGTGAGCTGTGGGAAACATCTTAATTAATTTCTATAAATTGAAAGTGATCAGTTTACCACATTCAGATGAGCGATCTGAATCATCCCTGATATATGTGGCATAAATGTAAGTTTAAATGCATAAATTTTATAGTGAGTGCGGTGTAAGTCAGTCACAGAAGGTAGAAGAACAGTAAACTTGGACAAAAGCTCTCTCTTCACCATTAATAACTACATCATTTGGAGCCAAGTATTTATTCTTCCCAGAATGTCAGTCTCTTCATCTGTTTAACTGCAACAATAGTACTTTCTCGTTCCTTTCTCAAAAGATGTTGTGTGTCAAGGCAACACCCATTTCTATTGTGTCTCTCCTCCACAAGAATCTACGCTCTGTGAAGGAGGGCGTAATCCATTTTCTTCAACACTGTAACCCCAGAGCTGGCACAGTTAGCACTCACTATTTGTTGAATGAATGAGTAAAATGAGGCGATTTATGTGAAGGCACACTGCAAATGTCAGGTGTGTCGTTATTTTATATTTAGCCTCTTTTTCAAAGCCAATTTTAAAAAAGACTTCCGTGGCACCTCCTGGCCATCTGCTATGCATGTCCCAGAGCCCCTTCTGGGACAAATGCTGCCTCCCCCCGGCCCCCAAGCAACACAGCAGGACTTCTGGCGGTGGGCTCAGAGAATCTGGGAGAGCCTCCGGTGACAACCAAATGGCCAGTGGTTGTTTGCATCAGAAATGAGAGTGACAACCTTTTCAGTAGCACTAAGAATTATGTAAAAAAAAAATACGTTATCCACATGAGAACTAAAAGATAACATAGAATTGCGAAAAAACTTTTATATTTTTATGTGTCCTTAGAGGTGTTTATAGGTCCTTATATGGTGTTTTTTAAGTATACTACCTCATTCAACCCCTACAATTAGCTCAGGAGGAAGGCATTGTAAATGGCATTTTAGAGATGGGAAAATAGGCTCAGAGAGGTTAAGTTGTTTGCCCAAGGTCACACAGCTATTAAGTGGCAGACCCACAACTCTAACCCAGGTCTTCTGTCTCTGTGCCATTTCTGTGGCATCTAAATTACATTAGCTCTCATGTGGCCATAAATATTTGGAGAAATCAATCCAACAATTCTTTTTAATAAATAGTAAATAAATTGTAAAATCTGTCATTGCTATTAGCCAGTGGCTAGTTGGGGACTGGTTGCTACACTCAGAAGCCATTCCTGTGTGTGTGCATGCATGTGTGTGTATTTGTGCATGCGTTTGTAACACTGACCAACACATGGGATCTCCTCAGTAGGCTACAGGAGCCAAATGCCAGCACCCCAATCCAAAGTCATGAGCAATTCTTTTACTAGGGATGCATTTTCCTTGTTAAGACTGATATATATAAACTCAATGATGAGTAGGCACTTTCTCTTGCATTTGACTTTTTCCTTTACTCGCCTTAAGCCCAGAATGTTCCATCTCCAATTTGTCATATCTTCTGCATTACTTTCACGCATTTATATTAATAAAAAACAAACCAGCTGCCATCAAGTTGATTCTGGCTAATGGTTACCCCACGTGTGCAGCGTAGAACTGCATTCCATAGGGTTTTTAAGGCTGCGACCTTATGGAAACACATCTTCAGGCCTTTCCTTCCGAGGTGCCTCTGGGTGGGTTCAAACCACCAACCTTTCAGTTTGCAGTCAAGCACTTAACTCTTTGTACTACCCAGACACAAAATTAAAGTTTTCTAAACAATTGCACTCACACAACTGCCATCACATATTCATAACACATGACATATCACACAGGGATTTGAGTCTTTCAGCCCACAAGCAAACTCAGAAAGTGGCTGTGTCCACTGTTCACCTTGGGTAGCTTCCCCCTCCGGAGGAAGAATAACGTAGCATCCCGGCCTGAGTTTTTCAGCATCGATTCTCTGATTTCAATGGTATCATCAGTCAAAAAGTAACGCAGGACAAGTTCTCTACGGTCCCCAAACATCGAAACTGTGTCATCCCACAGGCAGAAGAAACGCAAAACCTGCCTGTCATGCTCAAGGAACTGTTTCAGGGTGTTGAAGGACTGATAAGGACGTAAGGGCTTCAAGCGGTCTAGCATCTGCAAATGGAGAAAAGGTAAATAATAGTTCTGGGTTTTGCATAACCACTTCTGGGATGCAAGCAATCAAATGACATAAAGATATCTTTTCTATAGACTATTCTGTTGTGTTTTTTAAAATTTCAACTATGACTTTTTTTTTCTGACACACACGTATATGTACATATAACCAGTTTTAACCATAAAAATACAGACAATGTTAGGAAGCTTTTTAAATGAAACATTATTTTAGTATACATCTGCAATATTTTTAAAAACTGACTTTTCTCAGTTGAAGACTTAAAATTCTCATTTAAGAACAAGCAAAGCTAATCTATGGTGATAGAAATTAGAATAGTAATGGCCTCTGGACAGAGGATTAACTGGAAAGGGGGCAAGGGAATTTTCTGGGGTGATGGAAATATTCTATATCTTGATTTTCATGTTGGTTACTCAGTTGTTTATATTTTCCAAGTCATTGATCACTTAAGATTTTTGCATTTGACTCTATGTTAATTTTATCTCAACTAAAAACATCATTTGTCTTCTATATATCCTTCTCACTCATTCCAAGGTTTTCGTGAAGGTAAAAGGGAAGAAATATATTCAAGGTTTTATTTTGCTCAAAAAGTTTGAGATATTGAGGATACAAAAGCCCAAGGGAAACCTGAGTAGAGCAAAATGGAGAACTTTCAGGTCAGTACAGAACTTTTGCCTGGACTTCATCCTCTGCCCCAGGAACCAGTAGCCCAGCTGTCTTCATGGCTCATCTCTTTCTTCTCTTTACATATTCACGGCCCAGTCTTAGAGCAAAACCGCTCCCATTCTACCTGACTTTAGCTAAGTAAGATTGTTATACAAGGAAGCGTTCACTGGAAAGGAAGATGTATACCCCCAATTTGCGTTATGCAATCTTATTGGGAAATTCTTGAAATTTCGTAACTGTCCAGCACAGTCTAGGTTCAGTCTTGCTCAAAGATGGGAGAGACCAAGTCTCCTCAGTCTTATCGTATGAAAAGGAAATTTTAGGGCCTCTATTTCCATCATTTGAAAAATGCTTCTTTGGCATTATAAGGCTCTATGAAATACATTATTGATTACATAACACCATTGGGACTCTTTTCGGTTTAAGTTAAATTGCTTAATTTTAACTTTATATTTCAAGGCAGTAAACACTGGAGAAGTAAATGCACAAAAGTCAATATAAAAGCCTCCTATTAAACTCCTAATTTTCCACAGATTTCTATATTTATTGAAGGGTTTTCTCCCTAAGGAAATAAATGCTAAAATGATTCTCCCCATCTGAAAGGAAATTATTTAAAACACTTCTTGGATGTTATTGGTACTTATTCTCAATTCCTGGGACAAAATAAAATTTTTTCTTTAGAAAACTATGAAATACTACAGTGCTCTATGCATTTCATATATGCATCATCATTCAAAATCACTATCATGTCATACCAACTGTTAATGAGTACAGCCATATGCAAAGGACAGTAATTCATATGGACTCATTTCACTTAGGTTCTCTCTGCTGGTTCTAAAGACTTTGTATTTACATAGGCTTTTTCATCCAGGGCATTTGGAGAAAATATAAACAAATCTAAACCAAAATCATCTTGCACACCAATACTCATAGGTATAATGCCACAGGGATTTCACTTCAGGTATTCCAGGATCAATAATATATGTTTCTAAGTAGGGCTGTATGCCTGCAACATTAAAGAATAATTCTGCCGGGGCTAGGAGGCAGTAAGAGACGAATGATCCTACATGCAGCTTTCAACAAGAGATCAAAGCAGAATCAAAGGAGAATTTTATTCTAAATTTTTTAAGTTCTCTTTTTGCAAGGAAATGAATTACAAAGCTTGAAAACAATAAGAATCAAACAAAACTAATCTATGGGCATAGAAATGTGAACAGTGGTTACCCCTAGGTGAGGAGAGGGATTCATTGGAGGAGGCGTGAGGGAACTTTCTGGGAGGACGCAAATGTTCTGTATCTTGACTTGGGTGTGGGTTACACGGATATATGCATTTTTCAAGACTCATCCAATTGTACGCTTAATTTCTGTGCCTTTTACTATATGTAATCATATTTCAATATAAAGGGAGACAAATGACAATAACGAAAATCAGGATAAAAATCAAGAGATTTGAGTTCAAGTCTGAGCAAGGAGACCGAATAACTGTGTGTTTCCAAATGACACTTTACCTTTCTGGTATTCAGATTCTTCTTCTGTAACATAAAATTTGGGCCAAGAGATTATTCAAAAATGTTCAAAAGACAACAATAATACTAATGATACTGATTCTCTCCTCTCTACATTAACTGGGGTCAGCCTTTGAAGACAAAGCATCCTTTTATAATGGGGACACATCAGGATCATGTCCTTCCTCGTTCCTCCAGACCACCTCTGCATCCAGTGCCACCATAAGAGAAGCAAGGAGTCTCAAGGAAGAAGGAAAAGGTTTACTCCAGGTTTGGTTCAATAAATCAGTCATAAGACAGAAAGATTTTCCAGAGTCAGGATCTATGCAACTAAAATGAGAAAAGACAAGCCAAGGCAAGTGTCAGCCCAATCTGACACTGTCCTTGACTGCAAAGCCCATCCTGGACTCCTAGAAATTGTCCCACTTCAGTGGCTCTGAAGACTCCTACTGCCTGGGAGACTCTCCATGGGGGGATGGGAGGGAGAGTGAGGGAGTCATGCCTGTTCTGAGCCTTTCCTCCAGCCCAAAGGAGAGCAGGACATAGAGTAACTATGGCCCCCAAAGCTCTTTCACACTTGCCTCAGGAGTACCAATACCCTTTAATGACCTTCCAAAGGGCTTTTCATCCTGAAGGCCAGAACTTACAAATATATAAGTTTCTTACCTCTTTCCGTGCTTTCATATAAGGATCTTCAGGGCACTTTCCCGGTAGGTTTAATTTGACTCCTATTTTCCTCAAAAAGTTTTTTGTGAATGCATCACAGTCATAAATCTTGAACGTCCAGCCATAAAAGACAATGTCTATGTTGATATTGAAATGATACACAGTATAAAACTGATCCTCATCAGGAGGTGGAAGACAAATCCGATGACGCCGGATAAAAGGCCCTATGGCATAAAACAGAATAAAATTGCTTCATCAGGTGGCTAACCAGTAAGAGGTTACAGCACATCTCCATAATGACCCTAAATGCTGGCTCATTCTTAGAGGCAGCACTAGTACAATCAAACCATAAGGCAGTCAGAGGGAGCATAGGCGTTGATATTTCTGAGGCCCTGCATGTTGTTAGAGTTACCTAAGTGATTCTAGGAAAGTATAGTGTTGGGGCGGGGAGGATAAGCAGAGTTACCCAGCGAGCTGGATGCTGCTATCAGGTCTTTCTCCAGAACGAGCACGCTTACTTTCAGCCACCAGCACTCAATGTGACCACAGTAAACAAGGCATTAAGGCCCCAAAGCAGGCTGCTCACAAAAATGTATATTTCTGGCTCAAAAGAGCTGATGGCTGCTTTGAAGCCTCATGGAATCTTCTTTCCTCTACCAATTTCTTCTTTCTGTTTCTCCCTCCATAGCCTCTGTCCACCTCTACTCACCACCATTGCCAAGTGAGGGCTATCAGAGGCTTTATATTTTTAGTCAGTAATCTGGGCCATAGGTCCTGGGTTTGATTCTATCTTATTCTTCCAATCCTATGATGCCTGTTCACTTCTCCTCTGAGAATTTGGACTTAGGATCCCCAGTTATAATGAAAATGGTGGTTAGCCATTTTGCTTAGATGAGGAAACACTGGTGGCATAGTGGTTAAGAGCTACGGCTGCTAACCAAGAGGTCAGCAGTTCGAATCCACCAGGCACTCCATGAGAACTGTATAGGGCAGTTCTACTCTGTCCTACAGGGTCGCTATGAGTCAGAATTGATTCAGCAATGGTGCTCAGATGAGTGTACTAACTATACCGCAACATATCAGCCAAGTTACACAAATGTTGCTGAAACCTATTGTCAAGAATTGTGTAGGGTCTGTGACTGTATCCTACCTACAAGCTTACAAGTTAGCCTGGACAGTTTTATGAATGCTGGTAGACGACATGAGATGCTTTGGTCATAGACAAGGGACAGTTTATTACTCGCAGCAACAACAGTAGCCATAATATCAGCATTTTCTGCACCAGTTCTCTGAGGCCCAGTTCCCACAGGGTGACGCAATAAGGGTCAGGTAACACCTGCACACACAGTGAATTATATTACAGGAGAGGAATCCTAAGCTTAGGGGACCCGAATCTTTTATAATGGGCAACAAGCATGCCTGCCCTTTGCCCTGGAGGGAGACATTATCTTCATTATATTGCACGGTAAGCACATCTGCCCTCTATTCTGGAGAAAGACACTGTTTCCATCTTCCAAGGCTATAAGCAAACCTGCACTCTGCTCCAGAGGAGAGACTATCTCTATATCCCGAGGTTATCTGCTAACCTTTGAACAGAGAGTTCAGAAGAAAGAGCAGTCAGTGCCTCTGCTCGCAAGAGGTACAGAAATGCAAGATACCCCTTGAGAACTGTCAACACCCGTAACTGACTTAGTCCTGAAAATCTACTCCAAGAGCGAAGAGAAAAGGAAAGAAGGGAAACAGGAAAAACCAGGAATCAGTGCTTTGATAAAATTTGGCTTATATGACCTCTGTATGGAGGTAATTTAGTATAAAGATGTCAACCTCTCTTCTTCATATTTTATATAGCACTGAGAATGGTGCCTTTTCCCAAAGTCTAGAAATACTCAGAAATTATACATTCTTTATTCATTAAGGAGCATTTAATGAATATCTTTACATGCCAGGACTGTGCTGGGCTCTGTTCCATTATTCTACTTATCATCTTCTCATTCTGTTGAGGGGAAATTAACTAAAATCATTTTCATCTTCTTTTCTTTGTAGCAATTTTTAATTACTTGGTACATTAAATTAAAATAATAAAACTATAAAATTAGAACTGGTCTAGAATATTTTCAAATGTACTACATAAAAGATGATATAATTTTACTGCAAAAAATTATACCACAATTAGCCTTTAATTCATGCCACTGAAAACAGAATGCAAATTATTTAACCATTCAAGATTAGACATTTAGAACAAACTGCATACTTAAACATCTATAAAAGGATGAGCATTTCAGGTATTTTCAGGAACCATCGTATACCTCTTTAAAAATGCTTACATTGTGACAGTTCTTAAAATACAGATTTATTCCACAGCCAGGAGCTTCTTCAGGAATTCCATCTATCTTACATTTGTACTTCATTACAAAAATTTGAATAAGTAAGTTAGTGCTGATTTCTGTTCAGTAAGGTTTTGTATAGGAATCCTACATTTCCGAGGAGGGAAAACCGGCCAACCCGCTGGGCCTTTAAATAATACTCATCATCATCATCTTAGCCTAGGATGTGCTTTCACATACATTTTCTCATGTAAGCATCAATAATCTGATGAGGCATGTAATACACATAATCTATTCAGTTTATGAATGAGAAAACCAGTGCTCAGAGTGGTTAAGTGACGTGCCCCAAGTCACACCCTAATAAATGGCAGAAATAGATCTTGATTCTGGGTTTTCAGACTCATAACTAAATATACCCTACTTTCCAGTTTCCACTGAACTGTGTCTCACTGTATTGTAGCCTCAAATAACTCAAATGAAGATAAGAAGAGACAGTCAGAGGCAAACAGGATAGAAATGGGTAGAAGAGCTGCCAGTCACTGTGAAAAGGAGATAGATGGAGTTGCTTTTCTAAAAAAAACAGCCTCTCTTCTTTCTCTGATAGTAAATTTCTAGCCAGGGCTTACTTGCCAGCAGCAGCAACCCCTCATCCAGGGCCAGCCCCACTGAACTGCCATCCCCTGCCAGGAATTTGCATATCTCAGACCCCCACACTCTTTCTTATCTGAGCCCCACACTTGTCTTACTAGAAGGTTCTCAGAAGAGGCCAGGAAAGCTCTTCGTGGTACCAAAAAAAAGTCTTGGCCATCCATGGGGTGGAAAGAGAAGCCAGGACTAATACTAAACAAGGAAATTTGAATAATGAGAAATGCAAAGCCACAATTCCATGTTAATAAGAAAACTAATGTGGACCACTTGAAATGTACAGTTGCATATGACAGGTTTCAATAATATATTCGTGGGATCTCTCAACTGTGTCCTTTGGGGATCAAAATTTCTATTTAGTGATATTTGTGTGCTTACAGTCTCCTATGACAAATGGCAGAAACTCCACCAGCAGGATGCCATGTCTTTGGCACACATTAAAGAGCAGCTGAGATCATCAAGGTATATAAATAAAAATAATGTTAAAAATGGAAAAACAACAAAAGCACCATATCTGCCCTGTGAATTTTCAGATGTTTATCTTTTTAACTGACCTATAACGACAATTTGGGGAGATATATAGGCATCAAGTGACTGCTTTCAAACTCTTCCATATCTTCATATTTTACATCTCTCTTCCTTTTTAAAAGTATCTGATCATACTCTGCAAGCTGTTAACTTTCTAACATTTCCCTATGGTTTAGATCAAAGTAACTATATATCCATTTATGTTCAATGTGTTTACATTTCATTCAGTTGGGACTTGACTTAGATCTTGGCTCATACCACTAAATTTAGTTTTTAGGAATGCACCTTCCAGAATTAAGATCCAAACTTACTCTATCTTAATTTTGAGTATGTTTATTTCACTTTAGTAACATTGCAGACCTAGGGTACATCCAAGTCTAGACGCAGGTATTTCCAGGTGAATGAACATACAACTGGAATTGCCACTTGTCATCATGTCTCCTAAGTTTGTATCCTGAAAATATTAAGACCCTTAACTTGATCAGACATGAAATAGCATCTTCTCCTCTTGTGTACACCATTATTCCTTCACTAAAATGACTATTCCATTTTTATTTTTCTACAACATTGGAGTTTTGGTTTCATAGAAATAACTTTTTTTTTCTATGATAACTTGGCACCTACCTTATAGCAAAAGAGTAAAAAATTCACAGTTCCAATTATAATAGTAAGAAACAATAACCCTAGGTATTTCCCCCTAAGCCACGGATCAGCACCAAAATGAGAGCATTTTAGGTGCTCTAAAAAAAAATTTTTTAATATCCTCCGTTGTTTTGTTTTTTTTTTTAATATCTTCTGTATTACAGCCTCTTGCCTAGTTTCCTTACACACTCCATGCTCTGCTCCCCAAATACGTTCCAACAACTCACCCTACCACTTCCCATCTGTTTATCTCATGCTGTTCCTTTTGACTGCTCTTTCTCTTCCACCTCTATCTGGACAAACCTTCAAAGTACCACTCAAATGCCTTTTTCTCTAGTAGATATCGCCTTTTCCTCCACTTTTGTGACACCATTTATGATGCTGGCATTGTCTACCATTTTCCCTTCCTCCCTTCCTTCCTCCCTCCCCCTCCCTTCTTTCCTTTCTTCCTTCCTTGCTTTCTTTTCTTCCTTTCACAAACACTTATAGTACAGCCACCATGCACTAAGTTCCTCTCTTTACAGCCTAGTACCTTACCTCCTCTCTTAAATTCTAAGCTGCTCCATTCAATGGCAGTTCCCTCCCCAATGCCCACCACCTAGGATTGGCAAATTTTAATAAACTAAAATCTGAGTTAAATTTGCATTTTTATAAAAATTAAATAATTTTTAGTATAAGTATTTGGCATGCAACATTTGGGATATAGTTATACTAAAAACTTATTTGTTGTTTATCTGAAATTCAAACTTAACTGGGAGTCCTACTTTATCTGGCAACCCTACCATCACTCCCTCTTCACTCTAAGGGGTGTAGGGCCTAGATATATTATATACCCAAAATAATCACTGGATGAATGTACGATTCTATTTTGCAATTATATTTGCTTGATTCAGGTAGTTGTTTCAGAATATTTTTTAAAAAGTATAAGAAATACTACCATACTGAGAGGTCAAAACATGTCATTAACGGAGATCGATGTTCCTAACCAAAATGAACTAAGAACCATCTGGAAGCTAGTTCTTGACACCAAGTCCCAGAATCCGAAATTTAGAAATCTCTAGGCCAAGAGAGTCTGATGATCATCCCTGAGAACGGCTGGTACAGAACCCACCAGAATACCATGGCATGAGTCTAACTGTTATCCCTTCTTTAGCATAGATTAGTTTAGGCTTGGCAGTATCTCACCAACAATTATTCTGTTAGACAATTCAAGACAAAACTTCTGGAATTAACCTCTGATGTTTTTGGCTTGGTGTTAATGTTGTTTTAACCACATATTAGCAGAACAGCAATAAATTCTACAACACATCTAACCAAAAAGAGAGTGATGTCCTGGGAAGAAATGAAAGCAAGCCTTGAAGTGTGATAGTGACTTACTTTACTTATAGCAGATACAAATCTTTCTCTCAAGGATTCCTGAATATTAAAATATGTTGTTCTGATTAGAAGCTTCCTGTGACTGAATGACTATTTTGGCACCATGCTAAGAGATGCCTCTTTTGTTCCTGGATTATTCCAAATTCTCCCTACTCTTAAAATAAAGTACATGACAGTAGAGGCAACAAAAAGGAAGGATATAATTCACTCAGTTACACTAATTTCTGAAGGGTCAAGTCCAGAAGAAACAGGTGCATCTGACCTCCCAGCTCATTTGAAAAATACTGAAACTCTATGGGAGTGACTGAAATACCATCAGTGCCCAGCCTCTAAACTTTACCCCTAGCTGCTTCCCAGGCCCACAGATGCACAGAAAGCAGGCCCAGGCCACTCAATACACAACTGAAGGAAACACCGCCCACCCTGTCCCACTCAGGAAGGTCTGAGACACTGGCTCACAAAACCAGCCAAATATTACGTACTTTAAGAGAGACTGGTTTCTCTCTAAACAAAGCTTGATGATAGAGTGGTTATTCCTGTTTGCTTTCCACAGGATTTGCTATAGCCCTCCAGGTATCTCTGTTCTGCTGACAAATTCAATCTCATTAAATATCATGATTACTGTGTATTATGCACATATCCCTTGAGCTGTGTATTCACTCAGGGAAATGTCCTGACCAGAGTGAGCCAATCAGAAACTCTGATGTTTTCAAAAGAGACTTTAGAATTGTCTTTTGTTAATTTAAGGTTATTTCCCCCCGAGTCTTTACAAATAACATTCCTTCCCACTTACACAAAAATCATTTTCAAATAAATCATTATGACTATCTTCAATTTGCCTCTGAAGTCTGCCTATGTGAGATTTGAAATCAAGAGACTGAGAGAACTGAAAAGCCTTAATAAAAGTCTCTCTAAGAGACTCATACAGGTTGCATTTCACAATTCTTCTTGGATAGTTTAATAAAAGTAAGATTCACTGGATGGGGCCAGGGAAATAATAATAATAACTGTAATAATAATAAAACTTTATCCAAGTCACTCTATATTTAATCACTGGTTAACCACCCCCTCAAAAAAAAATCAAACCCACTGCTGTCCAATCGATTCCGACTCGTACCAACCCTGTAGGACAGAGTAGAACTGCCCATAGGGTTTCCAAGGAGCAGCTGGTGGATTCGAACTGCCAACCTTTTGGCTAGTACCCGAGCTCTTAACCACTGTGCCACGAGGGCTCTTAGGGCCTATCAACTCTGTCAACAAAATGTCTCTAAAATTCTTCCTCTGTCATTGCCCTGGATTGGACCCTCTGGGTTCCTAGCCTGAAAAATTACAAAACGCTTGGACTATTCACCTTGCTCCCTTCCCTCTCCAATCTGCTCACTTTTAAGCTTCATAAGATTGGAGTATTATGGGCCTTATTTTTTTTTTTTGTCCATTTCCCCCAAAATCCAGCACAGTGCCCCATACAGAGCAGGCACTGAGCAAACACTTCTTGGCAATGCTGACTCCAAATTCATCATCCTGAGCACCAGACACATGAAGCTATATACTCTTTAAAAAAATAAGTCTCATGAACACTGAAGGAAGTCCTTTGGACACTGACTCATTATAACCTTATTCTCAGAGGCCGGTGATCCCAAATTCCTCTGTTCCTCCCCATCGAACTCATTGTGGTGTATCAATATGGAGGCATCTGGCTCAGGCCCAGATAGCTGGTTAGTGAACAAAAAGTTTGTTCAACATAGGCAGAAATCATAAACCACCCCCTGCAAAAAAAAAAAAAAAAAACATACTCATTGCCATAGAGTCGATTCTGACTCATAGCTACCCTGTAGGACAGAGTGGAAGTGCCCCATAGGGTTTCCAAGGCTATAAATCTTACTGATACAGACTGCCACATCTTTCTCCTGCAGAGGAGCTAGTAAGTTCGAATCACTGACCTTTCAATTAGTAGCTGAGTGCTTAACCACTGTGCCACTAGAGCTCCTTAGAAATCATAAGGTGTCTTAAATAAAGATAAGGAGGTAGTAAGCAAAAGGAGCTGTGGTGGCTCAGTGGTTATACAGTCGGTTGCCAACTGAAAGGCCAACAGTTCAAGCCCACCAGCTGCTCCACAGGATAAAGATATGGCAGTCTGCTTCTGTAAAGATTCATAACCTTGGAAACCCTATGGGGCAGTTCTATCCTGTCCTATAGGGTCCCTATGAGTGGAATCAAGTCAATGCCACACAATAACAACAACAGGTAGTAAGTAGAGTTAAGCATAAAAAGAAAGGGATGGAAGACCAAGAGATACCTAATATTCAATAGATATTAAATATATATGAGGCACCTGGGCTCTAAATATTCATGACATACTAAATATATAAGAACCACTAAATATTCATGAATCTTAATTCGGCCACTCATTCACTGGTGACACCCATTCTGGTCCCATGTGTCCTCTGTGAAAGAAACACAAATGAAACTCGTATCTGTTTAGCAGACTTATGACAAGCTATAGCTAGCTGTGACCAGGCAGACTTGTCCCTGCGTGTCTCCTAGAGAGCAAGTGCGTGCCCTTAGCACAGGGCACCTTCTGTCTGTGGTCCTCCTTCCTTGAACCTCAACCCTCGTCTCATAACCACACCATCAGCGAGGAAGGCTTATGCGCAGAGAAAGACAGGACCATTGTGCAGCCCAGGATTCAGGCAGTATGGTCCTTCTGCCAGCTTGGACCCTGTCCTAAATATGTGAAACTACCCCCATCTCTTTCCCCTTGCTCTTCACTGTGTATTTTAAATTGTGTTAATGCATCGTGCGATTCGAGCCTTTCTGTTTTCGTGGCCTCTGGAAGAGCCTGCGTGCTATTAGAAGTGACCATTGCATCAAGGTAATATCACACATGACACTCTGGCTGCTGTGTAGAGGACAGATTGTAAGAGGAACAAGAATATAAGCAGAGAGACCAGTTATCAGCTATTGCATTTTTCTAGTCAAGAGATGAAGGTAGCTTGGGTTAGGATGGATGGATTCAGGATGCGCTTTGCTAGGAAATTGAAGGACAGGGTTGGTGGGTGTGCACAAATGGGAAACGTAGAAAAGAGTGGAGACTGTAGTCAGAGAAGGCAAATTCACAGACTGATATATCAGAGGTGACAGTGCTCCATAAGATGAAGACCTATAACCCCTTGCCCCAAGCAAGTATGTATAAGGTTGTATTTATTGTTATGGTTACGGTGTTTATATATAGCTGGGGGTGTGATATTTCAAGTCTTTATTTCTCAGAGTTAAGATTTATTGTAAAAACAACCCCTCCAAAAAATTAACACAGTCACAGATAACACTTAATTCCAGAAGGACACAGAGTCCTGGAGATTCTCCATCAAACCCACATGGGCCAGTTCTCAATATTTCTTTCCTGGTGATTTGAGGCTGAACTCCTTGACTGTGTTGGCATTTGCAAATGAATAATCAAGAAGGATTGCAGAATAACTTGTTTCTTTGTCATTTGTTTTTTATTTTTAGAATTAATATTTTTATTGGTGGGATCTTAGCCTGTGGCTTAGCAGCGATCGCTGGTGGCCATAAACGCCAGAAAAATAGCACTAGGTCTTTGGCCCAAGCTTCTTAAGCTTGCTACCATTTCCATTACCAAGGTCAGACTTCTCACTTGGATGTTTCCATCCCTGTCTGACTCGTTGGCACGCACCAAAATGGGCCTCCTAGCACTCTGAGTGAGTTACCCGTCATCCTTCCAAAGCTTTGCCTTTTGACCTCATGGAGTAAGTCACTTCTACCAAATAGCCTTGGACCTTGATAAAGACTTTTACTTGTTATCTCCGCCTGTCTCCCTGGCCAGTAGTGGGAAAAATCAACCTCAGTGTTTTCAGCATTTTTTGAAAGGGAAACAAGTTCAGTGTTATCATTGTGGTGTATGTTAATTTTTTTTAAATCTCATCTCTGCTACTGAGACACTACTGTTTTGTACTTTGTATGTACACAGCACATAGTTTGGTGGGGATAAAGGGAGCATAAATTTGGAGGGGGTGAATCACGTATACAGAGAGAATAGACTAAAATATCTGCTAAATTGTCTCTAATCTGGCTTTTGAAGTATCAGATATTCAGGAATATTTTTAGCACGTTTTGCTTTAAAAAAAAAAAAGTACCTTGATGCAGTCACTTGAATTAAAACATTCCTATTTTAATTTTATAACATGTACTGTGACCCCAAACTGTGTATTATGATGCAATCTGTTGGCTGCAGTTGTAGCATGAGTTTTTTTCCAATAACAGAGGCCAAAGAATTAAGCAAATATGGCTCAGTTGCTACAGTTATGGAAAAAATGGTTTGATCACATCAAATTTCCATGGCCCAATTAGTTGGGCCTGCCCTTCATTTTCTATTTCAGGTTTTACTTACACGTTTAATCACATTGGTAATTTGGGGGCCTTGTTCTTTTATACTTTATTAATAAAGGAACTTGTAGAAAAAAAAAGATGGAGATAACAACGAACCCAAGAATCATGGCTCCTCAAGGATCAAAGAGTCCTGAAAAGTCATCTATACCAACCACCAAATAAATGCATGATTTCTCTGCTACACTCCTACCAAAAAAAAAAAAAACTGTCTGTGAAAAACAGCCCTTAGATTCTTGAAGACATTTATCAGACATACCTGAGTCTTCTCCTTAGAGACATATATTCCTTGTAATTATTCAGTCTTACAAATTACAAAATTTCAGTCCTTTGCCCATCATGGTTGCTGTCCCATGAGGGCATCCAGAACTCAGCATCGCACACAAAGGAGGGACCCACAATACAAACAGAAGGAATCTGTCACCATCCATGGTCTCTGCCATATTTCTAATAATGCAGCCTAGCACCACATTAGCTTCTCTGGTGGCCATATCACAGAGCTAACTTTTATCTGTGGCTGAGGTGAAGTATGGCTGAAGATGACTGACATGCATGGGGTGAAGGAGCCATGACCCATTGTTGAAGTACCACAGAGGTCTGTAGTTAACAGGAATGAGGAAGGGGAGAGGGTGGTTTAAGCAGGCGGCAGCGGATACAAGAAGGAAGAGTGGAACACCAGGCTGAAAGCAGCAGTAGAAAACAGCCTTCTCTCCTTCCCTGAGGGTATTGTGAAGGAAGTGATGTGGCCACAGCAAAGAGACCTGTGAAGACACAGGTAAGTTTGCTCACAGTAGAGCAGAACCTGAAAGCATACAAGTCTGCCACAGAGGAGTGAGAGAAATAGCCAGGGTTGAGGTATAGGGGGCAAAAAGCTGATAAATTATCATCAGTAACTATAATCTTATTTTTGTTAGTTGCCATCGAGTTCTGACTCATAGCGACCCCATGTGTGCAAAGCAGAAGTGTTCCAAAGGGTATTCAAGGCTGTGACCTTTCAGAAGCAGATCACCAGACCTATCTTCCTAGGTGCTTCTGGGTTGGGTTGGTTTGAACCGCCAACCTTTCCGTTAGTAGTCCAGCGCTTTACCATTTGCGCCACCTAGGAAGTTCTAAGTATAACCTAACAATATGTTTATATTCATCACTGCCAACAAGTTAGGCACCCAAACAGTATCATGGGGTCTTATAAAAAGCTAGAAAGTCTATAAATGCAGGAGTTAGAAGTGAAAGAATCATAACTCTGCTTTCAGTAGATACCTTGAGGCAGTCCACTATTTTTCATCTCTGGTTCATTGACTTGAATTGTGTCATCTTCAGGGTAGAAGTAGATTTTGTAGTATCTTATTCTATAGTCTTCTTCACGTTTATCAGGCACTTCATCTTCCAGATAGGCATCAAAAGATAATACCTGTTGGAATCACAATTAGAAACTAAAAAATGAAAAAAAAAATATTCAGCAAACCTAAAAATCAATAAAGCTAACCCATGTATACTTTTTGTTAATATAAAGAAAAACGTTCAGGGGATTTTTGCAAGAACTTCCACACATCAGCTATGACAATGGACATACAATCTAGATTACAGTATATAACGATTATTTTAAATGGTTATCAACACCTGATTAGAATAAGGAAATGAAGCAATAAATCCCTCATTCAGCTCTACCATAAACTGAACTAGAGTCTGTCTTTGGAATTTCACAGTGGGATTCTAAATGTAGACATTACGGAGATAAAATGTTCTTTCTCACAAGATGAATATAAGTCTTGTCATTTTTTTCTCCCATTAAAAATAACACAAAGCTACCTTGGTTCTAGGATAAAATTAGCCTGACTCCTGGTACTGCTGATTGTTTGCCTTGAGGCAATTCAAAGAGGCAGATCTGAAATTCTTCCAATGCCCTGGAGATTCTGCCTTACAATTCTTCAGAAATCTCAAAGAGCCTAGTTCAATGCTAGACCCATTCTCACCTTACACTGGGGGTAAGGGGTGTGTGAGAGGAGGAGGAGAGCTAGATACTAAAGAGGATAAAATCAGCTATAGTAAAATATACTCTGGAAAATTCCTTAACCACTTTGGAAAACTGTCCTCTCTGTAAGTACAATACTATCTGCTTTTCTTCCACGTCAAAATGGATGACTGCCTCTTCAGTTGAAACCAGTTGAAGCAACTGCTTTATGTACACATGCCATGTTGTATGAACAGTATGTATCATGAACCACTGGTGTCACTCTCAATATGGTGACCTACTCACACAGTAAGGACATCGGAATCGAGGACAATTGAGAAAACAGTAGATTTGGGCTTCTATTTCAAGCCTGACCTGGGGCACAGGCTCCTTGAACACTCCAATATTCCCTTTGCCTCTCGCTTTTGAATCAGTTTTTATAGCTGAAGATGCAAAAGTTAATTGTGCACATGATGGAACTCCAAGGTTATTTAACACGGACAACCTGGTACATATGAGTGAATTTGTTAGATGTAATCTACCTTCTAGTGGTGATCAGTTACCCTAATTAGAACATATACTCCAGGAATATTTAGCAAATTTCTATCAGGAACCTGAATTTCAGCAGTGGCCAACAAAATGTCTCACTAGTCTTTATCTCTGATCAACACAAGAAGCATTGTTAATTACCATAATGGATGTTAGAAATGAGCTTTAGTTAGTGAACTGACTATATTCAAAATGCATGGGTCAATTACAAATATTGACCAGGCACTGTCTTTAAAACCAGTTGCTATTGAGTTAACTCTGACTCATGGTGACCACATGTACGTCAGAGTAAAACTGTGTTCCCAGGGTTTTCAATGGCTGATTTTTTCAGAAGCAGATCACCAGGCCTTTCTTCCAAGGTACCTGTGGTCAGACTTGAACATCCAACCTTACAGTTAGCAGCCGAGTGCATTAACCCTTTGCACCACCCAGAGACTCCACACTGTCCTTACACGTCCCTAAGAATCTGGTGAGCCCAGGGATCTATACCTTGAACATGGTACCTTAGGCTTGATTCCAAAACGGTCCCATGTTCAGCTGCTTTCTTGGGGAATTCATCTGGCCTGATTACAGTTAGAAATTTAGCTAACCCCCACTATGAGAATGTTGTCACTCTTGTATTGGGTGAATATTTTATGTAAGATGCTATGGGAAGGGTACGGAGTTTCCTTTAGGGTGATGAAAATGTCTTGTAACTAGACAGTGGTGATGGTTACACAACATTATGAATGCCCTAAATGCTACTAAATTGTACACTTTAAAATGGTCAATGGCTAATTTTGTTATGTGAATATTACCTCGATAAAAAAAGATACGTTGGCCATTGAATTGTGCACTTTAAAACGGTGAATTTTATGTATGTGAATTATATGTCAATAATGAAACAAAATAAGCAGAGGCAAAAGAAAGGGAGAGAGGTTCTGTTGGAGCACCTAAAAGGACAGAGAGCTAGGTAGGGTTTCACTGATCTTTCAGTACAGGCAGTAATCAATCTGAGACTTTTTTCCTTTGTAACTGGGTAGGAAAGCGTGGAAAGAATATTCATAGCTCTCCCTCACCTCTAAGGACTGAACACTACTGATACAAATTTGTGAATGACCAAACTGGCATAGGTCAGTTGATAATTATCCTGTATAGAATCAAGAAATATTTATTAATCAAATGATGTATTAAGAGAGAAGAAAGGATGCTACACGGGAATAAACAGAAAAGGAAAGATACATTATTTTAGGCTGGGTTTCAATATTTCTAGAAGAGGGACAGGCTAATATTTCATATCCTGGTCCACTGGGAATACAGGGCTGCCCAACTCCAGCATGAAAGCTATAGGGCAAGTCAGAGAGTGGTAGAGATGGCAAGATAGAAAAGGAAAATGGAGAGGAAGTTGTAAAACGTGGCAAAGAAAAATGTGACGTAACAGACACCAAACAGATTAAAGGTGATCTCATATAGGTAACAGACATAATTGTAATAGAATCTAATTTACCAGAGTCCAGAAAAAATGACCTAAAATAAAACTGTAAGAAATGAAAATTTACAGAAACATAATTATGGCACAAGTTTTTATCATGATTTATGATCAATGAAATAGACACTAGATAAAGAAGGTCCTAGAAGATCTAATTGGCTGTAATTTTCTTGAAGAGTGAATGTCAATATCATTTGGCAGATGTGCACTTGCTGGTTCCCCACAGGCCTCCACCTTATGAGGCTACCTGCCTAATCCCCAAGTACTTGGAGTTTTAAATCCTAGACTAGAGAATACAAAATCTGAAATCAATTAGCCTTAAATAATATATGCTTCCTCATTATAAAAGAACTTTTTTAATGATAATATTCCTGAAATCAAGATCTTCTTATAATTAAAGCCAAAAGAAACTCAAAGCAGTCAGGAGTGAGTCTGGCAAGTAGTGGGAACTTAATGTACACGCAAATTTATCTTTGTGGGAAAGAAGCAAATCCTATTTTCACGTCAATTGAGTTATTTGCTTTGCATTACACATCCCTAAATGGCTGGATTTTAACATTAACTTGGATCCCTAATTTTAACTTAAAATGATTCTGGTCTGATACAGCACTGACACAAAAAAATAACTGTGTGTAGGTTGTCTGTCACAGGCCAGGCAGCACAACTGTAAAAAGGCAAACACAAAAGCCTAGTCTCTCAGAGTTAATCACAGAATTTTTAAAAATGGGGAGGTTGGTGTGACCAATGCATGAGTTATAAAGACTATTACTCAGGAACCAAACGTCTAAGTGTCAAAACTTACAGCTGTGTTGAAATGCTTTGAAATTAGATAGAGGCGGTGGTTGCACACAATGAATGTACTAAATACCACTGAATTGTTCACTTTAAAATGGTTAATTTTATGTTATGTGAATTTCACCTCAATAAAGGGAAAAAAAAAACCTTACAACTAACTTTCAAAAGAAGCTGTTTATCCCCTATAACTACACACACAATCCCATTAAAAAAATTTTTTTCTTAAATTTAGTGAAGTAGGAGAAGGATGAAACCACACCAATAATCTTCGATAAGGCTCAACATTTTATAAAGAAGTTAGCACCACAAGCCTAACTTAAAATGTTTAGGCTCTATTGTATGAAAAGAGCTCAGATTTAAATTGAGAGCTACTAAAGAAGATATATAATAGTAAAGATAAATGCATATTGACTCTACAGCACACAACAACAACAGCATAGGTTAGTTAATACACAATGTCTCAGTTACCTAGTGCTGCTATAACAGAAGAACCAGAAGTGAGTGGATGGCTTTAACAAGCAGACATTTATTCTCCCACAGTCTGTTGTTGTTGCTAGGTGCCAACAACTCAGTTCCAACTCATAGTGACCCAATGTGCCATAGAAAAAAACACTGCCCAATCCTGCACCATCCTTACAATCGTTGCTATGCTTGAGCCCATTGTTGCAGCCACTGTGTCAGTCCATCTCTTTGAGGGTCCTCCTCTTTTCCGCTGACCCTGTACTCTGCCAACCATGATGTCCTTCTCCGGGGACAGTTCCCTCCTGACAACATGTCCAAAGTATGTAAGACGCAGTCTTGCCATCCTTGCTTCTAAAGAGCATTCTGGTTGTACTTCTTCCAAGGCAGAATTGTTCATTCTTTTGGCAGTCCATGGTATATTCAATAGACTTCGCCAACACCAAAATTCAAAGCCATCCTTATTCATTGTCCACCTTTCACATGCATATGATGCAACTGAAAATACCATGGCTTGGGTCAGCCACGTCTTAGTCTTCAAGGTGACATCTTTGCTCTTCAACATTTTAAAGAGGTCCTTTGCAGCAGATTTACCCAATGCAATGCGTCTTTTGATTTCTCGACTTCTGCTTCCATGGCTGTTGATTGTGGATCCAAGTGAAATGAAATCCTTGACAACTTCTATCTTTTCTCTGTTTATCATGATGTTGCTCATTGGTCCAGTTATGAGGATTTTTGTTTTCTTTATGTTGAGGTGCAATCCATACTGAAGGCTGTGGTCTTTGATCTTCACTAGTAAGTGCTTCAGGTCCTCTTCACTTTCAGCAAGCAAGGTTGTGTCATCTGCATAACACAGGTTGTTAATGAGTCTTCCTCCAATACTGATGCCCTGTTCTTCTTCATATAGTCCAGCTTCTCGGATTATTTGCTCAGCATACAGATTGAATAGGTATGGCGGAAGAATACAAACCCTGACGCACACCTTTCCTGACTTTAAACCAATCAGTATCCCCTTGTTCTATCCGAACTACTGCCTCTTGATCTATGTAAAGGTTCCTCAGGAGCACAATTAAGTGTTCTGGAATTCCCATTCTTCACAACGTTATCCATAATTTGTTATGATCCACACAGTCGAACACCTTTGCACAGTCAATAAAACATAGGTAAACATCCTTCTGGTATTCTCTGCTTTCAGCCAGGATCCACCTGACATCAGCAATGATATCCTGGTTCCACGTCCTCTTCTGAAACCGGCTTGAATTTCTGGCAGTTCTCTGTTGATGTACTGCTGCAGCCATTTTTGAATGATCTTCAGCAAAATTTTGGCCAGTCAGCTGGCCAGGAAGCTCTCTTCCATATTTCTTGGCATAGACGAGTAAGCACCTCCAGCGCTGCATCTGTTTGTTGAAATATCTCAATTGATATTCCGTCAATTCCTGGAGCCTTTTTTTCACCAATGCCTTCAGAGCAGCTTGGACTTCTTCCTTCAGTACCATTGGTTCCTGATCATATGCTACCTCTTGAAATGGTTGAACATTGACTAAATTCTTTTTGGTATAATGACTCTGTATATTCTTTCCATCTCCTTTTGATGATTCCTGTGCCTGCATCATTTAATATTTTCCCCATAGAATCCTTCACTATGGCAACTTGAGGCTTGCATTTTTTCTTCAATTCTTTCAGTTTGAGAAACACCAAGCGTGTTCTTCCCTTCTGGTTTTCTACCTCCAGCTCTTTGCACATGTCATCATAATACTTTATATTCTGGAGCCGCTGTCTGAAATCTGTTCAGTTCTTTTACTTCATCATTTCTTCCTTTTTCTTTAACTTCTTGATGTTCGAGAACAAGTTTCAGTCTCCTCTGACATCCACCTCACAGTCTAGTAGGCTATAAATCCAAATTTAGGGTGCCAGCTCCAGGGGAAGGCTTTCTCTCCCTGTCGGCTCTGGAGGAAGGTCCTTGTCATCAATCTTTTCCTGGTCTAGGAGCTTCTTCACACAGGAACCCCAGGTCCAAAGGACATGCTCTACTCCCAGCACCGGTTTCTTGATGGTATGAGATCTCCATGGCTCACTGTTCACTACTCTCTTTTATATCTCAAAAGAGATTCGCTTAAGACACAATCTAATCTTGTAGATCTCATCAACATAACTGCCACTAACCCATCTCATTAACATCACAGTGATTGCATTTAAAACACATAGGAAAATCACATCAGATGACAAAATGGTCGACACTCACACAACACTGGGAATCATGGCCTAGCCAAACTGAGACACATATTTTTGGGGACACAAGTCATTCCATGACAGACAATAAAAATCTGTGTACATTTAATGTAGTGCTGTTTATTCTTCCTGAAAGGTAGTAATTAAATCAATGGTTCCTCTCATGATTAATGGGGTCTTAGAATCAAGGAAATAAACTATAACAAATTTTGTATTGAATATACAGGTGGCTCCTATATACATAAAATGGTATATTTATAAAAATTCATCATGTGTTAATTCACAAAGAAATTCTAATAAATTTGAAAAACAGAGATTATAAAAGTTATGTTGTTGTTGTTAGGTTCTGTCGAGTTGATTCTAACTCCTTTGACCCTATAGGACAGAGTAGAACTGCCCAATAGGGTTTCCAAGGAGTGGCTGGTGCATTTGAACTGCTGACCTTTTGGTTAGCAGCCAAGCTCTTAACCACTATGCCAACAGGGCTCCATAAAAGTTATAGCCACTGATAATAAAAGTAATAAAACTAGAAATGCATAATGTAACTTTAAACAAAATTTGTCACTCCTAATAATTACTGTGCCAAAAAATACAAAACAAAGTACAGAACTTAATAAAATTTAAATTTGAAACAGTACTAACCTATAAGATGCAGACATATGTGTATTCAGAAGTAAATTAATGGACTTAAATTATTACACAAGAGAATTTACAGTTTGAGAGAGGGGATAAATGTGCTAACTATGCAATCCTCAGCCTTGGCTGCACATTAACCACAACGCGAAATCCATTGCTGTAGACTAGATTCTGACTCAGAAGCTTTAAATAAATAAATAAACAAGCCCTGGGCCTGCGGCATGGTCCCTGGGACAGAAAAGTGTGTGAGCACAAGATGGTGTTCTGTGGGCCTTGAAAATAACCAAACCAAACCCACTGCTGTCAAATCAATTCTGATTCATAGTGACTCCATAGGACAGAGCAGAACTGCCCATAGGGTTTCCAAGAAGCAGCTAGTAGATTTGAACTGCTGACCTTTTGGTTAGCAGCCAAGCTCTTTATCAGTGCACTACCAGGGCTCTTGAAGACAGGGAGAATTCATGGCACTAAGAAGTCAGAACATCCGATGTCAGTAACTCACCGATATACCATGTGTTGGTTCATTTAATTATCAGGACAATCCTATGAGATGGGCACTATTATTGCCACTATTTGTGAGTGAGGGGGTAAAGGCAAGGAAGGGTGATTCACTGCTGGCATAGCAGGCGGGACCCAGATTCCAGCTCAGCAGGCTGGCCCCAATCCTAAATAAATTAAATCAGAATTGTGTGGGGATGGGGGTACATCAGTATTCTTTAAAAGCTCCCCAGGTAATTCTGAAATGCAGGTAGAGTTGAGAACCAGTAAACAATGGATATGACAAAAATTTTTGAAAGACCAAAAAACTGTCATAAGGAAAACATATAGAAAGTAAAAACGATAAAAGCACAGAGATGAATTTAAAATGAGAAAAACAACTCCAATAAAGTAATCCTGGAGCATTAAAAAAAAAAGATGATTCTAGCAAAGCTAATCAAGAAAAAATATAAATAAAGTCAGAAATGAGACACTGCACAACATAGTTAATAAATTGAGATATAAATTAATGTACTTATAATAAATTATGAAAATATTTCAAATCAATTAAATAAGTGATTGCAGATGACATGATCTTATACACAGAAAACCCTAAAGAATCCTCAAGAAAACTACTGAAACTAATAGAAGAGTTCAGCAGAGTATCGGGATAAAGACAAACATAAAAATCAGTTGGATTCCTCTACACCAACAAAAAGAACATCAAAGAGGAAATCACCAAATCAATACCATTTACCATAGCCCCCAAGAAAATAAAATAGTTAGGAATAAATCTTACCAGAGATGTAAAAGACTTATACAAAGAGAACTACAAAACACTTCTGCAAGAAACCAAAAGAGACCTACATAAGTGTAAAAACATATCCTGTTCATGGATAGGAAGACTTAACATTGCAAAAATGTCTATTCTACCAAAAGAGATCTATAGATTTAATGCAATTCCAATCCAAATTCCAATGACATTTTTTAATGAGATGGAGAAACAAATCACCAACTTCATATGGAAGGGAATGATGTCCCGAATAAGTAAAGCATTACTTAAAAAGAAGAACAAAGTGGGAAGCCTCACTCTACCTGATTTTAGAACCTATTATACCGCCACAGTAGTCAAAACAGCCTGGTACTGATACAACAACAGATACATAGAACAATGGAACAGAATTGAGAATCCAGATATAAATCCATCCACATATGAGCAGTTCATATTTGACAAAGGCCCAAAGTGAGTTAAATGGGGAAAAGACAGTCTCTTTAACAAATGGTGCTGGCATAACTGGATATCCATCTGCAAAAAATGAAACAAAACCTATACCTCACACCATGCACAAAAACGAACTCAAAATGGATCAAAGACCTAAATATAAAATCTAAATCGATAAAGATTGTGGAAGAAAAAATAGCGACAACGTGAAGAGCTCTAATACATGGCATAAACAGTATACAAAACATTACTAACAATGCACAAACACCAGAAGAGAAACTAGAAAACTGGGAGCTCCTAAAAATCAAACACCTATGCTCATCCAAAGACTTCACCAAAAGAGTAAAAAGATTACCTACAGACTGGGAAAAAGTTTTTAGCTATGTCATTTCCAAACAGCATCTGATCTCTAAAATCTATATGATACTGCAAAAACTCAACAACAAAAAGACAAATAACCTGATTAAAAAATGGGCAAACAATATGAACAGACACTTCCCTAAAGAAGATATTCAGGTTTTTTAATAGATACATGAGGAAATGCTCGTGATCATTAGCCATTAGAGAAACACAAATCAAAACTACAATGAGATTCCACCTCACTCCAACAAGGCTGGCATTAATCCAAAAAACACAAAACAATAAATGTTGGAGAGGTTGCTGAGAGACTGGAACACTTACGCACTGCTGGTGGGAATGTAAAATGGTACAACCACTTTGGAAATCAATTTGGTGCTTCCTTAAAAAGCTAGAAATAGACATACCATTCAATCCAGCAATCGCACTCCTTGGAATATATCCTAGAGAAATAAGAGCCTTTAAAATAAACAGATATATGCACACCCATGTTTATTGCAGCACTGTTTACAATAGCAAAAAGATGGAAGCAACCAAGGTGCCCATCAATGGATGAATGGATAAATAAATTATCGTATATTCACACAATGGAATACCACGCATCGATAAAGAACAGTGAGGAATCTGTGAAACATTTCATAACATGGAGGAACGTGAAAGGCATTATGCTGAGTGAAATTAGTCAGTTGCAAAATGACAAATATTATATGAGGCCATTATTATAAGAACCCAAGAAATAGTTTAAACAGAGAAGAAAATATTCTTTGATGCGTACGAGAGGAGAGAGGGAGGGGGTATTCACTAATTAGTTTTTTTTTTTTTTTAGACAAGAACTATTTTAGGTGAAGGGGAAGACAACACACAATACAGGAGAGGTCAGCACAAATGAACTAAACCAAAAGCAAAGCAGTTTTCTGAATAAACTGAATGCTTCAAAGGCCAGTGTAGCAGGGGCGGGGATTTGGGGACTATAGTTTCAGGGGACATCTAGGTCAACTGGCATAATAAAATCTATTAAGAAAACGTTCTGCATCCCACTTTGGAGAGTGGCATCTGGGGTCTTAATTGCTAGCAAGTAGCCATCTAAGATGCATCAATTGGTCTCAACCCACCTGGGGCAAAGGAGAATGAAGAACACCAAAGACATAAGGTAAAGGTGACCCCAAGAGACAGGAAGGGCCACATAAACCAGAGACTATATCAGCCTGAGACCAGAAGACCCAGATGGTGCCTGGCTACAACCGATGACTGCCCTGGTGGAACACAACAGAGAATCCCTAAGGGAGCAGCAGAACAGTGGGATGCAGACCTCAAATTCTCATAAGAAGACTAGACTTAATGGTCTGACTGAGACTAGAAGGGCCCCGGATGTCATGGTCCCCAGACCTTCTCTTAGCCCAAGACAGGAACCATTCCCAAAGCCAACTCTTCAGACAGGGATTGGACTGGACTATATGATAGAAAATGATACTGGTGAGGAGTGAGCTTCTTGGCTCAAGTAGACATATGAGACTATGTGAGCAGCTCCTGTCTGGAGGGGAGATGAGAGGGCAGAGGGGGACAGAAGCTGGCTGAATGGACACAAAAATATAGGGTGGAGAAAAGGAGTGTGCTGCCTCATTAGGGGTAGGGCAACTAGTTGTACATAAAAAAAAAAAAAACTAGTATAAATTTTTGTATGAGAAACTGACTTAATTTATAAACTTTCACTTAAAGAAAAAAGTTAAATATGTGATTTTTCTATAAAAATTTTGAGTTATCAAAAACACAATGAATCATGTAATAACTGAGAAAGATGCAAAAGGATTATCAAAGAATTGCTCCAACGAAGGCTCCAACAAGGAGAAATTATTAATGAATTCTTTTGAACCTCCAAGGAAAAGAAAATTCCCATATTATATAACTCCCTCCAAACCCCTCTGCTGTTGAGTCGTTTCAGACTCCTAGCAACCCTACAGGACAGAGTAGAGCTGCCCATAGGGTTTCCAAGCCATAAATCTTTGCAGAAGCAGGCTGCCACATCTTTCTCCTGTAAAGCGGCCAGTAGGTTCCAACAGCAGACTTCTTGGTTAGCAGCCAAGCGCTTAACCATTGCGCAACCAGGGATCCTATAACTCCCCCAGAATACAAAAGAATAAGGCAAGCTGCAAAGCTAAATTCCAATACCTGATAGAGATACTATAAAACAGATAAACTATACGCCAGTAGTTCTCACTCTGGCTGCACAATAGAATCACCTGTGGAACTTTTTTTAACTCCTGATGCTTCTGCCCCTCCCCCAGACCAACCGAATCAGAATCTCTCCAGTTGGAACACAGGCATCAGTGATTTCTAAAACTCCCCAGGTGATTACAATGTGCAAGCCCATGTTGAAAACTACTGCAATTTCACTATGATTTATAGAGGAAAGATCCTTACTAAAATACCAGCCAGAAGAATTCAATAGTCCATAAGTTATAATCCACCTCCACCAAAAGCAGCATTTTCCTCACAAATGCAAAAAAATGATTCTAATTAGAATATAAGAGCAAATATATAAGCATCTCAGTATACCCTTTCCTACCACATGCATTTTAAAACAGGACTACAGGGTAATTTCTTAAGATAAAACACATCTACTTTTTTTTTTTTAATTTTTTATTGTGCGTTAGGTGAAAGCCTGCAGAGCAAATTAGTTTCCCATTCGATGGTTTGTACATAAAGTGTTCCATGACATTGGTTGCATTCCCCACAATGTGTCAGCACTCTCCCCATTTCTGTCCTAGGTTCCCAATCCTGATTTTCTACTCCTTCCAGCTTTCTCATCTTTGCTTTTGGGCAATTGTTGTCCTTTTGATCTCCTGTAATTGATTGTTCCAAGGAGTACATTCCTTTTGGGTGTTACTGCTTATTTTAAGGGTCTGTCTATGGTTTCGCTGAAAGGTGGTCTCCCAGAATGGCTTCAGTTCCAATTCAGAACGGTGTCTTTGGGGCACAGTTTCAGGGGTTCCTCCAGTCTCTGTCAGACCAGTAAATCTGGTTTTTTTTGCGTGAATTTGATTTTTTGTTATACAATATTTCTCCTAATCAGTCTGGACCCCCTGTTGTGATCCCAGTCAGAGCTGTCTGTAGTGGTAGCAGGGCACCATCTAACTCTTCTGGTCTCAGGGTCAGGTAGACTGTGGTTCACGTGGTCCATTAGTCCTTTGGACTAATTGCTCCCTTGAGTCTTTGGTTTTTTTTCACTCTCCTTTGCTCCGGATGGGAAGAGACCAATAGTTGTATCTTAGATGGTTGCTTGCCAGCTTTTAAGACCCCAGACGCTACTCACCAAAATAAGATGCAGAACTTTGTCTTTATGAACTATGTTGTGCTAACTGACGTAGCTGTCCCCAAAGTCTGTGGTCCTTCCCCTTGGAGCCTAAGAACTTCAACCCACAAGGTGTTTGGTTATGTCTAAGAAGTTACCCTTTTGTGCTCTATTGTCTATATTAATATATAAACAGAACTTATAGTTATGTAGAAATATCAGCCACCATACCTATATCTGCAGGTGGGTGTGTTCCCTTACACCCTCCCACACCTCTTCTCATATCTATCTACCTATGTATCCATTCATAAATTAGTGTTTGTTAATACTATTGTCTATGCTATAGTAATTACTGTTGTTGCCCTCTGTTCTTGCATTCCTCTCACTGTCCTCCTGCATCTACTTTAAAATGATGGCTTAAACATCCAGTTTAAATTATGTGACTGCCACAATCAGGAAGAGAAAAACAATGCCCCTATATCATCATTATTTTAATATTGTTTTTAGAAGTTCTGGACAATGCAAAAAGATATGAAGTAAAAATATTAGCAAGCAAGAGACAAAAGTATCATTTTGGGCAGATAAAACAACGGCATAGGCAAAGGCTGAAAAAGATAGGAATAAATAAAAGAAAAATATTCTTATGTACTAACAATAGCCATCTAGAAAACACAGTAGAGAAAAAAAAAGCATGTCCACAACAGAAGAAAAAACTGCAAAACACTTAAAAATAATTTTCATAAAAACTCTGTGACCCAGATAAAAATCTAAAAATATCTACTGGAAGATATAGAAGAATTCAATTAAAAGAAGAGGTGAAATATATTCTGAATGAACAGACTAAAATAATATATTTCAAATGGATATTTCAACGGTGTTTTTGCAGGGACTTGGAAAAAAATCATTCTAAGTCTACTTGATAAAATAACTGGTCAGCCTATTATTAAAGATAATTATGTTAATTATGAGTAATGAAGGAGATCTAACTCTCCCAGATTTTACACTTTGATATAATGCTTTGAATATTAAAATAGTACAAGACCAGAGTGACAAGAGACATACTAGTCTGGAAAAGAAAAGATGGCCTAGAAAATAAAACCCATTGCCCTCGAGTCAATTCCAACTCATAGCGACCCTATAAGACAGAGCAGAACTGCCTCCATAGGGTTTCCAAGAAGCACCTGGTGGATTTGAACTGCCGACTTTTTGGTTAGCAGCTGAACTCTTAACCACTATACCACCAGGGTTTCCGGTCTAGAAAAAAAACGAAAACCAAACCCAGTGCCGTGGAGTCGATTCCGACTCATAGCGACCCTATAGGACAGAGTAGAACCGCCCCATAGAGTTTCCAAGGAGCGCCTGGCGAATTCGAACTGCCGACCCTTTGGTTCGCAGCCGTAGCACTTAACCGCTACACCACCAGGGTTTCCCCAGTCTAGAAATAGACTCTATTAAATTCAGGAATTTAACACATGATGAAAGAGGAGTCACATATCAATAAGCGAAAAAAGTACTAACTTGGAAAAGCGTCAATATATATTCCCAACTAAAATAAATTATAACCCCAAATAAATAACAGATGGATTATGGGCTTAAATATAACAAAACAACCCCTTTCACTCTCCCTCCTTCCCCTCCCCCCCAAAATTAAATATGTGTCAAAGCCTTGGAAGGGAAAAAAGAGATAAATACTGAAGGAAAAAACATAAAGATTTGACAACAAAAACAAGTTATAGCTTCAATATACTAAAATGGAAATAAAAAAACACTGATTAGAATGTTTTTAGGAAATATGACAAAAGTTCAATGTTTTAACAAAAATTTTTACAAATTAATTTTTTAAAGATTCTAAATGAGAAAAGAGCATATATAAAATTCACAAGTGTCAACAAAATGTTTACTCCAAGAAATTGTCAGATAAGTGCAAATTAAAATAGCAGTGAGGCACCAGGTTGTTTGTTTCTCCAATTAAATTAGAGGGGGAATATTTAACCATGCAATGGACCTGGTAGGGTTAGTTATCACGGATGGGATTTTAAATTAGTACAATTATACTGGGAAACAATGTGGTACTATGAGGAGCCATTTTAAAATTCCTACTCTTCCTCTCAGGAACTCCATTTCTGGGCATGTAGCCAAAAGAAACAAAACAAAATATGGAAAAACTTATATATGCAAATATGTTCTTTGCAGTATTACTTTTTTATTATTAAAAAAAATTGGAGTGAAGGGACCTGAATAGTTAACAAAAAGGGAATAGTCTGGTGAATGATGGCATATCTATATACACAAAGGAATGTTATGAAGGCATCAGTATGATGTTTTTGAAAACTATGTAGCCATAAGAAAAATATTTAGGATCTAAAAAACACAAAGCTGAAAAAAAGGTAATATACCACAATTATAACTATGTTTTTAAAAGCTTATATATTTAAACTGGAGTCCCTGGGTGGTGCAAAGGGTTAAGCACTTGACTAGTAGCCTAAACATTTGCAATTCAAACTCACCCAGAAGTACCTACAGAGACAGGCCTGGAGATCTGCTTCCAAAAGGTCACAGCCTTGAAAACCTTGCGGAGCAGTTCTACTCTGCACACATGAGGTCTCCATGAGTTGGGACTGACTCAACGGCAACTAACAACAATATTTAAACTATGTTTTTAAAACTATGAGTATGTTTTTAAAAAAAGACTGGAAGAAAAAGAAACAAAAAGCAAGTAGCGAATTATAAAGATGAGCTAGGTGATTTTTTTTCCATTTAGTAATATAATGTATTTAATGTTATCATATGAACTCTATAATAAAGTGATCTCTATTTTTAATAAATTCATAAATTCAATGAGTATTCAACTTGTAGTTTCTTATTTCTAAAGATAAACCGACAGTAGCATTTCATCTATAAGGAAATTAATTTAGATAAACAAAAATTAGTCAGGTAACAGTTTTTTTTTTTTTTTAACAGTCATAATGTGCCAAAGGGACTAGAGAGGAGCTTGGAGTGATAGAAGCCAAATCAGTTGAGTCTTAGAACACCAATGTATTGAACCTGAACTAAACTCCCCAGTACCTGTGTAATTCCAAAGCTCTTCAAATAACCAGCATATAAAAGCAATTGTCCATTCGAATTGCTCTGATTCTTAATGATGCCCAAATGTATGCCTCTTTAGACATACTGTTCTCCAGAAGGGAGATTAACAGGACCAAAACAGAGAAGAGCCTCAGCTACCCACTTGGCAAAAAACAGTCCTCCCTGAGAAATTAAAATGAACCCACATTTTAGGGAAATATTTGAGTTATGGGATTTAACACTGCTAGCCAAAGGACAAAGACACATCTAAATCTTGGAGTCTCAACATTAGCGAAGGAATTCCATTTTAAAAATGGAAAAATCTCTTTTACCTTGAAAATTAAATCAATGAAAATAGGCCTACAATATTCTAGACTTCTCTAGGTTCCTTTGCACCCATTTATCTGGATCCAGAAAAATCAGCTAGCTCCTCACCATTTCCCTCTCAGCTCAAATGCCACCTCCATAGAGAAGCCCTCCTTGACCACCAACTTATAGTAGTCACCTCAACTAGAAGGGAAAAAATTTGGCACATTCTGTTTTATTTATAGCATTTAGCACTGTCTGAAATCATGCTGTAAATTTATTTATATGTTTGTTGGTTGTCTTCTTGCACTAGATTATAAATTTATAAACTTTCCATCTCATTCACCACTATACTCCCAATGTTAGAATAATACCTGGAACAGAGCAGGCACTCAGCAAAAATTTCCTGAATTAATATATGAATGAATAACTGACTTCACTGACACCTGCGAGTTAATGACCAAAACTGGGGTTGGGGGGGGCAGGTATTAGGGAGAGAATAGGGGAAACGCCCATCACATTTCTAGTGCCCTCTTTAAAAGTCAAGGCAAGGATTAAAGGCTACCTTTTTTTTTTATATATATTCTGCTGTTATATGTCATCCATAATAAAATAAAGTCAAGCCCTACCAGGAACTTGACAGTTCATATTTCCTACAAATAACACTCTAACAGATTTTTCTTTGTTGAGAATCTGCTTTTGAGAAGAAAGTCTCAGTGTAAGAAAGCTGTAGCTGAAGTGCTTCATTTTCGTTTAGTAGAACGAAGAAGTTAATGCAATGTGAAAGGTGCAATTTGACACTTTTCAAGATAGAAAAATCTCAAAAACAGCCAGAGATTTAAGAAGCTTTTTTTTTTTTTTTTTCTATTTAATGTATACTTTAAATTGGCATTTCTTAAAGTGTGTCCCTCAACCTACAGGGGCACTGGAGCTTTTTGTGAGGAATTATGAAAAGGGGGATCCATGGACACACATTCTGGGGAAACACTGAGTTGAACAAAGTTCCCCAGGTTTCTTTATTGCAGGATCTCATATGTCCTTTGGCATGCTGATCTGAACCATAAACATCCAAGAGGGTGTTTCTCAAACTTATTTATAGATAGATTAATTTGAGGTACAGCTCAAGGAGGTCAAGTTGTTTGAGATCACCAGCTTGGGAAGCGCTACCTCAGTCACACGTTCCCAAGGCTTCAAACTGGTTCATTCTGGTTTGAATCCCTGCTGAGACTTTGCACTTCCACCCCAGATATTCTGAATCGGAATCTACAGTTTAACAAGATCCCCAGATGATTCTTATGTATAATAAATTTTGAGAACCACTGCTCTACTAGTGGTTCTCAGAACTGGTCCCTAACCAGCAGCATTAGCACAGCCTGGGAATTTGTTAGACATGCAAATTCTCAGTAGGGGTTCAAAGCCCTGGTCTACTCACCACATTTCAACATTATTTACATTTCTTGCTACATAAAGTCCATGAAAGTGCATGGACAATGTCATTTATCTGCTATAGGGTTGCTATGAGTCAGAATCGACTCGACAGCAGTGGGTTTGGGTTTTTTTTGGTTTAGCAAAAAGCCATTATCGAATGGGCATTTCAAAGATGTGTGGAAATGAACACTTGTACTTATGTGTACACATTCAACAAGATAAACAGGTTTTACCCATATTATTAATTTTCATTTCCAAATAAGTAAAATTGTCCCGTTTTTATATGGAGAAAATAATTTTCTAACCTGCTCCCCTCTCCCTACATTTTTTTTTTTAATGGCAAATGTATGCACTGTACTCTGCAGTGTTTTTAATACGCAGGAGAGAGCCTCACCATAACTCAGCTTTATTTCTTCAGGAATGGGAGTGAGCAATGTCGTGCTTTCTGAGGGTAGTATATCAAGAGTGGCCTAAATAAAAAATCACAATCTTTTTTTTTACTTATTCCATGAATGAAGTAAAGAACACTTCCCCTATTCATGTTAATAGTAAAATATCTCAAGATCGAGATGTGCAAAATTTGGGGCACTTTATAAATACAGTTTCCTACTAAAGTGATAATCTATTGAACCTCAAGAAATAATTAATTAGCATTCATATGTTTGTATGGCACTTTGTGTGTCTACTATATATTCTGGGGGCATTAGAGAGCCATAAAGGCAGCCAGTGATCTAGAAATTCAATTTGCCGTTAGTGGTCCCTGGTCCGTTAGTGGTCCCTGGTCCATCAATCAGCCTAGAGTCACAGGGCCTCTCAGGCCCATTAATGGACTCCCTGAACCTTGGCAGTCCTTTCACAGCACGTCGATATTTCGCTTCACTTAAGTTTTAGAAACGCAGCTATTTCTACCTTCAAAGCTCAGGAGGAACAAACTGCCCCCTTCTCCTTAGAGACGGGGGCAGGTTTGGAGGGGCTGTTTCTTTCGTCTTTATTCATACCTAACTTCAAAATTAGTACCTTCTTATTGTAGAATTTTTGAGAGTACTGAAGAGCACAAAGAGGGGAAAAAATTGCCCATAATCCTGTCACTTAGAGGCAATCACTTTTGTAGCTCTTTGGCAATTTTCTCTAATATTTACATAGTTAGTGGCCAATTCCAGCTTTGTACTCCTTGAGTCAATTTTGCTAATTAATATTTACTGTAACAGTCACTTCACTTCATAATTAGCATAAACTGTACATTTTCCTTCCTTTGAATTTGTGATTTAAATACATTATTTTGTCTATCTTTGTTTGCTTTCCTGAGTGAACAAGCTAGAGGTCTGTTAAATCTATTGCTTGTTTTAAAAAATCAACTCTTAAACTTCTTGTTCAAATCTATTCTGTTTACTGGCTTATAAGATTCTACTTTTACATTTTTTTCTTCTACTCTTTAGTGTCTGTTTTACCATGCATTTTCTAATGTCTTAAGTTAAATGTGTAGTTTATTTTTAACTTTGAAAGAACAAAGCATTCAATACCATAAATTTGCCTGTAATTACAACTTTGCTGCATGCATAAGTTTTTTTTTTAATTTTAATAAACTACTTTTCCCACTGCACTAATACATATGCATTATAAAAATATGAAAACACAGGAATAGAAAGAAGTATGGGGTGATTAACCACATTTTTATGACATAGAACCCACTCTTGTTGGTGTCTTTCCTTAACATAATTGTGATCAAATGTACACATAAAAATCACATATAATAACTTTTAAAATAATTCACATATTTTTTCTGATTATAAAAGTAATTCATGCCCATAATCACTGAAGATTAATATGCTGTAAAATTCTACCCCCTACTGGTGCCAAGTCCAAGCCCAGTGCCGTCGAAGTCGATTCCAACTCGGTAGACAAGGTTAATGTTCTGGTATACTTTTACTTAGTCTTTTTTAAAAAACATAGTTAAAAGCACAAGGTATATATATTTATTAAGCAGAGTTAAGCAAAGAACATTCACAGATCCTAGGGAAAAATAATACAGACAAGCTTATTTTTTTATCTCTTGACTGAGAAAGATTTTAACTCTACTCATTGTTATTTTTAATTTTTAAAGAAGTATTTCAAGTATTAATGCCAAAAATTAATATCTACTAAAACTCACCTAAGTAACATTTTTCTTTCTATCCCTATCTTGCATTTGAAGCTTATTTTGTTATCAATTTTTTACTATTCTTTTATCTTCCAATAAATATTTATAGTGTTTACACTCTCCTTTGAACTTTATATTTTATAATTAATTCCATGTTTCCATGTGCACCACTAATCCTTTTATTTCATGACTTCCCCATGGTTGAATTGTTTAATTTGCTTCATCTCTTAATTCACTGGAGTACATCCTCAAGCAACTTTCTCAGGTAAAGTATGTGGATGGCAGATTTATGAGAAATTACATATCTGCAAACACCTTTCCACTGCTTTCACTAATGAATGACAATTTGCCTGAGTCTAGAATTTACGAGTCACAAACATTTTCCCCTAAAAGTTACAGATATCACTTCATTATCTTCTGACATGTAATACTGCAGAGAATTCTAATGTCAATTTCTCCTTCTTTGGGAGTTAAGCTAATTATACTGTCAAGATGCTTGGTAGCATCCAAGAAATTAAAATAAAAATTGCTGGGATGTGTCTAATTCTTGCTCTTTGTTATTTTCTCTGGTACCTAGTAAGCATTTGATCTGCAGATTTATGTTTTTCTATAGTCCAGAACCACCACTCATCTGTCAGTTTATCATACTGTGATGGTTTGCATGTTACTGTGATATTGGAAGATATGCCAACAGTATTTCAAGTACCACCAAAGTCACCCATGATGGACAGGTTTCAGTGGAGCTTCCAGACTAAGACAGAGTAGGAAGAAAGGCCTGGCGATCTGCTTCTAGTGAAAAGGTTATGGATCACAACAAATCACTGTCTCAAAACACTGACTCAACTGCTTTGGACACATCATCAAGAGGGATCAATTACTGGAGGAGGACATCATGTTTGAGGAAGTAGAGGGTTGGCAAAGGTGAGGGAGACCCTCAGTAAGATGGATTGGCACAATAGGCACAATGACAGACTCAAACAAGCCGGCAATCGTGAGGATGATGCACGACCAGGCAACGAGTCATGGGGTCAGGATGACTCACAGTCAACGCAACAGCAGCTATCTCTCTATTCTCAGCCCAGAAAGTTGTTTTTTGTTGTAATTGCTTTCTCATAGTATGTTTAATTGATTTATTTCTTTAGGAAACACATTTCTTAGAAACAATTGTCTGTATATTAGCTCTATGCTCCACCCAATCTATTATTATCTATCTCATTACTTTTATATCTGTTATTTTCGGAGAATTTTTCAAGTTTGCCATTTTCATCACTCATCATCCCATTTTCTCCATTTTCCTGTTTGTTCTTTAATATATAGAATACTTTTTTTAAATTCTGCAATGCTACTATAATTTTTTTTTAATTCTGCAATGCTACTTTAGTTCCATCACTGTCATAATCTAATACTGCTATAACAGAACTACCACAAGTGGGTTGCTTTAACAAACAGAAATTTACTTTTCTCACAGCTTAGGAGGCTAGAAATCTGAATTTAGGGGGCTGGCTCTAGGGGAAGGCTCTCTCTCTCTTTTGGCTATGGGGGAAGGCCCTTGTCTCTTTTCAGCTTCTATTCCTAGGGTCCTTGGTGATCATGTGGTATGTATCTTCCCCTCCATTTGTGCTTGCTTTCTTGCTTAATCTGCTCTTTTATATCTCCAAAGAGATTAAGACACACCCTACAATGACACTGCCTCATTAACAAAGAAAACTCATTTCCAAAGGGGACCATAGCCACAGGTACTGCGGTCAGGATTTACAACACATATTTTAGGGGGACACAATTCAATCCATAGCACATTTCTCTTTTCTTCATCGAGCCCCCTTTGCATTTCTGCCTACAGTCTCATGCAGTAATATTTTTAACTTATTCTCTTGTTCTATTTTCTCCTTCTAGCTCTCACTTCAAAGAGCTTGCTCTAGCTGCTTACTTTCTGTTTTGTTTACTTTCCTTGCACTCAACACAGAGCACAAGTAAATGTTATCTAAAATATCCTTTATTTTCCTATAGAAAATATGTTCCAAAATTATTTTTCTTCCTCTGCCTCTTAAATACCATGTTCTTCATTTATGTTGCACAGTCTTCTCAGAAATCTTATGTTGGGTTTCTTTGTTCATTCCTGAACAAACAGAAATATGCCTAGGCTGGTGTTTTCCCCAAAATAGGGTGGGTGGGCTCTCTTTCACTCCCTTCACCAGCTATTCTAATGTTCTTAGATTCTTTCTGTCAGTGGAGTCCAGGCTGATATAAATTCATATACAGCATGTTAAGAGAAATTGGGAGGGAGCTAGGGCCATGCGTATTCCCCAGCAGGAAAACCTTCATATTTTCCCATATGAAAGTTTAAACCAAATATGGGTTTGGCCTCCATTCCAGAAAAAGAACATGTATGTCCAGTTCTTCATGGTGCCACTGTCTGCCACACCAGAGAAAAGCGCTAATGCAAGGCCTGCTTTGCACCCCATGTGACTATTTCTGGGCCTCCTAGGGACACTCATAATCCATCAATAGCTGTGAAAGCAAGCCAAGTGGAAGCCACCCTCCAAGTTGTCCTGACCCCCAACTCAATTCCTGAGTTTCTCAAGAAGTGAAGTTACTAGTTGGGTTTGTATATTCCTTTGATATGATCCCGTCTGCACCATATCTAATGGAAATTCTTTAGAATTTGCAGTATGAAGATGGAACCTCTTCCTGGCCTCCAATACAGGTTTCCCCATATTTTAAAATTTTGCAGTCACTTCAGTTGGGATTGTGGAGGTGGGGGGGGGGGTTCATCTAAATAGCAATTGTCAAGTTATAATCTCACTCAAAATCCTCACTTTTTCTCTCACTTCATTTGTTAATAGATTTAAATCAGCACATCTTATTTTTAGAAAACTCAAGTTATACAAATCTGATCTCATTTTAGCTTGCTGAACATAAGAGACAGTCAATAAAGGTAAGCTGAATAAATGAATGACAAAAAAGACAAACTATAGAAGAACTATAGAAACTATAGAAGAACAATGAGCTCAAGTGTAACAATTGTAAGGATGGCGCAGGACCGGGCAGTGTTTTGTTCTGTTGGGCATAGGGTCGCTATAAGTTGGAACTGACTTGACAGCACTTAACAACAACAACAACAACATAGAAGAACTATCTCAAAGAAGTTTCTGTATTACAAAAATATTATCATCATAAATCTATTTATAACTTACACTCATTTTAAGAGGAAATTCACCTGCACGAACAATATAAGCATTCATCACATTGAATTTTACTCGTCTGCTTCTTCTTCAGACCTGACTTTATCATGCATAAAAGGAGATGTGGCTAGAATGTTAGAATATTCTTCTTGTACTTTATCACTAATCAACCATATAGCTGGTACAAACTACTTAAACTCTGTTCACTGGTCAACCTTTCAGCAAAAATTAGAAAATCAACACAGGATATTGTAGCACTATTTAAAGGATTAAGAAAACTGCGTATATATTACAGAGCTTTGGAGAGAAAATGAATGTACAAAAATACTGAATAATATATAAATCAGTGTAGGATGCAAAGCTGGAAACTTAAAAATACTGTCAAAACTACATCTAAAATAGTCTTTTTCACATCCTTAAGGAGCCTACTGAGCAAGGCAATTAAAAAGCATTTGATATTACTAAGAGAAGAGGCTCAGATTCACTGCTTAAAATCAGACTTCCTGGAAAAATGATATTAGGGCGAGAAAAAGGGTCACCCTAACCAACAGGAACCACATTACTAATCACGGAGTTGTGTAAATTGAATAGAGGGAGGGGACGGGTGGGGATGGAAAAACACTAAATAGACAATAGAAGTGGTAACTTTGGTGAAGGGTAAGACAGTACACAATACTCGTCAAGCCAGCACAACTCGTACAATGCAAGGTCATGGAAGCTCCATAGATACCCAAACTCCCTGAGGGACAGAACTGCTAGGCTGAGGGCTGTGTGGACTCAGCTAAATTGGCACAGCATAGTTGATAAAGAAAATGTTCTACATTCTACTTTGGTGAGTAGCGTCTGGGGTCTTAAAAGTCTGTGAGCGGCCATCTAGGATACTCCACTAGTCTCACCCCTTCAGGAGCAAGGAAGAATGAAGAAAACTAAAGACATAAGGGAAAGATTAGTCCAAAGAACTGACGGACCATGTCTACCACGGCTTCCACCAGACTGAGTCCAGAACAATGAGACGGTGCCCAGCTACCACCACTGACTGCTCTGACAGGGACCACAACAGAGAGTCCCGGAGAAAGCTGGAGAAAAATGTAGAACGAAATTCTAATTAAAAAAGAAAGACCAGACTTGCTGTCTGACAGAGACTGAAGAAACCCTGAGAGTATGGCCCCCAGACACCCTTTCAGCTCAGTAATGAGGTCACTCCTGAGGTTTACCCTTCAGCCAAAGATTAGACAGGCCCAAAAAACAAAACGAGACTAAAGGGGCACACCAGCCCAGGGGCAAGGACTAAGGCAGGAGGGAACAGGAAAGCTGGTAATAGGGAACCCAAGGTTGAGAAGGGAGAGTGTGGACATGTCATGGGGTTGTTAACCAATGTTATAAGACAGTATGTGTACTAACTGTTTAATGAGAAACTGGTTTGTTCTGTAAACGTTCATCTAAAGGACAATAAAAAAAAAAAAAAAAGAAAGAAAACCAAGAAATACGCCACCAGGGTTTCCAAAAATAAATAAATACATAAAATACCCTTTACAGTCTCCTCCAATCCAAAGATTCTATTCTATCATTCCAGTAACTACTTAATAAACTAGATCTCCTTCTACAATACATGGGATCCTACTGATCCCGAAGTATATTATTTACTTCCCACAAGTGCATCAATAGGTGAAATAAAAAAACAGTTACTTGATACTGAAAGTCTCCTTTTATCAAGGCAAGGTAACACAAAGCAACCCAGTTACAAAGCTCTATGTAGTGGATACAACACTCAATAAGACAATCTCTCTAGCTACAAGGACTGTGCAGTCAGGTAAAGGGAATAAGATGATATTCAAATAACTGTACAACAGGGTATGATACTTTCAAATAATCATAATGCATTGGAGATAAAGCTGAAAGCCATTAAGAGAGACACAATAATATTTCTTAAATCTCATTCCATATATACTGCAGAGTGCCTATTACATGTCAGGCACTGTGCCAGGCTCCAAGGTTTCAAAGATAAATAAAAATAGTCAACATTGACTAAGTACTTACAACGGGTCGAGTAATGTTTTAAGTGTTTTTACACCCTTTATCTCATTTATTTCTCACAACTCATCTATAAATTAGGTAATACTGTGATCCTTGATTTGCAGAAGAAGAAATCAAGGTTTAGGACGTTAAGTAATTTACCCAAGGTCTGAAGGGAACAGAATGGACCACTGGGATTAGAAGTCAAGCTGCCTAGCTTCAGAGGCCACAAGCTTAACCAATATCTCCTGAGCAGCCACAAAATCCCCACCACACTCCAGCTCAGTGGAGAAGGCAGAGAAAGAGTAAAGCAGCTACTCTAACAAGGGTATAAAAATGCTCCAGGAGGAGGGGGAAGTGCCAGACCCATCCAAAAGAATTAAGAAGAAAGTGTCACAGCAGAGGTGACATATGAAATGGGTCTCCAAGGCCAAGAGACTGAGGAAGAACCATACACGTGGACAAGTAGGGAAGGGCATTCTCAGCAGAGAGAACTGCGTGTGCAAAGTTACAGGAGCATACAGTCCATGAGACCCTGCAAGTCTTTCTGCGTGGCTGAGGGCTGAGTGGGGAAGGGAGAGCAGAGGAAAATGAGACTAGAAAGGTAGAAGAGCCAAAAGATATGTGGTCACTTTGGCCACGCAGAGGAGTCAAAGGAGTCTAAACATTTTCAAAAGTTAACTCTATGACAAAGCGAGGGCAGTCGAGAAAGGAAATCAGATTGAAGGCACGGATGCCACCTAAGAGGCAGGCAAAAGAGGATGAGCTAGGACAGCAGATGAGTGGAAGTGAGATTTCAGAGGGAGACGAGAGAGGACCTAGGTCAAATGATTGGCGATGGAGAGGGGGTGATGGTAGTTCTCTCATTTGTTTAAACATAAACAAAAATAATTTGATCGGTTAGATGTAATTCAAATAAAAGCCAGTATGGCCCAGTCTCAGCCTGGGTATATATTCAAAGAAATGGCCCAGCAATGGACAGCAAATGAAAAGTCATCTCATTTTTATTTACCCCTCTGAAGAAACTCTAAAGGGGATCCGATTTATGGTCCACATCTACACTTCCCAAAAAAGGCCTTCTCTCACTTTTACACTTCTCATAAATCTCATACTTCCTCACCCTCAGCTTCCATCTATGAATCCCTCCCAGACACTGTACACACTCTCTCTCCATTATGACATCAATTTGGCATATCTTTATTCCTTTTTAGTTTCCTTTCTGCTCTGCTCTTTACCTGAATTCAACAAAAGAATGGAAAGCCCAGGAACAACTGTCTTAGTGTCCATTTCCCTCCTTCTGCCTCTCTTTCTCTCATTACTCCTCCTCCCCCATTTCTCTTTCTCTCCCCTTCCTTTCCCTAAATCCCCCAAAACCTGACAATCCTACTGAAAAATTAGAAGTGTCTTTCGAGGATGGATGAGGGGGAAAAGTGAGTGAGCAGACAAAATTTTGTTCAGCGGGCAGGGCATGGGGAAGAGGGGACAGCTGGGAGCACACATTAATAATACTATCCCCATTACATACCAGTGAGAGCCAATGCTTCAAAATAAAGCTGACTGTAAAAGTTAAGTAGACCATAATTGCAAATTTAGTTTTGATTTATTCTCGGTACTCACATATAAAGGCAAAAATAACTGCTCTGAAATACTAGATGAAAAAAATCAACAAGTAGAACCAAAGAGAGGGAGAGAATAAAATACAATCAAAACTGATTTCATGTTTTAAGCCAAAAAGGGGGAAAGAATATGGTAGCTTGCAAAAAAGTAGAATTTTGATTAAATATAAAAGGAATTACATTACCTTTTCTAGAACCTACATGTTCATGATGTAAAATCTACAAGCATAAGTTTCAGAATAAGAGGAATGTAAACACAATTTTAGTAGCCTAATACTGACTGCTCAGAATAATGAAGAAATGAAATAATAATAATACATGGTGGCTATTTATCACCGAAAAGACCATGAAGTGGATTTGCTAAAATGAAAGAGACATCATAAATCTCTTGTTCAAATAATAGAAGATTTTTTTAAACTACCCTAATAGAGCATAAACAGTGCACTGGGAACAACTGAGGAGAGCAATGCATCGATAGCTTAATGGCTGCTTTCTAGAACTCACTGGTTTCAATGGTGGCATCTCCAAACTTGTTCTTCTAGAATATGCCAGAATCCATGCCCCTAAAGAAGACTCTTGTAGCACAGCTGTGACGACTGGAACAGTCCCAGCTGATCCTTAGCTTGCCCTGGGAACACTGCCCCTCCCCCACCCACCTCACTTAAGGAAATGAGCCAATATTTGGGCAAAGGATAAGAATTAACTTTTCATAATTATGAGTTGAGCACTTGACATGCATTATCCATTTGATGCTCACAGCAACTCTAAGTGGGTTTTGTTATTCTACTTTACAGATGAGGGAACTGAGACCAAGAGAGGTTAAAAACATGGCAAAGATGAAATAGGTAATAAAGGGTGAATCTAGGTTTTTTGTCTGTCTGACTAAAAAGCCTTGTTCTCTCTACTACAAAAAAGAGCCTCGCATTAGGGTGTGTTGCAGGAAGGCCATGTCCTGCAAAGATCGCCTCAGCCACAGAGTTAATTTCAAACAGTGCCCCGTTTGGGGAGACACGTGCAACCTGGGTCCAACCCTAGGGCTAAAGGGAAGGGAGAAGACCTTGGCAATGATGATGAAGATGCTGAGGATGATGCTTATACTCTAGTAAGAAGATAAATCAGCAACTCCAAGGTCTGAAACAGAAGAAAACCAGGTAGAGAAAGGAAAGAAAGTTAAAGAGGGAGTGCCCTCATGATGGAAGATAAATAAAAATGAATGAGAGGGAATGAAGATGAAGAGATAGAAACCCCAAAACAGAGAAAAGGAAATAGAAAAAAGGTCAAAAGAATGGAAGGGGGAAGGTACAAGGAGGTTAAGAGAGATGGGATGAAAGAAATGGAAATGGGAAAACATTGAAAAAAGAATGGCGGTTAAAGTATTTCTGCCCTCCTTGCCACCTCCCCATTTCTGATGTCCTGGAATGATCAACCATGCTTCCTAAATTATTTATACCTCTGATAAAAGGTTTATGATAATGACATGTGTCCCTGGAGCATACTCTTTCTGAAAAGAACTATTACTGGACTAAACAGCACAATGAATTCCATGCTCAGAACAGGTATTTAAATAGAAAAAAAATAGAAAATTTAAATAGAAGAGCATAATAAATACAAGTAGAAAGGTACGAACAATTCTAACATCTTAAAGTATTTAAAAACTTCTGAAAATGGTTAGAAGAATAATTTTTAGGAAAAAATAGAATCAACATGTTTAAAAATAAAGGGATATGAATTCAGGAGACAAAAACCATTATACGAATACCCAGAAATCTGCCATGGTGGATTATTACATGAACTTGCTACATTTTGTTTATATACATTTATCAAAGATGTGCCTCAAGTCTTCAATCTCAAACAGTAACCCAGACTCCTGAGAGGACACACTATAAGACTCTATTTATATGAGGCTCGAGATCAGGCAAAACTAATCTTTCTGATATATATCTCATAGATATTCTATATTGTGTTTAGGATAGTTGTTACAGAAATGCATTTTTTCAGAATTCATACAACTGTATGCTTAAAATTGGTATGTACATAAAGTATACCTCAATAAAGTTAAATAAAAAAACAAAGTTTACCTCAATAAAGTTGATTAAAATAAAGACTCAACAACTCACTTAAAAACTGGGCAAGGAACTTAAATACACAGTGTTTCAAAGAAGATACACAAATGGACAACAAGCACATGAAATGATGCTCAACAACATGAGTCATTAACCCAGACGCAGTGCCGTCGAGTCGATTCCGACTCATAGCGACCCTATAAGACAGAGTAGAACTGCCCCATAGAGTTTCCAAGGAGCGCCTGGTGGATTCAAACTGCCAACGCTTTGGTTAACAGCCGTAGCACTTAACCACTTTAGTCGTTAGGGAAATGCAAATCAGAGGCACAATGAGATACCACTTACCATCCATAGAAAATAACAAGCGTTAGCAAGGGTGCGGAGAATTGGAACCCTGTACATTGCTGCTAGGAATGTAAAACGGTGCAGCTACTGTGGAAAACTCTTTGGTGGTTCCTCAAAGTTAAACATAGAATGACCATGTTGTTGTCGTTGCCAGCTGCTGTCGATAACCCAGCAATTGTGCTCAAATATTCATAGCAGCCCTATTCACAATAGCCAAAGGGTGGAAACAACACAAATGTCCATCAAGGAATGAATGGATAAACAATGTGGTGAATACATACAATGGAACATTACTCAGCCGTAAAAAAGAATGAATTACTGATACATGCTACAATGTGAATGAATCTCCAAAATAATTTAGCCAAGTAAAAGAAGTCATACACAAGAGATCACATATTGTATGATTCCATTTATATGAAATGTCCAGAATAGGTAAATCCGTAGAGACAGAAGACAGACTGGTGGTCAGGGGCTACAGGGGATGGGGCGTGACTGCTCAATGAGCAACAGGTTTCTTTTGGGGTGATGAAAATGTTTTAGAACTAGACAGGGGTAGTGGTTGCACAATATTGTGAAGGCACTAAATGTCACTGAGTTGTATACTTAAAAACGGTGAATTTTATGTAAATTTCACTTCAATAAAAAATAAATGAAGACTCAAACAGTACAATCCTAAAAAAATATAGCTATTCTGTATCCTGTTTGTGGTGGTGGCTACACAAATCTATGTATGTGATAAAATTTCATAGAACTATAAACTAAGAAAAAATGAGTGCATATAAAAACTAGTGAAATCCAAATAAGGGTCTACAATTAATAGTATCATACTAATGTGGATTTCCTGGTTTTGATAATAAACTATGGCTATATTACCATTGGAGGATGCTCGGTGAAGGGTACACAGGACCTCTCTGTACTATCTTCGCAATTTCTTGTGAGTCCAACATTATTTCAAAAAATAAAAAAAAAAAAGAGTAGCACTTAAACACTACACCACAGGGTTTCCATTTCAAAAATAAAATGTTAAAAAAAGAAAAAGAACACAGATTATATGGCCAGTATTTGTACTATCACCCACCATCAGTGTTACAAAGGGGTGAGTTTACCATAGAGCAAAATTCTGGAAATACAAAATCAAAGAAGGCAAATAATTTTTTTTTTAATGTTTCAAATGTGTAGCTGGTTTGAATTCAGAGGGGGAAACACCATAAATAACTATGGCTCTACAGATGTAAAGTTCAGAACAAAATTGACCTAAAATTTAAGTCAACAAATCAAACAGCAAGTATCAGTGCCTAATTTGTTAACTAAAATGTTACAAACAACAAGGATTTTATCTTAAAAATCCATTAAAAAAAAATCAAGGTGACCCAAGAGACAAAATTATTTTTGAAAAATTTATTTTTATATTGTTCAAAGCGTAAAGATTTATACAGAACTACATAATCAGTTCACCACAAAATCAATGTCAATTAATGCAAAGTCATTAAAATTCTAATTCCATGGTCAGTAGTTCTGATTATAATTATTATGTTTAGAACAGATGGAAAAAATGAAATCTTTTTAAATGCATGCATCCCCCATAAAATCAACCTTTATCCTGCCACTTACTATAATGAGTCATTTGCAAAATGGCAAACAAATTAGGCTAACTAGGAGCTATTGACAAATGAAGAGAAATGAGAGCATAATTGTAGTGTCTATGTAAATGGTGCTTAACATCCAGATAAAGTCATATAAAAACATTCAGTCATCTGTGTATTTCTAAATTTTCTGATTTTTTATGAAAGCAGCTAATGATAGTTCATATACAGTAGCAACAGCAGCATACCAGAAACTGCTAAATGCCAAATTTAAATTAATAATGAAGCAGTCAGTGCCTACTGTAATTAGAAAGAGCCCCAGGCCAGGAGTTTCAGGGTCTGGGCTCAGTTCTGGGATGAGCAATCTGAATCTGACTGTAGTCAAATCTCAGGTGTAGATTACTAGAGGTAAAACGGCATTAGAGATGAGCTAGCCATGCCCCACATTATAATCAAGGAAACTGAGGCTCAGAGAAGTGACATGACTAAGCCACAATCACATATAGTTAGTGGCAGGACCAAGACCAGAACCAACGCTTCCAACACCCAGTCACAGAACCCTTGTCCCTGCTCCACTTCTCCTTACAAAATGATTTCTCATTTATAGAGGACAATCGCACATATTGGCTTCTTCCTCACAGAGGTGCTGGGAAGAAGACTGGAAATAACTGGCGTGACGGACTATGTGCCTGCTCTTATTTAAATGAATTCAATGAGATAACTAGTGTTTCGGGGGCGAGTGCTGTACAGGCAAAATTATGTCTGGCTGTCCGTATACATCTCCCCAGTGCCCAGGGTTTTAAGCAAGTAGGACTGCAGTTTCTCAATGAGGGCATTATTGGCAATTCAAGGAGAACAATTCTTACCAGTATGGGGTTGCGCTCCCCCACTGTAGAATGCACAATACACACTTGGGCCCCAGGTACTCAGTGGCACTAGGACCTCCCAGTCAGGGCTCACCCTAGAGTGAGGCAATTTAAAAAATCAAAATTAATGCAAAATATCCATGATGAACAAATTACTGATTTTTCCTTTTGCCTCAGGCTCCAGTATGACTCTGGCAGCTCAGTTACTGATCCCATCTTTATTTAAAATGCTGCAATTTTGTTCATCCTGGATTTTTTGCATAAATTTTTATTTTGTAAGGTACTGCATTAAAATATTATTTATCTTGATTATTGAGTTTTTAGCACCCCTTAAATTCAAAAAAAAAATTTTTTTTTTTTTAAATTCTGCACTTGAGGCAAGTGCCTCACTTGCCTCACCCTAGTCTGGCCCTGCTCCCAAAATACTTCCACACATTTTCAAATGCCTCCCCAGGTTGAGAACCTCTTAATGAGGGGTTACTATTTGTCATACAACAAGAAGTCCAGATAGAGAGGCAGCCGGGAGCTGGAATGCTGGTTCCCTGATATCCTGGTCCCTTTATCTCTGTGCTGTGCCCACAAGATGGCTGCTGCGCCCGGAGGAATGGTGTTCTAGTTCCAGGCAGGAAAACAATGGTAGGTCAAAGGGCAGGAAAAGCATACCAGCTGAGCCTGACTCCTTTTGCTAAACAAACAGTAAATTTCCCAAGTGACACACCCAATAAACCTTAACTCATATATCACTGGCCAGAACTCAGTAATACAGCCAGCCCTAGCTGTAAGGAGCCTGCGGAGGTGAACGTTTTTAAGTGGGCATATTTCCGGCCAGAATAAAACTGGAGTCTGTAAGAATGAAGGAGAGAATGAATAAGGAAAAAACAGAAGCATCTGCCATGGGAGCCATGCAGGATAATCAATGCTGGCTCTTCTTGGTGTTTGCAAATAGCATCTTCTCTGCTTACAATTTAATGGGCTGCCTGAGCAGAGTATTTTGATTGTGACTGTTAGAATTACGGCTAAAACTTCACAGAAGTGTAGCCTGAAACAAGGATTTAGGTGCACGTGATTTATTAAGGTTGCACTCTTGGGAGAAACCTGTACAGGAATGAGGGAAGCGGAAATGAGCTACGCAAAGAAGTGTTTTCAGGTGAAGCTGAGCTTGGCCTGATGCCCGTGGGGCTATGGAGCCTAAATCACCCAGAATTGCCCTGCCTGGAGGCAAGGAGCTGAGCTTTGCACCCTTGACTCAATCAGTCATTGGCTGCACCTGCACCCCCTGCCCCAAGCTTCACCTGACAGGCGAGTGTAACTCCCCAGGCGTCTCTGGGAGATGCAGCTCCCATCAGCTAAGAGCAAGTCTCTAGAGGGCTGCAGGTGTGAGCTGTTTCTCAAAGCACTTGCAGCAGCTGGGGGAATGGGCACACCACCCCTCATGTGGGTCTGGGAGGGCACCAACAGCATCTACTACAAATATTTTTGATATACTTTCCAAAGAACTATCTTTATTTTAACTTCGTATTGCTTGAAGAGTGCTTATTCTAGATATATTGCTATGATTAAAAGCCATTACAAAAACTGGCAATGAGTTGAAGATGTCTCATTTTTAAGAAAAATGATTAACAAGTGTTGCCTTGTTTTGTTGAACCACTAAATGTAGAAAGTGTTTTATAATTTGCTCTGGGTATTAACCGGGATCCAGTTTGTAGTTCACAATCTCATCAGAGCACGTAAATATTTCATAGTCTTAGTGTCTCATTTAAAGCTTGATGAATATTTAATTGACGTTGACCAACAAAATAACTGAAAGAATTATGTTACATTTAGTTAGACCTGAAATGAGCAAACTTCATTTTCTCAAGTAGTTTGAAGCTAAAATTATTCCAACTTCATGAAATATTCCACATAATTTTATAAGTAATTAAGGGCTGCAAAATAGGCTTGAAAGGCATATATTAAATACTGAGAAAAGCATGAAATAAAATGGATTTTCAACTTTAAATGCAAGAAAATAGTTTAATGCATTGTGGTCTATGATATTACTTATTCAGTAGAGGATTAGTTTAAAATATTGTCAAGACTCTCTTTTTGAGACAAGAAGTAAAAACAATCTTTTCTTTGGCCCTTGCAAATTTAAATATTCTAGAATAATGATGTGCAAAGGCCTATGAGATTGAGAGTAACAGAAAACCATGTATAATCAACCCGAGTAAGTTAGCCCAGAAATAATTTCTGAGCTCTGGGTTCAGCACTGAGCCAGGTACTCAAAATAATCAAAGAAAAAGAAATGGCCCATGTTCAAAGTACATGGTTTCCCAGGAAAGAAGCTTCCCAGTGGTCTGTCAAAATTCCGTAAGTGTCAGATATGAGCTTCAAAGTACATGTGTGCTCTAACCAACCTACCTGGATGCAGATGGCATGGGATGTGTCAGTTCTACCACATTTGAGGACATTTTAAATAGAATCAAACCACTGCCAACCAATCCATGTTAAGGCTGCTAAATCACACCTAGTAAACTTAGTATCGAATGATAAAGATTTGAGTTCTTGATCTATCTAGTCCTGAATTACTTTTTAATAATGGCATCTAAAATAATCTAGTAACACAGGTCATTTTGGGAGATATAGAACATGGGGCAATGATACAGGGTTTTCTGATAAACACAGCATATCTGTACAGCTGGCTTATGAGGAACAACTGGTCATCTTGGTTTTTTCCTTTGATCTCAGTCCCTTTTTAAGATATTCAAATGAATTACCTTTTTTACCTGTCAAGATCTCTGTATATATGTATGGAAACCCTGGTGGCATAGTGGTTAAGTGCTATGGCTGCTAACCAAAGGGTTGGCAGTTCAAATCCGCCAGGTGCTCTTTGGAAACTCTATGGGGCAGTTCTACTCTGTGCTATAGGGTCGCTGTGAGTCGGACTCAACTCGACGGCACTGGGTTTGGTTTGGTTATATATATATACATATACATTAAAAAGGTCAAAGTCTTGTCTAATAATGGTGACTTCTTCCCTTCAGTTTTATAATTCTACCCATCGTACCCTTCAGTCCATAGGGATGGGGAATCATAAGTCAATACAGAGAAAAGAAGGTATCTTTTGTTCCTACTTAATGCCACATCTAGAGTCAAATAAAATTTTTAATAACAACTCACTAAGCAACAGTGACAGTCTGACCAGACCCTCAATGTCTACAGAAGGGCAAAGTATCCTACCCAGGGAAGAAGGTGAGAGAAAGGCTGGTGAGCATTAGCCAAGGAAGATGAATACTGGGTATCCTTCAATCAATGACACCTTGTCAGAAACAGCATAGCAGAGACCATTTTTTTCTTTGTTTATCATATTTTTGTTCTTGAATTTGTCTTTTCAGAAGAACTAGCCTTAATACTTACATCAAGGACTCCTATTTTCTCAAATCTATTTCATATTCAGTACATGTAAAATTTTAAGACTGCATTTTTCCCAATGTCATGTGACTTACCTGTCTGTCAAAAGCTACCCATGATGGTATACCAGATTCCATTCCTTTAGGATATATACTATATTTAGGCTTCAGCTTTTGCCCAGAAAGCAGTTCTCCACCTATTCCAGGTTTCTCGTCACTCACGAGCATCCTAACATTGTTGCAAAAGCCCCAATGTTGAGATTTGTGGAACTTCTCCTTTCCCACCTATGAACCAAGAGACAACATAAAATGGCGGAAGTTACTCTTCATGATTTTTATTCTTTGTTTTAAAATGTAAACACATTTCCCATCACTTAATGTTCCCACTGTAAAAATATAAAGTGGCAAATAATTATGACCAATCTTTATACATAATCCTGTGTCACATTTTAAATTCAGTTCATCTTAACAAATTCAAAACTTTGAAAAGCAGTAAGAATAAATCCAATACTTCATGCTATTTGAAACATTTAAAAATAACTATTACTGCAAGTGAACATTTAGAACACTAGCTTGCTAACTGGTCTTTTCTGCTTATTTGCCAAGAATGCAAACAGAAAGGAAAAAAAATTCACTACTTCAGAATAAAAATGTAACAGTTTTTCCACAGAAGCCTAAACATTATTTTCACCAGAACAGAGAATAAAATCTTATCCTCATTAAAATAAATATAACAATAGGAAATTCCTCAGAACTGACATTCTCCTCATAATTGTAAAACCTTGGCCCCCCTCCTGCCTTTTCTGGTGATCTGGACAGAGTGGAAAATGTATAGATAATAACGCCAAGGGTTGGTAAGAATGTACACCCACATCAACTCTTATGCCCTGCTAGTGGAAAAGGGAATTAGTGCAGCCACTCTGAGGAGAGATTTGACAATGACCTATGACCTAGCAATTCCATTCCTAAAAATCTCTTGCACCTGTGCATAAGAAGCTACTTTTTTTTCAGTGTTTGTTAGAATGGCAAATCGGAAACAATCTAAATGTCTACCAATAGCAGAAAAGATACATTAATTGTGCTGTCTTTATAAAATGGAATATTAATAAAAAAAAAAAAAAAGAGGCCTAAAACTACGTGTATCAATATGGACAAATCTCAAAAAAGGTCAAGCAAAAAAAAAAAAACAAAAAGTAGTGCAAGGGCACAAAATTTGATAATTCCATGTATATAAAACTTGAAAATACTAAAAGATATATAGTATTATTTATGGATAATGCATCCATGGAAATAATAAGCATCAAATTCAAGATAATATAACAATACATCATATCATTTATATATTATAGCATATCATATCATATCATCAAACACCTATAAAAAAAAATTATTTATGGATAATGCATCCATGGAAATAATAAGCATCAAATTCAAGATAATATAACAATACATCATATCATTTATATATTATAGCATATCATATCATATCATCAAACACCTATAACTCCACATAAAATATAAAATATTTCAGATACAGTTGAAGCCCCGTGTATCCTCTCTGAGTTCATGCCCCTGCCTCTCTCTCCAGAGGTAATCATTACCTTGAATTTGCTGTTTATCATTTCCATGGTTGTATTATCCATAAATAACACTATATATTTGAGTATTTTCAAGTTTTGTATATGTGGAATTATCAAATTTTAAGTGCCCTTCCACTACCTTTTTTTTTTTTTTGCTCAACGTTTTTTTTTAGTTTGTCCTTATTGATACATGTAATTTTAGACCTCCGTAGTAATATTCCATTTTATAAAGTGACCATAATTGAGGTATCTTTTCTGCTGTTTGCCTCTGGAAAGGGAGACGAGAACATGAACTCAAGGAGAGGGTACATACAACAGGCCTTCAACTGTATCTGAAACGTTTTATTTTTTACGTAGAGTTGCTGGTACATAAATGTCCCTTACATTACTAGCTGTGGTTTTGAATACCAAGACACCAAAATACATGAATACATAAATAAATGCCCACAGCTGCTGGTGCCAGCCAGACCTGCACTGCATCCTGGATTCACAACTTACTGAGATCTGAGAGAGGCAGTTAACCTCTGGGGGCCTTCATCTCCTCGGTAAAGGGGGAGCAGTAATCACCAGGGGTAGAGGTGCTGTTTATAAAGCCCCTTGCACTCACAGTGTCAGAGGAGAGAGTGTGATGGGGGGAGGGAGTGAATACGTGGCAAGCTGAGCACTCTGCCTCCCTCCTTGAGTTTCCCCCTCTCCTTGGGTTTTCTATCTAGGAAAGTAGCCAGATTATCTTGCGTTTCTCAAAGGAGGTGCTTTTCACATTTAGGAAAAGACAATGCTTCATTTTTCATAATTGCCCTGCTCAGTTGCAGTAAATATCCTAGGCTCCAATTCAGTAAATGCCAATAGCACACTCCAGTAACTGTCACAAAACAGTAACAACTGATTCTATGGATGCTATAAAAATGTAAGAACATTTTGCCAGGACTGTATGCAGCCAGGGCAATAGCCTCTTGCAAAGCCATAAACAAAAAACCAAACCCGCTGCTGTCAAGTCGATTCCAACTCATAGCAACCCTATAGGACAGAGTAGAACTGCCCCATAGAGTTTGCAAGGAGCAGCAGGTGGATTTGAACTGCTGACCTTTTGGTTAGCAGCCAAGCTCTTAACTACTGTGCCACCAGGGCAAAGCCGTAGCAAGGTCGAAAAGACCTTATTTCCTTTTATGGTGGAGGCAGCCAGAAGAATGGGGAAGGGCCTCAGCAGCCCTGCCCAGGAGAGCCAGGACCATGACAGCAGCTCTGGGCATATAAACAGCCCAGCTAGAAGCAATGGCTGGGAGGATGTCATGGATTGATGTAATTTTATGTTAAAGAGGATTAGGGTGGGATTGTAACACCCTTACGAGGGTCACATCCCTAATCCAATGTAAAAGGAGTTTCCCTGGAGTGTGGCCTGTACCACCTTTTATCTTACAAGACATAAAAGGAAACGGAAGCAGGGAGGGCCAAGATGGCTGACTAGGTAGAAGCTACCTCGGATCCCTCTTGCAACAAAGACTCGGAAAAACAAGTGAATCGATCACATACATGACAATCTACGAACTCTGACCATCAAACACAGATATAAAGAGTTGACCTGAGTGACAGGGGAGCAAAAAGCTGCAACCTGAAGCAGCGACTGCTTCTAGAACCGGCGACCCACACCACAGCCTTAAGCCCTCGCGGTTCCCGGGTGCCGAGTGGCAGGGCTGATTGCAGCTTGCTGAGGTGGGGCAGGCACGGGACACAGCCCTAACCCCTAGCCCCTGGGGTAACCTCCGTAGACAGTCAGCGCAAGCAGGCTGCACACTGATGTGGCTAACGAGAGAATGAGCAACCACGGGGAAGCAGCGACTGTTTTCAGAGCCCGGAGGGAGTGTCCCAATCAGAAAACCTTGGCGCCAGACTTTGGACTGGGCGCAGGGGAGCTGAGCACAACATCCTGAGATGGTGCAAACACGGGCCGCAGCCTTAACCCCCAGAAGTGACCTCGGGGGAAGCCTAGCCAGTGCACGCAGGCAGCACAGCGACGCGGCTGACAGGAGGAGAAGTCACTGGGAGGCAGCGACTGGTTTTGGAGCCTGGAGTGCGGAGTCCCAGCCGGGGAACATTGGCGCTGGGCTTTGGACTGGGAGCGGAGGAACTGACCACAGCTTCTGAGACAGCACAAGCACAGGACGCGGGCCTGACCCTGGGGGCAATCTCGACCAAGCCAACGCACACAGGCTACACACCCCTCGGGAATCTCAGATAAAACAGTCATCACCAAGCAAGATAAGTAATTTTGTCTATATTGCTGGGTGCTACTCTCTTCTATCTATCTGATCACTCCCCTTCCCTTCCCAGGCAGCTTCATTAACATTGGAATTTCCTGGGCCAGAGAGTAAAGCGCTCTGCGTTTTTTGTTGTCTTTTTTTTTTTTTTTTTGTCTTTTCCTAACCCATTCTCCTGCCCTGAGAGAAAAAAAAAAGAGAGAGAGAAGCAGCTACAAAAAGCCCAGGGACCAAAAATCTTTCCATGACTTCCCGAAATTGGACTAAAAATACAGAACCAGCTCCAGCCAAGCATATGAGATCCACAGTCTTGGGCTTTCATCCCTACAGGCAACAAGGTGGCTATTACAATGCAAAGGCAATTCTGATAGTGATCTGACTGTAATTGTTTTAGCAGATTACTGGAAAGACAAGTTTCCCAGGTCTGATATCTCTACCTATTAAACAAAGCCCTCACTGACCGACAACAGGGAACTGAGGGCTGAAGCTCCCCCCAGACCACCTAGCCTCCTGCCATAGGGGTCTGGGGATAGTGACACCTATCAATCTGTAGAGGTACATGCATTGGGTGCCTAAGGTACAGCTGCAGAGCCCACCCACCAAAGTGCTTTAGGAATAGAGACACAACTACCTCACTAGCACATGGGGGAACCCTGTCAGCATCCTGCCCCCCCTGGAGTGTGAAACCCTGCTGCTACTAGAATCTGGTGCACACAACTATCACCACTACTCCTCTAAGTGAATAGGTGACAGTCTACACCACACACTTGGTGACCGAAAATCAGGTTCCACTCAAGAATAGTGAATAGACTTTTAGGCTTATATATCTGGTAACAGCCCAAACCAGCTGGTAATAGGACATAAGTGATTCAAGGGCTACAACAATCAAAACAGAGCAATCTAGTAGCCCATCTGCGTATACTGAAAGAAAACAAAACAAGATAAGACTCAGTGAGCAAATATAAAATAAATCATTACAATATCTTATAGATGGCTCGGAGACAGCAGTCGATATCAAACCACATAAAGAAGCAGACCATGATGGCTTCTACAACTCCCTAAATTAAAGAATCAAAATCTTTCCCAAATGAAAATACAATCCTAGAATTGCCAGATGCAGAATATAAAAAACTAATTTATAGAATGCTTCAAGACATCAGGGATGACCTCAAAAATGAAATAAGGCAATCTACAGAAAAAGCCAAGGAACACACTGATAAAGCAGTTGAAGAAATCAAAAAGATTATTCAAGAACATAGTGGAAAAATTAATAAGCTGCCAGAAAACACAGAGAGACAGCATTCAGAAATCCAAAAGATTAACAGTAAAATTACAGAATTAGACAACGTAATAGGAAGTCAGAGGAGCAGAATCAAGCAATTGGAATGCAGAGTGGGGGAGGTGGAGGATAAAGCAATTGACACCAACATAGTTGAAGAAAAATCAGATAAAAGAATTAAAAAAAATGAAGAAACCCTAAGAATCATGTGGGAATCTATCAAGAAGAATATCTTGCGTGTCGTTGGAGTTCCAGACCAGGGAGGGATAACAGAAAATACAGAGAGAATAGCTGAAGATCTGTTGGCAGACAACTTCCCTGACATCATGAAAGATGAAAGGATATCTATCCAAGATGCTCATCGAACCCCATTTAAGACTGATCCAAAAAGAAAATCACCAAGACATCTTATCATCGAACTTACCAAAATCAAAGATAAAGTGAAAATTTTAAAAGCAGCAAGGGATAAAAGAAAGGTCTCCTCAAAAGAGAATCAATAAGTTCGGACTACTCAGCAGAAACCATGCAGGCAAGAAGGCAATGGGATGACATATACAGAGCACTGAAGGAGAAAAACTGCCAGCCAAGGATCATATATCCAGCAAAACTCTCTCTCAAATATGAAGGTGAAATTAAAACATTTACACATAAACACAAGCTTAGAGAATTTGCAAAAACCAAACCAAAGCTACAAAAAATACTAAAGAAAATTGTTTGGTCAGAAAATCAATAATATCAGATACCAACACAACACAAGGTCACAGAACAGAACATCCTGATATCAACTCAAATAGGGAAATCACAAAAACAAATTAAGATTAATTTCAAAAAGAAAAAAATGCTCAAAACAGGGAATCATTGAAGTCATTATGTAGAAGATCACAATAATCAAAAATAGGGACTAAATACAGGAGGCATAGAACTGCCATATGGAGAGGAAAACAATGCGATATAGGACGATACAAGTTAGGTTTTTACTTAGAAAAATAGGGGTAAATATTAACGTAAACACAGAGGTATAACAACTCCATAACTCAAAATAAAAATCAAGAAAAACGTAACGACTCAGCAAACATAAATTCGACTACCATGAAAATGAGGAACACACAATTTACAAAGAAAAACATCTCAGCAAAAAAAAGTAAGTGGAAAAACGAAATTGTCAACAACACACACGAAAAGGCATCAAAAGGACAGCACTAAACACATACTTATCTATAATTACGCTGAATGTAAATGGACTAAATGCACCAATAAAGAGACAGAGAGTCACAGACTGCATAAAGAAACATGATCCATCTATATGCTGCCTACAAGAGACACACCTTAGACTTAGAGACACAAACTAAAACTCAAAAAAAATTTTTTTTTTTTTCCGAAGGATGGAAAAAAATATATCATGCAAACAACAATCAAAAAAGAGCAGGAGTAGCAATATTAATTTCTGACAAAATAGACTTTAAAGTTAAATCCACCACAAAGGATAAAAAAGGACACTACATAATGATTAAAGTGACAACTGACCAGGAAGATATAACCATATTAAATATTTATACACCCAATGACAGGGCTGCAAGATACATAAAACAAACTAACAGAACTGAAAAGTGAGATAGACACCTCCACAATTATAGTAGGAGACTTCAACACACCACTTTCGGAGAAGGATAGGACTTCCAGTAAGAAGCTCAAGAGAGACACGGAAGACCTAACTCCTACAATCAACCAACTTGACCTCATAAACCTATACAGAACACTCCATCCAACAGCTGCAAAGTATACTTTTTTTCTACTGCACATGCAACAATCTCTAGATCACATATTAGGTCATAAAACAAAACTTTGCAGAATGCAAAACATCGAAATATTACAAAGCATCTTCTCAGACCATAAGGCCATAAAAGTGGAAATCAACAACAGAAAAATCAGGGAAAATAAATCAAATACTTGGAAACTGAACAATACCCTGCTCAAAAAAGACTGGGTTATAGAAGACATTAAGGAGGCAATAAAGAAATTCATAGAATGCAACGAGAATGAAAACACTTCCTATCAAAACCTCTGGGACACAGCAAAAGCAGTGCTCACAGGTCACTTTATATCAATAAATGCACACATACAAAAAGAAGAAAAAGCCAAAATCAGAGAACTATCCCTACAACTTGAACAAATAGAAAGTGAGCAACAAAAGAATCCATCAGGCACCAGAAGAAAACAAATAATAAAAATTAGAGCTGAACTAAACGAATTAGAGAACAGAAAAACAATTGAAAGAATTAACAAAGCCAAAAGCTGGTTCTTTGAAAAAATTAACAAAATTGATAAGCCACTGGCTAGACTGACTAAAGAAATACAGGAAAGGAAACAAATAACCCAAAGAAGAAACGAGATAGGCCATATCACAACAGACCCAACTGAAATTAAAAGAATCATATGAGATTATTACAAAAAATTGTATTCTAACAAATTTGCAAACCTAGAAGAAATGGATGAATTCCTAGAAAAACACTACCTATCTAAATTAACACAATCAGAAGTAGAACAACTAAATAGACCCATAACAAAAAAAGAGATTGAAAAGGTAATCAAAAAACTCCCAACAAAAAAAAGCCCTGGCCCGGACGGCTTCACTGCAGAGTTCTACCAAACTTTCAGAGAAGAGTTAACACCGCTATTACTAAAGGTATTTGAAAGCATAGAAAATGATGGAATACTACCTAACTCATTCTATGAAGCCACCATATCCCTGATACCAAAACCAGGTAAAGACACCACAAAAAAAGAAAATTACAGACCTATATCCCTCATGAACATAGATGCAAAAATCCTCAACAAAATTCTAGCCAACAGAATTCAACAACATATCAAAAAAATAATCCACCACGATCAAGTGGGATTTATACCAGTTTTTTTATGCAAGTTTGGTTTAATATTAGAAAAACCATTAATGTAATCCACCACATAAATAAAACAAAAGACAAAAACCACATGATCTTATCAATTGATGCAGAAAAGGCATTCGACAAAGTCCAACACCCATTTATGATAAAAACTCTCAGCAAAATAGGAATTGAAGGAAAATTCCTCAACATAATAAAGGGCATCTATACAAAGCCAACAACAGCCAACATCATTCTAAATGGAGAGAGCCTGAAAGCATCCCTTGAGAACGGGAACCAGACAAGGATGCCCTTTATCACCGCTCTTATTCGACATTGTGCTAGAGGTCCTAGCCAGAGCAATTAGGCTAGACAAAGAAATAAAGGGCATCTGGATCAGCAAGGAAGAAGTCAAAGTATCTCTATTTGCAGATGACATGATCTTATACACAGAAAACCCCAAGGAATCCTCCAGAAAACTACTGAAACTAATAGAAGAGTTCAGCAGAGTCTCAGGTTACAAGATAAACATACAAAAATCACTTGGATTCCGCTACATCGACAAAAAGAACATCGAAAAGGAAATCACCAAATCAATACCATTCACAGTAGCCCCCAAGAAGATAAAATATTTAGGAATAAATCTTACCAAAGATGTAAAAGACCTATACAAAGAAAACTACAAAGTACTACTGCAAGAAACTAAAAAGGACCTTCTTAAGTGGAAAAACATACTTTGCTCATGGATAGGAAGATTTAACATAGTAAAAATGTCTATTCTACCAAAAGCCATCTATACATACAATGCACTTCCGATCCAAATTCCAATGACATTTTTTAATGTGATGGAGAAACAAATCACCAACTTCATATGGAAGGGAAAGAAGCCCCGGACAAGTAAAGCATTACTGACAAAGAAGAACAAAGTGAGAGGCCTTACTCTACCTGATTTTAGAACCTATTATACAGCCACAGTAGTCAAAACAGCCTGGTACTGGTACAACAACAGGCACACAGACCAATGGAACAGAATTGAGAACCCAAATATAAATCCATCCACATATGAGCAGCTGATATTTGACAAAGGACCAGTGTCAGTTAACTGGGAAAAGACAGTCTTTTTAAGAAATGGTGCTGGCATAACTGGATATCCATTTGCAAAAAAATGAAACAGGACCCATACCTCATACCATGCACAAAAACTAACTCCAAGTGGATCAAAGACCTAAACATAAAGACCAAAACCATAAAGATCATGGAAGACAAAATACGGACAACGTTAGGAGCCTTAATACAAGGCATAAACAGAATACAAAACATTACCAAAAATGACGAAGAGAAACCAGATAACTGGGAGCTCCTAAAAATCAAACGCCTATGCTCATCTAAAGACTTCACCAAAAGAGTAAAAAGACCACCTACAGACTGGGAAAGAATTTTCAGCTATGACATCTCCGACCAGAGCCTGATCTCTAAAATCTATATGATTCTGTCAAAACTCAACCACAAAAAGACAAACAACCCAATCAAAAAGTGGACAAAGGATATGAACACGCACTTCACTAAAGAAGATATTCAGGCAGCTAATAGATACATGAGAAAATGTTCTCGATCATTAGCCATTGGAGAAATGCAAATTAAAACTACGATGAGATTCCATCTCACACCAACAAGGCTGGCATTAATCCAAAAAATACAAAATAATAAATGTTGGAGAGGCTGCGGAGAGATTGCAACTCTTATTCACTGCTGGTGGGAATGTAAAATGGTACAACCACTTTGGAAATCTATCTGGCGTTTTCTTAAAAAGTTAGAAATAGAACTACCATACAACCCAGAAATCCCACTCCTCGGAATATACCCTAGAGAAATAAGATCCTTTACACGAACAGATATATGCACACCCATGTTTACTGCAGCTCTGTTTACAACAGCAAAAAGCTGGAAGCAACCAAGGTGTCCATCAACGGATGAATGGTTGAATAAATTGTGGTATATTCACACAATGGAATACTACGCATCGATAAAGAACAGTGACGAATCTGTGAAACATTTCATAACATGGAGGAACCTGGAAGACATTACGCTGAGTGAAATTAGTCAGATGGAAAAGGATAAATATTGTATAAGACCACTATTATAAGATCTTGAGAAATAGTATAAACTGAAAAGAACACATTCTTTTGTGGTTACGAGATGGGGGAAGGAGGGAAGGTGGGAGAGGGTTATTTACTGATTAGTTAGTAGATAAGAACTACTTTTGGTGAAGGGAAGGACAATACTTAATACAGGGAAGGTCAGCTCAACTGGACTGGACCAAAAGCAAAGAAGTTTCCGGGATAAACTGAATGCTTTGAAGGTCGGCGGAGCAAGGGCGGGGTTTGGGGACTATGGTTTAAGGGGACTTCTAAGTCAATTGGCAAAATAAATTCTATTATGAAAACATTCTGCATCCCACTTTGAAGTGTGGCGTCTGGGGTCTTAAATGCTAACAAGCGGCCATCTAAGATGCATCAATTTGTCTCAACCCACCTGGATCAAAGGAGAATGAAGAACACCAAGGTCACATGATAACTATGAGCTCAAGAGACAGAAAGGGCCACACGAACCAGAGACTTACATCATCCTGAGACCAGAAGAACTAGATGGTACCCGGCCACAACCGATGACTGTCCTGACAGGGAGCACAACAGAGAACTCCTGAGGGAGCAGGAGAACAGTGGGATGCAGACCCTAAATTCTCATAAAAAGACCGACTTAATGGTCTGACTGAGTCCAGAAGAATCCTGGCGGTCATGGTCCCCAAACCTTCTGTTGGCCCAGGACAAGAACCATTCCCAAAGACCACTCATCAGACATGGAAGGGACTGGACAATGGGTTGGAGAAAGATGCTGATGAAGAGTGAGCTACCTGTATTGGGTGGACACTTGAGACTGTGTTGGCGTCTCCCGTCTGGAGGGGAGATGGGAGGGTAGAGAGGGTTAGAAACTGGAAAAACAGTCATGAAAGGAGAGACTGGAGGGAAGGAGCGGGCTGACTCATTAGGGGGAGAGTAAATGGGAGTATGTAGTAAGGTGTATATAGGCTTATGTGTGACAGACTGATTTGATTTGTAAACTTTCACTTAAAGCACAATAAAAATTATTTAAAAAAAAAAGAAAATGGAAGCAAGCAGAGAGTTGGGGGACCTCATACCACCAAATAAGCAGCACTGGGAGCAGAGCACGTCCTTTGGACCTGAGGTTCCTGTGCTGAGATGCTCCCAGACCAAGGGAAGACTGATGACAAGGATCTTCCTCCAGAGTCAACAGAGAGAGAAAGCCTTCCCCTGGAGCTGGCGCCCTGAATTCGGACTTCTAGCCTACTGGACTGTGAGAGAATAAATTTCTCTTTGTTAAAGCCATCCATTCATGGTATTTCTGTTATAGCAGCACTAGATGTTTAAGACAGATGGTGAGCTGTAGCCTGTCTCTGCCCCTTAGGAAATCAGTTGCCATCACCTCCAACTCTCCTCACCTCCCCCTCGCACACTCACACATAATATTCCAGTTATCATAAGGAAGTCCCAAATCACCAAAGAGCAAGGCAAAAGTATTCATTAAACTTGGCTTGGTCAAAATGAATGGTGGAATGATTTAGAATTTTTTAACAACGTCCCCACTTCTAAAGCAAGTAATTTCTGGTAATCATAAACTCACCTAAGGTCAAACCAACAAATGTTTCTTAAACATTTACTATATGCCAAGGTTTGTACTAGTTAAAATCAGCATAAAACTCAGCCCCTGCCCTGAAGAAAAAACCCACAACCTTGCTGATGAGGTAATAGATATAGAAAACAGTACAGCTATCATTTTCTGACCACTTACTATGAGCTGGACCCTTTGCTAAGGGCTTTCTATATATTATCTCATTTTATCGTCACTACTTGACAGGTATTATTATTACTGCCATTTTACCTATGAGGAAACTGAGGCAGAGAGAGGCAGACCTGCATGCCCAAGGTTACACAGGCTCTAGTAGAACCTTCATTTGAACCTAAGTTTATGTGATCCCAAGCTCTAGTAAATTCAACCGTCCAGGGCCATACACTATTGGCTGGGGTAGTAGTGCTGAGGTTTAGTGGATAACTGGACACTGTCTTGGGCCTGGAGGGATGGGCTGAATTAGACAGGACAGGAGAGGCCAGGGTGTTCCTGGTAGGGTTATGAGTGATGTGCTGCAGCTGGGCCGACACCACCTAGTGGGAGGGGAGTTAGAGGGTGAGTCTGATAAAAAGGACAAGTTTAAATTTGGAAGGAGGGGAAGACGGAGTAGAATATGGAAGGAGGTCAATATTATGGATAGCCTCACGTTTAAATATCTTAGACATCTCCTTCATCAGGCCACTGGAATATCAATGGAGGCCTAGCACCAGCAGGAGCCCCACAAGATTTTATTTGATTGGGCCAGGTCCCTACACAGTGTTCAGAAGCCCCAAAGCAAAGCAACAAAGAAGGAGCAGCGATTGCCGGGGGACCAGCAGGTGTGACAGAACACCTAGTGAAGGTGGCCTGAAGATGTTGAGAAAGCTTTGGCTAGAAGAAAGGTTGAAATGGTGGACTAAAACCAGACAACTAAGCAAGTGGGGGCGGCTACAGTCTCCAGGCTCACCCAGGCCCTGGGTCCCTCCTTGCAGAAATACTGGATTCCTGTGTCCCTGGTCAGTCAATGACCAACAGCCTAACCTCTCTTTCTCATGGGCTCATTTCCATAGACACATAAATCTACTCAAGTCTTATCAGCTCTCAAAGGAGGAGAAAGCCTCCTTGAGCCCTGAGTCCCCCTCTCATTATTTTATTTATTTATTTATTTTTATTGTACTTTTAGATGAAGGTTTACAGAACAGACTGGCTTCTCATTAAACAGTACACATATTGTTTTATGACGTTGGTTAACAACCCCACGACATGTCAACACTCTCCCTTCTTGACCTTGAGTTCCCTATTACCAGCTTTCCTATCCACTCGTGCCTTCTCGTCCTTGTCCCTGAGCTGGTGTGCCCCTTTAGCCTCGTTTTGTTTTATGGGCCTGTCTAATCTTTGGCTGAAGGGTGAACCTCAGGAGTGACCTAATTATTGAGCTGAGTGTCCAGGGGCCATACTCTCAGGGTTTCTCTAGTCTCTGTCAGGTCAGCAAGACTGGTCTTTCTTTTTGAGTTAGAATTTTGTTCTACGTTTTTCTCTAGCTCTCTCCGGTGACCCTCTATTGTGATCCCTGCCAGAGCAGTCAGTTGTCTCATTATTGTCTTCACTCCTTCTTATCCTCTACCTTCATGATTCACAAAAGAGTTGGCTCCAGTCTCTGACTCTCTTTCTCCCCTTCATTCACTCCAGCAGTCAGGACTGCCATGCCGCCTCCCCTGTTAGGTTCTACTTGGAGGACACCACACTGTTGTAGCTTCAGACAGATCTAAAGACTACTAACTTGAAACATGTGTTTAAGAGAGTAACCAGTAACCAGAGCCTTAGAGGCTTACAGGTCATTGAATTTTGTTTTGAGCAGAGATGTAGAGAATTGCTCTAGCATTACAGCACTTTTCACAGTAGCCACGTGGAAACAACCAAAACGTCCATCAACAGATAAAGAGAATGTGGTATACACATACAATGGCATATTACTCAACCCTAAAGAAAAATGAAGTCCTAATACATTCCACAACATGGATGAATCTGGAAAACATAATGCTAAGTAAAATAAGTCAGTCACAAAAAGACAAATACTGTATGATCTCACTTATATGAAATAAATATATAAAGAAACCAAAAATTATGAGTGGGTTACCAGAGGTGGGAGGGAGGGGGAAAGCTGAAATTTTTGCTTAGAGGGCACTGAATTTATGTTAACGGTGGTGAAATTATTTGGTAAAGGGCAATGAGAATGGTTGAACAATTTGAAGAGTGTAATCAATGTCACAGGATTATACATGCAGAAACTGTTGAGCTGGCATATGTTCTGTTGTGTATACTTTCACCACAATAAGAAAAAAAAAAAAAGAATCACTCTGACTGTGATACAAAGAACTGTCATCTAGGCAAGAAATGATGGTAGCCTAGACCTGGGATAAAAGTGGAGATGGTGGTAGTGATCAGATTCTGTATATATTTTGAAAGTGGAGCAAAAACGACTTACTGATAGATGAGATGTGGGGTGTGGAAAAAGAGATGAGTTGTTAATGGCTCCAAATATTTTGACCTAAGCAACTGGACAGATGGAGTTACCACGTACTGGGGTACAGAACAGTGGGAGGAAAACTGTAGTAGGGTTCTGAGAGTAGGAGGCAGACACAAGAATTTAGAATTCTATTTTGGACATGTTAAGTTTGAAATACCAATCAGACAAGCAAGTAGAGATATTGAATAAGGTATATCTGTGAATTGGAAATTCATGGGAGAGTTCAGAGCTGGATATAAAAATTTGAGATATATCAGTTGATACATGGTAGTTAAAACTATCAGAATCGACTCGATGGCACTGGGTTTGGTTTCAGGTTTTAGAGTTAAAACTATAGTGCTGGATTGAAGGATGATAGTACAGAAAACAAGTCCAAGACTGAGCCCTAAGAAATCCCAACGTTAGGGATAGAACCAAAAAAGGAGACTGAAAAAAAGTAGTTGGTGACACAGGAAGAAAACCAGGAGAGTTTAGTGTCATGGAAACTATGTAAAGAAAGCATCCAAACAAGGGGGGCATGATTAACTGTGTCAAATGAGGTGAGGTTTGAGACCTGACCCTTGAATTGGCAACACGGTGATCCTGACGACAATGGTTTCACAGAGTCGTAGGGACAAAAATACCTTGTAAATTGTACAGCTCTTTGGATAACTCTATGTAAGGTATTTAAAATCAAAACTATTGAGCTTCTAATATTTCCTTGTCCTCACTGCCTGGCTTAAAAAAAAACAACTCACTGCCGTCTAGTCGATTCTGACTCATAGCAACCCTAAAGGGCAGAACAGAACTGCCCCACAGGGTTCCCAAGGAGCGGCTGGTGGATTCGAACTGCCAACCTTTTGGTTAGCAGCCATAGCTCTTATCCACTGCACTACCAGGGCTGCAGTATTACCTGGCTTAGTACCCCTTAAATCTACTGATTAAACACTGAGATTCTGGGAAATCAAGAAAAGAACCAGGGAGCAATGGTATAAACTTGACACGGGAAAGGACAGAGCGGGAAATCAGCAGCCTGGTGTTTACATTCCAGCTTCGCCACTTACGACCCTTGTGGCTCTGGACCATTCACTTTACTTCTCTAGAGGCCTCTAACTTTGCCATCTGTAAAGTGAGAATAATAATACCTGCCTCACGGGAAGGTGGTTAGGACAAAGTGAGAGAATATCTGCGACTGTGCCTGCCTGTTAACATTTATTATCTTCCCAAGGGGGAAGCACTTGATACTGGCTTTTAGAGAGAGCTGGGTTAGAACTCCAGTAAAAAAGGCTCAAGTATTATTCCGTTAGTAATCAGTCTGAGAGCTAATACTTTCTCTTCCACAAATATAGTTTATAGAACATTTTTATAATTAATATATAATGAATATTTTATAGGACTTAGAACTTAATTTTCTACATTTGATTAAATAACTATAGATTTATATCCACTTTTATGATATTATTGGTCAAAGCATTTTTTTCATGAATTACCTAGGTAATTCACACATGTTCATGAAACAAATACGTGACCAATATGGTAAAAAAAAATTCATACGTGTTCATGAAACAAGTATTATTTTAGACTCGGTCAAGAGTCCCTTTTAACACTGTTTCTCTTAGTCCAAGAAAGCAGGCCACAGTCTGCCTTATTCCTCATTCACTATCTAACCCTTGGCCTGAAAGGTACTCAGTCAAAAGTCCTAGAATGAAAATATACCATGTTTTTAGGATATAATTTTTGGCAACCCACTGTAGCAAATTGAAGACCCTATGCATATAGAATAGGGCTATAAGAATTCAAAGGATTACACTAGAAAATGGTAAAAGCCAGCAGCAACTCATGTAGGACCTAGGGCTTAAAGTGAGCCTTGAAGCATGCACTGGATTTGACTGAGTGGAGCATGAACAAAGTTGCTAGAGTATATTGAGTGGCAGGAACTGGCCTCAGCTAGATTCAGGGGCATTTCCTACAGTGGCAGAAAATAAGGTTTGAAAAATTGATGTGGACATCAATCCGTAGAGAGCCTTGAATGCCAAAATCAGATACTTAGATTTCATCTCATGGGCTATGAGAGGACACTGAAAGCTCCTGAGCAAGGATGAAATATAATGAAAGACTGTTTTGGGGGGCAATGTTCTAGATGGACTAAACACCATTTTATAGGCATCGGAATGGCAAGAATTAGAAAGCAGGGTGATATCAAGTGTTAGAGAGGATGTGGAGAAACAGGAACCCTGTTTTGCTTTGCTGATGGGAGAGTTAATTGATTGCCATTCTGGAAACCAAAATTAGGGATGTATATTCCCCATGATTGGAAACCCTGGTGGTGTAGTGGTTAAGTGCTACAGCTACTAATCCAAAGGGTCAGTAGTTTGAATCCACCAGGCACTCCTTGGAAACTCTATGGGGCAGTTCTACTCTGTCCTATAGGGTCACTATGAGTCGGAATTAACTCGGCAGCACTGGGTTTGGTTTTGGTTTTGGTTTATTCCCCATGATAAAACAATCTCACTCCTGGATACATGTCTCATAGAAATTCTCAAAACAGCCAATAAAGGGATACGTATGAGAATGTATCATGGTCTTTGGGGGAAGTTGGAAGCAACTTAGGTTATGGCAAAATGGATAAGAAAATATGGTTTAATGATGCAGATGTTAACTTCAGCTTACTGCTTAGAAACAATACAAACAGCGAACCAGATATATATACATATATGTATATGCATATAGCAACACATATAAAAAAATAGCAACACATATAGATACTTAAAACATACTGCTGGGTGAAAAAATGATACCTATAGCACAATATCATACAATATAATCATAATAATATATCATATCCCAAAAATGCTACATATGAATGAATATCGAAAATATTTGTATGGAAGCCTACATAAGATAGTGAGGGAATGAGATTAGGGATCAGGAATGATGGGGACTAAAAACATACAAAACAAGAGAGAGACCTTGCATAGATCAATGATGATGTGCTAGAAATGGGGGAGTATAAATAACTCACCTCTCTGCACCTGACGTTAAAAAGAAAATGATGGATTGGAATGAAAGGTGAGAGGCAGACAGACTGGGCAAGCTGAGCAGGTGCAAGGTGAGAAAGACCTGCATGAACGTGAAGACAAGAGGAATGGGAAGGAAGAGACAAGCTATAGGACAGTGCTTCCCAAATCATCTTTGGGGAAAGACAAGTTTATTTCCCCAAACCATTTCAGACTGCTACTCTTTAAAATACAGTAAAATTACAAGAAAAATGAAACAAAAACAAATACATAAAAAATACACACCACTGATCACGCCCTTGGATACTGCAGCAATATTAAGTTCCTATATAAGTTTCTAAAGACTCCCGATATTGCAAACACATACCACCCCTTGAGTATAGTAGACATCAGATGAAGGAAAAAACACCTGTGATCGGATGTATTCAAAAAGGAAGAATGATGGGAGGTGATGCTAAAGTTTCAGGCCAGTCTCACCTCCATTTTGGAAGAGGAAGACAGGGGAAGAAGCAATAAGGAGGACAAGGTATTCCCCTCACCTGGCTCCTTAGCCTACATATTGCTGCAGCCCCAAAGCCTGGTTACAGCAGCACAGGCCGAGTTTCTCATTTCCATTACTTCCAGAGAACAAAGTGGTGGTTTGAGCCTGAAGAGCCCTCGGCAAGGCTAGTCCTTCCTTCTCTGGTCACTATTGCAGCAAGGCCGAGAGGGACTGGAAGAATCAAGGGGTAAAGGAAATGTACCTCATATACACACACACAACTGCTATGAACTCTTCTCAGCACCTTCTGTCCAGCTAGTGACAATGACTAAGGACACCATACAACAGGACCTTTTTATTTTAAATACAAAAACCACCAGTGTTGTGAAAATTGAGGAAAAACCACAACATATGAAACTCAGAATGTAGTTCAACTGAATCCCTGCTATCTGCAAAAAAAATCTGCTGTTTTCTGAGTTTCTTAATCCCAGATTGATGAGCAAATTCTCTACTTAAAGAATATTAGCCATTTATTTGTAAATAAAATCAGCCAGACTCAACCCTTAAAAAAAAATGCTTTCAGCATGAACAGGAACTATTACTAAAATCTCTCCAAAACTCTTGGCTTGTGAGGTGTGAATTCACACATTCAAACCAAAATTAACAACAAAAAATGCAAACACTTTTCTTCAAAGTTCACTAATACCAATTTCAATTGTTATTCTAATCAGTATAACATGCAACATTCCATTTCTACACTGTCAGAATACTAATTATAAATTTCAATTCAGAATTCTATACCTTAGAAATATTGCTTGGGGGTTTGTTTGGGATAATGCAGAAGTCCATAGGGCACGTGTTTAAAATGTTTGCCATCCCTCCAAAAACACACACACAAACTTGAGATTTACCGTCATAACATGCAGGATGGCACGTCAACCTGCCCTTTGCTCCAGTGACCATGATATAGTGTTCATTCTCAAGCCAAAAAAACTAGGCATGTATCTTAGAAAACAATAAAGTCAGGGACATATTATCCCCAGATCTCAATTCCCTGGTTCCTATCCCACTCGTGACATGACTAATGTAAAGACAGCAGCCAAACCCAGGCTCTCTTGCTGTTTTATATCAAATTGCTAATAAATGGAAGAGCAATTTTATCACATGCTTCAATTGATTAATGAATAAGTGGGCAGGGGGACAACAGAAACTATAAAACTAACCCAAACTGAGAAGCAGGCTATAGTCATCAGCATCAGGGACTGTTCATCCCTTTGTAATCTCTCCAGCACATCAGGGTCTCTTTGTTTCCTTCTCAGCTATACTCCAAAGCCCAAACGCTTGACAACCATACGGCAAAAGCAAGGAAGAAAGAGGTGTATGGTCAGAATCTGACAGCTCACTATGGCCACCACGAGCTTGAAGTCTATCTTTGCAGATGTGAATATCATTCCTGGTTCCATAATGTTGTTGTTAGGCACCGTCGAGTCGGTTCTGACCCATAGCGACCCTATGCACAACAGAACGAAACACTGCCCGGTCCTGCACCATCCTTGAAATCGTTGTTATGCTTCAGCCCATTGTTGCAGCCACTGTGTCAATCCATCTCATTGAGGGTCTTCCTCTTTCCCACTGACCCTGTACTTTACCAAGCATGATTTCCTTCTCCAGGGACTGATGCCTCCTGACATGTCCAAAGTATGTAAGATGCAGTCTTGCCATCCTTGCTTCTAAGGAGCATTCTGGTTGTACTTCTTCCAAGACAGATTCATTCGTTCTTTTGGCAGTCCGTGGTATATTCAATATTTTTCGCCAACATAATTCAAAGGCATCAATTCTTCTTCAGTCTTCCTTATTCATTGTCCAGCTTTTACGTCCATATGGTGCGGTTGAAAATACCATAATAGCTAACATTTATAGCACTGTTCTGAGCCCTGATGGTGCAGTGGTTAAAAGCTCGGCTGCTAACCAAAAAGCCAGCAGTTTGAATCCACCAGTCACTCCTTGGAAACTCTGTGAGGCAGTTCTACTCTGTCCCACAGGATCTCTATGAGTCAGAATGAACTCAAGGGCAACAGGCTGGTTTTCCTAAGCACTTTCAGAAGCATTAAACTCTTTAATCCTCACAGAGACTCTATGAACAGATGCTATCATTATCCCCATTTTATAAATGAGGATACTGAGGAGTTCAAGTAATTTGCCCAAACTCACTCAATCAGTTTAAGTGGCAAATCTTGGATGCAAACCCAGAGCCACAAGGACTAGGCTTCACATTGTGGCCTCTTACATAAAAGCAATAGTAGTCCTCCCCTTGTTTAAGTGATGGGGGTTGAACTGTGACTTTTCCTCTTAGTAAACCTAATAGTAGTGACCACCATTACCTGGGAGGAGAGATGAATAGATCAGATAACTGGATCCAGAACCGATCCCTTAAAAGCAGCACAGGTATTAGAAGAGAATGCTGCAGAACCCCCTCTAAAGCCACCGGCAGTTACTGGGAATAAAGTTAGTATTTAATACTTCAGTGAACATTAACATTTATTTTTCTAACTACTTTTTGAGGTTAATGGTAAATTCAATACGAAATTATCTAAAACTGTCATTCTTAGATATTTCTTCTTGATCAGGTTTTGGACTACTTTACTTCTGCTCCATGAATAGTTTTTTGTTTTATTTTGTTTTTTTCTCCCTTCGTATCATATTTATTTCAGAGATTCGTTTGCTCTTTTCTTCTTTTCTGTATTGTTATAGGGAAGAAGTCATTCAGCACATGCTGTGAACCACTCAGAGAAAATAACAAAATCACCTTAGGTACAGCGGGATCTCAGAGCTCAAGACATCAAGAGCACAAACGCTATCATTATTTATTAATAAAGCTAAGTCACTCAAAAAGTAATACCAAATGTGCAAATAAAAAATCTGTGTCAAAAATAAAAACCTCAATCAAATATTTTAAGCTAATTTTTCTCTTTCCAAACCTAATTTAGAAAAGTGTTCTCATGATTCTTCACCATCAACTCAATGTAACAATAAGATCAATCCTATAATAATGCATTTAAATCAGCAGAGTGGGAAACAAAATTTAAAGCAATAAGATCTAGAGAGTTGTTAGGCCCCTTCCTCAGAAGTCTATGATTTTTTTTTTCTCTAAATAATTCAACTCAAAACCCCAACCAATAAGGAGAACTATAAAGACTTCCCCCAGTGTTAGTTAAAATCACTGGCTCACTGTAGCTGACTGGCAGATCCACGCCCAAATTTCTCCTCACTTGCTGGTCTCCATTCAGAGGCCAGGAAAAGCTAAATACTATACTTGTTTCCTCAGCCTCCTTTCAAAAGTCTGTTTTGGGATTCCAGAAAAGGCTTTCACTCCCTTGAACAAAGGGACAGATGCAGGTGGCACTGCCCTCACTCATCTTACTTTGAGACGTACACATGATGTCTGAAGCTGCAGTGGCCATCTTGGGACCATGGGTGGGAAGGTGTGAGGACTAAAGAGATGCTGGCTGAAGACACAGTTGAGCCTATAAGCATACGCCAGTGGCTACCTATTTCCAGACTTCCTGTTTAGTAGGAAAAATAAACACCTACTTGTTTATCCCTCTAAAAAAACTAAAAAATAAGTTCCTCTATTGGTTAGATATTCCATTATTTGCAGTAGAAAGCATTACAAACTAATACATTCAGTCTCTAAATGCTGTCCTTTGTTGTTATTAGTTACCCTTGAGTTGGACACGACTCATGGCAACCCCATGTGTGCAGAGTAGAACTGCTCCATAGGATTTTCTTGGCTGTAATCTTAACAGAAACAGATTTCTAAATCTTTTCTGTGGTACCACTAGGTAGGTTCGCACTGCCAACCTTTAGTTTAACAGTCGAGTGCACACCATTTGTGCCACTTAGGGACCAAAAGCTGTCTTTTAATTACATTTTTTAACAGAATAAAATGATTAAGTGACCTAAAGGGTAATTTTATACATTGGAAAAAATAAATCTCAAATTTTGAACAGAACAAATATTACTATAATGTATCACCTTCAGTGAATTAAGGGATCTATTTGAGATTTGATTTTAGAATTTATGAGAGTGGAAAATGGCTCCAATGATAAGACTAGAAGAACAGAAAAGCTACAGCTAAAGGCAGTTATAAGCGTGTGCAAGCGGGCAGTGCATCTGGAGAGTGAAATTAGGAAATCACCATCTGGCCTAGTACCTTCCTTATGGGTATTACAGAGGGAAAGTCTACCTGAGGTAAAACCAGGAAGGAGTTGTTCATGGACAGGATGCTCATAGGGTGTTAGTGTGTGTGTGTGTGTGTGTGTGTGTGTGTGCGGGAGATTATGTGTGTGTGTGTCAGGCGTAGGTAGACTGAAGTAAGCTCTTCGTAACACCCAAGTTCGGCGCTTCTATAATAGCATATTGGCTGTAGCAGCATCTGATGCAGGAACAGGAGAAAGACAGTGAGGTTGAAAGAGTATTTGAAGAAACAATGGCTGAAAACTTCCTAAATTTGGTGAAAGACATACTCCTACAGATTCTTACCTGAGTGAACCCCTAACAGGATAAACCCCCCAAAAATCCACACCAAGACACATCATAATTAAACTTCTGAAAACTAAAGACAAAGAAAAAAAGTTTTGAAAGCAGCAAGAGTGAAATAATACATCATCTATACAGGAACACCAATTCAAATGTCAGAGGATTACTCATCTAAAACCATAGATGCCAGAAGGAAACAGCACAACATTTTTCAAGTGCTAAAAGAACTCTCAACCGTGAAGTCTATACCTAGCCAGACTATGCTTCAGGATGAAGAAATAAAGACATTCTCAGGTGAATAAAAACAAAAAGAATTTGTTGCTAGCAGACTTACCGTAAAAGACTGGCTAAAGGAACAGAACAGAAAGGAAATGATAAAAGAATCTTGGAGCATGAGGAAGAAAGGAACAACTTGACAGCACATAAAAACAACAACAACATAGCCTAGACAAGTTGACATGTAAAGTTAACGATCACATTGGTTGTGATATTATACTATAGTTTTGCAAAGTGCTACCATTGGGGGTATGTTAGGCTGGGTTGTCTACAGGAGCAAAACCAGTGAAACGTATATATATATATATAAAAAATATGTATACAGAAAGAGAGATTTAATTCAAGGAAATGGCTCATGCAGTTGTAGAGGCTGACAAGTCCCAAATCCACGCATCAGGTGTCAGGCTGGAGGCTTCTTCTGCTTCATGTGGTTGCAGGAGCTGACAAACCCAAAATCAGCAGGTCAGATGGCAGGCTTCTGGCTCATAGTGCTGCAGGAGCTCGTGAATTCCAAAATCTACAGGTCAGACAGCAGGCTGCTCGCTCATATGCCAAGAACTGGAAGTCAGATGATGACAAGTCGGATGCAAGATCCAGAATGACAGTGAGCCTTGCTGGAGCATTCATTTATATACTGGAGGTAGATCATACCCCCAAGGAAACTCCCCTTTCATCTGATTGGCTGCTCATAGAAGATCTCATCATGGAGGTGATTACACTATATCAGATCTCATCATGGAGGTGATTACATTATATTAAGTTATAGAAGAGTAATCAGTTCAATGTCTGCCAAATCACTGAGAATCATAGCCTAGCCAAGTTGACACATAACATTAACCATCACAGGGGAAAGCTGGGTAAAGTGTATACAGGATCTCATTACAATTATCTCAATAAAAATTTCAATTAACAAATTAATTTTGGGATTGGCGTCCACTTTCCTTGGTCACTAGGCACTCAGGTGCCTTTTGTTGTTGTTGTTCGGTGCTGTTGCATTGATTCCAATTCACAGCAATCTCATGTGATAGAGCAGAACTGCCCGTAGGGTTTTGTAGGCTGTAGTCTTTATGGAAGCATATCGCCAGGTCTTTCCCCACAGAGCAGCTGTGTGGGTTCCAACTGCCAACCTTTCAGTTAGCAGCCGAGTGCTTACCTGTTGCATCACCAGCTGCCTTGTATATAGTAAGTATGACCATGAACTAAGCTGAGTGACAAATGACTAAACTGTAGCAAAAAAGATACGGAAATAGTCATATAATTTTTTTAAAAAAGCATCTCTGTTTCAATTTGATACCAAACTCATGTGAAGGTAGTCTGAATTATGGTTAAAAAATTCTAATCCGCCAGACACTCCTTGGAAACTCCTTGGAATTATGGTTAAGCCACATGAATTCACCCAAACCCCTACCCTAAAAATCTAGCAGTTGTGACCATTGTCTCTTTTGGGATGCAAAACACATAGAAAATCAAAGAATTTGTTTGGCCTTCAACTGGTCAAGCTGGTCACTTTTTCACAGGTCAAATTTGGCATGCTGGGGCCTGGACAATGAGGTAGTGAAAATGCCCACCTCCCACTTCACTTTGCTTTGGAGAATTCCCCCCAAGAAGATGCCTCTGCTCTTTCTGAAACTATAGGAACAGAGCAAACTCCCTAGGAAATGACCTAAGAAATCCCTCTACATCAGCACTATTAGGGTATCTAGAATCCTGTTGTTGGGAGACTGGTCTCCTAAGGAGTCCTGACAGATGAATGCTCACGGAAAAATCTGCCGCTTCCAGAAAAAGCCAGTACTGGATGCCAACAAGCAAGAGAAAAACGTCCCTCAGCCCCGGCACAATAGGCCACAGAGAAGCTTTGAGTCACACCTTGCACAGTGACATCTTCATGCCGCCCTGGATGCTTAGGATAAACCACACATCCTGAGAGATTTATAACCTATTTAAGCCACAAAAGCAAATGACTTCTTTCTTCCTCCTTTATATTCACTGTTACTAAGACAAGAATTATTTTGTCTCGCCACAGCAGTATCAAGACATACCCCAAAACCAAACTCACTGTCATCGAGTTGATTCCGACTCATAGTGACCCTATTGGACAGAGTAGAGCTGCCCCATAGGGTTTTCAAGGCTGTAATCTTTACAGAAGCAGACTGCCACATCTTTCTCCCACTCCACAAAGCGAATGGTGGGTTGGAACCGCCAACCATCTGGTTTGCAGCTGAGCGCTTTAACCACTGAGCCGCCACGGCTCCTATCAAGCCCTAAACCAGAAGCTCATTCCAGAGATGATTCTCCCCAGCTGTGTTTATTCCCCTCTTGTTTTTTTATTGTTGGTGCTACAGGTAGAGAGGGGCAATGGATAAACACCTACAAAGGGCCTGCCCTGTGTAAGGAAGGCACGAGCTCCGCACAGAGGGTAGCCCAGAGAGCAATCAGTTTCTCCGCTGAGGACTGCCACGATCCCACATAAAGAACGCAAAACACAGCCTGGGAAATAAGGCAGTGAGTGGCCTGGACAAGATGACCTGTCAGGGTTATGTAGATAGAGAGATATGGTTACTGTCGAAATGATCAGGGAAGGCTTTAATGGCGGGGCGGGGGCGGTTAGAGCCAAGTTTCGAGGGAAGGCTAGGATCTGGATGGGAAGAGAAAGAGGCATGAAGATGCTGTCAGGGAAGGGAACAAATAACACCAGTAATTGAGTGTAACAGTCCAAATATATTCAAAAGGCAAACAGTGCACATGCTGGTTTAACTGGATTTTCCATAATGGAAAACAGGATTGTTAAGGAAGAATGATATTGTTTGAGTCTTTTACAATCATGATTTACTCATGTGTTAGTTTTATAATTAGAAAACTTGCAAACAAATTTTTTTTTAAGCATGCTAAGGCTGAAGAGAGCCTCCAGACTCAGATACTGAGTCTGTGGCTGGTGTGGCAGACAGCTTGTTGGCTCCCAACAGCCGTTACTAACCCTCTTTTCCCTTTCCCACCTCCAAAAATAGAAGATAACTTCCTAGTACCCCTTGTAGCAAAGGGTACCCATGTGAATCAGTTTGGGCTAATAAGATATAAGCAGAAATCTACTGGGGGCTCCTGAGAAACACTTTGTTTTCTGATATAAGAAAGAGGCATTTTCCCTCCCTCTCCTTCCTGCTTGTCCTGAACACAGTTCTGAGAAGTTGTTATTTCTGGAACTGAGGCAGCCATCTTGCATCCATGAGGTCACAAGTTTAAGGATGAAAAGCCAACATTCTGAAAATGACAGAATAAAGACATAAAAAAGAGCCTGAGTCCTTTATGACATTCATGAGCCACTGCCTAAACCTGAAACTGCCACCCCTATAGAGTTCTTGTGATGTGAGATAATTAATTTGGCTTAAGCCACTGTTAGTCTATTAGAATCAAAAGTATCCTAATGAATTCGTGTATGTTTTGCTGTGTATATTCCCAACAACAACAAAATAAAAATTTAGAAAAAAAAAAAAGTATCCTAATGACACAGGTATACAGTTCAGGGCACAATGCAAAAGTGACAAAAGTCAAGTGTTTGATCCTTCAACAGGTAAACTGATCCTAATTTCTGAACCCCAAATTAACATTTAGGAATAGCAATGGAATATTACATCATTTCCAAAGTATGAATGGCAGCTTCAAGAAGTGGCCCAGTCTGAAATAATGTGATTTCAAGAATATTTTAATAGTTACTGGGAACAAAGTGACAAAATCTTTTAAATCAAAACCATCCTGTGATCTGGCATGTTGTTGTTAGGTGTCATCCAGTCCATTCCAACTGATAGCGACCCTATATACAACAGAATGAAACACTGCTCATCCTGCACCATCCTCACAATCATTGTTATGCTCGAGCCCATTATTGCCACCACTGTGTCAATCCATCTTGTCGACAGTCTTCCTCTTTTTCGCTGACCCTCTTCTTTACCAAACATGATGTGCTTCTCCAGGTACTGCTCCCTCCTGATAACATGTCCAAAGTACGTGAGACGAACTCACTTCTCGCTTCTAAGGAGCACCCTGGCTGTATTTCTTCCAAGACAGACTTGCTCGTTCTTTTGGCAGTCTATTCAACATTCTTCGTTCTGGCACAGACAGAACACTTAATGTTCTGTCTGCCCAGCAACTCCTCAACACCAACCCCTTTCTTTAGCTATTTATTTATTCGACAATTTTATTAAGGTATAATTTATATCACAAAGTTTACCCATTTAAAATGTACAATCTAATGGTTTTTAGTATATTTACAGAGTTGTGTAACCATCACCATAGTCTAATTTTAGAATATCTTCATCATCTCAAAAAGAAACCCCATACCCATTAGCAGTCACTCTCCATTTCCTCCCTTCCCCCACCTACTCTAAAAAAAAAAAAAAATTCTAAGCAACCACTAATCTACTCTCTTTAGATTTGCCTATTCTGCACGTTTCATATAAATGGGATCATATAATGTGTTCTTTTGCATATTGTTTACAGCAGAATGTTTTGGGGATTCATCCATGTTATAGCATTTATTGGTACTTCATTCCTTTTTATTGCTGAACATTATTCCATTATATGGATATACCACAATTTGTTAATCCATCAGTTGATGGACATTTGCATTGTTTCCTGTTTTGGGGTTGTTTCCTCATTTCCTCAATATGAATAAACTGCTATGAACATTCATGTGTACATTTTTGTGCACACACAGGTTTTCTTTTCTCTTTGGGTATATACCTAGGAGTAGAATTGCTAGGTAATATGGTAACTCTGTCTTTAACATTTTGAGAAACCGCTGAACTTTTCCAATAACAGCAGCACCATTTTTTACATTCCCACAAGCAATGTATGAGGGTTCTAATTTCTCCACATCCTTGACAATACTTGTTATTGCCTGTCTCTTTAATTCTAGTCATCCTAGTGGGTGTGAAATGGTATCTCATTATGGTTTTGATTCGCATTTCTCTAACGCTAATGTGGGAGAAAGATGTGGCAGTCTGCTTCCATAAAGATTACAGCCTTGGAAACCCTATGGGGCAATTTTACTCTGTCCTATAGGTTCGCTATGAGTCAGAATTTGACTCGACAGCAGTGGGGTTTTTTGGGGAATGACTAACGATGTTAAAAAAAAAAATTTTTTTTTTTGATGTTGAGCACCATTTAATATACTTATTGGTCATCTGTATATTCTCTTTAGAGAAATGTCTTCAGATCCTTTGCCCATTTTTAAAATTTGATTATTCGTCTTTTTACTGTTGAGTTGTAAGGATTCTTTATATATTCTAGATACAAGTACCTTATCAGATATGTGATTTTCGAATATTTTATCCCATTATATGGGTTGCCTTTTTACTTTTTCGATGGTGCTTTTGAAGCACAACTTTGGCCACTTATTGTAGCATTATTTGTAATAGCAAAAGGAGATAATGCAATTATACATCCAAATGGAATAGGCTGAATAAACTAGTATGTCCACACAGTGGAGCACTATGTAGCTGTAAAAGGGAATGAGGAACAACGCTATATACTAGTATTGAAGTGATCTCCAATATAGGCTGCTTAAAAAAAAAAAAAAACAAAGTGTAAAAGAACGTGTTGAGTATGCTACCCTTTATTTAATAAGGAGGGAGCATAAGAATATATTTAAGAATTGAGCATTTAAAAAAAAATGAAGGAAGACTAACTCAAAACTAACTAAATAAAGAGGAAAAGGGGGGTGAAAAGTTACCTGTGGAGGTAGGACAGGAACAAGGTTGAGGTGAACTTGCTTTGTAAATGTGACTTTGAAATCACATAAATATTTTATATAATAAAATACACATTTTCAAAAATTAAAAATCAAAAGCAAACTGACATGAATTAACCTAACTAGGTACTGCGTTGGTGATTTAACCATACTGTAAGAAATCATCTAAAGTGAAATTAAAACCCAATAATTTGATAGTACATTCCTAGTAGGATATACCCTAAAAACAAAAAAGAACTACAAAGAAATCTTAAACTATTTTAAAAAAATCATACTGTTAATAATGTCATTAGTAAGCAAGAACTATTCTATGGATATATTTTTTTTTTTTACAGTATGATAAACAAATAAGGAATTATGCTGACATTCTTATGAATCAATATTTTCAATGTAGGATATAAATTTAAAATCAAAGAAGCTAAATAAAAACCCTATGATCCTTAATTTGAATTGGAAATATCAGTTTGAACTTGTAATATTTTAGCTTTAAAAATATACACATATTTTTTAGCCTTGCTTTAAGAGAATGAAAATGCAAGCCACAGATTTGAAGAAAATATGTGGCAGACCACATATCTAACAATGGACTTGTATCCAGAATATATTAAGAACTCTCAAACCTCAACAGTAAAAAAAAAAAAAAAAAATGAAAAGACAAACCAATTAAAAATGGACAAAGACAATGAGCAGACATCTCACCAAAGAGTCTATATGGATGGCAAAGAAGAAGAACATGAATGTTCAACGTCATTATATTCAACATCATTAGCCATTTGGGAAATGAAAAGTAAAATCAGGATGAGATATCATTGCACATATGATAGAATGATTAAAACAGAAAATACTGGTAATACCAAATGCTGGCAAAGAGACGAAGCAACTATGACTCTCATCCGGCGCTGGTGGAAATGCACAATGGTACAGCTACACTGGAAAACAGTTTGGCAGTTTCTTGTGAAGTTAACCATACACCTACCACATGGCCCTTTCTGAATTTATGTGAAAGTATCCTGCCACTCATAGGAAAGCAATGACCATTTTGCTGCTGTTTTCAACTTCCTACATGTGTAAACAAACCTTTCCTTACTTAACAGGTGTCAAGAGGAAGGCCAGAAATCTTCTCATTTCAGCTCAGAATGAGATATATGTATGCTTACCTTAAGTTTGACCCAGAATTGAGTATTTGTGCAGCAAGATACAAGCACAGGTTTTCCACTGAAGAGGTAAATTGTATTCTTTATTTTTAGTTAAAAAAAAAAATAACACTTTTATGTATATTTAAGTCTATGAAGAGATCAAGAGATATAATTTTTAACTGCCTATATTTAAGCATGTCATGTTAGTCAGTAAAAAAAAAAAAATGTTAAGTCTCATATAAAATTGTCTCAGACTATATTTTTATTCATATTGATTTGTTCTGTGATTTTAGCAGGTTTACTATTTAATACTGTTGATATATTTTCACACTGTAAATAGCATTAATTAAAATGAATTACAACCTTTACTTCAATTAAATCCACTGAGCCTACTTTTAGAGAAATAAATAAGTCCCATCTTGGATTAAAGCCATTATTTAACAAAAATTGATTATGCTGCCTTATGAGTTTTAAAATCTATGAAAAGGGAAAAAAAAGTAAGCTATGCTTAACTATCTGAGTTTCCCTCCACCTCCCAAAAAAGCTGGGTAAAAAGTCATTTATAGTTTTAAATAGGGAAGAAAACTACTCTTGCTCCTACTATCTACTACATATGCTTCATTAGCATCCTCTGTAGTAGAAACTATAATAGGGCTTTTTGGCCTACTTGAATAGGGTAAAATGAAAACAATATCAAGTAAGAAATTTTAAAATAAGAAAGCCTAAAGTTTCCTGTACTCCACTTCTCACTTGGATTAGACTTATATCCTCTGCAGCAAAGGGAACCCACACAGAAAGAGTAGGTGAATAAATTGCCCACAATAAACGAATCCACAGAAAACTATCCCTCTACATTCAAAAGAGACAATTATTATTGGATTATTACATCTACGACTCACTGATCACGCTAATGTACCATGAGCTATAGATACAATTTTTATACAAGAGTTCCCTTACACCTGAAAATCACTTCTAAGATTGCTCCAGGGTAAAAAAAAATTGAAAAAGTCTAACTTGTGGAGGCTTCCTGAAGGGTGAGAGACTGAATCTTGAAGGAAGTTGAAAATCTGAATTTAAAACACTGAGGGAAGAATTGGACAGTGCTTTCAGAACTTTTTGACTGCAACCACAGTAACAAATATATTTTAGCTCTCTCCTTTTCCCTCTCTCTCTCTCTCTCACACACACACACACAGAAACAAAAGCTTATGAAATAATACTTACCCTTTCCAAACATAATATACTCTGATTTTTTATTCTATTCTAGTATATTCTATTTCCTCTTTTTAAAAAAAATGCTAGTCATGGCCAATTAAATTGATCTCACAAAGTGAGTAACAAACTCCCAAATATACGTGGAGAAAGTGGCAATTACACTGAATAAGTACTTTAACGGTCTTCAGTGTCAGGAGTTTGGACCCGATGCAGGTGAACTGAAGTCAATACACTTGACCACTAGGAACAGAACCTGGAATCTAAAAGCAGAATTTTAGGGCAGGATAATCCTACACTATGTGAGTAAAGTGACTATTTTACAATTATCATTGAGCCAAATTTAAATTGACTTATCTAACACCACATGATGAGGTCCATATGTGTACTATGTATTACTCATAGTGTTTTTCTATTTCAGTTGTTTATCATTAACTTGCTGGAAAATTTCCCAAAGAGCAGTTTTCCAACATTAATGTATTTTTTCCCTAGATGTTAATACGTAGGTTTATATTCCAAACCAAAAACCAAACCTGTTGCCACTGAGTCAATTCAGACTCATAGCAACCCTATAGGACAGAGTAGAACTACCCCCTTAGAGTTTCTAAGGAGCGCCTGGTGGATTCGAACTACCACCCTTTTGGTTAGTAGCCGTAGCTCTTAAAAAACCACTGCAGAAATCAATTCCAAGGTACTACCCTCACCTTTTTGTGCAACAAGGAGATTCTGAATTCCTTTTTTACTGTTCCGAATTCTAATAATTTTTCTTTCTTCCTAAGAAAACATTTGCTTCACTCTAAATCTGATGATGGACTCTTTAAACCAAACCCTCCTAAGATGGTGGCATAAAAAGCAGAGACGAGAGTGAGCTCCTCACTATTCACTAGAGACATTCAGGATGAGCTACACAACCACCTGTCCAAGATACTACAGAAAGGATTTTCAGCTTTGGCTGGAAACATTCCTTCTAACTTTAATATTCTATCATTTTGACAATATGCCTGAGATTCGCTTAGCTCAATACAAATCTGACATTTAAATTGCTGGGAAATGATACTGTGCATCTTCAAGGTTTCCAATCAATTCATATCAAAATAATTTTAATGTCATCAATGGTACAAATGCTCATGTTTTAGAAAACTCAATAAACCCACTGCCATCAAGTTGGTTCTGACTCATAGCGACCCAATATGACACAGTATACCTGCCCCCACAGGGTTTCCAAGGCTATAAACCTTTACGGAAGCAGACCGCCACATCTTTCTCCCGTGAAGTGGCTGGTGGATTTCAAGCTGAACGCTTAATCACTGCACCACGAGGGCTCCTAGAAAACACAATACTTATTGTATTTCAGAGATATATGTATAGGTTGCCCATCACCTAGGTGTGTACAGAAATCAGTCTATTGCTCATGACTGAATATTAGCAGCTAAGTAAGGGATGAAACCTGTTCTTTTTTAATTTCTAAGAAACAGCAGGAAAAGTTTAATTATGTTATAATCTTAAACCCAAACAGCTGAGTAATTATGCTATCTACAGGAAGCCTAGGCTTTTCCACTGATAACAGTTTAGGTCAGCAAGCAAGACACTGTAATAGGTGTTGTGGGGGCATAAAAAAGATACGATGTGGCATTACTGACTTTCTGACCATTCTCTGTCAGAGTGCATCCAATCTTTTAACTAAGTTGTAAAATAACATTAATTCTTTTGGTAATACATAGCACACTTAGTACCACAGCTAGTGCAACAATTTTTAAAATGCAGCCACCTGACTTGGGCACATACTAGGACACTCAACAAATAAACACTAATTTGTTGAATGACAGCCCAAGGTACCTAATAAGTATACTCTTATTTTCAAGTCACACACACACATTCCTACTGGTCTTAGGCATAAATAATTCTATTTTTTTAAATACACTCATGAGTCTAGAAACAGACTCATGCATATATGGACACTTGATGTATGACAAAGGTGGCTCTGCAGAGGAGTGGAAAAAGGGTACCCTTCTCCAAAAGTGACTCTAGGTCAACTGAATATCCATATGGGAAAAGAATACAACTTGATCCCTACCCCTCTTTTACACACAAATAATTTATTCTAGGTAGACTGTAGATCTAAATGTGAAAGGTAAAAACAACACAATTTCCAAAAGATAACATGGGGAAATATCTTCACGACCTGGTGTAAAGAATGGTTTCTTAAATAGGAAACAGGAAGCATAAACCTAAAGGAAAAAAATTATTCACCAAAAACACCATTAAGAGAGTGAAAAGGCCAACCACTGACTAGAAGATATTTCCAACGCATATATCTGGCAAAGAAGTTATACCCAAAATAAGTATAGAACCCTTACAAGTCACTAAAAAAAAAAGACAACCCAATAGAAAATTAGACAAGTGACAGACACTTTCCAAAAGAGAATATCCAAATAACCAATAAATGCATAAAATGTGCTCACCTTCATTAGGAATCTGTGAAATGCGGATTAAATCTACCAAGAGTTACACTACACTCACCTATTGAAATAACTAAAATTTAATAGACTAGTAAAATCAAGTGTTAGAATGTAGAGCATAGGAACATAAAATGCTGGTGGGAATTTAAATTGATATAACCATTTTGACAGTGTCTACTAAAGCTAAATATATAAATACCATGTGATCTAAGAAGTACCAAAAGGGGTGAACAAGTATAGTCATAGCAAAACTATTCTTAATAGCCCCAAACAAGCCAAATATCTATCAAGAGTAAAATGTACATATAAACAATGTCATAGTCATACAATGGAATACTATAGAGCAATGAAAATGGATAAGTACTTCTACAGAGAGCCACATGAACAAATCTCACAAACATAATGTTGAGTTGAAAAAGCTACTCACAAAAGAATAAACATTAGACATTCCATTTATAATACGTTCAAAAGCAAGGAAACCTAACTATAGTGATGGAAACCAGGAGAGTGGTTACCTTTGGAGAGTCAGAAAGGAATAGTGAACAGGAATGGTCATAGGTAGGGTTGCCAGATAAAATACAAAACTCAGTTAAATTTGAATTTCAGATAAACAACAGATGATCTGTTAGTATAAGTATATCCCATGCAATATTTGGGACATGTATTTTTATTTACTAAATCTGGCAACCCTAGTCATGAGGAACACTAGGAATTCTGGGAAGGTTCCATTTCTTGACATTCATTTTGTAATCATCCATTGTGCATTTTTCTATACATTGTGCTTCACAGTAAAAGGGTAAAAAAAAAAAAAAGAGCAAAAGTACACCAGTACAGCCTTGCAGATTTTAAAATATCTCCTCCAACCACTGGTTTTCCTTCCCACCCTTAATCATTGCATGTGAGAGCTGTGATACTTCTGCAAGTGGTGGGCATCAGTAATCTGAACCATTGTGGGCCAAAAGGTGTGGGCTTCACTTTCAATTTTTATTAAAATTACTTTTACACAGCATGCTTTTTTACTTCTGGAATCTTTTTTCATTTTTCATGCCCTGCCTCTCTAGGCCCATTCTCATTTGGATGGCTGGCTTAATCTTACCAAAGGGCTGCGCTGTGCTGGAAGGCCAGCCTCTACCCACCAGGCAACAAATGCGCAAACCAATATTTTTGACTGAACAGACGCATGGGGGGTCAGAATCCTGTGGACTGAGGCTACAAAGCTGACCAGTACTTTAGAGTCATCGACTTGGATACAGACATGTTCAGAATTCATAAAGTCAAATGCTTAAGCTTAGAAAGTTTATGAACTGCTGTTGTTAGTTGTCTCTGAGTTGATTCCAACTCATGGAGACCTCACATGTATACAGAGAACTGCTCCATAGGGTTTTCTAGGCAATGACTTTCCAGGAGCAGATAGCAAGGGCTGTCTTTCAAGGTGCTTTTCAGTGAGTTCCAACCGCCAACCTTTCTGCTAGTAGTCCAGCACTTAACTATTTGCAACATCCAACTGTTTGCTCCATCTAGTTCCTTCCCATTGGTTTATTATTTACCTTTTCCTGCAGACACAACTGGCAAACCCAAGTAAAGAACAGTGACCAGTGCAAACAAAAGCCTGAATGGCTTTTCTGCTCTTGTTTAAGTAAGGTGCTATTTATTCACCTGAATGTTCTTAAGGTGAATAAATAGCACCTTACTTAAACACCTTTCTTAAAGTTCTTCAATGCTCAGAGTATTTTGTGTTGTTGTTGTTTTGTTTTGTACCTTCAAAAAATTCCTCCATGTTTCAGTGCCAATCAGCCCCCATCCCCCTTGAGAGTGCCAGGCTTCTTTGCTTTACTAATGGAAAACTATATTTATCCCTTTCACACCCTATATTGAGGATAAATAATTAGGCTCCTGGGCTGTGAGGACAGGTTGCCTGGAAGATATTCAACTCCACCACTGAGATTGTGTAGCTCTGGGTCGGTGAGTGACTCTGTGCCTCAGATTTCCCAAATGCAAAATGGGAGTAAAAATAGTACCTAATTCAAAGGGCTGTTGGGAGCATCAAATGCCCTATAAGGCGATTAAAACACAGTTCCTGACACACCTTAAACGCTCAACATTTACTAAGTATTACTGTCATTATCATCATTTACTTTCACGGGTACTGTCGTTTCGTTTATCACCTATAAGGACACTACCTGTGTACCTAATGTAGGAAAAGCACCCAGATGCAGTTGTGGAGAGAGGGGAGGGAGAGATGACAAAAGGCAGAGAAATAAGGATTTCACCAGCCTATGAAGTTTGGTCCAAGATGAGCCCAACCGGCAGGAGGATAACTAGCGATTGGCGGCCACCAGCGGGGTCAATGACTACCCACACTCCTGCCAGGACCTCTGACCTCGGGCGTCCTCACTACTCACGTTGCGGTTGAAGTTATTGCCAGGCAGCAGGGGCAAGGCCATGGCTCTCCGCGTCCGAGGACCCAGGGTCTGAAAGTAGAGGGGCCTGCTGGCAGCGGCTGCCTCGAGGCCGCGTCATTCGACCTCTCGTTACCTGGAGACGGGAGGCGGTGTAACGGGAGGGGGAGGGGCCGAGCCGGGGCTTGGGGCGGGGCTCGGGCGTCAGGGAGGGGCGGAGTTCGGGCGGGGCTCGGGTCGGTCCTCCGGCTGGAGCTAGAGTAGAGGGAGGGGAAGGGGCAGGGTCGGGAGGGCCTCTTCTCCTCGCCCGCTGCTTCCAGCGCCCACCCACACTCAGCCGCGTACAAGTCATCCGAGTCTTCTCTCTACACGCGTTGTGCACGCACAAAGACTTGACAACCACACCATTCTCCGCCCCCCGCTGCTTTATGGTTTAACCCCTTTGTAGAGCTCACATCCTTTCGTGTACTTAAACTCCTCCAATACTGGTCCCAACATTTTTGGCCATTTGATTATTGAATGTGGTAATTAAATAGTTCAAACATACAGAAAAGTTCAGGAAACAATACATCCATGTGCTCACTGAGATTTAACACAAGTTAATGTTTTCCTATGCTGCATTTACATCAGCGTTATTTTTTAAATTCAAGTATTCTAGGCTAATCTAATGCCACACATACCCCATCCATCCCCCACACAAAAACCCGTTCCAGTGGTAACTACCATCCCCAGTCCTTCCCCTGTACATTTTTATACTTGAACTAAACGTGTGTAAGGTGCTCATAATCATGGAGTGGCCAGGAGAGGAGTCAGGTGGCACAAAACTCAGCACCTGTCACTCCATCATCTATCCAAGATGCCCAGGCCAGGAACCTCCTCCATTCTTCTCCCCACACCTACAGCTAATCCCTCCCTGCCTTCTACTGTTTAGACACTCTGGCATCGGTTAGTCACCACCTCATCTATCTCAGTTGAGACCCCATTATTTCTTCCCTGGTTTTCCTCTTTAAAAAAAAATTAAAAAAAAAAAAAAAAACCTGACTGATATTTCATCCTTTCGTAACTCATGATACACCTGTTACTCTTCGGCTTAAACAGCTTTCTAGCCTTCTATCCTTCTTTCAGGAGGCAGGAGGCAGTTGGACTCCTCACCCTATTCTAAACAGCCTTTGCCAGGGTCACCTGCCAACACCCTCTGTCCCTTTCTTTGCCATGCCTGTTCTACTTCAGCTGTGAAAAGCCACTGGCAGCTCCCAGACCAAGCCCTGAGGTTTCTTTCTCCTTTCTGGGGTTTTGCAAATGTCACTATCTACTAGAAACAACCTTTTCTCCTTTCACCTGGGTAAGCCCTCTTGTTTTTCAGGACTTGGTTCAGTGTGGGAGAGAGGCATGGAAACCTTTGCCATTTCTGGGAAATGTTTCTTCACCTTCTCCCTGCCCAACCCCACCCCATCTGTATTAGGTGTCCATTTTAATTGTGGCTTTCATCTTTCTATATTGTAATGACATACTACTTGACTCTCTTTAAATATCCCAAAATTCCTCCAGGGCAGGGTCTGTATCTCCTTTTCTGTTTTGTGTTATTTTGTTTTTTGGTTGAGTTGGGTTGGGTTTGTTTGTTTTAAATTAACATAAAGGTACAGATAGTAATTTAACAAACATACAGATATCCACCACACAGATTAAACATTTGCTAGCATTTTGCCATATTTGCTTCAAATCCTTTTGTTTTTAAAGAAATAAAATGTTATCGATTCTGCTGAAGCTCTGTTTATACTACTACCCAATCCCATTCCCTACTTTTGCACTAGAGGTAACCATCTTAATGATGTTGGTTTGTATACTTCCTTGCAACCATGTTATTATACTGATACCAAAACCCACTGCCGTCGAGTCACTTCCGACTCATAGCGACTCTATAGGACAGAGTAGAACTGCCCCATAGAGTTTCCAAGGAGAGCCTGGTGGATTCGAACTGCCAACCTTTTGGTTAGCAGCTGTAGCACTTAACCACTATGCCACCAGGGTTTCCATACTGGTATGCATTTATTCACAAAAAGTATACATTGTTTTCTGTGTTTACAGCCTTTACACTATAAATTTCTGCTACTTGCTTTTTTCAACTAAGATTTTTTTCAGATTTCTACATGTTGACGCATGTAGATATACTTCATTCATTCTGAATGCATGGTATGACTATACCACAAATTATCTATTCTCTGTTGATGACAATTAGGTGTTTCCAATTTTTCACTATTATCGACTATGATGCAATGAACACCCCTGTATGTGTCCTCTTGGCACAGAAGGTAGAGACTATCTAGGGTATGTTTAAGAGCTCAGGCTGCTAACCAAAATGGTCGGCAGTTTGAATCCATCAGCAGCTCCTTAGAAACCTTATGGGGCTGTTCTACTCTGTCCTACAAGGTCGCTATGAGTCAGAATCAACTCTATGGCAATGGGTTTGGTTTTGTTCAGTTTATACCCAAAAGTGCAATTGCTGTGTTGTAGGGGTGAGGCAGTTCTACTCTGTCCTATAGGGTCGCTATGAGTCGGAATCGACTCGACAGCACTCGGTTTGGGTTTTAGGGGTACACACCTTCGACTTTACTAGATCTTATTAAATCATTTCTAGAATCACTGAACCACTTAAGAAAATTTTTTTTAAAAAGTCCTCTTTTCTCTTTATCCTTTCCAACAATGGGTGTTATCAAATTTTATAATTTTGGACCATCAACTGAATAAATGTGAAATGGTATACCCTTGTTATCTTAATTTATCTTTACCTAATTACAAGTACAGTTGGTCATCTTTTCACATGCTTATTACTTTCTGTTAATTACCTATTCATACCCTTTTTTACTGGATTTTTCTATTGAATCATGCATGATTTTCTCACTGATTTGTAGTTCTGTGTGTGTGTCTATATATATATATATATATATATATATATATATATATATATGTATTCTAGACACTAATCCTAGCCATAGCAAATATCTTCTCATCACTTGTGCTTTGCCTGTTACTTCCATTTATGGAGTTCTTTATTGCACAAAAATTTGTCATTTTCTCTACTCAAATGTATCACCCTTTCCCATTATGGTTTGTGATTTGTACACTTTGCCAAAAAGATGAAGTTACTCTCCTACTTTTATTACAAACATTTTTAAATATTTTTACTTTTTAAATTGAAATAATTTTAAACTTATTTTTAAAAGTTGCTAGATAGTACAAAGAACTCCTTCACACAGATTCCTTCAATTTTTTTTAATATTTTACCATATTTGTTCTATTATTCTCTCTATATATACACATGATTTCCCCTTTGACAGTAAATTGCAGACACCATGTCCCTAAATACTTCACTGAATATTTACAGAAAATATTCTAGTACAGAGCTGAAATAGAATTATCAAAATCAGAAAATGATCATTAAGTATGGTGCTTCCTTAAAAAACTAGAACTAGAAATACTATGAGGGAGGAGGAGCCAAGACAGTGAAATAGACAGATGCTTCCAGCAAGCCCTCCTTACAACAAAGACCCTAAAAAACAAGTGAAACGAGTATATTTATGACAAGCTAGGAGCCCTGAATATCAAAGGCAAGCTTAGCAAAAGAACAGAGGGGCAGGGGGAGGAAGAAACGGTTCAGAAGCGGAGAGGAGTTACTGGACCTGAATCATGCGGAGCCCTCAGGCACCATTCCCGGAGCAGCGGTGGCAGACTGGTACTAGCATTCAACCGCAGTTTCCTCAGGGAGAAGCAGCCAGCAACACACCCTACTCACACCTCCGGAAGCTGGGAAGAACGGCGCTCCCGGCAAAAGCTAAGTACTTGCATATATTTTACCGTGCATCCCCAACCCCAAGCCACCTTCAATGGCTGAATTCCCTGGGCCTGAGACAGGCCCTGCTCAGTGCCTAGGGCCATCCTCCTGGCCCTGGAGAAGAAAAAAATTTGCAACTGGGGGAAACGATAATTTGTCAGCTCCACTAACCAGGGGAGCTCAGGACAGAAGCGGCTACTGTCCAGGCATAAACAGTCCATGGACTTTGAGCACCTTTCCCCTCTGCATGGACCTGTGTGGGCCTATTTCAGGAGACAACACCCATATTTGCAGAATCCAACCTTTTTAGCTTTGAGGTGGAGAAGTGGGTGTTTGATACTTGACATTGCTTTGCCTATTAAACAGTGTCCTCACCTACCCACATAGGGGCCTAAGGACTGGTAGCTGCACTCAGGTCACCCAGCCACACACGAAAGGGGGTCCAAGAATAAATGGTACCTCCCAGTTCCTACAAACAAAAACATTGGGTACCCATGGTCCATCTGCAGAACTCACCCACCTGCATGCTCTAGGGAACAGGGATGTGCTTTCCTCAGAGACACTCAGGGGTCGGTTTTCTACCCCCTGCCTTGTTCAGAGGGTGACCCCCATTACAATCAGATACCAGTACATACACCAATCACCCCTGCCCCCCTAAGACTGTAGGACACAGCCTGTACCACACACTTGATGATCAGCTACCTGGACACCTGAGATGAATTCATACAAGAAAACTGAATGAACTCACAGACTGATATACCTGATAACAGCTCTAGCCATCTGGGGACAAGATGTCAGAGCTCCAAAGGTGAAAATAATCAAGCTAGCTCACTCAAGCAAACCATTTGAGCATGTCAAAACAAAAAAAAAGCAAAGCAAAAAGCTATGACACAGTGAGCAAGCATAAACTAATACAATACCTTGTAGAAGGCTTGGAGAAAGCAGTCAATATCAAGTCACACAAAGAAACAGACCATGATCACCTCAACAGGCTCTCAAAACAAAGAATACAGAGATATTCTAGATGAACGTGCACTTCTGGAATTACCAGAGGCAGAATACAAAATATTAATAAACAGAACCCTTCAAGACATCAGGAAGGAAAAGAGGCAATACGCAGAACCAGCCAAGGAACACACAGATAAGGCAATTGAAGAAATTAGGAAGATTATTCAGGAACATAATGAAAAATTTAATAAGCTGTAAAAATCCATAGACAGAGAACAATCAGAAATTCAGAAGATTAACAATAAAATTACAGAATTAGACAACTCAATAGAAAGTCAGAGGAGCAGAATTGAGCAAGTAGAAGCCAGAATTTTGGAACTTGAAGATAAATCAATTGGCACTAATATATTTGAAGAAAAATCAGATAAAAGAATTTAAAAAAATGAAGAAAACTTAAGAACAATGTGGGACTCTATCAAGAGAAATAACCTACAAGTGATTGGAGTACCAGAACAGGGAGGGATAACAGAAAATACAGAGAGAATTGTTGAAGATTTGTTGGCAGAAAACTTCCCTGATATCATGAAAGATGAGAAGATATCTACCCAAGATGCTCGTCGAACTCCACATAAGGTAGATCTGAAAAGAAAGTCACCAAGGCATATTATAATCAAACTTGCCAAAACCAAAGATAAAGAGAGAATTTTAAGAGCAGCTAGGGACAAACGAAAAGTCACCTACAAAGGAGAGCCAATAAGAATAAGCTCAGACTACTCAGTAGAAACCGTGCAGGCAAGAAGGCAATGGGATGACATATTTAAAAAATTGAAGAAAAAAAAATTGCCAGCCAAGAATCATATATCCAGCAAAACTGTCTCTTAAATATGAAGGTGAAATTAGGACACTTCCAGATAAACAGAAGTTTAGGGAATTCATAAAAACCAAACCAAAACTACAAGAAATACTAAAAGGAGCTTTTTGGTTAGAAAATCAATAATATCAGGTATCAACCCAAGACTACAACACTGGACAGAGCAATCAGCAGTCAACCTAGACAGGGAAATCAAAAAAACAAAGCAAGATTATAAAAAAAAAAAGGTCAAAACAGGGTAACAGTCATGTTGTTATGTAAAAGAAGACAGCATTAAAACAATAAAGAGGAACTAAGAAATGTAATCATAGGTCCTCCACATGGAAAGGAAGATACAATACAGTGATTCAAAGAAATAAAAGTTAGGTTTAAATTTAGAAAAATAGGGGTAAATAATAAGGTAAACACAAAGGAAACAAACTACCCTACTCATTAAAATAAAATACAAGAAAAAATAGAGACTCAGCAGAAACAAAATCAACAACAACAAATATGAGGAAGGGACAACATATAAAGATAATCTACTCAGCACACGAAATTAAGTAGGAAAAAGAAACTGCCAACAACACACACAAAAAAAGAAATCAAAATGATAGCACTAAATTCACACCTATCCATAATTACCCTAAATGCACCAACAAAGAGACATAGGATGGCAGAATGGATTAAAAAACAAGATCCATCTATATGCTGCCTACAAGAGACACACCTTAGACTTAGAGACACAAATAAATTAAACTCAAAGGATGGAAAAAAATACATCAAGCAAACAATAATCAAAAAAGAGCAGGAGTGGCAATATTAATTTCTGACAAAATAGACTTGAAAATCAAATCCATCATAAAGGATAAGGAAGGGCACTATATAATGACTAAAGGGACAATATACCAAGAAGACATAACAATATTAAATATTTATGCACTCAATGACAGGGCTGCGAGATACATAAACTCTGTCAGCATTGAAAACTGACATAGATGGCTCCACAATAATAGTAGGAGACTTCAACCCACCACTTTCGGTGAAGGACAGGACATCCAGAAAGAAGCTCAAAAAAGACACAGAAGATTTAAATGCCACAATCAACCAACTTGACCTCATACACATATACAGAACACTCCACCCAACAGCAACCAAGTATGTTTCTTTTCTAGTGCACATGGAATATTCTCTAGAATAGACCACATATTAGGTCATAAAGCAAGTCTTAGCAGAATCCAAAATATTGAAATATTACAAAGCCTCTTCTCTCACCATAAGGCCATAAAAGTGGAAATCCATAACATAAAAACCAGGGAAAAGAAAACAAACACTTGGAAGCTGAACAATACCCTGCTCAAAAAAGACTGGAGTATAGAAGACATTAAGGATGAAACAAAGAAATTCATAGAATCCAACAAGAATGAAAACACTTCCTATCAGAACCTTTGGGACACAGTGAAAGCAGTGCTCAGAGGTCAATTTCTATCAATAAATGCACACATAAAAAAGAAGAAAGGGCCAAAATCAAAGCATTATCCCTACAACTTGAACAAATAGAGAGCTACAAAAGAAAAACCCTCAGACGCAAGAAGAAAACAAATAATAAAAATTAGAGCAAAGCTAAATGAAATAGAAAACAGAAAAACAATTGAAAGAATTTAACAAGACCAAAAGCTGATCCTTTGAAAAAATCAGCAAAATTAATAAACCATTGGTCAAACTGACAAAAGAAAAACAGGAGAGGAAGCAAATAACCTGAATGAGAAATGAGATGGGTGATATTACAACAGACCCAACTGAAATTAAAAGAATCATATCAGATTACTATGAAAAATTGAACTCTAACAAATTTGAAAACCTAGAAAAAATGGCTGAATTCCTAGAAACACACTACCTACCTAAACTAACACAAACAGAGGTAGAACAACTAAATAGACCCATAACAAAAAAAGAGATTGAAAGGGTAATCAAAAAACTCCCAACAAAAAAAAAGCCCTGGCCCAGGCATCTTCACTGCAGGCTTCTATGAAACTTTCAGAGAAAAGTTAACACCACTACTATTAAGGGTATTTCACAGCATAGAAAAGGAAGGAAAATTCCCAAACTCATTCTATGAAGCCAGCATATCCCTGATACCAAAACCAGGTGAAGACATCACAAAAAAAGAAAATTACAGACTTATATCCCTCATGAATTTAGATGCAAAAATGCTCAACAAAATTCTAGCCAATAGAATTCAACAACATATCAAAAAAATAATTCACCATGACCAAGTGGGATTCATACCAGGTATGCACAGATGGTTCAACATTAGAAAAACAATTAATGTAATCCATCACATAAATGAAACAAAAGACAAGATTCACATGATTTTATCAATTGATGCATAAAAGGCATTTGACAATTCGAACACCCATTCATGATTAAAGCTCTCAGCAAAATAGGAATAGAAGGAAAATTCCCCAACATAATAAAGGGCATTTATACAAAGCCAATAGCCAACATCATCCTAAATGGAGAGATCCTGAAAGCATTATGCTTGAGATCGGGAACCAGACAAGGATGCCCTTTATCACCACTTTTATTCAACATTGCGCTGGAAGTCCTAGCCAGAGCAATTAGGCTAGAAAAAGAAACAAAGGGCATTCAGATTGGCAAGGAAGAAGTGAAATTATCTCTATTTGCAGACAACATGATCTTATACACAGATTACCCTAAGGAACCCTCAGGAAAACTACTGAAACTAATAAAAGAGTTCAGCAAAGTATCGGGATACAAGATAAACATACAAAAATCACTTGGATTCCTCTACACCAACAAAAAGAATACCGAAGAGGAAATCACCAAACCAATGCCATTTCCAGTAGCCCCCAAGAAGATAAAATAGGAATAAATCTTACCGGAGATGTAAAAGACTTATACAAAGAAAACTACAGTACACTTCTGCAAGAAACCAAGAGAGACCTACATAAGTGGAAAAACATTCCTTGCTCATGGATAGGAAGATTTAGCATTATAAAAATGTCTATTCTACCAAAAGCGATCTGTGCATTTAATGCAATTCCAATCCAAATTCCAACAACATTCTTTAATGAGATCAAGAAAAAAATCACCAACTTCATATGGAAGGAAAGATGCCCCGAATAAGTAAAGCATTACTGAAAAAGAAGAACAAAGTAGGAGCCCTTACTCTACCTGATCTTAGAACCTATTATACTGCCACAGTAGTCAAAACAGCCTGGTACTGGTACAACAACAGATGCATAGATCAATGGAACAGAATTGAGAATCCAGACATAAATCCATCCACATATAAGCAGCTGATATTTGACAAAGACCTCAAAATAGTTAAATGGGGAAAAGACAGTCTTTTTAACAAATGGTGCTGGCATAACTGGATATCCATCTGCAAAAAAAATGAAACAAGACCCATACCTCACTCCATGCACAAAAACTGACTCAAAATGGATCAAAGACCTAAATATAAAAACTAAAATGATAAAGATCATGGAAGAAAAGATAGGGACAATGTTAGGACCCCTAATACATGGCATTAACAGTATAAAAAACGTAACTAACAATGCAGAAGAAAAACTAGATAACTGTGAGCTCCTAAAAATCAAACACCTTTGCTCATCCAAAGACTTCCCCAAAAGAGTGAGAAGATTACCTAAAGACCGGGAAAAAGTTTTTGGCTATGACATTTCTGATCAGCACCTGATTTCTAAAATCTACATGATACTGCAAAAACTCAACTACAAAAAAACAAATAACCCAATTAAAAAATGGGCAAAAGTTATGAACAGACACTTCACTAAAAAAGACATTCAGGTAGCTAACAGATACGTGAGGAAATGTTCACGATCATTAGCCATTAGAGTAATGCAAATCAAAACTACGATGAGGTTCCATCTCACTCCAACAAGGCTGGCATTAATCCAAAAAACACAGAACAATAAATGTTGGAGAGGCTGTGGAGAGCTTGGAACACTTATACACTGCTGGTGGGAATGTAAAATGGTACAACCACTTTGGAAATCGATTTGGCACTTCCTTAAAAAGCTAGAAATAGAACTACCATAGGATCCAGCAATCCCACTCCTTGGAATATATTCTAGAGAAATAAGAGCCTTTACACGAACGGATATATGCACACCCACGTTTATTGCAGCACTGTTTATAATAGCAAAAAGATGGAAGCAACCAAGGTGCCCATCAAGGGATGAATCGATAAATAAATTATGTTATATTCATACAATGGAATACTATGCATAGATAAAGAACAGAGATGAATCTGAAACTTTTCATAACATGGAGGAATCTGGAAGGCATTATGCTGAGTGAAATTAGTTGCGAAAGGACAAATATTGTATAAAACCACTGTTATAAGAACTCAAGAAATAGTTTAAACAGAGAAGAAAATATTCTTTGATGGTTGCGAGAGGTGGGAGAGAGGGAGGGTGGGAGAGGGGACTCACTAATTAGATAGTTGATAAGAACTACTTTAGGTGACGGGAAAGACGATACACAATACAGGCAAGGTCAGCACAACTGAACTAAACCAAAAGCAAAGAAATTTCTGGGATAAACTGAATGCTTTGAAGACCAGCGTAGCTGGGGCGGGGCTTTGAGGACCATGGTTTCATGGGACATCTAAGTCAATTGCCATAATAAAATCTGTTAAGAAACATTCTGCATCCCACGTTGGAAAGAGGCATTTGGGGGTCTTGGACTCTAGCAAGCAGCCATCTAAGATGCATCAATTGCTCTCAACCCACCTGGATCAAAGGAGAATAAAGACCACCAAGGACACAAGGTACTTAGGAGCCCAAGAGACAGAAAGGGCCACATAAACCAGAGACAACATCAGCCTGAGACCATCTAGAAGAACTAGATGGTGCCTGGCTACAACTGATGACTGCTCTGACAGGGAACACAACAGAGAGGGAGCAGGAGAACAGTGGGATGCAGACCACAAATTCTCATAAAAAGACCAGACTTAAAGGTCTGACTGAGACTAGAAGGACCCCGGTGGCCATGGCCCCCAGACCTTCTGTTGGCCCAGGACAGGAACCATTCCCAAAGCCAACTCTTCAGACATGGATTGGACTGGGCAATGGGTTGGAGAGTGATGCTGGTGAGGAGTGAGCTTCTTAGATCAGGTGGACACTTGAGACTATGTTGGCATCTCCTCCCTGGAGGGGAGATGAGAGAGTAGAGGGGGTTAGAAGCTGGCGAAATAGACACTAAAAGAGAGAGTGGAGGGAGGGAGTAGGCTGTCTCATCAGTGGCAGAGCAATTGGGAGTATGTAGCAAGGTGTATATAAGTTTTGGTGTGAGAGACTGACTTGATTTGTAAACTTTCACTTAAACCACAACAAAAATTAAAAAAAAAAAGAAAGAAATATCATATGACCCAGCAATCCTACTCCTCCTAGATATATACCCTAAAGAAATAAGAGCTGTGACACAAACAGACGTATGCACACCCAGGTTCATTGCAACGTTATTCATAATAGCAAAAAGATGGAAACAACCAAGTGTCCATTAATGGATGAATGGATAAACAAACTGTGGTACATACACACAATGGACTATCACCCAATGATAAAGAATAACGACAAATCCACAAAACATCTCACAACATGGATGAATTTGGCAGAAATTACGTTGAGTAAAATAAGTAAATCACAAAAGGACAAATATTGTATGAGACCACTATTATTAAAAAAAAAAAAAAAAAAAAAAAACAAGGTTTACACACAGAAAAAAAAATTCTTTGATAATTACCAGGGATGGAAGGGGGAGGGAGGGAAAATCACTAGGTACATAGAGGACCCGCGTGTTAATACTGGTGAAGGGAAAGGCAACATACAATGTGGGAGAAGTCAGCACAAGGTAACTAAGGCAAAGGAAGACACTGAGGGGAATGTAAGAATAAAAGGCAACTACAGTGATCATTATAACATAGACAATTCTGCAACAATAGTATTAAAAACAACAATTTACCAGTGGATACATAGGTATGCTAAGGAAGTGTGGGAGGGTGTAACAGAACACATATACCTGCCGATATAGGTTTGGTTGTGGGTATTTCTACATACATAATTGTTGGTGCTACATGTATATTAATCTAGACAATAGAGCACACAAGGGGCACAGTCATGAAAACTTCTTAGACATGACCGAACACCTCAAGGGGCAAAGTACCTAGGCTCAAAGGTGAAAGACTAGACCTGAGGTACATCTACTTCATTTGGCACAACGTAGTTCATAAAGAATGTTCTACATCCTACTTTGGTGAGTAGCATCTGGGGTCTTAAAACTTGCAAGTGGCCATGTAAGATGCAACTATTGGTCCCTTCCTAGGCAGAGCACAGGAGAGTGAAGAAAGCCAAAGACTCAAGGGAGCAATTAGTCCAAAGGACTGATGGAGCACATGAACCACAGCCTACACTACCCTGAAACCAGAAGAATTAGATGGTGCCCTGCTACCGTTACCTACCGCTCTAACTGGGATGACAACAGAGGGTCCCAGACAGAGCAGGAGAAAAATTGTAGAACAAAAGATCAAATTCACAAAAAAGACCAGACTTACTGGTCTAACAGAGACTGGAGGAGCCCCTGAGATACCCTTCTGACCTGGAACTGAAGCCATTCCTGGAGACCACCATTCAACCAAAAAATAGACAGGCCCATAAAATAAATAATAACTGAAAGGAACGTGTTCCTTTGAAAAATCAGTTATACAAGATCAAAAGGACAACATTTGACCAAAAGCAAGGATGAGAAAGCAGGAGGGGGTAGAAAATCTGGATGAAAGGAAATGAGGAAACCAGAGTGGAAATGGGGAGAGTGCTGACACATTGTGGGGAATGCATCCAATGTCGTGGAACACTTTATATACGAACTATCAAATGGGAAACTAATTTGCTCTGTAAACTTTCACCTAAAGCACAATAAAATATTGAATTTTGCCAATTACCCCAATAGTGTCCTTTTTAGCAAAAAAAAAAAATTAAAAATCTGACCCAGAATTTGATCCAACATCACATTTTGCACTTAGTTGTCATGTCTGTATCCTCCTTTAATCCAAAAGTTTTTCAGTCTTTGTCTTTCATGACCTTGATATTTTTGAAGAGAGTAGGACAGATATTTGGTAAAATGTTCTTCAATTTAGGTTTGAGTAGTTTCATGTTGTGGACTTCTGACAGGAATGTCACGAAAGGGATTTTATGTACTTCTATTTTTTCACGAGAGGAGGAACACAATGTGCACTTGTCTCATCAATGGTGATGTTAACTTTAATCACTTGGTTAGGGTGGTGTATGCCAATTTTCTTCTCTGTAAAGTTTCTGTTTTTTCTGTTCTAATTAATACTAATTCTGTGAGGAGATACTTTGAGACTATGTAAATACCAAATTCTTCATTGACTACTCGTATCAATTGATGATTTTGCCCAAATCATTTATCACCATGATGGCTGCCAGATGGTGATTTCCTAACTCCATCATTCCATCTACATATATTAGTCGGCATTTTACTCTAAGGAAGAGCTTCTCCTTCTCCTCTATTTATTTTTTCATTCATTTATATCAGAATAGTCTTACAGATTCTTATTTTATTCAGTGGATTACAATCAATTATTATTATTTATTTTGATGCTAAAATTATCCCAGATTTGGTCAGTGGTAGTCTCTTCAAGCTGACTTCTGTGTTCTTTTGATTTTCCCCACCATTTTTCAAGCACTTCCTTGCTTTTTGGTACTACAACACGTTTTTTAGGCTTATTTTGCAATTTCCCTGCCCCATCCCTGGAATGAGCCATTTCTCCAGAGAACCCTGGTTCCTTTTAGTGGATAATCCAAAAAAAAAAAAAAAAAACCAAACCGCAGTGCCGTCGAGTCAATTCCGACCCATAGCAACCCTATAGGACAGAGTAGAACTGCCCCATAGAGTTTCCAAGGAGCACCTGGCAGATCCGAACTGCTGACCCTTTGGTTAGCAGCTGTAGCACTTAACCACTACGCCACCAGGATAATAGTAATTAAAAAAACAAGATCTGTTGTCTAAGCATTCCAACTGCTACTGGTGCTTCTAGGCTCCCTGAAGCAGCCAAAAAAAAAAAAAAACTGTTGCTGTCCAGTCGATTCTGACTCATAGCAACCCTATAGGACAGAGTAGAGCTGCCCCATAGGGTTTCCAAAGAGCACCTGGTAGATTCGAACTGCTGACCTGTTGGTTAGCAGCTGTAGCTCTTAACCACCATGCGACCAGGGCGGCAGCCATGGAGGGGCACATATTCAGATCTCTCTTCAAGACATCTTGTTGGGGGAACATAGCTGACTTATAATTTCTAGCTGCTACACCATCAGATACACCACATGCTTCCCCCAGCAGTGATGTATCTAGGGCATTGCACTGGCCCTGGGCACTTGTCACCACTGAGCAGTTTCTATTAACCCTATATGGCCAATGTCCTTCCTCAAGCATGGTAACATGTTAATTAAAAGATTAACATGCTTGACTTATATTTTTGAGCTGATAATATTGTAACCTTATCTAAAAGAGAGGTGTCAGATATTTGGACAAGGTCACTATTTCAGTGCTTACCATAGGCGCCGTTTTCCGTAGCTACACTGCTGGTTCAGTGATGCCACATGCCCAGGGCTGGTGCAATACCTGCCATACTAGCCATACCCTAGTTATGCCCCTGTACCCCGGTCTACTCCCAGCCAATGACTGATCATTGTGGGGGTACTAGAGCTGGGCCATTCTTACTCAACACGAGTATCCTCTAATGGTCAACCTTTCCTCTGGGACTCCCCATCAGCCTGGCTGAGACATTCTTAGAGCTGTACTGCAGCCTGAAACTTCCTGCCCCATTTTTTTTCCTTCCTCCTTTCCTTTCACAGGGGTCAGACCTGCAGTGTAATCTGAAGGCTTTCCCTGCCTACTCCTGCTCCCTGCTTGTTGTCCTTCACAAGTGTTTCCTGTGATAAGTCTCTTTCACTTCTAATCCCATCTTGATATCTGTTTCTGGGAGGATATGAATTGGTATATCTCAGTAGACAGAGCTAGGAATAATATGTACGTAGATAGAGAGATATATAGATATGCATAGCTATACGTCTTTGTACTTCTGCCTATATGTAGATAGAGACAGATATAAGTACACAGTCGTGTCATTTAACATCCATGATACATCCTGTGAAATAGGATGTTATGTGATTTGGACCTCGTGCAAACATGTCTAAATAGTAAGCAATAGCATTCACTGATTTTCCACCTTTGTGTTGTTTAATGACATTTTTGTTTCACTTCCAAATTTATATTTCTCCTTTGCCTCTTGCTGTTGCTATCACTAGCACTGGTTCTGCTGCATTTGGGAGCCATGATGCACATCATGGTAATATTTTCAAAAGAAAATTAAACAGAGAGATAATGCTACAACACTCAAGAGATACTCGACACTCAAGATTGGATGCTGCTACCTATGAGTTGAAGCATACACTATTATGTGGTAAATTTTTTATTTGTAAGTAGGGAAAGTTGACATTAAAATAATGATATCTAGTACAGTACATTACATAGGTAAGCCAGTAACATAAGCATTTATTATGACTATCAAGACATATGTATTACAGGTTATGTATGTATGGTACCATTATACTCCTGGTAGTGCAAATGCTTTGTATACAAAAGACATGAGATACACATGTTGCATGCGGGAAGCTGTTGCATTTGATATGTCCGTTTACGTCCACTACATTCTGTTCTCTGATCAGGATTTCTGAACTCTATTATAACCTTATGGGACCACAAACATATACGTAGTTGGATGTTGCCTGAACGGATGTTGTGCAGAGCATGACTGTATACAGAAATGTTATTGTTGTTAGGTGCCGTCAAGTTGGTTCTGACTCATAGCAACCCTATACACAACAGAACAAAGCGCAGCTGGGTCCTACGTCATCCTACACAATCATTGCTAGGTTTGAGCCCATTGTTGTAGCCACTGTAACAATCCATCTCGTTGAGGGTCTTCCTCTTTTTTTGCTGACCCTCTGCTTTACCAAGCATGATGTCCTTCTCCAGGGACTGGTCCCTCCTAATAACATGTCCAAAGTATGCAAGATGAAGTCTCGCCATCCTCCTTTCTAAACAGCATCATGTCTGTACTTCCAAGATACATTTGTTCATTCTTTTTGCAGTCCATGGAATATTCAACATTCTTCACCAACACCATAATTCAAAGGCATCAATTCTTCTTCAGTCTTCCTTATTCATTGTCCAGCTTTCGCATGCATATGAGGTGATTGAAAATAATACTGCTCGGGTCAGACACACCTTAGTCCTCAAAGTGACATCTTTAAATTTTTAAATACTTCAATTTTTTGAATTTTTAATACTTTAAAAAAGGTCTTTTGAAGCAGATTTGCCTAACACACTACATTGTCTGATTTTTTTTTTTAACATTTCATTATGCTTTAGGTGAAAGTTTACACAGCAAGTTAGTTTCCCATTCAACAATTCACACACAAATTGTTTAATGACACTAGTTGCTATCCCTGCAATGTGTCAGCACTCTCACCATCTCCACACTGGCTTCGTTTCCATTCCTGCAGTTTCCCTGCACCTTTTTGCCTTCTCGTCTTTGCTTTTGGGCAGATATTGTTCATTCAGTCTCATATAGTTGATTGTTCTAAGGAGCACATTCCTCACAGGTGTTATTGTTTATTTTATAGGCCAATCTACTATTTGGCTGAAAGGTGACCTCCAGGAGTGGCTTCAGTTCCAGTTTAAAAGGGTGTCATAGGGCAATAGTTTCAGGGCTTTCTCCAATCTCTATTTTTCCGGTAAGCCTGGTTTTCTTTATGAATTTGAGATTTTGTCTAAATTTTCTCCCATTCTAACCAGGACCTTCTATTGTGTCCTTGGTCAGAGCAGTTGATAGTGGTAGCTGGGCACCATCTAATTCTTCTGTTCTCAGGCTAGAGGAGGCTCTAGTTCATGTGAGCCGTTAGACTTTTGAAGTAATTGTTTCCTTAAGTCTTTGGTTTCCTTCATTCTTTTTTGATCCAAATGGGAAGAGACCAATAGCTGTATCTTAGATGGCCACTTGCAAGCTTTTAAGGCCCCAGATGCTACTGACCACACTAGAATAGTGACCGTATAAGACAGAGTAGAACTGCCCCATAGGGATTGCAAGGAGCGGCTGGTGAATTTGAACTGCTGAGCTTTTGGTTAGCAATCATAGCTCTTAACCACTGCTTCACTAGGGCTCCCTTTATAAACTATGTTATGCCCATTGACCTAGATGTCCCCTGAGACTACAGTCCTGAACCTTCAAACCCAGTAACTCAGTCCCATGAGGTGTTTAGATATGTCTAAGAAGCTTATTACTGTTGTTGCACAATTGTACATGGTATAGTAGTTACCGAACCCAGTGCCGTCGAGTCAATTCTGACTCATAGCGACCCTATAGGACAGAGTAGAACTGCCCCATAGAGTTTCCAAGGAGCGTCTGGCAGATTTGAACTGCTGACCCTTTGGTTAACAGCCGTAGCACTTAACCACTACACCACCAGGGTTTTACTGTTGTTGCACAATTGTACATGGTATAGTAGTTACCGTAGTTATCCTTTAATCTTGCTTAACTCTCAGTGTCTTCATTTGCCTTGGTCACATTGTGCTGACTTCCCCCATATTGTGTATTGCCTTTCCCTTCACCAGAATTATCATATGTCTATCGTCTAGTAAGTGATTCTCCCTCCCTGCCCCTCCCATCCCAGGTAACCACCAAAGAATGTTGCTTTCTGTGTGTAAACCTATTCTTAATTTTTTATAAAAGTGGTATCCTACAGTATTTGTCCTTTTGTGATTGATTTATTTCACCCAGCATAATGTCCTCCAGATTCATCCATGTTATAACACGTTTTGTGGACTCATCATTATTCTTTATCATTGCATAGTATTCCATTGTATGTGTGCACCACAATGTGTGTATCCATTCATTCGTTGATAGATGCTTAGGTTGTTTCCATCTTTTTGCTATTGTGAATAATGCTGCAATGAACATGGGTATACACATATCTATTCATGTCACTGCTCTTATTTCTCTAGGATATACACCTAGTAGTGGAATTGCTGAATCCTATGATATTTCTATTTCTAGGTTTTTGAGGAAGCACCATACTGTTTTCCATAGTGGTTTTACCATTTTACAATCTACCAGCAGTGTATGACAGTTCCAATCTCCCCACAACCTCTCCAGCATTAGCTGTTTTCTGGTTTTTGATCAGTGCTGTTTTTGCAGGGGTGAGATATCTCATCGTAGTTTTGATTTGCATCTCTTTTTTTAATGCCTAGTGATCACGAACATCTCTTCATGCGCTTGTTAGCTGCCTGAATGTCTTCTTTGATGAAGTGTCTGTTCATGTCCTTTGCCCATTTTTTTTATTGGATTTTTTGTCTTTTTGCTGTTGAGGTGGTGCAGTTTTCTACATATTTTAGAGATTAGATCCTTGTCAGATATGTTGTTGCCAAAAATTTTCCCAGTTTGTGTGTTCTCTTTTTACTCTTTTGGTGAAGGCTTTTGATGAGCATAAGTGTTTAATTTTTAGGAGGTTCCAGTTATCTAGCTTATCTTCCATTGTTTGTGCATTTTTAGTTATGTTTGATAGTTTATTTTTGCCATAAATTAGGATCCCTAGCTTTGTCCTTGTGTTATCTTCCAAGAACTTTATAATTCGAGGTTTAACATTTAGGTCTTTGATCCATTTTGAGTTACTTTTTGTGTATGGTGTGAGGTATGGATACTGCCTCATTTTTCTGCAAATAGATATCCAATTTTGCTAGCACCATTTATTAAAGAGGCTATTTTCCCCCTTGAATGGACTTTGACCTTTTGTTGTTGAGCAGCTGTCCATAGCTGGGTGGATTTACTTCTGGGTTCTCAATTCTGTTCCATTGATCTATGTGCCTGTCACTGTATCAGTACCAGGCTGTTTTGACTACTGTGGCTGTATAGTAAGTTCTGAGATTGGGAAGCATGAAGCCTCCCAGTTTGTTCCTCTTCAAAAATTCTTTAGCTATTTGGGGTCTCTTTCATTTCCATATAACTGAAGATTTGCTTTTCCATTTAATCAAATAATGTTGTTGGGATTTGGATCAGGTTGCATTATATCTATAGATCACTTTGGATAGCATAGACATTTTCACAGCGCTAAGTTTTCCAACCCATGAGCATGGTATGTTTTTCCATTTATGTAGGTCTCTTAGTTTCTTGCAGTAGTGTTTTGTAGTTTTCTTCATATAAGTCTTTTACGTTCCTGGTTAGATTTATTTCTAGGTATTTTAGCTTTTGGGGCTATTATAAATGGTATTGTTTTCTTGATTTTCTTTTCGGAGTTCTCCTTACTAGTGTAGAAAAATCCAAGTGATTTTTGTATGTCGATCTTATACCCTGCCACTTTGTTAAACCCTTGTATTAATTCCAGTAAATTTCGTGTGGAGTCTCTGGAATTTTCCATGTATAGGATCATGTTATCTGCTAACATGGATATTTTTACTTCTTCCTTACCAATTTGAATGCCCTTTATTTCCCTTTCTTGCCTTATTGCTATAGCTAGGACTTCCAGTACAATATTGAATAGTAGTGATCATAATGGGCGTCCTTATCTAGTTCTCATTCTCAAGGGGAATGCTATCAAACTCTCTCCATTGAGAATAATGTTGGCTGTTGGTTTTATATAAAAAATAAAACATGCCCTTAATTATGTTGGGGGAATTTTCCTTGTATTTCTAATTTGATGAGAGTTTTTATCAGGAAAGTTTGTTTTTTATCAAATGCCTTTTCTGCATTGATAGAGATGACCATGTGATTCTTTTCCTTTTTTTTTAATTTATATGGTGAATTACATTAATTGTTTTTCTAATGTTAAACCACCTTGCTTCCCTGGTATAAATCCCACCTGATCCTGATGTATTATTTTTTGATATTCTGATATATTCTGTTGGCTAGAATTTTGTTGAAAAATTTTGCATTAATACTCATGAGGGATATTATTCTATAATTTTCTTTGTCTGTGTGTGTGATATCTTTGCCTGGCTTTGGTATCAGGGTTATGCTGGCTTCCTAGAATGAATTAAGGAGTACACCTTCCTTTTCTACATTCTGGAATAGTTTGAGTAGAACTGGTGTCAACTCTTCTGTGAATGTTTGGTAGAACTCTCCAGTGAAGCCATCTGACGTGGAGTTTTTTGTTGTTGCTGGGATTTTTTTTTTAATGATAGCTTCAATTTCTTCTTTTTTTGATGGATTTATTCAGGTTTCCTACCTCTGCTTGTGTTAGTTTAGGTAGATACTGTGTTTCTAGAAATTTTCCATTTTTTCTAGGTTTTTAAATTTGTTAGAGTACAATTTTTCTAAATATTCTGTAATATTCCTCTTTATCTCCATTGGTTCTGTTGTAATGTCAACCATTTCATTTATTTAAAAAAATTATTATGCTTTAGGTGAAAGTTTACAGCTGAAGTTAATTTCTCATTCAAAAATTTATACACCTATTGGTTTGTGACATCCATTGCAATCCCCACAGTGTGACAGCACGCTTCCTCTTTCCACTTCGGATTCCCTGTGTCCATTCTTCCAGTTCCCATCCTGCTTTCATGTGTTGCTTTTGGGCAGGAGTTGCACATTTGGGCTTGGATATTTGATGGAATTAAGAAGCACATTCCTCACAGGTGTTATTGTTTGTTCTATAGGTCTGTCTAATCTTTGTCTGAAAAGTGGGCTTCATGAATGGTTTCAATTCTGAGTCAGCAGTGTCCGGGGGCTATAGTCTTGGAGGTTCCTCCAGTCTCTGTCAGACTAGTTAATCTGGTCTTTTTTCATGAATTTGAATTCTGTTCTACATTTTTCTCCCATTCTGTCTGGGACTCTCTGTCGTGATACCTGTCAGAGCAGTTGGTGGTGGTAGCCAGGCACCATCCTGTTCTTCTGGCCTCAGGCTGGTGGAGGCTCTGGTTCATGTGTTGCTTTAGGCCTTTGGGCTAATATTTTCTTTGTGTTTCTGTTTTTTTTCATTCTCCTTTGCTCCAGACGGGATGGGACCAATAGATGTATCTTAGATTACCACTCGAAAGCTTTTAAGACTTCATATACTACATTCACCAAAGTGGGATGTAGAACATTTTCTTTATGATGTATAGTATGTCAGTTGACCTAGATGTCCCCCGAGACTATGGTCCCCACCCCCCAGCCCCAGCAACTTCATCCCTCAAAGTATTTGGATATGTTTAGGAAAGTTTTATGCCTTTGATTTGGTCATGTTGTGCTGGCTTCCCTGATATTGTGTGTTGTCTTTTCCTTCACCAAAGCTGACACTTGTCTACTATCAATTTAGAGACTTCCCCTCCCTCTCCCTCCCCACCCTCATAACCATCAAAAAATATATATATATTTTTTGTCTGTAAACCTTTTCTGGAATTTTTAAAATACTGGTCTCATGTAATATTTGCCCTTTTGTGACTGATTTATCTCACTAGCATAATGCCCTCCAGGTTCATCAATGTTCTGAGATGTTTCACAGATTCATCATTGTTCTTTATCATTGTGTAGTATTTCATTGTGTGTATATACCATAACTTGTTATCCATTCATCTGTTGATGGGAACATATGTTGTTTTTATCTTTTTCTGTTGTGAATAGTGCTGCAATGAACATGGGTGTGCATATGTCTATTCATGTGGTGGCTCTGGTTTCTCTAGTGTATACTACTAGGAGTGAGATTGCTATATTGTATGGTATTTCTATTTCTAGCTTTTTAAGGAAGGGCCATATCATTTTCCAAAGTGGTTGTACCTTTTTATGTTCCCACCAGCTTTACATAAGAGTTCCAATCTCCCCGTAACCTCTCCAACATTTGTTATTTTGTGTTTTTTGGGTTAGTGCCAGTATTGCCAAGGTGAGATGGTATCTCATTGTAATTTTGATCTGCATTTCTCTAATGACTAGTCATCAAACATGAAATCAAGGTGCATTGGTAATTATTGGTGATTGGAATGCAAAAGTTGGAAACAAAGAAGAAGGATCAGAGGCTGGAAAATATGGCCTTAGTAATAGAAACAATAGAAGATTGCATGATAGAATTTTGCAAGACAAATGACTTCTTCATTGCAAATACCTTTTTCCAACAACATAAACGGAGACTACACATGTGGACCTCACCAGATGGAATACACAGAAATCAAACCAACTACATCTGTGGAAAGAGACAATGGAGAAGCTCAATATCATAACAAGTCAGGACAAGGCCGGGGCTGACTGCAGAACAAACCATCAATTGCTCCTATGCAAATTCAAGTTGAAGCTGAAGAACATTAGAGCAAGTCCACGAGAGCCAAAATAAAATCTTCAGTATATCCCACTTAAATTTACAGGCCGTCTGTTATGGATTGAATTGTGTCCTCCCTAAATATGTGTCAACTTGGTTAGGCCATGATTCCCAGTATTGTGCGATTGTCCTCCATTTTGTGATCAATGTAATTTTCCTATATCAGGAGAATAGCATGTCCTTTGGACCTGGGGTTCCTGCACAGACAAGCTCTTCATCCAGGGGAAGATTGATTATAAGGACCTTCCTCCAGAGCCAACAGAGAGGAAAATCCTTTCCCCAGAGCTGATGCCCTGAATTTGGAATTGTAGCCTACTAGACTGTGAGAGAACAAACTTCTGTTTGTTGACGCCATCTACTTGTGGTATTCTTGTCATAGCAGCACTAGATAACTAAGACACCATCTTGGAAATAGATTTCATGCATTGAACACTAATGACTGAAGACCAGACAAGTTGTGGAATTACATCAAAGATCATACATGAAGAAAGCAAAACGTCATTAAAAAGACAGGAAAGAAAGAAAAGATCACAATGGATGTCAGAAGAGACTGAAACTTGCTCTTGAACATAAAGTAGCTAAAGCAAAAGGAAGAAATGATAAAAAAAAATGTGAACAGATTTCAAAGGGTGGTTCGAGTAAACAAAACGAAGTGTGATAATAAAATGCACAAAGGCCTAGAGTTAGAAAACCAAAAGGGTAAACACTCAGGATTTCTCAAGCTAAAAGAACTGAAGAAAATATTCAAGCCTTAGTTGCAATACTGAAGGAATCTTTGGGGAAAATATTGAATGACCAGGAAGCATCAAAACAAGGTGGGAGGAATACATAGAGTAATTGTACCAAAAAGAATTGGTCGATGTTCAACCATTTCAGGAGATAGCGTATGATTAAGAACGAATGGTACTGAAGGAAGAATTCCAAGCTGCACTGAAGGCGGTGGTGAAAAACAAGGCTCCAGGAATTGATGGAATACCAGTTGAGATGTTTCAACAAACAGATACAGCACTGGACATGCTCACTCCTGTCTCTGTATAGAAATTTGGAGCACAGCTGCCTGACCAACTGACTGGAAGAGATAATACTTGTGCCCATTCCAAAGAAAGGTGATCCAAAAGAATGTGGAATTATTGAACAATATCATTAAAATCACACACAATTAAAATTATGCTGAAAATCATTCAAAAGCAGTTACAGTAGTACATCGACAGGAAACTGCCAGAAATTCAAGCCAGATTCAGTAGAGGACATAAAATGAGGGATATCAATGCTGATGTCAGGTGGAAGGAAACCCTGATGGCATAGTGGTTAAAAGCTATGGTAGGTAACCAAAAAGTTGTCAGTTCGAATCCACCAGGCGCTCCTTGGAAACTCTATGGAGCAGTTCTACTCTGTCCTATAAGGGTCACTACGAATCGGGATCGACTTGACAGCAATGGGATTTTTGTATGGGTCAGATAGAACATGTCTTTTTGTTGTAAAGGTGTTGGATTTTCTTGTAGATTTTAAAGATTAGATCTTTGTCTGATTTGGAATAGCCTAAAATTTTTTCCCAGCCTGTAGGTTCTCTCTCCTTTTTTTTTTTTTTAATGATTTTTATTGTGCTTTAAGTGAAAGTTTACAAATCAAGTTAGTCTCTCACACAAAAACCCATATACACCTTGCTACACACTCCCAATTACTCTCCACCTAATGAGACAGCCCGCTCTCTCCCTCCACTCTCTCTTTTCGTGTCCATTTCCCCAGCTTCTAACCCCCTCCATCCTCTCATCTCCCCTCCAGGCAGTAGATGCCAACATAGTCTCAAGTGTCCACCTGATTCAAAAAGCTCACTCCTCACCAGCATCCCTCTCCAACCCATTGTCCAGTCCAAATTCATGTCTGAAGAGTTGGCTTCAGGAATGGTTCCTGTCCTGGGCCAACAGAAGGTCTGGGGGCCATGGCCACCGGGGTCCTTCCAGTCTCAGTCAGACCATTAAGTCTGGTCTTAAGAGAATTCACAGTCTGAATTCCACTGCTCTCCTGTTCCCTCAGGGGTTCTCTGTTGTGTTCCCTGTCAGGGCAGTCATCTGTTGTAGCTGGGCACCATCTAGTTCCTCTGGTCTCCGGATGATGTAGTCGCTGGTTCATGTGGCCCTTTCTGTCTCTTGGGCTCGTAATCACCTTGTGTCCTTGGTGTTCTTCATTCTCCTTTGATCCATGTGGGTTGAGACCAGTTGATGCATCTTAGATGGCTGCTTGCTAGCGTTTAAGACCCCAGATGCCACTCTTCAAAGTGGGAGGCAGAATGTTTTCTTAATAGATTTTATTATGCCAACTGACTTAGATGTCCCCTGAAAACATGGTCCCCAGACCCCTGCCCCTGCTACGCTGGCCTTCGAAGCATTCAGTTTATTCAGGAAACTTCTTTGCTTTTGGTTTAGTCCAATTGTGCTGACCTCCCCTGTATTGTCTGCTGTCTTTCCTTTCACCTAAAGTAGTTCTTATCTACTATCTAATTAGTGAATGCCCCTCTCCCACCCTCCCTCCCTCCCCCCTCTCGTAACCACAAAAGAATGTTTTCTTAGTTTGAATTATTTCTCAAGTTCTTATAACAGTGGTCTTATACAATATTTGTCCTTTTGCAACTGACTAATTTCACTCAGCACAATGCCTTCCAGGTTCCTCCATGTTATGAAATGTTTCACAGATTCCTCACCTTCTTTATCGATGCATAGTATTCCATTGTGTGAATATAACATAATTTATTTATCCATTCACCCATTGATGGGCACCTTGGTTGCTTCCATCTTTTTGCTATTGTAAACAGTGCTGCAATAAACATGGGTGTCCATATATCTGTTCATGTAAAGGCTCTTATTTCTCTAGGATATTATTCCAAGGAGTGGGATTGCTGGATCCTATGGTAGTTCTATTTCTAGCTTTTTAAGGAAGTGCCAAATCGATTTCCAAAGTGGTTGTACCATTTTACATTCCCACCAGCAGTGTATAAGTGTTCCAATCTCTCCACAACCTCTCCAACATTTATTATTTTGTGGTTTTTGAATTAATGCCAGCTTTTTGTTGTTGTTGTTGTTGTTGGAGTGAGATGAAATTTCATTGTAGTTTTGATCTGCATTTCTCTAAATGGCTAATGATCGTGAACATTTCCTCATATATCTGTTAGCTACTTGAATGTCTTCTTTAGTGAAGTGTCTGTTCATATCTTTTGCCCATTTTTTAATTGGGTTATTTGTCTTTTTGCAGTTGAGTTTTTGCAGTATCATGTAGATTTTAGAGATCAGGCGCTGATCAGAAATGTCATAGCTAAAAACTTTTTCCCAGTCTGTAGGTAATCTTTTTACTCTTTTGGTGAAGTCTTTGGATGAGCATAGGTGTTTGATTTTTAGGAGCTCCCAGTTATCTAGTTTTTCTTCTACATTCTTTATACTGTTTTGTATACTGTTTATGCCATGTATTAGGGCTCCTAACATTGTCCCTATTTTTTCTTCCATGATCTTTATCGTTTTAGATTTTATATTTAGGTCTTTGATCCATTTTGAGCTCATTTTTGTGCATGGAGTGAGGTATGGGTCTTGTTTCATTTTCTTGCAGATGGATATCCAGTTATGCCAGCACCATTTGTTAAAAAGACTGTCTTTTCCACCATTTAACTGTTTGGGGGCATTTCTTAAATATCAACTGCTCATATGTGAATGGATTTATGTGTGGATTCTCAATTCTGCTCCATTGGTCCAAGTATCTGTTGTACCAGTACCAGGCTGTTTTGACTACTGTGGCGGTATAATAGGTTCTAAAATCAGGTAAAGTAAGGCCTCCACTTTGTTCTTCTTTTTCAGTAATGCCTTATTTATCTGGGGCCTCTTTCCCTTCCATATGAAATTGGTGATTTGTTTCTCCATCTCATTAAAGAATGTGATTGGGATTTGGATTGGAATTGCATTAAATGTATAGATCGCTTTTGGTAGAATAGACATTTTTAAAATGTTAAGTCTTCCTATCCATGAGCAAGGTATGTTCTTCCACTTATGTAAGCCTCTTTTGGTTTCTTGCAGAAGTGTGTTGTAGTTTTCTTTGTATAAGTCTTTGAGATCTCTGGTAAGATTTATTCCTAAGTATTTTATCTTCTTGGGGGCTACTGTAAATGGCATTGATTTGGTGATTTCCTCTTCGATGTTCTTTTTGTTGGTGTAGAGGAATCCAAGTGATTTTTGTATGTTTATCTTGTATCCCAATACTCTGCTGAACTCTTCTATTAGTGTCAGTAGTTTTCTGGAGGATTCCTTAGGGTTTTCTATGTATAAGATCATGTCATCTGCAAATAGAGATACTTTGACTTCTTCCTTGCCAATGTGGATGCCCTTTATTTCTTTATCTAGCCTAATTGCTCTGGCTAGGACTTCCAGCACAATGTTGAATAAGAGTGGTGATAAAGGGCATCCTTGTCTGGTTCCCGATCTCAATGGGAATGCTTTCAGGCTCTCTCAATTTAGGGTGATGTTGGCTGTTGGCTTTGTATAAATACCCTTTATTATGTTGAGAAGTTGTGTTGAGAAATTTTCCTTCTATTCCTATTTTGCTGAGAGTTTTTATCATGAATGCGTGTCAAACTTTGTCAAATGTCTCTTCTGCATCAATTGATAAGATCACATGGTTCTTGTCTTTCGTTTTGTTTATAGGATGGATTACATTAGTTGTTTTTCTAATGTTGAACCATCTGTGCATACCTGGTATGAATCCCACTTGGTCATGGTGAATTATTTTTTTGATAGTTTGTTGAATTCTATTGGCTAGAATTTTGTTTAGGATTTTTGCATCTACATTCATGAGGGATATAGGTCTATAATTTTCTTTTCTTGTGGTGTCTTTAACTGGTTTTGGTATCAGGGATATGGTGGCTTCATAGAATGAGTTTCGTAGTATTCCGTCCTTTTCTATGCTCTGAAATACCTTAAATACTAGTGGTGTTAACTCTTTTCTGAAAGTTTGATGGAACTCTGCAATGAAGCCATCCAGGCCAGGGTTTTTGTTTGTTTGTTTGTTTGTTGGGAGTTTTTTGATTACCTTTTCAATCTCTTCTTTTGTTATGGGCCTACTTAGTTGTTCTATCTCTGTTTGTGTTAGTTTAAGTATTTAAGTAGGTAGTGTGTTTCTAGGAATTCATCCATTTCTTCTAGGTTTTCAAATTTGTTTGAGTATAGTTTTTCATAGTAATCTGATATGATTCTTTTAATTTCAGTTGGGTCTGTTGTAATATCACCCATCTCATTTCTTATCTGTGTTATTTGCTTCCTCTACTGTTTTTCTTTTGTTAGTTTGGCCAGTGGTTTATCAATTTTTTTGATTTTTTCAAGAAAACAGCTTTTGGGCTTGTTAATTCTTTCAACTGTTTTTCTGTTTTCTATTTCATTTAGTTCAGCTCTAATGTTTAGTATTTGTTTTCTTCTGGTGCCTGTGGGTTTCTTTTGTTGCTCTCTTTCTATTTGTTCAAGTTGTAGGGATAATTCTTTGATTTTGGCCCTTCTTTTTGGATATGTGCATTTATTGATAAAAATTGGCCTCTGAGCACTGCTTTTGCTGTGTCCCAAAGGTTCTGATAGGAAGTGTTTTCATTCTCATTGGATTCTATGAATTTCTTTATTCCATCCTTAACGTCTTCTATAATCCAGTGTTTTTTGAGCAGGGTATTACTGTTCAGTTTCCAAGTGTTTGATTTCTTTTCCCTGCTTTTCCCGTTATTGATTTCCACTTTTATGGCCTTATGGTCAGAGAAGGTGCTTTGTAATATTTCAATGTTTTGGATTCTGCTAAGGCTTGCTTTATGACCTAATATGTGGTCTATTCTAGATAATGTTCCATGTGCACTAGAAAAGAAAGATACTTGGTTGCTGTTGGGTGGAGTGTTCTGTATATCTGTATATGTCTACGAGGTCAAGTTGGTTGATCGTAGCATTTAGATCTTCCATGTCTTTATTGAGCTTCTTTCTGGATGTCCTGTCCTTCAGTGAAAGTGGTGTGTTGAAGTCTCCTACTATTATTGTGGAGCTGTCTATCTCACTTTTCAATGCTGATAGAGTTTGTTTTATGTATCTTGCAGCCCTGTCATTGGGTGCACAAATATTTAATATGGTTATATCCTCTTGGTGTATTGTCCCTTTAATCATTATATAGTGTCCATTATATAGTGTTCTTTTATCTGATTTTTCTTCAAATATATGAGTGCCAAGTGATTTATCTTCGAGTTCAGAAATTCTAGCTTCTACTTGCTCAGTTCTGCTCCTCTGACTTTCTATCGAGTTATCTAGTTCTGTCATTTTATTGTTAATCTTCTGAATTTCTGATTGCTGTCTATGGATTTTTCCAGCTTATTCAACTTTTCATTATGTTCCTGAATAATCTTTCTAATTTCTTCAGTTGCTTTATCTGTGTGTTCCTTGGCTTGTTCTGCATATTGCCTGATTTCCTTCCTGATGTCTTGAAGGGTTCTATATATTAAACTTTCGTATTCGGCATCTGGTTATACCAGGAATGCACTTTCGTCTAGAAGATCCCTGAGTTCTTTGTTTTGAGAGCCTGTTGAGGTGATCATGGTGTGTTTCTTTATGTGACTTGATATTGACTGTTGTCTCTGAGCCATCTATAAGTTATTGTATTAGTTTATGCTTGCTTATTGTGTCATAGCTGTTTGCTTTGTTTTGTTTTGGTATACCCCTATGGGTTGCTTAAGTGAGTTAGCTTGATTATTTTCACCTTTGGAGCTCTGGTGTCCTGTCTCCAGCTGGCTAGAGCTGTCATCAGGTATATCGGTCTAGGAGTCCATTCAGTTTTCTTGTATGAATTCAGCTCAGGTTTTCAGGTAGCTGATCATCGAGTGTGTGGTACGGGCTCTGTCCTACAATCTCAGAGGGGCAGGGGTGATTGGCATATATACCAGTATCTGATTGCAGCAGGGTGTCATGCTGTGAACAAGGCAGGGGCTGAGAACCGACCCCCAAGTGTCTCTGAGGAAAACATGTCTCTGTTCCCTAGAGGATGCTGGTGGGTGGGTTCTGCAGAGGGACCATGGGCACCCAAAGTTTTTGGTTGTAAGGACTGGGAGGTACCAGTTATCTTTGGACCCCTGTTGCAGGTGGCTGGGTGACCTGAGTGGAGCTGCCAGTCCTTAGGTCCCTGATGTGGGTAGGTTAGGACCTTGTTTAATAGGCAAAGCAATGTAAAACGTCAAACACCCACCTCTCCACCGCACAGCTGAAATGGCTGGAGTTTGCCAACAAGGGCCTAGTCTCCCAAAACAGGCCCACACAGGTCCATGCAGAAGGGAAAGGTGCTCAAGGTCCAGGGACGGCTTATGCCTGGACAGGAACTGCTTCTGTCCTGATCTCCCCTGGTTAATGGAGCTAGCAAATTATCTTTCCCCCCAGCTGCAAATTTCTTCCTTCTCTAAGGCCGGGAGGATGGCTTTAGGTGCTCACCAGAGTCTATCTCAGGCCCAGGGATTCAGCCGCTGAAGCCGGCTTGGGAGTGGGGGGTGCAGTAAAATATACCCAAGTACTTGGCTTTTGCCGAGAGGGCGCAGTTCTCCTCAGGTTCCAGAGGTGTGCGTGGGCTGCGTGGCTGGCTGCTTCTCCCTGAGGAAAGTGCAGCCACCGCCACCGCCACCACCACCACTCCAGGAATGGTGCCTGAGGGCTCTCCGCTTTTGAACAGTCTCTTCCTTCCCCTGCTCCTCAGTTCGTTGTCTAAGCTTGCCTTTGATGCTCAGGGCTCCCAGCTTGTCACAAATATACTCATTTCACTTGTTTTTTGGGGTCTTTTTTGTAAAGAGGGCTCGATGGAAGCGTCTGTCTATTCCACCATCTTGGCTCCTTCTCGGTAGGTTCTCTTTTTATTCTTTTGGTGAAGTCTTTTTGTGAACATAAATATTTAATTTTTAGAAGGTCCCAGTTACCTAGCTTATCCTCTGGAGCTCGTGTATTGTTGGCTGTGTTTTGTATCCCATTAATGCCATGTATTCGGGCCTCTAGTTTTTTTTTTTTTTTTTTTTTAGGGCCTCTAGCATTGATCCTATTTTTTCTTCTATGAACTTCATGGTTTTTAGCTTTATATTTAGGTCTTTGATCCATTTTGAGCTATTTTTTCTATATGGTGTGAGGTATGGGTCCTGTTTCATTTTTTTTGCAGATAAACATCCAGTTTTGACAGCACCATTTGTTAAAAAAGACTGTCTTTTCCCAATTCGATGGACTCTGGGCCCTTGTTAAAGAGCAGGTGACCACAGGTGGATGGACTTACATCTGGGTTCTCAGTTCTGTTCCCTTGGTCAATGTATTTGTTGTGCCAGTACCAGGCTGTTTTGACTACTGTAGCTGTGTAGTAGGTTCTGAAGTCAGGTAGTGTGAGTCCTTCTACTTTATTCTTCTTCAGTTGTGCTGTACTTGTCTGAGGCTTCTTCCCTTTCCACATAAAGTTAATGATAAGTTTTTCCATCTCTTTAAAGAATATTTTTGGTATTTGGATCGGTATTGCATTGTATTTGTAAATCGCTTTGGGTAGAATTGTCATTTTCACAGCGTTGAGTCTACGTATCCATGAGCATGGTATGTTTTTCCGTTTCTGTAGATCTATCTTGGTTTCCTGCAGTAGTGTTATGTAGTTTTCTTTGTGTAGGTCTTTTGCATCCCTGGTTAGATTTATTCCCAAGTATATTTTTAGGGGTTATTATAAATGGTATTGTTTTCCTGATTTCCTTTTCATCATTCTCTTTGTTGGTATATAGGAATCTAACTGATTTTTGTATGTTTATCTTGTATCCTGCTCTCTGCTGAATCTTTCTAAGTTCCAGTAGTTTTCTCATGGAGTCTTCTGGGTTTTCTATGTATAGTATCATATCATCCACAAATAGGGAGGGTTTAACTTCTTCATTACCAATTTGGATACCCTTTATTTCTGTTTCTTGCCATATTGCTCTAGCTAGGACTTCCAACGCTATGTTAAATAGGATAAAGGGCATACTTGTCTTGTTCCTGACCCCAAGGGGAATGTTTTCAGCCTCTCTCCATTAAGAATGATATTGGCAGTTGTTTTTTTTATATATGCCCTTTATTATGTTGAGAAATTTTCCTTCTATACCTATTTTATTGAGAGTTTTTATCAGGAATAGGTGTTGGACTTCGTTGAATGCCTTTTCTGCATCGATTGAGATGATCATGTGATTCTTTTCTTTCTTTTTATTTTTGTGATGGATTACATTGTTTGATTTTCTAATGTTGAACCATACTTGTATACCTGGTATGAATCCTACTTGGTCGTGGTGTATTTTTTTGTTTTTGATATAATGCTAAATTCTATTGGCTAGAATCTTGTTAAGAATTTTTGCATCTATATTCATGAGAGATACTGGTCTGTAATTTTCTTTTTTTGTTTTGTCTTTGCCTGGTTTTGGTTACAGGGTTATGCTGGCTTCATACAATGAATTCAGAAGCATTGCTTCCTTTTCTATATTCTGAAATAGTTTGAGTAGTACTGGTGTAAACTCTTCTCTGAATGCGTGGTAGTATTCTCCAGTAAAGCCATCTGGGCCAGGGCTTTTTTTTGTTGGGTACAACTACATCTTTTATTCCCCCATTCTGTTTTGAAGTTGTGGCCGTTTACAGCTTAATTGCTCTGGTTCCATTCCCTGTAGTAGGTTTTTAGGCTTTATTTTGCTTTTGCGAAGTCTTTATCTGGGTTGGCATCTGGATAATGTTGTGTGTCTTTATCTCAGGTTGTTGTCTGATGTTGTTTATCTGAAGGACTCCCTTTAATATTTCTTGTAAGGCTGGCCTGGTTTTTACAAATTCCCTTAGTTTCTGCTTATCTGGGAAGTCTCAATTTTGCCATCGTTTTTGAAAGACAATTTTGCTGGATATATGATTCCTGGTTGGCAATTCTTTTCCTTCTGGATTTTATATATGTCATCCCATTGCCTTCTTGTCTGCATGGTTTTTGATGAGAGATCAGCACCTCCTAGTCTTATTGGTGCCCCTTTGTATGTGGTATTTCATTTTTCATGAGCTACTTTCAGAATTTTTTCTTTGTCTTTGATTTTGAAAATTCAATCATGATATGTCTTGTTGACTTTTTTCAGGGGGTCTACGCTGTATGGGGTTCATTGAGCTTTTTGGGTTGTAACCCTCTTGTCTTTAATGATATCTGGGGAGTATTCAACCAATAGATCTTGAAAAACTCTGCACTTTTTCTTCTCATATTCTGGAATTCCTATTATGTGCAAATTATTCCTCTTGATGGTGTCCCATATAACTCTTAAGCTTTCTTTCTTTTCATTTTTTTTTCTGATTGTTCCTCAAACAAGTTAGCCTCAAGGATATGTCATGTATTTTGCTGATTTTTTTTTTTTTCCGATTGATTCAATTCTACTTCTATGTCCTTCCATTGAGTTACATATTTCTGATATTTTATTGTTAATCTTCTGGATTTCTAGTTGTTTTTGTATGCTTTCTAATTGTCTGTTTTGTCATTTAGTCCTTGTATTGTTTTCTTGAATTATTCTAGGGTTTTGTCTGTGTTTTTCTTGATCTCTTTGAGGATCCTATACATAAGTCTTTTGAATTTTTTATCAGGTAATTCTATTATCATTTCTTCCTCAAGAAGGTTTTCTGCCCATTTATTTTGGTTATTTGTTTGAGCCATCTTATCCTGTTTCTTCATATCATTTGTTATTGTATGTTGTCTCTGAGGCATTAAGGTGTTATTTATTTATTTATTGTATGTTTGTTTATTTCATCCTGATTTTTTCCTTGTTTTGATATATCAGGGTGGGCTGGTTGGGCATGCTTCACTGACAGCTTTTCTGACCACATGGGAGCACTTACCACCTATCTCTGGGTCAGTGGCAAAGTGGCAAGCAGGGCTAGTCCACATTGCTCTTCATTGGGCATGTGAAATGGTTGAGTGGGGACTGGGTGGGTACTGCTTGCCAACTTTCATCAGTCTAGCAGCATGGGAGTGCTCACAGCTGCTCACCAGGTGGGTAAGGCTGGGGATGTGGCCAGTGGTTGGGAGCACAGGAACGCTCTCCTCCATTCACTGGATGGGTGGGTTGGTGGGTGAGGAGTGGGGCAGCAGGCGGGATCACTGGAACTCTCTCTTGCCACTTGCCAGGTGGGTAGGGGGCGTGGTGGAAGGAGCTGGATGGGGGAGAAAAGGCAGGGGCTTGCACTCTAGCTCCCAGTGGTCGGGGCTGCAAGGATAGGGGAGTTCACACTGCTAATCACCAGGAGAGTGGGAAGAGGGGGAGTTTTCTCCTCTGGTACCGGGGTAAGGAAGCCTGGTCACTTCTCATTGGTGGTAGCCATCAATTGGAACCTAGCCCCAACCAAATGTGGGGGAGGGCTGCCCATAGTCCAGTTGAGTGAGGCACCTCCTACTTACACTCTATGGATCTTTTACTCTGTGTGTGACACCTACCCCAATGATCAAGGACTGTCACAAGTAAGTAGCCCTGTCTCTGGTTCTTGGCTGTCTCCCTGCTAGGTGGATCCCTGGAATTCTCACCCTTCTTCCTGTACTTTTCCTCCTTAGATCTAGTTCATATCCTGCACACCTTGCTTCATTCTGGGTGCATCTACGTAGTTTCTCAGTCTTCTGTTGGAAATTCCATGAAGTTGCCTTCCTGTGCTCCTTTCCTGGGACCACTGCTGGCTTTGTCTCAAGATGGCCACACTGTGCTGGGCTGGCACCTCTGCTCTGTATCTCTCCTCATTTGCTACTTCAATCAGTTTCTCTTTCCGATTAGTGTTCAATCCAATCCTCTACCCTTTCATTTCATGCTCGGGATCCCAGGATTGTCATCTGTATCTGTTTCACCTGGTTTCTTGGGTCATTGCTATAGAAAGACAGCATGGTGTGTCTGACTAAGCCACCATCTTGGCTCCTCCTCTATATCATTTGATTTCTTGACTGCCACTTTCATCGGTGCTGATTGTGGAGCCGAGTAAAATGAAATCCTTGCCAACTTCAATCTTTTCTCTGTTTATCATGATGTTGCTTACTGGTCCAGTTGTGAGGACTTTTGTTTTCTTTATGTTGAGGTATAATCCATACCGAAGGCTGTAGTCCTTGATCTTCATCAGTAAGTGCCTCAAGTCCTCCCCACTTTCAGCAAGCAAAGTTGTGTCATCTGCATATCACAGGTTTTTAAAGAGTCTTTCTCCAATCCTGATGCTCTGTTGTTCTTCATATCTTCCAGTTTCTTGGATTATTCATTGAGCACACAGATTGAATAAGTATGGCAAAGGGATATGACACCGACTTACACCTTTTCTGATTTTAAACCATGCAGCATCCTTGTTCTGTTTGAACAGATTCCTCATAAGCACAATTAAGTGTTCTGGAATTCCCATTCTTCACAATGTAGAAATAGATATATCAAAAACCTCCAATTCCAGTCTAACACAACAGGATTTATGCTAGAGTTCCCCTTTCTGCATTTGTAATGACCTCTCCTGAACTCCAATTATCTTCAACATATTTACTTATTTGCTCAACTGTAAAAGACCCAAAAATCAGTTTCAGAGAAAACATAGGGATGAATCTTCATGACCTATGATTTCGCAATGGATTCTTAGATATAACACCAAAAGCACATGCATAAAAAGGAAAAAAAAAAACCCGTTGCTGTCGAGTCGAGGAAAGATAGATACATTAACCTCATCAAAATTAAAAACTTTTGTGTTTCAAAGGGCACTATCAAGAAAGTGAAAAGATAACTCACAGAATGGAAGGAAATATTTGTAATCATATACCTAAGAAGAGACTTGAATCTAGAATGTATAAAGAACTCTTACAACTCAATAATAAAAAGACAAATAACCCAATTAAAAATGGGCAAAGGATCTGAATAGTCATTTCTCTAAGGAAGATATACAAATCATCAATAAGCACATGAAAAGATGCTTGATGTCATTAGTTATCAGGGAAATGAAAATCAATACCACAGTGAGATACTACTTCACACATATTATTAAGGATAAAACAAAAAAAATTGGATAATAACGACTGTTAGCAAGGATGTGGAGAAATCAGAACCTCACACTGCTGATGGGAATGTAAAATGGTGCAGCTACTTTGGAAACAGTCTGGCATTTCCTCAAAAATACAGAGTTGCCATGTTGTTCTTGTTAGGTGCTATCGAGTCAGTTCCAACTCATAGTGACCCTATGTGCAACGGAACAAAACACTGCCCAGTCCTGTGCCATCCTCACAATTGTTGTTATGCTTCAGCCCATTGTTGCAGCCACTGTGTCAATCCATCTTGTTGAGGGTCTTCCTTTTTTTCGTTGGCCCTCTACTTTACCAAGCATGATATCCTTCTCCAAGGACTAATCCTTCCTGATAACGTGTCCGAAGTATGTGAGATGTAGTCTCCTCACCCTTGCTTCTAAGGAGAATTCTGGTTGTACTGATTCCAAGACAGATTTGTTTGGTCTTTTAGCAGTCTGTGGTATATTCAATATTCTTCATCAACACCACAATTCAAAGGCATCAATTCTTCTTCGGTCTTCCTTATTCATTGTCCAGCTTTCGCATGCATATGAGGCAATTGAAAACACCACGGCCTGGGTCAGGAGCACCTTAATCTTCAAGGTGACATCTTTGGTTTTCCACATGTTAAAGAGGTCTTTTGCAGCAGATTCACCCAATGCAATGCATCTTTTGTTTTCTTGACTACTGCTTCCATGGGTGTTGATTGTGGATCCAAATAAAATGAAATTCTTTACAAATTCAATCTTTTTTCCATTTATTGTGATGTTGCTTTTTGGTTCAGTTGTGAGAATTTTTGTTTTCTTTATGTTGATATGTAATCCATACTGAAGGCTGTGGTTTTTGATCTTCATCCATAAGTGCTTCAAATCCTCTTCACTTTCAGCAGGAAAGGTTGTATCATCAGCATAACACAGGTTATCAATGAGTCTTCCTCCAATCTTGATGGATCTGCCGTTCTTCTTCATAGAATCCAGCTTCTCAGATTATTTGCTCAGCATACAGACTGAATAGGTATGGTGAAAAGATACAACCTGACACACACCTTTCCTGACTTTAAACCACACAGTATTCCCTTGTCCTCTTTGAGCGACTGCCTCTTAATCTACGTACAGGCTCCTCATGATCACAATTTAGTTTCTAGAATTCCCATTCTTATGAAATGTTATCCATAATTTGTTTATGATCCACGTGTTTGAATGCCTTTGCATAGTCAATAAAACAGAGGTAAACATTTTTTGGTACTCTCTGCTTTCAGCTGGGATCCATCTGACATTAGCGATGATATCCCTGGCTCCACATCCTTTTCTGAATCCAAATAGAATTTCTGGCAGTTCCCTATTGATATACTGCTGCAGCCACTTTTGAATGACCTTCAGCAAAATTTCACTTGTGTGTGATACTCATGATATTGCTAAATAATTTCCCCATTCAGTTGAATCACCTTTCTTGGGAATAGGCATAAATGTGGATCTCTTCCAGTTGGTTGGCCAGGTAGCTGTCTTCCAAATTTCTTGGCATAGACAAGTGAACACTTCCAGTACTGCATTTATTTGTTGAAACATCTCAATTGATATTGTCAATTTCTGGAGCCTTGTTTTTTGGCAATGCCTTCAGTGCTTTTTTTTTTTTTCAGTGCAGCTTGGACTTCTTCCTTCAGTACTATCATTTCCTGATCATATGCTACCTCCTGAAATGGTTGAACATCAATCAGTTCTTTTTGGTATAGTGACTCTGTGTATTCTTCCATCTTCTTTTGATGCTTCCTGCATCATTCAATATTTTCCCTGTAGAATCCTTCACTATTGCAATTTGATGCTTGAGCTTTTTCTTCAGTTCTTTCAGCTTGAGAAATGCTGAGTGTGTTCTTCCCTTTTGGTTTTCTGTCTCTAGCTGTTTGCACATGTCACCATAAGACTTTACTTTGTCTTCTCCAGCCACCCTTTGAAATCTTCTGTTCAGCCCTTTTACTTCATCATTTCTTCCTTTTGCTTTAATTCGACCTTCAAGAGCAACGTTTAGAGTCTTCTCTCATATCCATTTTGGTCTTTTCTTTTTTTCCTGTCTTTTTAATGACCTCTTGCTCTCTTCAGGTATGATGTCCTTGATGTCATTCCACAACTCGCCTGGTCTAGTGCTTAACGTGTCAAATCTATTCTTGAGATGGTCTCTAAATTCAGGTGGGATACACTAAAAGTCATACTTTGGCTTTCATGGACTTTCTCTAATTTTCCTCAGTTTCAACTTGAACTTGCATATGAGCAATTGATAATCTGTTCCACAGTCGGCCCCTGGCCTTGCTCTGACTGATGATATTGAGGTTTTCCATTCTCTTTCCACAAAGGTATTCAATTTAATTTCTGTGTATTTCATCTGGCAAAATTCACGTGTAGAGTCACTGTTTGTGTTGGCAGAAAAAGGTATTTGCAATGAAGAGTGGTTGGTCTTGCAAAATTCTGTCATGGGATCTCCCACATTGTTTCTATCACCAAGGCCATGTTTTCCAATTACCCATCCGTCTTCTTTGTTTCCAACTTTCGCATTCCAATCACCAGTAATTATCAGTGCAACCTGATTGCATGTTTGATCTATTTCAGACTGTAGAAGTTGGTAAAAATCTTCAATTTCTTCATCTTTGGCCTTAATGGTTGGTGCATAAATTTGAATAATAGTCATATTAACCAGTCTTCTTTATAGGCGTATGGATATTATCCTATCACTGACAGCATTGTACTTCAGGATAGACCTTGAAATGTTCTTTTTGACATTGAATGTAATGTCATTCCTCTTCAAGTTGTCATTCCCAGCATAGTAGACCATATGATTGTCTGTTTTAAAATGGTCAATATCAGTCCATTTCAGCTCACTAATGCCTAGGATATTGATGTTTATGCATTCCATTTCATTTTTGTTTGTTTCCAGTTTTCCTAGATTCATACTTCATACAGTCCACATTCCAATTATTAATGGATGTTTGCAGCTGTTTCTTCTCACTTAGAGTCATGCCACATCAGCAAATGAAGATCCCAAAAGCTTGACTCCATGCACATCATTAAGGTTGACTCTACTTTGAGGAGGCAGCTCTTCCCCAGTTGCATTTTGAGTGTCTTCCAATCTGGGGGGCTCATCCTCCAGCACTATATCAGACAATGTTCCGCTGCTATTCATAAGGTTTTCACTGGCTAATTCTTTTCAGAAGTAGACTGCCGGGTCCTTCTTCCTAGTCTGTCTTAGTCTGGAAGCTCAGCTGAAACCTGTCTGCCATGGATGACCCTTCTGGTATTTGAATACCAGTGGCATAGCTTCCAGCATCACAGCAACACGCAAGCCCCCACAGTATGACAAACTGACAGACATGTGGGGGAGAGTTGCCATATGACCCAACAATTCCACTCCTAGGTATATACACAAGAGTAATTAAAACATGTCTCCACAAAAATTTGTACACTAATGTAAAAGCAGCCTTATTCATAATAGTGAAAAAGTATAAAAAATTCTTATCAACTGATAAATAGATAAAATGTGGTACATACATTCAATGGAATATTATTCAGCCATAAAAAGAAATGAAGTACTTACACATACTGCAACATGGATGATCCTTGAAAACATTATTCTAAGTGAAAGAAATGAGACACAACAGGATAGGTATTATATGATTCCACTTACATGAAATATGTAGAATAGCCAAATCCATAGAGAAAAAAAGCCAAGTGATGGTTGCCGGGGATGGTGGGATGGGAGAATAAGGGAGTGACAGCCAATGGATATAGGCTTTCTTTTTGAGATGATGAAAATATTCTAAAATTGACAGTGGTAATGGTTGCGCATATCTGTGAATATACCAAAATCCCTCGAATTGGGCACTTTAAATGGGTGAATTGTATGGTATGTGAATTGTGTCTCCATAAATCTGTTAAAAACAAACAACAACAACAAAAATACCAGAATTGTGGATTGTTCAATGTTGTGCACTTAGGAAAAGGAATAATGCATCAACCATCAATGTTTGGTATATGTGTTAAATAGTATTTTGTGTCATATAAATCTATTAAAGCAACAAACACAACAAAAAGCAGTTTCTGAACATCTAACTCATAATACTATGAAAAGCAACACGACTAACCAGGGTTCAATATTTTTTTTTCCATTAGTCTTAATGTATATAGTCAAAATATTGTGTTCAAAAATTACTTAGGTTAGTCTCTCCCTCTTCCCTACCCTCCCCCCCGCCCCCCACTTTAGAGTGCTTATGCTATTCATTTGATAAGCAGTTTGGTTATTTCTTAGTATTCCATGTTAAAGGTTTTATCCCCCCCCCATCATTATTTATTTCTTCATTATCTCTCTTATTTGTATTTCTCCTCTTTTGGTTTGCTTAATTTATCTAGTGGTTTTATATATTTTGTTACTTTTTTCAAAGAAGCGGAAATTCTATTAATTTGATCTACTGCTTTCTATTCTTAATCCTCATTATTTCTGCTTTTACCTTTATTGTTTTCCGCTTCGTGCTTTCTTTTGTTTCATTTGTTCTTTTTCTCACTTTTTAAGTTGAAATATAATTCCTTCATTTTCATTATTTTGTTTTTATTGATACAACTGTTTAAGGCTATGGCTTTTCCTATGATCTCTACTACCTATCACAGAAACTCTCATATGCAGTGTTTTCATTACTCTTTTTTTAGATATTCTATAATTTTGGTTTGTATTTTCCCTTTGACCCAAGAGTTGTTCAGTAGAAGATTTTAAATTTCTATTTTGAAGAGCTTTTTTGTTTTTAATTCTGGTTTTACTGTACTTTGAGAGAAAGTATTTTTTTATTGTTATTATTTCTATTTTGTAGAACTTACTGATACTTTCCTCCTGACTAATATTTGATCAATTTTTGGGACTACCCACATGTAGTTGCGAAGAAAGGTGTATTCTCTATTATTAGGTTCTAAAAAAAAAAATTTTTTTTTGAAGTTCAGTACATATCAATAAAATTTATTTTATTGATTATATTGTTTACTTCTTCTATATCCTTAATTAAATTTCTGCTCCTTGATATATTTTGCAGGAAGTGATGTATTAAGTTTTCCTATTTTATAATTATAATTAGTGTGTTTTTATCTGTATCTCCTTGATTCTGTGGTTTCTCCTTTTTAAAGATGGTCAGTCAGTTATTTGGTGCATAGATTTTTGTAGCTGTTGTGAAATTGGTTTTTAGCATTATAAAGTATCCTTTTTATCATGTTTAATTATTTTTTGTCCTGTATTCTACTTCATCAGATATCAGAATTACAATCCTGACTTTATTATTGTTTCCATTTGCCTGGTTCATTTTTGCCCATTTATTTATTTTTAGCCTGTCTGAATCATTTTGATTTAGATGTATTTCCTGTATGCTGCATATAAAAAGAAAAAAAAAATTCAGTTGCAGTTGAGTCAACTCTGACTCATGGTGACCTCATGTGTGTCAGAGTAGAACTGCTACATAGAGTTTTCATTGGTTGGCTTTTTTAAAAGTAGATCACCAGGTATTTCTCCTGAGGCACCTCTGGGGAGACTCAAACCTCCAATTTTTCAATTAGCAGCCATGTGTGCTAACCGTTTGTACCACCCAGGGCCTTTGTACACCACATATAAAGCTCGGTCTTAATTTATAAACCTCTCTGAAAATTATTCTTTTAGTAGATGATTTAAGCCCATTCACATTTTATTAACTGATATTGAAGCTGCTGCCGAGGCTTCCCTCGCTCTGCCAGAGTTTCCCACCCCACCCCCAGCCCCCCAAGCTGTAGTTTCTAACTGTGGCTTGGCCTGATCGCAGCAGCCCTAACTGCGCTTTGAATTTGGCGCCGAGATTCCGCGCTTGTGCAAACCAGGATCTTGCAGGACCTGAGGAGGCCTGGCCCTGAACTTGACCTCGGACTTGAACATTGCAGGAGAGGAAAATGTTCTCTGGCACACAGCTGCACTCCAGCCCATTTGCAAATCAAAAGTCCCCTTCCTTTGCAACATGGCTCAGCACCTGGATCTCCAAATATGGGCATAGGCGGGATCAAGGAAGGTTTTGGATTTCAGGCACCAATTCTTGCCCCCTGGGGACTTGAGGGCATAAAAGATCCCTGCTCCCTTGGGGCTGGGAGCAGGTGGTCTTTTGGCTGCTAGGCCCCACCTTGCTCCTTGTTTGTGCAAACAATAAATTTCCACTTTCTGTTTCCCTTGCACCTGGTAGTGTGGCGTCCATCTTAGTTCAGTCAGCTAATAGGACAGGACAAGAATCCACATTCAGTTACAATATGACTGGTATTTTTGGTCTCAACTCTGACATTATTTTATGTTGTAATTATCATGTATATTATGTATATGTATTGTGTTTCTCTTCATGATGTGTTCTCTTTGCTTTTATAATTTTTAAATTTCTTTTGGTATTTAGGAAGGTTTGTGTTTTGTTTGATGATTGCCTTTGTACTTAAAACTTTTTTTTAAAGCCTTATTTCCCAGTTTCTTTAACAGCTTTATTGAGGTTTAACTGACATACAATAAACTACACATATTTAAAGTGTACATTTTGATAAGCTTTGGCATCTGTACACACCCATGAACCTATCACAGCAAGCAAGATCGTAAACATATCAAACACCTCCAAAAGTTTCTCATTCTCCTTTGTAATGCCTTCCTCCTGCTTCTCTCTACATCCCATCATCCACAAGCAACCACTGATCTGCTTTCTATCACTATAGATAAGTTTACATTTTCTAGAATTTTATATAAATTAAACCATATAGAACATACTTTTTTTGAGGGGGGATCTGGCTTCCTTCACTCACTATAGTTATTTTGAGATTCATCCAGGTTGTTACGTGCATCAGTCATTCATTCTCTTTTATTGCTGGATTGTATGGACACACCACAATTTGTTTAGTCATTTACCTGCAGATGGACATTGGGGTTGTTTCGAGTTTTTAGCTGTTACCAATGAAGCTGCGTTGAACATTCACATACAAAACTTCATGTGAATGTACGTTTTCATTTCACACTCAAGTTTCTCAGGCTGCCAAACACAGACAGTGTCTTCATGAAGCAATGAGAATGACACCAAAGTCTGTCCATTTATAGCTACTTTGCTTTTCTCGCTAACTAAGGTGATGTTGGAAACTTAGCCACACCTGATTGCATTCTCTCATTCTTACCAATACTCAAACTTGGACCAACTTTTGTGGTCTATCCTAGAGCAATTGGATTGACCAAATTCTCTTTATTTCCTTTCCTTCTCTTCACGTATTTGAAAAAGTAGACATTCTATTTCTGTTTTTCTTTTAGTGATTTCCTTTAAAAATTTTAATTGTATTCCTGATTTAACAAAATCGAGAGTTAATATTTCTAACCTCCTTCCAAATAGTAGTGTGGTCTGGAATATTAGTTCTGCTTTGTTTTTATGCCCCAAATTAGTCATAAATAGTGTTTGTTTATTATATAGTCAAAGTTTATTTAGATTTGCTACATTTACCCGTTTTTCTGCTCACCATTACCTTTTGCATTATCATTCCTCTGTTTAACTTCAAATTCATTCTGACCAATATATATCATTTTATAGTTCTTTCAGTGCCTATGAGTATTAAATTTTCTTCAGCCTTATTCATTCTAAACCGGTTTTATTTGCTTTCAATCTTGTATAGTAATTTAACTGGGCATAAAAGTATTTTTAAGAAAACCAATTGCCATGGAGTTAATTCCAACTCTTGGCAACTCCATGTGTGTCAAAGTAGAAACATGCTCCATAAGGCTTTCAATAGCTGATTTATTTGGAAACAGATTGTCAGGCCTTTCTTCTGAGGTTCCTCTGGGTAGATTGAACCTCCAAACTTTTGGTTAACAGCTGAGCATTTAACCATTTGAACCATTGATCCTTGGTACTTTAATGAGCTCCTTTATGTGGCCTTCTACCTTGGTTCTTTGGAAAACAGTTTGGGAGATTTTCCCCCTAACCCCTGAGAAGTTGCCTTTGCCCTGGTTTTCTACCCCAGAGGGTCTGTTACTCTTGTCCAGGTTGATTGACATTTCCTGAGTAAGCTGTAAACAACTTGGCTTGATACTTTTTGTCTGGTCCTAGGCTGCAGCCTACCCTGTGATTGACATGCACCTTGAAGGGAGTGGTCAACAGACCATGCAAATGAAGTGTTTGTAGCCTACTATGCAAATGAAGTGTCTGTGGCCTACTGAGAGGGGATTAGTTAGTTTGTGGCCCTCGTGGAAGGGCCATGCCTTGAAATTGACAAGAGTTTGTATATGTATATATATATATGCAGCCAATGCCACAGAGTTTTTTCAGACAGAAAGAAGCAGGAAGAGAATCAGCAGCAAGAAGCAGATGAAAGAAAGAAGAGATAAGAAGCAGAGAGAGAAAGGAGTCAATGAACCTCCTAAAAGAGTTGTAACATGGGTCAAGGATTGTAACACTGAAGACAGTGAACAATCTGTTGCTGGCAGCAACAGTCCTGGAAGGGGCCCTGTGGCAGAGTTGATGGTGACAGCAGGGCTAAGAAGAGCCTGTCCTGAGGGGGCTGAGAGGAAGCCTCCACGGTAGAGAGGAACTGAGACAGCTATACTGCACTGAAGAAGGAAGACTTTGCCTACATGATGCCTGATCCTAATTCTGAGGTGTAGGCTGTTCCTTTAGTAAACCACTTAACTGTAAGTATGGTCTGTGAGTTCTGTGTGGCCATTGCAACAGATTCTCAAACCCAGAAGAGAAGTAGAGAGTGCTGTGGGAGGGATAGCTGGTGTCAGAACTGGTAAAAGGTTGGAAAGTAGAGGTATGTCTGACCTCCACCTCATGGGAAACAGCTCTGGGCTGATCCTGTTCATTACCCCCTGAAGTTAGACTGGTTCTGATGCTATTACTACTCTCACCATTTTACAGTTATGTCCTCTATTATTACTGGTAAGAAGTCTGCTGTAAATATAGATATTGTTCTTTTATGGATAATCCGTCTGTTCTCTGTGATTGCTGTTAAAATTTTCTACTTGTGTTTGATAATCTTCAGTTCAGTACTATGAACTTAAGTGTGGAATCTTTTTTTTTCTTTACCCTGTTCAGGGTTGGTGCTCTTCATCAATCTTATGGAATATTCTCAGGCATTATCTTGGACTATTTCCTCTCACCCATTCTCCTTTCTACGTCTCCTATTAGACATATCCTGGACTTTCTCAGTTATCCTCACTGTTATTTAACCTCTCTTTCATTTTGTCCACCTCATCATCTCTCTGTGCTACATTCTGGTTAGGTTCCTCAGGTCTCTTGCAAATTGCTAGTTATGTTTTCAACATCTAAAATGTTATTTAACCCATACATTGAGTTTTTAATTCTTTTTAATTATTAAATATATTATAAATACAAAATATTATTGCATTAATAATAATCAATATAAGGCTAATTCCCAAAATGTGAAGATAACTCATATCCCCACTTTCCCACTTTTCCATTATCCTGACAACAGCCACCCACAGGGCACTTTCTCATTCTGCACCCGCTGGGTGCAATAATTTCCTAGAATGACTCACAGAATTCACGGAGATTACCTATCCTGTTTTTTATAATCATAAATGATACAAGTGAAGAGATGAATCAGACAAGGTCTGGAAGAGGTCATGTCACAGGACTTCCATTGTCCTCAGAGACGTGCTGTACCCTCTCCTGTGCATAGATGTTCTTGACAATCCAGGAAGCCCAACTGCTTCCAGGTTTAGGGCCTCTTATAACAATTCACATGCATGATTAGAACCTCAATGCATATGCATTATTGATGGAATTCATAAATATGCATGACTGCATTATGCTCCCCTCCTATCCTGAAGCCAGTTGCCAGGTATAGTTTGGGAGCTCCCGCTATATTTGTGTTTACGTATTGCCTGGCTGTTTTAGAAAAACAAAGGCAACTTAATTGCTTGAGAATTCCAAGGGCTATTTTCGGGAATCAGAGACAAAAGTCCAAATCAAGTTCTTTGTCCCACAGTTATGTATAATGCATATGTGTATTAAAGAATGCGAATAAAATGAACACTCTTCTTCCTACAACCAATCTTATGAATTGTAATATTACCAGTAACTTTGAGCCCTTTGCATGTCCCTCACAATTGTTGTTGTTGTTAGGTGCCGTTGAGTCGGTTCCGACTCATAGCGACCCTATGCACAACAGAATGAAACACTGCCTGGTCCTGCGCCATCCTTACAATTGTTGCTATGCTTGAGCTCATTGTTGCAGCCACTGTGTCAATCCACCTCGTTGAGGGTCTTCCTCTTTTCCGCTGACTCTGTACTCTGCCAAGCATGATGTCCTTCTCCAGGGACTGATCCCTCCTGACAACCTCACAATTGTATATCCCTTGAATTTTTGGTAATAATTGTCTTGATATTTTAACCAAATATATATGTATCATTACCCCTACAGAGCACAGTTCTATTCTGACACACATGGGGTCTCTATGAGTCAGAGTTGACTTAATGGCAACTGTCACAGATTGAACTGTGTCCCCCAAAAATATGTGTCAACTTGATTAGGTCGTGATTCTCAGTATTGTGTGGTTGTCCTCCATTTTGTGATTTTACTATGTGTTATAAATCATAATCTCTGCCTGTGGTTAAAGAGAATTAGGGTGGGATGTAACACCCTTGGTGAGGTCACATCCCTGATCCAATATAAAGGGATTTTCCCTAGGGTGTGACCTGCACCACCTTTTATCTTACAAGAGATTAAAGGGAAGGAAGCACAGACTGGGGACCTCGGTCCACCAAGAAAGCAGTGCCGGGAGCAGAGTGCATCCTTTGGAGCCGGAGTTCCTGTCCAAAGAAGCTCCTAATCCAGGGGAAGATTGATGACAAGGACCTTACTCTAGGGCCAACAGGGAGAGAAAGCCTTCCCCCGGAGATGGCGCTCTGAATTTGGACTTCTGGCCTACTAGACTGTGAAAAAATAAATTTCTCTTTGTTAAAGCCATCCACTTGTGGTATTTCTGTTATAGCAGCACTAGATGACTAACACAGCAACTATTTTCTTAATATGTCTTGTTACACAATATAACAATATATAATGGAATATCTATAAATGGAATTCATTGTATAGATTCTTCCTTGACCAGGTTTTTCACTTAATATTGTTTTTGAGATTTGTCTATATTGAGCATACAGATGCAGGTCATTCATTTTCATATAGGATTCTGTCGTATCATTCATTCTACTCTTTATTCATCCATTTTACTCTTGTTCGACTTTGGAGTTGTCAGTTTTTTTCCTATTATGAACACGCTTCAATGAGCATTCTCGTCCATGTCTCCTTTTGCACACATTATAGGAAAATTTCTCTAGAGTATATCTTTAAAAATGAAATTTTTAAGAGATGGGATATGCACGTCTTCAATTTTACCAAAAAAAAAAATATATTTTTTTCCAAGCACTGTTAAATTATTTTAAAAGTGATTGTAGCCAGTAAATTACATTTTAAATTTCTGTAAAGTATTTGCTTTTAATTTCTAGAACTCTCATTTGCTCTCTTTAAATCTAAATGTTCTTTCCTTTAAATGGGGTCCTCTCTTTACATGTAATTTCTCTGCTTCATTTTACCTCTTTAATCATTTTAAACATATTTAGTTTAGAGTCCTCAATCAACACTTCTAATCTCTTATGTTCACAGGGTGCCACTTTTCTTTATTGTGTTGGCTAACTCTCCTGCATAGTTGATTGATTTCTCGTGTGTTTTATAAATGTTTATGGTGATTCTGCCTACGTGGCAAATGGTAGAACTGAAACTCACATCTTTTGATTCTAAGTTCAGTTTTCTTTGTAATATTTTATAGCTCACAAATGCTGACTCCTGCTCAGCTACAGCCCCACTCCACATGCAAGAGGACTCTTCCTTCCACGGTAATGATGTTTTCCAAGCAAAAATGCAGTTCTAATAAGAATGATTTTCTTATGGAAGTAACGGAACAAAAAAAATCTTAAATTAGAACAGTCAGAAAAATCTAGGGCCTGAGGCTGCCACCCATATCCGTATATAGCCCTGCATCTTCACACATGCCACCTTCTTTGGGTACACAGATCTTCAACCCCAGATCCTTCCACCTTTGTACTTCTTTAGCCAATTCTGCATATACTGTCTGCTCTCCCATACACATAGTCTTATATTCATCGATTCAATAGTTTTTCATTTGACAAATATTTATTGAGCATCTACTATGATATGCAGGACCTCTTTCAGACACTGGCATAAATCAGTGATTAAGACACACTGAACACCCCAAATCAGAGGTTCTCAATCTTTCATAACTTGGAACTTTTCTTCTTACTTTATTTTTCTTCCATAACATATATCTTCCCATTTCACTTCCCCTGACACATCTACCACAAAGGAACATCTGGAACGGCATATGTCTCTTCTTAAAATAAATTGAAAATAAACTAGTTCTGAGAATTATAAGACACCCCTGAAATACCTGAAGACACCTTGGGATATGTCAAAATCAGAACAAGCAAGCACGGTTACTGATGTTCAAAGAGTCTGTGTTATACACCCATGAATGAAGAAAGTCCAGGGGAGGCTGACAGAGTCAACCCTTCTGAGCAAGTTCAAACTGGCCTCTGATCAAGGATATATTTGCCCAGTTAGAGAATTTTTTTTTTTTTTTGAGGAATGAGATCGTCCTCCAATCTAGAGCCTTTCTACAAGAGGCAAAAGCCCTCCACAGCAGGAGGGAGTGATTTTGAGCTTATTTCTGTGGAAACTTCCTTTTCTCCTACAATGAAGCCTTGCCTGTAAATTCTGCCTTGCCCTGCGTGATGTCCTCCTAAACATCACTGCCTCATTTCTCTGAGCTCCTGAAAGTTGACGCTCTTCTTCATTATTTTGTGCTTACCTGGGTAATATCCACAGTTCAAGTTCTTATCCTGAGCAGCTGAATAATAGCCCAGAAGTAGTAGTGGAATTAAGTTGAAGTTCTTAAAGTTAGCATTCTAACTTGTTCTTCCTGTATAGTTGTTCTTAGTTTTTTTAATAATTACAGTGGCAGCAGCTCTGCTGTGGTGCAGTTAAGCCTCAGCCCTGTTACCTTCAGGGGAGAAATCACTTAATCTCTCTGAACCTCTTTTCCCACACCTGCAAAGTTAGGTTCATAATACCTCTCATGGGTTGTTGTAAAATTAAAAGGAAATAATGTAAAGTTGTTTTTGTTGCTGTTGCTATTGTTAGGTGCCATCGAGTCAGTTTTGACTCACAGTGACCCTATGTACAACACAACGAAATACTGCCTGGTCCTGCGCCATCCTCACAATTGCTGCTACACTTGAGCCCATTGTTGTAGCCACTGTATCAATCCATCTCCTGGAGGGTCTTTCCCTTTTTTGCTGATCCTCTACTTTACCAAGCATGGTGTTCTTCTCCAGGGACTGGTTCCTCCTGATAACATGTCCAAAGTATGTGAGATGAAGTTTTGCCATCCTTGCTTCCAAGGAGCATTCTACCTGTACTTCTTGCAAGACAGATTTGCTCGTTCTTTGGGCAGTCCATGGTATATTCAATATTCTTCGCCAACACCATAATTCAAAGGCGTCAATTTTTCTTCAGTCTTCTTTATTCATTGTCCAGCTTTCGCGTTCATATAAGGTTATTGAAAACACCATGGCTTGGGTCAGGCTCACCTAAGTCTTCAAGGTGACATCTTTGCTCTTTAACATTTTTTTTCCAAGGGGGATATTGTTTATTTTATGAGCCAATGTGTTATTTAGTTGAAAGATAACCTCTAGGAGTAGTTTCAGTTCAAAATTTAAAGAGTATCTCAGAGCAATAGTCTTTTGCAGCAGATTTGCCCAAGGCAATGTGTTCTTTGATTTCTTGACTGCTGCTTCCATGGCTGTTGATTGTGGATCCAAGTAAAATGAAATCCTTGACACCTTCAGTCTTTTCTACATTTATCATGATGTTGCTCATTGGTCCAGTTGTGAGGATTTTTGTTTTCTTTATGTTGAGGTGTAATCCATACTGAAGGCTGTAGTCCTTGATCTTCATTAGTAAGTGCTTCAAGTCCTCTTCAGTTTCAGCAAGCAAGGTTGTGTCATCTGCATATCGCAGGCTGTTAATGAGTCTTTCTCCAATCCTGATGCCTCGTTCTTCTTCATAGAATCCAGCTTCTCGGATTATTTTCTCAGCATACAAATTGAATAAGTATTTATGGTGAAAGGATACAACCTTGACAGACACCTTTCCTGGCTTTAAACCAGGCAGTATCCCCTTGTTCTGTCAGAACAACTGCCTCTTGATCTATGTACAGGTTCCTCAGGAGCACAATTAAGTGTTCTGGAATTCCCATTCTTTGAAATATTACCCATACTTTGTTATGATCCACAACAGTAATGCCTTTGCATAGTCAATGAAACAAAGGTAAACATCTTTCTGGTATTCTCTGCTTTCAACCAGGATCCGTCTTACATCAGCAATGATATCCCTGGTTCCACATCCTCTTCTGAATCCAGCTTGAATTTCTGGCAGTTCCCTGTAGATGTACTGCTACAGATGCTTTTGAATGATCCTCAGCAAAATTTTACTTGCATGTGATATTACTGATATTGTTTGATAATTTCTGCATTCGATTGAACCACTTTTCTTGGGAATAGGCATAAATATGAAACTCTTCCAGTCAGTTGGCCAGGTAGCTGTCTTCCAAATTTCTTGGCATAGATGAGTGAGTACTTCCGGAACTGCATCCTCTTGTTGAAATATCGCGATTGGTATTCCATCAGTTCCTAGAGCCTTGTTTCTCACCAATGCCTTCAGTGCAGCCTGGACCTCTTCCTTTAGTACCACCAGTTACCGATCATATGCTACCTCCTGAAATGGTTGAACATTGACTAATTCTTTTTGATACAGTGACTCTGTGTATTCCTTCCATCTTTTTTTTGATGCTTTCTGTGTTGTTTAACATTTTCCCTATAGACTCCTTCAATATTGCAACTTGAGGCTTCAATTTTTTCTTCAGTTCTTTCAGCTTGAGAAATGCCGAGTATGTTCTTCCCTTTTGGTTTTCTAATGCCAGGTCTTTGCACATGTCATCATAATACTTTGTCTTCTCAAGCTGCCCTTTGAAATCTTCTCTTCAGTTCTATTACTTCACCATTTCTTCAGTTTGCTTTAGCTACTTGATATTCAAGACCAATTTTCGGAGTCTCTTCTGACATCCATTTTGGTCTCTTATTTCTTTCCAGCCTTTATAATGACCTGTTGCTTTCTTCAGGAGCCCTGGCGGCACAGTGTTTAAGCATTTGGCTGCAAACCAAAAGGTCGGCAGTTTGAATTCACCAGCTGCTCCTTGGAAGCCCTGTGGGGCAGTTCTCATGTATGATGTCCTTGATGTCATTCCACAGCTCCTCTGGTCTTTGATCATTAGTGTTCAACATGTCAAATCTATTCTTGAAATGGTCTGTAAATTCAGGTGCGATATACTCAAGGTCATACTTTGCTTTTGTGGACTTGCTTTAATTTTCTTCAGATTCAACTTGAACTTGCATGTGAGCAATTGATGGTCTGTTCCACAGTCAGCCCCTGTCCTTATTCTGACTGATGATATTGAACTTTTCCATCATCTCTTTCCACAGATGTAGTCGACTTGATTCTTGTGTATTCCATCTGGCAAGGTCCACTTGTATAGTTGCCGTTTATGTTGTTAACAAAAGGTATTTGCAATGAAGAAGTCATTGGTTTTGCAAAACTCTATCTTGGGATCTCGGGCATCGTTTTTATCACCAAGGCCATATTTTCCAACTACCAATCCTTCTTCTTTGTTTCCAACTTTCACATTCCAATCACCAATAATTATCAATGCATTCCGATTGCGTGTTCAATCAATTTCAGACTGCAGAAGTTGGTAAAAATCTTCAGTTTCTTCATCTTTGGCTTTAGTGGTGGGTGCATAAATTTGAATAATAGTCGTATTAACTGGTCTTCCTTGTAGGTGTATGGATATTATCCTATCAGTGACAGCATTGTACTTTAGGATAGATCTTGAAATATTCTTTTTGACAATGAATGCAACACCATTCCTCTTCAAGTTGTCATTCGTGGCATAATAGACCATATGATTGTCCGATTCAAAAGGTAATGCGCTTAAAAATGATAGAGGACCCTGCAAAAGTCAGGAATAATTAAATTTTGGATCTTTGATTCTCGTTCAATGTTTTAATATAAAAATAATAAAAGTGCCATTCATTAATTCCAAAAATATTTATTGACTATATTTATTGACCAAGTGTTGTGCTAGAGAGTCCCTGAGTGGTGAAATGGTTAACGTGCTTGCTGCTAACCAAAAGGCTGGTGGTTCGAGTTCATCCAGAGATACCTCCAAAGAAAGGCCTGGTGATTCACTTCAAAAAATTAGGCATTGAAAACCCTATGGAGTACCGTTCTATACATGGGATGGCCATGAGTAAGAATCAACTCATGGCAACTGTTTTTTTTGTGTGTGATAGAGATGTAACAATGAGGAAGTTTCAAAAAACAAACATGGTCTCTCTCCTCCTACAGCTTACACTTTAGTGAATAACTGCTTATGTGATTTTATTCTTATACTCTGCCTGCATCAGAGTTGATAGCCCTTTCTTCTTATTTCCAAGATTTATCAGGTGCCTCCCATGTATATCACAACTTGCTGGAAACTAAAACACAAAAGCAAAATTCATCCATGATATCAAGGAGCTTAAATATATTGGAGAGACCAAAAAAAAAAAAAAAAAAAACCATGTATCTGATAAGGGACTTATATTCAGAATACTTAAAGAATTCTAACAACTCAACGACAACCCAATGAAAAAATGGGCAAAGGATTTGAATAGACATTTCATCAAAAAAGATATACAAATGGCCAGTGAGCCCATGAAAAGATGCTCAACATCACTCATCAATAAACTAAAAAAAAAAAAAAAAACCCAGTGCTGTCGAGTCGATTCAATAGGAAATGCAAATCAAAACCACAATGGGATACCACTTCACACTCAGTATGTTGGTTATACTCAGAAAGACAAGCAATAACAAGTGTTTAGTGAAGATGTGGAGAAATTTAAACCCTCATACATTGCTGGTGGGAATGGCAGTTCCTCAAAAAATTAAACATAGACTTAGCAAATGGCCGAACGTTTCCACTTCTACCCAATAGAACCAAAAAGATATTTTTACAGAAAAACCTGCACACAATATTCATAGCAGCATTATTCATAATGGTCAAAAAGTGGAAAAACCCAAATGTTATCAATTGATGAATGGATAAACAAAATGTGGCACATCCACACAGTAGAATGCTATTCAGCAATAAAAAGAAATGAAGTACTGATACATACTACAGTATGGATGAACCTTGAAAACATTACGCTAAGTGAAAGAAGCCATACACAAAAAGTAACACCTTGTATCATTACATTTATGTGAAATGTCTGGAATAGGCTAATCTAGACCGACAGAGTAAACCCTGGTGGTGTAGTGGTTAAGTGCTACGGCTACTAACCAAGAGGTCGGCAGTTCGAATCCACCAGGCGGTCCTTGGAAAAACTCTATCGGGCAGTTCTACTCTGTCCTATAGTGTCGCTATGAGTCGGAATTGACTTGACGGCAGTGGGTCTTATACCGACAGAAAGTAGATTAGTGGTTTCCAGGGGCTAAAGGAGGGGGGAAATGGGGAGTGACTGCTAATGGGTATAGGATTTGTTTTGAGGGTGATAAAAATGTCTGGCATAGAAGATGATCAATGTACCATTCTAGAAATATACTAAAAGCCTCTCTGAATTGTATGCTTTAAAAGGTGAGTTATGGTATGTGAATTATACCTCAATTTATTATTTTACTTAATTAAATTAAAAATTCATTTCCTCAGATGCAATAGCCACATTTCTAAGTGCTCAATAAGGAATTATTGTTAAATTGTTTATGTGTGACAATAATGTGTTTTTTTTTTTTAATACTTATCTTTTAGAGATTATGGGTGAAATATTGTGTTTGGGATTTGCTTCAGAATGATCCAGAGGTCAGGGAAATAGCAAAAATAGATTCAAGAAAATTGAATTTCAGTGATGGGAATCTGGGGCTCCTTATACTCTTCCTTCCATTTTTGAAAATGTTTGAAATTTTTCATAGTAAATACTTAAAAAGTAAACAGGCAATCACTACTTACATTACACACCAGTTGTAGAGTCGATTCCAACTCATGATAACCGTATACATGTCAGAGTAGAACTGCACTCCATAGGGTTTTCAATGGCTGATTTTTCAGAAGTAAATTACCAGGCCTTTCTTCCGAGGTACCTCTGGCTGGACTCGAACTGCTAACCTTGGGTTAGCAGCTGAACATACAAACTGTGCACCCAGAGACCCAGGCACTACTTACTCACTTAGTCACTACTTACTTATATCTAATTGACTATTATCATGTGTTGTCAGATTTTCTAATTTTTAAGAGAATTAAGAAATCCATATTCTAATGTAAAATCTTTGGGGTTTGCTTAGCCATAGAGCACAGAAAAACAATCACATCCGAAACTTCGAGTCAGTGTACAGCCCCTACTTTGCAACCTCCAGATTAGAATGATACATGGGCAATCTAAAGGAATGATGGCTTCTGAGGCCATCCCTCCTAAAGGTGATTTATCCTGAGCATATAGTTAACATCGTGTATTTCATTTTAAAAATTATGACCTACTTCCAGAAGTTACAAATAATAAAACAATCATTCATGTCTCTGCTCTGCAACTTAGTAAATCTTAACATTTTGCTGCATTTGCTTCAGAAAAAAAATATAATATTATTAAAAAAAATACATACCATTAATGTCATCTTTGTGTCTCTGCTTGGCCCCATTTCTTTTGCCTATCCAAATACCACTATGCTGAAGTTTGTGCCCTTCTTTCCCATCCACATTTATAGAATTTCACTACAGATGTATGTATCCATAAATAATAAATATATTTATTTCCTGTTTCTAGACATTAAATAAATGGTGTCATGCAGTAAAAAAAAAAAAAAAAAATGCATTTCTGCCAACAATGAACAGCTGGAAAATTAACTTTTTAGAAGACCATTTAAAATAACATCAAAAAAATAGTATGTATCTAAGAATAAATCTAACAAAAGATGGGCAAGAAATTTAGGGAGAAAATGATAAACTATACCAAAAAGCATTAAAGAAGACCTTGATAAATGGTACTATATAGATTATATTTATGGGTTGGAAGACTTAAGATCATGAAAATATCAATTCTCCTCAATGTCATTCCAATCACAATCCCAAAAGAGACATAAAATGGAAAGGAAAAAAAAATCAACCTGCAGAAAACAACATACAGAATGATTGATTTATATAAATTTCAAAAACATGCAAAAGCAAATGATATATTGTTGAGTTATACAAACATACGTGCAGACTATAAAGAAAAGAAAATAATAAATGGAAATGCATGATAGTGGCTACATTTTATGGAGAAGGGAACAAGAATGCAAGGTACTAATAATGTTCTGTTTCTTAAACAGAGTGTTGTGAACCTGGATGGTCATTGCATTATAATTCTTTCTGTCTTATGCATACGTCATAAATTTTCTTCATGGTCAATCAATTTTTAACAAAACCAATTTAAAAAATGAGAACTATGTCAACAACATATATGTTAAGTAATAAAAGTTAAAAAATCTTATGTATGATATTAAATAAAACATGCACCAAAATTTTAATAGTGGTTATATAAAAGCTTGTATAGAATACATACAAATTGTTAATATGCACCAAAATGTTAATAGTGATTGTCATGGATTGAACTGTGTCCCCCCAAAATATCTGTCAACTTGGCTAGGAAATGATTCCCAGTAGTGTATGATTGTCTACCATTTTGTCATCTGATGTGATTTCCCTACTCGTTGTAAATTCTGGGAACCCTGGTGGGGTAGTGGTTAAGAGCTATGGCTGTTAACCAAAAGGTCAGCAGATCAAATCCACCAGATGCTCCTTGGAAACAGTATGGGACAGGTCTACTCTGTCCTATAGGGTCACTATGAGTCGGAATCAACTCGATGGCAATGGGTTTTTTGTTTTGGTTGTCTATTCTATCACTGTAATGTAATTAGATGGATCAATGGCAGTTATATTGATGAGATCTACAAGACTAGATAGTGTCTTAAGCCAATCTCTTTCGAGATATAAAGGAGAGAATCGAGCAGAGAGACATGGGGACCTCATACCACCAAGAAAGCAGCACCAGGAGCAGAGAGCATCCTGTGGACCTGAGGTTCCCGCACTGAGATGCTCCCAGACCAAGGGAAGACTGATGACAAGGACCTCCCCCCAGAGCCGACAGACAAAGCCTCCTCCTGGAGCTGATGCCCTGAATTTGGACTCCCAGCCTACTCCCTGTGAGACAATAAACTTCTCTTTGTTAAAGCCATCCACTTGTGGTATTTCTGTTATAGCAGCACTAGATGACTAAGACAGTAGTTATGTATAATATTAAATTGAATATGGACCTAATTTTAACAATAATTATGCATAGTATTAAAGAGAATGTTCACCAAATTTCTAACAGTAGTTATGTCCTGGGGAGAGGTTTGGCAGAGGCTTTAATTTTCTCTGTTCTATAACCATTGGATTTTTACAGTTCACCAGGAAAAATAAAAAAGAAAGAAAAAGAAAAAAATCAATAACAAAGAACTGTGGACATGTAGAAAGTATTCAAACTATATTATATGGAAAAGAGACTGGATGAATGAAAAGAGAAAATTTCTGAAAGCAGAGGAAAAAAGTTCTTAAAGTAATCCAGGCATGGGATTAAACGTGGTGGCAGACAAATTGGAAAGAAAAAAAGAATGAAAACACTTGATGGAAGGGCTCTAGGTTTGATGAGACAAATCTAATGGAGGAGGGGGATAGAAAGAGGGAAGATGGAAAGACATGTTGTTAGGGGAAGGTTGAAGGGATTAACCAAAACCGAAACCCAGTGCTGTCGAGGTGATTCCGACTCACAGCGACCCTACAGGACAGAGTAGAACTGTCCCATAGAGTTTCCAAGGATTAGTTTTATTTATTCTCTTTTTATTAAAGCAAATATTAGCACAGAGAAGTTGAACAACTTTCCCAAGTTACTCAGCTGGTAAGTGGCAGAAGCTGGATTAGTCCAGTTTTCCAGTCCCTTCCTGCCTTCTCCTCTTTGCTTTTGGGCAGGTGTCTTAGTTATCTAGTGCTGCTATAACAGAAATACCACAAGTGGATGGCTTTAACAAAGAGAGGTTTATTCTCTCACAGTCCAGGAGGCTACAAGTCCAAATTCAGGGCATCGGCTCCAGCGGAAGTCTTTCTTTTGTTGACTCTTGAGGAAGGAACTTCTCAGTGCAGGGACCCTGGGTCCAAAGGACACGCACTCCTGTTATTCATTCTTAGTGATATGAGGTCCCTATGTCTCTCTGCTTGCTTCTGTATTTTATATTTCAAAAAGAGATTGGCTTAAGACACTACCTAATCTTATAGGTCTCATCAGTACACCAAAAACAAAACAAAACCCACTGCCGTCCAGTCGATTCTGACTCATAGCAGCCCTATAGGACAGAGTAGAACTGTCCCATAGAGTTTCCAAGGAGCACCTGGAGGATTTGAACTGCTGACCTCTTGGTTAGCAGCTGTAGCACTTAACCACTACTCCACCAGGGTTTCCTCTCATCAATGTAACAGCCACTAATTCGTCTCATTACATCATGGGATAGGATTTACAACAAGTAGGGAAATCATATCAGATGACAAAATGGTAGACAATCATACAATATTGGGAATCGTGACCTAGCCAAGTTGACTGATATTTTGGGGAGACACAATTCAATCCATGACAGCAGATGTTGCACATGTGGTCTCATATACTTGACTGAACAAAGAAGCATGATCCTCATGTGTGTTATTTGTTTTCTAGGCCTGTCTAATCTTTGGCTGAAAGGTGGACTTTGAGAGTGGCTTCAGCTCTGAGTTAGCAGGGCATCCAGGGGCCATAGTCTCAGTGCTTCTTCCAGTCCCTGTCAGGCCAGTAAATCTGGTCTTTTTTTGTGAATTTGAATTTGGTTCTACATTTTATTCTGCTCTGCCCTGGACCCTCTATTGCGAATCTTGTCAGAGCAGTCAGGGTGGTATCCAGGCACCATATAATTCTTCTGGGCTCAACCTGGTAAAAGCTGTGGTTCAAGTGCTCCATTAGTCTTTAGAATGATATTTTTCTTGAGTCTGGTTTTCTTCATTCTCCTTTGTTCCAAATGTGATGGGGCCAATAGATGTACTTTAGATGGCCGCAGACAAGTTTATAAGACCTAAGACTCTACTCACCAAAGTAGGATGTAGAACATTTTCATTATGAACTATGTTATAGCAGTTGAACTAGATGTCCCCTGAGACAATGGTCTCCAGCCTTCAGCCCCAGTAACTCAGTCCCTCAAGGTGTTTGGATGTGTCTAGGAAGCTTGTAAGACAGACTAAAAGGACCTGGCAGTCTGTTTCTGAAAAAAATTAGCCAGGGAAAATCTTATGAACAGCAGCAGAACATTGTCTGATATATTGCTGGAAGATGATCCCCTCAGGTTGGAAGGCACTCAAAACATGACAGGGGAAGAACTGCTTCCTCAAAATAGAATCAACTTAATGACATGGATGGAGTCAAGCATTCAGGACATTCGTTGGTTGATGTGTCATGACTCGCAATGAGAAGAAACAGCTGTAAACATCCATTAATAATAGGAACGTGGAATGTCCGAAGTATGAATACAGGAAAATTGAAGTTGTCAAAAATAAAATGGAACATATAAACATCAATATCCAAGGCATTAGTGAGCTGAAATGGACTGGTATTGGCCATTTTTAATCTGAAAATCAAACGGTCTACTATGCCAGGAATGATAAATTAAGAGGAATGGCGTTGCATTCATCATCAAAAAGAACAGTTCAAGATTTATGCTGAAGTACAACTCTGTCCATGATAGGATAATATCTATATGCCTACAAGGAAGACCAGTTAATACGACTATTATTCAAATTTATGCACCAACCACCAAGGCCAAAAATGAAGAAATTGAAGATTTTTAACAACTTCTGCAATCTGAAATCAATCAAACATGCAATCAAGATGCATTGATAGTTACTGGTGATTGGAATATGAAAGTTGAAAACGAAGAAGGATCGGTAGTTGGAAAATAAGGCCTTAGTGATAGAAACGATACCAGATATGGCATGATAGAATTTTGCAAAACCAACAGCTTCTTCTAGGATATATTCCAAGGAGTGGGATTGCTGGATCGTATGTTACTTCTATTTCTAGCTTTTTAAGGAAGAGCCAAATTGATTCCAAAGTGGTTGTACCATTTTATATTCCCACCAGCAGTGCATAAAAGTTCCAACCTCTCCAACATTAGTTATTTTCTGTTTTTTTTTATTTGTGCCAGTAATGTCGGGATGAGATGATATCTTATTGCAGTTTCGATTTGCATTTCTCTAATGGCTAATCATCAGGAGCATTTCCTCATGTGTCTGCTAGTTGCCTGAAAGTCTTCTTTGGTGAAGTCTGTTCATATCCTTGGCCCATGTTTTAATTGGATTAGTTGTCTTTTTGTTACTGAGGTGTTTAAGTATTCTATAGATTTTAGACTGAGAATATGTTGCAGTCAAAAATTTTTTTCCACGTCTGTATGTAGGTTCTCTTTTTACTTGTTTGGTGAAGTGTTTTGATGAGTGTAAGTGTTTCATTTTTAGGAGCTTCCAGTTATCCAGTTTTTCTTCTGGTGCTTGTGCATTGTTAGTTACAGTTTGCAGGCTATTTATGCCATGTATTAGGGCCCCTAGCATTGTCCCTATTTTTTCTTCCATGATCTTTTTTGTTTTAGATTTTATATTTAGGCCTGTGATCCATTTTGTGTTAGTGGTTGTGTATGGTGTGAGATATGGGTCCTGTTTCATTTTGTTACAGATGGACATCAAGTTCTGCAAGCACCACTTGTTAAAGAGACTGTCTTTTCCTCATTTAATGGACTTTGGTCCTTTGCCAAAGATACGCTGACCATAGATGGATGGGTTTACATCTGGGTTCTTGATTCTGTTCTATTGGTCTATGTGTCTGTCATTGTACCAGTACCAGGCTGTTTTGACTACCCGGCAATATAGTAGGTTCTAAGATCAGGTACTGTGAGGCCTCCTACTTTATTATTTTTCTTTGATAATACTTTGATAACCCAGGGACTCTTTCACTTCCATATAAAGTTGGTGATTTGTTTCTGCATCTCGTTAAAGAATGCTGTGGGTATCTGGATCAAGATTGCATTATACCTATAGATCCCTTTGGGTAGGATTGACATTTTCAGAATATTGAGTCTTCCTATCCTTGAGCAGGTATGTGCTATAGATTGAATTATGTCCCCCCAAAATGTGTGTCAACTTGGCTAGGCCAAGATTTCCAGTATTCTGTGATTGTCCACCATTTTGTAAATTGTACCACTGTGATGTAAATGAGGCAGGATTAGAGGCAGTTAGGTTAATAAAGCAGGACTCAATCTACAGGATTAGGTTGTATCTTGAGTCAATCTCTTTTGAGATATAAAAGAGAGAATTAGAGCAGAGAGGAGGGGGACCTCATTACCACCGAGCAAGAAGAGTCAGGAGTGGAGTGCATCCTTTGTACCAGGGGTCCCTGTGCTGAGAAGTCCCTAGACCAGGGAAAGATTGATGACAAGGGCTGTCTTAAGCTGGGTTCTCTAGAGAAGCAAAACCAATAAAGTGTATAAATATATAGAGAGAGAAAGATTTATATCAAGGAAATGGCTTAAGTGATTGAAATGTCCCAAGTCCGTGGATCAGGATAGAGGCTTCTCTCAATTCACATAACCACAGGGGCTGGCAAACTCAAGATCAGCTCCCACTCTCAGGCTGTGAAGACCAACGAATCCCAAGATCTGCAGATAAGCTGATAGCTCAAGTCCCAAGAGCCACAGGTCAGACAAACTGGAGGCAGCTGCAGGATCCAGAGTGAGCAAAAAAGCCAGAACATCTGCTTATATTTGGATGCAGGCCACACTCCCAAGGAAACTCCCTTTCAACTGATTGACTACTCACAGCAGATTCAATCATGAGAGTGATCACATATAAACACTGAGAATCATGGCCCAACCAAGTTGACATACAATCTTAACCATCACAAGGACCTTCCCCAGAGCCAACAAAGAAAGAAAGCCTTCCCCTGGAGCTGGCACCCTGAATTGGGACTTCTAGTTTCCTAGACTGTGAGAAAATAAGTTTCTGTTTGTTAAAGCCATCTGCTTGTGGTATTTCTGTTATAGCAGCACTAGATAATTAAGACAATATGTTTTTCCATTTACGTAGGTCTGTTTTGGTTTCTCACAATGGTGTTTTATACTTTTCTATGTATAGGTCTTTTACTGCCTAGTAAGATTTAGTCCTAAATATTTTATCTTTTTAGGGGCTATTATAAATGGTATTGTTCTCCTGGTTTCCGTTTCAAAGTTCTCTTTGTTGGTGTATAGGAATCCAGCTGATTTTTATATGTTGATCTTATATCTTGCTACTCTGTTGAATCTTTATATTAGTTCCAGTACTTTTGTTGTGGAATCTTTAGGGTTCTCTACGTGTAGGATCATATCATCTAAGAATAGAGATATTTTTACTTCCTCCTTTCCAATTTGGATGCCCTTTCTTTCTTTTTTCTTTCCTTACTGCTCTAGCTAGGACTTCCAGCACAATGTTATATAGCGGTGGTGACGAAGGGCATCCTTGTCTTGTTCCCATTCTCAGAGGAAATGCTTTCAGTCTTTCTCCGTTGAGAATGATGTTGGCTGTTGGTTTTGTATAGATACCCTTTATTATGTTGAGTAATTTCCCTTCTGTTCTTATTTTATTGAGAGTTTTATCAAGAATGAGTATTGGTCTTTATCAGTGTCCACTAAGATGATCATGTGATTCTTTTATTTATGTGATGGATTACATTGATTGTCTAATGTTGAACCATCCTTGCATTAAACAAAAAAATAAATAAATAGGTGGTATAAATTCCACTTGGTCGTGGTGTATTTTTTTTATATAATGCTGATTTTTATTAGCTACTATTTTGTTGAGAATTTTTCATCTATATTCATGAGAGATATTGATCTGTAATTTTCTCTTCTTGTGGTATCTTTTCCTGGCCTTGCTATCAGGGTTATGCTGGCTTCATAAAATTAATTCAGAAGTATTCCTTCCTTTTCTATGCTCTGAAATAGTTTGAGTAGTACTGGTGTGAGCTCTTCTCCGAATGTTTGGTAGAATTCTTCAGTGAAGCTTTTTTTGTTGTTGGGAATTTTTTTTGTTACTTCTTCAATCTCTTCTCTTGTTATGGGTCTGTCCAGACTTTCTGTCTCACAAATTTTCTGTATTACTTCAGGTAGATAGTGTGTTTCTAGAAATTTGTCCATTTCTTCTAGGTTCTCAAATTTGTTGGAGTATAATTTTTTATGGTGTTCTGTTATGAACCTTTTTATTTCACTTGGGTCTGTGGTAATGCCCCCATCTCATTTTTTATTTGGGTTATTTGCTTCCTCTCCTGTTTTTCTTTTGTCAGTGTGGCAGTGATTTCTTGATTTTGCTGATCTTTTCAAAGAACCAACTTTGGTCTTGTTGGTTTTTTCTATTGTTTTTCTGTTCTCTATATCATTTATCTCTGCTCTAATCTTTATTATTTCCTTTCTTTGTTGGCTGTGGGCTTCTTTTGCTGTTCGCTTTCTATTTGTTCAAGTTGTAGGGCTAACGTTTTGATTTTGGCCCCTTTTTTTGTTATGTGTACAGTTACTGCTATAAATGACCTCTCAGTACTGCATTTGCTGGTCTCAAAGGTTTTGGTATGATGTTTTTCATTGTCATTTGATTTTAGGAATTTTTTGATTCCCACTTTGATTTCTTCAATTACTCAGTTGTTTTTAAGCAAGCTATTATTCAGTTTCCACGTATTTGATTTTTTTTCCTTGCTTTTCCTGTTTATTGATCTCTACTTTTATGGCATTGTGATCAGAGAGAATGCTTTGTACTATTTTGATATTTTGAATTTTATTAAGTGTCACTCTTAGTCGACAGCAACAGGTTTCAATGGGTTTTTGGCCTAAAATGTGGTCTATTCTGGAGAATGTCCCACGTACATTGGAAAAGGATATATACTTTACTGCTGTTGGATGGAATGTTCTACCTATGTCTATGAGATCAAGATGGTTGATTTTGACCTTTCGCTCTTGTGTATTTTTGTTGAGTTTCTTTCTAGATGTACTGTCCATTACCACTATTATTGTGGAACTATTTTGCTTTTCAGTGCTGTTGGAGTTTGTTTTATGTATTTTGGAGCCCTGTCCTTGGGTGAATAGATATTTATTATGGTTATGTCTTCTTGGTGGATCGTCCCTTTAGTCATTACATAATGTCCTTCCTTGTCTTTTATGTGTTTGATTTGGCCTTAAAGTCTATTTTATGTGAGATTAATATTGCCACTCCTGCCCTTTTTTGGTTACTGTTTGCTTGATACATTTTTTTCCATTCTTTGATTTTTAATATGTTTATGTCTTTGTGTCTAAGGTGTGTCTCTTGTAGATAGCATATTGATGGGTCATGTTTTTTATCCATTCTGCCACTATGTCTTTTTACAAGCACATTTAAGCGATTTACATTCAGTGCGATTATCTATTAGTATGAGTTTCTTGCTGTCATATTGTTGTGCTTTTTTTGAGGGGTGCTGACGTTTTCTTTGTTCTCCTTACTTCCCTGTGCTGAGTACCTTTCGCTTGTGGTTTTTCCCTTCTTTTTATAGATTTTGTGTTTACTGAGTCTTTATGTTTTTCTTCTTTTCTATTATTTTTTTTTTAATTTTTATTGTGGTTTAAGAAACCCTGATGGCGTAGTGGTTAAGTGCCACGGCTGGTAACCAAAGGGTCGGCAGTTCAAATCCGCCAGGTGCTCCTTAGAAACTCTATGGGGCAGTTCTACTCTGTCCTATAGGGTTGCTATGAGTCGGAATCGACTCGACGGCACTGGGTTTGGGTTTTTTTTGTTTTTTTATTGTGGTTTAAGTGAAAGTTTACAAATCAAGTCAGTCTCTCACACAAAAACTTATATACAACTTACTACATATTACCAATTGCTCTACCCCTAATAAGAGGCCGCTCCTTTCTTCCCCTCTCTGTTTTTGTGTCCATTTTGCCAGCTTCTGACCCCCTCTACCCTCTTATCTCCCCTCTAGACAGGAGACGCCAACATAGTCTCAAGTGTCCACCTGATCCAAGAAGCTCACTCCTCACCAGCATCCCTCTCCAACCCATTGTCCAGTCCCATCCCTGTCTGAAGAGTTGGCTTTGGGAATGGTTCCTGTCTTGGGCTAACAGAAGGTCTGGGGGCCATGACCACCGGGGTCCTTCTAGTGTCAGTCAGACCATTAAGTCTGGTCTTTTATGAGAATTTGGGGTCTGCATCCCACTGCTCTCCTGCTCCCTCAGGAGTTCTTGGTTGTGTTCCCTGTCAGGGCAGTCATCACTTGTAGCCGGGCACCCTCTAGTCTCAGGCTGATGTAGTCTCTGATTTATGTGGCCCTTTCTGTCTCTTGGTCTCCTAATTACCTTGTGTCCTTGGTATTCTTCGTTTGCCTTTGGTCCAGGTGGGTTGAGACCAATTGATGCATCTTAGATGGCTGCTTGCTAGCATTTAAGACCTCAGATGCCTCTCTCCAAGGTGGGATGCAGAATGTTTTCTTAATAGATGTTATTATTTGGTATTAGGGATGTGCTGGCTTCATAGAATGAGATTGGGGGTATTCCATCCTTTTCTATGTTCTGAAATACCTTTAGTAGTAGTGGTGTTAACTCTTCTCTGAGAGTTTCGTAGAATTCTGCAGTGAAGCCGTCTAGACCAGGGCTTTTTTTTGTTGGGAGTTTTTTGATTACCTTTTCAATCTCTTCTTTTGTTATGGGTCTATTTAGTTGTTCTACCTCTGTTTGTGTTAGTTTAGGTAGGTAGTATGTTTCTAGGAATTCATCCATTTCTTCTAGGTTTTCAAATTTCTTAAAGTACAATTTTGCCTAGTAATCTGATATGATTCTTTTAATTTGAGTTGGGTCTGTTGTAATATCACCCATCTCATTTCTTATTCAGGTTATTTGCTTCCTCTCCTGTTTTTCTTTTATCAGTTTGGCCAATGGTTTATCAATTTTGTTAAATCTTTCAAAGAACCAGCTTTTGGTCTTGATAATTCTTTCAATTGTTTTTCTGTTTACTATTTCATTTAGTTCTGCTATAATTTTTATTATTTGTTTTCTTCTCGTGCCTGAGGGTTTCTTTTGTTGCTCTCTTTCTATTTGTTCAAGTTGTAGGGATAATTCTTTGATTTTGGCCTTTTCTTCTTTTTCTTTGTGTGCATTTATTGATAGAAATTGACCTCTGAGCACTGCTTTTGCTATGTCCCAAAGGTTCTGATAGGAAGTGTTTTCATTCTCATTGGATTCTCTGAATTTCTTTATTCCATCCTTAATGTCTTCTATAATCCAGTCTTTTTTAAGCAGGGTATTGTTCAGTTTCCAAGTGTTTGATTTCTTTTCCCTGCTTTTTCTGATATTGATTTCCATTTTTATGGCCTTATGATCAGAGATTATGCTTTGTAATATTTCAGTGTTTTGGATTCTGCTAAGGCTTGCTTTATGTCCTAATATGTGGTCTATTCTAGAGAATGTTCCATGCGCACTAGAAAAGAAAGTATACTTGGTTGCTCTTGGTTGGAGTGTTCTGTATATGTCTATGAGGTCAAGTTGGTTGATTGTGGCATTTAGATCTTCCATGTCTTTATTGAGCTTCTTTCTGACTATCCTATCCTTCACTGAAAGTGGTGTGTTGAAGTTTCCTACTATTATTGTGGAGCTGCCTATCTCACATTTCAATGCTGATAGAGTTTGTTTTATGTATCTTGCAGCCCTGTCATTGGGTGCATAAATATTTAATATGGTTATATCCTCCTGGTATATTGTCCCTTTATTCATTATATACTGTCCTTCCTTATCCTTTACGATGGATTTAACTTTAAAGTCTATTTTGTCCATTCTGCCACTCTCTGTCTCTTTATTGGTGCATTTAGTCCATTTACATTCAGCATAATCATGGATAGGTATGAATTTAGGGCTATCTTTTTGATGTCTTTTTTTGTCTGTTATTGACAGTTTCTTTTTCCCACTTTATTTTATGTGCTGAGTAGATTATCTTTATATATTGTCCTTTCCTCATATTCATTGTTGTTGATTTTGTTTCTGCTGAGTCTCTATTTTTTTTTCTTGTATTTTACTTTGATATGTAGGATAGTTTGTCTCCTTTGTGGTTACCTTATTATTTACCCCTATTTTTCTAAATTAAACCTAATTTTTATTTCTTTGTATTGCCTTGTCTTCCTCTCCATATGGAAGATCTATGACTACATTTCTTAGTCCGTCTTTTTTGTTCTAATGCTGTCTTCTTTTACATAATAACAAGGCTGTTTCCCTGTTTTGAGCTTTTTTTAATCTTGATTTATTTTTGTGATTTTCCTGTCTGAGTTGAATTCTGATTGTTCTGCCCAGTGTTCCAGTCTTGGGTTGATACCTGATATTATTGATTTTCTAACCAAAAAACTCCTTTTAGTATTTTTTGTAGTTTTGGTTTGGTTGTAATTCCCTAAATTTCTGTTTATCCGGAAATGTCCCGTTTTTAACCTTCATATTTGAGAGACAGTTTTGCTGGATATGATTCTTGGCTGGCAATTTTTTTCCTTCAATTTTTATATAAGTCATCCGATTGCCTTCTTGCCTGCATGGTTTCTGCCGAGTAGTCCAGGCTTATTCTTATAGACTCTTCTTTGTAGGCGACTTTTCCTTTATCCCTAGCTTCTCTTAAAATTCTCTCTTTATCTTTGGTTTTGGCAAGTTTGATTATAATATGTCTTCATGCCTTTCTTTTAAAATCTATCTTACGTGGAGTTCGATGAGCATCTTGGATAGATATCTTCTCATCTTTCACGATATCAGGGAAGTTTTCTGCCAACAAATCTTGAACAATTCTCTCTGTCATTTCTGTTATCCTCCCGTGTTCTGGTACTCCAATCACTCTCATGTTTATTACTCTTGATAAAGTCCCACATGATTCCTAGGGTTTCTTCATTTTTTTCAATTCTTTTATCTGTTTTTTTTTTTCAAATGTATTAGTTCCAAGTGCTTTATCTTTAAGTTCAGGAATTCGGCCTTCCACTTGCTCAGTTCTGCTCCTCTGACTTTCTATTGAGTTGTCTACTTCTGTAATTTTATCATTAATCTTCTGAATTTCTGATTGCTGCCTGTCTATGGATTTTTACAGCTTATTAAATTTTTCATTATGTTCCTGAATAATCTTTTTAATTTCTTCAGTTGCTGTATCTGTGTGTTCCTTGGCTTGTTCTGCATATTGCCTCATTTCCTTCCTGATGTGTTGAAGTTTTCTGTATCATAATCTTTTGTATTCTGCCTCTGGTAATTCCAGGAAGCCACTTTCATCTAGAAGATGCCTTGATTCTTGGTTTTGAGTGCTTTGTTGAGGTGATTATGGTCTGTTTCTTTATGTGACTTGATATTGACTGTTGTCTCCAAGCCATCTGTAAGTTATTGTATTAGTTTATTTTATGTTTGCTTACTGTGTCATAGCTTCTTGCTTTATTTTGTTGTGATATGCCCAAATGGGTTGCTTGATTGAGCTAGCTTGATTATTTTCAGCTTTGGAGCTTGATGTCCTGTCCCCAGATGGCTAGAGCTGTTATCAGGTATATCAGTCTAGGAGTCCATTCATGTTTCTTGCATGAATTCAGCTCAGGTTTCCGGGTAGCTGATCATCATGTGTGTGGTACAGGCTCTTTCCTATAGTCTTAGAGGGGCAGGGGTGATTGGTGTATGTACCTGTATCTGGTTGCAGCAGGGCGTCACACTCTGAATGAGGCACGGTGCTGAGAATCATCCCCCATGTGTCTCTGACACAAGCATGTCCCTGTTCCCTAGTGCATACATGAGTGTGGGTTCTGCAGACTGACCATGGGCACCCAATGTTTTTGGCTGTAAGGACTGGGAGGTACCAGTTATCCTTGGACCCCTATTTCAGGTGGCTGGGTGACCTGAGTGGAGCCATCAGTCCTTAGGCCCCTGATGTGGGTAGGCAAGGACCCTGTTTAATAGGCAAAACAATGTCAAACCTCAAACACTCACCTCTCCACCGCATAGCTGAAATAGTTGGAGTCTCCCAACAAGGGTCTATTCTCCTGAAATAGGCCCACACAGGTTCATGCAGAGGGGAAAGGTACTCAAAGTCCATGGACCATTTATGCCTGGACAGGAGCTGCTTCTGTTCTGAGCTCCCCTGATTAGCGGAGCTGGCAAATTATCCTTCCTCCCAATTGCAAATTTATTCCTTCTCCAACCCTGGGAGGATGGCCCTAGGTGCTCAACAGGGCCTATCTCATGCCCAGGGAAATCAAGTACTTAGCTTTTGCTGAGAGCACCGTTCTCTGGTTCTGGAGGTGTGAGTAGGCTGTATGGCTGGCTGCTTCTCCGTGAGGAAACTGTGGCTGAACGCTAGTACCAGCCCCCACCACCGCTCCTGGCAATGGTGCCTGAGGGCTTCCCACAATTCAGGTCCGATAACTCCTCTCCGCTTCTTAACAGTCTCTTCCTCCCCCTTCCCCTCAGTTCATTTTCTAAGCTTGCCTTTGGTGTTCAGGTCTCCCAGCTTGTCATAAATATACTCGTTTCACTTGTTTTTTAGGGTCTTTGTTGTGAGAGGGCTCACCGGAAGCATCTGTCTATTCCGCCATCTTGGCTCCGCCTCCCTTCTTTTCTATTCTGATGAGTATGTTTGTTAGCTTTCTTTGTGGTTACCTTGAATTTTACCCTTATCTTCCTAAGTTTGAACCAGCTTTTTGTTACTTGATATCGCCTTGACTTCCTCTGCATTTGAAAGTTTTATACCTGTACCTTTTATTCCCTTTTTTATTGTTTTCATGTTGGCATCATTTACAGATTCACATCTCTGTTTCCTAGTTATAAGTCTTCTAAAAAAAATCTTCTAGCTTGGTTTTATTATTGAGTGTTTTTTTTTTTTTTTTACCTAGGTTGGTATCTGCCTTATGTTCTTCTGTGTCCTAGGCTCTGGTTGTTGTCTGATGTTTTTGGTTCTCTAACTGAAGGACTCCCTTTAATATTTCTTGTATGTTTGTTTTTTATGAATTCCCTTTAATTTCTGTTTATCTAGAAATGTTCTAATTTCACCATCGTGTTAAAGAGAGAGTTTTGCAGAATATGTTATTCTTGGTTGGCAGTTTTTTTCTTGCAAGGTTTTATATATCTCGTTCAATTGCCTTCTTGCCTGCATAGTTTCTGCCAAGTAATCGGAGTTTAGTCTTGTTGTTGTCCTTTCATAAATGACTTTTCGTTTTTCTTGAGCTGATTTTAAGATTCATTATTTGTCTTTGGTTTTGGCGAGTGTGATTATAGTATGTCTTGGTGACTTTCTTTTGATATCTATCCTTTATGGGTTTGCTGAGCTTCTTGACTGGTCAGCTTTTCTTCTTGGGAAGTTTTCTGCCAGCAAATCTTCAGCAATCTTCTCTGTAATTGCATTTTCTCCTCTTGTTCTGGAACTCTGATCATGTGCAAAATTTTGCTCTTGATTGTGTCCCACATAATTCTTAAGTTTTCTTCCTTTTTCTTCATTCTTTTCTCCAATATTTCTTCAAACAACTGTCATCCATGGATTTATCTTCAATCTCACTGATTCTGTCTTCCACTGTTTCAAATTTGCTATGAAAACCTTCTATTGAGTTGTCCATTTCTGAAATTTGTTGTTTATCCTTTGGATTTCTAGTTGCTGTTTTTGTATATTTCTAATTGTTTGTTTATTTTGGTGTTTTGTTTTTGTCATTATTTCCCTGAATTCTTCTATTGCTTTTTTGTGTTTTTCTTGATTTTGGCTACGTTTTCGTTGTTTTTTGTCTATGTTTTCCATGACTTTGTCTATTTTTTCCTTGATTTTGTCTGTGTTTTCTTTGATCTCTTTCCTACTCTCTTGGAGAGCCCTAAATATTAGTCTTTTGAAGTGTATATCAGGTAAGTTGACTGCTTTTTCTCCTACCAAAAGATTATCTGATTTTTTATTTTGGTCACTTACTGGAGCCATCTTGTCCTGCTTTTACATATGTCTTAATATTGTCTGCTGTCTCTGAGACATTAAGGTATTTTTTTCTGTGTTTATTGATTGTGTGTTTGTTTGTTTCATCCTGCTTCTTTATTCTGTTCTGATATGTCTGGGTGGGCAGGGCAGACATGCTTTGCTGCTTGCTCAGCTGTGGACACGATAGCTCTCACCACCTTTTCTAGGTAGGCAGGGCAGCAGCAGTCAGGGTGAGCCCACTTTGCTGTACACTGGTTTGGTGAAGTGGCTGAGGGAAGACAGGGTGGGTGCTCTCTGCCTCCTTGTGTTAGTCCAGTGGTGTGGGAGCCTTCATAATTTCTTGCCAGATTGGTGGAGGTGTTGGTCAGGGTGTAGTATGGGATCACTTTCATACATTCAGCAGCTGGTCAAGTGGTGGGAGGGAAGCGTTAGTGCATGCCAGTGCAGTGGCAGGCCTGAGCTGAGGACACTCTAGCTGCAGTGGCATAGTGAGGGCCAGCATGAAGCTGGGGTGGCATACAGGGCTAGTTAGGGGGAACAAAGAAAAGAGAAAAAGGGAAAAGAAAAAAATGTAGCTGGCGGGTGGGGGTGGGGCAGACCTGGGGGCAGGCGGGAAGGGGTAGAGGTGATGTATGCGGGGCTGGGGGGAGGAAGAAAGGGAAAGAATGGTGCAGTGGGAGCCAGTAGGTGGCAGTGGAATGGACCTGGGCTGGTAGCGGGATGGTAGTTCTGTACCTGTGACAGTGTGGTGTGGCCCAGTAGGATGGGGTAGAGGTGGTATACGGGGCTAGTTGGGAGGGAGAAAAAAGGAAGAAAGGGGAAAAAGAGAAAAAAAGGTGCAGCAGGAGCCAGTGGATGGGGGCGGAGTTGACCCAAGGTGGCAGTGGGCTCTTAAACTGAGCAGCACGGTGTGGCCCATTGGAACTGGTGGGGTGGTGTACGTGGCTAAGTGGGAGGGAGAAAGAAAAGGAAGAAAGGTAAAAACAGTGGCATGGCAGGAGCCAGTGAGCTGGGGTGACAGCAGGCTGGTGTCTCTCTAGTCAAGCAGCACGGTGTGGCCTGTTGGGAAGGGGTAGAGGTGGTGTATGAGAGAAAGCATGTTTCTCTGGTCTCCTGTTGCTTTCTCATACCCCCTGTCTGGGGTCATTTCTGACTGTGCTCCAATATGGTGACACTGTATCATGTTAGTTAGCAGGGCACCTTCACTCTGTATGTCTCTTCATTCCCTGTTTTCCTTCAGTTTTTTCTTTCATTCAGTGTTTGATCTATGATGTGTCTGCCTAGGGTGCTATGCTGCTCCACCTCCTCCTTTTTTCCTTATGAATGTATTTATGCATGCATGCATGCATGCATTTATTTCCTAGCTGTGTTCACTGAAGGGCCTAGAAGCAATAACACCCTCTCACAATGAGCACACCTAGCCCCTATACCTTGGTTTCAAAATACTGTTTCCCAATAAAAGGAACCATGGTTTCTTGAGGAAATGAGTAAATCCAGGGCTGGAGCAGGAACAGCACAAGATGAACCTGGTACACCTTGATATGCTAGAAAGTAAGGAAATACTCAAAAATAAATGAGGGGAGCATGCCAAAAGGACACAGCAACCAGCCTGAAGGGGCTTCCAGTGGCCAAACTGGGATAATTTGAACATCAAAACAATAATAGATGATAACACAGTGAATAAAATAGGGATCTATAGGGTCACTAAGAGTCAAAATAAACTCAAGGGCAGTGAATTTGGTTTTGGGTATGAGTCTGTATTAATAACCAATAAACAAACAAATAAAGTGCAAGAAGGGAGGAGTCTACCTTACAGTAAAATGCTGACTGAAAAATGTGGAGGGAGTGGTGAAGCCAGGGGAAAGAAAACCACTATTTTGCAGCTCTCATAGAAAAGATGAGTTTGGGCTATAATCACTGGTAGATGCTAAATCTAGGACAGGACATTGAATGAGAAGCAGATATTTGCATAGCCTCAAAGTGTCATCCTCCAGTTTGCTTATCAACTGCAAGGGGGCAAGATAGTAACTATACATTGGAGATGAGATACCGGACAACACTTTGACTGGCTGATCAAAATTAATATCACCAAATGAGGGACAGATAGATTTTGTGTGCTTCCAGATGGGATATCCTTAGAAGGATACGACATCCTATGCAGTATTCCAGCCAGAGATGCATCGAATTACGAGCAAACTGAGGTCCATTCTACAAGATAACTGGTCTTTGTTGTTGTTAGGTACTGTTGAGCCGATTTCGACTCATAGCAACCCCATGTGCCAGAGAACTCATAGGATTTTCTTCGCTGCAATCTTTATGGAAGCAGATCTCCAGGTCTTTCTCCTGCAGAGCCACTAGGTGAGTTTGAACTGCCAACCTTTTGTTTAGCAGCTGAGTACTTAAGCATTGAACCACAAATTGGCCTGTACTTTTAAAAAATGGAGCCCTGGTGGTGCAGTGGTTAAGAAGTTGGCTGCTAATCAAAAGGTTGGCAGTTCAAATGCACCAGCTGCTCCTTGGAAACCCTATGAGACAGTTCTACTCTCTCCTTTAGGGTCACTATGAGCCAGAATGGACTCGACGGCAATACAAAAAAAGAAAACCCAAACCCGTTGCCATCGAGTCCATTCCGACTCATAGCGACCCTATAGAGACCCAATAGCGACCCTATAGGACAGAGTAGAACTGCCTGATAGAGTTTCCAAGGAGCGACTGGCAGATTCGAACTGGGGACGGCAATGGGCTTTTTTTTTTTTTTTTAGTGGTAAGGTCATAAATGACAAAAAAAAAAAAAAGTCTGAGGAATTGCTCCAGATTCAAGGAGACTAAAGAGAGAAGAAGGAGCCCTGCTGGATCAATGTTTAGCACTTGGCTGCTGACTAAAAAGTTGGTGGTTGAAACTCACCCAGTGACTCTCAGGGAGAAAGACCCGATGATCTGCTCCTGTAAAGATTATAACCTAGAAAACCCTATGGGCAGTTCTACTCTGTCACATGGGGTTGCTATGAGTCAAAAGCGACTGGCCAGCACCTAACAACAACAACAAAGAGAGAAGGGTGTTATGAAGGCAACATACTCTCAAGTATTCAGGGAAAAAATGAATAACACGTATACACATAGACATATAAATTGGAGAGCTTTGTATCTTTCTATATGCTATAGAAAGGAGCCCTGGCGGTACAATGTTTAAGCACTTGGCTGCTAACCGAAAGGTTGGCGGTTAGAACCCATCTAGTAGTAGCTCTGCAGGAGAAAAGACCTGGCAATCTGCTCCCACAAAGATTAAAAAAAAAAAAAAAAAACCCACTGCCATCCAATCGATTCTGTAAACCTTCATGGAAGCAGACTGCCCCATCTTTCTCCTGTGTAGCCGCTGGTAGTTTCAAACAGCTGACTTTTCAGTTAGCAGTCGAGCACTTCAACCACTGTGCCACCAGGGCTCCTTAAAGATTACAACCTAGGAAACCCTGTGGGGCTGTTCTACTCTGTCATATAGGTTCACTGTGTGTCAGAATCAATTGGACAGCACACAGCAACACAACATATACTATGAAACAGTTTCAAGAACGTAGGACCTTGAGGTAGGCAGAGAGAACTCAAGATTAAAAACATCTTGTCCAGGTGCCTTTTTTGATGACAGATCTTTCTTTTCTTTTCTTATGTCATCTGTAGTTATTAGTCTCCTCATGATTTCAATGTCTTCTTAGGTCGATTTCAGTAATTTAAATTTTCCTAAGAAATGTTGTATTTTTACTAGATTTTCACATCAATTGGCATAGAGCTACACATGTTATTGTCTTATAATTTCGAAACTACCTTTTATCTTATTCTTCATCCTGCTTGTTTAGTCTCCCCTTCCACTTTTTTCTCTTGGAAAGACTAACCATTTGTTTATTTTACTGTTTTCCCCAGAAACATGCGATTCAATTTATGAATTCTAATTACTCTTGTATATATTCTATTTCACAAGTTCAAGCCTGTGGTTTTAATTCTCACCTCCTACTTTCTTTTAGTTTTTTCTTGTATCAAATAAGGACACCGCATCCTATGCAGTATTTCAGCCAGAGAAGCATTATTTTCAGTCTTCCGTTTTTAAGTGTAAAAGCATTTAAGGCTACATGTTTACCTCTGTGAACAGTTTTAACTGTGACCCATTGTTTACCGTTAAAGTGCTCTACTTTTCATTACAACCTAGAGAGTTTGTAAATTCAGTCCTGATTTCCAACTTGATTCAGAAATTATTTAGTTATTTTTCCTGATTTCTAAACATTAAGGGTTTCAGTCATTTTTTTATTACTAAATTCTACTTAAATTATGATCAGAAAATGAAGCCTGAAAAGCTTTATGCTTTTTGTACTTTATTAAGGGTTTCATGTGGGATATGCACATTTCAAATAACACAATTAAAAACTTAATTTAGCAGCTATATGTGGCAAATATTGTTAATTTTTATTCCTCCTTTCTTCCTTGCAAATAAAAACCCACTTTGATCACATTCACCTCCTCTTCTCTAAAGGGCCCAGCTCCAAAGACTGAATCGATTAATCAAAACCACCGGTTCCCAGATTTTTTGGTCTTAGGCCCCCTTTACACTTTAAGAATGATTGAGGACCTCAAAAATCTTAATTATATTAATAATAGACTCATTCTTTGTTCACATAAATATTTTTATGAAAAAAATAACTATTTTCTAAAACAAACAAAAAATAGTGTGAAAAATGGCATTGTTTTACATTTTTGAAAATCTCGTTACTATCCACCTTAATTGAGGACAACTAGATTCTCATATCTGCTTATGCATTCGATCCATTGCATTCTGTTTTTTTTTTTTTTTTTTTTTGGCTACAGTATATGAAGAAAACCTAGTCTCCTGCAGATATGTAGTTGAAAAAAAGAAAAATATTTTAATAGTCTTTTCAGATTCTTGTTTGATACTACACCAAAACTCAAGTGTCAGTTTCTTAAAGTTAGTTGCAATGTGGCATCTGAAATCATATCAGTGAACTTTTCACACTGTGTTACAATGAAATCCATTGATCTGTCTTGCACTTTAAGTACATCTTTTACCAATTCATGATTTTGTAATATCATGCATTGATTGTTTGGAAAATATTGGTTCACTGAGTTATACAGATTTCCTAATGTTCACACATTTCATTGTACAATATTTTAAAAATCAGACTCATTAATATCATCACCAGTCTCATAAAAATGTATTTTAAACATTGGGAAGTTGTCAGGTTCACATTTTCCAAAATTTTAATTTTCTCTTGAAAGCTTTAATTTTATCTTTGGCAACAAACACTGCCAGTTGTTTTCCTTGAAGTGACAAGCTTAGTTTATTATTATTTTCAAGAAAATGAATGTGAAATACCCAAGTCTAAATAACCATAATTTGTGTAATACAGTTTTTTTTTTTTCCCTTAAAATGCTATCTTGACCCAGTTTTGAGCACTAGCTAGAGGCAAGATAGTTTCCTTTCCTGAGCTGCTGATTAAGTCCACTCTCCAACCACTCCATCTCCCTTATCCAGCTCTCACTTTGGACAGTTTTGACAGCCCCAGGCACCTAACAACCAGGGACAGCCCCTATGTCCCAGAGTTCGGGGGATTAATCAAAATATCCAATCGCCAGGAAGCCTCTGAGACCTCGCTAACCCCACCCCACTTGCCATACATTAACCATCTCCTACAACTCCAGTTTGCTGTTACCCTGTCCCTGGGTGCAACCTCTCGTGTGGCCCTGCCTGGTAGCCTTCTCTCCTTTGGAGCTGTAAGTAACAATGAGGTGACCTTTCATCTGTGCGAGTGCCTTTGTGCTGTATCCTGCCATCCAGAGAATCTATACTCGTACTGTCATGGATTGAATTGTATCCCCCCAAAATATGTGTCAATTTGATTAGGCCATAATTCCCAGTGTTGTGTGGTTGTTCTCCATTTTGTGATTGATGTAATTTTCCTATGTGTTATAAATCCTAATCTCTGCCTGTGGTTAATAAGGCAGGATTAGATTATGTTAAAGAGGATTAGGGTGGGGTGTAACACCCTTACTCAGGTCGCATCCCTGATCCAAAGTGAAGGGAGTTTCCCTGGGGTGTGGCCTGCATCACTTTTTATCTTACAAGAGATAAAAGGAAAGAGAAGCTAGCAGAGAGTGGGGGACCTCATACCACCAAGAAAGCAGCACCAGGAGCAGAGCCCATCATTTGGACCTGAGGTACCTGGGCCTGAGAAGCTCCTCGACCAGGGGAAGGTTGATGACAAGGAGCTTCCTCCAGAGCCAACAGAGAGAGAAAGCCTTCCCCTGCAGCTGGTGCCCTGAATTTGGACTTGTAGGCTACTAGCCTGTGAGAGAATAAATTTCTCTTTATTAAAGCCATCTACTTGTGGTATTTCTATAACAGCAGCACTAGATGACCAACACACGCACCTAATAACGTATGATTATAAAAGTTTGTCTGCAGTTGTTATTTCAAATAAAAATGATCTTTCATAAAAAAGTGGTTAGTTCAGGTCACAGCTCAACCACGAATGTGTTTTCCTAGAGACAACCATTACAGAAGCAGAAGCAAAAAGAAGTAGAAGTGCTTTATGCATACATTCCATTTTTTCAAAAACCAAACCCGTTGCCATCAAGTCGATTCCAGCTCATAGCAACCCTATAGGACAGAGTAGAACTGCCCTATAGTGTTTCCAAGGAACAGCTGGTGGATTCAAACTGCTGACCTTTTGGTTAGAAGCCAGCATATAAACTATTAAAAAGACATGTACACAAGTGTCAAAATGTATTGAAATTAATACTTTTTAATAATTAAGAATGCAAGGTTCTTTTAATTTTTATTTTAACTAGTAGGTGTGTGACAGTGAAGAAACAATGACTACTAGTCCAGTGTGGTGCCACTGATTTGATTCTTGAAAAAGCACCATCAGTTTTACCCACTATTGCTTTTGTACCATCATTGTAAAAGTTAACACAGTGAAAAAGGAAAATAACATTTTAATATTATTATAAAATAGATTTGACCTTGTGCGCACTCTGAAAGTGTCTCAGGGAACCCTAAGGTTCTGAGGAACCACACCCTGAGAATCACTGAATTACCCAACAACAGAACTACCTTGCCCTGAAAGGGTTTCTACTATGAGATAATACATTTTTCTTATTTATTAAATGACTTTCAGTAAGTTTTTCACCCCTTGCATTTATTCAACACATTTTAATTGAATTCCACTACATGCTAGCACTGAGGATACAGCAGTGAACCAAACAGAGAATATTCTTGTCCTCAGAGAATTTATATTCTCAAACGAGAGGAAGGGAATACGGAAAGCAACAAACAACTAAATATATACTATTTCAGGAAGCGATGAGAGTTTTGAAAGAAAACAAAGTAGGGAGGAGATAGAGTGATGATGTTTTTGTTGTTAGGTGCCATCAAGTCGTTCTGACTCATAGTGACCCTATGCACAACAGAACAAAACACTGCCTGGTCCTGCGCCATCCTTACAATCGTTGTTATGCTTGAGCTCATTGTTGCAGCCACTGAGTCAATCCACCTCGTTGAGGGTCTTCCTCTTTTCCGCTGACCCTGTACTCTGCCAAGCATGATGTCCTTCTCCAGGGACTGATCCCTCTTGACAACATGTCCAAAGTATGTAAGATGCAGTTTCGCCATCCTTGCCTCTAAGGAGCATTCTGGCCGCACTTCCTCCAAGACAGATTTGTTCATTCTTTTGGCAGTCCATGGTATATTCAATAGTCTTCGCCAACACCACAATTCAAAGGTGTCAACTCTTCTTCAGTCTTCCTTATTCATTGTCCGGCTTTCACATGCATATGATGTGATGGAAAATACCATGGCTTGGGTCAGGCTCACCTTAGTCTTCAAGGTGACATCTTTGCTCTTCAACACTTTGAAGAGGTCCTTTGCAGCCGATTTGCCCAATGCAATGCATCTTTTGATTTCTTGACTGCTACTTCCATGGCTGTTGATTGTGGATCCAAGTAAAATGAAATCCTTGACAACTTCAATCTTTTCTCCATTTATCATGATGCTGCTCATTGGTCCAGTTGTGAGGATTTTTGTTTTCTTTATGTTGAGGTGTAATCCATACTGAAGACTGTGGTCTTTGATCTTCATTAGTAAGTGCTTCAAGTTCTCTTCACTTGCAGCAAGCAAGGTTGTGTCATCTGCATAACGCAGGTTGTTAATGAGTCTTCCTCCAATCCTGATGAACCATTCTTCTTCATATAGTCCAGCTTCTTGTATTATTTGTTCAGCATACAGATTAAATAGTTATGGTGAAAGAGTACAACCCTGACACACAACTTTCCTGACTTTAAACCAATCAGTATCCCCTGGTTCTATCTGAATAACTGCCTCTTGATCTGTGTAAAGGTTCCTCACGAGCACAATTAAGTGTTCTGGAATTCCCATTCTTCACAATAGTTTGTTATGATCCACACAGTCCAATGCCTTTGCATAGTCGATTAAACACAGATGAACATCCTTCTGTTATTCTCTGCTTTTAGCCAGGATCCATCTGACATCAGCGATGATATCCCTGGTTCCACGTCCTCTTCTGAAATCAGCCTGAATTTCTGGCAGTTCCCTGTCAATATACTGCTGCAGCCGCTTTTGAATGATCTTCAGCAAAATTTTGCTTGCATATGATATTAATGGTATTATTCTATAATTTCCACATTCAGTTGGATCACCTTTCTTGGGAATAGGCATAAATATGGATCTCTTCCAGTCAGTTGGCCAGGAAGCTGTCTTCCATATTTCTTGGCATAGATGAGTGAGCACCTCCAGTGCTGCACCTGTTTGTTGAAACATCTCAATTGATATTCCATCAATTCCTGGAGCCTTGTTTTTCACCAATGCCTTCAGAGCAGCTTGGACTTCTTCCTTCAGTACCATCGGTTCCTGATCATATGCCACCTCTTGAAATGGTTGAATATTGACTAATTCTTTTTGGTATAATGACTCTGTGTATTCCTTCCATCTTCTTTTGATGCTTCCTGTGTCGTTTAATATTTTCCCCATGGAATCCTTCACTATTGCAGCTCGAGGCTTGCATTTTTTCTTCAGTTCTTTCAGCTTGAGAAACGCCGCGCGTGTTCTTCCCTTTTGGTTTTCCATCTCCAGCTCTTTGCACATGTCATTATAACACTTTACTTTGTCTTCTCGAGAGGCCCTTTGAAATCTTCTGTTCAGTTCTTTTACTTCATCAATTCTTCCTTTTGCTTTAGCTGCTCGATGCTCAAGAGCAAGTTTCAGAGTCTCCTCTGACATCCATCTTGGTCTTTTCTTTCTTTCCTGTCTTTTCAGTGTCCTCTTGCTTTCTTCATGTATGATGTCCTTGACATCATTCGCAACTCATCTGGTCTTCGGTTACTAGCGTTCAATGTGTCAAATGTATTCTTCAGATGGTCTCTAAATTCAGGTGGGATCTACTCACGGTCATATTTTGGCTCTCGTGGACTTGCTCTGAGTTTCTTCAGTTTCAGCTTGAACTTGCATATAAGCAACTGATGGTCTGTTCCAGTCGGCCCCTGGCCTTGTTCTGACTGATGATACTGAGCTTTTCCATCATCTCTTTCCACAGATGTAGTCAATTTGATTTCTGTGTGTTCCATCTGGTGAGGTCCATGTGTATAGTCGCCGTTTATGTTGGTGAAAGAAGGTATTTGCGATGAAGAAGTCATTGGTATTGCAAAATTCTATTATTCAATCTCCGGCATTTTTTCTACCACCAAGGCCATATTTTCCAACTACTGATCCTTCTTCTTTGTTTCCAACTTTCGCATTCCAACCACCAGTAATTATCAATGCATCTCGATCGCATGTTCAATCAATTTCAGACTGCAGCAGCTGATAAAAATCTTCTATCTCTTCATCTTTGGCCCTAGTGGTTGGTGTGTATATTTGAATAATAGTCATATTAACTGGTCTTCGTTGTAGGCGTATGGATATTATCCTATCACTGACAGCGTTGTACTTCAGGATAGATCTTGAAACGTTCTTTTTGACGATGAATGCAACACCATTTCTCTTCAAGTTGTCACTCCCAGCATAATAGACTGTATGATTGTCCAATTCAAAATGGCCAACACCAGTCCATTTCAGCTCACTAATGCCTAGGATATTGATGTTTATGTGTTCCATTCCATTTTTGACAATTTCCAATTTTCCTAGATTCATACTTTATACATTCCAGATTCCGGTTATTAATGGATTTTTGCAGCTGTTTCTTCTCATTTTGAGTCATGGCACATCAGCAAATGAAGGTCCCGAAAGCTTTACTCCATCCACGTCATTAAAGTCGACTCTACTTTGAGGAGGCAGCTCTTCCCCAGTCATCGTCTGAGTGCCTTCCAACCTGGGGGGCTCATCTTCCAGCACTATATCAGACAATGTTCTGCTGCTATTCATAAGGTTTTCACTGGCTAATTCTTTTCAGAAATAGACTGCCAGGTCCTTCTTCCTAGTCTGTCTTAGTCTGGAAGCTCAGCTGAAACCTGTCCTCCATGGGTGACCCTGCTGGTATCTGAATACCGGTGGCATAGCTTCCAGCATCATAGCAACATGCAAGCCCCCACAGTATGACAAACTGACAGACACATGGGGGTGATGATAGAGTACCATTTTAAAGGGAGTGGCCAGGGAAGTCTTCTCTGATGAGGTGACCACTGAGCAAAGAGTTGAGGAACTTGAGGAGCAAGCCATGAGTATGTCTGGTGGAAGACATTCCAGTTAGTAAGAAAAGCCAAGTGCAAAGCCTCGAGGTGGGAGCATGGCTGCCACGTTGCAGGAACCACTGGAAGGCAGTGTGGCTGCAGTAGAGTAGGCAAAAGGGAGAGGGACAAGAGTCGAGGTTAGAGAGGTAATGGCAGATCAGACCATGGCAGTATAAGGATTTTCTTTTACTCTAGGTGGTATGGAAAGACATTGAAAGGTTATGAGAAGAGAAAAGATATGATTTAGCATGCATTATTAAAAATGATCACTTTGGCTGCTATGTGGAGAATACCAAGGAGTAGGGAATTGGCTGGGCAAGAGTGGAAGCAGGGAAATCAACTAGGAGGCTATCACAGTGGTCCCGGTGAGAGATGACAGTGACTGGACCACAGTGGCAGCAGTGAACACAGTGAAAAGCAGCCGTATTCTGGATATATTTCCAAGGAGGTATCAACAGAATTTTTTTTTTTAGAAATTAATTGAAGTATACTTAATATACAATTTGAAAATTGGAACATTTTCGACTAGAGAGTCAAAAATGTTCCACAGAAGAAAGAGATTTCAAAGAATTTTTTACCTCACCTTATGTGGGGCAGTTCTACTCTGTCCTATAGGGTTGCTATGAGTCGGGATTGACTCGACAGCGCTGGGTTTTGTGGGTTTTTTATGACTAGTAATACATTGCTGCGGAAACAGGACCAGAACAGACTTTATAAAACAACTCATGGTCATGCATAATTTCATGCAGCATTTTCTTGAAGAAAAATTTAAGTAATTACTGATTAACCTTAAAACATAGATTTTAGTCTGACCTTTGGAATTGCTGTTTGTCAAAACTGCACATAGATAACTCTATTAAGAGCACAATGCCCAAGGCAAACATTCTTTACTAATTAAGCTAGCCTATTATTGTTTGACTTAAGGGGCCCTGGTGGGGCAGTGGTTAAGCCCTGGGCTGCTAACCAAAAGGTTTGAACCTACCCGGCACCTTGCAGAAGGATGTGGCAATCTACTTCCATAAAGATTATAACCTTGGAAACCCTATGGGCAATTCTACTGTTCTACGTGGGTGCAACGAGTTGGAATCCATTCCATGGCAACTTTTTTTTTTTAATTATTGTTTGGCTTAAAGATGACTTTCAGCAAACCAGTTTAAGGTTTAAGGTTCAAAGATTATCTCAGGACAGTAGTTTGGGTGGGCCATTTCAATCTCCATGTCATCCAGAAATCTGGATTTCATGAGAATTAAAAATTCTGGTCCTCAAAAGTCACCGACTCAGATTGGCCATTCCGTCCCTGACCCCCAATCTAAGTAGCCATGGAATCACTCTCTATTGAACCACACTGTTTTAATCCTCTGCATGCAGCACTTCATCTATTTCCTTAAATAATAACAATAATAATGTCTTATTATGTTTTTAGTGAGGGTTTACACAGCAGTTTAGGTTCCCATTCAACAATTTCTACACAAATTGTTCAGTGGCTTTGGTTACATTCTTCACAATGTGTGAATATTCTCATTTCCATTCTGGTTGTTTCATTTCCATTAATCTAATTTCCCTGCCCCCTTACTTTCTCATCTTTGTTTTAAAGTAATTGTTGACTGCTTGGTCTCAGATAAATGATTTTTTAAAAGAGCACAATACTCATGGGTGATATTCATTATTTTGTGAGCCAATCTGTTATTCAGCTAAAAGGTGAACTCAGGGGTTAGTTTCGATTCAAGATTTGAAGAGTATCTCAGGGCAGTAGTCTCGGAAAGTCCTCCAGGCTCAACCTGGCCAGTAAGTCTGGATTTTTTAGAATCTGAGGTTCTGTTTCTTATTTTTCTTCCATTCCATCAGGCTTCATTTACTGTGGTCCTAATCAGAACATTTGGTGGTGGTAGCCAGGCACCATCTAGTTCTTCCAGTCTCTGGGTAGATGAGGCTGTGCTTTGTGCAGACTATTAGTCACCTGGACTAGTTTCTTCTTTGAGTCTTTGATTTCCTTCTTTCTCTTCTGCTCTGGACGAGTAGAAACCAATAGTAGTATCTTAGAGGGCTGCTCACAAGCTCATAAGACCGCAGGCACTACTCACCAAACTAGGTTGTAGAACATAAATTATACAAACTATATTAGGCCAATTGGCTCAGTCATCCCACAAGACACACCCAGAAAACCAATCCCATAAGGTGTTTGGTTATGTCTAAGAAGTATCTGTAACTGTGTCCCCTATGTGCTTTATTATATATATGCATACACACCACACACATATATATAGTGATGCAGTGGTTAAGAGAGCAGCTGCTAACCAAAAGGTAGGCAGTTTGAATCCACCAACTGCTCCTCGGAAATCCTATGGGGCAGTTCTACTCTTTCCTATAGGGTCACTATGAGTTGGAATCAACTCGACAGCAATACGAGTTTGTTTTTGTTTTTGTTTTAATACACAGAATTTTCAGAGTGATTGGATATGTGTGTGGGAACAAAATGAGTCAATGACGATTCCAGGTTTGTTTTAACTTGAGCAAATTAAAAAAAATAATGGAAGTGCCAGTTACCCACGGGGTCACCATGAGTTAGAATCAACTCCTCTGCAAATGATTTATCCTAAGTTGGATTGATTCTCATTTTCGGTAAGTCCTGGCATCTATGGTCTATGGGACCAGAAGCAAGGCCTGGGGCCCAAACAAGGCTGGAGCTCCTTCACTGTGGCTACACCCCCAGTGAAAAGGCAGGCTAGAAAACAATCCTCTTACCAGCAATGAATATACAAAAAAGCTTGATTCACTTGGACTGGTTTAGGATGGAAAAAAAAAAACCTGGCCTCACACAGGTCACTGTTAGAGTATCCACTATCTGCAGAGCACTTTCTCACCTTGCCTCCTCCACTGAAACTGCTCTGACAAAGGTTACAAATGACTTTCTCGTTGCCAAACCCAATGGACATTTTCCTATCTTTATCTTCTGGATTCTCCTGAGGCATTTGACGCTGTGGCCCAGCAGCTCCTTCTAGAAAGTCTCTAATTCTCCAGCAACAATAGCGTTGCACTCTCCTCATCCTCTTTTCAAACTTCTGTGCCCCATGTTGTTTCTCTGTCTCCATCATGGCCCTTTCTCACTCTATCTGGTTCTTTTTAAGGTGCCATCCTCAGTCTGTAACCTTCTACATGCTCTTTCTGCTTGATTTTACCTGACCTCGTGGATTTAACCATGAATGCTTCCTAATCTGTTTTCTAGCCAAGAGTTCTCCCTTGAGCTTTAGAATACTATATTCAGATTCTTGCTGCATGGGCCCTCTTGGGTGTCCCACAGATGCCTATAACCCAAAAAGCCCAAAGTGGGACTGGTCATCATTTCCCATGAAATCTCTTTCTCCTCTATCTTCCGTCTCACCAAAGGGCACACAATCACCGAAGCCAGAAACCGGGGAATAATCCCAGGGTCCCACTCTCATCTTCCACGGGCAATCAAACGCCAAGCACTGGTGTTTTTATTTGTTAAATAGTCTTCAAAGGCAGTGGGTGGTTTTTCAGTGGTGGAATTCTCACCTTCCATGTGGGAGACCTGGGTTCAATTTCTGGCTAACGCACCTCATGCTCAGCCACCACCTGTCTGGCAGTGTAGGTTTGCATGTTGTTATGATGCTGAACAGGTTTCACTGAAGCTTCCAGACTAGGACAGAACTGGGAAGAAAGGCTTGGCGATTATCATGATCTGATCTGCAACCAATCATGAAGACGTTGCAGGGCCTGGCAGCATTTTGTTCTGTTATGCTTGGGGTCACCATGAGTCGGCAACAGCTAACAACAACAAAAAATATACTTCAAACTCACCACCAGGTGCACCCACTGCTTTAGTTCAAGCCCTCATCATCTTTTCAATTGATCTTTGCAAACACCTCCGAACTGGCCTGTTATGGATTGAACTGTGTTCCCCAAAATATATGTCAACTTGGCTAGGCCATGATTCCCAGTATTGTGTGATTACCCACCATTTTGTCATCTGATATGATTTTCTTTTGTGTTGTAAATTCTACCTCTATGATGTTAATGAGGCAGGATTAGAGGCAGTTATGTTAATGAGGCAGGACCCAATCTACAAGATTAGATTGTAACTTGCATCAATCTCTTTGGAGATATAAAAGAGAGAAGGGGTGGGGGGAACCTCATACAACCAAAAAAGTAGTGCAAGGAGAAGAATATGGCCTTTGGACCCAGGGTTCCTGTGCTGAGAAGCTCCTAGACCAGGGGAAGATTTACGACAAGGACCTTCCTCCAGATCTGACAGAGAGAGAAAGCCTTCCCCTGGAGCTGGTGCCCTGAATTCGGACTTCTAGCCTCTTAAACTGTGAGAGAATAAATTTCTGTTCTTTAAAGCCATCTGCTTGTGGTATTTCTGTTATAGCAGGACTAGATGACTAAGACATGGTCTCTGCCTCTTGTCTTGCCAGCCTTGCATCCACACCCATTGCCACCTGAGAGAATTATCTACCTTGCACATCTGACTTTGCCACTTTCTTTTCAAAAACCCTTCCCTGGTGCCCATTTTCTACCAAACTCCATAGCATGGCATAGCTGCCTTGGAATAGCGAGGAAGCCCTTCTTGAGCTGGTTGGTCTTTGGACATCTCTCTTGTTTCTTTCTGTACTGACTATGCCCAACATGCTAGTCACCAATAATCCCAGCAAGGCTTGCAACTGTCCACACAACTCACAATTTCTTATCTCCAAACCTTTGCTCATGCTTTGCCACTCTGTTCCCTGCCCTCAGCCTCCTGGTCAGTTACTATTTGTCCTTCACACTCAGCCTGACTCATCTCTTCCAAGAGAACACCTCTTTTGTGCCCGTATTTCCCTGCACACATAGTTTCAGCACACATGCTTTTGTCCATGTATGTCTTTTTCTCTCCAACTGAGCTGAAAATTCCTTAAGGGAAAAGACCCCATGTTATTCAATGTTGCATCTTAGCATACAGTAGAAGCTCAACAGGTATTTATTGCCTGAACTGAATCTGAAACATAGAAAGTAAATCTTTAAAAGTCAAGTAATGACATACTGATTTCATAAAAATGAAAAAATGTCCTTTATTTTTTAAAACACATTCAAGGAATACAACAAAGCACAAAGAAGAAAGCCACAAATTCCTCCAGAGTCTCACCACATGGAAATAGCCAGCGTCACCAGATCTAATGATGGAGACAGAGAATGTAACAATCCAGATCCCTAGAAATAATTTCATAAGAACAGAGTTGGACTATATGCATGCTATATCTAATAAAACATGAAATTTAATAATACTTTCATTTAACTTGAGAAAAAAAAACAGAAGTCAATCTGCAGGAATTTTCTGAACCTCAGATGAACATTTTTTTCACCACAAGCAGTATTAGTGAGCTTTTAAAAGTGATTCAAACTCCCAGGCAAATGATCTGCATTTGGCAGAGTAGTTAACAGCTTCAATTATTGTGCAACTTTGTGATTGGTTAGAGAGTTTCCAGGAGTAAAGAAACAAAACATATTGAGTTAAGCAATGGGGAGTTCAAAAACAATTATTATTAGGAGCGTCACTGTTTTTTTTTTTTAACTTCCAAAATTGGTGTTCATTACTTTCACTCTTCATTCAGTAACAAGGCTTTTTAATTGGCTTTTTTTAGAATTTAATAAGCTCCTTAAAAGTAATGCAAATATTTCTTAAATCCTGAAATAAGCTTTTCACTGCACTCAGATGGGCCCATCTGGAAAGGTTGATTCCAATCAATGGAATTTAACAGATGCACCTAGTCGAAGGATTGCTTGGTGGGTACCTCACAGAATACAAGGTAGGAGAGCCACTGCCCTGCTTTTCAGGAAATTATACTCTGGTAGAAATGTGTTTATTCATTGGTAAATCTTTTTCAGCACAAGATGACAATTCTCCAGGCACTGTGCAATGCAAGGTGGTCAGGATGAGAACATTACACCAAGAATAAATGGAGAGTTAAAAGGTTACTTTGAACTGATATAGGCATGGCACTCAAATATCTCCTTATTTGTAAAGCCTCCATCATTATTCCTCCTGCCTCTGCTCCCTTTAGAAGAGTTAGCTGATCTATCCTCTCTCTTTCCATAGCACCACGTACCTGGGTGGATTGTAGCACATCCTATGTTACCCATCTATCTTACCTATGGTAATATAGGTATCTGAAGGGCAAAGCTAAGTCTTGGCCAGCTTTGCATTAATGACATCTAGAGCAGTGTCTGACATTAAATATTTAGAGCAGTGTCTGACATTAAATATTCGACGAATGAAAGAATCAGAATGAGTGGAGTCAACATTGGAGAATGGGCTCAAAGGATGAGTGAGCTTCCAATAGGTGGAGATGGTAGAAAGAACATTCTAGGTAGAAGGAAAAACATAGTAGGAAAAAAGCTCCCAACAATTGGCAAGTAGAATAGTTTTATTGGAGTTAAGGAACAGCGTGGGCTAAGGCTAAGAATGTGAAATGGCACCAGATGCAAAAGAGGTTAATAAGTGAGGCTAACACATGAGGTCTCTATGAGTCGGGGGCCAACTCAACGGCAGCTAACAAGAACAACACAAGGAGTGAGGCTATTATTTATTAGTCAGTGGAGAGCTAACCTACAGAACGGTAGGAGAAAGAAAGTGGGGCAGGTAGACAGGTTGAAGATTGTTACAATTGAACCAACAAGAAGTAACGAAGATCTTCAGTAGAATATTGGAAGTAAATACGATAGAGGAAAAAAGATTATGAAAAAGAATCTTCAGGCCTTGGCGACTGATTGGATTTAGAAAATGAAGGCGAAAGACTCAAAGATAACTCAGATTTGGTGTTTTATGACAGCATCAATAACAGAGACAAGAAAGTCATAAGGGCTACTCATCAGACATGGAAGGGACTGGACAATGGGTTGGAGAGAGATGCTGATGAAGAGTGAGCTACTTGTATCAGGTGGACACTTGAGACTGTGTTGGCATCTCCTGTCTGGAGGGGAGATGGGAGAGTAGAGAGGGTTAGAAACTGGAAAAACGGTCACGAAAGGAAAGACTGGAAGGAGGGAGCGGGCTGACTCATTAGGGGGAGAGTGAATGGGAGTGTGTAAAAGTAAGGTGTATATAAGCTTATATGTGACAGACTGACTTGATTTGTAAACTTTCACTTAAAGCACAATAAAAATTTAAAAAAAAAAGGAAAGTCATAAGAGGAACTATATTTTTTATTTGCCTGGTTTCACAACTTCAGAGTAAATGATAATTTGTTTCAAGTAAACTGATTTTAAGACACCTTCAAGAAATTCACAGACACACTCAAAAGCTGCAGTCAATTTTCAGTTCTTCCAGACTCTCCACTCTTTTGCAGTTGGTTTCTAGATTCTGAACTAAACAGTCCTGCCTTATAGATGCTTTCCAGAAAGAATGAAGGCGTTCTGAAGAGTGTGAACCCTGTAGCCAGGCTGTTTCAATCCCAGCCTCTCCCCTTACAAACTATGTGATCTTAGATGACTTACTTAACCTCTTTGTGCCTCAGTTTCTTCATCTTTTGGATGGGGATAATAATAATATCTATGCGCTGCTAAGGTGCCCTGGTGGCACAGTAGTTAAGAGCTCGGCTGCCAACCAAAAGGTCAGCTGTTTGAATCCACCAGCCACTCCTTGGAAACCTTATGGGGCAGTTCTACTCTGTTCTATAGGGTTGCTATGGGTGGGCATTGGCTTGAGAGCAACTTTTTTTTGTTTTTGTTTTGTTTTTATGCACCGCTAAAGGGGCAAGGTGGGAAAACCCCACCTTCATTGCTAACTGTGTAGCAAGAATCACCATGAGTCTAATTTCTACCTGGAAATGGATCCAGCTTTCACTTTTCCACATCTCCATGATCCTCGTTGCCAACCACTTATGTGGCACTCTCTCTCTAACACTAACCACCCAGAGTAAGGTCAGACCTCATCCGTGGCCACCATGGGCCAGGCCATTGGGTACCAACATAGGCTAAGGGGTTCACACAAATCCCTGCACTTCAGACCAGCTGATCCTCTCTTTCTCTCTAACCCCCTGGGGCAAGGTCATCGGGAACCAGCCATATGCTCAGGAGTTCACACAACTCCCCATACTTCAGACCAGCCAAGCCCCCTTTTTCCCTCTAGCCACCTGGGGCCAGGTGAACAGGTTAGAAGGATTTTGTCCTTCAGATCAACTGTCAAATAGGCAGATGTCAGTCTCTGCTTATTCTCACTGCCCCTTGTGCATTGATTAATTCTCTAGAACAGATCACAAAATTCACAGAGACTATTTTTTTTTATTACCTATACAGTTACCCATCTATTATGACCAGAAAGGATACAAGCAAAGAGATACATCAGGCAAAGTCTGAGAGAGGTCCTGGAAAGAGGCTTCCGTTGTCCCCAGGGATGTGCCACCCTCTCCTGTTCATGGGTGTTCTCAGCAATCCAGGTAGCCCCCTGTAATTTCCACATTCAGGGGTTTTATTGCTCATTAATAGTCAATGACTGACTGACTCACAGGATATGCATGACTGATTCTATCATGCCCCTCGCCCCTCCTGAGGTTTGCTGCCAGGGTGGTTTGCCACCACTCATTTTCACATGGTTAAGTGTTGCCTGACTATTTTAAAAAACAAAAGGCACCTTGGTTGCTAGCAAATTTCAAAGGTTATTTTGATGAACCACAGAAAAATTCCAAATTGATTTCTTTGTCCTACAATCTATCTAATGGTTGTAGGATTAAATTAAATAGTAAATGCTCAGTAATTGTTGACTATCTTATTTTTCTAAGAGAGGGAATAGAAAGAAACAGGGTCCATGGGTAGAATACGACTGAATGAGTACACTTACATAAAGTCAGAGAAGAAAGTAAAGAAGATGCAGAAGAACTAAAACGTGGAATACAGAATGTGGTGTCCCAGAAAGCAAGGCAAGAGAGAGTTTCAAGAAGCAAGAAAGCAACAGCTTCAGACACTGCAGAGCGTTTAAGGAAACAAGGCCACCGTGGTTAGTAAGTAGGAGGTCCTTGTTTATATTTAAGAGATCAAGGCCACTGGCATGTTAGGATCCCACGCCAATACTGCTTTCTTGTTATCTGGCTTGCTTTGAAATGATGTAACTATTAGACATTTACCACTTCCTCTGTGGACATGTTTGGTAAGTTTCTTTAAAAAGATAAATTATTGGATAATGAGATCCTGTCTGGCTCCACAGCAAGAGCTAGAACAGTAATTGTCAACTTGTTTTTTGTTTTTTTTTTTTTAATTTCAGGACTTATTTTTTATAATGTTTGAGAAACCATTTTAATTCTCCTGGAATCCAGATTTCTGGAGTACTTGGAGTTGGGACGACCCACCCAGGCCATTTGCCCCTAGATGTCCTTTTGAACCTAGAGCCTTGAAGAAACTGGTCTCTTAAAAATCCTTTTATGTAAAACAATAGTCTCATTAATTAGTAAGATTGTTCTGCCTTAGGCATTGTGCTGTTTTGAAGAATTCAGTCAGTTTCTGGAAACTCCAGCCTCTGGCTGAAAACTGTTTTTTAGGGTAAATTGTTATTACAGAAACACTGTCCTGGTCCTCATTTGCATGACAATGCCAATAAAATGTGGTATAAGAATTCTGGAAATTCTTCTCATGTTCAGAACATTGACTCCCTAGTTGAAATGTTACCCTGATTTGCAAATTGTATATTCAATAAACTTCAAACAACTTCAATTATTGGCTTAAAATAATTTTTGTTTTAACATAATAATAACTTTCGATGATGATGATTAATAATAATAATCAAGAGTAATATATTGCTTTACACTTTCAAAAAAATGTTCAAAAACACAATCTCACTCAATTATATCTCAGAGCACCACAATTAATAATAATAAAAAAAAAGGTCCCCCCAAACATAAGTATATTTAAATTTATCAAACAGATGCCTAGGGACTCATTTAATATTATTTGACAAGCCATTTCTGGGTACCTGCTTTGTGTCATGAACTAGGGTATGGTCTGGGAATTGGTGGATGGTAAGACATTGTCCTGAATTTCAAAATTCAAGTGAGGGAGGGGAGAGGTAAATGATCTTAATGTAACATGATCAGTCTAGGAAAGAGGTGGATACAAAATGTGATGTGAAACCTGATAAAGGAAGGATTCATTTGGTCTGTGGGAGTTCAGAGGAGTTCAGTCTTAAAGGCTGAGTAGGTATTTGCCAGATGGGAAAGAGAAAAAAGGAATATCAGGCATCCTCCTTTTTGAGATAGGTATCTTGACATCAAATTGAATATTCCCAAAGGGCACAAATAGCTACAGACTTTTTCATTAAATGAGTTACAATATTCAAATACTTTCAGTTTAGATACACTTACCTGGTTGATTTGGGGGAAAATTTCCTCTTCTAACTATATTTTGTTTTGTAGAACTGTATGTAACAATGAGTTGTTTTTTTTTTTTTTTAAAGGAGACTCACCTTTGCCTGGATACCTGCAGCACATTGAAAGAGGAAAATATGCTGGGAGAGGATCTGAGAGTATTAAGTAAGAATGATTTTCAAGTAAGGTCATAAAAGCATCCAAATCTTGGGTTTGAGAGTATGTCAGGGTGCCCAGGGTCATCCGCATCCCCATCCCCATCTCACTAGGAGGACACACCGAACTCAGCACATACTCATGGCTATGATTTATTACAGTGAAAAGATACAGAGTAAAATCAGCAAAGGGAAAAGACGCATGGGGCAGAGTCTGGAGGAAAACCAGGCATGAGCTTCCAAGGGTCCTTTCCCAGTGGAATCATGAATCACACAGGATGTACTTAATTCCCCCAGCAACGAGTTGTGGCAACAGGTGTGAAATATTGCCAACCAGGGAAGCTCATTAGAGATACAGCACCCTGGGTTTTTATTGGGGGCTGGTCACGTAGGAACCCTCTGCTTAACATGTACCAAAATCCAGACTTCCAGAAAGAAAGCAAGTGTTCAGCATAAACCATATGCTGAACAAACAGTTTAGGCACAGTGACCCAACCTTATCAGTTCTGGGAATGGTAAGAACCCTCCAAAAATTCTAGTTCCTGGATGCCAGTCAAGGAAGGACCAACTTTGTAAGGAGGCCTTTTCATGGACAGTTAACTCTCCTGTGGCATGTTAACTCTTTTCTGCACAGATGGCGATATTTTCCCCATCAGTACTTTTTTATCTTCTTATGGGTTATATCATTTTTCTAGTCTCCTAAGATCTAAAGCAAAGGCCTAGTAGAATTAAATCAATACATATTTGGGCTTTGAGGGATGTATATATGTCTGTGTGTGTGTGATTAAAATAGTCATCGTACCTGAGATGGTCTAGACATTTTGAGTTGCAAGTATCTGTCTGAGGTTGTTCCTGCTGGCTAATACATTCTGAAGTTTATACCCAGATGAGTAAGCATAAGAAAGTGTTGTGTCCCCCTGTCAATGTTCTATTTTAAAATAATTCCCCAGCCATTAGAATGGGCTTCAGCTGCTCTTAACATCAGTTTCTATACGCAGACACTCAGGGAAAGAACAACAAAAATATACCTCTGAGCAACATTTCTTCTTCACTTCAGTCACATTTTGTTTTTTAAAGTCCATACTTCATCTGTTCTATGTGGAACAGCAAATAAATTTTCAGTGTTGAGTTTGCTTCCCTTTCTTCATTTGCTTTGTGGTTGACATGTATACAACACAATCCTATTTGAAGCAAAGTTAAAGCTTCCAAGGCAAGGAGATGTTTGAAATCAGTGATAATCACATTTGTTTGAATAAGACTCTTGCTTCTGAGACTTCTATATCATCTGGTACCCAAATCTTACAAATCAGTTACCTTTAGCCTTAACTCCCAGGAGATTATTTCAAATACAGGCCCCCCTACATATGCCCTTCTTCAAATTCTTATCCCCCCAAAACTTATTGCAGTTGATTATATATTTTTACTTCATTCATTTTAATTCACTCACTTATTTTATGTCTATCATATGCCTACTAGGTATACAAATAATATAGAAAACAAGGTCACTATTCTTAAGGAGTTAAAAGTCAAAACCAAGCACATTAAAAAAAAAATACAAATAGCTATAAAACATCAGGCATACAGGAGATGAGTGAGTACAGTGGATAGAATTCAGGTGGGTAAAAAAAGGCTTTAGATATACGAATTTAGTCTTGAAAGATAGAGTTGTATTTCCCCAAAATTTATGTTGAAGTCCTAGCCCCTGGTACCTGTGAACATGACCTTGTTTGGAAATAGGATCTTTGGAGAGGTTATCAGTTATGTTAACATGATTTCATACTGGAGTAGGATGGGTCCTAATCTCATCTGAGTGGTGTCATAAAAAAGAGAAGAGACATAGACAGACAGCCATGTGATAACAGTTATGTTTGCAGCTGCAGGCCGAGAACACCCAGAGCTACCAGAAGCCAAGAGAGACATGAAAGGATCTCCCCCCTAGAGCCTTTGGAGAGAATACGGCTCTGCCAACACCCTGAATTCAACTACTGACCCCCAAAACTATGATACAATAAATTTCTGTTCTTATAAGCCATCCAATATCTGGTACTTTGTTATCACAGCCCTAGGAAAGTAATACAAAAGGTTAGTAGGAATTCATATACAATAGCCCAAAGAATGAAGGCAAATGGCATGGCCCAGGAATTGCCAATAACTTAGTAAAACTAGATTACTGAAGGGTAGGGCAAGTGGTAGAAGACAAAACTGAAAAAAATTGTCAGAGGCCAGGTCTATAAAGGAACTAGAAAACTATGCTTGTGAGTTTTAATATTGTCCTATAGGCAATGCTGAATCGTTGAAGAATTTTAAGCAAGAAAAAGATATGATGAGATTTACATTAGAAAAAATATTTCTAGGGGCAGACTGCAGAGGGTTGAAAGAGAAGACATTGAGTCCAATTAGGAAGATGTTGGCTAATCCAAATCCAAATAGGGGGTTTCGGGAGAAAGATGTGGCAGTCTACTTCGGTAAGCCTTAGAAACCCCATAGGGCAGTTCTACTCTGTCCTACAGGGTCGCTATGAATTGGAATTGACTCAATGACAGTGGATTTGTTTGGAGCTAAGGATAAAATTGCTTATTCCTAATTCAAGTCCACATTTTATGCTGTGTTTAAAATTGAGAAACCATGACTGGCTTGGACAGCATCTATCAAATGCTACCTCAGTGTTGTCTTGAGGATTATATGGTTAACACATGTACATTGTCTAACAGAATGGCCTGCCACCTGGGAGGTGCTTCAAGACACTTCCCTTTCTCTTCCTATAGAAAATCTTAAACTTTTGTTCACTCCCCCTTATTCGTATGTCACATGAAGGATTCTACGAGGAAAACATTAGCAATGCAGGACACATCAAAAGAAGATGGAAGGAATACACAGAATCACTCTACCAAAAAAGAATTGGTTGATGGTCAATCATTTCAGGAGGTAGCATATGGTCAAGAACTGATACTACTGAAGGAGAAGGTCCAAGCTGCACTGAAGGCACTGGCAAAAAACAAGGCTCCAGGAATTGATGGAACACCAATTGAGATGTTTTAACAAACATTTGCAGCACTGAAGGTTCTCACATGTCTATACCAATGAATTTGTTGTTGTTAGATGCTGTTGAGTCAGTTCCAATTCATAGTGACCCTATGTACAACAGAACAAAACACTGCCCAGTCCTGCGCCATCCTCACAATTGATGTTATCCTTGACCCCATTGTTGCAGCCACTGTGTCATGCCATCTTGTTTAGGGTCTTCCTCTCTTTCACTGACCCCCTACTTTACCAAGCATGATGTCCTTCCCCAGGGACTGGTCCCTCCTGATGACATTTCCAAGGTATGTAAGACAAAGTCTCACCATCCTTGCCTCTAAGGAGCATTCTGGTTGTACTTCTTCCAAGACAGATTTGTTTGTTCTTTTGGCAGTCCATGGTATATTCAATATTCTTCACCAACACCATAATTCAAAGGCGTGAATTCTTCTTCGGTCTTCCTTATTCATTGTCCATGGCTTGGGTCAGGTGCACCTTATTCCTTAAAGTGACATCCTTTCTTTTTAATAAGTAAAAAATGTTTTTTTGCAGCAGATTTTCACAATACAATACTTCATGTGATTTCTTGACTGCTGCTTCCATGGGCACTGATTGTGGATCCAAGTAAAATGAAATCCTTGACAAGTTCAATATTTTCTCTATTTATTATGATATTGGTCTAGTCATGAGAATTTTTGTTTACTTCCTGTTGAAGTATAACCCCTAATGAATGGTATAGTCCTTAATTTTCATCAGTGTTTCAAGTCATCTTCACTTTCAACAAGCAAGGTTGTATCATTCGCATGTCACAGGTTGTTAATGAGTCTTCCTCTAATCCTGATGCCCTGTTCTTCACACAGTTCATCTTCTCAGATTATTTGCCAGCATACAAATTGAATAAGTATGGAGAATGGATACAACCCTGAAGCATACCTTTCCAGACATTAAACCATGCAGTGGTTCTGTCAGAACGAAGGCCTCTTGGTCTATGTACAGGTTTCTTATGAGTACAATTAGGTGTTCTGGAATTCCCATTTTTTGCAATGTTATCCATAATTTGTTATGATCCACACAGTCGAATACCTTTGTATAGTCAATGAAACACAGGTAAACATCTTTCTGATATCCTCTGCTTTCAGCCAGGATCCAGCAGACATCAGCAATAATATTCCTCATTCCACGTCCTCTTCAGAATCCGGCTTGAATTTCGGGCAGTTCCCTGTTGATGTGCTGCTGCAGCCACTTCTGAATGATTTCAGCAAAATTTTACTTGTGTGTGATATTAATGATATTGTTCGATAATTTCCACATTCTGATGGATCACCTTTCTTGGGAATAGGCATAAATATGTATCTCTTCCAGTCAGTTGACCAGGTAGCTGTCTTCCACATTTCTTGGCATAGATGTAAGCACTTCCAGTGCCGTATCTGTTTGTTGAAGCATCTCAGCTGGCATTCCGTCCATTCCTGGAGCCTTGTGTTTTGCCAGTGTCTTCAGCGCAGCTTGGACTACTTCCTTCAGTACCATCAGTTCTTCATCTTATGCTACCTCCTGAAATGATTGACTGTCGACCCATTCTTTTTGGTACAGTGACTCTGTGTATTCCTTCCATCTTCTTTTGATGCTTCCTGCATCATTTAATATTTTCCCCATAGAATCCTTCAATATTGCAACTTGAGATTTCAATTTTTTCTTCAGTTCTTTCAGTTTGAGAAATACCAAGCATGTTCTTCCCTTTTGGTTTTCTAACTCCAGGTCTTTGCACATGTCATTATAATACTTGAGTTTGTCTTCTTGAGCCACCCTTTGAAATCTTCTGTTCTTTTACTTCATCGTTTCTTCCTTTCACTTTAGCTACTCTACATTCAAGAGCAAGTTTCAGAGTCTCTTTTGACATCCATTTTGGTCTTTTCTTTCTTTCCTGTGTTTTTAATGACCTCTTGCTTTCTTCATGCATGGTGTCCTTGAAGTCATTCTACAGCTCCTCTGGTCTTTGGTCATTAGTGTTCAATGCATCAAATCTATACTTGCGATGGTTTCTAAATTCAGGTGGGATACACTCAAGGTCGTACTTCGGCTCTCATGGACTTCTTCCAATTTTCTTCAGCTTCAACTTGGACTTGCATATGAGCAATTGATGTCTGTTCCACAGTTGGCCCCTGACCTTCTTCGGATTGATGATATCGAGCTTTTCCATCGTCTCTTCCCACAGATGTTGTCAATTTGATTTTTGTGTATTCAATTTAGCAAGGTCCCTGTGTATAGTCGCCATTTACGTTGTTGAAAAAATGTATTTGCAGTGAAGAAGTCATTGATCTTGCAAAACTCTATCATGTGATCTCCTGCATCGTTTCTATCACCAAGGCCATATTTTCCAACTACCAATCCTTCTTCTTTGTTTCCAACTTTCACATTCCAATCACCAGTAATTATCAATGTGTCTTGATTGCATGTTTGACTAATTTCAGACTGCAGAAGCTGGTAAAAATCTTCAATTTCTTCATCTTTGGCCTTAGTGGTTGAGGTGTAAATTTGAATAATAGTTGTATTAACTGGTCTTTGTAGGCAGGTGTATGGATATTATCCTATCAATGACAGTGTTTACTTCTAGAGAGATCTTGAAAATATTCTTTTTGACGATGAATGCAACGCCATCCCTCAATGAGTTGTCATTTCCAGCATAGTAGACCATATGATTGTCTGATTCAAAATGGCCAATACCAGTCCATTTCAGCTCAGTAGTGCCTAGAATATCGATGTTTATGCATTCTATTTTCTTTTTGATGATTTTCAGTTTTCCCAGATTCATACATCCCATGTTTCTATTATTAATGGATGTTTGCAGCTGTTCTCATTTTGAGTCGTGCTACATTATCAAATGAAGGTCCCAAAATAAATTTGGAAGACAGTTACCTGGCCAACTAACTGGAGGAGATATGTATGTGTGCCCATTCCAAAGAAAGACAATCCAACAGATGTGGTGTGGAAATTATCAAACAATATTATTGATATCGCACACAAGTAAAGTTTTTGTTTCCTTTTTCTACTTTTTTACTTATTGTGCTTTAAGCGAAAGTTTACAAATCAAGTCAGTCTCTCATACAAAAACTTATACACTCTTTGCCATGTGCTCCTAGCTGCTCTCCCCCTAATGAGATAGCACACTCCTCCTCTCCACCTTGTATTCCCCGTGACCATTCAACCAGCTCCTGCCCCATCTGTCTTCTCATCTCGCCTCCAGACAGAAGCTGCCCACATAGTCTCACGTGCTACTTGCGCCAAGAAGCTGACTCCTCACCAGTATATTTTCCACTTATAGTCCAGTCCAATCCTTACTTGAAGATTTGGCTTCAGAAATGGTTCCAGTCTTGGGCTAACAGAGGGTGCAGGGACCATGACCTCCGGGGTTTCTCTAGTCTCAGTCAGACCATTAAGTCCGGTCTTTTTATGAGAATTTGAGATCTGTATCCCACTGTTCTCCTGCTCCATCAGGGATTCTCTGTTCTGTTCCCTGTCAGGGCAGTCATTGGTGGTAGCCAGCACCATCTACTTCTTCTGGTCTCAGGCTGATGTAGTCTCTAGTTTATGTGGCTCTTTCTGTCACTTGGGCTCATAATTACCTTGTGTCTTTGGTGTTCTTCATTCTCCTTTGCTCCAGGTAGGTTGAGACCAATTGATACATCTTAGATGGCCGCTTGCTAGCGTTGAAGACCCCAGATGACACTCACCAAAGTGGGATGCTGAACATTTTCTTTTTTTTTAAATAATTTTTATTGAGCTTTAAGTGAACGTTTACAAATCAAGTCAGTCTGTCACATATAAGCTTATATACACCTTACTCCATACTCCCAGTTACTCTCCCCCTAATGAGTCAGCCCACTCCCTCCTTCCAGTCTCTCCTTTCCTGACAATTTTGCCAGTTTCTAACCCTCTCTACCCTCCTATCTCCCCTCCAGACTGGAGATGCCAACACAGTCTCAAGTGTCCACCTGATACAAGTAGCTCACTCTTCCTCAGCATCTCTATCCAACCCATTGTCCAGTCCCTTCCATGTCTGATGAGTAGTCTTCAGGAATGGTTCCTGTCCTGGGCCAACAGAAGGTTTGGGGACCATGACCCCCGGGATTCTTCTAGTCTCAGTCAGACCATTAAGTCTGGTCTTTTTATGAGAATCTGGGGTCTGCCTCCCACTGATCTCCTGTTCCCTCAGGGGTTCTCTCTTGTGCTCCCTGTCAGGACAGTCATCGGTTCTGGCCGGGCACCATCTAGTTCTTCTGGTCTCAGGATGATGTAAGTCTCTGGTTCATGTGGTCCTTTCTGTCTCTTGGGCTCATAGTTATCGTGTGACCTTGGTGTTCTTCATTCTCCTTTGATCCAGGTGGGTTAAGACCAATTGATGCATCTTAGATGGCCGCTTGTTAGCATTTAAGACCCCAGACACCACATTTCAAAGTGGGATGCAGAATGTTTTCATAATAGAATTATTTTGCCAATTGACTTAGAAGTCCCCTTAAGCCATAGTCCCCAAACCCCCGCCCTTGCTCCACTGACCTTTGAAGCATTCAGTTTATCCCGGAAATTTCTTTGCTTTTGGTCCAGTCCAGTTGAGCTGACCTTCCGTGTATTGAGTATTGTCCTTCCCTTCACCTAAAGTAGTTCTTATCTACTAACTAATCAGTAAATAACCCTCTCCCACCCTCCTTCCCTCCCCCCCTCATAACCACAAAAGTATGTGTTCTTCTCAGTTTATACTATTTCTCAAGATCTTATAATAGTGGTCTTATACAATATTTATCCTTTTCCATTTGACTAATTTCACTCAGCATAATGCCTTCCAGGTCCTCCGTGTTATGAAATGTTTCGCAGATTCATCACTGTTCTTTATCGATGTGTAGTATTCCATTGTGTGAATATACCACAATTTATTCAACCATTCATCCGTTGATGGACACCTTGGTTGCTTCCAGCTTTTTGCTATTGTAAACAGAGCTGCTATAAACATGGGTGTGCATATATCTGTTTGTGTGAAGGCTCTTACTTCTCTAGGGTATATTCCGAGGAGTGGGATTTCTGGGTTGTATGGTAGTTCTATTTCTAACTTTTTAAGAAAACGCCAGATAGATGTCCAAAGTGGTTGTACCATTTGACATTCCCACCAGCAGTGTATAAGAGTTCCAATCTCTCCGCAGCCTCTCCAACATTTATTATTTTGTGTTTTTGGATTAATGCCAGCCTTGTTGGAGTGAGATGGAATCTCATCGCAGTTTTAATTTGCATTTTTCTAATGGCTAATGATCGAGAGCATTTTCTCATGTATCTGTTAGCTGCCTGAATATCTTCTTTAGTGAAGTGTGTGTTCATATCCTTTGCCCACTTCTTGATTGGGTTGTTTGTCTTTTTGTGGTTGAGTTTTAACAGAATCATATAGATTTTAGAGATCAGGCGCTGGTCGGAGATGTCAGAGCTGAAAATTCTTTCCCAGTCTGTAGGTGGCCTTTTACTCTTTTGGTGAAGTCTTTAGATGAGCATAGGTGTTTGATTTTTAGGAGCTCCCAGTTATCTGGTTTCTCTTCATCATTTTTGGTAATGTTTTGTATTCTGTTTATGCCTTGTATTAGGGCTCCTAACGTTGTCCCTATTTTTTCTTCCATGATCTTTATCGTTTTGGTCTTTATGTTTAGGTCTTCGATCCATTTGGAGTTAGTTTTTGTGCATGGTGTGAGGTATGGGTCCTGTTTCAATTTTTTGCAAATGGATATCCAGTTATGCCAGCACCATTTGTTAAAAAGACTATCTTTTCCCCAATTAACTGACACTGAGCCTTTGGCAGAACATTTTCTTAATGAACTTTGTTATGCCAGTTGACCTAGATGTCCCCTGAAACCATGGTCCCCAGGCCCCTGTCCCTGCTACTCTGGCCGTCAAAGCATTCGGTTGTATGCAGGAAACTTCTTTGCTTTTGGTTTAGTCCAGTTGTGCTGATCTCTCCTGTATTGTGTGTTGTCTTTCCCGTCACCTAAAATAGTTCTTGTCTACTATCTAATTAGTGCATACCCCTCTCCCTCTCTCCCCGCCCTCATAACCATCAAAGAATATTTTCTTCTGTGTTTAAACTTTTTCTTGACTTCTTATAATAGTGGTCTCATACAATATTTGTGTTTTGCAACTGACAAATTTCACTCAGCATAATGCCTTTCAGATTTCTCCATGTTATGAAAGGTTTCATGGATTCATTGTTGTTCTTAATTGTTGCATATATTCCATTATGTGACTATACTGTAATTTATTTATCCATTCATCTGTTGATGGACACCTTGGTTGCTTCCATCTTTTTGCTATTGTAAGCAGTGCTGCAATGAACATGGTTGTGCATATATCTGTTCATATGAAGGCTCTTATTTTTCTAGGATATATTCCAAGGAGGGGGACAAGTAAAGTTTTGCTGAAGATCATTCAAAACCCGTTGTACCAGTATATCAACAGGGAACTTCCAGAAATTCAAGCCAGATTCAGAAGAAGACATATAATAAGGGATGTCATAGCTGATGTCAGGTGGATCATGGCTGAAAGTAGAGAACACCAGAAGGATGTTTAAAAAAAAAAAATCTGTGTTTTAGTGTCTATGCAAAGGCATTTGACTGTGGATCATAACAAATTACGGATAACATTGCAAAGAACAGGAATTCTAGAACACTTAATTGTGCTCATGAGGAACCTGTACACAGACCAAGAGGCAGTTGTTCTAACAGAACAAGGGTATACTGTGTGGTTTAAAATCAAGAAAGGTGTGTCCGTGTTGTTTCCTTTCATCATTCTTATTCAATCTGTATGCTGAGCAAATAATCCAAGAAGCTAGACTATATGAAGAAGGAGGCATCAGGATTGGAGGAAGACTCTTTAACAACAGGTGATATGTAAATGACACAACCTTGCTTACTGCAAGTGAAGAGGACTTGAAGCACTTACAGATGAAGATCAAAGGCCACAGCCTTCAGTGTGGATTACACTTCAACATAAAGACCAATAAGCAACATCTGATAAACAGAGATAAAATTGAAGTTGTCAAGGATTTCATTTTACTTGGATCCACAACCAATGCCCATGGAAGCAGCAGTAAAGAAATAAAAAAACGCATTGCTTTCATCAAATCTGCTGCAAGAGACCTACCTCTTTTGTTGAAAAGTAAAGATGTCACTTTAAGAACTAAGGTGCTCCTGCCCCAAGCCGTGGTGTTTTCAATGGCCTCATATGCATACGAAAGCTAGACAATGAATAAGGAAGAAGGAAGGAGATTGATGCCTTTGAATTGTGGTGTTGGTGAAGAATAGTGAATATACAATGGACTGCAAGGAGAAGGAACAGCTCTGTCTTGGAAGAAGTACAGCCAGACTGCTCCTTAGAAGCAAGGATGGCAAGACTTCATCTCACATACTTCGGACATGTTATCGGGAGAGACTGGTCCCTTGGAGAAGGACATCGTGTTTGTAAAATAGTGGGTCAGTGAAAAAGAGGAAGACCCTCAAGGAGATGGATTGACACAGTGGCTGCAACAACAGGCTCAAGCATAACAGTGATTTTGGTGATGGCGCAGGACTGGACAGTGTTTCGTTCTGTTGTACATAGGGGTCGCTATGACTTGGAACCGATTGGATGGCACCTATCAATAACAATAACACAATTTTACTCCCATCTTCGTAAGTCACCAATGATAAGAATTTGTGTATCTCTTTCCTTAATTTATGCATTTAAACATGTATACACATAATTTGGTTGTTTTTTATTTTGTTTGTTAAAGTATCACACTATACATATTGTTTTGCAACTTTTTTTTCCACCTAACAATTTACTTTGGAGATTATTTCATATTACATGAAGATTGACCTTATTCTTTACAGCCAAGACATGGAATTCCACAGTATGGCTAAACCATACATTTAACCAATCCTCTACTGATGGACTTTAAAGTTATTATAATAATTATTATTACTGTTATCATTGCTATTACCGAGTGCTGTAATTCTATCCTTGTGCTATTATCTTTAAGTGAATGTATAAGTGTTTCTGTATAATAAATGCTTAGAACTAAAATTGATAGTGCATATTTTAAACTTTCATAAATAACCTTGGGCATTTCTTTTGCCCAGTAATTCCCAATTGGGTGAAGGAGAACTGCCTCTCCCAGGCCTACTCCCCCTGGACAATTCTGACGTGTCAACCCTCCTCAGACTCTGAGGGGATAAAGAGAGGGGAAGAAGTGATTTGTGAAGTTCTCTTGGTGATTTTTGTTCCACGCCTTCCTCTCTTGAGGACCATTGCTTTGGCTCTTCTAATTAAGAGTTTGATGCCCTGAGTTAATTCACTTCCCACTGGAGAGAGTTCCCATCATGTTGGCCACAATCCCTGTGAAAGAAAGTGTTCCTTTAATATTTGTAGACCTGTATTCTTCAAGAAGCAAACTCTTTTTCACTCCAGTCAATTTTGTTTATTGAACACCTCCTGGCACAAAAGAATAGCACAGACATTGGTCAGCAATTGCTCACAGAGCAGGAGGGAAACCAGAAGGCTTTCTATTTCATCTCCAGGCCTCCAGGTCTCCAGGCAAACCATATTTAAACCACTCCAGCGGGGCCTAGATAAGGCATTGGTGATTCAGTGGTACAATTCTCAGCTCCCGTGCACGTCATGCTTAGTTACCACCTGTCTGCCAGCGGAGGCTTGTGTGCTGTTATGATGCTGAACAGATTTTAGCGGAGCTGCCAAACGAAGACAAGCTAAGAATAAAGGCCTAGCAATCTACTTCTAAAAGTCAGTCAGTGAAAACCCTATGGATCACAACAATTGTCCGATCTGCAACTGATCATGGGTTTGGTGCAGGACTGGGCAGCATTTCATTCCTTTGTGCATGCGGTCGCCCTGGGTTGTGGCCGACTTGATGGCAGCTAACAACAAGCAAGGGCAGGGCTAGGGATTCACTTGCTTCACCCAAGTCCGGCCTTGACCCCAGACAATTCCTCTGCAACTTCATCAATAGGAATGTTTGTTTTTTAGATACATTAAACAAAAATCATATTAAGCCAATAATAGAAATTGATTGAAGCTTATTTAATATACGATTTGCAAATCAGGGTAACATTTTTTTTTTTTTTTTACTAGGGAGTCAAAAATGTTCCAAAGATGAGAGAACTTCTAAAGACTCTGATACCCTACCTTATCCACATTGCCACAGAAAAGGGGTCAGAAGAGAACTGATAAACAATTTGTGGTCAGGAAGAATTTCATACAGCATTGTCTTAAAGAACAATTAAAATAATTATTGATTTACCCTAAAACATAGCTCTAGTCTGACCTTTGGAGTCTAAAGGACTAAACTTTAAAAACTGCAATTAGCTAAAAAAAGAGAAAAATGGAAGGTGGAAATATTTTATTTTAAATAGCTTCCCAAAACTGATTGAATTCATCAAAAGGGCACAGTGCATAAGGCAAAACAATCTTACTAGTGTATTTAGGCCATTGTTAGTCTTGTTCTAGGGTAAAAACATCAGAGTTTAGTAAAGCAGAAAGAAAGGTTTTATTTGGCATATGTGCAAAGAGGCAAAAGTAGAAAACAGACAAGCGAGCTGCCAGAGCCATGTCTGTCTGAGTCTGAGGAATGTTACAGATTCACCAGTATATGTTAACATTACAAATGGGCAAAACCATTGAAAGCTTCACCTTTTCAGATTGGCTAGAAACTGCTGAATCTCCGTGATTTTACATTTTGAACTGCTTTTCTCAATAATCATTGGTACAGGTTTCCTTAAAAACAGTCAGGAGGGTCTTCACTGGTCCAACAAATCTTACTATTCACCAAATGCTAATAGAAAAAGATAAGAGTGGAAAGTATGTGGGTGTTTTGTTCTCTGTTTAATTAGTTTATGTGACAGGTTCCCTAAAAGATGTTTTCCAAGATTGCCCTAGCTATTGTTTTTATACCTCAGTGCCCAACTTATGTGTCCTTGTGAGTCCAGCTCCAGCTGGGTCACATTCTAGGACAGGGAATAATCGTTCCAATATTATCTCCTAAATCAGACTCAAAGGTGACTTTTAGAAACCAGTTTCTTCAAGGCTCAAGGTTCAAAAGAAGATCTCAGAGCAATGGGCTGGGTAGGTCACCGCAACTCCATGGACCCCAGAAATCTGGATTCCAGGAGAATTAAAACTATTTCTTGGATGAAAAAAAAACAAACATATAGAACAGTAGTATCGTTGTTCCCTACAAGATAAGCCCATTGTCCTTGAGTCGATTCCACACAAGATAAGAACCTGGAATCGGACATAAAAGGCAAAAAGACAGTTAACCCCTTTAATGATTTTCAGGCAAATAATTTAATCTTTCTGTAACCTTCCTGAAAAAGAAAGTTTAACCCCAAGAGCCATGCAGTTTACAAGAATTCAAAGGCCCTAGATTTAAAAGAACGGACTAAGCTTTAGAGACTGGGATTAATTAGCTAAGAAAACTGGAAGATGGAATTTTTTTTTAAATAGCTTCCAAGCACAGGAAACACAATGGCTTGCACGATGATCGATAGCTGCTCTGCTTTCACCACAAATGAGTCCCTAGGACATAGATTTGAATTACACATGAAGGCAGATTTAAATATATTTCTTAAAAGCAAACCTTCAGTATTATTGAAACATTTAGATACAGTCAAAAGAGATAATAGATTATCCTTTCCTTTCAGAATGCTGTCATTGCCACTGATCAATTCCAACTCATAGCGACTGTATAGTACAGAGTAGAATTGCCCCATAGGGTTTCAAAGGAGCAGCTGGTGGATTCAAACTGCCAACCTTTTGGTTTACAGTCAAGCTCTTAACCACTAGGGCTATTGTACCAAGCTGTGTGTAACTCAAGTACATCAGCCTTCCCCTACTTCCGGGGGTCACACTCCTTTGGTATATATTAGGAAATGTTGGTTTTATATTCTGTCTTTCCCTCCAGAATGGCTCACTCCGAAGTGGCTTCAAGCCCTGCAGAGCTGCTCAAGGCTGGTTATCAGAGCACTGCACAATATCTTTTTATTCTCTCTGACTCTGTCTCTGTTTCTCTATGTCTTTGTCTCTCTGTTTCTTTCTCTCTCTCACACACACATACAAACATACACACAACTACCACCAACAACAAGATATTATTTTTAAGATGCAGCTTGGTATAAATCTACAAGAAAATATTTTCTTTCTTAATCCTCAATTGTCCTAATTTGCAAGACTCTTTCTCTCACAATAGAATCAGTGCCGTCCAAATTAGTGATAATAATACTTGTTAATTTTCTTCAACCCCAGCTTCCTCCGCCATTCATATGTTGCTCTTTGGGGGAAGAAAAAAAAAATTTTTTTTTGAAGAGCAGCTAAGAAATGGGCATCCACCTTTCAGGTTGATGAGCCCTGTACCTCTGGATGGCTGCTCTCTTGACTGCACAAAGGCCTGGTGAAAGATTGAAAATAACCAGTTGGAAAGACTTGTTTATTTTCTTAGCCAGGAGTCTCAGTTAACCCTATTCTCAGTACAGTAAGACGGAAAAGATGATTTTGTTCTTCCAGTTGCATCTGTGAATCATGCAAGCCTTACATTTCTTACACATTATATAATTGACTCAACTGATTTAGGAAATAATATTGGAGTCATTATTTCCTGTCCTTGAGCATAGAGAATGTAACCCAGCTGGAGCTGGACTCACAAGGACACATCAACTGAGCCCTGAGATATAAAGACAATAGCTAGGACAATCTTGGAAAATATATTTTAGGGAATCTTTCACATAAACCAATCAAACAGAGCATAAAAGACTTTCCTCTCTTGTCTTTTTTATTAGCATTTAGTGAATAGTAAGATTTGTCAGACCAGTGAAGACCTCCTGACTGTTGTTACTGAAACCTGTACCAATGATTGTTAAGAAAGACAATTCAAAATGTAGGATTACAGTTTCTAGCCAATCTGTGAAAATGTGAAGCTTTCAGTGGTTTTGCCCATTTGTAATGTTAATACATACTGATGACTTTGTAATGTTCCTTGGACTTGGCAGATGTGGCTCTGGCAACATGCTTGTTCGTTTCCTGCTTTTGCCTCTTTGAATGTATGCCGAATAAACCTTTCTCTTTGCTTTACTAATCTTTGTGATGTTTTTACCTTACAACAGAACAAAAAATTACTGTGTTTCCATTATGTATCAGGCACTAATAAAGGTGCTGGGGATATGGCAGTAAGCAAAATAGAAAATCCTTGCCCTTGTGGAGCTTACCTTCTGGTGGGAGAAGAAAAAACAATAAACAAAGGGAATAGCGAGCATTATGGGTGTATTCCACCGCCCATCTGTCAGTTTGTCATACTGTGGTGGCTTGCGTGTTGCTGTGATGCTGGAAGCTATGGCACCAATATTTCAAATACCAGAAAGGTCTGGCAATCTACTGCTGAAAACTAACCAATGAAAACCCTATGGATCACAACAGAACATTGTCCAAAACACTGCTGCAAGATGGGCCCCCTAGGTTGCAAGGCACTCAAAATACACAGTGGCTACAACAATGGATTCAAGCATACCAACGATCACAAAGATGGTACAGGACTACACAATGTTTCGTTCTAATGCACATGGGGTTGCTATGAGTTGGAGCCGCCATAACGTCAGCTAACAACAACAATGGGTGTATTGCAGTTTTAAATAGAATGGTTATATCCTTCGGGATTCAGCAATTTTAAATAGGATGGTCGTATCAGTTTGGGGTGAACCCCACCAGTTAATTGAACAGAGAGAATTTAATATAAAGAAGTAATAACTAGATATAAAGTTGTTAATTTGGTGTAAAATAGTGGTAGCAGTACTAGTATCAGCATCAGAACCTGTCGAAATTCAGGTGGGATAATGACCAGGATAACCCAAAGCTAATTCCCATGAGGTGGAGGTCAGATGTGCCTCCACTGTCCAACCTTTTTATCAATTCTGACACCAGCTGTCCCTCCCGAGGCACTCTCTACTTCTCTTCTGGGTTTGATAATCCGTTGCAATGGCCACACAGAGAGCACAGAGCATACTTAAAGTTAAGTGGTTTATTAAGGAGCAGAGTACAACTTGGAATCAGGATCAACAGGCTACAACTCAGGATCAGGATCAGGATTAGAAAACATATAGGCGAAGTCTCCCTTCTTCAGTGCAGGACAGCTCTCTCAGTTCCTTTCAGCCGTGCAGCCCTCCTCTTAACCCTCCGAGGACAAGCTCCTTGCCATCTGTCACCACCAGCTCTGCCACTGGGCCCCTTCCAGGCTTGTCATCACCAGCTCTGCCGCTGGGACCCGTCTAGGACTTTTGCTGTCTTACAGGTCTTTTAGGAGGGTCCTTACCTCCTCTCTGCTTCTTTCTTCTCTATTCTTTCTTCCTTCTGCTTCTTTCTGCTGCTTATTTTCCTGCTTCTTTCTGTCTCTAAAGCTTCTGTGTGACTGGCTGCATGTATAGACACAACTCCTTGTTGATTTCAACTCATGGCCCCTCCAAGCAGAGGCCACAAACTGACAAATCCTCTCTCGGTAGGCCACAGACACTTCATTTGCTTAGTAGGCTATAGTCACCTCATTGTGTAGTCTATCCAATCACAGGATAGGGTGCGGCCCAGGACCAAACAAAAAGTATCAAACCAAGTTGTTTACAGCTTATCCAGGAAATGTAACAGACCCTCTGGGGTAGAAAACTAGGGCAAAGGTAACTCCTCAGGGTTTAGGGGGGAATCTCTCAAGCTGTTTTTCCAAAGAACCAAGGCAAAAGGCTTAACAACCAAGGCAAAACGAACTCATTTCACCACAATTGGTAACTGAACAGGTAAAAAGGAACTAACTCTAAGTTATCACAAAGGTAGCAACTGTAGGAAAAAGCTAACAACCCTAGGGCTGAAGAAATGAAGGGAAGAGGTTAGACATATCAAATCGACCAGACAAGAGATGATGGTGGCCGTGGGTTTTGCAAAATGATCAGATTCTGGGTATCTTTTGAACATCAAACCAATAGGATTTTCTTCCTAGTTCATCTCAGTGTGGAAGCTCTGCTGAAACATGTTCAGCATCATAGCAACATGCAAGCCTCTACTGACAGACGGGTGGTGGCTGTGATGAGTGGCATTGGCCACAAATTGAACCCGGCTCCCCCACATGGGAGGAGAGCATTCTACCACTGAACCACCACTGCCCTCTGGGTGTCTCATACTAAAATCAAACCAAACCTGTTGCTGTCCAGTCAGTTAGAAAGGCCCAGCAAGATATTTCTAAAAATTAACCATTGAAAACCTTATGGATCACAACTGTCTGATCCAAAACTGATCACGGGGATGACACAGAACTGGGCAGTATTTCATTTTGTTGTGCATGAGGTTGCCATGAGTTGGGAGCCAACTCCATGGCAGCTAACAACAAGAAACGACATCCAAATGGCTATGTCAATTAGGCAGTTAGATATTAATCTGGAGATCAGGAGCACGGTCTGGCCAAAGATAAAATTTGGGGAGATGCCAGAGTATAGGTGGCATTGAAAGCCATGGGAATCATAGTGAACTAAAAGTTTATTAATTCAACTACCTGACCAGCAGTGTTTGAATTCCTTCCATGGTATTTCTTACAAAGTGATCGTGCAAGTGTCGAGCAAAGGACTTGGGCAAACATCTCAAGCATTATATGGCTCAGGCTGAAACTCACAGGCAGAGGATCAGCCACAGAAAGCACACAGTGCCCCTTCCCTTGCCATCCCAAGAAGCAGGGAATGCTAAACACATCATGGATTGTACTCCAGAGGAGGGTCTACTCTCTCAGGGAGTGTCTGAGAAAGCATGTGGTTATGGAAGCCTTCCTAAAATAGACAGCGTCCTGCAGCTGGACACCAGTTGACCAGGAGAGTTGCATACCAGCAGTAACATCATCTTACTTTGGGAGGTGGCATAGCCACTATTCCAGGTAGCTCTGGGGGTTTCCAGCAGACAATTGTTCTATTTCTCTGTCCTCACCGGCACGTACTTGAACACTGCCCATGACTAAAAAACCAAACAAGCCAAACCCAGTGCCGTCGAGTCGATTCTGACTCATAGCGACCCTACAGGACAGAGTAGAGCTGCCCCATAAAGTTTCCAAGGGGTGCCTGGTGGATTTGAGCTGCTGACCCTTTGGTTAACAGTCGTAGCACTTAACCACTATGCCACGAGGGTTTCCTGCCCATGCCCATGCCTAGGATCTACTTAATTCCATATTTGAGCAAAATTTATTATTATAAAGTGATTTCTTATACTTAATAAAAATTTATCCTTTTGAGATCTTTATCTAGTGGTCCTTGTTCTACCCCCTTGGAGTCAGACCAAACAAGCCTAATGCCCTTCTATATGCCAGCCCTTTACATATTGGAGGAAAGACATGCCACCTCAAGTCTTCTCACCTTCGGGTTAAACATCTATAGCCTTTGCAGCTACTCTGCATATGATGGTTTTGTTTTCCCTCCCTAATCATGCTTCTCCTCTCTAAACACAGTCTATTTGTCAAAATATTTCTTTTGTCCAACATTGTATTATGAAAAATATCAAACATAACCAAAATTGATGAATTTTACAGTGAACACCCGTATATCCACCACTCAGATTCTACCACCACCATTTAGCTGCATTTATTTAATTTATTTCACCCATTATCCATGATAAATCTATCCATTCATTTTTTTAATGTTGTAAAGATATATACATAACACAACATTTGCCAATCCAATATTTTCCGTGTGTACAATTCAGTGACATCAATTACATAAACATTTTGTGCAACCATCACCAATATTTGTTGCCATATTTTCCATCACCATACACAGAAACTCACTGCTTCCTAAGCAATGAATCGCCCTCTCTTCCTCCCTCCTACCCCTAGTAACCACTATTAAACTTTGATCTCTGTAATTTTCTATTCTAGGTATTTCATGTAAGTGAGATCATATAATATTTCACCTTTCGTGACTGACTGACTTCACATGGAAACCCTGGTGGTGTAGTGGTTAAGACCTACAGCTGCTAACCAAAATGTCAGCAGTTTGAATCCACCAGGTGCTCCTTAGAAACGATATGTGGCAGTTCTACTCTGCCCTATAAGGTCGTTATGGATTGGAATTAACTAGATGGCAGCGGGTTTGGTTGATTTACTTCACTTGGCATAATGTTTTCAAGGTTCATCCATGTCACAGCACATACCAAGACTTAATTTCTCTTTATGGTTGTGTAATATTCCATTATATATATATATATATATATATATATATATATATATATGGAAACGCTGGTGGCGTAGTGTTTAAGTGCTATGGCTCCTAACCAAAAGGTCAGCAGTTCAAATCCGCCAGGTGCTCCTTGGAAACTCTATGGGGCAGTTCTACTCTGTCCTATAGGGTCACTATGAGTCGGAATCGACTCGATGGCAGTGGGTTTAGTTTACATATATATATATATATACCACAGTTTGGCTCCACCTTATTTTCTGATGCATTTCAAAGTGAGTTCCAGACATCCATGCACTCACCTCTGTAGTAGGCTGAATAATGGCCCCAACGATATCAGGTTTAACAACTGGAATCTGTAAATGTTACTGTATTTGGAAAAAGGGTCTTTGCAGATGTGATTCGAGGCCGGGAAATTATCCTGTATTATCTGGATGGGCTCTAAATGCCATCATATGCATCTGTAAAGGGGGTGGCAGAGGGAGATTTCACACACACAAAGAATAAAGCCAGGTAAAGGCAGACACAGAAGTTGTAGTGATGCAGCCACAAGCCAAGGAATACCAGCAACCACCAGGGGCTAGAAGAGGCACAGAATGGGTTCTCCCCTAGGGTTCAGAGGGAACGTGGTCCTACGGACACCTTCAACTCAGCGAAATTGATTTTGGACATCTGGCCTCCAGAACTGTGAGAGAGTAAATTTCTGTTGTTCCGTTGAGGAAATTTGTTACAGCTGCCCTAGGAAACTAATAATGCAGTGATTAAGAACATAGGGTTTGGACCCACACTTCCTGGTTCAAAGCCGTGTTCCACTACTATATCAAGTAGGAAAGCTTTATGCTGCAAGTTACAGAAAAGCAGACCAGAAGCAGTTTAAAGAAATAGCAGTTCATTTTTCTCACTTTTTATGAAATCTAAAAATAGGCAGCTTCTGGCATTGATTTGAAGGCTTAACAACGTCAGGTCTGGCATCCTTGCCATTCTCTGGTCTTTCCCTTATGCTTGCAAGATGGCAAGGTGATTGCATCAGTTTTCATTATTTCTTCTGTATTCAAGATTATTAGAAGCAAGAAATGAAAAATCTTTCTTAGAAGCTCCCAGCAGCCTTCTATTTATGTCTCATTGGCCTCTCTTAACTGCAAGGAAGGCTGGGAAACACAGAATTGAGCTTTTTTACTCTAATGGTGGAGATGAATAAGGCAGAAAGAAGTTAGGAATGGGTGTTGAGTTTGATAATCAATGTAAATGCTATAGCTGCTTACTAGCAGCCCTGGAGGCGCAACACTTAAGTGCTCGGATGCTAACCGAAATGTTGGCAGTTCAAACCCACCTCGCCACTTGTGGGAGAAAGAGCTGGCATCCGCTGCCATAAAGATTGTTGTTATTAGGTGCTGTCCGGTCAGTTCTGACTCATGGTGACCCTATGTACAAAAGAATGAAACAATGCCCTGTTCTGTGCCATGCTCACAATTGTTGTTATGCTTGAGCCCATTGTTACAGCCACTGTGTCAATCCATCTTGTCGAGGGTCTTCCTCTTTTTCGATGACCCTCTACATTACCAAACACGATGTCTGTCTTAGGCTGGGTTCTCTAGAGACGCAAAACCAGTAAAGCGTATAAATATACATAGAGATTTATATCAAGGAAATGGCTCACATGGTTTTAGAGGTTGGAACGTCCCAAGTGCATGGGTCAAGATAGAGGCTTCTGATTCACATAGCCACAGGGGCTGGAGAACCCAAGACTGGCAGGTCTGAGAGCAGGGCTCTTGCTCACAGGCTGTGAAGATCTATGAATCCCAAGATCAGCAGGCAAGACCACAGGTAAGCTGCTAGCTCAAGTCCCAAGAACCAGAGGTCAGAGGAACAGGAGCCAGCTACAGGATCCAGAGCAAGCAAAATCACACGAGCCTTGCCAGAATGTCTGCTTATATTCCATACAGGCCACACACAGGAAACTCCCTTTCAACTGATTGGCTACTCACAACAGATCCCATCATGGAAGTGATCACGTTATGTCAAATCTCATTATGGAAGTGATCACAACATCATACGCCAAACCACTGAGAATCATAGCCCAGCCAAGTTCACACACAATCTTAACCATCACAATGTCCTTCTCCAGGGACTGGTCCCTCCTGATAACATGTAAAAAAGTACATGAGATGAAGTCTTGCCATCCTTCCTTCTAAGGAACATTCTGGCTGTACTTTTTCCAAGACAAATTTGTTTGTTCTTCTGGCAGTATATGGTATATTCAGTGTTCTTTGCCAACACCATAATTCAAAGGCATCAGTTCTTCTTCATTAGTTGTCCAGCTTTCCCATGCATATGAGGCAATTGAAAACACCATGGCTTGGGTCAGGCTCACATTAGTCCTTAAGTGACATCTTTGGTTTTTAACATTTTAAGAGGTCTTCTGCAGCAGATTTGCCCAATGCAATACGTCCTTTCATTTCTTGACTGCTGCTTCCATGGCTGTTGATTGTGGATTCAAGTAAAATGAAATCCTTAACAATTTCAATCTTTTCTCTGTTTATCATGATGTTGCTCATTGGTCCAGTTATGAGGATTTTGTTTTTCTTTATGTTAAGATGTAATCATACTGAAGGCTGTAGTCTTTGATCCTCACCAGTAAGTGAGTGCTTCAAATCCTCTTCACTTTCAGCAAGCAAGGTTGTGTCATCTGTATAACACAGGTTGTTAATGAGTCTTCCTCCAATCCTGATGCCCCGTTCTTCTTCATATAGTCCAGCTTCTCGGATTATTTGCTCAGCATGCAGATTGAATAAGTATGGTGAAAAGATACAACCCTGACACACACCTTTCTTGATTTTAAACCATGCAGTATCCTCTTATTGTGTTCCAACTACTGCCTCTTGGTCTATGCACAGGTTCCCTATTAGCACGATTAAGTGTTTTGGAATTCCCATTCTTCACAATGTTATCCATAATTTGTTATGATCCACACAGTCAAATGCCTTTGCATAGTCAGCGAAACACAGGTAAACATCTTTGTGGTATTCTCTGCTTTCAACCAAGATCCATCTGACATCAGCAATGATATCCCTGATTCCACATCCTCTTCTGAAACTGGTTTGAATTTCTGGCAGTTCCTTGTCAATGTACTGCTGCAACCGCTTTTGAATGATCTTCAGAAAAATTTTATTTGTGTGTGATATTGATGATATTGTCTGATAATTTCTGCATTCTTTTCTGGATTGCCATTCTTCAATTTCTGGATTGCCTTTCTTTAGAATGGGTATAAATATGAGACTCTTCCAGTCGGTTGGCCAGGTAGCTGTCTTCCAAATTTCTTGACATAGATGAGTGAGTGCTTCTAGTGCTGCATCCATTTGTTGAAACATCTCAGTTGATATTCTGTGAATTCCTGGAGCCTTGTTTTTCACCAATGACTTCAGCGCAGCTTAGACTTCTTCCTTCAGTACCATTGGTTCTTGATCATAAGCTACCTCCTGAAATGCTTGAACATAAACCAGTTCTTTTCAGTACAGTGACTCTGCATACTCTTTCCATGTTTTTTTGATTCTTCCTGTGTCGTTTAATATTTTGCCCGTAGAATCCTTCAATATTGCAACTTGAGGCTTGAATTTTCTCTTCAGTTTTTCAGCTTGAGAAATGCTGAGCATGTTCTTCCCTTTTGCATTTCTAACTCTAGGTCTTTGCACATGTATTATAATACTTTACTTTGTCTTCTCAAACTGCCCTTTGAAATCTTCTGTTCAACTCTTTTACTTCATCATTTCTTCCCTTCGATTTAGCTACTCTATGTTCAAGAGCAAGTTTCAGAGTCTCTTCTAACACCCATTTTGATCTTTTCTGTCTTTCCTGTCTTTTTAATGATCTCTTCCTTTCTTCATGTATGATGTCCTTGATGTCATCCCACAACTGGTCTGGTCTTTGGTCATTAGTGTTCAATGTGTCAAATCTATTCTTGAGATGGTCTCTAAATCCAGGTGGGATATACTCAAGGTTATACTTTGGCTCTTGTAGACTTGTTCTAATTTTCTTCAGCTTCAACTTGAACTTGCATAGCCTCTTGGTTAGCAGCTGTAGCACTTAACCTCTACGCCACCAGGTTTCCCAGCAATAACAACAGCAGCTACTTATTACCTGTACAATCTTGGGCAAGTTACTTATCTACCTCACCTCAGTTTTCTCATTAATAAAATGGGGATAATAGTAATATTTAGTCCCTGGGCTGCATAAATGATTAAGTGTTCAACTACTAGCAGAAAGGTTGGTGGTTGTATGGTGAAATGAGCTCCTTTACGTGGCCTTTTGCCTTGGTTCTTTGAAAAAATGACTTGAGAGATTTCCTTGTTAGCCCTGAGGACTTAACTTTACCCTAGATTTCTACCCCCAGAGGCTTTGTTACATTTCCTGGGTAAGCTGTAAACAACTTGGTTTGATACTTTTTGTCTGGTTGTGGGCTACAACCTTCTCTGTGATTGCTCTGCACCTTGCAGTGATTGGTCAATATACTATGCAAATGAAGTTACTATAGAATATGCAAATGAAGTTACCATAACCTACTACGCAAACGAAGAGTCTGTGGCCTACCCAGAGGAGATTAGTTAATTCATGGCACTGGTTGGAAGGCCATGCCTTCAAATTCATAAGGAGTTTGTGTGTATATGAAGTCAACACTACAGAGGTTTTTCAGACAGAAAACGGGAAAAAGCAGAAAGGAGAAAAGGCAAGAGGAAAAAAGCAAAGATAAAGGAGCTAGGAACCTCCTAAAGGAGCTGTAACATGGGTCAAGGGCTATAACACTGAAGACAATGACAGACCTGGACAGGGCAGACCTGGCAATGACAGGCCAGGAAGGGGCCCTGGGGCAGAGTCAGGGGTGACAGACAGCAGGGCCAAGAGGAGCCTATCCTGAGGGGGCCGATAGAAGCCTGTCCTCAGGGGGTCGAGAAGAGGCCTGTCCTGAAGGGGCTGAGAGGACGCTTGCACAGCTGAGAAGAGGTGTGCACAGCAGAGAGAAGGGCCGGCTTGTTTGCATGGCCAAGAGCAGCTGAATGAACTGTCCTGCACTGAAGAAGGGAGACTTTGCCTACATGTTTCCTGATCCTGGTTCTGACATATAGCCTGTTGATCCTGATTCCAGAGTTATAGCCTGTTACTTCCTTAATAAACCACTTAACTCTTAAATATGGTCTGTGAATTCTGTGTGGCCATTACAGTGGATTATCAAACCCAGAAGAGAAGTAGAGAGTGCCATGGGTGGTAAAAAGTTTGGACACTAGAGGTATGTCTGACCTCCACCTCATAGGGATTAGCCTCATTATCCCCTCTGAAGTTAGGTTCTGATACTACTATCACTACCACCATTTTACAGGTTGGAACCCACCCAGAGTCATCTAGGAAGACAAGCCTGACAATCTGCTTTCAAAGGTCACAGCCTTGAAAATCCTATGGAGTAGTTTTACTTTTCACACATGGTGTCACCATGAGTCAAAACAGACTTGATAGCAACTAAAAACCACAACAATAATATTTACTTCATACGGTTGCTATGAGGATTACATCAGTTAGTGTATATGAAGTATTTAGGACATAAGAAATGCTCAATAATAGTAGATATTATTTACCATTGGGGAAAATAGAACATAAGCTAAATGTCTATCAAAGGGGGATAAATTATGTAAATATATTCAATTGGGATACTATGCAGCCTTTAAAATACCAATTGGAAGATCAAAAATGCATTGTTGAGTAAATAGAACAAGTTAAGAGACAATACACCAACTGTCATCCCTGATATATTAAATTGTACACATAGAGGTGAACATAGAATAAAGAGAACATCATTTTTTGTGGATCGGAGATCTCCTAGGCCTCAACTACTTTCTGCTTATGTGAAGCTCATATAATTTTCAGACCAAAAGTTGACTTTTTTCCCTGAGGAAATGACTCATTGAGTACTTTTCCAAAATGTCCTGGAAGAATTTAAGATACAATCAAAAATGCCTAGTTTACAATTGAATAACTTAGTTCCAGAAAGTGTTTTACTCAGTGACTATATCCAATATGATTAAGAATTTGGATTTTTACTGAGAAGAAAACCAGTTCCTTAAGTGCTGTACTTTACCTTCTCATTTGTGGTAAGTCATAGAGTGTTATCCATACAGAATGCTATGTTTGGATTTGGAAATTCAAATACTAGAATCCTCAGTTGTTTTTTACACTTCAAGAAATGTAGGGGCAGTTTGCTTTCTCCAGAATATCCTTATGTCTGTTTCTCAAAGGTGGCTCTGATGGCTTGGGGCAGGCTCCCTAATTCTGTCATTGAATCCAGTTACTTCTTTCTGGAAAAATTTTATGTTAGTAAAATAGAAGTGTCAATCAAACCATTTAACAGTAACAGCTTATCAACTTCTAGGCTTGAGCTTCAATGTAAAGGAGCACTACCTTTCAGAAATTTATTTTGAAGTTTTACCCTCTCGGTAAAAATATTCAGTGTGATTTGAGATAAAGTGGTCTCATTTTTCCCCTACGAGGTTTGCCCATTTTACATATTCATGTGCTCAGGGAAAAGATCAGGAAAAACTTGTTGCTAGAATTTAGATTGGAGAGTATAATTGCTGATAAGATTTTAATGACACATGTTAATTGCTAAGAGAAGTAGGAAGGCCTTTGCAGAGTGCCTTGCAACATGGGGAATAGATGGCTGTAACTCAGCACCTGTAAGAATCATACAGTCATCCTGTCTGGTGACTTCATGTATTTTGCTTCTGTATCACCCTGTGGTGCAATGAATTACTTAATATGGCCTTCTAGCCATGGTCTTTGTGATTCACACACAGTGATTAAGTGGGACTATGCAAATACTGTATATGGAATTTGCAATGGTTGGGGTTGTGTGTCAACTTGGCTAGGCCATGATTCCCAATATTGTATGGTTGTACTGCGTTTTATGTGTTGTGGATTCTGACCTCTACATGTTGATCAGTCCAGATTGTTGTAGGGTGTGTCTTGGATCACAGCCTTGCTCGAGGATGTGACTCAAGTCCCACCTTTACTAAAGTTACGCCCTTCCCTGTGTGTGGCCGGCATCTAAGATATATGTGTGTGTCCTGGCAAGGCTCTCTCTCTCTGCATCTGGATCCCATGTCCAGTTTGTAATCAACTGACCTCTGGTTCTTGGGACTCAAGCCAGAGGCCTGCTGTCTGACCTGCGGATTATGGAATTTGCTGGCCTCCACAGCACCTTGGCCCGGCGGCCTAGCGTGTGACCTATTCGCCAGCTTCCGCAGTCTTGTGAGCCAGCAGCCTGTGGTCTGAACTGCCAGTTTGGGTTTGTCAGCCCCTGCAGCCATGTGAGTCAGGAGAAGCCTTTGCCTGACACATGAATTTGGGACTTGCCAGCCTCCAAAACTGCGTGAGCTGTTTCCATTAAACAGTTTGTGAGTTCTGTGAGACATTGCAATTAATCGGGGAACCCAAAAATGGGAGGGAGAGTAATTAGGGGAGAGGGGGTAGTTGATGTTAGAGATGATAGAGTGGTATAGCAGCTTGGAAAAGTTGGACATTTGGGACATCTTTAACCTCTGCCTCATAGGAGCCAGCTTTGTGCTGATCCTTATAAAAGAAATTATTTGTTTACACCCTATTAGGAGGTAGTGGTGGTTCGGTGATATGATGCTTACCTTTCACGTGGCAGATCCAGTTTCAATTTCTGGCCAGCGCACCTCATGCACAGCCACCACCTGTAAGTGGAGGCTTGCGTGTTCCTATGATGCTGAACAGATTTTGCCAGAGCTCCCAGACTAAGACTAGGAAGAAAGGCCCGGCAATCTACTTCTGAAAATCAGCCATTGAAAACCCTATAGATCACAATAGTCTGATCCACAGCCGATCATGGGGATGGTACAGGACTAGGCAGCATTTTGTCCCATTGTGCATGGGCTTGAATGAGTCAGGGGCTGACTCCACAGCAGCTAACAACAACATAGTTGGTGACTACATCACTAGGTTTCTGGGCAGTTATGGTTCTGAGGGACTCCTCTGATAGGAAAAGTAAAGCCATTTTTCCCTCTCTGCCTAGAACAGTGAACTTCCACTTGGCAAGATGATGCCTGGGTTCCCTGCACTTTCATATCATGGTGGTGGGGATGGTTCAGTGCAGTGAATTACTTAATATGGCCATTCTAGTCACAGTTTTTGTAACGCCCACTAAATCAGGGGGTGGGATATGCAAATGAAGTGCTCGTGGCCCACCAAGGGGATTGGATATCTTGCTAATAATGTAAATAAAGTACATGGCACCTTGTGGGGGTGGGATTATGCAAATAAAGTGTATGGAACCCTAATGAGGGGATTGGTCAGTTTTGCCATCCCTCTAGGCTTAAAGGGAGACATGGAGAGAGAGAAAGGGGAGCTGTAACATGGAACATAGTGAGAGATGTGGGCACAAGACGGTAGGAACCAGGAGACCAGCGCAAGGAGACCGTGGTGGGACTTGTCTCACGGAGCTAAGAGGTGTAAAACTTGCCGGAGAAGGTCCCCAGCAGGGACCAACGTCAGAGGACAAGAAGAAGCTGTCCTGATGGAGGAACTGCATCCTGAGTTTTTCCTATTACATCCAAGTTGATTCTGATCCTGAGTTGCACACTATTACTTCCCTAATAAAGTGCTTAACTGTAAGTACAGTTCATAAGCTCTGTGAGACAGTTGCAGTGAATTACCAAACCCAAAGACTAGAGGGAGAGCACTGAAGGGAGGGGCAGTTGTTGATATTAGAGATGATGGAGTGGTACAGCCGTTTGAAAAAGTTGGACATTTGAGGTATCTTTAACCTCCATCTCTTAGGAACCAGCTCTGTGCTGATCATTATAAAAGAAATTATTCATTTAGATGGGTACTTGACCTTCTTCAGAGGCACCACAGAGACCCAGGAGTTTTGGACCAGTTAAGGCTCAATGCTGAATACCAAGTTAGCTAGTACCCTGGGCACAGGAGGAGTCTATTGTTCCCAAACTTCTATACAGGTACTGGGGTTTAGGACCTCAACATATCTTTGGGGGACACAATTCAATCCACAACAGCTATGAAACAAAAAATTGTATCTTTTTTTTTTAATTAAAACCATTTCCTGGAGAGAACTTTCATTCACATTCACATGCCCAGTTTCAATTTCTCACAAACACCTAAAAGTGGAAATGTTCCCTACGCCGACCCAATTCCTGTAAGGAATATGCTCTAACATTTAATGGATGAAAACTCACCAAGTTTCTTAAAGGTTAACGTCAGACCTAACACATCGCCTGAAACCAGCAGATGGTAGTCAGCCGCACACATCACTTGAGACTTTTCAATAGCAAGCAGCCATTTCCATTAGGGGGACAACAAAGCCATACCAAATAGAAGTGGTAACCTGATCTCCAAAGCCTGCTGGGAATTTGGGGAAGCAGACAGAAAATCTCACATCCCTGGGACCCCAGCATACACTCTGATCTCACCTGGTCCCTGGATACTGGGGACCTGTATTTTAGGATCTGCAACCACTGTGGGATCAGTTATCTACATTACTGCTCTGGTGTGTGTTTTAATAGCTAAGTTACCACCATCTACCTTGAGGAATAATGATGCTTTGAACTTACATAATACTTTTACTCCTCGAAATGAGTCAATATATATTATTTTGTATCCCGATAGATCTCACATCAAGAAATTATTCCTCTTTTCAATCAGAATTTTTTGTAAACTACATTGGATTTCTCCTGGTTATGTCCCCCTGGGATTTACAGGCCAAATAAATTCCTCCTTCGTGTTAACACCTTTCAATAGCTATATTCTGAAGTCATGGCCTGTTCTCCTCCCCCCTTTCATGCTTTTATCCATCAAATTCACTTCAAACTCATCTGCAAGATAGTGGTGGCGGGGGAGTGCCATAAAAAAAAAAAAAAGAAGCACCATAAAACTCCATCAGCAATGTCTTCACATATACCTTATGTATTTCCTCATCATTCTTTCCTCGCACTTGTTATTATTTTTGTGCCTCTTCTCCAGTTTCAAGAAAAAAAAATTCTAGGTTAAATATTGGCAACATCATTATAAAGAAAAGAATTTTTAAATTCTCGAGTCTTCAGTGTCTCTTTAGGACAAAAACAATTCCAGCCACCTTGGACCTTCTTTCCTTTGCTTGCTTTCCTCCATCTCTGGTTGAAGGCATTTAAATCCTTCTGCAGAATTTCCACACAATCAAATACAGTTAATATGGATTCAGTTCTTTCTCTCCCTTATAGCCCATTCAGACATCTAATTCTGGCAGACCTGACAGTTGAGAATACTTCCCTGTGTTTGCACACTCACATACACCCACATACATACACATACAAACACTGTCACACACACAAACCCTTTCACACACAAACATTCCCACACATATACTCACACATACACACACACACACAAACACTGTCACGTTCAAACACACATACACACACACACACAAACACTCTCACGTTCAAACACACACACAAGTCTGCACATTCTGCCTTTCTGACGCACACCACTCCATTCTAGCTCAGAAGCCAGTCTCCACGTGGCTGTGTTGTAGCCAATCTGCCATTAAGCTGTGTCCTAGATTTAGTTTCTGCCTCAATTAAGAAAATATGGGAGGCAAAGCAGCATTTCTTTTTAAATTAGAAAGCCTGGTTTCGCTTACAGACCGCCTCGAGTGTGCTGCCCTGATCAAAGCCGCTTTGAACACTTGCAAGCGCTGGCTCTTCTGCTTTGGCAGGAATGGGGAAGAACATTGCCCACAGAAAACGTTAATATAAAACATTAATGCATTGGGAACATATGAGGGGCTGAAATCCACGTGGAAGAGGCTCAAAAAGTTTGTCAGTCTTTGTTCCAGGAGTCCTCGAAGAACATGATTAAAAGCAGAAGTTTCATAGTTCTAGCTCTTTTTACTCATTCTAATTTTTATATTTCTCTATCTTATTTGTTTATTGCCTTTTTGTATCCTTGTCAATTTTTAATTCTCCTCTCTTTTTTCTCTTTATTAATTTTTCTCTTAGCTTATTGTTCTTAAAAGCTTCTTTGGTTTCATTTTTCATCTCCTCCCTCCTCAGTCTTTTAACTGCAGTTCCTGCTTCCATCTATCATTTCTTACCGTTTTCTCACCCCCTTTAAAATTCATTTGAAGAAAACAGAAGTCAGAGTAGTATCATTCATAATAGCCCCAAACTGAAAACAAACCAAATATCCATCAGCTGGTGAGTGGATAAACAAATTGTGATATATCCATACAATGGATACTCCTAGCAATTAAAAGGAATGAACTAGGGATAAATACAACATCATGGATGTATCTCAAAATAATTATGCTGAGCAAAAAGAATTAGTACCAGTTGCCATCGTGTCAACTCATGGTGACCCCATATGTGTCAAACTAGAACTGTTCTCCATAGGGTTTTCAATGGCTGATTTTCCAGAGTATATTGCCACACCTTTCTTCCAAGGTGCCTGTGAGTAGACTCAAACCTCCAAACTTCTGGTTAGCAGCTGAGCCCACTAACCACTTGCACCACTCAGAGACTCCCTGAGCAAAAAAAATTACATATTGTATGTCATGGATTGAACTGTGTCTCCCCCAAAGTATCTGTCAACTTGGTTAGGTCATGGTTCCCAGTATTGTATGATTGTCTACCATTTTGTCATCTGATGTAATTTCCTTATGTGTTGTAAATCCTATCACTATGACTTAATGAGATGGATTAGTGGCAGTTATATCTACTCAATGGCACTGGGTGGGGCACTGGGTAGGGCACTGGGTATATTGATAAAATCTACAAAATTAGATAGCGTCTTCAGCCAATCTCTTTTGAGATATAAAAGAGAGAAGCAAGCAGAAAGACATGGGAACCTCATACCACCAAGAAAGCAGTGCCAGGAGCAGAGCATGTCCTTTGGACCTGAGGCTCCTGTGCAGAGAAGCTTCTAGATCAAGGGAAGATTGATAATATGGACCTTCCTCCAGAGCTGACAGAGAAAGCCTTCCCCTCGAGCTGATGCCCTGAATTTGGACTTCTAGCCTATTAGACTGTGAGAGAATAAATTTCTCTTTGTTAAAGCCACTCACTTGTGGCATTTCTGTTAGAGCAGTACTTCATAACTAAGACACTGTATAATTCTATTTACATAAAGATCAAGAATAGGCAAAGCAAATCTGTGGTGATAGAAATCAGGGCAGTGGTTGTGAGGGGGATGGGGCATTGAATGGAAGGAGGCAAGAGGGAACTTTTGGGGTGATGAAAATATTCTTTATCTTGTTTAAGAAGTGCTTGCATTTGTCAAAATTCATCGAACTGTACGCTTTAGATCCGTGCATTTCAAAGTCTGTAAATTGTATCTCTATTTTAAAAGAAACATTTTTAAGAAAGACAAAAGAAACTCACTAAATTAATTATAGTACTTATGTAGAATGGATTATGACATGACTATCTAAAATAGTTTTTCTGAAGACTAATAACATGGGGAAATGCTTAAATGCAAATAAGGCAGGGTGCAAAATTATACATAAAAAGAATGAAGTTCTGATACATGCTACAACATAGATGAACCTCGAAAACATTACGCTGAGTGAAAGAAGCCAGACACAAAAGGCCACATATTCTATGATTCCATTTATATGAAATATCCAGAATAGGCAGGGGGTAGGGAAGAACAGGGAGTAACTGCTTAAATGGCTATGGGGTTTTATTTTGAAGTTACGAAAATGAAAATGTTTTGGAACTAGGTAGAGGTGGTGGTTGCACGACATTGTGAATGTACTATAAATCCCACTGAATTGTTCAATTTAAAATAGTTAATTTTATGTTATGTGAATTTCACCTCAATAAAAATAAATAATTAAAAAAGTTGCATGTAAGAATGGCCTGGTTTTTCATCATTTATATAGCATTTGCATAGAAAAAGATCTGAAGTTTAAAAAGAAATAAAGAGGCCAATACCACTCCTTTCCCTATATTTTGCTTTCCTTATTCATGACACTACAAGTTATGCAAAACCCCCAAAAAGCCCGGTGCCCTCGAGTCGATTCCGACTTATAGCGACCCTATAGGACGGAGTAGAACTGCCCCATAGAGCTTCCAAGGAGCATGGCCTTAAAGAAAAGGCAATAATTCATTCAGGAAACCACAAGCTGTGCCAATTTGTCTATTAAACAGTCACCAAAAATCTTGTACTGGATTGTACGGAAAGGGAATGAATGTTGAGTACCTGCTTTGTTCTCTTCCCAACGTTTCTCTGTTTGAGTGAGTGGACCTCTCTCTTGTTTTCTGTCCCTTTATCCAAGTGGCCAGAGCCATGAAAGCCTGACCTTCAGTGGGCTGACTCACCATCACCATCACCACTTCTTTGCCTTAAGCCAGATGTAGTCTATCATGATATCCAAGCTGTTGTTGTTACTCGCCATCGAGTTGGCCCCCACATCATGGTGACCCCATGCACAACAGAACAAAATGCTGTGATCCATAAGGTTTTCATTGGCTGATTTTCAGATGTAGATTGCCAGGCCTTTCTTCCTAGTCAGTCTTATGCTGGAAGCTCTGCTGAAACCTGTTCAGCGTCGTAGCAACACGAAAGCCTCCCCTGACAGACAGGAGGTAGCTTTGCAGGAGGTGCATTGGCTGGGAATTGGGTCTGGGTCTCCTGCATGGAAGGTGAGAATTCTACCACCGAACCACCAATGCCTCATCCAGGCTGTGGGTGCAGGCTTTTCACCCAAGTCATTTGTCTAATTAATTTCAGAAAATAGTAAATAACTGAGGGAGAGCTGATAAACCTACCAAATGTAACTGATAAAAAAAAAAAAAAAAAAGATAAGCACACATTATTTTCAACAAACATTGATGAGGAAGGTGGGTAAAAAATTTATTAAGTTTACCTGAAGAAGGTGCAAAATCTATAGGAAATTTTAAGGGATTTGTTTTGGTGATTCTCAGGCTTTTATTTTTCAGAGATTATACGAAGAAGATGGAGATCACAGGTGAAGAGAGAGAATAGGAAGCAGGTAAAAACTAATGCAGATAGATAGCAATCAAGGAAAAAGTGAATTAAAAAAAAATGAATAAAAACTTGGGAAGTACCAGCTACTTTCTCCCATTCTGTCCTCACTTCCTTAACTCACTGACAAATATATGCCTTTAGGAAAGACTCAATCCTCAGTTTTGTGGGGATAAAAGAATACTTCTTGATTGACTAGTTTAATTCCTCTTTTGAAGAAGGGTGATATTGAAGCCTCTGCCAAGGCTTCTCCCACTACACCATGGTTCACCATCCCTCCACTTGCAGCCCACCAAGCCACAGTTGGAATTTAGTGCCAGAATCTGGTGCATGCACAAACCAGCACCTTGGTGCATGCCCAGGACCTACAGAACCATGTCCCTACTGCCCCAGACCTGAGCATCGCAGGAGGAGAAGAAGATATTCTCTGACGCCCTGCAGCATCCGAGTCCCTTTGCAAAGTAAATGGTCCCACAGTGCAGACTTCCTTTGCAATATGACTAAGCACCTGGATCTCCAAATCTGGGCATGAGAGGGCTCAGGGTTTTGGATTGCAGGGGCCAATCCCTGTCCCCTGGGGACTTGAGGACATAAGAGCTCCCTGCTCCCCCCTTGGGCAGAGAGCTCCTGGTCTTTCAGTTGCTAGGTCGCTAGGCCCCACGTTGCTCCTTGTTTGCGAAAACAATAAATTACCACTTTGTTTCCCTTGCAATTGGTGGTGGATGTCTTTTTTCAGATTGGCTAATAGGACAGGACAAGAACCCCCCCTCCCTTATAATATTGGAGTGGACACTGTTATTTGCCTACATAGTATCCATTTCCCTCTTCCTCCATCCTAAAAAGAACCCAATTTTGTTCAAGAATCCTCCTTTCCACACAGTTCCAACTGACTCAGGGAAAACTGACCCTTTCTTCAGCTCCAGGATGGACCTAGATTAGTCTCAGCTAATCAAGATAATCCTATCAATCTTGCCAGTGATCTGTTCAGTAACCCAGGCTTAAGACATTCAGTGCATGGCATTCGCCAAGGAACTAAGGTCACATGACCTCAGCTGACCAATCAGACTAAGTACTTAAAAAAAAAAAAATTATTCCGTACTTATTTATTTTGGCCATGATTGGAGCAAATGCTTTCTTGCTGTCTCCCCTGAACATGAACAAGGAAGCACATTGTCCCATCTGCTGTTGGCACTGGCAGCCACTTTACAACCATGAAGAAAGCCAGACTGAGGACAAAAGAAACACACGAAGGAAGGCTGAACCAAGATAATTGAGAGAAAGAATATAGGGCCCTGCTCAAATAGTGTGTGGAGCTTCCATTGCCTTTGGGCGTGGTAATAGATTTCCCTACTTTTAAGCCAGTTTGAGTCTAATTTCTGGTACTTACCTCTGGAGATATTATGACTGATAAAGATGCTCCTTACTTGATGCATATAAGTTGATTTTTATATTGTCTTTTGCTCATATATATTCATAATTTTTTTGCTGAACTCTTTGGCAGCCGAGTATTTTCAAAACTTATTTAATTGTGTTAGTAATATAATAATAAGACTAGCCAAAAGCCTAAATTCACAGGAAAAAATGTTTTGATAAAAATTGCCACACATCATTTATTTATTCAGCCAATAAGTCATTATTGAGAGCCTACTATGCATTACAGCATTAAATATTACAATGCCCGCTGCACCCTGGTTCTGTCCCTTTAAATTATATTTGACTACAAAGAAAATAGGGCAATCTGTGATTATGCATATATTCATTACAAACTACTGCACAAATATTTGGCTCATAACTATGAGTTAAATGGTATGACATTTCCATGAGAAAATTAATTACTTGAACATGTGTTGTATAAAATACGTCAAATCATTTATTTGAATGTTGTAGATTGCATATTAGTTTTTAACCAAACAAAATACATGAGAAATAAACATGAAATTCACACTCTATACATTGTAAATGTCATGTTATGCCCAAGGGCCTTTACAAGTGAACGATTTTTTTCTGGATGAGAAGAGCGACATCTGAAAGATCACAGATCCAAAGAAGGGAGTCACGTTGCAATGCGTCCCTCATGCATTTAGAGGTTGCACCTATTGATAACCTATTTAAAGACTATGTTTGATACAAATAGCTATGCGTAAAGAATGGGTAGATCAATCATTTCAGATACCGAACTGTCATCTAAAATAGTCTGGAATTCTATCTGCCTAGGAATTATAAAAAATAATAGTTTATGGCGTGATATGAGTACCTCCATTCTGATGTATTTTATGATTTCAAGAATTTCAGGGAGAAGGATCTATATAAAGATCTGTAAGTTAGAGACCGTAACAAATGCCACTCAAGATATACTACTACAATAAATGATGGTGCAAGTTAACTAAATGGGAAAAAAAGAAACTAGTAAGATCAGATACATACATGAACAAAACAAAGTCTGTTGTTGAGAGCCAAGAAACATTTCAGGCAGGGAAAGAAACTTCCCCAGAGAAGCATCTGGGCTTCGCTTTGTATGCTCCAGAAGAAACTATGTTTATTCAGTCAGGTATATAGCAGAACCTTCTCCATATTGATATAGGTGCAAGATAAGGGTGACACCTATCACATAAACTAACAATGCTACAGCAGGTTTCATTATATACTCTTTGGTTTTAGGCCAAAAGATTTGTCCTACAACAAATGTAAGTTCACTTCATTGGAATGTCTAATGTCAAACTTCTGAATAAAAAAATGGGATACTTCATTCAAGTCAGAGAATTTACAAATGGCTTAATTTATTTCTAATTTTCTTAGTTTCAGGAGAGTTTCTCTAGGCTGGAATTATTTACTTGAACACATTTGCATTGAGACTACCTTTTCTGTTGGGTACAGAGGTTTATTTTGTTGCTCTGATTAAGTCTTTTCTTTATGCATGAATGAGTGTTGTCACAATTACAGTGGACAGGGTGATTTCACCAAGGGGAATGTTCTCAGAGAATATGGGCATTTTGCTTTAGGGGGCAATAATGAGAATTTTTCCATGAAGACTTGGACTCAGCCCACGATTTGAACTACTTTAAAGTATGTGGGTGGAGGTCACAGTATCGTGTATCATTCTAGAAGGATATGTGCGGGGTGGAGAGAAGGAATGTGTAAAGAATTCTTCTCTGGTCAAACCAGCAACAGACCTACCCAGAGCAGATCATTTCTCTGTGTGTGTGAATTTTTTTTTTCTTTTTTTGTGATTTAGGTGAAAGGTTACAGCTCACGTTAATTTCTCATACAAAAATTTATACACATATTGTTATGTGATACTAGTTGCAATCCCTATAATGTGACAGCACACTCCCCCTTTCCACCCCGGGTTTCTTGGGTCTATTCAATCAGTTCCTGTTCCTTTCTGCCTCCTCATCCTGCCTCGGGACAGGAGCCGCCCATTTGGCCTCATGTATCTGCTTGAACTAAGAAGCACACTCTCCACGATTATTATTTTAGGTTTTATAGTCCAGTCTAATCTTTGTCTGAAGAGCGGGCTTCAGGAATGGTTTCAGTTCTGGGTTAGCAGAGCGTCCCGGGTCCATGGCTTCGGGCGTTCTTCCAGTCTCTGTCAGACCTTTGAGTCTGGTCTTTTTATGTGAATTTGCTCTGCACTTTTCTCCCGCTCTGTCAGGGACTGTCTGTTGTGCTCCCTGTCAGGGTGGTTATTGGTGGTAGCCAGGCACCATCTAATTCTTCTGGTCTCAGGTTGATGGAGTCTCTGGTTTATGTGGCCCTTTTGTTTCTTGGGCTAATATTTTCCTTGTGTCTTTGGTGTTCTTCATTCTCCTTTGCTCCAAGTGGGTTGGGACCAGTTGATGCATCTTAGATGGCTGGTCGCAAGCTTTTAAGATCCCAGACGCCCAGAGTAGATCATTTTTTTTTTCAGATTTTTTTATTGTGCTTTAAGTCAAAGTTTCCAAATCAAGTCGTCTCTCATACAAAAACTTATACACACCTTGCTGTGTTCTCCTAGCTGCTTTCCCCCTAATGAGACAGCACACTCCTCCACTCCACCCTGTATTCCCTGTGTCCATTTAACCAGCTGTTGTCCCCCTCTGGCTTCTCATATTGCCTCCAGACAGGAGCTGCCCACATAGCCTCAAGTGTCAACTTGAGCCAAGAAGCTCACTCCTCACCAGTATCAATTTCTGTCTAATAGTCCAGTCTAAACCCTGTCTTAAGAGTTGGCTTCAGGGATCGTTCCAGCTGGGGACCGTGATCTCTGGGGTCCCTCCAGTCTCACTGAGACCGTGAAGTCTGGTCTTTTTACAAGAATTTCAGATCTGCGTCCCGCTGTTCTCCTGCTCTATCAGGGACTCACTGTTGTATTGCATTTCAGGGCAGTCATCTGTGGTACCGGGGTACCATCTAGTTCTTCCACTCTAAGTCTGATGGAGTCTCTGATTTATGTGGCCCTTTCTGTCTCTTGGGGTCATCTTTACCTTATGTCTTTGGTGTTCTTCATTCTCCTTTGCTCCAGGTCAGGTGAGACCAATTGATGCATCATAGATGGTTGCTTGCTAGCTTTTAAGACCCTAGATGCCACTCACCAAAATGGGGTGCAGATCATTTTCTTAATATATTTTCTCATGCCAGTTGACATAGATGTCCCCTAAAACCATGGTCACCAGAACTTCATTCCTGCTACTCTGGCCTTTGAAGATTCTGTTGTATTCAGGAAACTTCTTAGCTTTTGGTTAAGTCCAGTTGTGCTGACCTCTCCTGTATCATGTGTTGTCTTTCCCTTCATCTAAAATAGTTCTTGTCTACCTTCTAATTAGTGAATACCCCTCTCCCTCTCTCCTCACCCTCCTAACAATCAAAGAACATTTTCTTCTGTGTTTAAACTTTTTCTTGAGTCCTTATAATAGTGGTCTCATACAATATTTGTCCTTTTGCAACTGACTAATTTTGCTCAGCATAATGCCTTCCAGATTCCTCCATGTTATGACATGTTTCACGGATATATCATTGTTCTTAATCATTGCCTACTATTCCATCGTGTGAATATACCATAGTTTATTTATCCGCTCATCCATTGATGAGCAACTTGGTTGCTTCCATCTTTTTGCTATTGTAAACAGTGCTGCAATGAACATGGGTGTGCATATGTCTATTTGTGTAATGGCTATTATTTCTCTAGGATATATTTCAAGGAGTGGGATTGCGGATCGTATGGTACTTCTATTTCTAGCTTTTTAAGAAAGTGCCAAATCGATTTCCGAAGTGGTTGTGCCATTTTACATTCCCACCAGCAGTGTATAAGTGTTCCAGTCTCTCCACAACATCTCCAGCATTTATTGTTTTGTGTTTTTTGGATTAATGCCACCCTTGAAAAAAAAATTTTTTTTTTTTTTTTTGTTGGGGTGAGATGGTATTTCATTGCAATTTTGATTTCCATTTCTCTAATGGCGAATGATCGTAAGCATTTCCTCATGCATCTGTTAGCTGCCTGAATATCTTCTTTGGTGAAGTGTCTGTTCATATCCTTTGCCCATTTTTGAATTGTGTTTTTTGTCTTTTTGTAGTTGAGTTTCTGCAGAATCATGTAGATTTTAGAGATCACACACTGATCAGAATTGTAGTAGCCAAAAACTTTTTCCAAGTGTGTAGGTAATCTTTTTACTCTTTTGGTAAAGTCTTTGGATGAGCGTAAGTATTTTATTTTTAGGAGCTCCCAGTTATCTAGTTTCTCTTTTAGTGTTTGTGCATTGTTAGTAATGTTTTATATGCTGTTTATGCCATGTATTAGGGCTCCTAGCATTGTCCCTATTTTTTCTTCCATGATCTTTATCATTTCAGGTTTTATATTTAGGTCTTTGATGCATTTTGAGTTTGTTTTTTGTGCATGGTGTGAGGTATGGGTCCTGTTTCATTGTTTTGCAGATGGATATCCAGTTATGCCAGCACCATTTGTTAAAGAGACTGTCTTTTCCCCATTTAATGGACTTTAGGCCTTTGTCAAATATCAGCTGCTCATATGTGAATGGGTTTATGTCTGGATTCTCAATTCTGTTTCATTGGTCTATGTATCAGTTGTTGTACCAGTACCAGGCTATTTTGACTACTGTGGCAGTGTAATATGTTCTAAAATCAGGTAGCGTGAGGCCTCCCACCTTGTTTTTCTTTTTCAGTAATGCTTTACTTGTTCAGGGCTTCTGTTCCTTCCATATGAAGTTGGTGATTTGTTTCTCCATCTCATTAAAAAATGCCATTGGTATTTGGATCAGAATGGCATTGTATCTATAGATCACTTTGGGTAGAATAGACATTTTTACAATCTTGAGTCTTCATAACCATGAGCAAGTTATGTTTTTCCACTTATGTAGGTCTCTTTTGGTTTCTTACAGTAGTGTCTTGTAGTTTTCTTTGTATAGGTCTTTTACGTCTCTGGTTAGATTTATTCCTAAGTATTTTTATCTTCTTAGGGGCTATTGTAAATGGTATTGATTTGGTGATTTCCTCTTCCACGTTCTCTTTGTTGGTGTAGAGGAATCCAATTTGGCTGTTAGCTTTGTATAAATGGCCTTTATTATGTTAAGGAATTTCCCTTCTATTCCTATTTTGCTGAAACTCTATGGGGCAGTTCTACTCTGTCCCATAGGGTCGCTATGAGTCGGAATTGACTCGACAACAACAGGTTTGGTTTTTTGGTTTTTTTTCCTATTTTGCTGAGAGTTTTTATCATGAATCGGTGTTGGACTTTGTCAAATGCCTTTTCTGCATCAATTGATAAGAAGATGATGTGTTTCTTGTCTTTTGTTTTATTTATGTGATGGATTACGTTGATTGTTTTTCTAGTGCTGAACCATCCCTGCATACCTGGTATGAATCCCACTTGGTCATGGTGAATTACTTTTTGATATGTTGTTAAATTCTATTGGCTAGCGTTTTGTTGAGGATTTTTGTATCTAAGTTCATGAGGGATATACATCTGTCATTTTCTTTTTTTGTGGTGTTTTTACCTGGTTTTGGTGTTAGGGAAATGCTGGCTTCACTAAACGACTTTGGGAGTATTACATCCTTCTCTATGCTCTCAAATACCTTTAATAGTAGTGTTGTGAACTCTTCTCTGAAAGTTTGGTAGAATTCTCCACTGAAGCCATCAAGTCCAGGGCTTTTTTGCTGTTGTCGTTGGGAGCTTTTTAATTACCTTTTCAATCTCTTCTTTTGTTATTCTGCTTGTATTAGTTTAGGTAGGTAGTATGTTTCTAGAAATTTGTCCATTTCTTCTAGGTTTTCAAATTTGTTAGAGTACAATTTTTCAGAGTAATCTGATATAACTCCTTTAATTTCAGTTGGTCTGTTGTGATATCGCCCATCTCACTTCTTATTTGTTTGGTCTGCTTCATCTCCTGTTTTTCTTTTGTCAGTCTGGCCAATGGTTTATCGATTTTGCTAATCTTTTCAAAGAACAAGGTTTAGTCTTGTTAACACTTTCAATCATTTTTCTGTTCTTTTTTCATTTAATTCTGCTCTAATTTTTATTATTTGCTTTCTTCCAGTGCTAAAGGTTCCTTTTGTTGCTCTCTTTCTGTTTCTTCAAGTTGTAGGAATAAGTCTTTGATTTTGGCCCTTTCATCTTTTTGTATGTATGCATTTATTGCTATAAATTGATCTCTGAGGACTGCTTTAGCTGTGTCCCAAAGGTTCTGATAGGAAGAGTTTTCATTCTAATTGGATTCTATGAATTCCTTTATTCCATACTTAATTTTTTCTATAGCCCTTTCATTTTTGAGCAAGGTATTGTTCAGTTTCCATGTGTTTGATTTCCTTTACCTGCTTTTTCTGTTATTGATTTCTACTTTTATGGCTTTATGGTCAGAAAATATGCTTTGTAATATTTCCATGTTTTGGATTCTGTTAAGGCTTGCTTCATGACCTAATACGTGGTCTTTTCTAGAGAATGTTCCATGTATGTTAGAAAAGAAAGTATACCTCTCTGCTTTTGGATGGAACGTTCTGTATATGTCTATGAGGTCAAGTCAGTTGATTGTGGCATTTATGTCCTCTGTGTCTTTACTGAGCTTTCTGGATGTTCTGCCTTTCACTGAAAGTGGTGTGTTGAAGTCTCCTACTATTATTCTGGAGCTGTCTATCATGCTTTTCACTGCTGTTAGAGTTTGTTTTATCTATCTTGAAGAACTGTCATTGGGTGTGTAAATATTTAACATGGTTATGTCCTGCTGGTATAAAAAAAAAAATCCTGGTATATTGTCCCTTTAATCATTATATAGGTATGTAATTTTCTTTTCTTGTGGTGTCTTTACCTGGTTTTGGTATCAGGGATATGGTGGCTTTATAGGATGAGTTTGGTAGTATTCCGTCCTTTTCTATGCTCTGAATTATCTTTAGTAGTAGTGGTGTTAACTCTTCTCTGAAAGTCTTGTAGAACTCTGCAGTGAAGCCGTCCAGACCACGGCTTTTTTTGGTTGGGAGTTTTTTGATTACCTTTTCAATTTCTTCTTTTGTTATGGGTCTATTTAGTTGATGTACCTCTGTTTGTGTTAGTTTAGGTAGGTAGTGTGTTTCTAGGAATTCATCCATTTCTTCTAGATTTTCAAATTTGAGTATAATTTTTCATAGTAATCTGATATGATTCTTTTAATTTCATTTGGGTCTGTCATAATATCACCCACCTCGTTTCTTATTTGGGTTATTTGCATCCTCTCCTGGTTTTCTTTTCTCAGTTTTGCCAGTGGTTTATCAATTTTGTTGATTTTTTCAAAAAAATCAGCTTCTGGTCTGGTTAATTCTTTCAATGTTTTTATGTTCCCTATTTCATTTATTTCAGGTTTAATTTTTATTATTTGTTTTCTTCTGGTGCCTGTGGCTTTCTTTTGTCGCTCTCTTTCTTTTTCTTCAAGTTGTAGGGATAATTCTTTGATTTTGGCCCTTTCTTCTTTTTGTATCTGTGCATTTATTGATATAATTTGGCCTCTGAGCACCACTTTTGCTGTGTCCCAAAGGTTCTGATAGGAAGTGTTTTCATTCTCATTGGATTCTCTGAATTTCTTTATTCCATCCTTAATGTCTTCTATAACCCAGTCTTTTTTGAGCAGGGTATTATTCAGTTTCCAAGTGTTTGATTTCTTTTCTCTGCTTTTCCTGTTGTTGATTTCCACTTTTATGGCAATGGTCGGAGAAGATGCTTTGTAATATTTCAATGTTTGGGATTCTGCTAAGGCTTGCTTTATGACCTAATATGTGGTCTATTCTAGAGAATGTTCCATGTGCACTAGAAAAGAAAGTATACTTGGTTGCTGTTGGGTGGAGTGTTCCGTATATGTGTATGAGGTCAAGTTGGATGATTGTGTCGTTTAGATCTTCCGTGGCTTTATTGACCTTCTTTCTGGATGTCCTGTCCTTCACCGAAAGTGGTGTGTTGAAGTCTCTTACTATATATCGTGGAGCTGTCTATGTCACTTTTCAGTACTGATAGAGTTTGTTTTATGTATCTTGCAGCCCTGTCATTGGGTGCATAAATATTTAATATGGTTATATGTTCTTGGTGTATTGCCCCTTTAATCATTATATAGTGTCCTTCCTTATCCTTTCTGATGGATTTAACTTTCAAGTCTATTTTGTCAGAAATTAATATTGCCACTCCTGCTCGTTTTTGATTGTTGTTTGCTTGATATATTGTTTTTCCATCCCTTCAGTTTTAGTTTGTTTGTGTCTCTAAGTCTAAAGTGTGTCTCTTGTAGGCAGCATATGGACGGATCTTGTTTTTTAATCCATCCTGCCACTCGCTGCCTCTTTATTGGTGCATTTAGTCCATTTGCATTCAGGGCAGTTATGGATTTGTATGAATTTAGTGGTATCATTTTGATGTCTTTTTTTGTGTGCTGTTGACAGTTTCTTTTTCCCTGTTAATTTTATGTGCTGAGTAGATTATCTTTATATATTATCCTTTCCTCATATTTGTTGTTGTTGATTGTGTTTCTGCTGAGTCTCTATTTTTTTCTTGTGTTTTTATTTTTTGATGAATAGGGTAGTTTGTCTCCTTTGTGGATACCCTATTATTTAACCCTTTTTTTCTAAATTTAAACCAGACTTTTATTTCTTTGCATCACTGTATCTTCCTCTCCATATGGAAAGCGTATGATTACATTTCTTAGTCCCTCTTTATTATTTTAATGTTGTCTTCTTTTATATAATAACATCGCCGTTACCCTGTGTTGGGCTTTTTTTTTTTTAATCTTGCTTTTTTTTTTTTTTTTTTGGATTTCCCTGTCTGTGTTGACTTCTGGTTGCTCTTCCCAGTGTTCTAGTCTTGGGTCGATACCTGATATTATTGATTTTCTAACCAAAGAACTCCCTTTAGTATGTCTTGTAGTTTTGGTTTGGTTTTCCCTCAACTTGTGTTTATCTGGAAATATCTTAATTTCACCTTCGTATTTAAGAGACAGTTTTGATGGATATATGATTCTTGGCAGGCAATTTTTTTCCTTCAATTTTTTAAATACGTCATCCTATCGCCTTCTTGCCTGCATGGTTTCTGCTGAGTAGTCTGAGCTTATTCCTATTGGCTTTCCTTTGTAGGTGACTTTTCTTTTATCCCTCGCTGCTCTTATAGTTGTCTCCTTATCTTGGTTTTGGCAAGCTTGATTATAATATGCCTTGGTGACTTTCTTTTAAGACCAATGAGTTCGATGAGCATCTTGGATAGATATCTTCTCATCTTTCACAATATCAGGGAAGTTTTCTGCCAACAAATCCTCAACAATTTTCTCTGTATTTTCTGTTATCCCTCCCTGTTCTGGTACTCCAATCACTCGTAGGTTATTTCTCTTGATAGAGTCCCACATGATTCTTAAGTTTTCTTCATTTTTTTTAATTCCTTTATCTGATTTTTCTTCAATTAGTTCCAAGTGATTTATCTTCGAGTTCAGAAGTTCTAGCTTCTACTTGCTCAAATTTGCTCCTCTGACTTTCTATTGAGTTATTCTGTAATTTTATTGTTAATCTTGTGAATTTCTGATTGCTGTCTATGGATTTTTCCAGCTTATTAAACTTTTCATTATGTTCCTGAATAATCTTTCTAATTTCTTCAATTGCTTTGTCTGTGTGTTCCTTGGCTTGTTCTGCGTATTGTCACATTTCCTTCCTGAAGTCTTGAAGGGTTCCGTATATTCAACTTTTGTATTCTGCATCTGGTAATTCCAGGAATACATTTTCATCTAGAAGATCCGTCTATTCTTTGTTTTGAGAGGCTGTTGAGGCAATCATGGTCTGTTTCTTTATGTGACTTGATATTGACTCTTGTCTCCAAGCCATCAATAGGTTATTGTATTAGCTTATGCTTGCTTACTGTGTCATAGCTTCTTGCTTTGTTTTGTTTTGCTATACCCCTATGGGTTGCTTGAGTGAGCTGGCTTGATTATTTTCACCTTTGGAGCTCTGATGTCCTGTCCCCAGTTGGCTAGAGCTGTTACCAAGTATCTCGGTCTAGGAGTCCATTCAGTTTTCTTGTATGAATTCCCCTCAGGTTTCCAGGTAGCTGATCATCATGTGTGTGGTACAGGCTCTTTCCTACAGTCTTAGAGGGACAGGGGTGATTGGCGTATATACCGGTATCTGATTGCAGCAGGGGGGTCACACTCTGAACAAGGTAGGGGGCTGAGAACCGACCCCCAAGTGTCTCTGAGGAAAGTGCTTCCCTGTTCCCTAGAGTGTTCTGGTGGGTGGGTTCTGTAGACAGACCATGGGCACCCAAAGTTTTTGGTTGTAAGGACTGGGAGGTACCAGTTACCTTTGTACCTCTTTTGTGGGTGGCTGGGTTACCCGAGTTGAGCTACCAGTCCTTAGGTCCCTGATTTGCATAGGTGAGGACCTTGTTTAATAGGCAAAGCAATGTCAAACATCAAACACCCACCTCTCTGCCAACAAGGGCCTATTCTCCCAAAATAGGCCCACACAGGTCCATGCAGAAGGGAAAGGTGCTCAAAGTCCACAGACGGTTTATGCCAGGATAGGAGGTGCTTCTGTCCTGAGCTCCCCCTGTTAGTGGAGCTAGCAAATTATCTTTTCCCTCAAATGCAAATTTTTTTCTTCCCCAAGGCCAGGAGGATGGCTCTAGGTGCTCAACAGGGCCTATCTCAGGCCCAGGGAATTCAGCTGCTGAAGCCAGTTTGTGGGTGGGGGTGTGCTTTAAAATATACGCAAGTACTTAGCTTTTGCTGAGAGTACCGTTCTCCTCAGGTTCTGGAGGTGTGAGTAAGCTGTGTGGCTGGCTGCTTCTCCCTGAGGAAACTGCAGCCAAACACTAGTAGCAGCCCACCACTGCCACCACCACCACCACCGCTCCCGGAGTGGCACCTGAGGGGTCCCTGCGATTCAGGTCCGGTAACTCCTCTCCGCTTCTGAATGGTCTCTTCCTCCCCCTTCCCCTCAGTTCATTTTCTAAGCTTGCCTTTGAAGCTCAGGGCTCCCAGCTTGTCACAAATATACTCGTTTCACTTGTTTTTTTTTTTTTGGTCTTTGTTGTAAAGAGGGCTCTCCAGACGTGTCTGTCTATTCCGCCATCTTGGCTCCACCTCTCCTGCTCTTTTTTCATTGTTGTTTGCATGGTATATTTTTTCCATCCTTTGAGTTTTAGTTTATCTGTATCTTTCAGTCTAATGTGTTTCTTTTCCGGCAGCATATAGATGGATCGTGTTTTTTATCCATTCTGCCAATCTCTGTCTCTTTATTAGTGCATTTAGTCCATTTACATTCAGTGTAATTATGGGTAGGTTTGAGTTTATTGCTGTCATTTTGATGTCTTTTTTGGTGTGTTGTTGACAGTTTCTTTTTTCCACTTAATTTTTTGTGTTGAGTAGTTTTTCTTTGTAAATTGTGTTTTCTTCTTTTTCATTGGTGTTGATTTTGTTTTTGCTGAGTATGTTTTTCTTGTATTTTATTTTGATGTGTTGGATTGTTAGTCTCCTTTGTAGTAGCCTCATTATTTACCCCTATTTTTCTAAGTTTAAACCAAACTTTTATCTCTCTATATCTCCTTGACTTCCTTTCCATAAGAAAGATCTATTACTACAGTTTGTAGTACCCCTGTATTGATTTCATTTTGTCATCTTTTACATAATGACGTCACTTTTACCCTGTTTTGAGCCTTTTTTAAAATCTTGATTATTTTTGTGATTTCCCTGTCTGGATTGATATCTGGTTGCTCTGTCCTGTGCTCTAGTCTTAGGTTGTTATCTGATGTTATTGATTTTCTAACCAGAGGACTCCCTTTAGCACTCCTTGTAGTTTTGGTTTGGTTTTTGAAAATTCCCTACACTTCTGTTATCTGGAAATGCCCTAATTTCACCATCATATCTGAGAGACAGTTTTGCTGGATATATAATTCTTGGCTGGCAATTTTTTTCCTTCAAGCCTTTATATATGCCATCCCATTGTCTTCTTGCCTGCGTGGTTTCTGCAGAATCGTCAGAGCTTATTCTTATTGACTCTCCTTTGTAGGTGACTTTTTGTTTATCTCTAACTGCTCTTAAAATTCTCTCTTTAACTTTGGTTTTTGTAAGTTTGATTATAATATGTCTCGATGAGTTTCTTTGGGATCTACCCTGTGTGGGGTTTGATGAGCATCTTGGATAGATACCGTCTCATCTTTCATGATTTCAGGGAAGTTTTCTGCCATCAAATCTTCAACAATTCTGTCTGTACTTTCTGTTTTCCCTCCCTGTTTTGGTACTCCAGTCACTCGTAGGTTATTTCTCTTGATATAGTCCCACATGATTCTTAGGGTTTCTTCATTTTTTTTTAATTCTTTTATCTGATTTTTCTTTGAATGTATTGGTGCAAGTGTTTTATCTTCTGTCTCAGTAATTCTGACTTCCATATCCTCAGTTCTGCTCCTCTGACTTTCTACTGTGTTGTCTAATTCTGAGATTTTATTGTTAATCTTCTGAACAGAGTAGATCATTTTTTAACTCACCCAGCTCTATATGAGAAAATGTAATAATCATTATTGTCTTGATACTTTAATCAAAAGAATACATTTCAACCTTAAAAATATTATCTAAATACACTTAAATATTTCATATATGAACTAATATTTTCACTTACCAACAAATTTTCTGTTCATTACAGTATGTATTTTGCTTCACTGTTTTACAGTTTAAGGACAAATATGAACTCCAAGTGGCAACATAAAATGACAGAATTGAACTGACTCGTGTTCTGTTTCCTCAGGTTTGGAATCTGTTATGGGTTGAATTATGTTCCCCAAAAGGATATATTGAAGCTCTAACCCTCCGTAATTGTGAATGTGACCTTGTTTGGAAACAGGGTCTTTGAAAAAAATGAAGTCATACTGGAGTAGGGCGGGTCTTAACCCGATCTGAGTCATGTTGTTATAAAAGAGGAGAAGAGACACAGAAGGAAGAAAACCATTTGAGGACAGAGGCAGAGAATGGAGTGATGCATCTACAATCCAAGGAATGCCAAGGATTATCAGGAACCACCAGAAGCTAGGATGGAGGTAAGGAAGGCTCTTTCTAGAGCCTTCAGATGGAGCATGACCTTTCTGATGCCTTGTTTGAGGACTTCTAGCCTCAAAAACTATGAGACATTAAATCTCTGTTGTTTTAAGTCATGTACATGGTACTTTGTTACAGCAGTCTTAGGAAACAAATATACAGTCACCATGTGTCTTAGTTATCTAGTGCTGCTATAACAGAAATACCACAGGTGGGTGGTTATAACAAACAGAAATTTATTTTCTCACAATTTAGAAGTCCAAATTCAGGGCACCAACTCTAGGGGAAGTCTCTCTCTCTCTGTCTGCTCTGGGGAATGGTCTTTGTCCCTTCAGCTTCTATTACTTGGCTCTTTGGTGATATTTATGTAGCATGTCATCTATCTTCCCCCACATCTGCTTTCTTGCTTGGTTGTTTGCTCAATCTGCTCTTTTATATCTCAATAGAGGTTGATTTAAGACACACCCTACATTAATACTCCCTCATTAGCATAACAAAGAAAATCCATTCCCAAATGGGATTATAACCACAGACATAGGGGTTAGGATTTACAACACATATTTTGGGGGGCATAATTCAATCCATAACATTCCACCCTTTGGCCCCCCCAAAATCTATGTCCTTCCTACATACAAAACACATTTACCCCATCACTTGATCCTAAGAGTCTTAAATCAACTCCAAGTCCAAAAGCTTACTTTCTGAATCATCTAAATCAAATACGGGCCAAACTTCAGGCATATTCCATCCTGGGGCAAAATTCATCTTCATCTGTGAATCTGTGAAATCTAGAATTCAAGGTATTTGCTTCCACAGTACAATGGTGGAACAGGCACAAGGTAGACATTTCCAGTACAAATTGGAGAAACTAGAGGGAAAGAAGGGATAATAGGCACCAAGCAAGTCTAAAACCTAGAAGAACAAATTACATTAGATCTCAAGTCATGAAAATAATCCTATGTTCTCTGAGACCATCTGGGCAATGGCTCTACCCTCTAGACTCTGAGTGTTGGCCATGTTCTGCAGATTCTGAGTGTAAGCCCTTCTGCCCTGGGTGAAGGCCCAACCTTCCAGGCCCACTGGTGTGGAAACATTGCTCCATCAGGTTTGGGTGGCCCTGTTCTCCTAGTCCATATGAGTGGCAATCCCATCTCTTCAGCCCAGTAGGCCCTATTATCCTGTCCCTTGGGCATGGCAGCCCTGTCCCCTCAGCTTTGGGCAGAGGCCCCATCCTCTTGGCCTTTGAGCACAGCAGCCCTACATTCCAGAATCGAGTTGGTGGAGATGTGACTCTGAAACATAGGAGGCTGTGACTCCACCCTTTGAAATCAAGGCAGCCCTGCTTCCTGTACTCCTTCCAACAGTTCTGTTGATCTTCAAACTGCCCCAGGGACGATGGCCTTTGTTTTTTTCTTGGTCAACAGATGCAACTCCTTTGGCCTGTTTCCTGCAGTAGACTTCCAAGAGGCAGACAAATTTCCTTCCTTTCATCCTGTATATGCCCCCTCGGTCTAAGCTGATGGGTTTTCTGCTATGGTAGTTGGTTAGTCCAGCAGTCACAGACTTAATATCCTCAGTAAAAGATCGTGTAGCCACGTCCTTAGCGTAAATTCTAGGGCACGTGTCCTTAGTTTGCACAACAGAATTTTCTAAATCTTTACATTCTGTTTTCATTTTGCACAGCTCATTTTTAAGTCCATCTCTTTCCTCTAGCATTTTACCACAAACAGCAAGGATAAATCACGTGGCCTCTTTAAAATCTTTCTTAGAAATCTCCTCAGGCAAATATCCAAGTTCATCACTTATAAGTTCTAACTTCCACCAAACATTTAAACATAATTCAGACAAGTTCTTTGCCACTGCATAAAAAGAATCACCCTCACTCCATTGTCCAATCATATGTTCATTATTTCCTTTTATAACCTTACCAAAAGCACATTTAATGTCTGTATGTCCAGCAACATTCTGCTGATGACACCATATGCATTCTCTAAGATGGTAGTGGCTTTCTCTACAGCTCTCCTCACTTCTTTCTGAGCCCTCACCAGAATTGCCTTTGATATCCATAATTCTACCAACAGTCTTTTCGAGGCAATATAGGTTTTTATTATTAGGCACCTTAAAACTCTTTCAGCTTCCACCCGTTACCCAATCCAAACCTCCTCCACATTTTAGATATTTGTTAGAGCAGCACCCCACTCTCTGGTACCAATTTCCACTCTCTGGTACCAATTTCTGTCTTAGTTATCTAGTGTTGCTATAACAGAAATACCACAAGTGTGTGGCTTTAACAAATAGAAATTGGTTATCTCACAGTTTAGCAGGCTAGGTGTCCGATTTAGGGTGTTGGCTCTAGAGGAAGGCTTTCTCTCTCTGTGGGCTCTGGGGGAATGTCCTTGTCTCTTCTCAGCTTCTGTTTCTCATTTTCTTGGTGATCTTCATGTGGCATGGCTTCTATCTTCCCCCATCAATGTTTTCTTGATTGCTCAATCTGTTTTTTTATATCTCAAAAGAGATTGACTTGAGACACATCCTACACTAATACTGCTTCTTTAACATAACAAAGAAAACCCACTCCCAAATGGGATTATAATCACAGGTATAGGGGTTAGGATTTACAACACATATTTTGGGAGGACACAATTCAATCCATAAAACTGTGATACCACTGCTTATTTCTCATCTATTTATTCTCAGAAGTATGCAGTACCAGAGGGATTAAAGACAAAAACTGTGCTTGTGAGCTCAGATAATTATGAACTATTATGAATTTACTCTCCAGACTCAAACACATGTTCCTAGGTCTACATGTTTTGGGGACTAACTGTATAACTGGGAGTTCTTCAAAGTGGCTTCTGTGTAAAAAACAATGTTTATTAAAAACCAAGTAATAAAACTGTGCTAATTTGAAGCTTCTAATATATTATTACAACTCAAATGTAACCACAGCTTTTGTTTAGACCTTAAATATGCACCGTCCAAAACATATGGCTATTGACATATGTCGAAGACACATGTGGCTATTGAGCACCTGTAATACAGCTAGTCTAAATTGAGATGTGCCGCTGTAAATGGAAAATACACACAGATTTAGAAGTCTTAATATGAAAAAATTATATAAAATATCTCATTAATAATTTGATATTGGTTACCTGTTGAAATAAAAATATTTTGGATATTGGGTTAAATTTTTTTTAATCATTAAAATTAATTTCATCTGTTTCTTTTTACAATTTTTAATGTGATTACTGGAAAATTTTAAATCACATACGTGGCTTGCATTGTATTTCTACTGGACAGTGCTGCCCTAGACCAACAAAAGATTTTGGAATGAGAGGGGTATTTTACAACTGACATTGTTTAGACTTGCGAGCTTATAGTGGAAATAAAAAGCAGAGCAACTTCTAGTCAGCTTTAATATTGTTTTCAAATTCCCTATAAACAACGCACTCACTTATTGCTTGCACTCAAGGCCTAATGTCCCTATACCCCATTGTTGATATGCCACTGATCCAACTAGCCTAATTCATGCCATAATACCACTGTACCATTGGAGAGTCATCACCTTGCCCACATACTGCTCAGCTGGGTGTTCGTGATTCTCTCATTGGCTCTTTACTCTCTTAACCCACTGTCTCCTCAGTTGTCCTGCCACATTAACCTCTGATCTCAGGCTTTATTAACACTGCTTCTTCTTAACCCAGTGTTACAGCCAAAATGCTTGAGCATCTGTCTCATCTGCCTTTTGAAATTCTATTGCCTCTTCCCAGGTCAAGATTTCACCCTTAAATCTACCTATAAGAAAGAAAGAAAAGAGTCACATGATCATCTCAATTGATGCAGAAAAGGCATTAGACAAAGCCCAACAATCATTCCTGAAAAAAACTCTCAAAAATGCATATAGAAGGAAAATTTCTCAGCATAATAGAGGGTATATATGCAAAACCAATGGCCAACATCATTCTTAATGGAGAGAGGCTGAAAATATTCCCCTTGAGAACAAGAACAAGACAAGGATGCCCTTTATCACCACTCCAATTTAACATTGCGTTGGAAGTCCTAGCTAGAGCAATAAGGCAAGAAACAGAAAGGGCATCCAAACTGGTAATGAAGAAGTTAAAATTTCCCTATTTGCAGATGATATGATACTATACATAGAAAACCCAAAAGACCCCACGAGAAAACTACTGGAACTAATAGATTCAGCAGAGCTTCAGGATATAAGATAAACATTAAAAAAATCAGTTGGATTCCTATACACCAAAAAAGAGAACTGTGGAAAGGGAATGAGGAAAACTATACCATTTTTAATAGCCCCTAAAAAGTGAAATAATTGGGAATAAATCTAACCAGGGATGTAAAAGACCTACACAAAGAAAACTACAAAACACTACTGCAAGAAACCAAAAGAGATCTACATAAGTGGAAAAACATACCATGCTCACGGATAGGTAGACTCAACATTGTGAAAATGACAATTCTACCCAAAGCGATTTACAAATACAATCCAAATACCAACAACATTCTTTAAAGAGATGGAAAAACTTATCATTAACTTTATGTGGAAAGGGAAGAAGCCCTGGATAAGTAAAGCACTACTGAAGAAGAAGAATAAAGTAGGACGACTCGCACTACCTGACCTCAGAACCTACTATACAGCTAAGGTAGTCAAAACAGCCTGGTACTGGTATAATAACAGATACATTGACCAGTGGAATAGAACTGAGAACCCAGAAGTAAATCCATCCACCTATGGTCACCTGATCTTGGACAAGGGCCCAAAGTCCATCAAATGGGGAAAAGACAGGCTTTTTAACAAATGGTGCTAGCAAAACTTGATGTCCATCTGCAAAAAAATGAAACAGGACCCTTTCCTCACACCATATAAAAAAACTAAATCAAAATGAATCAAAGACCTAAATATAAAGCCAAAAACTATGAAGTTCATAGAAGAAAAAATAGGAGCAATGCTAGAGGCCCTAATACACAGCATTAACAGGATACAAACCACAACCAACAACACGCAAGCTCCAGAGGATAAGCTAGATAACTGGGATCTTCTAAAAATTAAACACTTATGCTCACCAAAAGAGTAAAAAGAGAACCTACAGACTGGGAAAAAAATTTTGGCTATTACAAATCAGGCAAAGGTCTGATCTCTAAAATCTACAAGAAAATCCAACACCTCTACAACAAAAAGACAAATAATCCAATTAAAAAATGGGCAAAGGAAATGAACAGACACTTCACCGAAGAAGACATTCAAGTGGCCAACAGACACATGAGGAAATGGTCACCATCTCTAGGCATTAGAGAAATGCAAATCAGAACCACAATGAGATACCATCTCACTCTGGCATTTCTGGCACGAATCAATAAAACAGGAAATAACAAATGCTGGAGAGGCTGTAGGGAGACCAGGACTCCTATGCACTACTGGTGGGAATGCAAAATGATACAACCATTTTGGAAAATGATATGGTGCTTCCTTAGAAAGCTAGAAATAGAAATCCCATATGATCCAGCAATCCCACTTCTAGGAATATATCCAAGAGAAATAAAAGTGGTCATACAAATAGACATATGCACACCCATGTTTATTGCAGCATTGTTCACAATAGCAAAAAGATGGAAACAACCTAGATGCCCATCAACAGATGGATGGATAAACAAACTGTGGTACATACACATAATGGAGTATTATGCAGCAATAAAGAACAATGATGAATCTGTGAAACATCTCATAACATGGATAATCTGGTGGGCATCAAGCTGAGTGAAATAAATCAAACACAAAAGGACAAATATTGTATGAGACCACTCCTGTAAATACTCTTGAAAAGGTTTGCATACAAAAAGAAACAATCTTTGATGGTTACGAAGGAGGGGAGGGGTGGGGATGGAGAAACACTTAATAGACAATAGATAAGTGAAAAGTCTGGTGAAGGATAAGACAGTACACAACACTGGGAAGCCTGAACAACCTGTACAAGGCAAGGTCATGGTAGTTCCATAGACACATCCAAACTCCCTGAGGGACCGAATTGCTGGGCTGAGGGCTGTGGGGACCATGATATCAGGGAGTATCTAGCTCAATTGGCATAACAGAGTTCATAAAGAATATGTTCTACATTCTACTTTGGTGAGTAGCGTCTGGGGTCTTAAAAGCCTGTGAGTGGCCATCTAGGGTACTCCACTGGCCTCACCCCTTCAGGAGCAAGGAAGAAAACTAAAGATACAAGGGAAAGATTAGTCCAAAGGACTAATGGACCACATCTACCACAGCCTCCATGAAACTGAGTTCAGTACAACGAGATGGTGCCCAGGTACCACCACTGACTGCTCTGATGGGGATCACAATACAGTGTCCCAGACAGAGCTGGAGAAAAATGTAGGACAAAATTCTAATTCAAAAAGAAAGATCAGGCTTGCTGGCCTGACAGAGACTGGAGAAACCCTGAGAGTATGGCCCCCAGACACACTTTCAGCTCAATAATAAGGTCACTCCTGAGGTTCACCCTTCAAACAAAGATTGAACAGGCCCATGGAACAAAACAAGACTAAAGGGCCACATGAGCCCTGGAGGAGGGACTGGAAGTCAGGAGAGAACAGGAAAGCTGGTTATAGGGAACCCAGGGTTGAGAAGGGAGAGTATTGACATGTCGTGGGTTTGTTAACCAACGTCATAAAGCAATGTGTGTAGTAGCTGTTTGATGCAAAACTATTTCCATAAACCTTCATCTAAAATGCAATAAAAAATATAATAAAAATCTACCTCTAAGACTCCAGTCCTCAGGGATCTCTTCTCTTTCCATTTCCTCTCCCGTGCCTTCTCAGGCTTGTTGAGGCAAGCATGGTCTGTGTGATTCATTTGACTGGACAAATGGCACTTTCTGTCACTGCTTAAAAATATTTGTTAGTGTGTATGTCCCATCTCTCCAACTACTTGACAGATTCTTAAATAGCTGACATTTTATATGTTCAATAGATGCCTCCTGAATGAACGAAAGGCATAACACATTGGATTTGTTAAGATTAGTTTATCTATGAGTGACAGATCACCCAAAATAACATACACTTGTGCAAGACAGAAGTTTATTTTTCTCTCATATAAGTGTCTGGATAGGTGGAACAGAGCTCATTGGATGTGCAACTGTGTTCGGTATGTTGGCTTTTCCTAGCTCCTGGTCTGCCGTTCCTAGGATATGACTGTCATCTTATGGCCCAAAACAGCGTCTTACACAATAGCGTCAAAAAGAATAAAATACCTAAGAATAAATTTAACAAAAGAAATGCAAATCATATACTCTGAAAACTACAAAATATCCTGAAAAAAATAAAGACCCTAAACAAATGGAAACATATCCATGTTCATGGTTCAGAAGACTTATATTTTTAATATTGTGATACTCCCTGAATTTATCTACAGATTCAGTGTAATCCTTATCAAAATTCCAGCTGGCTTCTTGTAGAAGTTGACAAGCTGATACTAAAATTCACATTGATAGTCATGGAACCCAGAATAGCCAACAAAATTTAAAATTGGAGGACACAAAACCCAATTTCAAAACTTACTACAAAGCTACAGTAACCAAGACAGTGTGATATTGGCATAAAGATGCTATACAGACCAGTAGAATGAGTCAAGAAATAAACACTCACTTTAAGGTCAATTGATTTTTGACAAGGGTACCAAGACAATTCAATTCGGGAAAACATTTTCAACAAATGGTGCTGGGACAACTGGATATTCACATGCCGAAGAGTTACGTTGTACTCCTACCTCACACCATATATTAAAATTAACTCAAAATGAACATAGATCTAAATGTAATAGTTAAAACTATAAAGCTCTTAGAAGAAAACATAAGAGTAAATCTTCCTGACCTTGGATTTGTTAATGGTTTCTTAGATATAACACCAAAAGAAAAAGAGACAAAAGAAAAACTTGATAAATTGGACTTCATTAAAATTAAGTCTTCTTGCACCTCAAAGGACACTATCAAGAAAGTGGAAAAGCAACCCACAGAATGTGAGAAAATATTTGCAAACTGTATATCTGATAAGGGACTTGTATCCAGAATATATAAAGAATTTATATCATTTAATAATACAAAGATGAATAACTCAATTAAAAAACGAGAAAAGGGTTGAATACACATTTCTCTAAAGAACATATACGAATGGCCAATAAGCCCATAAAAAGATGCTCAACATTATTAGACATTAGAGAAATGAAGATTAAAGCCACAATGAGACACCATTTCACACCCAGTAGGATAAGGAGTTGGAGAGGCTATACTAATAGAAGAAAAAACAGAGTTTAAAACAAAAATAAAGAGGGAAATCTTCTGATAATAAAGCACTCAAAGAACTAGGAAAAGAATTTCTTCAATCTCATGAAGGGCATATTTGAAAAGCCCACAGCCAACATCATACTTAATGGTAAAAGACTGAAAGCTTTCCCAAGATCAGGGACAACACAAGATTGTCCACTTCTGTAACTTCTATTCAGCATTATATTGGAAGTTCTAACTGGGAAAGTTAGGCAAAAAGAATGAATGAATGAGTAAATAAATCAGATTAGAACAGAAGAAAAACTATTTCTATTCACAGATGACACGAGATATAAGAACCCTAATTAGAACAGAAGAAAAACTATTTCTATTCACAGATGACACGAGATATAGAGAACCCTAAAGAAAACACTATTAGAGCTAATAAATAGGTTAATGGCAGTTGCAGGATACAAGAAAAATGTACAAAAATCAATTGTATTTCTATACATAGCAATGAACAATATGAAATTGAAATTAAGAAAACAATTCCATGTACAATAGTATCAAAAAGAATAAAATAAGAATAAATTTAACTGAGGATGGGCAAGAGCAGAACATGGAAAATTACAAAACATAGTTGAAAGAAATTAAAGAAGAGCTAAATAAACATAAATATATCCTTTGTTCATGGATTGGAAAATTCATATTGTTAATGTGGCAAAACTCCCCAAATTGATCTACAAATTCATGCAGTCCCAATCAAAATTCCAAAAGATTTTTTGTGGAAATGGACACCTTGACTCTAAAATTTACATGGAATTACAAGAAACCACAAGTTTTCAAAGCAATTTTGAAAAAGAAGAACAAAGTGGGAGGATTCACATTTCCCAATTTCAAAACTTACTACAAAGTTACAGTAATCAAAACAGCATGGTATTGCATAAGGATAGACATAAAGATCAGGAATAGAATTGAGAGTTCAGAAATAAAACCATACATCTATGATCAACTGCTTATTGACAAGAGTGCCAAAGCAATTCAGCGGGAAAAGAACGTTCTTTAAAAAAAAAAAAGAAAGAAATGAGGCTGGGACAAATAGATATCCATATGCCAAAGAATGAATTTGTATCCCTACTTCACATCATATTCCAAAAATAACTCAAAATGGATCAAAAACCTAAATGTAAGAGATAAAACTATAAAACTCTCTGAAGGAAAAATAGGTGTAAATCTTCATGACCTTGGATTGGCAATGGTTTTTTTTTTTTTTTTTTTAGTTAACTTTCATTGTGCTTTAAGTGAAACCTTACAAATCAAATCAGTCTCTCCTACAAAAATTTACATACACCTTGCTATGCACTCCTAATTGCTCTCCCTCTAATGAGATAGCACAGTTCTTCCCTCCACTCTCTCTCCTCGGGTCCATTCAGGTAGCCTCTGGCCCCCTTTTTGACCCCTCATCTTGCCTCCAGACAGGCGATGCCAACATAGTCTCATGTGTCTACTTGACCCAAGAAGCTCGTTCTCCACCAGTATCATTTTCCACCCCATATTCCAGTCCGATTCCTGTCTGAAGAGTTGGCTCTGGGAATGGTTCCTGTCTTGGGCTAACAAAAAGGCTGGGGACCATGGCCTCCAAGGTCCTTCTAGTCCTGCTATGACCATTAAGTCTGGTCTTTTTATGAGAATTTGGGGTCTGCATCCCACTGCTCTCCTGCTCCCTCAGGGGTTCTCTGTTGCACTCCCTGTCAGGGCAGTCATCAGTTGTGGCAGGGCACCATCTAGTTCTTCTGGTCTCAGGCTGATGTAGTCTCTGGTTTATGTGGTCCTTTCTGTCTCTTAGGCTCATAATTACCTTGTGTCTTTGGTGTTCTTCATTCTTCCTTGCTCCAGGTGGGTTGAGACCAATTGATGCATCTCAGATGGCCGCTTGCTAATGTTTAACACCCCAGAAGCCACTCTCCTAAGTGGGAAGCAGAAGGTTTTCTTAATAGATTTTATTATGCCGATTGACTTAGATGTCCCCTGAAACCATGGTCCTCAAACCCCTGCCCCTGCTAAGCTGGCCTTTGAAGCATTCAGTTTATTCAGGAAACTTCTTTGCTTTTGGTTTAGTCCAGTGGTGTTGACATCTCCTGTATTGCATATTGTCTTACCCTTCACCTAAAATAAAACTTATCTACTATGTAATTAGTGAATACCCCCTCCCTTCCTCCCTCCCTCCCTCCCCCCTCTCGTAACCATCAAAGAATATTTTCTTCTCTGTTTAAACTATTTCTGCAGTTCTTATAATAGTGGTCTTATACAATATTTGTCCCTTTGCAACTGACTAATTTCACTCAGCATAATGTCTTCCAGATTTCTCCATGTTATGAAATGTTTCATGGATTCATCCTTGTTCTTAATTGTTGCATATATTCCATTATGTGAATACACCATAATTTATTTATCCATTCATCCATTGATGGGCACCTTTGTTACTTCCAACATTTTGCTATTGTAAACAGTGCTGCCATGAACATTGCTGTCATTGCTGTTAGGTGCCGTGGAGACGGTTCTGATTCATAGCGACCCTATGCACAACAGAACGAAACACTGCTCAGTCCTGCGCAATCCTTACAATCGTTGTTACGCTTGAGCTCATTGTTGCAGCCACTGTGTCAGTCCACCTCGTTGACCCTGTACTCTGCCAAGCATGATGTCCTTCTCCAGGGACTGATCCCTCCTGACAACATGTCCAAAGTATGTAAGACGCAGTCTCACTATCCTTCCTTCTAAGAAGTATTCATGTTGTACTTCTTCCAAGACAGATTTGTTCATTGTTTTGGCAGTCCATGGTATATTCAATATTCTTCGCCAACACCACAATACAAAGGTGTCAGTTTTTCTTCGGTCTTCCTTATTCATTGTCCAGCTTTCACATGCATATGATGCGACTGAAAATACCATAGCTTGGGTCAGGCACACCTTAGTGTTCAAGGTGACATCTTTGCTCTTCAACACTTTAAAGAGGTCCTTTGCAGCAGATTTACCCAATGAAATGCGTCTTTTGATTTCTTGACTGCTGCTTCCATGGCTGTTGATTGTGGATCCAAGTAAAATGAAATCCTTGACAACTTCAATCTTTTCTCCATTTATCATGATGTTGCTCATTGGTCCAGTTGTGAGGATTTTTTTTTTTTTTATGCTGAGATGCAATCCATACCAAAGGCTGTGGTCTTTGATCTTCATTAGTAAGTGCTTTAAGTCCTCTTCCCTTTCAGCAAGCAAGGCCGTGTCATCTTCATAATGCAGGTTGTTAATGAGTCTTCCTCCAATCCTGACGTCCCGTTCTTCTTCATATAGTCCAGCTTCTCGGATTATTTGCTCAGCATACAGATTGAATAGGTATGGTGAAAGAACACAACTGTGACGCACACCTTTCCTGACTTTAAACCATGCAGTATCCCCTTGTTCTGTCTGAACAACTGCCTCTTGATCTATGTAAAGGTTCCTTATGAGCACAATTAAGTGTTCTGGAATTCCCATTTTTCCCAGTGTTATCCATAGTTTGTTACGATCCACAGAGTCGTATGCCTTTGCATAGTCAATAAAACACAGGTAAACATCCTTCTGGTATTCTCTGCTTTCAGTCAGGATCCATCTGACATCAGCAATAAAATCCCTGGTTCCATGTCCTCTTCTGAAACCCGCCTGAATTTCTGGACATTCCCTGTCGATATACTGTTGCAGCCATTTTTGAATGATCTTCAGCAAAATTTTGCTTGTGTGTGATATTAATGATATTGTTCTACAATTTCCACATTCGGTTGGATCACCTTTCTTGGGAATAGGCATAAATATGGATCTCTTCCAGTCAGTTGGCCAGGAAGCTGTCTTCCATGTTTCTTGGCATAGACGAGTGAGTACCTCCAGTGCTGCATCTGTTTGTTGAAACATATCAATTGATACTCTGTCATTTCCTGGAGCCTTATTTTTTTGCCAATGCCTTCAGAGCAGCTTGGACTTCTTCCTTCAGTACCATCGGTTCCTGATCATATGCCACCTCTTGAAATGGTTGAATATTGACTAATTCTTTTTGTTATAATGACTCTGTATTCCTTCCATCTTCTTTTGATGCTTCCTGCGTCGTTTAATATTTTCCCCCATATTATCTTTCTCTACTGCAGCTCGAGGCTTGAATTTTCTCTTCAGTTCTTTCAGCTTGAGAAACTCCTTGCATGTTCTTCCCTTTCGGTTTTCCATCTCCAGCTCTTTGCACATGTCATTATAATACTTTACTTTGTCTTCCCGAGAGGCCCTTTGAAATCTTCTGTTCAGTTCTTTTACTTCATCAATTCTTCCTTTTGCTTTAGCTGCTCGATGCTCAAGAGCAAGTTTCAGAGTCTCCTCTGACATCCATCTTGGTCTTTTCTTTCTTTCCTGTCTTTTCAGTGACCTCTTGCTTTCTTCATGTATGATATCCTTGACGTCATTCACAACTCATCTGGTCTTCGGTCACTAGTGTTCAATGTGTCAAATGTATTCTTCAGATGGTCTCTAAATTCAGGTAGGATGTACTCAAGGTCATATTTTGGCTCTGGTGGACTTGCTCTGATTTTCTTCAGTTTCAGCTTGAACTTGCATATGAACAATTGATGGTCTGTTCCACAGTCAGCTCCTGGCCTTGTTCTGACTGATGATAGCAAGCTTTTCCATGGTCTCTTTTCACAGATGTAGTCAATTTGATTTCTGTGTGTTCCATCTGGCGAGGTCCATGTGTATAGTCGCCCGTTTATGTTGGTGAAAGAAGGTATTTGCAATGAAGAGGTCGTTGGTCTTGCAAAATTCTATCATTCGATCTCCGGCATTGTTTCTATCACCAAGGCCATATTTTCTAACTACTGATCCTTCTTTGTTTGCAACTTTTGCATTCCAATCGCCAGTAATTATCAATGCATCTTGATTGCATGTTTGATCAATTTCAGACTGCAGCAGCTGATAAAAATCTTCTATTTCTTCATCTTTGACCCTAGTGGATTGGTGTGTAAATTTGAATAATAGTCGTATTTACTGGTCTTCCTTGTAGGCATATGGATATTATCCTATCACTGACAGCGTTGTACTTCAGGATAGATCTTGAAACATTCTTTTTGACGATGAATGCAACACCATTTCTCTTCAAGTTGTCATTCCCAGCATAGTAGACTATGATTGTCTGATTCAAAATGGCCAATACCAGTCCATTTTAGCTCACTAATGCCTAGAATATTGATGTTTATGCATTCCATTTCATTTTTGACAATTTCTAATTTTCCTTGATTCATACTTTATACATACATTCCAGGTTCTGATTATTAATGGATATTTGTAGCTGTTTCTTCTCCTTTTGAGTCATGTCACATCAGCAAATGAAGGGCCCAAAAGCTTTACTCCATGCACGTCATTAAGGTCGACTCTACTTTGAGGAGGCAGCTCTTCCCCAGTCATCTTTTGAGCGCCTTCCAAACTGGGGGGCTCATCTTCCAGCACTATATCAGACAATGTTCCACTGCTATTCATATGGTTTTCACTGGCCAACACTTTTCAGAAGTAGACTGCTGAGTCCTTCTTTCTAGTGTGTCTTTATCTGGAAGCTCACTGAAACCTGTCCTGCATGGGAGACCCTGCTGGCATCTGAATACCAGTGGCCAACACTTTTCAGAAGTAGACTGCTGAGTCCTTCTTTCTAGTGTGTCTTTATCTGGAAGCTCACTGAAACCTGTCCTGCATGGGAGACCCTGCTGGCATCTGAATACCAGTGGCATAGCTTCCAGCATCGCAGCAGCAGGCAAGCCCCCACAGTATAACAAACTGACAGACATGTGGGGGCAATGAACATGGGTGTGCATATATCTGTTCATGTAAAGGCTCTTATTTCTCTAGGATATATTCTCAGGAGTGGGATTCCTGGATCGTATGGTAGTTCTGTTTCTAGTCTTTTAAGGTAGCACTAAATTGATTTCCAAAGTAGTTGTACCATTTTATATTTTCTTCCAGTCTCTCCACAACCTCTCAAACATTTACTATTGTTTTTTGGATTAATGCCAGCCTTGTTGGAGTGAGATGGAATCTCATTGGAGTTTTGATTTGCATTTCTCTAATGGCTAATTATCATGAGCATTTCCTCATGTATATGTCAGCAGCCTGAATGTCTTCTTTAGGGAAGTGCCTGTTCATATCCTTTGCCCATTTTTTAATTGGGTTATTTGTATTTTTTAGTTGAGTTTTAGCAGAATGATGTAGATTTTAGGGATCAGGCGCTGATCAGAAATGTCATAGCTAAAAACTTTTTCCCAGTCTTTAGGTGATCTTTTTACTCTTTTGCTGAAGCCTTTGGATGAGCATAGGTGTTTGATTTTTAGGAGCTCCCAGTTATCTGGTTTTGCTTCTGCATTGTTAGTAATGTTTTATATACAGTTTATGGCACATATTAGGGCTCCTAAGGTTGTCCCTATTTTTTCTTCCATGATCTTTATCGTTTTAGATTGTATATTTATGTCTTTGATCCATTTTGAGTTCATTTTTGTGCATGGTGTGAGGTATGGGTCTTGTTTCATTTCTTTGCAGATGGATATCCAGTTATGCCAGCAACATTTGTTAAAAAGACTGTCTTTTCTTCCAATTGACTGACTTTGGGCCTTTGTCAAATGTCAGCTGCTCATATGTGGATGGATTTATGTGTGCATTCTCAATTCTGTTTCATTGGCCTATGCGTCTGTTGTTGTACGAGTACCAGGCTGTTTTGACTACTGTGGTGGTATAATAGGTTCTAAAATCAGGTGGAGTGAGGCCTCCCACTTTGTTCTTCTATTTCAGTAATGCTTTATTTATCCAGGGTCTCTTGCCCTTCCATAGGAAGTTGGTGATTTGTTTCCCCATCTCATCAAAAAATGTTGTTGGAATTTGGATCGGAATGGCATTGTATCTATAGATGGCTTTCGGTAGAACAGACATTTTTACAATGTTAAGTCTTCGTATCCATGAGCAAGGTATATTTTTCCACTTAAGTAGGTCTCTTTTGATTTGTTGTGGTAGTGTCTTGTAGTTTTCTTTGTGTAGGTCTTTTACATCTCTGGTAAGATTTATTCGTAAGTGTTTTATCTTCTTGGGGGCTACTGTAAGTGGTATTGATTTGGTGATTTCCTCCTCAACGTTCTTTTTGTTGGTGTAGAGGGATCCAACTGATTTTTCTACGTTACTCTTGTATCCTGATACTCTGCTGAACTCTTCTATTAGTTTCAGTAGTTTTCTACAGGGTTTTCTGTGTATAAGATCATGTCATCTTCCAATAGAGATACTTTTACTTCTTCCTTGCCAATCTGGATGCCCTTTATTTCTTTATCTAGCCTAATTGCTCTGGCTAGGACCTCCATCACAAGGTTGAATAAGAGTGGTGATAAGGGGCATGCTTGTCTGGTTCCCATTCTCAAGGGTAACGTTTTCAGAATCTCTCCATTTAGGATGATGTTGGCTCTTGGCTTTGTATAAATGCCCTTTATTATGTTGAGGAATTTTCCTTCTATTCCTATTTTGCTGAGAGTTTTTATCAAGAATGGATGCTGGACTTTGTCAAATGCCTTTTCTGTATCAATTGATGAGATTACGTGGTTCTTTTGTTTTACTTAAATGGTGGATTACATTAATTGTTTTTCTAATGTTGAACCATCCCTGCATACCTGGTATGAATCCCACTTGGTCATGGTGAATTATTTTTTTGATATGTTGTTGAATTCTATTGGCTAGAATTTTGTCAAGGATTTTTGCATCTAAGTTCATGAGGGATATAGATACGTAATTTTCTTTTTTATGATATATTTAGCTGGTTTTGGTATCGGGGATATGCTGGCTTCATAGAATCAGTTTGCAAGTATTCTGTTCTTTTCTATGCTCTGAAATACCTTTAGTAGTAGTGGTGTTACCTCTTCTCTGAAAGTATGGCAGAACTAGAACTCTGCAGTGAAGCCGTCCGGGCCAGGGGTTTTTTTTGTTGGGAGTTTTTTTATTACCTTTTCAATCTCTTTTTTTTGTTATGGGTTTATTTAGTTGTTATACCTATGTTTGTGTTAGTTTAGGTTGGTAGTGTCTATCTAGAAGTTCATCCATTTCTTCTAGGTTTTCAAATTTGTTGGTGTAAAATTTTTCACAGTAATCTGTTATGATTCTTTTAATTTCAGTTGGATCTGTCGTGATATTGTCCATCTCATTTCTTAATTTGGGTTGTTTCCTTTCCTGTTTTTGTTTTGTCATTTTGGCCAATGGTTTATCAATATTGTTATTTTTTTCAAAGAACCAGCTTTTTGTCTTGCTAACTCTTTCAATTGTTTTTGTGTTCTCTAATTCATTTAATTCTGCTCTAATTTTTATGATTTCTTTTCTTCTGGTGCCTGAGGGTTTCTTTTGTTGCTTTCTTTCTATTTGTTCAGGTTGTAGGGACAGTTCTTTGATTTTGTCCCTTTCTTCTTTTTTTATGTGTGTGTTTATTGATATAAATTGACCTTGGAGCACTGCTTTTGCTGTGTCACAAAGATTCTGATAGGAAGTGTTTTCATTCTCATTGGAGTCTATGAATTTCTTTATTCCCTCCTTAATGTCTTCTATAACCCAGTCTTTTTTGAGCAGGGTGTTGTTCAGTTTCAACTATTTGATTTCTTTTCCATGGTTTTTCTGTTATTGATTTCTACTTTTACGGCCTTTTGGTCAGAGAAGATGATTTGTAATATTTCAATGTTTTGGATTCTGCAAAAGCTTGCTTTATGACCTAATATGTAGTCTATTCTAGAGAAGGTTCCATGTGCTCTAGAAATGAAAGTATACTAGGCTGCTGTTCAGTGGAGTATTCTGTATATGTGTATGAGCTCAAGTTGGTTGGTTGTGGCATTTAGATCTTCCGTGTCTTTATTGAGCTTCTTACTGGATGCCTTGTAGTTCACAGAAAGTGGTGCGTTGAAGTCTCCTACTATAAATGTCGAGCTGACTATCTCACTTTTCAATGCTGTTAGAGTTTGTTTTATGTATCTTGCAGCCCTGTCGTTGGGTGCGTAAATATTTAATATGGTTATATCTTCCTGGTAAATTGTACCTTTAATCATTATATAGTGTCCTTCTTTATCCTTTATGGTGGATTCAACTTTAAAGTCTATTTTTTTCTGAAATTAATTGTGCCACTCCTACTCTTTTTTGATTATTGTTTGCTTGATATATTTTTTTCCATCCCTTGAGTTTTAGTTTTTTTGTGTCTCTAAGTCTAAGGTGTGTCTCTCGTAGGCAGCATATAGCTGGAGTATGTGTTTTTATCCAATATGCAACTGTGTCTTTATTGGTGCATTTTGTCTGTTTACATTTAGTGTAATTACAGATAGGTATGAGTTTAGTGCTGTCATTTTGATGCCTTTTTTGGTGTGCTGTTGACAATTTCATATATCCACTTATTTTTTTTTTGTGCTGAGAAGTTTTTCTTTGTAAATTGTGTGTTCTTTTTTATTGTTGTTGAATTTGTTTTTGCTGAGTCTCTATGTTTATCTTGGTTTTTATTTTGAAGTATCGTATGGTTAGTCTTCTTTGTGGTTGCCTTAATATTTACCCCTGTTTTTCTATGTTTAAACTTAACTTGTATCTCCCTATATCGCCTTGATTTCCTCTCCTTGTGGAAGATATATGCCTCCTGTATTTAGCCCCTCTTTATTGATTATTGTCATCTTTTACTTAATGACATCAGTGATTCCCTGTTTTGAGTGTTTTTTTTTTATTAATCTTATTTTATTTTTGTGATTTCCCTATCTGAGTTGATATCAGGAGGCTCTATTCTGTCTCCTGTGTTGTGTTGATATTTGATATTATTGATTTTCTGACCAAAGAATTTCCTTTAGTAATTCTTGTAGCTTTGGTTTGGTTTTTGCAAATTCTCTAAGCTTGTGTTTATCTGTAAATGACTTGATTTTGCCTTCATATTTGAGAGAAAGTTTTGCTGGATATATGATTCTTGGATGGCAATTTTTTTCCTTCAATGCTTTATATATGTCATCCCATTGCCTTCTTGCCTGCATGGTTTCTGCCAAGTAGTCCAAACTTATTCTTATTGATTCTCCTTTGTAGGTGACTTTTCATTTATCCCTGGCTGCTTTTAAAATGTTCTCTTTATCTTTGGTTTTGGCAAGTTTGATGATAATATGTCTTGGTGATTTTCTTTTGGGATCTATCTTGTATGGGGTTCGATGAACATCTTGGAGAGATATCCTTTCATCTCTCACGATGTTAGGGAATTTTTCTGCCAACAAATCTTCAATAATTCTCTCTGTATTTTCTGTTATCCCTCCCTGTTCTGGAATTCCAATCACACACAAGTTATTCTTCTTGATACAGTCCCACATGATTCTTAGGGTTTCTTCATTTTTTCAATTCTTTTATCTGATTTTTCTTCAAATATATTGCTGCCAATTGCCTTATCCTGCATCTCCCCAATTATGCATTCCAATTCCTCAATTCAGTTTCTCTGACTTCCTATTGAGTTGTCTAGTTCTGTAATTTTATTGTTAATCTTTTGAATTTCTGAATGCTGTCTCTCTAAGGATTCTTGCAGCTTATTCAATTTTTCATTATATTCTTGAATAACCTTTTTAATTTCTTCAACTGCTTTATCTGTGTGTTCCTTGGCTTTTTCTGTAGATTGCCTTATTTCATTTCTGAGGTCATCCCTGATGTCTTGAAGCATTCTGTATATTAGTTTTTTATATTCTACATCTGGCAATTCCAGGAATGTATCTTCATTTGGGAAAGATCTTGATTCTCTGTTTTGGGGGTTTGTAGAAGCAATCATGGTCTGCTTCTTTATGTGATTTGATATCGACTGCTGTCTCCGAGCCATCTATAAGTTATTGTAATAATTTATTTTATATTTGCTTACTGAGTCTTATCTTCTTGTTTTGTTTTGTTTCAATATACCCAGATGGGCTACTAGAGTGCGCTAACTTGATCATTGGAGCCTTTGAAGCACTTGTGTCCTGTTACCAGATGGTTAAAGGTGTTACCAGGTATATGAGCCTATGAGTCCATTCACTATTCTTGAATAGAATCAGCTCAGGTGTCCTGATGGTCAGTCACCTAGTGTGTGGTGTAGGCTCTCACTACTATCTTAGGCGAGTGGCAGTAATGGTTGTATGCACCAGTTTCTGGTAGCAACAGAGGGTCACACTCCAAGGAGGGCAGGGTGCTGACAGCCTTCCCCCAAGTGCCAGTGAGGAAGGAGTGTCTCTGTTCTCTAGAGGGCTCTGGTGGGTGAGTTCTGCAGCTGTACCTTAGGCACCCAATGCCTGTAGTTGTAAAGACTGCTAGGCACCACTATCCTCAGACCCTTTTCTCAGGTGGCTAGGTGGTGCGGATGGAGCCTCAGCCCTCAGTTCCTGCTGTGGGTCAGTGAGGGCTCTGTTTAATAGGCAGAGGCAGAGCGGTATCAGATCCCCAAAACCTGCCACCCCACTGCTCAGCTGAAACAATTACAGTCAGACCTCTAACAGAATTGCCTTTGCATTATAATAGCCACCTGGTTCCATGTAGGGGTGAAAGCCAAAGTCTGTGAATCTCTTATGCCTGGCCTGGAGCTGCTTTTGCTCTGATCTTCCAGTTTAGGGGAGTCAGAAAAGCATTTTTCCCCTGTTTGTTAATTTGCTACTTCTCCCAGGCCAGGAGAATAGGTCAGAAAAAGCACAGCACTTCTATCTTAGGACCAGGGAATTCAAATGTTAATGAAGCTGGCTGGGGCAGGGAGGGGAGGGAACAGATAGGCAGGAAAGAGTAGCGCCGTAAAATAGACAAAATCACTTATCTTGTGTCGAGAGCACTGTTTTATCTGAGATTCCAGAGGGAGGTGTAGCCTGTGTGCGCTGGCTGGTTCCCCGCTGAGATTGCCCCAGTGGGTTAGGGCTGCATCCCATGCTTGCCATGTCTCGGGAAACCACCATCAGCCCCACCACATTCACGCCAAAGGATGGCACCAAGGAATCAGAGCTGAGGCGCTATGTGGGCTCGGCAACTAGTTGCTGCTTCTGCTCAGTCTCTTGCTTCCCTCTCACTCAGGTTGATTCCTTAGCTCTTTGTTTGATGGTCAGGGTTTGTAGATTGTCATATATGTAATAGATTCACGTTTTTTTTTTTGGGGTCTTTGTTGCAAGAGGGTTCAGCAGAAGTTTCTGCTTAGTCAGCCATCTTGACTCCCCCTTTTTAATGGAGTAATACCGCCCCATAGGGTTTCTAAGGAGCAGCTGGTAGAATTGAACTGCCAACTTTGGTTAGCAGCCAAACTCCCAACGACTGTGTCACCAGGGCTCCAATGTTTTCTTAAATATGATAGCAAAGTACATAAATGACAAAAGAAAAAAAATTGATAATTTGCTCTTCATAAAAATTGAAATCTCTTGAGTAAGAGAGGACACTGCCAAAGAAAGGAAAAGACAACTCAGAGAGTGGGAATATATTTGCAAATTATATACCTGTACCAACTGCTTGACTACACTCGAATGCTATCCAAAAGTTCAGTGGTTTCAAATCACCAAAGGCTCTGTGGGAGAAAAATGTGGCAGTCTGCTTCTGTAAAGATTTACTGCCTTGTTCAACATTTTGCTAGCAGTCCTAGCTAGAGCAATAAGGCAAGAAAAAAAAAGAGGGCATACAAATTGGTAAGGAAGAGATAAAACTATCCCTATTTGCAGATGATATGATTCTACATATAGGAAATCCCAAAGAAGCCACAAGAAAGCTACTGGAACTAATAGAAGCTTCCAGCAAAGCAGTTGTTGTTGTTGGTAGGGGCCATCAAGTCAGTTCCGACTCATAGAGACCCTACGCACAACAGAATGAAACACTGCCAAGTCCTGCGTCATCCTCACAATTGGTGCTATGCTTGAGCCCATTGCTGCAGCCACTGTGTCAATCCATCTCATTGAGGGTCTTCCTGTTTTTCACTGACCCTCTTCTTTACTAAGCATGATGTCCTTCTCCAGGGACTGACCCCTCCTGATAACATGTCCAAAGTAGGTGAGACATAGTCTTTCCATCCTTGCTTCTAAGGAGCATTCTGGTTGTACTTCTTCCAAGACAAATTTGTTCGTTCTTTTGGCAGTCCAGGTATATTCAATATTGTTCGCCAACATCACAATTCAAAGGTGTCAATTCTTTGGTCTTCCTTATTCATTGTCCAGTTTTTCCATGCATATGAGGCGATTGAAAACACCATGGCTTGGGTCAGGCGCACCTTAGTCTTCAAGGTGACATCTTTGCTTTTCAACACTTAGAGAGGTCTTTTACAGTTGATTTCCTCAATGCAATGTGTCTTTTTGATTTCTTGACTGCTGCTTCCATGGGAGCTGATTGTGGATCCAGGTAAAATGAAATCCTTGACAACTTCAATCTTTTCTCCATTTATCATGATGTTGATTATTGGTCCAGTTGCAAGGATTTTTGTTTTCTCTTTGTTGAGGTGTAATTCCTAGTGAAGGCTGTGGTCTTTGATCTTCATCAGTAAGTGCTTCAAGTCCTATTACTTTCAGCAAGCAAGGTTGTGTCATCAGCATGATGCAGGGTGTTAACAAGTCTTCCTCCAATCCTGATGCCCCGTTCTTCTTCATATGGCCCAGCTTCTCAGATTATTTGCTCAGCATACAGATTGAATAGGTATGGTGCAAGGATACAACCCAGACACACACCTTTCCTGACTTTAAACCACACAGTATCCTCTTGTTCTGTTCAAACAGCTGCCTCTTGATCCATGTACAGATTCCCCATGAGCACAATTATGTGTTCAGGAATTCCTATTCTCTGCAGTGTTATCCATAATTTGTTATGATCCACACAGTCGAATGTCTTAGCATAGTCAATAAAACACAGGTAAACATCTTTCTGGTATTCTCTGCTTTCAGACAGGATCCATCTGACATCAGAAATAATATCCCTGGTTCCACATCCTCTTTTAAATCCGACTTCAATTTCTGGCAGTTCCCTGTTGATGTACTGCTGCAGCTGCTTTTGGGTGATCTTCAGCCAACTTTTGCTTGCATGTGATATTGATATTGTCTGATAATTTCTGCATTCAGTTGGATCACCTTTCTTGGGAATAGGCATAAATATGGATCTCTTTCAGTTGGTTGGCCAGGTAGTTGTCTTCCAATATCTTGGCAGCACTGCATTCTTTTGTTGAAACATCTCAATTGGTATTCCATCAATTCCTGGAGCCTTGTTTTTCACCAATGCTTCCAGTGCGGCTTGGACTTCTTCCTTCAGAATCATAGGTTCCTGATGATATGCTACCTCCTAAAGTGGCTGAATGTCCACCAATTCTTTTTGGTATAGTGACTGTATTCCTTCTATCGTCTTTTGATGCTTCCTGCTTCGTTTAATATTTTCCTTGTAGAATCCTTCAGTATTGCAACTCAAGGCTTGAATTTTTCTTCAGTTTTCTCAGCTTGAAAAATGCTGAGTGTGTACTTCCCTTTTGGTTTTCTATCTCCAGGGCTTTGCACATGGCATCTTAATACTTTACTTACTTTGTCTTCTTGAGCCACCCTTTGAAATCTTCTGTTCAGCTCTTTTACTTCATCATTTTTTCCCTTTGCTTTAGCTACTCAAAGTTCAAGATCAAGTTTCAGAGTCTCTTCTGACATCCGTTTAGGTCTTTTCTTTCTCTCTTGTGTTTTTAATGATCTCTTGCTTTCTTCGTGTATGATGTCTTTGACGTCATTCCACAACACATCTGGTCTTCAGTCATTAGTGCTCGATGCATCAAATCTATTTTTGAGATGGTCTCTATATTCAGGTGGGATATACTCAAGGTTGTACTTTGGTTGTCGTTGATTTGTTCTAATTTTCTTCAGTTTCAACATGAACTTGCATATGAGTAATTGATGGTCTGATCTGAAGTCCGCCCCTGGCCTTGTTCTGACAAATGATATTGAGCTTCTCCATCATTTCTTTCCACAGATGTAGTTGATTTGGTTCTGGTATATTCCATCTGACGAGGTCCATGTGTATAGTCGCCATTTATGTTGGTGAAAAAAGGTGTTTGCAATGCAGAAGTTGGTCTTGCAATATCCTATAATGTGATCTAAGGCATCATTTCTATCAGAAGGCCATATTTTCCAAGTACTGATTCTTCCTCTTTGTTTCTAACTTTTCCAGTCCAATCACCAGTAATTATCATTGCATCCTAATTCCATGTTTGATCAATTTCAGCCTGCAGAAGTTGGTAAAAATCTTCAATTTCTTCATGTTTGCCCTCAGTGATTGGTGCATAAATTTGAATAATAGTCATATTAACTGGTCTTCCTCATAGGCATATGGATATTATCCTATCACTAACAGCATTGTACTTCAGGATAAATCTTGAACTGTTCTTCTTTTCATGAATGCAACGCCATTCCTCTTCAAGTTGTCATTCCTGGCAGAGTAGACCATATGATTGTCTGATTCAAAATGACCAATACCAGTCCATTTCAGCTCTCTAATGCCTAAGACATCGATGTTTATGTGTTCCATATCATTTTGGATGACTTCCAATATTCCTAGAGCCATACTTTATGCATTCTAGGTTCTGATTATTAATGGATGTTTGCAGCTGCTTCTTCTCATTTTGAGTCGTGCCACATCAGCAAATGAAGGTCCCGAAAGCCTGACTCCATCCACATCATTAAGGTTGATTCTACTTTGAGGAGGCAGCTCTTCCCCAGTCATATTTTGAGTGCCTTCCAACCTGAGGGGCTCACCTTCTGGCACTATATCAGACAATGTTCCACTGCTATTCATAAGGTTTTCACTGGCTAATTCTTTTCAGTAGTAGACTTTTGGCCCTTCTTCTTAGGCTGTCTTAGTCTGGAAGTTCAGCTAAAACCTATTTTCCATGGGTGACCCTGCTGGTATTTGAATACTGGTGGCATAGCTTCCAGCATTATGGCAATACACAAGCACCCACAGTATGAAAAACTGACAGACGTGTGGGGGAGGAAAGTAGTAGGATACAGGATTAACAAATAAAAATCAGCTGGACTCCTCTACACCAGCAAGAGAAGTTTGAAAAGGAAATCAGGAAATCAATACCATTTACAATAGCTCCCTAAAGATAAAATACTTAGGAATAAATCTAGCCAAGAATGTAAAAGAGCTATACAAAGAAAACTAAAAAACACCACCGCAAGAAATCTAAAGAGACCTACATAAATGGGAAAACATATCATGCCCAGGAATAAAAAGACTCAACATTGTGAAAATGTCAATACTTCCCAAAGTGATCTCCAGATACAATGCAATCCCAATCCAAATTTCAACAGCATCCTTTAACGAGATAGAGAAACCAATCACTGACTTTATATGGAAAGGGAAGAGGCCTCGCATAAGTAAAGCATTACTGAAGAAGAAGAACAAGGTGGGAGGTCTCACACTACCTGATCTTAGAACCTACTATACAGCCACAGTAGTCAAAACAGTCTGACACTGGTACAACAGACACATACACCAAAGGAACAGAATTGACAACTCAGACATAAATCCATCCATCTAGGGAGCAATGGAGAATGAAGAAAACCAAAGATACAAGGAAAATATTAGTCCAAAGGACTAAAGGACCACATGAACCACAGCCTCCACCAGCCTGAGCCCAGAAAAACTAGATGGTGTCTTGCTACCACCACTGACCCCTCTGACAGGGATCACAATAGAGTCCTGGACAGAACGGGAGAAAAATGTACAACAAAATTCAAATTCACACACACACAAAGAAGACCAGACTTACTGGTCTGACAGAGACTGGAAGAACCCCTGAGACTATGGCCCCAAGACATCCTGCTAACTGAGAACTGAAGCCACTCCCGAAGCCCACTTTTCATACAAAGGTTAGACTGCTCTGTAAGGCAAACAATAACACAGGTGAGGAACATACTTTTTAGTTCAATCAAATATATGAGACCAAATGAGCAACTCCTGCCCAAGAGAAGGCAGGAAGGGACAGGAAAACTGGACAAATGGACATGGGGATCCGTGGTGGAAAGGAGAGTCTTGACATATTGCAAGGATTGCAACCCTGTTGCTATGATACTGAACAGATTTCAGTGGAGCTTCCAAACTAAGGCGGACTAGGAAGAAAGGTCCGGTGATCTACTCCTGATAATCAGCCAGTGAAATCCCTATGGATCACAATGCTTTGATCCACAACTGATCATGGAGATGGTGAAGGACCAGGCAGCATTTCGTTCCACTGTGCTTGAAGTCACCATGAGTCGAGAGCTAACTCCATGGCAGCTAACAATATTCTCTGCAGAGTGTTACCGAAAGGCCTCTGCACTGCAGGCAATAGGCATACCTGAAAGCAGAGGTATTTTACTGCAAACCAAGGGTGTATGTGACCAAATTCCTAAATACTAAATATCGGGATCCCACCTACTTCCCAAGTCTTTTCCCCCATTTGGCTACCAAAACTCTGTCAACAAGACCTTTACCCTCCTGACAGAAAATTAAATGAGCCTCTTCTGGAGAATTAGACCAATTTACAGAAAAAGACCTAAAGATACTGGCCCTAGGAATTCCTCCAAAAATGGCCCATTCACACAATGGTTAAGAGTTCAGGCTGCTCACCAAAGGTCAGCAGTTTAAATCTACCAGGCATTCCTTGGAAACCCTATGGGGCAGTTCTACCCTTCCGATAGGGTCGCTATGAGTTGGAACTGACTCGATGGCAACAAGTTTGGTTTGGTTTATGGTAACTATTATGGCATAGACAATCTTGCAACAATAGAATCAACCAACAAATAATCTATGATTGGATACACAGATAGATAGATATGCCAGGAGGTGAGGGAGGAGGTAAGGGGACATACCATACCAGCTGGCAGATACAGGTTCGACGGTGGAAATTTCTAAATACATGACTATAGGTGCTCCTCATATATTAATACAAATAATACAGCACACAAGTGGCACGGTCAAGGAAACCTTTGCTGTTGTTGTCCGGTGCCGTCAAGTTGCTTCCAACTCATAGCAACCCTATGTACCACAGAACAAAACACAGCCCGGTCCTGCGCCATTCTAGCAACCATTGTCATGCTTGAACCCATTGTTGCAGCCACTGTGTCAATCCATCTCATTGAGGGTCTTCCTCTTTTTCACTGACCCTCTACTTTACCAAACACGATGTCCTCCTCCAGGGACTGGTCCTTCCTGATAAAATTTCCAAAGTATGTGAGACAAAGTCTTCTTGCTCCTAAGGAGCATTCTGGCTGTACTTCTTCCAAGACAGATTTGTTCATTCTTTTGGCAGTCCATGGTATATTCAATGTTCTTCATCAACACTGTAACTCAAAGGTGTCAATTTTTCTTCACTCTTCCTTGTTCATTGTCCAGCTTTCACACGCATATGAGGCAATTGAAAACACCATGGCTTGGGTCAGGCTCACCTTATTCTTCAAGGTGACATCTCTGCTTTTCGACACTTTAAAGAGGTCTTTTGCAGCAGATTTGCCCAAGGTAATGCGTCCTTTGATTTCTTGACACTGCTTCCATGAATGTTGATTGTGAATCCAAGTAAAATGAAATCCTTGACAACTTTAATCTTTTCTTCATTTATCATTATGTTGATTATTGGTCCAGTTGCAAGGATTTTTGTTTTCTTTATGTTGAGGTGTAATCCATACTGAAGGCTGTGGTATTTGATCTTAATCAGTAAGTGCTTTGAGTCCTATTCACTTTCAGCAAGCAAGCTGTGCCATCTGCATATCGCAGGTTGTTAATGAGTCTTCCTCCAGTCCTGATGTGGTGTTGTTCTTCATATAGTCCAGCTTCTCAGATTATTTGCTCAGCATACAGATTGAATAAGTATGGTGAAAGGATACAGTCATGACACACACCTTTCCTGACTTTAAATCATGCAGTATTCCCTTGCTCTCTTCGAACAACTACCTCTTGATCTATGTACGGGTTCCTCATGAGCACAATTAAGTCTTTAGGAATTCCCATTCCTTACAATGTTATCCATAATTTGTTATGACCCACACAGTTGAATGCTTTTGCATAGTCAATAAAACACAGGTAAACATCTTTCTGGTGTTCTCTCCTTTCAGCCAGGATCCATCTGACATCAGCAATGATATATGTTGTTCCACGTTATCATGGATTGAATTGTGTCCCCCAAAAATATGTGTATCAATTTGGCTAGGCCACAATTCCCAGTATAGTGTAATTGTCTACCATTTTGTCATCCATGTGATTTTGTTTTGTGTTGTAAATCCTATCACTATGATGTTAATGAAATGGATTAGCAGCAGTTATGTTGATAAGATCTACAAGATTGAATTGTGTCTTGAGCCAATCTCTTTTGAGATACAAAAGAGAGAAGCAAGCACAGAGACAGGGGGACCTCATACCACCAAGAAAGAAACACCAGGAGCAGAGCACATCCCTTGGACCTGGGGTTCCTGCACTAGACCTGCTCCTAGACCAAGGGAGGATTGATGACAAGGACCTTCTTCCAGAACTAACATAGAAAGCCTTCCCCTGGAACTGGTGCCCTGAATTTGGACTTCTAGCATCCTAGACTGTAAGAGGATAAACTTCTGTTTGTTGAAGCCATCCACTTGTGGTATTTCTGTTATAGCAGCCCTGGATGACCAAGACACCATTTATGGGAATAGGCATAAATGTGGATCTCTTCCAGTAGGTCAGCCAGGTAACTGTTTTCCACATTTCTTGGCATAGGTGAGTAAGCACTTCTAGTACTGCATCTGTTTATTGAAACATCTCAATTGATATTCCATCAATTCCTGGAGCTTTGTTTTTCATCAATGCCTTCAGTGCAGCTTGGACTCCTTCCTTCAGTACTATACGTTCCTGATCATATGCTACCTCCTGAAATGGAAGAATGTCAACAAATTCTTTTTGGTACAGTGACTCTGTGTATTTCTTTCATCTTCTTTTGATGCTTCCTGGGTCATATAACATTTTCCCTGTAAAATCCTTCAATATTGCAACTCGAGGGTTGAATTTTTCTTTAGTTCTTTCAGCTTGAGAAATACTGAGCTTCCTCTTCCCTTTTGTTTTTCTAACTCTAGGTCTTTGCACATGTCATTATAAGACTTTATGTTCTTGAGCTGCTCTTTGAAATCTTCTTTTCAGCTCTTTTACTTCATCATTTCTTCCTTTTCTTTTGGCTACTTGACGTTCAATAGCAAGTTACAGAGTTTCTTCTGACATCCATTTTGGTCCTTTCTTTCCTATCTTTCAAATGACCTCTTGCTTTCTTCATGTGTTATGTCCTTGGTATCATTCCACAGCTCGTCTGGTCTTTGGTCATTAGTGTTCAATGTGTCAAATCTATTCCTCAGATGGTCTCTAAATTCAGGTGGGATATACTCAAGGTCTTACTTTGACTCTCGTGGACTTGTTATTTTCTTCAGCTTCAGCTTGAACTTGCACATGAGCCATTGATGGTCTGTTCTGCTGTCAGCCCCTGGCCTTGTTTTGACTGATGATATTGAGCTTTTCCATCGTCTCTTTCCACAGATGTAGTCAAATTGATTTCTGTGTATTCCATTCATTGAGGTCCATGTGTATACTCACCATTCATGTTTTTGAAAAAGATATTTGCAATGAAGAACTTGTTGATCTTGCTAAGTTCTATCATGCGATCTCTGGCATTGTGTCTATCACTAAGGCCATATTTTCCAACCACCAAACCTTTGTCTTTGTTTCAATCTTTCATATTCCAATCACCAGTAATGTTCACTGCATTCTGAATGCAAGTTTGATCAATTTCAGACTGCGGAAGTTTTTAAAAAAGCTTCAATTTCTTCATTTTTGGCCTTATTGTTTGCTGTGTAAATTTGAATAACAGTCATATTAACTGGTCTTCTTTTTAGGCAGGCTCTCATGGATTGAATTTTGTCCCCCTAAAATATCTGCTAGCTTGGCTAGGTCATGATTATGTACCATTTAGTCATCTGATGCGATTTTCCTAAAAAATTTTCCTATGTGTTCTAATCCTATCACTATGATGTTAATGAGATGGATTATCAGCAGTTACATTGATGAGATCTACAAGATTAGATAGGGTCTTAAGCCTATCTTTTTTGAGATATAAAAGAGAGAAGTGAGCAGACTGACATGGGGACCCCATACCACCAAGACAGTAGCAGAGAGCATCCTTTGGACCCAGGTTTCCTGCACAGAGAAGCTCCTATTCCAGGGTAATAGGTAAGATTGATGAGAAGGACCTTCCTCCAGAGCCGACAGATAGAGAAAGCCTTCTCCTGGGGCTGACACCCTGAATTTGGACTTGTAGTCTCTAAACTGTGAGAGAATAAATTTCTCCTTGTTAAAGCCATCCACTTGTGATATTTCTTTTATAGCAGCACTAGATGACTAAGACACAGGCATATGGATATTGTCCTATCACTGACAGCATTATACTTCAGGATAGATTTTGAAATATTCTTTTTTTTTTTTAATTTTTATTATGCTTTAAGTGTAAGTTTACAAATCAAGTCAGTCACTCATACAAAAATTTATATACACCTTGCAATATACTCCTAGTTGCTCTCCCCCTAATGAGACAGCACACTCCTTCTTTCCACTCTATTTTCATGTCCATTTGGCCAGCTTCTGACTCCCTCTGCCCTCTCATCTCCCATCGAGACAGGAGCTGCCCAAATAGTCTCATGTGTCTACTTCGATCCAAGAAGCTCACTCCTCACCAGTATCATTTTCTATCCCATAGTTCAGTCCAATCCGTATCTGAAGCATTGGCTTTGAGAATGGTTCCTGTCTTCAGCTAACAGAGGGTCTGTGGACCATGACCTCCAGGGTCCTTTTAGTCTCAGTCTGACCATTAAGTCTGGTCTTTTTACAAGAATTTGGGGTCTTTATCCCACTGGTTTCCTGCTTCCTCAAGGGTTCTCTGTTGTGTTCCCTGTCAGAGCAGTCATCAGTTGTAGCCAGGCACTATCCAATTCTTCTGGTCTCAGGCTGATGTGGTCTCTGATTTATGTGGCCCTTTTTGCCTCTTGGGCTTATAGTTACCTTGTATCTTTGGTGTTCATTCCCCCTTGCTCCAGGTGGGTTGAGACCAATTGATGCATCTTAGATGGCTGCATGCTAGCATTTAAGACCCCAGATGCCACTCTCCAAAGTGGGATGCAGAATGTTTTCTAAATAGATTTTATTATGCCAATTGACTTAGATATCCCATGAAACCGTGGTTCCCAAACCCCTGCCCCCACTACGCTGGCCTTTGAGACATTCAGTTTATTCAGGAAACTTCTTTGCTTTTGGTTTAGTTCAGTTCTGCTGACTTCTCCTGTATTGTATGCTGTCTTTCCCTTCCCCTAAAATAGTTCTTGTCTACTATCTAATTAGTGAACACCCCTCTCCCTCCCTCCCCACTCTCGTAACCATCAAAGAATATTTTCCTCTCTGTTTAAGCTATTTCTTGACTTTTTATAATAGTGATCTCATACAATATTTGTCCTTTTGCAACTGACTAATTTCACTCAGCACAATGCCTTCCAGATTCCTCCATGTTGAAATATTCTTTTTGATGATGAATATAACGCCATTCCTCTACAAGTTGTTATTTCCGGCATAGTAGACCATATGATTGCCTGATTCAAAATGGCCAATACCAGTCCATTTCAGCTCACTAATGCTTAGGATATTCATGTTTATGTGTTCCATTTAATTTTTTATGATTTCTGATTTTCCTAGATTCATACTTCATACATTCCACATTCCAATTATTAATATTTCTTCTCATTTTGAGTAGTGCCACATCAGCCAATGAAGGTCCTGAAAGCTTGGCTTCATCCACATCATTTTTACTACTTTGAGGAGGCAGCTCTTCCCCAGTCTTCTTTTGAGTGTCTTCCAACCTGGGGAATTCATTGTCCAGCACTACATCAATGTTCTGCTGCTATTTGTAAGGTTTTCACTGACTAATTCCTTTCAGAAGTAGACTGTCAGGTCCTCCTTCCTAGTCTGTCTTAGTCTGGAAGCTCAACTGAAACTTGTCTGCCATGGGTGACCCTGCTGGTAATTGAATACCTGTGACATGGCTTCCAGCATCACAGCAACATGCAAGCCCCCACAATACAACAAACTGACAGATGCATGGGGGCATAAAACTGTTAGACATAACTAAACACCTCATGGGATGAAGTTCCCATGCTCAAACATAAAGGACCATAGACTCGGGGGACATCTGTGTCAACTGGCACAACATAGTTCTTAAAGACAGTGTTCTACATCCTACCTTGGTGAGTAGCATCTGGGGTCTTAAAAGGTTGCAAGTGGCCACCTAAGATACAAGTATCGGTCTCTTCTAGTCCAGAGCAAAGGAGAGGGCAAATAAAGACTCAAGGGAGCAATTAGTTCAAAGGACTAATGGACCACAGGAACCACAGCCTATACGACCCAAGACCAGAAGAACTAGATGGTGCCTGGCTACCACTACCTGACACCTCTGACTGGCATTAAAACAGAGGGTCTTGGATGGAGCAGGAGAAAAATGTAGAACAAATTATCAAATTCACACACACACAAAAAACAGACTTATTTGTCTGACAGAGACTGAAGGAACCCCCAAGACTATGGTCCCTGAACACCTTTCTAACTCAGAATTGAAACCATTCCTGAAGTTCACCTTTCAACCAAATATTAGGTGGGCCTATAAAACAAACAATAACATGCATGAAGAACATACTTCTTAGATCAGTCCAGTATAGTATATCAAATGGGCAACACCTGTCCAAAAACAAAGACGAGAAGGCAAAAAGAACAGGAAAACTGGATGACGAATGGAACCAGGGAACCCGAGGTGGAAAGGGAAAGGGGGAGAGTGCTGACACAATGTGGGATTGCAACCAATGCCACAAAACAATTTGTGTATGAGTTTTTGAATAAGAAACTAATTTGCTCTGTAAACTTTCATCTAAACAACAATTTTTAAAAAATGGCCCATTCAGGTCACTCAACAGTAAAGCTCAAAGTCAACAAGTTCCATTCACGTAGTCAGAGCTTTTAATTAACTTTAATCCTAGACTCTTAATCATGAACAGTCAATCAAGAATTAACAAACACCATATGAAAAGCTCTAATACAGAACATAGAGTCCAAAACAAACAAATAACTAAACTAACAAATTGATAAAAGTAACCTGAAGGAAACAGAAGCTATGCAAGAAAAAGAAAACTAAAAATAATAATAAAAGCAAAAAAACACAAAAAAGCAAACAAAAACCCTTTTATTAATATATTAAAAGAGATCATATTACATCTATGAAACAAGAATAGGATTTGATTATTAAAATAGAGGGAAAAAGAGCTCTCTTAAGCTGTTTTAAGTAAAAACATAAAATGAAAGCAGAAATAACAAAAAACTCAACAGTGAATTTGAAAGACAAAAAGAATAGTGATGAGGAAAGAAATGTAAGAAAATTAAGGACCAGACCAAAGGGTACAACATCTAAAAAATATGAGTCCCAGAGAGAAAGAATATTGAAAGCATAGGTAAGAAAATGATCACTGAAAGAATTTAAAAAATTTTCTCCAAACTGAAGGCCATAAATTGTCAGATAAAAAAAGACCTACTCAGAACATAGCACAGTGGAAGAATATAGGCCTAGATCAAAGTAACTTGCAAAAAATGGGAACAAACAGCTTCTAGAAAAGAAAAAAAAGTCTTATATAAAGGATTAGTGGCTTTTTCTTAACAGTAGCAACAGAAGCAAGAAGACGATTGAGCCAATGCCTTAAAAATTCTGAAGGAAAATTATTTCCAAATGAGAATTCTATACTCAACCTAACTACAATTTTAGAATGAGGGTATAATAAAGTTATTTGTAGATATGTGAGATCACAAAATACTTATTCTCCAAGAACAGTTTCCCAAGGAGCTACTGGAGGAGATGCTCACGAAAATGAGAAGAGCAAATCAAGGGAAAGAAAGATGTGGCAAACAGGAAACGGGGTCTAACACAGGAAAGATATGAAGGGAAACCCTAGGTAGATGGTGAAAGGATATCCCTGGATGACAGCTGTATACCAGACATGTGCATCCAGTCCAGATTGGAGTAGGTGACTCAAATGATAGGCCTGTTGAGGGAGCCGTTGCCAAGATGCCTGCTGCCTTTGCACCACCTTTTTAACCTGAAAACAGCATACAGCCTGGCTGAGAATTTTCTATGCATTTGAATAGTCTTGGCCGGAAACCTGTGGACTTGTGGCTCTCCTTTCCATGCCCTGCTGCCTGTTGGCTGAAGATAGTCGTTTCACTTACAGGAATGATCTGCTTTGACTTTATCCTGGAAACTGAAGCTCCTGTTTTGCAGAGGATGCAGAAATTTTTAATGTGACCATTTCTCATACAGACTCTATAAAATTCAAAGACACAATATCTGGCTTCAATTCAATGAAAATATTTTTTATTTATTTACCTTTATATTGGTAATCATGTAACGTCAGCTTGTTGTTTTCTAAAAATCTAACAATACAGGAGAAGAGCTTAGAGACAATAGACTGAGTGGTTAGCAAACCTCTCAAATCAGTGTTTCTCAAATTTCAGAAAGATATAGGCCACTTCTAAAATAAAGACATTTTCATGGAAAAACAGAAAGGAATTTGACAAAGTGATTTAAAATGTATATGGTAGAGCAGAGTCAAGAATAGCCCAGGACCCCCCTGAAGGAGAATGACAAGGCTGAGGGAGCCTTGCTTCAAAACCTGTAAATTTATAGTCATTAAAGCTTTACGACACTGGCTCAGAGATACACAAATGAACCAACAGAACTGCCCAACTGACAGCCCAGGAACACCCAAAAACAAAACAGAGACATGATACGTGATGGAAGTGTCATTGCAAATTATCAGCTATTTGTTTGAAAATAATTGAGTCTTTACTACATACCATGAGAAAAAAATCACTTCCAGGTATATTCAGGATGTAAATATGACTAGTAAAACTTTAACATATTTAGAAAATATGAGAGAATATACTAAGATCTCAGAAACCCAAATATCCATCAACAGGAAAATAGTCAAATAAAGTCATACATTCATACAACAAAATACTTGGGGACACTGATGCACTTCCCAGATCCCACTTCAAGGAAGAACTGTTGCCCCAGCTGCTGTGAGTGCAGCTGGCAGTCCGCCTACAGCTGTCACACTCTTCAGGGATGGCCTCAGCTGCAGAGAGCTGCTTTGTCCAAGGATACCTCCTGTCTTAGTTATCTAGTGCTGCTATAATAGAAATACCACAAGTTGTTGTTGTCAGGTGTCCTGGAGTCGGTTCCGAATCATAGCGGACCTATTTACAGCAGAAAGAAACACTGCATGGTTTCCTGCCAACTGTTCTTATGTTTGAGCCGATGCTGCAGCCACTGTGTCAATCCGTCTCATTGAGGGTCTTCCCCTTTTTTGCTGACCCTCTACTTTACCAAGGGACTGGTCCTTCCTGATAAGATGTCCAAAGTATGTGAGATGAAGTCTCGCCATTCTTGCTTCTAAAGAGCATTCTGGTTGTACTTCTTCCAAGACAGATTTGTTCATTGTTTTGGCAGTCCATGGTATATTCAATGTTCTTCGCCAACAACACAATTCAAAGGCATCAATTCTTCTTCGGTCTTCCTTATTCATTGTCCAGCTTTCATGTGCATATAAGGCGATTTGAAAACACCATGGCTTGGGTTAGGCACACCTTAGTCCTCAAAAGGACAACTTTGCTTTTTAACAATTTAAAGAGGTCTTTTGCAGCAGATTTGCCCAATATAATACATAATTTAATTTCTTGACTGCTGCTTCCATGGGTGTTGATTGTGGATCCAAATAAAATGAAATCCTTGACAACTTCAATTTTTTCTCCATTTATCATAATGATGCTTCTTGGTCCAGTTGTGAGGGGCTTTGTTTTCTATATGTTGAGGCGTAGTCCATACTGAAGGCAGGGGTATTTGATCTCAATCAGTAAGTGCTTCAGGTCCTCTTCAATTTCTGCAAGCAAGGTTGTGTCATCTGCATATCATAGGTTGTTAACGAGTCTTCCTCCAATCCTAATACTGCATTCTTCTTCACAGAGTCTGGCTTCTCAGATTATTTGCTTATCATACTGTTTGAATAAGTATGATGAAAGGATACAACCATGACACACACCTTTTCTGACTTTAAACGACTCATTACCCCCTTGTTCTGTTCGAATGACTGTCTCTCGGTCTTTGTGCAGGTTCCACGTGAGCACAATTAAGTGTTCTGGAATTTCCGTTCTTCACAATGTTATCCATAATTTGTTATGATCCTCACAGTCAAATGCCTTTGCATAGTCAATGAAACACAAGTAAACATCTTTCTGGTATTCTCTGCTTTCAGCCAGGATCCATTTGGCTTTAACAATGATATCCTTCATCCCACATCCTCTCATGAATTCGGCTTGAATTTCTGGCAGTTGCCTGTCAATGTAGTGCTGTAACAGCTCTTGAATGATCTTCAGCAAAATTTTACTTACATAGGATATATATATACCACTATGATATTAATTATATTGCTTGATAATTTCTGCAATCTGTTGGAACTTCATTTTTTGGAATGGGCACAAATATGAATCTCTTCCAGCAGGTTAGCCAGGCAGCTGTCTTCCAAATTTCTTGGCATAGATGAGTGAGTGCTTCCAGTGTTGCACCCACTTGTTGAAACATCTCAACTGGCGTTCCATCAGTTCCTGGAGCCTTGTTTTTCACCAGTGCCTTTAGCGCAACTTGGACCTCTTCCTTCAGTACCATCAGTTCTTGATAATACGCTACCTCCTAAAATTATTGAATATCGACCAATTCTTTTTGGTACAGTGATTCTGTGTATTCCTTCCGTCTTTTTTGATGTTTCCTGTGTCTTTCAATATTTTGCCCATAGAATCCTTCAATATTGCAACTCAAGGCTTGAATTTTTTCTTTAGTTCTTTCAGCTTGAGAAATGCCAAGCATATTCTTCCCTTTTGGTTTTTTAACTCCAAGTCTTTGCACATTTCATTATAATACTTTACTTTGTCTTTTCAAGCCACTCTTTGAAATCTGTTCAGCTCCTTTATGTGATCTTTTCTTCCATTCAATTTAGCTACTCTGCTTTCAAGAGTAAGTTTCAGTCTCTTCTGATATCCATTTTGGTCTTTTCTTTCTTTCCTATCTGTTTAATGACCTGTTGCTTTCTTGATGTATGATGTCCTTGATGTCATCCCACAACTTGTCTGGTCTTCAGTCATCAGTGTACAATGTGTCAAATCTATTCTTGAAATGGTCTCTAAATTTAGGTGGGATATACTCAAGGCCATGCTTTGACTTTTGTGAACTTGTTTTAAATTTTTTTAGCTTCAGCTTGAACTTGCATATGAGCAATTGATGGTCTGTTCTGCTGTCAGCCCCTGGCCTTGTTGTGACTGATGATATTAAGCTTCTCCATTGTCTCTTTCCACAAATGTAGTCAATTTAATTCCTGTGTATTCCATCTGGAGAGGTTCACATGTATAGTCGCCTTTTATGTTGTTGAAAAAAGGTTATTTCCAATGAATATAGGTCATTGGTCTTGCAAAACTCTATCATTCAACTCTGGCATCGTTTCTATAACCAAGGCCATATTTTCCAACTACCATTCTGTCTTTTTTCCCAACTTTTGCATTCTAATCACCACTAATTACCAATGCATCTTAATTGCATGCTTGATCAATTTCAGATTGCATAAATTGGTAAAAATCTTTAATTTTTTCATCTTTGGCATTAGCAGTCAGTGTATAAATTTAAATAATAGTCACATTAACTGGTCTTCCTTGTAGGCATATGGATATTATCCTATCATTAACAGTGTGACACCTCAGGATAGATCTTTTTTATAATTATTATTTATTTATTGTGCTTTAGGTAAAAGTTTACAAATCAAGTCAGTCTCTCATACAAAAAACCATACACACCCCTCCATGCACTCCCAGGTATTCTCCCCTTAATCAGACAGCACATTCCTCCCCTCCATCCTGTATTCCCCATGTCCATTCAACCAGCTTCTCTCTCCCTCTTCCTTCTCATCTCACCACCAGACAGGAGTTGCCCACAAAGTCTGATGCATCTACTGGAGCCATGAAGTTCACTCCTCACCAGCATCATTGTCTATCTTATAGTCCAGGCCAATCCCTGTCTGCAGAGTTGGTTTTGGGAACGGTTCCAATCTTGGTCTATCAAAGGGTCCAGGGACCATGACCGTCAGGATCCCTCCAGTCTCAGTCAGACCATTAAGCCTGGTCTTTTTATGAGAATTTAAGATCTGCATCCCACTGATCTCTGTTGCATTCCCTGTCAGGGCAGTGATTGGTGGTAGCTGGGCACCATCCAGTTCTTCTGGTCTCAGACTGATGGAATCTCTGGTTATGCGGCCCTTTCTGACTCTTGGGCTCATATTTACCTTGTGTCTTTGGTGTTCTTCATTCTCAGGATAGATCTTGAAATATTCTTTTTGACTATGAATGTAATGCCCTTCCTCTTCAAGTTGTCACTCCTGTTATAGTAGACCATATGACTATCTGATTCAAAATGACCAATACCAGTCAATTTCAGCTCACTAATGCCTAGAACATCAATGTTTATGTGTTCCATTTCATTTTGGGCAATTTCCAATTTTCCTAGATTCATACTTCATGCATTCCAGGTTCCAATTATTAATGGATGTTTGCAGCTGTTTCTTCTCATTTTGAGTTGTGCCATATCAGCAAATGAAGATCCCAAAAGCTTGACTCCATTAGCATCATTAAGGTTGATCCTACTTTGAGGAGGCAGCTCTTCCCCAACTGTATTTTGAGAGCCTTCCAGCCTGAGGGGCTCATTTTCCGGCACTATATCAGACAATGTTCTAGTGCTATTCTTAAGTTCTCCACTGGCAAGTTTTTTTTAGAAATAAACTACCAGATCCTTCTTCCTAGTCTTTCTTAGTCTGGAAGGTCCACTGAAACCTGTCTACTATGGGTGACCCTGATGGTATTTAAAATACCAGTGGCATACCTACCAGCATCATAGCAACATACAAGTCACCATAGTAGGATAAACTGACAGACGAGTGGTAGATACCACAAGTAAGTGACTCTGAAGAACAGAAGTTGATCTTCTCAGAGTTCAGGATGCTGGAAGTTCAAATTCAGGGCATGGCTCTAAGAGAAGGTCTTTTTTTCTCTATTTCAGCTTCAAACCAGTTGCCGTAGAAAAGGACTTTGACTCATGGTGACCCTGAGTGTGTATTATAGTAGAACCGTGCTCTATATGTTTTTCTGGTTTTTTAATTTTTATTGTGCTTTAAGTGAAAGTTTACAAATAAGTCAGTCCCTCACACAAAAACCCATATACACCTTGCTACATACTCCCAATTCTCCCCTTAAGGAGACAGCCCACTCCCTCCCTCCACTCTCTCTTTTCCTGTCTACTTTGCCACCTTCTGACCTCCTCTACCCTCTCATCTCCCCTCCAGGCAGGAGATGCCAACATAGACTCAAGTGTCCACCTGATCCAAGAAGCTCACTCCTCACCAGCATCCCTCTCCAACCCATTGTCCAGTCCAATCCCTGTCTGAACAGTTGGCATTGGGAATGGCTCCTGTCCTGGGCCAAGAGAAGGTCTGGGGGCCATGACCACTGGGGTCCTTTTAGTATCGGTCAGTCCATGAAGTCTGGTCTTTTTACGAGAATTTGAGGTCTGCATCCCACTGCTCTCCTGCACCCTCAGGGGTTCTCTGTTGTGTTCCCTGTCAGGGCAGTCATCGCTTGTAGCCGAGCACCATCTAGTTCTTCTGGTCTCAGGCTGATATAGTCTCTGGTTTATGTGGCCCTTTCTGCCTCTTGGGCACCTTGTTTCTTATGGTGTTCTTCACTCTTCTTTGCTCCAGGTGGGTTGAGAAAAATTGACACATCTGAGATGGCCGCTTGCTAGCGTTTAAGACCCCAGACGCCACACTCCAAAGTGGGATGCAGAATGTTTTCTTAATAGATTTCATTATGCCAATAGACTTAGATGTCCCCTGAAACCATGGTCCCTAAACCCTGGCCCCTGCTACGCTGGCCTTCGAAGCGTTCAGTTTATTCAGGAATAAACTGAACGCTTCGCTTTTGGTTTAGTCCAGTTGTGCTGACTTCTACTGTATTATGTGTTGTCTTTCCCTTCAACTAAAATAGTTCTTATCTACTATCTAATTAGTGAAAACCCCTCTCCTTCCCTGCCTCCCCCCTCTCGTAACAATCAAAGAATATTTTCTTCTCTGTTTAAACTATTTTTCAAGTTCTATAATAGTGGTCTCATACAATCTTTGTCCTTTTGCAATGGACTAATTTCACTTAGTATAATGCCTTCCAGATTTCTCCATGTTATGAAATGTTTCATGGATTCAGCATTGTTCTTTATTGATGCGTAGTATTCCATTGTGTGAACATACCATAATTTATTTATGCATTCATCTGTTGATGGACACCTAGGTTGCTTCCATCTTTTTGCTATTGTAAACAATGCTGCAATGAACATGGGTATGCATATATATGTTTGTGTAAAGGCTCTTATTTCTCTAGGATATAATCCAAGGAGTGGGATTGCTGGATCATATGGTAGTTCTATTTCTAGCTTTTTAAAGAAGCCCCAAATTGATTTCCAAAGTGGTTGTACCATTTTACATTCCCACCAGCAGTGTATAAGTGCTCCAGTCTCTCCACAACCTCTCCAACATTTATTCTTTTGTGTTTCTTGAATTAGTGCCAGCCTTGTTGGAGTGAGATGGAATATCCTTGTAGTTTTGATTTGCATTTCTCTAATGGCTGATGATCATCAGCATTTCCTCATGTATCTGTTAGCTACCTGAATGTCTTCTTTACTGAAATGCCTGTTCATATTCTTTGCCAATTTTTTTTTTAATTTTTATTGTGCTTTAAGTGAAAGTTTACAAATCAAGTCAGTGTCTCACACAAAAACCCATATACACCTTGCTACATGCTCCCAATTACTCGCCCCCTAATGAGACAACCTGCTCTCTCCCTCCACTCTCTCTTTTCGTGTCCATTTCACCAGTTTCTAACCCCCTCCACCCTCTCATCTCCCCTCCAGGCAGGAGATGCCAACATAGTCTCAAGTGTCTACCTGATCCAAGAAGCTCACTCCTCACCAGCATCCGTTTCCAACCCATTGTCCAGTCCAATCCATGTCTGAAGAGTTGGTTTCGGGCATGGTTCCTGTCCTGGGCCAACAGAAGGTCTGGGGGCGATGACCACTGCGGTCCTTCTAGTCTCAGTCAGACCATGAAGTCTGGTCTTATGAAAATTTGGGATCTGCATCCCACTGATCTCCTGCACCCTCAGGGGTTCTCTGTTGTGTTCCCTGTCAGGGCAGTCATCGGTTGTAGCCGGGCACCATCTAGTTCTTCTGGTCTCAGGATGATGTAGTCTCTGGTTCATGTGGCCCTTTCTGTCTCTTGGGCTCGTAATCACTTTGTGTCCTTGGTGTTCTTCATTCTCCTTTGATCCAGGTGGGTTGAGACCAATTGATGCATCTTAGATAGCTGCTTCCTAGTGTTTAAGACCCCAGACGCCACTCCTCAAGGTTGGATGCAGAATGTTTTCTTAGTAGATTTTATTATGCCAATTGAATTAGATGTCCCCTGAAACCATGGCCCCCAGACCCCTGCCCCTGATACACTGGCCTTTGAAGCATTCAGTTTATTCAGGAAACTTCTTTGCTTTTGGTTTAGTCCAGTTGTGCTGACTTTTACGAATTTTTTGATTGGCTTATTTGTCTTTTTGTAGTTGAGTTTTTGCAGTATCATGTAGATTTTTAGAGATCTGAAACTGATCAGAAATGTCACAGCTAAAAACTTTTTCCCAGTCTATAGGTAATCTTCTTACTCTTTTGGGGAAGTCTTTGGATGAGCATAGGTGTGTGAGTTTTCGGAGGTCCCAGTTATCTACTTTCTCTTCTGCATTGTTAGTAACGTCTTCTATACTGTTTCTGCAATGTATTAGGGCTCCTAGCATTGTCCCTATTTTTTTTCCATGATCTTTATCATTTTAGAATTTATATTTAGGTCTTTGATCCATTTTGAGTTCATTTTTCTGCATGGCATGAGGTATGGGTCTTGTTTCAGATTTTTGCAGATGGATATCCAGTTATGCCAGCACCATTTGTTAAAAACACTGTAGTTTTCCCCATTTAACTGACTTTGGGCCTTTGTCCAATACCAGCTGCTCATATGTGGATGGATTTATGTCTAGATTCTCAATTCTCTTCCATTGGTCTATGTATCTGTTGTTTTACCAGTACCAGGCTGTTTTGCTACTGTGATGGTATAAAAGGTTCTAAAATCAGGTAGAATGAGGCCTCCCACTTTGTTCTTCTTTTTCAATAATGCTTTACTTATCCGGGGCCCCTTTCCCCTCCATATGAAGTTGATGATTTGTTTCTCCATCTCATTAAAAAATGTCGTTGGAATTTGGATCAGAATTGCATTGTATCTATAGATGGCTTTTGGTAGAACAGACATTTTTATGATGTTAAGTCTTCCTATCCATGAGCAAGGTATGTTTTTCCACTTGTGTAGGTCTCTTTTGGTTTCTTGCAGTAGTGTCTTGTAGTTTTCCTTGTATAGGTCATTTACATCTCTGGTGATATTTTTTCCTAAGTATTTCAACTTCTTGTGGGCTACTGTAAATGGTATTGATTTGGTGCTTTCCTCTTCAATGTTCTTTTTGTTGGTGTAGAGGAATCCGACTGATTTTTTTTTAATTAATTTTTATTAAGCTTCAAGTGAACATTTACCATTCCAATCAGTCTGTCACATGTAAGTTTACATACATCTTACTCCCTTCTCCCACTTGCTCTCCCCCTATTGAGTCAGCCCTTTCAGTCTCTCATTTCGTGCCAATTTTGCCGTCTTCCCTCTTTCTCTATCTTCCCATCCCCCCTCCTGTCAAGAGTTGCCAACACACTCTCCAGTGTCCACCTGATTTAATTAGCTCACTCTTCATCAGCATCTCTCTCCCCCCCGCTGACCAGTCCTTTTCATGCCTGATGAGTTGTCTTCGGGGATGGTTCCTGTCCTGTGCCATCAGAAGGTCTGGGGAGCATTGTCTCCGGGATTCCTCTAGTCGCAGTCATACCATTAAGTATGGTCTTTTTATGAGAATTTGGGGTCTGTATCCCATTGGTCTCCTGCTCCCTAAGGAGTTGTCTGCTGTGCTCCCTGACAGGGCAGACATCGATTGCGGCCGGGCACCAACTAGTTCTTCTGGTCTCAGGATAATGTAGGTCTCTGGTTCATGTGGCCCTTTCTGTCTCTTGGGTTCTTAGTTGTTGTGTGACCTTGGTGTTCTTCCTTTGCCTTTGCTCCAGGTGGTTTGATACCAATTGATGTATGTTAGATGGCCGCTTGTTGGCATTTAGGACCCCAGACGCCACATTTCAAAGTGGGATGCAGAATGTTTTCATAATAGAATTGTTTTGCCCATTGACTTAGAAGTCCCCTCAAACCATGTTCCCCAGACCCCAGCCCCTGCTCCGCTGACCTTTGAAGCTTTCATTTTATCCCAGAAACCTCTTTGCTTTTAGTCCAGTCCAATTAGACTGACCTTCCCTGTATTGAGTGTTGTCTTTCCCTTCACCCAAAGCAGTTCTTATCTACTGATTGATCAATAAAAAACCCTCTCCCTCCCTCGCTCCCTCCCCCCCGTAACCACAAAAGTATGTGTTCTCCGTTTTTTCTATTTCTCAAGATCTTATAATAGAGGTCTTATACAATATTTGTCCTTTTGCCTCTGACTCATTTCACTCAGCATAATGCCTTCCAGATTCCTCCATGTTATGAAATGTTTCAGAGATTCGTCACTGTTCTTTATCGATGCGTAGTATTCCATTGTGTGAATATACCACAATTTATTTACCCATTCATCCATTGACGGACACCTTGGTTGCTTCCAGCTTTTTGCTATTGTAAACAGAGCTGCTATAAACATGGGTGTGCATATATCTGTTCGTGTGAAGGCTCTTGTATCTCTAGGGTATATTCCGAGGAGTGGGATTTCTGGGTTGTATGGTAGTTCTATTTCTGTTTAAGATAACGCCAGATGGATTTCCAAAGTGGTTGTACCAGTTTACAATCCCACCAGCAGTGTATGAGAGTTCCAATCTCTCCGCAGCCTCTCCAACATTTATTATTTTGTGTTTTTTGGATTAATGCCAGTCTAGTTGGTGTCAGATGGAATCTCATCGTAGTTTTAATTTGCATTTCTCTAATGGCTAATGATCGGGAGCATTTTCTCATGTGTCTGTTGGCTGGCTGAATATCTTCTTTAGTGAAATGTGTGTTCATATCCTTTGCCCACTTCTTGATTGGGTTGTTTGTCTTTTTGTGGTTGAGTTTTGACAGAATCATGTAGATTTTAGAGATCAGGCACTGGTCTGAGATGTCATAGCTGAATATTCTTTCCCAGTCTGTAGGTGGTCTTTTTACTCTTTTGGTGAAGTCTTTAGATGAGCATAGGTGTTTGATTTTTAGGAGCTCCCAGTTATCTGGTTTCTCTTCATCATTTTTGGTAATATTTTGTATTCTGTTTATGCCCTGTATTAGGGCTCCTAGGGTTGTCTCTATTTTTTCTTCCATGATCTTTATCGTTTTAGTCTTTATGTTTAGGTCTTTGATCCACTTGGAGTTAGTTTTTGTGCATGGTGTGAGGTATGGGTCCTGTTTCATTCTTTTGCAAATGGATATCCAGTTATGCCAGCACCATTTGTTAAAAAGGCTATCATTTCCCCAATTGACTGACACTGGTCCTTTGTCAAATATCAGCTGCTCATACATGGATGGATTTATATCTGGGTTCTCAATTCTGTTCCATTGGTCTATGTGCCTGTTGTTGTACCAGTACCAGGCTGTTTTGACTACTGTAGCTGTATAATAGGTTCTGAAATCAGGTAAGGTGAGGCCTCCCACTTTCTTCTTCTTTTTCAGTAATGCTTTGCTTATCTGGGGGTTCTTTCCCTTCCATATGGAATTAGTGATTTGTTTCTGTATCCCCTTAAAATATGACATTGGTATTTGGATTGGAAGTGCGTTATATGTATAGATGGCTTTTGGTAGAATAGACATTTTTACTATGTTAAGTCTTCCTATCCATGAGCAGGGTATGTTTTTCCACTTAAGTAAGTCCTTTTGAATTTCTTGTAGCAGAGTTTTATAGTTTTCTTTGTATAGGTCTTTTACATCTTTGGTAAGATTTATTCCTAAGTATTTTATCTTCTTGGGGGCTACTGTGAATGGTATTGATTTGGTTATTTCCTCTTCGGTGTTCTTTTTGTTGATGTAGAGGAATCCAAGTGATTTTTGTATGTTTATTTTATAACCTGAGACTCTGCCAAACTCTTCTATTAGTTTCAGTAGTTTTCTGGAGGATTCCTTAGGGTTTTCTGTGTATATAATCATGTCATCTGCAAATAGTGATAACTTTACTTTTTCCTTGCCAATCCGGATACCTTTTATTTCTTTGTCTAGCCTAATTGCCCTGGCTAGGACTTCTAGCACGATGTTGAATAAGAGCGGTGATAAAGGGCATCCTTGTCTGGTTCCCGTTCTCAAGGGAAATGCTTTCAGGTTCTCTCCATTTAGAGTGATATTGGCTGTTGGCTTTACATAGATGCCCTTTATTATGTTGAGGAATTTTCCTTCAATTCCTGTTTTGGTAAGAGTTTTTATCATAAATGGGTGTTGAACTTTGTCAAATGCCTTTTCTGCATCAATTGATAAGATCATGTGGTTTTTGTCTTTTGTTTTATTTATGTGATGGATTACATTATTGGTTTTTCTGATATTAAACCAGCCTTGCATACCTGGTATAAAGCCCACTTGATCAGGGTGAATTATTTTTTTGATGTGTTGTTGGATTCTATTGGCTAGAATTTTGTTGAGGATTTTTGCATCTATGTTCATGAGGGATATACGTCTATAATTTTCTTTTTTTGTAATGTCTTTACCTGGTTTTGGTATCAGGGAGATGGTAGCTTCATAGAATGAGTTGGGTAGTATTCCGTCTTTTTCTATGCTTTGAAATACCTTCAGTAGTAGTGGTGTTAAGTCTTCTCTGAAGGTTTGGTAGAACTCTGCAGTGAAGCCGTCTGGGCCTGGACTTTTTTTTTGTTGGAAGTTTTTTGATTACCGTTTCAATCTCTTTTTTTGTTATGGGTCTATTTAGTTGTTCTACTTCTGAATGTGTTAGTTTAGGTAGGTAGTATTTTTCCAAGAATTTATCCATTTCTTCTAGGTTTTCAAATTTGTTAGAGTACAATTTTTCGTAGTAATCTGAAATGATTCTTTTAATTTCATTTGGCTCTGTTGTGATGTGGTCCTTCTCGTTTCTTATTCGGGTTATTTGTTTCCTTTCCTGTTTTTCTTTAGTCAGTCTGGCCTATGGTTTATCAATTTTGTTAATTTTTTCAAAGAACCAGCTTTTGGCTTTGTTAATTCTTTCAATTGTTTTTCTGTTCTCTAATTCATTTAGTTCAGCTCTAATTTTTATTATTTGTTTTCTTCTGGTGCCTGATGGGTTCTTTTGTTGCTCACTTTCTATTTGTTCAAGTTGTCGGGACAGTTCTCTGATTTTGGCTCTTTCTTCTTTTTGTATGTGTGCATTTATGGATATAAATTGGCCTCTGAGCACTGCTTTTGCTCTGTCCCAGAGGTTTTGATAGGAAGTATTTTCATTCTCGTTGCTTTCTAAGAATTTCCTTATTTCCTCCTTGATGTCTTCTATAACCCAGTCTTTTTTCAGGAGGGTATTGTTCATTTTCCAAGTATTTGATTTCTTTTCCCTAGTTTTTCTGTTATTGATTTCTAGCTTCGTTGCCTTGTGGTCTGAGAAGATGCTTTGTAATTTTTCGATGTTTTGGATTCTGCAAAGATTTGTTTTATGACCTAATATGTGGTCTCTTCTAGAGAATGTTCCATGTGCACTAGAAAAAAAAGTATATTTTGCAGCAGTTGGGTGGAGAGTTCTGTATAAGTCAATGAGGTCAAGTTGGTTGATTGTTGTAAGTAGGTCTTCCGTGTCTCTATTGAGCTTCTTACTGGATGTCCTGTCCTTCTCCGAAAGTGGTGTGTTGAAGTCTCCTACTATAAACGTGGAGGTGTCTATCTCACTTTTCAATTCTGTTAAAATTTGATTTATGTATCTTGCAGCCCTGTCATTGGGTGCATAAATATTTAATATGGTTATGTCTTCCTGATCAATTGTCCCTTTTATCATTATATAATGTCCTTCTTTATCCTTTGTGGCGGATTTAAGTCTAAAGTCTATTTTGTCAGAAATTAATATTGCTACTCCTCTTCTTTTTTGCTTATTATTTGCTTGATATATTTTTTTCCATCCTTTGAGTTTTAGTTTGTTTGTGTCTCTAAGTCTAAGGTGTGTCTCTTGTAGGCAGCATATAGATGGATCGTGTTTCTTTATCCAGTCCTTGACTCTCTGTCTCTTTATTGGTGCATTTAGTCCATTTACATTCAGCGTAATTATAGATAAATAAGTTTTTAGTGCTGTCATTTTGATGCCTTTTCATGTGAGTTGTTGGCCATTTCATTTTTCCACATACTTTGTTGTGCTGAGACGTTTTTCTTAGTAGATTGTGAGATCCTCATTTTCATAATGTTTAACTTTATGTTTGTTGAGTCGTTACGTTTTTCTTGGCTTTTTTCTTGAGTTATGGAATTAATATTCCTTTTTGTGGTTACCTTATTATTTACCCCTATTTTTCTAAGTAAAAACCTAACTTGTATCCTTCTATATCGCCTTGTATCACTCTCCATCTGGCAGTTCAATGCCTCCTATATTTAGTCCCTCTTTTTGATTATTGTGATCGTTTATCTATCGATTTCCATGATTCCCTGTTATGTGTATTATTTTGTTTATTTATTTATTTTTTAGAATTAACCTTAATTTGTTTGTTTTTGTGCTTTCCCTATTTGAGTTGATATCAGGACGTTCTGTTTTGTGACCTTGTATTGTGCTGGTACCTGATATTATTGGTCATCAGGCCGACCAATCTCCTTTAGCATTTCTTGCAGTCTTGGTTTAGTTTTTGCAAATTCTCTAAACTTGTGTTTATCTGTAAATATCTTAATTTCTCCTTCATATTTCAGAGAGAGTTTTGCTGGATATATGATCCTTGGTTGGCAGTTTTTCTCCTTCGGTGCTCTGTATATGTCATCCCATTCCCTTCTTGCCTGCATGGTTTCTGCTGAGTAGTCTGAACTTATTCTTATTGATTCTCCCTTGAAGGAAACCTTTCTTTTCTCCCTGGCTGCTTTTAAAATTTTCTGTTTGTCTTTGGTTTTGGCAAGTTTGATGATAATATGTCTTGGTGTTTTTCTTTTTGGATCAATCTTAAATGGGGTTCGATGAGCATCTTGGATAGATATCCTTTCGTCTTTCATGATGTCAGGGAAGTTTTCTGTCAGGAGTTCTTCAACTATTTTCTCTGTGTTTTCTGTCCCCCCTCCCTGTTCTGGGACTCCAATCACCCGCAAGTTATCCTTCTTGATAGAGTCCCACATGATTCTTAGGGTTTCTTCATTTTTTTTAATTCTTTTATCTGATTTTTTTTCAGCTATGTTGGTGTTGATTCCCTGGTCCTCCAGAAGTCCCAGTCTACATTCTAATTGCTCGAGTCTGCTCCTCTGACTTCCTATTGCGTTGTCTAATTCTGTAATTTTATTGTTAATCTTTTGGATTTCTACATGCTGTCTCTCTATGGATTCTTGCAACTTATTAATTTTTCCACTATGTTCTTGAATAATCTTTTTGAGTTCTTCAACAGTTTTATCAGTGTGTTCCTTGGCTTTTTCTGCAGTTAGCCTAATTTCATTTGTGGTGTCTTTAAGCATTCTGTAAATTAGTTTTTTATATTCTGTGTCTGATAATTCCAGGATTGTATCTTCATTTGGGAAAGATTTTGATTCTTTTGTTTGGGGGGTTGGAGAAGCTGTCATGGTCTGCTTCTTTATGTGGTTTGATATGGACTGCTGTCTCCGAGCCATCACTGGGAAACTAGTTTTTCCAGGTAATCAGCTGGTACGCTGGCTCCTGGTTCTGAAAACGATCACTGTCTGCCCATATTTGTTCGTTCTCCGTCTCTAAGTCTGTGTTTGTTGTTCAGAGTTCGTAGATTGTTATGTATGTGATCGATTCACTTGTTTTTCCGAGTCTTTGTTGCAAGAGGGATCCGCGGTAGCGTCCACCTAGTCTGCCATCTTGGCCCCGCCTCCAATCCGACTGATTTTTATATGCTTATCTTGCATCCTGATACTCTGCTGAACTCTTCCATTAGTTTTAGTAGTTTTCTTGAGGATTCTTTAGGGTTTTCTGTGTATAAGATCAGGTCATCTGCAAAAGGAGATACTTTTACTTCTTCCTTACCAATCTGGATGCCTTTTATTTCTTTAGCTAGCCTAATTGCTCCGGTTAGGACCTCCAGCACAATATTGAATAAGAGTGATAATAAAGGGCATCCTCGTCTGGTTCCCGATCTCAAGGGGAATGCTTTTAGACTCCATTTCGGATGATGTGGCTGTTGGCTTTGTATAAATGCCTTTTATTATGTTGAAGAATTTTCCTTCTATTCCTATTTTGCTGAGAGTTTTTATCATGAATGAGTGTTGAACTTTGTCAAATAACTTTTCTGCATCAATTCATAACAGCATGTGGTTCTTGTCTTTTATTTTATTTATATGATGGATTATATGAATTGTTTTTCTAATGTTGAATCATCCCTGCATACCTGGTATGAATCCCATTTGGTCATGGTGAATTATTTTTTTGATATGTTGTTGAATTCTATCGGCTAGAATTTTCTTGAGGATTTTTGCATCTAAGTTCATGAGGGATATAGGTCTGTCGTTTTCTTTTTTGTGGTATCTTTACCTGGTTTTCGTATCAGGGGTATGCTGGCTTCGTAGAATGAGTTTTTGGAGTATTCTGTCCTTTTCTATGCTCTGAAATACCTTTATTAATAGTAGTGTTAACTCTTCTCTGAAAGTTTGGTAGAATTCTGCAGTGAAGCCATCCCGACCAGGGCTTTTTTTTTGTTGGGAGTTTTTTAATTACCTTTTCAATCTCTTCTTTTGTTATGCGTTTATGTAGTTGTTCTATCTCTTTTTCTTTTAGTTTAGTTAGGTAGTGCATTTCAGGAAATTCATCCATTTTTTCTAGGTTTACAAATTTGTTAGAGTACAATTTTTCATAGTACTCTGTTATGATTCAATTTCTGTTGGGTCTGTTGTAATATCGTCGATCTCATTTCTTATTCAGGTTATTTGCTTCCTCTCCTGCGTTTCTTTTGTCAGTTTGGCCAGTGGTTTATCATTTTTTTCAATTGTTTGAAGAACCAGCTTTTTGTCTTGTTAACTCTTTCAATTGCTTTTCTGTTCTCTGTTTTATTTAATTCTGTTCTAATGTTTACTATTTGCTTTCTTCTGGGGCCTGAGGGTTTCTTTTGTTGCTCTCTTCCTATTTGTTCAAGTTGTAGGGATAATTCTTTGATTTTGGCCTTTTTTTCTTTTTGGATGTGTGCATTTATTGATATAAATTGACCTTTGAGCAGTGCTTTCACTGTGTCCCAAAGGTTATGTTACGAACTGTTTTCATTCTCATTGGATTCTCTGAATTTCTTTATTCGATCCTTGATGTCTTCTATAACCCAGTCTTTTTGAGCAGGGTATTGTTCAGTTTCCAAGTGTTTGATTTGTTTTCCTTGCTTTTTGTCTTATTGATTTCTACTTTTATGGCCTTATGGTCAGAAAAGATGCTTTGTAATATTTCAGTGTTTTGGTTTCTGCTAAGCCTTGCTTTATGACCTCATATGTGGTCTATTCTAGAGAATGTTCCATGTGCACTAAAAGAGAAAGTATACTTTGCTACTGTTGGGTGGAGTGTTCTGTATATGTCTATGATGTCAAGTTGGTTGATTGTGGCATTTAGGTCTTCTGTGTCTTCATTGAGCTTCTTTCTGGATGTGCTGTCTTTCACTAAAAGTGGTGTGTTGAAGTCTCCTACTGTCATTGTGGTGCTGTCTATCTCATTTTTCAATGCTGTTAGAGTTTGCTTTATGTTTCTTGCAGCCCTGTCACTGGGTGCATAAGTATTTAATATGGTTATATCCTCCTGGTATATTTTCCATTTAATCATTATATAGTGTTCTTTCTTATCCTTTGTGGTGGATTTAACTTTAAAGTCTATCTTGTCAGAAATTAATATTGCCACTCATGCTCTTTTTTTATTGTTGTTTGCTTGATATATTTTTTTTCCATCCTTTGAGTTTTAGTTTGTTTGTGTCTCTAAGTCTAAGGTGTGTCTCTTGTAGGCTGCATATAGATGGGTTGTGTTTTTTTATCCATTCTGCCACTCTCTGTCTATTTGTGTGTTTAGTCCATTTACATTCAGTGTAATTATGGATAGGAATGAGTTTAGCCCTGCCATTTTGATGTCTTTTTTTGTGTGTTGTTGACAGTTTCTTTTTCCCACTTAATTTTTTGTGCTGAGTGGTTTATCTTTATATATTATCTTTTCCTCTTATCCATTGTAGTTGAGTTTGTTTCTGTTGAGTCTCTTTTTTTTTCTTGTATTTTATTTTGATGAGTAGGATTGTTAGTCTCATTTGCGGTTACCTTACCCCTATTTTTCTAAGTTTAAAACTAACTTTTATGTCTTTATATCACCTTGTCTTCCTCTCCACATGAAAGATCTATGACTACCTTTCTTAAAACCCCTCTTTATTTTTTAATGTTGCCTTCTTTTACATAATGACATTGCTGTTTCCCTGTTTTGAGCGTTTTTTTGTCTTGATCTATTTTTGTGATTTTCCTATCTGGGTTGACATCTAATTACTCTGTTCAGTTTTCTAGTCTTGGGTTGATATCTGATATTATTGATTTTCTAACCAGAGAACTCCCTTTAATATTTCTTGTAGTTTTGGTTTGGTTTTGCAAATTCCCTAAACTTCTGTTTATCTAGAAATGTCCTAATTTTGCCTTCACATTTGAGAGAGAGTTTTACTGGATATATAATTCTCTGTTGGCAATTTTTTTCCTTCATTGCTTTATATAAGTCATTCCACTGCCTCCTGGCCTGCATGGTTTCTGCTGAGTAGTCTGAGCTTATTCTTATTGACTTTTCTTTGTAGATAACTTTTCCTTTATCCCTAGCTGTTCTTAAAATTCTCAGTTTATCTTTGGTTTTGGCAAGTTTGATTATAATATGTCTTGGTGACTTTCTTTTAAGATCTACCTTACATGGAGTTCGATGAGCATCTTGGATAGATATCTTCTCATCTTTCTCAATATCAGGGAAGTTTTCTGCCAACAAATCTTCAACAATTCTCTCTGTATTTTCTGTTATCATTCCCTGTTCTGGTACTCCAATCACTCGTAGGTTATTTCTCTTGATAGAGTCCCACATGATTCCTATAGTTTCTTCATTTTTTAAAATTCTTTTATCTGATTTTCTTCAAATATATTAGTGCCATGTGCTTTATCTTCAGTCTCACCAATTCTGCGTTCTATTTGCTCAGTCTGCTCCTCTGACTTTCTATAAATATGTGTAATTTTGTAATTTTATTGTTAATCTTCTGAATTTCTAATTGCCGTCTTTTTATGGATTCTTGCAGCTTATTAAATTTTTCATTATGTTCTTGAATAACCTTTTTAATTTCTTCAACTGCTTTATCTCTGTGTTCCTTGGCTTGTTCTGCATTTTGCTTGATCTCGTTCCTGATGTCTTGAAGAGTTCTTTATATCAATCTTTTGTATTCTACCTCTGGCAATTCCTTGATTATTTGTTTCAAGAGCTTGTTGAAGCAATCATGGTCTGCTTCTTTATGTGATTTGATATTGACTGTTGTCTCCGAGCCATCTATAAGTTATTGTATTAGTTTATTTTATGTTTGCTTACTATATCCTAGCTTCTTGCTTTTTTTTTGTTTCGATGTATCCAAATAGGCTGCTTGAGTGAGCTGGCTTGATTATTTTCACCTTTGAAGGTCTAATGTCCTCTCAACAGATGGCTAGAGCTGTTACCAGGTATATAAGCCTAGGAGTCCATTCACTTTTCTTGTATGAATTCAGCTAAGGTGTCCAGGTAGTTGGTCATCAAATGTGTGGTATAGGCTCTGTCTTACAGTCTTAGAGGGGCAGGGGTGATTGCTGTAGGTACTGGTATCTTGTTGCTGCAGGGGGTCATGCTCTGAACAAGGCAGGGAGCTGACAACCATCCACTGTCTGTGAGGGAAGTGCATCCCTATTCCCTAGTGCACACAGGTGGGTGGGTTCTGCAGATGGTCCTTGGGCACCTAATGCTTTTTGTTGTAAGGACTGGGAGGCACCAGTTATCCTTGGGCCCCTGTTGCGGGTGGCTGGGTGACCTGAGTGGAGCCACCAGTCCTTAGGCCCTTGGTGTGGGTAGGTGAGGACCCTGTTTATTAGGCAAAATGATGTCAGACATCAAACGCCCACCACTCCACTGCACAGCTGAAACAGTTGCAGTCTGCCAACAAGGGCCCATTCTCCTGAAATAGGCCCCCACATTCCATGCATGGGGGAAAGGTATTCAAAGTCCATGGGTCATATATGCCTGGACAGGAGCCACTTCTGTGCTGTGCTCCCCAGGTTAGTGGAGCTGGCAGATTATCTTTTCCCCAGTTGTGAATTTATTCCTTCTCCAAGGCCGGGAGAATGGCTCAGAGCATGCAATAGGACCTATCTCAGGCCCAGGGAAATCGACAGCCACTGAAGCTGGCTTGGGGTGGGGGAGGGGGGCGCAGTAAAATATATGCAGTTACTTAGCTTTTGCCAAGAGCGCTGTTCTTCTCTGGTTCCGGAGGTGTGAGTAGGCTGTGTGGCTCGCTCTTTCTCCCTGAGGAAACTGCGGCTAAACACTACCACTAGCCCACTGCAGCCTGAGGGTTCCCAGCAATTCAGGTCTGTCAACTTCTCTCAGCTTCTGAACTGTCTCTCCCTCCCTCTGCTGCTCAGTCCGTTTTCTAACTTTGCCCTTCATGTTCAGGGCTTCTAGCTTGTCATAAATGTAATTGTTTCACTTGTTTTTTGGGGTCTTTGTTGTAAGAGGGTTCACTGGAAGCATCTGACTACTCCGCCATCTTGGCCCCGCCTCCTACAGTTCACTTTTAACACAGAAGCCAGAGCCAAATGCAAATAAGATAATGTCACTCCTCCATCCAAACCCCTCTAGTGGTTGCCCATCTCATACTCTATGTCAAAGTCAATGTCTTTACTATGACCCATAAAGCCTGGCATGATCTGCCCCACATCCCCTTGCCTTCCTGACCTCACTGCCTACTCCCCTTCCCCTTGCTTACTCCAATTCAGGCTCAGTGCCCTTGTTGATATTCCTCAAACATGCCAAACACATGCCTAACTCATGTCCTTTGCATTTGTACCTCCAATTCCAGTGATTTCCCCAGTTATCTATATGGCTCAACCACTCTCTTTTTTTTTTAATTTTTATTGTGCTTTAAGTGAAAATTTACAAACCAAGTCATTCTCTTATACAAAAATTTACATACACCTTGCTACATATTCCTAGTTGCTCTCCCCCAATGAGACAGCACTCTCCTCTCCACCCTGTATTTCTGTGTCCATTCAGCCAGCTTCTCTCCCCCTCTGCCTTCTCATCTCCCATCCAGACAGGAGCTGCCCACATAGCCTCATGTGTCTACTTGATCCAAGAAGCTTGCTCTTCACCAATATCATTTTCTATCTTATATTACAGTCCAATCTGTGTCTGAAGAGTTGGCTTTGAGAATGGTTTCTGTCTTGGGCTAACAGAAGGTCTGGTGACCATGACCCCAGGGTTCTTCTAGTCTTAATCAGACCATTAAGTCTGGACTTTTTATGAGAAATTGAAGTCTGCATCCCACTGCTCTCCTCCTTCAGGGATTCTCTGTTTTGTTCCCTGTCAGGGCAGTCATTGGTTGTAGCCAGCCACCATCTAGTTCTTCTGGTCTCAGGCTGATATAGTCTCTGATTTGCGTGCCCCTTTCTGTCTCTTGGGCTCATAATTACCTTGTGTCTTTGGTGTTTTTCATTCTCCTTTGCTCCAGGTGTCAACCCCTCCCTTTCTTCAGGTTTTTGCTTAAATGTCATTTTCCTAGTAAGGCCTTCCCTGAATACTCTATTTAAAGTTGTCACCACTCAGCATTCTCTATTGCCCTTCCATGCTTGACTTTTTTTTCCACAGCACTTACTGCTTCCAGCATACTATAAAATATTCTTGTTTACTTTTGTTTACTGTCTGTATTACCCCTTCCCCCCACCACAAGAACATAAGACCTGGAGATAGAAAGTCAAAAGGGAAGAACATTTCTCAAGCTGAAAGAACTGAAGAAAAATTCAAGCCTCAAGTTGCAATATTGAAGGATTCTACTGGGAAAATATTAAACAACACAGGAAGCATCAAAAAAGGAGATGGAAGGAATACACAGAGTCACTATACTAAAAAGAATTGGTCAACTTTCAACCATTTCAGGAGCTAGTATATGATCAAGAACTGATGGTACTGAAGGAAGAGATCCAAGCTGCACTGAAGGCATTGGTGAAAAACAAGGCTTCAGGAATTGACAGAATGCCAATTGATATGTTTCAATAAATGGATGCTGCACTAAAGCACTCACTCATCTATGCCAAGAAATTTGGAAGACAGCTACCTGGCCAACTGACTGGAAGAGATCCATATTTGTACCCATTCCAAAGAAAAGTGTTCCAACATAATGTGGAAATTATTGAACAATACCATTAATATCACACACAAGTAAAATTTTGCTAAAGATTATTCAAAACTGGTTGCAGCAGTACATCGACAGGGAACTGCCAGAAATTCAAGCCAAATTCAGAAGAGGACTGGAACAAGAAATATGATTGCTGATGTCAGCTGGATCATGGCTGAAAGCAGAGAATACTAGAAAGATGTTTAGCTGTGTTTTATTGACTATGCGAAGGCATTTGACTGTGTGGATCGTAACAAATTATGGATAGCATTGTAAAGAATGAGAATTCCAGAACACTTATTTGTGCTCATGAGGAACCTGTACTTAGACCAAGAGGCAGGTGTTCAAACAGTTAAGGGAATACTGCCTGGTTTAAAGTCAGGAAAGGTGTGTGTCAGGGTTGTATCCTTTCACCATACTTATTCAATCCGTATGCTGAGCAAACAATCAAAGAAGCTGAACTATACGAAGAAGAATGTGGCATCAGGATTGGAGGAAAACTCATTAACAACCTGCAATATGCGGATGACACAACTTTGCTTGCTGGAAGTGAAGAGGGTTTGAATTACTTACTGACAAAGATCAAACTACAGCCTTCAGTATGGATTACACCTCAACATAAAGAAAATAAAAATCCTCATAACTGGACCAATAAGCAACATCATGACAAATGGAGAAAAGATTGAATTTGTCAAGGATTTCATTTTACTTGGATCCACAACCAACACCCATGAAAGCAGCAGTCAAGAAATCAAAGGATGCATGGCATTGGGCAAATCTACGTTGAAGACTAAGGTGTGCCTGACCCAAGCCATGGTGTTTTCAATCGCTTCACATGCATGTAAAAGCTGGACAAGAATAAGGAAGACCGAAGAAGAATTGATGCCTTTGAATTATGGTGTTGGCAAAGAATATTGAATATACTATGGACTGCCAAAAGAACAAATAAATCTGTCTTGGAAGTAGTACAGCCAAAATGCTCATTAGAAGCAAGGATTCTGAGACTTCATCTCACATGCTTTGGACATATTATCGGGGGGACCAGTCCCTGGAGAAGGACATCATGCTTGGTAAAGTAGAGGGTCAGTGAAAAAGAAGATTCTCAACAAGATGGACTGACACGATGGCTGCAACAATGGACTCATGCATACCAACAATTGCGAGGATGGTGCAGGACTGGGCAGTGTTTCATTCTGTTGTAAATAGGATCACTATGAGTTGGAATTGACTCGGCGGCACCTAACAGCAACAGACTATAAGCAGAGATTTACTCCCGTTTTTCCCCACTGCTATTGCAAAAAAATTTTTTTTTTTTTCGTTTTGCCAGCAACTAGAACAGTGTCTGGCATTTAATAGGTGCTCTGTAGAAATTTGTTTTATGAATTGGATAAATGAAATCTGCAAATGTGAGAGCTTGTGGAAAAGCCTGTCTGAACAAGGCCAGTTGATATTGAGAACCAGCACTCTCCACCCTCAGGAAGGACTAATCTCTGTTCCTGTCCTCCCAGAAGTTGCAGTACCTCTGTCTCTACCAGGATTTTCTACATTTGCCAATAAATACCCTTTTTGCCTAAGAGAGCTCCAGGTAGGTTTCTGTCACTTGCAATCAGAAGATTTCTGACTAATACATGAGCATTCTTTGCACAGACATATACAAGGCAAATTTTCTCTTCTACCAAGTAAAACCCTTTCTGAGTAGTCTAGGTCCATAGCTCAGACTCTGTTTCTTTTTCCAACTTCAGCTCTCCCTGACTTGGCCAATGGTAGTTGATTCCATTCTTGGAGACTGCAGTTGAGACATCATTTTCAAAGTCAGTCACAATCTCCATGAAAATATGTTCACCAACCTTGTGCAAAGTATGGCACCAGAATATAGAGATAAGGCAGGGTGTGCTGCCTCTCACCTCTGGCTCTATACCCACTCACACCACAAACACCAGATTTCTAGATACTTGCATACTTAAGTGTGTTCTCCCACCTCCTCTTTGTACCATAGTAATCCTACCCTGCCAGTCAGAAATCGGTATTAGAGAAGGTGGAAAACAAGGATATTGAGACACACCAAGAACATCTTCATGACCCACCAAAGTGTCCCAACCTTCTGGTTGGGAAATAACAGCTCAGAAAAGCATCATATGGGCTGTTCATTTTGCAAAACAGTCCACCAGTGAAATGGAAAAGGATTCAGAGAATTTAAGAGACATATTTATAAAAAGTTTTTAAAAATCTGAATAAACACATATGATGTTATAATAGACCTATTTTGTAACTTCTTAGCCAATACTACTACACACTCACATCCCAGTGCTATTAATGAACCCCGCCGCTCTTTCATCCAATCATTCATTTAACAAACATGAATCGAATCCCCGTGTCTGAGTCAGGCATTGCCAGATGCTGGGCCCTGAAGGAGCTCCTAGTCTGGAAGGAGAGGCAGACGCACAATAGACTGGGAAAGAAAAGCTAGGCTCAGGATATTTTGAAAGCACTAAGGAGAAGCATCTTATCTTGTTTTGAAGAGTCCAGAAAAACATCTTAGAGGAGATGATGCCTAGAGATTAATCTTAAAGGATTAGTAAGAGTTAATCCAACAAATAGGGGAAAGACATTTTAAGCAGAGAGGCAGCCTGAGCAAAGGTGTGGAGGCTACCAGCAATTTAGTACTGCTGGGCTATAAAGGGAGGTAAAGATGGCAGAAGAAGGGAATAGAAGGGTCAGGGATAGAGCTGTGTTGAACATGGAGCTGCACCTCCCAGAGCCCCCATCAAGGACAGACTTGGTGCCCCAGTTATGGGAGTGGTGTGGATGCACAGCCCTCAGCTGTCAGCCCCTTCAGAATCAGCCTCAGCTGAAGAGAACCACCTGGCCCCAGATAACACTATTCAGGGGACAGCCCACATACAATGACTGACAGAGGCAGGGGTATAAAGGCCTGGCCATTTTGGCCAAACTTGGTGCAACTTTGAAGGACCATGTCATTCCAGAGCTCCCTGTGGAGCTGGCCAAATCTGTCATTGGGCCAACATCACACCACAAGTTCTCACTGTGCCCATTCCTGCTTGCTTCTCCTCCCTTCCACAGGTGTTGATCTCAAGGGCCCTCCTCACTAAACATTCTGCATGTTAAACTCAGTCGCAGAGTCTGCTTCCCAGAAAACCCAACCTGCCACATTGGCCTTTAACACCTATCAAGAAACTTGGATTGAAAGCTATACTGGGGTTCTAAGCAAAGTTCGCTTCCAACATGACAACAAACCAGCTGCCTTCATCATCACCATGTGTTTTCCCCTCGGGAAACAACGCTGTCAGACACAAGGGGCATCCCTTTCACTTACCCTAGCAACCACACCTAAGCATGGCCACACAGGAGAGAAGTCCAACTGTACTCTCCAGTTTTCCCTGAAGGTGCCTTGAGTGTATCTGAGGAGATGGAAGTATCCTGACTACAGAACTTCACCCAAGGCTCAGCCACACCCATCCATCCATCCTTTGCTTACCCCTTCAAGAAATATTTCTTGAACATATGGTAAGCACTGCACTAACTCAGTCACTTCTTTTCCCAGTGTTAACTGTGGTCATACCAAAATTAGATTAAAAGAAACTTAGTCATAGAAACACCAATGTGTACGTTTTGCATTGGAATTCCTTAACTATTATCTGATTCCAAACCCACTCAGCGTGCACCTTTGTTTGCAATTTGACTTCCCTTGTGATGCTTGCAGAGAGAGACAAGGCCAGCGGGAAGACTGTCGGAACTCTCTGCAGGTACAGCTCCTATTGAGAATCCATAAATAGACATTCTGGACTCCCTTACCTGTGTGATAAGTTTATGAATTATGGAATACAATACAGAAATCCTTGGTTCCAAACACAAAATAGAAAATTTTGCTCAAAGTGGTATTAAGCTCAGCAACATTTATTAAGCTCTTTGTGCTAAGCACTGTGTGAATTAAGCAAGGCATATACAGGACCTTACAAAGCCCTCAGGCAGTTAAGATAATCCCGCAAATGACTGGTAAAATCAATAAAGATATAATAAAGGGAAAAAGAAAGGAGAGTGAGGGAGGATATCAAATTTGGATACCTTTTATGTGCCAGGCACTTCATCTATTTCATCTCATTTAATGCTCAAAAGAATCCTATTGTTGTTGTTGTTGACTCCATGAGTGCACTCTACAGGTTTTAAGGCTGTGGCCTTTTGGAAGCAGATCACCAGGCCTTACTTTTGAGGCATGTCTGAGTGTGTTTGAACCACCAACCTTTTGGTTAGTAGTTCAGTGCTTAACCATTTGTGTCACCAGAGACTCCATGAAGTAACTATTTTATCCCATTTTATTGATGAGAAAAACTGACGAACCCATGATCACGCAGCTAGTAAATGGAGGAGCCGGAATTCAGTCCCAGTCTGCTTGACTCCAAAGGCCAAACTCCTTCCCTTACAACCTGCCAGCTCCTGTAGCATCATAACAGAAATATGAAAAGGATGCAGCTGTTGAGGTCTTCAAAAGTGAAAGCAAAGACTTCTGGGTTGAGAAATCAGGGAAAAGTTTATGTAATAGGTGATGTTTGGGGAGGCCACGTATTGTCTTGGAAGAAGTACAGCCAGGATGCTCTTTAGAAGTGAGGATGGCGAGACTTTGTCTCACATACTTTGGCCATGTTATCAGAAGGAACCAGTCCCTGGAGAAGGACGTCATGCTTCGTAAGGTAGAGGGTCAGCAAAAAAGAGGAAGACCCTCAATGAGATGGATTAACACAGTGGCTGCAACAATGGGCTCAAACATAGCAATGATTGCACTGGACTGTGCAGTGTTTTGTTCTGTTGTACATAGTGTCGCTATGAGTTGGAACCAACTGGATGGCACCTAACAACATCAAGCATGGGTAGAGTTCTAACCAGTAGTGGATTATAGGGAGGGAAGGATGAATCCCTGGTGATGCAGTGGTTAAGAGCTTGGCTATTAACCAAAAGGTCAGCAGTTGGAATCCACCAGCCACTCCTTGGAAACCTATGAGGTGATTCTACTCTGTCCTAGGGTTGCTACGAGTCAGAATCGACTTGACAGCAATGCATTATAGGGAGGGTGGAAGGAACAGCATGATCAAAGGCCCCAAGCTATGGAAAAGGCCCAAGGATCTACAAGGTGTTTTGGGTCAAGTTTCCCAGGAAACAGACTCTGAGATGGAGTTTAGCCTTCAAGAAGTTTATTAGGCAATGTCCTTGGGATCAACTGCTGTGGGGGTGTGAAGGAAGTAGGATTGGACAGAGGAAGGTGTTGGCGTGCATTACAGTCACAAAAAAAGAAGAAAGAAAGAAAAAGAAGGCCTTAGCCAATCCCATGAGTTTCTCTGAAGCTTGGATGAGTTTTCAGAATTGTCTCACCTTCCGACAAGGGTAATAGCCTTTTGTTGTTGTTGTTAGCTGCTGTAGAGTCAGCCCCCAACTCATGACAACCCCATGCACAATGGCATCAGACTATTGTGATCCATAGAATTTTTGCTGTCTGATTTTCAGAAGCAGATCACCAGGCCTTTCTTCCTAGTCTGTCTTAGTATGGAAGCTCTGCTGAAACCTGTTCAACATCAGAGCAACACACAAGCCTCCACTGACAGACGGGGGATGGCTGCACATGAGGTACATTGGTCGGGAATTGAACCCAGGTCTCCCACATGGAAGGCAAGAATTCTATCACTGAACCAACACTTCCCCCAATAGGCATTTATAGCCCTCTTATTGGCGGGGTGTAAGCTGCCCCTGGGAAGTGAGTGTGAATCTTGGCTGAGGCAGTTCTCTTCAGTTGAGTGTAATTTCCAAAGGAGGGCTCATCTGAGAGGCATCAGCCACCAACATTCCCAGAAGCTGGGGGAATATGTGCCTCAGTCCCGGAGGGTCAATTCTAGGTGGACACCACAGCATCCACTATAGGATATGTGCCCGGGCAGTAAGCAGGCTGATTTGGCAAGACAAGAGAGTACAAGAGGAAAGAAAGCATGAGGTTGGAATGTTGGGAGGACATAGGTATTGAAGGCCAGACTTTGAGTTTTGTAAGGAAGGGAAAAGGGTTATTAAGTTTTGCATGAAGCAAGGCTAGAAGTTGCACCTGACACAGAACCTACAGGAAGAACCATTTGGTATTGTTTCCACAGTCCAGATTGGAAGTGCAGAGGTGGTGGGTCGGGGGGAGAGCTGGACAAGTGGCAGTGGTGATGGGAAGGAGGGGATGAAGGAGGCAGTAGCATTGAGGTCATACAGATATTGCATGCTAAGCATTTCCTACAAAAGGCCTATGAGACAGATCAAAAGACAGTAACCTTAACATTCCATGGAGTATAACCCAGCTTTTTGATGTAAACTCCATGTGGGCAAGGAGCATCTAGAACAATGCCTGGCAAATAGTAGGCATTTGTATCAGTCAGCTTTTGCTGTGCTAGTGCTGTGTTCCAAAATTCCAAAATCTTAATGGTTTACAGCAATGAATACTTATTCCTTGCTCATGGGTTTACAGTCAGCTGTAGCAATTCTGTTTCAACCCTGTTTAAGGCTGTGGGTTGGGTTCAGATCTGTTCCTATGCTGGGGTCCAGGCTAAAGAATGAAGGGGGTGTACTATTCTTTTAGTGGAGGGCAGGAGCCCAAGACGGCTGACAGAACTCGTAATACCTCTTAAAACCTCTGCTAGGGTCTAGTACACAGTCACTTCCATCACCCACATTCCCTTGGCCATAGCAAATCATATGACCAAGCTCAACAGCAATGGAGCAGGGAAATATACCTGTGCCCTGGAGCTGGGGAAAGGAGAGTGAATATTTGCTGAACAATAACAAAATCCACAATAGTGATCAATAAATACTTGATAAACAATTGTATGAATAAATCTACATATATTAATACGGAAACATCCCTAACATATCCCATTAAGTGAAAAAGGCAAGTGGCAAAGCAATGCATACAATGTGATTTAATTTATAAACCTATAACCCATTGCTATCAAGTCAATTCCAACTCACAAAGACCGTATAGGACAGAGTAGAATTGTCCCATGGGGTTTCCAAGGCTGTAATCTTTACAGAAGCAGACTGCCTCGTCTTTCGCCCATGGAGCAGCTGGTGATGTTCAAACAACTGACCTTTTGATTATCAGCTGAGCCCTTAACCACTGCACCACTAGGGCTCCTCAATTTATAAACACACATATCAAAAATAAAACCGTACATTGATACATGCACATATTTTTTCATAAATGCATAGAGAAGGAGCTGGAAGTGTATACACTAAACTATTAACGCTGTAACTTCTGGAAAGAGGAGTAAGATTGGGTAGGAATAAAAGGGGACATTTATTTTTTCATCAGTTAAAAGACTTTTACAATAAGAATGTATTTGTGGTTAATTTATATGGATTTTTAAAAATTGTTATGAAAAAGAAGAAAAAATAAAATAAGGCAATGCCCTTTGTGTAGCTCCTCACGCAGCCTGGATTAGAAAAATGTCACATGAGCAATTTGGAAGAAGGAAGTTAATGTCATAGTAAGAGTGACAAGTTAATAACAAAATGTGCCATAACTCTTATAATTGTTCAGTTACTGCTCTGACATTTAAAAAACATTACAACCTTTATGGCAACTGCCTTTATCTGGCTTATGAAATTGCTTTAACAGTATCTTGCACTTGTTGTTGTTATTGTTGTTAGGTGTTGTCGAGTCGGTTCTGACTCATAGCAACCCTATGCACAACAGAATGAAACACTGCCCGGTCCTGCGCCATTCTCACAATTGTTGCTATGCTTGAGCCCATTGTTGCAGCCACTGGGTCAATCTATCTGGTTGAGGGTCTTCTTCCTTTTTGCTGACCTACTTTACCAACCATGATGTCCTTCTCCAGGGACTGATCCCTCCTGATAATAGGTCCAAAGTATGTGAGACACAGTCTCACCATCCTTGCCTCTAAGGAGCATTCTGGTTGTACTTCCTCCAAGACAGATTTGTTAATTCTTTTGGTAGCCCACTGTATATTCAATATTCTTCGCGAACACAATTCAAAGGTGTCAATTCTTCTTTGGTCTTCCTTAGTCCTTGTCCAGCTTTCCCATGTATATGCAGCTATTGAAAACACCAGGGCTTGGGGCAGGCACACCTTAGTCCGCAAGGTGACATCTTCACTTTTCTACACTTTAAAGAGATCTTTTACAGCCAATTTACCCAATGCAATGCATCTTTTGATTTCTTGACTGCTGATTCCATGGCTGTTGATTGTGGAGCCCAGTAAAATGAAATCCTTGACAACCTCAATCATGTATCTGTTTATAATGCTTATTGGCCCAGTTGTGAGGGTTTTGGTTTTCTTATTTTGAGGTGTAATCCATACCTAAGGCTGGGGTCTCTGATCTTCATCAGTAAGTGCTTCAAGTCCTCTTCACTTTCAGCAAGCAGGGTTGTGTCATCTTCATAATGCACATTGTTAATGAGTCTTCCTCCAATCCTGATGCCCCGTTTTTCTTCATATAGTCCAGCTTCTCAGGTTATTTGCTCAGCATACAGATTAAATAAGTAGGGTGAAATGATACAACCCTGATGCACACCTTTCCTGACTTTAAACCATGCAGTATCCCCTTGTTCTGTTCAAATGACTGCCTCTTGATCATGACAGATTCCTCATGAGCACAATTGTTCCGTAATTCCCATTCTTTGCAATATTATCCATAATTTGTTATGATCCACACAGTCAAATGCCTTAGCATAGTCAATAAAACACAGGTAAACATCTTTCTGGTATTCTCTGCTTTCAGCCAGGATTCATCTGTCATCAGCAATGATATCCCTGGTTCCACATCCTCTTCTGAATCTGGCTTGAATTTCTGGGAGTTCCCTGTCTATACACTGCTGTAGCCACTTTTGAATGATCTTCAGCGAAATTTTACTTGCATGTGATATTAACGATATTGTTCCATAATTTCCACTTTTGGTTGGATCACCTTTCTTGGGAATAGGCAAAATATGAATCTCTTCCAGTCAATTACCCAGGTAGCTGTCTTCCAAATTTCTTGGCATAGATGAGTGAGCACTTCCAGCGCTGCATCCGTTTGTCAAAACATCTCAATTGGTATTCTGTCAATTCCTGGAGCCTTGTTTTATGCCAATGCCTTCAGTGCAGCTTGAACTTCCTTCAGTACCATCAGTTCCTGATCGTATGTATATTACCTCCTGAAATGGTTGAACATCGACCAATTTTTCTTGGTATAATGACTCCGTGTATTCCCTCCATCTTCTTTTGATGCTTCCTGCGTCATTTAATATTTTCCCTGTAGAATCCTTCACTATTGCAACTCAAGGCCTGAATTTTTTCTTCAGTTCATTCAGCTTGAGAAATGCTGAGCATGTTCTTCCCTTTTGGTTTTCTATCTCCAGGGCTTTGCACATGTCATCCTAATAATTTACTTTGTCTTCTCAAGCTGCCCTTTGAAATCTTCTGTTCAGCTCTTTTACTTCATCATTTTTTCCTTTTGCTTTTGCTATTTGGAAAACCCTGGTGGCGTAGTGGTTAAGTGCTACAGCTACTAACCTTAAAGGTCGGCAGTTCAAATCTGCCAGGCACTCCTCGGAAACTCTATGAGGCAGTTCTACCCTGTCCCATAGGGTCGCTATGAGTCGGAATCAACTCGACGGCAACAGATTTGGTTAGCTATGTGATGTTCGAGAGCAAGCTTCAGAGTCTCTTCTGACATCCATTTAGGTCTTTTCTTTCTCTCCTGTCTTTTTAATGATCTCTTGCTTTTTTCATGTATGACGTCCTCGATGTCATTCCGCAACTCATCTGGTCTTCAGTAATTAGTGTCCAATGCATCCAATCTATTCTTGAGATGGTCTCTAAATTCAGGTAGGATATACTCAAGGTTGTACTTTGGCTCTCATGGACTTATTCTAACTTTCTTCAGTTTCATCTTGAACTTGTATATGAGTAATTGATGGTCTGATCCAAAGTCAGCCCCTGGTCTTGTTCTGAGTAATGTTATTGAGCTTTTCCATTGTCTCTTTCCACAAATGTAGTCGATTTGATTCCTGTGTATTCCATGTGGCAAGGTCCATGTGTATAGTAATCGTTTCTGTTGGCAAAACAAGGTATTTGCAATGAAGAAGTCGTTGGTCTTGTGACATTCAATCATCTGATCTCCAGCATTGTTTCTATCACCAAGGCCATATTTTCCAACTATCGATCTTTCTTCTTTGTTTCCAACTTTTGCATTCCAATCACCGGTAATTATCAGTGCACCCTGATTGCATCTTCTATCAATTTCAGACTGCAGAATTTGGTAAAAATCTTCAATTTCTTCATCTTTGGCCTTAGTGGTTGGTGCATAAATTTGAATAATAATCATATTAACTGGTCTTCCTTGTAGGCATATGGATATCATCCTGTAGGATAGATCTAGAAATGTTCTTTTTGAGATGAATGCAATGCCCTTTCTCTTCAAGTTGTCATTCCCAGCATAGTCGACCATATGATTGTCTGATTGAAAACGACCAATACCAGTCCATTTCAGCTTACTAGTGCCTAGGATATCGATGTTTATGTGTTCCATTTCATTTTTGACGATTTCCCATTTTCCTAGATTCATACTTCATACATTCTAGGTTCTGATTATTAGTGGATGTTTACAGCTGTTTCTTCTCATTTTGAGTCACGCCATATCAGCCAATGAAGGTGCCGAAAGCTTTATTCCATCCACGTCATTAAGGTTGACTCTACTTTGAGGAGGCAGCTCTTCCCCAGTCATCTTCTGAGTGCCTTCCAACCTGAGGGACTCATCTTCCAGCACTATATCAGACAATGTTCCACTGCTATTCATAAGGTTTTCACTGGCTAATTCTTTTCAGAAGTAGACTTCTGGGCCCTTCTTCCTAGTCTGTCTTAGTCTGGAAGCTCAGCTGAAACCTGTCAGCCATGGATGACCCTGCTGGTATCTGAATACTGGTGGCATAGATTTCAGCATCACAGCAACATGCAAGCCCCCACAGTACGACAAACTGACAGACACGTGGGGGACATAATGGAATAAATGAATATATTTCAAATGTGTATTCTTGAATGCTCCCTAATTTCCCAACATCTGAACATCATTCAGAAATTTACATTTACCTTTGCATTTATAGCTCCTTAGATGCTCCCAATGATGTTGTGTCTAAGAAACATTAGAACTTTAGAAATATGGAGTCTGAGGCTCAGAGACTTGTCTGAAATCTCCCATCACTACATGATCCAAGTCCATTAACACCCACGTAGATCTACTACTTTTCATTACACATCAGATAACAAAAGGTGGGTTTTTTTCTTAGTAAATACATATAGAACATGCTTGCCTTGAGTATTAACTTTGATAGAAGTAAGAAAACCCTCTGGTATTTAGTCTTTAGGACTTAATTAGCTTACTCAACAGGATGGCATCTAACATATTTGAAAACCATTCATTTGGTGAAAACATAGACCTCTGACTCCAGTAATTTGCAACCTGTCCAGTACATGTGGAATGGTGTTAGTCTCTGAGTGGTTTTCATGAATATTTTCTCTTCTTCTGAAATCCAGGAGGACCTACCTACCCATGGGAACCAGTGGGTCCAACCACTTTGCAGAATGCTAAAACTGTGTCTGTTTCTCCCTTTTAGAGGGAATATGAGTGCCAGAAACCTGGAATGAGGGCAGAAAATAACAACTGTTATCTTACCACAAACTTTAGAGAAAAAAATAGTCATCATGAGTAGTGTAAGCTTTGGCCCATTCTGGAATGCAGTACCCTTTCCATGTGGGCAAATCCTTGATAGTGTTGATTTGGTTTTGTGTTGGCTTCTAATAATAAAAGAGAAGTGGGGGATTTCTGCTGGCAGGTGGCCAAACCATTCATCTAAAGATTTATTGTGTGTATGTGTGTTTACTTTGAATTATATAAGTTATTCCTCTTTAATGATTTACATTGACTGTAAAGAAGCAAACAGTACCTATGTGAAAAGTTAAATTTATCATGCGATACATCCAGAGATTTCTTCAGAAGTCTCCTATTCAAAAGAAAACATTCATTTGTCTAATCTCAATCAAATCCTGTGTGCATGGAACAGAAGATCACAGAGTCAAAGATGAAATAAATAGCACCTGCTGGGTCCTTTGAGAGGTATATCAGTTATGAGCGGGAAAGTTCTTCAGGACATACAATGCACATTGTTCTATGGGTCTCTCTCTCCTTCTTTGTCTCTCCACCCACCTGCAAGCCAAGGGAATCTGTGGACTTGCTGCCTGCCTTCATCTCAGCCAGTCTACAAGTGCACAGTGCCATACTCTGGGATCCTTTAAGAATAAAAGATGACTTCCTAAACACAAGATGTTAGTTATTATCACAGATTGCAACCCAAAGGAATTTTCTATAATAAGAGTACACCTGCTGAGCAGAAGTTCAGTTGCACTGGTTCCCTGGCTCAGGAAAGGTTTCAAGCAGTCTGATCTCAACACTGACATCCTTATAGTGGACACTGTTGATGCCTCACCCAAATCCACTTTTCCGGACCAGTACACTTGTTTCCCAGCTGCCAGGGTTGTTTGTTGCACAGAGTTCACAACTTCCCCCTTCTTCAGAGAATTGTCCTTGGCCAAAAGAAGCCATCTGGAAGAGGAGATTACACCCTAGCCATCACCCCTAGGTAGGCCAAAGTCATGACTGACTGGGAGGTACTAATTTTGTAATGCAATTAAGTTCCAGAGCTCTTCATGGGATCAGGCCGAAGCTAGTCTTTATGTTTTCTTTATGTTTTCCTTCTGCTCCAACCTTCTTCCCTCACTCTCATTCTCCTGAAAGCATTTCCTCAATAAATCACTTGCCCAAGAATCCTGTCGCAGGTTCTGCTTCTAAAGCCTCACCTAAGACACCTCCTTTATCTGGAGAGCAAGAGCAATCCTAGATAGCAGAAATGCTACCTCTTTGCCACACCCCACCAGGAAGGCCTGTCCTCTGACCTCTGACCCTCACCCTTGTGTCCAGTAAGTCACCAAACAAAACCTCTACCTCTTTGACATTTCAATATTTTGAGCCCTTCCCAGTCACCACCTCAGTTCAGACTCTTGTGACTCCTTACCTAGGTTAATGTCATTTTTTCCTGACTTCAGGCCTATTTAGCTATTGTTGACACCTTTCTGAAAGATAGATACGTTACTTTATCTTCAAAATCTTTCACTGACTACCTTATTACTTTCAGAATAATAATAATAGCCACCACTTATCATATACTTTTTTTTATCATATACTAAGAGATTTATATTCATTATCTTGTGGCGTAAAATGACAACAAAGTTATAATTATCCCCTTTTTACAAGTAAGAACATTGAGTATCCAGAAGGACAAGGAATTCACCCAAGATCACACAGCCTATGGAATAAGTTCTAGCTGACTCCAAAGATACACTCTTCACACACATGTTTATTGCAGCATTATTCACAATAGCAAAAAGATGGAAACAACCTAACTGCCCATCAACTGATGAATGGCTAAACAAATTATGGTACATTCACACAAGGGAATACTGCATAATGATAAAGAACAATGATGGGTACATGAAACATTTCACAACATGGTTGAATCTTCAGGGCATTAGACTGAGTGAAATAAGTCAGTCACAAAAGGGCAAATATTGTATGAGACCACTATTATAAAAAGCCAAGAAAAGGTTTAAACACAAAGAAACAATCTTTGGTGGTTATGAGGGAGTGGAGGGATGGGGAGGGGAAATCACTAACTAAATAGTAGACAAGTGTTAACTTTGATTAAAGGAAAGACAACACACAATATAGGGGAAGTCAGCACAACTCGACCCAGGCAAAGTCATAAAAGCTTCCTAGACACATCCAAACACCTTGAAGGATCAAGTTACTGGTGCTGAGGGCTGGGGACCATGGCCTTGAGGGACATCTAGGTCAATTGGCATAACATAGTACATAAATAAAATGTTCTACATTCTACATTGTTGAGTAGCACCTGGGGTCTTAAAAGCTTGTGAGTGGCCATCTAAGATACATCTACTGGTCCCATTCTGTCTGAAGCAAAGGAGAATGAAGAAAACCAAAGACACAAAGAAAATATTAGTCCAGAGGATTGATGGACCACATGAACCACAGCCTCCACCAGCCTGAGCCCAGAAGAACTAGATGGTGCCCAGCTACCACCACTGACTGCTCTGACAGGAATTGCAATAGAAGGTCCCAGACAGAGTGGGAAAAAAATGTGGAACGAAATTCAAATTCACCAAAAAAGACCAGAATTACTGGTGTGATGGAGACTAGAGGAATCCCTGAGACCATGGCCCCCAGACACCTTGCTAACTCAGAACTGAAGCCACTCCAGAAGTCCACATTTTAGCCAAATATTACGAAGGTCTATAAAACAAATAATAACACATGTGAGGGACTTGTTTCTTAATTCAATCAAATAAATGAGACAAAATGGACAACACCTCCCCAAAAGCAAAGACAAGAAGACAGAAAGGGACAGGAAAACTGGACGAATGGACAAGGGGAACCTGGGATGGAAAGGGAAAGAGGGAGAGTGCTGACACAGTGTGGGGATTGCTACTAATGTCACAAAACAATTTGTGTATAAATTTTTGAATGAGGAACTAATTTAAGTTGTAAACTTTCACCTAAAGCATAATAAAATTAAAACAAAAAATAACAAAGAGATGCTCTTAATTTCATCACGAGGTTGCCTCTCAATAAAATTGAGGCCCAGCATTCTGGCTTTCAAACCCTTCTGTGGACAAGACTCAAAATATTTTTGAGTCTCCCTCAATTTATCTCCCTCAATTCATCATACTTCTCACCCCAGGTATTCCAGACATCTTGCCATTCCTTAAACACACTTGGAACATTCTCCTTTCCTGCTCTTGTTGTTTTATCCAACTAGAAGATCTTTTGCCCACACCTCCACCTGTCAACATCCTTGTGGCAGACTGTTTTTCCAAAGATGTCTACAACAATATCTCCCATTTCACCTGCTGTTCTACAATGTGACCTTGACCCTCCTCCCATTGAGAGATGGGGTCTATGGCCTCTCCCCTTGAATCTGGGCTGGCCTTATGATTCTCCCGTTGTCAATAGAACGCAGCAGAAGTAACACCACATAACTTCCAAGGCTAGGTCAGAAAAGACCAAACAGCTTCTACCTGCAGCCACCATGCTAGAGAGAGGTCATATGTAAGTACTCCAGTGGACAACCCAGCTGAGCTCTCAGCTGAGAGCCAGCATCAAGTACCAGCCTTGTGAGTGTGCCATCTTGGAAGTCCAGCCACTGGTGTCTCCAGAGGACTCCAGCCCCAGCTGGCAACTGACTGTAAGAGACTCAAATGAGACTGCCTGGCCAAGACCTTCTTGAATTCCTGAACACAAAATTGACAGCAAAATTAAAATTATTGTTTAATGCCACTAAGTTTGGGGGAAAATTTTTACACAAATATAGTAACCATAGTAGAGCCCAAATCTTCCAGTGTCCTAATTAAATGCCAATTCCTGTAGGAAGCCCCCCCCCCACTAGGAATCAAGTTCTATATTCCTTTAACTCTCATGACAATTAACTTCTCAAATAAGTCACTTATTACGGTTGGCCTCATATTACAGTCATTTGTGTGCTTGATTCTCTCCGAAGTCCACATGTCTTGAGGGTAGGAACAGTGCTGTATTGATATTTATTAATCTTTATATTCCATAACCACTAACCCAGTGCCTGGTACCAGGTAGACACTCAATAAATATTTGTCGTCCTCATCTAAATTAAAGAGATAGAGAATATCTTATTCTCCACTGACAGGAGAGGGTTGCAACTCTCTAAACTGAATGCAACTACAGCCTTTTGCTGCATTCTGGACCCAAATAAAAGAGTGAAACATGCCAGTAAAAGAGTAAAAATTCCCCGTTAAATAGAAGAAGCAACATAGTGTAGTATGGTTTAAAAGAATGCATTCTGCCATCCTGGGTGGGAATGTCAATGCTACCACTTACTAGCTATATGATCTTGGCAAGCTGCTTCTCATCTCTGAGCCTCAGTTAATCTTCTCTATAAAATGGAGTTAATAGTGTCTACCTCCTAGAAGGCCCCATTGTGTAATGGTTAGCACTCTAGACTCTGAATCCAGCAATCTGAGTTCATGTCTTGGTGGGACCTTGGCTTTTGGAAACCCTGGTGGCATAGTGGTTAAGTGCTATGGCTGCTAACCAAAAGGTCAGCAGTTCGAATCCACCAGGTACTCCTTGGAAACCCTATGGGGCAGTTCTACTCTGTCCTATAGGGTCGCTATGAGTCAGAATTGACTTGATGGTAATGGGTTTTTGTTTCTGTTTTTTTTTTTTTACCTTCTAGAGTTGTTCTGAGGGAAAAAATGAAGTAATTTTTGTAATGTCTCTGTGTTTGTGTGTGCCTTCTCTGACACACACCAACTCTAAATATTCTCTTTGACACCAACTGACCCTAACCACTGGAGCTAGGTAAGATCTTATAATTTACAGGGCACAGTCCTCCAGACGGCCAAGTCTGTCTAAGACTTCAGACACCAATCAGAAGTTTAGGAGTTCCCAGGACACCTGAACTTCTGACAAACTGGCTACAGATTCAAGTGTTCCTACTACCTCCTCAGGATACCAGTCATCAGCTCAGGGTTTGCCAGGGCCCCCTTACTACTCATCTGCTGGCTAAAAGTTTAGGAGTTCCTACTGTCCCCTTGGAACCCTGGTGGTGCAGTGGGTACTAGCTTGGCTGTTAACCAAAAAGTTCGCAGTTCAAATCAATTGGATCATCTTTCTTTGGAATAGGAATTAATAAAGATCTCTTCCAGGAGGCAGGGTCAAGATGGCAGAGTAGTCAGATGCTTCCGGTGGTCCCTCTTACAAAAAAGATCAAAAAAATCAAGTGAATCAATTATATTTATGACAAGCTAGGAGCCCTGAACATCAAAGGCAAAGTCAAGAAATTGCACTGAGTGGCAGAGGGAAGGAGAGATGGTTCAGAAGCAGCAAGGAGTTGCTGGACCTGACTCAGCAGGAACTGGCACCCCTCAGCCCCAACCGCCTGGAGTGACCATGGCGGGGCTGAGGGTTGCATTCGGGACACGGTTTCCTCAGCCACAGAGAGCAAGTGGCACAGAGTCTACTCAGCCCTCCGGAATCAGCGAAGAACAGCACTCTCAGCAAAAGGTAAGAGCTTGCATCTACTTTACTGCACAGACCTAAAAGCACCCCTTTTGAAAGAACTCTCCCCCATTTACCCGATCCCTCCTCCCTCTGTCACAGGCCCCAAGCCAGTGTCAGTGGCAGTCGATTTCCCTGGGCCTGAGATAGGTTCTGCTGTGTGTCCTGAGCCATTTTCCCAGCCTTGGAGAAGGAAGAAATTAACAAATGGGGGAAAAAAATCTCCCAGCTCCCCTAAGCTGGGAACTCAGGGCAGAAGTAGCTCCCTTCCTTGGGTATAAGCACAATCCATTCATGGACTTTGAATGCCTTTCACCCCTGCATGGACCTGTGTGAGCCCATTTCAGCAGCTAGGCCCTTGATGGCACTGTGCAAGGGTGTATGTGCCTGAGGTCTGACTTTATCTGTTTCAGCTGTTCAGTGGAGAGGCACGTTTTTTACATTTGGCATTGCTCTGCCTATTAAGCAGAGCCCTCACCTTCCCACATAAGGGGCCTGAGGACTGGTGGCTACACCCACACCACCTAGCCACCCACGACAGAGGTCCAAGGATAAGAGGTGCCTCCCAGTCTTTACAGCTAAAACCATTGGGTGTTCATGGTCCAGCTGCAGAGCCCACCCACCTGTGTGCTCTAGAGAACACAGATGTGCCTTCCTTACAGACACTCAGGGGACTGTTATCAGCCCGCTGCCTTGCTCAGAGTGTGAACCCCTGCTGCAACCAGATACCTGTGTATACACCAAACACCACTGCTCCCCTAAGACCATAGGTGAGAGCCCGCACCACACACTTGGTGACTGACTACCTTGAAACATGAGATAAATCCATACAAGAAAAGTGAATGGACTCCTAGGCTCATATACCTGGTAATATCTCTACCCATATGGTGACAAGACATTAGAACTTCAAAGGCATCAACAATCAAGCTAGCTCACCCAAGAAACCTATTTGGGTATATCAAAGCAGAACAAAGCAAGAAGCTAGGACACAGTAAGCAAACATAAAATAAATTAATACAATAACTTATAGATAGCTCAGAGAAACAGTCAATATCAAATCACATAAAGAAGTAGACCATGACTGCATCAACAAGCTCCCAAAACAAAGAAAAAAGGAATCTTCTGGAAGAACAAATCTTCCTGGAATTACCAGATGCAGAATACAAAAAAATTAATATACAGAACTCTTCAAGAAATCAGGAACAAGATCAAGAAGATCAGGCAAAATACAGAACAAATCAAGGAACACAGAGATAAAGCAGTGGAGGAAATTAAGAAGGTTATACAAGAGAATGATGAAAAATTTAATAGGCTACAAGAATCCATAGAGAGACATCAGTCAGAAATTCAGAAGATTAAAAATAAAATTTCAGAATTAGTCAACACAATAGAAAGTCAGAGAAGCAGAATTGAGGAAATGGAAGGCAGAATTAGTGAAAGAAGATAAAACACTTGGCACCAATATATTCAAAGAAAAATCAAATAAAAAATGTAAAAAATAAAGAAACCTTAAGAATCATCTGGGACACTATCAAGAGGAATAACCTACAGGTGATTGGAGTGCCAGAACACGGAGGGATAACAAAAAATACAGAGAGAATTGTTAAAGATTTTTTGGCAGAAAGCTTCCCAGATATCGTGAACTACGAGAAGCTAACTATTCAAGACGTTCATCGAACTCCACACAAGGCAGATCCCAAGAGAAAGTCACCAAGACATATTATAATCAAGCTTGCCAAAACCAAAGATAAGGAGAGAATTTCAAGAGTGGCTAGGGACAAATGAAAAGTCACCTACAAAGGAGAGTCAATAGCAATAAGCTTGGACCATTCAGCAGAAACCATGCAGGCAAGAAGGCAATGGGATGACATATATAAAGCCTTGAAAGAAAAAAAAATTGCCAGCCAAGAATCATATCTAGCAAAACTGTCTCTCAAATATGAAAGTGAAATTAAGACATTTCCAGATAAATGGAAGTTTAGGGACTTTACTAAAACCAATCCAAAACTACAATAAATACTAAAGAGAATCCTCTGGTTAGACAATCAATAACATCAGATAAGAACACAAGACTAGAACACAGGACAAAGCAATCAGATATCAACCCATATAGGGAAATCACTAAAATAAATCAAGATTTTAAAAAAGGCTCAAAAAAGAAAAAAAGCAATGTCGTTATGTAAAAGATGACAAATTAAATCAATAAAGAGGAACTAAAAAATGTACCCATAGAACTTTCATATGGACAGGCATTCAAGGCTATATAGAGAGATAAAAGTTTGGTTTAAACTTAGAAAAATAGGGGTAAATAATGAGGTAACCACAAGAGACTAACTCAATCCTACACAAAAAAATAAAATACAAGAAAAACAAAAACTCAGCAAAAACAAAATGAACAACAATGAAAAAGAGGAAAAGACAGTATACAAAGAAAAACTACTCAGCACAAAAAATTAAGTGGAAAAAAGAAACTGTCAACAACACATAAAAAAAGACATCAAAACAACAGCACTAAACTCAAACCTATCCATAATTACGCTGAATGTAAATAGACTAAATGCACCAATAAAAAGACAGATGATGGCAGAATGGATAAAAAAACACGATCTGTCTATATGCTGTCACAAGAGACACACCTTAGGCTTAGAGACACAAACTAAAACTCAAAGGATGGAAAAAAATATATCAAGCAAACAACAATCAAAAAAGAGCAGGAGTGGCAATATTGATTTCTGACAAAATAGACTTTAAAGTAAAATCCACTCCAAAGGATAAGGAAGGACACTACATAATGCTTAAAGAGACAGTATACCAGGAGGGTATTACAATATTAAATATTTATACACCAAACACAGGGCTTCAAGGTACATAAAACAAACTCTAACAACATTGCAAAGTGAGACAGACAGCTCCACAATAATAGCAGACTTCAACGCACCACTTTCGGTGAAGGACAGGACAACCAGAAAGAAGGTCAATAAAGAGACGGAAGACATAAATGCCACAATCAACCAACTTGACCTCAGAGACATATACAGAACACTCCACCCAACAGCAGACAAGTATACTTTCTTTTCCAATGCACACAGAACGTTCTCTAGAATAGACCACATATTTGGTCATGAAGCAAGCCTTAACAGAATCCAAAGCATCGGGTACTACAAAGCATTTTCTCAGACCATAAACCCATAAAAGTAGAAATCAAAAACAAAGAAAGGAAAAAAAAATCAAACGCATGGAAACTGAACAACCCCTTGCTTAAAAACGACTGGGTTATAGAAAAATTAAGCACAGAATAAAGAAGTTCATACAATACAATGAGACTGAAAACACTTCCTATCAGAACTTTTGGAACACAGCTAAAGCAGTCCTCAGACATCAATTTGTGGAAACAAACGCACACATTCAAAAAGAAGAAAGGGCCAAAATCAAAGAATTATCCCTACACCTTGAACAAATAGAAAGATCAACAAAAGAAACCCTCAGGCATCGGAAAAAAGAAATAACAAAAATTACAACAAAATTAAATGAAATAGAGAACAGAAAAACAATTGAAAGAGTTAACAAGACCAAAAGCTGTTTTTTTTTAAAAGATTAACAAAATTGATAAACTATTGGCCAGACCGACAAAAGAAAAACAGGAGAGGAAGCAAATAGCTGGGATAAGAACTGAGATGAGTAATATCACAACAGACAAAACTGAAATTAACAGAATCATATCAGATTACTATGAAAAATTGTACTCGAACAAATTTGAAAGCCTACAAGAAATGGATGAATTTCTAGGAAAACACTACTTACCAAAACTAACACAAACAGAGGTAAAACAACTAAATAAACCCATAAAAAAGAACAGATTAAAGAGGTAATTAAAAAATTCCTAACCAAAAAAAAAAAAAGCCCTGGCCTGAGAGCTTCACTGGAGAATTCTACCAAACTTTCAGAGAAGAGTTAACACCACTACTACAAATGGTATTTCAGAGCATAGAAAAGGCTGGAATACTCCCAAACTCATACTATGAAGCCAGCATTTTCCTGATAACAAAACCAGGTAAAGACACCACAAAAAAAGGAAATTACAGACTTATTTCCCTCATGAACTTAGATGCAAAACTGCTGAACAAAATTCTAGCGAATAGAATTCAACAACATATCAAAAAATAATTCACCATAACCAAGCGGGATTCATACCAGTTATGCAGGGATGGTCCAACATTAGAGAAACAATCAATGTAATCCATCATATAAATAAAACAAGACAAGAACCACATGATCTTATCAACTGGTTCAGAGAAGGGATTTGACAAAGTCCAACACCCATTCGTAATAAAAAAAAAAACTCTCAGCAGAATAGGAATAGAAGGGAAATTCCTCAACATAATAAAGGGCATTTATGCAAATCCAAGTGCCAACATCATCCTAAATGGAGAGAGTCTGAAAGCATTCCCCTTGAGAATGGAAACCAGACAAGGAAGCCCTTTATTGCCACTCTTATTCAACATTATACGGGAGGTCCTAGCCAGAGCAATTAGGCTAGATAAAGAAATAAAGTGCATCCAAATCAGTAAGGAAGAAGTAAAAGTATCTCTATTTGCAGATGACATGATCTTATACACAGAAAACCCTAAAGAATCCTTAAGAATACTACTAAAACTAATAGAAGATTTCAGCAAAGTATCAGGATACAAGACAAATACACATAAATCAGTTGGATTCCTCTATACCAACAAAGAGAACGTCCAAGAGGAAATCACCAAATCAATACCATTTACAATAGCCCCCAAGAAGATAAAATACGTAGGAAAAAAACCTAACCAGACATGTAAAAGACCTATACAAAGAAAACTATAAGACACTACTGCAAGAAACCAAACGAGACCCACATAAGTGGAAAAACATACTTTTTTCATGGATAGGAATATTTAACATGATAAAAATGTCTATTCTACCCAAAGGGATCTATAGATGCAATACAATCCCTATCCAAATACCAATGACATTTTTTAATGAGATGGAGAAACAAATCACCAACTTCATATGGAAGGGAAAGAGGCTCCAGATAAGTAAAGCATTACCGAAAAAGAAAAACAAAGTGGGAGGCCTCATACTACCTGGTTTTAGAACATATTATATCGCCACAGTAGTCAAAACAGCCTGGTACTGGTAAAACAACATATACATAGACCAATGGAACAGAATTGAGAATCCAGACATAAATCCATCCACATATGAGCAGGCACAAAGTCTGTTAAATGGGGGAAAAGACAGCCTCTTTAACAAATGGTGATGGCATAACTGGATAAAACCAAAAACCAAACCCAGTGCCATCGGGTTGATTCCAACTCATAGCGACCCTATAGGACAGAGTAGAACTGCCTCAGAGAGTTTCCAAGGAGCACCTGGTGGACTCCAACTGCCAGCCCTTTGGCTAACAGCCATAGCACTTAACCACTACACCACCGGGGTTTGCTGGCATAACTGGATAATAGTAATCTGCAAAAAAATGAAACAAGACCCATACCTCATACCATGCACAAAAACTAACTCAAAATGGATCAAAGACCTAAATATAAAATCTAAAACGATAAAGACCATGGAAGAAAAAAAGGGACAAAGTTAGGAGCCCTAATACATGGCATGAACAGTATACAAAACATTACTAAAAATGCAGAAGAAAAACTAGATAACTGGGAGCTCCTAAAAATCAAACACCCATGCTCATCCAAAGACTTCACCAAAAGAGTAAAAAGATTACCTACAGACTGGGAAACAATTTTTGGCTATGACAATTCCAATCAGTGTCTGATTTCTAAATTCTACATGATACTGCAAAGACTCAACTACAAAAAGACAAATAACTCAATTAAAAATGGACAAAGGATATGAACAGGCACTTCATCAAAGAAGACATTCAGGTGGCTAACAGATACATGAGGAAATGCTCGCAGTCGTTAACCGTTAGAGAAGAGCAAATCAAAACTACTGTGAGAGAGGCGGGGCCAAGATGGCAGGTAGACAGACAGCTCCAGTGGTCCCTCTTACAACTAAGACCCCAAAACACAAGTGAATCGATTATACATATTTGACAGCCTAGGAACCCTGAGCATCAAAGGCAAAGTTAAGAAATCTGAGTGACAGCAGGAGAGAGAGACAGTGCAGAAGCAGCGAGGAGTTGCCGAGTTGTTAGCAGCACCTCAGCCCCTATTCCCCTGTGGTGGGGCTGGCAGTAGTGTTCTGGGATGCAGCTGCTTCAGAGAAAGCAGGCAAGCAAAGTGGCACACCCCCGATTCCCTGGTGTGACTGCAGCAAGGCGGGAGGTGGTGTTTAGGTTGCGGCTGCTTCAGCAAAAGAAGGCAAGCGAGGTACTGCAGCCCCAACCCCTTGGCGCGACCACGGGGCCAGTGGACACAATCTACACACTCCTCCAGAATCTGAGATAGAACAGCGTTCTCGGCACAAGATAAGTGATTTCACCTAATTTACCGCTCGGATCTAATAGCTCCTCCTTTTGAAAGAACTCTCTCCTATCTGATCCCTCCTCCCTCTGCCCCAGCCAGCTTCATTAATAGTTGATTACTCTGGGCCTGAGGTAGGTCCTTCTGTGCTCTCTGAGCCATTCCCCTGGCCTTGGAAAAGGAACAAATTGACAAATGGAAGAGAAATACTCTGCCGACTCCCCTAATCTGGAAACTCAGAGCAGAAGTGGCTGCAGTCCAGGCACAAGTGGTCCACAGACTTTGTCTTCACCCCTGCATAGATCCAGGTGGCCCTGTTACAGCAGATAGGATCTGGCTGTTATATTGCAAGGGCAAATCTGTTAGAGGTCTGACTATAACTGCCCCAGCTGTGCGGTGGAGAAGCAGACTTTTGATGTATGATACCGCTCTGCCTATTAAACAAGGCCCTCGCCTACTACCCACAACAGGGGCCTGAGGACTGGATTCTCCACCCACACAACCTAGCCACCTGCGACAGGGATCCAAGGATAAGTGGTACCTACCCATCCTTACAGTTAAAAGCATTGGATGCCTATGGTACAAATGCAGAGCCCACCCCTCAGAGCGCTCTAGAGAACGGGGACGTGCGTTCCTCACAGACATTCAGGGGAAGGTTGTCAGCCCCCTGCCTTCCTCAGAGTGTGACCCCTGCTGCTACAAAAACCTGTGCGTACACCAATCACCACTGCTTCTCTAGGATCATAGGTGAGAGCCTGCACCACACACTAGTTGACTGACTACCGGGACACCTGAGCTGAATCTATACAAGAACAGTGAATGGACTCCTGGCTCATACACCTGGTAACCACTCTAGTCATCTGGTAACAGTGCTCCAAAGGCTCCAATAATCAAGTTAGCTCACTCTTGTAGCCTATTTTGTTGTATCAAAACAAAACAAAGCAGGAAGTATGAGTAAACATAAAGTAAATTAATACAATAACTTATAGGAAGCTCAGAGACAACAGTTGATATCAAATCACATAAAGAAGCAAACCACGCCTGCTTCAACAAACTCCCAAAACAAAGAATCAAGTACTCTTCTGGATGAAGATTTTTCCTGGAATTACCAGATGTAGAACACAAAACATTAATATACAGAACTCTTCAAGGCATCAGGAAGGAGATCAGGCAAAACCCAGAACAAGCCAAGGAGCACACAGATAAAGCAGCCGAGGAAATTAAGAAGATTATTCAAGAACGTAAGGAAAAATTTAATAGGCTACAAGAACCCATAGAGAGACAGCAATCACAAATTTGGAAGATTCACAATAAAATTTCAGAATTAGACAACACAGTAGAAAGTCAATGGACCAGAATTGAGGATTTGGAAGTCAGAATTAGGGAGACTGAAGAAAAACAGTTGGTAACAATATATTTGAAGAAAAATCAGATAAAAGAATTTTAAAAAATGAAGAAACCCTAAGAATCATGTGGGATTCTATCAAAAGAATAACCTACGATGACTGAAGTACCCGAACAGGGAGGGATAACAGAAAATACAGAGAGAATTGTTGAATATTTGTTGGCAGAAAACTTCCCTGACATCGAGAAAGATGAAAAGATATCTATCCAAGATGCTTATCGAACCCCATACAAGGTACATCCCAAAAGAATGTCACCAAGACATATTATAATCAAACTTGCCAAAACCAAAGATAAACAGAAAATTTTAAGAGTGGCCAGGGATAAGCAAAAAGCTACCTACAAAAGAGAATCAATAAAGAATAAGCTCGGACTACTCTGCAGAAACCATGCAGGCAAGAAGGCAATGGGATGACATATATAAAGCATTGAAGGACAAAAATTGCCAACCAAGAATCATATACTCAGCAAAACTGTTTCTCAAATATGAAGGTGAAATTAGAACATTTCCAGATAAACAGAAGCTTAGGGAATTTGCAAAAACCAAATCAAAACTACAAGAAATACTAAAGGGAATTCTCTGGTTAGAAAATCAACAATATTAGATATCAACCCAACACTAGAACACAGGACAGAGCAATCAGGTATCAACCCGGATAGGGAAATCACAAAAATGAATGAAGATTAAAAAAAAAAAGCTCAAAACAGGGAATCACTGATGTCATCATGTAAAAGATGACAATATTAAATCAATAAAGAGTAACTAAATAATGTAGTCACAGATCTTCTATATGAAGAGGAAGTCAAGGATCCGATATATGGAGATACAAGTTAGGTTTAAACTTAGAAAAATAGGGGTAAATATGAAGCTAATCATGAAGGAATCTAACAGTCTTACACATCAAAAGAAAAACATGACTTAGTAAAAACAAAATCAACAAAAATGAAAAAGAGGAAAACACAATTCACAAAGAAAAACTACTCAGCACAAAAAAAGTGGAAAAATGAAACTGTCAACAACACACAAAAAAAGACATCAAAATGACAGCACTAAACTCATGCCTATCTATAATCACGGTAAATGTAAATGGACTAAATGTACCAATAAAGAGTTGCAGAATGTATAAAAATACATGATCCGTCTATATGCTGCCTACAAGAGACACACCTTAGACTTAAAACACAAACTACAACTCAAAAGATGGAAAAAAATATATCAAGCAAACAACAACCAAAAAATAGCAGAAGTGGCAATATTAATTTCTGACAAAATAGGCTTCAAACTTAAATCTACCACAAAGGAAAAGGAATGACACTATAAAATGATTAAAGGGACAATATACGAGGAGGATATTACCATGCTAAATATTTATGCACCCAACGACAGGGCTTCAAGATACATAAAACAAATTCTAACAGCATTGAAAAGCAAGATAGACAGCACCACAATAATAGTAAGGTACTTCAACACGCCACTTTCAGTGAAGAACAGAACATCCAGAAAGAAGCTCAATAAAGACAAGGAAGAGCTAAATGCCACAATCAACCAACTTGACCTCATAAACATGTACAGAACACTCCACCCAACAGCAGACAAGTATACTTTCTTTTCCAACCCACATGGAACATCCTCTAGAATAGACCACATATTAGGCCATAAAGCAAGCCTTAACAGAATCCAAAACATCGAAATATTACAAAGCATCTTCTCTGGCCATAAAACTAGAGGTCAATAACAGAAAACGAAAGGAAAAGAAATCAAACACATGGAAACTGAACAAAACTTTGCTCAAAAATGACTTGATTTTAAAAGAAATTAAGTACAGAATAAAGAAATTCATAGAATCCAATGTGAATGAAAACACTTCCTATCAGAACCTTTGAAACATAGCTAAAGCAGTGCTCAGAGGTCAATGGACCCATTCAAAAAGAAGAAAGGGCAGAAGTCAAAGAAATATCTCTACAACTTGAACAAATACAAAGAGAGAAACAAAGAAACAAAAAAAAACCTCAGGCACCAGCAGAAAGCAAATAATAAAAATTAGGGCAGAATTAAATGAAATAGAGAACAGAAAAAAACTATAACAAGAACAAAACCTGGTTCTTTGAAGAGATTAACAAAACTGATGAACCATTGGCCAGACTGACAAAATAAAAAAAGGAGATGAAGCAAATAACCCAAATAAGAAATGAGATGGGCAAAATCAAAACAGACTCAACTGAAATTAAAAGAATCATAACAGAATACTATGAAAAATTGTACTCTAACAAATTTTAATTCCTAGAGCAAAAGGACAAATTTCTAGAAACACACTACTTACCTAAACTAACACAAACAGAGGCAGAACAACTAAATAAACCCATAACAAAAGAAGAGATTGAAAAGGTAATTTAATGAGTCGAAATCGACTCGATGCCACTGGGTTTCTTCTTTTTTCTGGGCTGGGAACAAAAAAAAAAGCCCTGACCCTGATGGCTTCACTGGACAATTCTACCAAACTTCTAGAGAAGAGTTAAAACTACTACTGTTAAAGGTATTTCAGAGCATAGAAAACGATGGAATACTCCCTAACTCATTCTGTGAAGGCAGCATTTCCCTGATACCAAAACCAGGTAAAGACAACACAAAAAAAGAAAATGACAGACCTATATCCCTCATGAACAAAATGCTAGCCAATAGAACTCAACAACATATCAAAAAAAATAATTCACCGTTACCAAGTGGGATTCATACCAGGTATGTAGGGATCATTCAACATCATAAAATCAATCAATGTAATCCATCACATAAATAAAACAAAAGACAAGAACCACATGATCTTATCAATTAATGCAGACAACGTATTTGACAAATTCCAATACACATTCATGATAAAAACTCTCAGCAAAATAGGAATAGAAGGAAAATTCCTCAACACAATAAAGGGCATTTATGCAAGGCCAACAGCCAACATCATCCTAAATGGAGAGAGTCTGAAAGCATTCCCCTTGAGATCCGGAACCAGATAAGGATGCCCTTTCTCACCACTCTTGTTCAATATTGTGCTGGAGGTCCTAGCCGGAGTAATTAGGCTAAATAAAGAAATAAAGGGCATCAAAATTGGCAGAGAAAAAGCATAGGTATCTCTGTTTTCAGATGACAGGATCTTATACACAGAAAACCCTAAGGAATCCTCCAGAAAACTATTGATACTAAGAGAAGAGTTTAGCAGAGTATCAGGATATAAGATATACACACATAAATCAGTTGGATTCCTCTATACTAACAAAAAGAACATCCAGGAGGAAATCACCAAATCAATAACATTTACAATACCCTCTAAGAAGATAAAATACTTAGGAATAAATCTAACCAGAGATGTAAAAGACTTACACAAAGAAAAGTATAAGACACTACTGCAAGAAACCCAAAGAGACCTAAAACCCATGTAAGTGGAAAAACATACCTTGCTCGTGGATAGGAAGACTCAACATTGTAAAAATATCTATTCCACCCAAATCAATCTATAGATACAATGCAATCCCTATCCAAATACCAGTGACATTTTTTAATGATGGAGAAACAAATCACCAACTTCATATGGAAGGGAAAGAGGCCCCAGATGAGTAAAGCATTACTGAAAAAGAAGAACAAAGTGGGAGGCCTCACTCTACCTGATTTTAGAACTTATTATACCGCCACAGTAGTCAAAACAGCCTGGTACTGGCACAACAACAGATACATAGACCAATGGAACAAAATTGAGAATCCAGACATAAATCCATCCACGCACTAGTAGCTGATTTTTTAAAAATAATTTTCATTGTGCTTTAAGTGAAACTTTACAAATCAAGTCATTCTCTCACATAAAAACTTATATACACCTTGCTACATATTCCCAATTACTCTCCCCCCAATGAGACAGCTCCCTCCTTCCGCTCTCTCTTTTCGTGTCCATTTTGCCAGCTTCTAAGCCCCTCTACCCTCCCATCTCCCATCCAGACAGGAGGTGCCAACATAGTCTCAAGTGTCCACCTGATCCAAGTAGCTCACTCCTCACCAGCATCCTTCTACTACCCATTGTCCAGTCCATTCCATGTCAGATGAGCTGGCTTCGGGAATGGTTCCTGTCCTGGGCCAACAGAAGGTCTGGGGGCCATGACCACCAGGGTCCTTCTAGTCTCAGCCAGACCATTAAGTCTGGTCTTTTATGAGAATTTGGGGTCTACATCCTACTGCTCTCCTGCTCCCTCAGGGGTTCTCTGTTGTGTTCCCTGTCAGGGCAGTCATCTGTTGTAGCCGGGCACCGTCTAGTTCTTCTGGTCTCAGGATGATGTAGACTCTGGTTCATGTGGCACTTTCTGTCTCTTGGGCTCGTAATTGCCTTGTGTCCTTGGTGTTCTTCATTCTCCTTTGATCCAGGTCTTGAGACCTATTGATGCATTTTAGATGGCTGCTTGCTAGCGTTTAAGACCCCAGACGCCACTCTTCAAAGCGGGATGCAGAATGTTTTCTTAATAGATTTAATAATGCCAACTGACTTAGATGTCCCCTGAAACCATGGTTCCCAAACCTCTGCCCCTGCTTCACTAACCTTCGAAGCATTCAGTTTATTCAGGAAACTTCTTTGCTTTTCATTTAGTCCAGTTGTGCTGACCTCCCCTGTATTGAGTGTTGTCCTTCCCTTCACATAAAGTAGCTCTTATCTACTATCTAATTAGTAAATATCCCTCTCCCACCCTCCCTCCCTCCCCCCTCCCGTAACCACAAAAGAATGCGTTCTCAATTTAAACTGTTTCTCAATATCTTATAATAGTGGTCTTATACAACATTTGTCCTTTTGCAACTGACTAATTTCACTCAGCATAATGCCTTCCAGATTCCTCCATGTTACGAAATGTTTCTTTCACAGATTCATCACTGTTCTTTGTTGATGCATATGGTATATTCCATTGTGTGAATATACCATAATTTATCCATTCATCCATTGATGGGCACCTTGATTGCTTCCATCTTTTTGCTATTGTAAACAGTGCTACAATAAACATGGGTGTGAATATATCTGTTCGTGTAAAGGCTCTTATTTCTCTAGGATATATGCCGAGGAGTAGGATTCCTGGGTCGTATGGTAGTTCTATTTCTAGCTTTTTAAGGAAGCACCAAATCAACTTCCAAACGGGTTGTACCCTTTGACATTCCCACCAGCTGTATACAAGAGTTCCAATCTCTCCACAGCCTCTCCAACATTTATTATTTTGTGTTTTTTGGATTAATGCCAGCCTTGTTGGAGTGAGATGGGTTCTCATTGTAGTTTTGATTTGCATTTCTCTAATGGCTAACGATCGAGAGCATTTACTTATGTATCTGTTAGCTGCCTGAATGTCTTCTTTAGTGAAGTGTCTGTTCGTATCCTTTGCCCATTTTTTTAATTGGGTTGTTTGTCTTTCTGTGGTTGAGTTTTAGCAGAATCATGTAGATTTTAGAGATCAGGCACTGGTCAGAGATGTCATAGCTGACAATTTTTTCCCAGTCGGTAGGTGGTCTTTTTACTCTTTTGGTGAAGCCTTTAGACGAGCATAGGTGTTTGATTTTTAGGAGCTCCCAGTTATCTGGTTTCACTTTGGCATTTTCAGTAATGTTTTGTATTCTGTTTATGCCATGTATTAGGGCTCCTAATGTTCTCCCTATTTTTTCTTCCATGATTTTTATCATTTTAGACTTTAGGTTTTTGATCCATTTTGAGCTTGTTTTTATGCATGGTGTGAGGTATGGGTCCTGTTTCATTTTTTTTGCAGATGGATATCCAGTTATGCCAGCACCATTTGTTAAAAAGACTGTCTTTTCCCCAATTAACTCTGAGCCTTTGTCAAATATCAGCTAGTCACGTGTGGATGGATTTATTTCTGGATTCTCAATTCTGTTCCATTGGTCTATGTGTCTGTTATTGTACCAGTACCACGCTGTTTTAACTATCTTGGTGGTAAAATAGGTTCTAAAATCAGGTAGAGTGAGGCCTCCCACTTTGTTCATCTTTTTCAGTAATGCTTTACATTTCTGGGGCTTCTTTCCCTTCCATATGAAGTTGGTGATTTGTTTCTCCATCTCTTTAAAAAATGTCGTCGGAATTTGGATCAGAAGTGCATTGTATGTATAGATGGCATTTGGTAGAATAGACATTTTTACAATGTTAAGTCTTCCTATCCATGAGTAAGGTATGTTTTTCCATTTATGTAGGTCCCTTTTGGTTTCCTGCAGTAGTACCGTGTAGTTTTCTTTGTATAGGTCTTTTACATTTCTGGTTAGATTTATTCCTAAGTATTTTATCTTCTTCAGGACTACTGTGAATGGTATTGATTTGGTGATTTCCTTTTCGATGTTCTTTTTGTTGCCGTAGAGGAATCCAACTGATTTTTGTATGTTTATCTTGTGAACTGATACTCTGAATTCTATTAGTTTCACTAGTTTTTTTGAGGATTGTTTAGGGTTTTCTGTGTATAAGATCATGTCATCTGCAAATAGAGATACTTTTACTTCTTCCTTACCAATCTGGATGCCCTTTATTTCTTCATCCAGCCTAATTGCCCTGGTTAAGACCTCCAGCACGATGCTGAATAAGAGTGGTGATAAGGGGCATCCTTGTCTGGTTCCCATTCTTAAGGGGAATGTTTTTAGAATCTCCCCATTAAGTATGATGTTGGCTGTTGGTTTTGTATAAATGCCCTTTATTATGTGGAGGAATTTTCCTTCTATTCCTATTTTGTTGAGAGTTTTTATCATGAATGGGTGTTGGACTTTGTCAAATGCCTTTTCTGCATCAATTGATAAAATCATGTGGTTCGTTTTATTTATGTGGTGGATTACATTAATTGTTTTTCTAATATTGAACCTTCCTTGCATACCTGGTATAAATCCCACTTGGTTGTGGTGGATTATTTTTTTGATATGTTGTTGAATTCTATTGGATAGAATTTTGTTGAGGATTTTTGCACCTATGTTCATGAGGGATATAGGTCTGTAATTTTCTTTTTTTGTGTTGTCTTTAGCTGGTTTTGGTATCAGGGATATGTTGGCTTCATAGCATGAGTTAGGGAGTATTCCGTCCTTTTCTATGCTTTGAAATACCTTTAGTAGCAGTGGTGTTAACTCTTCTCTGAAAGTTTCGTAGAACTCTGCAGTGAAGCTGTCCGGACCAGGGCTTTTTTTTTGGGAGTTTTCTGATTGCCTTTTCAATCTCTTCTTCTGTTATTCGTCTATTTAGTTGTTCTACCTCTGTTTGTGTAAGTTTAGGTAGGTAATGTGTTTGTAGGAATTCATCCATTTCTTCTAGGTTTTCAAATTGGTTAGAGTACAATTTTTCGTAGTAATCTGATATGATTCTTTTAATTTCAGTTGGGTGTGTTGTGATATGGTCCATCTCATTTCTTATTTGGGTTATTTGGTTCCTTTCCTGTATTTCTGTAGTCAGTCTGGCCAAAGGTTTATCAATTTTGATGATTTTTTCAAAGATACCAGCTTTTGGCCTTGTTAACTGTTTCAGATTTTTTTCTGTTCTCTAAATCATTTAATTTTTTATTATTTGTTATTATTACTTTATTATTTGTTTTCTTTTGGTGCCTGAGGGTTTCTTTTGTTGCTCCCTTTCTATTTGTTCAAGTTGTAGGGACAGTTCTTTGATTTTGGCTCTTTATTCTTTTTGTATGTGTGCATTCATTGATATAAATTGACCTCTGAGCACTGCTTTCACTGTGTCCCAAAAGTTCTGATAAGAAGTAATTTTCAGTCTCATTGCATTCTATGAATTTCTTTATTCCCTCCTTAATGTCTTCTATAACCCATTCTTTTTTGAGCAGGGTATTGTTCAGTGTTCAAGTATTTGATTTCTTTTCCCTGGTTTTTCTGTTCTTGATTTCTACTTTTATGGTCTTATGGTCAGAGAAGATGCTTTGTAATACTGCTAAGGCTTCCTTTATGACCTCATATGTGGTCTATTCTAGAGAATGTTCCATGTGCACTAGAAAAGAAAGTATACTTGGCTGCTGTTGAGTGGAGTGTTCTGTATATGTTTATGAGGTCAGGTTGGTTGATTGTGGTATTTAGATCACCTGTGTCTTTATTAAGCTTCTTTCTGGATGTCCTGTCCTTCACCAAAAGCGGTGTGTTGAAGTCTCCTACTATTGTTGTGGAGCTGTCTATCTCACTTTTCAATGCTGATAGAGTTTCTTTTATGTATCTTGCAGCCCTGTCATTGGGTGCATAAATATTTAATATGGTTATATCTTCCTGGTAAATTGTCCCTTTAATCATTATATAGTGTCCTTCTTTATCCTTTGTGGTGGATTTAACTTCAAAGTCTCTTTTGTCAGAAATAAATAGTGCCACTCCTGCTCTTTTTTGATTGTTGTTTGCTTGATATATTTTTTTCCATCCTTTGAGTTTTTGTTTGTGTCTCTGAGAAGTCTAAGGTGTGTCTCTTGTAGGCAGCATATAGACGGATCATGTTTTTTTATCCAGTCCGTGACTCTCTGTCTCTTTATTGGTGCATTTAGTCCATTTACATTCAGCGTAATTATAGATAAGTGTGAGTTTGGTACCGTCATTTTGATGCCTTTTTTTGTGTGTTGTTGACAATTTCATTTTTCCACTTACTTTTTTGTGCTGACGAGTTTCCCTTTGTAAATCGTGTGTTCCTCATTTTCATAGTAATTCAATTTACTTTTGCTGAGTCGTTATGTTTATCTTGGCTTTTATTTTCAAGTATGGAATTGTTAGACCTCTTTGTGGTTACCTTAATATTTACCCCTATTTTTCTAAGTAAAAACCTAACTTGTATCGTCCTATATCGCCTTGTTTCCTCTCCATATGGAAGATCTATGCCTCCTTTATTTAGTCCCTCTTTTTTGATTATTTTAATCTTTTACACAATGACATTATTGATTCCCTGTTTTGAGCGTTTTTTTTAATTAATCTTATTTTGTTTTCATGATTTCCCTATCTGAGTTGATATCAGGATGTTCTGTTTTGTGACCTCGTGTTGTGTTGGTATCTGGTATTATTGATTTTCTGACCAAAGAATTTCCTTTAGTAATTCTTGTAGCTTTGATTTGGTTTTTGCAAATTCTCTAAGCTTCTGTTTATCTGTAAGTGTCTTAATTTCTCCTTCATATTTGAGAGAGAGTTTTGCTGGATATATGATTCTTGGCTGGCAGCTTTTCTCCTTCAGAGCTGTATATATGTCATCTCATTGCCTTCTTGCCTGTGTGGTTTCTGCAGAGTAGTCTGAACTTATTCTTATTGATTCTCCCTTGAAGGTGACTTTTCGTTTATCCCTGGCTGCTTTTAAAATTTTCTCTTTATCTTTGGTTTTGGCAAGTTTGATGATAATATGCCTTGGTGATTTTCTTTTGGGATCTATCTTGTATGGGGTTTGATGAGCATCTTGGATAGATATCCTTTTATCTTTCATGATGCCAGGGAAGTTTTCTGCCAACAGATCTTCAACTACTCTCTCTGTATTTTCTGTTATCCCTCCCTGTTCTGGAACTCCAATCACACGGAAGTTATTCTTCTTGATAGAGTCCCACATGATTCTTAGGGTTTCTTCTTTTTTAAAATTCTTTTATCTGATTTTTCTTCAAATATATTGGTGTCAATTGTCTTAACCCCAACTCCCCTACTCTGCATTCCAATTCCTCGATTCTGCTTCTCTGATTTCCTATTGAGTTGTCTAATTCTGTAATTTTATTGTTAATCTTTTGGATTTCTGAATGCTGTCTTTCTACAGATTCTTGGAGCTTATTAATTTTTTCACTATGTTCTTGAATAATCGTTTTGATTTCTTCACCTGCTTTATCAGTGTGTTCCTTGGCTTTTTCTGTAGATTGCCTTATTTCATTTCTGAGGTCATCCCTGATGTCTTAAAATATTGTGTATATTAGCTTTTTATATTCTGCATCTGGCAATTCCAGGAATGTATCTTCATTTGGGAAAGATTTTGATTCTTTGATTTGGAGGGTTGTAGAAGCAATCATGGTCTGTTTCTTTATGTGATTTGATATCAACTGCTGTCTCCGAGCCATCTATAAGTTATTGTAATGATTTATCATATATTTGCTTACTGAGTCTTATCTTCTTGTTTTGTTATGTTTCAATACACCCAGATGGGCTACTAGAGCAAGGTAACTTAATTGTTGGAGCCTTTGAATCGCTTATGTCCTGTTACCAGCTGGTTTGAGCTATTACCCGGTATATGAGCCTATGAGTCCATTCACTATTCTTGAATAGAATCAGCTCAGGTGTCCTGATAGTGGGTCACCTATTGTGTGGTGTAGGCTCTCCCCTACTATCTTAGAGGAGTAGTGGTGATGGTTGTATGGTTGTATGCACCAGTTTCTAGTACTGGCAGGGTGTCACACTCTGAGGAGAGCATGGTACTGACAGGCTTTCCCCAAGTGCCAGTGAGGAAGGAGCATCTATGTTCTCTAGAGTGCTCTGGTGGGTGGGCTCTGCAGCTGTACCTCAGGCACCCAATGCTTGTAACTCTATAAATTGGTAGGCATCATTATCCTCTGACCCCTTTAGCAGGTGGCTAGGTGGTGTGGATGGAGCCTTAGCCCTCAGTTCCCTGCTACAGATCAGTGAGGTCTCTGTTTAATAGGTAGAGTGGTATCAGACCTCCAAAACTTGCCTTCCCACTGCTCAGCTACAACAATTACAGTCAGATCTCTAAAAGAATTGCCTTTGCATTAAAATACTCACCTGGTTCCATGTAGGGGTGAAAGCCAGTGGTGCCGGTTCTGTACTGCTATTCCAGTTTAGAGAAATCAGGAAAGGATTTTTCACCTGATTGTTAACTGCTTCTTTTCCAGGCCAGGAGAATGGGTTAGAAAAAAAAACCTGCAAAGCATTTCAGTCTCTGGCCCAGGGAATTCCAATGTTACTGAAGCCAGCTGGGGCAGGGAGGGGAGGGATCAGATAGATAGAAGAGAGTAAAATAGATGAACTCACTAATCTTCTTTGGTGAGGACTGTTTTATCTGAGATTCCAGAGGGGTGTGTAGCCTGTGTGTGCTGTCTGGGTCCCCATGGAGATTGCCCCAGGGAGTTAGCGCTGCGTCCCTGCTTGACTTGTCTCAGGAAGCCACGATCATCTCCACTGCTCTGGTCCCAAGGCTTCACAAGGGTTCAGGCCTGGGGTGCATCTTGCTGGGCTCAGGAACTGGTTGCTTCTTCAGAGCACGGTTTCTCTTTCCTCTGAGGGCTCAGGGCTGGGATGTGACACGCTGGGCTCTGGAACTGGTCAGTGCCCCAGTGCACGGATTCTCACCCCCCTGAGGACTCAGGGCTGCGTTGCCGCACACTGGTCTCCGGGACCCGCTAGGTGATTCAGTGCAGACTCTTGCTCCCCTGAGGGCTCAGGCATGGGGCGTGGCTCGCCAGTCTCCGGGAGTGGTCACTGCTTCAGCAAGCAGATTCTCGCTCCCCTGAGGGCTCAAGGCTGGGGGGAGGCATGACAATCTTTGGGACTGCTCACTGCTTCAGCGCAGGTGGATTCATGCTCCCCTGAGGGCTCATGGCTGGGGCACAGCTTGCCAGTCTCTGGGACTGCTCCCTCCTTCAGTGCACGGATTCTCACTTCCCTGTCACTCAGGTCAATTCCCTAGTTCTGAGTTTGATGGTCAGGGTTCGTAGATTGCCATGTATGTAATCGATTCACTTGTTTTTCTGAGTCTTTGTTGCAAGAGGGGTCAGCGGGAACTTCTGCCTAGTCAGCCATCTTGGTCCTGCCTCCAGCAGCTGATATTTGACAAAGTCCCCAAGACAGTTAAATGGGGAAAAGACAGTCTCTTCAACAAATAGTGCTGGCGTAACTGGATATACATCTGCAAAAAAAATGAAACAAGACCCATACCTCAGACCATGCACAAAAACAAACTCAAAAGGGATGAAAGACCTAAATATAAAATCTAAAACAATAAAGATGAAGGAAGAAAAAATAAGGATGACGCTAGGAGCCCTAATACATAGCATAAACAGTATCCAAAACATTGCTAACATTGTACAAACACCAGAAGAGAAATTAGATAACTGGGAGCTCCTAAAAGTCAAACACCTATGCTCATCCAAGGACTTCAGCAAAAGAGTAAAAAGATTACGTATAGTTTGGGAAAAAGTTTTTAGCTATGACATTTCTGATCAGCGTCTGATCTCTAAAATCTACATGACACTGCAAAAACTCAGCAACAAAAAGACAAGCGAATTAAAGAATGGGCAAAGGATATGAACAGGCAGTTTACCAAAGAAGACGTTCAGGCTGCTAACAGATACTTGAGGAAAAGCTCACGATCATTAGCTATTAGAGAAATACAAATCAAAACTACAATGAGATTCCACCTCACTCCAACAAGGCTGGCATTAATCCAAAAAACACGAATAAATGTCGGGGAGGTTGTGGAGAGACTGGAACACTTAAACACTGCTGGTGGGAATGTGAAATGGTACAGCCACTTTGGAAATCAATTTGGCACTTCCTTGAAAAGCTAGAAATAGATCTACCATACAACCCAGCAATTCCACTCGTTGTAATGTACCCTAAAGAAATAAGAGCCTTCACACCAACAGATATATGAACACCCATGTTTACTGCAGCACTGTTTACAATAGCAAAAAGATGGAAGCAACCAAGGTGCCCATCAACAGATGAATGGATAAATAAATGATGGTATATTCACACAACAGAATACTATGCAACGATTAAGAACAACGATGAATCTGTGAAACATTTCCTAACATGGAGGAATCTGGAAGGCATTATGCTGAGTGAAATCAGTCAATTGCAAAAGGACAAATATTGTATGAGACCACTATCATAAGAACTCTAAATAAAGTTTAAACACAGAAGAAAATATTATTTGATGTTTACTAGAGTGGGGAGGGAGGGAGAGGGATATTCACTAACTCGAATAGTAGACAGAAATTTTTTTAGTTGCAAGGAAGGGCAACACATAACACAAGGATAGTCAGTACAACTGGACTAAACCAAAACCTTCAAAGGCCAGAAGTAGCAGGGATGGGGGTTTGGGGGGGCCATGGTTTCAGGGGACATCTACGTCTATTGGCATAACAAACTGTATTAAGAAAACGATCTGCATCCCACTTTGGTGAGAGGGGTCTGGGGTCTTAAACACTGGCAAGCGGCCATGTAAGATGCATCAATTGGTCTCAACCCACCTGAAGCAAAGGAGAATGAAGAACACCCAAGACACAAGGTAAATATGACCCCAAGAGACAGAAAGGGCCACATAAACCAGAGACTCCTTCAGCCTGAGACCCAAAGAACTAGATGGTGCCCAGCTACCACTCATCACTGCCCTGACAGGGAACATAGCAGAGAATCCCTGATGGAGAAGAAGAACAGTGGGATGCAGATTTTAAACTCTCATAAAAAGACCAGCCTTAATGGTCTGACTGAGACCAGAGGGACTCTGACAGTCATGGTCCCTGGACCCTTTCACAGCCCAAGATTGGGACCATTCCCAAAACCAACTCTACAGACAGGGATTGGCCTGGACTATAAGATAGACAATTATGCTGATGAGGAGTGAGCTTCGTGGTTCAAGTAGACACATGACACTCTGTGGGCAACTCCTGTCTGGTGATGAGATGAGAAGGAAGAGGGGGACAGGAGCTATTCAATGGACATAGGGAATACAAGGTGGAGAGGAGGAATGTGCTGTCTCATTAAGGGGAGAGCATCTGGGAGTACACTGCAGGGTGTGTATGGTTTTTTGTATGAGAGACTGACTTGATTTGTAAACTTTCACCTAAAGTACAATAAATAAATAACTAAATTCAATCTGCGGAAGAAAAAACTACAATGAAATACCATCTCATCCCAACCAGGTTTGCATTAATTCAAAAAACACAAAATAATAAATGTTGGAGAGGTTGTGGAGACACTGGAACACTTACACACTGCTGGTGGGAATATAAAATGGTACAAGCACTTTGGAAATTGATTTGGCGCTTCCTTAAAAAGCTAGAAATAGAAGTACCATACGATCCAGCAATCCCACTCCTTGGAATATATCCTAGAGAAATAAGAGCCTTCACACAAACAGATACATGCACACCCATGTTCATTGCAGCACTGTTTACATTAGCAAAAAGATGGAAACAAGGTGTCCATCAATGGATGAATATAAATAAATTATGGTATATTCACATAATGGAATAGTACACAAAGACTAAGAACAATGATTAATCCATGAAACATCTCATAACATGGAGGAATCTGGAAGGCATTATAATGCTGAGTGAAATTAATCAGTTGCAAAAGGACAAATATTGTATGAGACCACTATTATAAGAACTTAAGAAAAATTTTTAAACAGAGAAGAAAATATTCTTTGATGGTTACAAGGGTGAGGAAGGAGAGAGAGGGGTATTCACTGATTAGATAATAGACAAGAAATACTTAGGTGAAGGGAAATGCAACACACAATACAGGGGAGTTCAGCACAAGTGGACTAAACCAAAAGCTAAGAAGTTTCCTGAATACAACCAAACACTTTGAAGGCCAGAATAGCAGGAATGGGGGTCTGGGGACAATGTTTTCAGGAGACATCTAGGTCAATAGGCATAACAAAATGTACTAAGAAAATGGTCTACATCCCACTTTAGTGAGTGGTGCCTGGGGTCTTCAACACTAGCAAGCGGCCATCTAAGATGCATCAATTGGTCTCAACTCACTTGGACCAAAGGAGAATGAAGAACACCCAAGACACAAGGTAAATATGACCCCAAGAGACAGAAAGGGCCACATAAACCAGAGACTCCATCAGCCTGAGATGGAAAGAACTAGATGGTGCCTGGTTACCACCGATGACTGCCCTGAAACGGAACGCAAGAGTGAGTCCTTGATGGAGCAGGAGAACACTGGGGTGCAGATCTCAGATTCTCATAAAAAGACCAGACTTAATGGTCTTACTGAGACTAGAGGGACCCCGGAGGTCACGGTCCCCAGACCCTCTGTTAGCCCAAGACTGAAACCATTCCCAAAGCCAATTCTTCTGACAGGGATTGGACTGGGCTATAAGACATAAAATGATACCAGTGATGAGTGAGCTTCTTGGCTCAAGTATAAACACATGAGACTATGTGGGCCTCCTGTCCAGAAGCGAGATGAGAAGGCAGAGGGGGACAGGAGCTGGTTGAATGGACACAGGGTATACAAGGTAGAGAGGAGGAGTGTGTTTTCTCATTAGGGGGAGAGCAGCTAGGAGTACATAGCAAGGTATGTGTAAGTGTTTGTGTGAGAGACATACTGGGTTTGTAAACTTCCACTTAAATCACAATAAGTTTAAATATATGGATCTCTCCTAGTCGGTTGGTCAGGTAGCTGTCTTCCAAATTTCTTGGCATAGAAGAGTAAGCACCTGCAGCACTGCATCTGTTTGTTGAAAAATCTCAATAGGTATTTCATCAATTCCTGGAGCCTTGTTTTTTGCCAATGTCTTCAGTGCAGCTTGGACTTCTTCCTTCAGTACCATCAGCTCTTGATCATATGCTACCTTCTGAAATGACTGCATGTAGATCAATTCTTTTGGGTATAGTGACTCTGTGTATTCATTCCATCTTCTTCTGATGCTTCCTGCATCATTCAGTATTTTCTCCATAGAATCCTTCACTATTGTAACTTGAGGCTTGAATTTTTTCTTCAGTTCTTTCAGCTTGAGAAATGCAGAGCATGTTTTCCCCTTTTGGTTTTCTAAATCTAGGTCTTTGCACATGTCATTATAATACTTGAGTTTGTCTTCTCCAGCTGCCCTTTGAAATCTTCTTTTCAGCTTTTTTTTTTTCCTCACCATTTCTTCTGTTTGCTTTAGCTACTCAATGTTCAAGAGCAAGTTTTAGAGTCTCTTCTCACATCCATTTTGGTCTTTTCTTTCTTTCCTGTCTTTTTAATGACCTCTTGTTTTTTTCATATATGATGTACTTGATGTCATTCCCTAACTCGTCTGATCTTCGACCATTAGCGTTCAATGGGTCAAATCTATTCTTGAAATGGTCTCTAAATTCAGGTTGGATATACTCAAAGTTTTACTTTGGCTCTTGTGGAATTGTTCTAATTTTCTTCAACTTCAACTTGAACTTGCATATGAGCAATTGATGGTCTGTTCTGCAGTTGGCCCCTGGCCTTGTTCTGACTGATGATACTGAGCTCTTCTATCGTCTCTTTCTACAGATGTAGTAGATTTGATTCCTGTGTATTCCATCTGGCAAAATCCACGTGTATAGTCCCTGTTTACATAAGTAAACAGAGACTTCCAAAAATTGGCCAATGAAAACCCTGTGGATCGCAACAGAGTGTTGTGTGATATAGTACCAGAAGATGAGCCCCTTAGTTTGGGAGGCACTCAAAACACACAGTGGCAGAAAAAATGGACTCGAGCATACCAACGATCATGAACACGATGGAGCACCACCAGGCAATGTTTCATTCTGTTGTACGTGTACTAACAACAACAACTCACGCTGGCAGTGAGCATACATTCAGTATTCCTGGGACAACATCAATTACATAATTTCATTCTTCTTCACACAATGATTAGTCAAATAAATAACTAAGTTATTTGTAAAACCGCTTTAAATGTACTCTCGAAACATAAATAATACCTTCACAGACCATTTGTCTGGATTTTGGTTTGAGAAAGTACGGTCTCCAAGCCCAAAGACTAAAGGGCCAAAATCTCTGTCTTAGATAGGTGACCTGCTGTGCTGTGAGCACCATGAGTGCAGGGACCAGGCCTTAATCACTCTTCCTCATCCAGCAGTGCTCAGAGGCAGTATGGTTTATTAAACTAGTTTGGTTGCCACAACAATACTCACCTCAGGTTGTGCCCTGGAATGCTTACTAGGGACACTAAATGAGGTAAAATTCCAGAAGTGGCATTTTGAAGCAAGCGTTTGGACACTACTAAGTGAAGTACAACTCCAGGGCTGACCATTCACACTGTTGTATCCCAGAGGGTGCCATTCACACAGACTACAATGTAAATGACATCCCCTGGAGTTATGCAATATGGAAGAAGGCCAGACACTGGTGAATGCCGTACATGCTGCATGCACCCTTACCCAACCTACCTTCCCTACTGCAAAAGAAAAAATGGTGTGGGCACACTCCACCCCCAATCTGCATCTGTAAGTTGTCTACTGTGTATGTACCAAGAGGTACTTTATTCTGGAAAAGAGAATAAACAATTTGTGCAATGATTATTTTATAAGATGTAAAGACATACTCTCAAACTATCATCTAACACAAGAGCCTCAAAACAAACCTAGTTTTCTAATTTTTCCAAAACAGAAAACTCTTTTGGCATAAATTTTGCCTAAACAAATGTTTCAATTTTCCTTTCTCAAAGAAAACAAGTATGCAAATAAAATTTTCACAATGCTTCCTATTATACAACATCAATATTTATGAGCAGGAAAACAGTGGGGGATATAATGAAAAAAGATACTTTGAAACTTCCCAAAAAAATGATTTTAATCCTGATGAAGGATTTTAAAAAAACAATCCTTGGCTTTGTTCTTAATGTATGCATTTTGTATTTTGTGCAAGCATTCCTTTGGGTGGCTTAGACAATACGAAGCCATCGCTGAATCATAAAGCTAACTACACTCAAATAAACCCAGAGGCAATGTGTTCACAGTATGAAGTCTTCCAGCACTGGGGGTCTTAGGTCTTGCTTAATTCATCCTAATCTCTTCTGCTGCAGCTTTTCCATTTCCTTTTACGTTGTCTTCAATAGAAATGGGAAAATTTTTTGCCATTATAATTTCTTGCTATATAAGGAGTCAGTCCTTTTTCTTGGGTACAGGTCATTGGGTTCCAAAGCATTTGCCAGAAGAGAAAATCCAGGCACCCACATGCTCTGGCTTTCTTTCATTGGAGTCCATGCCAGCCCCTGAATAAATTAGGAGATGGAGGCAGTGGGAGGTAAGTATGGGCCTTCGTTAATACAAAGGGATTGGAATAAGGCAAGGTGAAAAGTGGGGCTGTCGGCACTTGAAGACTAGGAGCCATTCTCCTGGGCCGCTTCTGTGCTGAATATGCATTCCACTTTCTTAGCGTTTACACTTTCCATCATAATCAATGAGAGCTTTCCACGTAACCACAATTCTGACTACCTTTTCAATACTCTTTACACAATGATACACAGGTATCAAACACATCCAATTGTCACGATAACTTCACAAGATATCACTATTTAACTGAAAATGTTACCAAGCAGTAACGTTACAGAGCTACAAGGTGGTAGAGCTGAGATTGGATCTCAAGTTTACCTGACCCCAAAGCCCACAGCAGGCAGCCTGTAGCTTATGCAAACCACACTGCAGCTTAAACCATATATCCCCTAAAAGCATTAATCAAGGTTGGACCCAGAAGTAGATTCTCCCTATGGATCCCAAAAGTTGCCATGCTTGGTCAAGATTTAAAAAAAAAAAAAATGAGATGCCAATCCTCATATCTTGTTAGATCTTATACCTTATTATTAAAATATACTTGCTAGCCCTTCTCTTAACACAAGGCTCTCCCCACCATCTACTTTTCAACATTCACTGACACCAACAGCAAGTGGAATTGCCATGAGGTCAGTGGCCACATGACATTTGAGATGGAAACATAACTTATTTAAGCAGACATCTATCCTTGTTCTTCTGGAAATAAAAAATAAAAGTACAGGTACACTGCACTAAATATACCATTACCAAAACGACAGACCAAAAAACCAAAACCAAACCCACTGCTGTCAATTGCGACTCATAGCAACCCTATAGGACAGAGTAGAACTGCCCCATAGAGTTTCCAAGGAGCGCCTAGCGGATTTGAACTGCCAACCGTAGCACTTAACCACTATGCCACCAGGGTTTCCTAACAAGAGAGGCAGCATATATTAACTCTTTCACTAATATTTGATAAGCAATTAAGATGATAAGATCTTCCCTGACACTTTTCATTGCTAGGATGACTCTAAACTGGTGCAACCACTATGGAGGGAATTGAACAACATCAATAAAATCTGTAACAATTACATGTGCATATACAATTTGTCCTAATTTGTCCTACACCAACTTCCCTAGAAACAGAAGCTGAGACAAGGATTCCTGTGCAGGTGACTTCTCGAGAGAGGGTTCTCAGGAGAAACACGTAGGGGAGTGACAGAAACAGGATGGCAGGGGAAGGAGCTAGGGCAAGATATGGTTTCAGAAGTCTAACTTCAGCCTGCTCCCACAAGGAGCTCTTGAGCAAAAATTTGAACTACAGAGGTAGTCCTGCCCAGGCACAGGGAGGCTGGGCTGTTACACCCAGGCATCTGTTAGTCATTGGCCAAGGGCTGCCCCCAGCAGCGTGTGTAACTTCCAAGACATTACTGGGCCAGGCAGCAACTGCCATCCAACAACCATTCCCCAGAAAAGAATGCAGGTGTGAGCTTTAGCAGCCAACATCTGCAGCAGTTGGGAGGGGTGTACACCAGCCCCATAAAGGGTATCTGGGCCAGGCACCAAAAACACCTGCTTCATCATTTGACCCAGCAATCCCATATCTAGGAATTTGTTGTCAGATATGCTTGAACATGTTACAAAGTGATATGTGTCCAAGGTTACTCACTGCAACATTGTAATAGGAAAAGGCCCATCAATAAGCGACTGGGTTAATTACATTGTTTTACATCCGTACAATGGAATACTAGATGTATATTGGAAAAATGAGCGAGAATACTTTCCATGTGCTGATGGGGAGTGACGTTCAATATATATTTTCACATGAAAAAAGCAAAGTGCAGAATACAATATGCATAGTATGCTACTATATGTTTTTTTTTAATTTTTATTGTGCTTTAAGTGAAAGTTTACAAATCAAGTCAGCCTCTCACACAAAAACTTATATACACCTTGCTACATACTCCCAATTACCCCCTAATGAGAAAGCCTCCTCCTTCCCTCCACTCTCTCTTTTCGTGTCCATTTTGCCAGCTTCTAACCCACTCTACCCTCTCATATTCCCTCCAGGGAAGAGATGCCAATGTAGTCTCAAGTGTCCACCTGATCCAAGAAGCTCACTCCTCACCAGCATCCCTCTCCAACCCATTGTCCAGTCCAATCCCTGTCTGAAGAGTTGGCTTTGGGTATGGTTCCTGTCCTGGGCCAACAGTAGGTCTGGGGGCCATGACCACTGGGGTCCTTCTAGTCTCAGTCAGACCATTAAGTCTGGTCTTTTTATGAGAATTTGGGGTCTGCATCCCCCTGCTCTCCTGCACCCTCAGGGGTTCTCTGTTGTGTTCCCTGTCAGGGCAGTCATCGGTTGTAGCTGGGCACCATCTAGTTCTTCTGGTCTCAAGCTGATGTAGTCTCTGGTTTATGTGACCCTTTCTGTCTCTTGGGCTCGTAATTACCTTGTGTCCTTGGTGTTCTTTATTCTCTTTTGATCCAGGCAGGTTGAGACCAATTCATGCATCTTAGATGGCCCCATGCTAGTGTTTAAGACCTCAGACGCCTCACTCCAAGGTGGGATGCCGAATGTATTCTTAATAGATTTTAATATACCAATTGACTTAGATGTCCCCTGAAACCATGGTCCCCAAACCCCCACCCCTGCTACGCTGGCCTTTGAAGCACTCAGTTTATTCTGGAAACTTCTTTGCTTTTCGTTTAGTCCAGTTGTGCTGACCTCGCCTGTATTGTGTGTTGTCTTTCTCATCACCTAAAGGAGTTCTTATCTACTATCTAATTAGTGAATATCCCTCTCCTACCCTCCCTCCGTTCCCCCTCTCGTAACCATCAAAGAATATTTTCTTCTCTGTTTAAACTATTTCTTGAGTTCTTATAATAGTTGTCTTATACAATATTTGTCCTTTTGCAACTGACTAATTTCACTCAGCATGCCTTCCAGATTCCTCCATATTATGAAATGTTTCACAGATTCCTCACTGTTCTTTATCGATGCATAGTATTCCACTGTATGCATATAACAATTTATTTATCCATTCATCCCTTGATGGGCACCTTGGTTGCTTCCATCTTTTTGCTATTGTAAACAGTGCTGCAATGAGCTTGGGTATGCATGTATCTGTTCATGTAAAGGCTCTTATTTCTCTAGGATATATTCAAAGGAGTGGGATTGCTGGATCCTATGGTAGTTCTATTTCTAGCTTATTAAGGAAGTGCCAAATCAATTTCCAAAGTGATTGTACCATTTTACATTCCCACCAGCAGTGTATAAGTGTTCCAATCTCTCCACAGCCTCTCCAACATTTATTGTTTTGTGTTTTTTGGATTAATGCCAGCTTTGTTGGAGTGAGATGGAATCTCATTGTAGTTTTGATTTGCATTTCTCTAATGATCGTGAGCATTTCCCCATGTGTCTGTTAGCTACCTGAATGTCTTCTTTAGTGAAGTGTCTGTTCATATCTTTTGCCCATTTTTTAATTGGGTTATTTGTCTTTTTGCAGTAGAGTTTTTGCAGTATCACGTAGATTTTAGAGATCAGGCGCTGATCAGAAATGTCATAGCTAAAACCTTTTTCCCGGTCTTTAGGTGATCTTTTTACGCTTTAGGTGAAGTCTTTGGATGAGCATAGGTGTTTGATGTTTAGGAGCTCCCAGTTATCTAGTTTTTCTTCTGCATTGTTAGTAATGTTTTGTATACTGTTTATGCCATGTATTAGGGTTCCTGGCGATGTCCCTATTTTTTCTTCCATTATCTTTATCATTTTAGATTTTATATTTAGGTCTTTGATCCATTTTGAGTTAGTTTTTGTGCATGGAGACAGGTATGGGTCTTGTTTCATTTTTTTTGCAGATGGATATCCAGTTATGCCAGCACCATTTTTTCAAAAGACACTCTTTTCCCCATTTAACTGTTTTGGGGCCTTTGTGAAATATCATCTGCTCATATGTGGATAGATTTATGTCTGGGTTCTCAATTCTGTTCCATTGGTCCATGTGTCTGTTGTTTTACCAGTACCAGGCTGTTTTGACTACTGTGGCGGTATAATAGGTTCTAAAATCAGGTAAAGTAAGGCCTCCCACTTTGTTCTTCTTTTTCAGTAATGCCTTACTTATCCGGGGCCTCTTTCCCTTCCACATGAAGTTATTGATTTGTTTCTCCATCTCATTAAAGAATGTCTTCGGGATTTGGATCGGAATTGCATTAAATGTATAGATCACTTTTGGTAGAATACACATTTTTATGATATTGTCTTCCTATCCATGTGCAAGGTACGTTTTTCCACTTATGTAAGTCTCTTTTGGTTTCTTACAGAAATGTTTTGTAATTTTCTTTGAATAAGTCTTTTACATCTCTGGTAAAATTTATTCCTAAGCATTTTATCTTCTTGGGGGCTACTATAAATGATATTGATTTGGTGATTTCCTCTTTGATATTCTTTTTGTTGGTGTAGAGGAACCCGACTGATTTTTGTATGTTTATCTTGTATCCTGATCCTCTGCTGAACTCTTCTATTAGTTTCAGTAGTTTTCTGGAGGATTCCTTAGGGTTTTCTGTGTATAATATCATTTCATCTACAAATAAAGACAATTTTACTTCTTCCTTGCCAATCTGGATGCCCTTTATTTCTTTGTGTACCCTAATTGTTCTGGCTAGGACCTCCAGCACAATGTTGAATAAGAGTGGTGATAAAGGGCATCCTTATCTGGTTCCCAATCTCAAGGGGATGCCTTCAGATGCTCTCCATTTAGAATGATGTTGGCTGTTGGCTTTATATAAATGCCCTTTATTATGTTCAGTAATTTTCCTTCTATTCCTATTTTGCTGAGAGTTTTTATCATTAATGGGTGTTGAACTTTGTCAAATGCTTTTTCTGCATCATTTGATAAAATTATGTGATTCTTGTCTTTTGTTTTATTTATGTGATGGATTACACTAATTCTTTTTCTAATGTTGAACCATCCCTGCGTACCTGGTATGAATCCCACTTGGTCATGGTGAATTTTTTTTTATATAATTTTTATTGTGCTTTAAGGGAAGAGTTTACAAATCAAGTCAGTTTCTCACACGAAAACCCATATACACCTTGCTACCCTCCCCCAAAAAAACCAAACCCAGTGTACACACTCCCAATTACTCTCCCCCTAATGAGACAGCCGGCTCTCTCCCTCCACTCTCTCTTTTCGTATTCATTTCGCCAGCTTCTAACCCCCTCTACCCTCTCATTTCCCCTCCAGGCAGGAGATACCAACATAGTCTCAAGGGTCCACCTGATCCAAGAAGCTCACTCCTCACCAGCATCCTTTTACTACCCATTGTCCAGTCCAATCCATGTCTGAAGAGTTGGCTTCAGGAATGGTTCCTGTCCTGGGGCAATAGAAGGTCTGGGGGCCATGACCACCAGGGTCCTTCTAGACTCAGTCAGACCATTAAGTCTGGTCTTTTTATGAGAATTTGCGGTCTGCATGCCACTGCTCTCCTGCTGCCTCAGGGGTTCTCTGTTGTGTTCCCTGTCAGGGCAGTCATCGATTGTAGCTGGGCACCAACTAGTTCTTCTGGTCTCAAGATAGTCTCTGGTTCATGTGGTCCTTTCTGTCTCTTGGGCTTGTAATTGCCTTGTGTCCTTGGTGTTCTTCATTCTCCATTGATCCAGGTGGGTTGAGACCTATTGATGCACCTTAGATGGTTGCTTGTTAGCGTTTAAGACCTCAGATACCACTCTTCAAAGTGGGATGCAGAATGTTTTCTTAACAGATTTTATTATGCCAATTGACTTAGATGTCCTCTAAAACCATGGTCCTCAGACCCCTGCTCCTGCTACGCTGGCGTTTGAAGCATTCAGTTTTTTCTGGCAACTTCTTTGCTTTCGGTTTAGTCTAATTGTGCTGACCTCCCCTGTATTGTGTGCTCTCTTTCCGTTCACGGGATGTAGTTCTTATCTACTATCTAATTAGTGAATGCCCCTCTCCCACCCTCCCTCCCTCCCCCCTCTCGTAACCACAAAAGAATGTTTTCTTCTCAGTTTTAACTATTTCTCAAGTTCTTATAATAGTGGTTTTATACAATATTTGTCATTTTGCAACTAATTTCACTCAGCATAATGCCTTCCAGGTTTCTCCATGTTATGAAATGTTTCACAGATTCCTCACTGTTCTTTATCAATACGTAGTATTCCGTTGTGTGAATATGCCATAATTTATTTATCTGTTCATCCATTGATGGGCACCTGGGTTGCTTCCATCTTTTTGCTATTGTAAACAGTGCTGCAATAAACATGGGTGTGTGTATATCTGTTCGTTTAAAGGCTCTTATTTCTCTAGGATATATTCTAAGGAGTGGGATTGCTGGATCATATGGTAGATCTATTTCTAGCTTTTTAAGGAAGCACCAAATTGATTTCCAAAGTGGTTGTACCATTTTACATTCCGACAAGCAGTGTATAAGTTGAATTAATTTTTTGATATGTTGGTGAATTCTACTGGCTAGAATTTTGCTGAGGATTTTTGCATCTAAGTTCATGAGGGATATAAAACCCAAAACCAAACCCATTGCCTTCGAGTCAATTCCAACTCATAGCGACCCTACAGGACAGAGTAGAACTGCCCCCATTGAGTTACCAAGGAGTGCCTGGCAGATTTGAACTGCCGACCTTTTTAGGTTAGCAGCCACAGCACTTAACCACTATGCCACCAGGGTTTGCATGACGGATATAAGTCTGTAATTTTCTTTTCTTTTTGTTGTGTCTTTACCTGGTTTTGTTATCAGGGATATGCTGGCGTCATAGAATGAGTTTCGGAGTATTCTGTCCTTTTCATGCTCTGAAATACCTTTAGTAGTAGTGGTGTTAACTCTTTTCTGAAAGTTTGGTAGAACTCTGCAGTGAAGCCGTTCAGGCCAGGGCTTTTTTTTTTTTTAATGGGAGTTTTTTTTATTACTTTTTCAATTTCTTCTTTTGTTATGGCTCTATTTAATTGTTCTACCTCTATTTGTGTTAGTTTAGGTAGGTAGTGTGTTTCAAGGAAATCATCCATTTCTTTTAGGTTTTCAAATTTCTTAGAGTACAATTTTTCATAGTAATCTGATATGATTCTTTTAATTTCAGTTGGGTCTGTTGTAACATCACCCATCTCATTTCTGATTCGTGTTATTTGCTTCCTTTCCTGTTTTTCTTTTGTGAGTTTGGTCAATGGTCTACCAATTTTGTTGATTTTTTCCAAAGAACCAGCTTTTGGTCTTATTAATTCTTTCAATTTTTTTTTTTCTGTTTTCTATTTCATGTCGTTCTGCTCTAATTTTTATTATTTGTTTTCTTCTGGTGCCTGTGGGTTTCTTTTGTTGCTCTCTTTCTATTTGTTCAAGTTACAGGTATAATTCTTTGATTTTGGCCCTTTCTTCTTTTTTGTATGCGTGCATTTATTGATATAAATTGGGCTCTGAGCACTGCTTTTGCTGTGTCCCAAAGGTTCTGATAGGAAGTGTTTTCATTCTCATTGGATTCTATGAATTTCTTTATTCCATCCTTAACGTCTTCTATAATCCAGTCTTTTTTGAGCAGGGTATTGTTCATTTTCCAAGTGTTTGATTTCTTTTCCCTGCTTTTCCTGTTATTCATTTCCACTTTTATGGCCTTATGGTCAGAGAAGATGCTTTGTAATATTTCAATGTTTTGGATTCTTCTAAGGCTTGCTTTATGACCTAATATGTGGTCTATTCTAGAGAATGTTCTATGTGCAGGAGAAAAGAAAGTATGCTTGGTTGCTGTTGGGTGGAGTGTTCTGTATATGTCTACGAGGTCAAGTTGGTTAATTGCGGCATTTAGATCTTCCGTGTCTTTATTGAGCTTCTTTCTGAATGTCCTGTCCTTCACCGAAAGTGGTGTGCTGAAGTCTCCTACTATTATTGTGGAGCTGTCTATCTCACTTTTTAATGCTGATAGAGTTTCTTTTATGTATCTTGCAGCCCTGTCATTGGGTGCATAAATATTTAATATGGTTACATGTTCTTGCTGTATTGTCCCTTTAATCATTATATAGTGTCCTTCCTTATCCTTTATGATGGATTTAAATTTAAAGTCTATTTTGTCAGAAATAAATAGTGCCACTCCTGCTCTTTTTTGATTGTTGTTTGGTTGATATATTTTTTCCATCCTTTGAGTTTTAGTTTGTTTGTGTCTCTAAGTCTAGGGTGTGTCTCTTGTAGGCAGCATATAGACGAATCTTGTTTTTTAATCCATTCTGCCACTCTCTGTCTCTTTATTGGTGCATTTAGTCCATTTACATTCATCGTAATTATGGATAAGTATGAATTTAGTGGTGTCATTTTGATGTCTTTTTGTGCTTTGTTAACAGTTTCTTTTTTCCCGCTTTATTTTATGCACTGAGTAGATTATTTTATTATTGTACTTTCCTCAAATTTGTTGTTGTTGATTTTGTTTCTGCTGAGTCTCTATTTTCTTCTTGTATTTTATTTTGATGAGTAGGATAGTTTGTCTTCTCTGTGGTTACTTTATTATTTACCCTTATTTTTCTAAATTTAAACCTAACTTTTATTTCTTTACATCGCCGTATCTTCCTCTCCATATGGAAGGTCTATGATTACATTTCTTAGTCCCTCTTTATTGTTTTAATGTTGCCTTCTTTTATATAATAACATAGCTATTACCCTGTTTTGAGTTTTTTTTTTTTTTTTTAATCTTGCTTTGTTTTTTTTTTATTTTCCTGTCTGGGTTGACTTCTGATTGCTCTGCCCAGTGTTCTACTCTTGGGTTGATACCTGATATTATCGATTTTCTAACCAAGAACTCCCTTTAATATTTCTTGTAGTTTTGGTTTGGTTTTTATGAATTCCCTAAACTTCTGTTTATCTGGAAGTGTCCTAATTTCACCTTCATATTTAAGAGACAGTTTTGCTGGATATATGATTCTTGGCTGGCAATTTTTTCCTTCAATTTTTTAAATAAGTCATCCCTTTGCCTTCTTGCCTGAATGGTTTCTGCTGAGTAGTCCGAGCTTATTCCTGTTGGCTCTTCTTCGTAGGTGGCTTTTCGTTTATCCCTTGCTGCTCTTAAAATTCTCTCTTTATCTTTGGTTTCGGCAAGTTTGATCATAATATGTCTTGGTAACTTTTTTTTAACATCTACCTTATGTGGAATTCGATGAACATCTTGGGTAGATATCTTCTCATCTTTCACAATATCAGGGAAGTTTTCTGCCAACAAATCTTCAACAATTCTCTCTGAATTTCTGTTATCCCTCCCTGTTCTGGTACTCCAATCACTCGTAGGTTATTTCTCTTGATAGAGTCCCACATGAATCATACGGTTTCTTCATTTTTTTTAATTCTTTTATGTGATTTTTCTTCAAATATATTAGTACCAAGTGATTTATCTTCAAGTTCAGAAATTCTGGCTTCTACTTGCTCAATTCTTCTCCTCTGACTTTCTACTGAGTTGTCTAATTCTGTAATTTTATTGTTAATCTTCTGAATTTCTGATTGCTGTCTATGGATTTTTAAAGATTATTAAATTTTCCATTATGTTCCTGAATAATCTTTTTAATTTCTTCAATTTCTTTATCTGTGTGTTCCTTGGTTTGTTCTGCATATTGCCTGATTTCCTTCCTGATGTCTTAAAGGGTTCTGTAGAGTAAACTTTTGTATTCTGCCTCTGGTAATTCCAGGAATGCACTTTCATCTAGAAGATCCTTGGATTCTTTGTTTTGAGAGGCTGTTGAGGTGATCATGGTCTCTTTCTTATGTGACTTGATATTGACTGTTGTCTCAAAGCCATCTATAAGTTATTGTAATAGTTTTTTTTTTTTTTTATGTTTGCTTACTGTGTTGTAGCTTCTTGCTTTGTTTTGTTTTGATATGTCCAAATGGGTTGCTTGAGTGAGCTAGCTTGATTATTTTCGTCTTTGGAGCTCTGATGTCCTGTCCCTAGATGGCTAGAGCTGTTAACACGTATATCAGTCTAGGAAGTCTAGGAGTCCATTCACTTTTCTTGTATGAATTCAGGTCAGGTGTCCAGGTAGCTGATCATCAAGTATGTGGTACAGGCTCTGTCCTACAGTTTTAGAGGGGCAGGGGTGATCTGTGTATGTACCAGTATCTAATTGCAGTAGGGGGTCACGCTCCGAACAAGGCAAGGGGTTGAGAACTGACCCCAGACTGCCTCTGAGGAAAGCTCGTCCCTACTCCCTAGAGCATGCAGGTGGGTGAGTTCTGCAGACAGACCATGGGCACCCAATGTTTTTGTTTGTAAGGACTGGGAGGTACCAGTTATGCCTGGACCCCTGTCATGGGTGGCTGGGTGGCCTGAGTGGAGCTACCAGTCCTTAGGCCCCTAATGTGGGTAGGTGAGGACCCTGTTTAATAGGCAAAGGAATGTCAAACATCAAATGCCCACCTCTCCACCACACAGCTGAACTGGTTGGAGTCTGCCAACACAGGCCTATTCTTCCAAAATAGGCCCACACAGGTCCATGCAGAGGGCAAAGGTGCTCAAAGTCCACAGATGGTTTATGCCTGGACAGGAGCTGCTTCTGTCCTGTGCACCCCAGGTCAGTGGAGCTGGCAAATTATCTTTTCCCCCAAATGCAAATTTTTTCCTTCTCCAAGGCCGGAAAGATGGCTCTAGGCACTCAGCAGGGTCTATCTCAGGCCCAGGGAATTCAGCCGCTGAAGCTGGCTCAGGGGTGGGGGGGCACGGTAAAATATACACAAGTACTTAGCTTTTGACGAGAGCACTGTTTTTCTCAGGTTCCGGAGGTGTGAGTAGGCTATGGGGCTGGCTGCTTCTCCCTGAGGAAACTGCAGCCTAACGCTAGTACCAGCCTGCCACCACGGCTCTAAGAATGGTGCCTGAGGGCTCCCCACGTTTCAGGTCCAGTACCTCGTCTCCACTTCTGAACTGCCTCTTCCTCCTTTTGCCCCTCTGTTCATTTTCTAAGCTTGCCTTTGATGCTCAGGGTTCCTAGCTTGTCATAAATATACTCGTTTCACTTGTTTTTTGGGGCCTTTGTTGTAAAGAGGGCTCGCCGGAAGCATCCGTCTATTCCGCCATCCTGGCTCCGCCTCTACTGTATATGTTTTAAGAGCATATATATGTATTTGCTTATATATGCTTAATTAACTTTGGAAGGACAGATCGAAACAATGAAACCAGTTGCTCTGGAGTCAGTTCTGATTCATGGCAACCCCATGTATGTCAGAATAAAACTGCACTCCATGGGGTTTTCAATGACTGTGAACTTTTGGAGGCAGATCACCAGACTTTTCTTCCAAAGCACCTCTGAGTGAATTCAAACCACCAACCTTTTGGCTAATAGTGAAGTACTTAGTTGTTTGAGCCACAGAAAGACAGATAAGAAACTGGAAACACTAGTTGAAAGACAGAGAAGGAGAGTTTTTAGTGTATACTGATTTGTACTTTATGAATTTTTATAATATTTTACAGAACTTTATACCTATTCAAATGAAGATGGATGAATAGATCAATAGATAGACAGACAGACAGATAGATAATTGATTTTCCCTAAGACCCCGCCAGGAGTTTCTGCAGCTCCTTTGACAGCCAAAAGAAACAGAACCAAATGGGCATTTCAAAACCCAACTGTTTTCTATTTAGAAGTAACTTCCTTCCTAATTTTTCATGATGTATTCCCTGCATTATGTGTAATTTCTGGCTTAATCAATAGGTTTTTTATTTTCTTATATCGCAGTGCAAGAGGTTTCTCTTTATATATGGCCTTCCTGGCCCTGGCTTTGTAGTTCTACCAAGATGATTTGCTAGGCCACAATCTTGCAAAGGGACTAAACAGTTTACTGTGCAAATAAGGTGCATAAAGCCCTTGCAGGGATTGGACAGTTTAGTATGCAAATTAAGGTGGCTGTGGTCTACCAAGCAGAACAGTCAGTTGGTGGTCTTGGTGGGACGAGTGGACTTATAAAAGAACCAATCCCACAGAGGTTGAGGGGGACCTCAGTACCATAAAAAATAAAAACCTGGAGCGAAGTGCATCCTTTGTACCCAGGGTCCCTTCACTGAGAAGCTCCTAGACCCAGGAGGGAGAGAGCTGTAACACCGAAGGCTGCAGTAGCTCAAGACAACAGCATCTCGAGAAGGCAGCAGCACCAGACAGCTGATGGCTGCAGTAGGCTGGTTGACCTACAAAGCGAGAGAACTGAGCACCTTTGGACAGAAAGCTTGCTGGCGGAGCCATTAGAGCTGGAGCATTTGCCCAAGCAGGGCAGCGGCTAGGCCCAAGTGGGGCTGGCAGCAGAGGCCAGGCCAAGAAGTTAGGCCTGCCTGCTGGCACGGCAGAGAGAAAGATGAAAGTTGTCCTGATTGGAAGCTGTCTGATTGAGGAACTGTCCTGTCTCCTAAGTTATTCCTGTTACTTCCAAGTTGATTCTGATCCTGAATTGAACCTGTTATTTCCCTAATAAGCCCCATAACTGCGAGTACGGTCTGAACTCTGTATGGCCATTGCAACGAATTACCAAACCCGGCAGAGAAGTAGAGAGTGCTGTGGGGGGAACAGCTGGTGTCAGAATTGGTAAAAAGGTTGGTGAATGGAGGTATGTCTGACCTCCACCTCACAGGAATCAGCTTTGGGCTAACAGTTCTTCTCATTTCCCCTCATGAATTTAGGTGACTTCCTACACTACTACTTAACCAAAAAAAAAAAAAAAAAAAACCCATTACCGTTGAGTCGATTCTGACTCAAAGTGACCCTATAGGGCAAAGTATCCTGCGCTGTAGGATTTCCCAGGAGCAGCAGGTGGATTCAAACTGCCGAGCTTTTGGTTAGCAGCCAAATGCTTAACCACTGTGTCACCAGATACGATATTTCAGATTCTCTACCCATCCCTATTACTCATACCTCTTGATGTTTATCAAGATGAGGTCAAAAAACTATTGCAACAGCCACAGGCTCTCATTCTGAATTGTGAGGCAAGCGATAATCTCAAAGTCTAATTAGAAGCATTTCCTAAAGTATATTGATCAGCTCGTTAATTCTATCAATGAGATGCTAATAGATGTTTCAGGACATGGCTTCATGGCTAAATAAGCTTGGGTTAAACAGATTTATGTATTGCAAGACTTATCAGAGCCTTTAGTCTCATAATGTGCATCTTGAGGTTTATGTTGTTGTTAGGTGCCGTCAAGTCAGTTTCGTCTCATAGCGACCCTATGTAAAACAGAATGAAACACTGCCCAGTCCTGTGCCATCCTCACAAATGTTATGCTTAAGCCCATTGTTGCAGCCACTGTGTCAGTCCATCTTGTTGAGGGTCTTCCTCTTTTTCACTGACCCTCTACTTTACCAAGCATGATGTCTTTCTCCAGGGACTGATCCCTCCTGATAACATGTCCAAAGTATGTGAGACGAAGTTTCATCATCCTTGCTTCTAGGAAGCATTCTGGTTGATCTTCTTCCAAAACAGATTTGTTCATTCTTCTGGCAGTTCGTGGTATATTCAATATTCTTAACCAACACCACAATTCAAAAGTGTGAATTCTTCTTCAGTCTTCCTTATTCTTGTCCACCTTTCACATGCATATGAGGCAATTGAAAATACCATGACTTGGGTCAGGCGCACTTTAGTCTTCAAGGTGACATTTTTGATTTTTAACACTTTAAAGAGGTCTTTTGCACCAGATTTGCCCAATGCAATGCATCTTTTGATTTCTTGACTGCTTCTTCCATGGGTGTGGATTGTGGATCCAAGTAAAATGAAATCCTTGACAACTTCTATCTTTTCTCTGTTTATCACGATGTTGCTTATTGGTCTAGTTTTGAGGATTTTTGTTTTCTTTATATTGAGGTGTAATCCATACTGCAGGCTGTTCACTTTTAGAAAGCAAGGTTGTGTTATCTGCATGACGCAGGTTGTTAATGAATCTTCCTCCAATCCTGATGCCCTGTTCTTTTCATATAGTCCAGCTTCTCAGTTCAGCATACAGATTGAATAAGTATGGTGAAAGGATACAACCCTGAAGCACACTTTTTCTGACTTTAAACCACACAGTATTCCCTTGTTCCGTTAGAATGACTGCCTCTTGATCTGTGTACAGGTTCCTCATGAGCACAGTTAAAACCAAACCCAAACCAAACCTGCTGCTGTCAAGTTGATCCATACTCATAGCAACCCGTAGGACAGGGTAGAACTGCCATATAGAGTTTCCAAGGAGTGTCTGGTGGATTTGAACTGCCGACCCTTTGGTTAGCAGCTGTAGCACTTAACCACTGTGCCACCAGGGTTTCCAAGCACAATTAAGTGTTCTGGAATTCCCATTCTTCAAAATGCTATCCATAATTTGTTATGATCCACACAGTCGAATGTATCTGCATAGTCAATAAAACATAGGTAAACACCTTCCTAGCATTTTCAGCTTTCAGCTGTGATCCATCTGACATCAGCAATGATATCCCTGGTTCCACGTCCTCTTCTGAATCTGGCTTGAATTTCCAGCAGTTCCCTGTCAATATACTGCTGCAGCCACTTTTGAATGATCTTCAGCAAAATTTTACTTGCGTGTGATATTAATGATATTGTTTGATAATTTCAGCATACAGTTGGATCACCTTTCTTGGGAATAGGCACAAATATGAATCTCTTCCGGATGTATAAAGACACGGAATTCTCCCAAAATTATATGACTACAGAATGGTGAAAGGGCTTACCTGGAGGGTTTTGCTTGGGATCTCACAATGACAAGAGTCATATGAAGGCTCAACTCAACCGGATGTTCAAAATGGCTTATTCACATAGCTGGCAGTTTGACTGTCAGTTGGGAGTTCAGCTGGTCTGTTGACGAGAGCATCGACACATGGCCTCACCAATGTCAGAGTCTCAGGCTAGTTGGACTGCTTGCATGGTTCCTGGCATCTTTCAGAGTAAGTGTCCCAAGCAAACCAGGCAGAAGCTGCATGACCTTCTATGATCTGACCTCAAAGTTATATGATCAGTTCTGCTGAATCCCATTTGTTACAAATCAGTCACTAAGGTCAGCCCAGATTCCAGTGGAGAAGCCATACAACCCCCTCAAAAAGAGGGTCAAAGAATTTGTGAACATATTTTTAAAACTGCCACAATTCATTATTGCTATGTCTGTAGAGGTGAGATCCAAAAAATATTTTTGACCCAGAACAACTGAATTCATGCTACTAAAAAGACAAAAGTGGCAACATATACATTCAGTCTCAAATACAGGATCTCCTTAAGCACTTTGAGGATGCTATATAAATAGGTGTTGCCATTTAATCAAAGCCAAAGCTGATTTCTGCATAAACCTTCTCTGGACCATGAGTCATGTCTATTTATCATAGAACCATGCCATGTGTTAACTGAATGTTTCACTGACTAATCTTTCAAAATTGACAAATAAAGTTGGTTTCAAGATTAATTATGGTGTATAAGAAGGAAAGAGCTGTCAAATGTTCTATGCACTCAATTTGATAAACATACCATTTGCAATTATGAAGAAACTGTAACATTTCTGATCAATTAATTCTACCATGTTTATGAGTTTTGAATTGTGCATCCCTTTTTAAACTAAAATTTGAGGGGAGAAATGAAGATCTATGCTTCCCTTGACAAAAAGAACAACAACAAAAAAATTAACTTTTAGTATAGAAATTTTGAGAACTCAGTTTAGACCACAATTTTACTTCAGTCTCTCAATGATATTTTTCTGTGGAAGTAAAGTTGAACATACAGATTAAAGAAAGTGCTGGTTTCCTTTTCCATCTAACTAAAGGGAGAAAATGTCAAAAGAATTTTATTTAATCAGGGCAATGAACCAAAAATGAGATTAAGCTCATCATAGTGGTGAAAATCCCTGTCGGCAAGTCTGAGGATTATGTAACTACTACAAGTACCTTCTTCCCATCCGGTTAAATGACATTAGCAACAAAAGCTCTGAGTGAGTGAGTAATACATAATTAACACATTTTGAAAACCATGTGGCTAAGGCAAGTAAGTCTTTCCCAAGCTCTTAGTGTACAAGAAAGATTTTATATGTTCAGTAAAAAGAGGAGAGCAAAAGAAGCTGACTGGAAAAGAGGTTTTAAAAAAAGGTGGACTCATTTTTTTTTCTTTAAATAGGAGGGAGGCATGGGTCCATTTCCCTGGGGAAAAGATCCCCCTACATATGGCAACTGGTTAAAGAGATAGAGGAGGCAAAAATGCTTCTGTCCTCTCCAGTCCAGCATTTCTTCTCCTGCTGGGAATAATGGTACCACTCACAGACTAACATTAGGAAAATCAGATGGGGCAAGAAAGTGCATCTTCAATGACAAGTCACAGTGTAAAAAATCAAGGGCAGAAACAATGGAAAATGGGTGAGGGTTAGCGGGAGGGCTAATTGGTTCAGGAAAGCCAAAGTTATAAAGAAAACAAACTGTGCTAAAACACTGAACATCATCTTTCCAACGACAGGCCAAAATGTCTCCAGGCACTTTACTAAGAGTGGCTCAGCTCTGTGTTTCATTTTTTCTTTGCTACTGATGAGTCTGCAGGGGACATTACATGGATCATGTTAAAGATTCAGTACATCTTAAAATTAGAAGGGAGGTCATTTGGTTCAGCCATTTTTGTCTTGAGAGAAGTCCTCTGGCTCTCAATACACGACTAGTGTCTTGACTTCAAAGTTCCTTGGACCAGATTATTGGCAACTTTGCATTGTTAACATCCATTTCTAAGGTCTCTTCTGAAAACTCCAACTGCTCAGAATTGTCCATAATTTCCCACTTTGCAGTCATTGTGGTCAAATGCCATAGCTTCTCAAACTTCTCTTCAAGTTCTCACTTCACTGCTAGAGAGTGAGACAGTTTGGTTGGATTATTTGGACACATCAGAATTGTGGTAATTTACTGGAGAACTTTTGAGAAGGACCTGTTCCAGTCCAATGTACATGCTGAACATCTGTGACTATTTCTCTGATCTTCCAGCTACAGCCTTCAGATCTTCACTTTCCAAGCTCCATCACGTTCATGTCTTAATTCCTACCTTAAACTCATTTGTTTTCTGCAATACATTCCCTACCAAGCCCTGACTGACAAGTCTTCCTGCCAAAGTTTGTGTGTAGTAAGAGGTATCCAAACTCTTTCTGTGGACAGTGGGAGCCAAGATTGCTACTTTAAAGTAGGAGTTCTAGGAGTGGGAACTGTGTGTGGGTGCAGTGGTGCTTGGAACAGGAATCATAAGGACACTGTACCAAGGGAGGCCCAAAAGACATATATTCACCATACCTGTTTCAATTGCTAGTATCAGAAGCCAACTTCAGCTAGCTTAAGCAAAAATATATGGAATAGCAAAAAGATGGAAACAACATAGGTACCCATCCACAGATAAATGGATAAACAAATTATAATACATACACACAATGGAATAGTATGCAATGATAAAGAACAGTGATGAATCCATGACACACCTCACAACATGGATGAATCTGGAAGGCATTATGCTGAGTGATATTAGTTGCAAAAGGACAAGTATTGTATGAGACCACTATTATAAGAACTCAAGAAAAGGTTTAAACACAGAAGAAAGCATTCTTCAATGGGTATGAGGGTGGGGGACAAAGGAGAGGAGAATTCACTAACTAGATAGTAGACAAGGATCATCTTCAGTGAAGGGAAGAACCACACACAATACAGGGAAGTCAGCACAACTGGACCAAAGAAAAAGCTAAGAAGTTTCCTGAATACAACCAAACACTTTGAAGGACAGAGTAACTGGGGCTGGGCCTGGGGACCATGGTTTCGGGGGATATCTAAGTCAATTGGCATAACAAAGTTTATTAAGAAAACGTTCTGCATCCCACTTTGGTGAGTGCCATCTGGAGTCTTAAAAGCTTGTAAGCGGCCATCTAAAATGCATCAATTGGCCCCAACCCACTTGGAGCAAAGGAGAATAAAGAACACCAAAGACACAAGGAAAGTATTAGCTGAAGAGACTAAAGCGCCACATAAACCAGAGGTTCCATCAGCCTGAAACCAGAAGAACTAGATGGTGCCTGGCTACCACCAATGCCCGCCCTGACAGGGAACACAACAGACAGTCCCTGACGAACCAGGAGGAAAGTGTGGAGCAGAACTCAAATTCACGCAAAAAGACCAGCCTTAACGGTCTGACAGAGACTGAAGGAACCCCTGAAACTATGGCCCCCAGACACTCTGTTAATCCAGAACTAAAACTATTCCCAAAGCCAATTCTTCAGACAAAGATTAGACAGGACAATAAAACAAAAAATAATACTCATGAGGAGTGTGCTTCTTAGTTCAATCAGATACATGAGACCAAATGGGCTTCTCCTGTTCAGAGGCAGGATGAGAAGGCAGGAACTAGTGGAATGGACACAGGAAACCCAGGATGGAAAGGTGGATTTTGCTGTCACATTGAGGGGATTGCAACTAATGGCACAAAACAATATGTGTATAAATTTTTGTAGGAGAAATTAACTTGAGCTGTAAACTTTTACTTAAAGCACAATAAATATATATATACATGGGAATGGTATTATAAAGGTAATGAGGTATCTCCTGGAATCTAAGGAAAAGCTAAACAACCAAACTTCTGGAAAGTCAGAGGACAGGGCCTGAGAAAAATGGGCAATTCACTAATTCCTTCTCCCCATCTCCAAGTTTCATTTCTCTCTGCATTTCTGCTTTGTTCCTTATTTTCAATGAAGAAAGATTTTCTGCATCTCCCAAGACAAGTGGAAACAAAGATTTAAGATTAGTTTGTCCATGAGAAGCAGACAGATATAGGAAGAGAATCATCCCCCTGCACCCAGACTGGAATCAAGTTCACAAAACTTTGGATGCAGTGTGTGTATACAGAGGCCAAACCTCAGCCTGGAAAGAGATCATGGTTGGGGCCCCAGTAAGGGAGAAGTCCAAGCTGGTGCAGAATCACATTCCAAGAGAAGTTATAGGTTCAATGTGGAAATAGTGGTTTCATTTTCACAGAAAATGGTTCTTCAAATATCTATGGAGAAGACAAACTCAGGAATAGACGTTTGAATGACACTTGTATTCAATTTCATGCTACTAAAAGTGTGCAAAGAGACATTAGTGAAAATGGCAGAGTTAAGACCTTTGAAAATTCTCTGCCATAAAAGCAACAAAAACCTAGTGAAAATTATCAGTATTGACTTTTGCAGCACTATGGAAACTAAAAAAATGCTTGTAGCAACCTGGGGAGCATGTATGCAAGAAAATCAGTTGAATTTTGGTAATGATAGCAAGCTTCGTGACTTTTTTAATTGTTCTAGATCCATCTTTGCTCTCCAATATACAGTAACCTTGAAAAATTACAGCCCACATTCCCAGTGCGGCCTGGCAGACACCTTGGCCTGTCTGTGGTTCCCTGGAAGTCTCCATTTTGCAAGACTGTCTATACTTGGCCTTGCTCAGAGTTTTCCCAGTGCAAAAAGCTTTTTCCTCAGACGGTGTTTATTGAAAACAATTACAGCAAGTATTTTAACTTTGTGACTGCATGAGGCAGTAAATACCAGTTGGGACAAAAAAATAGATTAATTAAAAAGTTTAAAAGAAAAAGTTAAGAAATGAGGTGTACACGGAGGCTTTGAAAAGCTGTGACATATTCCTGGGAACCTAGGAGGCCACATACATATATAGTAGGGCTGTGCACATGCCCAGAGTTATGTGCATGCTCAGCAAAGACATGAGAAGGCCCTAAGCTCTCACCTCTGGCTGAACTTAAAGCTCTACATAAGCAGGAAGTAAAGGCTAAAGTAGAATTGTAAACTGCCTAGCTGAGTGTTGAAGGCTTGCCCCAAGACAAACACAGAGCCCCTCAGCAAAGACTGGGAATTTGATTGCTTTCAGGCTTTTAAGGACAGATCTGTCCAATCATTAGCTCACCATTAAGCCAACCAAATAGAAACTTCAGTGGTCACATAATGACAAAGAATACAGACTTTACAGAATTACTTCAGAAAGGTCACTAAACAATCAACAACTACAACCAGCAGCAAAAACAATGCATCCTGGGGAGAGAGTAGAATCTGGTTCCCCGAACTGACACATTATATTGTTTTAAATGTTCAGTTTTCAACAAAAACATCATGAGGCATGAGAAGAAAAAAGAAAGTATAGCCTACACACAGGGAAAAAAGCAATCAATAGAAACTGTCCTTGAGGAAGCCAGATGTTAGATATACTAGCCAAAGAATTTAAATAAGCTACTTTAAACATGTTCAAAGAGCTAAAGGAAACCATGTATAAAGAACTAAAGTATGAGAACAAGGTCTCAACGGATAGAAAAATCAATAGATACAAACTATAAAAAGGGAACTAAATAAAAATCCTCGTGTTGAAAAGCACAATAACAAAAATGAAAAATTCAATAGATGAGCTAGCTCACCAGCAGATTTGAACAGGAGAAGAAAGAATCAATGAGCTTGAAATTAAAATTATCCAGTCAGAGGAACAAAAAGAAAAAAGAATGAAGAGAAATGAACAGAGACTCCACAAAGTATACCGACAAAACCAAACCAAACCCAGTGCCGTCAAGTCAATTCCAACTCATAGTGACCCTATAGGACAGAGTGGAACTGCCCCATAGAGTTTCCAAGGAGCTCCTGGTGGATTTGAACTACTGACCCTTTGGTTAGCAGCTGTAGCACTTAACTGCTACACCACCAGGGTTTCCCAAAGTATACCAGCATATGCATAATGGAAGTCCCAGAGTAAAGAGAGAGAAAGGGGCAGAAACAATATTCAAACAATTAATGGCCAAAAACTTCCCAAATTTGATGAACATTAATTTACATATCCCAGAAGCTTAACAAACTCTGTGCCTTAAGGAACATTATCGAGAAAGTGAAAACACAACCTAGAGAATGGGAGAAAATATTTGGAAACCATATATCAAATAAGGGTTTAATATGCAGAATATATAAAGAACTCCTACAACTCAACAACAAAAAGACTAAAAACTCAATTATAAAATGGACAAAGGACTTGAACAGACATTTCACAGAAGAATATATACAAATGACAAATAAGCACATGAAAATATGCTCAAAGTCCCATGGTCTCTGGGAATACCCAGCTCAATTGGCATAACATAGTTTATAAAGAAAATGTTCTACATCCTACTTTGGTGAGTAGTGTCTGGGGTCTTAAAAGCTTGTGAGCCACCATCTAAGATACTCCACTGGTGTCACCCCATCTGGAGCAAGGGAGAATGAAGAAAACCAAAGTGACAAAGGAAGATTAGTCCAATGGACCACAACTACCACAGCCTCCACCAGACTGAGTCCAGCACAGCTACCACCACCAACTGTTCAGACAGGGACCACAATAGAGGGTCCTGGACAGAGCTGGAGAAAAATATAGAACAAAATTCTAACTCAAAAAAAAAAATATCAGACTTACTGGTATTACAGAGACTGGGAAACCCCCAACAGTATGGCCTCCGGACACCCTTTCAGCTCAGTAATGAAGTCACTCCTGAGGTTCACCGTTCAGTCAAAGATTAGACAGGCCCATAAAACAAAACAAGACTAAATGGGCACACCAGCCCAGGGACAAAGACAAGAAGCCAGAAGGGAACAGGAAAGCTGGTAATGGGGAACCTAAGGTTCAAAAGGGGAGAGTGTTGACATATCATGGGGTTGGCAACCAATGTCACACAACAATATGTGCATTAAAAGCTTAATAAGAAGCTAGTTCACTCTGTAAACCTTCATCTAAAGTACAATAAAAAAGAAAAAAACAAAAAAATGCTTAAAGTCATTAGTCATTAGGGAAATGCAAATCAAAACGGGAATGAGATACCACTTCACCCGCACTAGGATGGCTATTATCAGAAAAATGGAAAATAACAAGGGTTAGAGAGGATGTGGAGAAATTGAAACCCTCTTCCATCACTGGTGGGAATGTAAAATGGTGCAGCTGATGTGGAAAACAGTTTGGCACTTCCTCAAAAAAAAAAAAAAATTAAACATAGAATTACCATATGACCCAGCATGCCACTCCTAGGTGTATACACAAAAGAATTGAAAGCAGGGGCTCAAATAGATACTTGTACACCAACGTTCATTGCAGCTTTATTCGCAATAGACAAAATGTGGAAAGAACCGAAGTCTTAACATAGCCTGGGTTGGCCCTTGTGACAAAGAAGTCATACAATTACAACTTCTATCAATATAAGAGCAGATAAACAAAATATGATATAGACCCACAATGAAATATTACTCATTCATAAAGCGAGGTGACGTTCTGATACATGCTACAATATGGATGAACCTTGAAAACATTATGCTGAGTAAAATAAGGCAGACATGAAAGGACAAACACTGTATGATCCCACTTTCATTCCATGTGGCTAAACAACCAAAGCCCATAGAAGCAGTAGTCAAGATATCAAATGACAGTTACATTGGGCAAATCTGCTGGAAAAGGCCTATTTAAAGTTCTAAAAAGCAAAAATGTCACTTTGATGACTAAAGTGCGTCTGACACAGGCCATGCATGGTGTTTTCAATTATCTCATATTATGCAAAAGTTGGGTGTAGAGAAAGGAAGATAGAAGAACAATTGATGCATTCAAACTGTGGTGTTGGTGAAAAATATTGAATATACCTTGGGCTTCCAGAAAAAACAAATCAATCTTAGAAGAAATAGGTCTTCTATGAGGATGGTGAGACTAATCACTGGAAAAGGATATCATGCTTGGCAAAGGGGCGGGTCAGCTAAAACAAGGGAAACCCTCAATGAGATGGATTGGCACAACAGCTGCAACAATGGACTGTTGTTGTTGTTAGGTGCCTTCGAGTCTGTACCACAGTATGAAACACTGCCCAGACCTGCACCATGCACTGTGTCAGCCACTGTGTCAGTCCATCTCTTTGAGGGTCTTCCTCTCTTCTGCTGACCCTCTACTTTACCAAGCATGATGCCCTTCTCCAGAGACTGATCCCTCCTGACAACATGTCCAAAGTATGTAAGATGTAGGCTAGCCATCCTTGCTTCTAAGGATCATTTTTGTTGTACTTCTTCCAAGACAGATTTGTTTGTTCTTTTGTCAGTCCATGGTATATTCAATATTCTTCGCCAACACCACAATTCAAAGGGGTCAATTCTTCTTTGGTCTTCCTGATTCGTTGTCCAGCTTTCATGTGCATATGATGCAACTGAAAATACCATGGCTTGGGTCAGACACACCTTAGTCTTCAAGGTGACATCTTTGGTTTTCAACACTTTAAAGAGGTGCAGTAGATGTGCCCAATGCAATGCTTCTTTTGATTTCTTGACTGCTGCTTCCATGGGTGTTGATTGTGGATCCAAGTAAAATGAAATCCTAGAAACTTCAACATTTTCTCCATTTATCACAATGATGACTATTGGTCCAGTTGTGAGGATTTTTGTTCTCTTTATGTTGAGGTATATAATGCATACTGAAGGCTGTGGTCTTTGATCTTCATCAGTGTTTCAAGTCCTCTTCACTTAAAGCAAGAAAGGTTGTGTTGTCTGCATAACACAGGCTGTTAATGAGTTTTCCTCCAGTCTGGATGTCCCATTCTTCTTCATATAGTCCAGCTTCTCGGATTATTTGCCCAGCATACAGATTGAATAAGTATGGTGAAAGGATACTACCCTGAAGCACACCTTTCCTGACTTTAAAACAAGCAGTATTCCCTTGTTCTATCCAAATAACTGCCTCTCGACCAATGTACAGGTTCCTCATGAGCACAATCAAGTGTTCTGGAATTTCCATTCTTTGCAATGTTATCCATAAGAGGGCCTTCCTCTTTTTCACTGGCCCTCTGTTTACCAAGCATAGGGCCCTTCCCCAGGGACTGATCCCTCCTGGTAATATGTCCACCAAAGTATGTGAGTCATAGTCTCACCATCCTTGCTTCTAAGGAGCATTCTGGATGCACTTCTTCCAAGACACACTTGTTCGTTCATTTGGCAGTCCATGGTATATTCAATATTCTTCACCAACACCATAATTCAAAGGCATCAATTCTTCTTCAGTCTTCATTATTCATTGTCCAGCTTTCATATGCATATGAGGTGATTGAAAACACCATGGCTTGGGTCAGGCGCACCTTTTGTCCTCAAGGTGACATCTTTGTTTTTCAACACTTTTAAAAAGTCTTTTGCACCAAATTTGCCCAAAGCAATGCGTCTTTTGATTTCTTGACTGCTGCTTTCATGGGTGTTGATTGTGGATCCAAATAAAATGAAATTCTTGACAACCTCAATATTTTCTCCGTTTAACATGATGTTGCTTATTGGTCCTGTTGTAAGGATCTTTGTTTTCTTTTTGTTGAGGTGCAATCCATACTGAAGGCTACTGTCTTTGATCTTCATCATTAAGTACTTCAAGTTCTCTTCACTTTCAGGAAGCAAGGTTGTGTCATCTGCATAACACAGGTTGTTAATGAGTTTTCCTCCAAACCTGATGCCCCGTTCTTCTTCAAATAGTCCAGCTTCTCGAATTATTTGCTCAGCATATAGACTGAATAAGTATGGTGAAAGAATACAGCCCTGAAGCACACCTTTCCTGACTTTAAACCAAGCAGTATCCTCTGTTCTGTCCAAATAACTGCCTCTTGGTCTATGTACAGGTTCCTCATGAACACAATTAAGTGTTCTGGAATTCCCATCCTTCAAAATGTTATACATATTTTGTTCTGATCCACACAGTCGAATGCCTTTGCATAGTCAATAAAACACAGGTAATTTAAACATCTTTCTGGTATTCTCTGCTTTCAGCCATGATCCATCTGACGTCAGCATTGATATCCCTTGTTCCACAACCTCTTCTGAATCCAGCCTGAATTTCTGGCAGTTCCCTATTGATATACTGCTGCAGACACTTTTGAATAATGTTCAGCAAAATTTTGCTTGCATGTGATAATAATGATATTGTTCAATAATTTCCAAATTTGGTTGAATCAACTTTCTTGGGAATAGGCATAAATATGGATCTCTTCTAGTCGGTTGGCCAGGTAGCTGTCTTCCAAATTTCTTGGCATAGGCGATTGAGCACTTCCAGCACTGCATCTATTTGTTGAAACATCTCAGTTGGTATTCCATCAATTCCTGGAGCCTTGCTTTTTGCCAATGCCTTCAGTACAGCTTAGGCTTCTTCCTTTAGTACCATCCATTCCTGATCATATGCTACCTCTTGAAATGGTTGAACGTTGACCAATTCTTTTTGGTATAGTGACTCTGTGTATTCCTTCCATCTTCTTTTGATGCTTCCTGTGTGGTTTAACGTTTTCCCCATAGAAGAACACATTCAGCACTTCTCAAGTGGAAAGAACTGAAGAAAAAATTCAAGCCTTGAGTTGCAACACTGAAGGACCATCAATTGCTTACATGCAAGTTCAAGCTGAAACCAAAGAAAATTGTAACAAGTCCATGAGAGCTAAAACAATGGAGTAAGGTATACCAATGATCCTGAAGATGTTCTGGTATACATAAGGTTGCCATCGGTCAGAGGTAACTTGATGGCAACTGACAACAACATATCTGTGGATATAATCCTACTTGGAAATAGGATTTTCATTGTTATACAATTAGATTGTACCCGAGTAGGGTGAGTTCTAACTCTAAACACTTCTGAGTTATAAAAAGCAGATTAAACAGATGTGAAAACACGGGATGAAGTCAGATGCCATGTGAGGATCATCTACAAACCAAGGAACTCCAAGGAAAACCTGGGACTACCAACAAGGAAGGAATCAACATGGCTGAGACCCTGATTTGGACTTTTAGCCTCCAGAACTGTGAGAAAATAAATTTCTTTTTTTCAAAGTCACCCACTTGTGGTATTTCTCTTACAGAAGCACTGGGAAACTGAGATGAGAATGTAGGACTCGTTCCTCTCTCCTTTTGGCTTTTGACCACAAGTGTGCTACTCCTACTCCCCTCTCCTTTAAGGCCATCAGTCCAATACCTTTACCTCTGGGGTCTCTGCTTAACTTCAGGCCTTAGGAAGCCCAGTCCCCTCCTCTCTCAGTTTAAGGCACTGGGTTTGATGACTACTCTTCCAGGTGATCTAGATGCCATTTTGTCCACCAAACATCACCTTGCAGAAGATCTGTTCTCCCACTGTCTGCTATGAATGCTCTTTTTAATGACTTATTTCCAAAAGTCAGATATCCAAGCTCTCCCAGGGCCTTAACTACAAATCTCCCCCATTTGTCTCTTGTGATGCTTCATAGGCCCTGAGTTGGGATTTTTCCTTTCTTGCTTGCTTCTCACAGGAGATTTCTGATCTGTGAACATAGACTGTAAGGCTGCACAGGTTACCCGTTGGTAGACTTGCCTGAGGGCCCATTTGCTAACTGCAGCTACAGTTCATCATACCAGTGAGTGGGCATTTGCAGTCCATGGTGCTATAGCCTGGACTGACACTTGTGACAAAGAAGCTATGCTATTACAACTTCCAAGACTCGTTTGCAGTCATCCTGGAAACCCACAGGAACCAGCCCACCTCTCTCATGGGCCTTCCAAATGCCACATCTTTTAATAAATCCCAGCCAGAAGAGTTTGAAGAGACAGAACACCATCAGGACTTATCAGGACACCTCTCAGCAACTGTTCAGATTATACTCACCCTCTTTGACCCAGATATCAAGGGCTGCCCCGAGTTCTACCTACAGTTGGTAAAGAATGAACAGGAAAAAGGGGAAGGTCTTCCACCTGGAAACAAGAGTGGAAAGAATTATAGAAAATACCAAACACAGGGGGCGGGGCAAAGATGGCAGAGTAGTCAGATGCTTCCTGTGATCCCTCTTACAAGAAAGACCCAAAGAAACAAGTGAATTGATTATATATGATAATCTAGGAGCCCTGAACATCAAAGACAAAGTTGAAGAGTCAAACTGAGCAGCAGAGGGAGGCAGAGACAGTTCAGAAGCAGCGAGGATTTGTCAGACCTGACCTGGCCAGCACCCTGCAGGCCGGGTCATTTGGCACACATGGGCTGAGGCAAGCAGAAGTGGCCATGATGTGTTTTCCACACCAGGAGAAACTGAGCAGCAGAGAGTGGGCTCAAGCCTCTGGAACCAGGGAGAAGCTACACTGAATCTGTGCAAGTTAAGTGCAACTGTCTAACCTACAGCGCAGGATCAAAAAAAATTCTTCCCCCTCTGGAAAGTACTTCTCTCCCATTTACCAGCCCCCTCACCATTTTGATCCACTCCCAGGCCAGCTTCAGTGATTGCTGTGCCCCCGGGCCAGAAACAGGATCCATTGCTCATCCCCAGCCATTCTACTGACTTTGGAGAAGAAACAAATTAATAAACAGGAAAAAAAAAATCTTTCAGCTCCCTTAAGCTGGGAAATCAGGGCAGGCATAGCTCCTTTGCGTAGGCACATGTGTAAGGGGTCCACAGTCTTTGGATGCCTTTCACCCCTGCCTAGACCTGCATGGGCCTATTTCAACATCATAGGCCCTCATGAGCACAGTACAACAGGGTATATACCCAAAGCCTATTTTCAATTGCAACAGCTAAGGGGGAGTGGCAGATTCATGACATTTGACATCGCCCTGCCCATTAAGCAGAGTCCTCATCTACCCATATCAGGGGCCTGAGGACTGGTGGCTACACCCACTCCACCTAGCCACCCACAACAGGGGTCTGAGAATAAGTGGTGCCTCCCAGGCCTTATAGCCAACAGCATTGGGTGTCCAAAGTCCACTGCAAAACCAACCCACCTATGTGCTCTAGGGAAGAGGGACACAGGTTCCAAACATGTATTCAGGGGAAGCCATCAGCCTCCTACTTTGCTCATCACATAACCCCCTATGGCAGCCAGACACCAGTAGCTCTGCCCTTCTAGGACTGTAGGTGAAAGCCTGCACCACACACTCAGTGACCAACAATCTGGACACCTGAGCTGAATCCACACAAGAAAAGTAAACAGACTCCTGGGCTCACACACATAGTAACAGCTCTAACCACCTGGTGAAAGAATGTGAGAGCTTCAAAGAAGCCAATAAAGTAGCTCACATGACCAACCTATTTGAGCATATCAAAACAAAACAAAACAAGAAGCTATGACACAATAAGCAAATATGCAATAAATAAATATAATAACTTATTGATGGCTCAGAGACAAGTCAGTATTGAATCACGTAAAGAGGCAGGCCATGATGGTTTCAGCAAGTGACCAAAACAAAGAACCAAGAAACCTCTCAGAGGAAGAGAAGTTCTTGGAGTTACCAGAGGTAGAATTCAAAAGATTAATACACAGACCTCTTCAAGAAATCAGGAAGGAGATTAGGCAAAACTCAGACCAAGCAAAGGAACACACAGACAATGCAACAGAAGAAATTAAGAAGGTTATACAAGAGCATAATGACAAATTTAACAGGCTGCTAGAATCCAGAGAGAGACAGCAAATAGAAATCCAAAAGATTAACAATAAAATTTCAGAATTAGGCAATTCAATAGAAAGTCATAGGAACAGAATTGAGGCAATAGAAGTCAGAATTAGACTGAAGATAAACACTTGACATGAATTTATTTGACAAAAAATCAGATAAAAGAATTTTAAAAAATGAAGAAACCCTAAGAATCCTGTAGGACTCTATCAAGAGGAATAATCTACATGCAATTGGAGTTTGAGAATGGGGGGCATAACAGAAAATACAGAGAGAATTGTTGAAGATTTGTTGGCAGAAAACTTCCCTGATATCATGAAAGACGAGACAATATCTATCAAAGAAGCTCATTGAACTCCACACAGGGTAGATCCCAAAAGAAGGTCACCAAGACATGATATAATCAAATTGCCAAAACTAAAGATAAAGAGAGAATTTAAAGAGCAGCTGGGATAAATGAAAAGTCATCTACAAAGGACAGTCAATAAGACAGCTCCTGCTACTCAACAGAAACCATGTAGGAAAGAAGGCAATTGGATGACATATATTATATAAAGACTTGAAGGAAAAAAACTGCCAGCCAATAATTATATATCCAGCAAAACTGTCTCTCAAATATGATGGCAAAATTAGGGCATTTCCAGATAAACAGAAGTTAAGAAAATTTGTAAAAATCAAACCAAAACTACAAGAAATACTAAAAGGAGTCCTCCAGTTAGAAAGTCAAGAACATTAGATGACAACCCAAGACTGGAACACAGGACAGAACAACCAAATATCTACCTAGATAAAGGAAGTCACAAAAATTAATCAAACCTAAAACACTGAAAATAAGGAAACAGAGATGTCAATATATAAAAGATGACAACATTAAAACAAAAGAGAAGGACTAAATAGTGTAGTAATAGAACTTTCCTATGGAAGGGAAGTCACGGTGATATCAAGAAATAAAAGATTGGTTTAACCTTAGAAAAATAGAGGTAAATATTAAGGTAACCACAAAGGAAACCAACAATCCTACACATCAAAATAAAAAAGAATAAAAACATAAAGATTCAGCAAATACAAAATAAACAAAAATGAAAAAGTTGAAAAGAAAATACATAAAGAAAAACAACTTGGCACAGAAATTAAGTGGAACAAAGAAACTGTCAACAAGACACACACACACAAAAAAATGCATCAAAATGACAGCACTAAATTCATACCTATCAATAATTACACTGAATGTAAATATACTAAATGCACTAATCAAGAGAAAGAGTGTGGTAGAATGGATACAAAAACACGATCCATCTATATGCTGCCTACAAGTGACACACCTTAGACTCAAAGACACAAAGAAACTAAAACTCAAAGGATGGAAAAAAATATATCAAGCAAACAACGATAAAAAAAAAAAAAAAACCAGGAGTGGCAATATTAATCTCTGACAAAATAGACTTTAAAGCAAAATCCACCACAAAGAATAAGGAAGGACACTATATAATGATTAAAGGATCAATACACAAGGAGAACATAACCATAATAAATATTTACACACTCAATGACAAGGCTCCAAAATACATAGAACAAACTCTAACACCTTTGAAAACTGGAATAGACAGCTCCATAATAGTAGTAGGTGACTTCAACACACCACTTTTGGTGAAGGACAGAACATCCAGAAAGAAGCTCGATGAAGACACAGAAGATCTAAGTGCCACAATCAACCACCTTGATCTCATAGACAATATACAGACCACTCCACCCAACAGCAGCCATGTATACTTTCTTTTCCAATGCACATGGAACACTCTCCAGAAGAGACCACATATTAGTCCACAAAGCAAGCCTAAAGAGAGTCCAAAACACTGAAATATTACAAAGCATCTTTTCTGACCATAAAGCCATAAAAGTAGAAACCAATAACAGAAAAGGCAAGGAAAAAAATCAAACACATGGAAACTGAACAATACCTTGCTCAAAAGCTACTGGGTTATAGAAGAAATCAAGGATGAAATAAAGACATTCACAGAATCAAATGAGAATGAAAACACAACCTACCAGAACCTTCCCCCACGCGTTTGCCAGTTTTTCATACTGTGGGGGCTGGCGTGTTGCTGTGATGCTGGAAGCTATGCCACCGGTGTTCAGAAACTAGCAGGGTCACCCATGGAGGACAGGTTTCAGATGAGCTTCTAGACAAAGACAGACTAGGAAGAAGGAACCGGCAGTCTACTTCTGAAAAGGCATTAGCCAGTGAAAACTTCATGAATAGCAACGGAACATTGTCTGATATAGTGCAGGAAGATGAGCCCCCCAGGTAGGAAGGCACTCGAAAGATGACTGGGGAAGAGCTGCCTCCTCAAAGTAGAGTCGACCTTCATGACATGGGACATTCATTTGCTGATGTGGCATGACTTAAAATGAGAAGAAACAGCTGCAAATATCCATTAATAATCAGAACTTGGAATGTACGAAGTATAAATCTAGGAAAATTAGAAATTGTCAAAAATGAAATGGAACGCATAAATATTGATATTCTAGGCATTAGTGAGCTGAAATGGACTGGTATTGGCCATTTTGAATCGGACAAGCATGTAGTCTACTATACTGGGAATGGCAACTTGAAGAGGAATGGTGTTGCATTCGTCGTCAAAAAGAACTTTTCAAGATCTATCCTGAAGTAGGACATTGTCAGCAATAGGATAATACCCTAATGCCTGCAAGGAAGACCAGTTAATACGACAATTATTCAAATTTTCACACCAACCACTAAGGCCAAAGATGAAGAAATAGAAGATTTTTATCAGCTGCTGCAGTCTGAAATTGATCGAACATGCAATCAAGATGCATTGATAATTACTGGGGATTGGAATGTGAAAGTTGGAAACAAAGAAGAAGAATCAGTAGTTGGAAAATATGGCCTTGGTGATAGAAACAATGCCAGAGACCGAACGTTAGAATTTTGCAAGACCAACAACTTCTTCATTGCAAATACCTTCTTTCACCAACATAAACAGCAACTATACACATGGACCTCACCAGATGGAACACACAGAAATCAAATTGACTACATCTGTGGAAACAGACGATGGAAAAGCTTGATATCATCAATCAGAACAAGGCCAGGGGCCGACTGTGGAACAGACCATGAATTGCTCATATGCAAGTTCAAACTGAAACTGAAGAAAATCAGAGCAAGTCCACGAGACCCAAAATATGACCTTGAGTATATCCCACCTGAATTTAGAGACCATCTCAAGAATAGATTTGATGCATTGAACATTAGTGACCGAAGACCAGATGAGTTGTGGAATGACATCAAGGACATCATCCCTGAAGAAAGCAAGAGGTCATTGAAAAGACAGGAAAGAAAGAAAAGACCAAGATGGATGTCACAGGAGACTCTGAACCTTGCTTTCAAATGTAGAGCAGCTAAAGCAAAAGGAAGAAATGATGAAGTAAAAGAACTGAACAGAAGATTTCAAAAGGTGGCTCGAGAAGACAAAGCAAAGTATTATAATAACATGTGCAAAGAGCTGGAGATGGAAAACCAAAAGGAAAGAACATGCTCGGCGTTTCTCAAGCTGAAAGAACTGAAGAAAAAATTCAAGCCTCAAGTTGCGATAGTGAAGGATTCCATGGGGAAAATGTTCAGTGACACAGGAAGCATCAAAAGAAGATGGAAGGAATACACAGAGTCATTATACCAAAAAGAATTAGTCGATATTCAACCATTTCAAGAGGTGGCATATGATCAGGAACCGATGGTACTGAAGGAAGAAGTCCAAGTTGCTCTGAAGGCATTGGTGAAAAACAAGGCTCCAGGAATTGACGGAATATCAATTGAGATGTTTCAACACAAGGATGCAGTGCTGGAGGTGCTCACTCGTCTATGCCAAGAAATATGGAAGACAGCTTCCTGGCCAACTGACTGGAAGAGATCCATATTTATGCCTATTTCCAAGAAAGGTGATCCAACCGAATGTGAAAATTATAGAACAATATCCTTAATCACATGCAAGCAAAATTTTGCTGAAGATCATTCAAAAACGACTGCAGCAGCATATTGACAAGGAACTGCCAGAAATTCAGGCTGGTTTCAGAAGAGGATGTGGAACCAGGGATATCAGTGCTGATGTCAAACGAATCCTGGCTGAAAGCAGAGAATATCAGAAGGGTGTTTACCTGTATGTTATTGACTATGCAAAGGCATTCAACTGTGTGGATCATAACAAATTATGGATACCATTGTAAAGGATGGGAATTCCAGAACACTTGATTGCGCTCATGAGGAAGCTTTACATAGATCAAGAGGCAGTTGTTCGGACAGAACAAGGGAATATTGATTGGCTTAAAGTCAGGAAAGGTGCGCGTCAGGGTTGTATTCTTTCACCATACCTATTCGATCTGTATAGGTTGAGCAAATAATACCAGAAACTGGGCTGTATGAAGAAGAACCGGGCATCAGGATTGGAGGAAGACTCATTAACAACCTGTGTTATGCAGATGACACAACCTTGCTTGTTGAAAGTGAGAAGGACTTGAAGCACTTACTAATGAAGATCAAAGACGACAGCCTTCAGTATGGATTGCACCTCAATATAAAGAAAACAAAAATCCTCACAACTGGACCGATGAGCAACATCATGATAAACAGAGAAAAGATTGAAGTTGTCATGGATTTTGTTTTACTTGGATTCTCAATCAACAGACATGGAAGCAGCAGTAAAGAAATCAAAGGATGCACTGCATTGGGTAAATCTGCTGCAAAGGACCTCTTCAAAGTGTTGAAGAGCAAAGATGTCACCTTGAAGACTAAGGTGTGCCTGAGCCAAACCATGGTATTTTCAATCACATCCTTGCATGTGAAAGCTGGACAGTGAATAAGGAAGATCAAAGAAGAATTGACACCGTTGAATTGTGTTGTTGGCGAAGAATATTGAATATACCATGGACTGCCAAAAGAACGAACAAACCTGTCTTGGAAGAAGTGCGGCCAGAGTGCTCTTTGGAAATGAGGATGGCAAGACTGCGTCTTACATAATTTGGACATGTTGTCAGGAGGGATCAGTCCCTGGAGAAGGGCATCATGCTTGGCAGAGTACAGGGTAAGCGGAAAAGAGGAAGACCCTCAACGAGGTGGTTTGATACAGTGGCTGCAACAATGAGCTCAAGCATAACAACGATTGTCAGGATGGCGCAGGACCGGGCAGTGTTTCGTTCTGTTGTGCATAGGGTCGCTATGAGTCGGAACCAACTCAACGGCACCTAACAACAACACCACCAACAAAGAGAACTTCGAAGAGGAAATCACCAAATCAATACCATTTACAATAGCCCCCAAGGAGATAAAATACTTAGGAATAAATCTAACCAGAGACTTAAAAGACGTATACAAAGAAAACTACAAGGCACTACTGCAAGAAACTTAAAGAGACCTACATAAGTGAAAGAACATACCTTGCTCATGGATAGGAAGACTCAATACTGTGAATGTCAATTCTACCCAAAGTGATCTACAGATACAATGCAATCCCAATCCGAATTCCAATGACATTTTTTAACGAGATGGAGAAACAAATCACCAACTTCATTTGGAAAGGGGAATAGGCCCTGGATAAGTAAAACATTACTGAAAAAGAAGAACAAAGTGGGGGCCTCACACTACCTGATTTTGGAACCTATTTTACCTCCACAGTAGTCAGAATAGCCTGGTACTGACACAACAGCAGATACATACATCAATGAAACAGAATTGAGAATCCAGACATAAATTCATCAACCTATGAGCAGCTGATATTTGATAATGGCCCAAAGTCCATTAAATGGGGAAAAGACAGTCTTTTTAACAAATGGTGCTGGCATAACTGGATATCCATCTGCAAAAAAATGAAACAGGACCCATACCTCACACTAAGTATGAAAACTGACTTAAAATGGGTCAAAGACTTAAATATAAAATCTAAAACGATAAACATTATGGAAGAAAAATAGGGACAATGCCAGGAGCCCTAATACGTGGCATACACAGAATATAAAACATAACTAACAATGCACAATCTCCAGAAGAGAAGCTAGATACCTGGGTGCTCCTAAAAATCAAACACATGCTCATCAAAAGACTTCACCAAAGATGGTAAAATTGGCACGAAACGAGAGACTGAAAGGGCTGACTCAATAGGGGGAGAGCAAGTGGGAGAAGGGAGTAAGATGTATGTAAACCTACATGTGACAGACTGATTGGAATGGTAAATGTTCACTTGAAGCTTAATAAAAATTAAAAAAATAAATAAATAAAATAAAAAAAAAGGAAAGGGAAGCAAGCAGAGAGTTGGGGACCTCATACCACCAAGAAAGCGGCACCGGGAGCAGAGTGAATCCTTTGGACCTGGAGTCCCTGCACCTGAGAAGCCCCTCGACCATGAGAAGATTGAGGACAAGGACTTTTCTCCAGAGCTGACAGAGAAAAAGCTTTCCCCTGGAGCTGATGCCCTGAATTTGGACTTTTAACCTACTGGACTGTGAGAAAATAAATTTCTCTTTGTTGAAGCCAAAAAAAAAAAAAAAAAAGACTTCACCGAAAGAGTAAAAAGACAACCTACAGACTGGGAAAAAATTTTGGCTACAACATATCCCATCAGGTTTTAATCTCTAAAATCTACAAGATACTGTAAAACTTCAACAACAAAAAGACTAATAACCCAATAGGCAAAGGATATGAACAGGCATTTCACCAAAGAAGATATTCAGGCGGCTAACAGGCACATGAGGAAAAGCTCATGATCATTAGCCAGTAAACCAAAAAAAAAAACCAAACCCACTGCCGTTGAGTCGATTCCGACTCATAGCAGCCCTACATGACAGAGTAGAACTGCCCCATAGAGTTTCCAAGGAGCACCTGGCGGATTCGAACTGCCGAACCCTTGGCTAGCAGTTGCAGCACTTAACCACTACGCCACCAGGGTTTCCCATTAGCCAGTAGAGAAATGCAAATCAAAACTACAATGAGATACCATCTCACTCTAGGCTAACATTAATCCAAAACACACAAAAGAATAAAATGTTGGAGAGGTTGTGGAGAGACTGGAACACTTATACACTGCTGGTGAGAATGTAAAATGGTACAGCCACTTTGGAAATCAATTTGGTGCTTCTTTAAAAAGCTAGAAATAGGCATACCATAGGATCCAGCAATCCCACTCCTTGGAATATAAAAAAAAAAAAAAAAAAGAGCGGTCACATGAATAGATATATGCATACCCATGTTCATTGCAACACTGTTCACAATAGCAAACAGATGGAAACAACCTCGGTACCCATCAACAGACGAATGGATAAACAAATTATGGTATATTCACACAATGATGAATCCTTGAAACATCTGACATCATGGAAAATCTGGAGGGCACTGTGCTGAGTGAAATTAGTCAGTCATTAAAGGTCAAATATTGTATGAAACCGCTATATAAGGACTCAAGAAAAGGTTTAAACACGGAAGTAAACACTCTTTGAGGGAAGAAGAGGGGAATTCACTAGTTAGACAAGAATTATCTTAGGTGAAGAGAAAGACAACACACAATACAGGGGAAGTTAGCACACCTGGACTAAACCAAAAGCTAAGAAGTTTCCTGAGCACAACCAAACATTTTGAGGGACAGAGTAGCAGGGGCCAGTGTCTGGGGATCATTGTTTTGGGAGACATCTAGGTCAATTGGCATAACAAAGCTTATTAAGAAAATGTTCTGCATCCTACTTTGGTGAGTGGTATATGGGGCCTTAAAAGCTTATGAGAGATCACCTAAAAAAAAAAATCTAAGATGCATCAATTGGTCCCAACCCACCTGGAGCAAAGGAGAATGAAAAATACCAAAGACACACGGACAATATTAGCCCAAGAGGCAAAAGAGCTACATAAACCAGAGATTCCATCAGCCTGACACAGAAGAACCAGATGGTGCCCGGCTACCACCAATGACTGCCCTGACAGTGAACACAACACAGAGTCCTTGAGGGAGCAGGAGAAGTGTGGAGCAGAACTCAAATTCACATAAAAACACCAGACTTAATGATCTAAATGAGACTAGAGGAACTCCAGAAGACATGGCCCTCAGGCTCTCTGTTAACCCCAGAACTGAAACCATTCCTGAAACCAATTCTTCAGACAAAGATTAGACTGGACTCTAAAACATAAAACAATACTCGCAAAGAGTGTGCTTCTTAGCTCAAGTAGATACATGAGACTAAATGGGCAGCTCCTGTCCAGAGGTAGTATGAAAAGGCAGAAAGGGATAGGAGCTGGTTGAATGGGCACGGGAAACCTGGGGTGGAGAGGGGGAACGTGCTGTCACATTATAGGGATTGCAACTAGGGTCACATAACAATATGCATATAAGTTTTTGGATGAGAAATTAACTTGAGCTGTAAACTTTCACCTAAAGCACGAAAAAAAAAAAAAAAAGAAAGATCAAACACAGGGCTTTACTGGGTTGGTGGATGGACATGATGAATCTGTTTCCTCATTGACTGACTTGGGCTTGAAGTACATGATGAGCTTGTTCCTGGTTCTCTGACCACAAAATAAGGAGGATTTTACATTCACTTGAGAACCCTGCAGTTAAGACAAACATCAGAATATGACGAGGACTTCAATAAAGAAAAGAAGAAAAATCACCAAAGCAGCATAAGTTGAAAGAAGGTTTTTTTTAATGAGAAGATAAAGAAGAAAAATAGATGACACTTTCGACAAGGAGGAAAAATCAACAAAGGCTAGGTTTTCCAGAGCTGACTTCACAGCTCTCTATGCTGGTAAGGAAAAGAAATGCTCTTGGTCTTTAAAGTGATAAAGAGCTGTTAAAGAAATTTCTGAACGAGAAAGAGGCCCAGGAAAAAAGGGACGTGGAGCACAAGCCTGTAAGCATCTCATCAGTGGAAGCTCAGAGCCTGTGGGAATTCAAGACCCCCTCTGACTCTTTGCTTCTTTGTCTCTGCTCCTGACAACAATTTGCTTCAGGCAGCCACTGCCATGGTCTCCTTAACTGTTTTGGACTTGAAGCAGCTGCTCAGTAAGTCCCCCAGACGGAATACCCTTCCATGATATAAACGATGAAAGAGATTCCCTTGGGTGGGATTAGACCAGGAATTCAGTCAGCCCTCTTCCCCCATTCCCCCAAAGGCCTGCCAGTGCCCCTAGAGAGCACATTAAGCTGCTAAGGGAGAGAGCAAACAATTCTTTACCCAGAAAATTATTAATGGGATCCTAGTTAGCCACCACCTGTCTGTCAGTTTGTCATACTGCGATGGCTTGCATGTTGCTATGATGCTGGAAGTTATGCCACCAGTTCAGAGCAGCTTCCAGACTAAGACAGATGAGAAAGAAAGGCCTGGTGACCTACTTCCAAAAATTAGCCAATGAAAACCCTAGGTTGGAAGGCACTACTCAATGGCTGCAGCAATAGACTCAAACATGACAACGATCATGAAGATTGTGCAGGGCAGGGCAACATTTGTTTTGTTGTACATGGGGTCACCACGAGTCAGAGCTGACTCAAGCGCAACTAACAACAAGTACACAAAGAGGTGCAAAATTGGAAGCTGCACAGCCACATCCATTCTGAGGTACATGGCTATCTCACATCATTCCTGTCTTGCTACAAAGACAGATTGATCACACTTGCTCAGAAACTTCATTGCTTTGAGCTTGGGAGAATGTCTGAAGGAGCCTCTATGAGAAACTTAAAGCCATTGTCAGGGCAGATGGCCAAGTACAAGGATGAATGCCAGGCACACACATACACACAGAGGCATAAAGATTGTGAAGATGCTGGAAGAGGAGAAAGACAAGAAACAGAGAGAACAGATTTGCTCGGATCAGGAAGAAGACTCTGAAAAAATATCAAAGGGACGATGAAATCAGAGAACTGCTCTGTCAGGTGGTAAAGATGAAACTAGAGGACTATGATCTGGAAAGAAACAAGACCCAGTCTGGGGAGGACTACATGAAAGCTTTTCTAGATACTGAAGTCAAAACGCTCTGACCCAAAGGCCGGATGCAGCCCAGGTCTCTGTTTAAGGAAAGCAGACCATGCCATGGGTCCCTGACATCAATACTGAACGAGAAGAAAGTAATGGCTCCTTCTAAAGTCAAGGTGAAAGAATCATATACTAAGCCTGGTAAAAAGGCTTTCATCCCATCAGGCCAAATTGGCAGCCCCATAGCTTTACCACCCAAACATCAGGGAGAAGATCTGAACATTGAGACTTCCAATAGGGTGCTCTCATGTAAGGCATCTGGTAGTCTTGCTATTCCTGCTTCTATCAATCTGGAAAACTAATTGGATAAAGACTTTAATATTATTTTAGCCCTTTGTTAACAGCTGTGTCCAAGGAACTGACTATGTTGAATATCAGAGTGAGTGGCAGCTCTGAATTTGTGCTCTCTACATCCTTGAAGGGGGCATTACTGTTTCAGTGGTAGAATTCTCGCTCATGCACAGCCATCGCCCATCTGTTAGTTGACGCTTGTGTTTTCCTATGATGCTGAACAGGTTTCACTGGAGCTTTCAGGCTTGTCAATCTACTTATAAAAATCAGCTAATGAAAACCCTATGGATCATAATGGTCCAATCTGCAATCGATCATGGGGATGGTGCAGGACTGGGCAGCGTTTAGCTTCGTTGTGCATAGAGTTGTCATGAGTCAGGGCCAACTTGATGGCAGCTAACAGTAATAATGCCCTTAAAAGTGTCTGCAGGAAGAAAAAAAAAGATCACAGGTCTTTTAAGTACAAAAGAAAAAAAAGGGAACTTTCCAAAGCCCAACCCTTCTGCACCACTACCCTCCAGCTCTTTGAATCACCCCCTCAATTTTCTGGCTGAATGGGCACTGGCAGTGGGGCAGTCTTCTCAGGAGAAAAATCCCAAAAGTTCTGGCTACAAAGAACTCTGCTGCCAGGCTCTCCTCAGCAAAAGCTTTCCAGAAGAGCCATAATATAAATTGCAGCACAACAGTTTGCCACTGATATCTCATGGGCTCCAGCCCAAGCCCCCAAGTCAGTCTTTTATGCAGGCAATCAACAAGACAACAGCTTCACTCCTCTACCCCACCCCCACCCATCTCCATTTGGCAACAAACTCCCAGACCCCAAAACTCCCTCCCCCAGTCTCAGCAGTCCCTCCTCCAGCTAGTGAAGACAGTGATCAAAGGGCAGAGCTTCCATTCCTCCAAAGGAGCCTCTTCAGGAGGCACTTCAGCCTCTAGCAGCAGCTCTCTTAAGAATACAGCCTCTTCCTTAGCCATTCAGCCAGCTCTTTAGGGCAATCTTTAAGTCTCCCTTTGCTGACTTTAGCTCCAAACATGGGGTTTCTTCTAGAAACCCTCACGTCCGAGTTCCACTTCCTTCAGAAACACGCTCCCAGGTGTACAGCCTCCCTCCACAGAACAGTCTGCCAAATGACAGATCCCAAGCCTAGCAGTGAACAAACCTTCTGTTTCCCAGAAGCTGACCTTGGTGGTCCAAATGGAGATTATAGTGATGGGTCCCAAAGAGTAGCAAAGTGACTGACCTCATCTCTAAATCCCACCAGGGTTAGCCACCATATGTTCCTGCTCTGGACATCATAGATTACCGGAGAGTTAAGGAGGGACAGATCTTAGAATGGAGAGAGGTCTGGGTTAGGGGTATGGGCGCATATGTGTTTATGAGTTCCAGCACCGTGCACATCAGTTTGTACACCTATATTTCAAATCTCCCATATACTTTGGCATTTGGCCAGAGTGCTTCATGGAATCCTAGAGGACAAGGGCTCCTTCTGGCCACAAGAAGATCCATGGGCTAGTCATGGTATCCATACTATCTCGAGGCTGTGCGTTCAAGAGGACCAAAACCTGGACTAAAGTCACAACTGGAAGACCTAGCCTTGTCTTTTTTTTTTTTAATATTAACTTTTATTGAGCTTCAAGTGAACGTTTACAAATTAAGTCAGTCTGTCACATATAAGTTTATATACATCTTACTCCTTACTCCCACTTGCTCTACCTCTAATGAGTCAGCCCTTCCAGTCTCTCCTTTCATGACAATTTTGCCAGCTTTCAACTCTCTCTATCCTCCCATCCCCCCTCCAGACAGGAGATGCCAACACAGTCTCAAGTGTCCACCTGATATAATTAGCTCACTCTTCTTCAGCATCTCTCTCCTACCCACTGTCCAGTCCCTTTCATGTCTGATGAGTTGTCTTCGGGGATGGTTCCTGTCCTGTGCCAACAGAAGGTTTGGGGACCATGATCGCCGGGATTCCTCTAGTCACAGTCAGACCATTAAGTCTGGTCTTTTTATGAGAATTTGGGGTCTGCATCCCACTGATCTCCTGCTCCCTCAGGGGTTCTCTATTGCGCTCCCTGTCAGGGCAGTCATCAATTGTGGCCGGGCACCAACTAGTTCTTCTGGTCTCAGGATAATGTAGGTCTCTGGTTCATGTCTAGCCTTGTCTTTTTGAAAATATATTAAGGACATGTAACATGTGTTCATTGTGGGGACCAATTTCTCCTCTGAACATGACACTGATGCTCTTTTAGAGATAGTCATTTGTAGATTCAGTCATCAAACAATTGTGACAGGATTTTTAAGGGCACTTATTTTGGGTTCAGTTTTTACCATTACCATTAAATGCATTGGATAGAATGAGACTGTTCATGGCATGTCATATTACAGGAAGATATAATTACAGTGCCTGTACGGTGGAGCAGAATTAGATAACACATCTATTTCAGCCCTCTAAGTACTTCTTAAAGACCTTGTTTTAAAGATATGTTTTTATTTGAGACATAGCCAGTTTTATTTAGTTGAGCTTTTTACAGTTGCCATCTATAAATCTGTGCCATCTTGACTTGAAAGTCATTTTGGCCCTGAAAATCCAATTTCCAATTCAGTTTGTCTCTTCAGGGTTCATACAGATGGGCCTCAGAGCCTCAAAGCCCTTGTTGGGCAAATCTTCATCTCTTTATGGACAGAGGTTACAAGAGGTTTTAAGTCGCTAATAGACATTCCAGCTGGTTTTGTTCTTAGAAATCATCCTTAGGCAGTGCTGCAATAAGAGGCCCTGAAGTGCTAGGGCTCTCCAGGCAGTGAAGCATACAATAACTTAATGGTAGCATGCAGTTATGCTTAGAGAATGAATCAAGGACAGACTACAACAGATATTCCAGAGTTCCCAAGTCACCAAGCTATTCATCAAACTAGTGATTGTTTTACAAGAGCTTTTAGAGTACTTCCTGTTACCTGTAAAATTGGTACCACAAGTTGTATTTGAACTGTCTGCTCTAGATAAGTTAATTCAAATATGTTAAGTATATATCTGTACACCAGTGTTCATTACAGCATTATTTACCATAGTCAAAAGGGGGAAACAACCCGAGTATCCATCAACAGATGAATGGATAAACAAAATGTGGTATATCCATACAATGGAATATTATTCAGCCATAAAAAGGAATGAAATTCTAATATATGTGACAATATGCTAAGTGACAGAAATCAGACACGAAAGAATAAATATTGCATGATCCCACTCATATGAAATATCTGTTGTTGTTAGGTGCTATTGACAACTTCAATTTCTTCACCATTTATTATGATACAAGTTGTGAGAATTTTTATTTCCTTCATATTTGAGTGTAATTCATAGTGAAGTCTTTTACCTTCATCTGTAAGTGCTTTGAGTGACCTTCATTTTCAGAAATCAAGGTGGTGTCACCTAATTATCTCAGATTGCTAATGAGACTTCCCCAATCCTGATTCCTTTATCTTCTTCATACAGTTCAGCTTCTCAGATTATTTGCTCAGCATATAGATTGAACCAGTAAGGTGAAAAGATACAATCCTGACGCACACCTTTCTTGACTTTAAACCACATGGTGTCCCCTTGTTGAGTTCGAATAACTGCCTTTTGATCTGTGTACATGTTCTGCATGAACACAATTAAGTGTTCTGGAATTCCCATTCTTTGTAATATTATCCATAATTTGATACAATCCACACGGTTGAGTGCCTTTGTGTAGTCGATAAAACACAGGTAAACGTCTTTCTAGAGTTCTTTGCTTTTGGTCAAGATCCATCTGATATCAGCTATCAGGTATAGCTGTTCCATGTTTTCTTCTGCATCCAGCTTCAACTTCTGGAAGTTCCCTGCAGATGTATGGCTGTAGCTGTTCTCAAATTACCTTCAGCAAAATTTTTCCAGCGATGAAATATCTAGAATAGGCAAATTCATAGAGACAGGAAATAGACTACAGGTTACCAGGGGCTGAGGCAAGAGGACAAGGGGGAGTTATTGCTTAATGGGTACAGTTTCTGTTTGAGGAAATGAAAAAGTTTTAGAAATAGATGGTGCCAATGGTTGCACAGCATTGGGAATGTAATTAATGTTACTGAATTGTACACTTAAAATGACTAAAATGGCAAATTTTTTATGTATATGGAACCCTGGTGGCATAGTGGTTAAGCACTACGGCTGCTAACCAAAAACAGGTCAGCAGTTCGAATTCACCAGGCGCTCCTTGGAAACTCTATGGGGCAGTTCCACTCTGTCCTATAGGGCTGCTATGAGCTGGAATCAACTTGATGGCAATGGGTTTGGGTTATATATATGTATATGTATCCAGTGAAACCTGTGAGAGCTGCAATTCAACGGGACTGCCTTGTTTTTCCAGGTTTTGTAAGTTTTCCACCTTTGACCGGGTACAGCCTTACTACTTTTCTATCACTCTCTATTAGTGGAAAATATTTGAGTTTTCCTTCTCTCATAGGTTTCTGCCTTAAAGAGATTTTGGCTTTGCAGGTTTTACCATACACACACACACATATATATATTCAAAAAAATAAAATAAAACCAAACGCATTGCCATCGAGTCAATTCCAACTCATAGTGACTTTATAGGACAGAGTAGAACTGCTTCATAGGGTTTCCAAGGAGCAGCTGGTGGATTCAAACAGCCGACCTTTTGGTTAGCAACTAAACTACGTATATAAAAAATATAGATATATATGTATGTATATATGTGTATGTATGTGTGTATATATATGGAAATCCTGGTGGCGTACTGGTTAATTGCTACGGCTGCTAACCAAAGGGTCGGCAGTTTGAATCCACCAGGTGCTCCTTGGAAACTTTATGGGGCAGTTCTACTCTGTCCTATAGGGTCGGTATAAGTTGGAATCGACTCGACGGCACTGGATTTGGGTGTTTTTTTTTGGTATATATGTATATATTTGGAGCCCTGCTGGTGCAATGGTTAAGAGCTTAGCTGCTAACAAAAGGTAGGCAGTTCAAATCTACCAGCCACTCCTTAGAAGCCCTATGAGGCAAGTCTAATCTGTCCTATAAAAACTTACTGCCATTGAGTTGATTCCGACTCATAGCAACCCTTTAGGACAGAGTAGAACTGCCCCATAGAGTTTCCAAGGAGCACCTGGCAGATTTGAACTACCGACCTCTTGCTTAGCAATCAAAACACTTAACCACTATGCCACCAGGGTTTCCCTCTGTCCTATAGGGTCACTATAAGTCAGAACTGACTCAGTGGCAATGGGTTTGGTTTGGGTTTTACATATACATATATTTACCACAATAATAAAAAGAAAAAGCAAAAAAATATTACATATAAACAGTTTCTGGGTGAATTTTATTATTATGTATATTATACTTCCATTGAAGCTGTTAAAAATACAAATTAATTTTTAAAAGAGTAAACAACATCGTCAGAATGTATGCTTGGGAGAAAACACTAATAACAATTTTGGTTTCTGAATCCCAGAATAAAATGCTCAGTAACTCATAATTATTGCAGAGCTTTGCCAGCTTTCCCAGAATTCCATCTAAAAGAGCAAGATCTGTTAAGTCTCTGCTCTAACTTTTTTTTTTTTTAAGTTAGAACCAATAGGAATTTCCTATCAGGGAAAGTGGAATCTTTATCACTATATAATACATAAATATATATCTTACAACTTGGATTTCCAGTTTGTTTACTAAATAATATTAGTAGCAAAAGAGCCAAAGTAGAAGGCTGTTTTGCCTGGATCAAAGTAGATCAGTGGGTGTGATATCAGCAAAAACGTTACAGTAAATACCATTGAAAATTCTCTCCTCCATAAAAACAATGAGAACAAAGTGGGGAAAAATGTCAGAACCAACATTTTTAGAACTTTGGAAATTAGCCAAACACTTGAAGCAATCAGGGTAGCATTAATTCAGGAAAAATAGTTGAATCTCAGTAACACTATCAGGTTTGAGGAATTTTAACCCACCCTATTCCCATCCCCCACCCCTCATAAGCACTATGGTAGGCTTAAAAACCAATCAAGCAGAGACTTTAGTGGCCACAGACAAGAAAGAATCCAAACTTCATATAATTAATTTGAAAAGTCATAAAAAAAAAAAAAAGTAAATGAACAACAAACAGTAAAAACAGCAAACCCTGGTGTCTTAGGCTGGGTTCTCTAGAGAAGCAAAACTAGTAAAGCATATAAATATCTATATAAAGAGATTTATATCAAGGAAATGGCTCACATGGTTGTAGAGGCTGGAACACCCCAAATCCATAGGTCAAGCTGGAGGCTCTTCCTGGTTCATGCAGCCACAGGGGCTGGCAAACCCAGGATCAGCAGGTCAGAGAGCAGAACTTTTGCTCACGGGCTGCAAAAATCAATGAATCCCAAGATTAGCAGGCAAGACCACAGGTAAGCTGCCAACTCAAGTCCCAAGAACCAGAGGTAAGATGAACAGGAGCCAGCTGCAAGATCCAGAGCAAGCAAAAGCCCCTGAGCCTTGCCAGAGAATCCATTTATAGTTGATGCAGGCCGCACCCCCAAGGGAACTCCCTTTCAACTGACTGGCTACTCACAGCAGATTCCATCATGAAGGTGATCACATTATATCAAATCTCATCATGGAAGTGATCACATCATCATAAGACTGCCAAACCACTGAGAATCACGGTTCAGCCAAGTTGACACACAACCTTAAGGATCACACCTTGGGAGGAGAAAGAACCTGATTTTCAGAGTTGACATATTACATTGTTTAAAATGCTCAGTTTAAAAAAAAAAAAATGAGACATGCAAAGATACAAGGAAGTATGACCCAAACACAGGGGAAAAAAGCAGTGAATAGAAACTGTCCTTGGAAAACTGAGAGGTTGAGCTTATTAGAAAGAGATTTTAAACCAACTATTTTTTTATTTTAAATATACCCAAAGAGCTAAAGAAAAGTATGAGAAAAATATCTCCACAAATAGAGAACATTAATGAAGAGATAGAAATTATAAAAGTGAATTAAATAGAAATTCTGGAGTTGATAAGTAGAAGAACTGACATTAAAAAACTCCCTACAGGGACTCAACAACAGATTTGAGCAGGCAGAAGAAAGAATTAGTGAACTTAAAGATAGATTAATTGAGATTATCTAGTCTATGAAACAGGGAGCCCTGGTGGCACAGTGGTTAAGTGCTTGACTGATAACCAGGAGGTCGATGGTTTGAACCCATCAGTTGTTCTGCAGGAGAAAGATGTAGCAATCTGCTCGTGTAATGACTAGAGCCTTGGAAATCCTATGGGGCAGCTCTACTCTGTCCTATAGGGTCACTATGAGTCGGGATCGACTTGGTGGCAATGGGTTTGGATTTGGTTTTTTAGTCTATGAAACAGAAAGGAAAAAGAATGAAGAAAAATGAGTAGACCTTATGAAACCTGTGGAACACCGTCAAATGTGTCATCATAAACATAATGGGAGTTCCAGAAGGAGAGGAGACAGAAAAAAAGGGGCATGTCATGGATTAAATTCTATCCCCCCAAAATATGTGTCAACTTGCTTAGGCCATAATTCCCAGTGTTGTGTGGTTGTCCTCCATTTTGTGATCTGATGTGATTATCCTGTATGTTGTAAATCCTAACCTCTACGATATTAATGAGGCAGAATGAAAGGCAGTTAGGTTAATAAGGCAGGACTCAATCTACAGGATTAGGTTGTATGTTGAGTTAATCTTTTTTGAGAATCGCGTAGAAAGGAGAGGGACCTCATTACCACCAAGTGAGAAGAGATAGGAGCAGAGTGTGTCCTTTGGACCAGGGTCTTTGTGCTGAGAAGTTTCTAGACAAGGGAAAGATTGATGACAAGGACCTTCCCCCAGAACCAATAGAGAGAGAAAGCTTTTCTCTAGAGCCAGAGCCCTGAACTTGGACTTTTAGCCTCCTAGGCTGTGAGAGCATAAATCTCTGTTTCTTAAAGCCATTCACTTATATTTTCTGTTATGGCAGCACTAGGTAACTAAGACAGGGCAGACAGAATATTTGGAGAAATAATGGCTGGGAGGTGGGGCCAAGATGGCAGAGTAGTCAGATGCTTCCAGTGATCCCTCTAACAACAAAGACCTGAAAAAACAAGTGAAATGATTACATATAGGCAAAGTTAGGAAATTGGACTAAGCACCAGGGGGAGGGAGGGAGTTCAGAAGCAGCAAGGAGTTGCGGGACCTAACCCGGAGGGAACTGGCGTCCCTCAGGCACGATCCCCTGGTGTGAGCACGGTAGGGCTGGCAGTAGCATTCGGGAGGCAGTTCCCTCAGGGAGGGACATCAAGCCGCACAGTCTAATCACACCTCCGGAATCAGAGAAGAACAGTGCTCTCAGCAAAAGCGAAGCACTTGCAACTATTTTACCACACCCCCAGCCCGCAAGCCGGCTTCAGTGGCTGCTGATTTACCTGGGCTTGAGATACGTTCTGCTGCATTCCCTGAGCCATTCTCCCAACCTTAGAGAAGGAATAAATTAACAACTGGGGGAAAAGACAACAGCCAGCTCCCCTAAGCTGAGGAGCACAGAAGTGGCTCCTGTCCAGGCACAAACAGTCCATGGACTTTGAATACATTTTACTCCTGCATGGACTTGTGTGGGCCAATTTCAGGAGCTTAAGCCCTTGTTCACAGACTGCAACTGTGTATGTGCTTGAGATCTGATATCAACTGTTTCAGCTGTGTGGTGAAGAGGTGGGTTACAGATGTCTGACACCACGTTGTCTATTAAACAGGGTCCTCACCTACCCACATAAGGGGGCTGAAGACTGGTGGCTCCACCCACATCACCTAGACACCCACAAAGGGGTCCAAGGATAAGTAGTGCCTTGCAGTTCTTACAACCAAAAGTATTGGGTGCCCATGGTCAAGATGCAAAATCCACCCACTTTTGCACTCTAGGGAACAAAAAATCCGCTTTCCTCACAGATACTTGGGGGATGGTTGTCAGCTCCCAGCCTTGTTCTCCCCTGCTACAACCAGATACCTGTACCTAGACCAATCACCCCTGCTCTTCTAAGACTGTAGGACGGAGCCTGCACCACACACTGGACCCCTAAGCTGAATCCATACGAGAAAACTGAATGGACTCCTAGGATTACATACCTGGTAACAGCTCTAGCCATCTCGTGACAGGACGTTACAGCTTCAAAGGCGAAAATAATCAAACTAACTCACTCAAGCAGCCTCTTTGGGCATATTAAAACAAAACAAAGCAAGAAGCTAGGATACACTAAGCAAACATAAAATAAATTAATACAATAATTTATAGAAGGCTCAGAGACAACAATCAATATCAAATCACATAAAGAAGCAGACCATGATCACTTCAACAAGCTCTTGAAACAAATAATCAAGGAATCTTCCAGACGAAGATGTATTCCTGGAATTACCAGAGATAGAATACAAAAGATTAATATAAAGAACTCTTCAAGACATCAGGAAGGAGATCAGGCAGAATGCAGAACAAGCCAAGGAACACACAGATAAAAGCAGTTGAGGAAATTAAGAAAGTTACTCAAGAACATAATGAAAAATTCAATGGGCTGCAAGAATCCATGGAGGGACAACAATCAGAAATTCAGAAGACTAACAATAAAATGACTAACTTGACCTCATAGACATACACAGAACATTCTACCCAACACCTGCCAAGTATACTTTCTTTTCCAATGCACATAGAGTAGACCACATATTAGGTCATAAAGTAAGCCTTAGCAGAATCCAAAACATCAAAATATTACACAGAATCTTCTCTGACCATAAAACCATAAAAGTAGAAATCAATAACAGAAAAAGCAGGGAAAAGAAATCAAATACTTGGAAAATGAACAATGCCCGCTCAAAAACAACTGGGTTATAGAAAAAATTAAGGACAGAATAAAGAAATTCATAGAATCCAGTGAGAATGAAAACACTCCATATCAGAACCTTTGGGACACAGTGAAAACAGTGCTCACAGGTCAATTTATATCAATGAATGCACACATACAAAAAGAACGGCCAAATTCAAAGAATTATCCCTACAACTTGAGCAAATAGAAAGAGAGCAACAAAAGAAACCCTCAGGCCCCAGAAGAAAGCAAATAACAAAAATTAGAGCAGAATTAAATGAAATAGAGAACAGAAAAACAATTGAAAGAATTAACAAGACCAAAAGCTGGTTCTTTGATAAAATTAACAAAATTGATAAACCATTGCCCAAATTCACAAAACAAAAACAGGACAGGAAGAAAATAACCTGCATAAGAAATGAGATGGGTGATACAACAACAGTAACAACTGAAATTAAAAGAATCATATCAGATTACTATGAAAAACTGTACTCTAACAAATTCGAAAACCTAGAAGAAATGGATAAATTTCTAGAAACATGCTACCTACCTAAACTAACACAAAGGGAGATAGAACAACTAAATAAGCCCATAACAAAAGAAGAGATTGAAAAGGTAATTTAAAAAAACTCCCTACAACAACAAAAAAAGCCCTGGCCCTGATGGCTTCACTGGAGAGTTCCACCAAACTTTAAGAGAGAAGATAATGCCACTACAACTAATGGTATTTCAGAGCATAGGAAAGGATGGAATACTCCCAAACTCATTCTATGAAGCCAGCATATCCCTGATACCAAAACCAGGTAAAGACACCACGAAAAAAAAGAAAATTACAGACCTATATCCCTCATGAACTTAGATGTAAAAATCCTCAACAAAATTCTAGCCAATAGAATTCAACAACATATCAAAAAAATAATTCACCATGACCAAGTAGCAGTCATACCACGTATGCAGGAATGGTTCAACATTAGAAAAACAATCAATGTAATACATCATATAAATAAAACAAAAGACGGGAACCACATGATCTTATCATTGACGCAGAAAAGGCATTTGACAAAGTCCAATACACATTCAGGATAAAAATTCTCAGCAAAATAGGAATAGAAGAGAAATTCCTCAACATAATAAAGGGCATTTACACAAAGCCAAAGGTCAACATCATCCTAAATGGAGAGAGTCTGAAAGCATTCCCCTTGACAACAGGAACCAGACAATGATGCCCTTTATCACCACTATTATTCAACATTGTGCTGGAGGTTCTAGCCAGAGCAACTGGGCTAGATAAAGAAATAAAGGGCATCCAGATTGGTAAGGAAGAAGTAAAAGTATCTCCATTTGCAGATGACATGATCTTATACACAGAAAACCCTAAAGAATCCTCAAGAAAACTACTGAAACTAACAGAAGAGTTCAGCAGACTATCAGGATACAAGATAAACATAAAAAAAATCAGTTAGATTCATCTACATAAACAAACAGAATGTCCAAGAGGAAATCACCAAATCAATACCACTTACACTAGCCCCTAAGAAGATAAAATACCTAGGAATAAATCGAACCAGAGATGTAAAAGACCTGTACAAAGAAAACTACAACGCACTACTGCAAGAAACAAAAAGGGGCCTACATAACTGGAAAAACATACCTTGCTCATGGATAGGAAGACAAGATTGTAAAAATGTCTATCCTACCCAAAGTGATCTATACATACAATGAAATTCCGATCCAAATCCCAATGACATTTTTTAATGAGATGGAGAGATAAATCACCAACGTCATATTGAAGGGACAGAGGCCCTGGATAAGTAAAGCATTGCTGAAAAAGATGAACAAAGTGGGATGCCTCCCACTACCTGCTTTTAGAACATATTATACTGCCACAGTAGTCAAAACAGTCTGGTACAGGCACAACAACAGATACATAGACCAATGGAACAGAATTGAGAATCCAGACGTAAATCCATCCACATATGAGTAGTTGATATTTCACAAAGGCCCAAAGTTTGTTAAATGGGGGAAAAGACAGTCTCCTTAACAAATGGTGCTGGCATAACTGGATATCCATCTACAAAAAAATGAAACATGACCATATCTCACACCATGCACAAAAACAAACTCAAAATGGATCAAAGACCTAAATATAAAATCTAAAACAATAAAGATCATGGAAGAAAAAATAGGGACAACACTAAGAGCACTAATATATGGCACAAACAGTATACAAAACATTACTAACAATGCACAAACACCAGAAGAGAAACCAGATAACTGGAAGCTCTTAAAAATCAAACACCTATGCTCATCCAAAGACTTCACCAAAAGAGTAAAAAGATTACCTACAGACTGGGAAAAAGTTTTTAGCTATGACATTTCTGATCAGCATCTGATCTCTAAAATCTACATGGCGCTGCAAAAACCCAACAACAAAAAGACAAATAACCCAATTAAAAAATGGGCAAATATGAACAGGTACTTCACTAAAGAAGACATTCAGGTAGCTAACAGATACATGAGGAAATGCTCATGATCATTAGCCATTAGACAAATGCAAATCAAAACTACAATCAGATACCATCTCACTCCAACAGAAAAAAAAAAAAAAAAACTCCAACAAGGCTGGCATTAATCCAAAAAACACAAAATAATAGATGTTGGCGAGGTTGGGGAGAGACTGGAACACTTAGACACTGCTGGTGGGAATGTAAAATAGTACAACCACTTTGGAAATTGATTTGGCGCTTCCTTAAAAAGCTAGAAATAGAACTACCGTACAATCCAGCAATCCCACTCCTTGTTATGTAGCCTAGAGAAATAAGAGCCTTTACACAAACAGATATATGCACACCCTCGTTCACTGCAGCACTGTTTACAATAGCAAAAAGATGGAAGCAACCAAGGTGCTCATCAACAGATGAATGAATAAATAAATTACGGTATATTCACACAATGGAATACTATGCAACAATAAAGAACAATGATGAATCCGTGAAACATCTCATAACATGGAGGAATCTGGAAGGCATTATGCTGAGTGAAATAAGTCAGTTGCAAAACGACAAATATTCCATGAGACCACTATTATAAGAACTCAAGAAATAGTTTAAACAGAGAAGAAAATATTCTTTGATGGTTATGAGGGTGGGGAGGGAGGGATGGAGACAGTTATTCACCACTTAGATAGTAGAGAGGAACTATTTTAGGTGAAGGGAAAGATAACACACAATACAGAAGAGGTCACCACAACCGGAATAACCAAAAGCAAACAAGTTTCCCAAATACAACCAATCACTTTGAAGGCCAGGGTAGCAGGGGCGGGGGTCTGGGGACTATAGTTTCGGGGGACATCTAGGTCAACTGGCTTAACAAAATTATTAAGGAAATGTTCTGCATCTGACTTCAGTGAGTGGCGTCTGGGGTCTTAAAAGCTAGCAAGCAGCCATCTAAGATGCATCAATTGGTCTCAACCCACCTGGAGCAAAGGAGAATGAAGAATACCAAAGACACAAGGTAATTAAGAACCCAAGAGACAGAAAGGGTCACATAAATCAGAGACTCCATCAGCCTGAGATCAGAAGAACTAGATGATAGTGCCTGGCTACAACTCATGACTGCCATGATAGGGGACACAACAGAGAATCCCTGATGGAGCAGGAGAACAGTGGGATGAAGACCTCAAATTCTCGTAAAAAGACCAGATTTAATGGTCTGAGTGAGACTAGAAGGACCTCGGAGGTCATGGTCCCCAGGCCTTCTTTTAGCCCAAGGCAGGAACCATTCCCAAAGTCAACTCTTCAGACAGGGATCGGACTGGAGTACAAGACGGAAAATGATACTGGTGAGGAGTGAGCTTCTTCACTGAAGTAGACACATGAGACTATGTGGGCAGCTCCTGTCTGGAAGGGAAATAAGAAGCAGAGAGGGACAGGAGCTGGGTGAATAGTCATGGGGAATACAGGGTGGAGAGGGTGAGTGTGCTGTCTTATTAGGGAGAGAGCAACTAGGAGTACCTTGCAAGATGACTATAAATTTTTGTATGACAGACTGGATGTGTAAACTTTCTCTTAACCAAAAAAACAAAAAAAAAAAACAGTGCCATTGAGTTGATTCCAACTCATAGAGACCCTATAGAATGGAGAAGAACTGCCCCACAGAGTTTCCAAGGAGCGCCTGGTGGATTCAAACTGCCAACCCTTTGGTTAGCAGCCTTAGCACTTAACCACTATGCTACCAGGGTTTCCACTTTCTCTTAAAGCAGAACAAAAAAAAAATGCACATTAAAAGAAAGAAATAATGGCTAAAAAATACCTAAATTTTATGAAAAACATTAATGTACACATCCAAGAAGCTCAATGAATTCCGAGTAGGATAAACTTAGAGTCCTGCACTGAAAAACATAACCAAAGGTAGAAAGACAAAGAGACAATGCTGAAATCAGCAGGAGAAAAAAACAATCACTTACAGGGGATTCTCAAAATTAACAACTGACTTTTCATCAGAAATCATGGGGACCAGAAGGCAGTGGGATGATGTATTCAAACTGTGGAAAGAGAGACTGTCAATGAATTCTATGTCTATCACATCTATCCTTCAAAGCTGAAAGAAAAACTAAGATAATTTCAGATAAATAAAAACAGATTTCATCACTAGCAGACCTGTCCTACGACAAATAGTAATGGGGCTCCTTCAGGCTGAAATGAAAATACCTTATAGAGTAACCCAAATTCACATGAAAGAATAAAGAATACCAGTAAACGTAACAACATAGATAAACAAGACAATATAAATGCATTTTTGTTTGTAACACTTTCTTATATACCTGATTTTTAAAAAATATTACATGCAGCCAATTGGTCTCAACCCACCTGGAGCAAAGGAGAATGAAGAACACCAAAGGTACAAGGTAATTATCAGTCCAAGAAACAGAAAGGGTCACATAAACCAGAGACTACATCAGCCTGAGACCAGAAGAACTAGATGGTGCTCAGCTACAACCGATGACAGCCCTGACAGGGAACACAACAGAGAACCCCTGAGGGAGCAGGAGAGCAGTGGGATGAAGACCTCATATTCTCATAAAAAGACCAGACTTAATGGTCTGACTGAGACTGAAGGACCCCAGAGGTCATGATCCCCAGACCTTCTGTTAGCCCAAGACAGGAAAATTCCCAAAGCCAACTATTCAGACAGGGATTGGACTGGACTATGGGATAGAAAATTATACTGGTGAAGAGTGAGCTTCTTGGATCATGTAGACACATGAGATTATGTGGGCAGCTCCTGTCTGGAGAAGAGATGAGAGGGCAGAGGAGGTCAAAAGCTGGCTAATGGACATGAAAATAGAGAGTGGATGGAAGGAGTGTGCTGTCTCATTAAAGGGAGAGCAGCTAGGAGTATATGGCAAGGTGTATATAAGTTTTTGTATGAGAGACTGACTTGGTTTGTAAGCTTTCACTTAAAGCACAATAAAAATTTAAAAAATCTGCATGCAGTAAGAATAATAACTGTATTGATGGACACACAATGTATAAGTGTACAGTTTGCATGACAATAGCAGTACAAAGGAAAGATAGAAAATGGGGCTATATAGAAGCAAAGTTTGTGTATACAATTTTAGTTTAGTTGCTATTAATCCAAACTAGCTTGTTATAAATTAAGATGTAAATTTTAACCCCCAGGGCAACCACTGAAAAATAAAAAATATATATAGTAAAAGAAATGACGAGGGACTTAAAATAGTACGTGAGAAAATATCTATGTAACACATAATAAGGTACTAATGGAAGAATAAAAAACCAAAACCAAACCTGCTGTCAAGTTGATTCTGACTCATAGTGACCCTATAGGACAGAGTAGAACTGCCTCAAGGTTTTCAAGGAGGACCTGGTGGATTTGAACTGCTGACCTTTTGGTTAGCAGCCATGGCACTTAACCACTACACCACCGGGATTTCCAATGAAAGAATAAAGGGACATAAAAACACATAAGATATAGAAAACAAATAGCAAAACGTCAGGCTTAAATCCTACCTTAGCAGTAATTACACTAAATGTAAGTGGATTAAACTCTCTAGGGAAATGGATAAAAAGAAAATGCTCCACTGCATGCTGTCTACAAAAGAAATACTTTAGATTTAAAGACACAAATAAGTTGAAAGTTAAATTAAGGAAAAAGATATACCATGCAAACAGTAGTGAAAAGTTCCCTGGGTAGGGAAAATGATTTGCACTTGGCTGGTAACCAAAAGGTTGGCAGTTCAAACTCATTCAGCAGGACCATGGAAGAAACAGGCCTGGTGATCTGCTTCTGTGAAGATTATATCCAAGAAAAACCTATGAAGCAGTTCTACTCTGTAACAGATGGGATCTCTTCAGAATTACAAACCAACAACAAAAATAAAATCAACAATAGAAAAGAGCCATAGTGGTTATAATAATATCAGTCAAAATAGACTTAAAAGCAAAAATTGTTACTAGAGACAAAGAAGGACATTATATAATGATAAAAGGTCAATTCATCTAGGCGATATGACAATTATAAACATGTATGTAACTAACAACAGAGCTCCAAAATATATGAAGCAAAAACCGATAGAACTGAAAGGAGAAATAGACAATTAAAAAATAATAGTTGGAGACTTCAATACACCATTTTCAATAATGGCTAGAATAACTAGACAGAAGATCAACAAGAAAATAGAAGACTTGAACAATATTATAAATCAACCAGGCCTAACAGACATCTACAGAACACTCCACACAACAACAGCAGAAAACACCTTCTTCTCAAGTGCAAATGGAACAATCTCCAGGATAGACTATATCTTAGACCATAAAAAACAAGTCTCAATAAATTTGAAAGAAATGAAATCATACAAAGTATGTTCTCCAATGAAAATGGAATGAAATTAGAAATGAATAACAATGAAATTTGGGAAACTCACAAATATGTGGAAATTAAACAACACACTCATATATAATCAATGGACAAATCACAAGGAGTATTAGAAAATATTTCAAAACAAATAAAAACAAAATACAACATAACAAACTTACAGGATGCAGCTAAAACACTATAAGAGGGAAATTTATAGCTATATAAAAAAAACCCATTGCTCTCAAGTCGATTCCAACTCATGGTAACCCCATGTGTTGCAGAGTAGAACTGTGCTCCATTGGGTTCTCTTGTCTGTAATCTTTACCAAAGCAGATCACCAGGCCTTTCTTCTGTGTCACCAGTGGGTCAATTTAAACCACCAACCTTTCAATTAATAGATGAGTGCAAACTTTGCACTACCCAGGGACCTTATAAACCAATATAAAAAAGAAGGGTTTCAAATCAATAACCTAACATTAAGAAACTAGAAAAAGAACAAACTAAACCCTAAGCAAGTAGAAGAAACTAATAAAGGCTAGAATGAAAATGAGGATGTGGCATGAGGGATATCATTGCTGATGTCAGATGGAGTTTGGCTGAAAGCAGAGAATACTAGAAAGATGCTTACCTGTGTTCTATTGACTATGCAAAGGCATTCGACTTTGTGGATCATAACAAAGTTGGATAACAAAATTATGGGTAACACTGTGAAGAAGGAAAATCCCAGAACACTTAATTGTGCTCATACGGAACCTGTACATAGACCAAGAGGCAGTCGTTTGAACAGAACAAGGCGATTCTGAGTGGTTTAAAATCAGAAAAGGTATGTGTCAGGGTTGCATCCTTTCACCATGCTTATTCAATATCTATGCTGAGCAAATAATTCAAGAAGTTGATGGTGCAGTGGTTAAGAGCTCAGCTGCTAACCAACAGGTGGGCAGTTCAAATCCACCTCCTGCTCCTTGGAAACGCTATGGGGCAGTTCTATTCTGTCCTATAGGGCCTCTATGAGTTGGACTCGACGGCAATGGGTTTGGTTTTCGGTTTGGGACTATAAGAATTACGTGACATCAGGATTAGAGGGTGACTCATTAACAACCTGTGAAATGTAGATGACACAACCTTGCTTGCTGAAAGTGAAGAGGACTTGAAGTACTTACTGATGAAGATCAAAGATCACAGTCTCCAGTATGGATTATACCTCAACATAAAGAAAACAAAAATTCTCACAACTGGACCAAGAAGAAGCATCATGATAAATGGAGAAAACACTGAAGTTGTCAAAGATTTCATTTTATTGGATCAACAATCAATGCCCATGGAAGCAGCAGTCAAGAAGTCAAAGACCCATTGCATTGGGCAAATCTGAGGCAAAGACCTCTTTAAGGTTCTAAAAAGCAAAGACCAAGCCATGGTATTTTCAATTGTCTCATATGCATGCAAAAGCTGGACAATGAATAAGGAATACCAAAAAAGAATTGATGCCTTTGAATTATAGTGTTGATGAAGAATATTGAATATACCATGGACTGCCAGAAGAATGAACAAATCTGTCTTGGAAAAAGTACAGCCAGAATGCTCCTTAGAAGCGAGGATGGTGAGACTTTGTCTCACATACTTTGGACATTTAATCAGGAAGGATCAGTCCCTGGAGAAGGACATCATGCTTGGTAAAGTACGGGGTGGGGAAAAAAGAGGAGGACCCTCGAGAGATGGATTGACACAGTGGCTGCAACAATGGGCTCAAGCATAGCAATGATTGTGAGGATGGCACAAGACTGGGAAGTGCTTCATTCTGTTGTACGTGGTGTTGCTATAAGTAGAATTTTCCTTGATGGCACCTAACAACAACAGAGTGAAAATAAATAAAACAGAGAATAAAGAAAATCAGCAAAACCAAAAATTGGTTCTTCGAAAAGACCAACAAAATTGACAAACTTTTGGAGCCCTGGTGGTGTGGTGGTTAAGAGTTTGTCTGCTAATCAAAAGGCCAGCAGTTGGAATCTACCAGCCACTCCTTGGAAACCCTATGGGGCAGTGTTACTCTGTCCTATATGGTCACTATGAGTTAGAGTTGAATCAATGGCAATGGGTTTGGTTTTTTTGGTCTTAGCTAGACTGATGAAGAAAAAATGAAAGGTAAGACTCAAATTACTAAAACCAGGAATGAGAGAGGGAACATTAGTACTGACCCTACAGAAATAAAAAGGATTATAACTGAGTACTATGAACAACTGTACACTAACAAAGAGATTAAATGGACAAATTCCTAGAAGAACACACACTACAAAACTGACTCAAGGAGAAATAGAAAATCGGATTAGATCTATAACAAGAGATTGAATCAGTAATCAAAAAACTTCTCTCACACACACAAAAGCCCAGGCCCAAATGTTTTCACAGGTGAATTCTATCAAATACATAAAGAATTAATACCAATCCTTCACAAACTATTCCAAAAAAATTGAAGAGAAGGGAACACTTCCCAACTCATTCTATAAGTCCAGTATTACCCTGAAGCCAAAATCAAAGAAATCACAAGAAAACTGCAGACCAATATCTCTTAAAATTTTTTGACAAAATATTAGCAAACCAAACCCAGCAACATATAAAAAGGATTATACAGCATGACCAAGTGGGGATATATGAAAATCAATCAGTGTAATACACCATATTAATCGGAAAAACATTTTTTAAAGAAAAAAAAAGATCATCTAACAATGCAGAAAAAGCATCTGACAAAATCCAACACTCTTTCATGTTAAAAACACTCAAAAAACTAGGAAGAGAAGAGAACTTCCTCAACCTGATAAAGGGCATCTATGAAAAAACTACAGTTAACTTCATACTTAATGGTAAAAGACTGAATGCTGTTCCCCTGAGATCAGGAAAAAGACAAGGGTGTCCACTCTTGTAACTTCTGTTTAACATTGTACTGGAGGTTCTAGCCAGGACATTTGGACAAGAAAGGAAAATAAAATTCATCCAGATTGAAAAGGAAGAAGTAAAACTATACTTGCACATGACATGATCTTGTATATAGAAAATACTAAGGAATCCACATATACACAAACCTATTAGAGCTAATAAATGAGGTCAGCAAAGATGCAGGATATGAGATCAATATGCAAAAATCAATTTTATATATATATATATACTTTAGCAATGAAAAATCCAAATATAAATTTTTTTTAAAGTTCCATTTATAATAGCTTTAAAAAGAATAAAATACTTGGGAAAAAATTTAACAAAATAAGTGAAAGACTTGAACATTGAAAACTACAAAACCTCACTGAAAGAAAAAATGAAAAGCTCTCCCATATTCACGGATCAGAAGACTTAATACTGTTACTTCCCAAACTGATCTACAAATTCAACAAAATTACTATCAAAACCCTAGCCTAGTTTTTTACAGAAATGGACAAGCTGATCCTAAAATGTATATGGAATTGCAAGGGATGCAGAATAACCAAAACCATCTTGAAAAAGAACAAAGTTAGAGGACTCACCCTTCTCTATTTCAAAACTTACTTCAAAGCTACAGCAGTCAATATAGGTACTGGCATAAAGACAAACATATAGATCAATGGAACTGAATTCAGAGTCTAGAGATAAACCTATATATTTACGGCCAATTGATTTTTGACAAGGGTGCCCATGGGGAAAGAAAAGTCATTTCAACAAATGATGCAGGAAGACTGGACAGCCATATGCCAAATTATGAATCTGGACTCCTACTTCATACCATATGCAAAAATTAACTCAAAGAGGATCAAAGACCTAAATGTAAGTAGGAACTAAAAATATCAAAACTCTTAGAAGTAAGCACAGGTAAAAATCATTTAGGAATCTATTGCTGTCTCTTGGTTGATGGAAATGTTTCTTTAATTGAGAGTCTGTGGTATTTTTCTTGTTTATATTTTACTTGTGTTAACAAAAGAGTGTATGATTTGAACAAAGCCATGTCAAGGCAGAACTAAAGGCAGAGGCTGTAGAGGAAGGTGGGGGCATAATGCAGCTCCAGGGACTCAGGCTCTGGTAGCTGCAGCAGCTACAGTGTACTCCTTAACGCAGTGGACTTACTGAGCATTTATTGGGTATGGCAGTCGTCTTAGGCTGGGTTCTCTAAAAAAAAAAAAAAAGTTCTATTGAGTCAATTCCAACTATTAAGCATATAAATATATATAGAGAGAGATTTATATCAAGGAAATGGCTTATGCAATTATAGAGACTGGAATGTCCCAAGTCTGTGAGTCAGGCTGGAGGCTTCTTCTGATTCATGTAGCTGCAGGGGCTGATGAACCCAAGATCAGCAGGTCAGAGAGCAGGGCTGTTGCTCACAGGCTGCGAAGATAGAAGAATCCCAAGATTGGAAGGCAAGACTGCAGGTAAGCTGCTAGCTCAAGTCGCAAGAACAGGAGGTCAGATGAAGAGGAGCCAGCTGCAAGATCCAGAGAGAGTAAAAATTCATGAGCCTTGCCAGAATGTTCACTTAGATGCAGGCCACATGCCCAAGGAAACTCCCTTTCAACTGCTTGGCTACTCACAGCATGAGGGTGATCACATTATATCAAATCTCATCATGAAAGTGATTATAACATCATACAACTGCCAAAACACTGAGATCATGGCCCAGCCAAGCTGACACACAATCTTAAAAATCATTGCAGAATCTTAGGCATGAAAGGAGTTGTGGTTTTTGTGCAGGACTATGCAACTATTGGAAACCCTGGTGGCGTAGTGATTAAGTGCTACGGCTGCTAACCAAAGGGTCAGCAGTTTGAATCTGCCAGGCGCTCCTTGGAAACTCTATGGGGCAGTTCTACTCTGTCCTATAGGGTCGCTATGAGTCGGAATCAACTCGACGGCACTGGGTTTGGTTTTTTGGGTTTTATGTAGCTATTAGGTAGCTATGGAAATTTTCATTTTTGTATAAATCAACTCATTCAATTGCTTAAAAGATTCACCAAAAAATGATATTATAAAACAAAACTAAGTATAGATTTAAAAAAGGAAAAACACTAGGATATGGAAAAAACAACTAGAAATATTGGAAATTAAAAATATAGTCAATATATACCATTTTCAATATTGGACAGAACATCTAGAAAGAAGACCAACAAACAGGGGACCTGAGTGACACTATAAACCAACTAAACTTAACACCCAAACTTAAAAAACTTAAACTTAAAAAAACTTAAAAAACTTAAACTTAAAAAAACTTAAAAAACTTAAACTTAAAAAAAAAAAACTTAACACCCAAACTTAACAGACATATGTAAAACACTCCACCCCAAAACAGCACAATATACATTCTACTCCAATATACTTGGATCGTTCTCCAGGATAGACCACATGTTTGGTCATAAAACAAGTCCTGATAAATTTAAAAAGATTGAAATCACACAAAGTATTTTCTCTGACAAAAATGGAGTGAAGCTAGAAATCAATAACAGAAAAAAAAAAAGAAAATACACTAACATATGGATATTAAACAACATACTATTAAACTACCAGTGGGTCAATGAAGAAATCACAAATTTCTTAGAGTCATATGACAATGACAGCATGACATACCAAAACTTATGGAATGCAACGAAGACAGTACCCAAAGTGAAACTTTTAGCAATAAATGCCTACGTGAAAAAAGGAAGGTCTCAACTCAACAGCCCAGCTCAACAACTCCAGGAACTTCAAAGAGAAGAGAAAACTAAGCCTAAATCTACCAGAAGAAAGGAAATAGCAAAGAGCAGAGCAGAAATAAATAAAATGAAAAAGAAAAAAACAATGGAGACAATCAATAAAACCAGAAGTTGGTTCTTTGAAAAGATAAATAAAAGTGACAATCCTTTAGCTAGACAGACAAAGAAAAAAAGAGAAAAGTCACTTTGGGTAGATCCAACACCTTTCTTGATGAAAACCCTAAAGAAAAGTGGAATAGAAGAGAAATTCCTCAATATGATTCAGGGTATATGTGAAAAGCCAATAGCCAACAATATACTTAATGGAGAAAGACTGAGAGCTTCCCCTTGAAATCAGGAACAAGGCAAGGGTCCCCACTCTTGTCCTAGCCAGAGCAATAAGACAAGAAAAAGAAATAAAAATTATTGAGATTGAAAAGAAGTAAAATTATCTTTATGCAAGGATGATAAGATCCTATATGTAGAAGATCCCAAAGAGTCCGCAAGAAAATTTCTAGAGCTAATAGAGGAGCTTTGCAAAGTTTCAGGGCACAAGGTCAACAAACAAAAATTAGTTGGGTTTCGATACACCAAAAAACAAACAAACAAAAGTTGCTGTCAAGTCGATTCCAACTCGTATCGATCCAGCAATGAAAAATCTAAAAGGGAAATAAGGGAAATGATTCTGTTTATAATAGCATCTAAGAGAATAAAATTAAAAAAAAAATTTTTTAAAAGAGAATAAAATACCCAGGAATAAATCTAACCATGATGTGTAGGACTTACACAGTGAAAATTATAAAACACTACTGAAAGAGATTAAAGAAGACTTAAATAGATGGAAAGATGTTCCATGTTCATGGATTTGAAGACTTAATATTGTTAAGATGTCAGTATTACCCAAAGTGATCTATAGATTCAACACCATCCAGATCAAAATTCCAACACCCTTATTTACAAAAATGGAAAAAATCAATCTTCGATTTTATATGGGATAGTAAAAGACCCCAGATAGCTAAAGCATGTTGAAAGAGAAGAACAAAATAGGAAGACTCACACTTCCTGATTTTAAAACATATTATACAGCTGCAGTAATCAAAACAGCCTGGAACTGGTATAAAAATAGACACATAGACCAATGGAATAGAATTGAGAGTCCAGAAATAAACCCACACATCTATGGTCAACTGATTTTTTACAAGGATGCTAAGTCCATTCAATGAGGAAAGAAGAGCCTCTTCAATAAATAAAAAAGAATAATAATAAATGGTGTTGGGAAAACTGGATTTCCACATGCTGAAAAATGAAACAGAATCCATGCCTCACACCATACACAAAAACAAATTCAAAATGGATTAAGGACCTACATGTGCAATCTAAAACCATAAAATTCTTATAACAAAATGCAGGAGAAAGGCTGTCTGGCCTAGCTTTTAACAATGGATTATATAGTATAATAACAAAAATGCAAACAGCAAAAGACAAAATAAATAAACTGGATCTCATAAAAATTTAAAACTTTTTTCATCAAAAGACTTTACCAAAAAAGTGAAAAGACAAGCTACAACTAAGAGAACATCTTCGGAAACCATATACCCGGTAAGAATCTAATAACCAAAATATACATAAAATTTCTACAACAAAAAGATAAATAACTCAACCTTAAATGGGCAAAGGACTTGAATAGACATTTCACCAAAGAAGAAACTCAAATGGCCAACGAACGCATGAAAACATGCTCAGCATCGTTAACTATCAGAGAGATGCAAATCAAAACCACAATGAGAAACCATCTCATTCCCACTAGGATGGCTAAGATTAAACAACAGCAACAGCAACAAACCCCAGAAATTAACAAATTTTGACAAGAATGTGGGGAAATTGGAACCCTTACAGATTGCTGGTGAGAATGAAAAATGGTACAGCTGTTTTGGAAAATAGTGTGGTGGTTCCTCAAAAAAACTAAAAACAGAACTCCCATATGACCCAGCAATTCAACTCCGAGGTATATACCTAAAAGATATGAAATCAGAGACTCAAAAAGAAACCTGTACACCGGTGTACATTGTAGCAGTACTCACAATAGCCAAAAGGTGGAAACAAGCTAAAAGCCCATCAACAGATGGATAAATAAACAAAATGTGATATATACATACAGAATGGGAATAAATTTTGGGCTACGACATATCCCACAAGGGACTAATCTCTAAAAATTTATGGAAAACTTTAATATCTCACCAATAAAAAGACAAACAATTCAATTAAAAAAATGGGCAAAGGATATGAACAGACACTTCACCAGAAGACATTCAGGTGGCTAAGAAACATATGAAAAAATGATCATGATCACTAGCTATTAGAGAGATGAAAATCAAAACTGTACTGAGATACCAATTTACCCTGACATTACTGGCATTAATCAAAAACAGAAAGTAACAAATGTCAGTGAGATTGTGTGGAAATTAGAAATCCGATACACTGTGGGAATGTAAAATGGTATAATCACTTTGGAAAACAGTATGACACTTCCTCAAAAAGCTAGAAATAGAAATATCATATGATCCAGCAGTCCTACTCCTAGGTATATACCCTAAAGAAATAAGAGCTGTGACATGAATAGACATATGCACACCCGTGTTCATTGCAGCATTATTCACAATAGCAAAAAGATGGAAACAATCTAAGTGCCTATCAACAGATGAATGGATTAACAAAACTGTGGTAAATACACACAATGGGGTACTATGCAAAGACAAGAATAATGATGAATCCATGAAACATCTCACAACATGGATGAACTTGGAAGACATTATGCTGAGTGAAATAAGTCAATCACAAAAGGACAAATATTGTATGAGACCACTACTATAAAATAACAAAAGGTTTACGAAAAAAAAATAAATAAATAAATAATTTTTTTAAAGGTTTACACACAGGAAAAAAAAACATTCCTTGGTGGTTACCAAGCACAGGAGAGGGAGAGAGGGGAAATTACCGATTAGATAGAAGGCATGAGTTAATACTGGTCAAGGGAAAGGCAATACATTATATGAGGGGAGTCAGTACAACATGACCAAGGCAAGAGAGGGCACTGAGAGGAATGCAAGAATAAAGAGCAACTACAATAACTACCACTATTTTTTTTCACAATAACTACTATAGCTTAGACGTTCCTGCATCATTAGTATTAACGAACAATAATTTATGAATTGACAAACAGGTATATAGATATGCCAAGAGGTGTGGGATAATGTAAGGGAACACACCCACCTGCAGTTATAGATTTAGTGGTGGATATTTCCACATACATGACTCTAGGTGCAGCTCATATAGAGCACACAAGATGTGTAGTTAGGGAAACCTCTGAGACATAACCAAATGCCTCATGGGATGAAATTCCTAGGTTAGACGACAAAGGACCACAGACTCGGGAAATATACGTCAGTTGGCACAACACAGTACATAAAGACAATGTTCTGCATCCTACTCTGGTGAGTAGTGTCTGCGGTCTTAAGAGCTTGTGAGCAGGATGCAGACCCCAAATTCTCATAAAAAGACCAGACTTAATGGTCTGACTGAGACTAGAGGAATCCTGGCGGTCATGGTCCCCAAAACTTCTGTTGGCTCAGGACAGGAACCATTCCCGAAGACAACTCATCACAAAATGGAAGGGACTGGACAATGGGTTGGAGAGAGATGCTGACGAAGAGTGAGCTACTTGTATCAGATGGACACTTGAGACTGTGTTGGCATCTCCTGTCTGGAGGGGAGATGGGAGGGTAGAGAGGGTTAGAAACTGGCAAAATTGTCACGGAAGGAGAGACTGGAAGGGCTGACTCATTAGGGAGAGAGTAAGTGGGAGTATGGCGTATATGTGACAGACTGACTTGATTTGTAAACATTCACTTAAAGCTCAATAAAAATTATTTTAAAAAAAGTTCAAATAAAAAAAAAGCTTGTGAGCAGCCATCTATGATCCAGCTATCGGTCTCTTCCCATCTGGAGTGAGGGAGAGTGAAGGAGACCAAAGACTCAAGGGAGCAATTAGTCCAAAAGACTAATGGACCACATGAACCACAGCCTACACTACCCTAAGACCAGAAGAACTAGATGGTGCCCAGCTACCACTAGCAACTGCTCTCACTGAGATCACAACAGAAGGTCCTGGACAGAGTGGGAGAAAATTGTGGAACAAAAAATCAAATTCACAAAAAAGACCAGGCTTGCTGGTCTGACAGGGACTGGAGGAACCCCTGAGACTATGGCCCTAAGATACCCTTCTAACCTGGAAATGAAGCCATTGCCAAAGATCACCTCCAAGTCAAACAATAGACAAGCACATAAGATAAACAATAATCCCCGAGAGGAACATACTCCTTAAAGGGCATTATCTGACCCAAAGCAAAAATGAGAAGGTAGGAAGGGGTAGAAAATCAGGATGAAAGAAAATCAGGAAACCAGGGGGGAAATGGGAAGAGTGCTGACACATTGTGAGGAATGAAATCAAGGTCATGAAACACCTTACGTACAAACTATGGAATGGGAAATTAATTTGCTCTGTAGACTTTCACCTAAAGCACAACTAAAAAAAAAAAAAAGGAAGAAAGAAAGAAGATTTCAGGGGATATATTTGGTTTAAGGTTTAAAGAATAACTCAGGGCAATTAAAAAAAATGTGGTACATACATACAATGGAATACCACTCAGTCCATAGGAGAAATGAAGTCTCGATACATGCTATATAATATGGCTGCAGGTTGAAGACATTACGTTGAGTGAAATAAGTCAATCACAAAAGGACAAATTTTGTATGACCTCACTTATATAAAAAGACAAGAAAAGGATTTTTCTATAGATCTTTGATCAAAATGTTGATTGTGGATCCAAGTAAAATGAAATCCTTGACAAATTTCATCTTTTCTCCATTTATCATGACGTTGCTTATTGGCCCAGTTCTGAGGATTTTTGTTGTCTTTATGTTGTAGTGTAATTCATACTGAAGGCTGTAGTGTTTGATCTTCATCAGTAAGTGCTTCAAGTCCTCTTCACTTTCAGCAAGCAACATTGTGTCATCTGCATATCACAGGTTATTAATGAGACTTTCTCCAATCCTGATGCCCAGTTCTTCATATAGTCCAGATTCTTGGATTATTAGCTCAGCATACAGATTGAATAGGTATGGTGAAAGGATACTACCCTGACACACACCTTCCCTGACTTTAAACAACGTAGTATCCCCTTGTTCTCTTCGAACAACTGCCTTTTGATCTATGTACGTGTCCCTCACGAGCACAATTAAGTGTTCTGGAATACCCGTTCTGCCCAATGTTATCCATAATTTGTTATGATCCACACAGTCAAATGCCTTTGCATAGTCAATAAAACACAGGTAAACATCTTTCTGGTATTCTCTGCTTCCAGCCAGGACCCATCTGACATCAGCAATGATACCCCTGGTTCCACATCCTCTTCTGAATCTGGCTTGAGTTTCTAGAGGTTACTTGTAGATATACTACTGCAATGGCTTTTGAATAATCTTCAGCAAAGTTTTACTTGCATGTAATATTAAGGATATTGTTTGATAATTTCCGCATTTGGTTGGATCACTTTTCTTGGGAAAAGGTATAAATACAGATCTCTTCCAGTCGGTTGGCCAGGTAGCTGTCTTCCAAATTTCTTGGCATAGGCGAGTGAGTACTTCCAGTGCTGCATTCGTTTGTTGAAACATCTCAATTAGTACTCCATCAATTCCTGGAGCCTTGTTTTTCACTAATACCTTCAGTGCAGCTTGGACTTCTTACTTCAGTACCATCAGTTCCCTGATCATATGCTACCTCCTGAAATGGTTAAACGTCTACCAATTCTTTTTGGTACAGTGACTCTGTGTATTCCTTTTTTTTTTTTTTTTTTTTTTGATGCTTCCTGTGTCATTCAATATTTTGCCCATAGAATACATCAAAATTGCAACTTGAAGCTTGAATTTTTTCTTCAGTTCTTTCAGCTTGAGAAATGCTGAGTGTGTTCTTCCCTTTTGGTTTTCTATCTCTAGCTCTTTGCACATGTCATTATAGTACTTTGTTTTCTTGAGCTGCACTTTGAAATCTTCTGTTCAGCTCTTTTACTTCATCATTTCTTCCTTTTGCTTTAGCTACTCGATGTTCGAGAGCAAGTTTCAGAGTCTCCCCTGACATCCATCTTGGCCTTTTCTTTCTTTCCTGTCTCTTTAATGACCTCTTGCTTTCTTCATGTATGATGTCCTTGATGTCATTCCACAACTCATCTGGTCTTTGGTCACTAATGTTCAACGCGTCAAATCTATTCTTGAGATGGTCTCTAAATTCAGGTGGGATATACTCAAGGTCGTACTTTGGCTCTGGCAGACTTGCTCTAATTTTCTTCAGTTCCAACTTGCACTTACATATGACCAATTGATAGTCTGTTCCACAGTCAGCCCCTGGCCTTGTTCTGACAGAAGATATTGAGCTTTTCCATCGTCTCTTTCCATAAAGGCAGTCAATTTTATTCCTGTGTATTCCATCTGGTGAGGTCCATGTGTATAGTCACCATTTATGTTGGTGAAAAAAGGTATTTGCAATGAAGAAGTCATTGGTCTTACAAAATTCTATCATGCAATCCCTGGCATCATTTCTATCACCAAGGCCATGTTTTCCAACAACTGATCCTTTTTCTTTGTTTCCAACTTTCACGTTCCAATCACCAGTAATTACCAATTCATCCTGATTGCATCTTCTATCAATTTCAGACTGCAGAAGTTGGTAAAAACCTTCAATTTCTTCATCTTTGGCCTTAGCAGTTGTGCGTAGATTTGAATAATAGTCGTATTATCTGGTCCTCCTTGTAGGTATATGGATATTATCACTGACAGGATCTTGAAATGATCTTTTTGGTGATGAATGCAATGTCATTCCTCTTCAAGTTGCCATTCCTGGCATAGCAGACCATATGATTTTCCAATTCAAAATGATTAATATCAGCCCATTTCAGCCTACTAAGGCTGAGAATATCGATGTTTATGCATTCCATTTCAGCTTTGACAATTTCCAATTTTCCTAGACACATACTTCCTACATTCCATGTTCCAATTATTAATGGATGTTTGCAGGTGTTTTTCTCATTTTGAGTCATGCCACATCAGCAAATGAAGGTCCTCAAAGCTTGACTCCATCCACATGATTAAGAGTAGAGCTGTCTCCTCTCTAACCATAATGCAACTAAATTGTGAATGAAAATTAAACAATATATATGTATGTATAAAAACTTAGAAATTCTTCTCAAATTGATCCACATATTTAATTCAATTCCAATAAAAATGCAATGGACTTTTTGTGAAAATTTACTAGCTAATCCAAAAACTTAATTAGCCATACAAAGGACCAAAGAATAACCAAGACACTCTTGAAGAAGAAAAACAAGATGGGGGGATGTATTCTACCAGATACTGAGACTTACTTTAAGTCTATAGTAATTAAGACAATCTGAGATATTGAAGCAGAGATAGACACACATACAAATGAAACAGAATAAAAAGCCCAGATGAACAGACCTAAGTATATATGGAAATGGTATATGAAAGAGATGATACTCTAATCAATAATAATATAATCAAACATTGAAGGAATGATAGAATATCACCATTTTGCAACCCTTACTGAAAGAATGTTTATACGTATTGACTGTCAATGACAAATGAAATCATTAAGTGAAAAGTTGTTGGGAACTTTGAAATGGAGGGATCAAGATGATAACTTCTGAGCCCACTGATCAATATTAACATTACAAAAAGAGAGCGAATCTGACCATATGGACGGCATCACCTATGTAGTATTTTTGCCAGTAAAAACAAACCTGAATCTGATCAAACATTTATAGCTAACAACCAGTTTTCGGGAAATACACAGCCCAGAGGGATACGTTAAATGAGCATGGGCATCCAATCTGCAAAATCCAGAATGTGGGAAACTCTACAGGAGAAATCACCGGTTTTCTTACACAAATTGCAAAGAAAAAAAAGAGGGAGGGGAACCTACAGACTAAAAGAAGCTTAAGATACATATTATCAGCTAAATGCAACCTGTGAAGCTTGCTAGGATCCTGATTTGTAGAAATCCCATTGTTAAAAAATTGAGAGAATGGAAGAAATTAGAACATGTATTAGATATTTGGAAACCCCTGTGGGGTAGTGGTTAAGTGCTACAGCTGCTAACCAAGAGGTCGGCAGTTCAAATTGACCAGGCGCTCCTTGGAAACTCTATGGGGCAGTTCTACTCTGTCCTATGGGGTTGCTGCGTCGGAATCGACTCGACGGCAGTGGGTGGGTTTATTAGATATTTGATGAAAACAAAGAATTAGTGTTAATTTTTTTAGATATGAGAATGGCATTGTGGCCTTTTTATAACTGAGAAGGTTTAGGATCTACCCTACCTACACTGGTATGACCCCATTAACGTAACTAAAAAGCTCTATTGCCTGCAAATTAAAACTATGATGAGATTCCATCTCACACCAACAAAAAGGCTGGCATTAATCCAAAAAACACAAAATAATAAATGTTGGAGAGGCTGCGGAGAGATTGGAACTCTTATTCACTGCTGGTGGGAATGTAAAATGGTACAACCACTTTGGAAATCTATCTGGCGTTATCTTAAACAGTTAGAAATAGAACTACCATATAACCCAGAAATCCCACTCCTCAGAATATACCCTAGAGAAATAAGAGCCTTCACACAAACAGATATATGCACACCCATGTTTATTGCAGCTCTGTTTACAATAGCAAAAAGCTGGAAGCAACCAAGGTGTCCTTCAACGGATGAATGGGTAAATAAATTGTGGTATATTCACACAATGGAATACTATGCATCTATAAAGAACAGTGAAGAATCTGTGAAACATTTCATAACATGGAGGAACCTGGAAGGCATTATGCTGAGCGAAATTAGTCAGAGGCAAAAGGACAAATATTGTATGAGACCACTATTATAAGATCTTGAGAAATGGTATGAACTGAGAAGAACACTTACTTTTGTGGTTACGAGGCGGGGAGGGAGGGAGGATGGAAGAGGGTTTTTTACTGAATAATTAGTAGATAAGAACTGCTTTAGGTGAAGGGAAAGACAATACGCAATACATGGAAGGTCAGCTCAACTGGACTGGACCAAAAGCAAAGAAGTTTCCGGGATAAACTGAATGCTTCAAAGGTCAGCGGAGCAATGGCGGGGGTTTGGGGAACAGGGTTTAAGGGGACTTCTAAGTCAATTGGCAAAATAATTCTATTATAAAAACATTCTGCATCCCACCTTGAAATGTGGCGTCTGGGGTCTTAAATGCTAACAAGCGGCCATCTAAGATGCATCAATTGGTCTCAACCCACCTGGATCAAAGGAAAATGAAGAACACCAAGGTCACACGACAAGTAGGAGCCCAAGAGACAGAAAGGGCCACATGAACCAGAGACCTACATCATCCTGAGACCAGAAGAACTAGTTGGTGCCCGGCCACAATCGATGACTGCCCTCGCAGGGAGCACAACAGAGAACCCCTGAGGGAGCAGGAGATCAGTGGGATGCAGACCCCAAATTCTCATAAAAAGACCAGACTTAATGGTCTGACTGAGACTAGAGGAATCCCGGCGGTCATGGTCCCCAAACCTTCTGTTGGCACAGGACAGGAACCATTCCCGAAGACAACTCATCAGACATGAAAGGGACTGGACAGTGGGTAGGAGAGAGATGCTGATGAAGAGTGAGCTAATTATATCAGGTGGACACTTGAGACTGTGTTGGCATCTCCTGTCTGGAGTGGGGATGGGAGGATAGAGAGAGTTGGAAGCTGGCAAAATTGTCACGAAAAGAGAGACTGGAAGGGCTGAGTCATTAGGGGGAGAGCAAGTGGGAGTACGGAGTAAGATGTATATAAACTTATATGTGACAGTCTGACTTGATTTGTAAACGTTCACTTGAAGCTCAATAAAAGTTAATAAAAAAAAAAAAAAAGCTCTATTTCCAAACAGGATCACATCCACAGGTATAATGGCCAGGAATTCAACATATATTTTGGGGGCACAAAATTCAATCTCGAATCAACAATATCTAATAAAATCGAAGATGTGCATACCCTTTGACCCAAAAATTCTACATATGGGAATACATTTCAGAGAAATATCTTATACATAGGTTCAGGAAAACATATACACAAGTGCTGTCGAGTCAGTTCCGACTCATAGTGACCCTATTCACAACAGAACGAAACACTGCCCGGTCCTGCACCATCCGTAAAATCGTTGTTATGCTTGAGCTCATTGTTGCAGCCACTGTAGCAAACCACCTCGTTCAGGGTCTTCCTCTTTTCCGCTGACCCTGTACTTTGCCAAGCATGATGTCCTTCTCCAGGGACTGATCCCTCCTGACAACATGTCCAAATTATGTAAGACGCAGTCTCACCATCCTCATTTCCAAAGAGCATTCTGGCTGTACTTCTTCCAAGACAGATTTGTTCATGTGTCCATGGTATATTCAATATTCTTCGCCAACACCACAATTCAAAGGCGTCAATTCTTCTCTGGTCTTCCTTATTCATTGTCCAGCTTTCACATGCATATGATGCAATTGAAAATACCATGGCTTGGGTCAGGCACACCTTAGTCTTCAAGGTGACATCTTTGCTCTTCAACACTTTAAAGAGGTCCTTTGCAGCAAATTTACTCAACGCAATCCGTCTCTTGATTTCTTGACTGCTGTTTCCGTGGCTGTTGATTGTGGATCCGAGTAAAATGAAATCCTTGACAATTTCAATCTTTTCCCCATTTATCATGACGTTGCCTATTGGTCCAGTTGTGAGGATTTTTGTTTTCTTTATGTTGAGGTGCAATCCATACTGAAGGCTGTGGTCTTTGATCTTCATTAGTAGGCGCTTCAAGTCCTCTTCACTTTCAGCAAGCAAGGTTGTGTCATCTGCATAACACAGGTTGTTAATGAGTCTTCCTCCAATCCTGATGCCCCATTCTTCTTCATATAGTCCAGCTTCTCTGATTATTTGCTCAGCATACAGATTGAATAGGCATGGTGAAAGAATACAAACCCTGACGCACACCTTTCCTGACTTTAAACCAATCAGTATCCCCTTGTTCTGTCCGAACAACCGCCTCTTGATCTATGCAAAGGTTCCTTATGAGCACAATTAAGTGTTCTGGAATTCCCATTCTTCTCAATGTTATCCATAATTTGTTATGATCCACACAGTCGAATGCCTTTGCATAGTCAATAAAACACAGGTAAACATCCTCTGGTATTCTCTGCTTTCAGCCAGGATCCATCTGACATCAGCAATAAAATCCCTGGTTCCACATCCTCTTCTGAAACCAGCCTGAATTTCTGGCAGTTCCCTGTCGATGTACTGCTGCAGCCATTTTTGAATGATCTTCAGCAAAATTTGCTTGTGTGTGATATTAATGATATTGTTCTACAATTTCCACATTCGGTTAGATCACCTTTCTTGGGAATAGGCATAAATATGGATCTCTTCCAGTCAGTTGGCCAGGAAGCTGTCTTCCATATTTCTTGGCATAGACAAATGAGCACCTCCAGCACTGCATCTATTTGTTGAAACATCTCAATTGATATTCCATCAATTCCTGGAGCCCTGTTTTTTGCCAATGCCTTCACAGCAGCTTGGACTTCTTCCTTCAGTACCATCATTCCTGATCAGTTTGTCGTACTGTGGGGGCTTGTGTGTTGCTGTGATACTGGAAGCTATGCCACTGGTATTCAGATACCAGCAGGGTCACCCATGGAGGACAGGTTTCAACTGAGCTTCCAGGCTAAGACAGACTAGGAAGAAGGACCCGGCAGTCTACTTCTGAAAAGCATTAGCCAGTGAAAGTCTTATGAATAGCAGCAGAACATTGTTTGATATAGTGCCAGAAGATGAGCCCCCCAGATTGGAAGGCACTCAAAAGATAACTGGGGAAGAGCTGCCTCCTCAAAGTAGAGTCAACCTTAATGACGTGGATAGAGTAAAGCTTTCGGGACCTTCATTTGCTGATGTGGCACGACTCAAAATGAGAAGAAACAGCTGCAAACATCCATTAATAATCAGAACCTGAATATACACAAGTATCATTGGAATATTATTTGCAATATTGAAAAATTGGAAACAACCTAAGTGTCCATCAACAGAATGAATTTAATGAAGCTGTCTTTTTTTTATTCCTCAATATGCTTATTTAATCTTTACTGCCAAAACATCTGCTAATCTGCAAGCGAACCACCCCATTTGGAAATGAACTGCTTATTTCACCATCTATAAGAGTTATCTGTCATTCTCTCTATTGTTGCCATCCAAAGAAAACACTTGCTTCTGAGTTTTCACTGACGATGATCTTCAGAGAAGGCCTCTGAGCCAATGGGGATCAAAAATGCCCAATGTTAGTGGACAATGGGCTGGAGAGAGATGCTGATGAAGACTGAGCTACTTGTATCAGGTGGACACTTGAGACTGTATTGGCATCTCCTGTCTGGAGGGGAGATGGGAGGGTAGAGAGGGTTAGAAACTGACAAAACGGTCACGAAAGGAGAGTCTGGAAGAAGGAAGCGGGCTGACTCATTAGGGGGAGAGTAAGTGGGAGTATGGAGTAAGGTGTATATAAGCTTATATGTGACAGACTGACTTGATTTGTAAACTTTCACTTAAAGCACAATAAAAATTATTTTTTAAAAAATGCCAAGTGTTAACCGGAAATTCACTTCCACCCAAGGATTATATGACTTATTAGAGGGAGCTAGAAATTGCTGAGCTAAAAGAGAATATGAATAATCCAAGTAAGGCAAATGAATACTTTAAGCTGCTGAAAAGGGAATGTTCTTTTGAAAGGCACCCCCCAGACCACACGAGAAATAATTGCATTGAATGACACTGGGCATAAGGGATGCTTAGTGTCTAAAAGTCAATCTGTGGATAGCTCCAAACATACTAGTCATCATGTTCCGCTGTTTAGAAGATGCCCAGCTTTGGAAATATCTCCAAACTTTCCCATCTTTATTTTGGTTTTATTTATACCTTCCTATCTCAGATGGGAAATGTCTAACTAAGATACAGGCTAGTGAAAGCATGAGATACCCTCAATAAGTCATTGTGTATGGATCAACAAAATAAAATGAAAAAGAATGTTGAATAGTGCTTTTACCTGTTCATGACAAACTTTCACTTTTTAAAGGTTTTTCATATCCATTCTAGATCCAATTTATATTTCTTTATATTAGATATTTATTAGGGAGGACAGATTAGAAGCAGGTATACTTTGTATTATTTATAATTGTATTTCTTAGATACTACCTAACAAAAATGTAAGTGGAAATAGCCAAGATACTTTTTTCCATTTTTATTGATAAACAGTTACATTGGAGTGACATTTTAAAATTCCAAGAACATATTTTCCTAGAATATTCTAATTGCAGAGTTGTGTATGAGACGCTACAAAATGTATGTGAGTTTGATTAACAGTTTTGTGAATAATCATACCACATAATTACCCAGATTTATCACTTTAAAGTAAATGAAAATTCTTTGTGGCAGAAGCTTTGTATGAATATAAAAGTGTTTTTGTTCTCATTTGCTCAGTTTGAACCGCGCAACACTGTAACTTGCAAAGCCACTTTCTCTTTGTGCTAATTATCCAAAAGCCAGTTCAAAGTGCTTTTTCATTTACCTAAATATACAAAATCAAAAACCTAATTGCTAAGCCACAGTGCTGAGCAAAGGCTCTAGATTTCTCCAATTCCAGTCCTGATGGCTCTTAACACGATGACTATTTTATCAAGCCAAGGAGGGCTCTCTTGCTTAAAGCAATTACTGAGCTCAAGGCAACAGAGTATCTAATTATAATAAATTGATGAGGGATGAAAAGAATAAACAAGACCTTTTACATGATATTTCAAGGGGAAATGAGCAATGCCATCTCCTTAAGAAGTCAGTAAAATAAGAGGTGGAGTTGCCCCTGGTAGCCACCCTTTCTGGGCCAGAATTTTGCTCAAATGGAACATGAGCTCCCCTTTCCCCATCATGTGGCCGAGATGTTGGCTGTCTTCTCCCCTCTGCCAGTCTCCACACAGGGGCCTACACCAACTTGCGTTCTCCTGAGATAATTCAGTTGGATCAAATCATTCAGAAGTGACCTGGATTTTCTGAGATAGATGTAGAAAGGGATTACACGGCACCCCACAGAGCAGGCTCAGTCCCTCTTGATATTTCTCTCTTTCATGACCCACTTGCTCACCTTACCACAAGAACCCCTCTTCCTGACCTCCCCCAACAGGGTTCTACCACCTCAACTACAGCCTTCTGCTCCCAAATCTTGCCGGTCCTTAGTATCTTAGCTGATTCTTATGAAAAGCAGTTTAACCCTCTCTTAGCTTCTATGTCCAAATTTGTCCCCATCACCTGCTCAGCAAACAGGGTCCTCCATTTACGGAACCCATCCTCCTTATGGTCCAGGGAGGGATCATAATTAACAACCACTACAAAAACCTTTTTTTATTCTGTCACATCTACCTACCTGCCCTGGCTATCTCACAGGATTCAGAGATAATAAATACGAATTTTTTTTAACCATAAAGTTTAATAAATACTTTTTATCATTGATTATTTATTTTATATATATGTGTGTATGTGTATATATATGTGCACTTTTACTCTATTTTATATACTTTCCCTCTATTCCAAAGTTCCCCGATTTATAGATAATATGAATTGAAGTCCAGAGAGGTTAAATAACTTACCCGAGCCCCACAGTGGCTAGTAGCAAAGCTTGACTAAACCTGGTCTCTAGCCCACTGTCCTGTTATTTCTTGCATTAATCTGAATTGCTCCAGGGAAGACATGGATTTCTGGGAGCTCTGCTTTCCCACTCTCCATTACTGTGACTTTTATCCTGGGGCTCTCCACCACGTTCATGCACAGGCATAAAATCATTCACATGGAACCCATGGTCGAGGAAATGGAAGGAAAGGTACTATTCATTATTTTATTGATTCATTTATTTAACAGATACTTATTGAGCACCTACTAGGTTTCAGGGAGCAGTGGTGGTTCAGTGATAGAATTCTTGCTGTCCATGAGGAAGACCCGGGTTCAATTCCCAGCCAATGCACCTCGTGTGCAGCCACCACCTCTCTGTCAACAGTGGTTTGTATGTTGCTATAATGCTCAACAGGTTGCAGTGGAGCTTCCAGACTAAGACGGACTAGAAGAAAAGCCCTGGCAATCTACTTCTGAAAATCAGCCAATGAAAACCCTATGGATCAAATGGTTGGATTCCGTTTTGCATGGGGTCATGTGTCGAGGGCCGACTTGATGGCAGCTAACAACAACAACTAGGTTCTAGGTGCTATTCTAAACTCTGAAGATATAGACAGAAAACCTAAGCCCTTGTGGACTTTGCTTTCTAGTGAGAAAAAGACACGATAAACAAATACATAAAATATTTAGCATGTAAAATGGTAGAGAATGCTAGGGAGGAAAATAAACCATGGAAGGGAGATAGGGAGTATTAGAGAGAGGGGGAGAAGGCTGAAATTTTAAATAGGATGGTCAGAGAAGTCTTCCCTGAGGAGGTGACATAATGAGCAAAGACCTGAAGGAGATGAAGGATCAAACCATGTGGATATTGGGAAAAGAGCATTTCTAGCAGAAGAAACAGCTATTGCAAAGGCCCTGCAATGAGAAGCAGGCCTGGCATGTTCAAGGAGAGCTAGGAGTCAGTGTGGCTGGAACACTAAGATCAGCAGATGAGAGTAAAGAAATGACAGGAATAACAACACATATGCTAATATGGGCCATAGTAAGGACTTTGGCTTTTAATCTGAATGGGATGGAAGACCATTGGAAAGTTTTGACCTTAAGAGTGTCTTCTGCCTCCACATCACTCCTGCTTTCTTCCTCTTCCAATGTCATCCACACAAAGCTTCTGGAAAAGAGTTAGGGACATCAAGTCATCTAGGCCTGGGTGGGAAGTACAGGCACTACTTCCCCTTTAACTTAGATATCTGCTCTTTAAGTGCGGCTTCCTTTGCAGAAAAAAAAAAAAAGCTTAATTAAAGAATTTTCAAGGATCTGGGGTAGATGTTTCTTAAGGTCCCTCAGATTTGCCTAAAGTCTTTACAGAACAGAAAGTAAAAACCAAGGAAATACGAGTTTAAAAGAGGAAGCTGACTCAGGAGGCTTTGAGGAAGTTAAGAAACAAGGAGAAAACAGTCAAGAGACCAAAGAAGTAATACCTGATACATGTTTAGGACTGTCACATGCATTTCAATATTTGATAATTCTGTGTCCCTGGGACTCAGGCAGAGCAGATGGTATTCATTCTATTATACAGTGAGAAAACTTAGGCACAGAGAGATTACATGATGTGCCACTATCACACAGGTTGAGGGCAGAAGTGGGATTAGCACACAAATAGAGGTTCCTAAACCCAGTGCTCCTGCCAATTTTCCATGCTGCAAGCTTACAAAACAAGAAGATTCTAAAAGGGGAACTGACACAGCCCTTGTCAGGAGGAAAGATAGGGCCTTGAGGAGGCAGCTCTTTATGTTGTCACATACAAATTTCTTTCCAATATGAATTAACAAATTTTTAAAAAGAGTCTAGAGTGGTGGTTGGGAGAGCAAGTTCCTAAGCCTTCTCACCACTGCCTGACACTCACAAGAAACTCTCCCTGAAGCTCTGGGGAGTATTTTTTTTTTAAGTTTCCATTTAGTGGATTCCGACTCATGGTGGGTGACTCATGTGTGTCATAGTAGAGTGGTGCTCCACAGGGTTTTCAATGGCTGATGTTTTGGAAGTAGGTTGCTAGGCCTTTCTTCTGAGGTACCTCTGAGTGGACTTGAACCTTCAACCTTTCAGTCAGCAGCCAAGCACTTAACCTTTTGCACCTCTCAGGGGCTCCCTGGGGATGATATTTGCCCCATAATCTTCTGGGGACTATGGCAAGAAATTATTCAATTAGATGTGAATGAGCCCTTAGCGTCTCTCTGAATGGAAGCTTGGGGGTGATGAGCCAAGCTGGCTGGTCTAGTGTAGCCTCAGCCCAGATGTACTTGATGTTGGAACTTGAGTTTCTGGCCCACCTTTTCCAAGTATCTTTCCTAATAGGTTCAGGTTCTAGATATCCCTCTTGCAGTAAAGTCCCTATCTCCCACACACTTCTGTATTTCCTTCAAATGTCCTAGAAGAGAAAATTTGGTGCTTGGGGCCTGAGAAGCTGAGTTTCTGGCCTTCGGTAAATTTTCTCCCTCCTCCTTGTGAACTAGGGCTTCTTGGCATGGCTGCTTTGGTCTATTTTCTCTCCACTAGCCAAGCTAACCCACTGCCATGAAGTCGATTCCAACTCATAGCAACTCTATAAGACAGAGTACAACTGCCCCATACGGTTTCAAAAGGCTGCTGGTGGATTCAAACTGCCGACCTTTGGGTTAGCCACCAAGCTTGCCCTGGTGGTTCAGTGGTTAAGAGCTCGGCAGCTAACCAAAATGTCGACAATTTGAATCCACCAGCCGCTCCCAGGAAACCAACCCTATGGGACAGTTCTACTCTGTCTTATAGGGTCACTATGAGTTGGAATCGATTCCACGGCAATAGCCACAGCTAGGCTTCTCCATGTTTTGTTTTGTTTGTTTGTTTTTTGGGAGGTGAGGGGTGGAGTGAAGAAGTTACCAGTTCATGCATCTTTCTGCCAGTCATCAGTCATCACTGGACATCTAGTTACCATTAACTGAAGGTCTTCTGTGTACCTGTTAATAACTGTAAGTGATTTGCATATATTTCTCAAAAACTGGTAAAGGTCTGATCTTTTACCTTACTTGCAAGCTAACCAGTTAGCCTCCCACAGTTTCATGGATGCTGGCAGAAGACAAAGAACAGTTTATTACTCACCACAATAAAAGAAGCCAAAGTATCATCACTTGTACCATTTCCCAACCTCTTTTTTTTTTTAACTCCCACAGTTTTTAACTCCCACAGGGTGATGCAATGAAGGCTGGGTGACATCTGCATTACAGGACAGGAACCCCACACTTAAGGAACCCAAATTTTTACAATGGACAGTAAGTCTACCTGAGCTTTGCCCCAGAGGGAGACACTATCTTTATTATACTTGACAGCCCACAAATCTTCCATCTTCCAAGGCTGTTTGCTATACAAAAATACTTGAAAAGATAGTTCAGAACAAAAGCTGTCAGTGGCACTGCTCACAAGATCTGCAGATATGCAAGAGACCTGTGGAGAATTGTCTCCAAACAATGTTATCTCTTTAAACTGTAATGGACATTATTTTCTCCAGTTTTCAGATGAGGAAAATGAGGCCTAGAAAGTAACTTGTCTAGGATTACACAATTTAAGAGGGAAGGTCTGTGTGGGCCCAAAGCCTGGGCCATGTCCTTTTGTACCTAGAGCAGATATCAGTAGGGCACTTGCTATGTTAGATGTGGGGAACACAGAGAACTGAAGGACACTGCCCTGTCTCTGAAGGACTTACAGTTGGGGAGATAGAACATACCTTTCACATCCCTGAGGAGAGTGGGTAGGACTCATGTGGGGGCCCAGGGTCCCCTCTAATAAGCTCCAGCAGGAATGGTCTTTTCCTAGTTTTCTCTCTCTCATACACACACACGTGCTAATACAATTGCTGACAGATGTCTTACTTTGCTAGTGCTGCTGTAACAGAAATACCACAAGTGGATGGTTTCAAAGAACAGAAATCTATTTTCCTACAGTTCAGGAGAACAGAAGTCTGAATTCAGGCACCATCTCCAGAGAAAAGCTCTCTTTCTGTCCACTCTGGGGAAAAAAATCCTTGTCTTAGCCTCTCAAGCCCCAATGTTCCTTGGTTCCTTGGAGATCGCCACATGGCATCTATCTTCCCCCATTTGTGCTTGTTTCTTTCTGCGTCTAATCTGCTCTTTTTATGTCAAGTCATTAGGTTTAAGATACACCCTACACTGATATGGCCTCATTAACATAAAAAGAAAACCCCATTCCCCAATGGTATTGCATCCACAGGTATAGGGGTTAGCATTCCAACACATATTTTGAGGGGGACACAATTCAATCCATAACACATACATAATTTTTTATAAGTAGTTCTCCCTTTGGAGCTTGCTACTGCTTATCTGCTGGAAGCCAATTAAATAAATAAATATGTAAATCAAATATTAAGAGAAAACAGTTGTCTTTTTTCAAGAACATGCTTGCTCCAGCTGTAATTTTTTAATATTACGTACTTATATATTTTGGTTAATGTAATCATTCCAAGTTGCTGTGATATAATTGCTCTTAGGTGCTGTCATGGATTGAATTGTGTCCTCCAAAAATATGTGTATCAACTTGGCTAGGCCATGATTCCCAGTATTGTGTGATTGTCCACAATTTTGTCATCTGATGTGATTTTCCTATGTGTTGTAAATCCTACCTCTATAATGATGATGAGGTGGGATAGGCGGCAGTTATGTTAATGAGGCAGGACTCAATCTACAAGATTGGATTGTATCTTGAGCCAATATCTTTTGAGACATAAAAGAGAGAAGCGAGCAGAGAGACAGGGGGACCTCATACCATCAAGAAAGCAGCACCGGGAGCAGAGCACATGCTTTGGACCAGAGGTTCCTGAGCTGAGAATATCCCAGACCAAGGTAAGATTGATGACAAAGACCTTCCTCTAGAGCCCACAGAGAGAGAAAGACTTCCCTTAGAGCTGATGCCCTAAATTTGGTCTCATAGCCTGTAGGGTAATGCTATTCAGCTATATGCATCCCCTCCTAATGGAATCAGCTTTGCTCTTCCCCGAAGCATGCTGGGGATGAATTTGGGATGGACTCAGGCTAAGGTACAAGGCTGGGAGTGTCATGACTGGACCAGTGGCCAAGACCGAGGAATGCCTTAGCAACAGGAAGGAAAACATTTGGGCCTGTACCTGAAGTCCCCGGGAACACTGACTTCCCAAGGATGTGGAAGAAAAACAATGAGCCTTGGTCCCAGCTGGAATGGTATATAAGTTTGTGTGCCTTGCTAGGTGGTTGCAGAGCACTAAACTGGTCCAGCTGCCGCCCTGGGCCATGGTCCTATAAGTAAGCTTTGCAAATAAACCATACATATGTCATGATCTCTGGTTCCAGAGTCTTTCTTCAGTCTCTTGGAGATGCGGCTGACCTTGGGTTCAGGTGCCGCTGGGTTTCTCTGGTTCCAGAGTCTTTCTTTAGTCTCTTGGAGATGCGGCTGACCTTGGGTTCAGGTGCCCCTGGGTTGTTACCCAACATAGCCTACTAGACTATGAAAAAATTAATTTATCTTGTTAAAGCCATCCACTAGTGGTATTTCTGTTACAGCAGCACTAGATGACTAAGACAGGTGCCGTCGAGTTGATTTCAACTCATAGCACCCCCATGTGACAGAGTAGAACTGCTCCATAGGGTTTTCTTGGCTATAATCTTTACAGAAGCAGATTGCCAGGTCGTTCTCTTGTGGAGCCGCTGGATGGGTTGGAACTGTCAACCTTTTGGTTAGCAACTAAGTGCTTAACTGTTTGTGCCACCAGGACTCCTTGCAATATGCTTAAATATACCAATATTTTATGTCTTTCCACAAAGTGCACCCTGATTGCAGGGGTTTCCCTACTCTCAGCTAGCCACAGAACATCTGGTGGGAGCCCAGGCTGGAAAGTGGCTAGTCACATTTGGAGTTTAATTAAGAAACAAGAACTGAACCAGTCTGACTGAAGCAGAGCAGCCATAAAGAGGGAAAGAGAATGACTAAACAGACAGGTATGAGATGGGGAACCATTCCTAGAAGGTTTTAAATAACAGGATGGATTTTGTTCCAAGCAAACAGACAACCACCGGAGGTTTTTGACCTGAGGATAACTTAATGAAAGAATTGTATTAGGAAGCTGCATCTACAAGCCATACAAGGGTGGACAAAAGTGGAAAGGGTCTAGACATAGTGATTCTCAACCCTTAATGCACATTAGAATCACCTGGAAAGCTTTTAAAAAATATTGATACACACAATGGAATACTAAACATTTCATAACATGGAGAACTCTGGAAGACACTATACTGAGTGAAATTAGTCAGTTGCAAAAGGACAAATACTGTATAAGACCACTATTATAAGAACGGCAGAAATAGTTTAAACAGAGAAAAAAATATTCTTTGATGGTTACGAGAGGAGGGAGGGAGGGAGAGGGGTATTCACTAATTAGACAGTAGATAAGTTTTATTTTAGGTGAAAGGAAAGACAATACAACATACAGGAGATATCAACGCAACTGGACTAAACCAAAAGCAGTTTCCTGAATAAACTGAACACCTCAAAGGCCAGCGTAAGAGGGGCAGGGGTTTGAGGACCATGGTTTCAGGGGACATCTAAGTCGACTGGCATAATAAAATCTATTAAGAAAACATTCTGCACCCCACTTTGGAGTGTGGCGTCTGGGGTCTTAAAAACGCTAGCAAGCGGCCATCTAAGATGCATCAATTGGTCACAACTCACCTGGAGCAAAAAAGAATGAAGAACACCAAAGACACAAGGTAATTATGAGCCTAAGAGACAGAAAGGACCACATAAACCAGAGACTACATCAGCCTGAGACCAGAAGAACTAGATGGTGCCCAGCAGCAACTGATGACTGCCCTGACAGGGAACACAACAGGGAACCCCTGAGGGAGCAGGAGAGCAGTGGGATACAGACCCGAAATTCTCATAAAAAGACCAGACTTAATGGTCAGACTGGGACTAGAAGGACCCTGAAGGCAATGGTCCCCAGAGCTTCTGTTAGCCCAAGACAGGAACCATTCCCAAAGCCAACTCTTCAAATAGGGATTGGACTGGAATATGGGATGGAAAATGATACTGGTGAAGAACGAGCTTCTTGGATCAAGTAGACACATGAGACTATGTTGGCATCTCCTGTTTGGAGGGGAGATGAGAGGGCACAGGGGGCCAGAAGCTACCCGAATGGACACGAGAAGAGAGAGTGGAGGGGAGAACTGTGCTATCTCATTAGAGGGAGAGCAATTAGGAGTGTATAGCAAGGTGTATGTAAATTTTTGTATGAGAGACTGACCTGATTTGTAAACTGTCACTTACAGCACAATAAAAATTAAAAAAAAAAAAAATATATATATATATATATTGATACCCAGGCCACATTCCAGACCTATTAAATCAAAATCTTTGGGTGCAGAGCCCAGGCATTCATACTTTTTTAAAATTCCACAGAATGATTGCTAATGGGCATGGGGTTTCTTTTTGTGTTGATGAAAATATTCTGGAATTAAATAGTGGTGATGGTTGTATAACTTTGTAAATATACTAAAAACCACTGGTGTACACTTTAAAATGGTAAATTTTATGGTATGTGAATTATATCTCAGTTAAAGAGAGAAAGAAGGAAGAGTGAGGGAGAGAAAAGAAGAAAGAGACGGATGGAGGAAGAAAGAGTTATGGATTGAATTGTGCCCCCAACAAGGTATGTTGAAGTCCTAACTCCCCATACCTATGAATGTGACCTTGTTTGGAAATAGGGCCTTTGAGGAAGTTATCAGTTAACAGGAGATCATACTGGAGTAGGCTGGGCCCTAATCCAATTTGAGTGGTGTCCTTGTAAGTGAGAAGAGACACAGAAGGAAGATGGCCATGTGAAGACAGAGGCCGAGATTGGCATGATCTATAAGCCAAAAAAAAAAAAAATTTTTTTTTTTTTTATAAGCCAAGTAACACCAAGGATCACCGGCTGTCACCAGAAGGTAGGAAAAATGAATAAAAAACATTCTCCCTTAGAGTTCAGAAGGAATTAAAACTGCCAGTACCCTGATTTGGATTTCTCACCTCCAGAACTGTGAGACAATACATTTCTGTTCTCATAAGCTCCCACTTTGTGGCACTTTGTTACAGCAGCCCTGGGAAACTAAGACAGAAAGTTAGCTAGCTCCCCAATAGATCACAATGTGCAACTAGAGTAGAGAGCCACTGGTCTAGAGAAAAGAAGACTTCTACCATGATTCAGACATAAAATACAAGGCCTGGTGTGGGCTATGGCAGTGGGACAAGTCCCAGTGGAAGGGTCAGCTGTGAGGAACAGGATGGAGGAAAATGTCCCATCAGCTCTGTACTTAGTATCTGATTGGTTACAAAACGTGAGGAAAAGAAAAAAGGTGAGAGCTGAAGCCAGTGTTTTCAGCCTCAGTAAGTAAAGAAGTGTAGATTTGGTAAGGGAAATGGGGAGTAGCCAGAATTGAGTTTCATTTGAAAGTGTTGAATTTAAGATGTTGCAAAGAATTTCAGATGTTCAGTAAACAACTGAAGGTTAAAATATAAACCATGTACTTTTACCATGAGATAGGAACCACAATAGACAGCAGTGAAGACTGGATGTTTTCTCAGAGGCTATTTTTTATCCTGGCTGCCACTTATAGCTGTGTGAGTTTAAACAAGTCACTTAACCTCTCTGAACCTGTGTCCATATTTGTGGAATGTGGTTAATAATACCTCCCTGCCTACCTCACAAAGTTGTTGTATAGATGAAATTAACATTAAAGAGCTTCTAAAATTATAGTTTTATACAAATGTAAAGTATAAGACATATACAGTCACATGAGTTTCAACAAAGGCACAAAAGCAATTCAATGGAGAAAAAAGTCTTGTTAATAAATGGTAATGGAGCAAATAGATATCCATAAGGAAAAAAATTAACCTTGACCCCTACCTCACACCATACAAAAGTAAGAGGTAGACTTTTTTCACATTTACCTCTTATGGAAACATTAAACATTCAATAAATCAAATAAGTCATTCATCACTAAATATTATTAATGTTGTGCTTTGATGTTACTGAGCTAAGCCAACTAACTGTAAATCATGGGCTCCATAAATCCTTGCAATCACTACCATTCTCTATTATAAAGAGGGTCACTCAAATGATGCCTTGTATTACAGACAAATATCTAAAACACTGACTTCTTTACCTGGCTTGTCAGGTTAACCAGGTATGAAACAGCAGCTCAAAGAGTTAGCTATTTCTCATTAAGCAGATAAGATTAGCTTTCTGTACCTTAGCTAAAAACGGATGGGGAGAATGAGGAAAACGTTCCTACAAATGAGCCATTAAAGTGAGTTACATTAACCTTCAGTTAAAATGCTAAATGAACCAGAAAAGAAAAATCTCTTGGTAGTTTTGCTTCAGCCCAGCTTTCAGGTGTACTCACACTTTGAGGTGGAGTGCAGCCTTTGGCCTCAGTCAGGGCTATAGTTCTGTATCTAGAACACAAGTACAGAGCCCCTTACTTCCCTAGAACCTCTCCAAGATGGCATCCAGGCCCCTAGGTGGGGTTTCAAGTCTACATCTGTCGACCCTAGAGATATGGAAACTCACTACATCTCAGGGACTGGTGAGTTTGTGGATGACCATGGCTTTTGCCATTCTCCTCACATCACAGCCTCACCTCTGAGTAGGACTCCTCTCTTGGAGAGGTCAAGGGAGGACAAGAGGCAGAAAAATCCAGGAAAACTCAACTCAATCAGCAACTTCTTGGAATAGCTCATGAAAGTGAATTTCTAACCAATGGAAAATACTACACACTTGCATCATCTAAGAGATTCACAGTTGTTTTCATATCCCTACTGAGCATAGGCAATTGACAGTCAACCTCACAAAATTTGGTCTTTACTTTCAAAGAACAACAACTCATGCCAGAAATTGCACACAGAATCCAAAATACATTTCCCTACCTGGAAAGGGAAACCACCCCTCAAAAAAAAAGTAAACTGTTACAATTTAACAAGAATAAGATGAACAACCCGATCAAAAAATGAGCAAGGACTTGAATAGACACTTCATCGAAGAAGAAATACGAATGGTCAATAAGCACATGAAGATGCTCGACATTGTTATAAAAACCAAACCCGTTGCCGTCAAGTTGATTCCAACTCATGAACGACCCTATAGGACAGAGTAGAACTGCCCCATAGAGTTTCCAAGGAGTGCCTGGTGGATTCGAACTGCTATAGCTCTTAACCACTACGCCACCAGGGTTTCCTCATTATCATTAATGAAACGCAAATCAACACCACAGTGAGATATCACTTCACACCCATTAAGATGGCTGTGATTTACAAAACAGAAGCAACAGGTATTGCTGAGGATGTGGAGAAATTGGAACCTTCATCAGTTGCTGGTGGGATTGTAAAATTGTATAGTTACCGTGGAAAACAGTCTGGTAGTTCCTCAAAAAGTTAAACATAGAATTACCATATCATCCAACAAGTCCACGTCTATGTATAAACCCAAAAGAATTGAAAGCAGAAAACACAGAGATACACGAACACCAGTGTTCATTGCAGCACTGTTCACAATAGACAAAAGATGGAAACAACCTAAATGTCCACCAACAGACAAACAGATAAGCAAAATGCGGTACAGACATTCAACGGAATATTAATCAGCCATAAAGTAAATATTTTAGGCTTTGTGGGCCCTATGGTCTCTGTCACAACTCCTCAGCTCTGCCATTGTTGTATGAAAGCAGTCGTAGAAAATGAAGCCCTGATTCACGCTCTAATGTGGATGGACCTTGAAAACATCATGCCGAGTGAAAGAAGTCAGCCACAAAAAGACAAATATTGTACGATTCCACTTATATAAAATATCTAGAATAGGCAAGTGTATAAAGATCAAAGTTTATTAGTGGTTCCAGGGCTGGGCAGGAGGGAGAGGGAAAGGGGAAGTTATTGTTTAGGGGCCACTGAGCTTCTGTTAAAGGTGATGGAAAAATCTGGAAACGAATAGTGGTGATGGTTGCACAACATGATGAACACAATTAATGTCACTGAATTGTACATGTGAAGAATGTTGAAATGGCAACTCTTCTGTTACATACATATTCACCACAATAAAAAATATATATAAACTGTTGTAAGATCCAATAATCTTAAAAACTACATTTTTACAGAAATAATTTAAAGACAACTTGAATATTCCATTCAGGTTGATGTCAGAGGGCGTATTAGAATGCAGATTAAAAAGCTGACAAAGTAACATCAAAAAGTTAAAAGTAGCATATTGGTAAAATAGAAAATGAAGCAATAGCTACTCTAATCTAGTGTCAGATCATCTTCTGGTTTAAAGCCGTTTACCACGTTAGCAATGTCATAACCTAAGTCATTTACTTCATTTATGGTGAAAATAGCATCTGAGAACTTCCTGAAATCAAACACATCCTAACATTGCTTCATGTCCACATAATCTGATTCAACGTAAAATAATTGGTGTAGATTATTTAGTCAGCACTACATTTAGCTACCATAACTAGAAAATGACAGTCATAAGAGGAAGACAATTTATTTAGACTTTTCACTCGTGAAAATTTGACCTTCAGCCTACAGAATTTGTACCCAGATTAAATTCTGCATGGGCCCTGCAATTGAGTGAAATCTAGCTATATCTCGTTTTATATACAGCAAAACCTGTGAGAGCCGGAACTCAACGGGACTGCCTTGTTCTTCTGGGTCTCAGAAGTTTTCCTCCTTTGACAGGGTACATTCTCACCACTTTTTTTATGGCCCTCTATTGAGAATCCTACCTCATAAACATCCAGAAAGTGTTTCTTTTTTATGTTATAGGACTGAAAAAGAAACTAAATCATTTTCTATGATTTGTATGTTTAGTTAAATTACATGCAGATACGTACACATACTATTCAAACAAATACATGGGTAAAGTTCGTTTTTTAATATAAACATCTAACACCAACTCTTTAGTTTGTTTTGTTTTTTGATGAAATTACTGAAACAAATTTCTAAGTCTGTAGCCTTATCAAAAACTCTTGCTCTCCTTTAACTTTTCCAAATTCCTTCAAGGCCCTCACAGGCATACTTTGGAGATATTGCGGCTTGGTTCCAGACCACCGCAATAAAGCAAATATCACATAAAGTGAGTCACATGAATTTTTTGGTTTCCCAGTGGATAAAAAAACTATGTTTACACTATACTGTAGTTTCTTAAGTGTGCAATATCATTGTCTAAAAAACAATGTACGTACTTCAATTAAAAAATACTTTATTGCTAAAAAATGCTAATAATCATATGAGCCTGCAGCAAGTCATAGTCTTTTTGCTTATAGAAATCTTGCCTCGATGCTGATGGCTGCTGACTCATCAGGGTGGTGGTTGCTGAAGGTTGGGGTGGCTGCAATAATTTCTTAAAATAAGACAATAATTAAGTTTGCCACATTGATTTACTCTTCTTTCATGAAAGATTTCTCTGTAGCATGTGATGCTATTTGATAGCATTTTACCCACAGGAGTTCTTTCAAAATTGGAGTCAATCCTCTCAAACCTTGCTGTTGCTTTATCAACTAAGTTTATGGAATATTCTGAATCCTTTGTTGTCATTTCAACAATGCTCACAGCATCTTCACCAGGAGTAGGTTCTATCTCAAGAAACCACCCTCTTCACTCATCCATAAGAAGCAACTTCTCGTTTGTTTCCAATTCAGTCACATCTTTGGGCTCCACTTCTAATTCTAGCTCTCATGCTATTTCTATCACATCTGCAGTTGCTTCCTCCACTGAAGTCTTGAAACCCCTCGAAGTCATCCATGAGGGTTGGAATCAACCTCTTCCAAACTCCTGTTAATATTGTTGCAGTTCCTGGCACCCCAAAAGAATTACAATAGTAACATCAAAGATCACTGACACAGATCACCATAACAAATAATGATGAAAATGTTTGAAATACTGCAAGAATTACAATTGATATTTTTTACCTCCTCCCATGAATCACAAATGTTCTCAACAGCATCTAGAATGATGAATCCTTTCCAGAAGGTTTTCAATTTACTTTGCCCAGATCTATCAGAGAAATCACTATCTATGGCAGCTATAGCCTTACGAAATGTATTTCTTAATAATAAGACTTGAAAGCCAAAATTACTCCTTGATCCGTGGGCTGCAGAATGGATGTTGTGTTAGCAGGCGTGAAAACAACATTAATCTCCTTGTGCATCTCTGTCAGAGCTCTTGGGTGACCAGGGGCATTGTCAATGAGCAGTACTATTTTGAAAGGGATCTTTTCTTTGGAGCAGTAGGTCTCAATGATGGGCTTAAAATATTCAGTAAACCATGTCGTAAACAGATGTGCTGTCACCCAGGCTTTGTTGTTCCATTTACATAGAACAGGCAGAGTAGCTTTAGCATAATTCTTAAGGGCCCTAGGATTTTTGGAATGGTAAACGAGCGTTGGCTTCAACTTAAAGCCACCAGCTGCATCAGCCCCTAACGAGAGAGTCAGCCTGTCCTTTGAAGCTTTGAAGCAGACGTTGACTTCTCCTCTCTGGCCATGAAGGTCCTAGAGGGCATCTTCTTCCAGTAGAAGGCTGTTTCCTCTGCACTGAAAACCTGTTGTCTAGCGCAGCCCCCTCCATCAGTCAGCTGGATCTCCTGGGTAACTCGCTGCAGCTTCTTCATCAGCACTTGCTGCTTCACCTGGCACTTTTATGCTACGGATACGGCTTCTTTCCTTAAACCTCACGAACCAACCTCTGCCAGCTTCAGACTTTTCTTCTGTGGCTTCCTCACCTCTCTCAGCCTTCACAGAATTGAAGAGAGTTAGGGCCTTGCTCTGGATTAGGCTTTGCTTAAGGGAACACTGTGGCTGGTTTGCTCTATCCAGACCACTAAAAATTTCTCCATATCAGCAATAAGGCTGTTTTGTTTTCTTATCACTCCTGTGTTCACTGGAGTAGCACTTTTAATTTCCCTCAAGAACTTTTCCTTTGCATTCACAACTTGGTGAATTGTTTGGCACAAGAAGCCTAACTTTCAGCCTATCTTGGCTTTAGACATGCCTTGCTCACTAACCTTAATCAGTTCTCGCTTTTGTTTTAAAGTGAGAAATGTGCGACTCTTCTTTTCACTTGAACACTTAGAGACCATTGGCCTAAATTCAATATTGTTGTGTCTCAGGGAATACGGAGGCTCGAGGAGAGGGAGAGAGACGGGGGAATGGCCAGTCGGTAGAGCAGTCAGAACACACACGACCTGTATTAAGTTTACTGTTTTATATGGGTGCAGTTCCTGGAACCCCAAAAGAATTACAATAGTAACATCAAAGATCACTGATCACAGATCACCATAACAAATAATGATGAAAATGTTTGAAATATTGCAAGAATTACCAAAATGTGACAGAGACACGAAGTGAACACATGCTGTTGGAAAAATGGTGCCAATAGACTTGCTCGACACAGGGTTGCCACAAACCTTCAATTTGTAAAAATACTCAATATCTGCAAAATGCAATAAAGCAAAGTACGATAAAACGAGGTATGCCTGTATATCACTGAAAAACTTGTGTCTGATTTAAAGGCTCAGGCTCTTTTAATGGTAGATCTTCATCATCTTCATCATCGTCATCTTGAGATTGCGAGTCCACAATTACTTGCAGGTTTATATCATCATTTCTGTGGCAATTTCTTTGTTGATATCAATGTAAGATGCAGCACTGACCCTATTTTCTGAAACACCACTATAAATGCCATTTATTGCATCCTGAATCTGCATGATGTTATCGGGCTCAATAACTGTTTTGTTTTGTATACTATTGCCACTGCCAAATAAGAAACTGCAGCTCTTAAAGCATTTTGTTACGGTTTCTTCCTTAATCATTTTGACTGATTGCTTAAGAAATGAAATTGCATCAAGGACATTGATTTTCCCCAAAATCTCCGATGCCATCCTGCACATCTCAAGGTTGGCAATCACTTTTTGAAGCAATAGTTTCCTGTAGTTTACTTTAATATCTTGGATATTAAAATCCAGAGGCTGTAGGACCTACGTTGTGGATGGCGGGAAAAAATTAATTTAACATTGAAAAGGGGCAGCGAATGATGACAAGAACCATTGCCAATGAACAGAAGAATGCTTTGATTTGTTTTCTCATGCTGTTGTTGAGCTTATTTTAAAAATCTGTAAATTGCTCCTGTCATCCAAGCTTTTTTCTCCATTTCCATTCTACTGAAAGCTGGTTAATTTCAAAATTCTTCAAGCACCACGGTTTATTCCTCTTTCCAAATACCCACGTTTCTCAAATGTCCCATCCACAAACATGGTCAAGAGGACAGTAAACCACTCTTTGGAAAGCCAATCCCTTGAACAGTTTTGCCCCTTCATTTTCTGAGTCCTATTAGGCATTGCCCTGTAGAACAGAGCAGTCTCATCAGCATTCGCAACATCTTTAGGATCATATCCCCTTATGATCTCTTAATTTTGTGAACCAGTTTTGAGCAACGTTTCGGCAACCTTGTTTGACTCCCCATAAGCTACATTGCAAGCGATGCCTTTTTCCCCCCAAGCTCTTAAGCCACCTGTTAGATACTAAGCGCATCCGCTTTAAACGTGTTGCCGTTTCCTTCACTTTTGCTTGATGGAGAGCTCTAAAATGGGAACATTTTTGATGGAGACTTGAAGAAACCACTCAAAAACAGATTTGTTGATTTTTGCATAATTCCATCCCTTCTTTTCTTGATATTTACATTGGTCCTGCTTCTGTATTTTTCAATTATTTTATCCTTTTCTTTCATAATTGAGTAAATTTGTGTTTGCCTCACTTGAACTTAATTACACTTTCCTTGACAGTCTTTCTGTCTTTGGTTATTATTTGAGGACATAAAAATTTCTTTCAGAGGTAGATTTCTCACTCTCTTGTTCATGGCTGTGAAAGAATAAGCTTTTTTTAGAAAGGAAACAAAAAAGGATATAAGTTCTTATAAAAATTGAGGAATTTATGATCTTCTCAAAAACATGAATATCACAAACAAAATGAAAAAATTGAAAATTATCAATATCATTGCATGATAAATTTAGCACACTTCAGTAAAATATTTAACAAAAAGAAAACCACATGAGAAGAATGTTTTTGCTTTTGTACACACCCTGAATGTGTTAAGTGAGGAAATGCTTCTCTATTTTGAGGGCAAAACAAGACATTTTGAAGGAAAGAATTTCAAAGAAATGAAGGACTGGATTTTGAAAATTATAGTAAAATGTATCAAAATTACAAATAGCTAAAGCAAAAACTGAAAATTAAAGATAAAGAGAAGAGTAAAACCTCTCAAGAACAACTTATGGATGTTGTCCTTCACTGGAAAAAAGTTACAGGCAAAAAAAAAAAAAACAAGGCAAAAGGTAAAGAATAGACATACTCAGAGAACAGTAGCAATGAAGAGTATGCACTCACACACAGTAATAAGGCCAAAGTAAGTGGAAGACTGAAACTTCAGCTCTGACTCTTGTGCTTCTTGAAACTATTGCCAGCTTTCACATCTGTACGTCCTCATATTCGGATGGCAGTACCAACGATTTTCTGATTCTTTCTGGATTTCACAGGCTCTGGCTTTCAGAGAATACTTATTAGGCTGAAGTAATTGTTTCAGTGGAAAATATTTGAGTTTTCCTTCTCCAGAAGATTTCATCCTTACACAGGTTGCAGCTTTCGCAGGTTTTACTCTATCACACACTATGTTATTGTATTTTTTTTAAATCTAATCATGATCTGGAAACCCTGGTGGCATAGTGGGTAAGATCTACAGCCGCTAATCAAAAGGTCAGCAATTCGAATTTACCAAGTGCTTCTTGGAAACCATATGGGGCAGTTCTACTCTGTCCTATAGGGTCCCTATGAGTCGGAATCAACTCGACGGTAATGGGTTGTTTTGGAATCATAATCTAAACCAAGCATCAGTAAACTTTTTTCATAATAGGCCAAATAGCAAATATTTTAAGCTTTGCGGGTCATATGGTCTGTTACAACTCCTCAGCAAAGCTGTTGTTATACGAAAGCTACTGTAGAATATACATAAACAAACAAAAACAGACAGCAGCCTGCATTTGGCCTTCGGGTCATAGTTTATTGACCCCTATTTTAAACATAAGGGGTCTTAGTGGCACAATGGTTAAGCGCTGGGCGGCTAAACAGAAGGGTGATGTTTCGAACTCACCAATGGCTAGGTGGAAGGAAAGACCTGTAAAGATTACAGCCTAGGAAACTCTATGGGGCAATTTTACTCTGTCATAGGGGTCGCTATGAGTCTGAATTGACTATACTTGGCAATAGGTTTGGTTTTGTTTTAAGAGTCAGAATCAACTCGACGGCACACAACAAACAACAGTCTAAACATAAGGAGTTCCTGGGTAGCGCAAACCATTAAGTGCTTGGCTGCTAACTGAAATTTTGGCAGTTTACTTCTGTCCAGAAGCACCTTGGGAGAAAGACCTGGCAATCCACTTCCAAAGGATCACAGCCATTGAAAACCCAATGAAGAACAGTTCTACTCTGATACACATGGGGTCACCCACCATGAGTCAGAGTTGACGACAACTAGTACAAGCATAAATAAGCATATTAGGCACCTTGTTATCTAAACTAAACTTACATATGAGTTCTTGGATACATTAAAAGGTCCTTTTGTAATGTACTTCCTCTATCCCACACCCACACCTCTGCACACTCTTTTTTTCTTTTTTTGTAAATTGGTCTTAGGATTTTGGATTTGCTTCAAACAAGGCAAATTCATCCTCAATGTCATTTAACTGGAATGAATCTGAGCAGTCATTTTACTTAATGCTCTAACCTGAGATAAACCTGTGCCTAAATTGCCTCAGAAATATGGGAACTTGATTATTCACTAAGAGCTACAAGAAAGATGGATTCATAATTATCTTAAGAGTTCATGCTCCCCTCAGAATGAAATTGTTTTCCCTTATATCGAATCCAATCTCTTGCTGCTACTTAAACTCATTTCTCTTGATCCATCCTCTGTAGACAGGATGAACATACAACTTGTTACTTCCTTCAGTATTATTACCACTGGTGATAATTCATGCAAAAAGTCTGCCTGAGATCGTCAAGTATCACTTGGCTATAGGTAGCATGTCCTCTTGGGCAGCCCCTTAAAGCCACAAGCATTTTTGTAGCAGCAGTGATGTATTACCACAGAACCTGCAATCCGTTTTAGCAAGCCTTTGTTCCCAATCCGCCTTCCTCCTTGCCGCACTCCAACCAGTACGGTATTTAAAAAACAGAAAGTGGGGAAAGATTAGATGATGATTGTACTGCCTAAAATATGGTTTTAAAATATCCATTATTTATTCATTTAACACATTTGGCTTCTTCTGTAAACTTATTGGGGAGCCTTGCGAATACAGTTGACCTCTGAGAGAAAACTAGTAAAATCCACGTGGAAATGTAAGAGGTCACCTACGGGAACATTCTGACAGACGTGTGCCAAATGGGAATCCTCTAACCTGGCAGAAATGGATTTCTTGTGAGATTTCAGGGCCCCTCACTGCATGGTCACCTTTCAAGGCCCCTGGAAAGAGTTGTAGCTATGTGTTCACATAGTCATACAATTTTGTAAAATTTGCAAAAAGTAGTTTAATTCCAATCAGTTAAGACCACTGTCTCTTTCCACTCCACTTACTCTTCATCACACTTTCCCTCCTGTAGGATGGTGCTGGAGTGGCCGTGGACAGTCTAAATATTCACTTTGCATTGAATTTTGTAGTCCCTGGGTGGTGCAAATGGTTAATACTCTAGGCTGCTAACCAAAGGTTGGAGGTTTGAGTGCACCCAAAAGCATCTCAAAACTGAGAAGAACACATTCTTTTGTGGTTCTGAGAGGGGGGAGGGAGGGAGGGTGGGAGAGGGCTATTTACTGATTAGTTAGTAGATAAGAACTACTTTAGGTGATTAGGTGAAGGGAAGGACAATACCCAATACAGGGAAGGTCAGCTCAATTGGACTGGACCAAAAGCAAAGAAGTTTCCAGGATAAACTGAATGCTTCGAAGGTCAGCAGAGCAAGGGCGGGGGTTTGGGCACTATGGCTTAAGGGGACTTCTAAGTCAATTGGCATAATAAACTCTATTATGAAAACATTCCGCATCCCACTTTGAAATGTGGTGTCTGGGGTCTTAAATGCTAACAAGCGGCCATCTAAGATGCATCAATTGGTCTCAACCCACCTGGATCAAAGGAGAATGAAGAACACCAAGGTCACACGATAACTATGAGCCCAAGAGACAGAAAGGGCCACATGAACCAGAGACTTACATCATCCTGAGACCAGAAGAACTAGATGGTGCCCAGCCACAGCCGATGACTGCCCTGACAGGGAACACAACAGAGAACCCCTGAGGGAGCAGGAGATCAGTGGGATGCAGACCCCAAATTCTCATAAAAAGACCAGACTTAATAGTCTGACTGAGACTAGAGGAATCCCAGCGGTCATAGTCCCCAAACCTGTTGGCCCAGGACAGGAACCATTCCCGAAGACTACTCATCAGACATGGAAGGGACTGGACAATGGGTTGGAGAGAGATGCTGATGAAGAGTGAGCTACTTGTACCAGGTGGACACTTGAGTCTGTACTGGCATCTCCTGTCTGGAGGGGAGATGGGAGGGTAGAGAGGGTTAGAAACTGGCAAAACGGTCACGAAAGGAGAGACTGGAAGACGGGTGCAGGCTGACTCATTAGGGGGAGAGTAAATGGGAGTATGTAGTAAGGCGTATATAATCTTATATGTGACAGACTGACTTGATTTGTAAACTTTCACTTAAAGCACAATAAAAATTATTAAAAAAAAAAAAAGCATCTCAAAAGAAAGGCCTGGTAATCTACTTCTGAAAAATCACAACCTTGGCATTATTGACACTTCAGGCCACAGAATTCTTTGTTGTGAGGGGCTGCCCTGTGCATTATAGGATGTGTAACAGCATCATTGGCCACCTACCCTCCAGATGTCAGTAACACCTGCCAGGTCATGACAACCAAAAATGTCTCCAGACATTGCCAAATGTCCCTTGGGAGGCAAAATTACCTCTGATTGAGAACCACTGTCCTAAAGGATGGTATCTAGAGTAGTTTATTCTAGGAAAAACAATGTTGTTGTTGTTAGGTGCCATTGAGTCAATTTTGGCTCATAGCAACCCCATGTGACAGAGTAGAACAGCCTCATAGGGTTTTCTAGGTTGTAATCTTTGCAGGAACAGATCTCCAGGTCTTTCTCTCACTGAGCCACTGGGTAGGTTCCAACCACCAACCATTTTATCAGCAACTGAGCACTTAACTGTTGTGCCACCAGGGCTCCTCAAAATAAGCATGTGTATTCAGCAGTGTATTTGCTAAGAGTCCATCCTTATAAAAAGAATTTATAAGAACTTAGGGAAAGTATGCTGATGTCTCCACTACCAGTCTGTCAGTTTGTCATACTGTGGTGGCTTGCACGGTGTTGTGATGCTGGAAGCTATGCCACTGGTATTTCAAATACCAGTAGGGTCACCCATGGTAGACAGGTTTCAGTGGAACACCCAGATCAAGACAGAATGTGAAGAAAGGCCTGGTGATCTACTTCCAAAAATTAGTCAATGAAAAGACTATGGATCACAGCAGATTATTGTCTGATATAGTGCTGGAAGGTGAGCCCCTTAGGTCAAAAAGCACTACGTAATAGCCACAACAACGGACTCGAGCATACCAATGATCATGAAGATGACGCAAGACCGGGCAACATTTTGTTGTTCACCATGAATCAGTGCCAACTTGATGGCAACTAACACCAACATACTGACGTCTGTCATATACTTTGAAATGTATCAAAAAAAAAAAAAGATGAATAGAATGCTCGATAGATGGATAGATAGGGGATAAAATAAGTACAGAAAACTGTTACAGAATCTAGGTGGTGGGTATATGAATGTTCATTGTAACATTCTTTCAACTTTACTGTAAGTTTGAAATTTTTCGTAATAAAATATTGGGGGGAAAGGAATTCATGCATATTTCACTATCACAGCTAGAAAATCAAGAGGTTCGATTCACTTAATTATCTTAAGTGGAAATAAAAGGAAATCTCAGGAAAAGATATCCTTGTCAGTACTGACAAGGATATTCTTTTTCCTCTAAAATTGTGCTATTATATCTAAGTAACCTAATCCCATGAAATAACTACTTAATAGTTCTGGGCCAGTTTAAAGTGTCTAGCATTGACTAGAGCTGAAAGAGGGCTCAGATTCATTAATTCTTTCATTTTGTAGCTAAAGAAACTAACCCTATATATTTTTAAAAAATTGCTTTATACAGGAGTCTTTCTCGTCTTTCATTTTCAAGGATTCTGCCATTATCCTCAGCATTTTATTAATTAAAAATAATCTTAAACACTATTTTCCCCTAGGAGCTTCAACTGCCTAATAAAATCACAGATATTGGAATCTTCAAGTTTAAGCACATAAATCGCCTTCTGTAAAACCCTTCCTACCCTCAATTATGGTGACTGTTGTCTTCAAGCATTTCATTGGACAATAATTCTGCCAATGTTTATTGAAACTACCATATGTCAGGAACTGTGTGTACAATATCCATCCTAAGGGCATTGTAATTTGTAGAGATTTATACCAATGTGAAATGGCTATGCTGTTATGATCATAAGACTTGTAGAATCAGATGACTCCACAGGTACAGGCTAAGGTCTTTGAGTTCAGTGTTTTTACAAATTTTTGAAAAGCAGACATGGAATGAAAAGATGCACAAAATCATTAGTCATCAGAGAAATGCAAATTAAAACCACAGTGAAATACTACTACAACCCTACATCTAAATTTAAATACCGTTTTTTGTTTTTTAAGAACATTAGGTGTTAGGAAGGATGCAGCAGCATTGGAACTCTCATGCATTGCTGATTGGGATGTAAAATGGTACAGTTACTTTGGAAAACAGTTTGGCAGTTCCTTCTCAAGTTAAACTTACAACCATGATGTTGCTATTAGGTGCCGTCAAGTCACTTCCAACTCATAGCAACCTTATGTACAACAGAACGAAACACTGCCCGGTTCTGTTCCATCCTCACAAACATTGTTATGCTTGAGCCCATTGTTGCAGCCACTGTGTCAATCATCTTGTTGAGGGCCTTCCTCTTTTTTGCTGACCCTCTACTCCACCAGGCATGATGTCCTTCTCCAGGGACTGATCCCTCCTGACAACATGTTCAAAGTATGTAAGACGCAGCCTCACCACCCTTGACTCTGAGGACCATTCTGGTTGTACTTCTTCCAAGACAGATGTGTTTGTTCTTTTGGCAGTCCATGGTATATTCAGCATTCTTCACCAACACCACAATTCAAAGGCATCAATCCTTCTTTGGTCTTTCTTATTCATTGCCCAACTTTCGCATGCATATGAGGCGACTGAAAACACCATGGCTTGAGTCAGGTGCACCTTAGTCTTCAAGGTGGCATCTTGGCTTTTCAACACTTTAAAGAGGTCTTTTGCAGCAGATTTGCCCAATGCAATGTGTCTTTTAATTTCTTGACTGCTGCTTCCATGGGTGTTGATTATGGTTCCAGTTAAAATGAAATCCTTGACAACTTGTGACAAGCTTTTCTCCTTTTATCATGATGTTGCTTATTGGTACAGTTGTGAGGATTTTTGTTTTCTTTATGTTGAGATGTAATCCATACTGAGGTTTGTGGTCTTTGATCTTCATCAGTAAGTGCTTCAAGTCCTCTTCACTTTTAGCAAGCAAGGTTGTGTAATGCAGGTTGTTAATGAGTCTTCCTCCAATTCTGATGCCCCATTCTTCTTCACAGAGACCAGCTCCTTGAATTATGTGCTCAGCATACAGATTGAATAGGTATGGTGAAAGGATACAACCCTGACACACACCTTTCCTGATTTTAAACCGCGCAGTATCCCATTGTTCTAACGACTGCCTCTTGATCTATGTACAGGTTCCTTATAAGCACAATTAAGGGTTCTGGAATTCTCATTCTTTGCATAATTTGTTATGATCCACACAGTTGAATGTCTTTGCATAGTCAATAAAACACAGGTAAACATCTTTCTGGTATTCTCTGTTTTCAACTAGGATCCATCTGACATTAGCAATGATATCCCTCGTTCCACTTCCTCTTCTGAATCCAGCTTGAATTTCTGGCAGTTTCCTGTCAATATATTGCTGCAGCCACTTTTGAATGATCTTCAGCAAAATTTTACTTGTGTGTGATATTATTGATATTGTTCGATAATTTCCTAATTCAGTTGGATCACCTTTCCTGGGAATAGGCATAAATATGGATCTCTTCTAGTTGGTTGGCCTGGTAGCTGTCTTCCAAATTTCTTGGCATAGATGAATGACCGCTTCCAGTGCTGCATCCTGTTTGCTGAAACTTCTCAATTCGTATTACTTCAATTCCTGGAGCCTTGTTTTTCCCAATGCCTTCAGTGCAGCTTGGACTTCTTCCTTCAATTCCTGATCATATGCTACCTCCTGAAACGGCTGAATGTCAATCAATTCTTTTTTTTTCCTCCCACACATCTGTCAATTTGTTGTACTATGGGGGCTTGCATGTTGCTATGATGCTGGAAGCTATGCCACCAGTATTCAAATACCAGTAGGGTCACCCATGGTGGATAGGCTGCATCGGAGCTTCCAGACTAAGACAGACTAGGAAGAAGGACCCAGAAGTCGACTTCTGAAAATAATTAGCCAGCGAAAACCTTATGAATAGCAGCAGAACATTGTCTGATATCATACGGGAAGGTGGACCCCTCAGGTTGGAAAGCACTCGAACTATGACTGGGGAAGAGCTGCCTCCCCAAGGTACAGTCATCCTTAATGATGTGGATGGAGTCAAGCTTTTGGGACCTTCATCTGCTAGTGTGGCATGCTTCAAAATGAGAAGAAACAGCTTCAAACATCCATTAATAATCGGAACATAGAATGTAAGAAGTATGAATCTAGGAAAACAGGAAATCACCAAAAATGAAATGGGTCTGGGGTCTTAAACGCTAGCAAGCAGCCATCTAAGATGCATCAATGAGTCTCAACCCACCTGGATCAAAGGAGAATGAAGAACACCAAGGACAAAAGGTAATTACGAGCTCAAGGGACAGAAATGGCCACATGAACCAGAGACTACATCAGCCTGACACGAGAAGAACTAGATGGTGCTCGGCTACAACTGATGACTGCCCTGACAGGGAACACAAAAGAGAACCCCTGAGGCAGCAGGAGAGCAGTGGGATGCAGACCCTTAGTTCTCATAAAAACACCAGACTTAATGGTCTGACTGAGACTAGAAGGACCCTGGTGGTCACGGCCCCCAGACCTTCTGTTGGCCCAGGACAGGAACCATTCCCGAAGCCAACTCTTCAGACAGGGATTGGACTGGACAATGGGTTGGAGAGGGATGCTGGTGAGGAGTGAGCTTCTTGGATCAGGTGGACACTTGAAACTATGTTGGCATCTCCTGCCTGGAGGGGAGATGAGAGGGTAGAGTGGGTTAGAAGCTGGCAAAATGGACACAAAAAGAGGGAGTGGAGGGAGGGAGTGGGCTGTCTCATTAGGGGGAGAGTAATTGGGAGTATGTAGCAAGGTGTATATAAGTTTTTGTGTGAGACTGACTTGATTTGTAAACTTTCACTTAAAGCACAATAAAAATTATTTTAAAAAATGAAATGGAATGCATAAACATCAATATCCTAGGCATAAGTGAGCTGAAATGGACTGGCATTGGCCATTTTGAATCAGACAATCACATGGTCTACTATGCCAAGAATGACAACTTGAAGAGGAATGGTGTTGCATTCATCATCAAACAACCTATCTACCTATTATACAATCCAGAAATTCCACGCCTAGATATTTACCCAAGATAAATGAAAACATATCTACGCAGAGACATGTACATAAATGTTCACAGCAACTGTAACATAGCAGTCCCAAACTGGAAACATTCCGTATCTATCAACAAATAAACTGTGTATATATTCACACAATAGAATACTACTTGGCAATAAAAAGGAACGAACTACTAATACACACAACACCGACGCATCTCAAAACATTATGCTGAAACATGAAGAGTGTAATCAATGTCACTGAATTCTGCACGTAGAATCTGTTGAATTGGCAAATGTTTTGTTGTATATATTTGCACCACAATTAAAAATATATATATATGCTGAGAGGAAGAAGCCAGATACAAAAGACCACACACTATATGATTCCATTTTTATAAAATTCTCGAACAAGCAAAATTATAGTGACAGAAAGCAAATCAGAGGACTTCCGGCCAACATGGTGCCATAGATAGAAGTACCACGCTGTCCCTGCACAGCAAAGACCTGAAAAACTAAGTAAAACAGAGACAAACATCATTCCTGGAACCTGAAGTGCCAAATGAAGAGATAGAGAACTCAGCCAAGCACAGAATGGCATAAGAAACTCACAGGGACTGAGAGCGAGGAGAGGTACTTGCGAAGGGCCCCATCAGCCAACGCAGCACGGATCTGCCATCTTGAATTCCAGTTGGGGACCGACAAACGGAGCAGAGGAACGATACACGCTTTCCCACCCCCCATTATCTCCCCGCTGCTCTACCTCCGAGCTTCCTGCTAGTTGCGGTGGCTCGGGCAGCCCGGAAGTGCAGCATCTGCGCCACTTGGATTCACCCCACCCACATCGGAGATCAGCGGACAGGGAGTTCAGGAAAGCAGCTTCAGGAAGTTCCCAGCAGGAGACAGAGCACCTGGTAACGAGTGATATACGCTTTCCTAGTCCCCCCCTTTCGTCCTCCCCACTTTGTCCTCCTCTGCTTCCGCCAGCCACAGCCTTTTGGCCAGGAGGCAACTGCTTTGGTCTCAGGCTGCTTGGATTTGCCCTGCTCACACTGGCGGGGCCCCTGAGCTGGTGTTGGTTCTTTCCATCCCTTTTGTGCCTCCAACCACCTCCTCCTCCTTTCTCTGGAACACCTGGCTCCGTGTGCCATCTTTTCTTCTTCTTGAAATGCTGTCAAGCCTTGCTTGATTGGGGAACCACTCCCCCAGCCCGTGACACCAGGCTGGTGGGATCTCTCGGGCTTTTTTCACCTTGTTTTGCTTTGTTCTATTTATTTGTTTTCTTTTTCTTTTCACACCCTGGGAGCCCCTTCCAGCTGGGCTGTACTGCATGGCTTAAGAGCCGCTCTCCCAACCTGCGCAGCCACGTAGGTGGGTCCCTGGGGACAATTCTTTTCTTCTCTCTTTCTTTTTTCTTTTCTTTCTTTTTTCCCCTTTCTGTCTGTCTTCATTTCTCAGTTCTCATCTCTCTACACTTATCTTCTTTTCCTGTCCCAGAATACCTGGTGCTGTGTGACATCTATACCCACTCTAGCCGGGCTATACTGTGCAGCCTGGGAGCCACTTCCCCAGTCTTAGCAGCCCCGCCGTGGGATTCTGGGACTACTGGGGGCTCTTCTTTTTTTTCTTTTCCAAATTTTTATCTAGTTATTTTTCCTTCCCCCCCCCCCTTTTTTTTTTCTTTTTGCGTTTCTCCATTTCTTGGTTTCTCATCTCTCCACTCCAACGGGAAGCGCCCTTAGCACTCTTTTTTTTCTCTTACTTTGTTTGCTTGTTTGTTTTTGGCTCCTGTTTTTCTCTCCTCTCTCCCACACCCCTATTAGTACCACACATCACAACCTCCCCCCTCTTTCCTGCCTACCTGCACCATGCACTGAAAATCACACCAGTGAGGAGCACAGGCATGGCCTACTGAAACCTGCCCAGCACTGATTCCTGGCCTGCCCTGTCGGCTCTAGTAGTGCCACAAACAACCCATCCCAGCCTCTCCCCTGCACCTGGACCTGTGCTGCTGCACCATAGCTTAATGACAGGCCCTGCCCATTGGACAAGGAGGTGAAAAGTATTATGACTACAGATGAGCAAACAACAAAGAATGCACAGCCCGCCTGCTCAGACAGAAGCAAATAAGACAAAAAAAAGCAAGACAAAACAAACAAATCTACAATCAAGAAACAAAGAAAATAACTACTGAATGTCCAGAAGCCAGCAGACAATATCAAAGCACATAAAAAAAATAGGGCAGGATGGGTCTAGTAAGCATCCAAAATAAAACACCAGATGACTTCCCAGTAGAAGAAAAGGCACTAGAACTACCTGACAGGGAATTCACGGCAATCCAAGGGTTGAAGCAAAAAGCATATAAAAATGAGGGAAAAAAAGACAAATTTTTGGAAAAGGCAGACAAATTCATGGAAAATACGGACCAAAAAAAGGAACAATTCAGGAAAGTAATACAGGAAAAAAATGCCAAAATAAATTCACTACTAGAAATTGTACAAAAACAACAATTAGAAATCCAAAAAATAAACAAGATCTCAGAAATGGGCAGTGTCATAGAAGGGCTGAGGAGCAGGTTTGAAATGATGGAAGACAGAATCAGCAAAATTGAAGACAAACACTTGGATACAACTCTGTTTGAGGAAAAATCAGAAAAAAAGAATAAAGAAAAGTGAAGAATGCTGAGAATTATGTGAGAAAGAATCAAAAGCAAAAATGAGTGAGAAATCGGACCTCCAGAACAGGGAGAGAAAACGGAAAACACCGAGAGGATCATTGAAGAATTGCTGACAGAAAACTTCCCCAATATCATGAATGATGAAAAGCTGACCATCCAAGAAGCTCAACAAACCCCATGTAGGATAGACCCCAAAAGAAAAACACCAAGGCATATCATAATCACACTCACTAAAACCAAAGACAAAGAAAAAATCCTGCAAGCAGCTCGAGAAAAACAAGTCACATACAGAGGAGAAACAATAAGACTAAGCAATGATTATTCGGCAGAAACCATGTAGGCAAGAAAGCAATGGGATGACATATAAAAAACCTTGAAAGAAAAAAATTGCCAACCAAGAATAATACATCCTGTAAAACTTTTGTTCAAATATGATGGTGAAATTAAGACATTTCCAGATAAACAGAAATTAAGGGAATATGTAAAAACCAAACCAAACTTACAAGAAATTATTAAAGGGAGTCCTTCGGTCTGAGAACAAACAACGTCAGACCACAGCCTGAATCTAGGATGCAAGATTGTAGCAGCCAGATACCAACCTAGGAAATGAACTCTCAAGGACTATCCAAAACAAAACCCTAACTCAAAAAGAAAGACCAGACTTGCTGGCCTGAGAGAGACTGGAGAAACCCTGAGAGTATGGCCCCCAGACACCCTCTCAGCTCGGTAATGAGGCTACTCCTGAGGTTCACCCTTCAGCCAAAGATTGAACAGGCCCATGGAACAAAACAAGACTAAAGGGGTGCACCAGCCCTGTGGCAGGGACTGGAAGGCAGGAGGGAACAGGAAAGCTGGTAATAGGGAACTCAGGGCTGAGAAGGGAACGTGTTGACATGTCGTGGGGTTGTTAACCAATATCATACAACAATGTGTGTACTAAGTGATGAGAAACTAGTTTGTTCTGTAAACCTTGATCTAAAGTTCAATTTTAAAAAAAGCAAATCAGTGCACAGAATTTAAAACTGAACATTATTCATACTAGCCAAAAGGTGAAAACCCAAATGTCCATCAACTGATGAATGGATAAACAAAATGTGGTACATATGTACAATGGAATATTATTCAGCCATTAAAAAAACAAAGTCCTAATGCATTCCACAACATGGATGAACTTTGAAAACATTATGCTGAGTGAAAGAAGCCACACACAAAGGGACAAATACTTCTGCTCCCACTTACATGAAATATCTAGAGTAGAAAAATGCATAGAGGACAGAAAGTAGATTAGTGGTCGAGGGGAGGGAGAAATGGGGAATTATTGCTTAATGAGTACATTATTTCTGTTTGGGGTGATGAAAAGTTTTGGGAAGCAAATAGCAGTGATGGTTGCACGACATCATGAGTGTGATTATAAAAATTACATTTTAATAAAGAAAAAAATTAAGAGTACTTTTCTAATTCCTATAAAACGTAGGGTGATAGCAGCATAGGCATTTCACATTGACATAAAGCTCTCTACCGTTTACATTTTTTTCACACTCGCCACTTTATAGAGTGGGCAAAATGGAAGTTATCCCCACTAGGTTGTTGTTGTTAGTTGCTGTCATGTTGATTCTGATTCATGGAGACCCCACGTGCGTCAGAGTAGAACTGTGCTCCACAGGGTTTTCAAGGCTGTGACCATTTGGAGCAGATCGCCAGGCCTGTCTTCTGAGGTGCCTACTGGGTAGGTACAAACTGCCAACTTTTTGGCTAGGAGTCGAGCACTTAACCATTTGCACCACCCAAGGACTCCTGTTCTCACTTTACTGATGAGCAAAGGGAAATTCCTGGAAGTGAACTAGATGTTGCATAACTAATAAGTGGTGGAGATGTCACTTATTAAATTCAGAGTTACTGCAGAGTCTTTTCACCTTCTTGTACCCCACTGGTTCTCAACCTTTAGGTTGCATCAGACTTACCAGGAGAGTTTGTTAAAACATAGGTGGCTGGGCCCCACCCTTAAGGTTTCTGATTCAGTAGGTCTGAGGTGGGGCCTGGTAATTTGCTTTTCTAACAAGTTCCCAAGAGAAGTGAAGTTGTTGGTTGAAGATCACATTATTTTTATTTTGAGCTAGTTTTCGACTTAGAGAAAAGTTGCAAAGCAGAGAATTCCCGTATATCTCTCACCAAGCTTCCCCTAATGTCAATCTTATATAATCATAGTACAATGATCAAAACCAAGAAATTTACATTGATATAATATTATCAACTAAAATACAGATCTTGTTCAAATTTCACCAATTTTTCCAGTGAAATTTTTCTTTTCAGGATCTCACATTATATGTAGTGATGTTTCCTTAATCTGTGACAGTTCTTCATTCTTTCCTTGTCTTTCACGATCTTGTAACTTTGAAGAGTACTAATCCTTTATTTTGTAGAGTGTCCCTCAATTCGGGTTTGACTCATGTTTCCCATGATGGGGATGAGACTATGCATTTGGGGCAAGAATACCTCAAGGAAAAGATAGTAACTTTACAGCAGACATCACCTTAAACAAATGATCAAGGTTGATTAAGATCATCAGTAATACAACAGATCGACATCATAAGCCACTTGATACACTGCACTAAGAAGAGGATCCACATTTTGGAATCACTGCTCTGCTCCAATAAATACTTACAAAGTGTTCGATGCTGTATAAACCAATTGCCGCAAGTAGATTCTGACTCATGGTGTGCCCATGTGTGTCAGAGTAGAACTGTTCCACAGGGTTTTCAATGGTTGTGATCTTTCAGAAGTAGATCGCCAGGCCTTTCTTTCAAGGTGCCTCTGGGTGGACTGGAATCTCCAACCTGTCAGCAGCCCAGCACGCTGTTTGCACTGCTCAATCCTATACAACTACTCAGTTTTGGTTTGTGTGTGTGTGTGTGTGTGGCAATATATAGGTAACAAAAGATTTGCCATTTCAACAGTCTTCACATGTGCTATCTTAGTTTGGGTTCTCTAGAGGAAGAAAACCAGTGAAGCATATATAAATACATAGAGAGAGTAATTTACTTCAAGGAAATGGCTCATGCAATTGTGAGAAAATGGCTTGCACAATTTTAGGGGCTGGCAAGTCTTAAATCCATGGGTCAGGCAACAGGCAGAAGCCCTGTGCTGGCTCACATGGTTGCAGGGCCTAACAAATCCAAAATCTGCAGGTCAAGTGGTAGGCTGGAGGCCTCTGCTGGCTCATGAGGTTTCCAGGTTGACAAATCTAAAATCTGCAGGTCAGGCAGCAGGCCGGAGACTTCTGCAGCCTTATGTTCCAAGATCTGGAGGTTAGGCAATGAGAAGAGTGCAGGGTTAAGAAAGAAAGTGAGCTTTGCCAGAACATCCATTTATATTGTAGAGGCAGGCCACACCCCCAAGGAAACTGGCCTTTCAACAGATTGGCTGCTCACATCAGATCACAAAATGGAAAGTGATTATGTAATGATTGCCAAACCACTGAGAATCATAGCCTAGCCAAGTTGCCACATAACACTAACCATCACAACCCACCCCTTATCAAATTGGCACCTATACAAATCTCCTTAAGTCATACATAATCTCTAAATACAGATAATTATAGAGTCATACTTGTGCCTAAAATAATGCAACTAACATGCTTGCAACCAAAAATATACTAGCCCCTTTTACATATTGTACTTTATAATAAGCAAAGGGAGGAAAGAAAAGAAAGATATTTGACACACATACACACACGTGTAAGAAAAGAAGACATAACAATTACAAGTCCTCATTTCTATAACTGGAAACATGGTCATAGCTGGTATTTAGAACTACCTTCTTCTACCAACCATTCTGTATTCCTTTTATACCATCAGCAAGCACCTCTTCTGATCGTGGTTCTTTGCCTGGTAGGGTGACCCAAACCTTCATTCCTGAAGAGTCTAGGACATCAATATTCATGTCATAATTGGGTTGCTGTAGTTTTCCATTGACTTTAATCAGAGGACATGGTAGTACTAAGAGACACCCTAAGGGATCTCCTGCATTCCAGACATACTCTTCTTTACCTCCATTACATAGTGTCAATCCCATTAGCCCTTGGTAATCAGGATCACCACCATGCATCTGACAGTTTGTTGAACTGTGGTGGCTTGCATGTTGCTGTGCTTCTGGAAGCTATGCCATGAGTATTCCAAATATCAGCAAGGTTACCCATGGTAGACAGGTTTCAGCAGAGCTTCTAGACTAAAACAGACTAGGAATAAGGATCTAGCAGTCTACTTCTGAAAAAATTGGCCAGCAAAAACCCTATGAATAACAGTGCAATATTGTCTGATATAGTGCCAGAAGATGAGCCCCTCAGGTTGGAAAGCACTCAAAATATGACTGGGGAAGAGCTGCCTCCTGAAAGTAGAGTCAACCTTAATGATGGAGATGGAGTCAAGCTTTCAGGACTTTCATTAGCTGATGTGGGATGACTCGAAATGACAAGAAGCAGCGACAAACATCCACTAATAATCAAAATGTAGAATGGACAAAGTATGAATCTAGGAAAATTGGAAGTCACCAAAAATGAAATGGAACACATAAACATCAATATCCTAGGCATTAGTGAACTGAAATGGATGGGTATTGGCCATTTTTAAGCAGGCAATCATATGGTCTGCCATGCCAGAAAGACAAGTTGAAGAGGAATGGGCTCATATTCATCGTCAAAAAGAACATTTCAAGATCTACCCTGAAATACAACACTGTAAGTGATAGGATAATATCCATATACCTACAAGAAAGACCAGTTACTACGACTGTTATTCAGATTTATGCGCCAACTGCTAATGCCAAAGTGAGGAAATGAAGACTTTTACCAACTTCATAAGTCTGACATTGATCAAACATACAATCAAGATGCATTAATAATTACTGTTGAGTAGAATGCAAAAGTTGGAAGCAAAGAATAATCTGTAGTTGGAATATATGGCCTTGGTAACAGAAACGACTTTTAATATTCCATGAGAGAATTTTGCAAGACCAGCAACTTCTTCATTGCAAATACCTTTATCCAACAACATAGATGATGACTATATACATAGACCTCACAGGAAACAAACAGACTACATTTGTGGAAAGAGACAATGGAAAACCTCAATATAATCAGTCACAACAAGGCCAAAGGCTGACTGCGGAACACACCATCAATCACTCATATGCAAGTTGAAGTTGAAGGTAAAGAAAATTAAAACAAGTCCATGACAGCCAAAGTTTAACTTTGAGTATACCCCACCTGAATTTAGAGTATATCCCAGCTGAATTTAGAGACCATCTCAAGAACAGATTTGAAGCATTGATCATGACAGAAGACCAGACAAGTTGTGGAATGTTATCAAGGACATCATACATGAAAAAAGCAAAAAGTCATTAAAAAGACAGGAAAGAAAGAAAAGACCAAAATGAATGTCAGAAGAAACTCAAAAACTTGCTCTTGAATGTAGAGTAGCTAAAGCGAATGGAAGAAATGATGAAGTAAAAGAGCTAAACAAAGATTTCAAAGGGCATCTCGAGTAGACAAAGTAAAGTATTATAATGAAATGTGCAAAAACCTGGAATTAGAAAACCAAAAGGGAAGAACATGCTCGGCATTTCTCAAGCCGAAATAGCTGAAGAAAAAACTTAAGCCTCAAGTTGCAATTTTGATGGATTTTATGGGCAAAATATTGAATGATGCAGAAAGCATCAAATAAAGAAGGAATACAGCCATCTAGGATACTCTAGTGGTCTCACCTCTTCAGGAGAAAGGAAGAAAGAAGAAAAGTAAACATATAAGAGAAAGATTAGTCCAAAGGACTAATGGACCACATCTAACACGGCCTCCATCAGACTAAGTCCAGAACAGCTAGACTGTGTCCAGCTACCACCATGACTGCTCTGACAGGGATCACAATAGAGGGTCCTGGACAGAGTTGGAGAAGAGTGTAGAACAAAATTCTAACTCACAAAAAAAGACCAGACTTACTGGCCTGACAGAGATTGAAGAAACCCCAAGAGCATGGCCCCCAGACATCCTTTTAGCTCAGTAATGAAGTCACTTCTGAGGTTCTCCCTTCAGCCAAAGATTAGACAAGCCTATAAAACAAAACGAGACTAAAGGGGCACAACAGCCCAGGAGCAAAGACTAGAAGGGAGGAGGGGACAGGAGGGCTGATAATAGTGAAACGAAGGTCAAGAGGGGAGAATGATGACATGTCATGGGGTTGTTAACCAATGTCATAAAATAATACGTGTACTAACTGTTCTGTAAACTAGTTTACTCAGAATCTTCATCTAAAGTACAACAACAACAAAAAAAGGAATACACGGTCACTGTACCAAAAAGAATTGGCCTACGGTCAAACATTTCAGGAAGTAGCATATGATCAAGAATCAATGATACTGAGGTGGGACCAAGATGGCAGAGTTGTCAGACACGTCCTGCCATCCCTCTTACAAGACAGATGCCCAGAAAACAAGTGAATAGATTATATATACAAGCTAGGAGCCCTGAACGTCAAAAGCAAAGTTGAGGAATCGGACTGAGTGGCAGAGGGAAGGAGAAATGTTTCAGCAGCAGCAAGGAGTTGCCAGACATGACTCAGCAGGAACTGACACCCCACAGGCCAGTTCCGCTGGCATGAGCGCCATGAGACAAGCAGTAGCATTCAGTATACATTTTCCACATTGGGAGAGAATGAGTGGCGGAGAGTCTGCTCAACCCTCCAAAACAAGTGAGAAGCAGCCCTCAATTGGCAAATAAATAAGTACTTTCATTTAACCTACCTCGCAGATCCAAAAATACTCCTACGGGAAAAACCTCTGTCCAACTTACCTGCTCCCTTCCTGCTCTGCACTTGGTCCCAGCCGGCTGCATGCCCTGGGCCAGAAGTAGGACCCTATACTCACCGTGAGCCATTCTCCCAGCTTTGGAGAGGGAATAAATTAACAAACGGGAAAAAATAACCTGCCAGCTCCCCTAAGCCAGGAACTCAGGGCAGAAACAGCTCCTTTGCCTAGGCACAGGCATAAGGAGTCCACAGACTTTGAATGCCTTTCACCCCTACGTAGACCTGTGTGGGCCCATTTCAACACATAGGCCCTCGTCAGCACAGTACAACAGCATATATACCTGAAGTCTAACTTCAATTCTTTCAGCTACATGGCGGAGAGGCTAGTCTGAGACATTTGATACTGCTCTGCATATTAAGCAGGGCCCTCAGATACCCACATCAGAGGCCTGAGGACTGGCGGCTCCACCCATGAAACCAAGCCACCTGCGACAGGGGTCCAATGGTGCCTCCTAGTCCTTACAGCTAACACCACTGGGGGCTCATAATCCAGCTGCAAAACCTGCCCACCTATGCGCTCTAGGGAACAGGGACATGCTTTCCTCACAGACACTCAAGGATGGCTGTCAGCCCTTTGCCTTGCTCAGTGTGTGACCCCCTACTGGACCCAGAAACCTGTGCCTACACCAATCACCCTTACACATCTACGACAGTAGGCAAGAGCCTGCCCACACACTTGGTGACTGAATAACTGGACACCTGAGCTGAATCCATACAAGAAAAGTGAACAGACTCCTGGCCTCACAAACCTAGTAACAGCTCTAAATACCTGATGACAGGACATTAGAGCAAACATAAAACAAATATAATAACTTATTGATGACTCAGAGACAACAGTCAATATCAAATCACATAAACAGGCAGACTATGATGGCTTCAGCAAGCCCCAAAACAAATAATCAAGAAATCTTATGGATGAAGAGAGAGAACTTCTTCAAATTACCGGAAGTAGAATACAAAAGATTTATATATAGAACTCTTCAAGAGATCAGGAAGGAGATCAGGAAAAACACAGAACAAGCCAAGCAGCACACGGACAATGCATTAGAGGAACTTCAGTAGATAACACAAGAGCACAATGACAAATTGAATAGGCTGCAAGAATCCATAGAGAGACAGCAAATAGAAATTCAGAAAATTAACAATAAAATCTCAGAATTAGACAATTCAATAGAAAGTCATAAGAGCAGAATTGAGCCCATGGAAGTCATAATTAGTAAGACTGAAGATAAAGCACTTGGTGCCAAAATATTTGAGGAAAAATCAGATAAAAGAATTAAAAAAAATGAAGAAACCCTAAGAATTATGTGGGACTCTATCTAGAGGAATAACTTACGAGTGATTGGAGTACCAGAACAGGGGGTAATAACGATATACAGAGAAAATTGTTGAAGATTTGTTGGCATAAAACTTCCCTGATATCATGAAAGATAAGAAGATATCTATCCAAGAAGCACATAGAACCCCACACAAGGCAGATCCCAAAAGAAAGTCACCAAGACATATTATAATCAAACTTGCCAAAACCAAAGATAAAGAGAGAATTTTAAGAGGGGCTAGGGATAAGCAAAAAGACACCTACAAAGGAAAGTCAATAAGACTAAGCTCAGACTACTCAGCAGAAACCATGCAGGCAAGAAGGCAAAGCAATGATAGCCTTGATGGAAAAAAAAAAATGCCAACCAAGAATTATATATCCAGCAAAACTTTCTCTCAAATATGATGGCGAGATTAGGACATTTCCAAACAAACAGATTTTGGGGAATTTGCAAAAACCAAACCAAAATTGCAAGAAATACTAAAGGGAGTCCTCCAGTTAGAAAGTCAAAAACATCAGATAACAACCCAAAACTAGAACACAGGACAGAGCAACCACATATCAACCCAGATAGGGAAAACACAAAAATAAATCAAAGCTAAAATGCTCAAAACAGGGAAACAGAGACATCATTATGTAAAAGGTGAAAACATTAAAATAATAAAGAGGGACTAAAAAAGAAAAGTACAGTCATAGATCTTTCATATAGAGAGGAAGCCAAAGCAATATAAGGAAATAAAAAATTGTTTTAAACTTAGAAAAATAGGGGTAAATATTAAGGTAACCACAAAGGAAACTAACAATCCTATGCACCAAAACACAAAACAAGAGGAACATAAAGACTCAGCAAACAAAAAATCAACAGCAATGAAAAAGAGGAAAAGAAAATATATAAAGATAAATGACTCAGCACAGAAAATTAAGTGCAACAAAGAAACTGTCAACAACAAACACACAAAAAAGACACCAAAATGACAGCACTAAGCTCATACCTATCAATACTTACGCTGAATGTAAATGGACTAAATGCATCAATAAAGAGACAGAGTGGTAGAATGGATAAAAAAAAAAAAACACAATCCATCTATATGCTGCCTACAAGAGACACACCTTAGACTTAGAGACACAAACAAACTAAAACTTAAAGGATGGAAAAAAATATATCAAGCAAACAACCAAAAAAGAGCAGGACTAGCAATATTAATTTCTGACAAAATAGACTTTAAAGTTAAATCCACCACAAAGGATTAAAGGGTCAATACACCAGGAGGACATAACCATAATAAATATTTACACACCCAATAACAGGGCTCAAAAACACATAAATTCTAACAGCATTGAAAGAGAGATAGACAGCTTCACAAAAACAGTAGGAGACTTCAACACACCACTTTCAGTGAAGGACAGAACTACCAAAAAGAAGCTCAATAAAGACATGGAAGATGTAAATGCCACAATCAACCAACTCGAACTCATAGACATTATACAGAACATTCCACCCAACACCAGCCAAGTATACTTTCTTTTCAAATGCACACGTAACATTCTCCAGGATAGACCACATATTAGGCCATAAAGCAAGCCTTAACAGAATCCAAAACATCAAAATATTGCAAAGCATCTTTTCTGACCATAAAGCCATAAAAGTAGAAATCAATAACAGAAAAAGCAAGGGAAAAAAAAAAAAAACACATGGAGACTGAACAACACCTTGCTAAAAAACTATTGGGTTATAGAAGAAATTAAGGACAAAATAAAGAAATTCGTAGAATCCAGTGAGAATGAAAACACATCCTACCAGAACCTTTGGGACACAGCAAAAGCAGTGCTCAGAGGTCAATTTATAGCAATAAACGCACACCTCCAAAAAGAAGAAAGGGCCAAAATCAAAGAATTAACTCTACGACTTGAACAAATAGAAAGAGAACAGTAAAAGAAGCCCTCGGGGACCAGAAAAAAAAAAAATTAGAGCAAATTAAATGAAATAGAGAAGAACAATCAAAAGGGTTAACAAGACCAAAAGCTGGTTCTTTGAAAAGATCAATGAAATCGATAAACCACTGGCCAAACTAACAAAAGAAAAACAGGAGAGGAAGAAAATAACCCAAATTAGAAATGAGATGGGCGATATCACAACAGACCCAACTGAAATTAAAAGAATCATAACAGAATACTATGAAAAACTGTACACTAGCAAATTTGAAAACCTAAAGAAAATGGACAAATTTCTAGAAACACACTACCTACCTAAACTAACACAAACAGAGGTAGAACAACTAAATAAACCTATAACAAAAGAAGAGATTGAAAAGGTAATTAAAAAACTCCCAACAAAAAGAAGCCCTGGCCCTGAGGCTTCACTGGAGAATTCTACCAAACTTCAGAGAAGGCTTAACACCACTACTACTAGAGCATAGAAAAGGATGGAATACTCCCAAACTCATTCTATGAAGCCAGCATAACCCTGATACCAAAACCCGGTAAAGACAACACAAAAAAAGAGCATTACAGACCAATATCCCTCATAAACTTAGACGCAAAAATCCTCAACAAAATTCTATCCAACAGAATTCAACAACATATAAAAAAAATAATTCACTATGACCAAGTGGGATTCATACCAGGTATGCAGGGATGGTTCAGCATTAAAAAAAACGATCAATGTAATATACCACATAAATAAAACAAAAGAACCACATGGTCTTATCAGTTGATGCAGAAAAGGCATTTGGCAAAGTCCAACACCAATTTGTGATAAAAATTCTCAGCAAAACAGGAATAGAAGGAAAATTCCTCAACATAATAAAGGGCATTTATACAAAGCCAACAGCCAACATCATCCTAAATGGAGGGAGTCTAAAAGCACTACTCCCTTGAGAACGGGAACCAGACAAGGATGCCCTTTATCATCACTCTTATTCAACATTGTGCTGGAGGTTCCAGCCAGAGCGATTAGGCTAGATAAAGAAATAAAGGGCATCCAAATTGGTAAGGAAGAAGTAAAAGTGTCTCTACTTGCAGATGACGTGATCTTATACACAGAAAACCCTAAAGAATCCACAAGAAAACTACTGGAACTAATAGAAGATTTCAGCAAAGGATCAGGATACAAGATAAACATACAAAAATCAGTTGGATTCCCCTACACCAAAAAAGAGAACCTTGAAGACGAAATCACCAAATCAATACCATTTACAGTAGCACCCAATAAGTAAAATACTTTGGAAAAAAATCTAACCAGAAACGTAAAAGACCTATACAGAGAAAACTACAAGACATTATGCAAGAAACCAAAAGAAACCTACATAAGTAGGAAAACATACCTTGCTCACGGATAGGAAGACTCAACACTGTAAAAATCTCTATTCTTCTAGAGACAATGCAATCTCGACCTAAATTCCAATGACATTTTTTAATGAGATGGAGAAACAAATCACCAACTTCATATGGAAAGGGAAGAGGCCCCAGATAAGTGAAGCATTACTGAAAAAGAAGAACAAAGCGGGGGGCCTCACACTACCTAATTTTAGAATCTATTATACTGCCACAGTAGTCAAAACAGCCTGGTACTGGTACAACTACAGATACATAGACCAATGGAACAGAATTGAGAATCCAGACATAAATTCATCCACTTATGAGCAGGCGATATTTGACAAAGGCCCAAAGTCCATTAAATGGGGAAAAGACAGTCTCTTTAACAAATTGTGCTGGCACACCTGGATATCCATCTGCAAAAAAAATAAAACAAGACCCATACCTCACACCATGAACAAAAACTAACTCAAAATGGATCAAAGACTTAAATATAAAATCTAAAACAATAAAGAATATGGAAGAAAAAACAGTGACAATGCTGGGAGTCCTAATACATGGCATAAACAGTATACAAAACATTACTAACAATGCACAAACACCGGAAGAGAAACTCCTAAAGACCCAAACACTTATGCTCACCCAAAGACTTCACCAAAAGGGTAAAAGACAACCTACAGACTGGGATAAAATTTTTGGCTACAACAAATCCAATCAGCATGTAATCTTTAAAAAAAGATACTGCAAAATCTCAACAACAAAAAGACAAATAGCCCAATTAAAAATGGGCAAAGAATATGAACAAACACTTCACCAAAGAAGACATTCAGGTGGCTAACAGATATGTGAGGAAATGCTCATGGATCATTAGCCATTAGGGAAATGCAAATCAAAACTACAATGAGGTACCATCTCACTCCAACAAGGCTGGCATTAATCCAAAAAACACAAAGCAATAAATGTTGGAGAGGTTGTGGAGTGACTGGTACACTTACACACTGCTGGTGGGAATGTAAAATGGTACAACCACTTTGAAAACCAATTGGGCACTTCCTTAAAAAGCTAGAAATAGAACTACCATATGATCCAGCAATCCTACTCCTTGGAATATATCCCAGAGAAATAAGAGCCTTCACACGAATACATATATGCATACCAATGTTCATTGCAGCACTGTTTACAAAGCAAAAAGATGCAAACAACCAAGGTGCCCATCAACGGATGAGTGGATAAACAAATTATGGTATATTCACACAATGGAATACTATGCAACAATAAAGAACAATGATGAATCTGTGAAATATAACATGAGGGAATCTGGAAGGCATTATGCTGAGTGAAATTAGTCAGTCACAAAAGGACAAATATTGTAAGAGACCACTGTTGTAAGAACTCAAGAAATGGTTTCAACACAGAAGAAAACATTCTTTGACGGTTACAGGGGTGGGGAGGGAAGCAGAGGGGTATTCGCCAATTAGGTAGAAGACAAGAATTATTTTAGGTGAAGGGAAGAACACACAATACTGGGGAAGTCAGCACAACTGGACTAATCCAAAAGCTAAGAAGTTTCCTGAATACAACCAAACACTTCGAGAGACAGAGTAGCAAGGGCGCACTGGGGACCATGATTTCAGGGGACACCTAGGTCAATTGGCATAACAAAGTGTATTAAGAAATTGTTCTGGATCCCACTTTGGTGAGTGGCATCTCAGGCCTTAAAAGCTAGCAAGCGGCCATCTAAGATGCATCAATTGGTCTCAACCCACCTGGAATAAAGGAGAATGAAGAACACCAAAAACACGAGGAAAATATGAGCCCAAGAGAAAGAAAGGGCCACGTAAACCAGAGACTCCATCGGCCTGAGACCAGAAGAACTAAATGGTGCCCGGCTACCACCAATGACTGCCCTGACAGGGAACACAACAGAGAATTCCTGATGGTGCAGGAGAAAAGTGAGATGCAGACCTCAAATTCTAGTAAAACAACCAGACTTAATGGTCTGACTGAGACTGGAGGGACCCCAGAGGTCATGGCCCCCGGACTCTCTGTTAGCCTAAAACTAAAACCATTCCAGAAGCCAACTCTTCAGACAGGGATTGGACCAGACTAGAAGACAGAAGGAAACCCTGGTGGGGTAGTGGTTAAGTGCTATGGCTGCTAACCAAAGGGTCAGCAGTTTGAATCCGCCAGGCGCTCCTTGGAAACTCTACGGGCCAGTTCTACTCTGTCCTATACGGTCGCTATGAGTCAGAATCATCTCAACGGCAGTGGGTTTGGTTTTTTGGTTTTTATAAGACAGAAAATGATCCTGGTGAGGAGTGTGCTTCTTAGCTTAAGTAGACACATGGGACTATATGGGCAGCTCCTGTCTGCAGGCAAGATGAGAAGGCAGAGGGGGACAGAAGCAAGTTTTAAGGACACAGGAAATACAAGGTAGAGAGAAGGAGTATGCTGCCACATTGTAGAGAAAGCAAGTAGGGTCATATAACAATGCGTATATAAGTTTTTGTATGAAAAACTGACCTGAACTAAACTTTCACTTAAACCAAAAAATAAAATAACATTTTGTACCTCTAGAACCACTCTTGGCACCAAATGTCTTAGTTTAGTTTCTCTAGGGGAGCAAAACCGGTGAAGCATATATAAATATATAGAGAGAGAAATTTCAAAGCCCTGGCTCATGCAATTGTGAGGAAATGGCTCACACAATTGTGGGGGCTAGCAAGTCCCAAATCTGTGGGTCAGGCAATAGGCTGAAGACCTCTGCTGGCTCATGTGGTTGCAGGGCTTGATGAACCCAAAATCTGCAGGTCAGGTGGCAGACTGGAGGCCTATGCTGGCTCACGGTGTTGCTGTGGTTGGCGACTTCAAAATCTGCAGGTCAGGTAGCAGGCCAGAGACTTCTGCAGGATTATGTTCCAAGAACCAGAGGTCAGGTGATGAGAAGAGAACAGAGTCAAGAAGGAGAGCAAGATTTGTCTGAATGTTCACTTATATACTGGAGGCAGACCGCACACCAAAGAAACTCCCCTTTCAACTGATTGGCTGTTCAAACCAGATCACAAAATGGAAGATGATTACATTACTGAGAATCATAGCCTAGCCAAGTTGACACATAACATTAACCATTACATGTACAGTTCAGTGATATTAAATATCTTCATCACATTGTTCAACTATCACCATAAATTGTTCCCAAATTTATCCATCTCCTTTAACAGAAGCTCAGTGTTCCCTAGGTGTTGTGTCTTCCTTTCCCCTGCTGCTGAGTTTTCATGATATATTTTCTCACTGATGCAATAGAAGTGACTCTCCATTTTACACTATGAGCATAATGTCTAGGAAGTACTCTGTAAACACTCCAACTCTTTTTTTGTAGAGGCAGTTTTAGAATTATAAGGGATTTTTGAGATCTACTACAACTTCCCAGCCTTTAAATAAAATCTCCCAGTTCTGCTTTTTGCCTTGATAATCCCAGGATGCTGAAAAGCAGAATTTTCATTTATTCAGGATCTTTCGGTTCTTCCAGATCTCCATCCAAGACACCAATTTCCACTTAACAGCATAACCCATGTAGATAGCAGAGGATTTTCAGATTGATCTGGATACTTTGGGTTTCTTTTCTTTCCTACCCCTGATACCTCCCATCTTTACCCCTTGGCCTGAGACTTGACCATCCCTGCTTCCCCTATTATTTACCTTAGTTTCTCTAGGACTTGTTCTTTTTTTTTGCTTTTTTTCCCTATTTGGTCAGTTTACTCTCAAATTAGAAGCGCTTCCTTCACCAGTTTTTGTCACTTCTTCTCAGTCAATAAACAACCACTTTTGGTGGGCTTATGTTTTTCCATCTGTAGCTACAAAAATTCTATTTCTACAGTTTTTCATGCCTTGGTTCTTCTCAATCTTTTCAGACTTGCCAGGGAATTTGCTACTCATGTGGCATTTTCCTTAAGTTTAACTGATATATCTATATAATATTTTCACTTATAATATGTTCTCAAGCAACCTTGGCTGGAGGGGGCAGGGCTTAGAAATTAAATTATAGCCCCAGGCAGCTAAGCACTGACTTTACTACCCAGCTGATCCCAATAGTTCATACTGGCCAGTTTCTCTTTAAAACAATCTATTAGTGAAGAGAGTCTATCCCAGCCTCATCTAAACTCCTAACCAACTCTTGCACTACAGAAAACAAAATGACCTCTACTCCCTCTCAATCTAGAAACGAACAGGTAACAATTTTCTTCTCAGATTACCAGAAACAAGAAACTCTCCAGTCTTTGTTAAGAATAAAGACATTCATTCAAGAGGTTGGATACTTTAAAGTTTCCAGTGCCGGCTGTAATAAATTATTGTACTTCAGATGCAGAAATTATGTACCTTTCCTCTATTTGAACAATAAATGTGAGGATATATTTCAGCTCTACAGCTTACATTGATTTTTTTTAACTTTTTTTTTAAATAGGTTATACATTCGTATGCTTCAAAAATCAAATTAAAAGGATAGACAATGAGAAAGTGTCACTCCTGATGTTTTTCCTATAAACCACATTTCCTCCCTCACTCCGTATTTACTTATTTCTTATGTATCTCTTCGTTTTCTCTAAGGAAATGTGCCCAAGATAATATAAATATATTTCATACTCTCTTTTAAAAAAGATAACCATTACTGCTTTTTACCTTGCTTTTCTTATTTATAATAAAGTCTACGGCCTATGGGGCAGTTCTACTCTGTCCTACAGGGTCGCTATGAGTCAGAATCAACTTGATGGTAACAGGTTTGGTTTTGGTTTTTGGTAAGTTAGTGCATACATTTAATATAATCTCAATAAAAAATCATCAGTTTTTATGTTTATAAAATTTATAACTTAGGAAGATCAAATAAGCAACAGCTATGAAGTGCCTTAAAAAAGATAGACAGTGATGGGGGCTAGCCCTATCAGATATTAAAACATATAACAAAAAGTGTAAAATAAATACCCATGAGTTCATACTGAATAAAAGATTGAGTTGATAAATAAATGGGGGAAGAAGAGACAAATCTCCCATGCAGAAGAATTTCAGAAAATTTATGTAGATACTTTGCCATCAAGGTGGAACATAACTCACGCTCCTTAAATATCGGTAGTGGCTTCCTTCCAAAGAGTATAATATGGCAAGGAGGGGAAAATAAGAGGAATCTTACAATGAAGAAATCTGACAAACACTACCTCAGCCAGTTGATGAAAGTCAACGTTAACTGTCATAAACCATGTTGATATTATTTGATATGATGTGATGAGAATAGCACTTTACCTTTGTGGTCTTCCTCCCCAAAACCCATAACTCCAGTCTAATCATGAGAAAAGCATCAAATTCCAATAGAGGGGCATCCTACAATAGAGCAGCCCAGTACTCCTCAAAACTGTCAAGGTAATCACAGAAAGGAAAGTCTTAGAAACTGCCACAGCCAAGAGGAGCCTAATGAGACATGACGACTAAATATAATGCGGCCCTGGATGGGCTCCTGGAACAGAAAAAAGACATTCAGTAAAAACTAAGAAAATATGAATTAAGTATTGACTTTAGTTAATAAAAATGTATTAGTATGAGCTCATTAATTGTAACAAATGTACCATATTAATGTAAGATGTCAATATAAGAGAAACTGTGTGTCTGTTCAGAGTGGGGTAATATGGGAACTCTGTACTGTCTGCTCACTTTTTCTATAAATCAAAAACGGTTCTAAAAACAAAGTTTATTAATAAAAAATATACAATTTGCTTCAAGCAAAGACATCAATCTTCAGAAAGAACCAAAAGAATGCTGAGTATAATGATAGAAAAACACTCAGAAATTATTATATGATGTGTTTCATTCCCATGATTCTGAATCTCTCCCTTTCATATTTATTGAGCACTTAATTGGGGTTCTCGATCTCAAAATCTAGGGTATGAGTTAAGACTCTCCCACTGGCCTTTGTTTTTAAATGTGAGCTAAGTGTATCTTCTTTGTAATGACAGAATACACAATGAGAGGACACTAGCATGCATTTAAAAAGCTCTCTAACTTGATTTTTAAAAACTCACATTTAGAGACAAGTTAATGAAATTTCAAAACTCCAAGGTAAAAGAAATAAAACCACAAAGCTTTCAAAGAATAAAATACACAAAAGAAACGGTTACCCAGAGAGGTTCAAAATCAGACTGACATCACACAATATCAGATACTAGAACACAATAGAACAATGTCTTCAAAGTTCTAAGGGAAAAAATATTGTCAATCTTGAATTGTATGAGAACAAAAGATATTTTAAGACACAGGAAAACTCAGAAAGTTTACCTCCCACACCTTATGAGGACTCAAGAAAATAGTTCAACTAAAAATGTTAGTAATCTAAGAAAGAAGACATAAGATATAAGAAACAATAGGTGCAGAGTCTGTCCCAGATTGAAGGGTGGGAGGTTCAGAAGAAAATTAAGAGGATTTATTATATTTTGAGGTCTGGCAGATTCTCTATTGAACAGTGAAATTTTAAAAACATTTCCTTTTCTATGGATCTAATCCCAGTACATTCTACACAGTATGTTTATACAAAACCATACTGTAAATTCTGTTATTTTTTTCTTTTGAAGTGTGATTACTGATATATGTGAATTTATTTTTAACCGCTTATTTTATGATTTCTCTCTGCTTCTTTCATTTCCTGACTTCATTTAGATTGGATTGCTTGGTTGTATGTTTGAAACACATTTATTTGTTCACATCTAATAATAACACATTTAGTGATTGCCCTTAAAAAATTTTACATGCATGCATACTCAAAGTGTGAGGACAATCCATGTTTTGGAATGATACAAGGACTTTTTACCACAATTCCAAATATTTCAGTTCTTCATTCATTTTATTCCCCCACCCCCAATTAGACGTAGCAATAGTTTTACACATTCAAAGTTGGCTTAGTTTTACCCACTGTAGTGGATATAGTTGATTCCCCACCCAGATCCCCGTTGGACCAGTACATCCACTGTCCAGCTGCAGCATTCCCTACAGATGGCTCGGGGCTGCACCATTCCCCTGAGAATTGCTCTCAGCAGGACAGCGGGCTCCCTGGCTGGGAGGTTAGCCACCCAACCCCAAAGGGCAGACTGCAGCCAATGCCTTGATAAAACCAAACCCGTTGTCATGGAGTCAATTCCTACTCATAGCCACCCTATAAGACAGAGTGGAACTGCTCCATAGGGTTTCCAAGGAGTGGCTGGTGGATTCAAACTGGCAGACTTTTTGGTTAACAGCCAAGCTCCTAACCACTGCCCCACCAGGGATCCACCTTGTTACGGGGTGGAAACCCCAAGTTCCTACGCGGCATGACTCGTATTGGCCAATAAGTTAGAGACCGAGGTGAGAGAACAAAAAGGCACCTTTATTTCATGGTACAAGGAAATGGAGTCAGTCGGTTACTGCTGCCAAGACTGCTCGCCAAAGGCAGGCAGGCAGGTTACTTTTAAAGGAGTTTGCAAGTAGAGAGTTCATACAAGTTACGTCAGCAACATTCTTAATCATACTACATAGGTGCAATGGGGTTACATATAACCTCCAAGCAAAAGCAGGATTCAAATGAAAAGCTTGGCGGGGGAGCCCAGCAAAGGAAACAATTTTGCAATACCACACGTAGGGGAGGAAGCCAGGTAAAGAATTCAGTACTGTGGGGGTTCTGTCTCACTCCTCTCATTTCTTTTTGGACATAGGTCATTCAAGACCAGTGTCCATTTTGAACTACAGCCTGGCTCGGAATTGCTTGGCATATTTTTGGAGGGAGCAAATATTGGACCTAGGCCTTTCATTGTGGCTACTGACCTCTTGTTGGTTTATAGCTATTTACCAAATATTAAAAGAAAAAGAGTGGCTTTTATGCCCTGTTTATGTGAATGTCTCCCTAAAAGATTCTTCTTTTTTTTTCAGATTGTCTTAGCTATTATCTTTATACTTCAGGGCCCAGTTGATGTGTCTTTATGAGTCTTTTTGAGTCCAGCTCCAGCTGGGTCACATTCTCTATGCTCAAGGGCAAGGAATAATGATTTCAATATTATTTTCTAAATCATTCCCTCTTGTTGATCGGAGATTGGAGATAACACATTGATGATCAATACCTGGACTTAGTCAAGTTCCTAAATGGTGGCCATGGCAGGCTCTTTAAACTCACGGTGCTGGTTTTCCACTGGATACCATCTGGCTCTTCACCAGGTTATTAAGTAAGAACGATGTTCTCATCAATCGCATTGCCAAAGCGAGCAGACTCAATGTACGTCAACATTTTAGCCCAAGGCCTTCTTTGCCCTTTTAGGTGTGTAAGACAATAGAAGATAAATTTTATTATGCCTAATACTATCAGGATGCAGACTAAGAATATTACTATCCCTTGCAGTAGAGATCTAGCCCATGTACTTATTCCTGGTGATAACCAACCAAATAAATCTGGTGTTTATAAGGGTGTTAATTCTATGTATATCCTGTTCTACTTCTCTTGTGTTATTTATCTAAATACAAGAGCTGTTTGCTACAGCACAGACTATACTTTCTTGGGCTAATAAAAGGCTATTTTGTTATCTCATGTCACCTTGGTTAATGAGGTCAGAGTTTACTGTTGTGTTTTTACCTCATTAGCAATTTCATCTGTTATTCGTCCCATCATGATTGATAAATTTCTTAAAGATATCTCCGATTCAACTGTACCATAACTAGGAATTAAAGCTGTCAACCATACCCTGAGTGTTGGACCAATGGCCTTCTTTTGACTCTCATTTTATAGTGTGTAACAATTTAACATTACCTTTGAAATTTTCTTTCTTTTTCCAATATTTACTAGCATCATTACTATGAATATCTAAAGGTAATCTTAAAATTCTCAAAGTGCATTGCCCATGCATTCACCAGGAATCTAGACAAGAGATTGCCCACGTAAACTCACCATCTGTTGGAAAGGGATCATTTAAAACCAGTATAGTTGGATCCACCAGACACAAAGTTTGTCTAGAGGAAACAGAAGGTATAGAAAAATTCACATGTGACAACCAGATTTTCATTAGAGAATATATGATTAACAAGAGGATATAGGATGGACCTCTCCTGTTGGAGATCTTCAGTTAATCTGTTTAAAACATACTAAGTAGGTAAATTTTTTTTTTTTAAGTGTTCTCCAGGGCAAGCTGTCCCTCCTTGGTCTACTTATTAACAGTCACTGGTCACTTTCTCAGAAGCGGTTGTGTCACAAAATTGTTTTTATGAGAGAATAACTTCTAATTCAAGAATTACAATATCTAAACCCATTAGTTAAATAATCTAGGAGAAAGGAAAATGGTTTCTTATATCTAGAAAGTATGACTATAAAACATCAGCAACATTCCCACATAAAACCCAGAGTTTTCTTCCATTTACTCAGTCGTATGTAGTTGTTTTCTGTTCCGTGTGATTTTTGGATTAGCCACAGTCAGTTTCTGCATAAGAGTTCTGGAAATCTTGATTGAGTCTAGTCACAGTCCTTTTCATAAGTCCAATACAGTCCATCTTTTTTGTTGAGATATTCCGATCAAACGTTTTCAGAACATCAGCAAAGTAAAAACTTATCTGCAGAGGACAAAACTTAATATGGCCATGATTAATTTATAAAAATAATACTCTTAGTAGTGAAAGACCTGATAGAAATTAATTAGAAGCATAACGTAAAGGCCAAATAAAATCAGTTAAAAAAAAACTTTAGATAAAAATATCTCTAAATATAGAATGAAGAACACCAAGGACACAAAGTAATAAAGAGCCGAAGAGACAGAAAGGGCTACGTGAACCAGAGACTACATCATCCTGAGACCAGAAGAACTAGATGGTGCCTGGCTACAATTGATGACTGCCCTGACAGGGAACACAGCGGAGGACCCCTGAGGGAGCAGGGGAACAGTGGGATGCAGACCCCAAATTCTCATAAAAAGACCAGACTTAATGGTCTGGCTGAGACTAGAAGGACCCTGGTGGTCATGGCCCCCAGACCTTCTGTTGGCCCAGGACAGGACCCATTCCAGAAGCCAACTCGTTGGACATGGATTGGACTGGACAATGTGTAGGAGAGGGATGCTGGTGAGGAGTGAGCTACTTGGATCAGGCTGACACTTGAGACTATGTTGGCATCTCCTGCCTGGAGGGGAGATGGGAGGGTAAAGGGGCTTAGAAGCTGGCGAAATGGACACAAGAAGAGAGTGGAAGGAGGGAATGGGCTGTTTCACTGGGGGGAGGGTAATTGGGAGTATGTAGCAAGGTGTGTATAAGTTTTTATGTGAGAGACTGACTTGATTTATAAACTTTCACTTAAAGCACAATAAAAATTATTTTTAAAAATCTCTAAATATAACCATTAACTGTATTTTTAAAGAGCGTCAGATATAATACATACTAATCTTGAGATATAACACCAAGATATACCAAGTCAGGATATACCAAGAATATACCAAGGTTATCAAATCTTTAAATCCCTGAATACAAATAAAAGAAAACTTCTTAGGTAAATGATGTGAATTCTCAAACCATTGGCTTTGATGAAGTTGCAACCAAGTTAGCAATTAAGAAATAATAAAAAGATTAAAAAATGACATAATATTATGCATTTGTTGTCTAATATTAGGCAAAAATACAAGAGGAAATACTAACATATAAATCCTAACCCAAAGAGAATCAGAGGTTTTTCTTGATTTTGACAACACCTTCCATGTAACTTATTAAGTAAAACTTTTTAGCGCTTTTCCTTTATAAAAAAAATTTTTTTTTGTGGCTTTCCATGAAGTTTCAGAGTTGTCAGGAGTTTATTATAGGTCACCATGAAACAGTACTTAAGTTACTTAACCAAAGGTCTGAAAGTAAAAACCTTGGCTTTTTTTTTTTTTTTCTAAAAGCCACGTGGCCTGGTTTTCAGCTCAGGAATCTTAATCTAATAAGAGGCCGAACCTCTGCCTTCGAGGCTGATTACACAAAGAATAAATTAACCCTTCAACTCAGAAATCAAAGAAAATTTTGTTATTTTAACAGCAAGAAACCCAATTCTTTGTTTCATATTTTATTCGATGTTAAAGGTCCTAAACATCTCATAAATTAAACCACTAAACTTTAGTCAGACAGATAAAACTTTTGACAATATCAAACACATTTCTTTTTAATAAATCTCTTAAACGTTGTCTTTGTTGCATACCTCTTATGTCGCATCTCTTTAAACGGCAAAAATTAACACACTCATTAAGCAGACCCAAATATACACACATATATCTCCTTTCTCTTGTGACATAAAAAGCAAAAGTATATAAGCTTAAATTATGACAAGTATCTATTAACTCAATACCAGTAAGTTACCTAAAAGGTCTTAGAAATTTTTTTAAGCCTGCATACCATAAAACATAAGACTGTTGCTAACAGTCTGTTTAAACATTCTAATCTTTCATTCAACTTTTACTATTTCTGATATTTTCTCAATTTAATTTTAGCCCTTAAAGATTTTATCAACTGGCTTTAGAAATCACAAAGTCTCTGCTCAGCTGACCAATTCACTGATATGTATATAACCTTAAGTGTCTGGCTAGGATTGGAAACAGTTTTCCAGGCCATTTCAGGTGTGTCTCATTGTGATTTCCGTATGACCTTGGAGACTGGTGGCTGGCAAAACCTGATGTTGTCCCACCCTCTCTATTTTTTTTTTAATTTTTTTTAATAATTTTTATTGAGCTTTAAGTGAATGTTTACAAATCAAGTCAGTCTGTCACATATAAGCTTATATACGCCTTACTCCATACTCCCACTTACTCTCTCCCTAATGAGTCAGCCCTTCCAGTCTCTCCTTTCATGACAATTTTGCCAGTTTCTAACCCTCTCTACCCTCCTATCTCCCCTCTAGACAGGAGATGCCAACTCAGTCTCAAGTGATACAAGTAGCTCACTCTTCATCATCATCTCTCCCCAACCCTTTGTCCAGTCCCTTCCATGTCAGATGAGTTGTCTTCGGGAATGGTTCCTGTCCTGGGCCAACAGAAGGTTTGGGGACCATGACTGCCGGAATTCCTCTAGTCTCAGTCAGACCATTAAGTCTGGTCTTTTTATGAGAATTTGGGGTCTGCATCCCACTGATCTCCTGCTCCCTCAGGGGTTCTCTGTTGTGCTCCCTGTGAGGGCAGTCATCGATTGTGGCCGGGCACCATCTAGTTCTTCTGGTCTCAGGATGATGTAAGTCTCTGGTTCATGTGGCCCTTTCTGTCTCTTGGGCTCATAGTTATCGTATCGTGTGACCTTGGTGTTCTTCATTCTCCTTTGATCCAGGTGGGTTGAGACCAATTGATGCATCTTAGATGGCCGCTTGTTAGCATTTAAGACCCCAGACGCCACATTTCAAAGTGGGATGCAGAATGTTTTCATAATAGAATTATTTTTCCAACTGACTTAGAAGTCCCCTTAAGCCATAGTCCACAAACACCCGCGCTTGCTCTGCTGACCTTTGAAGCATTCAGTTTATCCCGGAAACTTCTTTGCTTTTGGTCCAGTCCAGTTGAGCTGACCTTCCGTGTATTGAGTATTGTCCTTCCCTTCCCTCTCTATTTTTTGACTTACAGGTAGACGACAAGATTAGGCCATTCTGATTCATTTACATATGCTTAAATTGATGGAGACATTTTGAAAGGCTATCTACCCAGTAAATACCAAACCTCTTTAGAAATTTTGTAAATGAATCCCTCAATTCTTGGCTAGGGAGATGGGGCTGGGGAGGGAAGTCATTCCAATTCATTTACATATGTTTAAGTTTACTAGGAATTTTGAAGGGCAAAAGATAACTAATTTCTTTCTCTTTTACTATTCTGGAACTGCTACTTTTACTTTAAGACAAAAATTATCCCTTTTCCTTAAATAAAGCACATTTCTTATAGTATCTGGCTTAAGTTACTTAGAAAGGTTTCACCTTTAAGATTGACATACTATAGAATATAAAGATCTTATTGTACTTTTCAAATTGACCAGTTTATATCAAAGTTTCTCCAAGTAGCTTCTAAATCTAAACCATAAGACAGACACAAGACACAGCTTTTCTGGATGAGGAAAGAACTGAGGTTTTAAGACAGACTTACAAAATCAACAATCATCACCCTAGCTCTAATCTGATACAAGACAGAAACTCAGACACAACACTCTATACCAGAAGCAAACTCTCAGAACAAAAGGAAACAGAAAGGCCACGTAAACCCACAGAACAATACCACACAAAACAAGGATATGTGTACACAGCAGTTTTTGGTAAGATTGACTCAATTCAATGGAAAAAAAAAAAAAAAGGTTCTAGATAAAACTTATTAACCTGCCAGAGGCTCAGGTGTAGGAATATTAGACCTTTTGACAAAACCTGAGCAACAAGCTTAAGTTTCCCAAAGAGAAAACGCAACATAAATGAAAGCTCATTTTCCCCAAAGTGGTCATTGATCTTCCAAATTGCTTCTAGTATACTCAGTTTATACCGTTTTTAAATACGAACCCAAAACCAGTGTCTCGGTAGCGGGGGTTGGGGGGGAACCCTGCTCATTTATCAAAGATGTTAAGCTCTAAGGTTCAAGCTTTTGGTTTTCTTCTTTCTGAACTTAATTCATTCTGATGGCTAGAGACCTAGTCTCTTGTTTTAGACCTTAAATATACTAGTTCCTCCAGTTGGAAAGTATCTACCGATGATTTTAATTTTAACATTGTGATTCTTTATTGACAAACTAGTCGGAATCGACTCGACAGCCCTGGGGTATATCATAAAACATGTAGGGGACTTCCACTTCTCTCTGCAAACTTGGCAAAACAGAGCATTATTTTCCAGGTTTTCTCTGAGCCACGAAAAGAAACCTAACGAGGAGTGCCACAGGGTTTGGACAGTGCTTCCCTTAGACCAATGTGTACCTTCCTTGCTCGAGCTTTATCTTGTGGGTGGCAGGCAGCCTAGTGCTCTAGCCTGTCTCACGACCACCTTATCCTGTCACACGACCACCTTATCCTGTCACAGGAGTCTTTAACTCCCGTGGTGAGCACCAGTGACCATGTCAATGGCTTTTACTGGTTGACCCATGCCCGAATTTTTGCGGCTTATTGTGGCTCAGAGCTCTTTGAAAATAGAATTACCTCTTTAATGTTTTGTATACCACTCCTAAAACAAATGATCAAGCAAAAATCTAAGATTCTCCTTAATAAAACAACAGGTTTTTCAAACAAATGTGCTGAACAAAACTTAAGAAAACATGAGAAAAGAATAAACAAAGGCTCATTTTCTGAGAGCCCTCACCCTGGGGGTCTCCAAGGGACGTGGAGTGTGAATGCTTGGGTCCAGAAGATAGGACCTCTCTTTTTGCTGGCTTCTGCTCCACAGTCCAGGTCTCCTCGAGGTCGACTGGATTCCTGGTTTTAGAATTCCTGCAACAACTTATTCTTATAGGGTGAAAACACCACAAAGTTTAGTAAAGCAAAAAGAAAGGTTTTATTCAGCATATACTCAAAAAGGCAAAAGTGAGAAGTGGTCAAGCATGCTGCCAGAGCCATGTCTTTCCGAGTCTCTGTTCCCAGTTCTTAAGGATGCATCTTAGTGGGCCACATTTGGGGATCCCTTGAACGTTCTCCATTCTCTAGATACACACACTCACACAACCTAATCTGGTGTACCAATTTAACAGGTACCTCTTGTTTATGCCCTCAGCAGTTGATTCCTCCCACTCCTTGGGACTCTTCTGAGGCCATTCCTAGGCACTTATCAGACAACCCAGGTGCATTCCATGTCTCTCACAGAGCTATCATTTGCCCCGGGGGGTGGGGGTAGGGGTGGGGATCGGCTTTCAGTGCTGCTTCAAGGTCTCTAGGAGAAATTTGGTGGCACCAGACATCGGGTCTGGTCTGTTTTCCAATCCACCTCAGGAACCAAGCAGATGGCTCCTGGCTGGCTCACCAAAAGTTACCAGGTGGAAACCCCAGGTTCTTACTCAGCAAAACTCATACTGGCCAAAAAATAAGAGACCGAAGTGAGAGAACAAAAGGTAAGTTTATTTCACTGTACAAGGAAATGGAGTCAGTTGGTGCTTACTGCTGCCAAGACTGCTTGCCAAGGGCGGGCAGGCAGGTTGCTTTTAAAGGGGTTTACAAGTAGAGAGTTCATACACTCTTACTCATACTACACAGGGGTTACATATAACCTCCAAACAAAAGCAGAATACAAATGCAAAGCTTGGGGGGAAGCCCAGCAAAGGAAATGATTTTGCAATACAACACTGTAGGGGAAGAAGCCAGGTATAGAATACAGCACTGTGGGGGTTCTGTCTCAACCTGACTGACGCAGGGATACAAAAAGCCAAATCTTCCATGGGTCTCACTGGGCTAAAATCAAGGTGTGGCAGGGCTGGATTCCTTTCTGGAGTCTTTAGGGGAGAATGTGTTTTCTTGCTTTTTCCAGTTTCAAGATGCCACCAGCATTCCTTGGCTTGTGGCCCCCTTCCTTCATCTTCAAAGTCAGCAACATAACATCTCTCTGACCATTCTTTCATTGTCATATCTCTTTCTCTCTTCAGCCTCCCTCTTCCACTTTTCCGGAGCCTTGTGATTACATTGGGCTCACCTGGATAGTCTAGGACACCCTCCCTATTTCGAAGGTCAGCTGATTAGCAATCTTAGTTCCATCTGCCACCTTAATTCCCCTTTGCCAAGTAACCTATTGACAGTTCCCAGGAATTAGGACATGAACATTTTGAGGCCATTTTTCTGCCTACCATGGTGTTTTCATGTTCCGGAGCTACTCACAGAATCAGGCAGAGGCTAGACTCCAGGTGAACGCACATAATAAAGGGAACTACAGGAAGTTGTGTCCTTATTCGACAGCAAATAATATGTCATAATAATGTATAAAACTTTACATGAATTTAATTAATTGTTACAAGAATGTGAAAAGGACGTGTGATAGAGCTAAACTCTTATCCACCATAATAGGAAATCTAAGTCAAGTCCCTTATCCTAAAGAAAGTCTATGAAGTATGGTCATAGTAAATACCAAAAGAAACAATGTAGTTGAAACTTCTCTGGGGAAAACACCACTAAATTGGAGAGAGGTGGAGCAGGAAGTGCTCCTTTTCTTTAGATACCTTGTAATAATATTTGACTTGTTGAACTATGTGCATTATTTTGATAAAAACAACTTATAAAATAAGTGAATGAAGCAGAAAAGTTTAAAAAACTAAAATAGCAATAACCTATTAATTATAAATCATTCTTCCTTTTTCTAAAAAAAACTGTTTCTAACTATAAATTAACATGTACTCACTGTAAAAACTTCAGACAATATAAAAATGCTGAAACTACAAAGTGAAAATTCCATATAGCAACCTCTCAGAGATAACCACTAAGAACATTTTTGTGTACATACTTATGCTCACTTGTGTATTAAAAAAAAAAGTCACATTGTAACCTGATTTTATCACTTAACACGTGGCTATCTTTCTGATCAATTTATGTTAATCCTCTTAATAATTGTATAGAATTCCATCTTTTGAATATACCATTAAAAATAATAATTTAACAAAAATCAGGAGGCCAGAGTGTGGCAGGGAATAAGTATGCTCTATTTTCTTCATCTTTCTTTACAGAGAGTTAGCAGATACTACCTTAAGTTGGTAAACAAAGAAAAAAAATGAAGTGTAATATTTAAAGTAATAAAGGCAACCACTAGAATAACTAAAAATAAATTAACAATCAAAACAAAGAAAGGGGAAACCAATGTGTATAAAATCCCTTGTCTTCAGAGTGGACATTCAATACATCCTATCGAAACTTTCACAGTAAAAATGGTATAAGATATATTAAAATATATTTTAAAGTAAGTTTCAATATGGTTGTCTCATGAAAGGGGATGGGGTGGGTATGTATGTTATACCTTTCTGTTACCATAAATGTGCCTACTACTATAAAAAGATATTCATAATACATAACTGGAAATAGTGATTTATAAAATACAACATAAACTGATTCAATTTTTATATGAAATACACAAATATATGTTCATACATACACAGTAAAGACTGAAGGCTAAACACCAAGGTCTGGACAATAATTCTCCAAGCACACCAGATTATAACATTCTGTATATTCTTTTCACTGGCTTATTTTTCTGTAATGAACGTATTTTATTCATACTGTATTTGAAATGGAAACCCTGGTGGTGTAGTGGTTAAGTGCTACAGCTGCTAACCAAAGGGTCGGCAGTTTGCAATCCACCAGGTGCTCCTTGGAAACTCTATGGGGCAGTTCTACTCCGTCCTATAGGGTCACTTATGAGTTAGAATCGACTTGATGGCACTGGGTTTGGTTTTGGTTTGGTATTTGAAATGTGAAAACACATTTAAAATCTTTTTTGGAAGGAGAGTAGTAGGTTATGAGAAAAGTAAAAATAAAAATCAGTCAAAATGTTCCTATGTATCTTCCAAAGCCTAGACCATGAAATAAGAATATTCCATCTACTTAAATTTTAATAAATCTCATAAACAGCCTTTATACCCTCAAACATAAAAATTCCCGTTATAGACAAAGGCAGGCTACCGGCTTTTCATTCCAACCAGGCCACATCAAGTCATTTCTGATTGAGCCTCTGATTCACAGGACTGCTACACAAAGAACAGCTCTCTACAGACTGACATGTATCTAGCATAGTAATATGCTTTTCACAAGTGTTTATTCAAAACATTTGCTGAACACCTACATGAGATATTTTTTACTTAAAATAATTTGGTCTTTGCCCTTGTTTCCTGAAAGAGAACTCTAAACCCTTAGACTTTGCTGAGTAATTGAGGTGCCTTTGTCACCTAGGAGTCCTGGTGGCATGGTAGTTAAGAGCTCAGGCTGCTAAACAAAAGGCTGGCAGTTCAAATCCACCAGCCGCTCCTTGGAAACTCTATGGGGCAGTTCTACTCTGTCCCATAGGGTCAGAACTGACAGACAGCAACACATTGGGTTGTTATTATTATCTAAACACCTGAGGATTTATGCAAATGAGTGGGGGACTGCCCAGGCCACAAAGACCACTTGCAGGGCTTCAATCCAGTTCATTCTGGTTCAAGCCCTACCCCCCACTAAAAGAGTAGTAGTGGGAGCCAGCAGATCAGAAGTGAGGGAGTCCAAGGGAGTCTTCGAGCTTGTGGCTAGCACCCTAAAGGGGTAGAGGAGAAACTCCAATTTGTAGCCAGCAGGTCAGAAATGAGGGTGTCAGGTGGACTCTACTTGAGTCTGAATGATTGTGTCCTTTTAACTTGTAAGATCTGACCGAGCTCTGGGTGGCTAGGGTCAGAGAAGTGCTGCATGGGCAGCTGGTGTCAGAAATGAACAGTGAAGTAAAAAGTGGGGATTTGTTTTGTCCTCATAGTTGGAGACAGCATAGTGGTATTCTGAGATTTCCAAACAACTGCAGTGAGTCAAGATGAAAAATGGACTGCAAGAGGGCTGTAGCTCTCAGTAATTAATTGGCATCATCCAGTGGCAAGATCACAAGCTTTTACTAACTTATATAACAGTGAGGAGGTAGATGAATGGGTTAAGGTTCATTGCAGGGTTGGCCTCCCTCAGACCCCCATCCCTGGGTGAGTTGACACAGGGAAATCTGAGCGCATGGGAACAAGGAAAAGGGTAAGAGGAAGAGGCCTTTGTTCAGCCGCTGCTGGCCTGACCATCCTGTTGCCAAGCTTTGTTCAAATTCAAATAGCATGGCAGTCCTGTGACCAGGGGTGCATGACTGGAAAGAACATTTCTTCTCCCACTAACTACAGGATTAATTACTTTAGTACTATTAAGTAGTCAAAGATAGTCATAGAAAGTTATTATGGGTTCAAAAGAGGGAGAAGGGCTTCTCTGACAAACAGAAGGGAATGGGAGAGGAGAAAGAGATCCAATGCCCAGCCTCCATATCAGAGAATGCTCTGAGTCCAAGGCCTCAGCTTAACCAGCCTGGATGAGAATCATAAAGGTAGGCTACCCTCCCAGCAACCTACCATGAGCAAAGCACTGCACTATGTGCTTCACAGGTTACAGATTGATTAGCCTCAAGTAGCCTACAATCTAGTGGGGCAAACAGTGTAGGCATGAGGCAGAACAAGAGATGCTAATAAAATATTGCATTTGCATAGAAATATTTTTAAAAATCTAGACAGCTACTTGGAAATGTAGAGGTAAAAATGAGTTGCTACTATCTTTTTCAGTTTTCATTCATGTTTGGACTTTGAAAGTAGTTATCCCTACTACTCTTTTGCCATGTACTCCTATAACTTTTCATATAGGAAAATCTTAGTCTCTATTCAGTTGAAGGCTATTGAGGGCAGTGACATTTTGTGTGCTCCCTCCCCCACTTTCCTAGTGGATCATGCAGAGAACACTCTGTAAACACTTCCAGAATGAACAAATTGAGTCAGCTACCAGAGCTCCCAACAGCCTGCCTTACTGTGTGTGTCACAGGGAGCATCACAAAGGCCTGGCACACAGAAGAAGTACTGCCAAGGTTCCACCTAATGTGTGACCTGATCATATTCATGAATATTTTTCCCTTTTAATCCTAAGCAATAAAAAGCTGGACAAGGCAGAAATTTTAAAAAGCCCAAAAAAGAAAAATCAAGTATTTATAAGCAAAATCACTTCATACTAAGAAAGTCTGCACTTTATTTAGCATCATACCTGAAGCACTCATGAGAGTAAAGGAAGAAACTTAACATCAACTTCACATTCAATTTTAAGGAACCTCAATGATAATGAAAGCACTCAGACTGTAACCAATCTCAAAAGTATGAAATGCCACATGTTTACAATACACAAAATATGCTATGGGGACTTCCTATGAAAAGCAGGTGGCCTGAATATCTACAGTCTTCACAATCTGAAGACTCCAACACACGTTCTGTTGTTTTTCCTAATTCCAACCTAGAACTCTACAAACTTCCAGAAAACTTTTGGGGGAAAAGGAACCTCCAAGGGAGTACGATGTTGGCCCTGAGAAACAAGTTCACTGGTTTAAGGTTCAACCAATATAATGACACAGAAAACCGGAAAGCCTTAGTACTTACATCTGAAACGAGATCAAAGGAACAATTCTCTTTAACCTACAATTTCATAATTACATAGAAAATCACTGTTCTCCAAACAAAAAATTCATACTATACTGCTAAATATTTTAACTTTCACCTCTTTGTGAAGAAGGGGCCAGAATAATAATGAGGAATTTTAGAAATGAGAATGGAACTTCATTCAAGCTTAATAAAATGAATCAGTTGTCCAACTATATACACCTTCAAAAAAATTACTTTTGTCCATACCGCCAAGATAAACAAATTAAAAAATTTGGAAGCTTATATACAAGAAGATATTTTTTAACTACAGACAACAAAAAAAAGAAAAAAGAGCTTTGGACATGTAGTATTTGCTTAGAAGGGCTTTCTTTGAAATTGTCTACTATAGTTATCATTTAAGCAAAGTAAGAACTGCAGGTAAACATAAGTACATTAAAGCTCAAATAGAAAAAAAACTTAAAAATTGGTATTAAATTATATCAGTAGAGTGTGTTTAATATCTTTAGTAGTTCTATTATTTCTAAATCCTTCCACAAAAGGGCACTGCAGTTCTTCAATTTATTGCAAACATTTCTCAAAATAAAACTCAGCTCTAATGTTGAAGCAATAATACAAATGATTAGTTATTGGTACTATACTATAAACCATAATGAAGAACATCTTATTTAAATAAAACGAGGGTAATATTTCACTGGAGAGTAGTCCAACAAACAGATTTTTTTTCTTTCCACATCTACATGCTTTGATGATATTTTATAGGCTAATTTCTAAACAGATGCAATTTTTTTTAAAAGGATCAAAGTTTTTGCTCAGGAATACTATTATACACATACGACACAGGGTATTTTACAGCAGATACTAGTTTGCCAAGCTTCAGAAGGCAAAACACTAAAGTTGCGAATTCAGTATTGTCCAGGTAATTGTTTCTCCTTGCCCTGGAGAATCTGGTGGCACATGCTATTGAGAGGCTGTCTTGATGCCACCACTGCTCGTCACAGTTGAATCCACTGATAAAACATTCACGTCCTTAAGATGCAAGGCCTAGCAAAAAGCCTCCCACAAATCCACTGGATATCACGATGTTCTGTTTGATAAATTCTGTTGCCTGAAACATAAAGCAAATTTAAACAAAAGTTTAATTACTGAATCCAGAGCTAAGTAACATTTTCAGCTATTTTCTTCAAATAAATTTTCAGCAAAAATTCCTGAGCCCCTACTATTGTAGGCGCCAAACACCATGCAAGACCTCAGAGCAGTGAATTACAAACTGAAGGAGCCTAGAGCCCAGAGTCAGGCCCAGTAAGTTCTGTGACTACTGAGGTAACAGGTATATGGGCAGCAATGATCTCACAAGTAAAAAGGTATCTACATATAGGGCAGACATAAACGGCTCCTTTAGCAAGTTATTAACACAGATCATTTAATGAAGTCCCACAGCAGGTACAATGATATTTATTAATAATCCACTTAGCTGGTAAGAAAAAATGTACAGAATCAAAAAAAAGTATATTTAACATCACCTTCATAAAATAGTTAACCCAAATAAAATTGTGAAGAAGCAAAGAGACAAGGCCGAACCATGGGCTATTCTGCAAAACTGGCCTAGATGTTTCAAAAATGTCAGTGTCATGAAAGATGGAGAAAAAAGAAAAAACAAACCAGATAAGCGGACTGTTCAATATTAAAGAAGACATCAGAGACACGATGACCAAATGCAATGTATAATTCTTGATCAGGAAAAAAAAAGCAATAAAGGATATTTTGTGGAAAAACTTTCTATATATCAGAAAGTAATACTGTATGTTAAATTTCTTGGGTGTAATAATGGTATCTGTAGTTGTACAGCAGAATATCCCTATCCTTAGCAGACAGGTGCTCAAGTATTTAGCGGCGAAGAGTCATGATATCTTACGTGGTTCAGAAAAAAAAAAAGGTGTTCATCACACACATGCACAGAGGTAAAGCAAATGTGGCAAAATGTTCACAATTTGGTGAAGAGGTAAAGGGTATTTAGGTATTCACTATACTCATCTTTCAATGTTTTAACTGATTTGAAATTTTTCAAAATAAAAAGTTCGGAGAGGTAAAAGAATAAAACAAAAACAAAGTCAAGGGAGTAAATACTTAATTCTAAACAGTAAAGGAAGACTATAGACAAAATACAAATGTTATTAAAAATAATACATTCATCCAATAAAATAAAATGAATACGTTTTCAAACTATTCCACCGCAAGAAAAAAACGGGTAGTTTGCATTTTTAACAGTTTGTATACACACATACACATCGTAAAACCAAAAGAAAAATTCTGGAAGACTAATGTTATCTGTTTTTACACAGGGGGAATCAAGGAGTTGGGAAGATGAGCAGGGGAATCTATGTTCATCACCAAAAAGTAATGACTGATTCAAACGGTTTGATTCCAAATTTTACTTAATGCTAGAGACATAAGACCAAAACCACCAATTTTTTTAAAGAAAATAATTCCTAGTCACATTTACTGCTAAGTGAGACTCATTTAAAAAAAGGAGCCAAAAAATATATATTGTCTTACTTCTTCAATTATATTGTTGATTTCAGGTGCCGCTTTATTTGCCCGTTTCTTAATCTGTCTTTTTGCTTTGTTTACATCTTTTTCAACTCTCTTCCAGTCAATCTGCACATAGCCACTGTGACTGGCAATCTGTAAAAATGTAATAAAAATGGTAAATTCTAAATCAACTAGATTACTAATCTATTACCCAAGAATATAGGAACATATAGATTTCAATAAATCTATGAAGCTTACAGGTTTTAAAAAAATTACTATTTATTAATTTATCTAACAAATACTGAGTGCCTACCCAATGCCGAGTACTGTCCTAGGTCCATAAGCTACAGCCAACAAGAGACAGACAACATCCCACCCTTTCCCACCCTCACAGAGCTTCGAGTGCATTAGAGAAAACTGACATTAACATAAACTAATTATTCAGAATAATGAATGCTATGCTAAGTATGGTACATGACAGGAAAATATTTCAAAAATTATAACTGTACTATAATTCTATCACACCTTTTAGAGACAGCTAAAAAGATACAGAGGCTATCCAAATAACATAAATAAAGAAGTACCTTTTAATTAAACAGATGTTTGAACAAGGGATCAGAAGCCAATTAGCTATTACATCACTAAAGAAACCGAAAGTAGTCTGATAAAAGGTCCACACTAACTATTTAAATAAGAATACTTTCTGATAATTGCTTTTGAAAGTAGAATGTAAAAGAAATACTGTGGCAAACTTATGCTCTACACACGTTTCATAAAATAAATCCTTTTAACAAAACTACAGCTTCGATCTATATGCTGAGCAAATAATCCAAGAAGCTGGACTATATGAAGAGGAACAGGGCATCAGGATTGGAGGAAGACTCATTAACAACCTGTGTTATGCAGATGACACCACCTTGCTTGCTGAATGTGAAGAGGACTTCAAGTACTTCCTAATGAAGATCAAAGACCACAGCCTTCGGTATGGATTACACCTCAACATAAAATAAAGAAAACAAAAATCCTCACAACTGGACCAATAAAGAACATCATGATAAAGAGAGAAAAGACTGAGCTTGTCAAGGATTTCATTTTACTTGGATCCACAATCAACAGCCACAGAAGCAGCAGTCAAAAATTCAAACAATGTGTTGCATTTGGCCAATCGGGTGCAAAAGACCTCATTAAAGTGCTAAAAAGCAAAGATGTCACCTAGAGAACTAAGGTACACCTGACCCAAGCCCATGGTATTTTCAATCGACGCATATGTATGTGAAAGCTGGACAATGAATAAGGAAGACCGAAGAATTGATGCATGTGAACTAAAAGAATACTGAATATACCATGGACTTGCCAAAAGAACAACTAAATCTGTCTTGGAAGAAGTATAGCCAGAATGCTCCTTAGAAGTTGAGGATGGTGAGACTTCGTCTCTGTATTTTGGATATGCTATCAGGGGGGACTAGACCTTGGAGAAGGACATCACGCTTGGTAGAGGATCAGCAAAAAAGAGGAAGGCCCTCAACAAGATGGACTGACACAGAAGCTGCAACGATGGGCTCAAACACAGCAAAGATCGTGAGGATGGCACAGGACGGGTAGTGTTTCGTTCTGTTGTGCATAGGGTCACTACGGGTAGAAACTGACTCGACAGCACCTAACAAAAACAACATAGCTAACTGCCTATTAACCATAAGAAAAACACTCACGTGGTGCTATGAGGACACCGCAGTATCTGAACAGGAATAATAAAAAAAAAAAAATTTTTTTTTTTTATTTTGTGTTAAACCAGTAAAGTAAGCTAGTCCCCCAAAATAATAAACTCAAAATATAATCATGAGTAGTAAATAATTAAGCCATATATACATTATAAATCACTTCTACCAAACTTATGCTTTCCTTATCATCTCTTAAGGTATTGCTTTGACTTTTAACCATATACAAAATACTTCAAATACTAAAAATACCTGGTTTTATATAAATAAGATGAATATGAATCACAGACTCTATTTTCTCTGTGAATGACTACATAGAGGAATTTGACTGCATTTCTGCTTATGTTTATTCACTTACTATCACTTCAAACTCAAACCTCGGCAAAACAGAGTGGAGATCAAATCAAATGGCAAGTAAAAGCTTTTTCTGATAGTATTTGACACAGCAATTTGGGCCACCAACATGGAGGTGATGAACTTTAGGGAAAGGAGCCTTTTCCACATATAAATTGAAAAGACTTATTACTTACTTGTACTAAGTAATCAAACCAGTTGATTTCTTTGAAGCTTTTGCAGAATTTAACTTTTTGTTGAATCTCCTATCTTCTTATTCAATCCAAAGCTTCTGAGTACAAAGATTTTACGTATATGTGTGGCTTTTATTTTTTGGTGAGAAAAAACCAAAATATTATCTACAAAATATTACCAACAGCAATTCCCAATTTACTTTTCATTTTAAGTTTTTTTTTTAATTAATCCTTATGCCATGAGTTATATTGATGAAACGAACAAAAAACCTTAACTACATCCCTAGCAAATGAATAAAGGAAGTCATTTAATGAGACGGATTAAACAAATTCTCACAAACAGCATTCTATACACATTAAAAAAAAAAAAAATTTTTTTTACATAAAAATATTTCTGCATAGTCATTAATAAAGCCGAAGTTATCTGAAACAAAGAAAATTAATAAAGCCGAAGTTATCTGAAACAAAGATTTTATAAGGTTTAAAGAACCCTGTATGCTTTTGGGTAAAATGTCGAAACAGTTGCAGGAAAAATAAAGACCTTGAGAAGTTGAAGATGTTAATGCCTCTATGGGCTCTCCCTCTCTGACACCTCCAAGCAGTCACAGCATCTTCCAGAGCTATATACATACACCTTTCCGCCTCAGCACTGGCCTTACCATTAAATTTGTTGGTGAAAACCTAACTCTCCCAGGGGATTGTGAATCTCTATGTTCCTAGAATCCTCAACAAATAAATAACCGAATAAAGACTTCACCTGGAGGCAAATCTGGTCAAATTGAAGGATAGCAGTCTGAACTCGGCAGTACACTCCAAGACAGAGATGACCCAGGACAACCAATCTGACACCATTGGGGTTCATGTACATCCATCATCGTCAAATACCTTCTAAGAACTGACTATACAAGAACCAACTCAGTCTTCTCCACCCAGAACTTAGCTAAGCAATTACAGGGAAATGCAAACCAGCAGACCAGGGTTGAGGGTGACGGAGTGGGAGGAGTAATAACTATTTTTGAACATTTGACTTTCTTTGAATGCTGAAAGCAAAGAGGACTTGAAACACTTACTGATGAATATCACAGACCACAGCCTTCAGTATGGATTATGCTTCAACATAAAGAAAACAAAAATCCTCACAACTGGACCAATAAGCAACATCATGATAAATGGAGAAAAGACTGAAGTTGTCAAGGATTTCATCTTACTTGGATCCACAACCAGTGCCCATGGAGGCAGCTGTCGGGAAATCAAACGACGTATTACATTGGGCGAATCTGCGCAAAAGACCTCTTTAAAGTATTAAAAAGCAAAGATGTCACTTTGAAGACTAAGGTGCACCTGACCCAAGGCATGATATTTTCAGTCGCCTCATATGCATGTAAAAGGTGGACAATGAATAAGGAAGACTGAAGAACTGATGCCTTTGAATTATGATGTTGGCAAAGAATACTGAATGGACTGCCCAAACAAACCTGTTTGGAAGAAATACAGCCGAAGTGTTCCTTGGAAGTGAGGACGGCGAGACATTGTCTCACATACTTTGGACATGTTATCAGGGGGGACCAGTCCCAAGAAAAAGACATGCTTGGTAGAGGGTCAACAAAAAAGAAGACCCTCAACAAGATGGACTGACACAGTGGCTGCAACAATGGGCTCAAACATAATGATTGTGATGGCACAGGACTGGGCAGTGTTTCGTTTTGTTGTATGCAGGGATGCTATGAGTCGGAACTGACTCGATGACACCTAATGACAACAACGAAGAATGCTAAAGCATTTCATGGAATTAGGTAAAGAGATGTCATTAGAATAAAGGCCTACAAGTTGAAAATAATACCAGGCTTTCAGGTAAAGACCCACATATGATGGAACACTGAACATGTGGATGGGCCTATTTGCTTGTGAGTTTCACCATATGGTGAACTAACTGGGCTATTTCATTGAGGGAAAATCCCTCTCCCACCCCAAATCCACATCTTTAGGTATTTTTTTTCTTAGGTTGGTCAGATTTCCCAGAGACAGGAAAGCCCCATCCACACATTTAGGGCTTTTTATCAGCTTTTATGAGCAGACATCAGACATCAAGGAAAGCATATAACATGAAAAAGAGACCAAAATAAACAAGCAGAGAGAGAGATTAATAAAAAATAATAAAAAAAAAACCTAAAAATTTAGAGGAACACAGACTTTGTAGGGAGAAAAAAAGGCTTAAAAAAAAAAACAAAACTAGATCCTTTATGTTCTCAGAGACTGAAAAACATAATGGACAACTGAAAGAACTCCCAACGGCTAAAGCTAGAATAATTTGAGCAACAAAATATAGTAGTATTGGATTATAACCCAAAGTATAAAATATTCATTAGCCCATATCGATATAAATAAATGACTGAATAAATTGATAAATGGAGAAGATGTAAATCTCCCATGCAGAAGAATTCCAAAATAATTTATGTAGATACACTACCCTCAGGGAGGTGGTGTATAACTCCTACTCCTGAAGTGTGGACTGTGCATAGTTCAGACTATAGTTCCTTCCAAAGAGTACAGTGGAAAAGAGGACAAGTTAGCAAGTACTTTCATACAGGGCTCGTGGGAACGTAACTGATGTATCCTTTCTGGAAGGCTACTTGACAATCAAAACACTTAAATATGTGCATTTGCTTTGTCTCATGAGTGTGTGCAAACGTATGTAAATAGCTGGTCATGGCAGTGTTGTTTGTAAAACTGAAAAAATTAACTGCATAGATGAACATCTCTGTAGGTGTTGAGAATTCCATACAGGACAGGCCATTTGGATCAACACTCGGGTGAACTTGTAGTCTATTAAGGCAAGGACATCAAACCCGCATCCAGTGATTAAAAATAACTTTCAGCCTCTGCCATTTCTAAGAACCTTCTATCCTCAATTCAAATGAGAGAACACATTTCAAGTACAACCACCTTCACCAACATCACCAGTCTATAGACAAATAATTAAAATGGTTTCAAAGACACTAGTGCTTCAGTAAATAATGTATTTCTAAAAGATTTATGAAGGGATTGTCCTTTAACTACTGCACTGGTTGAAGGAAGCTATAGGCTGGAAGGGGACAAGTCACACATAATACATGCCACCTTTCCAATCTCTGAAAAAAATTTTTTTTAAGATACTGCATCCACGAAACAGGAACAAGGAACAAGATGCTAAGGTACCCGAAGCTGGGGTGGAAGTAGGAACTGACTGCAAACTGGCTCCTGTGAATCTTGGAGGGTGAGGGTTAATTCTGCAGTATTTAAATTCTACCTAAGTAAAGCTGTTAAAAACAAAAACAAACCAAAAAAAAAGGATGCTAAAGTAACACTGAAAGAACAACAAAAGCTCACGAAAGTTAAAATTAATGATAGCAGAAATGAAAAAATGAGTTAGAAGGTGAAATTGAAAATATTCCAGAAAGTAGACCAAAAAAAACCAGAAAGATAATTAGACAATCAGTTCATGAAATCCATGTAATTAGGAACTACAGAAAGAGATAAAAAAAACCAAAATCATTACTAAGTAAGTATCAAGAGAATTTCCCAAAACTAAAAGACACACATCTTCCAAATTCAAAGGGCCTATTTAGTTTACAGCGTAATGGATGAAAACAGGCCATGGCAAAGTACATTGCTGTGAAAAGTCAGAACACTGGGGACATATACAAAAACCTCTATTTACTAAGAAGGGAAAAAAATATAGCACATACAAAGTTTCAAGAATTAGAATGATTTTAGACTTCAGAGCAACACTGGGAATTAGAAGACAATGGAGCAGTATCTAAACTCAAATAAGGTATCAATCAAATGTGAGAGTAAAATGAAATTTTCAAACCTGTGAAGTCTCAAAACTACACTTCCCATGCTCACTTTCTCAGAAAGTTACTGGAGAATGTCTCCCACCAAAACAAAAGAATACATCAAGAAGACATACAAGACACAGGAAACAACCCATGACAGAAGCAAGAGGTAGCCCCATAACGGTATTGAAGAGAGATCCCAGGGTAACATCAACTATACACCAGGCCTAAAAAAAAGCAGGCCGAACAGAGGACTCTGGGAGCAAGTTTGTCAAGAAGATTGAACTGACAGACTATTTGATGCATATGGCCCCAGTGAGAGGAGATTTAAGACAACTGGTAGAAAGTTTGGGATTGAGTTATTGATGCATACATAAAAAATGAAGCCAACCAAAACACAATATAATTATTAACTTCAGGGAAAACAAAGAGTTGTGGCAAGAAAAATCACAGCATACTGCATGGCTCAGTGGTGAATAACACCTGCAGTCATAACCTAAACCAGGGATCAGCAAAGTACAGCCTGCAAGCCAGTTGCCTATTTTCATAAATAAAATTTTATTGAAACACAGCAATATCAATTTATTTACATATTGTCTATAGCTGCTTTCATGCTACAATGGCTAAGTTGAGTAGGTATGACAGAGACCATATGGCTCATAAGCCTAAAATATTTACTATCCTGACTCTTTAAGAAAAAGTTTGCTGACCCCTGATCTACACACTTGGTGCTGAAATTCTGCTTCCAGTATGCCAGAGTATACTTCTAACACACAGACCCTCTGCAGATAGCAACTATAAACTCTTGGTTAAAACATAAGGGCTCCAGAGTTTTTTTTTTTTTTTTTTACATAAAAGGCAAGCAGATTTTGAAGGGGAGTTGAAACTTAAGTCAGGAAGGGACCAGTACCAGGTGAGTTGCCCATTTTTATGACTTTACGCTAAGGGCAGAATGCAGTCACACGGTGAATAAAACTTCAATAGAAAACTTGCCATCTCTCTGGTCTGAAGAAACAGAAGACAGAACCCAAAACAACCATCACTGTCATAAAGGAAAGAACCAGAGGGGAGCCTCAATTTATGTTCATAAACTCTAGCCAAGTCTTTGGATGACTCCTTAATCACACATTCATGGAGCAGAACCAAGCATTTTGCATCTAAGGCTAAAAGAAATGAACTGAGATCTGAGCTGCTGCCCATTACAAACGAAACAATTTGTAATTTGAGTCTAACCAAGTTAACTACCTGTGAAAAATAATCTGTCAAGATTCTTCAGAGGAATAAACAGAATCCAGGGCCTCCACAATGTACCATTCCCAATCAAAATCCAAAATTACTCAATATATGGTAAACTAGGGAAACGTGACCTACTCTCAAGAGAAAAGAAAATCAGCAGATGCCAAGCCTGAGACAACTCAAATATTGCAATTATCAGGACTTTACAGCAGCTGTGCTTTAAATCAATGAAACGATAGGACATTGCAGGACTGTTTACAATAGCAAAAAGATGGAAGCAACCAAAGTGCCCATCAACGGATGAATGGATAAATACGTTATGGTATATTCACACAATGGAATACTGCGCATCCATAAAGAACAGTGAGGAATCTGTGAAACGTTTCATACATGGAGGAATCTGGAAGGCATTATGCAGAGTGAAATTAGTCAGTTGCAAAAGGACAAATATTGTATAAGACCACTATTACAAGAACCCAAGAAATAGTTTAAAAAGAGAAGAAAACATTCTTTGATGATTATGAGAGTGGGGAGGGAGGGAGGGTAGGAGAGGGGCATTCACTAATTAAATAGTAGATAAGAACTACTTTAGGAGATGGGAAAGGCAACACACGATACAGGTGAGGTCAGCACAACTGAACTAAACCAAAAGCAAAGAAGTTTCCTGAATAAACTGAATGCTTCAAAGGCCAGCGTAGCAGGGGTGGGGGTTTGCGGACCATGGTTTCAGGGGACACCTAAGTCATTTGGCATAATAAAATCTATTAAGAAAACATTTTGCATCCCACTTTGGAGAGTGGCGTCTAGGGTCTTAAACGGTAGCAAGCGGCCATCTAAGATGCATCAATTGGCCTCAACCCACCTGGATTGAAGGAGAATGAAGAACACCAAGGACACAAGGTAATTACGAGCCCAAGAGACAGAAAAGCCCACATAAACCAGAGACTACATCAGCCTGAGACCAGAGGAACTAGATGGTACCCGGCTACAACCGATGACTCCCCTGACAGGGAACATAACAGAGAACCCCTGAGGCAGCAGAAGAGCAGTGGGATACAGACCCCAAATTCTCGTAAAAAGACCAGACTTAATGGTCTGATTGAGGCTAGAAGGACCCTGGTGGTCTTGGCCCCCAGACCTTCTGTTGGCCCAGAACACAAACCATACCCAAAGCCAACTTTTCAGACATGGGTTGGACTGGACAATGGGTTGGAGAGGGATGCTTGTGAGGAGGGAGCTTCTTGGATCAGGTGGGCACTTGAGACTATGTTGGCATCTCCTCCCTGGAGGGGAGATGAGAGGGTAGAGGGGGTTAGAAGCTGGCAAAATGAACATGAAAAGAGAGAGTGGGACGTGGGAGCGGGTTGTCTCATTAGGGGTGAGCAACTGGGAATATGTAGCAAGGTGTATGTAAGTTTTTGTGTCAGAGGCTGACTTGATTTGTAAACTTTCACTTAGAGCACAATAGAAATTAAAAAAAAAAAAGGATAGGAAATCTCACAAGAGAAATAAATATGAAAAGAACCACATGGAAATTCTAAACGTGGAAAATACAATATCTGAAATAAATTCACTGGGTAGGCTAAATGGCAGAAGGTAGATAACAGATGAAAGAGTCAGTGAACTTGAAGTTAGATCAATACAAATTATATGACCTGATAAAAAATATTTTAAAAATGAACAAAACCTCAGAGACCTGTAGGACACTATCAAAAGGTCTAACATATATGACGTTGAAGTCATGTTCAGAAAGAAAGAATGGAACAGAAAAATATTTGAAGAAATAATTGCCAAAGCCTTCACAAACATAGTTATAAAGATATAAATTTACAGATTCAAGCAGCTCAGTGATTGGAGAAGGGTAAGACAGTACACAGTATTGGGGAGGCCAGCACAACCTGTATAAGGTGAGGTCATGGTAGCTCCATAGATACATCCAAACTCCCTGAGGGACTGAATTGCTCAGCTGAGGGCTGTGGGGACCATGATCTCGGGGAACATCTAGCTCAACTGGCATAACAGAGTTTATAAAGAAAATGTTCTACATTCTATGATGAGTAGCATCTGGGGCCTTAAAAGCCTGTGAGCAGCCATCTAAGATACTCCACTGGTCTCACTCCTTCGGGAGTAAGAAAGAATGAAGGAAACTAAAGACACAAGGGAAAGATTAGTCCAAAGGACTAATGGACCACATCTACCATGGCCTCCACCAGGCTGAGTCCAGTACAAGATGGTGCCCGGCTACCACCACTAACTGGCTACAACAGGGATCACAATAGAGGGTCCCGGATAGAGCTGGAGAAAAATGTAGAACAAAATTCTAATTCACAAAGAAAAACCAGACTTGCTGGCCTGACAGAGACTGGAGAAACCCAAGAATATGGACCCCGGACATCCTTTCAGCTCACTAATGAGGTCACTCCTGAGGTTCACCCTTCAGCCAAAGATTGAACAGGCCCCTAGAACAAACCAAGACTAAAGGGGCACACCAGCCCTGGGGCAGGGACTGGAAGGCAGGATGGAAAAAGGGAAGCTGGTAACCGGGAACCCAGGGTTGAGCAGGGGGAGTGTTGACAAGTTGCGGGGTTGTTAACCAGTGTCATAGAACAATGTCTGTACTAACTGTTTGATGAAAAACTAGTTTGTTCTGTAAACCTTCACCTAAAGTACAAAAAAAAAAGGCAGCTCAGTGAACTCCACAATTATGAAAGAACAATACTAGGATGACGCAGTGACACAGGAGAACAGAAGCTTGCATGTGTGTGAGAAAGAAGGGGGAGGAGGGTATGGGGAGAGCAGAGCAATTCAGTAAATGGAAGCTAAATTCTCATATTCTATAATGAGAAGCCAACAGTTAACACCTAAAACTGAAAGATCAAGACATGTCCAATTAAAACTTGTTTAGAAAAAAGGGGATACACACTTTAAGAATCTGCTAAGAGCTGAAAGTGGTCGCACCAAGGAAGGGGAAAATTGGGGTGAAAAGAGAGGCACAGGATTACTCTAATCTGTAATAAGCCTTGTACAACCATTTGGCCCTTTGATTTACGTGCATTTAACTCTGAAAGAAATAAAAACTAAATTAAAAAATTTATATACCGTTGTCTGTTTTAAGCCAGTGGTGTAATAAATATCTACTGGAAAATACTTAATACTGAGTTACTGGAAAAGCATTAAGATTCTCATGAATATTTATCTTTAAACGTAGGTAAAGGTGGTAAAAAAAAAAAAAAAAAGAAAATGGCCCTAAAGAATATCAAACAATTAGCTAAATGCTATTTGATACTCTATTTCCTCTTTCAGTTTCCTTCCACTGAGTTTTCGGGGCAAGTCATATTTCTGGGAAAAATGGGTTTGATGTAGACAGGTGCTTGTTATTTCTGCCTTCTTACCTCAAAGAATACATGGACTAGGCATGGGGAAGTAGGAAGTGGCAATAGCAATATGTAGATCTGAGTGATGCCATATTGAGTGGACTGACAGAGTTCTGAAAAACTAACATGCAGAGTGGATTAAAATACAATTCTCTCTATTCTATGTACATTTTAGGAAGCACTGCTTCAGTCCAGTACTCCTTTCGTGTTAAACGGAAATGACTATTGAGTTTTCAAAATAGCTATAAAATTAAATATGTTCTTGTATCTCTATGACCCCAAGTCAAAATCAGCGTAAGTAAAATTCTCTTCTGCACAATGCTCAGTTTAGATATTAATCATATTTCTTTTCACTTCTTACCATATATTCCTAAAGAAAATGTATATTTTTTTTAAAAGGCTGTTTAGTAACCAACTCAAAATTTGTGCTTAACATGTACGATTTCAGTCCCTTTGTAGTTAAGGCAACTACACTGATTATTACATGACCAATGGACTTAGGTGCTAAAGTCAGATTTTGGTTGCTATGATCATCAACCATGTTTTAAATCTGGTACAACTGACAGTTCTCTGCAACTTTAAAACTGTCACTAACATTCATTCCCAGATATTTTCATTTTTTGAATTGATGATATTTGATCCTCAGGGAATATTTTTGGAAAAATACATGCCAAACAGACAAGAATGCCACATAATAGCCTGATAAACATCCTCTAAAGGCACTATATTTAGAGGAACATGAACAAAACTAAATTTTCGAATCCCCCTGTCTCAGAAGTAGGATTATGGATGATTTTTAAAACCAATTTTTCACACCTTCTATATTATTATGGTTCCCTGGTTTTAAAAATCATGTTAGAAATTGCTAATAGCAGTTTCTTATGGGGAAGAAACTACATGTGTAGAAAGCAGACCTTATGAATTATATATACTCTGTGTGTGTGAATTTTAAATATGTCTAAAATGGCCAGGATGAGTGGGTTACATTATTATATTGGTAAAAGGTTTATTTTGCCAGGAAGATGCTTCAAGGGAAATCTGGTTAAGTAATAACATAAAGGAAACGAGGCAGCTATTAATAAGACAATTTTCAGTTGTCTTTTTAATAGCTGGAAATAAGCTATTGCTTAAAGAATTAAGAAGTATTTAAATTATTGTCTTTTATGTCAGATGCAAACTTTAAAAATTCATTGGAGTTATTCCACAAACTGACGCCTAAAAGAAAAATTCTACCTTCTATTAAAATAGACAGAAGTGAAATGGCTAAACTTGGCTTCATTTCCAAGGGCTACCTATATAAGCAGAGGCAAGTAGCTACAGCTCTGACATACCTGAAGGAGAAGAAAGCCACCACCTACTGCAGTTGCTGCAAGTTTTCCAACTTTCTGGAACAAAAATCCAGCACACCTTTAATGAAAGAAATGACAAAAGATGAGAATGATCAATGATGTACTAAACCCTTTTCCCTCTTCTAGTTTTCATTGCTTTCCTGGGAAAATTTTAATATCATCCTATTTCTTTTGATCATGTCCTCCACCTGCTCAGAAACCCTCAATGTTTCCTTTCAGTTAAGTCAAAAATGCACAATCTGAAACGTTTGAGATTTGCTTCAAAATAAGGGATGGAGAGGAGAATTTAGAAGACTGGGTACTGAAACTGGATGATGGGTACTTAGGGGTTCATTATACTCTTCCCTCTGTTTTTGTGTAAGCTGAAATTTACCATAATAAAAGGGTTTAGTTTGTTTTTTTAATACAGTGAAGACACTCCACACATCTGGCCAACCTCCACTCTACCCAAACTGTTCCAACCCAACTAGTTTTCAAATAGATCATCACCTTTGATCAAGCTAGTAATCTCCCTGCTTCTAGGGGTTTCTGCCTATTGAAAGCTTTCCTACTCTTTCAGGTCGAGCTGAAGTTCCACCTCTGTGACTACTTGAGCCCACCTTTCTCATGACTCCTTATCTGTATCTATTTTTATATTAAACCTGTTTTGTCCCATCTATCCTGTAAGAATGTCAATTCCCATACTTCTTCAGTGGTTAATTCTCTCCTTCAGTGAACTCACACATTCCCTTCAGCATTCCAGATCCCTACTGTGCAAAAGAAGCCCTGATTGGCGCAATGGTTAAGTGCTTGGCTGCTAACCTAAAGGTCAGCGGTTCAAACCACCAGCGGCTCTGTGGGACAAAAGACCTGGCAATTTGCCCTTGTAAAGACTACAGCCTAGGAAACCCTATAGGGCAGTTCTACTCTGTCATATAGGGTCACTATGAATTGGAATTGACTCAATGGCACACAACAACAGTATGCAAAAGAATCCCAGATTTCTAAGTCTAGCCCTCCTAAATGGTAAATTTACATTTTCCAATTACATTCTGGACTTCTCTAGCACCCAGAACCACACATTCAAAATGTCCCAAAGCAAGCATCACTTTTCTACCCAAACCAACTGTTGCTAAGGCCCCAACTTGTAAGCGACAGCACCATTCTCCAGGCTTGCTATCTCATGTTCATCTCAGACTCAGCCTTCTCCATCCTCTCCTTGGTCCAACTGTTTGCCAAGTTCTATATACTCTATCTCTATAACATTACTTGACCCTGTCTCCTTTCTGCTCTTGAGAGCATCATTACCTTGCTAATGGATCAGGCATCTATTACCTTGCTTCCAGACCACTCTAACTGGTCTTCCCCTGAGCTCCAGTCTCTCCTAGCAACCACCCATCTTGATGTCAGTTTTATTTTCACTATGCTCCAAAACCTATAGCTACCTACAGCTAAATATAATCTCTTTAGCCTCCCATACATGTCCTGAATTGGTCTGAATTGTTAACTGGTTAGTGCTTATTAACCTTTCCTCTTTAATGTATGACACAAATTATTACATCAGTTTCACTCCCTTAGAAAATTGCAAAAATTTGCTACACTGAATCTATAGTCATTGCAACAAATCATTGTATAATATTAGAGTCCTACTGCACACAGCTCCTGGGCTACCACCTGGCTATAACTCAAATGTATGTATTACTATAAAAAACATATCTCTCAGTAAGGGGGGGCAGCATCAAATGCTCAGAAAAGGAAGAGGAAGAAGCAAACAGCAGCCAGGTCTCCGGTGTCAACAATATCCTGGACAGCATGCTCCACAACCATGTGTATGATGGCATCAGCTGCTAAAATGAACCTACTAACTCCCCCTGCTCTGTCTCTAGGCTCTCCAAGCAAACATCTGCCAATTATGAGGCCTACAAATAGTGATTTGATAATTCTGTTTCTCAATTATTTCTTAGCCTCTTTTTTTAAGATTGGACATTAGGCCCTGACTCACTTTAACCAGTCATCTATGGCACCAAATTGTGAGCTTATATAAAGAGAGGACCAGACCCTAAATTAGGGGATCAAAGTACAACCAGCCTGTGGAGAATTGTTTGAATGACCAAGGCCATGAACAGACATCTCTCTTCTAACTGTGGGCTTTTTTTCATACAGCAGCATTAACAAATACACTTAATAAATACTGCACCTTTCCATTACAGAATCTTCCCATAAAATGGCATTTTTAAAAAGGCATGGAGGAGTGTGCCACTGTTCAAAGTGCATGAAAAACACAAATCAAAAAAAAAGTTATACTTACGAAGTATATTTAAATTAATGCAAGATAAATTTAACTTAGAATCTAAGAAAAAAGCCATTATTTGTAAGTACCCTCACTACAAAAATTCTCTACAGTCATGTACATTTTCAAAATAAAGTGTCAGACTTGTTTCTAATCCATGTTACTTGGCCAATCTTTTATTCCAGGAATAACCAAAGTAGATCCATAGCAGCAATTATGTAATCATGTGGTCCGAAATTGTTAACTGATTAGGTTAATGCCTATTAACTGCTCCCCCTTAACGTACTTCACAATATTAGAAGGGAAGCAGCCAGCCCTTTAATTCCAACACAGAACCACCATTCTACAGCTCCTCTTCAAAGCACTGGTATAATCAGAACCAGCCCACAAAAATGAACAGAACCATCTGTATCATCATCAACCATTCTTAATGAGGATTTTACACAGCTCCCTATAGCACTGACAATCCGGGAGACCAGTTCTACTGTGTGAGTTTCTCACAGGTTGTTCCAGTTGTTACCACTGGGTGACATGTAAAAATTATTTACACATGCCAAACCAAACACCAAACCGTTGCCGTTGAGTCGATTCTGACTCATAGTGACCCTACAGGACAGAGCAGAACTGCTCCACAGGGTTTCCAAGGAGTGGCTGGATTCGAACTGCTGACCTTTTGTTTAGCAGCCTGAACACCTGACCACTGTGCCACCAGGGCTCCATTTACATAAAGTTAACTCTTAAATATTTTTTTCTATTTACTCACTATTACTGAGTCAGATCCACTACATATGCTGAACTTCAGAAAGGGGAATCTATATAAAAAAAATCAAAGGAAGGATGAGGAGGGAATAGTGGTACCCTGGCAGGCATGACGGAGGGGAATTATCAAAACCAACACTGAGTCTGAGCGTAGATTACACCAATCATATCAGAGAAAAGCTTCAAAACTGTGCTATTTTAGGATTAACAGTGTAAACCCACTCAATATGTATTGAGTCTGGCCCACCTACAAAAGGGCAGAGGCCAGGCTCCTAATGAATTTAATGAAAAAGATGTTCTTCTCACCAGCCAGTCACTCCACCCATTACAATCTGAGTGGCTACTGAGTATTTTTCTACCATAGGTCCCGAACTGTGGCCAAACACTCGATTCCACCAGTGGTGTCTTCTTGCGTACTCGGTTAAATCCAACACTTCGTAAGACTCGTCATCACTTTCATACTCTTCAAAATACAAAAACAGAAAAAAATTAATTTAGAGTCAATCTAAAGTCATAAATGTTCCTTCATTTTTTTTTAATGTTACAATTCACTGTTACTTTTGGCCTACAGGTAAAAACGTCCAGGCGGAAACTGATGAGTGTTATTAGGACTTCAAGAGTAAAAGGGGCTAGAAATAATATGCCCATCTCCTTCCTAAAGGCCCAAGGACCAGCCAGGGGCACGAAGCCAGTCAGATCAGAGTTACACAGCAGTGAGGGGCCACCTACCCAAATCTCAGTAGGGTAAGGAGCAGAGAAAGGTCCATTTTCAGTGAGAAGAGGGGGGTTCTCCTCTCAAAGAATCGGTCAGGAGCCGGAGAGAAGAAATCACTCCAGAGTCAGACTAAAAAACCGTTTGAAGATGAGGGGCCGGGGTTGAAAAGACAGACAAGGGGTGGGGCTACTTTGGGGGCGAGGGTCGCTCTCCCCCAGCGCTCCACCAAGAGGGGAGGACGAAGTCTAGCTCAGAAGGGGTATTAAACGGGCGGCCTCAAAGAAAAAACAGAGCCCCAGAGACCCTGGGGAAGGGGAAGGTAAAGCCGCCCCCGGAGCAAGGTCAGGAGCTGTGAGCCGCGCCCGGACCGCTCACCTTGGGGAGGGGGGTTCCGGGTCGCCATGATTCCGCTGGGGGCCTGTTGAGGGTGGTCCCCGCCCACCCTCCTCTCTTTTACACTTTGAGGGCCGCTCTAGGCCGGTGCGAAAGTCTATGCTCTCTTTCTTCCTCCTCCTTCTCTTCCAGGCGCCACGTCCAGTCCCCGCCCCCTCCCCCTCCAGCGCGGGGCCTCCTGCGCAAGCGCAAGTCTCACGGGTCGGGAGGGGAGGCCAGCGAGCAGCCCCCGCGAGGACTTGTGGAAATTGTAGTCCGTTGACGTCTGCACCACTGGCCTCGCCTTCCCACCTCCACCCCTCCGGAATTTCCTTAACCCTAGTTTTGTTTTAAAGAGCCTCAGTGTTTGGGGTGGCGGGGTGGGGAGGTAGGAAGGTCTCTCGTGGTTTAGAGCGCAAAACCAGCTGGGCATTTGAACACTACCAGAATTCAAGCCATTGGGGAAAAGGGCTTTTATAAAGAGATAACAGAAGCCCTGTTTGAAACCACACTTTTCTAAGGAGGCAAGAGCTCACCAACCGATTGAAATTATTTCTAACGTGCTATTGCGGAGAATTGGAACCTTTTTATCCATTTTCTCTGCACGTGTTCCTTGCCAGGCGCTCAAGGGAGGCAGCAGAAGGGCTAGGAAGTGGCCTGACACCAGTTACTCAAGAGGACATAACTTTGTATCATTATGATTTTTTATTATTTAAATCTAACAGGAATGAGGGTCAAGTTTCTTTACCCAGAAGCCCCAAGTGATTCTGTAGAATGAAGAACCACGTTGATCACCAAGCAGCTAACTCAAGTTCACAAATATACCAGCCCCCAAACTTCTTTTGAACTTGCATTACATCCGCATTTGCTGTACGATTAAATGAGGCCCCTCAATATTAGTTTTAATGAAAAATCAAGGAATCCTGATGTAGATTGAATTACTTAAAATATTGACTTGCATAATTGAGCTTGGCTCAATTTCAAATCCTGGCCCTTTAAATGCAAAAGTTAGTTCTGTAATGATCCTAAGCCTGTGGCCTCCAAAATGCAATTCTAAGGCTGTCCGGAGTGGGTGTTCCAAACTCAAAGGCCGGTTTCTTTGTGTAAGACTCCACTTTTCAGAAACAAAGATTTTAGGGGGCATAACTCCACATCTTCTCACTGAAGTGTTTTTCCAAAAGTTACTGATTTTGAGTTCATACGCTCCTTCCTCGCCATTATCCACCCATTCCTGTTAAGGTACTAACAGAAATAGCCAAATAATGGGCTACTAAAAGAAGAGTTGGGTGGGTTAAAAGAAGAGAATGGAGAAAAAAGGGAAAGGAGTAGCATAAATTGGAAGAGCAAAATGGAGGGTTGACTGAGCCAATGACATCCAAGTGACACTTTCACAATATCTGCCAACTGCAGAAAGAAGTCACTTTCATGTCAAGGAAATGACTTTTAGAGTCAAATGGCTATGGAGAAATAAGGGAGATAATAGAAACAAAATGCTGCTCTTAGGATGCCAAAGAATAAACCTTAAACGTATCCAAAAGTGAATTAAAAATCAATCATTTCTGCAAAGACCTTGATGGCTGAAAAGAAAATTTTTAATATGTTCTTCCCTTCCATCTTTAGTGATACGCCTTTGCCATTGCATTAAGGAAGTTAGTTGTACAGGTAGTCCCCAACTTAAGATGTATTCCAGTTACCACTAATTGCACTTCTGACAGTCCTTTTTTTTTTGTACATCTTATTCTTAGTAATATGTGCTGATGATATCATTCTCAGATGTTCACTCTAAGATGTTCAATTTTATGATTAACTCTTCAAAACACTGCTGTACAGATTTAGTTTTCTAAACTAAATCAGGGGTTTGGGTTGCTTGAAAACATGGACCCAAACGCTGATCACTTTGCTAGAGTCAATAGGCAGATTCAGGAAGCAGTGAGATGTTACCAGGAAATATGTGAAGAAAAAAAGAAAAGGACCATACAGACAACTCTTACTAATTTTCTGATTAGAAACACTATCCCAATTCCCAGGGATAATTCAGAAGACACAGAACCTTCCAAAAGTGGAGTTATTACCGCAACTGACAAAATGCCAACATCGTCCAACTCTTCTTCATCTTTGGAGAAAATTTTTATGATTTGTGTATTTTTTATGTATGTATGTATTAAAATATATCTGTAAGTTTATATGTAATGTTTCCAACCCCCAGAGACAAAGACTGGATTTTTAAAGATACTGATAATAAAAGGCAATAATAATGAAAATTTCAAAAAAAAATGAAGTATTTGACTTACGTCAGAACTGACTCGTGTCAGAACAGAACCCTGTTGTAAATCAAGGACCACCTTATAATGTATTTTTCTAGTGTGGATTTTCTCTTTCCCAACAGCAAAAAAGCTGTCATTTTGTTGTCTGAATGAAGAGTGGTTTAATGTGTACCTAAATTGTATACACAGACTTTCCGAAGTGCTGTGATCAACCTGATGTTCTCTAGGGGGTGATGTGTGTTTTTTTTTTTTTTTATAATTCCCATTTTATTTATTTATTTATTATTAATTTCCATTTTAAATAGTGTAAATAATTTTTCTTTTCAGTCAACACTAATAAACATTTTCATTATGAGCACTGGTATCATCTACAACTCTACCAAAACATAATTCAGACAGTCCCCAACTTTCCAATGGATAGAGTCCCAAAAGTTTATGAATAACTATTTGAAATTGAGAACATTTACTATTTCATCCATAACGAATCTTTAATGAAGCTGTTGTCCCCTATTCCATCCTGAGCTTCACCTTTCCTTAACTTCTCATTCCTTGGAAACCTCACTTGTTAAAAACTGTTTAGTCAGAATGGAGAAAAGCAAAAAGTTGCAGAACAAACAGAAGAACACTTCACACTCCCTGAGTAATCTCATGTCCCCCATTGGCTACAACTGTTATTCCCTATTAGATGTCCACATTTCAATGACCTGCAAATTCAAACAACTTCACTCTATCTTTGAAGCTCCCCAAAGGAGAAAAATTAGTCACCTCCTTTTCCCCTCCCTTTTCTCCCACAGTTACACAGTCACTTATCCTATGCTTGCACCACCAAAACTGTGACATCCTTTCTCTCCCTGATGGTCAGCCCACCCGTTGGACCACTGCAATGGCCTCTCAATTGGCTCCTTCCTCCTTTTCTTGCTTCTCCCCACCCCACCCCAATCCAGTCTACTCTTCATCAGAATTTTTCTTCTAAAGCCTGCATCTGATCTTGTTCTTTCTCTTCTTGAATACTTGTAAAAGTTGCCCATTGGTTACAACATTAAGCCTAAACTTCTTATGACATACTGCAGAAGTCGGCAAACTACTTCTGTAAAGAGTCGGATAGTAAATATATTTTAGGCTCTGCTGGCCACATAATGGTGTTTGTGGTATAGTCTTCTTTTTCTTTTGTAAACAGTCTTTTAAACCAGGGCTTCGAACCAGTTCAGTCATGGCCAATGAAGCAAAACCGAAACAGAACCAAATTTTTAAAAATCTGGGTGATCCGTAATCATAACTAGAATGGGAAAAATTTTGGATCGAAGCCCTGGAATGGGAGACTCAGAAGAGGTGTAGTGAGCCCTTTCAGGAGCCTGATGTGTGAGATTGGGTTATTGCCAGGACCGAGAAGAGCGACACACATTCAAAGCAGTGAGGTAGGCCACCATCTTTGATTGGGGTACCACTGTTTCCAACTCTGCGCAAAATCCAATAGGCAAGAGATTTGGTTGTTATGCAATGTGTATGCTGCCCTTGTTTTCCAAGAGGGATATTAACTTTCTAGTAGGGTTTCAACTTGTAATTTTCCCAGCTCCTGTTACGGTTCTGGTTCACTCGAATTTTAAAAAATTTAGGTCTGTTCCAGTGTCATTTCCTCAGTCATGATTGAACCAGGAAGAACCTGTTCAAGGCCCTGCTTTAAACGTGTAAAAACTATTCTTAGCTCATGGGCTAATTTGGCCTGCACATCCTAGTCTACTGACCACTGGCATATAGGACCCTTCACATTTTGGACCCGAGTTACCTCTCTGGGCTCCCAATGCAGCTTGCTCCAAATTTCCTCCTTTTCTAGGTCCACTGAAGAACTAAGTTTTCTGAATACACTTTGCTTTTTCCAACTTCCCTGACTTGGTGCATGCTCTTTCCTCCACCTGAAAGTAATAGCTTCCTTCTCTACTAGGCAAATACTCAAACACCCTTTAAGACACATCTTAAAAGTAACTTCCATACAGTTTTTCTCTACTTCCCCCAAAGACCTCCCTCTCATTATCATCCTTAGTTGAATTTAAAGAAGGCAGTTTGCATTTCAATTAAGCATTTGGATGAACTTTCAGGTCAGCCAGACCTAAGTTCAAATTCCAGCTCTGTCCTTTTGCAGTGCAGTGAATTACTTAATAAGGCCCTTCTAGCCCATAGTCTTTGTAACTTCCACCAAATGACAGGATGAGACTATGCAAATGAGGTGCTTGTAGCCTACCAAGGGGATTCATAGCTGGCTAATAATATAAATGGGTGCACGGCATTCTTGTGGGGGTGGGACCATGTAAATAAGGTGTATGGAACACTGAAAAGGGAATTGGTCAGTTTTGCCATCCCACGAGGCTTAAAGGGAGACATGGGGAGAGAGGGGGGAGCTGTATCATGGAAGACAGTGAGAGACGGCAGCACAGCTGTAGCAAGAGTGATAGTAGTGCAAGACAGCAGGAACCAGGAGACTGGCACAAGACAGTGACATTGGAGCTTGCTGACCTGAGACAGATAGGGTTAACTGTGCTGGCGGAACAAAAGAGCTGTTAAAAGATTACCATCTAGAAGTTGGGTAAACAGGAACCACACCCTATCAACAAGAGGTAAGACTGAAGCAACCCGTGGAATTACTATCTCCTTCTTAGTGTTTTTCTAGTCCCTTCTCCCTTTACAGGCTCCCGCATGAGCAGAACAAAGTGTGACCATTGTTTAACCTTCCTTAGACCTCCAAAGATGGTGAGGTAATGCCAAAGATCAGTGCACTTGCACTATATCCCATAATAAGTGATGCCAAGGGCTGCTGAGAGGACTCCATCTTGAATATCAGCAGGTTCCGTCTTGGATTCCAGATGCTCACACAACCTAATTAACATGCACTGCCATTCTGAGAAGTGCCCGCCCCTTGAAAGACCCCACTAAATATTCATTACTCTATTGTCTCCACCGAACCCGTATAAGCCCTAGCCTTGCTTCCCTTTTTGAGTCAGTCTTTTAGAGAGGCTTAGATCCCTGCTGACTCCTTTTGCTTGACTCAAGCAAAATAAAGCTTGCTGAAAATAAAGTTTGTCTTTCCTGTGTATTCTTACTCTGGAAAAGACAAGGACCCTTTGTGTCAGACTGGCGATTGGTAACAGACCCATGGAGTTAAGAGTTGTAACACTGGCCCAAGGAGACCCCAGCAGATTCTGGTGGCAGAAGACCCCCAGCAGGGATTGGCAGCAGCAAGGCCCCAACAGGGTCCGGTGGCAGATGGCAAGAAGTAGCTGTCCTGATTGAAGAACTGCGTCCTGAGTTGTTGTTTTTGTTACTTTCAAGTTGATCCTAATCCCAAGTTGTACCCTGTTGCTTCCCTAATAAGCCACTTAACTACAGTTACAGTTCATGAGTTCTGTGAGATATTGCAGTAAATTACCGAACTCAAAGAGGAGAGAGGGAGTAGTTGATGTTAGAGATGATGGAGTGGAACAGCAGTTTGGAAAAGCTGGACATTTGGGATTTCTTTAACCTCCACCTCATAGGAACCAGCTTTGTGCTGATCCTTATAAATTATTCATTTACCTGTCTAGCTTTGTCTTTGAAAAAGTGTTTAACCTATCTGACCTTCAGTTTCCTCCAAAAAAATTAGAAAGAGTAGTTGATAATAAACCGAGCTAGGTAAAGAACTTAGAGTCTTGCTCAAAATGAATACTCATTAAAGGTTCCAAAAAAAAAAATCTAAATCCACTGCCGTCAAGTCGATTCCGACTCATAGCAACCCTATAGGACAGAGTAGAACTGCCCCATAGAGTTTCCAAGGAGCGCCTGGTGGATTTGAACTGCAAACCTATTGGTTAGCAGCCATAGCACTTAACCGCTACACCACCAGGGTTTCCTCATTAAAGGTTAGCTTTTATTATTCAACCATTTATTCATTCATCAGATATTTATTGAGCATTTACAAAGGATGAGGCATATAAGTAATATGGACAAGTTTGTGGTTTTCATGGACTTTACTGTAAGATATATATATATATATATGGAAACCCTGGTGGTGTAGTGGTTAAGTGCTATGGCCGCTAACCCAAAGGTCAGCAGTTTGAATCCACCAGGTGCACCTTGGAAACTCTATGGGGTAATTCTACTCTGTCCTGTAGGGTTGCTATGAGTCAGAATTGACTCAATGGGAATGGGTTTGGTGTGGTTATACATATATAATCAATACTCTATTGGAGGTAAAATGATTTAAGTCCCCAGTTGAATTTAGGCAAGTCATTTAAGCTCTATGGACCTACCTTAGCTATAAAATAAGGATTAGGTTTCTAAACTCCCTTCCAACTCCCCATTCTATGTGTAATATTCCAGTCAGTTCTGGTATTCTCTACCCCTCTTACCCAAACTACCAATATTAGCAACAATTACCCTTAGGTTCCTCAGCCCCTTCCCACTCTGTGTGTCTAGGGATCCTCAAGAACTTACCAGGAGTTGACTATTTGCACCACCCACGGGCTCCACCCACTCCTATATGTTCCTAACTCCAGAATCGTTTTTTGGAGGGATAGAGTGCAGGGAGGTTCCCAGGTGGTACAAACAGTTAAGCACTACACTACTAGCTAAAAGGTTGGCAGCTCGAACCCACCCAGAAGTGCCTTGGAAGGCAGGCCTGACAATCTTCTTCAGAAAGGTCACAGCCTAGAAAACCCTATGGAGCAGTTTTACTCTGCACACACAGCGTCACCACAAGTCGGCATTGACTCAACAGCAGCTAACAACAACGACAGAGTGCAGGGGTAACAGGTTGAACAAATTAATACATCTGCTATGTGCTAGTGCGGAAACCCTGGTGGCATAGTGGTTAAGTGTTACAGCTGCTGACCAAAGGGTCGGCATTTTGAATCTGCCAGGTGCTCCTTGGAAACTCTATGGGGCAGTTCTACTCTATCCTAGAGGGTCGCTATGAGTCAGAGTCGACTCGACAGCGCTGGGTTTTTTTGGAATCCACAACCTTGAGTCCCTGGGTGGTGCAAACGGTTAAGTGCTCAACTAGTAGCCGGAAGGTTGGCGATATTCCAAAAACTGTATGGAACACAGTCCTACTCTGACACACATGGAGTCACCATGAGTCAGAATCTACTCGATGACACTGACAACAACAATCCACAACCTTCAAGGTGCTCATGCCCTTTGCCTCAATGATCCCACTTGTCAATGCTAAAGATTTACATAAAGAGCTTTTATTCTCAAAGATATTCATTGCAAGATTTTTTTGTTTGTTTTGTTTTGTTTAATAATGAAAAAAATAGAAACAATGGGGGAAATGAAAAGTATCCAACAATAGGTGAATAGTCACGTGAATTATGGAATATTATTGTTGCCCAGTGGAAACCCCAGGTTCTGCTTGGCATGACTTGTCTCAGCCAATAAACGAGAGACCGAGGTGAGAGAGTAAAAAGGTGCCTTTATTTTGTTGCACAAGGAAAGGAGATAGTTGGGGCTGCTGCCACCAAGCCTGCTCAGCAAGAGCGAAACAGAAGTTTACTTTTAAGGGGTTTACAGGTAGGCAGTTCATACAAGTTACATCAGCAACATTCTTAATCATACTACCCAGGTGCAATGGGGTTTACATATAACGTTATGCATTGTGTGTTCAAAAAATGGCAGTTAAATTCCACCCAGAGGTGGGGAAGTTACTATGTATGAGGTCTAAAAGGTTGTCTTGAATGTCAACATGGTGCCTAAACCAGTTTCCACCAATTTCCTCCAGTTTGGGAGCAGCAGTTAAGGAGAGTGGAGCCAGGTTTCTAACGTAAAGCTATGGGGCATGCCAAACAAAGGAACCAGGATTTTAAAGTAAAGCTACAGCGCATGCCAGGCAAGCTGCTTAAGGAAGTGGAATTTTCCTCAGCAGGCTAGGGACCTCTGTTTTATTCCCTCCTTTTCTTTTTTTGGATATTGGTCGTTCGGACCAGTGACCATTCTGAACTATAGCCTGGCTTGGAATTGTTTGGCATGTTCTCAGGGAGGGAGCGAATACTGCGCATAGGCTTGAACAGTTGGCCTTTTTAACCAGGACATGCAGGCGAGAATACATTGTATGCAAGAGCAGGAGCATATACCTATGATCAACACTATAAACCCATTGCTGTCGAGTCAATTCCGACTCATAGCGACCCTGTAAGACAGAGTAGAACTGCCACGTAGAGTTTCCAAGGAGCGTCTGGTGAATTCGAACTGCTGACCTTTTGGTTAGCAGCAGTAGCACTTAACCACTACAACACCAGGGTTTCCAACAATATAAAAGCAACCAAAGATTTTAGCCATCCTAATTTTTTTTTTTTTTTTTAGGTTGGGTAACCATGATGTCAGCCAGCTAAAATCAGGACCTGAAAGCATCATTAATTGTTCGGTGGTCGTACGACCTAATTGTAGTTGTCTAACTACTGAACTCAACTTTTCTTGGTCATGTTCAGTCTGTCTTGATGCATTGACTAAAGAACAACAGCTAGTATTTGATGTATATACAAACTCCTCTGTAAGAAGCTAACATTAGACCTAAGGCAACCCGATTTTGTAGAACCATGGTTTTGATGGCATCTACTTCAGGCTGCAAAGTCTGGGTCAAGCTGTTGGTGGTATTGGCTACCGTCTCAAGTGACAGAGACACATTCTTAATGAACTGGTACAGGGTATGAACATCACCATGATTTTTCCCAACCCCGAGTATTCCAAGTACCACCCTCTGTGCCTTTTCCCAAGCACTTTTAGTAATATCTATAATTTCTTTTTTAAACCTATGGATGCTTCTAGTGGAATATAGAACCTCTTCTAGGGGGGTAAATGTATGCCTCCTGTCCATATCCAGCCCAGTGTACATGTGCCAGTATGATTAGCTGGCCATGTCTTATGGGCTGAATGCCCACACAACCAATAAAGACCTTGGTGTCTTAATAAGTAGGCTCTAGAGGGAAATTAGAAGACTGCTTTTATTATGCTTTGATTGGTTACATCGTGCCCTAGTTTTTCTGACATAACCATGCTAGTGCTGTCCCATTTAAAAGAGATGTTGGTACTGAATTTAGTCCATGTTTGATTAGCATAGATCCAGGTAGTATGTGCATCATGGCCACTGTCCTACTGTTGAGGTATTGTGGGTAGGATGCCACTGTATGCACGAAGCTGCTGGATAGTCAGACTTCACAGTAGTGTATTGGACTCTGCCTAGGACTTTGTTTTTATTGATTAATTGTGCCCCCTCTTCTTTTAGTCAGTAAATTGGTTGAAGAGATACAGGGATTATGGGTAATCATTGCCCTGCATACGAAGGGGAGTGTAATCAAATCCAGCAATTTTTAGCCCATGCAGTACGGTTTACAACTGCCTGGTGCAAACTATTAAGAACAATGAAATTCCACCCAGCATTTACACATAGGGTGACTCCTAGGAATAACCATATCACCCTGTTCACGGTTGATTCTGCTTACTCAAAGGTCTACAGCAATCTAATCTGTTCAAGTAGAATATACAGGTATAGGAAACAGAACACTAACACCAAGGTTATTAACAGTGCTAATGGTCTTTGGGGTATCTCACCCATGCAGGAGTGTGTCGGGAAAACAAGTACTTAAGATCCTTGACTGGCTCACAAGCCCAGTCCTCACAGCTCTGATGAGTTTGTCTCTTTGTGTCTGATAGGGTGGTTTTCTTTACTTGAGTATGGTGTATCCAAGCTTTGAGTCTGTTGAGTTTGACAGCCATCAGGGTAGCCAAGAGGATTTCAAAGGGGCCAGTCCACTTCTGCTGAAGGGGGGGTGGCTTTCCACACCTTGAGAAGGACCCAATCACGAGACCGGACTGGGTGGAGGGGCACCTTTGGCGCAGGTGGGCTCTTTAGGTAAGCATATCTGTGGTGAGAAGACAGTCACCCAAAGAGACTGCAAGTGTTTAGGAACTTGAACATCTCCAGCCTCGTGGAGATAGCGAAGTTGGTCATTATTAAGGCAAACCACGTTGGTCATATTGGGGTTCTCTAATAAAGGGCACCTGAATAATAGCTCAAAAGGACTAAGTTTTAGTTTGTCTCTAGGGGCAGACTGAACTCTCAAGAGGATCATAGACAGAGCCTTTGTCCATACCAACTTGGTCTCTTTGCACAGGTTTGCTGGGTGTCTTTTCAGAGTCTGGTCAGCGCACTCTACTTTACTGCTGGACTGGGGTCTCCAGGCTGTGTGTAAGTTCTAATTAATGTCCAGGGCAATTGCCACCAATTGTGCCACCAAGGCCACAAAATGGGGCCAATTGTTGCTACCAGTGGAGGCAGGAATCCCGAATCGAGGGATAATTTCAGTCAGAAGGTGCTTCACAACATTGGTGGCCTTTTCAGTCCTGCGAAAAAGCTTCAACCCAGTTAGTGAAGGTGTTGATAAAGAATAACAGGTATCTGTAATTCCCAGGAACTCAAGGCACCTCAGTGAAATCTACCTGCCAGTCATCCCCAGGCATTGCCCAGTTCACTGGACCCCTGGGGGTGCTTCAGCAGTGTTCTTGGGATTATTTTTCGACCAGGTGGGGCAGCTCTGTACCACTGCCAAAACAGTGGCGTGGACCTTTGGTTCAATTAAAAGTCTCTTAACCCAATCATATAGTCCATCGCATCCACAATGGGTAGACCGGTGGGCTCTCTGTAGGATAGGATGCATGAGTTTTCATGCAACGAAAATCTTTCTATGGGGAGTGCACAGCCATCCAGGTCTTGGTATGTCTTTATCTCATTGGGAATAGTCCCGGTGGAGGTCAGGTGGCAGTAACTCCAAATGGGGAATTAGCGGGGCTACTTCTATTTCTATTGGGTTGAAGCTTTCTTTGCTCCTGCATTTGCTTTGTAATTACTCTTGGCCACCATGATATCCCCTTTCTGATGCCTTCTGCAGTGTACTGCTGCTACTTGGGTGGGTAGGAGAACAGTTTGTAAGAGTTGTAAGATCTCTTGAAAATATTTAACGTCTTTATCTCCTGCTGTTAGGAGCCCTCTTTCCTTCCACATTGCCCCGTGTGCAGGCAATACCCCAAATATGTACTTGGAATCAGCATAGGTGCTTGCTTACCTTTGGTGATTCTAAGGGCGTGCAACATGGCAACCAGCTCAGCCTTCTGGGCAGAGGTACCTGGGGGAAGTACGTTAGCCTCTAAAACCTCCTCCAAAGTGACCGCCGTATATCCAGCTTTTCTTTCTCCTTATTCCATGTAACTGCTTACATCGGTGAACAGTTCAAGGTCTGGGTTTTGCAGTGGCTAGTCAGTGAAGTTTTTAATCAGTGAGGTCAGTTCGACTGGCATACAACAGGTCAGTGGTCTTTAGGCAATCATGTTCCTTTTCTTGCTTTGGCAAGGTAGGCAGTAGGGTGACCTAGTTTAAACTGGCATTTTCTCATAGGGTGATGGCTGGGTGGTCTAACAGTACTGGTTGGTGCTGGGCTGTTCACCCTGGGGAAATCCAGTGCGACCTTCTCTGCTCTAAGATGGTCAGAATCAAGTGGGGCAGAGTCACCCGGAGAGGTTGGCCAAGGGTGAATTTCTTAGCATCCTTGATGAATACTGCTGCCACTACTGGCTGAAAGCATGCTGGCCATCCTGCAGTGACCGGGCCTAACTGCTTTGAGAAGTATACCACCAGCCACTTCCAAGTCCCAAGAGCCTGGGTAAGTACCCCAGCCACCATTCTGGCAGACTCATGTACAAACAGGTCAAAAGTTTATTCATATTGGGGAGCCATAAGGCTGGGGCTTCTATCAAAGTTGTTTTAACGGTATCAAAAGCCTGTTGCACAATTGGACTAAACCAAAAGCAAAGAAGTTTCCTGAATAAACTGAATGCTTCGAAGGCCAGCGTAGCAGGGGCAGGGGCCTGGGGACCATGGTTTCAGGGGAAATCTAAGTCAATTGGCATAATAAAATCTATTAACAAAACATTCGGCATCCCACTTTGAAGAGTGGCGTCTGGGGTCTTAATCACTAGCAAGCAGCCATCTAAGATGCATCAATTGGTCTCAACCCACTTGGATCAAAGGAGAATGAAGAGCACCAAACACACAAGGTGATTATGAGCCCAAGAGACAGAAAGGGCCACATGAACCAGCAACTACATCATCCTGAGACCAGAAGAACTAGATGGTGCCTGGCTACAACCGATGACTGCCCTGACAGGGAACACAACAGAGAACCCCTGAGGCAGCAGGAGGGCAGTGGGATGCAGACCCCAAATTCTCATAAGACCAGACTTAATGATCTGACTGAGACTGGAAGGACCCCGGTGGTCATGGCCCCCAGACCTTCTGTTGCCCCAGGACAGGAGCCATTCCTGGGGCCAGCTCTTTGGACATGGATTGGACCGGACAGTGGGATGGGGAGGGACGCTGGTGAGGATCAGGTGGAAACTTGGGACTATGTTGGCATCTCCTGCCTGGACGGGAGATGAGAGGGTGGAGGGGGTTAGAAGCTGGCGAAATGGACACGAAAAGAGAGTAGAGGGAGAGAGCAGGCTGTTTCATTAGGCGGAGAGTAATTGGGAGTGTGTAGCAAGGTGTATATGGGTTTTTGTGTGAGAGACTGACTTGATTTGTAAACTTTCACTCAAAGCACAAAAAAAAAAAAAAAAAAGCCTGTTGCTCTGTCTCGGTCCATTCTAAGGAGTCTGTGTCTTTTTCCTCTAAGGCTTGGTATAAAGGCTTGGCAATAAGTCCAAAACTTGGGATCTAGATGCAGCAAAAACCAGCCATTCCCAAAAAACCTCAGAGCTGTCTCCAGTTGGTAGGGGCTGCCCATCTACAGATAGCACCTTTTTGGGTGAAAAGGAGTTCTCACTCTCTCTGCCTGATTTTAAAACCCAGATAAACCACCTCCTTTTGGTTGACCTGAGCTTTTTCTTCTGAGATACAATGCCCTGCATTTCCCAGGAAGCTCAAAACTTCTCTGGTGTTCTGGACTGAGTTGTACTCACTTCGACTAGTGATGAGTAGGTCATCCATGTATTGGAGGAGAACATCATTGGTCAGGGTCAGTTGTCTCAGTTCTTGGGCTCAAGCTGATCCAAAAAGAGTAAAAAAAAAAAAAAAAAAAAAAGAGTAGGATTGCGTTTAAAGTTCTGTGGGAGGACTTGCCAGCACAACTGTGTTTCTGTCTTGATCCTGGGTCTTCCCACTCAGAAGTGAAGATTTCCTGACTTTTCTCCCCCAGTCAGATGCAAAAGAAGGCATCCTTCAGATCTAACACAGTGAACCTGGAAAATGTGGACAACAAGGTCAACAGCAGGGTATATGGGCTAGGAACTACAGGGTGGACTGTGGCTGTTACCTAGCTGATGGCTAGCAAATTCTGAAAATATCAGTATTCTCCGTTTTTCTTCTTTGCTGGTTGGATAAGGGTGTTGTACTGTGATCAGTCTGAGCAGTCCATGTTTCAGGTATCTGGTGATTATTTTTCTCAGTACCTGTCAGGCCTCCACCTGGATGGGGTATTGCTTAAGTCGGGGGAGAACTATGCCAGGTAGGAGCTCAACCGCCACCTGGGGAACATTTTTGGCGCATCCTGGCACCTTGTTTGCCCATATCCACAGGGCCACTGCATCCTTGATGTCTGGCCCTACTGATCCTTGATAGTGTCCTTTCATGCTATAATTGGTAGGTGACTCAGTGGTAAGGGCCATGTACAGTTGCCATCCATTTTCTGGTGGTATCTGCATCTGCATGGTCCCATTATCAAAAGAAATTTGTGCTTGCAGTTTGCACAAAAAGTCTTTAGAAGCAGGGGAATGGGCATGTAGTCAGGCATGTACAGAAAAGACTGCACTAATGACTTCCTTTTTATGGAACAGGTTAGAGGCTGGAGGAAAGGAGTGTTCTTCCTCTTAACTGAGGCTCCCACAACTGACACAGTTTGTTTCATCGGGGCTGTCTTTTTCTGAGTCAGGACAGAGTAGGATGCTCCAGTATCCACTAGAAACTGCACAAGCTACCCCCCCACCTTCATTATAACCAGAAGTTCAGGTTGGGGACTTGCCTCTGCTTCTCCTCAGTGGAAGTCTTACCCCATCAGCATCATGGGGCACTGGGCAGCACCAGGCTCTTTCTTACCTCTGGGTTGGAACTTAGGGCATTCTCTCTTCCATTGTCCTCTCTTCGCACCAGGTGCATTGGTCTCAGATTAATGAGGGTCAGGGTCTCTCACCTCCTTCACTCTTCAGGGGCCTTCCTCTTCTTGGGCTGCCACTAGACGGATCATTTGCCTGCAATGTGGCAGCCAGGAATGTGGCCTGTCTCTTCTGATCAGTGATTTTTCTCTTCTCCTGTTCCCGGTCCCAACTGGAATATACCTGGTAGACAAGCTCAACAAGCCATGAAATCCCCAACGCCATACCTTTCTCAGGTTTTTGGAGATTTCTCCATATATTCAGGGCGCTCTGTACAATAAAAATCATATTCACCATGGGGGCATCTTTGGCATTCTCAGGGTCTGTGAACTGTCTAAAAGCCTCAGAAATTCTTTCCAGAAATGTAGAGGGATCTTTAGTTCGTTCTTGTTTGATCCCGTATATTTTGCTAAGGTTTTTTTGTTTAGGCACCCCTTTCTTCAGCCCTTCTAAAAGGGACTCCTTATGATAAGCAAGGCGGGTCCATCCCTCAGCTGTATTCTGATCCCAGCCAGGGTCCGCCAAAGGGAAGTCCCTGCCCCTGGCTGATTTACTGCCTGTACTTTGTGGTGTCTGTCAGCCTTGGCCCTATCCTTTTCTAGGTCCATGCACCTTTGTTCTGGGGTCAAGAGTATATCTAGGAGCAACTGACAATCAGCCCAATTAGGGTTATAAGTGTGGAAGATGGAGGCAAAAAGATCTTGCATTCTCTTAGGGTCTTCCCAATACCTGGGGCAATGGTTTTTCCAGTTACAAAGGTCAATTGCCGAGAAAGGTTGGTGTACCCAGATCATGCCAACATCTCCTGCTGGGAATTGTTGAAGGAGGTGCATTCCTCTGCGCTTGGCTCTGCTATGGCTGTCCTGAAAACCAGTTGCTGTCACCTTACTTTCATTCTACCTAGTCACCGAATTGGGGCACCCAAATGCTATTCCCTCCAAGTACAGGGTGGCGAGCCTGGCGCCAGGGTGGAAGGGCTTGGGAGGGGGAGATATAGGGACTGCGAGGGTTTAGCAGCAGAAATCATTACCAGTGCAGCCACTTCTCCTGGAACAGAAGCATAAGGGGGTGGTGATACCAGTGCCAATGTGGAAAGCAAGGGCAACAAAGATTCTTCCTCAGGGTCAGAGGGAAGTACTGGTGGTTGCGATGTGCTGGCCTCTCTCTGAACTAGAATTTTACATTTCTTCTGTAATTCCTTGTCCCAGTACAGAGTCATGAAAGCTTCCACATAATACTTCTCATCCCACTTGCCCTCGTGAGTACAGAAAAGGCCTAGCCGAAGGATGGTATTATAATTTAAGGACCCATTCTCTAGCCATTCCTCTCAATCTTCTAATTTATATTGTGGCCAGGCAGGGTTGCAAAGGAAAATCATTTTTTTCTATTTCATGAGGCTTGGCCCAAAATAGTTCCAATTTATAAGGGTGCATCCTAAGAGGCTGCAATCGGGGATCCCTTGAATGTTCCCCATTCTCCAGACACATACACACGCCTTACATACTCACACAACCTAATTTGGTGGACCGGCCTAATAGCAGATACCTAGAGCCTTTTATGCCTTCAACAGTCAATTCTTCCCACTTCTTGGGACTCTTCTAAGGCCTTAAATAGGAATTACCTTGTTATTTACCAAATAATTCTGATACCTAGAGCCTTTAATGCCCTTATGGGTCAATTTTTAGGACTCTTCTAGGGCCTTATGTAAAAAGTACTTACCAAATAATCCAGGTGTGTTTTGTGTCTCCCACAGAGTCACCATTGAGTCTGAGGAGGATCGACTTCCAGGGCTGCTCCAAGGTCTCCAGGAGAAATCTCCTGGTGGCACCAGATGTCAGGGCCTGTCTGTTGTCCAATTTACCTCAGGAACTGAGCAGATGACTCCTGGCTGGCTCACCAGAAATGTTGCTGGGTGGAAACCCCAGGTTCTGCTCAGCATGACTTGTCTCAGCCAATAAACAAGAGACCGAGGTGGGAGAGTAGAAAGGCACCTTTATCTTATTGCACAAGTAAAGGAGACACTCCGGGCTGCTGCCACCAATACTGCTTAGTGATTGTGAGGGAGAAGGTTACTTTTAAGGGGTTTACAGGTAGGAAGTTCATACAAGTTACATCAGCAACATTCTTAATGGTATTACGAAGGTGTAACAGGGTTTACGTATAACTTCATGCATCATGTGTTCAAAAAATGGCAGTTAAACTCCACCCAGAGGCAGGCAAGTTACCATGTATGATGTCTAAGAGGTTATCCTGCATGTCAACATGGTGCCTAAACTGGTTTCCGCAAATTTCCTCTAGTTTTGGGGAAGCAGTTAAGGAGAGAGGAACAAGGATCCTAATGTAAAGCTACAGAGCGTGCCAAGCAAGCTGCTTGAGGCAGTAAAATTTTCCGAAGCTTGGAGACCTCTGGCTTATTATGTTTACAAAGACTTTGATAATACAGAAAAATGCTTAAAAGAAAAAAAAAGTGTACAAAATTGTATATACAGTTTCATTGCAAGTTATTTGTTCAGTTTCTGCTAAAAATGCATTAAGACGATAAACTGTAATGGATTATATTGCAAAAATGATTCTGGCTCTTTGGCATTTACCTTTATGGTAGGCTAAACTAAAAAGTCTATAAAATCGTGACAGAAAAATACTGGATGGAAAAATAAACACAGATAGCCAGGAAAAGTCTAAAAAGGAAGAGCAATGAGAGAGGATTACCTGGACCAGGCATGAAAATATAATTAAAAAGTCACCAATTAAAACAGTGTGAACACAGACAGACAGCCCAAGGGAAGAGAATAGAGTACAGAAATAAAAACATACACCAGGGTTTATAATTTAGGGAGATTATACACCAGAATAATAAAAAAAAAAAGTAGTGGTTAAATGCTACGGCTGTTAACCATAAGGGTGGCAGTTTGAATCTCCCAGGCGGTCCTTGGAAACTCTATGGGGCAGTTCTACTCTGTCCTACAGGGTTGCTATGAGTCAGAATCGACTCGACGGCACTGGGTTTATACACCAGAATTGGGTATATGATAAAGGTACAATCTCAAATCAGATAAAGATGGACTTCATTAAAAACTGCTGTCAGAAAAACTAAGGCTGATGTCTGACATTTGGAAAACGATCAGACTGGATCCATTGCTCACAACATATACCAGAATGAACACCAAATGGCTCAAATATCTAGATGTAGAAACTGAAATAATAAAAACACTTGAAGAAAACATGGGCAAATTCCTTTATAACTTTGCTGTGAGGAAGCACTTTTATGCATAATTCAAAAGACTGATAAATTTGACTACATAAAAATTAAAGCTTCAGGAAAAAAAAATCCTAAGCAGAGTCAAAAGACAAATTACAAACTAGGAATAAATTTTGCAATTCAAATCAAAGACAAAGAGATAATCTCCCTAAAATGTAAAAAGCTCCTTAAAAAGATAGTTAAAAAACACCACCACTACCACCCAAAAAATGTTGTCGTTGTTACATGCTGTTGAGGCAGTTCCAACTCATAGCATCCCTATGTACAACATTACGAATCACTTCCTGGTACTTTGGCATCCTCACAATCATTTTTATGCTTGAGTCTTTTGTTGCAGCCACTGTGTCAGTCCATCTTGTTGACAGTCTTCCTCTTTTTCACTTACCCCCCGCTTTGCCAAGCATTATGTTCTTCAGCTACTGGCCCCTCCTGATAACATGTCCAAAGTACATGAGATGAAGTCACCATCCTCAGTTCTAAAGAGCATTGGCTGTACTTCTTCCAAGACAGATTTGTTCCTTCTTCTGGGAGTCCATGGTATATTCAATATTCTTCACCAACACCGTAATTCAAATTCATCAACCCTTCTTCAGTTTTCCTTATTCATTGTACAGCTTTCACATGCATATGAGGCAATTGAAAATATCATGACTTGGATCAGGTACACCTTAGTCCCCAAAGTGACATCTTTGTTTTTTAACACTTTAAAGAGATCTTTTGCAGTAGATTTGTCCAATGCAATATGTCCTTTGATTTCTTGGCTGCTGCTTCCATGGGCATTGATTGAGGATCCAAGTAAAATGAAATCCTTGACAACTTGAACCTTTTTTCCATGTATCATGACGTTGCTTATTGGTCCAATTGTGAGGATTTTTGTTTTCTTTATGTTGAGGTGCAGTCCATACTGAAGGTTGTGGTCTTTGATCTTCATTAGTAAGTGCTTCAAGTCCTCTTCACTCTCAGCAAGCAAGGTTGTGTCATCTGCATATTGCAAGCTATTAATGAGTCTTCTTCCAATCTTGATGCCACGTTCTTCTTCATATAGCCCAGCTTCTTTAATTATTTGCTCAGCATACAGACTGAATAAGTGTGGTGAAAGGATACAACCCTGTCGCATACCTTTCCTGGTTTTAATCCACGCAATGTTCCCTAGTTCTGTTCTAACGACTGCCTCTTGGTCTATGTGCAGGTTCCTCATGAGCACAATTAAGCATTCTGGAAGTCATATTCTTCACAATGTTATCCATAATTTGTTATGATCCACACAGTCGAATGCCTTTGCATAGCCAATAAAACACAGGTAAACACCTTTCTGGTATTTTCTGCTTTTGGCCAAGATCCATCTGACATCAGCAATGATATCCCCTGTTCCACGTCCTCTTCTGAATCAGACTTGAATTTCTGTTTTTGAATTATCTTCAGCAAAACTTTACTTGCATGTAGTATTAATGATATTGTTTGATAATTTTCACATTCTGTTGGATCACCTCAAACAAAAATGAGTCGGAATTGACTCAATGGCACTGGGTTTGGTTGTTTTTTTTTTTGGTCGGATCACCTTTCTTTGAAATGGGTACAAATATGGATCTCTTCTAGTCAGTTGGCCTTATAGAATAACAAAGGTTATATAGGCAATTCACAGAAAAAGAATGTAAAAATGGCAAGGTGGAAGCACCTGACCTCCTCTCTCTTAATGAGGGGGAGAGAGAATCGTTATCAGCATCAACAGCCCAAGCCTGATTCCTGTGAGACAGAGGTCAGACATGCCTCTACTCTCCAACGATTTTACCAATTATGACACTCTCTGTCCCTCCCAGGGCACTCTCTACTTCTCTGTTGGGTTTAATAATTCATTGCAATGGCCACACAGAACTCACAGACAATACTCACGATTATGGGTTTTATCAGGGAAATAACAGGAAACAACAACTCAGGATACAGTTCTTCACTCAGGACAGCCTCTTCTCAGCCATGCCTGCAGGCAGGCCTGTCTCTGGCCCTCAAACCCTCACCCAGACTCTACCCTGTTAAGGCAAGTGTTACAAAGCTCTTTAGCTGCACTGACAAGTGTCCACAGGCATTCCCCTCCACCACCAAGCCTCCTGCCCGAAGGCGCACAGCTTTCTCCCTCTGTGGGCCAGAATGCCCGCTTGTGCTGTCTCCTGTCGATCTCCTAGTTCTGCTGCCTCTGCTGCCACCATTCTCTACTGCTGCTTCTCACCATCTCTTGCCATCTTCAGTGTTACAGCTCTCTCTCTCTGTCTCCTGGATCTAGGAGTATCTCAGCATAAGGATCACTAATCCAAAGGACACGTGCTGTTCCCATTTCTTCTTCTTGGTTGTAGTCAGGTCCTTCTCTGTTCTGGGATTGGCTCTCTTTTAAACCTAGTGGGATGGCAAAACTGACCAATCCCCTCATTGGGGTTCCATATGCCTTATTTGCATGGCCCCACCCCCCACAATAATGCTGTGCACATTATTTACATTATTAGCAAGCTATCCAATCCCATTGGTAGGTGACAAGCACTTCATTTGCATAGTACCACCCAATCATTTGGTGAGCGTTACAAGGCCATGCTAGAAAGGCCATATAAAAGCAATCCATTGCATAGCGAAGAAATACAAACTACCCTTAAACACTCAACCTCAGTTACAGTAATTAAACATAGTAATTCTCACCTAATGAAATGACAAAATTTCAAGTGAGACAACAAACTTTATCTACAGATACCTTCACATGAAGGCACAAGGCTATTCTCTGCAACACTATAAAAACAAAAGATTGGAAACAATCCAAGTGTCCAGCATTAGAGGACTGGTTAATAACCATAGTATAGCTACACAGTCACAGCTGTAATAAACAAACAAATAAATAAGGATGATTAAGTTCTCTATTTCCTATTTGGAAAGATCTCTAGGATATATTAAGAGAAAAAAGCAAGGTGCAGAGCAGTATGCCCCTTCTTCTGTGTAACAATCGTCAGTCAGATATAAATATTTACTTGATGCTTATATCTGTATACAGAAACACTAAGAATACACAAGAGACTAGTAAGCGTGGTTAGGGTTGGAGAATAAACAGAGTGGCTAGAGATCAGGGGAGTAATACCAATTATCACCAACCAATTGCTTGTTGTCCAGTGGATTTTGACTCATGGCGACCCCACGTGTGTCCAAGTACAACTGTGCTCCATAGGGTTTTCAGTGGCTGATTTTTCAGAAGTAAATCACCAGGTCTCTCTTCCAAGGGACCTCTGGGTGGACCTGAACCAACATTGTTTTGGTTAGCAGCCAAGTATGTTAACCATTTGCACTACCCAGGGAGAAGACTAATCATTAGCTGCTCCTTTTTATATTGTTCTCATTTTTTTTTACCATGTTAAGTATATTAAAAAAAAAAAAAAAGCGGAAATCCAAATCTTGTGCCGTTCTTGAGTTACTAACAGCAAGAGATCCTTTAATAAAGGTAGAAACCTGCATATGGATGTGACCCCAATACTCCCCAGCATGTTTTCTCCTGTTTCAAAATGGGCAACTGAGAGCTTGACATAACTAATGCCATGATGAACCTATAAGTTCTTCTCCTTGTTCTGCCTGCCTCCTCCTTCACGTACTTCTGTTAATGACTTTGTTTTGACCAAAAGTTATTGACTTTGTTCTTTGTTTTAAACTGATGCAGATAACCTTTTGTTATGTCCAACCACCTGTGGCCTACAACCCCCACAGGAAAATCAGAGCCCAGGTGTCTGATATGAATATCCTTAGCCTAATAAAGAAATGTCTGGCAGGGGACTACAAAGACACTTGTAACCCTTGTAAGATTCTATGTAAGCTCTAATGTAAAACTGCTCTTTGGGACTCCATAGAGACAGCCTGTGTTGCTGCTGGGTCCTTGGTGATGTATTAAAAAAACAAACATCTCCTTAATAAACTTTCTCATTCTTTCTGACTTGGAGTATGTTTCATTGGCTCGACTGCTCCAGGGCACGGACCCTAATCAGGTAAAGTGGAGAAGGGTGGAGAAGAAAAGCAGACATGAGTAAAAACCAAACCCACTGCCATCAAGCGGATTCCAACTCATACTGACCATATATGGACACAGTAGAACTAACCCATAGAGTTTGCATGGCTGTAAATCTTTACTGAAGCCAACTGACACATCTTTCTCCTGTGGAGCAGTTGGTCGGTTCAAACCACTGACCTTTTGGTTAGCAGCTGAGGGCTTAACCACTGTGCCACCATGAGCTATTTATATAAGTTCACATGGAGTAAATGATAATTTAGCTACTTCTTTTTTTTTTCATTCATTCAACAATGTTTAATTAAGTTTTTCCTATATGCAAAGCACAGCACTGGGCACTGGGAAGTCAAATTATGCTCTGATAAATTTTCTCTCCAATATTTATATTAAAATGATTCTTGTAAATAATACACGACATTGCTAATAGTGTTATTTTGCAAAGGTTACAATATTCTGGCATGGAATATAAAATAACCTCTGTAGGAAGAGAACAGTGGTTGAAGAAAATCAATTGCCCAAAGGAAACAAATAAAGCTGAAGGTACCTCCTTCCAAAAAGTAAGGTCTAATGAAAAAAAAAAAAAATTTTTTTTTTTTTTAATGATCCAGGACCAGAAAAAAGAGACTCAGAAACCATTGTATTTTGTTGAAACCAGGAAATCCCAGAGCATGAGAGAAATTATTCACTTTTCAAAGAAAGGCACAGAAGTAGACAAGGTTAGTAATAATGTCACCCAATTATTTCTTAACAAAAGGAGAGAGAAAGCAGCACTCAGATCAGTAAACACACTACTATTAAAGGGTGTACAGAAGAGAAAATTGTTCACGTGAGTCAGAGATGGCAGAGTAAAGGAAAAACATCCTCCATCAGAGGTCTACAAAACCTTAAAGTCATAAACAAAATTTGCTGCAGCACCTGGCTGATCACAGGCAACCCAAAGCGTGTTGGAGGATCCCAGGAGAACTCCTTCTGTGGCTTTGCATTTTCTGGCCAATTTTTATAACTCGACACACTTCCACAGGGGACTAAAAAGCAAACACTTGGCCAGCGCAGTCAGCCTTGAGTAAATCAGGAGACGGAAGGCTGCCAACAGCTCCATTCCCTGATGTAAGTCTTCCTTCCCATAAACTGACTTCAAGATATCATTTTGCCAAAATAACTAGCATATTCTGACAATATTAGTGGAACTGGGCCTGTTCCTTGAGGGTACTTTGAAAGTGCATCTCTTGCAAAAGTTTTGGGACCCTGCATTCAATGGAAAAACATCCAGAACAACAAGCCAGTAAAAACAAACAAAACAAAAAGACTGATCTTTCCCACAATTTGTTGTACTCCAGTCACCTGATGATGACCCATTAGTCCCCAGAGTAATCATTCTTCCACTTACCTGACTGTGACTGCAGGTTGTGCTCTTGTAGTTTGGGTATTTGTTATCAGAGATTGCAACCTTGGGTTTTTATGAGGAAAAGTTTAAAAACATTTTAATCTTGGTGGTTTTTAATTCTATTAACCAGATTCCCAGCCACAGAGTTTTCATTACAATTTTTGAATTAGCTCCTCTGGGCTAAGAAAAAGGAGTCCTAGTGGTGCGGTGGTTAAAGCGCTCGGCTGCTAACCAAAAGGTCGGTGGTTGGAACCCACCAGAGCTCCGCAGGAGAAAATGTGACAGTCTGCTTCTATAAAGATTTACAGCCTTGGAAACCCTATGGGGCAGTCCTGCTCTGTTCTATAGGGTGGCTATGAGTGGGAATCAACTCAAGGGCAGTGGGTTTGGTTTGGTTTGGGGGCTAAGAAAGTTTTAAAATTGCTAACAAGACTTCAGCAGCCTGCCAAGGAAAAACTCTGAGACAGCACCCCACAGGCCCAGGAAGTGTCTCTAAGAGCTAGGAGCTAAATGAGCTGGCAGCCAGTTTTCTTCCTCTGCATTTGAACCCTTCCCCAAATTGGGTTTTTTTTTTTTTTTTTTTTCAAGCATTGTCACCAGCCCTTGGAAGACTAAATGGTAAGCAGAAAGTTCACCTAAAGACCAATTTAACTGCAGGGTCTTTGTTTCACTTGTAAACTGATTTAAACATTCCACAGAAGGGAGTGGGGATGAAGAGGGGTGGAAGGTGGAAGGGTTGAGAGAGGGACTTCAACCCGGCAGGTCTATTCTCAAAATTGAAACTTCATCTTGGAGAAAACACCGAACTCTCAATTCTAAAAGGTGCAGTTAGTAGAGTTCAATTCTGCCCTCTCATACTCGAAATTATTCTAGCATTTGATGCACTTCAAAAATGATCGGAGGCGTTAAAAATAATTTGACTTAGTATGATTATGTTTTCCTTTCATTTAAGACGGTAGTTAGTAGCTTGTTTTCAGCACATAATCTACTTTGGTGTTGGCGCACCTTTCTAATTCTTTTTGTATAAGAAATATTTCAAATATTGACACACAAGGTACTACTTTTTTTTAAATGAAATACGATAAAGATAAACTTACTAACTTGCTGATTTTAAAAAGGCATTTATGAACAGGAGCCCTGGTGGTGTAGTGGTTAAGAACTTGGCTGCTATCCAAAAGGTCAGCGGTTTGAACCCACCAGCCACTTGCTCCCTGGAAACCCTACGGGGCAGTTATACTCGGCAGCGATGGGTTTGGTGTTTTTGGTTTATGACTGGGTGGAGGAAATGCATGGGATTTTTGCCCTCTATTTGTCAGATTTTCTACAATGACACATTACTTTTTTTTTACTTTTTAATTTTTTTCGACGGCTGTGGTTTTGTTTTTAATTTTTTAAGCAAAGTTGTACATGCCTATAATTTAATAGTCATACAAGGACTCTTGCAAAGAACAACGATCCCCCAAGCCTACCTGACCCCAATACTCCCCAGCACGTTTTCTCCTTTTTCAAAATGGGCAACTGAGAGCTTGACAAAACTAATGCCATGATGAACCTATAAGTTCTTCTCCTGCTCTGCCTGCCTCCTTCTTCACATACTTCTGTTAATGACTTTGTTTTGACCAAAAGTCATTGACTTTGTTCTTTGTTTTAAACTGATGCAGATAACCTTTTGTTATATCCAACCACCTGTGGCCTACAATCCCCACAGGAAAATCAGAGCCCAGGTTGCTGATATGAATATCTTTATCCTAATAAAGAAATGTCTGGCAGTGGACTACAAAGACACTTGTAACCCTTGTAAAATTCTATATAAGCTCTAATGTAAACTGTTCTTTGGGACTCCATAGAGACAGCCTGTGTTGCTGCTGGGTCCCCGGTGATGTATGCATCTCCTTAATAAACTTTCTCATTCTTTCTGACTTGGAGTATGTTTCATTGGCTTGACTGCTCCAGGGCATGGGCCTTAATCAGGTAACAAATTTTTGGCGCCCAACGTGGGGCTCGAATTATTCAGGCCCTGGTTCCGTCTCCCCAAGAACCGAGCCCCTGGGATGGACCCAGGAAGAGAGAAGGTGCACCCCTCCCTGAACTGTGGAGGTCTCTCAACCTGTGGTGGCCCAGAGTTCTGGTGACAGGGGAGGATTCCATGGCAGCGAGCTCCAGACAGGGAGAAAGTTTCTGTTGGCCATGGTAGGTGACAGGTGGCAAATCCTCTGTAAAAGCCACAGGGGTGTCGGTTCTCATAGGCTCCCTCCAAGAACAGGTGAGTAGGTCCCATGATGTTGGATGAGAGACCGGTGAGGTTCCCCGTTGCGAGTGGGTACCCAGGAGGTAAGGTTCTGGCTGAGAGTCCACTAAGAACTGGACTTATTTAGGATGGGATTCCTTAACTAAGAGACGTCTTAATATTTTTTGTAATCAAGTGTGGTCTGTAAATGGTTCTGGAGATTTTGGTACTATTATGAAGCTTGATCTGTTAGGTACTAGAACTAACAAATGAGATAAAAAAGCTGTATGTAAAATGTTTTATGACTTTATGGCATGGAAAAAGGATAAAGCCTCTATTTTAGCCCCTCTTGTGCACATGAATGATGATGAAGAGGTAAGAGATGAAGAACCCGAGGATGTTCCTATTTTCTCACCTGGGAAAAACCCCATTTGTGACCCCTCCCAGTGGTATCAGGAGATAAGGATGGAAAGGCATTGAAAGGGGAGGTGGAGGAGGTGGGACAGATATGGTCTCCCCACCCCATACCAGCAGTGGGGTACAATTCGGCCCAGTTCCCCCGGGAGGGCTTTACCCAGTCCAGGAGGTGCCAGTCCCTGCTGCAGAAGGGCCACATCAGATAATGTGAGTCCATAATCCGTTCCTGGTATCAGAACGCATTTAAGGTCTTTACCAACAGAGATCAGGTAAAAGAGGTCGAGGAAAAGAGCAGGACATGAAGAAGAAACAGGCTGATCTACTGGCCGCTCTTCTAGGATACATTTGGAGGAAGATGAAGAGGCCAAGGTAAGGACAGGCCCAGACGAAAAAAAAAACCGAAGTGTATTTTGCAAAGACAAGGGACACTGAAAAAAAATGAGTGCCCCCAAAAGAAGAATAGAAAAGGGCCAGACAAGATTGAAAGGGGGGGAGAAGCTTTTTCAAGAAATTGTGAAAGAGCAGGAGGAGGACAGCTTTTTGGTTGATACCAGAGCAGCCTTCTCGGTACTCACCCAGAAGCCTAAAGGGACAGCCTCACCCAGCAGTACTTAAGTTGTGACTGGAAAAGAGGTGACTAAATCCATTTTGCAGTCAAGAGACTGTGAAATAAGAGAAACTAAGCTATCCTGCCAGTTTCTATACATGCCCAAATGCTTAGTCCCCGTTTCTGGGATGGGATATCTAAGTAAAGTACATGCTGAAATTTCTTGATGAAAAAGGCGTGTCTCTGACAATACTACCAGCAAACACCTATAAAGTACAAGCAGCTCTCTTAGCACTCACCCAGCCAGTGCTATCCCCCGGCAACCGTCTCACCTACAGTTCAAAGAGTGGTTGATGCCCTGGCCCCGCGGGTTTGGGCCAGTGGCTGGCTAAAACGAGCTTGGACTGTCCTCCCTATGGCTGTGGAGCTGTTTGTTACTCAATGTCGTGCCTCCTGGGATTAAACAAATTGAGGCTCACAGGATACCTTGAGTGAGGACTGTTGAGGGAGTGCTGATTCCCATTCAACACTCCTGTTCTCCTGATGAAGAAGACATCGACCGGTGAGTACCGTTTTGTTCAAGATTTGCAGGCTGTTAACAAAGTTGTGAAGACCCTTATACCCAGTAGTCCTGAACCTACATGACCTACTATCAGCCCTTCCACCTTCCAGTACTCATTTTACTGTTTTGGATTTAAAGACTTTTTTGTATCTGGCTGACTGCGGAGACTCAGATAATCTTTGCTTTCGAATGGGGAGGGGAGAAAACTGAAGGAACAACTCTGTAAGACTGTGCTACCTTGAGGGTTTAAGAACTCCCTCACTATTTCTGGAACAGTCCTGGCCCAAGATCTAGAGCGATTACCTCCCTTCAGCTAAGGAATATCCCTGCAATATGTGGACCTCCTGATAGGGAATAAGTCTGAGACAGACTCTTACAAATACTGTGATTGTCTTAAGCTTTAGACCCAATGCCTTTAAGAAAGTTACAAGCTAACCTCTATCAGGCTACTCAGGGGGCAGAGAAAGACCCTTTCAAATGTACTTCTGAGTGTCAAATGAGCCTTTGTGACTTAAAGTCCCAGTTGATGAAAGCCCCAGCCCTTGGGCAGCCAGATTATAAAACATCCTTTAAATTGCATAAATAAAAGAAAAGGAGTATCTGAACCCAGTTCTTGGGACCATAGAGATACCCTATCGCACACCTATTTCTCTAAAAATCTGGACACTGTCTCAAAAGGCTGGCCAGCTTGCCTCGGAGCAGCTGCCGCCACTAACATTATCAAAGGTGGTTGAGTTAATTTCTTTGTGACATGATACTATCACGTTTGTCCCTCATGCAGCGACTGTAATATTGGAACAAAGAGGACATTTGTGGCTCACCTCCAGAGAGCTAACAGTGTATCAAACACAGCTTTTCAGAGAAATCAAATTTAACTTTTGTGAAGTGTTCAAAACTAAACACCAGATAAAGTACTTATTGGTGTGTTTAGATTCTTTTTCAAGATGAGTAGAGACTTCTCTGCCAGACTGAGATGGCTAGAGAGAGGTGTAATAGGTTTCAACCACTTTAAGAATAAAGTAGAAAACTCCACAGCATAGAGATCCAAGTCTAGCAAAAAGGTTGAAAGAATACATCAGACCATAGTCATCTTAGTAAACTGTGCCCTAGATGGATGTTCTGTCACTGGCCCTCCTCTGAGATCATGTTGCATCCCGGGGAAAACGTAAAATCAGTCCTTTTGAGATACTTTATGGGAGACCATATTGTCTCAACCAAGTCTCCCCGCAATCCTCCACCCAGTCCCTAATGTAATGATGTCTAAATATTTGCTTTCTGTAACCAAAATTGTTTCCCAGTTATATCAGATAAAATTTCCTTCTCGAAATAGCTGTGACCAGGTGCTCCTCTGGAAGTAGAAAGACCTCCCATTACAGCCTAAGTGGACTGGACCCTTCTCTGCACCACTCAGCACAGACACAGCCATAAAGCTTGCAGGAGTCAAACCGTGGACCCATCAATCCAAGTCAAGCCATGCCTGGTCTACAGTGACAAGGAGTAGAAAGCCCAACTGATCGATGGCCTGAAGTTAAGACTTTCTGGGGTTAAAAAAGTAAAAACATTTTTAATGCTGGCTTGGATGAGCCAGAGAGACTTTTGCCCAGAGAATCTTTGTTGCTGAGATAAATGTCCCTCCATCCCTTGTTAAAAGATAAAAATTTTTAGGTCTATTTTTTTTTTTTTTTTATATCACTAGAGAAGCATTAAACATTACTGATTTCTGTCTGGACAGAGGGTTACATACCAACTCAGCCCTCAAGCCCTGTCTCATCAGGGTTTGTACTCTTCTACACAGAGTTAAAATATTCTGATATTTATAGTTGAGGGCCTGTTACAAGATTCATGAAGGATTTGATTTTCTTGACTGACTTCCTGGCTGCCAGATTTTACCTGGCTAAAAACCTTTTTTTTTAAAAAAAACCTTATTTATTAGTGAAATTAGATTGGTTGTTATAAGCCTCTTAATCTGTTGCTATCTCCAATTTACGCCTGTATGTGAGATGACATTCTCTGTCCAGAGTCAAACTGTTCAACAACGGGTGGCTCAAACCTGTCTCAGGCAGAAGGCCCAATCCTTTTGCCTGAAACACTCTGATCTATAAAGAATAAGCTGAAACCTGGTATAGATATACGTGGTCATCCAAGTTTCAAAGGGGGGAATATGTGGCCCCAATACTCCCCAGCATGTTTTCTCCTTTTTCAAAATGGGCAACTGAGAAGTTGACATAACTAACGCCTTGATGAACCTATATAAGTTCTTCTTGTTCTGCCTGCCTCCTCCTTCACATACCTCTGTTAATGACTTCATTTTGACCAAATGTTATTGACTTTGTTCTTTGTTTTAAACTGATGCAGATAACCTTTTGTTAATGTCCAACCACCTGTGGCCTACAACCCCCACAGGAAAATCAGAGCCCAGGTATCTGACATGAATATCCTTAGCCTAATAAAGAAATGTCTGGCAGGGGACTACAAAGACACTTGTAACCCTTGTAAGATTCTATATAAGCTCTAATGTAAAACTGCTCTTTGGGACTCCATAGAGACAGCCTGTGTTGCTCTGGGTCCCTGGTGAGGTACACATCTCTTTAATAAACTTTCTCATTCTTTCTGACTTGGAGTATGTTTCATTGGCTTGACTGCTCCAGGGCACGGACCCTAATCAAGTAACACCTACAAGCCCTTTTCCTCAGAGACAACAACTTTCAAGCCTTTTAACTGATCGCTTTGATACTTACTTTGATATTGCCAAATATGTTTGATTTTGCAGTTTGATTATGTATAAGAGCCCTGGTGTTGCCAGATTATGGTCCATGCCCTGGAGCAGTTGAGCCAATGAAACATACTCCAAGTCAGAAAGAGTGAGAAAGTTTATTCAGAAGATGTATGTATCACCGGGGACCCGACAGCAACACTGTCTATGTGGAGTCCCAAAAAGCCATTTTTAATTAGAGCTTATATAGAATTTTTACAAGTGTTAGAAGTGTTTATGTAGCCCATGGCCGGAGGAGTTATTCATTACAAGATAGTGAAAAAAGACTGTTTATCAGACTAAAGAGATACAAGCCAGACATCTCCTTAGCAGGATAAAGATATACATGTCAGACATCTGGGCTCCGATTTTTCTGGTGGGGGGGGGTTGTAAGTCACCAGTCACCGGTGGTCCAACAAAACAAAGTTATTTACATCAGATCAAACAAAGAACAAAGTCATTAGCATTAGGTTTAGCAAAGGTATGTGAGGAGGAGGCAAGCAGAGGAAGGAGAAAAACTTAATAGGTTCATCATGGCATCATGGCATCAAACTCTCAGTCACCTCTTCTGAAAAGGAGAAAACATGCTGGGGAGTATTAGGATCACACTGGTGTTAGTCCAAACCCATCAGCCGCTCCGTGGAAGAAAGACCTGGCGATCTGCTTCCACAAAGATTATGGCCGAGAAAACTGTATGGGGCAATTCTATTCTGTCACGCGGGGTCGCTATGAGTTGGAATCAACCCCGTGGCACACAACAACAGGTACTATCTTCTCCCTGGCTGTAGGCTTCGTAAATCCTGTTGACCACCAAGCCTTGTTTTTTGTATTACTTGTATACAGAAAAGTGATATTCTTTGCTTTGAAATTAAAAAAAAACAATTTACACTGGCCCCTTTTTCAACTACCTCAGCTGTATACTGTGTTACTCAAAGACTGAGAATTTAGCAGAGCTTTTTTTTTTTTTTTTGGCTGACCACCCGTCCCTCATATTGCCAGCGTTCAACAAGTAGTTGTTGAATGATTAAATGCAGATTGACCCTCAAGTGATAAATTCAATCTGTTTAAAACCCTGATTATTTGACTAAGGTACATATTTGAACAAACCATTTGAAATCATCAAAGCAGTCTTTACTGGCATTATCAATATGTCAAAATTTTTTTTATCTCCTGCCTCATTTCTAAAACTCATATAGGCATCATCCCCCGCACCAGGAAGCATATTTCAGTGTGGAATAGCAGTCTTCTATATTGCTATAACCAGTTGCTGTCAAGTTGATTCCAACTCTGGCGCCAACAGTTAAGCGCTCGACTGCTAACTAAAGGTTGGCAGTTTGAACCCACCCAGAGGCACCTCAGAAGAAAGGCCTGATGATCTGCTTCCAAAAGATCACAGCCTTGAAAACCCTATGGAGCACAGTTCTACTCTGACACACATAGGGTTGCTGTAAGTTGTAATCGACTCAACGGAACTGATTTGGTTATATTTCTATATGCTGCTTATTTCTTCACACAGGATTTTGACAAAATCCACTGTCAGAAGCCATGATTTAATTATATGCAGGCTTTTCACAAAACCAAAACAACAACAACAACAACAAAAACCCATTGCCATCAAGTTGATTGCAACTTACAGCAACACTGTAGGACAGAGTAGAACTGCCACATAGGATTTCCAAGGAGCGGATGGTGACCCTGAACTGCCAGCTTCTTAGTTAGCAGCCATAGCTCTTCAAGCACCGTCAAAACTAGGATGTTTGTTTGTTTTCTGTAGATAGAGCAGAGTGTGGATTGGCATCAAGCTGAAACTGCTCCGGGTTTTTACCTCAAGACCAATCCACACGTTGCTTCAAGTATGCCTCTCACTTTGCCAGACTACATCACAACTCATAACATAATCACTAGTTAAGAAAACATCATTTCTCCTTAGCTTGACTTGTATAAGCAGAACAAACTGCCATCCAGCCCTTCATCTTCATACATGCACAGTGTATTTGCTAAGTGCTGATTCAAAGTTGGCACACCCCTGGTTTCACCTAACTATAAAGCAAAATATAAACCCCCCCAAAAACCCCAGTGCCATCGCATGTTATTTTTGCCAATAGCTCATTCTGCTTTTCCTAGGAGCATAATATATATATCATTAATTTTGAGTTTGGCTTTACAAGCTCACCAGAAGTAATGTGATTTATAAGTGTACTTGCTACAAGAAGGGCAATTTTGTTTTGTTTTGTTTTTTATTGTGCTTTAGGTGAATGTTTACAGCTCAGGTTAATTTCTCATACAAAAATTTATACACATATTGTTATTTGATACTAGTTGCAATTCCTATAATGCGACAGCATACTCCCCCTTTCCACCCTGGGTTTCCTGTGTGCATCCAACCAGGTCCTGTCCCTTCCTGCCTTCTCATCCTGCCTCCAGACTGGAGCCACTGATTTGGTCTCATGTATCTGCTTGAACTAAAGGCACACTCTTCACGAATATTATTTTATGTTTTATAATCCAGTCTAATCTTTGTTTGGAGAGTGGGTTATGGGAATGGTTTTAATTCTGGGTTAACAGAGAACATCCTGGAGCCATGGCTTTGAGGGATCCTGCCTTCTCAGTCAGACCATTAACTCTGGTCTTCCTGTGTGAATTTGAGTTCTGCTCCACACTTTTCTCCTGCTCCATCAGGGACTCTGTTATGTTCCTTGTCAGGGCAGTCATTGGTGTTAGCCAGGCACCATCTAGTTGTTCTGGTCATAGGCTGATGGAGTTTCTGGCTTATGTGGGCATTTTGTCTATTGGGTTAATATTTTCCTTGTGTGTTTGGTGTTCTCCTTTGCTCCAAGTGGGTTCAGACCAATTGATGCATCTTAGATGACCGCTCACAAGCTTTTAAAACCCCAGACTCCACTCATCAAAGTGGGAGAAAAAACATTTTAATAACCTTTGTTACGCCAAATGAACTAGATGTCCCCCAAAACAATGATCCCCAGAACCCAGTCCCTTCTACTCTGTCCCTTGAAGTGTTTGGTTGTATTCAGGAAACTTCTTAGCTTTTGGTTTAGTCCAGTTGCACTGACTTCCCCTGTATTATGTGTTGTCCTTCCCTTCACCTAAGATGGTTCCTACTGTCTTAGGCTCAGTTCTCTAGAGAAGCAAAATCTGTAAAGTGTATAAATATATAGAGAGAGAGATTTATGTTGAGGAGATAGCTCACGCAGTTGTAGAGGCTGGAACGTCTCAAGTTTGTGGGTGAACGAATCCCAAGATCAGCAGATAAGCTGCTAGCTCAAGTCCCGAGAATCGGAGATCAGAAGAAAAGGAGGCAGCCACAGGATCCAGAGCAGGCAAAAGCCAGAACATCCACTTATATTCAGTTTCAGGCCACACACCCAAGGAAACTCCCTTTTAACTCATTGGCTACTCACAGCAGGTCCCATCATGGGGGTGATCACATGTAAACACTGAGAATCATAGCCCAGCCAAGTTGACACACAATCTTAACCATCACAGTCCACCCTTTGTCAACTTGGCACCTGCCCAAACCATACATAATCTCTGAATAAAGACAATTACAAAGTCATACTTGCACCTAACATGATACAACTAACATGAATTAAACCAAAAATTCACTAGCCCCATTTACATCTTATGCATTGTAAGTGAAGAAATAAAAAATATTTAGTGCACACATACAAAGCAGAAATATTCACAACAATTACAGTCCTTGTTTCTGCAACTGATCACATGGGCATAACTGGTACTTAAAACTACCTTCTTCCACCACCCATTCCATATTCCCTTTGCCCTCAGCAATCACCTCAGCTGGTCATGCTTCTTTACCTGGTGGGATGACCCAAGCCATCATTCCTGAAGAGTCTGGGCCATTGGTAGTCATGTCAGAATTGGGTTGCTGTAGTTTTCCATTGACTTTAATCACAGGGCATGGTAGTATTAAAACATGTCCTAAGGGATCTCCTGCATTCCAGACATAGTCTTCTTACCACCATTATGTAATATCAACCCAACTTCTTCTTGGTAATCAGGATCAATCACAGCTGCCAGTATGGTAATTCCCTTCTTTTCCTGTTGATCCACAGGCACAAGGAGCCCAAAGTGATCAGGTGGCATTCTTAGCTTCTAGTTCAATGGAATATGTGCTGTGTCTCCAGATGGGAGCATTCCTCCCTTTGGAACTAAGATCTCTAGACCTGCAGAGCATAAGGTCGCAGGGACAGGAAGCTAAAATCTTGCAAGTGGGTCACTATAGGTAATAGTGAGTAGTGTCACTCCCATTTCCACCCCTTGATCCCTGGACCCATGAATCTGGCTATGCGAGAAACAGCACCATATATTAGACACTGGTTTAGAGCATATACAACCTCCTGGAGAACATTGCCCCAACCCTGCAGGGTATTGCCACCTAGCTGGCACTGTAATTGTGTCTTTAGGAGGCCATCCCATCATTCTATCAAGCCATCTGCTTCAGGATGATAAGGAACATGGTAAGACCAATGAATTCCATGAGCATGGGCCCACTGCCGCACTTCATTTGCTGTGAAGAGAGTCCCTTGATCAGAGGCAATGCTGTGTGGGATACCATGACAGTGGATAAGGCATTCTGTAAGTCCACGGATATTAGTTTTGGCAGAATCATTATGTGCGGGGAAGACAAATCCATATCCAGAGTAATTCTCTACTTCAGTAAGGACAAAATGCTGCCCTTCCCATGATGGAAATCACCCAATGTAATCAACTTGCCACCAGATTGCTGGCTGATCACCTGGAAGGATGGTGCCATATCGGGGACTCAGTGTTGGTCTCTGCTGCTGGCAGATTGGGCATTCAGCAGTGGCTGTAGCCAAGTAAGCCTTGGTGAGTGGAAGTCCATGTTGCTGGGCCCATGCATACCCTCCATCCCTGCCACCATAGACACTTTGTTCGTGTCCCATTGGGCAATGACAGGAGTAGCTGGGGAAAGAGGATGGGTGGTTTCCACAGAACACATCATCCTATGCACTTGACTGTTAAAATCATCCTCTGCTGAAGTCATCCTTTAGTGGGCATTCACATGAGACACAAATATCTTCACTTCTTTGGCCCATTCAGAGAAGTCTATCCACATATGTCTTCCCCATAAATCCTTGTCTCCGATTTCCCAGTCATGTTCCTTCCAAGTCCCTGACCATCCAGCCAAACCATTGGCCACAGTCAGTATACAATTGCACATCCGGCCATTCTTCCAAGCAAAGTGAACAACCAGGTGCTGCCCATTGGGAGGATTTCCCTTCACCACTGGCCTTCAGGGAGATCCCAGAAAGGGTTGTAGTGCTGCTGCTGTCCACTTCCGAGTGGTGCCTGTCATCACGCAGAACCATCTGTAACCCAGGCACGAGTTTTCTCTTCTTCAGTCAACTGATCATAAGGAAGTCCCCATGAGGCCTTAGGTGCAGACTGGGAGATAGAATATAATGTGACAGGAATGGAGACCATGGGCATTTGGGCCACTTCCTCATACAACTTACTCGGGCCTTCGGGTCCTGCTCGGAGCCAATCTCATATATATATATACCACTTCCATTTAATGATTCAGTGCTGCTGTGCATGTCCAACTTTATGACTCAGTGGGCCAGACAACACCCAGTTCATGATGTATAGCTCAGGCCATATGGTGACTTTGTGTCCCATGGTTAAGTGTTCACTCTCAACTAAGGCCCAGTAACAAGCAAAAAGTTGTTTCTCAAAAGGAGAGTAATTTATCTTCAGAGGATGGCAGAGCTTTGCTCCAAAATCCTACAGGTCTGCACGGTGACTTATCAATAGGGGCCTGCCAAAGACTCCAAACAGCATCTCTATCTGCCACAAACACTTAAGCACCATCAGATCAATCGGCCGAAGTGGCAGAGTGGCTTACACAGCAGCCTAAACCTGTTGCAGAGCCTTCTCTTGTTCTGGGACGCACTCAAAACTAGGGCTTTTCAAGTGACTTGATAAATAGGCTGGAATAAATTAGCACACCCAAATGAGGAAAATGTTGCCTCTAAAATCCAGAGGGGCCCACAAGGCATTGTGCCTCCTTTTTAGTTGTGGGAGGAGGCAGATGTAATAACTTGTCCTTCACCTTAGAAGGAATGTCTCGACATTCCACACACCATTGGACCACTAGAAATTTCACTGAGGTGGAAGGTGTCCGAATTTTTGTGGGATTAATTTCCCACCCTCTAGCTTGCAAATGTTTTACCAATAAGTCCAGAGTCATTGACACTTCTTCCTTACTAGGTCCAGTCAGCATAATGTCATCAATATAATAGACCAGTGTGACATCTTGTGGAAAGGAAAGGAGATCAAGTTCCCTGCAGACTAAATTATGACATAGGGCTGGAGAGTTGGTGTAGCTCTGAGGTAAGCAATTGAAGGTGTACTGCTGGCCTTGCCAGCTGAAGGCAAACTGCTTCTGATGGTCCTTTGAAACAGGTATGGAAATAAAAGACATTAGCCCCAGATCAATAGCTGCATACCAGGTACCAGGTGTACTGATTTGCTCAAGCAATGAAACAACATCTGGAACAGCAGCTGCAATTGTAGTTACCACCTGGTTAAGTTTTTGATAATCAACTGTCATTCTCCAAGGTCCATCTCTTTTTTGCATAGGCCAAACAGGCAAGATGAATGGGGATGTGGTGGGGATTACCACCCCTGCATCCTTCAAGTCCTTGATGGTGACAGTAATCTCTGCAATCCTTCCAGGAATGCGGTACTGCTTTTGGTTTACTATTTTCCCAGATAGGGGCAGTTCTAATGGCTTTCACTTGGCTTTTCCTACCATAATAACCCTTATTCCCTTTCTCAGGAATTCAATGTGGGGGTTCTGCCAGTTGCTGAGTATGTCTATTCCAATTATGCATTCTGGAACTGGGGAAATCACTATAAGATGGGTTCAGGGACCCACTGGACCTGGTATGAGATGGACATGACCCAAGACTCCATTAACAGCCTGACCTACATATGCCCCCACTGTGACTGGTGGGCCGCGGTGCCATTTTGGGTCTCCTGGAATTAGAGTCAGTTCAGAGCCAGCATACAGTAATCACCAAAAAGTCTGATTATTTCCTTTTCCCCAATGAACAGTTACTCTCGTAAAAGGCTGTAGATCCCTTTGGGGAAGGCTTGGAGAGAGATTGACAGTATAAATTTTTGAACCCTTCCTCAAGGGGTCCGGGCCTCCCCTTCATTAAATGAGTTGTGGGTCTTTAAACTCGCTCAAGTCTAGGAATTGATAGAGGGACTGTGACTCTCTATTTTGGTGATTCAAGTTAGACTGTTGTTCGCCTTACCTAGAATTCATCCGTTTGTACAGATCAAGTAAATATTTAGTAGATTTCCTATCTATTTCACTCCTAGGGACACCATGACTAAGTAGCCAATGCCATAAGTCCATACCAGTCAGACTATTCTGATTACTGCTTTGACTCTGCTGTCCATTGCTGTAACCACACCCATCTCATCTTCGTTGATTGAGTGCCACCACTTTTCCCTACTGCCTCCAGATCCAGTCAGCCCCATTGTAGTTAGGTGTCTTAATTAAGGCAGTTTACTCTATCAAATCTGATTGACATGAAATAGCAATCACAACAGTCTTCAAGGATGCTGGAGCTCCAGTCACAAATTTATTCTTCACTATTATGGTAAAAAGTGTGTCCTCTGGGCATTCCATGTGTGGATCTTTGGGTCTAACCTGATAAATCCACTCTAGCATGCCAATTTCCCTAAGCTTTTGAATACCTTCTTCTACAGTATACCAAGGCAGGTCTGGTACTTCAACTCGATTTAGTGTAACTTAATCCATGCTTCAGCAACCCAACTAAATAAACTATTAGATCCTTTCCTAACTTCTGAGCTGAAACATTGAATGAAGAATCTGTGCTTAGTGGACCCATATCAGTACACTCAGACTGATCCATTTTTATGTTCCTTGCACCATTATCCCATACCTTTAAGAGCCATTCCCACACATATTCCCCAGGTTTCTGTTTGTACATATTAGAAAAGTCAAACAGTTCTTTTGGAGTGTAGCACACCTCCACCTGGGTCACACTTTGTACTTCACCTTTTGGGGCTTGCTGGGACTTAAGTCTAGTTGTACATCTAGAAGCCAGAATTCATAGTGTGGAATTGTTTTGAGAACATTCAACATTGCCTTGTAAAACATCTGCTTCAGGCGATGCCTCAGACAAGGGCTCTTTAGAGGCAGCTAAGCTAGAGCTAATCTCTTTAGATGCGAGTGGAGGGGCTAATGGCTTTTCTGGGCAGGGTGGTGTAGCAGACAAACATGAAGTAATCTCTTCAGATGGAAATTGTTCTGTTGTCAGGAGTGATTGAACAGAATTTAGGGGCTCAGTGTCTCAGCTTCCTGATTATCTGCCCATATGCCCTCATTCCAAGTTCCAGGATCCTATTTCTTCCCAATTAATGCCCTCACTTTAACTTCAGATAGCTCTCAAGGTAGGCAATTGAGCTGGCATTGTAATTCAGCCACTCTTACAATAAGACTCTGGGTTTGGTTTTCAGCAATATCATCTCTGTTCCTACAAGCAATAAGGCTTTCTTTTAAAGCACAAGTGAAAACTTAGGTCATTTATATGGCACTTGAACTTTGACTCTGAAGCCCTGAACACAGCTCTTTCTGTCACCAGTTTATCTAGCAAAAGTAGGACCAATCAACCAGCTTCCTTATACTTCTCATTCTGACAAAACTGTAGAACGATATCACAGATGTGTTCACCCAGAGCCTTGCCTTTCACCAATACCTGATCTATTGGTGGTGATATTTTGCATATTTGTATCACCACCTCACACCATGGATTAGCAGTGCCCTCTTCACTGCTGGAAGCAGAGTCATCAACATCTTTAAGGCTAACCAGTCTTGAGAGCCAATTTAGAAAACTTATCCTTAGAATTTTGTTTCCCTAGAACCACTCATTACCAAACATCTTAAGCTGGGTTTTCTAGAGAGGCAAAGCCACTAAAGCGTATAAATACATTTTAGAGAGAGATTTATATCAAGGAATTGTCTCATGCGATTGTAGAGGTGGAATGCCCCAAGTCTGTGGATCAGAATAGAGGCTTCTCCTGATTCAAATAACTGCAGGGGCTGTCAAATCCAAGATTGGCATTTTGGAGAGCAGGGCTCTTGCTCACAGGCTGTGAAGATCGATGAATCCCAAGAACAGAAAGTGAGCTGCTGGCTCAAGTCCCAAGAACCAGAGGTCAGAAGAACAGGATACAGCTGCAGGATCCAGAGCAGGCAAATGCCAGAATGTCTCCTTATATTCAGATGCAGGCCATGCTCTCCCAAGGAAAATCCCTTTCAGCTGACTGGCTACTCACAGCAGAACCCATCGTGGACGTGATCACATAAAAACACTGAGAATCATGGCCCAGCCATATTGACATACAATCTTAACTATCACACTTGTCTACTATTTAGTTAGTGAATTCCCCTCTCCCTTCCTCTTCATTCTTGTAACAATCAAAGAGTGTTTTCTTCTGTGTTTAACTTTTTCTTGAGTTCTTATAATAGTGCTCTCATACAATACTTGTCCTTTTCCAACTAATTTCACTCAGCATAATGCCTTCAAGATTCATCCATGTCGTGAGATGTTTTGAGGATTCACTATTGTTCTTTATAGTTGTGTAGTATTCCAGTAGGTGTATGCACCACAATTTGTTTATCCATTTGTCTGCTGATGGGCACCTAGGTAGTTTCCATCTTTTTGTTACTGTGAACATCGGTGTGTGTATATCTATTGTTGTGACAGTTCTTATTTTTCTAGGATATATCCTAAGGAGTGGCATTGCTGGATCGTATGGTAGTTCTATTTCTAGCTTTTTTTTTTTTTTGAAATCCTGGTGGCATAGTGGTTAAGTGCTATGGCTGCTAACCAAGAGGTCGGCAGTTCGAATCTGCCAGGGGCTCCTTGAAAGCTCTATTGGGGAGTTCTACTTTGTCCTATAGTGTTGCTAAGAGTTGGAATTGACTCAAAGTCAGTGGGGTGGGGAATTTTTATTGAGCTTTAAGTGAAAGTTTACAAATCAAATCAGTCTCTCGTACAAAAATTTAAATACACCTTGCTATGTACTCCTAGTTTGTCTCCTCCCAATGAGACAACATACTCCTTCTCTCCACTGTCTATTTTCATGTCCTTTCAGCTAGCTTCTGATCCCCTCTACCCTCCCAGTTCCCCTCCAGACAGAAGCTGCCCACATAGTCTCATGTGTCTACTTGATCCAAGAAGCTCACTCCTCACCAGTATCATTTTCTATCCCACAGCCCAGTCCAATCCCTGTCTGAAGAGTTGGCTTTGGGAATAGTTCCTGTCCTGGGCTAACAGACGGTCTGGGGACCATGCCCTTGGGGGTCCCTCTAGTCTCAGCCACACTGTTAAGTCTGGTCTTATGAGAATTTGAGGTCTACATCCCACTGCTCTCCTGCTCCCTCAGGGGTTCTCTGTTGTGTTCCCTGTCAGGGCAGTCATTGGTTGTACCCGGGCACTATCTAGTTCTTCTGGTCTCAGGTTGATGTAGTCTTTGGTTTATGTGGCCCTTTCTGTCTCTTGGGCTCATAATTACCTTGTGTCTTTAGTGTTCTTCGTTCTCATTTGATCCAGGTGGGTTGAGACCAATTGATGCATCTTAGATGGCCGTTTGCTAGCATTTAAGACCCCAGACACCACTCTCCAGAGTGGGATGCAGAATGTTTTCTTAATAGATTTTATTATGCCAATTGACTTAGATGTCCCCTGAAACCATGGTCCCCAAACCCCTGCCCCTGCTACTCTGGCCTTCAAAGTGTTCAGTTTATTCAGGAAACTTCTTTGCTTTTGGTTTAGTCCAGTTGTGCTGACCTCACCTGTATTGTGTTTTGTCTTTCCCTTTACCTAAAATAGTTCTTGTCTAGTATCTAATTAGTGAATACCTCTCTCCCTCTCTCCCTCCCCACTCTTGTTACCATCAAAGAATATTTTCTTCCCTTTTTAAACTATTTCTGGAGTTCTTATAACAGTGGTCTCAGACAATATTCATCCTTTTGCAACTGACTAATTTCACTCAGCATAAAGCCTTCCAGGTTCCTCCATGTTATAAAACGTTTCACGGATTCATCATTGTTCTTTATTGATGCTTAGAATTCCATTGTGTGAATATACCATAATTTATTTATCCATTCATCCATTGATGGGCACCTTGGTTGCTTCCATCTTTTTGCTATTGTAAACAGTGCTGCAGTGAATATGGGTGTGCATATATCTGTTCGTGTAAAGGCTGTTAGTTCTCTAGGATATATTCCAAGTAGTGGCATTGCTGGATCGTATGGTGGTTCTATTGCTAGCTTTTTAAGAAAGCACCAAATAGATTTCCAAAGTGGTTGTGCCATTTTATATTCCCACCAGCAGTGTATAAGTGTTTCAGTCTCTCCACAACCTCTCCGTCATGTATTATTTTGGGTCTTTTGGTTTAGTGTTAGTCTTGTTGGGGTGAGATGATATCGCATTGCAGTTTTGATTTGCATTTCTCTAATGGTGAATGATCATGAGCATTTCCTCATGTATCTCTTAGCTGACAGATGTCTTCTTTGATGAAACATCTGTTTATATCCTTTGCCCATTTTTTAATTGAGTTATTTGCTTTTTTGTAATTGAGGTGTTGCACTATATTGCAGATTTTAGAGATTAGACCCTTATTGGACATGTTGTAGCCAAAATTTTTTTCCCAATCTGTAGGTTGTCTTTTTACTTTTTTGGTGAATTCTTTTGTTGAGCGTGTTTGATTTTTAGGAGCTTCCAGTTATCTAGTTTCTCTTCTGGTGTTTGCATGTTGTTAGTTATGGTTTGTATTCTGTTTGTGCAATGTATTTGGGCTCCTAGGGTTGTCCCTATTTTTTCTTCCATGATCTTTATCATTTTAGATTTTATGTTTAGGTCTTTGATCCATTTTGAGTTAGTTTTTGTGCATGGTATGAGGTAGGGCCTTATTTAATTTTTTTGCAGATGAATATCTAGTTATGCCAGTGCCATTTGTTAAGAGACTATCTTTTCCCATTTAATGGACTTTGGGCCTTTGTCAAATAACAGCTGCTCATAGGTGGATGAATTTATGTCTGGATTCTCAATTCTGTCCCTCTGGTCTTTGTATCTGTTGTTGTACCAGTACCAGGCTGCTTTGACTACTGTGGTGGTATAATAGGTTCTAAAATGAGGTAATGTGAGGCCTCCCACTTTGTTCTTCTTCTTCAGTAATGCTTTACTTATCCAGGGCCTCTTCCCTTTCCATGTTTCTCTATCTCATTAAAAAATGACATTGGGATTTGGATCAGAATTTAATCGTATCTGTAGATCACTTCAAGTAGACTTGACATTTTCACAATGTTGAGCAGGGGGCGACTTTGAATGACCCCTCTTTAGGTCAGTTTCTTCTCTGTCTTTAGCTATAAAATCAATAATTTACATAATGGAAAGCATTATTTTATGTTTGTTTTGAATAAACACAATAATTTTAACAGCAAGGTCACTCTTTTATTTGAAAATGACAGAAATTTCAATACCTTCATTTTCAACTGAATAAAGTTAACAACAGACCATGCACTCAGGAGTTTTCAGTAGATCCCACTTCCAATAAAAACCAATTTTCAGATACTATAAAAAAAAAAAAAAGTTTTTTTTTCTTTTTTTTTATTCATTAGACCTTCAATTAAAACTTTTCTTTTTTCAACTACTTGGCAGAAATTGTCACTAGCCAATTCACTTGTACTGGCATTTACAGATTAATATAGTCAATATTAGACTGGAGTCCTACTATTTATATTTATGACATAATTTTCAGTTGCAGTCTTTACATCACTATTTTCAAGACTATTTTTCAGTGAACCATTTCCGTGTCACTGGCCCATTTATATGAATTGTGGGTTCCCATAACAACTATAAAAAATGCAGACTTAATAAATGTACTCCATAATAATGTGAGATAATAGTAGCCAAGCCCAACAACATGGTCAATGTTAACTGTGATGAACTGGCTCAAATTGTGTTTACAGAATATGTTTAACCAAAGATATACAGTTCAAAACATTTGTATGCCTAAAAGTTGTTGTCATTGTTAGGTGCCCTCAAGTCAATTTCCCACTCGTAGCAACCCCATGTGACAGAGTAAAACTGCCCCGCAGTGTTTTCTACATTGTAATCTGACTATCAATTGGAATTCAAAAGATGGAATCAAAGGATGAGTAGTTGGAAAATATGGCCTTGGTGATAGAAATGATGCCGGCGATCACGTGATAGAATTTTGCAAGACCAATGACTTCTTCATTGCAAATACTTTTTGCACCAAGATAAATTATGACTATACACGTGAATCTTGTCAGATGAAATACATAGGAATCAAGTTGACTACATTTGTGGAAAGAGACAATGAAAAAACTCATTATTACCAGTCAGAACAAGAACAGATGAACAATTGCTCATATGCAAGTTCAAGTAGAATTTGAAGAAAATTAAAACAAGTCCATGAGAGCCAAAGTATGACCTTGAGTATATCCCACCTGAATTTAGAGACAATCTCAAGAATAGATTTGATGCATTGTGTGCTAATGACTGAAGACCAGGAGAGTTGTGGAATGACATCAAGGACGTCATACATGAAGAAAGCAAAGGGTCATTAAAAAGACAGGAAGGAAAGAAAAGACCAAGATGGATGTCAGAGGAGACTCTGAAACTGATCTTGAACGTCAAGTAGCTAAAGCAAAAGGAAGAAATTATGACATAAAAAAGCTGAACAGAAGATTTCAAAGGGTGGATCCAGAAGACAAAGTAAAGTATTATAACGAAATGCAAAGACATGAAGATAGAAAACCAAAAGGGAAAGACACAGTCGGCATTTCTCAAGCTGAAAGAACTGAAGAAAAAATTCAAGCCTCAAGTTGCAATATTGAAGGATTCTACTTCAGGGGAATCTACTAGGAATCTAAGGGGAAAATATTAAACAATGCAGGAAGCAACAACAAAAAAAAAAGATGGATGGAATACACAGTGTCACTGTACCAAAAAGAGCTGTTTGACATTTAACCATTTCAAGAGGTAGCATATTACCAAGAACCAATGGTACTGTAGGTAGAGGTCCAAGCTGAACTGAAGGTAGTGGGGAAAAACAAGGTTCCAGGAATCGATGCAATACCAGTTGAGATGTTTCAACAAACGTGCAGCGCTGGAGGTGTTCATTTGTGTATGCAAAGAAATTTGGAAGACAGCTTCCTGACCAACCGACTGGAAGAGCTCCATATTTGTACCTATTCCAAAGAAAGGTGATCCAACAGAATGGGGAAATTATTGAACAATATCATTAATATCACACACAAGTAGAATTTTGTTGAATATCATTCAAAAGTGGTTGCAGCAGTACATCAACAGGGAGCTGTCAGAAATTCAAGCTGAATGTAAAAGACATGAAATGAGGGATATCATTGATGATGTCAGATGGATCATGGCTGAAAGCAGAGAATACCAAAAGGATGTTTACCTGTGTTTTATTGACTATGCAAAGGCATTCGATTATGTGGATTATAACAAATTATGGGTAACATTGCAAAGAATGGGATTGCCAGAACACTTAATTGTGCTCATGGGGAACCTGTAAATAGACCAAGAGGCAGTTGTTCAAACAAAACAAGCGGATACTGCATGGTTAAAATCAAAAAAGGTGTGTGTCAGGGTTGTATCCTTTCACCATACTAATTCAATCTGTTATGCTGAGAAAATAACCCAAGAAGCTGGAGTATATAAAGAAGGGCATGCCATTATAACAACCCGCATTTTGCAGATGACACAACCCTGTTTGCTGAAAGTGAAGAGGACTTGAAGCAGTTTCTGATGAAGATCAAAGACTACAGCCCTCAGTAAAAGAAAACAAAAATCCTCACCATATCATGATACACAGAGAAAATATTGAAGTTGTAAAGGATTTCATTTTAGTTGGATCCACAATCAATGCCCATGAAGGCAGCAGTTCGGAAATTAATTGACGCATTGTGTTGGGCAAATCTGCTGCAAAAGACCTCTTCAAAGGATTGAAAAGTAAAGATATCACTTTAAGGACTAAGGTGCGCCTGACAGAAGCCGTGGTGCTTTTAACCACCTTATATGTGAAAGCTGTACAATGAATAAGAAGATGGAAGAAGAGTTGATGTCTTTGAAATGTGGTGTTGGCAAAGAACGTTGAATATACCGTGGACTGCCAAAAGAATGAACAAATCTGTCTTGGAATAAGCACAGCCAGAATGCTACTTAGAAGCAAGGTGATTCACATACTTTGGTCATATTATCAGGAGGGACGAGTCCCTGAAGAAGGACAACATGGTTGATAAATAGAGGGTCAACGATAAAGAAGAAGACCCGCAACGAGATGAAATGACACAGTGGCGGCAACAATCAGTTCAAGTGTAACAATTGTGAGGAACGCACAGGTCCGGGCTGTGTTTTGTTTTGTTGTACATAGGGTCTCTATGAATCTGAACTGATTTGACAGCACCTAACTTTTTTTTTTTTTTTAACAACAACAAAACAAATCTTTACAGGAGCAGATGGCCATGTCTTTCTGCCGTGGAGCAGTGGAGTGGGTTTAAACTGCCAACCTTTCAGTTAAGCGCTCATGGCTGCCTACAGGTAGGGCTGGGGAAAGCCAGGGCTTAACCCATACCACTGAGTGATGGGGCCGGGGCACAGCAAAGGGCCTCAACCTTTTGGCTGCCTTCTCCATGTGTTAAGTTCTTGCTTTTCCCACTGCTTCACCTAACAGCTTTTCACCACAAGCTGGTGACCCCAATACTTCCCAGCATGTTTTCTCCTTTTTCAAAATGGGCGACTGGGAGCTTGACATAACTGAAGCCACGCTGAACCTATAATTTCTTCTCCTTCCTCTGCCAGCCTCCTCCTTCACATATCTCTGTTAATGACTTTGTTTTGACCTAATGTTAATGACTGTTTTTTGTTTTAACCTGATGCAAATAACTTTGTTTTGTTTTGTCCAACCACCTGTGATTTACAATCCCCCACAGGAAAATCAGAGCCCAGATGTCTGATATGTATATCTTTAGCCTGATAAAGAGATGTCCAGCATGTAACTCTTTAGTCTGATAAAGAGTCTTTTGTCACTATCTTGTAATGAATAACTCCTCCGGCCAGGCCATCTGCAGACTACAAAAGACGCTTCTAACCCTAGTAAGATTCTATATAAGCTCTAATGTAAAATTGCTCTTTGGGACTCCAGAGAGACCGCCTGTGTTCCTGCTGGGTCCCTGGTGATGGATACATCTCCGTAATAAACTTCCTCACTCTTTCTGACTTGGAGTATGTTTCATTGGCTTGACTGCTCCAGGGTAAAATTGGGTAACAAACTCAACAACATGGTACTTTAAACATTGTCGAAAAGTTAGCCCTTTTGGGGAATCAGCTTAGGGAGTATATAGGTCTCCCTGCTCATCAGTGCTCCCTCCTCCAGCTCCACTAAGAAAGTAATGCTCTTTAAGAACAGTGTTATGGATTGAATTGTGTCTCCCAGAAATATATGTTGTAAATCCTAACCTCTATACCTGTAGTTGGGGCCCTGGAGGCACAGTGGTTAAGAACTCCACTTCTAACCAAGCGGTCAGCAGTTTGAATCCTCCAGCTGCTCCTTTGAAACTGTATGGGGCAGTTCTACTCTGCCCTATAGGGTCGCTATGTACTGGAACCTACTAAGATGGCAATAAAAAAAAACCAAACCTGTTGCCATTGAGTCGATCCTGACTCATAGTGACCCTACAGGACAGAGTAGAACTGCCCCATAGAGTTTCCAAGGAGTGCCTGGTGGGTTCGAACTGTGAACCTTTTGGTTAGCAGCTGTAGCTCTTAACCACTATGCCACCAGGATGGCAATAGGTTTGATTTTTATGCCTGTGGTTGTAATCCCATTTGAGAATGGGTTGTCTTTGTTATGTTAATGAGAGGATTAGTGTAGGGTGTGTCTTAAATCAATCTCTTTTGAGAAGTAAAAGAGATTAAACAAGCAAGCCTAAGAAGAAATGGGGAAAAAGAGATGCCAAGCCACATGAAGATTACTCAGGAGTAGAAGCTCAAAAGAGACAAAGACCTTTCTCTAAAACCATCACAGAAAGAAAGCCTTTCCCTAGAGACGGCACCCTGAGTTAGGACTCCTAGCCTCCTAAATTGGAGAAAATAAGTTTCTGTTTGTTAAGCCACCCACTTGTGGTATTTCTGTTATAACTAAGACAAAGATAACATGATTTCTGTGACATTAATAATTAACCTTACATTTCAAACTTGATGAAATTGTATGAAATAAATTGTTAAGTTGCTTTACCCTCTGAAACCACCACACCAAGACACTCCCCCTCCTACCACTACCTCCCAAACCCCCTCCCTGCCATGTGATTGTTTAGGCCAGTTGAACATCAGCTAATGTGGCACAAGCAGAAGCTTTATAAGCATTTGTGTATTAGGGCTTGCTTTCCTGGAACCCTGATTTAAAACAGAACAAAACAGTTGCCATCGAGTTGCTTCCAACTCACAGTGACCTGTGTGTACCACTGTGGAATCATCATGCTGTGAAAAGCTGGGATGAAAGGCCACATGGAGGTGAATCAATCGAAGAGCTCCAGTCCACAGCCAGCACCCAACTTCCAGACATGTAAGCAAGGCCATCTTGGACATTCGACCTCCAGTCAATCATCCAGGTGACTATGGCAGCTTGAGTGAACCACTAAACACCAACAGAAGGATTGGCCAGCTAACACATTAAAAAAAAAAAAACACATTGGACCATGAGAAATAATAAATCATTGTGTAAGGGGGAGGGGGAGAGCTTGCACTGGGAGGAGGAAGAGACAAGGGGTGGTGACATTCCTCAATAAGATTGTCCCTACGTAGTTAAACATCAAGCGAAGGAAATGGTCGCTATAGGGGTCTCTAACTTGATAAGTTCCCTAACTTGATAAGGTCCCTAACTTGGTAATTGAACGTTAAGCCAAGGAAATAGTCTCTATAGGGGTCCCTGACTTGGCTGTTCAACATTAACAGGGAGAGATAAGGGACAAGAAGGGTATAAAACCCCAAGAAAATGATTATCAGGACACTCAGATTCTTTCTCTACCTGAGTAGTCCACTTGACGCTCCCTAGTCAACTGTACTTTCGCTATTAACCCTCTGCTTGCTAATAAACCTCTGTTCTGTTCGTCTCAGTGTTTGAGTTCTTTCCTACACCAAAGACAAGAACTGAGGCTATTCTCCGGTAACAATTGTTGTCTTATCCAGTAAGTTTTAGAGCGGTTTGCTATTCATAGCAATAGATAACTGTCATAGTTTCCCAGTGCAGCTGTAACAGAAACATCATAAATGGGTGGCTTTAAAGAAGAGGAATTTATTTTCTCACGTCTTAGAAGGCTAGAAGCCTGAATTCAGGGCACCAGCTATAGGGGAAAGCTTTCTCTGTTGACTCTGGGGGAAGATTCTTGTCTCTTTCAGCTTCTGTAGCCCTGGTGTTCCTCGGTTCCTTGGTGATCTTTACACAGCATCTATCTTCCCCTCACCATTTACCTCAGTGTCTAATCTGCTCTTTTTGTAACTCAGAAGTGATTAGGTTTTGGACACACCCTACACTGATATGGCCTCAGTGACATAACAAAGGAAACCCATCCACAAGTATAGAGGTTAGGATTCCAACACATATTTTGGGAGGACACAAACAATAACTGAAACAATGAGTTACTGTCACAGTGAAGTCAAGAACCAAAGTCACTTACTTCAGAGAGCATAAACTCTAAATTCAGGCAGATCTGAGTTCAGTCCTAGCTCATCAACTTACTAGCTACCTTACCTTGAGTCTTAGTTTTACTTCCGTAAGATGGGGACAATTATAATTACCTCATGATATTGTCATGGGGATTAAAAGAGGTAATGCATGTAGTGTGCTTAGGACAGTGCCTGGCACACAGTAAATATTCAATTCATATCTGTTGGTATTAACATTACAATATTAGTAGCAGTGACAACTGTAAAGTATGTGGCATAATATTCAATAAATACATAGTGGCTATTATTACTTATTGTTATTATTACTTTTCTTCCAAAGTTTCTATCACTCCTGTAGCTATCAGTATTTTGCCATTACTTATGTACGTCATCCCCATGCTACGTTATAAACTTCTTTTGGGCAGGGTTGTCTCACTCATATTTGTATTTCCCATTGTGTAGGCCCTCTGTGTATGTGGTAAGTGACTATATGTTTGTGAAATAGGTCATTGATCAATGTTATATCTAATAGCAGCTTTCCCTACGAGAGAGAATACAATAGGTCTGTCTTTAATTCAATAAAAATACTGTATGTAGTTAAGTACATACCCCCTTAAACTAATAGCCTTCCCAACCAACAGAGTTCTTCCTACATCAGGGAATCATTAATTTATTAAACAATTGTTTCCTTTTTTGGCAGTGGAGCTATATTCTAACTATTTATAGTGTGGTTTGATGCTTTCTCTATTTCCATGTCTAATCCAATTTATATAAGAAATATTTCAAAATTTTGATTAAAAACCCAAAACCAAACCATCGAGTCAATTCCAACTCATAGCAGCCCTATAAGATAGAGTAGAACTGGCCTATACAGTTTCCAAGGAGCGCCTGGTGGGATCAAACTGCCAACCTGTTGGTTAGCAGCTGTAGCTCTTAACCACTACACCACCAGGGTTTCCCAGATATTGATAGGTAAAGACTTATTTCTCTTTTCAAAAAGAGATTACATTAGCATTCTAATGAAGAAAAGTTGAAAAACAATACAATTTTAAATCAGAACTGACATTGTGTGGCATGCTGTTTTGCTTTTTAATGCAACAAGCTGTGTGGTGTTTTCAATAATGCAGACTGCATAGTGACAACAGATGTAATAAACATAGAAAATGCAAAGATCTATTCTGTCACTGACTTTCAGATTGTAAACAAATTAAAAGAATGCTGTATTTCTCTCCTGAGAAGGCGATAGATACACTCTGCCTGTTAGGATAAAGAATTCCATTCCTATTCAAGGAAAAATAAAATTAAAACTCAAATACAACCACTAAACTCGTATAAAATTGATTCTCTATTTTATGCCAATATATGTATATATGCATGTATAGCTACCACCACAACCCAGGTAGCGGCTGCAAGATTTGGGAGCCAAAAGGCTGGAAGGAATTAGAGAAACCCGTCCAAAATCAAGGCTGCTGTACAGGCCTACCTATTGAAAGGTTGCTCATAAGAACACAACAAGCAACAAACCGCAGATGGCCCTGCCCTGAGGGGATTTGAGTCTGAAAAATGTAAGCAGGTATGTCAGGTATTAATAAGCTATGTCAGAAAATTAAACTAAACTAAACCTACTATTGTAAACCTACTATTGTAAAAGGTCACTTCCTAAATTTTTTTTTATGATGTAAGATTTTTTTTAATTAGCATGCAGAAAAATTTTATATTTTCTACTATACTCCTACTTTTTTATTCCATATCTCACTGTATTACTTCATATTGTTTGTACAGTTACCTTCTTATGTTCAGGTTTTGTTTTAATAAAAGAAGTACATCCTTACAGATAAAGTTTAAGGCCTCTTTGTTCGTCATCTTGGTTGTGACAGATCCTTTGGACCCCCATGACTCCCTCCTCCTGGTATTCATGCTCTTGTATATTCCACTTCTCTTGAGTATGGTCAGGACTTGTAACTTGCTTCTGACCAATATAGCAAAGGTGATGTGTTGTCACTCCTGTGTGATTATGTTACATTATATAACTCCATCTTTCTAGTTGACTCGTTCTAGAGTCTCTCTCTCTACCCTTGCTGGCTTTGAAGAAGCAAGTTAGCACTGATCTTATAGCCACCAGGAACTGAATGTTTTCAACAACTATGTGAGTGGAGAAGGGAATATTTCCACAGTCAGACCACTAGTTGAGAACTCTCACCAATACCTTGACTGCAGCCTGTGAGACCCTGAGCAGAGGGCCCAGCCAAGCAATGCCCAGACTTCTGATCCACAGAAACTGTGAGATAATAACTGTGTGTTGTTAAGCTACTCGAATTTGTGGTAATTTGTTACACACAATAGAAAACTAATACAGTACCTGGAAGTGGGATGCTACTGTAGCATATACTTAAAAAATATGAGAGTGGCTTTGGAATTGGGTGGAGTCTGGAAGAATTTTAAGGACCTAAATAGAAAAAGCCTAAATCTCTTTTAACAGAAATCTGGACTTCAAGAATGCTGCTTGTGAAGGCTCAAAAGGAAGTGAGGAACATGTGATAAAATGGAGGAAGTAGCGTCCTTGTTACGTAGTGGCAGAAAGCTTAGCAAAATTGTCTTTTGCAGTTACGTGGAAAGCAGAACTTGTGATAGACTTGGATATACATAGCCAAGGAGATTTCCAAGAAAAGTGTTGAAGGTACCTTCTGATTACTTGCTGCTTACAATAGAACGTAAGAGAGTTAAATAGGGGGAAAAACAAACAAAAAGGAACCAGACCTTGATAATTTGTGAAATTCTTGGTCTGTTCGAACAGTAAAAGACACTGCAATTAAGACAATGTAGTTTAGAGAGAAAGCTGAAAGTCTGACTATAAAAACTTTTGCTGGGACTTCAGAAGGAACAAAAGGCCAGAGTACAAATCGCATAAAGAGCCCTTTCAAGAAATTAAAGGTGTGCCTCACAGATCTTCTAAAGGAAATGAGAGGGCCTCTAGGAAGCTTAAGGATGTTGTCCTGCAGTCATCTGAGTGGGATCTCAAAATAGAGAAAGGATCATAGAAGGTGGAATCAAGATCTGTGGGTGTGGCTTTGAAATCCATGGGAGACTCCAAACCTTGAGGAAATTATTTCAGCAGAAACACTGCAAGCTTGGACTAAAAGGAGCAGACAGAGGTTGTGAAACCTCCAAAATTCTCACAGGTGATGATAAAACTACTCGGCTGAAAAAACATGCTACCTTTCATGAAAAAGGAAGGATGACTAAGAGGATGGAAATAAAACCCTCGTCAGTGGAGCAAGAGCCATGGAGAATTATTTCCAGGCCTTGAAACCTAATCAAGGAACTCCCAATGTTTGTCCAGACTCCTGGCCCATAGAAACTGTGAAATAATAAATGTGTATAGTTCTTTCTTAGGAAATTAATTTTTTTTTCTTAATATTATGGTAAATGTATATGTAACAAAGTATTTGCCATAACAACATTTAGGTACAAATCAGTGGCATTAATTATGTTGTCCAATCACCACCATTATCCACTGCCAAATGTTTTCATCACCATAAACAGAAGCTCAGTGTCCCCCTAAGCCAGAAGTTCCCCTTTTCCTCTCCCTCCTGCCTACCCCTGGTAACCACTAATAAACTGTGGTCTGCATATACTTGCCTACTCTAGATATTTCATGTAAGTGGGGTCATGTAATATTTGTCCTTTTGTGACTAACTTATTTCACTCAGCATAATGTTTTCAAGGTTCATCCATGTTGTAACCTGTACTGGATTTCATTTCTCTTTATGGCTGAGTAATATTCCATTATGTATATATATCACATTTTATTTATCCATTCATCTGTTGATGGACATTTGGGTTGGTTCCACCTTTGGCTATTGTGAATAGAGCTGCAATGAATATTGGTGTGCAAGTATCTGTTCTTGTCCTGCTTCCAATTCTTTTTTTTCTCTATTGTGCTTTAAGTGAAAGTTTACAAATCAAGTCAGTATCTCATACAAAAATTTATATACACCTTGCTATGTACTCCAGGTTGCACTCCCCCTAATGAGACAGCACACTCCTCCTCTCCACCTTGTATTCCCTTGTCCATTCAGCCAGTTTCTGTCCCCCTCTGCCCTCTCATCTCTCCTCCAGACAGGAGCTGCCCACACAGTCTCATTTGTCTACTTGAGCCAAGAAGCTCACTTCTCACCAGTATCATTTTCTATCTCATAGTCCAGTCCAATCCCTGTCTGAAGAGTTCGCTTGGGGAATCATTCCTGTCTTGGGCTAACAGAAGGTCTGGGGACCATGACCTCCAGGGTCCTTCTAGTCTCAATCAAACCATTAAGTCTGGTCTTTTTACGAGAATTTGAGGTCTGCATCCCACTGCTTTCCTGCTCCCTCAGTGGTTCTCTGTTGTGTTCCCTGTCAGGGCAGTCATTGGTTGTACCTGGGCACCATCTAGTTCTTCTGGTCTCAGGCTGATGTAGTCTCTGGTTTATGTGGCACTGTCTGTCTCTTGGGGTCATCCTTACCTTATGTCTTTGGCGTTCTTACATTCTCCTTTGCTCCAGTTGGGTTAAGACAAATTAATGCATCTTAGATGGCCGCTTGCTAGCGTTTAAGACCCCAGATGCCACTCACCAAAGTGGACGCAGAATGTTTTCTTTTTTTAAATTAAAAAAAAAATTTTATTGTGCTTTAAGTGAAAATTTACAAATCAAGTCAGCCTCTCACACAAAAACTTATATACACCTTGCTACATACTCCCAGTTGCTAACCCCTAATGAGACAACCTGCTCCCTCCCTCCACTCTCTCCTTTCGTGTCCATTTCGCCAGCTTCTAACCCCCTCTACCCTTTCATCTCCCCTCCAGGCAGGAGATGCCAACATAGTCTCAAGTGTCCACCTGATCCAAGAAGCTCACTCCTCACCAGCATCCCTCTCCAACCCATTGTCCAGTCCAATCCATGTCTGAAGAGTTGGCTTTGGGAATGGTTCCTGCCCTGGGCCAACAGAAGGTCTGGGGGCCATGACCACCAGGGTCCTTCTAGCCTCAGTCAGACCATTAAGTCTGGTCTTATGAGAATTTGGGGTCTGCATCCCACTGCTCTCCTGCTCCCTCAGGGTTTCTCTGTTATGTTGCCTGTCAGGGCAGTCATTGGTTGTAGCCGGGCACCATCTAGCTCTTCTGGTCTCAGGCTGATGCAGCCTCTGGTTTATGTGGCCCTTTCTGTCTCTTGGGCTCATAATTACCTTGTGGCCTTGGTGTTCTTCATTCTCCTTTGATCCAGGTGGGCTGAGACCAATTGATGCATCTTAGATGGTTGCTTGCTAGCGTTTATGACCCCAGGCGTCTCTCTCCAAGGTGGGATGCAGAATGTTTTCTTAATAGATTTTATTACGCCAGTTGACCTAGATGTGCCCTGAAACCTTGGTCCCCAAACCCCTGCCCCTGTTATGCTGGCCTTTGAAGCATTCAGTTCATTTAGGAAACTTCTTTGCTTTTGGTTTAGTCCCGTTGTGCTGACCTCGCCTGTATTGTGTGTTGTCTTTCCTTTTACCTAAAATAGTTCTTGTCTACTATCTAATTAGTGAATACCCTTCTCCCTTCCTCCCCACTATCGTAACCATCAAAGAATATTTTCTTCTCTGTTTAAACTATTTCTTGAGTTCTTATAACAATGGTCTCATACAATATTTGTCCTTTTGCAACTGACTAATTTCACTCAGCATAATGCCTTCCAGATTCCTCCATGTTATGAAATGTTTCACGAATTTGTCATTGTTCTTTATCGATGTGCAGTATTCCATTGTGTGAATATACCATAATTTATTTATCCATTCATCCTTGGTTGTTTCCATCTTTTTGCTATTTTAAACAGTGCTGCAACGAACATGGGTGTGTGTATATCTGTTTGTAAAGGCTCTTATTTCTCCTGGATATATTCCAAGGAGTGGGATTGCTGGATTGTATGGTAGTTCTATTTCTAGGTTTTTAAGGAAGCGCCAAATCGATTTTCAAAGTGGTTGTACCATTTTACATTCCCACCAGCAGAGTATAAGTGTTCCAGTCTCTCCACAACCTCTCCAACATTTATTCTTTTGTGTTTTGGGGATTAATGCCAGCCTTGTTGGAGTGAGATGGAATCTCATAGTTTCCTGTTTTTAATTCTTTTGGAAAGAAAGCCTTCCCCTGGAGCTGGCACCCTGAACTTCTATGCTCCTAAACTGTGAGAGAATAAACTTCTGTTTGTTATAGCCATTCGCTTGTGGTATTTCTGTCATAGCAGCAGTAAATAACTAAGACAGCTGTTATTTCATAAGTTTTTAGATTTACATAAATGGTATCAGGTTATACATATTCTGCAAGTGGCATTTTTCTCTCAATATTATCTTTTTAAGACATACCCATATGTCCCATTGTACAAGTACACTACATTTTTTTAAATCCATTTCATTATTCATAGACATTTAGTTGGTGTACATACCTCTTCTCAATTCTGCATTCAGTGACATCATGTCAATAGCTAGAAATCAGCCATTATTCTGTTTATCGCAGTGGTAAACATAAAAGACTCTTTTTATTTGTTAAATAACTTTGATAACTGACTGTTTAAAGCAAAAACAAAAAAAAACAATATGTTGTGGAATTTATAACATGCAAAAGTAAAATATATGACAACAATAACACAAAGGCCTGGAAGAGAAAAACAGAAGTGTAATGTTGCAAGGTTCTAATACTATATATAAAGTGGTATAATATCATTTGACAAGAGAATTAAAGATGTTTCCAATTGTAGTTAATGCAAGAAATGTATTTTTCCTTGTATATGTGAACGAAAATTTCTTTAGGTTTCTATTAACGAAGGAGATTTGTAAGGTCAAAGAGCATGTGCATATTCAACTTCAGTAGATATTGCCAAAGTGGTTGTATTCACTTACATTTTCATTAGCAGTGGATGATAATTCCTGTTTTATAATGACTTTACTTGGAGTCATTAAAATGTTTAATTTTTCTCAATCTCATGGGTATGTGTGGTGCAAGGAATTCTCTTATGTGGCCTTTTGCCCTTGGTTCTGGAAAAATAACTTAGGGGTTTCCCAAGTTGTTTTTCTACCCCCGATGGCATGTTAGTTTTGTCGGATCTGGCCCAGAAATTGAGAAGCCCTGAGTTGATTAATATTTCCTGGGTAAAAAAAAAAAAAAAATTTTTTTTAATTGAGCAGGAAGAATGGCTTATATAAAAGGCCAAAACACAGACGGTTTTTTTTTTTTTTTTGGCTCCTTGCCTGTGAGCTGAGAGAGATTGGCATGTCCGTTAGGACATAGAAGCCCTGTGCTTGAAACCCTTCTAGACCTGGTAAAAGAGCTGTAAACACACTCAGAGCTGTAGATAGTGGCAACGATGGTGCCAGAAGCAAAGGGCTGGAGAGCAGAGCAGAGCAAAGATGAATACTTGTACCGTCAGGGGACATATCTGCCCCAGAGAGACATCACAGAGCATTTCCTGGTTGAAAGTTTCCTGATTTCTGAGAGTGGACATCTGTTCTTGGGAGGGTAAGTGGGTCCCCTTTGAGAAACTGAGGCTCCACGCTGGGATGCTGTCCCAGACCTTGCCTTCTGCATTTCTTTATTTATATCTTTCCCTGCATATGTCTTTCTCTGTTCATATCCTCTTCTATGTTAAAAACTGTTATCACACGTATGGTGATTCCATGAGTTTGTGGATGTTGCAACGAATTATTGAACCCAGTAGAGAGAGAGAGTGCTGTGGAAAGGCTGGTGTCAGAAAAAATGGGGAAGTTGGGAAGCTTTGTGCTGATTGTTTTATTCAGTTATCTCTTCAGCATGAATATGAGATCTCATTTTATTTTACATATTGAGCATCTTTTCATATCCTTTCACATGCTTATTGACCATCCAGGTTTCCTCATTTTGAAAGGCCTATTGCTCCCCCCCTTTTTTTCTTTTTCCTTGGATTAATGGGAATTCTTTATGTATCTGAACACTAATCCTCAGTCATGGGAAATTGTAAATATCTTTTTCTTCTCTGACATGTTTTCTATGGTATAATTTTTGTATGAATATATTCATATTAATGCAGTCAGATTTATTGATCTTTGGTAGTTTGTATTTATTATTATGCCTTGGAGAAGAAACTCTACACTTTCTCATCAACACCTAAATGTTTTCTTCTCACATGTAAGCCTTTAATTCACCTGGAATTCATTTTTATTAAGGATCAAATTATTTTTTATATTTGTTTAGATAACCAGTTGCTGTAATATCAAGCCATCCTTTCCCCATTGATTTACGGTGCCACCTCTGTCATATATAAATTTTCTGTAATTGTGTGGGTCTGTTTCTGAAAATGTTATGTTCAATCAATTTATTTCTCTATCTCTGAATTATCAGCAAACTGGTGATGAAGAGCATTCCAAAGCTAAAAACCTTGGCATGACAGATTTCCAGCAAGGGTTAGAGCCCAGTCCTTTCTTGTCCTAGGTGACTCCATCTTGGAGTTGTTCTGTGTCAGACAATGCAGCTTGTCATTTTAAGTGTTTTTGCTTTTTTTTACTCTGCTAGAGGAAGTGCTTGCATTGAGAAACAGTGGATGTTAAAAATAGATAATTCAAGATCTGTATAGGTGTGAAAGCTCTTAGAAAATGTCCCCCTCACCCTCCCTTGAAAAATGTTTTTTCTAGCCTTGCCTTGTATTTTTTATAACCTCGTTCAGCCTAAATGCAAGGGGGCCCTAACCCCCTTAATTTTAGAATAAACTATGGTTATGAAGTTATGGCTTTTCTGTATCAAAAATCTTTTTCTCTCCTTAAGCATTTCCATTTATAATCATCCTAGAACTTTTTTGTTTTTATTTCAAGAGACTCCTCCATCTTAATGCTAAAGTAACTTAATTTAATGTTGCCACAGATGTCTAGATGCCAGAAAACTTAGTTTTAGTGATCAGCCAGAATCCTATTACCTAGAGTAATCCTTGCAAAAGATGTCAGCACCTGCCAGCATGGTCAACTGAGGCGCCGCCACCTACAGCTTTGAAAATGTTAACCAGTCAAAATTGTTTTAGTTGTAATCTGCTGCTTGTGGTTTTTTTCCTTCATAAATCTTTGTATTACTGTAGCCTCTCCCCGGAACACATTGTTGGATTTCGCCCAGCACTGTGTCTCACCGTTTTGCAGAACCCTTTCTTTGCCATAATAAAACTCTTTGTTTTTAACCTAAACAGACGCGTGGTGTTTACACTGCAACATTTGGCGTCAGAAAATGTAGAATCCATGGGCGACTCCTTCTGGCAGCCCCCAGAGAGCCAAGAAAATGGAGCTTTGGATCCAGCTGAGTCAACTGGACTCTCCTTTTTCTATGGACCTTTGGGGACTGCCGGGATGAGCACCTCTTGGGTTGAACCTCCCCATTTTTGGGTCTGAGGTCTCCCAAGTTTTATTACTGGTGTACTTCCATTCTTATTGGCTTATTTTCATTATTATTAATTTACTTTTGTTCTTAATTCAGCTTGGATTTGTTTTCCCTTTTCTCACTGTTTAAAGTTCTGTACGAGGTAATTCTACATCTTGAGTCGTGGGATAGTCACGGAAGGTAATCTACTTTCGGACAGCTCAGGGTGATTTGGATTATTTTAACCCTGAAAAATCCAAAAGTAGTACTTCGTTTAGTTATTTGTGAGCTTTGAGCTCCCTCTACCAGGACGCCATTAGAGGAAACTGTCCTTAAGATTTTCTGCCTGCAAGTTTGGGTAAAAGTTTTCTGCTCACAAGCTTGGGTTAAAATTTGAGATTTTGGTGACAACAGAATCTCATATACTTTTGGATTTTGGTCCTGGGATAATAACCAAGAATAGTTCTTTGATTTAGTTCATGCACTTATTTGTCTAACAGGGAAATGAGTAATAACCAATCCAAGAGTGGAGAATACACTTCAGGGACTTCTGCACAATTTATAAGCAAACATTATAGTCCTGCTACTTAAAGGGCAACCCAGAATTGGACATTTGCCCTACTGTACTCTTTGAGCGTATCTTTACAGCCTCTGAAACAGATTAAAATTCACATGCTTACCTATTCTACCTTTAAGAAAGAAAAATAAAAGACAAAAGCCCCATATGGAGAACATGATAAACAATCCATACAGAAAATTTTGACATGTCTAAGTGATTTTTTGTCCCCACACAATAAATTAGAAAATAAAAATCACCCTTTTGATTCGTACCAAGAGGCATTGGAAACAACGGGACAGTAAAACTGCCTCCCTAAAAGATGAAAATCTCAAGGGCCTGTCACTGCTCTTCCTGTCTCCTTTGCTTTTGGTTTGTTGCCTGTATCTCCTGCTGAGTTTCCAGCAGCTGAATTTTCAGAAGCCAAGCTTCAAGACTAGAATTGTGAGATTTTTTCAAAACTAGGGTGTGAAACAAGTGAAGTATTCAGAGCTCTAGAGCTAAGGTCTAAATTTCCAAACTAGAGTCTGGGCGAACAGAGCTGATCGGCGCTAATCGTTTTCATTTTTAAACTGCTCAAAAGTTTTTCTTTTGACTTCTGCTTCCATAGCTGAAAATGGCTGGAAAGTTACTTTCAATTTTCTAAGTGCACAAACATCTTTTTGTGTTCTTTTCATAAACCTGGATTTCCCCCTTACCGGGACGCTGGTATGAAGTTCATATTCAAACACTATAAGCTAAATATATTTGAAGTAAGTTAGAATCTTAGTAAGACTGAAAATCTCAAAGAGACTGGGTTCACTATATGTTTGTCTTATGTGAAGTTGAATGTAAACTTTTATGTTCTTTTTCTATTTCTCCTTTTCGAGTTTCCTGCCTTATTTAGCTGATTTTATCTCCTACACAGTTAAAATTTAATGTTTAAACAACCCAAAACCAAACCAAACCCAGTGCCGTCCATTCCGACTCATAGCGACCCTATAGGACAGAGTAGAACTGTCCCATAGAGTTTCCAAGGAGGGCCTGGCAGATTTGAACTGCTGACCCTTTGGTTAGCAGCTGTAGCATTTAACCACTACGACACCAGGGTTTAAACAAAAAAAAGAAATTGTAGCTGTTCTTAAATCAAAACCTTTAAATAATGTATTTTTTTTAGATGCTTACATAGATTAAGAAAAATTAGAAAACCAGTATTTGTTTTCAGGATTTTTCATGAAAAGATATTAGAGGAAACGGTAACTCCCAAATACTTCAAATAGTTTCTTTTGCAGTTTATAGCATTGTCTACAGTTTTTCTTAACTTCTTAACAATATATGTGTTTTGTGTGTTTTTTTTTTGCGATATAAGTTTTGTCGTGTCTCAGAAAGTCATAAATTAAACTTTCAATAACATGGAGCAGTCCGTTTAAAAAAGCGCACAAAAAATATAAATTGTTTATTTTGTACAACAAAGCCTTTAAATTATTACTTCTTCACAGAACCCTGTAACATGTAAAAGATAAGTTTCTCACCGACGGATGGTATTATTCTAATTAGTTTAATGATAAATAAGTGCTTATACAGATAAAATGACTTAAATCAATGAGTCTTAATTCAAATCCTAGCCTAACGAAAGTTTTTATGTCAATCTTAAAAGCAAAACCTTTCTAAGTAATTTAAGCTGAGTATTACATATATGAGTAAACCCTCGTGGCGTAGTGGTTAAGTGCTACGGCTGCTAACCGAAAGGTCGGCAGTTCAAATCTGCCAGGCGCGCCTTGGAAACTCTATGGGGCAGTTCTACTCTGTTCTATAGGGTCCCTATGAGTCGGAATCGACCCTGACGGCAATGGGTTTGGTTTTTTTTTAATTACCTATATGAAGTGTTTTATGTAAAGGGAGTAATTTTTATTAATAAAAAGAAAAAAGACTAAGCTACTTACCAAGAAAATAAGATATATAATAAAGATTTTAAGAAAAAATAAATTGCTTAAGCAAACTTACTTCAGTATAATTATATAAGCTTAGAATGATTTCTAAAGTTTTTGAAGAGTTTACTGGTCTTAAAATTAAGTTAATATACTTTCATTATAATTAAGTTTATAAGCTTCTAATTTTTTATGTCACGGAAAAAGATTATATACATATTTAAGTCTAATAATAAATATATTCCTTTTTGTCATTTAAAAGGGTGTGCTATAAAGGATATGTAACAGAGAAAAGAAATTTAAAAGGTTTATAAATTTCTTTTTTTCTCTTTTAATTTTTATTGTGCTTTAAGTGAATGAAGATTAAGCGAAAGTTTACAAACCAAGTCAGTTTCTCACACAAAAACTCATATACACCTTGCTACACACTCCCAATTACTCTCCCCCTAATAAGACAGCCTCCCCTCTCCCTCCACTCTCTCTTTTTGTGTCCATTTCACCAGCTTCTAACCCCCTCCACCCTCTCATCTCCCCTCCAGGCAGGAGATGCCAACATAGTCTCAAGTGTCCACCTGATCCAAGAAGCTCACTCCTCACCAGCATCCCTCTCCAACCCATTGTCCAGTCCAGTCCATGTCTGAAGACTTGGCTTCGGGAATGGTTCCTGTCCTGGGGCAACAGAAGGTCTGGGGGCCATGACCACTGGGGTCCTTCCAGTGTCAGTCAGACCATTAAGTCTGGTCTTTTTATGAGAATTTGGGGTCTGCATCCCACTACTCTCCTGCTCCCTCAGGGGTTCTCTGTTGTGTTCCCTGTCAGGGCAGTCATCGGTTGTAGCCGGGCACCATCTAGTTCTTCTCGTCTCAGGATGACGTAGTCGCTGGTTCATGTGGCCCTTTCTGTCTCTTGGACTCCTAATCACCTTGTGTCCTTGGTGTTCTTCATTCTCCTTTGATCCAGGTGGGTTGAGACCAATTGATGCATCTTAGATGGCTGCTTGCTAGCGTTTAAGATCCCAGACACCACTCTTCAAAGTGGGATGCAGAATGTTTTGTTAATAGATTTTATTATGCCAATTGACTTAGATGTCCCCTGAAACCATGGTCCCCAGATCCCTGCCCCTGCTACTCTGGCCTTTGAAGCATTCAGTTTATTCAGGAAACTTCTTTGCTTTTGGTTTATTCCAGTTGTGCTGACCTCCCCTGTATTGTGTGCTCTCTTTCCTTCACCTAAAGTAGTTCCTGCCTACCATCTACTTATTGAATGCCCCTCTCCCACCCTCCCTCCCTCCCTCCTCTCGTAACCACAAAAGACTGTTTTCTTCTCAGTTTAAACTATTTCTCAAGTTCTTGTAATAGTGGTCTTATACAATATTTGTCCTTTTGCAACTGACTAACTTCACTCAGCATAATGCCTTCCAGGTTCCTCCATGTTATGAAATGTTTCACAGATTCCTCACTGTTCTTTATCAATGCGTAGTATTCCATCTTGTGAATATACCATAATTTATCCATTCATCCGTTGATGGGCACCTTGGTTGCTTCCACCTTTTTGCTATTGTAAACAGTGCTGCAATAAACATGGGTGTGCATGTATCTGTTCATGTAAAGGCTCTTAATTCTCTAGGATATATTCAAAGGAGTGGGATTGCTGGATCGTATGGTACTTCTATTTCTATGTTTTTAAGGAAGCGCCAAATCGATTTCCAAAGTGGTTGTACCATTTGACATTCCCATCAGCAGTGTATAAGTAGTCCAATCTCTCCACAGCCTCTCCAACATTTATTCTTTTGTGTTTTTTGAATTAATGGCAGCCTTTTTTTGTTGTTGTTGGAGTGATGAAATCTCATTGTAGTTTTGATCTGCATTTCTCTAATGGCTAATGATCGTGAACATTTCCTCATGTATCTGTTAGACACCTGAATGTCTTCTTTAGTGAAGTGTCTATTCATATCTTTTGCCCATTTTTTAATTGGGTTATTTGTCTTTTTGTAGTTGAGTTTTTGCAGTATCATGTAGATTTTAGAGATCAGGCGCTGATCAGAAATGTCATAGCTAAAAACTTTTTCCCAGTCTGTACGTAGTCTTTTTACTCTTCTGGTGAAGTCTTTGGATGAGCAGAGGTGTTTGATTTTTAGGAACTTCCAGTTACCTAGTTTTTCTTCTGCATTCTTAATAATGTTTTGTTTACTGTTTATACCATGTATTAGGGCTCCTAATGTTGTCCCTATTTTTTCTTCCATGATCTTTACTGTTTTAGATTTTATATTTAGGTGTTTCATCCATTTTGAGTTTGTTTTTGTGCATGGGGTGAGGTCTTGTTTCATTTTTTTGCAGATGGATATCCAGCTATTCCAGCACCATTTGTTAAAAAGACTGTCTTTTCCCGATTGAACTGTTTTGGGGCCTTTGTCAAATATCAACTGCTCATATGTGGATGGATTTATGTCTGGATTCTCAATTCTGTTCCATTGGTCCATGTATCTGTTGTTGTACCAGTACCAGGCTGTTTTGACTACTGTGGTGGTAAAATACGCTCTAAAATCAGGTAAAGTAAGGCCTCCCACTTTGTTCTTCTTTTTCAGTAATGCCTTATTTATCCGGGGCCCCTTTCCCTTCCATATGAAGTTGGAGATTTGTTTCTCAATCTCATTAAAGAATGTCGCTGGGATTTGGATTGGAATTGCATGAAATGTATAGATCGCTTTTGGTAGAATAGACATTTTTATAATGTTGTCTTCCTATCCATGAGCAAGATATGTTCTTCCACTTATGTAAGTCTCTTTTGGTTTCTTGCAGAAGTGTACGGTAGTTTTCTTTATATAAGTCTTTTACATCTCTGATAAGATTTATTCCTAAGTATTTTATCTTGTTGGGGGCTACTGTAAATGGTACTGATTTGGTGATTTCCTCTTTGATGTTCTTTTCGTTGGTGTAGAGGAATCCAACTGATTTTTGTATGTTTATCTTGTATCCTGATGCTCTGCTGAACTCTTCTATTAGTTTCAGTAGTTTTCTTGAGAATTCCTTAGGGTTTTCTTCATGTAAGATTATGTCATCTGCAGATAGAGATACTTTTACTTCTTCCTTACCAATCTGGATGCTCTTTATTTCTTTGTCTAGCCTAATTGCTCTGGCTAGGACCTCCAACACAATGTTGAATAAGAGCTGTGATAAAGGGCATCCTTGTCTGGTTCCCGATCTCGGTGGGATTGCTTTCAGGCTCCCACCATTTAGGATGATGTTGGCTATTGACTTTGTATAAATGCCCTTTAGTATGTTGAGAAATTTTCCTTCTATTCCTATTTTGCTGAGAGTTTTTATCATGAATGGGTGTTGAACTTTGTCAAATGCTTTTTCTGTATCACTTGATAAAATCATGTGATTCTTGTCTTTTGTTTTGTTTATGTGGTGTATTAAATTGATTGTTTTTCTAATGTTGAACCATCCCTGCATACCTGGTATGAATCCCACTTGGTCATGGTGAATTATGTTTTTGATAGGTTGTTGAATTCTATTGACTAGAATTTTGTTGAGGATTTTTGCATCTACATTCAGGAGGGATAAAAAATGGGTCTATAATTTTCTTTTCTTGTGGTGTCTTTACCTGGTTTTGGTATCAGGGATATGGTGGTTTCATAGAATGAGTTTGGTAGTATTCTGTCCTTTTCTAGTCTCTGAAATACTTTTAGTAGTAGTGGTGTTAACTCTTCTCTGAAAGTTTGGTAGAACTCTGCAGGGAAGCCTTCCGGACCAGGGTTTTTTTTTGTTGGGAGTTTTTTTGATTACCTTTTCAATCACTCCTTTTGTTATGGGTCTATTTAGTTGTTCTACCTCTGTTTGTGTTAGTTTAGGTAGGTAGTGTGTTTCTAGGAATTCATCCATTTCTTCTAGGTGTTCAAATTTGAGTACAATTTTTCATAGTAATCTGATATGATTCTTTTAATTTCAGTTGGGTCTGTTGTAATATCGCCCACCTCATTTCTTATTTGGGTTATTTGCTTCCTCTCCTGTTTTTGTTTTACCAGTTTGGCCAGTGGTTTATCAATTCTGTTGATTTTTTCAAAAAACCCGCTTTTGGACTTGTTAATTCTTTCAGTTGTTTTTCTGTTTCCTATTTCATTTAGTTCAGCTCCAATTTTTATTATTTGTTTTCTTCTGGTGCCTGTGGGTTCCTTTTGTTGCTGTCTTTCTATTTGTTCAAGTTGTAGGGATAGTTCTTTGATTTTGGCCCTTCTTTTTGTATGTGTGCATTTATAGATATAAATTGGCCTCTGAGCACCACTTTTACCGTGTCCCAAAAGTTCAGATAGGAAGTGTTTTCATTCTCATTGGATTCTCTGAATTTCTTTATTCTATCCTTAATGTCTTCTATAATTCAGTCTTTTATGAGCAGAGTATTGTTCAGTTTCCAAGTTTTTGATTTCCTTTCTCTGCTTTTCCTGTTATTGCTTTCCACTTTTATGGACTTATGGCTAGAGAAGATGCTTTGTAATATCCCAGTGTTTTGGATTCTGCTAAGGCTTGCTTTATGACCTAATATGTGGTCTATTCTAGAGAATGTTCCATGTACACTAGAAAAGAAAGTATGCTTGGTTGCTGTTGGGTGGAGCGTTCTGTATATGTCTGTGAGGTCAAGTTAGTTGATTGTGGCATTTAGATTTTCAGTGTCTTTATTGAGCTTCTTTCTGGATGTCCTGCCCTTCACCGAAAGTGGTGTGTTGAAGTCTCCTAGTATTATTGTGGAGCTGTCTATCTCACTTTTCAGTGCTTATAGAGTTTGTTTTATGTATCTTGCAGCCCTGTCATTGGGTGCATAAATATTTAATATGGTTATATCTTCTTGGTGTATTGTCCCTTTTATCATTATGTAGTGTCCTTCCTTATCTTTTCTGATGGATTTAACTTTGAAATCTATTTTGTCAGAAATTAATATTGCCAATCCTGCTCTTTTTTGATTGTTGTTTGTTTGATATATTTTTTCCAGCCTTTGAGTTTTAGTTTGTTTGTGTCTCTAAGTCTAAGGTGTGCCTCTTGTAGGTAACATATAGACGGATCTTGTTTTTAATCCATTCTGCCACTCTCTGTCTGTTTATTGGTGCATTTAGCCCATTTACATTCAGGGTAATTATGGATAGGCATGAATTTAGTGCTATCATTTTGATGTCTTTTTTTGTGTGTTGTTGACAGTTTCTTCTTCCCACTTAATTTTACGTGCTGAGTACATTATATTTATATATTGTCCTTTGCTCATATTTCTTTTTTGTTGATTTTTTTTCTGCTGAGTTTCTATTTTTTTCTTGTATTTTATTTTGATAGTAGGATAGTTTGTCTCCTTCATGGTTACCTTATTATTTACCCTTATTTTTCTAAATTTAAACCTCACTTTTATTTCTTTGTATCACCTTATCTTTCTCTCCATATGGAAGGTGTATGATTACATTTCTTAGTCCCTCTTTATTATTCTAATGTTGTCTCCTTTTATATAAAAACATCGCTGTTACCCTGTTTTGGGCTTTTTTTTTTTTTTTTTTTTTTGAAATAATCTTGCTTTTTTTTTTGGATTTTCCTCTCTGGGTTGACTTCCGGTTGCTCTGCCCAGTGTTCTAGTCTTGTGTTGATACCTGATATTATTGATTTTCTAACACAAAGAACTCCCTTTAGTATTTCTTGTAGTTTTGGTTTGGTTTTTAGGAATCCCCTAAACTTGTGTTTATCTGGAAATGTCTTAATTTCACCTTCATATTTAAGAGACAGTTTTTTTGTTGTTGTTGGATATATGATTCTTGGCAGGCAATTTTTTTCCTTCAATTTTTTAAATATGTCATCCCGTTGCCTTTTTGCCTGCATGGCTTCTGCCGAGTAGTCCGAGCTTATTCTTATTGGCTCTCTTTTGTAGGTGACTTTCCTCTTATCCCTCTCTGCTCTTATACTTGTCTCTTTATCTTTGGTTTTGGCAAGCTTGATTATAATATGTCTTGGTGACTTTCTTTTAAGATGTACATTATGTGGAGTTTGATGAACATCTTGGATAGATATCTTCTCATCTTTCACAATATCAGGGAAGTTTTCTGCCAACAAATCTTCAACAATTTTCTCTGTGTTGTCTATTATCCCTCCCTGTTCTGGTACTCCAATTGTTACCACAGTTTTGCAAGTTAGAGCTGCCTGCCACAAATAGGCAATTCTTGAGACGGGGTGAGGTGGGTAGCAAGAGCTTTATTAGATATACTGGTATATGGAGACAGAGGGGAATGATCTCTTCCTAAAGTCGTCTGTCTCACCAGACTACTGATGGGTTCGGGTTTTTAAGGGAAAATGGGCTATAAGTTTTAGGGACTTGTGTAATGTGTGCTCTCTTTCTTCCATTTGGTTTTGGTGGTCGTATCTCAAACATGTTGATATTTTCCTGCCATTATCCCATCAGCTGAGGGGGTAGATGGCGCCATCCTTTGTCTTATTTGACAGGCTTAGATCAATACCACTTGTTTTCCACAGTCTTACAGGAAACATTGGTTAACACTTAACCATTTGGGGAGCCAACATCAGGATCTTACTTGGAGGCAGGGATGGGCTAGGGGAGGGAAAGGAGAGAAAGAAGAAAGAAGAAGGAAAAAAAATTGGTTTAGGTACTGTTCAAGATATGGCTGAGCAGCCTGTTTCAATTCCCCCTTTTTGTTTTAGGTTTCTCAACCTTGGGAAACAGGGCACCGTGTCTCTCTAGCTGCTTCCTGCTGGATGGCGGCATAGAGGCCTAAGGGTTAGAGAAGCGGAACTCTTGTGTTGTCTGCATTAAACCACTGTATCTCTCTTGTATCTCTCCTACCCCACCCAACCCATATAGTGGCCCTTTATTAGGCTGTTGCCTCTCTTCCTGATGGGGGATGGGTTGAAATTTCTGAGCAACCGTCATTTGGAGCTGGAACTCTTGAATCACTTGAAATGACTCTACCCTTCTGGGGAGAAGGCATCAACTCATTAAGGCATACACCAAGACACAACACATAAGCTTGTCTGGAGAGAGGAACAACACAAGCAAAGGTTAAAATAGAAATCAGTAAAAGGGCTAGAGCAGAAACAATTCTTAATACTTCTATATTACTTATTTTTATAATGCTTATTTGTCTGTTTTGTCTCTTGAATAGCCACTTAAGTCTTTTTACTGGTTCATATTTTTTAAAAAGGCAAAAGTGGGAAGCAGAAAAGCGTGTGGCTGGAGTCGTGTCTTTTCAAGTCTTAAGAATATTAAAAAAAAAAAAGGTATAAAATGAGCAAAACTATTAAAAAACTACTAAAAAAGCTTTACTTTTTCACAAACTGGAAACTGATTTTGTATCTTAAATCATCATTCTTAATGATCATTGGTACAGGTTTCAGTAACGACATTCAGGAGGGTCTTCATTGGTCTAATGAATTTCTATTCATTAGATGTTAATAGGAAAAGGTAAGAGTGTAAAGACTTTTGTGTTCTGGCTTATGTGAAAGGTTCTCTAAAAGACATTTTCTGAGATTATCCTATTTATTGTCTTTATACCTCAGGGCCCAGTTGATGTGTCCCTGTGAGTCCTTGTAAGCCCAGCTCCAGCTGGGTCACATTATCTATGCTCAAGGACAGGGAGTAATGACTCTAATATTGTTTCTTAAATCATTCCCTCTTTTTGATTGGAGATTGGAGATACCACATTTGATGATCAATACCTGGACTTAGTCAAGTTCCTAGATGGCGACCATGGCAGGTTCTTTAAAGTCACAGTGCTAGTTTTCCACCGGATACCTTCTGGTTCTTCACCAGGATTTTAAGAGCGATGTTCTCATCAATCGTGTTGTTAAAGTGAGCAAACTCAATGTACATCAACATTTTAGCCCAAAGCCTTCTTTTGTCTTTAGGTATGTAAGACTGTAGAAGGTAAGTTTTATTATGCCTAATACTATCAGTATGTAGACTAAGAATATTACTTGTAGTAGTATAAATAAATCTGGTGTTCGTAAGGGTGTTACCATGTGTAACCAAGTAACTTGTTGTCCAATTCTATTTGTATATCTTGTTCTTCTCTTGTGTTATTTATCTAAATGTAACAAGAGGTATTTGCTACAGCACATATTACACTTTCTTGGACCAATAAATAAAACTTAAGGCTATTTTGTTATTTCATGTCACCTTGGCTTAATGAGGTCAGAGATCACTGCTGTGTTTCCATCCCACTAGCAACTTTGTCATTTGTCCCATAGTGATAGATAAATTTCTTAAAGATTTCTCTAATTCAAATATACCATAAGTAGGAATTAACATTACCAACCATACCCTGAGTATTGGACCAATGGGTTTTCTTCTGACTCTCGTTTTACAAAGGATGACAAATTAACATTACCTTTCTAGTATTTACTATGAATACCTAAAGATAATTTTAAAGTTCTCAAAGTGTATTGCCCACACATTCACCAGGAATTTAAAAGAGATTATCCATGTAAATTCACTATTAATTAGAAAGGAATCATTTAAATTAGTATAGTTGGATCCACCACACAAAAAAATATATGTATAAGGGCGCTCAAAGTTTGTGTAAAGAAAATAGAAGGTATAGAAAAATTTACACATGACAAACAAGTTTCTATTAAAGAATACATGATTAGCAAGTAATACAGGATGGGCTTCTCCTGTTGGAGGTCTCCAGTTAATCTGTCTAAAACATACTAAGTGTTTTTCCTGAGGGCAAGCTGCCTCTCCTTGGTTTACCTACTGATAGTCATGGGTCACTTACTCAGAAGCAGAGGTGGAATCTAAGACAAAATAGAGCCTGAGCCATGAGGTTGATCTCCTCTGAGAACCTGATTTCTTTAAGTTACATAATTTTCTGTATAGCAAGAGGGTAACAGTTTGATTGCAAGCATTAGACAGGTATTTTATATAACATTGTCTTGAAGACTGATTAAACCGATTACTGATTTACCTTAAACATAACTCTATTTACTGATCTTTGAAGTCAGTTTTTCAAAATAGACTGAATTCTTATAAAAAAAAAGCACAACGGCCAGAGCAAAATGGTCTTGTTAGTTTATCTGGACAATTGTTTGACTCAAAGTGGCTTCAGGAATCAGTTTTTTTCTCAAGGCTCGAGGTTCAGAAGGACACCCAAAGGCGATGGCCTATGTAGGTTGCCCCAACCTCTATGAAAGCCAGAAATTTGGATTTCAGGAGAATTATATACACTCTCTCATGGCTTCCTCCTTTGGATCATGATCTTGTTATAGAATCTCTGATCAAAAATGTTCAATAAATGGTAATTCGGCACTATCCGGTTTTTAAGATCTCAGGCACCATACGGCAAATCAGGAGGTAGAATAGAAACATACCAGACCAACTGTCTGAAATAGTCAATGAAACCATGACCCTAAGGTCTTTGAACCAAGGAAACAAATCTCATGAGGTGTTTGTTTATGTATAAGCAGCATCAGTAACTGTTTTCTATGTGCCTCTGCAGCAACCACACTCTGTAAAACTTTTGACTGTATATTAATATACATACAGCAACATTTATTAAGGCACAAACTATTCCTTGAGAGAACTAATAGAAAGTCTAATACTATTCTAATCTGTAGAATCAATCATAGCTCAAATTTCAGACACTTTTCTGGTTATGATATTTACAACTTTTTTAAGTTTACCAACAGGAACTTCTAATTCAAGATTTAAAATAACTAAACCCATCAGTTAGATAATTTAGGAGAAAAGAGGAAAATGGTTTCTTATATCTAGAAAATAGGACCTTAAAGTATTATTTCCAAGAAGAAAGACCTTAAAACATCATCAATATTCTCACATAATACCCATAGTATTGTTTCATTTACTCAGTCTTACGTAGTTAACTTCTGTTGCAAGTGATCCTGGATCCACTGCAGTCTGTAAAACCATCAGCTTCTACATAGAGGTTCTAGAAATCTTGATTGAGTCTAGTCACAGTCTTTTTCATAAGTCCAATATAGTCCATCTTTTTTAGTTGAGATATTCTGGTCAAATGTTTTCAGAAAATCTGTAAAATAAAAACTTATCTATAGATGACAAAACTTAATATGGTCATGATTAATTTATAAACATAATTTCTTATAGTGAAAGACCCGATAGAAATTAATTACAAGCATAACGTAAAGGCCAAATAAAATCAGTAAAAAATAAAAAATAAAAAACTTTAGATAAAAATATTTTCAATAATAACATTAACCATATTTTTAAAGAACTTCCAATGTAACACATAATAATCTTGTGACATAATGCCATATACTCGGGATATCCCAAGAACATTCTAAGATTATCAAGTCTCTAAATACCTGAATAGTAATTCTTCATTTAATCTATTGGCTTTGATGTTGCTAGATTCAAAAAAATTAAGTTTTAACCAAGTTAGCAATCATTTGTTGCCTAATATTAGGCAAAAACACAAGAGGAAATACCAATATATAAATTTTAACACAAAGAGAAAGAATCACGCACGTCTCATGATTTTAACAACACGTTCTATGTAAGTTATAGCATGTTAAATAACTTTTTTAGCACTTTTTAAATAAAATTTTGTGGCTTCCCAACTTGTCAGGAGTTTATCATAAGTTACTAAGAAACAATACTTTATTTAACCAAAAATCTTAAAGTAAAAACCTTAGTTTTTTTTGTTTTTTTTTTTAAGGCCATATTGTTTGGTTTCTGACTTAGGAATCTTATCGCAATGACAGACTGAACCTTTTCGTCTTTGAAGTAGAATACACAAAGAAGAGATTAACTCTTTAACTGAGTAACCAAAGAAAGTTTTGTTATTTTTACAGCGAGAAACCTAATTCTTTGTTTTATATGCTATTTAACATTAAAAGCTCTTAAAAATCTCATAAATTAAACCATTAACTTCCGTCAAGCAGATAAAACTTTTGACCATTATTAAGTAAATTTCTTTTTTTCAATAAACCTCTTAAATGTTTTTTCGTTGTGTATCTTCTTATAGTACATCCCCTTAACTGGCAAAAAAGAACTCACTCATTAGCAGACCTAAATACACACACATGTATTTTTCTTTTTGGCTTCTTAAAGTTCTCTTACAACAGAGAGGACTTGTTTTTTTTTGTTTTTTAATGATTGGGATCCACCCAGTTTCTGATAACTACAGTAAAACAGCAATTTTTTATCTTTTGTCTTAAAAGAGTTTTTACCTAGTTGAAACGAATCTTTTAAAAGGTTCTCTGGAGACTAGGACTGGGGGCTGAGAAGGCCTGATCTTGCCCGGCCCTACCTGCCTTTTAACTCTAGGTAGAACACAAGATTAGGTCATTTCTGATTCATTCTGATTCATGTTGAAATTGACCTAGGCATTTTGAAAGGCTATTTACCCAGTAAGTACCAAAGTTCTTTAGCAGTTTTGTAAATAAGTATATCAATTTTTAGTTAGGGAGACTGGGGGCTGGAGGAAGTCATCCCAATTCATTTATATAAGTTTAAGTGCACCTAGGCATTTTAAGATGCAAAAGATAATAATTTTTTTCTCTTTATTTTAGTTAGAGTAAACTTGGCAGGTCAGTTTTATTAGCCAAGAGATTTTTAACCCTATGCTTCTTTCAGTTTTTGAAGCCTTTTCTTTTTTTTAATCATAAGAAAAGTATTTCAGAATTTCTAATGTTTAAAGATGCACCCTAGGGGTGATTCTTTTAGTACATTTTCTTGATTTTTCATTCAGTCTAACTAACTATTCTCAAGAACCTAGTTTTCTATTTTTACAGGTAGTTGATACCAACAGTTTTTTTTTTGTTTTAGTCTAACAGGAATTTATTTGTCTCAGGCACTACAGCCAAGAGTTTCTGAGCTCTGGGAGAGAACCTCTTATTACAATCTTAACACTGTGCCTTGAGTGTTCTCTGTATTGTAATTCAAATCCTAGTCTAGGGGGCCAAGATGGCTGACTAGGTAGAAGCTACCTCGATTCCCTCTTGCAACAAAGACTCAGAAAAACAAGTGAATCGATCACATACATGACAATCTATGAACCCTGACCATCAAACACAGATCTAAAGAGTTGACCTGAGTGACAGAGACTGAGAACGAACAACCACGGGGAAGCAGTGACTGTTTTCGGAGCCTGGAGCCAGCGTCACAATCAGGAAACCTTGGCACTGGGCTTTGGACTGGGTGCAGGGGAGCTGAGCACGGCATCTGGAGAGGGTGCAAACACGGGACACAGCCCTAGCCCCCAGAAGTGACCTGGGGGAAGCCCAGGCAGTGTATGCAGACAGCGCAGCGATGCGGCTGAAAGGAGGAGAAGTCACTGGGAGGTAGCGACTGGTTTTGGAGCCGGGAGTGCAGCGTCCCAGCTGGGGAACCTTGGCGCTGGGCTTTGGACTGGGAGCGGAGGAACTAACCACGGCTTCTGAGACAGTGCAAGCACGGGACGCAGGCCTGACCCTCGGGGGCAATCTCTACCCAGCCAGCACACACAGTCTATGTGCCCCTCGGGAATCTCAGATAAAACAGTCATCCCAAGCAAGATAAGTAACTTTGTCTATATTCCGGGGTGCTACTCTCTCCTATTTATCTCAACCCTCCCTTCCCTTCCCAGGCGGCTTCATTAACATTGGAATTTCCAGAGCCAGAGAGTGAAGTGCTGTGTGGTTTTTCTTTCTTTTTCAGTCTTTTCCTAACCCATTCTCCTGGCCTGAGAGAAGCAACTACAAAAAAACCCAGGGACCAAAAATCCTTCCTTAATTGGACTAAAAACACAGAACCAGCTCCAGCCAAGCATATGTGATCCACGGTCTTGGACTTTCATCCCTACAGGGAACAAGGTGGCTGTTATACTGCAAAGGCAATTCTGATAGGGATCTGACTGCAATTGTTTTAGCGGATTACTAGAAAGATAAGATTCCCAGGTCTGATATCTCTGCGTATTCAACAGAGCCCTCACTGACCCACAACAGGGAACTGAGGGCTGAAGCTCCCCCCAGACCACCTAGCCTCCAGCCTTAGGGGTCTAAGGAGGGTGACACCTACCAATCTGTAGAGGTACTTGCATTGGGGGCCTAAGGTACAGCTGCAGAGCCCACCCACCAAAGTGCTTTAGGAACAGAGACACACCTACCTCACTGGCACTTGAGGGAAGCCTGTCAGCATCCTGACCTACCTGGAGTGTGAACCCCTGCTGCTACTAGAATCTGGTGCACACAACTATCACCACTACCATTCTAGGTGCATAGGTGACAGTCTGCACCACATACTTGATGACCCAAAATCAGATTCTACTCAAGAATAGTGAATGGACTCTTAGGCTTATATATCTGGTAACAGCCCAAACCAGCTGGTAATAGGACATAAGTGATTCAAGGGCTACAACAATCAAGACAGCTTACTCTAGTAGCCCATCTATGTACATTGAAAGAAAACAAAACAAGATAAGGCTCAGTGAGCAAATATAGAATAAATCACTATAATATCTTAGAGATGGCTCAGGGACAGCAGTCGATATCAAACCACATAAAGAAGCAGACCATGATTGCTTCTACAACTCCCCAAACTAAAGAATCAAAATATTTCCCAAATGAAGATACAATCCTGGAATTGCCAGATGCAGAATATAAAAAACTCATTTACAGAATGCTTCGAGACATCAGGGATGACATCAGAAATGAAATAAGGCAATCTACAGAAAAAGCCAAGGAACACACTGATAAAACAGTTGAAGAAATCAAAAAGATTATTCAAGAACATAGTGGAAAAATTAATAAGTTGCAAGAATCCATAGAGAGACAGTATTCAGAAATCCAAAAGATTAACAATAAAATTACAGAATTAGACAACGCAATAGGAAGTCAGAGGAGCAGACTCGAGCAATTGGGATGCAGGGTGGGGGATCTGGAGGACAAGGGAATTGACACCAATATAGCTGAAAAAAATCGGGTAAAAAATTTAAAAAAAAGAAGAAACCCTAAGAATCATGTGGGACTCTATCAAGAAGGATAATTTGCGTGTGATTGGAGTTCCAGAACAGGGAGGGATAACAGAAAATACAGAGAGAATAGTTGAAGATCTGTTGGCAGAAAACTTCCCTGACATCATGAAAGACGAAAGGATATCTATCCAAGATGATCATCGAACTCCATTTAAGATTGAACCCAAAACAAAATCACCAAGACGTATTATCATCAAACTTGCCAAAACCAAAGATAAAGAGAAAATGTTAAAAGCAGCCAGGGATAAAAGAAAGGTCTCCTAAAAAGGAGAATCAATAAGTTCAGACTACTCAGCAGAAACCATGCCGTCAAGAAGGCAATGGGATGACATATATAGAGCAGTGAAGGAGAAAAACTGTCAGCCAAGGATCATTTATCCAGCAAAACTCTCTCTCAAAAGTGAAGACAAAATTAAAACATTTACAGATAAACACAAGCTTAGAGAATTTGCAAAAACCAAACCAAAGCTACAAGAAATACTAAAGGAAATTGTCTGGTCAGAAAACCAATAATATCAGATACCAGCACAACAGAAGGTTACAGAACAGAACATCCTGATATCAACTCAAATACGGAAATCACAAAAACAAATTAATTTTAAAAAGAAAAAAGTGCTCAAAACAGGGAATCATTGAAGTCAATATGTAAAAGATCACAATAATCAAAAAGAGGGACTAAATACAGGAGGCATAGAACTGCCATATGGAGAGGGAAACAAGGCGATATAGGACAATACAAGTTAGGTTTTTACTTAGAAAAATAGGGGTAAATATTAAGGTAACCACAAAGAGGTATAACAACTCCATAACTCAAGATAAAAACCAAGAAAAACATAACGACTCATAACTACTATGAAAATGAGGAACACACAATTTACAAAGAAAAACATCTCAGCACAAAAAAGTAAGTGTAAAAATGAAATTGTCAACAACACACACAAGAAGGCATCAAAATGACAGCACTAAACACACACAAAAAAATTTTTTTTAAACACATACTTATCTATAATTACGCTGAATGTAAATGGACTAAATGCACCAATAAAGAGACAGAGAGTCTCAGACTGGATAAAGAAACACGATCCGTCTATATGCTGCCTACAAGAGACACACCTTAGACTTCGAGACACAAACAAACTAAAACTCAAAGGATGGAAAAAAAATATCAAGGAAACAACAAGCAAAAAAGAGGAGTAGCAATATTAATTTCTGACAAAATAGACTTTGAAGTTATACCCACCACAAAGGATAAAGAAGGATCCTACATAATGATTAAAGGGACAATAGACCAGGAAGATATAACCATATTAAATATTTATGCACCCAATAACAAGGTCACAAGATACATAAAACAAACTTTAACAGAACTGAAAAGTGAGATAGACACCTCAACAATTATAGTAGGAGACTTCAACACACCACTTTCAGAGAAGGACAGGACTTCAGAAAGAAGCTCAATAGAGACATGGAAGATCTAATCACTACAATCAACCAACTTGACCTTATTGACTTATACAGAACTCTCCACCCAACTGCTGCAAAGTATACTTTTTTTTCTAGCGCACATGGAACATTCTCTAGAATAGACCACATATTAGGTCATAAAACAAACCTTTGCAGAATCCAAAACACTGAAATATTACAAACCATCTTCTCAGACCACAAGGCCATAAAAGTGGAAATCAATAACAGAAAAATTAGGGAAAAGAAATCAAATACTTGGAAACTGAACAATACCCTCCTGAAAAAAGACTGGGGTATAGAAGACATCAAGGAGGGAATAAAGAAATTCATAGAATGCAATGAGAATGAAAACACTTCCTATCAAAACCTCTGGGACAGAGCAAAAGCAGTGCTCAGAGGGCAATTTATATCAATAAATGCACACATACATAAAGAAGAAAGAGCCCAAATCAGAGAACTGTCCCTACAACTTGAACAAATAGAAAGTGAGCAACAAAAGAATCCATCAGGCACCAAAAGAAAAAAAATAATAAAAATTAGAGCTGAACTAAACAAATTAGAGAACAGAAAAACAATTGAAAGAATTAACAAAGCCAAAAGCTGGTTCTTTGAAAAAATTAACAAAATTGATAAACCATTGGCCAGACTGACTAAAGAAATACAGGAAAGGAAACAAATAACATTAATAAGAAACGAGATGGGCCACATCACAACAGACCCAATGGAAATTAAAAGAATCGTATCAGATTATTATGAAAAATTGTACTCTAACAAATTTGCAAACCTAGAAGAAATGGATGAATTCCTAGAAAAACACTACCTACCTAAACTAGCACAATCAGAAGTAGAACAACTAAATAGACCCGTAACAAAAAAAGAGATTGAAAAGGTAATCAAAAGACTCCCAACAAAAAAAAAGCCCTGGCCCGGACGGCTTTACTGCAGAGTTCTACCAAACCTTCAGAGATGAGTTAACACCACTACTACTAAAGGTATTTCAAAGCATAGAAAATGATGGAATACTACCTAACTCATTCTATGAATCCACCATATCCATGATACCAAAACCAGGTAAAGACACCACAAAAAAAGAAAATTACAGGCCTATATCCCTCATGAACGTACATGCAAAAATTCTCAACAAAATTCTAGCCAAAAGAATTCAACAACATATCAAAAAAATAATCCACCACGACCAAGTGGGATTTACACCAGGTATGCAAGGCTGGTTTAATATTAGAAAAACCATTAATGCAATCCAACATATAAATAAAACAAAAGACAAAAACCACATGATCTTATCAATTGATGCAGAAAAGGCATTTGACAAAGTCCAACACCCATTTATGATAAAAACTCTTACCAAAATAAGAATTGAAGGAAAATTCCTCATCATAATAAAGGGCATCTATGCAAAGCCAACAGCCAATATCACTCTAAATGGAGAGAACCTGAAAGCATTTCCCTTGAGAACGGGAACCAGACAAGGATGCCCTTTATCACTGCTCTTATTCAACATCGTGCTGGAAGTCCTAGCCAGGGAAATTAGGCTAGACAAAGAAAGAAAAGGTATCCGGATTGGCAAGGAGGAAGTAAAGTTATCACTATTTGCAGATGACATGATTATATACACAGAAAACCCTAAGGAATCCTCCAGAAAACTACTGAAACTAATAGAAGAGTTTGGAAGAGTCTCAGGTTATAAAATAAACATACAAAAATCACTTGGATTCCTCTACATCAACAAAAAGAACACCGAAGAGGAAATAACCAAATCAATACCATTCACAGTAGCCCCCAAGAAGATAAGATACTTAGGAATAAATCTTACCAAGGATGTAAAAGACCTATACAAAGAAAACTACAAAGCTCTACTACAAGAAATTCAAAAGGACATACTTAAGTGGAAAAACATACCTTGCTCATGGATAGGAAGACTTAACATAGTAAAAATGTCTATTCTACCAAAAGCCATCTATACATTTAACGCACTTCCGATCCAAATTCCAATGTCATATTTTAAGGGGATAGAGAAACAAATCACCAATTTCATATGGAAGGGAAAGAAGCCCCAGATAAGCAAAGCACTACTGAAAAAGAAGAAGAAAGTGGGAGGCCTCACTTTACCTGATTTCAGAACCTATTATACAGCCACAGTAGTCAAAACAGCCTGGTACTGGTACAACAACAGGCACATAGACCAATGGAACAGAATTGAGAACCCAGACATAGATCCATCCACGTATGAGCAGCTGATATTTGACAAAGGACCAGTGTCAATTAATTGGGGAAAAGAAAGCCTTTTTAACAAATGGTGCTGGCATAACTGGATATTCATTTGCAAAAAAATGAAACAGGACCCATATCTTACACCATGCACAAAAACTAACTCCAAGTGGATCAAAGACCTAAACATAAAGACTAAAACGATAAAGATCATGGAAGAAAAAATTGGGACAACCCTAGGAGCCCTAATACAAGGCATAAACAGAATACAAAACATTACCAAAAATGATGAAGAGAAACCCGATAATTGGGAGCTCCTAAAAATCAAACACCTATGCTCATCTAAAGACTTCACCAAAAGAGTAAAAAGACCACCTACAGACTGGGAAAGAATTTTCAGCTATAACATCTCTGACCAGCGCCTGATCTCTAAAATCTACATGATTCTGTCAAAACTCAACCACAAAAAGACAAATAACCCAATCAAAAAGTAGGCAAAGGATATGAACACACATTTCACTAAAGAAGATATTCAGGCAGCTAACAGATACATGAGAAAATGCTCCCGATCATTAGCCATTAGAGAAATGCAAATTAAAACTACGATGAGATTCCATCTCACACCAGCAAGGCTGGCATTAATCCAAAAAACACAAAATAATAAATGTTGGAGAGGCTGCGGAGAGATTGGAACTCTCATACACTGCTGGTGGGAATGTAAAATGGTACAACCACTTTGGAAATCTATCTGGCGTTATCTTAAACAGTTAGAACTACCATACAACCCAGAAATCCCACTCCTGGGAATATACCCTAGAGATACAAGAGCCTTCATACAAACAGATATATGCATACCCATGTTTATTGCAGCTCTGTTTACAATAGCAAAAAGCTGGAAGCAACCAAGGTGTCCATCAACAGATGAATGGGTAAATAAATTGTGGTATATTCACACAATGGAATACTACGCATCGAAAAAGAACAGCGACCAATCTGTGAAACATTTCATAACAGGGAGGAACCTGGAAGGCATTATGCTGAGCGAAATTAGTCAGAGGCAAAAGGACAAATATTGTATAAGACCACTATTATAAGATCTTGAGAAATAGGATAAACTGAGAAGAACACATACTTTTGTGGTTATGAGGGGGGGAGGGAGGGAGGGTGGGAGAGGGTTTTTTATTGATTAATCAGTAGATAAGAACTGCTTTAGGTGAAGGGAAAGACAACACTCAATACATGGAAGGTCAGCTCAATTGGACTGGACCAAAAGCAAAGAAGTTTCTGGGATAAAATGAAGGCTTCAAAGCTCAGCGGAGCAAGGGCGGAGGTCTGGGGAACATGGTTTGCGGGGACTTCTAAGTCAATTGGCAAAATAATTCTATTATGAAATCATTCTGCATCCCACTTAGAAATGTGGCGTCTGGGGTCTTAAATGCTAACAAGCGGCCATCTAAGATGCATCAATTGGTCTCAACCCACCTGGAACAAAGGAAAGTGAAGAACACCAAGGCCACACGACAACTAAGAGCCCAAGAGACAGAAAGGGCCACATGAACCAGAGACCTACATCATCCCGAGACCAGAAGAACTAGTTGGTGCCCGGTCACAATCGATGACTGCCCTGACAGGGAGCACAACAGAGGACCCCTGAGGGAGCAGGAGATCAGTGGGATACAGACCCCAAATTCTCATAAAAAGACCAAACTTAACGGTCTGACTGAGACTAGAGGAATCCCGGCGGCCATGGTCCCCAGACCTTCTGTTGGCCCAGGACAGGAACCATCCCCAAAGACAACTCATCAAGCATGAAAGGGACTGGTCAGCGGGTGGGAGAGAGACGCTGATGAAGAGTGAACTAATTATATCAGGTGGACACTGGAGATTGTGTTGGCAACTCTTGTCTGGAGGGTAGATGGGAGGATAGAGAGAGAGAGAAGCCGGCAAAATTGTTACGAAAGGAGAGACTGAAAGGGCTGACTCAAGAGGGGGAGAGCAAGTGGGCGTAGGGAGTGAGATGTATGTAAACTTATATGTGACAGACTGATTGGATTTGTAAACGTTCACTTGAAGCTTAATAAAAGTTAATAAAAAAAAATATTAGAAAAACCATTAATGTAATCCACCATATAAATAAAACAAAAGACAAAAACCACATGACCTTATCAATCGATTCAGAAAAGGCATTTGACAAAGTCCAACACCCATTTATGATAAAAACTCTCACCAAAATAGGAATTGAAAGAAAATTCCTCAACATAATAAAGGGCATCTATTATAAAAAAAAAAAAAAAAAATTTTTTTTTTCTTATACAAAGCCAACAGTCAACATCACTCTAAATGGAGAGAGTCTGAAAGCATTTCCCTTGAGAACGGGAACCAGACAAGGATGCCCTTTATCACTGCTCTTATTCAACATTGTGCTAGAGGTCCTAGCCAGAGCAATTAGGCAAAGAAATAAAGGGCATCTGGATTGGCAAGGAGGAAGTCAAATTACCTCTATTTGCAGATGACATAATCTTATACACAGAGAACCCTAAGGAATCCTCCAGAAAACTACTGAAACTAATAGAAGAGTTTGGCAGAGTCTCAGGTTATAACATAAACATACAAAAATCACTTGGATTCCTCTACTTCAACAAAAAGAACATCGCAGAGGAAATAACCAAATCAATACCATTCACAGTAGCCCCCAAGAAGATAAAACACTTACAAAGAAAACTACAAAGTACTACTGCAAGAAACTAAAAAGGACCTACATAAGTGGAAAAACATACCTTGCTCATGAATAGGAAGACTTAACATAGTAAAAATATCTATTCTACCAAAAGCCATCTACACATACAATGCACTCCCGATCCGAATTCCAATGACACTTTTTAATGTGATGGAGAAACAAATCACCAACTTCATATGGAAGGGAAAGAAGCCTTGGATAAGTAAAGCGTTACTGAAAAAGAAGAACAAAGTGGGAGGCCTCACTCTACTTGATTTTAGAACCTATTATACAGCCACAGTAGTCAAAACAGCCTGGTACTGGTACAACAACAGGCACATAGACCAATGGAACAGAATTGAGAACCCAGATATAAATCCATCCACATATGAGCAGCTGATATTTGACAAAGGCCCAGTGTCAGTTAATTGGGGAAAAGATAGTCTTTTTAACAAATGGTGCGGGCATAACTGGATATCCATTTGCAAAAAAATGAAACAGGACCCATACCTCACACTATGCACAAAAACTAACTCCAAGTGGATCAAAGACCTAAATATAAAGACTAAAATGATAAAAATCATGGAAGAAAAAATAGGGACAATGTTAGGAGCCCTAATTCAAGGCATAAACAGAATACAAAACATTACCAAAAATGATGAAGAGAAACCAGATAACTGGGAGCTCCTAAAAATCAAACACCTATGCTCATCTAAAGACTTCACCAAAAGAGTAAAAAGACCACCTACGATTGGGAAAGAATTTTCAGCTATGACATCTCTGACCAGCGCCTGATCTCTAAAATCTATATGATTCTGTTAAAACTCAACCACAAAAAGACAAACAACCCAATCAAGAAGTGGGCAAAGCAGATGAACACGCACTTCACTAAAGAAGATATTCAGGCAGCTAACAGATACATGAGAAAATGCTCCCGATCATTAGCCATTAGAGAAATGCAAATTAAAACTACGATGAGATTCCATCTCACTCCAACAAGGCTGGCATTAATCCAAAAAACACAAAATAATAAATGTTGGAGAGGCTGCGGAGAGATTGGAACTCTTATACACTGCTGGTAGGAATGTCAAATGGTACAACCACTTTGGAAATCTATCTGGCATTTTCTTAAAAAGTTAGAAATAGAACTACCATACAACCCAGGAATCCCACTCCCCGGAATATACCCTAGAGATATAAGAGCCTTTACACGAACAGATATATGCACACCCATGTTTATTGCAGCTCTGTTTACAATAGCAAAAAGCTGGAAGCAACCAAGGTGTCCATCAACGGATGAATGGGTAAATAAATTGTGGTATATTCACACAATGGAATACTACACATCGACAAAGAACAGTGACGAATCTGTGAAATATTTCAGAACATGGGGGAACCTGGAAGGTATTATGCTGAGTGAAATTAGCCAGAGGCAAAAGGACAAATATTGTATAAGACCACTATTATAAGATCTTGAGAAATAGTATAAACTGAGAAGAACACATACTTTTGTGGTTACGAGGAGGGGAGGGAAGGAGGGTGGGAGAGGGTTATTTACTGATTAGTTAGTAGATAAGAACTATTTAGGTGAAGGAAAGGACAATGCTCAATACACGAAAGGTCAGCTCAACTGGACTGGACCAAAAGCAAAGAAGTTTCCGGGATAAACTGAATGCTTCAAAGGTCAGCAGAGCAAGGGCGGGTGTTTGTGGACTATGGCTTAAGGGGACTTCTAAGTTAATTGGCAAAATAATCGTATTATGAAAACATTCTGCATCCCACTTTGAAATGTGGCGTCTGGGGTCTTAAATGCTAACAAGTGGCCATCTAAGATGCACCAATTGGTCTCAACTCACCTGGATCAAAGGAGAATGAAGAACACCAGGGTCACACGATATCTATGAGCCCAAAAGACAGAAAGGGCCACATGAACCAGAGACTTACATCATCCTGAGACCAGAAGAACTAGATGGTGCCCGGCCACAGTGGATTACTGCCCTGACAGGGAGCACAACAGAGAACCCCTGAGGGAGCAGGAGAACAGTGGGATGCAGACCCCAAATTCTCATAAAAAGACCAGACTTAATGGTCTGACTGAGACGAGAGGAATCCCGGTGGTCACGGTCCCCAAATGTTCTGTTGGCCCAGGACAGGAACCATTCCCGAAGACAACTCATCAGACATGGAAGGGACTGGACAATGGGTTGGAGAGAGATGCTGACGAAGAGTGAGCTACTTGTATGAGGTGGACACTTGAGATTGTTGGCATCTCCTGTCTGGAGGGGAGATGGGAGGGTAGAGAGGGTTAGAAACTGGCAAAATTGTCACGAAAGGAAAGACTGGAAGGAGGGAGCTGGCTGACTCATTAGGGCGAGAGTAAGTGTTAGTATGGAGTAAGGTGTATATAAGCTTATATGTGACAGACTGACTTGATTTGTAAACTTTCCCCTAAAGCACAATAAAAATTATTAAAAGAAAAAAAATCCCAGTCTAGACTGAAAATCTGATCTCCCCATGCATCTCTCCTTTTTTTTTTCATCCCATTCAAATCCTCAGGAGTCTCTAAGTATGTTTTAATTCACCGTGAATATATATTTTTTTCACCAATCACTTTCTATGCATCACACATAAATTACACGTAAGACACAGACAGAGGTGACGGAGATAATCTTGCAGTGTCAACCTCTCAGACAGCCAGCCAGGTTACAGAGGTGATCTTGGCAGCCTCAACCTCCCAGACAGCCCCAGTCACAGGTAAGATTCACCCATAAGAGGAACAGAAACACAGAGCGCTGGGACCAGGCAATCCAGAAGGGAAAAGGGGAATGAGGATAATCTTAGGGAGGTCTAACACATTACTGGGAATGTCTCAATCTCCACTTCAATCCTCCAGATACCTCCTATCCTCAATGCCAGTCAGAGGGGCTTCAATCTCCCAATCTAAACCGATAGAGATGCCTATACCCACTCCCCAAAACCAGGGTGCACCAACCAGAGACAGACAACAATCCAAACACAAAAACCAGCGGCCGATACACAGTCATACGTTTGCCCAGCTCTAGAGTCACCAAGAGTCCCTCCTTGCGATCCTACTCACGGGACGGTCATCCAAGGCACCACTCGCCTTAGAAACCAAGGGCCCGGGTCCAGTTCCGGAAGCCACGCTGGCCCGCCCTATCCTCCCCGGCCCTGAGCGCAACAGGGAGAGGGGTTGCAGACTCACCTCAGGATCCTGGTTAGGTCTTGCTTTCACCCACCTCTTTGGCGCAGTTGGGGACCGGTGGCGCTGCAGGGGAGCCCAGGTCTGTGGACAACCTCCGGGGATAAACAGAATCCTCAGTGGTTGCTTGGTAGGAGAACTGTCGATCAGGCCCGGGCCGTGCCGCGGGGCCACCGCGTCTCAAACTGCTGGAGTCCCCGTACGGGCCACCAAATTGTTAATGCAATTTCACGCATTACAGCCGTCTGCCGCAAATAGCCAATTCTTGAGACAGGGGTGAGGTGGGTAGCAAGAGCTTTATTAGATATACTGGTATATGGAGACAGAGGGGAATGATCTCCCCCTAAAGTTGTCTGTCTCACCAGACTACCGATGGGTTCAGGTTTTTAAGGGAAAAGGGGCCATAAGTTTTAGGGACTTGTGGAATGTACACTCTCTTTCTTCCATTTGGTTTTGGTGGTCGTATCTCAAACATGTTGATTTTTTCCTGCCATTATCCCATCAGCTCAGGGGGTAGATGGTGCCATCATTTGTCTTATTTGACAGGCTTAGATCAGTATCACTTGTTTTCCACAGTCTTACAGGAAACATTGGTTAACACTTAACCATTTGGGGAGCCAACATCAGGATCTTACTTGGAGGCAGGGATGGGCTAGAGGAGGGAAAGGAGAGAAAGAAGAAGGAAAAAAAATTGGCTCAGGCACTGTTCAAGATATGGCTGAGCAGCTTGTTTCCCAATCACTCGTAGGTTATTTCTCTTGCTAGAGTCCCACGTGATTCTTAGGGTTTCTTCATTTTTTTTTAATTCTTTTATCTGATTTTTCTTAAAACGTATTAGTGCCAAGTGATTTATCTTCAAGTTCGGAGATTCTAGCTTCTACTTGCTCAATTATGCTCCTCTGACTTTCCACTGAGTTGTCTACATCTGTCATTTTGTTGTTAATCTTCTGAATTTCTGATTGCCGCCTGTCTATGGATTTTTACGGCTTATTAAACTTTTCATTATGTTCCTGAATAATCTTTCTAATTTCTTCAATTGCTTTATCTGTGTGTTTTTTGGCTTGTTCTGTGTATTGCCTCATTTCCTTCCTGATGTCTCGAAGGGTTCTGTATATTAAACTTTCGTATTCTGCATCTGCTAATTCCAGGAATGCACTTTCATCTAGAAGATCTCTGAATTCTTTGTTTTGAGAGCCTGTTGAGGTGATCATGGTCTGTTTCTTTATGTGACTTGATATTGACTGATGTCTCTGACCCATCAATAAGTTATTGTATTAGTTTATGCTTGCTTACTGTGTCGTAGCTGCTTGCTTTGTTTTGTTTTGGTATACCCATGTGGGTTGCTTGAGTGAGCTAGCTTGATTATTTTTGCCTTTGGAGCTCTGCCGTCCTGTCCCCAGATGGCTAGAGCTATTATCAGGTATATCAGTCTAGGAGTCCATTCAGTTTTCTTGTATGATTTCAGGTCAGGTTTCCAGGTAGCTGATCATCAAATGTGTGGTACAGGCTCTGTCCTACAGTCTTAGAGGGGCAGGGGTGATCGGCGTATATCCAGGTATCTGATTGCAGCAGGTGGTCACGCTTAGAAACAACCTCCGAGTGTCTCTGAGGAAAACGCGTCCCTGTTCCCTAGAGCGTGCAGGTGGGTCGGTTCTCCAGACGGACTATGGGCACCCAAAGTTTTTGGTGGTAAGGACTGGGAGGTACCAGTTATCTTTGGAGCCCTGTCGTGGGTGGCTGGGTGACCTGAGTGGACCTACCAGTCCTTAGGCCCCTGATGTGGGTAGGTGAGGACCTTGTTTAATAGGCAAAGCAATGTCAAACATCAAACACCCACCTCTCCAGTGCACAGCTGAAATGGTTGGAGCCAACAAGGGCCTATTCTCCGAAATAGGTCCACACAGGACCATGCAGAAGGGAAAGGTGCTCAAAGCCCATGGACGGTTTATGCCTGGACAGGAGCTGCTTCTGTCCGGAGCTCCCCCGGTTAGTGGAGTTAGCAAATTATCTTTTCCCCCAAATGCTAATTTTTTCCTTCCCCAAGGCTGGGAGGATGGCTCTAGGTGCTCAACAGGGCCTATCTCGGGCCCAGGGAATTCAGTGCTGAAGCCGGTTTGCGGGTAGGGGAGGCGCGTTAAAATATACGCAAATACTTAGCTTTTGCCGTGAGCGCCATTCTTCTCAGGTTCCAGAGGTGTGAGTAGGCTGTGTGGCTGGCTGCTTCTCCCTGAAGAAAGCATGGCCAAACACTAATACCAGCCCACCGCCACCGCCGCTGCTCCAGGAATGGTGCCTGAGGGCTCCCCGCGATTCAGGTCCGGTAACTCCTCTCCACTTCTGAGCGGTCTCTTCCTCTCCCTGCCCCTCAGTTTGTTTTCCAAGCTTGCCTTTGAAGCCCAGGATCCCCAGCTTGTCACAAATATACTTGTTTCACTTGTTTTTTCGGGTCTTTTTTGTAAAGAGGACTCGCTGAAAGCATCTGTTTATTCCGCCATCTTGCCTCCACCTCCCCTTCCATCTTCTTTTGATGCCTCCTGCATCACTTAATATTTTCCCCATAGGTCTTAAATGCTAACAAGCAGCAATCTAAGATGCATCAATTGATCTCAACCCACCTGGATCAAAATAGAATGAAGAACACCAAGGTCACACGATAACTATGAGCCCAAGAGACAGAAAGGGCCACATGATCTAGAGACTTACATCATCCTGAGACCAGAAGAACTGGATGGTGCCCGGCCACAACTGATGACTGCCCTGACAGGGAGCACAACAGAGAACCCCTGAGGGAGCAGGAGATCAGTGGGGTGCAGACCCCAAATTCTCATAAAAAACCCAGACTTAATGGTCTGACTGAAACTAGAAGAATCCCAGCGGTCATGGTCTCCAAACCTTCTGTTGGTCCAGGACAGGAACCATTCCCGAAGACAACTCATCAGACATGGAAGGGACTGGACAATGGGTTGGAGAGAGATGCTGAGGAAGAGTGAGCTACTTGTATTAGATGGACACTTGAGATTGTTGGCATCTCCTGTCTGGAGGGGAGATGGGAGGGTAGAGAGGGTTAGAAACTGGCAAAATTGTCAGGAAAGGAGAGACTGAAAGGAGGGAGCAGGCTGATTAGGGGGAGAGTAAATGGGAGTATGGAGTAAGGTGTATATAAGCTTATATGTGACAGACTGACTTGATTTGTAAACTTTCACTTAAAGCACAATAAAAATTATTAAAATATAAATAAATAAATATTTTCCCCATAGAATCCTTCACTATTGCAACTCGAGACTTGAATTTTTTCTTCAGTTCTTTCAGCTTGAGAAATGCCAAGCGTGTTCTTCCCTTTTGGTTTTCTGTCTCCAGCTCTTTGCACATCTAATTTATAATATTTTACTTTGTTTTCTCAAGCTGCCTTTTGAAATCTTCTGTTTGGGTCTTTCACTTCATCATTTCTTCCTTCTGCTTTAGCTACTCAACGTTCAAGGGCAAGCTTCAGAGTCTCTTCTGGCATCTATTTTGGTCTTTTCTTTCCTTCCTGTCTTTTTAATGACCTCTTGCTTTTTTCACATATGATGTCCTTGATGTCATTCCACAAGTCATCTGGTCTTCAGTCATTAGTGTTCAATGCATCCAATCTATCCTTGAGATGGTCTTCAAATTCAGGTGGGATATACTCAGTGTCATACTTTGGCTCTCGTGGACTTGTTCTAATTTTCTTCATTTTCAACTTGAACTTGCATATGAGCAATTGATGGTCTATTCCGTAGTCGGCCTCCAGCCTTGTTCTGACTGATGATATTGAGCTTTTCCATCACCTCTTTCCACAGATATAGTTGATTTGATTTCTGTGTATTCCATCTGGTGAGGTCCATGTGTGTATAGTCGCTGTTTATGTTGGTGAAAAAACATATTTGAAATGAAGAAGTTGTTGGTCTTGCAAAATTCTGTCATGCAGTCTCCAGCATCATTTCTATCATCAAGACCATATTTTCCAACTACGGATCCTTCTTCATTGTTTCCAACTTTTGCATTCCAATCACCAGTAATTATCAATTCATCCTGATTGCATGTTCAATCAATTTCAGACTGCAGAAGTTGGTAAAAATCTTTAATTTCTTCATCTCTGGCCTTAGTGATTGGTGCATAAATTTGAATAATAGTCATATTAACTGGTCTTCCTTATAGGCTTGTACTTCAGGATAGATCTCGAAATGTTTTTCTGATGATGAATGCAATGCCATTCTTCTTCAAGTTGTCATTCCTGGCATAGTAGACCATATGATTGTCCAATTCAAAATGGCCAGTACCAGTCCATTTCAGCTCACTAATGCCTAGGATATTGATGTGTATCATTTCCTTTTTGATGATTTCCAATTTTCCTAGATTCATAGTTCTTACATTCCATGTTCTAATTATTAATGGATGTTTGCAGCTGTTTCTTCTCATTTTGAGTCGTGCCATATCAGGAAATGAAAGTCCCAAAAGCTTGACTCCACCCACATCATTAAGGTCAACTCTACTTTGACGAGGCAGCTCTTCCCCTGTCATCTTTTGAGTGCCTTCCAATCTGGGGGTCTCATTTTCTGACACTGTATCAGACAATGTTCACTGCTATTCATAAGGTTTTCACTGGCTAATTCTTTTCAGAAGTAGACTGCCGGTTCCTTCTTCCTAGTCTTGTCTTAGTATGGATGCTCAACTGAAACCTATCCACAATGGGTGACCCTGTTGATATCTGAATACGGGTAACATAGATTCCAGCATCATAGCAACACGCAGGCCCCGCAGTACGACAAACTTACAGACACATGAAGTTTTTTGGTTTTTTTTTTACTAGGTTTTTATTTTTACTAGGTTTTATTATAGCTTTGTAATAAGTTTTATTATTTGTTCGGGAAAATCTCATCTCCTTGTTCTTTAGGAATTTCTTCCGTGTTCTAGGCAATTTTTTTTTAATTGTAAATGAGAATGGCACTAACTTGCATGAAACATGTGGATTAGTTCCCACTGCACTTAGAAAAAGGTACAATGTCCTTACTGTTATGTTTAATTATGCCCCTCAACATTTCTGCTGAAATCCTAATCCCTATACCTGTGGATGGGAACCCTGGTGGTATAATGGCTAAGTCCTACGGCTGCTAACCAAGAGATTGGCAGTTCAAATCTTCCGGGTGCTCCTTGGAAACTCAGTGGGGCAGTTCTACTCTGTCCTATAGGGTCACTATGAGTCAGAATTGACTCAATGGCAGTGGGTTTGGTTTTCTTTTGGTTTATACCTGTGGATGTAATCCTGTTTGGAAATAGGGTTTCCTTTGTTATATTAATTAGATCATACCCAAGTAGGGTGGGTTCTAAATCTAATCATTTCTGAGTTATAAAAAGTACAAGTTAGACATACACACACTATGATGAAATGAGTTCCTTTTTTTGGCCTTTTTCCTTGCTTCTTTGAAAAAATAGCTTGAAAAAGTTTTCCCCTAAGCCCTGACGAATCACCTTTGTCCTAGTTTTCTACACCAGAGGGTCCATTACATTTGCCAGGTTGATCGACATTTCCTGGGTAAGCTGTAAACAGCATGGTTTGATGTTTTTTGTCTGGTCCTGGGCTGCAACCTGCCCTGTCATTGGTATGCACCTTGCAGAGATTGGTCAATAGATTATACAAATGAGGTGAATCATAGCCTACTATGCAAGTGAACTGTCTGTGGCTTACTGAGAGAGGATTGGTCAGTTTGTGGCCCTGGTAGGAGAGCCATGCAAAGAATTAGTATGTATAAGCAGCCAGCCCCACAGAGATTTTTCATGCAGAAAGAAGGGAGAAGCAGCAAGATGTAGTAGAAGGAATAAAGAAGACAGAAGAAGCAGAGAGAGAGAGAGGAGGCAAGGAACCTCCTAAAAGAGCTGCTGTAACATGGGTAAGGGCTGTAATACTGAAGAGAGTAAGAGGCCCTGAAGAGGCCCAGTGGCAGAACTGGTGGCAAGAGACCCAGAAGGGGCCTGGTGGCTGAGCTGGCAGTGACAGACCCAGAAGGAGCCAGCAGCAGAGGTAGGGGTGACAGCCAGGCCAAGATGAGCCTGTCCTCATGGGGCCAACAGTAGGCCTGAGTGGCTGAGCGAGCTGTCTTGCACTGAAGAAGGGAGACTTTGCCTACATACTTTCTGATCCTGATCCTGAGTTGTAGCCTCTTGATCCTGATCCTGAGTTGTACCCTGTTCCTTAATAAACCACTTAACTCTAAGTAACCTTCGTGAGTTCTGTGAGACATTGCAGAGAATTACCAAACTCAAAATGAGGAGGGAAGAATGCTGAGGGGATGGAGAGTGGCCGGTGTCAGAGATACAGTGGTACAGTAGCTTGGAGAATGTGGACATCTAGGATCTATTTGGCCTGCACCTCGCGTTATTATTAGGTGCCTTCGAATTGGTTTCAACTCTTGGTGACCCTATGTATAACGGAGCAAAACACTGCCGGTTCTGTGCCATCCTCAGAATTGTTGTTATGCTCGAGCCCATTGTTACAGCCACTGTGTCACCCCATCTCTTTGAGGGTGTTCCTCTTTTTCACTGACCTTCTACTTTACCAAAGCATGACGTCCATCTCCAGGGATTGGTCCCTCCTGATAACATATCCAAAGAACGTGAGATGATGTCTCGCTATCCATGCTTCCAAGGAGCACTCTTGCTTTATTTTTTTTGCTCGTTCTTCTGGTGGTGCATGGTATATTCAGTATTTTTTGCCAACACCGTAATTCAAAAGCATCAGTTTTTCAGTCTTTCGCATAAGTATGAAAAAAAAAAAGGGCAATTGAAAATATCATGGCTTGGGTCAGGGGCACCTTAGTCCTCAAAGGGACATCTTTGCTTTTTAACACTTTAAAGAGGTCTTTTGCAGCAGATTTGCCCAATGCAATACATTGTTTGATTTCCTGACTGCTGATTCCATGGGCATTGATTATACATCCAAGCAAAATGAAATTCTTCACAACTTCAATATTTTCTCCATTTATTGTGGTGTTGCTTATTGGTCCAGTTGTGAGAATTTTTGTTTTCTTTATGTTGAGGAGTAATCCATACTGAAGGTTGTAGTCAGTAAATGCTTGAAGTTTTCCTCCCTTTCAGCAAGCAAGGTTCTGTTATTTGTGTATCAAATGTTGTTAATGAGTCTTCCACCAATCCTGATGTCGCATTCTTCATACAGCCCACGTTCTCGGATTGTTTGCTCATCATACAGATTGAATAAGTATGCTGAAAGGATACAACCCTGACGCACACCATTCCTGATTTTAGACCACCCAGTTTTTTTTTTTTTTTTTTTTTTTTTTTAGTACCCTCTTGTCTTGTTGAAACGACTGCCTCTTGGTTAATGTACAGTTCCCCATGGGCACAATTAAGTGTTCCGGAATTTCCGTTCTCCAAATGTTATCCATAATTTGCTGAATGCCTTTGTATAGTCAATAAAACACAGGTAAATATTTCTCTGGTATTCTCTGCTTTCAGCCAAGATCCATCTAACATAAGCAATGATATTGCTTCTTCCATGTCCTCTTCTGAATTCAGCTTGAATTTCTAGCAGTTCCCTGTCGATGTACTGCTGCAGCCACTTTTGAATGGTCTTCAGCAAAATTTTACTTGTGTGTGATATTAATGATATTGTTCAGTAATTTCCGTATTCTGTTGGATCACCTTTCTCTCGAATGGGCACAGATATGGATCTTTTCAGTTGGTTGGCCAAGTAGCTGTCTTCCAATTTTCTTGGCATAGACGAATGAGCACCTCCAGTGCTGCTTCCCTTTGTTGAAATATCTCAGTTGGTACTCTCTCAGTTCCTGGACATTTGTTTATCCCCACTGCCTCCAGTGCAGCTTGGACTTCTTCCTTCAATATCATTGGTTCTTGATCATATGCTGCCTCCTGAAATGGTTGAACATCTTCCAATTCTTTTTGGTAGAGTGATTCTGTGTATTCCTTCCATCTGCTTTTGATGTTTCCTGTGTCTTTCAATATTTTGCCCATAGAATCCTTGAAAATTGCAACTTGAGTCTTGAATTTTTTTCTTCAGCTTGAGAAATGCCAAGCGTGTTCTTCCCTTTTGGTTTTCTGTTCAGCTCCTTTACTTCATCATTTCTTCCATTCCCTTTAGCTACTCTACATTCGAGAGCAAGTTTCAGAATCTCTTCTGATATCTATTTTGGTCTTTTCTTTCTTTCTTGTCTTTTTAATGATTTTTTTTTTTTTTTTTTGCTTCTTCGTTTATGATGTCCTTTATGTTTTCCCGTAACTCCTCTGGTCTTTGGTCACTAGCGTTCAATGCATCAAATCTATTGCTGAGATGGTCTCCAAATTCAGATGGCATATACTCAAGGTCATATTTTGGCTCTCACAGACTTGTTTTAATATTCTTCAGCTTCAAAGAACTTGCATATGAGCGATTGAGGGTCTGTTCCACATTTGGCCCCTGGCCTTATTCAGTCCAATGATATTGTGCTTTTCCACCCTCTTTCCACAAATGTAGTTGATTTGATTCCTGTGTTTTTCATCTGGTGCGGTCCATGTGTATAATTGTGGTTTATGTTGTTGAAAAAAAGTATTTTCAATGAAGAAGTCATTGGTCCTGAAAAATTTTGTCATGCAATCTCTGGCATTGTTTTTATGACCAAGGCCATATTTTCCAATTACGGATCTGTCTTCTTTGTTTCCAACTTTTGAATTCTAATCACCAGTAATTATCAATGCATCTTGATTGCATGGTCGATCAATTTCAGACTGCAGAAATTGGTGAAAACCTTCAGTTTTCTCCTCTTTGACATTAGTGATTGATGTGTAAATTGAATGATAGTCGTATTAACTGGTCTTCCTTGTAGGCATGTGCATATTATCCTATTACTGACAGTGTTGTACTGCAGGATAGATCTTGAAATGCTCTTTTTGAGGATGAATGCAATGCCATTCTTCTTCAAGTTGTCATTCCCAGCATAGTAGACCATATGATTATCTGATTCAAAATGGCCAATACCAGTCCCTTTCAGCTCACTGATGCCCAGATGTCAATGTTTACGTGATCCATTTCATTTTTGACAACTTCCAGTTTTCCTAGATTTCGTACTTCCTACATTCCATTTTCTGATTAATAATGGATGTTTGCAGCTGTTTCTTCTCATTTTGAGTCATGCCAGATCAGCAAATGAAAGTCCCGAAAGCTTGACTCCATCCAAGTCATTAAGGTCGACTCTACTTGGAGGAGGCAGCTCTTCCCCAGTCATTTGTTGAGTGCCTTCTGACTTGAGGGGCTCATCTTCAGGCACTATATCAGACAATGTTCTGCTGCTATTCATAAGGTTTTCACTGGCTAATTTTTTTAGAAGTAGATTGCCAAATCCTTCTTCGTAGTCTGAGTCTGGAAGCTCTGCTGAAATCTGTCCACCACGGGTGACCTTAATGGTATTTGAAATACTGGTGGCAAAGCTTCCAGTATCACAGCAACATGAAAGCCACCACATGCACCTCATAGGAATTGGCTTTGTGCTGATTCTTTTATTTGAAGTCGTTTGTACACACAAACACACACACAAAAACAGATGCCACGTGAGGATCATTTAAAAGCCAAGGAACCAAGGAATGCCAGTGCTATAGACAAGGAAGAAATCAATACAGCTGAGACCCCGATTAAGACTTTTAACCTTCAGAACTGTGAGAAAATAAATTTCTGTTCTTTAAAGCTACCCACTTGTGGTATTTCTACTACGGCAAACAAACCCACTGCAGTCCAGCAGATTCTGACTCATAGTGACCCTATAAGACAGAGTAGAACTGCCCCATAGGGTTTCCAAGGAGCAGCTGGTAGATTTGAACTGCCAACCTTTTGGTTAGTAGCTGAGTTCTTAACCGCTATGCCACCAGGGCTTGTATATATGTGTGTGTATGTGTACACTTCACTAATTTTGGTTCCCTAGAAAACCCAGCCTAAGAGATCAAGGATTTCATTTTACTTAGATCCACAATCAACACCCATGGAAGCTGCTGAGCCTGTGACAGCACTAAGGTACTGTCATGGATTGAATTGTCTCCCCCCAAAATATGTGTCAACTTGGTTAGGCCATGATTCCCAGTATTGTGTGGTTGTCATTTTCATATGTGTTATAAATCATGATCTCTGCCTGTGGTTAAAGAGGACTAGGGCGTGATGTAACACCCTTGCTCAGGTCACATCCCTGATCCAACGTAAAGAAAGTTTCCCTGGGGTGTGGGGCCTGCACCACCTTTTTTTTTGTTTTTTATTAACTTTTATTAAGCTTCAAGTGAACGTTTACAAATCCAATCAGTCTGTCACATATAAGTTTACATACACCTTACTCCGTACTCCCACCTGCTCTTCCCCTATTGAGTCAGCCCTTTCAGTCTCTCCTTTCGTGACAATTTTGCCAGGTTCCCTCTTTCTCTATCCTCCCATCCCCCATCCAGACAAGAGCTGCCAACACACTCTCAAGTGTCCACCCGATATAATTAGCTCACTCTTCATCAGCATCTCTTTCCCACCCTCTGATCAGTCCCTTTCATGTCTGATGAGTTGTCTTCAGGGATGGTTCCTGTCCTGTGCCGACAGAAGGTCTGGGGAGCGTGGCCGCCGGGATTCCTCTAGTCTCAGTCAGACCATTAAGTCTGGTCTTTTTATGAGAATTTGGGGTCTGCATCCCACTGATCTCCTGTTCCCTCAGGAGTTCTCTGTTGTGCTCCCTGTGAGGGCAGTCATCGACTGTGGCCGGGCACCAACTAGTTCTTCTGGTCTCAGGGTGATGTAGGTCTCTGGTTCATGTGGCCCTTTCTGTCTCTTGGGCTCCTAGTTGTCGTGTGACCTTGGTGTTCTTCATTTTCCTTTGCTCCATGTGCGTTGAGACCAATTGATGCATCTTAGATGGCCACTTGTTAGCATTTAAGACCCCAGACGCCACATTTCAAAGTGGGATGCAGAATGTTTTCATAATAGAATTATTTTGCCAATTGATATAGAAGTCCCCTCAAACCATTTTCCCCAGACCCCTGCCCCTGCTTCGCTGACCTTTGAAACATTCATTTTATTCCAGAAACTTCTTTGCTTTTGGTCCAGTCCAATTGAGCTGACCTTCCATGTATTGAGTGTTGTCTTTCCCTTCACCCAAAGCAGTTCTTATCTACTGATTAATCAATAAAAAACCCTCTCCCTTCCTCCCCCCCTCCCTCCCCCCTTCGTAACCACAAAAGTATGTGTTCTTCTCAGTTTTTACTATTTCTCAAGATCTTATGATAGTGGTCTTATACAATATTTGTCCTTTTGCCTCTGACTAATTTCGCTCAGCATAATGCCTTCCAGGTTCCTCGATGTTATGAAATGTTTCACAGATTCGTCACTGTTCTTTATCGATGCGTAGTATTCCATTGTGTGAATATACCACAATTTATTTACCCATTCATCCGTTGATGGACACCTTGGTTGCTTCCAGCTTTTTGCTATTGTAAACAGAGCTGCAATAAACATGGGTGTGCATATATCTGTTTGTGTGAAGGCTCTTGTATCTCTAGGGTATATTCCGAGGAGTGGGATTTCTGGGTTGTATGGTAGTTCTATTTCTAACTGTTTAAGAAAATGCCAGATAGATTTCCAAAGTGGTTGTACCATTTGACATTCCCACCAGCAGTGAATAAGAGTTCCAATCTCTCCGCAGCCTCTCCAACATTTATTATTTTGTGTTTTTTGGATTAATGCCAGCCTTGTTGGTGTGAGATGGAATCTCATCGTAGTTTTAATTTGCATTTCTCTCATGGCTAATGATCGAGAGCATTTTCTCATGTATCTGTTGGCTGCTGAATATCTTCTTTAGTGAAATGTGTGTTCATATCCTTTGCCCACTTCTTGATTGGGTTGTTTGTCTTTTTGTGGTTGAGTTTTGACAGAATCATGTAGATTTTAGGGATCAGGCGCTGGTCTGAGATGTCATAGCTGAAAATTCTTTCCCAGTCTGTAGGTGGTCTTTTTACTCTTTTGGTGAAGTCTTTAGATGAGCATAGGTGTTTGATTTTTAGGAGCTCCCAATTATCGGGTTTCTCTTCATCATTTTTGCTAATGTTTTGTATTCTGTTTATGCCTTGCATTAGGGCTCCTAGGGTTGTCCCTATTTTTTCTTCCATGATCTTTATCGTTTTAGTCTTTATGTTTAGGTCTTTGATCCACTTGGAGTTAGTTTTTGTGCATGGTGTGAGGTATGGGTCCTGTTTCATTCTTTTGCAAATGGATATCCAGTTATGCCCGCACCATTTGTTAAAATGACTATCTTTTCCCCAATTAATTGACACTGGTCCTTTGTCAAATATCAGCTGCTCATATGTGGATGGATTTATATCTGGGTTCTCAATTCTGTTCCATTGGTCTATGTGCCTGCTGTTGTACCAGTACCAGGCTGTTTTGACTACTGTGGCTGTATAATAGCTTCTGAAATCAGGTAGAGTGAGGCCTCCCACTTTGTTCTTCTTTTTCAGTAATGCTTTGCTTATCCGGGGCTTCTTTCCCTTCCATATGAAATTGGTGATTTGTTTCTCTATCCCCTTAAAATATGACATTGGAATTTGGATCGGAAGTGCGTTATACGTATAGATGGCTTTTGGTAGAATAGACATTTTTACTATGTTAAGTCTTCCTATCCATGAGCAACGTATGTTTTTCCACTTAAGTATGTCCTTTTTAATTTCTTGTAGTAGAGCTTTGTAGTTTTCTTTGTATAGGTCTTTTATATCCTTGGTAAGATTTATTCCTAAGTATTTTATCTTCTTGGGGGCTACTGTGAATGGTATTGATTTGGTTATTTCCTCTTCGGTGTTCTTTTTGTTGATGTAGAGGAATCCAAGTGATTTTTGTATGTTTATTTTATAACCTGAGACTCTTCCAAACTCTTCTATTAGTTTCAGTAGTTTTCTGGAGGATTCCTTAGGGTTTTCTGTGTATAAGGTCATGTCATCTGCAAATAGTGATAACTTTACTTCCTCCTTGCCAATCCGGATGCCCTTTATTTCTTTGTCTAGCCTAATTGCCCTGGCTAGGACTTCAAGTATGATGTTGAATAAGAGCGGTGATAAAGGGCATCCTTGTCTGGTTCCCGTTCTCAAGGGAAATGCTTTCAGGTTCTCTCCATTTAGAGTGATATTGGCTGTTGGCTTTGCATAGATGCCCTTTATTATGTTGAGGAATTTTCCTTCAATTCCTATTTTGGTAAGAGTTTTTATCATAAATGGGTGTTGGACTTTGTCAAATGCCTTTTCTGCATCAATTGATAAGATCATGTGGTTTTTATCTTTTGTTTTATTTATGTGATGGATTACATTAATGGTTTTTCTGATATTAAACCAGCCTTGCATACCTGGTATAAATCCCACTTGATCATGGTGAATTATTTTTTTGATGTGTTGTTGGATTCTATTGGCTAGAATTTTGTTGAGGATTTTTGCATCTATGTTCATGAGGAATATAGGTCTCTAATTTTCTTTTTTTGTAATGTCTTTACCTGGTTTTGGTATCAGGGAGATGGTGGCTTCATAGAATGAATTGGGTAGTATTCCGTCCTTTTCTATGCTTTGAAATACCTTCAGTAGTAGTGGTGTTAACTCTTCTCTGAAGGTTTGGTAGAACTCTGCAGTGAAGCCGTCCGGGCCAGGGCTTTTTTTTTGATGGAAGTTTTTTGATTACCGTTTCAATCTCTTTTTTTGTTATGGGTCTATTTAGTTGTTCTACTTCTGAATGTGTTAGTTTAGGTAGGTAGTGTTTTTCCAAGAATTCATCCATTTCTTCTAGGTTTCCAAATTTGTAAGAGTACAATTTTACGTAGTAATCTGAAATGATTCTTTTAATTTCATTTGGTTCTGTTGTGATGTGGTCCTTCTCGTTTCTTATTCGGGTTATTTGTTTCCTTTCCTGTATTTCTTTAGTCAGTCTAGCCCATGGTTTATCAATTTTTTTAATTTTTTCAAAGAACCAGCTTTTGGCTTTGTTAATTCTTTCAATTGTTTTTCTGTTCTCTAATTCATTTAGTTCAGCTCTAATTTTTATTATTTGTTTTCTTCTGGTGCCTGATGGATTCTTTTCTTGGCCACTTTCTATTTGTTCAAGTTGTCGGGACAGTTCTCTGATTTTGGCTCTTTTTTCTTTTTGTATGTGTGCATTTGTCGATATAAATTGCCCTCTGAGCACTGCTTTTGCTGTGTCCCAGAGGTTTTGATAGGAAGTGTTTTCATTCGCGTTCAATTCTATGAATTTCCTTATTCCCTCCTTGATGTCTTCTATAACCCAGTCTTTTTCCAAGAGGGTATTGTTCATTTTCCAAGTATTTGATTTCTTTTCCCTAATTTTTCTGTTATTGATTTCCACTTTTATGGCCTTATGGTCTGAGAAGATGCTTTGTAATATTTCGATGTTTTGGATTCTGCAAAGGTTTGTTTTATGACCTAATATGTGGTCTATTCTAGAGAATGTTCCATGTGCGCTAGAAAAAAAGTATACTTTGCAGCAGTTGGGTGGAGAGTTCTGTATAAGTCAATGAGGTCAAGTTGGTTGATTGTAGTAATTAGGTCTTCCGTGTCTCTATTGAACTTCTTACTGGATGTCTTGTCCTTCTCCGAAAGTGGTGTGTTGAAGTCTCCTACTATAATTGTGGAGGTGTCTATCTCACTTTTCAATTCTGTTAAAATTTGATTTATGTATCTTGCAGCCCTGTCATTGGGTGCATAAATATTTAATATGGTTATGTCTTCCTGATCAATTGTCCCTTTTATGATTATTTAGTGTCCTTCTTTATCCTTTATGGTGGAAATATTTAAGTCTAAAGTCTATTTTGTCAGAAATTAATATTGCTTCTCCTCTTCTTTTTTGCTTATTGTTTCCTTGATATATTTTTTCCATCCTTTGAGTTTTAGTTTGTTTGTGTCTCTAAGTCTAATGTGTGTCTCTTGTAGGCAGCATATAGATGGATCGTGTTTCTTTATCCAGTCCGTGACTCTTTGTCTCTTTATTGGTGCATTTAGTCCATTTACATTCAGGGTAATTATAGATAAATAAGTTTTTAGTGTTGTCATTTTGATGCCTTTTCATGTGTGTTGTTGGCAATTTCATTTTTCCACATACTTTTTTTGTGCTGAGACGTTTTCCGTAGTAAATTGTGAGATCCTCATTTTCAGAGCGTTTGACTTTATGTTAGTTGAGTCGTTACGTTTTTCTTGGCTTTTATCTTGAGTTATAGAGTTGTTATACCTTTTTGTGGTTACCTTATTATTTACCCCTATTTTTCTAAGTAAAAACCTAACTTGTATCGTTCTATATCGCCTTGTATCACTCTCCATCTGGCAGTTCAATGCCTCCTGTATTTAGTCCCTCTTTTTGATTATTGTGATCTTTTACCTATTGACTTCCATGATTCCCTGTTATGTGTATTTTTTTTTTAATTAATCTTAATTTGTTTGTTTTTGTGATTTCCCTATTTGAGTTGATATCAGGACGTTCTGTTTTGTGACCTTGTATTGTGCTGGTATCTGATATTATTGTTTTTCTGACCAAACAATACCCTTTAGTATTTCTTGTAGCTTTGGTTTGGTTTTTGCAAATTCTCTAAACTTGTGTTTATCTGTAAATATCTTAATTTCGCTTTCATATTTGAGAGAGAGTTTTGCTGGATATATGATCCTTGGCTGGCAGTTTTTCTCCTTCAGTGCTCTGTATATGTCATCCCATTCCCTTCTTGCCTGCATGGTTTCTGCTGAGTAGTCTGAACTTATTCTTATTGATTCTCCCTTGAAGGAAACCTTTCTTTTCTCCCTGGCTGCTTTTAAAATTTTCTGTTTATCTTTGGTTTTGGCGAGTTTGATGATAATATGTCTTGGTGTTTTTCTTTTTGGATCAATCTTAAATGGGGTTCGATGAGCATCTTGGATAGATATCCTTTCGTCTTTCATGATGTCAGGGAAGTTTTGTGTCAGGAGTTCTTCAACTATTTTCTCTGTGTTTTCTGTCCCCCCTCCTTGTTCTGGGACTCCAATCACCTGCAAGTTACCCTTCTTGATAGAGTCCCACATGATTCTTAGGGTTTCTTCATTTTTTTTAATTCTTTTATCTGATTTTTTTCCAGCTATGTTGGTGTTGATTCCCTAGTCCTCCAGATGTCCCAGTCTGCATTCTAATTGCTCGAGTCTGCTCCTCTGACTTCCTATTGCGTTGTCGAATTCTGTAATTTTATTGTTAATCTTTTGGATTTCTACATGCTGTCTCTCTACGGATTCTTGCAACTTATTAATTTTTCCACTATGTTCTTGAATAATCTTTTTGAGTTCTTCAACAGTTTTATCGGTGTGTTCCTTGGCTTTTTCTGCAGTTTGCCTTATTTTGTTTGTGATGTCTTTAAGCATTCTGTAAATTAGTTTTTTATATTCTGTATCTGATAATTCCAGGATTGTATCTTCATTTGGGAAAGATTTTGATTCTTTTGTTTGGGGGGTTGGAGAAGCTGTCATGGTCTGCTTCTTTATGTGGTTTGATATGGACTGCTGTCTCCGAGCCATCACTGGGAAACTAGTTTTTCCAGAAAAACCGCTAAAAAAAAAATGCAGTCAGATCCCTATCAGAGTTCTCCCTCTGGCTCAGGCTATTCGGATGTTAATGAAGCCGCCTGGGGAGGATGGGGGAGGGATCAGAGAGATAGGAGAGTAACTCCTCAGAATATAGCCAGAGTTGCTTGTCTTGCTTGGAATGACTATTATATCTGAGATTTCCATGGGGCGCGTCGCCTATGTGTGCTGTCTGTGTGGAGATTGCCCCCGGGGGGTCTGGCCCACTGGAGTCACGGTCAGATCCTCAGCTGCCAGCCTGGGACGGTGCACTCCCGACTCCAAAATCAGTCGCTGCCTCCCGGGGACTCCCCGTCCCGCTTACCGCTTTGCTACGCCGTCCCCGCGAACCAGCTGGGCCCCCCCCCGGGGTCAGCTCAGGCGAGCGGAGCAGCTCCCCGCGCCTGCACCGGGACGGCGCGTCCCAGCTGGTACACCACTATCCCCGCTCCAAGACCCGTCACTGTCTCCCGGGGCCTTCTCCCGCCGGCTGCTTTGCCACACCACCCACGCAAACCGGCTGGGCCCCCCTGGGTCAGTTCAGGAGGGTGGAGCTGCTCCCCGCGCTCGCGCCCCTCCAAAATCCCGGCAGGACGGCTCCCCGGCTGGGACGCTGCTCTCCCCGCTCCAAGACCAGTCACTGCCTCCCGGGGACTTCTCCCACCGGCTGCGCCGCCACGCCACCCACGCGAAACGGCTGGGCCCCCTCCCGGAATGAGTTCGGGGGCTAGGGCTAGGCCCCTTGTTTGTGCCATCTGTCCCCCTGGGCTTTGTCCCAAATTGGGCGCCGAATTTCACCTGACTGGTACACTGGCTCCAGGCTCTGAAAACAATCGCTGCCTCTCCGTATTTGTTCGTTCTCCGTCTCTAAATCTGTGTTTGTTGTTCAGGGTTCATAGATTGTTATGTATGTGATCGATTCACTTGTTTTTCCAAGTCTTTGTTGCAAGAGGGATCCGTGGTAGCGTCCACCTAGTCCGCCATCTTGGCCCTGCCTCCCCTGCACCACCTTTTATCTTACAATAGATAAAAGGAGAGGGAAGCAAGCAGAGAATTGGCGACCTCATACCACCAAGAAAGTAGTGCTGGGAGTAGAGCGCATCCTTTGGACTAGGGGTTCCCGTACAAAGAAGCTCCTAGTCCGGGGAAGACTCATGACAAGGACCTTCCTTCAGAGCTGACAGAGAAAGAAAGCCTTCCCCTGGAGCCAGCACCCTGAATTCATATGTCTAGCCTCCTAGACTGCAAGAAAATAAATTTCTATTTGTTAAAACCATCCACTTGTGGTATATCTGTTATAGTAGCACTAGATGACTAAGACAGGCACTAAGATGCTTACCCTGAGCCTCAAATCACTCTGTCATCTATCTCTGATTCCTTCATCCCGTACCTCTATCTTTTTTTTTTTAATAATTTTTATTGAGCTTTAAGTGAATGTTTACAAATCAAGTCAGTCTGTCACATATAAGCTTATATACACCTTACTCCATACTCCCACTTACTCTCCCCCTAATGAGTCAGCCCTTCCAGTCTCTCCTTTCATGACAATTTTGCCAGTTTCGAACCCTCTCTACCCTCCCATCTCCCCTCCAGACAGGAGATGCCAACATAGTCTCAAGTGTCCACCTGATACAAGTAGCTCACTCTTCATCAACATCTCTCTCCTACCCATTGTCCAGTCCCTTCCATGTCTGATGAGTTGTCTTTGGGAATGGTCCTGTCCTGGGCCAACAGAAGGTTTGGGGACCATGACCACCGGGATTCCTCTCGTCTCAGTCAGACCATTAAGTCTGGTCTTTTTATGAGAATTTGGGGTCTGCATCCCACTGTTCTCCTGCTCCCTCAGGGGTTCTCTGTTGTGCTCCCTGTCAGGGCAGTCATCGGTTGTGGCTGGGCACCATCTAGTTCTTCTGGTCTCAGGATGATGTAAGTCTCTGGTTCATGTGGCCCTTTCTGTCTCTTGGGCTCATAGTTATCATGTGACCTTGGTGTTCTTCATTCTCCTTTGCTCCAGGTGGGTTGAGACCAATTGATGCATCTTAGATGGCCTCTTTTTAGCATTTAAGACCCCAGACGCCACACTTCAAAGTGGGATGCAGAATGTTTTCATAATAGAATTATTTTTCCAATTGACTTAGAAGTCCCCTTAAGCCATAGTCCCCAAACCCCCGCCCTTGCTCTGCTGACCTTTGAAGCATTCAATTTATCCCGGAAACTTCTTTGCTTTTGGTCCAGTCCAGTTGAGCTGACCTTCCGTGTATTGAGCATTGTCCTTCCCTTCACCTAAAGTAGTTCTTATCTATTAACTAATCAGTAAATAACCATCTCCCACCCTCCCTCCCTCCCCCCCTCGTAACCACAAAAGTATGTGTTCTTCTCAGTTTATACTATTTCTCAAGATCTTATAATAGTGGTCTTATACAATATTTGTCCTTTTGCCTCTGACTAATTTCACTTAGCATAATGCCTTCCAGGTTCCTCCATGTTATGAAATGTTTCACAGATTCGTCACTGTTCTTTTTTGATGCATAGTATTCCATTGTGTGACTATACCACAATTTATTTAACCATTCATCCATTGATGGACACCTTGGTTGCTTCCAGCTTTTTGCTATTGTAAACAGAGCTGCAATGAACATGGGTGTGGCATAGATTTTTAACAGTACCATCTTATTATTTTTTAATTTCTACAATAACTTAGTAATTATTGCTCTTATCCCCTAATTTCTTTCACTTGTTATTTTCTTGCTCAGTGTTCGTTTGTCTTTATTTAATTTTTAAGAAAATTTTCCATAAGTGTTTTGCATAAATATATTGTCTGATTTATTCCCCTGGGGATTAATTTTTCTTAAATTTTTCAGTATCTTTATTGTTGTTTTATAATTTTAGAAAAGTAATACCTGCACGGTATCTTAAAATTGCAAAATTAACTTAAGTGCTGAATGTGGCAAGTGATCCATATATTTATTTATTTTTAACTTTAAAATATCTTAAATATTGTCTTACAGCTTGTTTTTATCTTGTGTGGTTTTTTTTCTAAATAAAGATACTTTACTTAGAGCCACTAAATTATCAGCCTTAAAGATAACAATTTAAACCTGAAGGAAATTAATGGTTTTGCTGTCATTTTGGCTACAGACAATAGCCTCTGACCTGCCATTTACATTATATTCAGAATGAATTTTGCAATGTATGTAAAAAATTTAACTCTGCTGTTTTAACTTGTAATCATGTATATTAAAACACATATGTTGTTGTTAGGCGCTGTCGAGTTGGTTACGACTCATAGTGACCCTATGCACAACAGAATGAAATACTGCCTGGTCCTGAGCCATCCCCACAATAGTTGTTATGCTTGAGCTCATTGTTGCAGCCACTGTGTCAATCCACCTCTTTGAGGGTCTTCATCTTTTCTGCTGACCTTGTACTCTGCCAAGCATGATGTCTTTCTCCAGGGGCTGATCCCTTCTGACGACTTGTCTAAAGTATGTAAGACGGAGTCTTGCCACCCTTGCTTCTAAGGAGCATTCTGGTTGTACTTATTCTAAGACAGATTTGTTCGTTCTTTTGGCAGTCCATGGGATATTCAATATTCTTTGCCAACACCACAATTCAAAGGCATCAATTCTTCTTTGGTCTTCCTTATTCATTGTCCAGCTTTCACATGCATATGATGTGATTGAAAATACCATGGCTTGGGTCAGTCGCAACTTGGTCTTCAAGGTGACATCTTTGCTCTTCAGCATTTTAAAGAGGTCCTTTGCAACAGATTTACCCAATGCAATGCGTCTTTTGATTTCTTGACTATTGCTTCCGTGGCTGTTGATTGTAGATCCAAGTAAAATGAAACCCTTGACAACTTCAGTCTTTTCTCCATTTATCATGATGTTGTTCATTGGTCCACTTGTGAGGATTTTTGTTTTCTTTATGTTGAGGTGCAACCCATACTGAAGGCTGTGGTCCTTGATCTTCATTAGTAAGTGCTTCTAGTCCTCTTCACTTTCAGCATGCAAGGTTGTGTCATCTGCATAACGCAGGTCATTAATGATTCTTCCTCCAATCCTGATGCCCCGTTCTTCTTCATATAGTCCAGCTTCTCGGATTATTTGCTCAGAATACAGTTTGAATAGGTACGGTGAAAGGATACAACCCTGACACACACCTTTCCTGCCTTTTAAACCAATCAGTATCCCCTTGTTCTGTCCGAACAAGTGCCTCTTGATCTATGTAAAGGTTCCTCATAAGCACAATTAAGTGTTCTGGAATTCACATTCTTTGCAATGTTATCCATAATTTGTTATGATCTACACAGTCGACTGCCTTTGCATAGTCAGTAAAATACAGGTAAACATCCTTGTGGTATTGTCTGCTTTCAGCCAGGATCCACCTAACATCAGCGATGATATCCCTGGTATATATATATTTTGACTGGTTTAGTAATACCTCACCTTTCACCCTATTGGTTTTTTTTTTTTCAGGGTGTATCCATGCCATAGCATGTAGCAACACTTCATTTCTCTTTATGGCCATTGTATGTATATATCACATTTTATTTATCTATTCATCTATTGATGGACTCGTAGGTTGTTTCCATCTTTATTGTGAATATTGCTGCAATGTACATTGGTGTATATCACTCTTGGTTTTGAATTTTATTTTTCTTAATGTAGCTGCTTTTTTATCTTCAAAATAGTTGAATTTCTCTTTTCTGTTGTAGAGCCCCATTATACTCTCTATGTACATCTGTCATAGCTCCTCCAGAGCAAGGGACTCAGGTCTTTCTGCTCATGACTCTGTAGCATCCAGCATAGTGCCTTGACCAAAACAGACAATGACATCATCCATAACCACCATTCATTGAGCACTTGCTGTATTTCAGTAATTATGCTAAACATTTTGAATATCTTTAAAAAAATTGTTGAAACAATAATTACTTTTTTAAAATCAGGCTTTTTTACTTTGAGTTTTAAGAAACTAAGACTCAGATAGGTTGTGAGCCTTGTTCAAGATCAAAGAAGCAGCTCTGAAGCAGTGGTCCAAGGCCTGATAGTGCTCACACCAAATACAGTTTTTACTTACTTTGAATTTCATTTTCTTTTCCTTAGAATTTAACAGAATTTTAAATATCACCAGACATTTTAAATATTTAACAGAAATATTAAATATTTCCTCTTTTAGACCTTTTAAAGGGGAAAGCATTGATGGTTCACTGGTAGAATTCTCACCTTCCATGCCAGAAACCGAGGTTCGATTCTCAGGCAGTGTACCTCATGCACAGCCACCACCCATCTATCAGTGGAGGCTTGCATGTTGCTATGATGCTAAACAGGGTTTCAACAGAGCTTCCGGACAAAGATAAACTAGGAAGAGAGCCCTGGTGATCTACTTCTGAAAATCAGCCAATAAAAACCCTATGGAATGCAACAGTCCAATCCACAGCTGATCATGGGGATGGTGCAGGATGTCATGAGTCAGCGACTGACTCAAAGGCAGCTACCAATATACCTTCTAACTCTTATTTTTAATCAGTATGATATAACAATTTGTCTTCCTAAAATGGTTCCTTTTTGGACAAAGGTAAAAGAAGGATATATTAAAAGCCAACATTCACATTAAAATAGAGTGATAGGAAGATAAAGATGAATGGATGTGATCATTTAAAATCTTCAAGCATCTTGCATGGTGATATTCCTTTTTAAATTTTTACTGTGGTAAAATATGTACAACAAAATATTCATCATTTTAGCCACTTTTAAGTGTACAATTCAGTGACATTAATTACATTTACCATGTTGTGCTACCATCACCACTATCCATTATGGTGATAGTCTTTTAATAAAATCTAATAAACAGGCTTACACAGAATGTGTAAGCTGTACTGTAGAAATTAAAATGTGTTCCTCCAACAGAGAGTGACAGAATGGATAAAAAACGTGACCCATCAATATGCTCTCTACAAGAGACATGCCTTAGATGCAAAGACAGAAATATATCAAAAACTAAAGAATGGCAAAAAATATATCAAGCAAACAGCAACCAAAAAAGAGCACAAGTGGCAATACTAATCTCAGATAAAATAGACTTAAAGTCAAAATACATCATAAAAAATGAGGAAGAACATTATATAATGATTAAAGGGTAATCCACTATGATGCCATAACCATAGTAAATATCTAAGAACTCAACGATAGGATTTCAAAATATATAAAACAAACTCCAACAGCACTGAGAAAAAGTAATGACAGTTCCACAATAATGATAGGAGTCTTCAAAACACCACTCTCAGTAAATGACAGAACATCTAGAAAGAAACTCAGCAAAGATACAGAACACCTAGAGGCCACAACCAACCATCTTGACCTCATAGACATATATAGAACATTCCATCCAACAGCAACAAAGTATATGTTCTTTTCCAGTGCACATGGAACATTTTCCAGAATAGATCACATTGTAGGCCACAAACCACCCTCAACAAAATCCAAAACATTGAGGTAATGCAAAGCACCATCTCTGATCACAATGCCATAAAAGTAGAAATTAGTAACAGGAAGAGCCAGGAAAAAAATCGAATACATGGAAACTGAATAACACCGTGCTTAAAAACCACTGGGTAATAGAAGAAATCAAAGATGGAATAAAAAAATTTCTAGAATCAAATGAGAGTGAAAACACGTCATACCAAAACCTTTGGGACACAGCAAAGGCAATGCTCAGAGGTCAATTTATAACAACAGGTGCACACATCAAAAAAGAAGGGACATAATCAAAACATTAACCCTACAACTCAAACAAATGGGAAGAGAGCAGCAAAAGAAGCCCACAGCTACCAGAAGAAAGGAAATAATAAAAATCAGAGCAGAAATAAATGAAATAGAGAATAGAAAAACAATAGAATCAACAAAACCAAAAGTTGGTTCTTTGAAAGGATCAACTAAATCGACAAACCATTGGCCAAATTGACAAAAGAAAAATAGAAAAGGATGTAAATAACCCAAATAAGAAATGAAATGGGGGACATTACAACAAACCCAACTGAAATAAAAAAGATCAAAACAGAGTATTATGAAAAACTGTACTCCAACAAATTTGAAAACCTAGAGGACAAATTTCTAGAAACATACAACCTATATAAACTAAAACAAACCAAGGTAGAAAATCTGAACAGACCCATAACAAGAATAGAGATTGAAAAAGTAATTTAAAAACCTCCCAGCAAAAAAAGGTTCTGGCCCACATGGCTTCACTGGAGAATTCTACCAAATATTCAGAGAAGAGCTTACACCAGTACTTCTCAAACTATTTCAGAACATAGAAAAGGAAGAGAGACTTCCAAATTCATTCTATAAAGTCAGCATAACCCTGAAACTAAAACCAGGCAAAGACACCACAAAAAAGGAAGATTGCAGACCAATATCTCTCGTGAATATAGATGCAAAAATTTTCATCAAAATTCTAGCCAAGAGAATTAACCACCATATGAAAAAAATAATACCCACGACCAAGTGAGATTCATACCATCATGCAAAGATGGCTCAACATTAGAAAATCAATCAACCTAATCCACCTCATAAATAAAACAAAAGAATCACATGACCATCTCAATCAATGCAGAAAAGGCATTCAATAAAGTGCAACACCCATACATGATAAAAACTCAATAAGATAGGAATAGAAAAGAAATTCCTCAACATAATAAAGTGTAACTATGAGTTGGAATCAACTCAACAGTGACGAGTTTGATTTTTTTTTTTAAATGCAAAACCAACAGTCAATGTCATTCTTAATGGAGAGGCTGAAAACATTCCCCCTGAGGATGGGAACAAGACAAGAATGCCCTTTATCACCACTCATATTTAAGATTATAGTGGAAGTCCTAGCTAGAGCAATAAGGCAAGAAAAAGAAATAAAGGGCATCCAAACTGGTGAGGAAGAAGTAGAACTATCCTTATCTGCAGATGACATGATACTCTACTTAGTGAACCCTAAAGATTCCACAAGAAAACTACTGGAACTAATACATTCAGCAGAGTAGCAGGATACAAGATAAACATACAAAAGTCAGTTAGATTTCTATACATCGTTAAAGAGAACTATGAAAAGGAAATCAAGAAAGCAATACCATTTATAATAGCCTCTAAAAAAAATAAGATACTTAGGAATAAATCTAAGCAGGGATGTAAAAGACCTATACAAAGAAAACTATAAACACTACCGCAAGAAACCAAAAGAGATCTACATAAATAGAAAAACATACCCTGCTCATGGATAGGTAAACTCAACATTGTGAAAATGTCGATTCTGATCAAAACAATCTACAAATACATTGCAATCCTGATCCAAATTCCAACAGCATTCTTTAACAAGATGGAAAAACTAATCATTGCTTTTATATGCAAAGGAAAGAGATTCCAGAATAAGTAAAGCATTATTGAAGAACAAAGTAGAAGGCCTCACACAACCTGATCTCAGAACCTACCATACAGTTACAGTAGTCCAGTCTGGTACTGGTACAATGACAGACACATTGACCAATGAAACAGAATTGAGAACCCAGATGTAAATCCATCTACTATGGCCACCTGATCTTTGACAAAGGCCCAAAGTCCATTAAATACCCATTAAAGACAGTCTTTTTAACAAATAGTACTGGCAAAACTGGATGTCCCTCTGTAAAAAAATGAAACAGGACCCATACCTCACACCATACACAAAAACTAATTCAAAATGGATCAAAGATCTAAATATAAACCAAAAACCATAAAGATCATGGAAGAAAAAATAGGGTCAACACTAGGGGTCCTAGTATATGGCATAAAAAGGATACAAGCCATAATTAACAATATAGAAACACCAGAAGATACACTAGATAAATGGACTCTTCTAAAAATTAAACACTTATGCTCATCAAAAGACTTCACCAAAAGAGTAAAAAGAGAACCTACAGAATGGGAAAAAATTTTTGGCTATGACATATCCGACAAAGGTCTAATCTCTAAAATCTGTAGGAAACCCAACATGTCTACAACAAAAAGACAAACAATCCAATAAAAATTGTGCAAAGGCTATGAACAGACACTTCACCAAAGATGACATTCAGGTGATTAACAGACACATGAGGAAATGCTCGCGATCACTATGCAAATCAAAACTACAGTGAGATACCATCTCACCCTGACATTACTGGCACAAATCAAAAAGATAGAAAATAACAAATGTTGGAGAGGTTGCAGGGAGATTGGAACTCTTATCCACTGCTGGTGGGAATGCAAAATGGTGCAACTGTTTTGGAAAATGATATGACACCTCCTTAAATAGCTAGAAATAGAAATACCAGAATAGACATATGCACACCCATGTTCATTGCAGCATTATTCACAATAGCAAAAAGATGGAAACAACCTAAGTGCCCATCAACAGAAGAATCGATAAACAAACTATGGTACATACATACAATGGAACACTACTCAACAATAAAGAACAATGATGAATATGTGAAACATGTCACAACATGGATGAATCTGTTGAGTGTAATAAGTCCATCATAGAAGATAAATACTGAATGAGACCACTAGTATAAAAACACACGAAAATGTTTTCACAAAGAAAGAAACAATGTTTGATGGTTATGAGGGAGAGGAGGGGTGAGGAAGGAAAAACACTAACTGGATTGTTTTTTTTTTTTTTTTTTTGATTGTAGATAAGTGGTAACTTCGATGAAGGGTAAAATAGTATACAATATTGGGGAAGTCAGCACAACTTGGCCAGGGCAAAGTCGTAGAAGCTTCACAGACACATCCAAATGCCCTGAGGGACTGAGCTACTGGGCTGAGGGCTGGGGACCATGGTCTCGAGGGACATTTAGGTGAATTAGCATAACATATTTCATAAAGAAAATGTTCCACAACCTACTTTGGTGAGTAGCCTCTAGGCTCTTAAAAGCTTGTAAGCTGCCATCTAAGATACATCTACTGGTCCCATTCTGGCTGGAGCAAAGGAGAATGAAGAAAATCAAAGACACGAGGGTAAGATTAGTCCAAAGGACTAATGGACCACAACTACCACAGCCTCTACCAGACTGAGCCCAGAACAACTAGATAGTGCCTGGTTACCACCACTGATGGCTCTGGCAGGAATCTCAATAGAGGGTCCCGGACAGAGCTGGAGAAAAATGTAGAACATAATTCAAATTAAAAAAAAGAAAGGCCGGGCTTACTGATCTGACACAGATTGGAGAAATCCCAAGAGTACCTCCCCTGACACCCTTTTAACTCAGTACTGATGTCACCCCTGAAGTTCATCCTTCACCCAAATATTAGACAGGTCTATAAGGCCAATAATAACACACGTGAGAAATATGCTTTGTAGTTCAATCATGTATACGAGACTAATAGGCACACCAGCCCAAAAGCAAAGATGATGAGGTAGGAAGGGACAGAAAAACTGGACAAATGGAAACAGGGAGCCCGGGCTGGAGAAGGGGAGAGTGTTGACACATGGCTGGGTTGGCAACCAATGTCACAGAACAATTTGTGTATTAACTGTTTAAAGAGAAACTTAATTTGCTCTGTAAACTTTCACCTAAAGCACCAAAAAAAAAAAAAAACAACCGTGTTCCTCCAACTGGACTTTAAGCTCTTTGAGTTTATATTAGCCTCTCCCCATTTTCTGCAAAGGATTCCTGCTATCTTCCCATTCTCTTGGTGAATTTTTCTAACTCATTTTCCTTCTATCCTAAGTCCCTCTGTAGCTTGGCTTTTCTAAACAGTTTTCCTTTTAGTATGAGAGAAAAAGAGACTAATTTATATGTTATTATAGTAGGTTGAATAATGACCACCCAAAGACATCAAGTTCCAATCCCTGAAATTTGTAAATGTGACCTTATTTGGGAAAAAGGTCTTTGCTGATGTATTTAAGGATCCTGAAATCAAGAGATTATCCAGGATTATCCAGTTTGTCCCTAAATACCATTACAAACGTCCTTATAAGAGAGAGGCAAAAGGAGATAACACAGACACATATGTGAAGACAATGTGAAGACGGGGCAGAGATTGGAGTGATACAGCCACAATACCAGCAAAGCCAGAGCAGCCACCAGAAGCTGGAAGAGGCAAGAATTGGATTCCCCTCTAGAGCTCTCAGAGAGAGCATGGCCCTGCTGGATTTCAGACTTCTAGTCTGCAGACCTGTGAGAGAATAAATTTCAGTTGTTTCAATCCACCAAGTTTGTGGTAATTTATTATGGCAGGCCTAGGAAACTAATACAGGTGTATTCATGTGTGCCCTGCTTACTCTCAATGTTTAATGAAATTGTCTACAAATAAGCAGTCAAAATGGAAAGATTATAAAATAATAAAACATCTGTATGGCCAAAGGGGAGAACAATCTAGTGGGAATTCATAATCAGAATATAAAAAATCAATGCACGAGGTATTAAATGCCTTTCCTCTGGCCCCACAAAAGTTCTAACAATATTTGAAACCATAGGAGTTGTGCTCAGAAAACTGTATTAAGAAAACACACTATGGCTTGGAATCTACCGTGATCCATCAACAAGGGACACGGGTGAGTAGCCAGGACATTATTACAGACTCCAGTGTTATCAATAGAATTTCCAATACGAAGTACCATCTGGGCTGCATGCAAACTCTCAAGACCCATGGACCTAGTCCTCAGTCTCAGAAGGGTCATGCCACTTAAGGCTGGCCAGTATTCCCTGGCCTTTCAATACTATTTTGCAGTAGGGCCTCCAGAAGTTCCTGAGTTAGACAAGAACTGTACCCTATTCACAGAAAATGATCCTAGGAGACCAGAGGTGAATAAGGCCTAGGCTTATCAGATATACTAAATAAAAATACAGGACACCATGTAAAATTTGAACTTCTCATAAACAATGAATAATTTTTTTAGTACAAGTATGGAGAGATACTTATACTACTTATACTAAGTGTATTACTACTTATACTAAAATTATTTGTTACATAACTGGGCATCCTGTATTTTATCCAGCAACCCTAATAAGGAGCAACCCTGCCCTCTCAGACCTTATGCTTTAGTGGAGGAGACAAAATAAGTGTACAAACTACTGTGGTTTGGGCCCCAAGCTGAGTCTTGAGAGAGGTGCCTTTCAAGTACTATAGGCCCTCTGAATGGGCATTTAATACTGCTTGGGAGTGATGATAGCTTGGGGAGTCTGCAGCCTTGGAAGTATGAGGAAAATTTGGGCTGGCAGTTGTTGTTGTTAGGTGCTGTCGAGTCAGTTCCAATTCATAGTGACCCTATGTACAACAAAATGAAACACTGCCCAGTCCTATGCCATCCTCAAAGTCGTTGCCATGCTTGAGCCCATTGTTGCAGCCACTGTGTCAATCCATCTCCTTGAGGGTCTTCCTCTTTTTCTCTGGCCCTCTATGTTACCAAGCATGACGTCCTTCTCTACGGACTGATCTCTCCTGATAACATGTCCAAAGTATGTAAGAGAAGTCTCACCAGCCTTGCTTCTGAGGAGCATTCTGGCTGTACTTCTTCCAAGAAAGGTTTTTTTTTGTTCTTTTGGCACTCCGTGGTATATTCAGTATTCTTGGCCAATACCACAATTCAAAGTCATCAATTCTTCTCGGTCTTCCTTATTCATTGTCCAGCTTTTACATGCATATGAGGTATTTGAAAACACCATGGCTTGCGCCAGGCACATCTTTGTCTACAAGGTGACATCTTTGCTTTTTAACACTTTAATGAGGTCTTTTACACCAGATTTGCCCAGTGTGATGTGTGGTTTGATTTCTTGACTGCTGCTTCCATGGGTGTTAATCGTGCATCCAAGTAAAATGAAATCCTTGACAAGTTCAATCTTTTCTCCACTTATGTTGCTTACGGGTCCAGTTGTGAGGATTTTCTTTATGTTGAGGCGTAATCCATCCTGAAGACTGTGGTCTTTGATCTTCATTAGTAAGTACTTCAGGTCCTCTTCACTTTCAGCATGCAAGATTGTATCATCTTCCCAACACAATATAAGTGTTAAAAAGTCTTCTTCCAATCCTGATGCCCCATTCTTCATCATATAGTTCAGCTTCTCAGATTATTTGCTGAGCATGGCAGAGATGGGGGGAAATAGCAGAGAGGCCTTTCAGGCAGCAGGTCAAACCTGAGCTAAGCAGGAATGCGAGAGTTGGTAATGGGAAATTAGCAAATGGCCTAAAAGATGAAAGATAGGGAGAGAGTGGAGAACGATTGACAGCTGACAAAGATGTTGACTGTGGGCTTGGATAGTTAAATCAACCAAGGCAAGTGTCATGGATTGAATTGTGTCCCCCCAAAATGTGTATCAACTGGGCTAGGCCATGATGCTCAGTACTGTATGATTGTCCACCATTTTGTCATCCGATGTAAATCCTACCTCTATGATGTTAACGGCAGTTTGTCGTCCTGAGGGGCTTGCGTGTTGCTGTGATGCTGGAAGCTATGCCAACAGTATTCAAATACCACAGGGTCACCACTGAAGACAGGTTTCAGCTGAGCTTCCAGTCTAAGACAGACTAGGAAGGAGGAGCCAACAGTCTAATTCTGAAAAGAATTATCCAGTGAAAACCTTATGAATAGCTGTGGAACATTGTCTGATATAGTTCCCCAAGATGAGCCCCTCAGGTTGGAAGGTACTTGAACTACAATTGGGGAAGAGCTGCCTTCTCAAAGTAGAGTTGACCTTAATGACATGGATGGAGTCGAGTTTTCAGGACTTTAATTTGTTGTGTGGCACAACTCAAAATGAAAAGAAAGAGGTGCAAACATCCATTAATAATTGAAATGTAGTGTGTACAAAGTATGAATCTAAGAAAACTGGAAATTGTCAAAAATGAAATTGCATAAACATCGATATCCTAGCATTAGTGAGCTGAGATGGACTGGTATCGCCATTTTGAATCAGACAATGATATAGTCTACTATGCCGGGAATGGCAACTTAAAGAAGAATGGCATTGCATTCATTGTCAAAAAGAACATTTCAAGGTCTATCCTGAAGTACAATGCTTTCAGTGTTAGGATAATATCCATGTGCCCACAAGGAAGACCAGTTAATATGACTATTATTCAAATTTACGCACCAGCCACTAAGGCCAAAGACGAAGGCCTTTAAGACTTTTACCAACTTCTGCAGTCTGAAATTGATAAAATAGGCAATAAGGATGCATTGGTAATTACTGGTGATTGGAATGTGAAAGTTGGATACAAAGAAGAAGGACCTGTAGTTGGAAAATTTGGCCTTGGTGATAGAAGGGATCCCGGAGATCACATGATAGAATTTTCCAAGACCAATGACTTCTTTATTGCAAACACCTTTTTTCAACAACATAAACAGTGACTATATATAGGTGGACCTCATCAAATGGAATACACAGGAATCAAATTGACTACATCTGTGGAAAGAGGTGATGAAAATGCACAATATCATCAGTCAGAACAAGGCCATGGGCGGACTGTGGAAGAGACCACGTATTCTCATATGCAAGTTCAAGCTGAAACTGAAGAAAATTAGAACAAGGCCATGAGAGCCAAAGTATGATGTTGAGTATATCCCACTTGAATTTAGAGTCCATATCAAGAATAGATTTGATGTGTTGAACACTAATGACGGAAGACCCGATGAGTTATGGAATGACATCAAGGACATCATGCATGAAGAAAGCAAGAGGTCATTAAAAATACAGAAAAGAAAGAAAAGACCTAAATGGATGTCAGAAGAGACTCTGAAAGTTGCTCTTGAATATGGAGTAGCTAAAATGAAAGGAAGAAATGATGAAATACAAAAGCTGAACAGAATATTTCGAAGGGTGGCTCAAGAAAACAAAGTATTACAATGACATATGCAAAGAGCTAGAGATAGAAAACCGAAAAGGATGAACACACTCAGCATTTCTCAAGCTGAGAGAACTGAAGGAAAAATTTGAGCCTTGAGTTGCAATAGTGAAGGATTTTATGGGGAAAATATTAAATGATCCAGGAAACATCAAAAGAAGATGGAAGGAGTACACAGAGTCACCAAAAAGAATTGATTGACACTCAACCATTTCAGGAGGTAGCATTTGATCAGGAACCGATGGTACTGAAGGAAGGAGTCCAAGCTGCTCTGACGGCATTGGTGAAAAACAAAACAAGTGTCCAGGAATTGATGGAATATCAACTGAGATGTTTCAACGAACGGATGCAGTGCTGGAAGTGCTCACTCTTCTATGTCAAGAAATTTCGAAGACAACTGCCTGGCTAACCGACTGGAAGAGATCCATATTTATGCATATTCCCAAGAAAGGTGATCCAACAGAATGGGGAAGTTATCAAACAGTATCATTAATATCACACACAAGTAAAATTTTGCCCAAGATCATTCAAAAGCGGCTGCAGCAGTATATTGACAGGGAACTGCCAGAAATTCAAGCATGAGTCAGAAGGGGCCGTGGATCCAGGGATATCATTGCTGATGTCAGATGGATCCTGGCTGAAAGCAGAGAATACCAGAAAGATGTTTACCTGTGTTTTATTGACTATGCAAAGGCATTCGACTGTGTGGATCATAACAAATTATGCATAACATTGGAAAGAACGGGAATTCCAGAACATTTAATTGTGCTTGTGAGAAACCTGTACATAGATTAAGAAGCAATAGTTCAACAGAACAAGGGGATACCGAGTGGTTTAAAGCCAGGAAAGGCGTGTGTCAGGGTTGTATCCTTTCACCATACTTATTCAATCTGTATGCTGACCAAATAATCAGAGAAGCTGGACTGTATGAAGAAGAACAGGTCATCAGGATTGGAGGAAGGCTCATTAACAACCTGCATTATGCCGATGACACAACCTTGCTTGCTGAAAGTAAAGAGGACTTGAAGCACTTACTGATGAAGATCAAAGACTACAACCTTCAGTATGGATTGCACCTCAACATAAAGACAAGAAAAATCCTCACAATGGGACCAATAAGCAACATCATGAAAAATGGAAAAAAGATTGAAATTTTCAAGGATTTCATTTTACTTGGATCCACAATCAACAACCATGGAAGCAGCATTCAAGAAATCAAAAGATGTATTGCATTGGTCAAATCTGCTGCAAAAGACCTCTTTAATGTGTGGAAAACCAAAGATGTCATCTTGAAGACTAAGGTGTGCCTGGCCCAAGCTGTGGTGTTTTTGATCACCTAATATGTATGTGAAAGCTGGACAATGAATAAGGAAGACCGAAGAAGAATGACTCTTTTGAATTGTGGTGTTGGCAAAGAATATTGAACATACCATGGACTGCCAAAAGAACAAACAAATGTGTCTTAGAATAAGTATGACCAGGGTGCTCCTTGGAAGCAAGAATAGTGAGACTGCATCTTAAGTATTTTGGATATGTTATCAGAATGGATCAGTCCCCGTAGAAGGACATCAAGCTTGATATAGTAGAGGGTGAGCAAAAAAGAGGAAGACCCTCAAAGAGATGGATTCACAGTGGCTGCAACAATGAGCTCAAAAATAACAATGATTGTGAGGATGGTACAGGGCCAGGCAATGTTTCGTTCTGTTGTGTATAGGGTTGCTATGGAGCCTAACAACAACAACAACAGGATGTGTGAGACAGGATTAGAAGCAGTTATGTTAATGAGGCAGAACTCAATCTACAAGATTAGATTGTAACTTAAATCAATCACTTTGAGATATAAATGAGAGAAGGCAGCAGAGAGACATAAGGACCTCATACCACCAAGAAATAAGAGCCAGGAGAATAGCATGTCCTTTGGACCTGGAGTTCCTGTGCTGAGAAGCTCCTTGACCAAGGGAAGATTGATGACAAGGATCTTCCCCCAGAGCCGACAGAGATAGAAAGCCTCTCCCTGGAGCTGACACACTGAATTTGGACTTCTGGCCTCCAAGACTGTGAGAGAATAAATTTCTCTTTGTGAAAGCCATCCACTTGTGGTTTTTCTGTTATAACAGCAGTAGTTAACTAAGACAGCAAGTAAATGTGCATTCATCAGACCCCACCACAACCACCATGTCCCCCTGACTCACCACTTTGCTACAGGACTTCTGATGTTGTGAAACAGGCAACGTATCCAGAAGCCACTGGAGTCTCAACTCTCTGAATAGAGGTGTGAAATTTCTTGTATTAGTGTGTCATAAAGATCTCTCACCAACTCAAAGTTAGAAATAAAAGAATGATTGTAGATTGTACAGTGATTAAGGAGGTGAATCATCTTTTTGTTAAAGAAGGAATCACTGAGTTGAAAGCCCAACTCCATGGGAGTTGGAAGAGAAAAATGGGCAAGGAGTGAACTGGAGCAACAAATCATTTTCCAGCTGTGGTGAGAATGCTTATAGAGAAAAAGATTAGGAGGGGAGGCTCGTGTTACTGAGGGTAAGGAGGGGAAAGAATTTGGAGGGTTACTGCTGACTCCCAGACTCTCAGCAAAGAACTTTTTGGTCCCCACCTCTTAGAGAAATTTTGCCCTGGAAAGAAAAAACTGCAATAGGCAGTATGTGTGGGGGTTTGGAGGTGGGCAGTGGTTTGGGGTGGAGGGAAAGGAGGCTGCCTAGATGCTGCCATCTTTAAACAGGGAGCATGGAGCCCCTAATCTGAGTATTCATAAGACACCTACTCATATCAAATAATTTTTTTGCATAAAACGTCTGTAAAATAGTAGTGATCTCGTGGGACAATCCGGCCAATTGGCATTATGTAGTTCTTAAAGTTTATGTTCTACCTACCATTACAGTGAGTAGTGTCTGGGGTCTTAAAGCTTTCAGGTGGCCATCTAAGATGCAACTATTGGTCTTTATTCATCTGGAACAAAAGAGAAAGAAGGAAACCTAAGAACAATAGAAGGAATTGGACTGCAGGACTGTCTACTTGAACCACTGCCTCCTCCACCTTGAGACCAGAACTAGATGATGCCCAGCTACAACTACTGAATGTTCTATTCAGGGATACAGTAGATGAATCCTGATAAAAATGGGAGAAAAATGTGGAACAGAACTTCAAATTCTTAAAAGAAACCAGACTTACTGGACCTATTGAAGCTGGAGGAATCCCTGAGACTACGGCTCTGAGTTGCTCTTTAAATCCTGAATGAAAACTATTCCCTGAGGTCACCTTTACACTAAGTAACAGTTTACCGAAACAGTAAAGATTGTCACCTTTGAATATCGTGTTTCTTTAAAAAAAAAAGTTATATAAGACAAAAGGGTCAACAAGTATTCTAAAGCATAGATTAGAAGATTGAAGAAGGGTAAGGGAGATTAAATGGAAGTGAAACAACTAGAACAGAAATAACAAGAATGTTGACACAGTGCGAAGAGTGTAACTGATCATTATGTCTAGAAACTGTGGAATGGGAGCAGGTTTTGCTGTGTATATTGTCACAAAAAGGAAGAAAAATCCAGAAAATGTAGGTTATTTTAAAAATAATAATAATGTTTTATTGTGTTTTCAGTGAAAGTTTACACAGCAGTTTAGGTTCCCTTTCAACAATTTCTACACAAATTATTCAGTGACATTGGTTACATTCTTCAGTGTGTGAACATCTCTCATTATATCTGTTCTGGTTGTTCCATTTCCATTAATCTAGTTTCCCGGCCACCTTATGCTCTCATCTCTTTTTAAATTGTTCATTGTTTGGTCTCATAGAGGTAATTTTTTAAAGGAGTACAGTACTTACGGGTGATATTCATTATTTTTTGAGCCAATTTGTTATTTAGCTACAAGGTAACCTCAGGGGTTAGTTTTAGTTCAAGGTTTGAAGAGTATCTCAGAGCAATAGTCTTGGAGAGTCCTTTAGTCTCAATCAGTCCAGTAAGAGGTCTGTTTTTTGTTTTTGTTTTGTATTTGAGGTTCTGTTATATCAGGGCCATCTATTGTGGCCCTGATTGGAAAGGTTAATAGTGGTAGCCAGGCACCATCTAGTTCTTCTAGTCTCAAAGTAGATGAGGCCATGGTTTATACAGACTATTTGTCCTGTAGAATAGTTTCTTCTTTGAGTCTTTGGTTTCCTTCTTTCTCTTTTGCTCCGTATGAGCAGAGACCAATAGTTGTATCTTAGATGCCCACTCACAAGCTTTTAAGACCCCAGAATGTAGAACATAACTTTATGATCTAAAAAAAAAAAAAAAAAATTGCCATTGACCTATATCATGCCAATTGACCAAGCTGTCCCACAAGGCTATGGTTCTAATCCTTCAAACCCAGAAAACCAATCCTGTGAGGTGTTTGGTTATGTCTAAGAAGTATCCGTAACTGTGCCCCCCCATGTGCTTTAGTATATATATGAGTATGTGTGCATACAATCACATGGCTGTATATACATATGCATACACCTATATATACACATATACATACACATATATGCCTATATACATACAAATATACCCACACATATATTTTTTGGTTGTTTTTGCTATTGTTTCAAAATTATATATGCTATAGCAATTACCAACAGGTCATTTTTTCTTTTTAGTGACATTGTTTAACTTTGTCAAGCTGTGTACACTTCACTCTCATTTGATGTTACCTTTCCCATTACCGAAAATAACAAGTGTCTACTCTCTAGAGAGTGAATTCCCCCCTCCTCCGCCCCATCCCTGGTAACCACTAATGAATATTGTTGTTGTTGTTGTTGGGTGCTATGGAGTCAGTTCTAACTCATAGTGACCCTATGTACAGCAGAATGAAACACTGCCTGGTCCTGTGCCATCCTCACAATCTTTGCTATGTTTAAGCCCATTCATTAGTTTCTGTATGTTTACTTACACATATCATTTCATAAAAGTGAGAACATACAATATTTTTGTTTGTGATTGGCTTATTTTGTTCAACATAATGTCCATCAGGTTCATCCATGTTCTAAGATGTTTCTGGAACTCACTTTTCTTTATCCCTGAGTAGTATTCCATTGTATGTATGTACCACATTTTACTTATCCATTTTTCTTCTAGGTTGTTTCTATCTTTTTGCTATTGTGAATCATGCTGCAATGAACAGAGTTATACATATGTTTGTTCCTGTCACTTCTATTAGGTCCCTAGAGTATACACCCAGGAGTGGAATTGCTGGGTCATATGGCAGCTCTACCTCTAGTTTTTTGAGGAACTGCCAGACTGTTTTACACAACAGCTATACCATTTTGCATTCCCCCCAGCAACAGATAAGGTTTCCAATTTCTTCAACACTTGTTATTTAATGTTTTCATTTTTTTTTTTTATCTTAGCCAACCTTATTGTTATGTGCTGTCTTAGTCATCTAGTGCTGCTATAACAGAAATACCACAAATGCGTGGCTTTAACAAAGAGAAATTTCAAGGGTGTCAGCTCCAGGCGAAGGTTTTCTCTCTCTGTCGGCCTTCTCATCAATCTTCCCCCAGACTACGAGCCTCTCTGCTCAGGGACCCCGGGTCCAAAGGACACACTCTGCTCTTGGCACTGCTTTCTTGGTGGTATGAGGTCCCCCTACCTCTCTGCTCGCTTCTTTCTTTTATATCTCAAGAGATTGCCTCAAGACACAATCCAGTCTTGCAAATTGAGTCCTACTTCACTAACAAAACTGCCTCTCATCTTCCCTCATTAACATCAAAGGGGCAGGATTTACAACCTATAGGAAAATCACACAATACCAGGAATCATGGCCCAGCCCAACTGATGCACACATTTTTGGGGAGACATAATTCAATCCATGACACTTGCCGTCCAATCTGTTTTGATCTTATGTACCCTATGTACAACGGAATGAAACACTACCCAGTCCTGCGTCATCCTCACAATCGTTACTATATTTGAGTCCATTATTGCAGCCACTGTGTCAGTCCATCTCTTTGAGGGGCTTCCTCTTTTTCACTGACCTTCTACATTACCAAGCATGATGTCCTTCTCCAGGGACTGGTCCCTTCTGATAACATGTCCAAAGAATGTGAGACAAAGTCTCACCATCCTGGCTTCCAAGGAGCACTCTGGCTGTACTTCTTCTAAGAAAGACCTTGTCTTAGTCATCTAGTACTGCTATAACAACTGCCCATTCAGCCTGATACATATAAATCTTCATTTCCCATCAGGATGTACCCAGGAACATTCAACACTAATGTATCATTTGTTCACATCTTATGCTAAAATGTGTTCAAGATGAGTAGCATATTTTTACGCAAATAACGTGCACCTTCTACATTATTTGCCGACCTTGCCCTTTCCCCCTCCCTGAGAGGAATTTTTGTAAGCACACTATGCTAATTTTTTTACAACAACATTGTAAAAATGTTGGCAACTGTGTCAGCAAACAAACAAAGAAGGCACTCGTTATTTGCGTAAAAATACAGTAGGTATCTTGTTTGTGCTGTGATTAGGGAGGCCACCTGTTAGCATAGCCATGCGTGGGAGTGTTTTTATTCTTTGAAGAGTTCATAAAGGTCATCTTCCAATAAGCCTTAATTGCTTGACCAAGTAGAATATAAAAGCAAAATGATAACTGACATCCTAGCTATAACAAATATCATTTATATTATTCCATTTATTTCTGACATTAAGTTTAGTGTTTAAAAGCAAAACAAAACCAAAAAAAAAAGCTAATTTTATTGTATATCTAAATATTGTATAACCTTGGTTCCTGAGAAGATTATACCTAAGTATTCTCAGCATGATAGCAACTCTGTAAGTCTAATAAAACTATATTCTCTCGTAGTACAGCAATCGGACCTCAAAATAAAATCATCTCCTTTTCATGCAGTAGAAAAAAAGGAAAACTATTTCTTAACACTGAAAAGTGTTTACTGTGCTTTGATTTAATAACTGGGTTATCTTTGACATTACTTTTAAGCCTGTGTAATAATTTTCCCAAAGGAAAGACTCCATTTAAATACAAAATAATAAAAATAAGTATTTTTCTTGCAATGCACAAGAAATTATTTTTTTTTAAATAGAAGTTCATCCCTCTGAGGATTTTTTAAACTATATTTTGCTGGTTCTTTTTGTAGTTCTTCCCTTTCAAAACATTTATTCTTTACCCTTTAAAAGAATTTATGCATCTGCTGGTTTGAAAATATTTCAAGGTCTTCTTTTTGAGAATACACATATTATGCTCTCAACTCTTGAAGTAGCTGGGGTTTTGGAACCACATTTTTTTTGTGAACCGCTAGTAGCCTAATCAAAATTACTTATTTCTTAACATCATGAACTCTCTAATTTCCTCTATTTTAACATGTTTTCATTTCTTATGGCCCTGTGTTTCTAAGTCATCACTTCCCCCTCTCAGTGTATTGGATTATGATGTTAACAAGTGAGAGTCACTGCTGAAAAATGTCTTCCACATTAAGTCCCTGTCTTAAGCCTTTGAGGTGTCCTGTGAAATATCTATTGGGGCTAAGGTACCTCTGACCTCGTTAAAAGCCCAGAAGGCTGTGGGGTGGAGGCAGAGGGTGGTGCAAGACAGAAGGCATCCTTAGTGCACTTTTCTAGTCATTCATGTGCTGAAAAAGGTTAAAACTTCTAAAGCTTCAAGCATGATGCCTGAGTTGATCTAATTTAGAGAGATTAAATGTTTCCAAAGGAGCCCAAGGTGCAGATTTATATTTTTGGAATAGCTACCACTGATTAACCATCAAATCTAAAGTCTTAGTAAGGTCAATTAACTAAATAACAGTTATCTATTATTAAGGCTAGCTCGTTAGTTATTGGTTAGTTTATTCAACAAACAGCACGATGACACCAGGCCACATTTCCGTTATCAGACTTGAAAATTCAGGAATTTTCTCAACATGAGGAAAGAGTAAAGAAACAAGTGATACATTCTTTGTGTAGACACATGATTAGAGAACAGTGGGAGGAGAGCACTCAGCACTTTGCCTTCAAGGAGGGCGTGGAGCGTGAGCAAAGGCCCCCTACAGAAGAGGGATTTATTACTAGGTGTGCCTTGGTTCCTCAAATTTCCACCACTAATGTTGGTCCTTTGCTTACGGCAGTGTTTAACTGAAATCCCCGTTCAGAAATTCATTATGTGGTGGATTATTTATAAATTTCAGAGAAGAAGGCCTCAGGGGGATGTAAAAGATTCTTTTTGAAGTAAGAGACTCATTCTAAGGCATCAGAAAGGGAAGGGATGGATGGTGCATTACCAGAGTATTTTCTGGGAAGCAAGCATTGGGGCCTCACAAAGGCCCTGAAGGGAGTGATACTGGACAGAGGAAGAAACCAAAAAACCAAACCACTGGAAGCCTAGTCAACTCTAACACTTGGCGACCCCATGTGTGCAGAGTAGAGCTGCACTCTATAAGGTTTTCAAGGCTGTGAACTTCTGGAACCTACTTGCCAGGCCTTTCCTCCAAGATGCCTCTGGAAGAGTTTGAATCACCAACCTTTTGCTTAGTAGCCAAGTGCTTAATTATTTGTGCCACCCAGGTTGCCTGGACAGAAGAAGAGGGGAACAGAAAAGGAGCAAAGACAAATGTTGTTTATGGCACACTGGTGGTGATCGATGCTTCCAGAGATGACTCCAACATTATACCCCTGAGTAGCCATAGTGGCCTAGTATAACTATGGAGGGAGAAAGAGCTCGCAGACAGAAATCATACCCAGGAGTTTTATGTGAGGCTTAAGTTGTTAAAATGGTATGTGTTGCTACAACATTGATGAATCTTGAAAATGTGCTGAGTAAAATGTTAATCACAAAAGGACAAATATTTTATAAAACCAAAAACCCACTGCCTTCAAGTCAATTCCGACTCGTAGCGACCCTATAGGACAGAGTAGAACTGCCCCATAAGGTTTCCAAAGCTGTAATCTTTACGGAAGCAGACTGCCACATCTTCCTCCCTCGAGTGGCTAGTGGGTTTGAACCGTCGACCTTTCGGTTAGCAGCTGAGCTCTTAAGCACCGCATCACCAAGTCTCCTCAAATATTGTATAATCCCACTTATATGAAATAGGCAAATGTATAGAGACCAGAGCTTATTATTGGTTACCAGGGGTGGGAGGGAGGGGGAAAAGGAGACTCTTTGCTTAGGGGTACTAAGTTTCTGTTAATGGTGGTGAAATAATTTGGAAATGGGTAGTGGTGATGGTTGTACAACATGATGAACGTAACCAGTGTCACTGAATTTTACGTGTAAAAAATGTTGAATTGACAAATGTTTTGTTATATATATTTTTTAACCACAGTAAAAAACAAAAAATGGTATGCATGTGTGTGGAGGGAGGTGTGTATCATATACAGAAATGTATTTATAGATAACCAAAATACTCTTTTCATTTAGTATATGAAAGTTAAAGGGATATCAGATTTCAAGCACGCCAATAAACATGGTAGGAGGAAGGGTTAAGGGGCTGGTAAATGATGCTCCTTTTTTGTCTCCCATAAAATTGTTAGTATTGGACTTCGGGCATTTTAACCAACAAAAGGTAGATGAAGCCAGAGTGAACAGTAAGAGGAGGTCCAAAAGAAAGAGGTGAGCAAGATGTGTTGAAATACAGTCTATCGGACACCTCTTCTGTACCTTCTCAGACCGTTTCAGCCTCACCTACTTCTTGTTCCAGCTCTGTTCAGCCTCACTACGCATAGCTGCAACCTAACTCTGCCTCACCTTAGCCCCAGAGCTTCCCTTGGTGGTGTACACTGCCCTGCCCATGTGTACACAACCTAGACATTCAAAGGAGTCAATACTTTGTGGGGCAAACCTCTGACCCATGAGAGACAGGAGCCAGTGGATAAATTCACTGTCCTTTCTTAGCCCCCTGCCTCCACCAACCAGGGAAGTTCTGGGACAGAGTTTATAAGGCTTCTCTAGGAGCCCTTGGGTAGTGCACACAGTTAAGCACTCAACTACTAACCAAAAGGTTGGCAGTTTGAATGCACCTAAAGGTGCCTCAGAAGAAAAGTCTGGTGATCTGCTTCCAAAAAGGCCACAGCCTTGAAAATCCTGTGGAGTACAGCTCTACTCTGAAACACATGGAGTAGCCATGAGTTGGATTCAAGGAAGAGAGGAGTCAGACACTATTGAGCAAAGGTATAGATGGAGAGACTCAGAGAAGTATACAGCTCAGGAAGGTTCCCTAGGCTGGGAGCATGAACAATCCTTGTGTGTTAAAAATGAAAAGAAAACCAAAAACTTTTGCATGTTAAAAAGTTATAGACATAGGCAAAAGAAACATAACAAACTGTGGGAAAAATTGCAAATTATGTTTACATTGCAAAAGCTTTTAACAAATGAGACCAAAAAAAAAAGAAGTAGGTAAAAGACATGATCAGAGTGTTCATAGATGAATAAAAGTAAAAGTATCTCAAATATATGAAAAAAATGCTCATAATAAAGGAAATGCAAATTATAACTACACTGAAATACCATTTCTTATCTAACAGATTGGCAAAAATTCTAGTTTGAAAATGCACTTTGTTGTTGAGCTTGTGGGGGAAATAGGCATTCTTATTTATTGTTAGTGGGAGGGCAAATTGTCATAGTCCTCATGGAGAAGAAGTTGGCTGTGTCTAAGAAAAATGCAAATGTATTTACAGTGTGACCCAGCAACCCCACTTCTAAGAATCAAATGTAAATCACACCTGAACAGATTTGAAATAACATTTGCACAAGGTTATTTGTTGAGCATTATTTGTACAAAAAAAGTTTGGAAACAACCCACATGTCCATCAATAGGGAACTGAGTGGATAGGCCATTGTACAACTACACAAGGGATACTATGCAGCCATTAAAAAAGAAAGAAAGAAAAGAAGAGGGAAGAGCTCCATGTAATGATATCAATTACTATCCAGAATATGTCATTAAGTTAAAAAAAGCAAGATACAGAACAGTGTTTATAGTGTGCTACATTTTGTGTGAGAAAGGAAGAAATAAGAATACACACAAGTATATGTGTTTATGTATATTTGCATATATTTTCAAAAAGTAACGCTGGAAACTAATAAAAGTGGTTAGTTCTGGGGGTGAGGGAGGAAGGAAATGAGAAGACAGAGGCAGAAGGGAGACATTTGAGTATACCTTTTTACATAGTTATGGCTTTTAAAACATGTAAATGTTCTACTTATCCAGATATAAAATTAAATTTTTTTAAATCACTTAAAATTGAAAACAAACTTGAACAAATGAAACTAACTCTATATTAGGTACTGTATCTATATACAGAAGATAATTACTTGATGTGATACTAGAATGCTGAAATCTGTACATCCTTATTGGTAAGTGTTCTAAGACTAAAAGAACTGCAAAGAAATCTTTAACTTTTTTTTTATTATTTGTTAGTAGTAGTATGAATATTGTTGTTTAAACCATTTTTTGTATATTGTAAGATAGAGCAAATAAATAATTATGTTAACATGATTAGGAATCAAGATTTTCAGTGTAAGAGAAAAAAGATACATGTAAAAATACTAAAATTTTACATTTTATTTAGATATATGAATATGAGAAAAACAGAAAATTAATAGAACCAAAAGCTAGGTCTTTGAAAAGATCAATAAAATATAATTTTTTCATTTCATCTATGTTAACAAATATATTAGCATAAAGTTGTTCATAGTATTCTTTTACTAACCCTCTAAGGCCTATAGACTATCACGATGAGCCCACTTTAACTCTTGATAATGTATTTTGTGTATTCTCTCATTTTTCCTTGATCAGTCTGGTGCATCTTTTTTTGTGCCAGAAACAAAGACATGCTCAAAGATTAATGGAGGCATGTTGAAAAGATAAAGAACTAGATTGAAGGGGCTTCCACTGGTCAAATTTGGGACAAGCTGAGCATCAAAAATGCTATTATTGTCAGCATAATACAGTTTATAAAGAAAATGTTCTATATTCTACTTCGTTGAGTAGCATCTAAGATACTCCATTAGTCTCACCCCTTTGGGAGCAAGGGAGAATGAAGAAAACTAAAGACACATGGGAATGACTAGTCCAAAGGACTAATGGACCACACCTACCATGGCCTCCACCAGACTGAGTCCAGCACAACTAGATGGTGCCCAGTTACCACCACTGACTGCTTTGACAGGGATCACAATAGATGGTCCTAGACAGAGCTGAAGAAAAATGCAGAACAAAATTCTAACTCACAAAAAGACCAGACTCAGTGGCCTGACAGAAACTGGAGAAACCCTGAGAGTATGGTCCCTGGACATCCTTTTAGCTCAGCGATGAAGTCACTCCTGAGGTTCACCCTTCACCTAAAGGGGTGCACCAGCCCAGGGGCAAGGACTAGAAGGCAGGACAGGAGAGCTGGTAATAGGGAACCGAAGGCCGAGAAGGGAGATTGTTGACATGTTGTGGCGTTGTTAACCAATGTCATAAAACAGTATGTGTACTAACTGTTTAATGAGAAGCTAGTTTGTTCTGTGAGCCTTTGTCTAAAGTACAATACAAAAAAAATACTATTATTGAATGGAATACATGAAATGAAAAATAATAACATATCAAAAAAAGCCCCAAACAAAACAAAACCTTATTCCTCAACATTGTTAGGTGCCGTCGAGTTTGTTCCAGCTCATCGTGACCCTATGTACAACAGAATGAAACACTGCCCAGTCCTGCACCATCCTCCACAATCCTTGTTATGCTTGAGCCCGTTGTTGCATCCACTGTGTCAGTCCATCTCCTTGAGGACCTTCCTGATAACATGTCCTAAGTATCACTCTCAACATTAAAAAAAAAAAAAAAGCAACATTAGAGGTGATTATTATACATACCCCTAACTCTGGACATTGATAATTAAAGGGGAAGATCTATGCATGTTTTCTGCTTTTTCAGTAGGAATTGAATTTGGGGGGCAATAAAATAGTCACTTGTTGTGAAGGAAGGCTCTTCTTCCCTGAAGAATGTCTGCTAATAAGTGGAGAAAAAAATGATAGCATTGGAACAATCATCATTTTGCTACCCTTGATGAAATAATTGTTTCAGACAAAGATTATCAATGGGTGCTAAAATCATTACATGAAACCGTTACATCACCCTTTCATCATGGAGAACTGGATATAACTATGGCACCAAAGTATAACTCCACAGGTAAGTTGTGAGTTGAAAAGGAAAAAATGTTAAATTTATAATGGAAATATCTAGAGTGTGGGGAAAAATAGTGAAAGACTTTGAAACGAACCAAAAATTCCCTTCTTCAAGGGAAAACTAAGTGTTGTTCAGATTATCTTATTCCATTGGGTCTCTGGGCCTTTCATTGACTTTAAGCTATTTTACAGCTCTTCAGGTTATAGAATATTGAAAATAATGACTCTTCCATAGCAATGGAAATTATCGGGTGGAGATGCAGTTGATTATTTTTCTAGTCAATATTGACAAATTTAATCAAACTCATTTCTGCATTCATCCAGACTGTATATGTGTCTGCTCTTCGGATTTTTTAAAAATTTAATTTATTACAGTGAAACCTGTGAGAGCTAGAACTCGGTGGGACTGACTTATTTTCTGAGTCTTGAAAGTATTTCACCTTTGGCAGGGTGCGATTTTACCACTTTCCTATTGCTCATTTTAGTGGGAAACATTTGAGTTTTCCTTCTCTGACAGGTTTCTGCATTACACAGGTTTTGATTTTTGCAGGTTTTACTGTATTATTATTTTGTGAAAATATACACAGCAAAAAATACACCATTTCAACAATTTCTACATGTGCAATTCTGTGACATTGATTACATCATTCTAGTTGTTCAACCATTCTCCTTATCCTTTTCCAAATTATTCCACCACCATTAACATACACTCACTCCCCCTAAGCTTCTTGTCTAATCTTTAGAGTTGCTGTTGACAATTTGATCCCACATAGATAATTCTTTAAATGAGCACAATGCTGAAGGCAGACATATTTTAATAGTTAAGCTAAACTATTGTTTTGTTCAAAAAAGACTTCAGGAAAGAGTTTTGGTTTAATGTTTAAAGATTATTTCTGGGCAATAGTTTCACGGGTTCATCCAGCCTCAATGAATCCAGAAAGTCTGGATTCTGTTGAAAGTTTGAAATTCTGTTCCACATTTTTCCTCCTTTTGATCAGGATTTGGCTATAGAACTTTAATCAAAATGTTCACTAATGGTAGCAGGGCAGCATCCAGTTCTTCTTACAACAGTGGAGGCAATTGTTCTATTTTGATTTTTATTTGAACCTGTTGTAATATCTTACTGATTCCCTCGTTAATGAGTTAAATAAAATCTTTGACACATTTTCATTTTATATTTGTGTAAGAGTCCTGAATTTACCCTTTTCAAAATTTGCCCTTTAACAAACATAAACCAAAAAACCAAACCCAGTGCCGTCAAGTCGATTCCAACTCATGGCATACCTTAATTCAATGAACAAAGTTAGCATCCTTAATAATTTGTTGTTATGTTGTTAGATGCCATCTAGTCAGTTCCAACTAGTAGTGACCCTAGGTACAACAGAATGAAACACTGCCTGGTCCTGCGCCATCCTCACAACCCTTGTTATGCTTGAGCCCATTGTTGCAGCCATGGTGTCAATCCATCTCATCAAGAGTCTTCCTCTTTTTCTCTGACCCTCTACTTTACCAAGGCATGATATCCTACTCAGGGACTGATCCCTCCTGATAACACGTCCAAAGCATGTGAGACGTAGTCTCGCCATCGTTGCTTCTAAGGAAGTCCTGTTCAAAGAACTGCCTCTTGGTCTATGTACAGGTTCTGCATGAGAACAATTCAGTGTTCTGGAATTCCCATTCTTCGGAATGTTATCTATAATTTGTTATAATCCACACAGTTCCATAGTCAATAAAACACAGATAAACATCTTTCTGGTATTTTCTGGTACTCTCTGCTGTCAGCCAAGATCTATCTGACATCAGCAATGATATACCTTGTTCCACATTCTCTTCTGAATCTAGCTTGAATTTCTGGTACTTCTCTGTCGATGTACTGATGCAAATTTTTTTTTTTTATAATTTTTATTGAGTTTTAAGTGAATGTTTACAAATCAAGTCAGTCTGTCACATATAAGCTTATATACACCTTACTCCATCCATACTCACACTTATACTCCCCCTAATGAGTCAGCCCTTCCAGTCTCTCCTTTCGTGACAATTTTGCCAGTTTCTAACCCTCTCTACCCTCCCATCTCCCCTCCAGACAGGAGATGCCAACATAGTCTCAAGTGTCCACCTGATACAAGTAGCTCACTCTTCATCAACATCTCTCTCCTACCCATTGTCCAGTCCCTTCCATGTCTGATGAGTTGTCTTCGGGAATGGTTCCTGTCCTGGGCCAACAGAAGATTTGGGGACCATGACCACCGGGATTCCTCTTGTCTCACTCAGACCATTAAGTCTGGTCTTTTTATGAGAATTTGGGGTCTGCATCCCACTGATCTCCTGCTCCCTCAGGGGTTCTCTGTTGTGCTCCCTGTCAGGGCAGTCATCGGTTGTGGCCGGGCACCATCTAGTTCTTCTGGTCTCAGGATGATGTAAGTCTCTGGTTCATGTGGCCCTTTCTGTCTCTTGGGCTCACAGTTATCGTGTGACCTTGGTGTTCTTCATTCTCCTTTGATCCAGGTGGGTTGAGACCAATTGATGCATCTTAGATGGCCGCTTTGTTAGCATTTAAGACCCCAGACGCCACATTTCAAAGTGGGATGCAGAATGTTTTCATAATAGAATTATTTTGCCAATTGACTTAGAAGTCCCCTTAAGCCATAGTCCCCAAACCCCCGCCCTTGCTCTGCTGACCTTTGAAGCATTCAGTTTATCCCAGAAACTTCTTTGCTTTTAGTCCAGTCCAGTTGAGCTGACCTTCCGTGTATTGAGTATTGTCCTTCCCTTCACCTAAAGTAGTTCTTATCTACTAACTAATCAGTAAATAACCCTCTCCCACCCTCCTTCCCTCCCCCCCTCGTAACCACAAAAGTATGTGTTCTTCTAAGTTTGTACTATTTCTCAAGATCTTATAATAGTGGTCTTATACAATATTTGTCCTTTTGCCTCTAATTTCACTCAGCATAATGCCTTCCAGGTTCCTCCATGTTATGAAATGTTTCACAGATTTGTCACTGTTCTTTATAGATGCGTAGTATTCCATTGTGTGAATATACCACAATTTATTTACCCATTCATCCGTTGATGGACACCTTGGTTGCTTCCAGCTTTTTGCTATTGTAAACAGAGCTGCAATAAACATGCGTGTGCACATATCTGTTCGTGTGAAGGCTCTTATTTCTTTAGGGTATATTCCGAGGAGTGGGATTTCTGGGTTGTATGGTAGTTCTATTTCTAACTTTTTAAGAAAATGCCAGATAGATTTCCAAAGTGGTTGTACCATTTTACATTCCCACCAGCAGTGTATGAGAGTTCCAATCTCTCCGCAGCCTCTCCAACATTTATTATTTTGTGTTTTTTGGATTAATGCCAGCCTTGTTGGAGTGAGATGGAATCCCATCGAAGTTTTAATTTGCATTTCTCTAATGGCTAATGATTGAGAGCATTTTCTCATGTATCTGTTAGCTGCCTGAATATCTTCTTTAGTGAAGTGTGTGTTCATATCCTTTGCCCACTTCTTGATTGGGTTGTTTGTCTTTTTGTGGTTGAGTTTTAACAGAATCATATAGATTTTAGAGATCAGGTGCTGGTCGGAGATGTCATAGCCGAAAATTCTTTCCCAGTCTGTAGGTGGTCTTTTTACTCATTTAGTGAAGTCTTTAGATGAGCATAGGTGTTTGATTTTTAGGAGCTCCCAGTTATCTGGTTTCTCTTTGTCATTTTTGGTAATGTTTTGTATTCTGTTTATGTCTTGTATTAGGGCTCCTAACGTTGTCCCTATTTTTTCTTCCATGTTCTTTATCGTTTTAGTCTTTATGTTTAGGTCTTTGATCCACTTGGAGTTAGTTTTTGTGCATGGTGTGAGGTATGGGTCCTGTTTCATTTTTTTGCAAATGGATATCCAGTTATGCCAGCACCATTTGTTAAAAAGACTATCTTTTCCCCAGTTAACTGACACTGGGCCTTTGTCAAATATCAGCTGCTCATATGTGGATGGATTTATATCTGGGTTCTCAATTCTGTTCCATTGGTCTATGTGCCTGTTGTTGTACCAGTACCAGGCTGTTTTGACTACTGTGGCTGTATAATAGGTTCTGAAATCAGGTAGAGTGAGGACTCCCACTTTCTTCTTCTTTTTCAGTAATGCTTTACTTATCCGAGACTTCTTTCCCTTCCATATGAAGTTGGTGATTTGTTTCTCCATCACATTAAAAAATTTCATTGGAATTTGGATCGGAAGTGCATTATATGTATAGATGGCTTTTGGTAGAATAGACATTTTTACTATGTTAAGTCTTCCTATCCATGAGCAAGGTGTGTTTTACCACTTAAGTAGGTCCTTTTTAGTTTCTTGTAGTAATACTTCGTAGTTTTCTTTGTATAGGTCTTTTACATCTTTGGTAAGATTTATTCCTAAGTATTTTATCTTTTTGGGGGCTACTGTGAATGGTATTGATTTGGTGATTTCCTCTTTGATGTTCTTTTTGTTGATGTAGAGGAATCCAAGTGCTTTTTTGTATGTTTATCCCACAACCTGAGACTCTGCCAAACTCTTCTATTAGTTTCAGTAGTTTTCTGGAGGATTCCTTAGGGTTTTCTGTGTATAAGATCATGTCATCTGCAAATAGAGATAATTTTACTACCTCCTTGCCAATCCAGATGCGCTTTATTTCTTTGTCTAGCCTAATTGCTCTGGCTAGGACCTCTAGCACAATGCTGAATAAGAGCAGTGATAAAGGGCATCCTTGTCTGGTTCCCGTTCTCAAGGGAAATGCTTTCAGACTCTCTCCATTTAGAGTGATATTGGCTGTTGGCTTTGTATAGATGCCCTTTATTATGTTGAGGAATTTTCCTTCAATTCCTATTTTGGTGAGAGTTTTTATCATAAATGGGTGTTGGACTTTGTCAAATACCTTTTCTGAATCAATTGATAAGATCATGTGGTTTTTGTCTTTTGTTTTATTTATATGGTGGATTACATTAATGGTTTTTCTAATATTAAACCAGCCTTGCATACCTGGTATAAATGCCACTTGATCGTGGTGGGTTATTTTTTTGATATGTTGTTGAATTCTATTGCCTAGAATTTTGTTGAGGATTTTTGTATCTATGTTCATGAGGGATATAGGTCTGTAATTTTCCTTTTTTGTGATGTCTTTACCTGGTTTTGGTATCAGGGAAATGGTGGCTTCATAGAATGAGTTAGGCAGTATTCTGTCATTTTCTATCCTTTGAAATACCTTTAGTAGTAGTGGTGTTAACTCTTCTCTGAAAGTTTGGTAGAACTCTGCAGTAAAGCCATCCGGGCCAGGGCTTTTTTTTGTTGGGAGTTTTTTGATTACCGTTTCAATCTCTTTTTTTGTTATGGGTCTATTTAGTTGTTCTACTTCTGATTGTGTTAGTTTAGGTAGGTAGTGTTTTTCTAGGAATTCATCCATTTCTTCTAGGTTTGCAAATTTGTTAGAGTACAATTTTTTGTAGTAATCTGATATGATTCTTTTAATTTCAGTTGGGTCTGTTGTGATGTGGCCCATCTCATTTCGTATTCGGGTTATTTGTTTCCTTTCCTGTATTTCTTTAGTCAGTCTGGCCAATGGTTATTAATCTTGTTAATTTTTTCAAAGAACCAGCTTTTGGCTTTGTTAATTCTTTCAATTGTTTTTCTGTTCTCTAATTCATTTAGTTCAGCTCTAATTTTTATTATTTGTTTTCTTCTGGTGCCTGATGGATTCTTTTGTTGGCCACTTTCTATTTGTTCAAGTTGTAGGGACAGTTCTCTGATTTTGGCTCTTTCTTCTTTTTGTATGTGTGCATTTGTCGATATAAATTGCCCTCTGAGCACTGCTTTTGCTGTGTCCCAGAGGTTTTGATAGGAAGTATTTTCATTCTCGTTGCTTTCTATGAATTTCTTTATTCTCTCCTTAATGTCTTCTATACCCCAGTCTTTTTTCAGGAGGGTATTGTTCAGTTTCCAAGTATTTGATTTCTTTTCCCTAATTTTTCTGTTATTGATTTCCACTTTTATGGCCTTATGGTCTGAGAAGATGCTTTGTAATATTTCGATGTTTTGGATTCTGCAAAGGTTTGTTTTATGACCTAATATGTGGTCTATTCTAGAGAATGTTCCATGTGCGCTAGAAAAAAAAGTATATTTTGCAGCAGTTGGGTGGAGAGTTCTGTGTAAGTCAATGAGGTCAGGTTGGTTGATTGTTGTAATTAGGTCTTCCATGTTTCTATTGAGCTTCTTACTGGATGTCTTGTCCTTCTCCGAAAGTGGTGTGTTGAAGTCTCCTACTATAATTGTGGAGGTGTCTATCTCACTTTTCAGTTCTGTTGAAATTTGATTTATGTATCTTGCAGCCCTGTCATTGGGTGCTTAAATATTTAATATGGTTATATCTTCCTGGTCAATTGTCCCTTTTATCATTATGTAGTGTCCTTCTTTATCCTTTGTGATGGATTTAACTTCAAAGTCTATTTTGTCAGAAATTAATATTGCTACTCCTCTTTTTTGCTTATTGTTTGCTTGACATATTTTTTTTCATCCTTTGAGTTTTAGTTTGTTTGTGTCTCTAAGTCTAAGGTGTGTCTCTTGTAGGCAGCATATAGACGGATCGTGTTTCTTTATCCAGTCTGAGACTCTCTGTCTCTTTATTGGTGCATTTAGTCCATTTACATCCAGCGGAATTATAGATAAGTATGTGTTTAGTGCTGTCATTTTGATGCCTTTTTATGTGTGTTGTGGACAATTTCATTTTTCCACTTACTTTTTTGTGCTGAGACGTTTTTCTTTGTAACTTGTGTGTTCCTCATTTTCATAGTATTTGACGTTATGTTTGCTGAGTCGTTATGTTTTTCTTGGTTTTTATTTTGAGTTATGGAGTTGTTAGACCTCTTTGTTAGCTTAATATTCACCCCTATTTTTTCTAAGTAAAAACCTAACTTGTATTGTCCTATATTGCCTTGTATCCCTCTCCATATGGCAGTTCTATGCCACCTGTATTTAGTCCCTCTTTTTGATTATTGTGATCTTTTACATATTGACTTCAATGATTCCCTGTTTTGAGTGTTTTTTTATTTTTTTTTAATTAATCTTAATTTGTTTTTGTGATTTCCCTACTTGAGTTGATATCATGATGTTCTGTTCTGTGACCTTGTGTTGTGCTGGTATCTGATATTATTGATTTTCTGACCAACAATTTCCTTTAGTATTTCTTGTAGCTTTGGTTTGGTTTTTGCAAATTCTCTAAGCTTGTGTTTATCTGCAAATGGTTTAATTTCACCTTTATATTTGAGAGAGAGTTTTGCTGGATATCTGATCCTTGGCTGGCAGTTTTTCTCCTTCAGTGCTCTGTATATGTCATCCCATTGCCTTCTTGACTGCGTGGTTTCTGCTGAGTTGTCTGAACTTATTGATTCTCCAGTGTAGGAGACCTTTCTTTTATCCCTGCTTTTAAAATTTTCTCTTTATCTTTGGTTTTGGCAAGTTTGATGATAATATGTCTTGGTGATTTTTTTTTTGGATCAATCTTAAATGGGGTTTGATGAGCATCTTGGATAGATATCCTTTCGTCTTTCATGATGTCAGGGAAGTTTTCTGTCAGCAGATCTTCAACTATTTTCTCTGTGTTTTCTGTTGTCCCTCCCTGTTCTGGGACTCCAGTCACATGCAAGTTAATCTTCTTGATAGAGTCCCACATGATTCTTAGGGTTTCTTCATTTTTTTTTAATTCTTTTATTTCATTTTTTTTTAGCTATATTGGTGTTAATTCCCTAGTCCTCCAGATTTCCCAGTCTGCATTCTAATTGCTCGAGTCTGCTCCTCTGATTTCCTCTTGCGTTGTCTAATTCTGTAATTTTATTGTTAATCTTTTGAATTTCTGAATGCTGTCTCTCTATGGATTCTTGGAACTTATTAATTTTTCCACTATGTTCTGGAATAATCTTTTTGATTTCTTCAACTGCTTTACAGTGTGTTCCTTGGCTTTTTCTGTAGATTGCCTTATTTCATTTCTGAGGTCATCCCTGATGTCTTGAAGCATTCTGTAAATTAGTTTTTTATGTTCTGTATCTGGCAATTCCAGGATTGTATCTTCATTTGGGAAAGATTTTGATTCTTTAGTTTGGGGAGTTGTAGAAGCAGTCATGGTCTGCTTCTTTATGTGGTTTGATATCGACTGCTGTCTCTGAGCCATCACTAAGATATTGTAGTGATTTATTCTATATTTGCTCACTGAGCCTTATCTTGTTTTGTTTTCTTTCAATATACGTGGATGGGCTACTAGATTGCGCTGTCTGGAGTGTTGTAGCCCTTGACTCACTTATGTCCTATTACCAGCTGGTTTGGGCTGTTACCAGATATGTAAGCCTGAGTCCATTCACTATTCTTGAGTAGAATCTGATTTTGGGTCATCAAGTGTGTGATGCACACTGTCACCTATCCACCTCGAGAAGTAGTGGTGATAGTTGTGTGCACCAGATTCTAGTAGCAGCAGGGGTTCACACTCCAGGGGGGTCAGGATGCTGACAGGCTTCCCCCAAGTGTCAGTAAGGTAGGTGTGTCTCTATTCCTAAAGCACCTTGGTGGGTGGGCTCTGCAGCTCTACCTTAGGCCCCCAGTGCAAGTACCTCTACAGATTGGTAGGTGTCACCCTCCTTAGACCCCTAAGGCTGGAGGCTAGGTGGTCTGGGGGAGCTTCAGCCCTCAGTTCCCTGTTGTGGGTCAGTGAGGGCTCTGTTGAATACGCAGAGATATCAGATCTAGGAAACTTGTCTTTCCAGTAAATCCGCTAAAACAGTTGCAGTCAGATCCCTATCAGAAATGCCTTTGCATTATAATAGCCACCTTGTTCCCTGTAGGGATGAAAGTCAAAGACTGTGGATTACATATGCTTGGCTGGAGCTGGTTCTGTGTTTTTAGTCCAATTAGGGACGGATTTTTGGTCTCTGGGTTTTTTGTAGTTGATTCTCTCAGGCCAGGAGAATAGGTTAGGAAAAGACAAAAATAAAACTAAAGAAAGAAAAACCACAGAGCAGTTTACTTTCTGGCTCAGGAAATTCCAATGTTAATGAATCTGCCTGGGAAGGGGAAGGAAGGGTTCAGATAAATAGGAGAGAGTAGCACCCAGGAATATAGAGAAAGTTACTTATCTTGCTTGGGATGACTGTTTTATCTGAGATTCCCGAGGGGCGCGTTGTGGACTGTGTGCGCTGGCTGGGTAGAGATTGCCCCCGAGGGTCAGGCCCGCTTCCCGTGCTTGTGCTGTCTCAGAAGCCATGGTTAGTTCCTCCGCTCCCAGTCCAAAGCCCAGCGCCAAGGTTCCCCGGCTGGGACGCCGCACTCCCGGCTCCAATACCAGTCACTGCCTCCCGGTGACTTCTCCTCCTGTCAGCTGCTTCGCTGCGCTGCCTGCGTGCACTGGCTGGGCTTCCCCTGAGGTCAGTTCAGGGGGTTAGGGCTGCGCCCCGTGATTGTGCTGTCTCAGGATGCTGTGCTCAGCTCCCCTGCGCCCAGTCCAAAGCCCGGCGCCAAGGTTTCCTGACTGGGACACTGGCTCCAGGCTCCGAAAACAGTCTCTGCTTCCCCGTGGTTGTTCATTCTCAGTCTCTGTCACTGAGGTCAACTCTTTAAATCTGTGTTTGTTGGTCAGGGTTCATAGATTGTCATGTATGTGATCGATTCACTTGTTTTTCCGAGTCTTTGTTGTAAGAGGGATCCGAGGTAGCGTCTACCTAGTCAGCCATCTTGGCCCCACCTCCGATGCAACTGTTTTTGAATTGTCTTCAGCAAAATTTTACTTGAGTGTGATATTAATTATATTGTTGGATAATTTCCACATTCCATTGGATCGCCATTCTTTGGAATGGGCATGAATATGGATCTCTTCTAGTCAGTTGACCCGGTAGCTGTCTTCCAAATTTCTTCACATGGACAAGTGAAAGCTTCCAGTATTGCATCCGTTTGCTAAAATATCTCATTTGGTATTCTTTCAATTCCTGGAGCCTTGTTTTTGTCAATGCCTTTGGTACAGCTTGAACTTCTTCCTTCAGTACCATCAGTTCTTGATCACATGCCACCACCTGAAATAGTTGAATGTTGATCAATTCTTTTTCGTATAGTGACTCTGAGTATTCCTTTCATCCTCTTTTGATGCTTCATGTGTTATTCCATGTTTTGTTCATAGAATCCTTCAATATTGCAACTCAAGTGTTGAATCTTTTCTTCATTTCTTTCAGCTCCAGAAATGCCAAACGCATACTTCCATTTTGGTTTTCTAGCTGCAGGTCTTTGCATATTTCACTATAATACTTTACTTTATCTTCTTGTGCTGTCCTTTGAAATCTCCTGCACAGTTCTTTTACTTAATCATTTCTTCCTTTTGCTTCAGCTACTCTACATTCAAGAGCAAGTTTCAGGGTCTCTTCTGACATCCGTTTTGGTCTTTTTTTTTTTGGTCTTTTTAATCACATTTTGCTTTCTTCGTGTATGATGTGCTTGATGTCATCCTACAGGTCATCTGGTCTTTGGTCATTGGTGTTTTATGCATCAAATCCGTTCTTGAGATGGTCTCTAAATTCAGGTGGGACATACTCAGGGTTGCACTTTGGCTTTTAAGGACTTGTTTTGATTTTCTTCAGCTTCAACCTGAACTTGCATATGAGCAACTGATTGTTCCACAGTCAGTCCCTGGCCTTGTTCTGACTGATAATATTGAGCTTTTCCATCATCTCTTTCCACAGATGTAGTCAATTTGATTCTTCTGTATTCCATCCATTAAGGTTCATGTGTGTAGTTGCCATTCATTTTGTTGAAAAAAGGTGTTTGCAGTGAAGGAGGTGTTGGTGTTGCAAAATTCTGTCATGAGATCTCTGGTGTCATTTCTATCATAAAGAGCATGTTTTTCAACTATCGATCCTTCTTCTTTGTTTCCAACTTTTGCATTCCGATCACCAGTAATTATCAATGCACCTTGATTGCATATTTGATCAATTTCAGACTCCAGAAGTTGGCAAAAAAGGTTTCCTCATGTGTGTCATTAGTGGATGGTGCATAAATTTGAGTAATAGTCATATTAACTTGTCTCCCTTGTAGGTGTATGAGTATTATCCTATCACTAGTGGGCAGCCTATATTTCAGAATAGATCTTGAAATATTCCTTTTGATGATGAATGTGACACTGTTCCTCCTCAATTTGTCATTCCCAGCATAGGAGACCATATGATTGTCTGATTCAAAATGCCAATACCAGTCCCTTTCAGCTCACTAATGCCTAGGATATCAATGTTTATGTGTTCTGTTTCATTTGTGATGATTTCCAATTTTCCTAGATTTATACTTCATACATCCCACATTCCAATAATTAATGGATGTTTTTAGCTGTTTCTTCTCATTTTGAGTCGTGCCACATCAGCAAATGAAGGTCCTAGTAGCTTGATTCCATCCAAGTCATTAAGGTCAACTCTACTTTGAGGAGGCAGCTCTTTCTCAGCTGTATTTTGAGTGCCTTCCAATGTGACGGGCTCATCTTCCAACACTATATCATACAATGTTCTGCTTTCCATAAGATTTCCCCTGGCCAATTTTTTCAGAAGTAGATTGCCAGGTCCTTCTTCCCAGCTTGTCCTAGTCTGGAAGCTCCACTGAAACCTGTCCACCATGAGTCACCCTGCTGATATTTGAAATACGGGTGGGCATAGCTTCCAGCATCACAGCAACACACAAGCCACCACAGTATAACAAACTGACCAAACAAGTGGTGGTCAAGAAAATTAAAGTTGATCAACTCTTAGTGACATAATTATCTGTATTCCATTTCATTAATAACTTTTCATTAAATAAGTATCTGGAGTCTGTGGGCAGTGCAAACAGTTAAAAAGCTCTGCTGCTAACTGAAAGGTTGAAGTTTTGAGTCCATCCGGAAGCACCTTGGAAGAGAGGCTTAGCAATCTGCTACTCAAAAATGAGCCATGAAAACCTTGTGGAACACAGTTCTCTGACACACATGGGGCCACCTTGAGTCAAAATGTGCGTGTGTGTGTCTTTGTGTATGTGTAAAAGGTTCAAGTGGGCTGCTCTGCAGAGTCAAATAAGCCATACACGGTCCTGGGCTTGAGTATTTGGATTCTTAGGGTCTAATTCAACCCCATCATTTTACTAAAGAGAAATATAGGCATAGGAAGATCAACTCTTACACTGGCAGGGCTGAGATCAGGAACCAGGTATACTGATTCTCAGTGTATTATTCCTTCCAGTACTCAATGATTTTCAACTAGTAGGACCATCTAGGGGACACTTGGCAATGTGTTATGGATGTAAAGGCTTTGGATTTTCTCAATGAGTTGCTGTTGTTAATTCTGACTCATAGCGACCCCATGTGACAGACTAGAACTACCCCATAGAGCTTTCTTGGCTGTAATCTTCGTAGAGCAGATCGCTGGGTCTTTCTCCTGCAGAGCCACTGGGTGGGGTCAAACCCCCAATCTTGTGCTTACCCAGTAGCTGAGCACTTAACCATTGTGCCATTAGGTTTCCTTGTCACAATGAGTAGAGGTTGCTAATGGCGTTTAGTGCCTAGCAGCCACTGATGCTAAAAGTGCTGCATCAGAGGAAGTCTTACATATAAAGAATTATACTATCTTAAATGCCACTAGTCCCCTCCACTGAAAAGTTGCTACCCAAATATACAACCTGACGCCAGTTTGGTTGATTCAATGTACAATGTAATATCAAAGAAAACCTGAAACAGACAAGAAAAAAGTAGTTTATTTTTAGGCTTGGAATGTACTATCATTCCTAATGATATTTGTCTCATATTTTCCTTAAACTTTCCTTGGATTTTCTAGTCAAACATCAAATGAAAGAATCATGACAACCTGGAGTGTGCTGGGGGAAGGGAGAATCATTCTGAGATAAAATATTTCACATAAGACTTATGTTGACATAAGCTCTGAATCACACTAGGATGGAGCAACCTCCCCCTTTCCAATAAAACAAACCAACCTATTAATGAACAACTGTGACTTGGAAATGAACCACTTTTTATTTTCCAAAATCAGTGAACTGGAAGAAAAAAAGATTAGGATATACTCAAAACAAACCAGTAGTTCATTCAATTCAAGACCACACCAGTGAACAGCAATGTGTGTCAAAGAGCTGTGGTTAACTGAAATCCATGTCTGTCCTCTATACTGCAGACCTTTTGTATTCTTAAGAGTAATATAGCAATCACATTTTCCACTTATCATCTTACCAACCAATAATCAGCAATATATTTTAATTTACTTTAGAAGTAAGAACATAGAAACAGAGAATGCATAAAATGTTCCTGAATACACTTAAACCAAAAAACAAAACAAGGAGGCGGAGCGAAGATGGCAAAATAGATAGATGCTTCCAGTGAGCCCTCTTACAACAAAGACCCAAGAAAACAAGTGAAATGAGTATATTTATGATAAGCTAGGAGCCCTGAACATCAAAGGCAAGCTTAGAAAACAAACTGAGTGGCAGGGGGAGGAAGAGACGGTTCAGAAGTGGAGAGGAGTTACCAGACCTGAATTGTGGAGGAGCCCTCAGGCACCATTCCCAGGAGCAGCAGCGGTGGGCTGGTACTAGCCTTCGGCCGCAGTTTCCTCAGGGAGAAGCAGTCAGCCGCACAACCTACGCACACCTCTGGAACCAGAGAAGAATGGCGCTCCCAGCAAAAGCTAAGTACTTGCATATATTTTACTGTGACCCACCCCACCCCACCCCACCCCACCCCCGCTCTCAAGCTGGCTTCAGCAGCTGATTTCCCTGGACCTGAGATAGACACTGTTGAGCACCTAGAGCCATCCTCCCGGCCTTGGAGTAGAAATAAATTCACAATTGGGGGAAAAGATAATTTGCCAGCTCCACTCACCGGGGGAGCTCATGACAGAAGTGGCTCCTGTCCAGGCTTAAACAGTCCGTGGACTTTGAGTACCATTCCCCTCTGCATGGACCTGTGTGGGTCTACTTCAGGAAAATACCCCCTTGTTGGCAGACTACAACTGTTTAAGCTGTGCTGCAGAGAGGTGGGTGTTTAACGTTTGACATTGCTTTGCCTATTAAACAGGGTCCTCACCTACCCATATCAGGGGCTCCGCTCAGGTCACCCAGCCACTGGTGATGGGGGTCCAAGGATAACTGGTACCTCCCAGTCCTTACCACTAAAAACTTTGGGTGCCCATGGTCCATCAGCAGAACCCCCCCCCGGTATGCTCTAGGGAACAGGGACACGTTTTCCTCAGAGACACGAGGGGGATGATTCTCAGCCCCCTGCCTTGTTCAGAGTGAGACTCCCTGCTGCAACCAGATACCGGTACCTCCACCAATCATCCCTGTCCCTCTAAGACTGTGGGACAGAGCCTGTACCACACACTTGATGATCAGCTACCTGGAAACCTGAGCTGAATTCATACAAGAAAACTGAATGGACTCCTAGACTAATATATCCGATAACAGCTCTAGCCATCTGGGGACAGGTTTTCAGAGCACCAAAGGTGAAAATAATCAAGTTAGCTCACTCAAGCAACCCATTTGGGTATATCAAAACAAAACAAAGCAAGAAGCTACAACACAGTAGGGAAACATAAAATAAACTAACACAATAATTTATAGATGGCTCAGGAACAACAGTGAATATCAAGTAACATAAAGAAACAGACCATGATTGCCTCAACAAGCTCTCAGAAAAAAGAATCCAGGGATCTTCTAGATGAAAGTGTCTCCCTGGAATTACCAGAGGCAGAATACAAAAGGTTAATATACAGAACCCTTCAAGACATCAGGAAGGAAATGAGGCAATACACAGAACAAGCCAAGGAACATACAGATAAAGCAATTGAAGAAATTAAAAAGATTATTCACAACATAATGAATAAGCTGGAAAAATCCATACAGAGACAACAATCAGAAATTCAGAAGATTAACAGTAAAATTACAGAAGTAGGCAACTCAATAGGAAGTCAGGAGCAGAATTCAGCAACTGGAAGGCAGAATTTCTGAACTTGAAGATAAAGCACTTAGCACTAATATATTTGAAGAAAAAAGAGATAAAAGAATTAAAAAAAAATGAAGAAAACTTAAGAATCAAGTGGGACTCTATCAAGAGAAATAACCTACAAGTGATTGGAGTACCAGAATAGGGAGGGAAAACAGAAAATACAGAGAGAATTGTTGAAGATTTATTGACAGAAAACTTCCCTGATATCGTGAATGATGAGAAGATATCTACCTAAGATACTCATTGAACTCCATATAAGGTACGTTTTAAAAGAAAGTCACCAAAACATACTATAATCAAACTTGCCAAAACCAAAGATAAAGAGAGAATTTTAAGAGCAGCTAGGGATAAAGGAAAAATCACCTACAAAGGAGAGTCAATAAGAATAAGCTTGGACTACTCGGCAGAAACCACGCAGACAAGAAGGCAATGGGATGCCTTATATAAAGCACTGAAGGAAAAAAGTTGCCAGCCAAGAATCATATATTCAGCAAAACTCTCTCTCAAATATGAAGGTGATATTAGGACATTTCAAGATAAATAGAAGTTTAGGGAATTCATAAAAACCAAACCAAAACTAGAAGAAATACTAAAGGGAGTTCTCTGGTTAGAAAATCAATAATATCAGGTATCAACCCAAGACTAGAACAGTGGGCAGAGCAATCAGAAATCAACCCAGACAGGGAAATCACAAAAATAAATCAAGATGAAAAAACACTCAAAACAGGGAAAGAGTGATGTTATTATGTAAAAGAAGACAACATTAGAACAATAAAGAGGGATTAAGAAATGTAGTCATAGATCTTTCATATGGAGAGGAAGATAAGGCGATACAAAGAAATAAAACTTAGGTTTCAATTTAGAAAAATAGGACTAAATAATAAGGTAACCACAAAGGAGACAAACTATCCTCTTCATCAAAATAAAAAACAAGAAAAAAATAGAGACTCAGCAGAAACAAAATCAACAACAATGAATATGATGAAAGAACAATATATAAAGATAATCTACTCAGCACATAAAATTAAGTGGGAAAAGAAACTGTCAACAAAACACAAAAAAAGACATCAAAATGACTCCACTAAATTCATACCTAAACATAATTACACAAAATGTAAATGGACTAAATGCACCAATAAAGAGACAGAGAGTGGCAGAATGGATTAAAAACACATGACCCATCTATATGCTGCCTACAAGAGACACACCTTAGACTTAGAGACACAAACAAACTAAAACTCAAAGGATGGAAAAAAATATATCAAGCAAACAACAAGCAAAAAAGAGCAGGAGTGGCAATATTAATTTCTGACAAAATAGACTTTAAAGTTAAATCCATCAGAAAGGATAAGGAAGGACACTTATATAATGATTAAAGGGACAAAATACCAAGAAGATATAACCATATTAAATATTTATGCACCCAATGACAGGGCTGCAAGATACATAAAACAAACTGTATCAGCATTGAAAAGTGAGATAGAAAGCTCCACAATAATAGTAGAAGACTTCAGCACATCCCTTTCGTTGATGGACAGGACATCCAGGAAGAAGCTCAATAAAGACATGGAAAATCTAAATGCTACAATCAATGAACCCGACATCATAGAAATATCCAGAACACTCCACCCAACAGCAACCAAGTATACTTTCTTTTCCAGTGCACATGCAACATTCTCTAGAATAGACCACATATTAGGTCATAAAACAAACCTTAGCAGAATCCAAAACACTGAAATGTTACAAAGCATCTTCTCAAAACCATAGGCCATAAAAGTGGAAATCAATAACAGAAAAAGCAGGGAAAAGAAATCAAACACTTGGATACTGAACAATACCTTGCTCAAAAGACTGGATTATACAAGACATTAGGGATGGAATAAAGAAATTCATAGAATCCAAAGAGAATGAAAACACTTCCTATCAGAGCCTTTGGGATATAGCAAAAGCAGTGCTCAGAGGTCAATTTATATCAACAAATGCACACATACAAAAAGAAGAAAGGGCCAAATTCAAAGAATTATCCCTCGAACTTGAACAAATAGTAAGCAACCATCAGGCTCCAGAAGAAAGCAAATAATAAAATTTAGAGCAGAATTAAATGAAATAGAAAACAGAAAAACAACTGAAAGAATTAACAACAGCAAAGCTTGGTTCTTAGAAAAACTTAACAAAATTGATAAACAATTGGCCAAGCTGAAAAAAGAAAAACGAGAGAGGAAGGAAATAACCTGAATAAGAAATGAGATGGGCGATATTACAACAGACCCAACTGAAATTAAAAGAATCATATCAGATTACTATGAAAAATTGTACTCTAACAAATTTGAAAACCTAGAAGAAATGGATGAATTCCTAGAAACACACTACCTACCTAAACTAACACAAACAGAGGTAGAACAACTAAATAGACCCATAAAAAAAGAAGAGATTGAAAAGGTGATAAAAAAAACTCCCAACAACAACAACAAAAAAAGCCCTGGCCCGGACAGCTTCACTGCAGAGTGCTGCTAAACTTTCACAGAAGAATTAATACCAGTACTACGAAAGGTATTTCAGAGCGTAGAAAAAGACGGAATACTCCCAAACACATTCTATGAAGCCACCATATCCCTGATACCAAAACCAGGTAAAGAAAAAAAGAAAATTACAGACCTATATCTCTCATGAACTTAGATGCAAAAATCCTCAACAAAATTCTAGCCAATAGAATTCAACAACATATCAAAAAAATAATTGACCATGACCAAGTGGGATTCACACCAGGTATGCAGGGATGGTTCAACATTAGAGAAACAATTAATATATTCCATCCTATAAATAAAACAAAAGACAAGAATCACATGATTTTATCAATTGATGTAGAAAAGTCATTTGACAAAGTTCAACACCCATTCATGATAAAAACTCTCAGCAAAATAGGAATAGAAGGAAAATTCTTCAGCATAATAAAGGGCATTTATTCAAAGCCAATAGCCAACATCATCCTAAATGGAGAGAACCTGAAAGCATTACCCTCATGATCAGGAACCAGACAAGGATGCCCTTTGTCACCAGTCTTATTCAACATTGTGGTGGAGGTCCTAGCCAGAGCAATAATGCTAGAAAAAAAAAAGAGAGAAAGAAATAAAGGGCATCCAGATTGGGAAGGAAGAAATGAAAGTATCTCTGTTTGCAGATGACATGATCTTATATGCAGAAAACCCTAAGGAATCCTCAAGGAAACTACTGAAACTAATAGAAGAGTTCAGCAGAGTATCGGGATAGAAGATAAACATATAAAAATCAGTTGGATTCCTCTACACCAACAAAAAGAACATGGAAGAGGAAACCACCAAGTCAATACCATTCACAGTAGCCCCCAAGAAGATAAAATACTTAGGAATAAATCTTACCAGAGATGTAAAAGACTTATATAAAGAAAACTACAAAACGCTTCTGCAAGAAAACAGAAGAGACCTATAGAAGTGGAAAAACATACCTTGCTCATGGATAGGAAAACGTAGTACTATAAAAATGTCTATTCGACCAAAAGTGATGTATAGATCGAATGCAATTCGGATCCAAATTCCAATGACATTTTTTAATGAGATGGAGAAACAAATCACCAACTGCATATGGAAGGGAAAGAGGCCCCAGATAAGTAAAGCATTACTGAAAAAGAACAAAGTGGGAGGCCTCACTCTACCTGATTTTAGAACCTATTTTACCTCCACAGTAGTTAAAACAGCCTGGTACTGGTACCACAACAGATACATAGACTAACGGAACAGAATTGAGAATCCAGACATAAATCCATCCACATATGAGCAGATGATATTTGACAAAGGCCCCAAAGCAGTTAAATGGAGAAAATACAGTCTTTTTAACAAATGGTGCTGGTATAACTGGATATCCATCTGCAAAAAAATGAAACAAGACCCATACCTCACACCATGTACAAAAACGAACTCAAAATGGATTAAACACCTAAATATAAAATCTAAAACGATAAAGATCATGGAAGAAAAAATAGGGACGTCACTAGGAGCCCTAACACATGGCATAAACAGTATACAAAACATTACTAACAATGCAGAAGAAAAACCAGATAACTGGGAGTTCCTAAAAATCAAACACCTTTGCTCATCCAAAGACTTCACCAAAAGTGTAAAAAGATTACCTACAGACTGGGAAAAAGTTTTTAGCTACGATATTTCCGATCAGTGCCTGATTGCTAAAATCTACATAATACTGCAAAAACTCAACTGCAAAAAGACAAATAACCCAATTAAAAAACGGGCAAAAATATGAACAGACACTTCACTAAAGAAGACATTCAGGTAGTTAAGAGATACATGAGGAAATGCTCACGATCATTAGCCTTTACAGAAATGCAAATCAAAACTACAATGAGATTCCATCTTGCTCCAACAAGGCTGGTATTAATCCAAAAAATAATAAATGTTGGAGAGGCTGTGGAGAGACTGGAACACTTATACACTGCTGGTGGGAACGTAAAATGGTACAGGTGCTTTGGAAATCAATTTGGTGCTTCTGTAAAAAGCTAGAAAATAAAACTACCATAGGATCTAGCAATCCCACTCCTTGGAATATATCCTAGAGGAATAAGAGCCTTTACACGAACAGATATATGCACACCTATGTTTATTGCAGCACTGTTTACAATACCAAAAAGATGGAAGCAACCAAGGTGCCTATCAAGGGAGGAATGGATAAATAAATTATGGTATATTCACACAATGGAATACTACGCATTGATAAAGAACGGTGATGAATCTGTGAAACATTTCATAACATGGAGGAATCTAGAAGGCATTATGCTGAGTGAAATTAGTTGCAAAAGGACAAATATTGTATAAGACTACTATTATGAGAACTCGAGAAATAGTTTAAACAGAGAAGAAAATATTGTTTGATGGTTACGAGAGGGGAGAGGGAGGGAGGATGAGAAAGGGGTATTCACTAATTAGATAGTAGATGAGAACTACTTTAGGCGACAGGAAAGACAACACAATACAGGAGAGGTCAGTACAACTGGACTAAACCAAAAGCAAAGAAGTTTCCTGAATAAACTGAATGCTTCGAAGGCCAGCATAGCAGGGGTGGGGGTTTGCGACCATGGTTTCAGGGGACATCTAAGTCAATTGGCATAATAAATCTATTAAGAAAACATTCTGCATCCCACTTTGGAGAGTGGCGTCTGGGGTCTTAAACGCTAGCAAAGGGCCATCTAAGCTGCATTAATTGTTCTCAACCCACCTGGATCAAAGGAGAATGAAGAACACCAAAGATACAAGGTAATTACGAGCCCAAGAGACAGAAAGGGCCACATAAACCAGAGACTACATCAGCCTGAGACCAGAAGAACTAGATGGTGCCCGGCTACAACCGATGACTGCCCTGACAGGGAACACAACAGGGAACCCCTGAGGGAACAGGGGAGCAGTGGGATGCAAACTCCAAATTCTCGTAAAAAAACCAAACTTAATGATCTGACTGATACTAGAAGGACCCCGGCGGTCTTGGCCCCCAGACCTTCTGTTGGTCCAGGACAGGAACCATTCCCAAAGCTAACTCTTCAGACAGGGATTGGACTCGACAATGGGTTGGAGAGGGATGCTGGTGAGGAGTGAGCTTCTTGGATCAGGTGGACACTTGAGACTATGTTGGCATCTCCTGCCTGGAGGGGAGATGAGAGTGTGGAGGGGGTTAGAAGCTGGTGAAATGGACATGAAAAGAGAGAGTGGAGGGAGGGAGTGGGCTGTCTCATTGGGGGAGAGCAATTAGGAGTATGTAGCAAGGTGTATATAAGTTTTTGTGTAAGAGACTGACTTGATTTGTAAACTTTCACTTAAAGCACAATAAAAATTAAAAAAACGTAACAAAACAAAAAACCAGTTGCTGTCTAGACTCCTGGTGACTCCACATGTTTCAGAGTAGAACCGCGCTCTGTAGACTTCTCAATGACTGTGCCCTTTCAGGAAGCTCTGGTGGTGCAGTGGTTACGAGCTACGGCGAGCTACAGCTTCTAACCAAAAGCCTGGCAGTTAGAATCCACCATCCACTCCTTGGAAACCCTGGGGAAGTTCTACTCTGTCCTATAGGGTCACTATGAGTTGGAATCGGCCTGATGGCAACGGGTTTGGGTTTTGTTTTGGGTGACCTTTCAGAAGTAGATCACCAGACCTTTCTTCTGAGGCAGCTGTGGGTGGACTCGAACTTCCACCCTTTCAATTAGTAGCTGAGTGATTAGCCATTTGTGCTACCCAGGGACCCCCTGAATACACTTAACTCATTGCCATCAAGTCAATTCCAACTCATTACAACATTGTAGGGCAGAGTAGAAATGCCCCATAGGGTTTCCAAGGAATGCCTGGTGGATTCAAATAGCCAACCTTTTGGGTAGCGCCTGAGCTCTTAACCACTACACCATCAGGGTTTCCAGAACACACTTAGTGGTCCTGAAATACTGTGAGTTTTCCAATAATTTAACTCTCAGCGGAGTACCTACTACGTGCCAGGCTGTGTGTCCCACATCGTGGTAGGCACTAGAAATAAAGTGTCTCAATTTCAGCAAGACATTTGACAGGGTCTCTCAATATTATGGGCAAAAATGGAGAAATATGTATGGCATTCAAAAAGAAATACGTGAGTTTGTAATTGATTGACTAATAATACCAAAAGGTTTTAATTAATGCATCAACACCAACCAGTGCAGAAATCTCTAAGATCATTACCTCGGTCTATTCTTCAGCACTTTTACTAACAATTTGAATGAAGATGCAAAGGCTTTTTTAATGGTAGGGTTTAGGAAGAATGAAGCTCAGAAGGACTGAATCCTCAATGTGAGGATACAGAGAGAATTCTAGAGGCTGGAATGATGTGCCCAATTAACAAGATGAATTTTAAAGGAATAAATTAAATGTATATTTCCATACTAGTTTAAATAATTTGATTATACAAGTTCAGAACAGGGAAGACAAGGAGGTTTGGATATGAGAAATTAGGAATTTTATTTATTTCTATACAAGATCAAGTAGAACCAAGATTTTGATGTGGCTCCTGAACCCAACTCAAACCCGAGACCTGTTAAAAGAAGCAAAGTATCAAGATCACTGATTTGCCACCTTTTCTATCACAAAACACCAAGGACTAAGAAGATCATGAACAGTAACTAACCAGGGCCATATATTTATTAAAGAAATATATCGAAAGGAAATGGAAAAAAAGAGGCCAGGCCCATGGACAAGTGGAAGTTTCTTTTTTTTTTTTTAAATTGTGGTGTAATATATATATAACAAAACATTTGCCATTTCAACCATTTTTACATGTACAACTCATTGACATTAATTACATTCAACATGTTATACAACCATTACCACCATCCGTTTCTGAATTTTTTCGTCACCCCTTACAGAAACTCAGTGAAGTTCCATGGCAAAGTGTGCCAAGTATTCTGCAGGTCACCTGCATCTTTAAAGTTGGAGGCTTAGAGGTGATAAGAGACTGATGAAGGTTTTAATGTGAGTCTAATACAACCAATATAAGTTCTGCTGAGAATTTCACTAGAGTATTATGTAGTATTGGAATGTTTAGGAGAGCTCAAGATTTAACAAACTCACTGACTTTATTAGCTTCAGCAGAGTTATTTAACTACCTAGCAGGATTTTGTTTGTTAGGATTATACTTATGCCCTGGCAGGCATTTAAAGGGCTTGAAAATTTCAATTATGTATTAAATTTATGAATAGATCAAAAAGGGAATTAAATAACCTTATTAAGTTGGATTGTTTAAAGTAAATTTAATCTATTTGAATTATGTCGAATGTTAATCAAAGAACACAAGAAAGTGATTGCCCTTATTTTATACAGAAATAATGACTTATAAATAGTATAACTGACAATATTCATAAATTGAACTTAACACTTTAAGAAAAACTAAATATGCAACTTTAAAAACACAATATTAACATTAAAAAAAAACCAACTAAATATAGATCATTCAAGAGTCTTCCTTGGTCATCAACAAACTTAAATTGACATACCTCTTGGTGTGTCATCTTGGGATGAACTTCACTAACTTCATTTGTAAAATCTCTAGGGTTTTTATGCAGATTAAATGAGATAATATACCTAAATCTCTTTGTCTGGTCATAAAGTTTCACTTAACAGATCATTCTGTATATAAAATCTTCACAAATATGGATTTAAATATGTGGGTTCACTGTCAGATGGAAGAGGGACTAAATGCATTCTGTAGTGCCCTGGAGAGTGGAGCTGGTAGAACCACAAATATGAACGATAATACAGGTTAACAGCTTCTGGATACTTAACTATGTTCCAGGTATTCAGATGAGCACTTTACATACATTATTTGTTTTATTCTTTATAATAGCCCAATGAGGCATATACTGGTATCATTAGGATTTGATCAGAGAAGCAGAACCATTGTGAGTAATATAAGAGATACAGAAAATAGGAGCCCTGGTGGTCCAGTGGTTAAGAGCTCAGCTGCTAACCAAAAAGGCCAGCAGTTCGAATCTACTAGCTGCTCCTTGGAAACACTCTGGAGCAGTTCTGCTCTGTCCTGTTAGTCAGAATTGATGGCAAAGGGTTTGGTTTTATTATAGAGAATTAGGAGTCCTGGGGTCGCACAAATGGTTAAGCACTCTATTACTAACTGGAAAGTTGGTGGTTTGAACCCACCCAGAAGCTGTTCAAACCCACCCAGAGGTGCTGTGGAAGAAAGGCCTGTTGATCTGTTTCTGAAAGGTCACAGCTTTGAAACTTGTATAGAGCACACATAGGGTCGCCATGAGTCGGAATAGACTCCACGGCAACTGGTTTATTATTATTATTATCAGCACAATAGTTCTTAACCACTGCACCACCAGGGCTCCCTTGTGAAATACTTAGGGTTATATATATATTTTTTTTTATATAGTTTATATATAATGGGACATCAGGATTGGAGGAAGACTCGTTAACAACCTGCGATATGCAGATGACACAACCTTGCTTGCTGAAAGTGAAGAAGACTTGAAGCACTTTTGATGAAGATCAAGGACCACAGCCTTCAGTATGGATTACACCTCAACATAAAGAAAACAAAAATCCTCACAGCTGGACCAATAAGCAACATCATGATAAACAAATGTTGGTGAAGAATATTGAATATATCATGGACTGCTGAAAGAACTAACAGGTCTGTCTTGGAAGTACAATCAGAATGCTCCTTAGAAGCAAGGATGGTGAGACTTCGTTTCACATACTTCGGACATGTTATCCGGAGGGATCAGTCCTTGGAGAAAGACATCAAGCTTGGTAAAATAGAGGGTCAGCGAAAAAGAGGAAGACCCTCAATGAGATGGATTGACACAGTGGCTGCAGCAATGTGCTCAAGCATAGCAACAATTGTGAAGATGGCGCAGGATCGGACAGTGTTTTGTTCTGTTGTGCATGGGGTCACTATGAGTCAGAACCAACTCAACGGCACCTAACAACAACAACAAGTTTATAACTGTTGCATCTGGCCTTGGGCTTGAAGTCGGCCAAACCAGCAGTCAGGAAGGGAAGATGGACGTGTAGTGGGGGAGAGCAAGAGGGAGTTGAAACCTATGTCTGTCTCTCATCAGAGCGTATATTGGTTATATTGGTTTCAAATGGGAACCTTTGCCAGTCTCTCACCACCTCTAAGTCTCCAACTTCAAAGATGCAGGTGACCTGCAGAAGAGCTGGCACTCTTTGCCATGGAGCTTCATGCAAACACAGCCCACAATTCTGAGATGAAGAAGGAGTTGGAAGAGCAGCAGGCCCAGTTGCTGCCCTACACCAATACTGTAATGCAAACCAGCAGATCCCTGGTGATGTAGGTGAACTGCAACATCACCTACCCTACACCCTCCTCCCTGCCTCGCTTTTGCCCTCTAATTTCTCTTGTGGCTAACCCTAACTCAGAACCAACCAAGGAAGGGAATTCTGGGAATGTTTGTTGCGACTCAGCTAAGTTTATACAATGCAAAGCCACCCCTATACTATTATCCCCATTTTATAGGCAATTAAACTGTGGCTTAGAAGGTTAAATAAATTGTTCACAGATGGTAAGTGAGAGAGCTGGAACATGAACAAAGGCCATTTAGCTCAGAACCTATGATCTTAACCACTACCCTCTACTGCCTTGTCCTAATGTGTCAAAATTAGAGGAAGCCAATTTCAGCTCAATGAAAAGATGATCTGTTTAGCAGTATAAGCTCGCCCACATTGGAACAAGCTGCCTTGCAAAACAGAGGGTTCCCTGTCGTAGATGATGCTCAAACACAGGCTGGTGGCCATCTGTCAGAGACATTACACAAGAGGGTGCTCACTGGGAGGGAGAATGAATTAGGTGGCTACTAACAGCACTTTGAACTCTAGCATTCTATGTTTCTAGAACATCCAGTTCAGGGCAATGGTCTGAACCCACAACATATAAGGAACATAACAGAAGGGACGGAGAAGACAGAAGCACTCACGGGTGGGCTGAAAAGAGACTCAGCCAAGCTGTGCCCAGTAGTGCCAAAATGCAGTGTGAGAAAAATTAAAAATATGGTCAACCCAAGAGCTGTTTCACACATAGGATGTCAATCAGCTTTTTAGTGGTAAATTTTTTTTTCCATAAACTGATTGGATTCTACTGAATTGACAGGCCATTTTTGTCATGTAGACACAGTCTTTTGAAGTCATTTGGAAAGAACACACATTAAGGGACACTGTACACAGACTCTTTAAAAAATGAAATTTTAATCAATTGAGCACATGACAAAAAATTTGAAGCAAATATCCAAATGTATCAAAGAACTGCTCTTATAAATTGAATTGTGTCCCCCAAAAATATGTTTTGTAATTTTTGTAATTCCTAACCTCTATGCCTGTGGTGGAAACCCTGGTGGCATAGTGGTTGAGTACTATGGCTGCTAACCAAGAAGTCGGCAGTTTGAATCCAGGCACTCCTTGGAAACTCTACTCTGTCCTGTAGGGTGGCTGAGTCAGAATCCACTAGAGGGCAGTGGGGTGGGGTTATGCCTGTGGTTATAATCTTATTTGGGAATGGTTGGGTTTGTTATGTTAATGAGACAGGATTAGTGTAGGATGTGTTTTGAGTCAATCGCTTTTGAGGTATAAGAGATTAAGCAAGCAAGAGAGCTAGTAGAGATGGGGTAAGATAGATGCCAAGATAAATGGAGATCTCCAAAGAAGCAGGAAATAGAAGCCGAAGAGGCAAGGACCTTCCTCCAGAGCTCACAGAGAAAGTCTTCCGCTAGAGCCAATGCTCTGAATTTGGCCTTCTAGATTCCTAAACCGTGAGAAAATAAATTTATTTGTTAAAGCCACCCATTTTTTTTATTACAGCGGCACTAGATAACTAAGACAACTGCTTAGAAAATTTGAACCTCTGCCAACATCAACACATGTAACCTTATGTCTTGGTTACAATTTAAAGGAAAAAGGCAGTGACTAGTCCAATGTTTCTGTAGCAGATGCATCCTGATGACATCTTTCTAAAGCAGATACTACAGTAAGTTTCTCTTTCTCCTCCAAATTCTATACAAGCTGGTTAACCAACTATACAGGTAGGTCATGGAAAATCTCTACAAAGGTATTAGATGAAATTGACTTTTCACCAAGAAGAATCACAAATCTGTAAAATTTATGAATTAACATTTCAAATCTCAAAAGTCAATAGATGAAAATCCCATGAGAAATGTTATTGCAGTGTGCTGGATACCTCCCCACACCCTCCCTCTTTGCCTTTCAGAGGCTGACCTCAGCAGACTCCATTAGTGGTCGCAATTGCTCTCCGGCATTCAGTTCAGTTTAGCCAATTGGCAGCACCAGAAGATCAGAGGGAGGGAGGGAGGAGAGTGAAGTTACGGTATTTTGTCTCCTGGCACCCTCCTCGCAGGGACACCTTGGGTTAAATGGGTCCCTTGACAGAAGATCAGGCTCTTCTCAAGGTGTCTCTCTCCATAACTCTCTCTTCCCTCATCTCATTGGGCCAATAGTGGTAAAGTCTCTCTACTGTTAGTAGTCCCAGGGCACTGCACTCTCCCTTGTGGTTTCCCTACTCCCTGCCCATGCGTTCGTAAACAGGATTTATTAAACCCTCCTCAAATTATCTTAATTGGAATATGCCTTCTGTTTCCTGCTGGGACCCCAACTGATAAACACAGAATCATTAAAATGCTAGTAATTGTTAAACCTCAGCGCCAATGCTATGTCCACCGTTTTCAGCACATAGGGACATGATTTTTCACTTCCATTTCTGAAAATTACAATTATGTATGAAATGATTACAACTAGAGTTAAGTGTTGTCGATATTTCAGGTTCTGGAGCCAGAATGCCTGGGTTGAATCTCAGCTCTGATGCTTACTAATTGTGTGACTTTGGGCAAATCATCTAACCCAGTGGTTACATGATTTCTAAAATTGTACAGTGCGTATCTATGCTTTTCATATATTTTAAAAAGGTATTGATTTAGAATTGTCTTCAGTAACAATTTTTAAATTTTTATTTTTACCTTGCTTCAGTCCAACAAAAGGACTTGAGTGTAATTACAATTAAAAAAAAATTAAGATGATTAAGGGAAAGGGAAAATAAGGATTAAATAAATAAATAAATGAGGGAAGGAGTTAAATTAGAACTCCCAAAATACCTTGTAAGGACCTGTTTACTTGCTAGAGGACCACAAATTTGGTAGTTGTCATAGATTGATTTGTGTTCCTCCAAAAAATATGTTCAAGTTCTAACCCTTGGTACCTGTGAATGTGACATTATTTGGAAATAAGATATTTGCAGATGTAATTAGTAATTCACACAAGGTCATACTGGAGTAGGAAGGGCCCTAATCCAATACGACTGGTGTCCTTATAAGATGAGAAGAGACAGAGACAGGTAGATGCAGAGGGAAGATGGCCATGTGATGACAGAGGCAGAGATTGGAGTGATGCTACCACAAAGCCAAGGAATGCCTGCGACTACCAGGAGACAAGAAAGAATCTTCCCCTAGAGCCTACAGAATGAGCGCAGCCCCACTGACACACTGAATTTGGACTTCTAGTCTTCGGAACTGTGAGACAATAAATTTTTGTTGTTTTAAGCCACTTAGTTTCCTGCAGTCCTCGAAAACGAATACAGCAGGTAAAGGCAAGAGTAAAACCTGATCCATCATATATTTCACATGGTCGTTACCATGAAAAAACTATAACAAAAGAACAATTATTCTTAGCAATGAAACGTGAGAGAAAGTTCTCCCTCTATAGAGGACACTGAAATGAAATTAATGCCCTCAACAGCGTCCTTAAGTGGAAGTCAATAGTTCATGAGGCTATTCTTTATAATGTCCTGCAGTGTAGATCAAAGGCATAATGCTAAAGCACAGTCCAATAAAAGCAACTCTGCGACGAGATTAAATGACATGGTTTAGATCTAAATCTCTCTGATGGTCTCCCCTAGTCCTGAGCTAACAGCACTTTAAGGAATGGCCAGATAGAATATCCTTGGGGCCATGCTCCTTAAGCAGTATTGCTCACACACAAGCTCAGCTAGGTCCTGTTGGAGGTCTGTGTGAGTGGGATGATCAGTGTGGCAGACAAGTGCAGATACATGGCCTTTAGTAGTCAGCTCTTCAGGCAGTACAGCTAAGGGCAACTTGTGGAAATTGAGGGACTTAATAATGAAAAAATGTTTTACATTTATGGAGTATTTTCTTGTGCCAGGCATTGTTCCAAGGGTTTTAGAAATATAAGCCATTAAATTCTCACAATAACTCCATGAAGGGGGTGTGGTTATTAAATTCTTCACTTTACAGATGAAGAAACTGAAAAGTTAAGTGCTTGGTTATGCTGAGTGAAATAAGTCAGTCACAAAAGGACAAATATTGTATGATTCTACTTATATGAAATATATAGGATAGGCAAGTGTATAGAGATGAAGTTTATTATGGTTACAGGAGTAGGTGGGAGAGAGAAAAGGGATTCATTGCTTAGCGGACATCGAGCTTTTCTAAGGATGATGGGAAAACTTGGAAACGAACAATGGTAATGGTTGAACAACATGACAAACATAACTAATGTCACCAAAGGGTGTTGAAAGGCAAATAATTTGCTACATACATACTTACCACACAGTACAGATAAGTACTTGTCAAACATCAAAGAACTAATAAGTTGAAGAATGAGGACTTGGACAAAGGCTGCATAACCTCTATAACCTATGCACCAAAAAAGGACCAACACCCCTCACCTAGTGGTCAGGCCTCCAAGGTCAAGTCAAGGCTTACTTACCCCAAAGCATTACCTTGGGCTTTAGTCCGTATTAATCTTTCAGTCAGCTTTTAATTTCATGAATATTTTCATCAGCACAGGGGCAGTAATGAAATTGTTTATCTTACACAAGGGATAGTCCCTGCCTTCAAGAAACAATGGGATCCCCAGAAAGTTCACAGACCACAGTGTATTGAATACTAAATGTCAAATTAGTGTCTTAGGCAGGAAACTGGAGAAGGAAGACCTGGATGAGTGAGAGCTATTGCATCAGGAGGCTCCACATAGAAAGTTGGGCTCCAGGTGGGCTGAGAGAGAAGGAAAGAGAAAGAAAGAGGAACAGAGAGGGCCATCTAGGCAGGAGGGAGTATGCTGAGCAAAGGCTACGAAAATCGGAGACAATACAATGTCAGGCAATGGTCTAAGTGTGTTACATATCATCATGGATTGAATTGTGTCCCCCAGAAACATCTTTCAACTTGGCTAGGTTATGATTCCCAGTATTGAGTGATTGCCTACCATTTTGTTATCTGATGTGATTTCCATATGTGTTGTAAACACTATGATGTTAATGGGATGGATTAGGGCCAGTTATAGTGACGAAATCTACAAAATTAGATAGTGTCTTAAGCCAATCTCTTTTGAGATATAAAAGAAGCAAGCAGAGAGACATGGGGCCCTCATACCACCAAGAAAGCAAATCCAGGAGCAGAGCCTGTCCTTTCGACCTGAGGTTCCTGCACTCAGAAGTTCTTAGACAAAGGGGAAGACTGCTGACAAGGACCTTCCTCCAAAGCCAATGGAGAGAGAAAAGTCTTCTCCTGGAGCTGATGCCTGAATTTGGACTTCTAGCCTACTAAAAAAACTGTGAGAAAATAAATTTCTCTTTGTTAAAGCCATTCACTTGTGGTATTTCTGTTATAGCAGCACTAGATAACCAAGACACATGTAGTAACATGTTAATGCTCACCACCACCCTATATGAAATAAAACCAGTAACCAGTTGCCATCAACTTGATTCCTACTCATGGCGACCTCATATGTGCCAGAATAGTACTGTGCTTCATAGGGTTTCAATGGCTGATTCTTTGGAAGTAGATGTCCAGGCCTTTCTTCCAAGGTGCCTCTGGGTGGACTCGAACCTCCAACCTTTTGTTTTGTAGCTGAGCATGTTAACCATTGGCACCAATCAGAGATGCCCACATGAAGTAGGGACTATTATTATTCATTTTTCATATGAAGAAACTAAGCCCAGATAGATTAAGTAACTTGATCAAGGTCACACAGTTAATGCGAGCCTTGGAGGCCAGATTAATGAGTTGGCTATTCATGGATGCTGTGACAGGCAGAAAGTTAAGTATCAGGAGAATCTTGGGCTGGAAGCTCTCCATTGTGGGTCCCCTGCTGTTGGGTCATGGGCTTAAGGGGACTATTGCTGCATAACAAGCCATCCCCAAAATTAGTGGCTTAAAACAACAACCATTTATTTCCCTGCCATTCCACGATTTTGCTGGAGATAGGCAGAGATGACTCATTTCTGCTTCACGTGATGCCTGCTGGAGTCAGTCATATGGCTACATTGAACTGGGAGCTCGCTGGAGCTGGAACATTCAAGATGGCTTCACCTACATTTCTGGCTCCTCAGCCCGAATGACACGAACAACTGGGCTCTTGAGTTCCTCTCCATTTGACCTCTCTCTCTCTCATCGTTCAGAAGTCTAGCCCAAGTTTCTTTATATAACAACTAGTTTCCAAGAGGGTGAAAGCTGAAGCTGTCAAGTCTCTTAAGGCCTAGAATTGGGACTAGCACAGCATCACTTCCACAATATTCTATTGGCCAAAGCAAGTCCCTAGGCCAGCCCATTTTCAAGTGGAGGGAAAAAGATCTCACTACTTGATAGAAGGTGCCTCAGATACTATAGGGGGATAAGAGGGATTATTGACAGCCATTATTACAAACTACTTCAGGAACAATGACACCAAGGGTCTCTGGTTTTGTTACTCTTGTTCTCACATTCTCTAATGTTCTGTCATGAATGACATTCTCTCCATGGATCTTCAAGTTCATTGAGGAACATCATATCAACATTCTCTGTTCACTTACTCTCATCGAGAAGATCTGTGAGCTAAGGAGAGAGTTCATCCAGGCCATCACCAGGGAAGATCATTTCAGATGTCACAGCTGTCCCACTGGAGAAATTGACCCAGGTCAAGGAGAGCCAAAGCACCAAAGGCCTCCAAGCATTCCATGCCTAAGGTAGAGGAGCCCTGGTGGCACAGTGGTTAAGAGCTTGGCTGCTAACCAAAAGATCAGCAGTTCAAATCCACCAGCTGCTCCTTGGAAACCCTATGGGGGCAATTCTGCTCTGTCCCATAGGGTCACTATGAGTTAGAATTGACTCTATGGGAACGGGATTTTTTTTGCGGGGGATGGGCAAACTGCACCCATATCCTGCCATTGTCCTTTTGGTAAATGAGGTTTTATTGGAACACAGCCACTCTCATTCATTTACATATTGTCTATGGCTGCCTTCGTGCCACAACAGCAGAGTTGAGTAGTTGTGACAGAGGCCTACAAAGCCTAAAATATATACTATCTGGCCACTTACAGAAAAAATTTGCCAACACCAGCACTAGGGATAATGTTTAATAATACCATTCTTTCTCATTTTTACCATTTTATTTCCAGAAATTAGTGACCCCAGGGTTCACATTTTTAACTGGCAGCAACAAGTTCTTGGGCCAGTCCATACAATTCCTTGAAGAGGCAAGAGAATGAAAAGCTTTCAGTAATAGTATTTTAAGGCACAAATCTACATGATGCTTTTAAAAGCAAATGAATTTGTGCCCTTGGTACTTTTGAACTTGTCCTCTAGCCTTCACTGACATACTCTCTCCAGGCAAACCTCACGTTCTTTCCAAGGAGAAAGTTGTAGTAGATTTTTAAAATCATTCAATAGGCAAGTTGATCATCCTTGGTGGGTAATCACTGTGCCAATTCACAATCAAAAGAACCTGACATAGCTCTTAAATTCTGTCAACCTAGAGAGGTAGGGCCAAGATGTCGGAACAGCCAGCTGCTTCCGGCGATTCCTCTTAAAACAAAAACCGGAAAAAAAAAAACAAGTGAAATGATGATATTTATGACAAGCTAGGAGCCCTGAACATCAAAGGTAAAGTTAGAAAACGGACTGAGCAGCAGGGTGTGGGAGAGTTGGTTCAGAAGTGGAGAGGATTTGGTGGACCTGAATTGCCGGGATCTCTCAGGTACCATTCTCAAGAGAGGCTGAAGTGGGCTGGTGGTAGCATTCCGCTGCAGTTTCCTCAGGGAAAAGCAGCCAGCCACACAGCAGACTCACACCTCTGGAACCAGAGAATAAGGGCACTCTCAGCAAAAGCTAAGTATTTGTGTATATTTTACGATGCCCCCCACCCCCAGCTGGCTTCAGAGGCTGTTGATTTTTCTGGGCCTGAGACAGGCTGTGTTGAGTGCCTGGAGCCATTCTCCTGGCATTGGAGAAGGAGTAAATTCGCAATTGGGGGAAAATATAATTTGCCAGCTCCACTAACCTGGGGAGCTCTGGACAGAAGCAGCTCCTGACCAGGCATAAACAGTTTGTGGTTTTTGAATACCTTTTCCCCCTGCGTGGACTTGTGTAGGCTTATTTCAGGAGAATAGGCCCTTGTTGGCAGATTGCAACTGTTTCAGCTGTGCAGTGGAGAGGGGGGTGTTTGATGATTGACACTGCTTTGTCTGTTAAATGGTTCTCACCTACCCACATCAGGGGCCTAAGGACTGGTGGCTCCACTCAGGTCACCCAGCCACCTGCAACAGGGGTCCAAGGATAACTGGTACCTCCCAGCCCATAAACCAAAAGCATTGGGTACCCGTGGTCCTTCTGTAAAACCCACCGCCTGTACGCTATAGGGAAGAGGGACGTGCTTTCCTCAGAGTCACTTGGGGGATTTTTCTCAGACCACTGCCTTGTTCAGAGCATGACCCCCTAATGAAATCAGATACCGGTACATACACCAATCACCCCTGCCCTTCTAAGACTGTAGGACAGAGCCTGTACCACACACTTGATGACCAACTACCTAGACACCTGAGCTGAATCTATACAAAAAAAGTGAATGGGCCCCTAGACTGATATACCTGATAACAGCTCTAACCATCTGATGACAGGAAGTCAGAGTTTCAAAGGTGAAAATAATCAAGCTAGCTCACTCAAGCAACCCATTTGGGCATATCAAAACAAAACAAAGCAAGAAGCTAGGATATAGGAAACAAACATACAATAAACTAATACAATAACTTATAGATGGCTCAGAGACAACAGTCAAAGAAACATACCATGATGACTTCAACAAATTCTCAGAACAAAGAATCAAGGGATGTTCTAGATGAAAGTACATTCCTGGAATTACCAGAGGCAGAATAAAAAAAAAAATTACCAGAGGCAGAATACAAAAGATAAATACATAGAACCCTTCAAGACATCAGGAAGGAGATCAGACAATATGCAGAACAAGCCAAGGAACACACAGATAAAGCAATTGAAGAAATTGAAAAGGTTATTCAAGAACATAGTGAAAAATTTAATAAGCTTCAAGAATCCATAGAGAGACAATGATCAGAAATTCAGAAGATTAATGATAAAATTACAGAATTAGACAACTCAGTAGAAAGTCAGAGGAGCAGAAATGAGCAAGTGGAAGGCAGAATTGGTGAGCCTGACGATAAAGCACTTGGCACCAATATATTTGAAGAAAAATCAGATAAAAGAATTTTAAAAAATGAAGAAACCCTAAGAATCACATGATATTCTATCAAGAGAAATAACCTATGACTGATTGAAGTACCAGGACAGGGAGACCCAGACCCAACCCAGTTACAGGGAGGGATAACAGAAAATACAGAGAGAATTGTCAAAGATTTGTTGGCAGAAAAATTCCCTGATATCATGAAAGATGAGAAGATATCTATCCAAGATGCTCATCAAACTCCACATCAGGTAGATTTTAAAAGAAAGTCACCAAGACATATTATAATCAAACGTGGCAAAGCCAAAGATAAATAGAGAATTTGAAAAGTGGCTAGGGATAAACGAAAAGTCACCAACAAAGGAGAGTCCATAAGAATAAACTCGGACTACTCGGCAGAAACCATGCATGCAAAAAGGCAATGGGATGACTTATGTAAAGCACCGAAAGATAAAAATTGCCAGCCAAGAAACATTTATCCAGCAAGACTGTGTCTCAAATATGGAGGTGAAATTAGGACATTTCCAGATAAACAGAAGCTTAGAGAATTCGTAAAAAACAAAACATAACTACAAGAAATACTAAAGGGAGTTCTTTGGTTAGAAAATCGTATCAGGTTAGAAAATAATATCAGGTATCAACACAAGACTACAACACTGGACAGAGCAATCAGATATAAACCCAGACAGGGAAATCACAAAAATAAATCAAGATGAAAAAACACTCAAAACAGGGACAGAGGGATGTTATTATGTAAAGGAAGAAAATATTAAAACAATAAAGAGGGACAAAGAAATGTAGTCATAGGTCTTTCAAATGGAGAGGAAGACAGGGTGATATAAAGAAATAAAAGTTAGGTTTAAACTTGGAAAAATAGGGGTAAATATTAAGGTAACCACAAAGTAGACTAACTACCCTACTCATCAAAATAAATAAATAAATAAAACCACAAGAAAAAAATAGAGACTCAGTAGAAACAAAATCAACAACAACAAATAAGAGGAAAAGAGAATATATAAAATATTCAGCACAAAAAATTAAGTGGGAAAAAAAAAACTGTCAACAACCCACAAAAAATAACATCAAAATACAGCACTAAACTCATACCTATCCATAATTACGCTGAATGTAAATGGACTAAATGCAACAATAAACAGACAGAGTGGCAGAATGGATAAAAAACGTGATCCATCGATATGCTGCCTACAAGAGACACGCCTTAGACTTAGAGACACAAGCAAACTAAAACACAAAGGATGGAAAAATATATATCAAGCAAACAACAATGAAAAAAGAGCAGGAGTGGCAATATTAATTTCTGACAAAATAGACTTTAAAGTTAAATCCACCACAACGGATAAGGAAAAAGACATTATATAATCATTAAAGGGACTAGATACCCAGAAGATATAACCATATTAAATATTTATGCATCCAATGACAGGGCTGCAAGATACATAAAATAAACTCTAACAGAATTGAAAATTGAGATGCACAGCTCTGCAATTATAGTAGGAGACTTCAACACACCACTTGCGGTGAAGGACAGAACATCCAGAAAGAAGCTCAATAAAGACACTGAAAATCTAAATGCCACAACCACCCAACATGACCTTATAGACATATACAGAATATTCCACCCAACAGCAGCCAAGTATACTTTCTTTTCCAGTGCACATGGAACATTCTCTAGAATAGACCACATATAAGGTCACAAAGCAAGCCTTAGCAGAATCCAAAACATCAAAATATTACAAAGCATCTTCTCTGACCATAAGGCCAGAAAAGTATAAATCAGTGACAGAAAAAGTAGAGAAAAGAAATCAAACACTTGGAAACTGAACAATACCCTGCTCAAAAAAGACTGGATTATAGAAGACATTAAGGATGGAATAAAGAAATTCATAGAATCCAATGAGAATGAAAACACTTCCTATCAGAACTTTTGGGACATAGCAAAAGCAGTGCTCAGAGATCAATTTGTATCAATGAATGCACACATCCAAAAAGAAGAAAGGGCCAAAATCAAAGAATTATCCCTACAACTTGAACAAAAAGAAAGAGAGCAATAAAAGAAACCCTCAGGCAGCAGAAGAAAGCAAATAATAAAATTTAGAACAGAATTAAATGAAATAGAAAACAGAAAAACAATTGAAAGAGTTAACAGGACCAAAAACTGGTTCTTTGAAAAAATTAACAAAACTGATAAACCATTGGCCAAACTGACAAAAGAAAAACAGTAGGGAAGCAAATAACCTGAATAAGAAATGAAATGGGCGATATTCCGACAGACCCAACTGGAATTAAAAGAATCATATCAGATTACTACAAAAAATTGTATTGTAAAATTTAAAACCCTTGAGAAAACGGATGAATTCCTAGAAACACACTACCTACCTAAACTATCATAAACAGAAGTGGAACAACTAAATAGACCCAGAAAAAAAGAAGAGATTGAAAAGGTAATCAAAAAAACTCCCAACAACAACAAAAAAAAGCACTGGCCTAGACGGCTTCACTGTAGAGATCTACCAAACTTTCACAGAAGAATTAATGCCACTACTACTAAAGGTATTTCAAAGCATAGAAGAAGATGGAATACTCCCAAACTCATTCTATGAAGCCAGCATATCCCTGATAACCAAAACCAGGTAAAGACACCACAAAAAAAGAAAATTACAGACCTATATCCCTCATGAACATAGATGAAAAATCCTCAACAAAATTCTAACCAATAAGCAGCATATCAAAAAAAAATAATTCACCATGACCAAGTGGGATTCATACCAGGTATGCAGGGATGGTTCAACACTAGAAAAACAATTAATGTAATCCATCTTGATCATGATTTCATATGCAAAATAAAACCAAAAGATGAAATTCAGCATCGTGTTTCCCTGGAACTCTTGAAGTTGCACTCCCATGACAATAATATATTTTTGAAATTGTATTCTTAAAATTATTTTTGGGGAGGTGGAGCCAACAGGGCACACTAAAGACAGAAGCACCATGCTGTCCCTCTGCAAAAAAAGATGAAAAAAAAACTAGGTAAAAGAGATCAAAACCGCAATCCTGGAACCCTAAGCATCAAACGAAGGGATAAAGAACTTGATCAAGCACCAAATGGAATAAGAAACTGCCAGAGAACATAGAACAAGGAAAGCTCAACATCAGACAGCAACCTGAATCTAGGATACAGAACAGCAACAGCCAGATACCAACCAAGATAATGAGCTCTTAAAGATAAAACAAAACTAAAAGATTTACAATAGGGAACCATAGATATCAATCTGTAAATGACAATAATGTCATAACAACAAAAGGGGGAATAAACAGTGTAGGTACGGAACTTTCAAATGGTCAAGGAGTCAAGGGAATATCAAGTGATAAAAGACTGGCTAAAACTTAGGAAGATAGGGGTAAATTTCAAGGTAACCACAAGAGAGTTAACAAACCTACTCAGCAAAATAAAGGAAAAAAAAAACATAAAAGCCTTAGTAAACACAAAATCTACAAAAATTAAAGAAATGAAAAAAATCCACAAACAAAACGAATTCAGTGCAGTATGGTAAAAGGAACAAAGAAAACGTCAGCACCCCCAAAAAAAATGCACTACAAAATGACAGCAATAAACTCATACCAATCAATAATTACACTGAATGAAAATGGCTTAAATGCACCTCTAAAGAAACAGAGAGTGACAGAATAGTTAAAAAAAAAAAACCCTCAATATGCTGTCTACAACAGACATACCTTAGAAACAAAGATGAAAATATTAAAAATAAAAGGACAGAAAAAAAAATGGAGCGAACAGCTACCAAAAAAGAGCAAGAGTGGCAATACTAATCTCAGATAAAACAGACCTTATAACAAAATCTACCATAAAAGACAAGGAAGGACATTACATAATGATTAAAGGGACAATCCGTCATGAGGACATAGCCATAATAAATATCTACGCACTCAATGACAGGGCACCAAAATACATAAAGCAAACTCTAACAGCCCTGAAAAGAGAAATTGACAGTTCCGCACAACACATCACTCTTGGTAAAGGACAGAATGTGCAGACAGAAACTCAACAAAGCTACAGAAGATCAAAAGGCCACAATCAACCAACTTGACCTCATAGAGGTATGTAGAACACTCCACCCAACAACGGCAAAGTATACTTTCTTTTTGAACGCACATGGAACATTCTGTAGAATAGACCACATCTTAGGCTACAAAGCAACCCTCAACAAAATCCAAAACATTGAAATAATATAAAGCATCTTCTCTAATCACAATGCCATAAAAGTAGAAATTAAGAACAGGACGAGCAAGGAAAAAAAAATCAAATACAATGGAAACTGAATAACACCCTGCAAAAAAAATTTTTTTTTTTTAAAAACCATTGGGTAATAGAAGAAATCAAAGATGGAATCAAAAAATTCCCAGATTCAAATAAGAATGAAACACATCATACCAAAACCTTTGGGATATAGCAAAGGCAGTGCTCAGAGGTCAATTTATAGCTATAGATGCACAGGTCCAAAAAGAAGAAAGGGACAAATCAAAATGTTATCTATACAACTCAAACTAATAAAAAGAGAACAGTAAAAGAATCCCATAGCTGCCAGAAGAAAGGAAATACTAAAGATCAGAGCAGAAATAAATGAAACAGAAAATAGAAAAACAATAGAAAGAATCAACAAAAGCAAAATTTGGTTCTTCGAAAGGATCAACAAAATTGACAAACCATTGGCCAAATTAGCAAAAGAAAAACAGGAGAGGAAACAAATAAATAAGAAATGAAATGGTGGACATTATGACAGACCCAACTGAAATAAAAAGAATCATAACAGAGTACTATGAAAAACTGTACTCCAACAAATTTTGAAAACCTAGAGGAAACGGACAAATTTCTAGAAACACACTACCTACCTAAACTAACACAAACGTAGATAGAAAACCTGAACAGACCTGTAACAAGAGATTGAAAAGGTAATAAAAAATACTCCCAACGAACATCCAGCTTACTTGGCAGAACATAATTTATAAAGAAAATGTTCTACATTCTACTTTGGTGAGTAGTATCTGGGGTCTTAAAAGCCTATGAGTGGCCATCTAAGATACTCCACTGGTCTCAACACTTTGGGAGCAAGACAGAATGAAGAAAACTAAAGATGTAAGGGAAAGATTAGTCCAAATGACTGATGGACCACAACTACCATGAACTCCACCAGACTGAGTCCAGTACACCTAGATGGTGCCCAGCTAACTGCTCTGACAAGGATCACAATACAGGGTCCTGGACAGAGCTGGAGAAAAATGTAGAACCAAATTATAACTCACAAAAATACCAGGCTTACTGGCCTGACAGAGACTGGAGAAACCCCGAGAGTATGGCCCCTGGATACTGTTTTAGCTCGGCAGTGAAGTCACTCCTGAGGTTCTCCCTTCATCCAAAGATTAGACAGGCTCATAAAACAAAACGAGACTAAAGGGGCACACCAGCCCAGGGGCAAGGACTAGAATGCAGGAGGAGACAGGAAAGCTGGTAATAGGGAACCCAAGGTTGAGAAAGGAGAGTGCGGAAATGTCATGGGGTTGTTAACCAATGTCATAAAGCAATATGAGTACTATTTAATGAGAAGTTAGTTTGTTCTGTAAACCTTCATCTAAAGTACAATAAAAAAAAAAACGCTCCCAACAAAAAAAGTCCTGGCCCACATGGCTTCATTGTAGAATTCTACCAAACATCCAGAGAAGAGCTCACACCAGTACTACTCAAACTATTTGAGAACATAGAAAAGGAAGGCATACTTCCAAATTCATTCTATGAAGCCAGCATTACCCTGCTAGCAAAACTAGGCAAAGACACCACAACAAAAGAAAATTACAGACCAATATCTCTCATGAACATAGATGCCAAAATTCTCAACAAAATTCTAACCAGTAGAATTCAGCATCATATATAAATAAAAATATACCCCAACCAAGTGGGATTCACATCAGGTATGCAAGGATGGTTCAACATTAGAAAATCAATCAATGTAATCCGCCACATAATAAAGTAAAAGGATCACATGATCATCTCAATTGACACAGAAAAGGCATTCAATAAAGTACAATGTCCATTCCTGATAAAAACTCTCAATAAAATAGGTATAGAAGGGAAAGTCCTCAACATAGTAAAGGACATCTATACAAAACCAACAGCCAATATTATTCTCAATGGAGAGAGGCTGAAAACATTCCCCCTGAGAACAGGAACAAGACATGGATGCCCTCTATCATCACTCCTAAATAACATTGTGCTGGAAATCCTAACTAGAATGATAAGGCTGGTAATCCTAACTAGAACAATAAGGCATGGAACGGAAATAAAGGGCATCCAAATTGGTAAGGAAGAAGCAAAAATATCCCTATTTGCTGATGATACAATACTATACATACAGAACCCTAAAGACTCCACAACAAAACTACTAAAACTAATAGAAAGATTCAGCAGAGTAACAGTATACAAGTTAAAGCATACAAAAATCAGTTGGATTCCTATACACCAATAAAGAGAACTACAAAAAGGAAATCAGGAAAGCAATACCATTTATAATAGCACCTAGAAATATTAAATAGTTAGGAATAAATCTAACCAGAGACACGAAAGACCTATACAAAGAAAACTACAAAACACCAGTGCAAGAAACTAAAAAAGACCTACATAAGTAGAAAAGCATACCATGCTCATGGAGGTAGACTCAACATTGTGAAAATGTCAATTCTACCCAAAGCAATCTACAAATACAATGCAATTCCAACCCAAATACCAACAGCATTCTTTAAAGAAATGGAAAAACTAACCATTAACTTTATATGGAAAGGAAAGAGGCCCTGGATAAGTAAAGCACCACTGGAAGAATAAAGTAGGAGGCTTCTCACTACCTGACCTCAGAACCTACTGTACAGCAACAGTAGTCAGAACAGCCTGGTACTGGTACAATGACAGATACATTGACCAATGGAACAGAATCAAAAACCCAGATGTGAAACCATCTGCCTACAGTCACCTGATCTGTGACAAAGGCCCAAAGTCCATTAAACGGGGAAAAGACAGTCTTTTTAACAAAGGGTGCTGGCAAAACTTGATGTCCACCTGTAAAAAATGAAACAAGACCCATACCTTACACCATACACAAAAATGAATTCAAAATGGATCAAAGACCTAGATATAAAACCAAAAACTAAAAAGATCATAGAAGAAAAAATAGGGTCAACACTAGAGGCCCTAATGCACGGCATTAACAGGATACAAACCATAACTAACAATACACAAACACCAGAAAATAAGCTAGATAATTGAGATCTTCTCAAAATTAAACATTTATGCCCATCAAAAGACTTCATCAGAAGAGTAAGAACAGAAGCTATAGAGTGGGAAAAAATTTTTGTCTATGACAAATCCAACAAAGGTCTAATTGCTAAAATCTACAGGAAAATCCAATACCTCTACAACAAAAAGACAAATGATCCAATTAAAAAATGGGCAAAGGATATGAACAAACACTTCACCAAAGAAGACATCCAGGTGGTTAACAGACACATGAGAAAATTCTCAAGATCACTAGCCATTAGAGAAATGCAAATCAAAACCACAATGAGATACCATCTCACTCCAACATTTCTGGCACGAATCAAAAAGATAGAAAATAACAAATGTTGGAGAGGCTGCTGGAAGATTGGAACTCTTATGTACTGCTGGTGGGAATGCAAAATAATACAACCACTTTGGAAAACAACATGGTGCTTCCTCAAAAAGCTAGAAATAGAAATACCATATGATCCAGTAATCCCACTCCTAGGAATATATCCTAAAGAAATAAGAGCCGTCACACCAATAGACATATGGACATCCATGTTCATTGCAGCATTATTTACAATAGCAAAAAAAGTGGAAACAACCTAAGTGCCCATCAACGGATGAATGGATAAACAAACTATGGTTACGTATACACAATGGAGTACTACCCAAGGATAAAGAACAACGATGAATCTGTGAAACATTTCACTACATGGGTGACTCTTGAGGGCAGTATGCTGAGTGAAATAAGTCCATCACAAAAGGACAAATGCAGTATAAGGTCGTTATACTTATAAAAACTTGTGAAAAAGTTTACACACAGAAAGAAACAATCTTTGGTGGTTACTAGGGAGGAGAGAGGTGGGGAGGGAAAAACACTAACTAGACAATAAATAAGTAGTAACTTTGGTAAAGGGTAGGACAGTGCACAATACTGGGAAGTCAGCACAACTTGACAAAAGCAAGGTCATGGAAGCTTCATAGACACATCCAAACTCCCTGAGGGACTGAATTACTGGGCTGAGGGCTGGAGACCATGGTCTCGGGGGACATAGAGCTCAACTGGCATAACATAGTTTATAAAGAAAATGTTCTACATCCTACTTTTGTGAGTAGCATCTGGGGTCTTAAAAGCTTGAGAGTGGCCATCTAAGACAACTCCACTGGTCCCAGCCCATCTGGAGCAAGGGAGAATGAAGAAAACTAAAGACAGAAGGGAAAGATTAGTCCAGAGGACTGATGGACCACAACTACCACAGCCTACACCACACTGAGTCCAGCACATCTAGATGGTGCCCGGCTACCACCACTGACTGTCCTGATAGAGATCACAATAGAGGGTCCCAGACAGAGCTGGAGAAAAATGCATAACAAAATTCTAACTCACAAAAACAGACCTGACTTACTGGTCTGAAAGAGACTACAGAAACCCTGAGAATATGGACCCTGGACACCCTCTTAACTCAGTACTGAAGTCAGTCCTGAGGTTCACCCTTCAGCCAAAGATTTGACGGGCCCATGAAACAAACAATAATACAGGTAACTCAACCGTGTACACAAGACTAAATGGGCCCACGAGCCCAGGGGCAAGGACGAGAAGGAAGGAGGGAACGGGAAGTCTGGACAAGTGGAAATGGGGAACCTAAGGTGTAGAAAGGAAGAGTGTTGATACATCATGGGACTGGCAACCAATGTCACAAAACAATATGTGTGTTAATTGTTTAATGAGAAACTTACTTGCTCTGTAAACCTTCATCTAAAGCACAATAAAAAACAACAAATTTCACAGTTCTCTTTTGATCAAAGATTCTCTAGAAGAATACTGATCAAAAGGGAGAAAATGCAGTACAGAATTTTAAATTCTCATAGACTCCAGACTTTCTGGAGACACGGGGTTGGATGAACCCCTGAAACTATTGCCCCAAGATAATCTTTAAACCTTAAACCAAAAATGTCCCCTGAAGTCTTCTTAAAACCAAACAATAGCTTAACTGGTTAAGAACGCCTTGAGAACTAGGCTCTTTTAAAAATTATGTGGGAATCAAATTGACAACAGCAACTCGGAAGACTAGATAGGAACCTTAGAGGGCAGTGTGTTTATGTTAATGGGGGAGGTATAACTCAGAAAAGGAGGGTGAGAATGGTTGTACAACTTGAAGAAGGTAATCAATGTCACTAAATGATACATGTAGAAACTGTTGAATTGGTATATGTTTTGCTGTGTATATTCTCAACAACAACAATATAAATAAAAAACAAACCAAAAAAAAAAAATTCAAACACACATGCCCACTGACCCAGTAATTTTAACTCTAGAATTTATCCTAAGTTTGTGATATGGCATAGTTCAACATTATTCACAGCAGGATTATTTGTAATAGCAGGAAAGTTTAACCTTAATATCTATCCATCAAAAAAGGGACTAGTGCAAAAGCAGCAATAGACAATACATAAAAGAGTAGGCATGGCTGTATTTCAACAATTTCTTTAATTGTGGTACATGCATGTCAGGGGTTAAAAGAAATGAAGAAGATTTTTAGAATCTTATATCGAACAAATTCCAGGATTGTTGCTTTAAGGGAAAAAAGCAAAGCGCAGAACAGCATCTGTAATATTTTATCATTTGTGAAAAAAATAATGGGAGAGAAAGGATATATATAATTTACTTGTATGTATATAAAATACCTCTGGGAGGACACACAGAAGAAATGGATTATATTGCTTTCCTCCAGGGATGATGTGTCAGGCAGGATCCAGTTATAGAAAACACTCTGGGTATTTCAGAGGGAATTTAATATTGGAAATTGGTCACACAGATGATAGAAGAATTAAGAAGTCCAATAGGAGGCTATGAGGTAATCCGGAAGTTATTAATAGCAAGAAATGACTACCACCCTTAGGGATGAAGGGTATAGAGAGGAGTTGGTGTTACCAGAGTGCAGAAGCTGTGCCAGTCCAGCAGTAGTAGAACCATGGCGGAGGTTTCACAGAGGAAGCTGGAACCAGAGAGGGCAGGGTTGAACGCGGGAAACTGGCCAAAGAGAACTTGCAGCAGCTGCGGACTACTTGAAGCACTAAAGGAGAAAGAAATGCCTTGATGTGTTCCCTTCTCCAATCCTGCAGTCTTTGCCAGTGCCCCTTCCCCCTCATTGCCTGAAGCTACCCAGAAGCCACCAGGCAAGGAAATGTAGTTTCCTGTAGTACAGAGCAGAGCACAGAAGAGGCAGGGAATGGATTTGTGGGAAAAAAAAAACAAGCAAATGACAGGCACGGGAGGGGATTTGGTGACCTGGGAGACATCAGTGGTAGGGAGACAGTTTAATATTTACCCTCTTGTGCTCTCTGAATTTTGAACCCTTATTAAAATAAAGAAAATAAAACAAAAAAATATGTGTAATTTCGCATCAGGAATCATCTAAATTCCCGAGGGAAAAGAACCAGGATCAGCACAAAGCTGGTTCCTATGAGGCAGAGAGGTCAGACATACCTCTGCTCTCTAATTTCTTCACCATTTCCGACACCAGCTGTTTCCCTCCACAAGCACTCTCTACTTCTCCGCTGGGTTCAATAATTTGTTGCAGTGGCCACACAGATCTCACTGACCGTACTCATAGTTAGATGGCTTATTAGGGAAGTAACAGGCTAAAACTTGGGATCAGAATCAACTTGGAAATAAAAAGAACAACTCAGGAAACAGGACGCAGTTCGTCAGTCAGGACAGCTTCCAACCAGAACGGCTCTCTCACCTGCTCTTAGAATGCACACAAGCAGACTGTCCTTCGTAGCTGCGCTAGCGCTGTCCTATTGGGTGGATTTTCAAGTTTTTTTTACTTCAATAGCCCCCTGTGTGTCTGTCAGTTTATCGTACCGTGGGGGCTTGTGTGTTGCTGTGATGCTTGAGGCTATGCCACCGGTATTCAAATACCAGCAGGGTCACCCATGATGGACAGGTTTCAGCTGAGCTTCCAGGCTAAGACAGACTAGGAAGAAGGACCCAGCAGTCTGCTTCTGAAAAGAATTAGCCAGTGAAAACCTTATGAATACCAGCGGAACATTGATATATTACTGAAAGATGAGCCCCTCAGGTTGGAAGGCACTCAAAAGACGACTGGGGAAGAGCTGCCTCCTCCAAGTAAAGTCAACCTTAATGATGTAGATGGAATCAAGCTTTTGGGGCCTTCATTTGCTGATGTGGCATGACTTATAATGAGAAAAAACACCTGCAAATATCCATTAATAATTGGAAACTAGAATGTATGAGGTATGAATCTAGAAAAATTGGAAATCATCAAAAATGAAACGGAATGCATAAAGATCAATATCTTAGGCATTAGTGAGCTGAAATAGACTGGTGTTGGTCATTTTGAATTGGATAATCATATTGTCTACTATGCTGGGAATGACAACTTGAAGAGGAATGGTGTTGCATTCATCATCAAAAAGATGAATGTATCCTGAAGTACAACACTGTCAGTGATAGGATAATATATCCATATGCCTACAAGGAAAACCAGTTAACATGACTATTATTCAAATTTACGCACCAACCACTAAGGCCAAATTGAAGATTTTTACTAATTTGTGCAGTCTGAAATTGATCAAACATGCAATCAGGATGCACTGATAATTACTGGTGATTGGAATTCAAAAGTTGGAAACAAAGAAGATCAGTAGTTGGAAAATATCAACTTGGTGATAGAAATGATGCTGGAGACTGCATGATAAGAATTTTGCAAGGCCAATGACTTCTTCATTGCAAATACCTTTTTTCACCAATATAAACAGCCACTATTCAAATGGACCTTGACAGATGGAACACTCAGGAATCAAATCGACTACATCTGTGGAAAGAGGTGGTTGAAAAGCTCAATATCATCAGTCACAACAAGTCCAGGGGCCGACTGCAGATCAGACAGACCATCAATTACTCATATGCAAGTTTGAGTTGAAACTGAAGAAAATTAAAACAAGTACAACTTTGAGTATATCCCACATGAATTTAGAGACCATCTCTAGAATAGATTTGATGTGTTGAACACTAAAGCCCGAAGTTGTGGAATGACATCATACATGAAGAAAGCAAGAGGTCCTTAAAAAGACAGGGGAGAAAGAAAAGACCTAGAAGGATGTCAGAAGAGACTCTGAAACTTGCTCTTGAATGTCGAGTAGCTAAAGCAAAAGGAAAAAATGATGAAGTAAAAGAGCTGAACAGAATATTTCAGAGGGCAGCTCGAGAAGAAAAAGTATTATGATGACATGTGCAAAGACCTGGAGATAGAAAACCAAAAGGGAGGAACACGCTCAGCATTTCTCAAGCTGAAAGAACTGAAGAAAAAATTCTAGCCTCGAGTTGCAATACTGAAGGATTTTACAGGGAAAATATTAAATGACACAGGAAGTATGAAAAAAAAATGGAAGGAATACACAGAGTCATTATTACCAAAAAGAGTTGGTCGACATTCAACTATTTCAGGAAGTAACCTACGGTACTGAAAGAACTCCAAGCTGCCCTGAAGGCATTGGCGAAAAACAAGGCTTCGGGAATTGATGGACTATCAATTGAGATGTTTCAATAAACGGATGCAGCACTGGAAGTGCTTGCTCATCTATGCCAAGAAATTTGGAAGACAGCTACCTGACCAAGCGGCTAGAAGAGATTCGTATTTATCCCTATTCCCAAGAAAGCTGATCCAACCGAATGCAGAAATTATTGAACAATATCTTTAATATCACATGCAAGTAAAATTTTGCTGAAGATCATTCAAAAGTGGCTGCAGCAGTATATGGACAGGGAACTGCCAGAAATTCAAGCTGGTTTTAGAAAAGAATGTGGAACCAGGGATATCATTGCTGATGTCAGGTGGATCCTGGCTGAAAGCAGAGAATACCAGAAAGATGTTTACCTGTGTTTTATTGACTATGCTAAGGCATTCGACAGTATGGGTCATAACAAATTACTGATAACACTGTGAAGAATGAGAATTCCAGAAAACTTAATTGTGCTCGTAAGGAATCTGTATGTGGATCAAGAGGCAGTCGTTCAAATAGAACAAAGGGATACTGCATGGTTTAAAGTAAGGAAAGGTGTGCGTCAGGGTTGTATCCTTTCACCATACCTATTGAATCTGTGTGCTGAGCTAATAATCTGAGAAGCTGGACTATATGAAGAAGAACGGGGCATCAGGATTGGAGGAAGACTCATTAACAACCTACATTATACGGATGACACAACCTTGCTTGGTGAAAGTGAAGAGGATTTTTTTTCCTTTTTTAAAATTTTTACAGTGCTTTAAGTGAAAGTTTACAAATCAAGTCAGTCTCTCATACAAACATTTATATACACCTTGCTATATACTCCTAGTTGCTTTCCCCCTAATGAGACAGCACACTCCTTCCCTCCACCTTCTGTTTCCGTGTCCATTCAGCCAGCTTCTGTCCCCCTCCGCCTTCTCATTTCCCCTCCAGACAGGAGCTACCCACGTTGTCTCATGTGTCTACTTGATCCAAGAAGCTCACTCCTCACCAGTATCATTTTTTATCTCTAGTCCAGTCCAATCCCTGTCTCAACAGTTGGCTTTGGGAATGGTCCCTGTCTTGGGCTAACTTCTGACTTCCGGGGTCCTTCTAGTCTCATTCAGACCATTAAGTCTGGTCTTTTTACGAGAATTTGAGGTCCGTATCCCACACCTCTCCTGCTCCTTCAGGGATTCTCTGTTGTGTTCCCTGTCAGGGCAGTCATTGGTTATAGCCAGGCACCATCTAGTTTATCTGGTCTCAGGCTGATGTAGCCTCTGGTTCATGTGGCCCTTTCTGTCTCTTGGGCTCGTAATTACCTTGTGTCTTTGGTGTTCTTCATTCTCCTTTGCTCCAGGTGGGTTGAGACCAATTGATGCATCTTAGATGGCTGCTTGCTGGCGTTTAAGACCCCAGACACCACTCTCCAAAGTGGGATGCAGAATTTTTTTTAATAGATTTTATTATGCCAATAGACCTAGATGTCCCCTGAAACCATGGCCCCCAAACCCCGTACCCTGCTATGCTGGCCTTCAAAGCATTCGGTTCATTCAAGAAACTGCTTTTGGTTTAGTCCAGTTGTGCTGACCTCTCCTGTGTTGTGTGTTGTCTTTCTCTTCACCTAAAATAGTTCTTGTCTACTATCTAATTAGCGAGTACCCCTCTCTCTCCTTCCCTCACCAAAGAATATTTTCTTCTCTGTTTTTCTCAAGTTCTTATAATAGTGGTCGAAAGTGAAGAGGATTTGAAGCACTTACTGATGAAGATCAAAGACACAGCCTTCAGTATGGATTACACCTCAACATAAAGAAAACAAAAATCCTCACAACTGGACCAACAAGCAACATCATGATAAATGGAGAAAAGATTGAGGTTGTCAAGGATTTCATTTTACTTGGTCCATATTCAATGCCCATGGAAGCAGCAGTCAAGAAATCAGAAGATTCGTTGCATTGGGCAAATTGGCAGCAAGAGATCTCTTTAAAGTGTTAAGAAGCAAAGATGTCACCTTGAGGGCTTAGGTGGGCTGGACCCAAGCCATGGTTCTTTCAATCGCCTTATACGCATGTGAAAGCTGGACGATGAATAAAGAAGACTCAATAAGAACTGACTCCTTTGAATTGTGGTGTTGGGGAAGAATATTGAATATACCATGGACTGCCAAAAGAACGAACACATCTGTCTTGGAAGAAGTGCAGCCAGAGTGCTCCTTAGAAGCAAGGATGGCGAGACTACATCTCGCATACTTTGGACTTGTCAGGAGGGATCAGTCCCTGGAGAAGGATATCAAGCTTGGTAATGTAGAGGGTCAGCAAAAAAGAGGAGGACCCTCAATGAGATGGATTGACACAGTGGCTGAAACAATGGGCTCAAGCATAGCAACAATTATGAGGATGGTACATGACTGGGCAGTGTTTGGTTCTGTTGTACATGGTGTTCTTATGCGTCAGAATGGACTCGACGGCACCTAACAACAAAAACAATAGTTTCAGTAGCGGAAACCCTGGTGGCGTAGTGGTTAAGTGTTATGGCTTCTAACTGAAAGGTCAGCAGTTTGAATCCACCAGGCGCTCCTTGGAAACTCTATGGGGCAGTTCTACTCTGTCCTATGGGGTCGCTATGAGTTGGAATCGACTTAAGGGCAACGGGTTTGTTTTTTTTTTTTGTTTATTTCAATAGCAAATTGACCAATCCCTGTAAGATGCATAAAATCACAGGGCGGACTGCAACCCAAACAACCATTTTTGGCAGAATTATAAAGCTAAGGCCAGAAAAGTCATATATAAGAAACTCATTGCATTGCAACAAGTAAAATAAACAAATGCATAATAAAGTGTAGTTTTTTATTAAAAGGTGGGATTTCAAAGAAATATCAAGTTAGAAACAACTAAATGACCACTATCAGGGAATAGTGAAAGTATGGTGCATTTCATTGAAATATCATGCAGCTTCTATTAAAAAGAACAAGTCATAGAATACCTATGGAAGGATACATCAAAAAAGTCACATTAATTGATACCCAAGGGATGATAGGCTGGGTGACTGTGGGACAGATAAGAAGACTGGGAGTCAAGTGAGGGCACATAGTGAAAACACTGCATGCTCGTTTGTACCTTCTGATTTTTGTACCATATGTATGTGTTGACTATTCAAAATAGAAATCAAGATTTTGAAAAAAGAAAGTTTATGCTTAAATTAGCCATTCTTCTCATGATAGAAATACTGATACCCAAAACACTGAGGCTATTTCCATGGTATCTGATGACCCAAGTAACTTGTCTGGAACAGGCAGCCACAGCAGCTACCACCCTAACCCAACAAACTCAGGTCCACAGAAGAAGTTTCTAATGTCTTCTTATGTTCTTTAGTCACATGCTATATGGAAAGAACCCATCAATGAAGTGTTTCAGAGTTATTAAACAAAGACACACAGAATCTTATTGTGCAACTCTGACAATGATAAGAAATGCAAAGATAAAGCATATTATTTGTTGCTGTTGTTAGCTGCCATGGAGTCGGCCCTTGACTCATGGTGACCCTGTGCACAACAGAACAAAACACTACCTGGTCCCACACCATCCCCATGATCTGTTGTGGATTGGACAGTTGTGATCCATAAGGTTTTCACTGACTGATTTTCAGAAGTCTGTCTTAGTCTGGAGGTCTGGAAGTCTTCCTAGTCTGTCTTAGTCCAGAAGCTCTGCTGAAACCTGTTCAGCATCACAGCAACACACAATCCTCCATTGACAGATGGTGTTTTATAATAGACATTAAAACACGAATGTCAATCTTAATCTTGGTAGTGAAGAAAAGAAAACTGTTTATTCTCTTAACCCTCAACTTTCTGTAGGTGGACTTTTCTTCCCTTACTTTTATTTTAGTGAACATATGAGAATAAATTTAATTAATATGTAGTTTGAGTCAAAGTTTTTAAGGGCTGTTTTCGCAATTCCAAAACAACCATTTAAAAAATGAAATAAAAGGTTTTCTTATATTGAATGCTAAACATTTTAATGATGAACATTTAAAAAAGACAGGTAACAAAATGGTATGTACAGAATAATTCTAACCTAGGGAGAAAAAAAACTATATATATATATATACACACACACATGCACAGAAGAAAGGGAAGTACTTCCAGGTCAGAATTGGAGATCCCCAGATGAATGGAACAAAGCCACCACCTATCTGTCAATTTATTGTACTGTGGTAATTTGCATGTTGCTGGGAGGAGCCTGAGAGACACAGTGGGTAAAGCACTCTGCTGCTAACTGAAAGATCAGCCGTTTGAACCCACCAGCTGCTCCATGGGAAGGTGTGGCAGTCTGCTTCTATAAAGATTAAAAAAAGGAAATCCTATGGGGCAGTTCTACACTGTCCACTGTTTCTGTGAGTTGGAATTGACTTGATGGCAATGGGTTTTTGGGCTTGGTGATGTTGGAAGCTATACCACCAGTATTTCAAATACCAACAGGGTGGACATGTTTCAGCAGAGCTTTCAGATTAAGACAGACTAGGAAGAAAGGCCTGGTGATCTACTTCTGAAAATTAGCCAATGAAAACCTTATGGATCACAACAGAGCTTTGTCCTACTTGCTTGCTTTGAACATGTCATCAATCTCTGGAGGAGGACATCATGATTGGTGAAGTGGAGGGCCACAAAAGGCAAGGGAAACCTTCAGTGAGATGGATCGGCACAATAGCTACAATAATGGACTTGAACGTGCTGGCAATTGCGAGGATGATGCAGGGCTGGGCAACATTTCATTCTGTTGTATGTAAGGCCACCATGAGTAGGAGTCACTTGACAGCAGCTGTCTATCTATCTGTATCTGCCTGCCTGCCTGCCTATTTATCATCTATCATCTATCTATCGTCTATCTATCATCATCTATCTATCTATCTGCCTGCCTGCCTGCCTGCCTATCTATTTATCATCTATCTATCTATCTTTCGAAAAAGGGAATCTAGAAAGAAAAATGAAACAAATATTGGGCTTGGGTTTTAACATTAACATGAGTATAAGAGAAGGAGGACAGATGGAAAGATATAAAGAATCTGGGTTCTTGATGTCACTGAGGGGGTGCTAATTTAACTAGTACAAGTACTACCTAGCTCTAGATTTCTTGTTAATGGGAAAAAAAAATTTCTAGATGGTTTAAGCCAGTTATGGTTGTTTCCTGCTATGTTCTAATCTTAGTTGATAAAATCTCCTCCATGGTACATGCTATTATTACCTACTATATTAGTTCCATTGTACTGTAATACCCCCGTAATGAATCATCATTACAAATACAGAGCAATTTCATATTTAGCTTTTACTGATATGTTTACCAATTTCTCTGTTCTTGTGCTTCTTGCATCCAAATTCTTGTTTTTTGGCTCAAATATTGTTCTTCCTGATGAAAATCCTTTCATTTCTCAGCAAGGACCTGTTAGTGGTAAACTTGTCCAAGTTTTTGCAAATGTCTTTTTTTTTTGTAGTAGTAGTAGCAGCTGTTGAGAATATGCACAGCAAAACTTACTCCAATTCAACATCTCTACATGTACAATTCAGTGGCATTGATTACATTCTTCAAGTTGTACAACCATTCTCACTATCCCTTTCTTAGTTGTTCCTCCCCCACTAACATAAACTCACTGCTCCCAGAGGTTCCTATCTAATCTTTACAGTTGATCCCATACAGGTAGTTCTTAAAAGAGCATAATGCTCCAAGCAGATAGTCTTAGTAATATAGTGCTACTATAACAGAAACATCACAGGTGGATGGCTTTAACAAAGAGAAATTTATTTTCTCGCAGTCTAGTAGACTAGAAGCCCAAATTCAGGGCATCAGCTCCAGGGGAAAGCTTTCTCTCTCCGTCAGCTCTGGAGGAAGGTCTTTGTCATCAATCTTTCCTTGGTCGAGGAGCTTCTCCGTGCAGGAACCCAAGGTCCAAAGGTTGAGCTCCACTCCCGGCACTGCTTTCTTGGTGATATAAAGTCCCCACTCTCTGCTCACCTCCCTCTCCTTTTATCTCTTGCAAGATAAAAGGTGGTGCAGGCCACACCCCAGGGAAACTCCCCTTATATTGGGTCAGGGATGCGATTTGAGCAAGGGTATTACATCCCACCCTAATCCTCTTTCACATAATCTAATGTTGCCTCATTAACCAGAGGTAGAGATAGAGATTAGGATATACGACACATAGGATTTACAACACAACTAGCCGCACCTTCCATATTCTCCTCCTATTCACATAGGAAAATCACATCAGATGACAAAATGGTGGACAATCACACAATACTGGGAATCGTGGCCTAGCCAAATTGATACACATATTTTTGGAGGACACAATTCAGTCCATGATGCAGAACTTTGTTACTAGTTAAGCTAAGCTATTGTTTGGTTTCAAGAAAACTATAAGGGATATTTTTGGCTTAAGGTTTAAAGATTATCTTAGGGCAATAGTTTCAGGGGTTGATCTATCCTTCCTGGCTCGAGAATATCTGGAATTCCTGAGGATTTGAGTTTTTGTTCTACATTTTTTCCCTTTTGATCAGGATTTCTGTATAGAATCCTTGATTAAAAGGTTCAATAGTTGTAGGTGGGTGCTGTTCAGTTCTTCAGGTCTCATGGCAAAGGTGACAGTTGTTCATGGAGGCAATTAGCCACACCTTCTATATTCTCCTCCTATTCCTGACTCTCCTTCTTCCTCTTTTGCTCCATGCGAATAGAAACCAATTGTTTCACCTTGGATGACTGCTTGCATTCTTTTAAGACCCCAGGCACTATGCAACAAGGAGGAGGTAGAATAGAAGCACTAAACACATTATTAAGCCAATTAACTGGGATGTTCCATGAAACCACAACCCTAAACCTCCAAACCAAGGAACCAAATCCCATGAAGTGTTTGGTTATACATAAGCAGCCTCAGCAATTACTCTTCTTTTTCATTGTTGTAAATATGTCTATCACACTTTTGCCAATTAAACTTTTTACAGGTGCACAACTTATTGACATAAATTACAATAATCAGCTGTGCAACCCTATCCTTAATCAGTGCGATTTTTCTATCACCATTAAACCCCCTTTCCTCCTCCCTTTCCCTCCTGATAACCCATTGCCATCGAGTGGAATCCGACTTATAGTGACCCTATGGGACAGAGTAGAACTGCCCCATAGGGTTTCTAAGGCTGTAATCTTTACGGAAGCAGATTGCTGCATCTTTCTCCTGAGGAGAAGCTGTTGGCTTCAAACCACCAACCTTCAAACCGTTTAACCACTGCACAACCAGGGCTCCTATATAAGTGGGATCATATGATATTTGTCCTTTTGTGATTAACTTATTTCACTCAGCACAGTGTCTTCCAGCTCCATCCATACTGCAGCATGTATCAAGACTTCATTTCTCCTACTGGCTGAGCAGTTATTCCACTGTATGTATGTGGCACATTTTATTTATCCATTCATGCCATTGATGGGCGTTTGGGTTATTTCCACCTTTTGGCTATTATGATTAGTGCTGCAATGAACACTGGTGTACGAGCATCCATTTGAGTCTCTGTTTTCAAGCCTTTTGGGTATATACCTAGGAATGGAATTACTGGGTTATATGGTAGTTCTATTTTTAGTTTTTGAGGAATCACCACACTGTCTTCCACAACGGCTGTACCATTTTGCATTTCTACCAGGTAAATGTCTTTATTTAACTTTCTTGATTGGATTATGGCTTAGCTTCGTAATGAATTCCTTTGACTTGCATGAGGAAAGAAATTAGAATTGTCACCTTTTACATAAATCCAGGTCCTTGCAGGGATGAACGAATAGTAAAAGTTGGGAAAAGAAAAAAACCCATCTACTGGCACAAGCTGACAATGAAGAATGCCTTTCACTGCCTGGCCTCTGGGTAGGAAAAGAAAAAAAGTCCCTCCTGAAGATGTATAACCATGTGCTGTGCCACACAGTCTCCATGATCCAGGAACCCCTAAACTGTAAATTTAGCATAAAAGTCTTCCCAGTCTATGGTACAAGGCAGAAACAAATGAAAAAATTCTTGGAAGGCTCATATCCCAAGTCTGAGATACACATAACTACACAGGTAAAGCTCCACTGACATGGAGCTTAAAATCCAAATAACAAAGCATAAGAGAAAAAGACTCTGCTATGGGTATAAGTGGGCAAATGAACAGCAGTTTTATATCCCCAAAGTGCTTCACATACTAGAACAACCTGATGGAAAAGATAAAATGTTTGAAATGATTAAATACATAAAAGAAGCACGGTAATCCCTGAAAACAAATCACTATTTTAAAAATAGCAAGAAGAGTTGGAATAAATCTGACCTCCTAGAAATGAAATATATAATTATTGAAATTTAAAACTCAGTGGCCTTTTAAACCAGGTTTAACATTGCTGAAGAGAATTACTGAACTGGAGAATAGACCTAAAGAATTTACTAAAAATGCAGCACAGCAAGATAAAGAGATGGAATATACGAATTAGGGAGTATATGAAAAAGAGCTTATAAAATATCAAGGATAGAATGAGATAGTCAAATATATCTCTACCAGAAACACCCCAAGGAGAGAAGAGAAAGATTGTGGGGTTGGTGGGGAAATGAAGAATCAACATTTTAAGACATAATGGCTGACAATTTTTTCAGTATTAATTAAAGTGATAAATAGCCAATTTTAAGAAGCACACCCGTGTCAACTAGGAATCGTAAAAAGAAACCCAAACCTAGACACAAATTACCAAATTACCAAAGTTAAATAGAAGATTAAAAAAATAGCCATCAGAGAGAAATTATAGAGCACTTAAAAAAGAATTAAACTGAAAAGAGATATTTCTGTAGCAACATTAGAGGCCAAAAAATAATGCAATATCATCTTCACAGTGTTGAGAGATGATAACCATCATGTTGGAATCTAATATCCAACTAAACCCAAAAAATATGCAACTACACTATCATTTAATCAAGAAAGTTAAATAAAGACATTTTCAGACAAAGACTGAGAGTTTACTATTAACAGATCCTTGCTGAAAACATAGTCAAAGACATCAGTATTAAAAAAAAAATGCTATCAGAGGCAAAGAGGGATATTTTATAATACAAAGGGGCCAATTCATCAAGAAGACATAAATCCTAAGTGTATGTGTACAAACAGCAGAGTTTCAAAATACATAATGTGAAAGTAGAAAACTTTAAGGGGAAATAGGCAAATCCACAACTATTATTCAAGATTTCAACACTCCTCTTTCAGTAATTAATAAAACAAGTAGACAGAAAATCAGTAAAGATATAGAAGACTTAAATGCCGTCGACCAACTTGACCTTATTGACATTTATAAAACATTCTACCCAAGAATAACAGAATATACATTCTTTTTAAGTGCACATGGAAGAGTAACCAAGACAGATTATATGCTGCACCATAAAAAAGTCCCAATAAATTTAAATGGATTGAAATCATACAGAATATGTCCTCTGACCACAATGGAATAAAATTAGAAATCAGTAACAGAAGGAATATTGGAAAATCTCCCAAATTTTGTAAATTATGCAAAATACTTTTAAGAAATCCATGGATCAAAGAAGAACTCAAAAGGAAATTCAGCATGAATGGAAATAAAAATAAAACATTAAATTTGGAGATGCTGTTAAAGCTGTGCTTAGAGAGAAATTTACAGGTATAAATCTTATTTTAGAAAAAAGAAAGGTTTAAAATAAATGATAGAAATATTCACCATAAGAAGCTAGAAAAAGAAGAGCAAACTAAATCCAAAGAAATAAAAGGAAAGGAAATGATAAAGAATAGAGATGATTGACCTCCAATAAACAACTGAAAACTGAAATTTAAAAAAATACCATTTATGAATAACAACAAAAACATAAAATACATAGGGATAAATTTAACAAAATGTGTAAAATCTGTCACTAAAAATGATAAAATACTGCTGTGAGAAATTAAAGAAGACATGAATAAATGGAGGAGATAACTATGATCATGGTCTATACTATTCAACATTGTTAAGACATAAATTCTCCCCAAATTGATCTATAGATTCAATGCAATCCCAATCAAAATCCCAGCAGGCTTTTTTTGTAGAAATTGTTAAGCAATTCTAAAATTTATATAGAAATGCAAAAAGGTCACAAAAAGTCAAAGAAATTTTGAAAAAGAAGAATAAATGTGGGGGTCTTACAGTATCCAATTTCAGGACTTTTAGTAAAGCTACAGTAATCAAGACAGTATGATATTGGCCTAAGGACAGACATACAGATAAACGAAACAGAATAAGAGTTCTAGAAATAGACTCCCATGTGTATGGTCAATTTTGATCTTTGAAAAAGGTAACAAAGTAATTTGATGGAGAAAGGATAGTCTCTTCAACAAAGGATGCTGCCACATGCAATATATAAAATTAACTCTAATTGGATGATGGATGTAAATGTGAAAGTTAAACTATAAAACTTATAGAAAAAAAAATAGGAGAACATTTGTGCACCTTGGAGTAGGAAAAGGTTTCTTAGGACACAAAAAGAACTAACCATAAAAAGAAAATATTGATAAATTGGACTTCATCAAAATTAAAAACTTCTGCTCTTTAAAAGACATCTTTAAGAAAATTAGAAGGCAAACCACAAACTAAGAGAAAATATTCACAATTCATACATCTGGCAAAGGATTTCTATCCAGAATATCTAAAGAACTCTCACAACTCAATTATAAGGAAACAAAACAACCAAATAAAAAATGGGCAAAATGTTTGAAGGACCAGGAATTGCATTCTTAGACATTTATCCAAGAGAAAGAATATGTCCATACAATGACTTATACATAAATGTACATAGCAGCTCTATTCATAATAGTCAAATAATGGAAAGAACCCAAATGTCCATCAATAAAGAATGGATAAGCAAACTGTAGTAACTCAGCAATGAAAAAGAATGAACTACTGATGCCTGAATCTTAAAAATACTAGGTTGAGTGAAAATATCCAGACACAAACAATGCATTCTATATAATCCGATTTATATGAAATTCTAGAACATATTGACAGAACACAAATCAGTGGTCACCTAGAGCTGAGGGTGATTAACTAAGAAAAGGCAAGAGGGAACTTCTTCGTGGGGATGGAAATGTTCTATATCTTGATTGTACTGATGGTAACTGGTTATACAAGTGTACACATTTGTCCAAACTCATCAAACTGTATGCTTAAAATAGGTACATTTTATTATAAATTATACCTTAATAAAGTTGATTAAAAAAAAAAGCATTTATGGTGGGTTTGTAATTTATCAACTTGGCTAGGCTGAAGTACATTTCCCAGTATTCCCTTTCCTCTATGTTTCCAGTTAGGGTGGGTCATAAAAGAGATTCTTGTGCTAAAGTAGCAGCCTTTTTGTAACTCACAAATGCTGTTGATTATCCTCTGGCTCACCTTGTTGATGTGAGGCAGTGACTGCAACTGCTCCATCAAGATCAGAGGCAACAAGAAATAAAATGAATTTCAGTCCACCTTAGTGTGTTCCAGCTTGGGCTTGTAGGTCCCAGCTTGTTCTTGCTCTTCCCCCAATTTACATCCATTTTTTTCCTCCTAACTGGTTGCCTGTGAACTTGAATTTCCAGCACCAGATGTGGAGACAGCAACCTTACAGAGAATGTTATACCAGCTCCCCCAATTGCGTAAGTATAAATCTCTGTAACAAACCTTTATATTTATATATATTTATTCCTGGTGATTCTGCTTCTTGAATTGAGCCCTGGCTGATAAAGCCCCTTTAAAAAGTAAACATTGTTCAGCCAGGGTTTCTTTGTTCTTAGGAAAACAATATGTCCTGCCATTATAAACCTATATTATGTAAAAAGATAGCCAAAAGCTGATTACAACTAGGATCATTATCTATTTGTTTATTTAATTTCTACTTTAACTCTTCCTGGAAACATATACAAATTGGCAAACAAAAAGAGACAAATGCAAGAATGGGGAAAACAATTGAGAAAAAAGGTGAGACCACAAGTATGCCAATAACGTTAGTTGCTATCAAGTCAGCTCCGACTCATGGTGACCCCATATACAACAGAACAAAACATTGCCCAGTTCTGCATCATCTTTATAATCATTGGTATACTTGAGTCCATTGATGTGGCCACTGTGTATTTTGAGTGCCTTCCACCATAGGGGGCTCATCTCCCAACACTGAATCAGACAATGTTCTGTTGTGATGCACAGAGTTTACCTTAACTAATTTTTCTGAAGTAGATCACCAGACCCTTCTTCCTAGTCTGTCTTAGTCTGGAAGCTTTGCTGAAACCTGTTGACATGGGTGGCCCTGCTGGTATTTGAAATAATAGTGGTATAGCTTCCAGCATTATAGCAACACACAAGCCACCTCAGTATGACAAACTGAAAGACAGGTGTTGGATGCCAGTAATAAGGGCCACCATAGTTATTGGTATGGGGGGGGGGGGATTTGAGCTCCCTGAGAGCTAACATCCAGAGAGAAACTTGATAACTTGACATAATTGTCATCAGAAAAGAGAAAACATTCAAGGTCTTCTGGGAAAATGAGCAGAAAATTTTAATTATGTTCCAGTCTCTTTGGCTCCTCAGGGTCACTTTGACATAACCCATGCTGTTACTCTTAAGACAAGAGAACACAGTATACATTCAGGTGTCAGGAATAATGGGTCTGATTCTGGCTCTATATCTCCTTACTAAGGCTTGTCAATGTATAAGACAGCAAGAACTAGTGATGTATTTTTACCTATTCTATCAACTGCAAAATAAATAAATCTGACTCTTCCTCAATGTCATGTAGTGAAGTCACATGTTTTTCGTTAACAAACCATATGCTCTAAATTGGCATCTAATACATAGTGCTGTTTCTCCTATAGCCAAAGATTCACAGATCCAGGAATCAAAAGGTGAAAATGAGAGTAGCTCCACTCATTATTACCCCTAGTGATTCACTAGCAAAATATTTGCTTCTTATCCCTATGACGTTACACTCTGCTGATCTAGAAGTCTTCTTTGCAAAGGGGGGAATGTGTCCACAGGGAACATAAAAGGGATTCCATTCAACTGAAAGTTAAGACTGCTACCCAGCCACATTGGGCCTCTCATGCCTCTGAATCAAAAGATGAAGAACAGTGTAACTGTATTCGATCTTGACTGTCAAGGGGAAACTGGATTCTAGCTGCCCAAAAGAGAGTGAGGAAAAAAAGGTTGAGAATGCAGGAGATTCTCTAAGGTGACTCTTAATATGCTCATGTCCTGTGAATAAAGTCAAAGAAAAACTACAGCAGCCCAATTCAGGCACGGCTACTAATGGCCCAGACTCTTCAGGAATGAAGGTTGGTATCACCCCAACAGGCAGAGCTGAGGTGCTTTTTGAGGGCAAAAGGAATATGGAATGGGTAGAAAAGACCTGATAATCTGCTTCTGTAAAGATTACATCTTTGAAAACCCTATGGGATAGACCTACTCTGTCCTAGAGGGTCGCTATAGTCAAAATCAACTTGATGGCACACAACAATAACAGTATAGGAAGGTAGTTATAAATACCAGCTAAGGCCATATGCCACCACATGTCTGTCCATTTGTCATGCTGTGGTGGTTTGCACATTGCTGTCATACTGGAAGCTTTGCCACCAGTATTTCAAATACCAGTAGGGTCACCCTTGGTGGACAGGTTATAGCAGAGCTTCCAGACTACGACTGATTAGGAAGAAGAACCTGGCAGTCTACCTCTGATAAAATTGGCCAGTGAAAAACTTATGAATAGCAGCGGAACATTGTCTGGTAAAGTGCTGGAAGATGAGCCCCTTAGGTTGGAAGACATTCAAAATACAACAGAGGACAAGCTACCTCCTCAAAGTAGAGTCAACCTTAATGACACGGATGGAGTCAAGCCTTCGGGAACTTCATTGCCTGATGTGGCAAGACTCAAAATGAGAAGGAACAGCTACAAACATCCATTAATAATTGGAACATGGAATGTACAAAGTATGAATCTAGGAAAGTTGGAGGTCATCAAAAATGAAACAGAACACATAAATATCGATATCCTAGGCATTAGTGAGCTCAGATGGACTGGTATTGGCCATATGGTCTACTATGCTGGGAAAGACAAATTGAAGAGGAATGGCGTCACATTCACCGTCAAAAAGAACATTTCAGGATCTATCCCGAATGCAACACTGTCAGTAATAGGATAATATCCATATGCCTACAAGGAAGACCAGTTAATAAAACTATTATTCTAACTTATGCACCAACCACTAATGCCAAAGATGAAGAAACTGAAGATTTTTACCAACTTTTGCAGTCTGAAAGTGATCAAACATGCAGTCAAGATACATTGATAATTACTGGTGAATAGATCGCAAAAGTAGGAAACGAAGAAGGAACAGTAATTGGAAAATATGTCCTTAGTGATAGAAGTGACTCTTGAGATCCCATGATAGAATTTTGCAAGACCAACAGCTTCTTCATTGCAAATACCTTTTTCAACAACATAAATGGCAACTATACACGTGGACCTCAACAGATGGAATACACAGGAATCAAATGAACTTACATCTGTGGAAAGAGATGATGCAAAAGCTCAATTCTCATCAGTCAGAACAAGGCCAGTGGCTCACTGTGGAACAGACCATCAATTGCTCATATGCAAGTTCAAGTTGCAGTTGAAGAATAGTAGAACAAGTTCATAAGAGCCAAAGTGTGACCTTCAGTACATCTCACCTGAATTTAGAGATCATCTCCAGAAAAGATTTGACACACTGAACGCTAATGACCGAAGACCAAATAAGTTGTGCAAGGACATCATACATGAAGAAAGCAAAAAAAAAAAAAAATTAAAAAGACAGGAAAGAAACAGAAGACCAAAATAGTCAAGAGACTCTGAAAGTTTCTCTTGAACCTAGAGTTGTTGTTGTTAGGTGCCATAGAGTCTGTTCTGACTCATAGCAACCCTATGCACGATAGAACAAAACACTGCCCGGTCCTGAGCCATCCTTACAACCCTTGTTATGCTTGAGCTCATTGTTGCAGCCACTGTGTCAATCCACCTTGTTGAGGGTCTTCCTCTTTTCCATTGACCCTGTACTCTGCCAAGCATGATGTCCTTCTCCAGGGAATGATACTTCCTGACAACATGTCCAAAGTATATAAGACACAGTCTCGCCATCCTTACCTCTAAGGAGCATTCTGGCCGCACTTCTTCCAGGACAGATTTGTTCGTTCTTTTGGCAGTCCATGGGATATTCAATATTCTTCGCCAACACCACAATTCAAAGGCATCAACTCTTCTTGGGTCTTCCTTATTCATTGTCCAGCTTTCACATACATATGACGTGATTGAAAATACCATGGCTTGGGTCAGGCGCACCTTAGTCTTCAGGGTGACATCTTTACTCTTCAACACTTTGAAGAGGTCCTTTGCAGCCGATTTGCCCAATGAAATGCATCTTTTGATTTTTTGACTGCTGCTTCCATGGGTGTTGATTGTGGATCCAAGGAAAATGAAACCCTTGACAACTTCAATGTTTTCTCCGTTTATCATGATGTTGTTCATTGGTCCAGTTGTGAGGATTTTTGTTTTCTTTATGTTGAGGTGCAGTCCATACTGAAGGTTGTGGTCTTTGATCTTCATTAGTAAGTGCTTCAAGTCCTCTTCACTTTCAGCAAGCAAGGTTGTGTCATCTGCATAATGCAGGTTGTTAATGAGTCCAATCCTGATGCCCTGTTCTTCTTCATATAGTCCAGCTTCTCATATTATTTGTTCAGCATATAGATTAAATAGGTATGGTGAAAGAATACAACCCTGATGCACACCTTTCCTGGCTTTAAACCAATCAGTATCCCCTTGTTGTGTCCGAACAACTGCCTCTTAATCTATGTAAAGGTTCCTCATGAGGACAATTAACTGTTCTGGAATCCCCATTCTTCGCAGTGTTATCCATAGTTTGTTATGATCCACACAGTCGAATGCCTTTGCATAGTCAATAAAACACAGGTAAACATCCTTCTGGTATTCTCTGCTTTCAGCCAGGATCCATCTGACATCAACAATGATATCCCTGGTTCTACGTCCTCTTCTGAAACAGGCCTGAATTTCTGGCAGTTCCCTGTCGATATACTGCTGCAGCCGCTTTTGAATGATCTTCAGCAAAATTTTGCTTGTGTGTGATATTAATGATATTGTTCTATAATTTCCACATTCAGTTGGATCACCTTTCTTGGGAATAGGCATAAATATGGATCTCTTCCAGTCAGTTGGCCAGGAAGCTGTCTTCCATATTTCTTGGCATAGACGAGTGAGCACCTCCAGCACTGCATCTGTTTGTTGAAACATCTCAATGGATATTCCATCAATTCCTGGAGCCTTGTTTTTCGCCAGTGCCTTCAAAGCAGCTTGGACTTCTTCCTTCAGTACCATCAGTTCCTGATCATATGCCACCTCTTGAAATGGTTGAATATCGACTAATTCTTTTTGGTATAATGACTCTGTGTATTCCTTCCATCTTCTTTTGATGCTTCCTGTATCGTTTAATAATTTCCCCATGGAATCCTTCACTATTGCAACTTGAGGCTTGAATTTTTTCTTCAGTTCTTTCAGCTTGAGAAACGCCGAGCGTGTTCTTCCCTTTTAGTTTTCCATCTCCAGCTCTTTGCACATGTCATTATAATACTTTACTTTGTCTTCTCGAGAGGCCCTTTGAAATCTTCTGTTCAGTTCTTTTACTTCATCAATTCTTCCTTTTGCTTTAGCTGCCTGATGCTCAAGAGCAAATTTCAGAGTCTCCTCTGACATCCATCTTGGTCCTTTATTTCTTTCCTGTCTTTTCAGTGACCTCTTGCTTTCTTCATGGATGATGTCCTTGATGTCATTCCACAACCCTCCTGGTCTTCGGTCACTAGTGTTCAATGCGTCAAATGTATTCTTGATATGGTCTCTAAATTCAGATGGGATATACTCAAGGTCATATTTTGGCTCTCGTGGACTTGCTCTGATTTTCTTCAGTTTCAGCTTGAACTTGCATATGAGGAATTGATGGTCCATTCCACAGTCGGCCCCTGGCCTTGTTCTGACTGATGATATTGAGCTTTTCCGTCGTCTCTTTCCACAGATGTAGTCAATTTGATTTCTGTGTGTTCCATCTGGCGAGGTCCATGTGTATAGTCACCGTTTATGTTGGTGAAAGAAGGTATTTGCAATGAAGAAGTCGTTGGTTTTGCAAAATTCTATCATTCAATTGGTGATAGAAACAATGCCGGAACCTAGAGTAGCTAAAGCGAATGGAAGAAGTGATGAAGTAAAAGAGCTGAACAAAAGATTTCAAAGGTCAGCCTGAGAAGACAAAGCAAAGTATTATAATGAAATGTGCAACGACCTGGAGATAGAAAGCCAAAAGGGAAGAACATGCTTGGCATTTCTCAAGCTGAAAGAAATGAAGGAAAAATTCAAGTCTCGGATTATAATATTGAAAGATTCTACAAGGAAAATATTAAGCAACACAGGAGGCCTTAAAAAAAAATATGGAAGGGATATACAGAGTCACTGTACCAAAAAGGATTGGTTGACATTCAACAATTTCAGGAGGTTCCATAGGATAAAGAACAGACAGTAATGAAGGAAGAGATCCAAGCTACACTGAAGTCATTGGCAAAAAACAAGTCTCCAGGAATTGATGGAATACCAGTTGATATGTTCCAACAAACAGATGCAGAGCTGCAAGCGCTTACTTGTCTATGTCAAGAAATTTGGAAGACAGCTACCTGGCCAACCAACTGGAAGAAATCCATAATTGTGCCCATTCCAAAGAAAAGTGATCCAACAGAATGTGGAAATTATAGAATAATATCATTAATATCACACACAAGTAAAATTTTGCTGAAAATCATTCAAAAGCAGTTGCAGCAGTGCATCGACAGGGAATTCACATACTTTGGGTATGCTATCAGGAGGGACCAGTCCCTGGAGAAGGACATCATGCTTGGTAAAACAGAGGGTCAGCAAAAAAGACGTAGACCCTCAATGAGATAGATTGACACAGTGACTGCAACAATGGGCTCAAATATGGCAGCAATTGTGAGGATGGCACAGGACCTGGCAGTGTTCTGTTGTACATGGGATGGCTATGAGTCAGAATCAACTCGATGGCGCAGACCGTATGACCAGTTGCAGAAAAATGAACTTCAATAGGTATAAGTATTTCTCCCTTATTTTAATATAAATAGGTTTATATACAATAGCCAAATAATTTTGTTTTCTTCCCCCTATGATCCTTTTATTATCTAACATAAGATAACTTTACATATCAGTATTTAAGTCACTGGATATCAAAGAACTTTGTAAATCAGCTAGGAGAATAGAAACATCATTCCAAAACAAAAAAGGACTTTGCATCCTCTTCTGAGGAAAAACTTAATGTATTTTTGGCTGTATGTGAAGTAGTTGTATCATGTCAGACAGAAGCATAATTTCGTTATTGTCTTTATTTGTTTAAGGATATCATGTTGACAAGGGGTGGACTGGGGTAGCTTTTATAATGTGTTAACAGGGTTAGGCTGAATTACATTTCCCAGAATTCCTTTTCCATATGTTTCTGGTTAGGGTGGTTCACAAAGGACATTTTCCTAGAATACTGGAGGATGGAAGGGAATTTGTGGCCATTTTGTAGCTCGCACATATTGTTTCTGGTCTGCCAGTTCACCTTCTTGCTGTGAGGCAGTATCTGGGCCTGCAAATGGTCCACTTCCCCTGAATCCTCCAGTTTTTCTGATTCCTGGCCCAAGTGTATGCATTTAGCTCTGTGACAAAGAGCAGGATACCCATACCATCAAGGTCAAAGGTAACAAGAGCTGACACAGGTTTCAGACTGTCCTCGTGGGCTCCAGCTTGTGCTTCTGGGCTCAATCTTGTCCCTGACCTTCCCCAGCTTTACAGCCATCTTCTTTTCCTTACTGCCTGTCCTGTGCACTTCAAACTTCAGCCTCAGACAGAACGATAGCCTAACAGAGACTGTTTAACCAGCTCCTATGATTATATAAGATCATATCCCTGTATAAAGGTTATATATTCCTGTAACAAACATACATATATATAAAAGCCCATTGCTGTCAAGTTGAACCTGACTCATAGCAACCCTATAGGACAGAGTAGAACTGCTCCATAGGGTGTCCAAGAACCGTAATCTTTACAGAAGCAGATGGATTGCCACATCTTTCTCCCACAGAGCGGCTGGAAGGTTCAAACCACTAACCTTTCCATTAGCAGTTGAGCACTTAACCACTGGGCTACCAGGGCTCCTTACATATAATCTTATAGCATATATATATATATCCTACTGGTTCTGCTTTTCTGGTTGAACCCTGACTGCTACATGAAACATAAACATTCCCTTTAAATTCAAAAACAAGAAAAGGATCTCCACTATCCCTAGCTTATTTAATATTGTATTAGCAATTCTTACAGTGAATTAAGAAAAAGAATTAAAATATGTGAGAACCAAAATAGTTATCATTTACAGATGATATGATTATGTTTATAGAGTTGACAAACTATTAGGGCTAATGAGATTGTTCAACAAAGTTGTTAGGTGTAAGATTCAAATACAAAACCAATTGCCTTCTTCTATACCAGCACCAAAAATTACGAAATGTAATTTTTAAAAAGATGATATTTAAAACAGCAATAGAAGCCAAGGTACTTTGAAATAAATCTAACAAAAGTTTCATAGGACATTCATAAAGAAAATTATACAATTTTTATTAAAGACATAAAAGATAACCAATAAATGGGAAGATAATACCATATTTGAAGATGAGAATTCTCAACAGCATAAAGACATAAAGTCTCCCCAAACTGATGTATGAATTCAATCAAAATCTCAACAGTATCTTTCTTGGAAGCTGAAAATCTCAACTTAAAATTCATAAGAAAGGTAGAAGACCAAAAATAGACAAGGCAATCTTAAAAAAGATTTGTCTTCCAGATGTTAAAACCTATTGTAAAAAGCTATAGTAATTAAAATATTGTTATTGGCACAAAGCTAGATTGATAAAAAAAAAAAATGGAAATAGAATAAAGCACTCAGAAACAGGCCTACCTGTATTTTCAAATTTTGTATTTGACAAAAGTGACATTATAAGTAAGTGTGGAGAGGATGAACTATTCATTAAATAATGCTGGAACGATTTACTGAATATGAAAAAAAGTTTTAAAAATCACTATAATCACACCTTATTCCACACAAAATAAATAATCCCAGTTGATTGAAGATTTAAATGTGAAAAGCAAAACTTTGAAATGTTTTGATATTAGACCTGTTATGGATTGAATTGTGTCACCAAAAAACATGTGTTGTAAATCCTAACCTCTGCCTGTGGATATAATCCCATTTGTGAATGGGTTGTGTTTATTATGTTAATGAAGCAGGATTAGGGTGCACCCTGAGTCAGTCTCTTCTGAGATATAGGAGAGAGAGAGAACAAGCAAGCAAGAGAAGCAGAAATGGAGAAAAAGAGATGCCAGGCCATCTGAAGATCACCAAGGAACCCAGGAACAGAAGCTCAAAAGAGACAAGGACCTTCCTCCAGAGCTGACAGAGAAAGTCTTCCCCTAGAGACGGCACCCTGAATTTGGACTTCTAGCCTCCTAAAGTGTGAGAAAATAAATTTCTGTTTGGTAAATCCACCCACTTGTATTTATGTTATAGTAGCACTAGATAACTAAGACAAGACCATAATAAAATTTTAAAACTTGTGTGAAAAAGATAGAAAACCAAAGTGACAAATCAAGACACATCATGTTTTTGAAAATTTTTTATTTTTTAAATATACGTAATGAAATTATGAATGAAATGATATGATGTCTGAGACTTGCTTTAACACAACCCAGGAAAAAAGGGGAGGGCTTAGGAAGTGAGGTGGGAGAGGGTGGAGAGTAGATTGGGTGTAAATCAAACAAGATTGATCATGAGTTAATAATTGTTAAAGCTAGGTGGTGGGTACATGGGTGTTTATTATACCATTGTCTCTACTTTGGCATATATTCCAAATGCTCCATTAAAAAAAAGTCCTAAAAAGCAAAAACAGAAAAAGAGATGAAACTTAAAAACAAAATTGAGACACAGACTGAAAGAATATATTTGTGACACATATAACTAACAAAGGGTTGCTATCTCAATATATAAAAAACACAAATGTATCAATAGGAAGATGACAAACTACCAAATTAAAAAATGGCCAGAAGGTTTGAAAAGGCAAATCTTAGAGAAAGAGACCCAAATGGACAATAAATATATAAAATATGTTCAAAAATCAACTTCTCTTTTTATCAGGAAAATGTAAATTGAATGTCATTTTACAATGAAATATCATTTTGCACCCAGCAGAGTGGCAAGAATTTAAAAAGTCCAAAAGTCTGTTAGCACTAAGTGATGGTAAGGATTTGAAGCTCAAGAGCCTCCAGATGAGTAATTTCCAGAGCAGGTTGAACATACATAGCAAAGTTGATTATTTGACTAACTAATTGTTCAAGATACCACATTTACATATCCACCCTAGAGAAATCCTCCCACATGTGCTCAAGTAAACATGTGCATGTGTTTATTGCAAGACTGTAATTGTGGAAAAAGTGAAAATCAATTTAATTTCCCTCAATTTTGGAAGAGATAAATAAATACCCAACAATAGTAATTTTTTTTGCAATGTTATAAATGCAATTGTTTAATGGTTACCATTTGGTTCATTCATCTACAGAAAATTGCATTTCTTCTGGTTCATTATATGGAACAAACATTCAAATTACTGAACTATACATACTGTTACATAGTTTATATTTTATGAAAACAAAGCTTGAAGGAATATTTATAAATGTTACTTTGAATATAAGATAAAAAATGGCAAGTTTAAAAAGACTTCATATCTCTTAAGACATTTAATTTATGTTAATGGTCCAGGAGTGATTTACATATAGATATATATTTTTTTATGTGCATATATATTTCGACAAGAAGTGTAAAAATTTTTAAAAACAAATCACACCACTCATACCTGTTTTACATGAGAAGGTATTAGGGTTATTAAGGTGTCAAACTACTACACTTACAATATGTATATTTTTAAAAAGACTGAAAATGGCAAATCAAGAAATACTGAGAGAGGCAGGGCCAAGACGGTGGAGTAGTCAGATGTTTCCAGTGATCCCTCTTACAATAAAGACCTGAAAAAACAAGTGAAATGATTATATTTATTTTTTTAGGAGCCCTGAACATAAAGGCAAACTTAGAAAACAGACTGAGCAGCAGGGAGAGGGAGAGACCGTTCAGAGGCAGAGAGGAGTTGCTGGATCTGAATCGCCGGGAAACCTCAGGCACCATTCCTGGGAGTGACAGTGGTGGGCTGGTGGGAGCAATCCGGCTGCAGTTTTCTCAGGGAGAGACAACCAGCCGTACAGCCTACTCACACCTCTGGAACCAGAGCAGAACAGCTCTCTCAGCAAAAGCTAAGTACCTGCATATATTTTACCATGTTCCCAGGCCCCACGCCAGCTTCAGTGGCTGTTGATTTCCATGGGCCTGAGAAATAGGCACTGGGTTTTTTTTTTTTTTTTTGAGATAGGTTCTGCTGAGTGCTCTGAGCCATTCTCCCGGCCTCAAAGAAGGAATAAATTCAAAACTGGGGGGAAAGATAATTTTCCAAGTCCACTAAGCTGGGGAGCTCAGGGCAGAAGTAGTTCCTCTGGCATAAACACTCTGTGGAATTTGAATACCTTTCCCTCTTGCATGGACCTGTGTGTGCCCATTTCAGGAGAACAGACCCTTCTTGGCAGACTGCAACTGTTTCAGCTGTGTGGTGAAGAGCTGGGTGTTTGATATTTGACACTGGTTTGCCTATTAAACAGGGTCCTTACCTACCCCCAGCAGAGGCCTAAGGACTGGTGACTCCATCCACGTCACCCAGCCACCCGCGACAGGGGTCCAAGGATAACTGGTACCTCCCAGTCCTTACAACCAAAAGCATTGGGTGCCCATGGTCTGTCTGCAGAACCCACTCACCTGTGTGCTGTAGGGAACATGGATACGCTTTCCTCACAAACACTTAGGGGACGGTTGTTAGCCCCCTGCCTTGTTCAGAGTGTGACTCCCTTGCTGCAACCAAATACCTATACCTACACCAATCACCCCTGCCCCTCTAAGACTGTAGGACCGAGCCTGTACCACACACTTGATGACCTACTACCTAGACACCTGACCTGAAACCATACAAAAAAAGTGAACAGACTCCTAAACTCATACACCTTATAACAGTTCTAACCATCTGGTGACAGGGCATTAGAGCTTTAAAGGCAAAATAATCAAGCTAGCTCACTCAAGCAACCTATTTGGACATGTAAAACAAAACAAAGCAAGAAGCTAGGATACAGTAAGCAAACATAAAATAAACTAATACAATAACTTATAGGTGGCTTGGAGAAAACAGTCAATATCAAATCACATAGAGAAACAGACCACGATCACATCAATAAGCTCTCAAAACAAAGAATGGATGAAGGTGTCCTCCTGGAATTACCAGATGCAGAATACAAAAGATTACTACACAGAACTCTTCAAGACATCAGGAATGAGATCAGGAAGGAGATCAGGCAATATGCAGAACAAGCTAAGGAACTCACAGATAAAGCAGTTGAAGAAATTAAAAAGGTTATTCAAGACCACAATGAAAAATTTAATAAGCGGCAAGAATCCATAGAGAGACAGCAATCAGAAATTCAGAAGATTAACAATAAAATTACAGAATTAGATGACTCAAAGTCAGAGGAGCAAAATTGAGAAAGTGAAAGGCAGAATTAATGAGATGGAAGATAAAACACCTGGTGCCAATATGTTTGAAGAAAAATCAGATAAAAGAATTAAAAAAAATGAAGAAACCCTAAGACTCATGTGGGACTCTATCAAGAGAAATAACCTACGAGTGATTGGAGTACAAGAACAGGAAGGGATAACAGAAAATACAGAGAGAATTGTTGAACATTTGTTGGCAGAAAACTCCCCTGATATCGTGAAAGATGAGAAGATAGCTATCCAAGATGCTCATTGAACTCCACATAAGGTAGACCTTAAAAGAAAGTCACCAAGACATATTATAATCAAACATGCCAAAACCAAAGATAAAAAGAGAATTTCAAGCGCAGCTAGGGATAAATGAAAAGCCACTTACAAAGAAGAATCAATATGAATAAGCTCAGACTACTCAGCAGAAACCATGCTGACAAGAAGGCAATGGGATGACTTATATAAAGCATTGAAGGGAAAAAATTGCCAGCCAAGAACCATATATCCAGCAAAACTGTCTCTCAAATATGAAGGCGAAATTAGGACATTTCCAGATAAACAGACTTTTAGGAAATTTGTAAAAACCAACCCAAAACTTCAAGAAGTGATGAAGGGAATTCTCTGTTAGAAAATCAATAATATCAAATATCAACCCAAGATTTAGAACACAGGGCAGAGCAACCAGGTATCAACTCAGATAGGGAAATAACAAAAATAAATCAAGTTTAAAAAAATGCTCAAAACAGGGAAAGAGTGATGTCATTATGTAAAAGAAGACAACATTAAAACAATAAAGAGGGACTAAGAAATGTAGTCATAGATCTTTCATAAGGAGAGGAAGTCAAAGCGATATAAAGAAATAAAAGTTAGGCTTAAACTTAGAAAAATGAGGGTAAATATTAAGGTAACCACAAAGGAAACTAACAATTCTACTGATCAAAATAAAGTACGAGAAAAAAAGAGACTCAGCAGAAACAAAATCAACAACAATGAACACGAGGAAAAGACAATGTATAAAGACAAACTAAAAGCACAAAAAGTTAACTGGGAAAAAGAAACTGTCAACAACACACACACAAGAAAAACACATCAAAATGACAGCACTAAAATCATACCTATCCATAATTACGCTGAATGTAAATGGGCTAAATGCACCAATAAAGAGACAGAGTGTCAGAATGGATTAAAAAAAACACAATCCATCTATATGCTGCCTAAAAGAGACACACCTTAGACTTAGAGTCACAAGCAAACTAAAGCACAAAGGATGGAAAAAATATATATCAAGCAAACAACAATCAAAACAGAGTAGGACTGGCAATATTAATTTCTGACAAAATAGACTTTACAGTTAAATCTAACACAAAGGATAAGAAGGAAACTATATAATGATTAAAGAGGCAATATACCAGGAGGATATTACCAAGCTAAAAATTTATGAACCCAATGACAGGGCTTCAAGATACATAAAACAAACTGTAACAGCATTGAAATGTGAGATAGACAGCTCCACAATAATAGTAGGAGACTTCAACACACCACTTTTGGTGAAGGACAGGACATCCAGAAAGAAGCTCGATAAAGGCATGGAAGATCTAAATGCCACAACCAACCAACTTGACCTCATAGACATATACAGAACACTCACCAAACAGCAGCCGAGCATACTTTCTTTTCTAGTGCACATGGAAATTTCTCTAGCATAGATCACATGTTAGGTCATAGCAATTCTTAGCAGAATCCAAAACATCGAAATATTACAAAGCATCTTCTCTGACCACAAGGGCATAAGATTGGAAATCAATAAAAGGGAAAAAAAAAAGGGGGTGAAAGAAAACAAAAACTTGGAAATTGAACAATACCCTGCTCAAAAATGACTGGGTGATAGGAGACATTAAGGATGGAATTAAGAAATTCATAGAATCCAATGAGAGTGAAAACACTTCCTATCAGAAGCTTTAGGACACAGCGAAAGCAGTGCTCAGAGGTCAATTTATATCAATAAATGCACACATAGAAAAAGAAGAAAGGGCCAAAATCAAAGAATTATCCCTACAACTTGAACAAATAGGAAGAGAGCAACGAAAGAAATGCTCAGGCACCAGAAGAAAGCAAATAATAAAAATTAGAGCAGAATTAAATGAAATAGAAAACAGAAAAACAATTGAAAGAGTTAACAAGACCAAAAGCTGGTTCTTTGAATAAATTAAAAAAATTGATAAACCACTGGCCAAACTGACAAAAGAAAAACAGGCAGAAAGCAAATAACCCAAATAAGAAATGAGTTGGGAGATATCATAACAGACCCAACTGAAATTAAAAGAATCATATCAGATTACTACGAAAAATTGTGCTCTAACAAATTTAAAAACCTTGAAGAAATGGATGAATTTCTAGAAAGACACTACCTGCCTGAACTAACACAAACAGAGGTAGAACAACTAAATAAACCCATAACAAAAGAAGAGAGAGAAAAAATAATTTAAAAAGTCCCAACAAAAAAAAAAGCCCTGGCCCGACGGCTTCACTGCAGAGTTCTACCAAACTTTCAGAGAAGAGTTAACACCACTACTACTAAAGGTATTTCAAATCATAGGAAAGGTGGAATAATCCCAAACTCATTTTATAAAGCCAGCATATCCCTGATACCAAAACCAGCTAAAGACACCAAGAAAAAAGAAAATGACAGACCTATATCCCTCATGAACTTAGATGCAAAAATCCTCAACAAAATTCTAGCCAATAGAATTCAAGAAGGTATCAAGAAAATAATTTGCCATGACCAAGTGGGATTCATACCAGGTATCCAGGGATGGTTTAACATTAGAAAAACATTAATATAATCCATTTTATAAATAAAACAAAGGACAAGAACCTCATGATTTTATCAATTGCTGCAGAAAAGGCATTTGGCAAAGTTCAACACCCATTCATGATAAAAAAAAACTCTCAGCAAAATAGGAATAGAAGTAAAATCCCACAACATAGTAAAGGGCATTTATACAAAACCAACATCCAACATCACCCTAAATGGAGAGAGTCTGAAAGCATTCCCCTTGAGATCAGGAACCAGACAAGGATGCCCTTTATCACCACTCTTCTTCAACATTGTACTGGAGATCCTAGCCAGAGCGATTAGGCTGGACAGGGAAATAAAGCACATCCAGATTGGTAAGGAAGAAGTAAAAGTGGCCTTATACACAGAAAACCCTGAAGAATCCTCAAGAAACAACTGAAACTAATAGAAGAGTTCAGCAGAGTGTCAGAATACAAGACAAACATACAAAAATCAGTTGGATTCCTCTACACCAAAAAAAAAAAAAAAGAACACTGAAGACAAAATCACCAAATCAATACCATTTACAGTAGCCCCAAAGAGGTTAAAATACTTAGGAATAGATCTTACCAGAGACAGTAAAGGCTTATACAAAGAAAACTACCAGGCACTTCTGCGAGAAACCAATAGAGACCTACATAAGTGGGAAAACATACCTTGCTCATGGATAGGAAGACTTAACATTGTAAAAATGTCTATTCTACCAAAACAGATCTATAGATTTAATGCAATTCCAATCCAAATTTCAATGGCATTCTTTAATGAGTTAGAGAAACAAATCACCAACTTCATATGAAAGGGAAAGAGGCCCCTGATAAGTAAAGCATTACTGAAAAAGAAGAACAAAGTGGGAGGCCACGCTCTACCTGATTTTAGAACCTATTACACCTCCACAGTAGTCAAAACAGTCTGGTACTGGTACAACAGATACATAGACCAATGGAACAGAGTTGAGAATCCAGAGATAAATCCATTCTCATATGAGCAGCTGATGTTTCACAAAGGCCCAAAGTCTGTTAAACGGGGAAAAAAAGACAGTCTCTTTAACAAATGGTGCTGGCATAACTGGATACCCCATCTGCAAAAAAAATTAAACAAGACCCATACCTCACATCATGCAGAAAAACTAACTCAAAATGGATCAAAGACCTAAATACATAATGTACAACAATAAAGATCACGAAAGAAAAAATAGGGACAACACTAGGAGCCCTAAAACATGGCATAAACAGTACACAAAACGTTACTAAAATGCAGAAGAGAAACTAGATAACTGGGAGCTTCTAAAAACCAAACACCTATGCTCATCCAAAGACTTCACCAAAAGAGTAAAAAGATTACCTACAGATTGGGAAAAAGTTTTCAGCTATGACATTTCCAGTCAGCATCTGGTCTACATAATACTGCAAAAACTCAACTACAAAAAGACAAATAGCAAACACAATTAAAAAATGGGCAAAGGATATGAAAACGCACTTCACTAAAGAAGACATTCAGGCAGCTAAGAGATACATGAGGAAATGCTCACGATCATTAGCCTTTACAGAAATGCAAATCAAAACTACAATGAGATTCCATCTCACTCCAACAAGGCTGGCATTAATCCAAAAACACAAAATGATAAATATTGGAGAGGTTGCGGAGAGACTGGAACACTCATACGCTGCTGGTGGGAATGTAAAATGGTGCAACCACTTTGGAAATTGATTTGTCCCTTCCTCAAAAGCTAAAAATAGAACTACCATATGATCTAGCAATCCCACTCCTCGGAATATATCCTAGAGAAATAAGAGCCTTTACATGAACAGATATATGCACACCCATGTTCACTGCAGCAGTGTTTACAACAGCAAAAAGATGGAAGCAACCAAGATGCCCATCAACGGATGAATGGATAAATAAATTATGGTATATTCACACAATGGAATACTACGCATCAATAAAGAACAGTGATGAATCTGTGAAACATTTCATAACATGGAGGAACCTGGAAGGCATTATGCTGAGTGAAATTAGTTGCAAAAGGGCAAATATTGTATGAGACCACTAGTATAAGAACTCGAGAAATAGTTTAAACAGAGAAGAAAATATTCTTTGATGGTTAGGAGAATGGGGAGGGAGAGAGGTATTCACTAATTACATAGCAGATAAGAATTATTTTAGGTGACGGGAAAGACAACACACAATACAGGAGAGGTCAGCACAACTGGACTAAACCAAAACCAAAGACGTTTCCTGAATAAACCAAACACTTCCAAGGCCAGCGTAGCAGGGGCGGGGGTTTGGGGACCATGGGTTCGGGGACCATGGGTTCAGGAGACATCTAGGTCAATTGGCAAAATCAAATCTATTAAGAAAACATTCTGCATCCCACTTTGAAGAGTGGCCTCAACCCACCTGGAGCAAAGGAGAATGAAGAACACCAAAGACATAAGGTAATTACAAGCCCAAGAGACAGAAAGGGCCACATAAACCAGAGACTACATCAGCCTGAGACCAGGAGAACTAGATGGTGCTCGGCTACAACCAATGACTGCCCTGACAGGGAACACAACAGAGAACCCCTGAGGGAGCAGGAGAGCAGTGGGATGCAGACCTCAAATTCTCGTAAAAAGACCAGACTTAATGGTCAGACTGAGGGTGGAAGGACCCCAGAGGTCACGGTCCCCAGACCTTCTGTTAGCCCAAGACAGGAACCATTCCCAAAGCCAACTCTTCACACAGGGATTGGACTGGACTATGGGATAGAAAATGATACTGGTGAGGAGTGAGCTTCTTGGATCAAGACACCTGAGAGTATGTGGCCTGCTCCAGTCTGGAGGGCAAATGAGAGGGTAGAAGGGGGTAAGAAGCTGGCTGAATGGGCACAATAATAGAGAGTGGAGAGAAGAAGTGTGCTGTCTCATTAGGGGGAGAGCAACTAGGAGTATATAGCAAGGTGTATATAAATTTTTGTATGAGAGACTGACTTGATGTGTAAACTTAAAGCACAATAAAAATTAAAAAAAAAGAAATGCTGAAATTCTTATATGATGCCTGTTTCTTTTTTTTTTTTTTTAATTTACTACTGATTTTTAATGAGACCTGGTCCATAGTAGGCAATTTGGTGGAAGATCTGAAAAAGGAATCATCTCCCCCTCTTACTTTCTGTAGAGATAACAATGTTAGGATACAGTTGGTGGCTTATAACCAAGACTCAAAATATCATAGGTAGGCACTATAGGACTAGTATGGCAGCTCTGTCCCTGAGTTACTCAGGGACCTAGAATCCTTTTGTATTTTTGCTCCTCCATCTTTAGGTTGCTTCCTTCACCTGCATATCCAAGACAGCTTGTCACCACATCTGTATTTTTCACAGCAAAATGGGGAAAAAAGGTGGAAAGAAGGGCTCACTTCTCCCTTTAAGGATGTAATCTATAAGGTTCCCCAGTCAATCCCTCTCACATATCACTGGCCAGAATTTAGTTACCACATCCAGCTGCAAGAAAAGGAGAAAATGTAGTCTTTATTTGGGATGGTTAGGTGCCCAGAAAAAATTAGGCATGTTATTGCTATGCAAGAGAAATATAGATTAGATGTTGGGGAACAACTGGAGTGCCTACCAGAAGATGCATTCACTGAGGAGCAACAATGAATCAACTGACTAACATTTTACTTTGAATGAGATCCTTGATTCAAGAGTTCTGCCCTTACGAGCACCAGACAAATGCTTTACCTGAACCTCTTTGACCAAAATTTCATAAAGAACGCTGCACCGTAGAGAGATGATGTTATCTTTAAGTCATCTTAGGTAGAGTCCCATTTCTTTATATCATATGACTGATGTAATATGTAATTCCCTTTTCTTCACTGAAAGCATTTGTCCCTTCTATTTGGATCCAGTTCTGGGGTCCCTATATTCTCTTGCTTTCATTGGTAAAAAAAAAAAAAAAAAAACAGAGACATCATTGTTCAGGTCAGTTAAAGATCAAGAAAGCGGCTGGGATCTTCCTTGTAGTCATCAGGCGAAGTGAAGATGGAGCCATCAAATTCATCATGGCGAAACTCCTGAAAAGTCACAGTGGTTGTGATTGTGGGAAACATAGGTATATCTAGTTTTACAGAAAAGCCTGGAGGAAGCTTCATCTGAACAAATCCTCTAAGCTTGTGAAAGCTCTTTCAGGGCTTGTAATAATTGAGGTCGTTTTTCTTCAACACTTTCCCTGGATTGCTGCTTAAGCTCCCTTAAAAGTCCTGTAATTATTTGTCTATCTCCATCTCTGATGGCTTCTGCCAAAGAACTCCATCCCTGAGCCTTTTTCAGTTTTATTGGAGCATTGTGAGCCAAAGATAAATGGGCACATTGTTTCCTAACATCACAGCAAGATATAAAGGAGCTTCTGCTCTGCAGTCCAGGTCTCCTCCAGTTTGCCTGGATTCGTAGCTTCAGATATCCTTGACGACTACGTCATTAACTGTTGTAGGGTAAAAAATATCATAAAGTTTTATTAAAGCAAAAAGAAAGTTTTATTTGGCATATATTCAAACAGGCAAAAGTGGGAAGCAGAGAAGCATGCTGCCACCGCCATGTTTGCCCGAGTCCAAGGAAATATTACAGAATAGGCAAAAACGGGAAAATGGACAAGCATGCTGCCACAGCCATGTCTATCCAAGTTCCAACAAGAGTAATTCTGACAGCGGAGTCATACATGTATGAGAATGATGCACATTAAACTTAGGAAACTGGTTTTCTTTGGGAAGGGATAAAGGGGAAGAGAATGAAGTTTTAGCTAAAACGGAATTATTTTATTTTGTTTTATATTATTTTATTTTTCATGAATAAAGCTACTAAGGCCAGCATTAGTGTCTGCTGTTTCCTGGTAGACAGCATATGATGTTGTTGTTGTTAGTTGCCACTGAGTCAACTCTGACTCATGGCGGCCACATGTAAAACAGAACAAAATACCGCCTTCACAATTGTTGGTATGCTCGAGTCCATTGTTGTAGCCATTGTGTATTTTGAGTACCTGCCAACCCAGCGGGCTCATCTTCCAGCACTATATGGACAAGATTTGGTTGTGATCCATAGGGTTTACATTGACTAATTTTTGAAAGTAGATCACCAGGCCTTTCTTCCTAGTCTGTCTTTGCCTGGAAGCTCTGCTGAAATCTGTCCCCCATGGGTGACCCTGTTGGTATTTGAAATACCGGTGGCATGGTTTCCAGCATCATAGCAACATGCAAACTACCACAGTATGAGAAGCTGACAGACGGGTGGTGGAAAGGGTATGCAAGTGTTGCTTATTCTCTGTCTTTTCATATGTTTTGAATGTTCTGTAATAAAATAATTTAAAACCAACAAGTTTTTATTCTTTTTGACTTACATCATGCCAAATGATAAGTGACTTTTGTGTTTTGTTTCTGTTAAAATAACTATTTTGGCATAGCATAAGGAAAAAAAAAACCGAACTCATTGCCGTGGAGTCGATTCTGACTCATAGCAACCCTATAGGACAGAATAGAATTGCCCCATACGGTTTCCAAGGAGAGCCTGGTGGATTTGAACTGCTGACCTTTTGGTTAGCAGCTGGAGCTCTTAACCACTACACTGCCGGGGTTTTCTGGCATAGCACAGATAAGGCTAAAAACACATATCAGCTAGAATACTTTACCTTTGTCAAAAGTTCCCTGAAAATGATTCATTTAGAAAAATAAAGCTAAGGGCAACATTTTGCCTTATCTTCATCTAAACATTTGCCTTGGCATCTGTAAGAGCCTAGGCATCTCATGAATGTGTGCTTTTAAAACAATTTCAGTTTTGGGTCAAGGCTTAGCATCTCGTTCAACATCTAATCGGGTCAGGGGTTTTCCCAACAAGCTGACCTCAAACAAAAAAAATAGATTGAGAAATCTCTGGAGTTGAGTGTAGGGTGACTCAGGTGTGGGGGCTTCTACTTTCCTAGGGGAAATTCATTTTATTATTGTTATTACAAGCTGTCCTAAGACAATGTTGTTATTTTAATATTAATTTTGAACATTGTCTTGCTCTTATGTCAATTTAAGAAATAATCAACACGGCTAGTACTCACTTGAAGAAAACACCCATGGAGAGTACTAGTGCCCCAATACCAGGCTACAGGAGTTCTAGGGCATAGAATGAACTCACTGAGAATTTAATACTGTATTATATAATACTGTATAAGTCATCATCCTCAATTAGCTTTATTATATTTTCCCACTGTGGGTAAAGATTCTCTCCCTCCACCCCCACTGCTGACATACATAAATATGTTGTTATTAGTTTAGCAGCCCCTGACTCATGATGACCTCATGTACAGCTGAGTGAAATGCTGCCCGGTCCTGTGTCATCCCATGACCGGTCGCAGATTGGACCATGTGATCCACAGGGTTTTTTTTTTTTTTTTGAGAATATACACAGCAAAACATACACCAATTCAAGTTTCTACATGTACAATTTGGTGACATTGATTACATTTTTCGAGTTGTGCAACCATTCTCACTCTCCTTTTCTGAGTTGTTCCTCCCACATTAATATAAACTCACTGCCCCCTAAGGTTCCTATCTAATCTTCTGAGTTACTGTTGTCAGTTTGATCCCGTGTAGATAGTTCTTAAAAGAGCGTAATGCTCAAGGCAGAATTTTGTCACTAGTGAAGCTAAACTATTGTTTGGTTTTAAGAAGACATCAAGGGATTTTTCTGGTTTAAGGTTTAAAGATTACCTCAGGGCAATAGTTTCATCTCTTCTTTTTTAATATAGACATTTACCGTTATAAATTTCCCTCTAAGCACTGCCAGTTATCTGGGATGTCCCATGAATTCATGACCCTAAACCTCCAAACCAAGGAACCAAATCCCATGAGGTGTTTGGTTGTATAAAAGCAGCCTCAGCAGCTACTCTTCTTTTGGTTATTGTTGTAAATATGTCTATCACACAAATTTTGCCAATTCAACTTTTTACAGGTGTACAACTTATTGACAGCAATTTCAATAATTGGCTGTGCAACCCTACCCTTAATCAATGCAACCTTTTCATCATGGTTAACTCCCCTTTTTCCCCTCCCTCCTGACCCTTGTAACCACTAATAAGATTTGGTCTCTGTATATTTGCCTTTTCTTGTCTTTTTATATAAGTGAGGTCAAACAATATTTGTCCTTTTGTGATTGTTTTGTTTCACTCAGCTCAATGTCTTCAAGCTCCATCCATACTGTAGCGTGTATCAAGACTTCATTTCTCCTACTGGCTGAGTGGTATTCCATTGGATGTACGTGCCACATTTTGTTCATCCATTTATCTGTTGATGGGCATTTAGGTTGTTTCCACTATTTGGCTACTGTGAATAGTGCTGCAATGAACACTGGTGTACAAGATCCCCGGAGTTTTCGTTACGGGATTTTTTAGAAAGAGATCACCAGGACTTTCTCCCTAGCCTGTCTTAATCTGGAAACTCTGCTGAAATCTGTTCAGCATCATAGCCACACACAAGCCTCCACTGACAGATAGGTGTGGCTGTGTTTGAGGTGCATTGGCTGGAAGCCAACCCATCTCTCCCACACAGAAGGTGAAAATTCTATCGCTGAACCACCACTGACCTCTAAAACTTCAGCTCTGTAGTATCAGAATCAAAAACCAAATGGTTGGCCATAAAAGCATAAGAGTCCCAGAAATGTACCTGTGTTTTCATCAGCAGAGTTTCCCCTAAGAGCTCAAGCCCAATTGTGGAATTAGTGAGGCTGGTATAAAATATGAAATACGCATAGGATTGGCAAAGTAAGAAATGTATCATGGGTTTTTCCTTCTTCTTCAGAATTAAATCTCTAAGCCAGACAAGGTGGAAGACAAACGTGACATGAGCTCTGAATTATTCTTTTTTATTTATACACTTCAACAATTCATTGTTGCCTTATCTCCTGGAGGATGAAATTAATAGGAGGCTGAATAATTTCATGTAAATCAAGAAAATGGAAATTGGATATGTTTTGAAATGTCATTATATAAAATATGGTAGTTTTTATTACTTTTAACTTTAAATACAGTAGACTATCTTGTTAATTCAATAAAAAAATTTATGAAGGTGAATGAGTAATGTTTGTAAGTTTCTTTAAGCTCGGTGGATGAAAGGTGCTATATAAAACCAAAGTAGACTGTGTTCCATTATTATTTTATTTCATAAGCTCAGCAGCATAAAAAGCTGCAAATAAAATCTCATTGCTTTCAAGGGAATGAACATTATTTTCCTAGTCCTGGGAACAGATCTTCAAGCTTTTGTGAAAGCAGCAGCTTCTGTTTGTTGTTGCTGTTTAATTTTGTATGCTCAGAGGCAGATATTGAGAGGCTAAGTTTTGTTGGAGTTGTGTGGGTGTGGGGGGGTGTGTGTGTACTCAAACGGGAGCTAGGTCATACACAGGATGAGTTAGATGTTTGATTACGTGCCACTTTATGGTATTTTTTTCTGACTCCTAGTGTGTATTGTCATCCTGAAATTGGTTTATTGTTTAAAAAATAGACATTTTTTTTCCCAAAGGCTGTGGCTTTTTTTTTTGGCTAATTTTCCAGGTCCAGAAGTTGAAAAGAAACATTTGTGCCTTGTCATCTTGTGACATCGTGAAATATATATGTCAAACTTCAGAATTAAATCATTCAACAAAGATGAATGCCCTTATAAAATTCTCTCACATCATAACTCCAAGCTGTGTTTGGTGAATGAGGAAGTTCAATACAGGTTTAATACCCTGACTGCATTCAGGACGGGAGGCAGGAAGGTGCAGCAAATGCATCAGAAGTGAAATAACTACAAAAGGTGCCAATGAGTAATCTGAGCAACAAGGGCTGCATATCCAGAGGCGGGAGAAGCGGAGAATCAGACAAAGAATTGGGGGTAAATGGAACAGTAGCATCATCAGAGGGTGGAACAGTAGGAGCTAAAGGACTAGCTGGAATGGTGTTTTCAGGGAAAGCATGAGGGATGTGAGGCTGGAAATTTAGCTTGATAATACATAAATTGAAATATCATTTTTTCCTCAATTATAATTATTCATCAATTTATTTCTTTCCTTTAAGCTCTCACCCTTTTCAGTTTTTGTCCTTTTTATGAAGTTTCTAAATATGAAGAAGGGAGGGGCAGTGGTGGTTCAGCGGTAGAATTCTTGCCTTCCAAGCAGAGGACCAAGGTTCGATTCCTAGCCAATGCACCTCATGCACAGCCACCACCCGTCTGGCAGTGCAGGCTTACGTGTTGTTGTGATGCTGATTGGACAGGTTTCAGCAGAAGCTTCCAGACTAAGATGACTAAGGAGAAAGGCCTGGCAATCTACTTCTGAAAATCAGTCAATGAAAACCCTATGGATCACAACAGTTCGATCCATTATGATCATGGGGATGGCTTAGGACGACGCAGCGTTTCTTTCTGTTGTACATGGGGTCAATATAAGAAGTTGGGGCCAGACTCCTGGGCAGCCAGCAACAACAAGTGTAAATATGCATGCTGCCCAGGAGGAAGACCTAGAGTTGGTCTTGTTTTTCCAATAAATAAAAAGAACAAGTGGTGACAAATAATCTTGGTTAATGTGATAGTCTTTAGAAGACTCGACAGCAACGGGTTTGTTTTTTGGATTTTTTTCCTGACTCCTCTTCATCCAGTGGGCTCACATTATTTGTCAGCAGCTCTGAAACACTTTAGATGTTTGTATTACCTCTTTCTAATTCTTTCCATCTTAACCATCTGGATCTGCTGTCAGCAATCTTGAAAGTTTGATTTAAAACAAAATCAAACACACGTGGAGAAATAGGAACCCTCATCCATTGCTGATAGGAAAGTAAAATGGTCAAGCCACTGCGGAAAACAGTTTGGCGTTCCTCAAAAAATTAAATATAGAATTACCAGATGACTCAGTAATTCCACTCCTAGGTATGTACCCCAAGAGAATTGAAACGATATGTTCACACAAAAACTTGTACACAAATGTGCATAGCAGGATTGTTCATAATAGCCAAAAGCGGAAGCATCCCAAATGTTCATCAACAGATGAATTGATAAACAAAATGTGACATATCCATACGATGGAATATTATTCAGCCACAAAAAGAATGATGTACTGATATATGCTACAACAAGTATGAACCTCGAAAACATGCTCAGTAAAAGAAGCAAGTCACAAAGGATACAAATGGTATGATTCCATTTATACGAAATGTCCAGAACAGGCAAATCTATAGAGACAGACAGTTGATTAGTGCTTGCCAGAGGCTGGGTCCGGGACAGGAGAGAGTTGGGAGAAATGAGGACAAACAAAAAGGGTTTCTTTTGGAGATGATGCAAATGTTCTAAAATGAGATTTTGGAAATGCCTACACACAATGTGAATATACTAAAAGTCACTGAATACATTTTAAATGGGTGAATTGTGTGGTATGTGAATTACATCTCCATAAAGCTGTTTAAAAAAATCAAAAGTAGTAAGATTTAAAAAATTCTGTTCTTGTTTTGTTATTTTCATTGTTTATCTCGACAGTCTCAGTCTGCTGATGGTAATGCAATGGCTGTTCTTCTATGCCACATATTGCCCTCCATAATGTCTGTAATGACCACATATTTTGAGTCTAGGTATTTCTGGAGATTTCTTGTTAACCTCTCTCAAGGTTTGATTTCTCTTTTATATGAAATGACTAAAAGGAAATAATTGTGATTTGATAAGTTCCTCTTTATGCTTGGAAATAAAAACAGGTTTCTTACAAAATGTGATATGAGGGAAATGATATTTTTACAACAGTAAACCAAATTTTTCTGATATAAACTGAGAGCTTATTCTTTAAATGATATAAAAAAAATTTTTTTATAAGACCATAAAAATGTGTTTTTTAAAACAAACCCAATACAATGTACACTTTCAAGAAGTTCTAGCACCTTCTAGTCTCTTTATGAGGCTTTGCATTAATGCAAGACGGATGAAATAATTGCTCAAAACATTTTTGAAACACTTATTTTGTTATGTTTGCCTCTAAAACCATGATATGTGATTTTTTAATATCCCGAATGGCAATACATTTCTGCCCTTTAATTTTTGGAAATAGTCAAAAGTCACCCATGTTTGATAAATAGATCAAAAGATCAAACTGCAGAGTATTTTTTAATGTCAAAAATGAAATATGGTTCTAAGATAATGTAACTTGTCTTTCCAGGGTAACTCAAACTAAATCTGAAGGCACTTTTAAAACACAAGCTTAAGAAACAATTTGAGTAGTGACGGTATTATTAGAATAAGTCTCCAGGTTCTCAACAGACATAATACCAGGGATTTTACACAGAAAATTCTAATAAATTCCTCCAATAGGTCTGCAGGGTAAAAAGTATCCCCCATTTTAATGATACAGAAACAAGGCTGGCAAATCCAGCTGTTTTGTCCTGAGGCAGAGATGGTTCTCAAATCTCCAACCTGATGACTCTTCATTGGACCAGTTGGGTAATGAATGCTCTCATTCTTGCTTTTTAAAAAAGTTAGTCACTTTGCTTTACTTTCAGAGTAGTTTGCCATTTTTATTTTTTAAAGTCTGTCTGTGAGTGCATGTCCAAGCTTGAAATTAGGCCACGTCTTCCTCAAAGACCTGGAACTCTTCTACCCTTTCTATTCTCCTTTCTCATCTCCCGTGTTCAGATAGAGAATTACATGTAAAATTTAACCAGGCAAAATTTGAGTGCAGTGCCTTCCTCCTATAATAACACGAAGAATTCCTCAATGTTCACATTCCACTCACCACCATATTTCTCAATTCTCAGACTTGGAAGTTTGGAGTACTTTTTTTGTATATATAAAATTGGTTACTTTATTTCAAAATAATTTCAAAGCAGTATTTAGTATCAAATAAGAACAATCCTCATCTACAATTCTATCATGGTATAATCTACAAAGAGTCCATAGGTAGTATAAATGGTTACAGGCTTAACTACTAGCCGAAAGGTTAGCGGTTCGAATGCACCCAGAGGCTCTTCGAAGACAAGTCTCGAGATCTGCTTTCAAAAGGTTACAACCTTGGAGACCCTATGGAGCCGTTCTATTCTGCACACATGGGGTAGCCACGAGTTGACTGGCAACTAACAACGTCAACAACAAATAATCTACAAGGCCTTTCCGAAACTGTTATATCGTTATGGTTGTTAGATGCTGTCGAGTCTGTTCCGACTCATAGCGACCTTATGTATCACAGAACGAAACACTGCCCAGTTCTGCGCCATGCTCAAAATCGTTGTTATGCTTGAGCCCACTGTTGCAGCCACTGTGTCAATCCATCTCATTGAGGTTCGTCCTCTTTTCCACTGACCCTGTACTTTACCAAGCATGACGTCCTTCTCCAGGGGCTGATCCCTCCTGACAACATGTCTAAAGTATGTAAGCCGTAGTTTCACCATCCTTGCTTCTAAGGAGCATTCTGGTTGTGCTTCTTCAAAGATAGATTTGTTTGTTCTTTTGTCAGTCCATGGTATATTCAATATTCTTTGCCAACACCACAATTCAAAGGCATCAATTCTTCTTTGGTCTTCCCTATTCATTGTCCAGCTTTCACATGCGTATGATGCGATTGAAAATACCATGGCTTGGGTCAGGTGCACCTTGTCTTCAAGGTGACATCTTTGCTCTTCAACACTTTAACGGAGTTCTTTGCAGCAGATTTGCCCAATGAAATGCGTCTTTTGATTTCTTGACTGCTGCTTCCATGGGTGTTGACTGTGGATCCAAGTAAAATGAAAACCTTGACAGTTTCAATCTTTTTTCCATTTATCATGATGTTGCCTATTGGTCCAGTTGTGAGGATTTTTGTCTTCTTTTTGTTGAGGTGTAATCCATACTGAAGGCTGTGGTCTTTGATCTTCATCAGGAAGTGCTTCAAGTCCTCTTTACTTTCAGCAAGCAGGGTTGTGTCATCTGCATTACACAGGTTCTTGATGAGTCTCCCACCAATCCTGATGCCACATTTTTCTTCATATAGTCCAGCATACAAATTGAATCCCAAAAACCCACTGCTGTCGAGTCAATTCCAGCTCCTAGTGACACTATAGAACAGAGTAGAACTGCCCCATAGAGTTTCCAAGGAGCACCTGGCAGATTCGAACTACTGACCTTGTGGTTAGCAGCCGTAGCACTTAGCCACTACACCACCAGGGTTTCCACAGATTGAATAAGTATGGTGAAAGGGTACAACCCTGACACACACCTTTCCTGACTTAAAACCGGGGAGTATACTCTTGTTCTGTCTGAACAACTGCCTCTTGATCTATGTAAAGGTTCCTCATGAGCACAATTAAGTGTTCTGGAATTCCCATTCTTCACAATGTTATCCATAACTTGTTATGATCCACACAGTCAAATGCCTTTGCATAGTCAACAAAACACAGGTAAACATCCTTCCAGCATTCTCTGCTTTCAGCCAGGATCCAGGAGGATCCATCTGACGTCAGCAATGATATCCCTGGTTCCACATCCTCTTCTGAATCCAGCCTGAATTTCTGGCAGTTCCCTGTCAATATACTGCCGCAGTTGCTTTTGAACGATTATCAGCAAAATTTTGCTTGCGTGTGATATGAATAATATTGTTAGATAATTTCTGCATTTGGTTGGATCACTTTTCTTGGGAACAGGCATAAATATGGATCTCTTCCTGTCAGTTGGCCAGGCAGCTCTCTTCCAAATTTCTTGGTATAGATGAGTGTGCACTTTCAATGCTGCATCCGTTTGTTGAAAAGTCTCAAATGATATTCCATCAATTCCTGGAGCCTTGTTTTTCTCCAATGCCTTCAGTGCAGCTTGAACTTCTTCCTTCAGTACTGTCTTAGTCATCTAGTGCTGCTATAACAGAAATATCACAACCGGATGGCTTCAACAAAGAGAAATTTATCATCTCACAGTTGAGTAGGTTAAAGTCCAAATTCAGGGTATCAGCTCCAGGGGATGGCCTTCTCTCTGTTGGCTCTGGAGGAAGATTCCCTGTCATCAATCTTCCCCTGGTCAAGGAGCTTCTCAGGCACAGGGACCCCAGGTCCAAAGGATGCACCCTGCTCCTGGTGCTGCTTTCTTGGTGGTATGAGGTCCCCAACTCTCTGCTTGCTTCTCTTAACTTTTATCCCTTAAGATAAAATGTGGTGCAAGCCACACCCCAGGGAAACTCCCTTTGCATTGGATCAGGGAGGTGACATGAGTAAGAGTGGTATTACAAAAAAAGCTCACTGTAATCCTTTTAACATAAAATTAAAATGACAAAATGGAGGACAACCACACAATATTGGGAATCATGGCCTAAACAAGTTGATACACATTTTTGGGGAGACATCATTCAATCCATGACAAATACCATCAGTTCCTGATCATAGGCTACCGCTCGAAATGGTTGAACATCTACCAATTCTATTTGGTACAATGACTCTGTGTATTCCTGCCATTTTCTTTTTTTTATTCACTTTTATTGAGCTTCAAGTGAATGTTTACAAATCAAGTCAGTCTATCACATATAAGTTTATATACACCTTACTCCGTACTCCCACTTGCTCTCCCCATAATGAGTCAGCCCTTCCAGTCTCTCCTTTAGTGACAATTTCGCCAGCTTCCAACTCTCTCTATCCTCCCATCCCCCCTCCAGACAGGAGATGCCAACACAGTCTCAAGTGTCCACCTGATATAATTAGCTCACTCTTCATCAGCATCTCTCTCCTACCCACTGTCCAGTCCCTTTCATGTCTGATGAGTTGTCTTCGGGAATGGTTCCCGTCCTGGGCCAACAGAAGGTTTGGGGACCATGACCGCCGGGATTCCTCTAGTCTCAGTCAGACCATTAAGTCTGGTCTTTTTATGAGAATTTGGGGTCAGCATCCCTCAGGGGTTCTCTGTTGTGCTCCCTGTCAGGGCAGTCATTGGTTGTGGCCGGGCACCAACTAGTTCTTCTGGTCTCAGGATGATGTAGGTCTCTGGTTCATGTGGCCCTTTCTGTCTCTTGGGCTCTTAGTTATCGTGTGACCTTGGTGTTCTTCATTCTCCTTTGATCCAGGTGGGTTGAGACCAATTGATGCATCTTAGATGGCCGCTTGTTAGCATTTAAGACCCCAGATGCTACATTTCAAAGTGGGATGCAGAATGTTTTTATAATAGAATTATTTTCCCAATTGACTTAGAAGTCCCCTTAAACCATGTTCCCCAAACCCCCGCCCTTGCTCCACTGACCTTTGAAGCATTCAGTTTATCCCGGAAACTTCTTTGCTTTTGGTCCAGTCCAGTTGAGCTGACCTTCCATGTATTGAGTATTGTCCTTCCCTTCACCTAAAGTAGTTCTTATCTACTAACTAGTGAGTAAAAAACCCTCTGCCACCCTCCCTCCCTCCCCCCCTTCGTAACCACAAAAGTATGTGTTCTTCTCAGTTTATACTATTTCTCAAGATCTTATAATATTGGTCTCATACAATATTTGTTCTTTTGCCTCTGACTAATTTCGCTCAGCATAATGCCTTCCAGGTTCCTCCATGTTATGAAATGTTTCACAGATTCATCACTGTTCTTTATCGATGCGTAGTATTCCATTGTGTGAATATACCACAATTTATTTAACCATTCATCTGTTGATGGACACCTTGGTTGCTTCCAGCTTTTTGCTATTGTAAACAGAGCTGCAATAAACATGGGTGTGCATATATCTGTTCCTGTGAAGGCTTTTATTTCTCTAGGGTATATTCCGAGGAGTGGAATTTCTGGGTTGTATGGTAGTTCTATTTCTAACTTTTTAAGATAACGCCAGATAGATTTCCAAAGTGGTTGTACCATTTGACATTCCCACCAGCAGTGTGTAAGAGTTCCAATCTCTCCGCAGCCTCTCCAACATTTATTATTTTGTGTTTTTTGGATTAATGCCAGCCTTGTTGGAGTGAGATGGAATCTCACCATGGTTTTAATTTGCATTTCTCTAATGGCTAATGATCGAGAGCATTTTCTCATGTATCTGGTAGCTGCCTAAATATCTTCTTTAGTGAAGTGTGTGTTCATCTGCTTTGCCCACTTCGTGATTGGGTTGTTTGTCTTTTTGTGGTTGAGTTTTGACAGAATCATGTAGATTTTAGAGATCAGGTGCTGGTCGGAGATGTCATAGCCGAAAATTCATTCCCAGTCTGTAGGTGGTCTTTTTACTCTTTTGGTGAAGTCTTTAGATGAGCATAGGTGTTTGATTTTTAGGAGCTCCCAGTTATCCGGTTTCTCTTCGTCATTTTTGGTAATGTTTTGTATTCTGTTTATGCCTTGTATTAGGGCTCCTAAGGTTGTCCCTATTTTTTTCTTCCATGATCTTTATCGTCTTAGTCTTTATGTTTAGGTCTTTGATCCACTTGGAGTTAGTTTTTGTGCATGGTGTGAGGTATGGGTCCTGTTTCATTTTTTTGCAAATGGATATCCAGTTATGCCAGTACCATTTGTTAAAAAGACTACCTTTTCCCCAATTAACTGACACTGGGCCTTTGTCAAATATCACCTGCTCATATGTGGATGGATTTATATCTGGGTTCTCAATTCTGTTCCATTGGTCTATATGCCTGTTGTTGTACCAGTACCAGGCTGTTTTGACTACTGTGGCTGTATAATAGCTTCTGAAATCAGGTAGAGTGAGGCCTCCCACTTTCTTCTTCTTTTTTAGTAATGCTTTGCTTATCCGAGGCTTCTTTCCCTTCCATATGAAGTTGGTGATTTGTTTGTCCATCACATTAAATAATGACATTGGAATTTGGATTGGAAGTGCATTGTATGTATAGATGGCTTTTGGTAGAATAGACATTTTTACTATGTTAAGTCTTCCTATCCATGAGCAAGGTATGTTTTTCCACTTAAGCATGTCCTTTTGAATTTCTTGTAGTAGAGCTTTGTAGTTTTCTTTGTATAGGTCTTTTAAATCCTTGGTAAGATTTATTCCTAAGTATTTTATCTTCCTGGGGGCTACTGTGAATGGTATTGATTTGGTGATTTCCTCTTCGATGTTCTTTTTGTTGATGTAGAGGAGTCCAAGTGATTTTTGTATGTTTATCTTATAACCTGAGACTCTGCCAAACTCTTCTATTAGTTTCAGTAGTTTTCTGGAGGATTCCTTAGGGTTTTCTGTGTATAAGATGATGTCATCTGCAAATAGAGATAATTTGACTTCCTCCTTGCCAATCCGTATGCCCTTTATTTCTTTGTCTAGCCGAATTGCTCTGGCTAGGACCTCAAGCACAATGTTGAAGAAGAGCGGTGATAAAAGGCATCCTTGTCTGGTTGCCGTTCTCAAGGGAAATGCTTTCAGGCCCTCTCCGTTTAGAATGATGTTGGCTGTTGTTGGCTTTGTATAGATGCCCTTTATTATGTTGAGGAATTTTCCTTCAATTCCTATTTTGGTGAGAGTTTTTATCATAAATGGGTGTTGGACTTTGTCAAATGCCTTTTCTGCATCAATTGATAAGATCATGTGGTTTTTGTCTTTTGTTTTATTTATGTGGTGGATTACATTAATGGTTTTTCTAATATTAAACCAGCCTTGCATACCTGGTATAAATCCCACTTGGTCATGGTGGATTAATTTTTTGATATGTTGTTGAATTCTATTGTCTAGAATTTTGTTGAGGATTTTTGCATCTATGTTCATGAGGGATATAGGTCTGTAATTTTCTTTTTTTGTGATGTCTTTACCTGGTTTTGGTATCAGGGAAATGGTGGCTTCATAGAATGAGTTAGGTAGTATTCCATCATTTTCTATGCTTTGAAGTTCCTTTAGTAGTAGTGGTGTTAACTCTTCTCTGAAAGTTTGGTAGAACTCTGCAGTAAAGCCATCCGGGCCAGGGCTTTTTTTTGGTGGGAGTTTTTTGATTACCGTTTCAATCTCTTTTTTTGGTATGGGTCTATTTAGTTGTTCTACTTCTGATTGTGTTAGTTAAGGTAGGTAGTGTTTTTCCAGGAATTCATCCATTTCTTCTACATTTGCAAATTTGTTAGAGTACAATTTTTTGTAATAATCTGATATGATTCTTTTAATTTCAGTTGGGTCTGTTGTGATGTGGCCCATCTCGTTTCGTATTCGGGTTATTTGTTTCCTTTCCTGTATTTCTTTAGTCAGTCTGGCCTATGGTTTATCAATTTCGTTAATTTTTTCAAAGAACCAGCTTTTGGCTTTGTTAATTCTTTCAATTGTTTTTCTGTTCTCTAATTCATTTAGTTCAGCTCTAATTTTTATTATTTGTTTTCTTCTGGTGCCTGATGGATTCTTTTGTTGCTCACTTTGTATTTGTTCAAGTTGTAGGGACTGTTCTCTGATTTTGGCTCTTTCTTCTTTTTGTATGTGTGCATTTATCGAAATAAATTGGCCTCTGAGCACTGCTTTTGCTGTGTCCCAGAGATTTTGATAGGAAGTATTTTCATTCCTGTTGCATTCTATGAATTTCCTTATTCCTGCCTTAATGTCTTCTATAACCCAGTCTTTTTTCAGGAGGGTATTGTTCAGCTTCCAAGTATTTGATTTCTTTTCCCTAATTTTTCTGTTATTGATTTCCACTTTTATGGCCTTGTGGTCTGAGAAGATGCTTCATAATATTTCGATGTTTTGGATTCTGCAAAGGTTTGTTTTATGACCTAATATGTGGTCTATTCTAGAGAATGTTCCATGTGCGCTACAAAAAAAAGTATACTTTGCAGCAGTTGGGTGGAGAGTTCTGTATAAGTCAACGAGGTCAAGTTGGTTGATTGTAGTAATTAGGTCTTCCGTGTCTCTATTGAACTTCTTACTGGATGTCCTGTCCTTCTCCGAAAGTGGTGTGTTGAAGTCTCCTACTATAATTGTGGAGGTGTCTCACTTTTCAGTTCTGTTAAAATTTGATTTATGTATCTTGCAGCCCTGTCATTGGGTGCATAAATATTTAATACAGTTATATCTTCCTGGTCAATTGTCCCTTTTATCATTATGTAGTTTCCTTCTTTATCCTTTGTGGTGGATTTAATTTTAAAGTCTATTTTGTCAGAAATTAATATTGCTACTCCTCTTCTTTTTTGCTTATTGTTTGCTTGATATATTTTTTTTCCATCCCTTGAGTTTTAGTTTGTTTGTGTCTCTAAGTCTAAGGTGTGTCTCTTGTAGGCAGCATATAGACGGATCGTGTTTCTTTATCCAGTCTGAGACTCTCTGTCTCTTTATTGGTGCGTTTAGTCCATTTACTTTCAGCGTAATTATAGATAAGTATGTGTTTAGTGTTGTCATTTTGATGCCTTTTTATGTGTGTTGTTGATAATTTCATTTTTCCACTTACTTTTTTGTGCTGAGACGTTTTTCTTTGTAACTTGTGTGTTCCTCATTTTCATAGTATTTGACTTTATGTTTGCTGAGTCGTTATGTTTTTCTTGGTTTTTATTTTGAGTTATGGAGTTGTTAGACCTCTTTGTGGTTACCTTAATATTTACCCCTATTTTTCTAAGTAAATACCTAACTTGTATTGTCTTATATCGCCTTGTATCCCTCTCCATATGGCAGTTCTATGCCACCTGTATTTAGTCCCTCTTTTTGATTATTGTGATCTTTTACATATTGACTTCAATGATTCCCTGTTTTGAGCATTTTTTTTAATTAATCTTAATTTGTTTTTGTGATTTCCCTATTTGAGTTGATATCATGATGTTCTGTTCTGTGACCTTGTGTTGTGCTGGTATCTGATATTATTGGTTTTCTGACTAAACAATATCCTTTAGTATTTCTTGTAGCTTTGGTTTGGTTTTTGCAAGTTCCCTAAACTTGTGTTTATCTGTAAATATCTTAATTTCGCCTTCATATTTGAGAGAGAGTTTTGCTGGATATCTGATCCTTGGCTGGCAGTTTTTCTCCTTCAGTGCTCTGTATATGTCATCCCATTGCCTTCTTGACTGCATGGTTTCTGCTGAGTTGTCTGAACTTATTCTTATTGATTCTCCCTTGTAGGAGACCTTTCTTTTATCCCTGGCTGCTTTTAAAATTTTCTCTTTATCTTTGGTTTTGGCAAGTTTGATGATAATATGTCTTGGTGTTTTTCTTTTTGGATCAATCTTAAATGGGGTTCGATGAGCATCTTGGATAGATATCCTTTTGTCTTTCATGATGTCAGGCAAGTTTTCTGTCAGCAGATCTTCAACTATTTTCTCTGTGTTTTCTGTCCTCCCTCCCTGTTCTGGGACTCCAATCACATGCAAGTTATCCTTCTTGATAGAGTCCCACATGATTCTTAGGGTTTCTTCATTTTTTTTAATTCTTTTATTTAATTTTTTTTTTCAGCTATGTTGGTGTTAATTCCCTGGTCCTCCAGATTTCCCAGTCTGCATTCTAATTGCTCGAGTCTGCTCCTCTGACTTCCTATTGCGTTGTCTAATTCTGTAATTTTATTGTTAATCTTTTGGATTTCTACATGCTGTCTCTCTATGGATTCTTGCAACTTATTGATTTTCCACTATGTTCTTGACTAATCTTTTTGAGTTCTTCAACTGTTTTTTCAGTGTGTTCCTTGGCTTTTTCTGCAGATTGCCTTATTTCATTTCTGAGGTCATCCCTGATGTCTTGAAGCATTCTGTAAATTAGTTTTTTATATTCTGTATCTAATAATTCCAGGATTGTATCTTCATTTGGGAAAGATTTTGATTCTTTAGTTTGGGGAGTTGTAGAAGCAATCATGGTCTGCTTCTTTATGTGGTTTGATATCGACTGCTGTCTCTGAGCCATCACTAAGATATTGTACTGATTTATTCTATATTTGCTCACTGAGTTTTATCTTGTTTTGTTTTCTTTCAATATACGTGGATGGGCTACTAGATTGTGCTGTCTTGATTGTAGTAGCCCTTGACTTACTTATGACCTATTACCAGCTGGTTTGGGCTGTTACCAGATATATATGCCTAAGTCCATTCACTATTCTTGAGTAGAATCTGATTTTGGGTCATCAAGTGTGTGATGCACCCTATCACCTATCCACCTTGAGAAGTAGTGGTGATAGTTGTGTGCACCAGATTCTAGTAGCAGCAGGGGTTCACACTCCAGAGGGGGCAGGGCAGGATGCTGACAGGCTTCCCCCAAGTGTCAGTAAGGTAGGTGTGTCTCTATTCCTAAAGCACCTTGGTGGGTGGGCTCTGCAGCTGTACCTTAGGCCCCCAGTGCAAGTACCTCTACAGATTGGTAGGTGTCACCCTCCTTAGACCCCTAAGGCTGGAGGCTAGGTGGTCTGGGGGGAGCTTCAGCCCTCAGTTCCCTGTTGTGGGTCAGTGAGGGCTCTGTTGAATATGCAGAGATATCAGATCTAGGAAACTTGTCTTTCCAGTAAATCCGCTAAAGCAATTGCAGTCAGATCCCTATCAGAAATGCCTTGGCATTATAATAGCCACCTTGCTCCCTGTAGGGATGAAAGCCAGAGACTGTGGATCACATATGCTTGGCTGGAGCTGGTTCTGTGTTTTTAGTCCAATTAGGGACGGATTTTTGGTCCCTGGGTTTTTTGTAGTTGCTTCTCTCAGGCCAGGAGAATAGGTTAGGAAAAGACAAAAACAAAACTAAAGAAAGAAAAACCACAGAGCTGTTTACTTTCTGGCTCAGGGAATTCCAATGTTAATGAAGCCGCCTGGGAAGGGGAGGGGAGGGTTCAGAAAAACAGGAGAGAGTAGCACCCCAGAATATGGACAAAGTTACTTATCTTGCTTGGGATGACTATTTTGTCTGAGATTCCCAAGGGGCGTGTCGCCTATGTGTGCTGGCTGGGTAGAGATTGCCCCCAAGGGTCAGGCCCACAGAAGCCGCGGTCACTTCCTCCGCTGCCAGTCCAAAGCCCAGTGTCAAGGTTCCCCGGCTGGGACGCTGCACTCCCAGCTCCAAAAACAGTCGCTGCCTCCCGGAGACTTCTCCTCCCGCCAGCCGCGTCGCCGCACCGCCTGCACGGACCAGTTGGGACCCCTCCCGGGGTCAGTTCAGGGGTGTAGCGCTGCGCCCCGTGTTTGTACTGTCACAGGATGTGTTGCTCAGCTCCTCTGCGCCCAGTCCAAAGCCCGGCGACAAGGTTCCCCGGCTGAGACGCTGCACTCCTGGCTCCAAAACCAGTCACTGCCTCCCGGGGACTTCTCCTCCCACCAGCCGCATCACCGCGCAGCCCGCACTGACCGGCTGGGCCCCCTCCCGAGGTCAATTCAGGGGGGTAGGGCTGCGCCCCATGTTTGCACCATCACTGCATGTTGTGTTCAGCTCCCCTGTGCCCAGTCCTGAGCCCGGCGCCAAGGTTACCTGACTGGGATGCTGGCTCCAGGCTCCGAAAACAGTTGCTGCTTCCCCGTAGTTGTTCGTTCTCCGTCTCTGTCACTCAGGTCAACTCTTTAAATCCGTGTTTGTTGGTCAGGGTTCGTAGATTGTCATGTATGTGATCGATTCACTTGTTTTTCCGAGTCTTTGTTGCAAGAGGGATCTGAGGTAGCTTCTACCTAGTCAGCCATCTTGGCCCCCTCCAGCTGCCATTTTCTTTTGATGCTTCCTGTGTAGTTTAATATTTTCACCATAGAATCCTTCATTATTGCAACTCAAGGCTTGAATTTCTTCTTCAGTTCTTTCGGCATGAGAAATGCCAAGCACATTCTTCCCTTTTGGTTTTCTATCTCCAGCTCTTTGGACATGTCATTATAACACCTTACTTTGTCTTCCCGAGCTGCCCTTTGAACTCTTCTTTTCAACTGTTTTACTTCATCTTTTCTTTCTTTTGCTTTAGCTGGTTCACATTCAAGAGTAAGTTTCAGTCTTTTCTGGCATTCATTTTGGCCTTTTCTGTCTTTTTTGTCTTTTTAATGGCCTCTTGGCTTTCTTCATGTATGATGTCCTTCCACAACTCATCTGGTCTTCAGTCATTAGTGTTCAATGCATCAAATCTATTCTTGAGATGGTCTCTAAATTCAGGAGGGATATACTCAACGCCATACTTTGGCTCTGGTGGACTTGTTCTAACTTTCTTCAATTTCAACTTGAAATTGCATATGCGTAATTGATGATCTTTTCCACAGTCGGCCCCTGATCTTGTTCTGGCTGATGATATTGACCTTTGCATTGTCTCTTTCCACATATGTAGTTGATTTGGTTCTTGTGTATTCCATCTGGCGAGGTCCATGTGTATAGTCACTGTTTATGTCATTGAAAAAGGTATTTGCAATGAATAAGTCATCAGTCTTGCAAAATTCTATCACGTGATCTCTGGCATGCTTTCTATCACCAAGGCCATACTTTCCAACTACCGATCTGTCTCCTTTGTTTCCTACTTTCGAATTCCAATCTCCAGTAATTATGAATTCATCATGATTGCATGTTTGAACAATTTCAGACTGCAGAAGCTGGTGAAAATTTTTAATTTCTTTATCTTTGGCCTTAGTAGTTGGTGCATAGATTTGAACAATAGTCATATTAACTAGTCTTCTTTATAGGTGTATGGATTATTATCCTATCACTGACAGCATTGTACTTCTTGATAGATATTGAAATGTTCTTTTTGACAATGAATGCAACGCCATTCCTCTTCAAGTTGCCATTCCTGGCATAGTAGACCATACAGTTGTCCAATTCAAAATGGCCAATTTCAACTCACTAATGCCTAGGATGTCGATGTTATGGGTTCCATTTCATTTTTGATGATTTCCAATTTTCCTAGATTTATACTTCATACATTCCAAGTTCTGATTGTTAATGGATGTTTGTAGCTGTTTCTTCTCATTTTGAGTCGTGCCACATCATCAAATGAAAGTCCCGAAAGCTGACTCCATCCATGTCATTCAGGTCAACTCTAGTTTGAGGAGGCAGCTCTTCCCCAGTCGTCTTTTGAGTGCCTTCCAACCTGGGAGGCTCATTTTCTGGCACTGTGTCAGAAAATGTTCCGCTGCTATTCACAAGGTTTTTACTGGCTAATTCTTTTCAGAAGTAGACCTCTGGGTCCTTCTTCCCAGTCTGGAAGCTCAGCTGAAACCTGTCTGCCATGGGTGACCCTGCTGGTATCTGAATACTGGTGGCATAGCTTCTAGCATCACAGCAACATGCAAGCCCCCACAGTACAACAAACTGACAGATATGTGGGAGGAAATCGTTCTATAAATGATTTTAAAAAATTACATTTCTTATTTCAGTGTTGATACAAGAATTAACATACTACCTGGGGTCTTAAAAGCTTGCGAGTGGCATTCTAAGATACGACTATTGATGTCTTCTAGTTCAGAGTGAGGGAGAGTGAAGGAGACCAAATACTCAAGGGAGAAATTAGTCCAAAGGAGTAATGGACCATATGAATCGCAGCCTACAAAACCCCGAGACCAGAAGAACTAGATGGTGCCTGGCTACCACACTACCAACTGCTCTGACTGGCATCACAATAAAGGGTCCTGGACAGAGAGAGAGAAAATTGTAGATCAAAAAAAATTAAATTCATAAAAAAGACCAGGCTTGCTGGTGGCCTGACAGAGACTGGAGGAACCCCTGAGACCATGTATATGATAAAAAATAATAATAATAATACCCAAGAGGAAAGTACTCTTTAGTACAATCAATTATAAGATGAGAAGGCAGGAAGGGGTAATCAGGACAAAAGAAAATGGAGAAACCAGGGCAGGAATGAGGAGAGTGCTGACACATTGTCAGGAATGAAACCAAGTTAATGAGACACTGTATGTACAAACTATCCAATGGGAAACTAATTTGCTCTGTAAACTTTCACCTAAAACACAATTTTTAAAAAAAAAGGAAGAGGAAGCTTTTAAATAAAACAAAGTAGAATCAAGATATGGTGCTAGATCCGTGGTTCATTCTAGTTATGGAGTCATTTTCACTTTTAATTCTTATATATGCCTCATCCCTCCCACCACCACCACTCCCAAACCTTTCCATTTAATTCAATAAGTTTGTATTGAAAACTTTCTTTTTGTAAGATCTCTCCTAGGGAGATAAAAACACGGTTTCAATTCTTAAGCAATTCATAGACTGGCTGAGGAAACAAGTCATATATAGATGAATACTGATACATAACAACTTAATCACATCCAATATTTACCACACTCTCCAAATATGTCACAAATGAGTTTCTGTTCTTATTTGCCTTCCCAAATAGAATGTAAGTTCCCTAAGAATGGTATCTTTATAAATATTTTGCCCACAACGGGAAACATGTAAGCGTTTACACTGGTTGGCCTGGAGAAAGAGGGATTAAGTATCCTGGTTTAATAGCAAACACTCTACCATTGGCAGGTATAGGCTAATAGGGATAATTAAAATTTAAAGACTCTGCCTAAATATTCCCTGGTGCACACTCAGGTCTCATATACCATTTCATCAGAACTGCAGCTCAGTGTGTATCCAGCAGGCAAACCCATCGTAGGATTGATCCAATGAGGACCAGGAAACCAGAGGCCTTCAGAAATCATCTGGGGCAGGCTTCCCATCTCTCCCCTGCTCTCTGGAAGGAACTTTGCTGTTGTGGAGCTTGTGAGGTCTCGCTGAAAACAAGCAACAAGGGAGCAATTCCCTCTTCATCTTATAGAAGTCTTGCCTGAGGAAAGGATAGCTAAGGCAGGCCCCTGGCCTCTACTGAAGGCAAAGTGGGAAACTAGGCATGAACTATGATGTTATACACTGCCAAAGTTCTGTTGTCTTCCTACTCTACACTCAACAAAGGTCAAAACAAAAAACAGTTGCCACAGAGTCAACTTTGACTCATGGGATGAGTTAGAACTGTGCTCTATAGGGATTTAAATGGCTGTAATCTTTCGGAAGTAGATCACAAGGTCTTTCTTATGACATGCCTCTGGGTGGACTCAAACTTCTAACCCTTTGGTTAGCAGCCAAAGGCATTAGCTGCACAGCCCACAGACTCCCAACAAAGGCCACGAAGCAGAGAATCCAACATCCAAGGCTTCAACTAATCTCCCTGAAATGATTGAGAAAGTGTAGGGGAGGAAAGTAATGACAGAGCTACATTTCAACCATTATTTCTACTCAAGTACATAAATGTTGTTGTTGTTAGGTGCCTTTGAGTTGGGTCCAACTCATAGCGTCCCTATGCACAACAGAACCAAACACTGCCCAGTCCTGCGCCATCCTCACAATCATTGCTATGCTTGAGCCCATTGTTGCAGCCACTGTGTCAATTCATCTCGTTGAGGGTATTCCTCTTTTTCACTGACCCTCTACTTTACCAAGCATGATGTCCTTCTCCAGGGATTGGTCCCTCCTGGTAACATGTCCAGAGTATGTGAGACATAGTCTCACCATGCATGTTTCTAAGGAGCATTCTGGCTGTACTTCTTCCAAGACAGATTTGTTCATTCTTCTGGCAGTCCATGGTATATTCAATATTTTTTGCTAACGCCATAATTCAAATGCATCAATTGTTCTTCAGTCTTCCAAATTCATTGTCCAGTTTTCACATGCATATGAAGTGACTGAAAATACCATGACTTGGGTCAGGTGTACCTTAGTCCTCAATGTAACATCTTTGCTTTTTAACACTTTAAAGACTTTTTTTGCAGCAGATTTGCCAATTCAATACATCCTTTGATTTCTTAACTGCAGCTTTCATGGGTGTTGATTGTGGATCCAAGTAAATTGACAGCAGACCTCTGGCTCACAGACTGTGGAAGCTGACGAATCCCTAGGTCAGCAGGTCAACTGCTAGTTCAAGTTCCAAGAACCAGAGGTCAGATGAGGAGCCAGCTGTAGGATCCAGAGCAAGCAAAAGCCAGTGAGCTCACATCCCCAAGAATATTCCTTTTCAACTGATTGGCTGCTCATAGCAGATTGTTGTTTATTGATCCAGTTGCAAGGATTTTTGCTTTCTTTATGTTGAGGTGTAATCCATAATGAAGGCTATAGTCTGATTTTTGTCTCTAAGTGCTTCAAATCCTCTTCACTTTCAGCAAGCAAGTTTGTGTCATCTGCATATTGCAGGTTGTTAATGAGTCTTCCTCTAGTCCTGATGCCACATTCTTCGTATAGTCCAGTTTCTCAGATTATTTGCTCAGTATACAGATTGTATAAGTACGGTGAAACAATACAACCCTGATGCACACCTTTCCTGATTTTAAACCACGCAGCGTCCCCTTGTTCTGTTCTAACAACTACCTCTTGGTCCGTATACAGATTCTGCATGAGCACAATTAAGTGTTCTTTCTAGTATTGTTATTTTCTGCTTTCAGCCAAGCTCCATCTGACATCAGCAATGATATCCCTCATTCCACATCCACTTCTGAATCTGGCTTTGAATTTCTGGCAGTTCCCTGTCAATGTACTGCTGCAATCATTTTTTAATCTTTATCGTAAGTTTACTTTCATGTGATATTAATGATACTGTACAATAATTTCTGCATTCCTTTGGATTACTTTTCTTTGGAATGGGCATGAATATGGATCTCTTACAGTCAGTTGGCCAGGTAGCTGTCTTCTAAGTTTCTTGGCATATATGAGTGAGCACTTGCAGCACTGCATAAATGTAGAGTGGTCCTTTTAGACCAGACCAGCCGTAAGCACCCTAAAGGAGCTCAATATCCATGAGATTGTTATGAATCTCTGTTAATAAGAATTATAAAAATAATCATAGTGATAATAATGTGAACTCTAAAGTCATCAATGAGCCGGAGTTGGAGGAAGTGATAATAAAACATGCTGCACAGTGATCAATCCAAGACAAGAAATGAGGCCAGGTTAGGGGGCAGTGCGGCAACAAAAACAACCTTGGCCTTGGAGGCAGAAGACATGGGATTCAAAGCAGGCTTAAATGCTTAACAGATGGGAAAATCACTTCTCTTCAAGAGACCTCCATTTTTTCATTACTAAAATGAGTGAGTTTAACATGATGGTCTCTGAGATTAAATGATAATTGACAGCAGGATGATTTTGCAGGACTTCCTGGTGATTCATTCAGCTCCCATTGCAGCTCCTTGTCTTCCATGTTATAACTGGCTAAATGATATTTATTGGACTTTGCTGTTTCAGGCACTTGGAATAAGTATTTGCATATTCATTTTCTTAATTAGTATTTACAATAGTCCTATGCTGTTTTTTTTTTTTTTATGCTGTTGGGTGTCATCGAGTCAATTCTAACTCGTATCGACCCCATGTGACAGAGAACTGCCCATAGGCTTTTCATGGCTGTAATCTTTACGGAAATAGATCTCTGGATCTTTCTTCTGAGGAGCCAATGGGTGTGTTCAAACCACCAACCTTTCAGTTAGCAGCTGAACGCATAACCATTGCAACACCAGGGCTCCTTCAACAGTCCTGTAAACTGTTATTATTATACATTTTACATGATGGAACAGCTAAGTTTCCCAAGGTTGGGGTTCATAAGTGGCACATCTGGAATTTGAATTCAGGTAAGTGGGCTTTGGAGCCATGTTCTTTACCAATCTGCCACTCTGGTCAAAGCGGTGGCCTTCAGTCAAGCAAGGGAGGGACATAGGCCTTGGTGGTCCATTAACCATTTTCCCAAGTCAGTGAATCTTAGGTGGGGTAGCAAAGGAGTTACAGCTCACTTACCTAGATATTTAGAAATCAACATCAGCAGAGTGCCTGTCATGGATTGAATTGTGTCCTCCAAAAATGTGTGTATCAATTTGACTGGGCCATGATTCCCTGTAGTGTGTGATTGTCCAGAGCTAACAGAGAAAGTCTTCCCCTGGAGCTCACGCCCTAAATTTGGACTTTTAGCCTACTTTACTGTGAGGAAACAAATTTATCTTTGTTAAAGCCATCCACTTGTGGTATTTCTGTTATAACATCACTAAATAACTAAGACAGTACCCATCAACTTAACTTCACTGTTACCAAGCATTCAGCTCTCAAGCTTGTTGTTGTTATCTGCTCTTGAGCCATACCTCCACTCGTGGTGACCCCATGCACATCAGAATGAAATGCTGCGCAGTCCCACACCATCCCCATGATAGGTTTGGATTGAACCACTGTGATCCATAGGGTATAGATTGGCTTATTTTTTAGAAGTAGATCACCAGGCCTTTCTTCCTGGTCCATCTTAGTCTGAAAGCTCTGGCGAAACTGTTCAACGTCATAGCAACATGCAAGCCTACACAGACAGATGAGTGGTAGCTGTGCATGAGGTGCACTGACCAGAAATCAAACCCTGGTCTTAACTGACACGGTAGAATAGACCTGCTTAGGTGTCTAAGCTGGAGGGGAAAAACCACAAGTTTTAAAGTCAAACTCAAAATCCTGCCAGTTGTATAATAACCAAATGAAATGCATGAACTTCATAAGATCTTGGTTTGGAAATAATTCTTACAAAAGACATTTGGGGACAATTGGTAAAATTTGAATATGGATTGAACATTAGATATATTAGAGTATTATTAATTTTATTAGATTAGTATTATTAATTTTATTAGATGTGGCAATGGAATTGTGGTTATGCACCTTAGGAGGTACATGCTAAACTATTTACAAGTAAAGTGTCATGAGGTCTGCGACTTACTTTAAAATTGTTGAACAGCAATAAAATTTTATATATACATAAATAAATACATATATGCATGTGAAGACTAAGGTGCACCTGACCCAAGCCATGGTGTTTTCAATTGCCTCATATGCATGCGAAAGCTGGACAATGAATAAGGAAGCCCAAAGAAGAATTGACGCCTTTGGATTATATATATATATGATTGCCAGAAGAAGGAACAAATCTCTCTTGGAAGAAGTACAGCCAGAATGCTACTTAAAAGCAAGGATGGCTAGACAACGCCTCACATACTTTGGACATGTTATCAGGCGGGACAAGTCCCTGGAGAAGGACATCATGCTTGGTAAAGTAGAGCGTCAGCGAAAAAGACCAAGACCATCAATGAGATGGATTTACACAGTGGCTGTAACAATGGGCTCAAGCATAACAACAATCATGAGAATAGTGCAGAACTGGGCAATGCATCATTCTGTTGTGCATAGGGTCATTATGAGTGGGAACCAACTCGAGGACACCTAACAAAAACGTGCGTGTATACATGCAGAAAGAGACAAAAAGAAAGAAAATATGACCAAATACAGACAACAATTTATTCTAGGTAGAGGTTGCACACCTATTCATTGTATCATTCTTTTAACTTTTTTTTATGTTTGAAATTTCTCAAAAGTTTGGAGGGAAACAGTTCTGCACTTGTTGTGTGCCCTTGGCAAATTCTTTAACTTTTCTGACTTTCATTTCACTCTTAATAAAATTTAAATGGAGACCATACATGTGAAAGTTTTGAGCTCACACCCAATAAATGTTAAAATATTAATGAATATTGATTAATATCAATCTGACAGCAAAAGTATTGCAAATATACAATAATTTTAAAGCAATCTGTCACTAATCAATACAGTACATTTTGTATACTGAAACCAGACACTAATGAATAAAATTAGCAAAAATAATTTAAAAATCATAGCAAACCTATTGCATTATTCCTAAGTATTTTATCTTCTTGGGGGCTACTGTGAATGGTATTCATTTGGTGATTTCCTCTTCAATTTTTTTTCGTTGGTGTAGAGGAATCCAACTGATTTTTGTATGTTTATCTTGTATCCTGATACTCTGCTGAACTCTTTTATTAGTTTCAGTAGTTTTCTTGAGGATTCTTTAGGGTTTTCTGTGTATAAGATCATGCCATCTGCAAGTAGACATATTTTACTTCTTCCTTGCCAATCTGGATGCCCTTTATTTCTTTATCTTGCCTAATTGCTCTGGCTAGGAATGTAAATAAGAGTGGTGATAAAGGGCATCCTTGTCTAGTTCCCGATCTCAAGGGGAATGTTTTCAGGATCTCTCCATTTATGATGATGTTGGCTATTGGCTTTGTATAAATGCCCTTTATTATGTTGAGGAATTTTCCCTCTATTCCTACTTTGCTGAGAGTTTTTATCATGAATGAGTGTTGAACTTTGTCAAATGTCTTTTCTGCATCAATTGATAAAATCATGTGATTTTTGTCTTTTGTTTTATTTATATGATGGATTACATTAATTGTTTTTCTAATGTTGAACCATCCCTGCATACCTGGTATGAATCCCACTTGATCATGGTGAATTTTTTTTTGATATGCTATTGAATTCTATTGGCTAGAATTTTGTTGAGGATTTTTGCATCTCAGTTCATGAGGGATAAAAAAAAAAAAAAAAAACCCAGTGCCGTCGAGTCGATTCCAACTCATAGCAACCCTACAGGACAGAATAGAAATGCCCCATAGAGTTTCCAAGGAGCGCCTGGTGGACTTGAACTGCTGACCTCTTGGTTACCAGCCGCAGCACTTAACCATTATGCCACCAGGGTTTCCTCATGAGGGATATAGGTCTGTAATTTTCTTTTTTTGTGGTGTCTTTACCTGGTTTTGGCATCAGGGATATGGTGGCTTCATAGAATGAGTTCGGGAGTATTCCGTCCTTTTGTATGCTCTAAAATACCTTTAGTCATAGTGGTGTTAACTCGTCTCTGAAAGTTTGGTAGAATTCTGCAGTGAAGCCGTCCAGACCAGGGCTTTTTTTTTTGTTGGGAGTTTTTTGATTACCTTTTCGATCTCTTCTTTTGTTATGGGTCTATGTAGTTGTTCCACCTCTGTTTGTGTTAGCTTAGGTAGGTAGTGTGTTTCTAGGAACTCATCCATTTCTGCAAGGTTTTCAAATTTGTTAGAGTACAATTTTTCATAGTAATCTGATATGATTCTTTTAATTTCAGTTGGGTCTGTTGCAATATCACCCATCTCATTTCTTATTTGGGTTATTTGCTTCCTCTCTTGTTTTTCCTTTGTCAGTTTGGCCAATGGTTTATCAATTTGGTTGATTTTTTTTCAAAGAACCAGCTTTTGGTCTTGTTAATGCTTTCAACTGTTTTTCTGTTTTCTATTTCATTTTGTTCAGCTCTTTTATTATTTGTTTTCTTCTGGTGTCTGAGGGTTTCTTTTGTTGTTCTCTATTTGTTCAAATTTTACGGATAATTCCTTGATTTTGGCCCTTTCTTCTTTTAGTATGTGTGCATTTATTGATATAAATTGACCTCTGAGCACTGCTTTCACTGTGTCCCAAAGGTTCTGATAGGAGGTGTTTTCATTCGCATTGGATTCTATGAATTTCTTTACTTCTATCCTTAATGTCTTCTATAATCCAGACTTTTTTGAGCAGGGTATTCTTCAGTTTCCAAGTGTTTGATTTCTTTTCCCTACTTTTCCTGTTATTGATTTCTACTTTTATGGCCTTATGGTCAGAGAAGATGCTTTGTAATATTTCAACGTTTTGGATTCTGCTAAGGCTTCCTCTATGACCTAATATGTGGTCTATTCTAGAGAATGTTCCATGTGCACTAGAAAAGAAAGGGTACTTGGTTGCTGTTGGGTGGGGTGTTCTGTATATGTCTATGAGGTCAAGTTGGTTTATTGTGCCATTTAGCTCTTCTGTGCCTTTATTGAGCTTCTTTCTGGATGTCCTGTCCTTCACTGAAAGTGGTGTGTTGATGTCTCCTACTATTATTGTGGAGCTGTCTATCTCACTTTTCAATGCTGATAGATTTGTTTTATGTACCTTGCAGCCCTGTCATTGGGTGCATAAATATTTAATATGGTTATACCTTTTTGGTATATTGTCCCTTTAATCATTCTATAACATCCTTCCTTATCCTTTCTGATGGATTTAACTTTAAAGTCTATTTTGTCAGAAATTAATATTGCCACTCCTGCTCTTTTTTGATTTACTTATAAAAATTGTTTACTTGATACATTTTTTCCATCCTTTGAGTTTTAGTTTGTTTTTGTCTCTAAGTCTAAGGTGTGTCTCTTGTAGGCAGCATATAGATGGATCGTGTTTTTTAATCCATTCTGCCACTCTCTGTCTCTTTATTGATGCATTTAGTCCATTTACATTCAGCGTAATATGGATAGGTATGAATTTAGTGCTATCATTTTGATGTCTTTTTTGTGTGTTGTTGACAGTTTCTGAGTAGATTATTTTATGTGCTGAGTAGATTATCTTTATATATTGTCCTTTCCTCATATTCTTTGTTGTTGGTTTTGTTTCTGCTGAGTCTCTATTTTTCCTTGTATTTAATTTTGATGTGTAGGATAGTTTGTCTCCTTTGTGGTTACCTTATTATTTAACCCTATTTTTCTAAATTTAGACCTAACTTTTATTTTTTTGTATCGCCTTATCTTCCTCTCCATATGAAAGATCTATGACTACATTTCTTAGTCCCTCTTTGTTGTTTTAACATTGTCTTCTTTTGCATAATAACATTGCTGTTACCCTGATTTCAGTGTTTTTTTTTTTTAATCTTGATTTATTTTTTGGATTTCCCTGTCTGGTTGACTTCTGGTTGTTCTGCCCAGTGTTCTAGTCTTGGGTTGATACCTCATATTATTGATTTTCCCTATCATATTATTACTGTAAATGTTTCTCAATATAAAAAGAATTATTTGTAATGCTTAAAAGTGGCAGGTGTTCTAAATTAAATATTGTCATAATAGTCTTTATTTGAAGAACTCTGAAGATTCTCAGGGAAGAAAGTTATTCTGAACTTTTAACTAAACACAAAACATTTACCCTGGGTACAAGAGAGGGGAAAGAGGGAATCATTGGTTAGGGGCCACTGAGCTGCTAAGGGTGATGGAAATATTTGGAAATGGATAGTGGTGATGGTTGTACAACATGATGAATGTAATCAATGGCAGCAAATTATAGGTGTAAAAAATTTGAAATGGAAATTGTTTTATTTTGTATACTTTTAAAAATTAAAAAAAATGCATTTACCCTGCGTCTAAGTGATCACAGATTCAGATCAGTGGAATCCAAATTAATGAGGGTTTGTCATGTTTGGCCTCTGAGCTCCTTGGAAGGCCCCCATCCCATGCATCATCCAATGCTGTGCTTTGCAGTTTATAAGATCAGAAAACATAACACAAAGGAGCGAGGCCAAAGAAAGGTATTAGGAGGAAAATGTTAAAACCTGTAATAAAATTAGAACCATGAGTATAACTAGGGGAACTCTCCATTCATGAAATGAGCATATTAGTGTAAATGAACTAAGAGTTAGAAATTAATGAGGTCTATTAATTGAATTGATTTCTGTAATCTGGTAAAATTCAAATAGCATCTTATTTTTATTGGCCCAGTGACTGTCTGAATGAACACCACAAGAACTTTTGGCAATCAAGACTGAAAATAAGCCAATGCTTAAAATCTTTCAGCAGGATCACACTGAGGGTAGCCTAACCACCACTACCATTTGGCTTTCAAGCCCTCAATTCTTTGAATTAGTAAGAGTAATAATAATGGGGAATATTTACATAATACTATCTCTCTGCCTGAAGAAAATCAGAGCAAGTTCATGAGAGTCAAAATATGACCTTGAGTATGTCCCATCTGAATTTAGAGACCATCTGAAGAATGGATTTGATGCATTGAACACTGGTGACCAAAGACCGGACGAGTTGTGGAATGACATCAAGGACATCATACGTGAAGAAAGCAAGAGGTCACTGAAAAGACAGGAAAGAAAGAAAAGACCAAGATGGATGTCAGAGGAGACTCTAAAACTTGCTCTTGAACATCAAGCAGCTAAAGCGAAAGGAAGAATTGATGAAGTAAAAGAACTGAACAGAAGATTTCAAAGGGCCTCTCGAGAAGACAAAGTAAAGTATTATAAAGACATGTGCAAAGAGCTGGAAATGGAAAACCGAAAGGGAAGAACATGCTCAGTGTTTCTCAAGGCAAAAGAACTAAAGAAAAAATTCAAGCCTCGAATTGCAATAGTAAAGGATTCCATGGGGGAAAATATTAAACGACACAGAAAGCATCAAAAGAAGATGGAGGAGGCGGGGCCAAGATGGCGGACTAGGTAGACGCTACCTCGGATCCCTCTTGCAACAAAGACTTGGAAAAACAAGTGAATCGATCACATACATAACAATCTATGAACCCTGAACAACAAACACAGATTTAGAGACGGAAAACGAACAAATACGGGGAAGCAGCCACTGTTTTCGGAGCCTGGAGCCAGTGTCCCAGTCAGGTAACCTTGGCACCCGGTTTAGGTCAGGGCACAGGGGAGCTGACAGCGCAAACAAGGGGCGCAGCCCTACCTGCCTGAACTCACCCCGGGAGGGGGCCCAGCTGGTCCGCACGGGCGGCGTGGCGACGCAGCCGATGGGAGAAGTCCCCGGGAGGCCGTGACTGGTCTTGGAGCTGGGAGTGCAGCATCCCAGCCGGGGATTCTTGCCGCCGGGCATTTGACTGGGCACTGTCACGGTGCAAGCACGGGGCGCAGCTCCACTCCCCTGAACTAACCCTGGGAGGGGGCCCAGCCAGTCCGCGGGGGCAGTGTGGCGAAGCGGCTGGCGGGAGGAGAAGTCCCCAGGAGGCAGCGACTGATTTTGGAGTCGGGAGTGCAGCGTCCCAGCAGGGGAACCTTGACGCTGGGTTTTTGACTGACAGAGGAGGATCTGACCGCAGCTTCAGTGGGCCAGATCCCCGGGGGCAATCTCCACACAGCCAGCACACATAGGCAACACGCCCCTCGGAAATCTCAGATAAAATAGTCATTCCAAGAAAGACAAGCAACTCTGGCTATATTCCGAGGTACTGCTCTCCTATCTCTCTGATCCCTCCCCCACCCTCCCCAGGCGGCTTCATTAACATCCGAATAGCCTGAGCCAGAGGGAGAACTCTGATAGGGATCTGACTGCATTTTTTTTTTAGCGGATTTTCTGGAAAAACAAGTTTCCAGTGATGGCTCGGAGACAGCAGTCCATATCAAACCACATAAAGAAGCAGACCATGACAGCTTCTACAACCCCCCAAACAAAAGAATCAAAATCTTTCCCAAATGAAGATACAATCCTGGAATTATCAGATACAGAATATAAAAAACTAATTTACAGAATGCTTCAAGATATCAGAAACAAAATAAGGCAAACTGCAGAAAAAGCCAAGGAACACACTGATAAAACAGTTGAAGAACTCAAAAAGATTATTCAAGAACATAGTGGAAAAATTAATAAGTTGCAAGAATCCATAGAGAGACAGCACGCAGAAATCCAAAAATTAACAATAAAATTACAGAATTACACAACGCAATAGGAAGTCAGAGGAGCAGACTCGAGCAATTAGAATGTAGACTGGGAAATCTGGAGGACCAGGGAATTAACACCAACATAGCTGAAAGAAAATCAGATAAAAGAATTTAAAAAAATGAAGAAACCCTAAGAATCATGTGGGACTCTATCAAGAAGGATAACTTGCATGTGATTGGAGTCCCAGAACAGGGAGGGATAACAGAAAACACAGAGGAAATAGTTGAGGATCTCCTGACAGAAAACTTCCCTGACATCAAGAAAGACGAAAGGATATCTATTCAAGATGCTCATCGAACCCCATTTAAGATTCATCCAAAAAGAAAAACACCAAGACATATTATCATCAAACTTGCCAAAACCAAAGATAAAGAGAAAATTTCAAAAGCAGCCAGGGATAAAAGAAAGGTCTCCTACAAGGGAGAATCAATAAGAATAAGTTCAGACTACTCAGCAGAAACCATGCAGGCAAGAAGGGAATGGGACAACATATACAGAGCACTGAAGGAGAAAAACTGCCAGCCAAGGATCATATATCCAGCAAAACTCTCTCTCAAATATGAAGGCGAAATTAAGATATTTACAGATAAACACAAGTTTAGAGAACTTGCAAAAACCAAACCAAAGCTACAAGAAATAATAAAGGATATTGTTTAGTCAGAAAACCAATAATATCAGATACCAGCACAACACAAGGTCACAGAACAGAACATCCTGATATCAACTCAAATAGGGAAATCACAAAAACAAATTAAGATTAATTAAAAAAAAAATGCTCATAACAGGGAATCACTGAAGTCAATATGTACAAGATCACAATAATCAAAAAGAGGGACTAAATACAGGTGGCATAGAACTGCCATATGGAGAGTGATACAAGGCGATATAGAACAATACAGGTTAGGTTTTTACTTAGAAAAATGGGGTAAATAATAAGGTAACCACAAAGAGGTATAATGACTCCATAACTCAAGATAAAAGCCAAGAAAAACGTAACGACTCAAGAAACATAAAGTCAAACACTACGAAAATGAGGATCTCACAATTTACTAAGAAAAACGTCTCAGCACAAAATAGTATGTGGAAAAGTGAAATTGTCAACAACACACATAAAAAGGCATCACAATGACAACACTAAACACTTATTTATCTATAATTACCCTGAATGTAAATGGACTAAATGCACCAATAAAGAGACAGAGAGTCACAGACTGGATAAAGAAACACGATCCGTCTATATGCTGCCTACAAGAGACACACCTTAGACTTAGAGACACAAACAAACTAAAACTCAAAATATGGAAAAAAATATATCAAGCAAACAATAAGCAAAAAAGAAGAGGAGAAGCAATATTAATTTCTGACAAAATAGACTTTAGACTTAAACCCACCACAAAGGATAAAGAAGGAAACTATATAATAATAAAAGGGACAATTGATCACGAAGACATAACCATATTAAATATTTATGCACCCAATGACAGGGCTGCAAGATACATACATCAAATTTTAACAGAACTGAAAAGTGAGATAGACACCTCCACAATTATAGTAGGAGACTTCAACACACCACTATCGGAGAAGGAGAGGACATCCAGTAAGAAGCTCAATAGAGACACGGAAGACCTAATTACAACAATCAACCAACTTGACCTCATTGACTTATACAGAACCCTCCACCCAACTGCTGCAAAGTATACTTTTTTTTGTAGCGCACATGGAACATTCTCTAGAATAGACCACATATTAGGTCATAAAACAAACCTTTGCAGAATCCAAAACATCGAAATATTACAAAGCATCTTCTCAGACCACAAGGCAATAAAACTAGAAATCAATAACAGAAAAACTAGGGAAAAGAAATCAAATACTTGGAAACTGAACAATACCCTCCTGAAAAAAGACTGGGTTATAGAAGACATCAAGGAGGGAATGAAGAAATTCATAGAATGCAACGAGAAGGAAAATACTTCCTATCAAAACCTCTGGGACACAGCAAAAGCAGTGCTCAGAGGCCAATTTATATCGATAAATGCGCACATACAAAAAGAAAAAAGAGCCAAAATCAGAGAACTGTCCCTACAACTTGAACAAATAGAAAGTGGCCAACAAAAGAATCCATCAGGCACCAGAAGAAAACAAATAATAAAAATTAGAGCTGAACTAAATGAATTAGAGAACAGAAAAAACAATTGAAAGAATTAACAAAGCCAAAAGCTGGTTCTTTGAAAAAATTAACAAAATTGATAAACCATTGGCCAGACTGACTAAAGAAATACAGGAAAGGAAACAAATAACCCGAATAAGAAACGAGAAGGGCCACATCACAATAGACCCAACTGAAATTAAAAGAATCATATCAGATTATTATGAAAAATTGTACTCTAACAAATTTGCAAACCTAGAAGAAATGGATGAATTTCTGGAAAAACACTACCTACCTAAACTAACACATTCAGAAGTAGAACAACTAAATAGACCCATAACAAACAAAGAGATTGAAACGGTAATCAAAAAACTCCCAACAAAAAAAAGCCCTGGCCTGGACGGCTTCACTGCAGAGTTCTACCAAACCTTCAGAGAAGAGTTAACACCACTACTACTAAAGGTATTTCAAAGCATAAAAAATGACGGAATACTACGCAACTCATTCTATGAAGCCACCATCTCCCTGATACCAAAACCAGGTAAAGACATTACAAAAAAAGAAAATTACAGACCTATATCCCTCATGAACATAGATGCAAAAATCCTCAACAAAATTCTAGCCAATAGAATTCTACAACATATCAAAAAAATAATTCACCACGATCAAGTGGGATTTATACCATTTTTACGCAAGGCTGGTTTAATATCAGAAAAACCATTAATGTAATCCACCATATAAATAAAACAAAAGACAAAAACCACATGATCTTATCAATTGATGCAGAAAAGGCATTTGACAAAGTCCAACACCCATTTATGATAAAGACTCTCACCAAAATAGGAATTGAAGGAAAATTCCTCAACATAATAAAGGGCATCTATGCAAAGCCAACAGCCAATATCACTCTAAATGGAGAGAGCCTGAAAACATTTCCCTTGAGAACAGGAACCAGACAAGGATGCCCTTTATCACCGCTCTTATTCAACATCGTACTAGAAGTCCTAGCCAGAGCAATTCGGCTAGACAAAGAAATAAAGGGCATCCGGATTGGCAAGGAGGAAGTCAAATTATCTCTATTTGCAGATGACATCATCTTATACACAGAAAACCCTAAGGAATCCTCCAGAAAACTACTGAAACTAATAGAAGAGTTTGGCAGAGTCTCAGGTTATAAGATAAACATACAAAAATCACTTAGATTCCTCTGCATCAACAAAAAGAACATCGAAGAGGAAATCACCAAATCAATACCATTCACAGTAGCCCCCAAGAAGATAAAATACTTAGGAATAAATCTTACCAAGGATTTAAAAGACCTATACAAAGAAAACTACAAAGCTCTACTACAAGAAATTCAAAAGGACATGCTTAAGTGGAAAAACATACCTTGCTCATGGATAGGAAGACTTAACATAGTAAAAATGTCTATTCTACCAAAAGCCATCTATGCATACAATGCACTTCCAATCCAAATTCCAATGTCATTTTTTAAGGGGATAGAGAAACAAATCACCAATTTCATATGGAAGGGAAAGAAGCCTCGGATAAGCAAAGCATTACTAGAAAAGAAGAACAAAGTGGGAGGCCTCACTCTACCTGATTTCAGAAGCTATTATACAGCCACAGTAGTCAAAACAGCCCGGTACTGGTACAACAACAGGCATATAGACCAATGGAACAGAATTGAGAACCCAGATATAAATCCATCCACATATGAGCAGGTGATATTTGACAAAGGCCCAGTGTCAGTTAATTGGGGAAAAGGTAGTCTTTTTAACAAATGGTACTGGCATAACTGGATATCCATTTGCAAAAAAATGAAACAGGACCCATACCTCACACCATGCACAAAAACTAACTCCAAGTGGATCAAAGACCTAAACATAAAGACTAAGACGATAAAGATCATGGAAGAAAAAATAGGGACAACCTTAGGAGCCCTAATACAAGGCATAAACAGAATACAAAACATTACCAAAAATGACGAAGAGAAACCAGATAACTGGGAGCTCCTAAAAATCAAACACCTATGCTCATCTAAAGACTTCACCAAAAGAGTAAAAAGACCACCTACAGACTGGGAATGAATTTTCAGCTATGACATCTCCGACCAGCACCTGATCTCTAAAATCTACATGATTCTGTCAAAACTCAACCACAAAAAGACAAACAACCCAATCAAGAAGTGGGCAAAGGATATGAACACACACTTCACTAAAGAAGATATTCAGGCAGCTACCGGATACATGAGAAAATGCTCTCGATCATTAGCCATTAGAGAAATGCAAATTAAAACTACGATGAGATTCCATCTCACTCCAACAAGGCTGGCAGTAATCCAAAAAACACAAAATAATAAATGTTGGAGAGGCTGCGGAGAGATTGGAACTCTTATACACTGCTGGTGGGAATGTGAAATGGTACAACCACTTTGGAAATCTATCTGGTGTTATCTTAAACAGTTAAAAATAGAACTACCATATAACCCAGAAATCCCACTCCTCGGAATATACCCTAGAGAAACAAGAGCCTTCACACAAACAGATATATGCACACCCATGTTTATTGCAGCTCTGTTTACAATAGCAAAAAGCTGGAAGCAACCAAGGTGTCCATCAACGGATGAATGGGTAAATAAATTGTGGTATAGTCACACAATGGAATACTACGCATTGATAAAGAACAGCGAGGAATCTGAGAAACATTTCATAACCTGGAGGAACCTGGAAGGCATTATGCTGAGCGAAATCAGCCAGAGGCAAAAGGACAAATATTGTATGAGACCAATATTATAAGATCTTGAGAAATAGTATAAACTGAGAAAAACACATACTTTTGTGATTACGAGGGGGGGAGGGAGGGAGGGAGGGAGGGAGGGAGGGAGGGAAAGGGTTTTTTACTGATTAATTAGTAGATAAGAACTGCTTTAGGTGAAGGGAAGGACAACACTCAATACATGGAAGGTCAGTTCAACTGGACTGGACTGGACCAAAAGCAAAGAAGTTTCCGGGATAAACTGAATACTTCAAAGGTCAGCGGAGCAAGGGCAGGGGTTTGGGAACCATGGTTTAAGAGGACTTCTAAGTCAATTGGCAAAATAATTCTATTATGAAAACATTCTGCATCCCACTTTGAAATGTGGCGTCTGGGGTCTTAAATGCTAACAAGCGGCCATCTAAGATGCAGCAATTGGTCTCAACCCACCTGGATCAAAGGAGAATGAAGAACACCAAGGTCACACGACAACTAAGAGCCCAAGAGACAGAAAGGGCCACATGAACCAGAGACCTACATCATCCTGAGACCAGAAGAACTAGTTGGTGCCCGGCCACAATCGATGACTGCCCTCACAGGGAGCACAACAGAGAACCCCTGAGGGAGCAGGAGATCAGTGGGATGCTGACCCCAAATTCTCATAAAAAGACCAGACTTAATGGTCTGGCTGTGACTAGAGGAATCCCGGCGGTCATGGTCCCCAAACCTTCTGTTGGCACAGGACAGGAACCATCCCCGAAGACAATTCATCAGACATGAAAGGGACTGGACAGTGGGTGGGAGAGAGATGCTGATGAAGAGTGAGCTAATTATATCAGGTGGACACTTAAGACTGTGTTGGCATCTCCTGTCTGGAGGGGGGATGGGAGGATAGAGAGAATTGGAGGCTGGCAAAGTTTTCACGAAAGGAGAGACTGGAAGGGCTGACTCATTAGGGGGAGAGCAAGTGAGAGTAAGGAGTAAGATGTATATTAACTTATATGTGACAGACTGACTTGATTTGTAAACATTCACTTGAAGCTCAATAAAAGTTAATAAAAAAAAAAAGAAGAAGATGGAAGGAATACACAGAGTCATTATACCAAAAAGAATTAGTCAATGTTCAACCATTTCAAGAGGTGGCATATGATTGGGAACCGATGGTACTGAAGGAAGAACTGCAAGCTGCTCTGAAGGCATTGGCAAAAAACAAGGCTCCAGGAATTGATGGAATATCAATTGAGATGTTTCAACAAACAGGTGCAGCGCTGGAGGTGCTCATTCGTCTATGCCAAGAAATATGGAAGACAGCTTCCTGGCCAACTGACTGGAAGAGATCCATATTTATGCCTATTCCCAAGAAAGGTGATCCAACCGAATGTGGAAATTATAGAACAATATCATTAATATTACACTCAAGCAAAATTTTGCTGAAGATCATTCAAAAACGGCTGCAGCAGTACATCGACAGGGAACTACCAGAAATTCAGGCTGGTTTCAGAAGAGGACGTGGAACCAGGGATTTCATTGTTGATGTCACATGGATCCTGCCTGAAAGCAGAGAATACCAGAAGGATGTTTATCTGTGTTTTATTGACTATGCAAAGGCATTCGACTCTGTGGATCATAACAAACCATGGATAACACTGGGAAGAATGGGGATTCCAGAACAGTTAATTGTCCTCATGAGGAACCTTTACATAGATCAAGAGGCAGCTGTTCGGACAGAACGAAGGGATACCGATTGGTTTAAAGTCAGGAAAGGTGTGTGCCAGGGTTGTATTCTTTCACCATACCTATTCAATCTGTATGCTGAGCAAATAATCAGAGAAGCTGGACTATATGAAGAAGAACGGGGCATCAGGATTGGAGGAAGACTCATTAACAACCTGCGTTATGCAGATGACACAACCTTGCTTGCTGAAAGTGAAGAGGACTTGAAGCACTTACTAATGAAGATCAAAGACCACAGCCTTCAGTATGGATTGCACCTCAACATAAAGAAAACAAAAATCCTCACAGCTGGACCAATGAGCAACATCATGCTAAATGGAGAAGAGATTGAAGTTGTCAAGAATTTCATTTTACTTGGATCCGCAATCAACAGCCATGGAAGCAGCAGTCAAGAAATCAAGAGACGGATAGCGTTGAGTAAATCTGCTGCAAAGGACCTCTTTAAAGTGTTGAAGAGCAAAGATGTCACTCTGAAGACTAAGGTGCGCCTGACCCAAGCCATGGCATTTTCAGTCGCATCATATGCATGTGAAAGCTGGACAATGAATAAGCAAGACCGAAGAAGAATTGATGCCTTTGAATTGTGGTGTTGGTGAAGAATATTGAAAATACTGTGGACTGCCAAAAGAACAAACAAAGCTGTTTTGGAAGAATTACAACCAGAATGCTCCTTAGAAGCAAGGATTGTGAGACTGTGTCTTACATACTTTGGACATGTTGTCAGGAGGGATCAGTCTCTGAAGAAGGATCTCAGGCTTGGCAGAGTACAGGGTCAGCGGAAAAGAGGAAGACCCTTAACAAGGTAGATTGACACAGTGGCTGCAACAATGGGCTCAAGCATAACAATGATTGTAAGGATGGCGCAGGACCGGGCAGTGTTTTGTTCTGCTGTGCATAGGGTCGCTATGAGTCAGAACCGACTCAATGGCACCTAACAAAAACAACGACAACAACCTATGTGCCAAGTAGAGTTCTAAGTTTACTCACTTCATCTTCACAAATATGAAGTAGGAGCCATTATTATCATCCCCATTCTACAGGGGAGGAGATCAAGGCACAGGTAAGTTAAGAGATTTGTCCAGGGTCACACAGCTATAGGTGATGAAACCAGAATTTATATGTGGCCTAAACTCCTACAGGAGTGCCTGGTTGATGCAAATAGTTAAGTACTTGGCTGCTAACCAAAAGGTTGGAGGACCATGTTCACCAACAGCACCTCAGAAGAAAGGCCTGGGGATTGAATTCCAAGAAATCAGCCATTGAAAACTCTATGGAGCACAGTTCTACACTGACACACATGTCGTTGCCATTAGTCACAATCCACTCTAGGGCAACTGGTTTGGTTTGTTCTTTTTAAACCCCAACACCACACTACATGCATAAACATTGATATCCTAGGCATTAGTGAGCTGAAATGGACTGGTATAGGCCATTTTGAATAGGACAATTATATGGTCTACTAAGCCAGGAATGACAAAATTGAAGAGGAATGGTGTTGCATTCACTGTCAAAAAGTACATTTCAAGGTCTATCCTGAAGTACGACACTGTCAGTGATAGGATAATATCCATATGCCTACAAGAATGATCAATTAATATGACTATTAATCAAATTTATGCACCAACCACTAAGGCCAAAGATGAAGAAATTGAAGACTTTTACCAATTTCTGCAGCCTGAAATTGATAGAAAGGGCAATCAAGATGCATTGGTAATTACCAGTGATTGGAATATGAAAGTTGGAAGCAAAGAAGCAGGATCTATAGCTGGAAAATATGGCCTTGGTGATAGAAGGTATGCTCGAGATTGCATGATAGAATTTTGCAAGACCAACGACTTAGTCATTGCAAATATCTTTTTTCAACAACGTGAATGGCAACTATATATGTGGACCTCACCAGATGGAATACACAGGAATCAAATTGACTGTATCTGTGGAAAGAGACAATGGAAAAGCTCAATATCATCAGACACAACAAGGCCAGGGGCTGACTGTGGAACAGACCACTTACTCATATGCAAGTTCAAGTTGAAACTGAAGAAAACTAGAACAACTCCACAAGAATCAAAGTATATCCCACCTGAATTTAGAGACCCTCTCAAACAGATTTGATGCATTAAACACTAATGACTGAAGACCAGATGAATTGTGGAATGACATCAAGGACACCATATATGAAGAAAGCAAGAGATCATTAAAAAGACAGGAAGGAGAAGACTAAAACGGACGTCAGAAGAGACTCTGAGACTTTCTCTTGATTTTTGAACAGCTGAAGTGAAAGGAAGAAAGGATGAAGTAAAAGAGCCTAACAGAAGATTTCAAAGGGCAGCTCAAGAAGACAAAGTATCATAATAACACGTACGAAGAACTGTAGTTAGAAAACCAAAAGGGAAGAACACACTCAGCATTTCTCAAGCTGAAGGAACTGAAGAAGAATTCAAGCCTCAAGCTGAAATATCTATGGATTGTATGGGGAAAATACTGAACGACGCAGGAAGCATCAAAAGAAGATAGAAGAAACACACAGAGTCACTCTACCAAAAAGAATTGGTTGACATTCAGTCATTTCAGGACGGTAGCATATGATCAAGAACCGATGGTACTGAAGGAAGAAGTCCAAGCTGCACTGAAGACATTGGTGAAAAACAAGGTTCCAGGAATTGATGGAATATTAATTGAGATGTTTCAACACACAGATGAAGGCCTGGAAGTGTTCACTAGTCTATGCTAAGAAATTTGGAAGACAGCTATCTGGCCAACCAACTGGAAGAGATCTATATTTAAGCCTATTCCAAAGAAAGATGATCCAAAAGAATGCAGAAATTATTGAACAATATCATTAATATCACATACAAGTAAAATTTTGCTAAAGATTATTCAAAAGTGGTTGCAGCAGTACATCGACAGGGAACTGCCAGAAATTCAGGCTGGTTTCAGAAGAGGATGTGGAACCAGGGGTATCACTGCTGATGTCAGATGGATCCTGGCTGAAAGTAGAGAATACCAGAAAGATGTTTATTTGTGTTTTTTTGACTATGCAAAGGCATTTGACTGTGTGGATCATAACAAGTTATGGATAACATTGAGAAGAATGGGAATTCCAGAACACTTTATTGTGCTCATGAGGAATCTGTACATAGATCAAGAGGTAGTCGTTTGAACAGAACAAGAGGATACTGAGTGATTTAAAGTCAGGAAAGGTGTGTGTCAGGGTTGTACCCTTCCACCTACTTATTCAATCTCTATGCTGAGCGAATAATCCGAGGAGCTGGACTATATGAAGAAGAACGTGGCATTGGGATTGGAAGAAGACTCATTAGCAACCTGCCTTACGCAGATGACACCACTTTGCTTGCCGAAAGTGAAGAAGACTTGAAGCACTTACTGATGAAGATCAAAGACCACAGTCTTCAGTATGGATTGCATCTCAACATAAAGAAAACAAAAATCCTCACAAATAGATCAATAATCAACATCATGATAAACAGAGAAAAGATTGAAGTTGTCAAAGATTTCCTTTTACTTGGATCCAAAATCATCGCCTATGGAAGCAGCAGTCAAATCAAAAGACACATTGCATTGGGCAAATCTGCTGCAAAAGACCTCTTTAAAGTGTTGAAAAGCAAAGATGTCACCTCGAGGACTAAGGTGAGCCTGACCCAAGCTATGACGTTTTCAATTGCCTCATATGCATGTGAAAGCTGGCCAATGAATAAGAAAGACCGAAGAAGAACTAATGCCTTTGAATTATGGTGTTTTAGTTGAATATTGAATATACCATGGCTTACCAAAGAACAAACAAATCTGTTCATTTCAGCTCACTGATCATTTTTACTTGGAGGAAGTATAGCCAGAAAGCTCCTTAGAAGCAAGAACAGTGAGACACACATACTTTGGACATGTTATCAGGAGGGATCGGTCCCTGGAGAAAGACATCATGCTTGGTAAACTAGAGGGTCAGCAAAAAAGAGGAAGGCCTTCAATTAGGTGGATTGACACAGTGACTACAACAATGGGCTCAAGCATAGCAAAGATAGAAGATCATGAGGATGGTGCAGGACCAGGGAGTGTTTTGTTCTGTTGTACACAGGGTCACTATGAGCCAGAACCGACTAGACGGCACCTAACAACAACAACACACTGCCTATGCTGCCTCTAATGTGAAGGGACTTGGCCATGAGGAAAAAGCTGGCAGTTATAAGGTCCTTTTTCATGCACCAGGAAGATTTTGCCCAGCACTATATTCATAAGTTCATCAGGAAAAAAAATGTGTGAATCTTCAAACAAAGATGATTAGAACAATTTGCCTTCTAATGAGAAAAAATTCAACCTTTCTCACCTCACTAATTGATTCCCTTCTGTGATAGATCACATTACTGTTCCCAGCTCTTCTTCCTTCCCTATAGCTACATCCCTTGTCATGTAATTTGCAGTTCCATCCAGTAGAAGTGGAATCTATTTCTCCACTCCTTGACTTTTTTTTTTTTTTTTTTTTTTGACTTTAGGCTTTAGGCTCAGCCATGGGATTCTCATTGACAAGAGGGATGTTAGAAGTGATGCAAGCAGGGGCTTGAAATGTGCCTGCATATTTTGGGCTTCTTTTCTTTGGCTTACCATCACTGAGAAAATTACATGCTCTGGTGAGCCCTCAGGTCCAAGGTAGATGAGAGACACATGGAGCACGGCTGCAACCAATCTGGGCTTTGAGCCAACTTCAGCTGAGCCCAGCCTACATCAGCTGACTCTAGCCAACATGCAGAGGTGTGAGTGAAAATGAATGTTGTTTTCAGCCACGAAGTTTTGGGATGGTTAGCTTTACAGATTATCGTAGTAACTGACAAATAACCTATTCCATTTACTTTTCTACTGTAGGTACCAATTCCTCCCACCCATGGACACATCCAGACACATTTGCCTATATTGAATTACAGCAGATACCCAAAACCATCTTTCCTTCTTCCATCACCTTTCTCCTTACTGTGGCTTTATATTACCACACTCATCTTTTTTTTTTTTTCTCCTTCACACTTCTGATATGCTTCCTCCTGATCCGCAAACTGCCTCTGTGATTGTATTTGTGGCATTGTGACCCTGGAGCTAACACAACTGATCACCGTTCTTCTCTACTGTTACGAACGCTGAGATCTTATTGGTTAAGATGATCCAAACAAGTACGTTCAGGAGGAAAACACAGAGGCCAGTTTTTGAAAGCCAACAACTCACCAATTCTCTTAGTTTGGTTTATGAAGTGATTCTGAGAGACTGTATGTTATTTCCAGCTAGTCTGGGTTTAATCAATCACCACCTGCCCCTTTCCAGTAAAGGTGCCATATTAGTCATCAAATGCTGGTGGAAACTTAAGTCACTCTTCCAAAAGTTTTTATATTCAATTTACATTAAAACAATTTCAAACACACTCATAAAATTGCAAGACTAGCACAAAGCAATCTTGCACACCCTTCATCCACATTCAGAAATTAACATTTTGTCACATTTGCTTTATCATTGTCTTTATTTTTTTCTATGCAGATATCCTGCTCCTTTATCCATAACTTCTTCAGTGTGCATTTCCTAAGAACAAGGGCATTCTCTTACATGACTGCAGCCTAATTATTAAAATCAGAAAATCTAACTTCGATGTAATGCTATGATCCGATACACAGTCTGTATTTGAATTTTGCCAATTGTCCCAAAAACATCCTTTGTGACATTTTTCCTTCCTTGATCCAGAATCCAATTCAAGAGCACAGATTGCATTTGATTGCACGTATCTTTAGTCTCCTTTAATCTAGAACAGCTCCTGAGACTTTCTTTGTCCTTCATAACCTCAATATTTTTGAATAGTACAAGCCAGTTATTTCATAGAATGTCTTTCAATTTAGTATTATCTGAGATTTCCTTATGGTTAGATTCAGGTTATGCATTTTTAATAGGAATATTTCATAGGTGACATTTACATCTTAAATTCTGTTTCTAATTGTGATGAAGACAGTGTGTAACATAATTTAAGGATTCTATCCAAAACCAAACCAAACCCACTTCTGTCGAGTCGATTCCGACTCATAGTGACCCTACAGAACAGAATAGAACTGCCCCACAGAGTTTCCAAGGAGCACCTGGTGGATTCAAACTGCTGACCTTTTGGTTAGCAGCTGTAGCACTTAACCACTACACCACCAGAGTTTCCAAGGATTCTATCAGGTGAAGAAATATTTTTGAGGAAGGAGAATTTAGCTGTTTTACCTCTATTTGAAGCCAATATTATGTCTCTCTGTGATTTAAAAGAAAAATATAATTTAACAAGAGCATACTGTAATTACTGTCATGTAGTAATTACAGGAATATTTGGGCTCAATATAAAAAAACACACTATATTTAAATATAAGTATAAAAGAATATAAAATATATTAAGATATATTTTATTTTAGATTTTACATCAAATATGTAAAAGAATATTTGATGTAAAATCTAAAATAAAATATGAATATATAATATTTATAAAATATAATATTTATAAAACATAAAAGAATATATATATATATATGTAAAAGAATACAAATACAAAAGAACCACATAAAGATGCCTTCAATTTTGTGAGCTCCCTAACTCTGAACAAGCGCTTGTTGGGGAAGATAGGGAGGTCATTTAGGCACCAGACAAGGACTGAACTAGACATCTCGAAGGTACTTTCTAACCCTGATAGCGTGTTCCAGGAAGCCTGATATTTGGGTTCACTCCGGCTTTCTAACTTCAGGCAACAGGCAATTTTTTAGTATAGTAAGTGTGTCTATATCGTATGAAAAGATGGTCAAGTTCATTCATAATTGGAGAAATGCAAATAAAAACTATGCTGAGATACCATCTTTTATCTGTGACATTAACAAAAATTTAAAAGTTCGATAAAACCCTGTTGGGGAGGATGTGGGGAGAAAGAAACTCTCCTGTGTTACTGGTGGAAGTGCAATCTGGTATGCAGTCTCTTTGGAGGGTACTTTAGCAATAGCTGTCAAAATTACAAATACATTTACCCTCCAATATGTAATTAAACTTTTATTTTTGTTGTTTTTAGGTATCATCAAGTCAGTTCAGACTCAGAGAGACCCTATGTATAACAGAACGAAACGTTGCTTGTCCCTGCGCCATCCTCACAATAGTAAGTATGCTTGAGCCCATTGTTGCAGCCACTGTGTCAATCCATCCCTTTGAGGGTCTTCCTCTTTTTCGCTGGCCCTCTACTTTACCAAGCATGATGTCCTTCCCCAGGGAATGATCCCTCCTGATAACAAGTCCAAAGTATGTGAGATGAAGTCTTGCCATCCTGGCTTTTAAGGAGCATTCTGGCTGTACTTCTTCCAAGACAAATTTGTTTGTTCTTCTGGCAGTCCATGGCATAGTCAGTATTCTTCAGCAACACTATAATTCAAATACGTTAGGGAATTTATTTTACAGATATACTTGTACACATAGAAAATGGCATAAGTACAAGGTTATTCCATGCAGCACTGTTTGTAACAGCAAAAGACAAAACAATGCAAATGCCTATCAATAGTTGTCGTTAGTTACCACCGAGCGGGCTCCAAATCGTAGTGACCTTATGTATAACAGAACAAAACATTGCGGTCCTGCACCATCTTCATAATTGTTGGTATATAAAAAAAAAAAAAAGGTATATATGAGCCCATTAATGCACCTATTATGTCAATCCATCTCATTGAGGAGTTCCCTTATTTTCACTGATCCTCTACTTTACCAAGCTTCATTTCCATCAACGAGAAACTGGTTAAATATATTTTTATACATCTACACAATGAAATACCATGCAGATGTTAAAAAAAAGAGAGGGAGAGAGAGAGAAATTTAGAAAGAGCTCCAAAATATATTAAGTGAAAAAAATGCAAGTTTTCATATGCAGAAGAGTTTTAATAACATGCTTTCTTTGATGTAAAAGGAGGAGGGACTAAAAGTCTATATATTCGTATTTGCTTGTATATCCACACAAAAACTAGGAACAGTAGTGAGGGAAGATGTCTTGGCAGATGGGGGGCAAGGGATTAGAGAGAGACTTTTTACTGTATATCCTTTCCTACTTTCAGGTTTTCGAGTCATATGAATGTATTAACTATTCAAAAATTAAATTTAAAAATAAATAAAAAGAATGAAGAGAAAGTGATAAATAAAAAAACTAATCTATGTTTCCCTTCTTGTCTACCTGGAGTTATGAACTTGAGAGGCAACTTTTTCTCTGTTAAATGTGATAACATGAGCCCCAGGTATCAAAAAGGCGTTCTCAGCAGTTCTTGGAGAAAAGAGAGAAAGATGTGATTAATTTTTTTCTTCTAGGAAACAAAATGTGCATGCATTTATATAAGTATAGCAAGCAGACCCTGTCAGTGCTCTACTCAAATCCCCTTGGGTCACTTTTACACTTTCTGTTAGCACCCCCCCCCTCCAACTTCTGGATGCTTTACTTGGTCTAATGACCTGCACCTGTGACTCTCTTCGGAGGACTGCCCTTGGGCTATTTGAGCTGCTTTGCCCACTTCCACAGAGAGCCAGAAATGCCTGGGAGTTTACCTCCTCTGGGAGAGCCTTAAACAATGACTGACTAGTGCAGAAGTATGAAGTCCTAGCTCTATGCGGAGGATTGGAGGTATAACTTATGTTCCAGAACTCTCCACAGGGTCAGGCTGAGGCTGGGCTTTGCTTGAAATTGAATCTTTGCTGCTTCTCTTTCTTTGTCCTGCTTCTCTTTCTTTGTCCTGCTTCTCCAATTCCCTTACTGGTTCCTCCTGAGAGCACTTCCTTAATAAATAATTTATATATGACTCTGTGTCTCAGGATCTCCTGGAGAACATGACCAAAGACGTATGATTTATTAGATTTGGAATGGCCATAACATGACATCAAACTATGATTTTTCCTAACAGGCAGATTTGATAAATGTGGAGCATCATTATGATAAATTCCAATCATGCTTCTCACACATTGCAGATACTCCAGATTATACTACATTATGCAATTATTTTATGATGCACAATAATTTTAATGTCAGTTTCTCTGAGCAAATGGGCTCATACCAAACCTAATCATATTGTCAATATAGTCAACATGAAAGCCCTGCCCCTAAGGTCTAGTATTTTAAAGGATTGTAAATGGAATCTACAATAATTTGGGTAGACCAATAAGAAGGTAACAAAAGAAAATATTCCCATGTCATCCTGGGTTGTCTGCTAACCTTCTGAAGTGTAAGATCTGATGACTCTTACCATTATTTTTGCCTGCTTACTGAAAGATATCATTAAGACTCAAAGTAGAATGCAGCTAATTTAACAAATGCATACTTGCATTTCTTCCCTGTAAAAGCCCACTTCCTCAAATATAACCCAATTTTTGCTCTTAAAAAAGACCAGGTTCCTGTGCAAATTTTCCTATTTCCCCTTTTCCTAGAAACATCACCTTGGTATCTGTAATTTTTCTATAGGTAAGGGCTTTGGTCAAATGTTTGATCATTTAAGAAGCATCCATAGCACAGTAAAAGCCAGGAAGAACATTCTTGCCCTTTACAGGCTTCTAGCCTGAGACAAAAGGGATTTGCATCCATATTAGTTGCTGTTGTTGTTAGTTGCCGTGGAATTGGCTCTGACTTATGGGGACCTAATGCGTAACAAAACAAAACCTCCAGTCCTGTGCCATCTTGATGATCGTTGGTATGTTTGAGTCCATTGTTGTGGCTGAGTCAATCCATTTTATGGAGGGTGTCATGGATTGAATTGTGTCACCCAAAATATCTGTCAACTTGGCTAGGCCATGATTCCCAGTATTGTGCGATTGTCCACCATTTTGTCATCTGATGTGATTTTCCTATCCATTGTAAATCCTACCTCTATGATGTTAATGAGATGGGATTAGCGGCAGTTATGTAGACTCAATCTACAAGATTAATCTACAATTTAAGCCAATCTCTTTTGAGATATAAAAGAGAAAAGCGAGCAGAGAGACAGGGGGGCCTCGTACCACCAAGAAAGAAGCACCAGGAGCAGAGTGCATCCTTTGAACCCAGGGTCACTGCTCTGAGCACCTTCTTGACTGGGGAAGGTTGATGACAAGAACCTTCCACCAGAGCCAACAGAGAGAGAAAAGCTTCCCCTGGAGCTAGTGCCCTGAATTAGGACTTCTAGCCTCCTAAGCTGTGAGAGAATAAATTTCTCTTTGTTAAACCATTCACTTGTGGTATTTCTGTTATAACAGCACTAGATAACTAAGACAGAGGGTTTCCCTCATTTTAGCTGGCCTCTACTTTACCAGCTATGATGTTCTTTTTTGGTAATTGCTCTTTCCTGATGATGTGTCCAAAGTAAGGAAGCCAAAGTCTTGCCAATTCAGCTTACTGCCTCTTTTTGCACCACCCATGAGCTAAGAATACTTTTTACATATTTAAATCACTGAAAAACAAATTTAAAAAAATACTAATTTGTGACATGTAAAAATTGTGAAATTTAGATCTTCTTAATTTTTTTTCAGTGCTTCAAGAAATATTCCTAATATAGCTTATTGGCTTAAGCATTTTTCTAGGTACATGGGAGTTATCAGTGCACAAAACATTAAAATAATTTTGCTTTCATGAAATATGAAATTCTGGTTGAGAGAAACAGACAATAAGCAATGTACCTAAGCTAAGTAACATAATATATTAGGATGTTAGAGGTTCTACTGAAAATGGAGAAGAGCAGGACATGAGTAAAGAAAACCATGGGAATAGGAACGAGGTATGAAGTCATTGGTGGTTGAGTGGTAGAATTCCCTACTTCCATGCAAGAGACCCGGATTCAATTCCACCCAATTTACCTTACAAGCAGCTACCATCCAGCTGTCAGTGGAGGTTAGCGTGTTGCTATGATTCTGAACAGGTTTCAGCAGATGCATGGTGTGATGGAATCACCTTACTTAAAAAAGTAATTCGTAGTCTAAAGGACTAATGACCCATGCAAACCACGGCTTCCACTAGCCTGAGACCAGAAGAGCTAGATGGTGTCCAGCTACCACTACCGACAACTCTGACCAGGATCGCAATAGAGGGTCCCAGACAGAAAGGGAGAAAAATATAAAACAAAATCCAAATTCATAAAAATGACCAGACTTACTGGTTTGATAGAGACTGGAGGAACCCCCGAGACTATAGCTCTTAGTCACTCTTCTAACTTGGATCTGAAGCCACTCCCAGAAATCACTTTTCAGCCAAATAATAGACAGGCCTATAACATAAACAATGACACCCATGAAGAAAGTGTTCCTTAGAACAATCAACTATAAGAGACTAAAAAGACAACATTTGCTCAAAAGCAAAGATGAGGAGGCAGGAAGGGGCAGGAAAACTGGATAGAAAAAAATGGAAATGGGGAACTCAGAGTGGAAATGGAGGGACTGCTTACACATTGCAGAAATTACAACCAATGTCAAGGAAAACTTTGTATATAAATTATTGAATGGGAAACTAATTTGCTCTCTAAATTTTCACCTAAAGCACAATGAAAAAAAAAAGCAGTTTGGCCTTTTGGTCATGGTTCCAAAGCCCAACCCATTCTGACCTTTTGGGGGATTTGTTGGGGAGCCTGTCCCAGGAACTGATCTTTACCCAGATTGTTTGGGGAGGGGGGCAGTAGTTGACCTTTACTGGGATTGGCTGGTGGACCCTGCCTGGTCTGACCTTTACTGAGATTGGCTGGGAGGGCCCCAGCCTGTAGTTGACCTTTACACAGATTGGTTAGAGGGTCCCTTTACCCACCCCTCATTGGTGACTGATAAAAACCCTAGAACACTTAAGGCTCAGATGGGGCCTCCTGATGGATGACAGTCAGGAGATTCCGGAGAGGAGCACGTTCCTATGCTATAGGACCTTCCTAAAGCAGATAAAGCCGCAACTCAATGGAAGCAGAAGAAGGATAGACAAGGAGCAGACCCAAATGACGACAGCATCGTGTAAATGCCAAACCCTGGAGGAGCAACTAATAGCCAAGCCCTCCAAGTGATGTCATTGAGTTTCCTGTTTGAAAATTTCCTGATGGGTGGGAATTAACACTGGGTTTTGGGAAGGGTCAGCAGGTTCCCTTTGAGGTATAAGTGGGTCTGTTTTTAGACTTCGAGGTCCCATGCTGGGACTCCTCCCGAACCTCACCCTTTGCATGTCTTTGTTTCTGTTTATATCCTTCTCTGTTAGTAAAGTCGTTATTGCAGTTATGTTCTTTCCATGTGTCCTCTGTGACTATATCAATGAATTATTGAACCCAATAGAGAAAGAGTGTCATGAGGGGACTGGCTGGTGTCATAAATGGTGGTGAAGTTGGAGAATGGGGGTATACTTGTACCCTACCTCATAGAAAGCAGCTTTGTACTGATTCTTATCCTCAGGGTCATCATGTCAGTTGGTGTCCAAGAAAGTTCATCTATTTCACCAGAGCTTCTGGACTAAGATGTAATAGGAAGAAAGGCCTGGCAATCTACCTCCAAAAATCAGCCAATGAAAACCCTATGGATCACAATGGTCCAATCCAAAACCAGTCTTGGGAATGGCACAGGACTGAGCAGCATTTTGTTCCATTATGCATGGGGTCTTCATGAGTCAGGAGCCAATTCCGTGGCAGCCAACAACAACAGGAATGAGTTATAACATTGAATAGGATGTTCATAATAAGGCTCATTGATAATACTTTTTCAAATATTTTAAGATGAGGGGAGATAAATTTATTTCTTCCTCTGCAATCCATACACATATATACTTTTTCATAGACATTTTTAAAAAGCAGTTTGAGGTTTACAGAAAAATTATGCAGAAAGTACAGTTTCCATACATTCCCTCCCCCCTGCACATCATTTCTCCTATTAACATCTTGCATTCCTGTGGTACCCTTGTTACAATGGATGAACAAATACTGGTACATTATTATTACCTAAAGTCTATAGTTTACATTAGGGTTGGCTTTTCATGTTTACAGTTCTATGGGTTTTGACAAATGCTTAATGCCATGTGTCTACCATTCCATTATCATACAGAATACTTTCACTGCCTTAAAAATGCCCTGTGTTCCATGAAATTCAATATCATTATCCATAATTTAAGTTTTATTGGAACACAGCCTCGCTCTTTTGTTTATGTATTATTTACAGCTGCTTTCATGCTACCCCAGCACTGTTGAGTAGCTGTGACAGAGATAGTATGGCCCTCTGTGGTAGGCAGAATAATGGTCCCCCAGAGATGCCCAGACCTGGAGCGTGTGAATATGTTACTTTACATGGTGTTGTGGATTGAATTTTGTCCCCCCAAAATATTGTTGGATTCCTAATCCATATACCTGTTGATGTAATCTTGTTCAGGAATAGGATTTTCTTTGTTATGTAATAAGACTATATCAGTGCAGGGCATGTCCTAAGCCTAATCACTTCTGAGTTATAAAAAGAACAGGTTAGAGACAAACTGGGGAAGATAGATTCCATGTGAAGATGGCCAAAGAAACAAGGAATGCTAGAGCTAGAGAAGCTGAGACAAGGATCTTCCCCCAGAGCCAAAAGAGAGAGAGAGAGAGCCTTCTCCTAGAACCAGTGCCCTAAATTCAGACTTCTAGCCTCCTAAATTGTGAGAAAATAAATTTCTGTTGTTTAAAGCCACCCACTTGTGGTATTTCTGTTATAGCAGCACTAAGGAACTGAGTAGGACTCATGGCAAAAGGAACTTTGCAGATACAGTTAAGATAAGGAGAATATCCTGGGTCATCCAGGTAGGCCCAATCTAATCACATAAATCCTTAAAAGCAAAGAAGTTTTTCCAGCTGAAGTCAGGGAAATGTGACAGAAGAGAGTATCAGGCAGATTCGAAGAGTGAAAAGGATTTGATGCACTGTTGCTGGTTTGCAGATGGATGGGGCAACATGACAGGCAATGCAGGCTGCCTTAAGGAAGAGAGTCTGACAGCCAGCAAGAAAAGGAGGACATCCGGTCACCTTGAACTGGATTATGCAGTAATTTGAATGAGTTTGAAAGCAGAGTCTTCCCAAGAGTTTCCAGAAAGAAATGTGGGCCTGCCAACACCTCGATTTTGGTCTTAGGAGAACCTCAGCAGAGAGACAGCAGAGCCACACAGTGCTAGACTTCCAACCAAAACGCTGTGAGATAAGTGGGTGTTGTTTTAAGCCACTGAATTTGCAGTAATTTGTTACAGTAGCAATAGGAAATGAACATACCCTCAAAGTCTAAAATACTATCTGGACCTTTCCAGATAAAGTTGGCTAAACCCTGATCTGAATCCTTGCTATGCCAAGTGGGATCCTCAGGCCGAAAGCATTGGTATCACCCAGAGCTTATTAGAAATGCAGAATCTCAGGCCTCATCCCAGACTTACTGAATCAGAATCTACATTTTAACAAGACCCCTGGGTGAGTCTTTTGCACATTAAAATATGAGAAGCCCTGGTCTGTAGTTCATCTTGCTGTTGTCTCATTTGTTATCAAGATGTTCTTAGCTGCCTTTGTCTGGATAGAGAGGTGAGCAGAGACACACACAGAAATGGTGACATTAGAAGAAAGCTGGAAGTTGGAGTAAGCTGACTACTCCATAGTTATTGTCACAATCACAAGCATCCCCATCTTTAACTGCAGCATTATTATCACCACAGTCATCATCACATCAAAGCAACATCAAGCACACTTCTGGTACCTCTACTGCAAATGCTTATTGCATATATTACTTGGATCTGTCAGCTCCCTAGAAGGCCACCTCGAGTACCTATTGACCAAGCAAAGCTAAGCTGACTCACTGTAGTAAAGGAGAACATACCCTTGATGGAGTCTTAGGTGGTCTCAAAATGAGGAAATTAGCAAAAGATGATTATGGGGTTTTAAGGCCTGGTGTGGGTGATTTTAAAGGGAATTTTACAAAGCAGAGTACTGATTGGGCTTGGGCAGAATTTATGGCATACAAAATTTGGATTGGAGAGCACAATGAGAAGAACTTTGATGAGCAAGCTTGTCATTTAATGTGACTTAAGCTGGGTTTCCATAAAGGTAAACCTCTTCCAGGTCTCAGACTCAGTCTTCTGTACAATACAAACCTTTCCAGAAGGTATGCAGATGTCTTAGTTACCAAGTGCTGCCATAACAGAAATACCACAAATGAGTGGCTTTAAAGAACAGAAATTTATTTTCTCACAGCCCAGGAGGCTAGAAGTTCAAGTTCAGGGTGTGTACTTCCTTATTAGTAACTTGGGCCTTCCTTCTCAGTGTTGCTTAGCATTCCTTGGCATCCGTCTTCCCCCTGTGTGTGTCTCTATGTCTATTCTGCTCTTTATATAACTCAAAAGTGATTAGGTTTAGGACTCACACTATACTGGTATGACCTCATTAACATAATGAAAGAAAAACTCTATTTCCAAACATATTTTTAGGTACAGGGTTAGGATTTCAACACATATTTTGGGGGAACACGATTAATCCATAGCAGCAGATAAGTCCTTTCCCGTCAGTCACTTATACCCAACAGGAATATGTTTGACTAACAGCTTCCTCAGAGTACAGTTTGATAGGGAAATTTGAGCTTCAACTAGGATCCCAGCTAAGGAAGGAAGGAATATCAGTTTTTTTTCTTGGCCTGATCCTAAATTTGGTTATCCAGCCAAGCTATTTTTTCCTTGCAGCAAAGCAGAATTCTCCTTTTCCATCCTTCAGCTAGCACTATTAATATATTACATATAACTAAGAAAAAAATAGCAAGTTCTATCCACCTATGTATAGGCACTGATTTTTTTTTTTTTTTAAAGAACATTAACTCATTTACTTATTATCCATTTTCTTCTACTGCAACATATTCTTCCTCGGTAAGGGACTTGTTCATCAGTCCATCCCTAGAACTTTGCCATGCACAAATTAAGTGCATGATAAATATTTGTAGAGTAAATGAAAGTAGAGTATTGCTATTTGGATAAATATATTAAACTACTGTAGGATACATATGGATATAGAGGTCAGGCAGAAAATGCCTCCTGCTCTCTTATATCTTTCTGGTTAAATAAATCAATTTCTAGTTAAGATGTGTTCAAATCCACTGGTTATGATAGCAGAGTTTTGGTGGGGTGAGGGCAAGAAGATGGTTATCTTAGTTTCATAGGGCTGCCATAGCAAAATACTACAAAGTGGGGTGCCTAAAAGAACAGAAACTTATTGTCTCACGGTTCTGGAGGCCAGGAGTGAGAGACCAGGGTACTGGCATGTCAATTGCCCTGAGGGCTTTGAGAAAGGAACGGTTCCTGCCTCTCTCCTAGTTTCTAGTGGCTGCTGGCAATCTTGCTGTTCCTTTGTTTCTTACAGATACATCTGCCTCTGTCATCACACGGTTTCTGTCTTCCCCCTGTGTATCTCACCACATGTCTGATCTCCTCTTTTATAAAACACCTGTCGTATAGGATTAGAACCCATTCTGTTCCAGTGAAAGGAGCCCTGGTGGTACAGTGGTTAACCACTTGGCTGCTAGCCAAAACGTCTGCAGTTTGAACCCGTTAGCCACTCCGAGGGAGAGGATGTGGCAGTCTGCTTCCATAGTAATTACAGCCTTGGAAACCCTATGAGGCAGTTCTACCCTGTCCTACAGGGTTGCTATGAATTGGAATCGACTAGTTGGCAATGGGTTTTCTACTCCAGTATGACCTCATTAACTTGACTGATAACATCTATAAAGAGAAACCTTATTTCCCCCAAACAAGGACACATCACAGGTACAGTGGTTAAGACTTGAACATACCTTTTTGGAGGGTACAAGCCAGTCCATATCAGTGGTAATAGAAGTTTGAAATAGAAATGTATAACTTGCTTGCTATTCTAAGAAGATTTAAGGTAGGGTACACCTCAACTGCATCTAAACTGTAGGATAAAGATGAACCTCTGAAACCACATCACAACATGATGTGCTGTGATACAAGTTATTTTTCATAACAAAAATGGAAGCTAGCTTGTATGGTCCAGTATGTATTAAGACAGAGAAAATTATTGCAATGATTGATTTTAATTTAGCGCAACTCTGACTTTAATAAATGAAATTTTCTTTCCTTCTTAAAAAAAAAACCTAAAATATCTTTTAGAGGTTGTCAAGAGAGGAGAGAGCTAAGCTTTGCAGGAAAAAAAGACAGAACAATGTTCTTATGGGGAATTCTGAGGAGTATTGAAATCCTCTAATTCATTAGAAGAGACTTTTGTGAGCTAATTACAGGTCCTTAATTATCATAGGACTTCCAAAAGAGCTTAATGGGATTTTAATGTAAGATGAACAGTACACCTTGCTTTGGTGTTTCCTAAATATCTGACTTTTTGAAAATAGAGTAAGTAGAAATAAAAACCATACTTGTTTTCAGCTTTCCCAATGATTTTAAATATTCTTTTGTATGATTCAGACTGTTTGCTATTTCGTTTCGTAAAACCTTTATCTCATGCACAAGATATTTTTATGAGTGTGTGCAAACATGCTTTATTAACTCTTACGTGTTTCAAGTTTACAATGCAATTCTAGCCTTCTGTTACATTGTCAGAGCCTTGGTGGTGCAGTAGTTTAAGCATTTGACTGCTAATCAAAAGGTTGGCAGTTCAAATTCACCAGTTTCTTCTGGGAAACCCTGTGGGGCAGTTCTACTCTGTCCTATAGGGTTGCAATGAGTCAGAATGGATTCATCAGCAATGGGTTTGGTTTTTTGGGTTATATTGTTGTTGTTGTGCACTGTCAAGTTGATTCCAACTCATAGCTACCCTGTAGTCCCTATCATAATTCCCTCATTCTCTAACAGGGCTATAGATCTGTGTAAAACTATGTCAAAATAGTATCTTCTTCTTCCTCATTGCGTAGTTGCTGTTGAGTCAACTCCCCAGGTATCTGATGCACTTGAGACAACGTGAAAAACAGTCTTTGGTGCAAAATTTGCATCTTCTCTTTAAAAGCTCTCAGTTTATATGCCACAAAATTACATAATTCTCCATCTAGCCGCTGTTAAGAAACAGTATACAAAACTTGGAAATAAGACAAAAAGGTGGGTGTCATATCTTTTTCAATACCACATGTGGAAGAAGGCTCAGCCAAGGATTATCTAGGGAAATGTACCTTTTTGTCTACTTTATTTTTTTCCAACAATTTCTACATGTACGATTTAGTAACGTTGCTTGCATTCTTCAAGTTTTGCTGCCATTCTTACTATCCTTTTCCAAATTATTCTTCCACCATTAATATAAACTTAACATTCCCTAAGCAAAAACTTCCTCTTCCCCCCTCCCTTCCACTCCTGGTAAACACTAATATTTTTTGATTTCTATATATTTATTTCATTTGAGTGAGATCACACAATATTTGTCCTTTCATGGCTCATTTAATTATTGATTATAGGTGCAGGCTTGGTGAGGTTACATGAAAACCTGAAAAATTGTGTTCAGTGGAGATGCAAATAATTTCTGTCCAGTAAAAGATAACCCAAAGGTTATAGCTTTTTGCCCTGTAGGAAAGTGTTGTATCTAAACGTGCCATTTTACCTTAACATTCCTTCATTAAATTACCTATATTTACCTAGCTTGTCAAATGCTCTTCAAACTTGGCTTAAAATCCTCCTGGCTCCTGCATTAATTAATGAGTTGAATAAAGTTTTTGGCAGACGTTCATTGTATATATGCATGAGAGTCGTGATTTTACCTTTTTTGAAAATTATACCTTAGCACCTCTTAACACCTCCCACCCCCATCTATAGGCAACTGTTCTGGACTACCCCTATGGGAAATAAAGAAGATCAGAGACACCTTCAAAATTAAAAACAAAATGGAAAATCACTGAGGTAAGGGGGAAAAAAAATACCTTCAATCTTGGAAGTGATAAAAAAAAGAAAAGCAATCACCATAGAAACCAATGTGATTAAAAATGACCTTTATTCGGTCCTTATTCTGTTCCCAGTCTTAGACAAAAGGATGGGACTGAGTTGGGCAGAAGGAAAGGGTAGGGGAATGCATTGTTTGTAAACAAGAGGTATTTGACTTTCAGATTTTATTACAGATTGTCTCTCCTCTCATTGAAACCCCTGGGCTTTAGCTAACAGACAAAGACCACTACATTTCCTTTTTTGTTCATTAAAAAAAGTGCTTAAGCCATCACTCCATTCCCTGAGGTATGACTTTTATCTCTTTGCACATCTTCATTTTCAAAGGTCACCAAAGTCATTTTTCAGGCTTGAACAAGCATTCGGTTATTACCCACTAGTGTCAGACAAGTGACTCTAAGCCATGCCTCCACCGCTCAGGGAAGTCACAGTCTCAGAGAGAGAGGGAGAAGCAGCAGAGTGGAGGAGGACAGAGGAACAGTCTGGAAGGATCTGATAAGATTTATCTAAGACCAAAAATACTAAAGTAAGAAAAGAGGGTAAGGAGCTGTAGAGTTCCATTCTAAGGAATAAAAACAGTGGGCTGAAGTCCAGCTGGGTTTTCAGTTACATTTCTAAGAAATGAGTCAGAAACCTATGGGTAAGGTACACTGACATTAGAAACTATGCAAGATCCTTTAAGCCTTGATCATTTGTTCACTTAGAAAACATTTTCTGAGGGAATCAAATTTGTGTTGTTTTTATTCTTTCAATTAGTAAGGAGCAACAGATAGGTAGATAGCTGCTGTTGATTCTACTCCTACTCATAGCAACCTTACATACAACGGAAAACATTACCTAGTCCTGCATCATCCTTACAATTGCCAGCATGTTTGAGTTCGTTGTTGTAACTATTGCACCAATTCATCTCACCGAGGGTCTCCCTTGCCCTGTTGACCCTCCACTTCACCAAACATGATGTCCTTCTTCAGCGATTAATCCCTCCTGATGACACGTCCAAAGCGAGTTGGGCGATGTTCTGTTGTGATCCATAAGGTTTTCATTGGCTAATTTTCAGAAGTAAATCACCAGGCCTTTTTTCCTAGTCTGCCTTAGTCTTGAAGCTCTGCTGAAACCTGTCTACAATAGGTGATCCTGCTGATATTTAAAATACTCGTGGCATAGCTTCCAGTATCATAGCAACACACAAGACACCACAGTATGACAAACTGACAGATGAGTGGTGGTTTGATTTCCTATTCTCCATCTCTGTCTTGCTCTGTGCCCAGAGAGGGTGACCTCTATGGAGCATCAACAACCTCTCTCCCTCGGGCCGCCAGTTGGGTTGAGCCAACAGAAGGCACTGGCAGAAGATCAGAGGGCAGAAAGGAGGAGAGACTTAGTATTTGTCTGCTCCCTTTCTGCCCTTCCTTGTTCCTTCAATCCTAGGAGTAGTAATGGCTTCTCATTGTTACTAGTTCTTGGATATCTCAACATCCCTTTTTGGTTTTCTTAACCCTATCCACACCTCTGTATGCAGCCTGTTTATTAAACACTCCTTAGTTAAACCCTTTGGTACGACATCACTTTCCTGACAGGACCCTGACTAATACTTTGGCATGTAACATATTTTATATAGTTGACATACAATTTAAGAAAAAATATCTAAAACATGGAAACAAAGCAAAGGGGAGGAAGCTTGCCCTTTCAATATCATACTGGGAGCATTGTGTAACAGATTTAATTCTCCAAGAGAATTTCTCTGTGTTTTACTTACTATTTACTATTTGATTACAGCGCACTGTGAAGTTATACGCTAACTTGTGGATTTCTGTCTGGTACAAAAGGTAACCCCAAAGGTTATGGTTTCATTGCTCTGTGAATCATTAATCAGTTTTTTATCTTATGTAGCCCTTATTCTAACATTCTTATTTATTAATGCCTAAAAATACCTAGTTTGTTAAATGCTGTTTGAACCAGCTTTACCATCTCATCGATGTCCTCATTAATGAAGTGAACAAATCCTTGATACATGTTTATTCTATGATTATATGAATCTTGTTTTTAATTTTTTGAAAATTACAATTTGACATATTTCACATACTGTTTTACATTATACTTTTCACACCTCACAGATCATGAACTAATCCCACTCATCCATTCCCCAAATGTTGGGAATTTAGGTTGTTTCCAGTTTTTATTATAAATAAGCTTTGCTCATGATATTCCCTTTGACTATATTTTACATGTAGGCAAATGTTTGTGGGACTGAGAACAGTGGGAAGTTTGCACTGTCTTTGTCTTAGTTACCTAGCACTGTTTCAACAAAAAATACCACAAGCGGTGGCTTTCAAGAACAGAAATTTATTTTCTTACAATTCAGGAGGTTAGAAGTTCGAATTCAGAGCATGACTCCGTTTTTTCCATAGTCCTGGGAGCTCCCTGGCATTCCTTGGCAATTGTCTTCTCCCTGTGTGCATCTCTGTGTCTTTTCTGCTCTTTTTATAACTCAGAGGGGTTCAGGATTCACCCTACTCTAGTATGACCTCATTAACATGACAAAAGAAGAATCCAATTTCCAAGCAAGATCACATCCACAGGTACTGGGGCCGGGACTTCAATGTATATTTTGGAGAGATACAATTCAATCCACAACAGCCTTCACCTCCCATATTCAGGAGGGTCCTGCCTTCCCTTCCCTCCCTAACTTACCTCTGTCCTATCCCACCTCACCCCCACTCCAGCCACCAAAATGTTCCTCTGGAGATTTAGAGCCAGTCTGAGGCAAGGTCACTTAGGCTGGGTTATTTAGAGAAGGAAAACCAGTAAAGCATATAAATATATATAGAGAGATTTATATCGAGGAAATAGATCACATGATTATAAAGGCAGGAATGTCCCAAGTCCATGAATCAGGATAGAGGCCTCTTCTGATTCACTCAGCTGCAGGGGCTGGCAAACCCAAGACTGGCAGGTTGGAGAGCAGGACTTCTGCTCACAGGTTGTGAAGACAGACAAATCCCAAGGTCAGCAGGTAAGCTGTTAGCTCAAGTCCCAAGAACTGGAGGTCAGATGACAAGAGGCAGCTGCAGGATCCAGAACAAGCCAAAAGCCTTAGCAAGGCAAGCAGGAAGGAAGTAGGTGGCAGAGGGTAGAGAGATGAAGACTGAGGGGGCGGTGAACTGCCACAGTCCCCGCGCCCACCAGTAGCACTCAGTAGATTCCATCACGGGGGTGATCACATATCAAATTTCAAGAGAGAAGTGAGCACAACATTATATAACTGCCAAAACACTGATCATCATGGCCCAACCAAGTTGACACACAATCTTAACCATCACAGTCTATCCCTTGTCAACTTGGCACATGTACACACCTCCCAAAAGCATATATAATCTTTGAATAAAGGCAATTACAAAGTCACACTTGCACTTAACATGATAAAACTAACACACATACAACTGAAAACGCAGTAGTCCCATTTACATCTTATATTTTATAAGTGAAGAAAACAAAAATATTTGATGCACACATACAGAGCAGAAATACTCATAACAATTACAGGCCTTGTTTCTGCAACTGGTGGTGTGACCATAACTGGTATTTAAAACTACATTCTTCCACCACTGATTCCGTATTCCCTTTGCCCTCAGCAGCACCTCAGCTGTCATGGTTCTCTGCCTGGTGGTGTGACCCAAACCTTAACTCCTGAAGGGTCTGTGCCATTAGCAGTCATGTTGAAATTGGGCTGCTGTAGATTTCCATTGACTCTAATCACAGGGCATGGTAGTACTATGAGGCACCCTGAGGGAACTCCTGCATTCAAGACATACTCTTCTTTACCTCCATTATGTAATATAAACCTGATTTCCTCTTGGTAATCAGGATCAATTACCTCAGCCAGTATGGTAACTTCTTTCTTTGCTGTTGATCCAGAGGCATAAGGAGCCCAAAGTGGCCAGGTGGCATTCTTAGCATCCAGTTCAATGGAATTGGTGATGTGTCTCCTGGTGGGAGCATTCCTCCCTTTGGAACTAAGATGTCTAGACCTGCAGAGCATAAGGTCGTGGGGACAAGAAGCAAAAATCTTGTGAGTGGGTCACTAGGGATAATAGTGAGTGGTGCCATTGCCATTTTCACTCCTTGATTCTTGGACCCATGAATTCTGGGTACGGAAGAAAGAGGACCATATATTGGATGCTAGTTTTGAGCATATACAGCCCCCTGGAAGACATTTCCCCAATCCTGCAAGGTATTGCGACATAGCTGGTGCCATAATTGTGTCCTTAGGAGGCCATTCCATCATTCTATCAAGCCAACTGCTTCAGGATGATGGGAAACATCGTAAAACCAGTGAACTTCATGAGCATGAGCCCACTGCTGCATTTCATTTCTGTGAAGTGAGTCCCTTGATCAGAGGCAATGCTGTGTGGGATACCATGATGGTGGATAAGGCATTCTGTAAGTCCATGGATGGTAGTTTTGGCAGAAGCATTGTGTGCGGGAAAGGCAAGTCCACATCCAGAGTAAGTGTCTATTCCAGTAAGGACAAGATGCTGCCCTTTCCATGAGGGAAGTAGTCCAATGTAATCAACTTGTCACCAGGTTACTGGCTGATCACCTAGAGCAATGGTGCCATATCAGAGATTCAGTGTTGGTGCCTGCTGCTGGCAGATTGGGCACTCAGCAGTGGCTGTAGCCAGTCAGCCTTGGTGAGTGGAAGTCCATGTTGCCAGGCCTATGCATAACCTCCATCCCTGCCACCATGGCCATGTTGTTCATGAGCCCATTGAGCAATGACAGGAATAGCTGGGGAAAGAGGACGAGTGGTTTCCACAGCACACATCATCCTATTCACTTGATTGTTAAAATCATCCTCTGCTGAGGCCACACTTTGGTGAGCATTCACATGAGACATGAATATCTTTACTTCTTTGGCCCATTTTTATCCACATATCTCCTCCCCATAAGTCCTTGTCTCTGATTTTCTAATCATGTTCCTTCCAAGACCCTGTCCATCCAGCCAAACCATTGGCCACAGCCCATGAATCCGTATACTGTCACACATCTGGTCATTTCTCCTTCTAAACAAAGTGAATAAACAGATATGCTGCCCAAAGGTCTGCCCGTTGGGAGGATTTCCCTTCACCACTGTCCTTCAGGGAGGCCCCAGAATGGGGCTGTAGTGCTGCCGTTGTCCACTTCCAAGTGGTGCCTGCATATAGTGCAGAACCATCTGTAAACCAGGCATGAGTTTTCTTTTCTTCAGTCAACTGATCATAAGGAACTCCCCTTTAGGCCATAGGTGCAGACTGGGAAATGGAAGATAATGTGACAGGGGTGGAGACCATGGGCACTTGGACCACTTCTTCATGCAACTTACTTGTGTCTTCTGGTCCTGCTCAGGCCCAATCTTGTATATACCACTTCCATTTAATGATGGAGTGTTGCTGTGCATGCCCAACTTTATAATTCTGTGGGTCAGGCAACACCCAGTTCATGATGGGCTGCTCTCTGCATGGTGACTTGTTGTCACATGGTTAAGCTCTCAGTCTCTACTAAGGCCCAGTAACAAGCCAAAAGCTGTTTCTCAAGAAGAGAGTAGTTATCTGCAGAGGATGGCAGGGGTTTGCTCCAAAATCCTACAGGTCTGCACTGTGACTCACCAATAGGGGCCTGCCAAAGACTCCAAATAGCATCTCTATATGCCACTGACACTTCAAGCACCAGTGAATCAGCTGGATCATACAGACCAAGTGGCAGAGCGGCTTGCATGGCAGCCTGCACCTATTGTAGAGCCTTATCTTGCTCTGTGTCCCACTCAAAACTAGCAGCTTTTAGAGTCACTTGATAAATAGGCCATAGTAGCACACCCAAATGGGGAATATATTGCCTCCGAAATCCAAAGAGGCCCACTAGGCATTGTGCCTCCTTTTTCGTTGTGGGAGCAACCAGATGCAATAACTTATTCTTCACTTTAGAAGGAATATCTTGACATGCCCCACACCACTGGACCCCTAGAAAATTTCACTCAAGTGGAAGGTGCCTGGATTTTTGTGGGATTAATTTCCCACCCTTTAGCCTGCAAATGTTTTTAGCCTGCAAATGTTTTACCAATAAGTCCAGAGTCGTTGGCGCTTCTTCCTTACTAGGTCCAATCAGCATAATGTCATCAATGTAATGGCCCAGTGTGATATCTTGTGGAAAGGAAAGGAGATCAAGTTTCCTGCAAACTAAATTATAACATTGGGCTGGAGATTTGATGTAGTGCTGAGGTAGGCAAGTGAAGGTGTATTGCTGGCCTTGCCAGCTGAAGGCAAACTGCTTCCAGGGGTCCTTTGAAACAGGTATGGAGAAAAAGGAATTAGCTAGGTCAATAGCTGCCTACCAGGTACCAAGAGGTGTATTAATTTGCTCAAGCAATGAAACTACTTCTGGAACAGCAGCTGCAATTGGAGTCACCACATGGTTAAGTTTTCAGTAATCTATTGTCATTCTTCAAGATCTGTTTTATGCACAGGTCAAAGAGGTGAGTAGAATGGGGATGTGGTAGGAATCACCACTCCTGCATCCTTCAAGTCCTTGATGGTGGCAGTAATCACTGCAATCCCTCCAGAAATGTGGTATTGCTTTTGGTTTACTGTTTTCTTAAGTAGGGGCAGTTCTAATGGCTTCCACTTGACGTTTCCTACCATAACAGCCCTTACTCCATTTGTCAAGAATCCAATGTGGTGGTTCTTCCAGTTGCTGAGTATATCTATTCCAGTTATGCATTCTGGAACTGGGGAAATAACTACAAGATGAGCTCAGAGACCCACTGGGCCTACCATGAGACAGACAGAAGCCAAGACTCCATTAATAACCTGACCTCCATAGTAGCTCCATAGACACATTCAAACTCTCTGAGGGACCAAATTGCTGGGCTGAGGGCTGTGGTGACCATGATCTCGGAGAATAGCTAGGTCAATCAGCATAACATAGTTTATAAAGAATATGTTCTACATTCTACTTTGGTGTGTAGTGTCTGGGGGCTTAAAAGCCTGTGAGCAGCCATCTAGGATGCTCCACTGGTCTCACCCTTCTGGGAGCAAGGAAGAATGAATAAAACTAAAGATACAAGGGAAAGATTAGTCCAAAGGACTAATGGACCACTTCTACCACAGCCTCCACCAGACTGAGTCCAGAACAACGAGATGGTGCCTGGCTACCACCACTGACTGCTCTGACAGGGATCACAATAGAGGGTCCCGGACAGAACTGGAGAAAAATGTAGAACAAAATGCCAACTCAAAAAGAAAGACCAGACTTGCTGGCCTGACAGAGACTGGAGAAACCCTGAGAGTATGGTCCCCGGACACCCTTTCAGCTGGGTAATGAGGCCACTCCTGAGGTTCACCGTTCAGCCAAAGATTGAACAGCCACATGGAACAAAACAAGACTAAGGGGCCACACCAGCCCTGGGGCAGGGACTGGAAGTCAGGAGGGAACAGGAAAGCTGGTAATAGGGAACCCAGGGTTGAGAAGGGAGAGTGTTGACATGTCGTGGGGTTGTTAACCAATGTCACAGAACAATGTGTGTACTAACGGTTTGATAAGAAACTAGTTTGTTCTGTAAACCTTCATCTAAAGTACAATAAGAAAAAAACTGAAGAAAAAAGTATATGTTCACAGATTTCAATATCATGTGAAAATAAAACCAAATTTAAAAATAAATAAATAACCTGACCTCCATATGCTCCCGCTCTGACGAGTGGGCCACAGTGATGTTTTGAGTCTCCTGGAATTAGCATCAGTTCAGAGCCAGTATCCAGTAATCCCCCAAAATTCTTATTATTTCCTTTTCCCCAATGAGCAGTCATTCTCGTAAAAGACCATAGATCCCTTTGGGGAAGACTGAGAGAGAGATTAATAGCATGAACTTTTGGCAGTGTATTGGAGTCCTTCCTCAAGGAGACCTGACCTCCCTTTCATTCAAGGGGTTGTGGGTTTTTAAACTTGCTCAAATCTGGGAATTAATTGAGGGACTGTGACTCTCTATAGGGTTGATTCGAGTCAGACTGCTGTTTACCTGACCTAGAATTCATCTATTTGTACCAAACCAAAAACCAAACCCAGTGCCATCAAGTCGATTCCGACTCATAGCGACCCTATAGGACAGAGTAGAACTGCCCCATAGAGTTTCCAAGGGCGCCTGGCGGATTCGAACTGCCAACCCTTTGGTTAGCAGCCGTAGCACTTAACTGCTATGCCACCAGGGTTTCCTCCATTTGTACAGATCAACTAAATGTTTAGTAGATTTCCTATCTATTTCACTTCTAGGGACACCATGACTAACTAGCCAATGCTATATGTCCATGTGAGTCAAACTATTCTGATTACTGCTTTGATGCCACTGTCCATTACTGTTACCATGCCCACCTGGTCTTTGTTGATTGAGTGCCACCGCTTGGCCCCTACTACCATGAGGTCCAATCAGCCCCTCTGTAGTTAGGTGTCTTAATTCAGTTAGGGAAGTTCCCACTGTCAAATCTGGTTTACATAAAATAGCAATCATGACAGTCTTCAAGGATGCTGGAGCTCCCTTCACAAATTTGTTCCTCACAGTTGTGGTAAAAGGTGTGTCCTTTGGGCATTCCATGTATGGGTGCTTGGGTCCAATCTGATAAATCCACTCTAGCATGCCAATTTCCCTAAGCTTTTGGATACCTTCTTCTACAGTATACCAAGGCAGGTCTGGTACTTCAGTTGGATTTAGTGTAGGCCACTGTGTAATCCATGCTTCAGCACCCCAACCAAATAAACTATTAAATCCTTTCCTCACTTCTGAGCTGAAACATTGAATGAAGAATCTGTGCTTAGTGGACCCATACAATAAACTCAGGCTGATCCATCTTTACATTCCTTGCACAATTATCCCACCCCCTTAATAGTCATTCCCACACATATTCCCCAGCTTTCTGTTTGTACATATTAGAAAAGCCAAGCAGTTCTTTTGGAGTGTAGCATACCTCCTCCTGGGTCACACTTTGTACTTCACCTTTTGGGGCTTGCTGGGCCTTAAGTTAGTTATAGGTCTAGAAGCCAGAATCAGTAGTGTGGAATTGTTTTGAGATCGTTCAACATTGTCTTGTGAAGCATCTGCCTCAGGCAATGTCCCAGGCAATGATTCAGGCAAGGGCTCTTTAGAGGCAGCTGGGCTAGGGCTAATCTCCTTAGATGGGAATGGAGGGGCTAATGGCTTTTCTGGGCAAGGTGGCATAGCAGACAAACATGAAGTAATCTCTTCAGATGGGAGTGGTTCTGCTGGCAGGAGTGACTCAACAGAATTTAGGGGCTCAATGTCTTCAGCTTCCTGATTACCTGCCCATATGTCCCCATCCCAAATTTCAGGATCCCATTTCTTCCCAGCCAATGCCCTCACTTTAACTTCAGATACCTCTCGAGGTTGGCAATTGAGCTGGCATTGTAATTCAGCCACTCTTACAATAAGGCTCTGGATTTGGTTTTAGGCAATATCAAGTCTATTACTACAAGAAATAAGGCTTCTTTCAAAGCAAAAGCGAAAACTTCAAGGTCATTCATGCAGCACTTGAGTTTTGACTCTGAAGCCCTGAGTGCATTTCTTTCTTTCACCAGTTTGTCTAGCAAAAGTGGGATCAACCAACCAGCTTTGTTATACTTCTCATTATGACAAAACTCAAGAAAGATATCACACATGTTCATCCAGAGACTCACATTTCACCAATACTTGATCTATTGGTGGTGATATTTTGTGTATTTGTATCACCACCTCATTCCATGGATTAATAGTGCCCTCTTTACTGCTGAAAGCAGAGCCACCATCTTTAAGACTAACTAGACTTGAGAACCAATTAAAAAAACTCATCCTTACAATTTCATTTCTCTAGCACCACTCTCCGTAAAATATCTTAGACTAGGTTTTCTAGAGAAGCAAAATCAGCAAAGCAAAGAGAGAGATTTATATCCAGGAAAAGGCTCACGCTATTGTAAAGGCTGGAACATCCCAAGTCTGTGGATCAAGATAGAGGGTTCTCTTGATTCATGTAGCCACAGGGGCTGGTAAACCCAAGATTAGTAGGTCAGTGAGCAGGGCTCTTGTTCACAGGCTGTGAAGATCAACAAATCCCAAGATTGGCAGGCAAGACCACAAGGCTTCTCCTGATTCATGTAGCTGCAGCAGCTGATGAACCCAAGATTGGCAGGGCGGAGAGCAGGGTTCTTGCTCACAGGTTGTGAAGATCGACAAATCCCAAGATCAGCAGATAAACTGCTAGCTCAAGTTAGAAGAACCGGAGGTCATACAAACAGGAGGCAGCTGCAGTATCCAGTGCAGGCAAAAGCCAGAACGTCCACTTATATTCAGAAGCAGGTCACATGCCCAAGGAAACTCCCTTTCAAACGATTGGCTACACAGAGCAGATCCCATCATTGTGGTGATCACATATAAAAATGGCCCAACCAAGTTGACACACAATCTTAACCATCACATCCCCCTTTGTGCTCTATTATATATATATGAATATACATGCTGTACAACCTCACCCATATATGTAGGTGAGTATACTCCTGGTCAACTTCCTTCCCCTATTCAGCATGTGTATCTGCCTATGTATCTACTTGTAAGTTATCTGTTTTTACTGTTGTAGGTTTGTATATGCTATGGTATTTACTGTGATTGCCTCTTTTTTTTTTTTCTTCCTTATGTTCTTCTAAATGTCTTCCTTGGCACTGGTTAACTTGTGCTGATTTCTACTATATTGTGTATTGTCTCTCCCTTTACAAAAGTCAAGACTTGTCTACTCTCTAGTTAGTGATTTTTCCTCCACCTCTCCCCTCCCTCATAACCATCAAAGATTGTTTCTTTCTGTGTGTAAACCTTTTCTTGAATTTTTATAATAGTGGTCTCCTACAATATTTGTCCTTTTGTGATTCACTTATTTCACTCAGCGTAATGCCCTCCAGATTCACCCATGTTGTGAGATGTTTCACGGATTCGTTATTGTTCTTAATCATTGCACAGTATTCCACGTGTGTACATAACCAAAATTTGTTTATCCATTCATCTGTTGATGAGCACTTAGGTTGTTTCCATCTTTTTGCTATTGTGAATAATTCTGCAGTGAACATGGGTGTGAATATGTCTATTCATATGATGGCTCTTATTTTTCTAGGGTATATTCCTAGGAGTGGAATTGCTGAATCATATGGTATTTCTATTTCTAGCTTTTTATGGTAGTGCCATATCATTTCCCATAGTGGTTATACTATTTTACATTCTCACCAGCAGTATATAAAAGTTCCAAGCTCCCCACAACTTTGCCAGCATTTATTATTTTCTGAATTTTTGATCAGTGCCATTCTTTTTTTTTTAATAATTTTTATTGAGCTTTAAGTGAACGTTTACAAATCAAGTCAGTCTGTCACATATAAGCTTATATACACCTTACTCCATACTCCCACTTACTCTCCCCCTGATGAGTCAGCCCTTCCAGTCTCTCCTTTCGTGACAATTTTGCCAGTTTCTAACCCTCTCTACCCTCCCATCTCCCCTCCAGACAAGAGATGCCAACAAAGTCTCAAGTGTCCACCTGATACAAGTAGCTCACTCTTCATCAACATCTCTCTCCTACCCATTGTCTAGTCCCTTCCATGTCTGATGAGTTGTCTTCGGGAATGGTTCCTGTCCTGGGCCAACAGAAGGTTTGGGGACCATGACCGCCAGGATTCCTCTAGTCTCAGTCAGACCATTAAGTCTGGTCTTTTTATGAGAATTTGGGATCAGCATCCCACTGATCTCCTGCTCCCTCAGGGGTTTTCTGTTGTGCTCCCTGTCAGGGCAGTTATCGGTTCTGGCCGGGCACCATCTAGTTCTTCTGGTCTCAGGATGATGTAAGTCTCTGGTTCATGTGGTCCTTTCTGCCTCTTGGGCTCATAGTTATCGTGTGACCTTGGTGTTCTTCATTCTCCTTTGATCCAGGTGGGTTGAGACCAATTGATGCATCTTAGATGGCCGCTTGTTAGCATTTAAGACCCCAGACACCACATTTCAAAGTGGGATGCAGAATGTTTTCATAATAAAATTATTTTGACAATTGACTTAGAAGTCCCCTTAAGCCATAGTCCCCAAACCCCCGCCCTTGCTCCGCTGACCTTTGAAGCATTCAGTTTATCCCAGAAACTTCTTTGCTTTTGGTCCAGTCCAGTTGAGCTGACCTTCCGTGTATTGAGTATTGTTCTTCCCTTCACCTAAAGTAGTTCTTATCTACTAACTAATCAGTAAATAACCCTCTCCCACCCTCCCTCCCTCCCCCCTCCCTCCCTCCCCCCCTCGTAACCACAAAAGTATGTGTTCTTTTCAGTTTATACTATTTCTCAAGATCTTATAATAGTGGCCTTATACAATATTTGTCCTTTTGCCTCTGACTAATTTCGCTCAGCATAATGCCTTCCAGGTTCCTCCATGTTATGAAATGTTTCACAGATTCATCACTGTTCTTTATCGATGCATAGTATTCCATTGTGTGAATATACCACAATTTATTTAACCGTTCGTCCGTTGATGGACACCTTGGTTGCTTCCAGCTTTTTGCTATTGTAAACAGAGCTGCAATAAACGTGGGTGTGCATATATCTGTTCGTGTGAAGGCTCTTATTTCTCTAGGGTATATTCCGAGGAGTGGGATTCCTGGGTTGTATGGTAGTTCTATTTCTAACTTTTTAAGAAAACGCCAGATAGATTTCCAAAGTGGTTGTACCATTTGACATTCCCACCAGCAGTGTATAAGAGTTCCAATCGCTCTGCAGCCTCTCCAACATTTATTATTTTGTGTTTTTTGGATTAATGCCAGCCTTGTTGGAGTGAGATGGAATCTCATCGGAGTTTTAATTTGCATTTCTCTAATGGCTAATGATCGAGAGCATTTTCTCATGTATCTGGTAGCTGCCCGAATATCTTCTTTAGTTTTGCCCACTTCTTGATTGGGCTGTTTGTCTTTTTGTGGTTGAGTTTTAACAGAATCATGTAGATTTTAGAGATCAGGCGCTGGTCAGAGATGTTATAGCTGAAAATTCTTTCCCAGTCTGTAGGTGGTCTTTTTACTCTTTTGGTGAAGTTCTTAGATGAGCATAGGTGTTTGATTTTTAGGAGCTCCCAGTTATCTGGTTTCTCTTCATCATTTTTGGTGATGTTTTCTATTCTGTTTATGCCTTATATTAGGGCTCCTAACATTGTCCCTTTTTTTTCTTCCATGATCTTTATTGTTTCAGTCTTTATGTTTAGGTCTTTGATCCACTTGGAGTTAGTTTTTGTGCATGGTGTGAGGTATGGGTCCTGTTTCGTTTTTTTGCAAATGGATATCCAGTTATGCCAGCACCATTTGTTAAAAAGACTATCTTTTCCCCAATTAACTGACACTGGGCCTTTGTCAAATATCAGCTGCTCATGTATGGATGGATTTATATCTGGGTTCACAATTCTGTTCCATTGGTATATGTGCCTGTTGTACCAGTACCAGGCTGTTTTGACTACTGTGGCTGTATAATAGCTTCTGAAATCAGGTAGAGTGAGGCCTCCCACTTTCTTCTTCTTTTTTAGTAATGCTTTACTTATCCAAGGCTTCTTTCCCTTCCATATGAAGTTGGTGATTTGTTTTTCCATCACATTAAAAAATGTCATTGGAATTTGGATCAGAAGTGCATTGTATGTATAGATGGCTTTTGGTAGAATAGACATTTTTACTATGTTAAGCCTTCCTATCCATGAGCAAGGTATGTTTTTCCACTTAAGTAGGTCCTTTTTAGTTTCTTGTAGTAGTACCATGTAGTTTTCTTTATACAGGTCTTTTACATCTTTGGTAAGAATTATTCCTAAGTATTTTATCTTCTTGGGGGCTCCTGTGAATGGTATTGATTTGGTGATTTCCTCTTCGATGTTCTTTTTGTTGATGTAGAGGAATCCAAGTGCTTTTTGTATGTTTATCTTATAACCTGAGACTCTGCCAAACTCTTCTATTAGTTTCAGTCATTTTCTGGAGGATTCCTTAGGGTTTTCTGTGTATAAGATCCTGTCATCTGCAAATAGAGATCATTTTACTACCTCCTTGCCAATCTGGATGCCCTTTATTTCTTTGTCTAGCCTAATTGCTCTGGCTAGGACCTCTAGCAGAATGTTGAATAAGAGCGGTGATAAAGGGCATCCTTGTCCGGTTCCCGTTCTCAAGGGAAATGCTTTCATGCTCTCTCCACTTAGAGTGATGTTGGCTGTTGGCTTTGTATAGATGCCGTTTATTGTGTTGAGGAATTTTCCTTCATTTCCTATTTTGGTGAGAGTTTTTATCATAAATGGGTGTTGGACTTTGTCAAATGCCTTTTCTGAATCAATTGATAAGATCATGTGGTTTTTGTCTTTTGTTTTATTTATACGGTGGATTACATTAATGGTTTTTCTAATATTAAACCAGCCTTGCATACCTGGTATAAATCCCACTTGATCATGATCGATTATTTTTTTGATATGTTGTTGAATTCTATTGGCTAGAATTTTGTTGAGGATTTTTGCATCTATGTTCATGAGGGATATAGGTCTATAATTTTCTTTTTTGTGTGATGTCTTTACCTCGTTTTGGTGTCAGGGATATGGTGGCTTCATAGAATGAGTTAGGCAGTATTCCGTCCTTTTCTATGCTTTGAAATACCTTTAGTAGTAGTGGTGTTAACTCTTCTCTGAAAGTTTGGTAGAACTCTGCAGTAAAGCCATCCGGGCCAGGGCTTTTTTTTGTTGGGAGTTTTTTGATTACCTTTTCAATCTCTTTTTTTGTTATGGGTCTATTTAGTTGTTCTACTTCTATCAGTGTCATTCTTGCAAGGAAGTGATGGTATCTCTTCATGGTTTTGATTTGCATCTCTCTATTTTTTTTTTTTAAGGGCTAATGGGGAAACTCTGTTGGCGTAGTGGTTAAGTGCTACAGCTGCTAACCAAAGGGTCGGCAGTTCAAATCCACTAGGCGCTCCTTGGAAACTCTATGGAGCAGTTCTAGTCTGTTCTACAGGGTCACTATGAGTCAGAATCAACTCGATGGCACTGGGTTTGGTTTTGGTTTGGAATGGCTAATGTGAGCCCTAATGGGGCAGTGGTTAAAAGCTTGGCTGTAAACAAAAAGGGCTGCAGTTTGAATCCATCAGTCACTCCTTGGAAACCCTATGGGGCAGTTATACTCTGTCTTAAAAGGCAGCTATGAGTTGGGGTTGACTCAATGGCATTGGGTTTTTGGTTGAATGGTTAATGATCGTGAGCACCTTTTCATGTATTTGTTGGTTGCCTGAAAGTCCTTTTTGGTGAAGTGTCTGTTCATGTCCTTTGCCCATTTTGTTATTGCTGAGTTGTTGAAGTTTTCTGTATATTTTGGAGATTAAACTTTTATCGGATATGTTGTTGCCAAAAAATTTTTTCCCAGTCTGCTCGTTCTCTCTTTACTTGCTTGGAAAAGTCTTTTGATGAGCATAAGTATTTAACTTTTAGGAAGTCCCAGTTATCTAGTTTATCACCGAGAGTTTGTGCATTTTCATTTATGCTTGATAGTCTACTTATGCCATAAATTAGGGACTCTAGTGGTCTCCCTACGCTTTCTTTCATGAACTTTACAGTTTTAGATTTTACATTTAGGTTAGGTCTGTGATCCATTTTGTGTTAGTTTTTGTGTATGAGGTGATATTTGGATCCTGTTTCATTTTTCTGCAAATAGATATTCAGTTTTGCCAGCACCATTTGTTGAAGGAGAAAGTGGCTCTTTGAAAAGATCAATAAAATTGGCAGACCTTTAGCTAGACCAACCAAAAAAGAAAGAAAAGATGCAAATAACCAAAATAAAAAATCATAGAGGGGACATTACAACCCACCTGATAGAAATAAAGAGAATTACAACATAATATTTTGAACAACTTTATGACAAAAAAACTGGATAACCTAGATGAAATGGACAAATTCTGAGAAGCACAAACCCTGTCAAAACTGACTCAAAAGGAAATAGACAGTCTCAACAGATCCATAACAAGTGAAGAGAGAAAATCAGTGATGAAAAACCTCTGAAGGAAAAAAAAAGCCCAGGACCAGATGGCTTCACTGGGAAATTCTACCAAACATTTAGAGAAGAACTGACACAATGTTGTTTAAATTCTTCGAAAAGACAGAGAAGGAAGGAATACTCCCTAATTCAATCTTCAAAGCAAACATAAACCTAATACCAAACCAGGCAAAGACACAACAAGAAAAGAAAACTACAGGCTAATATCTTTTATGAATATGGATGCAAAATTCCTCAACAAAATACTAGTGAACAGAATACAACAGCATATTTCAAGAGTCACACACCATGACCAAGTGGGATTTATTCCAGGAATGCAGGGATGGTTCAACATTAGAAAATTAATCAATGCAATATACCACATTAATAGAACAAGAGAAAAGAACTGCATGTTCATCTCTATGAATGCAGGAAAAGCATTTGATAAAATCCAACACCCTTTCTTCATGAAAATCATAAAGAAGATAAGAATAGAAGGGAAATTCCTCAGTAAGATTCAGGCCATATATGAAAAGCCAACAGCAAACATTATACCTACTGGAGAAAGACTGAGAGCTTTCCCCTTGAAATCAGAATAAGACAATGCTGTATTAGAAGTCTTAGCCAGAGCAATAAGAAAACAAAAAGAAGAGGGAGGGAGGGCCAAAATGGCAGACTAATCAGACGCTTCCGGCAATCCCTCTTACAAAAAAGACCCCAAAAAACAAGTGAAACGGTTATATATATGACAAGCTAGGAGCCCTGAATATCAAAGGCAAAGTTAGAAAATGGACTGAGTGGCAGGGGAGGGAGAGATGGTTCAGAAACAGCAAGGAGTTGCCGGACCTGAATCACTGGGAGCCCTCAGGCACCATTCCCTGGAGTGACAGCAGCAGGGCTGGCAGTAGCATTCCAGAAACAGTTTTCTCAGGGAGAGACAGTGAGCCGCACAGCCTACGCACACCTCCAGAACCAGAGAAGAACAGCACTCTTGACAAAAACTAAGTACTTGTGTTTATTTTACCACATGCCAGGTCCCAAGCCTGCTTCAATGACTGTCGATTTCCCCAGCCCTGAGATAGGTCCTGCCGCCTGCCCTGAGCCATTCTCCTGGCCTTGGAGGAGGAATAAATTCACAGTTGGGGGAAAAGATAATCTGCCAGCTCCACTAAGCTGGGGAGCTCAGGACAAAAGCGGCTCCTGTCCAGGCACAAATGGTCCATGCACCTTAAATACCTTTCCCCCATGCTTGGACCTGTGTGGGCCCATTTCAGGAGAATAGGCCCTTGTTGGTAGACTGCAACTGTTTCAGCTGTGCAGTGGAGAGGTCGGTGTTTGATGTTTGACACCACTTTGCCTACTAAACAGGGTCCTTACAAACCCACATCAGCGGCCTAAAGACTGTTGGCTCCAACCTCATCACCTAGCCACCCACGACAGGGGTCAAAATAAGTGGTGCCTCCCAGTCCTTACAACCAAAAGCACTGGGTGCCTATGGTCCATTTGAAGAACTCACCCACCTGTGCACTCTAGAGAACAGGGATGCATTTTCCACGTAGACACGCGGGGGAGAGTTGTCAGTCTCCTACCTTGTTCAGAGCATGACTCCCTGCTGCAACCAGATACCTGTACCTACACCAATAACCCCTGCCCCTCTAAAACTGTAGGACAGAGACTATACCACACGCTTAATGACCAACTACCTGGACACCTGAGCTGATTCCATCAAAGAAAAGTGAAAGGACTCCTAGGCTCATGTACCTGGTAACAGCTCTGGCCATCTGGTAACAGGACGTTAGAGCTTCAAAGGCAAAAATAATCAAGTTAGCCCACTCAAGCAGCCTATCTGTGCATAACAAAACAAAACATAGCAAGAAGCTAGGATGCAGTAAGCAAACATAAACTAATACAATAACTTATAGATGGCTTGGAGACAACAGTCAATATCAAATGACATAAAGAAGCAGAACATGATTGCTTCAACAAGCTCTCGAAACAAGAATCAAGGAATCTTCTGGATGAATGTGTGTCCCTGGAATTACAAGATCCAGCATACAAAAGATTAATATACAGAACTCTTCAAGACATCAGGAATGAGATCAGGCAAAAGGCAGAACAAGCCAAAGAACACACAGATAAAGCAGTTGAAGAAATTAAAAAGGTTATTCAAGATCATAATGAAAAATTTAATAAGTTGCAAGAATCCACAGAGAGAAAGCAATTAGAAATTCAGAAGATTAACAATAAAATTACAGAATTAGACAACTCAATAGGAAGTCCGAGGAGCAGAATTGAGGAAGTGGAAGAGAGAATTAGTGAGATAGAAGATAAAACACTTGGCACCAATATATTCAAAGAAAAACCAGATAAAATCATTTTAAAAAATGAAGAAACCCTAAGAATCATGTGGGACTCTACCAAGAGAAATAATCTACGAGTGATTGCAGTACCAGAACAGGGAGGGATAACAAAAAATACAGAGAAAATTGTTGAAGATTTGTTGGCAGAAAACTTCCCTGATATCGTGAAAGATGAGAAGATATCTATCCAACATGCTCATTGAACCCACATAAGGTAGATCTCAAAAGAAAGTCACCAAGACATATTATAATCAAACTTGCCAAAACCAAAGAAAAAGAGACAATTTTAAGCATGGCTAGGGATAAACGAAAAGTCGCCTATGAAGGAGGGTCAATAAGAATAAGCTGGGACTACTCGGCAGAAACCATGCAGGCAAGAAGGCAATGGGATGACTTACATAAAGCATTGAAGGAAAAAATTGCCAACCAAGAATCATATATCCAGCAAAACTATCTCTCAAATATGAAGGCAAAATTAGGACATTTCCAGATAAACAGAAGTTTAGGGAATTTGTAAAAAACCGAACTAAAAATACAAGAAATACTAAAGGGAGTTCTCTGATTAGAAAATCAATAACAACATCTCTCAACCCAAGACTAGAATACGGGACAGAGAAACCAGATGTCAACCCAGATAGGGAAATCAGAAAAATAAATTAAAAAAAAAAAAAACTCAAAACAGGGAAACTGCAATGCCATCATGTAAAAGAAGACAAAATTGAAACAGTAAAGAGGGACTAAAAGATATAGTAATAGATCTTTCAAATGGACAGGAAGTGAAGGTGATATAAAGGAATAAAATTTAGGTTTAAACTTAGAAAAATAGGAGTAAATATTAAGGTAACCACAAAGGAAACTAACAATCCTATTCATCAAAATACAAGAAAAAAATAGCAGAAACAAAACCAACAACAATGAATATGAGGAAAAGACAATATATAAACTATCAGCACAAAAAATTAAGTGGTTAAAAGAAACTGTCAACAACAGACACACAAAAAAAAGCCACATCAAAATAACCACACTAAACTCATATCTATCCATAATTACGCTGAATGAAAAAGGACTAAATACACCAATAAAGAGACAGAGAGTGGCAAAATGGATTAAGAAAACACGATCCGTCTATATGCTGTCTACAAGAGACACACCTTAGACTTAGAGACAAAAACAAACTAAAACTCAAAGGATGGAAAAAATATATCAAGCAAACAACAATCAAAAAAGAGCAGGAGTGGGAATATTAAGTTCTGACAAAATAAACTTTAAAGTTAAATCCATCATAAAGGATAAGGAAGGACACTAAATAATGACTAAAGGGACAATATATTAGGAGGATATAACCACATTAAATATTTATACACCCAATGTCAGGGCTGCAAGATACATAAAACAAACTCTATCATTATTGAAAAGTGAGATAGACAGCTCCAAAATTATAGTAGGAGACTTCAACACACCACTTTCGGTAAAGGACAGAACATCCAGAAAGAAGCTCAATAAAGACACAGAGGATCTAAACGCCACAATCAACCAAATGACCTCATAGACATATATAGAACACTCCACCCAACAGCAGCCAAGTATACTTTCTTTTCCAGTGCACATGGAATATTCTCTAGAAGAGACCACATATCAGGTCATAAAGCAAGCCTTAGCAGAATCCGAAACACTAAAATATTACAAAGCATCTTCTCTGACCATAAGGCCATAAAAGTAGAAATCAATAACAGAAATAACAGAGAAAAGAAATCAAACACTCGGAAATTGAACAATACCCTGCTCAGAAACGACTGGGTTATAAATAAATAAATAAATAAATAAATTTTTTTTTTTGAGAAGACACTAATGATGGAATAAAGAAATTCACAGAATCCAATGAGAATGAAAACACTTCCTATCAGAACCTTTGAGACAAAACTAAAGCAGTGCTCAGAGGTCAATTTATATCACTAAATGCACACATCCAAAAAGAAGAAAGGGCCAAACTCGAAGAATTATCCCTACAACTTGAAAAATTGAAAGAGAGCAACAAAAGAAATGCTCAAGCACCAGAAAAAAGCAAATAATAAAAATTAGAGCAGAATTAAATGAAATAGAAAACAGAACAACAACTGAAAGAGTTAACAAGACCAAAAGCTGGCTCTTTGAAAAAATTAACACAATTGATAAAGCATTGGCCAAACTGACAAAAGAAAAACAGGAGAGGAAGCAAATAACATAAATAAGAAATGAGATGGGCGATATCACAACAGACCCAACTGAAATTAAAAGAACCATATCAGATTACTAGGAAAAATTGTACTCTAACAAATCTGAAAACTTAGAAGAAATGGATGAATTCCTAGCAACACACTACCTACCTAAACTAACACAAAAAGAAGTAGAACAACTAAATAAACCCATAACAAAAGAAAAGATTGGAAAGGTAATGAAAAAATTCCCAACAAAAAAAGCCCTGGCCCTGACGGCTTCACCACTACTACTAAAGGTATTTCAGAGCAAAGAAAAGGATGGAATACTCCCAAACTCATTCTATGAAGCCAGCATACTCCTGATACCAAAACCAGGCAAAGACACCACAGAAAAAGAAAATTACAGACCTATATCCCTCATGAACTTAGATGCAAAAATCCTCAACAAAATTCTAGCCAATAGAATTCAATAACATATCAAAAAAATAATTCACCATGACCAAGTGGGATTTACACCAGGTTTGCAGGGATGGTTCAACATCAGAAAAACAATTAATGTAATAACATAAATAAAACAAAAGACAAGAACCACAGGATCTTGTCAATTGATGCAGAAAAGGCATTTGACAAAGTCCAACACCCATTTATGATAAAAACTCTCAGCAAAATAAGAATACAAGGGAAATTCCTCAACATAATAAAAGGCATTTATACAAAGCCAACAGCTAACATCATGCTAAATGGAGAGAGTCTGAAAGCATTCCCCTCAAGAATGGGAACCAGACACAAGGATGCCCTGTATCACCACTTTTACTCGACATTGTGCTGGAGGTCCTAGGCAGAGCAATTAGGCTAGATAAAGAAATAAAGGGCATCCAGATTGGCAAGGAAGAAGTAAAAGTATCTCTACTTGCAGATGACATGATCTTATACACAGAAAACCCTAAAGAATCCTCAAGAAAACTACTGAAACTGATAGAAGCGTTCAGCAGAGTATCAAGATACAAGATAAATGTACACAGATGTGTTCCTCTACACCAACAAAAAGAGCATCACAGAGGAAAGCACCAAATCAATACTATTTACAGTAGCCCCCAAGAAGATAAAATACTCAGGAATAAATCCTACCAGAGACATGAAAGACCTATATAAAGAAAACTACAAGACACTACTGCAAGAAACCAAAATGGACCTATATAACTGGAAAAAGATACCTTGTTCGTGGATCAGAAAACTCAACATTGTAAAAATGTCTTTTCTACCCAAAGCAAGCTATAGATACAATGCAATTCCGATCCAAATTCCAATGACATTTTTTAATGAGATGGAGAAACAAATCACCAAGTTCATATGGAAGGGAAAGAGGCCCTGGATAAGTAAAGCATTACTGAAAAAGAAGAACAAAGTGGGAGGACTCTCACTACCTGATTTTAGAACCTATTATACCACCACTGTAGTCAAAACAGCCTGGTACTTGTACAACAACAGATTCATAGACCAATGGAACAGAATTGAGAATCCAGACATAAATCCATCCACGTATGACCAGCTGATATTTGACAAAGGCCCAAAGTCAGTTAAATGGGGAAAACACAGTCTTTAACAAATGGTGCTGGCATAACTGGATATCCATCTGCAAAAAAATGAAACAAGACCCATACCTCACACCATGTACAAAAACTAACTCAAAATGGATCAAAGACCTAAATATAAAATCTAAAATGATAAAGATCATGGAAGAAAAAATACAGACAACAATAGTAGCCCTAATACATGGCATAAACAGTATATAAAACATTACTAACAATGCACAAACACCAGAAGAGAAACTAGATACCTGGGAGCTTCTAAAAATCAAACACCTAAAAATACTACACCAAAAGAGTAAAAAGATTACCTAGAGACTGGGAAAAAGTTTTTAGCTATAACATTTCCGTTTAGCGTCTGATCCCTAAAATCTACATGATACTGCAAAAACTCAACAACGAAAAGACAAATAACCCAATTAAAAAATGGGCGACGGATATGAACAGGCACATCACTAAAGAAGACATTCAGGTAGCTAACAGATACATGAGGAAATATGATCATTAGCCATTGTTGTTGTTAGGTGCCGTCGAGTCTGTTTTGACTCATAGTGACCCTATGCACAACAGAATGAAACACTGCCTGGTCTTGCGCCATCCTTACAATCGTTGTTATGCTTGAGCTCAATGTTGCAGCAACTGTGTCAATCCACCTTGTTGAGGGTCTTCCTCTTTTCCGCTGACCCTGTACTTTGCCAAGCATGATGTCCTTCTCCAGGGACTGATCCCTCCTGACAACACATCCAAAGTATGCAAGATGCCATTAGAGAAATGTAAACCAGAACTACAATGAGATTCCATCGTCTTTCCAACAAGGCTGGCATTAATCCAAAAAAACACAAAATAATAAATGTTGGAGGGGTTGTGGAGACACTGGAACACTTATACACTGCTGGTGGGAATGTAAAATGGTAAAACCACTTGGGAAATCGATTTGGCCCTTCCTTGAAAAGCTAGAAATAGAACTACCATAGGACCCAGCAATCCTACTCCTTGGAATATATCCTAGAGAAATAAGAGCCTTTACACGAACAGATAGATATATGCACACCCACGTTCATTGCAGCACTATTTACAATAGCAAAAAGATGGAAGCAACCAAGATGCAAATTGATGGATGAATGGATAAATAAATTATGGTATATTCACACAGTGGAATACTATGCATCAATAAAGAGCAATGATGAATCCGTGAAACATTTCATAACATGGAGGTATCTGGAAGGCATTATGCTGAGTAAAATTAGTCAGATGCAAAAGGACAAATATTGTATGAGACCATTGATATAAGAACTCAAGAAATAGTTTAAACAGAGAAGAAAATATTCTTTGATGGTTACGAGAGTGGAGAGGGAGGGAGGGAGAGGGGTGTTCACTAAGTAGATAGTAGACAAGAACTATTTTAGGTGAAGGGAAAGAACACACAGTACAGGAGAGGTCAGCACAACTGGACTAAACCGAAAGCATAGAAGTTTCCTGAATAAACCAAACACTTCAAAGGCCAGCGTAGCAGGGACGGAGGTTTGGGGACCATGGTTTCAGGGGACTTCTAGGTCAATTAGCATAATAAAATCTATTAAGAAAACATTCTGCATCCCACTTTGCAGAGTGGCATTTGGAGTCTTAAACGCTAACAAGCAGCCATCTAAGATGCATCAATTGGTTTCAACTCATCTGGAGCAAAGGAGAATGAAAAACACCAAAGACACAAGGTAATTACGAGCCCAAGAGACAGACAGTGCCACGTAAACCAGAGACTACATCAGCCTGAGACCAGATAAACTAGATGGTGCCTGGCTACAACCAATGACTGCCCTGACAGGGAACACAACGGAGAATCCCTGAGGGAGCAGGAGAGGTGTGGAACGCAGACCTCAAATTCTTGTAAAAAGACCAGACTTAATTGTCTGACTGAGACTAGAAGGACCCCGGAAGTCATGGTCCCCAGACCTTCTGTTAGCCCAAGACAGGGACCATTCCCAAAGCCAACTGTTGAGACAGGGATTGGACTGGACTAGAAGATAAAAAATGATACTGGTGAGGAGTGAGCTTCTTGGATCAAGTAGACACATGAGACTATGTGGGTAGCTCCTGTCTGGAGGGGAGATGAGAAGGCAAAGGGGGACAGAAGCTGGCTAAAGGGACATGGAAATACAGGGTGGGGAGAAGGAGTGTGCTGTCTCATTAGGAGGAGAGCAACTAGGCGTGTATAGCAAGGTGTATAAATATTTTTGTATGAGACTGGCTTGATTCGTAAACTTTCACTTAAAGCACAATAAAAATTTTAAAAAAGGAAATAAAATGTACCAAGATTGGAAAAGAAGAAATAAAATTATCTCATTCACAGATGTTATGATCCTATGTATACAAAATCCCAGAGTCCACAAAAAAACTTCTAGAGCTAACAGATGAACTTAACAAAATTACAGGATACAAGATCAACAAACAAAAATCAGCTGGATTTCTATATACCAGCATTGAGAAATCTGAAAGGGAAATTAGGGAAATAATTCCATTTACATTTACAATAGCACCTAAAAGAATAAAATACCGAGGAATAAATCTAACCAAGGACGTGAAGGACTTACACAATGAAAACTATAAAACACTGCTGAAAGAGATTAAAGACAAATAAATGGACTGGAAGATTTAGTATTGTTAAAATGTCAGTACTACCCAAAGCAATGTATAGATTCAATGCGATCCTGATCAAAATCCAACAGCCTTCATTACAGAATTAGAAAAACCAAACCTCAACTTTATACGAAATGACAAAAGGCCCCAAATAGCTAAAGCAATGTTGAAAGAGAAGAACAAAATAGGACTCACAGTTCCTGATTTTAAAACATACTATACGTCTATAGTAATCAAAAAAGCCTGGTTTTGGTATAAAAATAGACAGATAGACCAATGGAACAGAATTGAGAGTCCAGATATAAACCCACACATCTATGGTCAACCAATTTTTTTGACAAGGGAACTAAGTCCACTCAATGGAGAAAGAAGAGTATCTTCAGTAAATGGTGTTGGGAAAAATGGATTTTCACATGCAGAAAAATGAAACAAGATCCATCCCTTACACCATACCAAAAAAAATTCAAAATGAATTAAGAAACTAAATGTGCAAACTAAAACCAAAAAATTCTTAGAAGAACAAGCAGTGGCAACACTGTCAGGCCTAGCTTTCAGCAATGGATTATTTAATGTAATAAGAAATGCACAAACAGCAAAAGACAAAATAAGTAAATGGTACCTCATAAAAATTTAAGAAGCTTTTGTTCATTAAAAGACTTTACCAAAAAAGTAAAAAGACAAGCTACCAACTGGGAGAATACCTTCGGACACCATATATCCAACAAGAATCTAATAACCAAAATATATGTAAAAGTTTGACAACAACAAAAAGACAAATAACCCAATCATAAAACAGGTAAAGGGCTTGAATAGACATTTCACCAAAGAGGACGGTCAAATGGCCGCCAAACACGTGAAAGATGTTCAGCGTCATTAGCCATCAGAGAGATGCAAATCAAAACCACAATGAGATACCATTTCACTCCCATTAGCCAAAAAAAAAAAAAAAAACCATTGCTGTTGAGTTGATTCTGACTCGTAGTGGCCCTATAGGACAAATTAAAATTGCCCATAGGATTTCCAAGGCGCAGCTGTTGTATTCAAACCACCGACCTTTTTGCTTACAGCCTTAGCACTTAACCACTGGGCCACAAGGGCTCCCCACTCCCTCTGGGATGGCTAAAATAAAAAACAGAAAATAACAAATGATGGTGAGGATGCGGGGAAATTGGAACTTTTATCCGTTGCCCGTGGGAACATGAAATGGCACAGCCGTTGTGGAAGACAGTATGGCAATTCCTCAAAAAATGAAAAATAGAACTACCATCCAAAAACCACCCGTTGCCATCAAGTCAATTTCAACTCATAGCCACCCTATGGGACAGAGTAGAACTGCCCCAAAGAGTTTCCAAGGAGCACCTGGTAGATTCAAACTGCCAACATTTTGGTTAGCAGCCGTAGCTCTTAACCACTACGCCACCAGGGTTTCCAAGAACTACCATATGACCCAGTAATTCCACTTCTAGATATATACCCAAAAGACTAGAAAGCAGAGACTCAAACAGAGATTTGTATATCAGTGTTCATTGCAGCACTATTCACAATAACTAAAAGGTGGAAACAGCCTAAATGTCCATCGGCAGATAAATGGATAAACAAAATGTGGTACATGCATACAATGGAATACTACTTAGCCAGTAGGGGAAATGAAGTCTCGATACAAGCTAGAATATGGATGGAGCTTGAACCATTATGCTGAGCGAAATAAGCCAAACACAAAAGGACAAATACTGCATGACCTCACTTACATAAAAAGACAAGAAAAGGCAAATGTACGGACATCAAAGTTCATTAGTGGTTACCAGAGGCATGGAGGAGGGGAAAAAGGGGGATTAACAGTGATGGAAAAATTGCATTGAGCTGATTATTGTAACTGCTCTCAATAAGCTGTACATCTGTAAAAGGTTGAATTGGCAAAAGTCATGTGATAGATATATTTACAACAATGACAAAAAAAAGAGTAGCTGCTGAGGCCGCTTATGTACAACCAAACACTTCATGGAATTTTGTTCCTTGGTTTGGAGGCTTAAGGCCATGGTTTCATGGGACATCCCAGTTAATTGGCCTACTGACAAGTTTGGTTCTTCTGTTCCACCTTCTAGTTTGTATCGTAGTGCCTGTGGTCTCAAAAGCTTGCCCGCAGCCATGCTAGGCACAACCATTGGTCTCTATTCACCTGGAGCAACAGAAGAAGAAGGAGAGTCAGGAAAAGGAGGAGGAAATGGAATGTGTGGCTAATTGCCTCCATGAACAACTTCCTCCTTTGCCGTGAGACCAGAAGAATTGGATGGTGTCCGGCTACCATTACTGAACATTTTGATCAAAGATTCCATAGAAGAATTCTGATCAAAAGGGCAAAAATGTATCACAGAATTTCAAATTCTCATGGACTCTAGAATTTCTGGAGCCATGGAGGGTGGATGAACCCCTGGAACTATTGCACTGAGATAATCTTTAAACCTTAAACCAAAATATCCCCTGAAGTCTTCTTAAAACCAGAGTTTAGCTTAACTAGTAAAAAAGGTCTGCCTTGAGCATATGCTTTTAAGTACTATCTATATAGGATCAAATTGACAACAGCAACTCGAAATACTAGATAGGAACCTTAGGGGGCAGTGAGTTTATGTTAATGAGGGAGGAACAACTCAGAAAAAGAGGGTGAGAATGGGTGTACAATTCAAAGAATATAATCAATGTCACTAAACTGTACACATAGAAATTATTGAATCGGTGTATGTTTTGCTGTGAGTATTCTCAACAACAACAGCAACAAAATAAATAAAATTTAGGGAAAAAAAAGAAAAACCAACAAATAAAAAAAGAGCAAGAAAAGTTTCATATAATGATAGGGAACAATTTCCAAGATACAGAGTTTTAACTCAAAAAAGCAAGTGCAGAATTATGCATGTAGTTTGCTATTATTTCTTTTTTTAAAACTATTATACGTATGCATAGAATATTTCTGAAATAATAACAAGCAGCTAGTAACAACGGTTGCCGGAAGACCGAGGGGGAGGAGAGATTTAATTTTCACTGTGTATCTTTTTGTAACTGCTGTAACTCTTATAATATTTTTTCCTATTAAATTTTCACCTCCTGAACATTTTGTGCAATGTGTATGAATCAGCTGCTGAAAAACAAATAAAAATTTTTTATTAAAAAAAAAAAAAGAAAGAAAGCCCTATGATCACGACAGATTATATATAGTGCTGGAAGGTGAGCCCCCTAGGTTGGAAGGCAACAATGGACTCAACATGTTTGTGACCATGAGGATGGCACAGGAATGGGCAGCAGTTCATTCTATTCTACATTGGTCACCATGAGTCGGAGCCAACTCCATGGTAACTAACAACAACACAGTCTCATTAAAGGCAAAATCTAACCTTTTGAGATCACAGTCGTTTGAGATGAATATTCATAATGTAGCAAGTCCTGATTTAAACAACATATGAGAAAGTATATCCACTTAAGTAATTTTTCTAGGTAAATGAACTTGATCCCTTTAAGTCCAAAGCACGTTTTCTTTACATTCTTTTCTATAAAGTCTCTCTAAAATATGGCAGAAACAATTTTCCTGCCTTTATAAGAAGAGTGTCCTGAACAAAATTAAACCAGTATTTATCCAGTTGAATACCAATGATACTCTCCTGTGCTATTGAGATATGTAGAGCTATTTGCTCTGACCCCATGGACTCTAGGCTGTACCTGTTTTGATTTGTAATGTCATTTTTTAAGTTTTTGGCCTTATGCTCTCAGATGTCATTTCCCATTGCTGTCACTGTGCCTATCTCCAGCAACTTGCTCCCTTAAGCACCATCTCTTCTTTGCTTATTTGCTAATTCTAATGTGTCCTGGATGGGGAAATCAGACAACCAATGATGTTACAATACTGTGTGAAATATTTTAAATTCATAAGCCAGAATTTACTGCTCTGTGAAGAAATAGTCTCTGAGTGAAAACTGGATAACTTGTCTGTGAGTAAATTAAGAGAGGTCTTTAACACTTACCCAGGTATTTAAAAAGGTATTTCTAGGCATTTGTCAATTTCTTGTCAGTATTCTAAACGGCTGAGTTACTGTCATGGATTGAATTGTGTCCCCTCAAAATATGTATCAACTTGGCTAGGCCATGATTCTCAGTAGTGTGTAGTTGTCCACCATTTGTGATCTGATGTGATTATCCTATGTGTTGTAAATCCTAACCTCTATGATGTTGATGAGGCAGGATTAGAAGCAGTTATGTTAATGAGGCAGGACTCAATCTACAAGATTGGATTGTGTCTTTAGCCAATCTTTCTTGAGATATAAAAGAGAGAAGTGAGCAGAGAACAGAGGGACCTCATACCGCCAAGAGAAGAGCGTGTCCTTTGTACCTGGGGTCCCTGTGCTGAGAAAGGGAAAATTGATGACAAAGACCTTCCCCCAAAGCCAAAAGAGAGAGAAAGGCTTCCCCTGGAGCTGGCACCCTGAATTCAGACTTCTAACCTTCTAGACTGTGAGAGAATAAATTTCTGTTTGTTAAAGCCATCCACTTGTGGTATTTCTGTTATAGCAGCACTAGAAAACTAAGAATTTGGTACCAAGACAGTGGGGTGTTGTCTAAAGATACCTACAATGTGGAAGTGGTTTTGGAATTGAGTAATGAGTAGAGCCTGGAAGAGTTTTCAAGTGCGTGATAGTAAAAGCCTAGATAGCCTTGAACAGACTGTTGGTGGAGTTATGGACATCAAAGACAATTCTGGTGAGAGCTCAGAAGGAACTAAGGAGAACTGTAACACCGGATATGGCACAGACAGCCAGAAGCAGCAGCAGAGAAACAGCAGCAGCAGAATCAGGAGACTGGTGTGAGACACCACAGGAGCTGACCCACGGAAAAAGAAATATGAGTGCCTTCCGGCAGGAGACTTCCTAACACAGCAGGGTGCCTCCAGGCACTTATCTGTGGAGCTAGGCTTGCCAACCCATGGAGCAAGAGAGCTGGGTGCCTTCCTACTGAGGTTTACTAGCTGAGTAGGGTGTCTTCAGGCACTTATTTGTAGAGCTGAAGCTTTGGAACACCTGCCAAGCAGGGCAGATGCCCCCGGGCCAGCCCAAGAGGCCTAAGGAGCTGAGAGGCCAAGGAAAGAGGAAGGAGAAGCTGAAGAGACAAGGAGCACAGGAAGCACAGCTGTCTCAGTCTCAAAGGGTAGGACCACAACCTCTGGGGTCTCAAAGGGTTCAACCACAGCCTACTGGGTCTCAAAAGTTGGGGCCACGGCCTCCTAGGTTTCAAAGAGTCAGATCTTCACCAGCTCAGTTCCAAAGTGCGGGGCTCCTGTTCTTGAGTGCCAGCAGAATGGGGCCGGATCAGCTACCCAAAGCTGAGGGGGTGGGGCTGCTATATCCAAGGAGCAGAAAAACGGGGCCTGCTGGGGCTAAGGGGGTAAAGTAGCCACTCAGACAGACTAGGAGAATGGGACTGCCCAAATCAGAAGGAGCAGAATTGCCATCTCAGGGGGCCTGGAAGGCTGAGCCCAAGACCAAGGGGCCTCCACCCAGAATCCAGAGTGTGGACAACACCCAGAGTCTGGAGGGTAGGGCTATTGCCTAAATGATCTCAGAGAACAGAGAATTATTTTCAAGCCTTGAGATCTAGTGTAATGTGTTCTGTGGAATTGTTTGGTGCCCGTTATTCCTTCTTTCCGTCCAGTTTCTCCCATTTGTAACAGCAATTCTGGCTCTGTTTACACCAGGCTTGTGCCTGTTCCACCATTGTACTTTAGAAACAGATAACTTATTATTCTAGATTTCACTGATGAAGGGGAATTTTGCCTCAGAATGGAATTTGGACTTGGAGTTGATTTAAGACTTTTGGGATGATACAACGGGGTGAATGTGTTTTTCATGTGGAAAGGACATGAATTTTGGGGGGGCTGGGTAGAATGTCATGGATTGAATCGTGTCCCTCAAAAATGTATATCAACTTGGCTAGGCCATGATTCTCAGTATTGTGTGGTTGTCCACCATTTTGTGATCTGATGTGATTATCCTATGTGTTGTAAATCCTAACCTCTATGATGTTGATGAGGCAGGATTAGAGGCAGTTATGTTAATGAGGCAGGACTCAATCCGCAGAATTGGATTGTGTCTTTAGCCAATCTCTTTTGAGATATAAAAGAGAAGTGAGCAGAGAGGAGAGGTACCTCATACCACCAAGAAAGAAGAGCCAAGAGAAGAGTGCATCCTTTCGACCCGGGATCTCTATACAAAAAATCTCCTAGACCCAAGATAAGATTGATGACAAGGACTTTCCCCCAAAGCCAAAAGAGAGAGAAAGGCTTCCCCTGGAGCTGGCACCCTGAATTCAGACTTCTAACCTCCTAGACTGTGAAAGAATAAGTTTCTCTTTGTTAAAGCCATCCACTTGTGGTATTTCTGTTACAGCAGCACGAGATAACTAAGACAGTTGCTTAAAGTGTGATTTTATAATAACTGGGCTATTTCTTTACATCTTTTCTTCCTATTATCTCTTCACTAGATTACAATCACTTCTTTTCATTTTTAAACATCCATTTGTCTGTGAGACCTCCCTCAGGTAACTATTTTAGGCCATTTCTGACAAATCAAAAAACATAGACCCCTGTTAAATCAGTAACTGAATATGCAGGGAAAAAACATAGTACTGAAATTCACACTGACCAAGCAGCTTCTTGCCACAGAAAGGGAGAATTACAGAGATGATGTTTTCTGTAGATAAATTACTATTAAAGGCTGTGATTTCAAAATTAACAGTGAACAATGCTGCATCCTGGAAACTGATGAAAACATTTCCTTGTGGGAAAGAAAACTTGCAACAAAAACTTACATGGAATTCAGGAAGGATCTGAACTCAAACACATGTACTGTGTTTTTACCATAGATAATAAAGGTAGAAAAAAAAATAAGCCCATTTTTCTGCCACTGAGAGTAGATTGAAATGATCATGGTCTCCATCTCAGATATGAAGACTCACTCTGGAAACTTAATCTACAAAAACAGCAAGTCTGGCTCCGTTTACACCAGGCTAAACTACATCCGTAGAGTCAGAGGAAAAGTAAAACTGATTGTATGACAAAATTAAGTAGGTATTCTGGTTATTTTGGCTGCATCACAAAGCACTCCAAAACAGTGGCTCAAATCAACATTTATTTTGCTCACAAATCTGCAATTTGTTTTTTGCTTTATTATGTATATATATATACATATATATATATATAGTCAGGAGGGATCAGTCCCTGGAGAAGGACATCATGCTTGGCAAAGTACAGGGTCAGCGGAAAAGAGGAAGACCCTCAACGATGTGGACTGACATAGCGGCTGCAGCAATGAGCTCAAGCATAACAATGATTGTAAGGATGGTGCAGGACCGGGTAGTGTTTTGTTCTGTTGTGCATAGGGTTGCTATGAGTCAGAACCAACTTGACAGCACCTAACAACAACAACAAATATATATATATATATATATATATATGACAACATTTGCCAATTCTACATTTTCAGGTTTTAATTTAGTGGTGTGAACTGCATTAGTCATGGTGTGTAAACGAGTCGGCAATTTGGACAGGGATCAGCAGGGACAGCTCATCTTTGCACCATTCAATGTCAGCTGACTTGAAGGCTGGTTCCACTTGGCATCAGCTAAGGCAACTAGAAAGCTGAGGCTAGAATCATCTAAAGCACTTCACTCACAGGCCTAGCAGTTGATGATGGAAAGATTCAAACAGCTGAGGGCTGCGACAGCTGTAGTTCCTCAAGTATCTCTCTCTATATGGCCTTTCATGTGACCTCTCCAGCATTACAGCCTCCAGGTAGCTGAACTTTACATCATGGCTCAGACATCCCAAAGCAGGTGTCCCAAGAGAGCAAGATCCTGGCAGAAGCTGTATCATCTTTTACGACCTAGCATCAACAGTCATTCAACGTCACTTCCGCCTTCTATTCCTTAGAAGCAGTCGATAGAGGCTGGCCCATATTCAGTGGACAGGGAATTAGACTCCTCCTTAGTGGCTGGAGTGTAGAATTTGTGGGAACATTTTAAACACCACAGTAGGTGACTCTGTCTGCTAAGGAGTAGGTAACAGATATTGCTATATCAAGCTTCTTATAAGGCAAACCCAGACTTCACTCTCTCCTAATGATTCTAACCAATTGCCATTGCTTCAACTCTGACTCATAGTGATCCCATGTGTGTCAGAGTAGACTTGTGCTCCATAGAGTTTTCAGTGGCTGATTTTTTGGAAGTAGATTGCCAGGTCTTTCTTCCAAGGTGCCTCGGGGTGGACTCAAACCTCCAACCTTTTGGTTAGCAGGTTTGCATCATTCTAGTCAGCTATTAATTCTTTCTGGCATCTTACTAAATGCATCAGGTTTCACGAGTGTGCTGACTAGATGCTTATTTTGGGGTGAATCTGAAATGGAGGAAAAGAGAGAGGAGGTGACTGGGCCTAATTAGTGACTATCACTTCCCAGAGGCTTGGCAGTGAGGAAGCTCTGCAGAGAGCGGGGTTGCCTTATAGTGGGTTTGAATTTCATCAGAACAAGATCCCCAGAGCCCAGGCATAGACGGAAACTGCTGTGGTGATAACTTCAGAGAACTCAGCCTGAGCAAGGAAGTGAAAGAGCTCAGGTTTGTGAAATTGGTGCCAGAGTCACCAAACTTATTCTTTATATTCACTTACATTAATGTCATAACCCGTTAAAAACCCATTGCCATCGAGTCAATTCAGACTCGTAGCGACACTATAGGACAGAGTAGAGCTGTCCCATAGAGTTTCTAAGGAGCACCTGGTGAATTCAAACTACCAACCTCTTGGTTAGCAGCCATAGCGCTTAACCACTATGCCATCAGGGATTCTATTAATGTTGTAGATGTTTTTAAAAATAAGAGCAATTATAATACATGCTTCAGATTTCTAAGTCACTTTCAGCTTTGTAAATTATAGTCACATAAATTATCTCGTTTTCTGCTCTGTTATGATAGAGCTTTTGATTATTTGTTTGCCAAATGGCAACAGAGACATCTACGAAGTGATCATTCCTTTATAAGGAGGAAATTGGGACAATCTTGGAAAAGATAACTTCCTATGTCCGGGGAAGCTCAGGCAGCTGCTTGTAGTTGTAACTTTCATTGATCAGGATGAATTACCAGTTTTTCCATGCAGCCCTCTGTTATGAATTGAATTGTGTTCTTCCACCCCCGTAATATGTGTTGAAATCCTAACCCCTGTACCTATAAATATGATGAGCCCATTTGGAAATAGAGGTTTTCTTTTGTTATGTTAATGAGGTCATACCAGAGTAGGTGGGTTCTAAACTTAAGCACTTCTGAGTTATATAAAGAACAGAATAGACACAGAGACACACAAAGAAGGAAGACAGATGCCAAGGAACACCGCGGATCACTGGCAGACACCAGGAACTAAGAGAAAAGCTCACAGAAAGAATCTACAAAGCCGAGGCCCTGATTTGGGCATTTAGCCTCCATAACTGTGAGAAAATAAATGTCTTTTTTAAAGCCACCCACTTGTGGTGTTTCTGTTATGGCAGCACTAGGTAGCTAAGACACCCTCCCTGGTACTCTAGAGTTAATTGCTTCTTTCAATTCACTCTCATTGCACAATGATCACATCTGTATTTCACATTTATTCTTTTCTGTGTATCATTATGGTCAGCTCTTTTCATATTAGTCCTCACCCTACTCTCCACCCTCAGCCCACAATTGTAAACACCTGAAAATTTGGAACCACTTTGTTTGTTTTTCATTTCCTACAGCACCTAGCATGGTGTCCTACGCATACACGTTTGTTAAGTGAATGTATTAAGTGTGTAAGTGAATGGTTATGAAAACATATTATATAGAAACTCCAGCACAAAAAATGCAAAGACATACGAGCATCACACTCATAAACACAAAAGATGTCTTTTCTAACTAGAGAAGACTAAGGAAAAATAAAATACAAGTACATAATCTTGTTTATGTATGGTATCAGAAATATTTCAATATCACCATCTACCCATTTTGATAAGCATGTGCTTGGTGTATCTTAGTGGGCCTACGTCAATATTTGCATCATTATCATCAACAGAGAACAGACTTTTAATATTTTATAACAATTTTATGACCATCTCATTTGAAAACTGCATAGCTATTATGAGAAACTCATTATTTTAATAGGGTAGATTTATGGAAGACATTTCTAGTCTCAAATGAAGAAAAGCGCCATCATACTTTCCTTGGAAATGACTTGTCGTATTGCCAAGTCAATTATGATGGTTCTGAGACACCAAACCCAGAAAATCATTCCATAGTCAGGAATGCTTGACTTGTAAGATGTGAAGTGAATGGATGTCTTCTCTTTGAATTATCGTTAAAGATAGACAATCTATTAGCTTTGGGGGAGAAGAGGCCTCAAATGCCGATGAAATGAGACTAATCTTCACCTCATGGGCAAGGAACTGAACTGACCATGTAAGAAAACAAATCATGAGTGGCCAATGTCACTCACTGCATGATGGTTTGACTTTTTCCAGGTAATAGGGCACTGACTGCATGGTGGTGTAGCCTGGAACAGGGAGCAAAGGGTGGGCTTCCGTGTGCCTGGATCATAGTGATGGCTGTTCTAGCTCAGTGCATGTAGGGCCACATTCCTCCCAACCCCCTCTCCTAGAGCCAGCCCACCTGCTTTCTGATTTCCAGTGTGCAGAAACATTCTTGCTCAACCACCATGCAAACAGAATGATTTTACCTGTTAAAGGGACTAATATTTTTGCTCTATGGTAAGCACCACTGGGAGAAAGGAAGAAGGCCAAGCACATGTCATGCCTTTCCATTTTTGTGAGATGGGCCCTGAAGAGGTAGAAAGGAGAAAATGGGTACAGCACCCTCATTTGGGTGTTTTTGTTCCACATGTAGTTTGTATTGGCCTGAGCCCCTGTATGAGTTTCTTAAAGCTGTCCCAACAAATTACCACAAACTGGTGGCATAAAGCAACAGAACTTTATTCTCTCTCAGTTCTGGAAACCAGAAGTTCAAAATCAAGTTGTCAGCATGCCCATGCTCCTTCCAGAATTTCTAGGGGAGAATCCTTCCTTGCCTGTTCCAGCTTTTGTCGCCCCTGGTGTTCCCTGGCATGTGGCTCTACCACTCCAGTCTCTGTCTTCACACGGCCTTCTTCTGTGTATTTTTACTCTGTGTCTGTTTGCCTAAAATCTCTCTTTCCTTCTTTTATAGAGACATTGGTCATTGGATTCAGGGCCCACCCCAAATCCAGGATGAACTCATCTTGAGATCTTTAGCATAATTACATCTGTAAAAACCCTATTTCCAAATAAGGCTGCAGGTACTTGCGGTTAGGACTTGTATATGTCTTTTTGGAGGGTCACTATTCAACCCTGGGGAAACTCTGGTGGCATAGTGGCTAAGAGCTACAGCTGCAAGCCAAAAGGTTGGCAGTTCAAATCCACCAGGCACTCCTTGGAAACTCTATGGGGCAGTTCTACTCTGTCCTATAGGGTCCCTATGAGTCGAAATCGGCTCAACAACAATGGTTTTTTTTTTTTTTCTTCAACCCTGGTGGTGTAGTGGTTAAGTGTTGGGCTGCTATCCAAAAAGATCAGCAGTTTGAATCCACCACTTGCTCCTTGGAAACCCTATGGGGCAGTACTACCCTGTCCTATAGGGTTGCTATGAGTCAGAATCGACTCGATGGCAATGGGTTTGGTTTTGGTTTATTCAACCCACTACAGCCTCCCAAAGGAATAAACAAGGTTAACTCTGGTAATCCTAGAACTACTTCTTTCCCACCCTGATGGTTTGAGGGTCTTCAGGGGCCTCACCCACAGCCCTAAGCTTCTTCTTCTTGCTACATTGTGCTCTCTGTCTTCTCATGGCTTGCACACTGACGTACACCAAGTCAAGCTCCAGTTTTTCTTCCTGGTCCCCATGTTCTTGTCTTTCTAGCTGTGCTTGAGCATCTTCACCTGAAAGGTGAGGAGAGGGCCTATCTCTGCCTTGGGTGTCTTTGTTCAGGGGCAAAAGACAGAGCCCAACACCCACCCATTCCCAGGCTCTTCCTACAGCCCTAGAAGTGGAGGTCTGCCACTCTGCCAGTCCTTGCATTTATCTCAGCCTCTTTCTCCTTGGGAACCTAGATCAAGTCCTTTGGAAAGTCCCATAATGAGACAGCACAAGGGATACCGTTTAGTGCTGGCAGAAAATGACCTCTCCCCACAACATTGCTTGCCTCAGGTTGTGCCCTAACTCTCTCCTTTCAGCATAAACTCTTAATCCATCCATTTCTGTTCAGGACATTAAGAAGTGTTTGGTAGGAGGCGGAGCCAAGACGGCAGAACAGACACACGCTTCTGTCAAGCCCTCTTTAAAACAAAGACCCGAAAAAACAAGTGAAATGAGTATATTTGTGACAAGCTGGGAGCCCTGAGCATCAAAGGCAAGCTTAGACAACGAACTGAGGGGCAGGGGAAGGAAAAGACCGTGCACAAGTGGAGAGGAGTTACTGGACTCGTGGGGAGCCCTCAGGCACCATTCCCAGAGCAGCTGCGGTGGCGGGCTGGTCCTAGCATTCGGCTGCAGTTTCCTAAGGCAGAAGCAGCCAGTGACACAACCCACTCACACCTCCGGAACCTGAGGAGAAGGGCGCTCTCGGCAAAAGCTAAGTACTTGTGTATATTGCACCCCCCCCCAACAAAGCCGCTTGAGGGGCTGAATCCCTAGGCCTGAGATAGACCCTGGTGAGCACCTCAAGGCGTCCTCCCGGCCTTGGGGAAGGAAAAAACTTTCCAACTGGGGGGAAAAGATAATTTGCTAGCTCCATTAACTGGGGGAGCTCAGGACAGAAGTGGCTCCTGTCCAGGCATAAAGCGTCCGTGGACCTTGATCACCTTTCCCTTCTGCATGGACCTGTGTGGGCCTATTTCAGGAGAATAGGCCCTTGCTGGCAAACTCCAACCATTTCAGCGGTGCGGTGGAGAGGTGGGTGTTTGACTTTTGACATTGCTTGCCCTATTAAACAAGGTCCTCACCTACCCACAACAAGTCGCCCAGCCACCCACGACAGGGGCCCAGGGATAACTGGTACCTCCCAGTCCTTACAACCAAAAACTTTGGGTGCCCATGGTCCCTCTGCAGAGCCCACCCACCAGCACGCTCTAGGGAACAGAGACGCATTTTCCTCAGAGACACTTGGGGGTTGGTTCTCAGCCCCCTGCCTTGTTCAGAGCATGACCCCCTGCTGCAATCAGATACGGGTATATACGCCAATCACCCCTGCCCCTCTAAGACTGTAGGACAGAGCCTGTACCACACAAGTGTTATCAGCTACCTGGACACCTAAGCTGAATTTATACAAGAAAACTGAATGGACTCCTAGACTGATATACCTGATAACAGCTCTAGCCAGCTGGGGACAGGACACCAGAGCTCCAAAGATGAAAATAATCAAGCTAGCTCACTCAAGCAACCCATAGGGGTATACCGAAACAAAACAAAGCAAACAGCTATGACACAGTAAGCAAGCATAAACTAATACAATAACTTAAAGATGGCTCAGAGACAACAGTCAATATCAAGTCACATAAAGAAACAGGCCACGATCACCCCAACAGGCTCGCAAAACAAAGAATCCAGGGATCTTTTAGATGAAAGTGCGTTCCTCGAATTACCAGATGCAGAATACAAAAGTTTAATATACAGAACCCTTCAAGACATCAGGAAGGAAATGAGGCAATATGCAGAACACAAGCCAAGGAACACACAGATAAAGCAACTGAAGAACTCAGAAAGATTATTCAGGAACATAATGAAAAGTTTAATAAGCTGGAAATATCCATAGACAGACAGCAATCAGAAATTCAGAAGATTAACAATAAAATTACACAATTAGATAACTCAGTAGAAAGAGGACCAGACCTGAGCAAGTAGAAGCTAGAATTTCTGAACTCGAAGATAAATCACTTGGCACTAATATATTTGAAGAAAAATAAGATAAAAGAATTTAAAAAATGAAGAAACCTTAAGAATCATGGGGAACTCTATCAAGAGAAATAACCTACGAGTGACTGGAGTACCAGAACAGGGAGGGATAACAGAAAATACAGAGAAAATTGTTGAAGATTTGTTGGCAGAAAACTTCCCTGATATTGGGAAAGATGAGAAGATATCTATCCAAGATGCTCATCAAACTCCACATAAAGTAGATCTTAAAAGAAAGTCACCAAGACACATTATAATCAAGCTTGCCAAAACCAAAGGTAAGGAGACAATTATAAGAGCAGCAAGGGATAAAAGAAAAGTTATCTACAAGGGACAGCCAATGAGAATAAGCTCGGACTACTTGGCAGAAACCCTGCAGGCAAGAAGGCAATGGGATGACATATTTAAAAAATGGAAGGAAAAAATTGCCTGCCAAGAATCATATATCCATCAACACTGTCTCTTAAATATGAAGGAGAAATTAAGACATTTCCACATAAACACAAGTTGAGGGAATTTGTAAAAACCAAACCAAAACTACAAGAAATACTCAAGGGAGTTCTTTGGTTAGAAAATCAATAATATCAGGTATCGACTGAAGACTAGAACACTGGGCAGAGCAACCAGAAGTCAACCCAGACAGTGAAATCCCAAAAAAAAAAAAAAAAGCAAGATTAAAAAAAAAAAAAGCCCAACACAGGGTAACGGCGATGTCATTATGTAAAAGAAGACAATATTAAAATAATAAAGAGGGACTAAGAAATGTAATCATACCCCTTCCATATGGAGAGGAAGATATGGCGATACAAAGAAATGAAACTTAGTTTTAAATTAGAAAAATAAGGGTAAGTAATAAGGTAACCACAAAGGAGGCAAACTATTCTACTTCAAAATAAAATACAAGGGAAAAATACAGACTCAGCAGAAACAAAATCAACAACAAATATGAGGAAAGGACAATATATAAAGAAAATCTACTCAGCACATAAAATCAAGTGGGAAAAAGAAGCTGTCAACACACAAAAAAAGACATCAAAATGATAGCACTAAATTCATAAAAAAAAAAAATACCTATCCATAATTACCCTGAAAGTAAATGGACTAAATGCATCAATAAAGAGACAGAGTTGCAGAATGGATCGAAAAACAAGATCCGTCTATATGCTGCCTACAAGAGACAAACCTTAGACTTACAGCCACAAAGAAACTAAACCTCAAAGGATGGAAAAAAAATATATCAAGCAAAGAAAAATCACAAAAGACCAGGAGCGGCAATATTAATTTCTGACAAAATAGACTTTAAAGTTAAATCCATCAGAAAGGATAAGGAAGGACACTATATAATGATTAAAGGGACAATACACCAAAAACACATAACCATATTAAATATTTATGCACCCAGTGACAGGGCTGCAGGATACATAAAACAAACTCTATCTGCATTGAAAAGTGAGATAGACAGCTCCACAATAATAGTAGGAGGCTTCAACACACCGCTTTCGGGGAAGGACAGGACATCTAGAAAGAAGCTCAATAAAGACACGGAAGATCTAAATGCCACAATCAACCAACTTGACCTGGTACACATACACAGAACACTCCACCCAACAGCAACCAACTATACTTTCTTTTCTAGTGCACATGGAACATGCTCTAGAATAGACCACATACTAGGTCATAAAGCAAGCCTTACCAGAATCCAAAACACTGAAATATTACAAAGCATCTTCTCTGACCAGAAGGCCAGAAAAGTGGAAATCAATAACAGGAAAAGCAGGGAAAAGAAATCAAACACTTGGAAACTGAACAATACCCTGCTCAAAAAAGACTGAACTATAGAAGACATTAAGGATGGAATAAAGAAATTCATAGAATCCAATGAGAATGAAAACACTTCCTATCAGAACCTTTGGGACACAGCAAAAGTGGTGCTCCGAAGCCAATTTGTATCAATAAATGCACACATACAAAAAGAAGGGCCAAAATCAAAGAACTATCCCTACAACTTGAACAAATAGAAAGAGAGCAACAAAAGAAACCCACAGGCACCAGAAGAAAACAAATAATAGAAATTAGAGCTGAACTAGTGAAATACAAAACAGAAAAACAATTGAAAGAATTAACAAGACCAAAAGCTGGTTTTTTGAAAAACTCAACAAAATTGATAAACCATTGGCCAAACTGACAAAAGAAAAACAGGAGAGGAAGCAAATAACCCGAATAAGAAATGAAATGGGTGATATTACAACAGACCAAACTGAACTTAAAAGAATCATATCAGATTACCGTGAAAAACTGTACTCAAACAAATTTGAAAACCTTGAAGAAATGGATGAATTCCTAGAAACACACTACCTACCTAAACTAACACAAACAGAGGTAGGACAACTAAATAGACCCATAACAAAAGGAGAGATTGAAAAGGTAATAAAAAAAACTCACAACAACAAAAAAAAGCCCTGGTCCGGACAGCTTCACTGCAGAGTTCTACCAAACATTCAGAGAAGAGTTAACACCACTACTAGTAAAGGTATTTCAGAGCATAGAAAAGGATGGAATACTACCAGATTCATTCTATGAAGCCACCATATCCCTGATACCAAAACCAGGTAAAGATACCACACACACAAAAAAAAAGACACCACAAGAAAAGAAAATTATAGACCTATACTGGGTTTGGTTTTTGGTATCCTTCATGAATGTAGATGCAAAAATCCTCAACAAAATTCTAGCCAATAGAATTTAACAACATATCAAAAAAATAATTCACCATGACCAAGTGGGATTCATACCAGGTATGCAGGGATGGTTCAACATTAGAAAAACAATTAATGTAATCCACCACATAAATAAAACAAAAGACAAGAATCACATGATTTTATCAATTGATGCAGAAAAGGCATTTGACAAAGTTCAACACTCATTCATGATAAAAACTCTCTGCAAAATAGGAATAGAAGGAAAATTCCTCAACATAATAAAGGGCATTTATTCAAAGCCAACAGCCAACATCACCCTAAATGGAGAGAGCCTGAAAACATTCCCACTGTGATCGGGAACCAGACAAGGATGCCGTTTATCACCACTCTTATTCAACATTGTGCTGGAAGTCCTAGCCAGAGAAATTAGGCTAGATAAAGAAATAAAGGGCATCCAGATTGGCAAGGAAGAAGTCAAAGTATCTCTATTCGCAGATGACATGATCTTATACACAGAAAACCCTAAAGAAAACTACTGAAATTAATAGAAGAGTTTAGCAGACTATCGGGATACAAGATAAACATACAAAAATCAGTTGGATTTCTCTACACCAACAAAAAGAACAAAAAGAGGAAATCACCAAATCAATGCCATTTACAGTAGCCCCCAAGAGGATAAAATACTTAGGAATAAATCTTACCAGAGATTTAAAAGACTTATAAGAAGAAAAGTACAGTACACTTCTGCAAGAAACCAAAAGAGACTTACGTAAGTGGAGGAACATACCTTGCTCATGGATGGGAAGACTTAACATTATAAAAATGTCTATTCTACCAAAAGTGATCTATACATTTAATGCAATTCTGATCCAAATCCCAAAGACATTCTTTAATGAGATGGAGGAACAAATCACCAATTTCATATGGAAGGGAAAGAGGCCCGGGATAAATAAGGCATTACTGAAAAAGAAGAACAAAGTAGGAGGCCTTACTTTACCTGATTTTAGAACCTATTATACCGCCACAGTAGTCAAAACAGCTTGGTACTGGTACAACAACAGATATATGGACCAATGGAACAGAATTGAGAATCCAGACATAAATCCATCCACATATGAGCAGCTGATATTTGACAAGGGCCCTAAAACAGTTCAATGGGGAAAAGACAGTCTTTTTAACAAATGGTGCTGGCATAACTGGATATCCATCTGCAAAAAAATGAAACAAGACCCATACCTCACTCCATGCACAAAAACTAACTCAAAATGGATCAAAGACCTATATATAAAATCTAAAATGATAAAGATCCTGGAAGAAAAAATAGGGACAACGTTAGGAGCCCTAATCCATGGCATAAACAGTATAGAAAACATTATAAAGAACGTAGAAGAAAAACTAGATAACTGGGAGCTCCTAAAAATCAAACACTTAGGCTCATCCAAAGACTTCACCAAAAGAGTAAAAAGACTACCTACAGACTGGGAAAAAGGTTTTAGCTGTGACATTTCTGATCAGTGCCTAATCTCTAAAATCTACATAATACTGCAAAAACTCAACTGCAAAAAGACAAATAACCCAATTAAAAAATGGGCAAAAGATATGAATAGACACTTCACTAAAGAAGACATTCAGGTAGCTAACAGATACATGAGGAAATGTTCACGATCATTCGCCATTGGAAAAATGCAGATCAAAACTACAATGAGATTTCATCTCACTCCAACAAGGCTGGCATGAATCCAAAAAACACAAAATAATAAATGTTGGAGAGGCTGTGGAGAGATTGGAACACTTCTACACTGCTGGTGGGAATGTCAAATGGTACAACCACTTTGGAAATCAATTTGGCGTTTCCTTAAAAAGCTAGAAATAGAACTACCATACAATCCAGCAATCCCACTCCTTGGAATATATCCTAGAGAAATAAGAGCCTTTATACGAGCAGATATATGCACACCCATGTTTATTGCAGCACTGTTTACAATAGCAAAAACATGGAAGCAGCCAACGTGCCCATCAACAGATGAATGGATAAATAAATTATGGTATATTCACACAATGGAATACTACGCATCGATAAAGAACAGTGAGGAATCTGTGAAACATTTCATAACATGGAGGAACCTGGAAGGCATTATGCTGAGTGAAATTAGTCAGTTGCAAAATGACAAATATTGTATAAGACCACTAGTATAAGAACTTGAGAAATAGTTTAAACTGAGAAGAAAACATTCTTTTGTGGCTATGAGAGGGGGGAGGGAGGGAGGGTGGGAAAGGGGTATTCACTAATTAGATAGTAGATAAGTACTACTTTAGGTGAAGGGAAAGACAGCACACAGTACAGGGGTGGTCAGCACAATTGAACTAAACGAAAAGCAAAGATGTTTCCTGAATAAACTGAATGCTTAGAAGGCCAGCATAGCAGGGGCAGGGGTCTGGGGACCATGGTTTCAGGGGACATCTAAGTCAATTGGCATAATAAAATCTATTAACAAAACATTCTGCATCCCACTTTGAAGAGTGGCGTCTGGGGTCTTAAACGTTAGCAAGCAGCCATCTAAGATGCATCAATTGGTCTCAACCCACCTGGACCGAAGGAGAATGAAGAACACCAAGGACACAAGGTAATTACAAGCCCGAGAGACAGAAAGGGCCACAGGAACCAGCGACTACATCATCCTGAGACAAGAAGGGCTAGATGGTGCCGTGCTACAACTGATGACTGCCCTGACAGGGAACACAACCGAGAACCCCTGAGGGAGCAGGAGAGCAGTGGGATGCAGACCCCAAATTCTCATATGACCAGACTTAACGGTCTGACTGAGACTGGAAGGACCCCAGTGGTCATGGCCCCCAGACCTTCTGTTGCCTGCCCCAGGACAGGAACCATTCCCGAAGCCAAGTCTTCAGACATGGACTGGACTGGACAATGGGTTGGAGAGGGATGCTGGTGAGGAGTGAGCTTCTTGGATCAGGTGGAGACTTGAGACTATGTTGGTATCTCCTGCCTGGAGGGGAAATGAGAGGGTGGAGGGGGTTAGAAGCTGGCGAAAACGACATGAAAACAGTGGAGAGAGAGAGCAGGCTGTCTCATTAGGGGGAGAGCAATTGGGAGTGTATAGCAAGGTGTATATGGGTTTTTGTGTGACAGAATGACTTGATTTGTAAACTTTCACTTAAAGCACAATAAAAATTATTTAAAAAAAAAGAACTGTTTGGTAGTCTCCAGTTTTGGGGTCTCTTAGCCCTCTGGCCAAGACCTCAGCAGCCATCAGCGCCATAAGATATACTGTGCCCACTCAGAACATACCATTCCAAGAGGTCAGCTGGCATGAGCTGGGTGGGACAAAACTGGTAGGCAGGAAAGTAGGGAACCTAAGAAAGAGGCTCTCAAGGCCTAGAAAAGCCAGAAGGAACCTGGATTTCAAGGTAGCCTATCCAGACCTGTGGTTTACAGGTAAGGAGGCAAAGCAGAGTTGAGAGAAGCCAAGGTCATGCCTGAGAAGACCAGCAAATACCGGTAGAAAAGATGGAAGCCTAAGAACAACACAGGTCATGGCCAAGTGCAAGTATAACATAGTCAGCAAAGCAAGTCCCAAATTCAGGACATTGTTGGCAGAGGCCCTTTCTTCAGGGCTAGTGTAGTACTGCAGAAGTGAACATGGTTCCAACATTTATTCAAGTTCCCCCAAAAGCGGACCTTGAGACAGGACTTGGGTACAGGTAGTTTATTTGGACAGTAATCTCAGGAACAAGAGGGAGAAGTATCAGGCAGGGAAGGAGAAGAAGCTAGTGGGTACCTTGTTGAGCTGGTTACAGCTGTGGGCCCATTCAACCAATGACAAATCATAGAGAATGGGCCTCAGAATTCTTCCTCCAGAAGGGAACAGGAAAGCTGGTAATAGGGAACCCAGGGTTGAGAAGGGAGAGTGTTGACATATCATGGGGTTGTTAACCAATGTCATAGAACAATGTGTGTGGTAACTGATGAGAAACTAGTTTGTTCTGTAAACCTTCATCTAAAGTACAATTATATAAAAAAAAAAAAATTTTTTTTTTTTTTTATATATAAGTTATTCCTCCAGAGAATAGGAGGTAAGACCATCTATTCTTGAACTCCAATCTCCCCTGGGGGATTTACCTCTCCCCATGTTCTAAATGCCTTGTGAGCTGAGCCAAGTTCTTTAAGCTTTGGTAAAAAAAAAAAAAAAAAGCCTGTAGTTAGAGCAGCTAAGAGGCACTGGAGATCGAGGCCTGTCCGCCTCGGATGCAGTTATCAGACAGGGCCAAGGTACAAGATACAAATAGCATCTACCACAACTCCCTAAAGCAGCCTTAGCAGGTCAAGCACCGCTAGCCTAGAGTGGTTTGACCTGCTGAGCAAACAATGGCACACAGATGACATGCTCACTCTGGCTCTACTGTCCATTACAGAGCCCAAGGGTTGCCAGGAAAGGGGTTTCCCACCTTTCTCCAAGGAGACTGTATCCCATATATTTTGGCCATTGTGTCAGTAACAGCTGCCTGGATCAGCAGTTGTCAGTTGGGCGGTCTGGTCCCAACTTGTTTATTATCTTCTCTACCTTTCTGTGAAGTTTTGGATAAATGTGGCTTTCCTCTGGAATTTGTAAAACTTTTGTCATCCCTCCCATTTTTCAGCCTGTAAGTTCCTTGCCAACAGGAAGAACATCTGTCTTAATCCTATCTGTAGTGCCTAACACAGCGCCTGCCATTTAGTAGATTTTCAGTAAATATTTGTTGAATAAATAAGTAAATAAAGGAATGAATGGAAAAATAATACTGAGTCTCATTCTGACTCCTTTACTCACCATTTCTATTGCCTCGTACATCCCCATGGATTCTCTCCATCTTAAGGAATCCTTTTTTACCTCTGGTATTTTCTTTTCATTGTTCAGTTTCTGCTGCCTCACTCCAGGACCTGAGTTCATAGGCAATTGGCACGTAGGAACTAAAAACCAGATTCAGGGAAGATGTTGGGCAGAGGAGTACAGAGGCCCAGGGGATCGTGACTTTGAAGACCTTGGGTGAAAGACTAGGGGGGCAGGGAGGTCTCCTGATACCCATATGAGGATGATTTGAATGATAGTTGGCTTGATGGTAAAAGTAAAGGACTATTTGGCACCATTGTCTGGACTCTGTATGTATCATGGCTTATAACTGGGACTCCTCTTTTGAATCACATAACATAGAAAAATGATTCAAGTGATTATTTTCTTAATTTTCCCAAAGATATGGTACATAACTAGATTCATTTCAGATGGATTAGAGAGAAATTAATTTGTTACATATAATGGATGCCTTAGGATTTAATTCTCTCTCAGGACTCCAGCTGAGAAAGGCTGGTCTATGGTAAGATTTTCACTCTGGTAATAGACAGCACCTTCTCATTTTCCCAAATGTGACAGACACAGCTAAGTTTATACATCACACCACTTCCTTCACCCAGTGTCCTATCGTGGCCATTTTACCAGGTTGTGAAGAACTCCTCCAAAACACAGCCTCCAACTGCCAGGAAAAAAAAAAAAAAAACTGCTACACACTAAATATTCCATCACGTAGATGATCCAAAATGCCTCCAGACATTGTCCTGCTGTTAGATGTCCCAGTTGCTTCCAATTTTTCACAAAACGTTTTTGTTTGTCTGTTTAATCTTTTTTTTTTTTTTCTTTTTAATCAAAGCAACCCTGGCAGCAGCATGGAGTTTGGATTAGATGAGGGAGAGCCCAAGACCACTCAGCCAGTTACTGCAATGGCTCAAAATAAGGTAATGAGTTCTGGAATCCAGATGCAAGCAGGAGAATGGAATGAAATAGACCAAATCAGACTTGCAAGATACATTGGTCCTTTGCAATATTCAGATGTCTGCTTCACTCCACACCCATAATTTTCAAAAATCACTTTGATGTAATGGTCACTTAACCAAGTTTTTGATTCTCTAAAGCCTGCCTTCTTGAAACTTAACCAGTACCAGTTGCTCTCCAGTCAATTTCATCTCATGGCAATCCCATGTGTGCAGAATAGAAATGTACTCAATAAGGTTTCCAATGGCTGATTTTTTGGAAGTATTTTTCCAGGCCTTTCTTTCGAGGCACCTCTGGGTAGACTTGAATTGCCAGTCTTTCAGTTATTAGCAGAGCATGTTAACTGCTTGCACCACTCAGGGATTCTTGAAACTTAACAGAAGACTCTTAATTTCTGGGCAATTATTTCTTCTCCATTCTCCCCTTGAACAAATGGTGACTCTCCCAGAGGATTTGCTGTCAGTGATTCTGCCCACTGCACCCTTCTGAGTACAGACAGAGCTGAAGAGAGCTGACTATTTGGGGGGTCCTCTGCCATCAGGCATCTGCTGGAAGCCAAAGGCTGCTGGAAGCAAAGGGACTCACATCACAAATCGAAGAAAAAAAAAATTTAATTTATCTTAGAATTTTATAATTTTCTACATAGAAATACACCATTCTTACCAAAAGAATCTCATAGCTTAGGTGTCAAGAAGTTTTTCTTATGAGAATACTTTCAGATCTAAGAGCTGAAAGTCAAGATTCTGGATTTGGAACATGTTTATTTGAGTTTTCTATATTGTCAATGATTTTTAATTTGAATTCAGAGTTGCTGATTCCTGGTATAGATGTATATGTATATAACAAAGTAAAGACACTTGCAAGAGCTCCCCATGTGATATTCCCCATATACCTGCATTGAATGCCTATGAAAGATTCTAAAATGTGTCTTAACACCTTGCCAAGAAAATAACACAAGTGTCAGAGTGAATTCAAGAAAATTGCCTTGCTCTCTTTCGTTCTTCAGTGGAAATAGGTTGTTTTTGTTGTTGTTTTTTGAGCATTCTAGAGTTTGCTTGCCATCAGTTTCTCACTCAGCTCTTCAGCCTTGAGACCCTCCCTCAAAGTAGCAGCCATATGATGGAAAAGAAAAATGATTCTTCCAGTTGCTTGTTTTTCTATGTTGATGGTGTTGCCTTCCTTCCAGGAGAATTTGATAAACATTGATTGTCTCTCCTATCAAGTGTCAGGCAATAAAGAATTCCATCACTGGGTGGGATGAACTCTAAAGAAATTTCCAGCTCTGAGAGTCTATGGTTTTTCAAGTCTACGTTCACATTGTTCTGGAAATAGATTTCTTAGCCAATAGCAAAGGTGAGGCAGTGGCGTTTCGGTGATAGAATTCTCACCCTCTGTGTGGGAGACCAGAGTTCAATTCCCAGCCAATGCTCCTCATGGATGCCACCACCAGTCAGTGGAGATTTGCATGTTGCTATGGTGCTGATGGTGCTGAACAGGTTTTAGCGGAGCTTCCACACTAAGACAGACTAGGAAGAAAGTTCTGGTGATTTACTTCTGGAAACTGGCCAGTGAAAACCTCACAGAACACAAGGTCCTGTCCCAGCCAATCACGGGGACGGCGCGGGACAGAGCAGCGTTTAGTTCCACTGTGCACGATATTGCCTTGACAGCAGCTAACAGCAACAACTAATAGCAAATACAAATGGAAACTAAATTTTCCTTCTACAGTAGTTCTGTGCTCCCTGAATTAGTCATGGTCAGCTGTTAACTTTATACCAAAGCCACATATAACGTCTCAAGTCCAAGATGGTCACAGCCAAGCATAAACTAGGGAGATTGCCAAAGCAATGTGGCAGAAAATTAGAACCAGAGAAAGTGGTAATAAGACTCTTGATTAAGAAATAAGAAAGAAAATATAAAAATCAGGGGAGTAAACTGTGTAATGAAATCCGAACACTTTATTTTGGTCAGTGAAGTAGAAACACAACTAAATTTGAAGGAACATTAAGTTCATCACCTGGGCCTACAGGGAACTACTGCCCAAACGTCAGCAAATTTTGCTTTCTAAACTTTCCCTGTATGGTTATGACATGGGTTCCGAGCAGACAGTGTTTCAGCAGAGAACCCCTTAAGTTCTGACTGGCAAAGGCCTATGATAGAAGGAGTGTTGCCCCTTGTGGCTGTTCCCTTCATACGTTTCTTTCTCTGAGTTCCTTGACTCTACCAATTAAAATGCTGTGGGGCAAAGTGGCCTAGGTAATGACACGAGCATTAGGAAACTTTTCCAGCCCTCCCTGTGCTACAGCCCATGGAGAAATCTTGAACACAGCTCGTCAACTTTCTGGGCCTCAGTTTCATTTTTTAATAAAATAAGTGAGTTGGTCTAGATGATTTTATAATTATTCCTCTCTTCTACATAGATATCCCTCTGACTGTAGAACTCAGGTCCAAAGAAGCGAAGAGATTCTGAGATGTTCAGAATAGTTCTCTGTTGGGACTGGAGCTCTTATGGGTAAGAGAGGAGGAAAGATTTTTTGCACCCAGCATAAAGCACATGGGATTCATTTGGCAACGTGTCAAAGCTCATTCTGGGAATGGGCCAGGCAAAGTCCTAAAGGTCAACCATTTCTCACTTACCTGTAGACTGATCATCCTATTGTGCTTGAGTCCTGGATGGGAGACCAAAGCTAATTAAGCCCTTTTTAATCCATACTAATGTTCTTAAAAGGAGTACTTGGGTGGTGTAAACAGTTAATGAGCTCAGTTGCTAACCAAAAGGTTGGAATTTTGTGTCCACCCAGAGGTGCCTTGGAAGAAAGGCCTGGTGATCCCCTTCCAAAAAAAAATCAGCCCTTGAAAATCCTATGGAGCACAGTTGGGGTTGCCATGAGTCAGAATCAACTTGACAGCAACTGGTTTTTAATCATCTTAAAATGTAGGGAATAGAGCTCCCATGTACTTTAGTGGTCCTAGTATCTAACTAGGACCCTTGGAAATAGGTTAGAAACTCATGACCCGTGCAGTTCCTTCCTGACCTTAGTAAATCATAATTCCCCAACATCATCCTTATCATCAGTAGCAGGAAACATGGACTAAGCCATTTAATAACGGAGGCTATCATTCACCAAGAGCTTACTCTAGGCCAAGAACCAGGCTGAGCAGTTTCAGCGCTTAATTCTCACAGCAACCCGCTCAAGTCAGTACTCTTATTATCCTCATAATACAGATGAGAATACTGAACACAACAAGATTTAAGTGACTTTGCCTAATGGCATAGAACTGGTAAGTGGCAAAGCTGGGATGAAAACCCAGGGAATCTGATACCAGAGCTCGCATTTATATTTAAAATTTTTTTTTTTTATTTTGACATAATTTCAGACTTAAAGTTGCAAGAACAGTACAAAGAATCCCATATATCCTGCGCTGGGATTCCACAAATGTAAATCAGCATTTTACCCCATTTGCTTTATTCTCCTTTCGCATGTGTATGTGTTTGTTTGTGTGTGTGTGTGTGTGTGTGTGTGTGTGTAGTATATGTTATATATATTACGTATATATATTTTCTGAACCATTTGCAGTAGATTGCAGACATGAAACTTTTTTACCCCTAAATACTTTAGAGTGTTTCTTAAAAACAAGGACATTCTCTTATATAACCACAGTAAAATTAATTGTCATATTAGAAAATTAACTTTGAAATAATACTATTATCAGATCTACGGATGTTATTTAGATTCCGCCAATTCTTTCAATTATGTCTGTTATAGAAAAAAAAAACTTCTTGTCCAGGATCAAAGTCATGATCACACATTGCATTCAGTTGTCACATTAGTTTCTTCTAAGCTGGAACCATTTCTCAATCTCTGTCTTTTATGGTCTTTACATGGCTGAAGAGGACAGGCTAGTTACTTTATAAAATATCCCTCAGTTTGATTTGTCTGATATTTTCTTCATGTTTAAGTTCAGGTTATTCAATTTCAGCAAGAACACCACAGAAGTGATGTTGTGTCCTCAGTGCATCATATCAGGAGGCACATGATGTGATTTATCTGATTACTGGTGATGTTAGGAACCCTGGTGGCGCAGTGGTTAAGAGCTTGCCTGCTAACCAAAAGGTCGGCAGTTTGAATCCACCAGCTGCTCCTTGGAAACTCTATGGAGGCAGTTCTACTCTGTCCTATAGGGTCACTATAGGTTGGAATCGACTTGATGGCAACGGGTTTGGTTTTGATTTGGTGATGTTAACTTTGATCACTTGATTAAAATGATATCTGCCCGTTCCCTTTGTAACGAATCTTATGCAGACAGAGGCCACACTCTCAACCACTACACTACAGAAATACCTCTATGCAATTAGCACTGTGCTAGTCACTGAGGAGTCAAAGAGCCTTGAAGGAAGTCTGCTCACCAAGGGCTTACATTATTCTTGGGAACACAGGTAAGTGATATTAATTTAGAAACCACTCACGAATTATACTGTGAGTCCCACAATGAGTTAGAGGAATTCAGAGGTAGAAGTGAATCTTGAGGAAGCTGCTTGAGCACGGGAATTAGAAGAAAGGATAGGTTTGGCCTCTGGACACTTCAAGGCTGTGCACAACCATTATCAGAAGGTGAAAAGGGTCTGAAACAGGAGGTTAGAGTCTGGGCACTGATCCGGGAGGGCCAGTACAGACTATCATTGTCCCACACGAGAAGACCGTGGTAGCCATTCTAGGGGGCTGCTGGCAGTGGCAAGGGGGCCGGGCTGAAAGAAAGCTAGAAGTTGGAATTTAAGGCCCCAGAATTTAAGGCCTCTTGGAAATGTGAGGGTGCGGCCAGATACAGAGGTAAGGTAGTAGACCAAGAGCAGCTCAGAAAAATCTGGAGGAATAATTCCCTAGATCCTGGGATGGTTTTAACTGGGATCTCATTTCACAGAGTCTTAACAGCATTAGGTGGCCCCAACATATGTGTTCTCAGGGTGTCTCATGTATTAGCAGTGCTAAGGCCAAGGGTATTTGTCCAGAGCAGAAGGTCCCTGTGGAAGAATAATGTGAGCTAAGCTCAAAGAGATTGATGTGGGTTAATTGGGAGAGACTGGGGTGTGGTGCTCAAGAATTATTTGCATGGGTCCTAGCACAAGGACTCTATCCTGTGTACACACAACAAAGTGGTGGTGTGACAGAGTTTGCAATTCTCTCTCTTATCTCACTGTCGTTAGCTGATGTCGTGTTGACCCCCAACTCATGATGACCCCGTACACAATTGAATGAAATACTGCCTGGTCCTGTGCCATCCCATGATCAGTTGCAGATTGGACCATTATGATCCACAGGGTTTTCATTGACCGATTTTTGGAAGTAGATCACCAGGCCTTTCTTCCTAATCCATCTTAGTCTGGAAGCTCTGCTGAAATCTGTTCCCCGTTATAGCAGAATGCAAGGCTCCACTGACAGGCTTTGGTCGTGCTGGTGCATGAGATACATTAGCCAGGAATTGAATCTTGGTCTCCGGCATGAAAGGCAAGAATTCTACCACTGAACCACCACTGCCCTCCTTATCTCACTAAAAAAAAAACAAAACAAAAACCAAACCCATTGCCGTCGAGTCAATTCTGACTCATAGTGACCCTATATGACAGTTATCTCACTAAAAAGCTACCCCTAAAATGAAATTATAATCTTTTCACCTGCTTCTACAGTAAGATTAAGTGTCGGCAGTTCTCAGAAGTATGCTTTGCCTCTAACCTGGTTCAGAATTTAAGTGCTGTAATTAAATGGAGGTCTCATTATATTCTGCTCTAATCTGCAGCAATCATTATGCAGTGATTACCTTGAATTAGTATTGCACATACTTCCGCCCACTTATTTTTATATGTCTCTGTACTTTAATTATGTTTCAATGAATATAATTCCATACCCTTCAATACTTAAATAATATTCACTTTAAATACAACTGCATGCCTATAATTCTCTGTAAGTGTGAGTGCTTGTATTGCAAATAACAAAAATTAATATTGCTCTGGAAGTCGAAACAAACTAAGCCATACCTGAAAGAAATTAGTTGGCATATTAATAGAATCTTAAAATATTGAAATTTGTTACCAAATTATTTTTTCAAAAACTTTAAGAGGATGACTTTTGTACTCTTATTAACAAAAAAATCTTTAAAGGAAACAGCTATTCTCTGGACGGTTTGGTTGCCTACTAACCACTTCACCAGGGACTTTCCTCTTAGTAGGGAATTGAGCTGGCATCAGATTAAAAAAAAAAAAAACACTGAAGTTTTTTGTTCGTTTATTTGTTCCTTTTGCTAAGCACTGGCTCTGGAAGAAATTAACTACAGATTTTGATGGGTCAAAGGTGAAATCTCAGAATCAATAACCAGATAACTGGCATGAAGGCCTTCTACCTGCCTACCCATCTGCACATGCATTCTTTTTATCCAGGAAAAAGCATGCCATTAATGCTCATGTTGTTTCTGGTGTGCAGTCCTAGGAAGCCATATAATCCTTTATTTCTCCCAAGATACGTCCCAAAGGAGGCTGTCTGTAGAGAATTTTTTTTGCATTTTGTTGTACTTACTAGTTAAAGCTGCAACTAATATATGTGCTTTGTTTGATATTTATTTCAAGCATATGGTCAATAGTAACTTGGACTGAAAAGTAAACAATTGATAAATTAATTTATGACCTCATGCCACAGGGTAATGCTCCTAAAGAACTAGAGAAGTGGTAATCTCTGATTTAAAATATAGTATTTGAGTTAGAGTCCTCAGGAAAGGTTTGTCAAAAGAAAAGAGAACTAAAATAGAATGCCATTTTGATTGTCTCTGATAAGGAGTAAACACAGAGTAGGTTTTATAAACCTTGAGGCTAGGTAAACCCTTCAAGTTCATTCTTAGTCCCCTATTGTGAACTATTCAAAACTCATTGTCCAGGAAGTGCCATTACCACTGCTGGAAAGAATCAATGCTATTAAAATAACAAGTCTTCCTGAAAAAACATATCTGCAAAGTTGGTCACTCCACCAGTCCGTGGAATAAGTCAAGCCATTTTATAAATCAGTTACTAAAGTTTTATCTTAAAAGGAGGGAAATAAAAGGAGCAAAAAGGATGCCAAACTGGTTGGTTACGTAAGAGGAAAAGAGGTTGAATTATTTTTTTTAACATTTGTACTGAACCAGAAGGTGTTGGTCTGCTTCCCCATGGGTGCATTTGGCATAATAATGACTAAATCAACTCAATTAAATACGCTACCATTTCAATATATGCTACATTTAAAAAGAAAGAAGGTAAGTGTAGTCCATGGTGACACAGTGAGTCAACCACCCAGGTACCCTGTTCTGTACATGATTATCTTTCCACGTTAACCCATTAGTTATTGTTGCTTTTTCATAGATATTTTTTCAGCTGATCTACCAGGCTGAAAATATTATAGTATTATTTCACATTCAATACCATTCATTACCATGACATTTGCCTAAAAGAGAAAATACATAAAACCGGTAATCATGGATAAATTTAAAAAATCAAAGACAAGTGTCATGAATTGAATTGTGTCCCCCCAAAATATGTGTCGACTTGGTTAGGCCATGATTCCCAGTATTGCATGGTTGTCTTCCATTTTGCGACTGTAATTTTATGTTAAAGAAGATTAGGGTGGGATTGTAACACCCTTCCTAAGGTCACATCCCTGATCCAATGTAAAAGGAGCTTCCCTGGGGTGTGGCCTGCACCGCCTTTTATCTTATAAGAGATAAAAGGAAAGAGAAGCAAGCAGAGACGGGGGAACCTCATACCACCAAGAAAGAAGCACCAGGAGTAGAGCCCGTCCTTTAGACCCGGAGTTCCTGCGCAGAGAAGCTCCTAGTCCAGCGGAAGATTGACAAGAAGGACCTTCCTCCAGAGCCAACAGAGAGAGAAAGGCTTCCCCTGGAGCTGACACCCTGAATTTGGACTTCAAGCCTACTAAACAAAAAAAAAAAAAACCAAACCCACTGCAGTCAAGTCAATTCCGACTCATAGCGACCCTATAGGACGGAGTAGAACTGCCCCATAGAGTTTCCAAGGAGCACCTGGTGGATTTGAACTGCCAACCTCTTGGTTAGCAGCCGTAGCACTTAACCACTATGCCACCAGGGTTTCCTCTAGCCTACTAAAAAAACTACTAGACCGTGAGAAAATAAATTTCTCTTTGTTAAAGCCGGCCACTTGTGGTACTTCTGTTACAGCAGCACTAGATGACCAAGACAACAAGGATTACCACTTTCGACATGACAGCACGAAGCACTCCACAGAACCATTCCACAGTGAAACTGGTGAAAGTATTTTTAAAAGCCATCATTTAAAGTCTCTGGAAATGGCTGTAAGGGCATTCAGCAAATGATGAAACATTTATTTAAGAAAATCAGTTAAAGGTCAATAAGAATAGTGAGAGTTTGTAGTATCTGAACCAAGACCTGCTCCTTCCCTCCTCCCCTCCAGTCAGCAAGACTCCACTCCAGATTGGTGCAGCCAAGAATGCAGAGCTTTCACTTTCCCCAGCTCCTAGTCAGAAGGCTAGCTTTCTGGGAGGGGCAGAATGTCAGCATTTCTCATCATGCCCCCTTAGCTACCTGTTACTGAGGCTAAGCTCCTGGCAAGTGCAACTGAGAGGTAAGGGCTCTCTTGTACCTCCCAGCCACCACTCACAGCATGGAGACTCACCTTGGGAGTGTTGCAGCTGAGAACACTAGGACCTGATCATCTTTGCTACAATGTATTATCTAAAATGCTAAGCTTCCAACAAATAATTACTAGACATGCAAAGAAAGAGAAAAGTTTGATCCATACACTGGCAAAAAAGCAAGTGACAGAACTGACTGTAAGAATGACCAGACATCATGTTAAACAAAGGTTTCAAAGTCACCATTATAAATATGTTCAAATGATTAAAGGAAACCATGATTAAAGAAGTAAAGGAAGGTATGATGAAAATGTCACATCAAATAGAGAATATTACTAAAGATATATAAATTATGGAAACCCTGGTGGCATAGAGGTTAAGAACTATGGCTGCTAATCAAAAGGTCAGCAGTTCGAATCCACCAGATGCTCCTTGGAAACTCTATGGGGCAGTTCTACTCTGTCCTATAGGGTCACTATGAGTCAGAATTGACTCAATGGCAACGGGTTTGGGTTTTTTTTAATATAAATTATAGAAAATAATGAAATGGAAATTCTGGAATTGAAAAGTACAGTATCTGATATAAAAAATCTACTAGAGAGGCTCAACAGTGGATTTGAACTGGCAGAAGAAAGAAATAGTGAACCTGAAGATAGATCAATAGAGATCATGCAATCTGAAGAACACAGAGAGAAAAAAAGATTGAAAAAAAAATGAACAGAACCTTAGAGAAATATGGGACACCATTAAGCACAGCAGCATACCCATAATGGAAGTACCAAAAGAAGAAAAGGGAGAGAAAGGAACAGAAAAGATATTTGAAGAAATAATGGCTGAAAACTACTCAAATTTATTGGGAAATATTAATCTACACATTGAGGAAGCTCAGTGAACTCCAGAGAGGATAAACACACAGAGATCCACAACAGACATGTCATAGTAAAAATGCTGAAAGCCAAAGACAGAAAAATTTAAAAGCAGCAATAGAAAATTGACTCCTCAGTTACAAGGGAATCCCAATAAAATTAACAACTGACTTCTCATTCGAAACAATGAAGCCTTAAATGCAGTGGAATAACTTATTCAAAGTGCTCAAAGGAAGAAAATAAGCCAACAACCTGTCAACCTAGAATCCTATATCCAGCAAAGCTATTGTTCAAATATGAAGGCAAAATAAAGAAATGTTCAGGTAAATAAAATGGAGACGATTTGTTGTTAGCAGACCTGCCTTAAAAGAAATACTAAAGGAAGTGACCCCAGACAGTAATTGAGTATTGGTAAAGGTAATTATGTAATTACAGAAGATAGCATAAATGTATATTTCTTCTCTTAATTGATTTAAAAAGAAATTGTATAAAACTGTGAAACCCTGGTGGCATAGTGGTTAAGTGCTACGGCTGCTAACCAAAGGGTTGACAGTTCGAATCCGCCAGGCACTCCTTGGAAACTCCACAGGGCAGTTCTAGTCTGTCCTTTAGGGTTGCTGTGAGTCGGAATCGACTCGACGGCACTGGGTTTTTTTTTTGGGGGGGTGCATATAATTGTATTATTGGGCCTATAACATATACAAATGAAATATATATACCAATAAGAGAATAAAGCAAAAGTTAGTTCTTTGAAAAAGATCAACTAAATTGACAAACTTTAGCGATATTGAAAAAGAAAACTACAGAGAAAACTCGAAATACTAGAATCAGAACTAAGAGAGGAGACATTATTACTGACCTTACAGAAATAAAAAGGATTATAAACAAGTACTATGAATAATAAACCAAAATGAGACCAAACCTATTGCTGTCAAGTCAGTTGTGACTCATAGTGACCCTATAGGACGAGTAGAACTGCCCCATAGGGTTTCCAAGGAATAGCTGCTGGATTCAAACTACTGACATTTTGGTTAGCAGCCATAGCTCTTAACCACGGTACCACCATGGTTCCTATGAACAATAGTATGCCAATAAATTAGATAACCTAGATGAAATGGAAAAATTCCTAGAAAGATACAAACTACCAAATTTTTCAAAAAGAAATACAACAATTGATGAGACTGAATTAACGATCAAAAAACTACCCATAAAAAAAGTTCAGACTAAGATGGCTTTAGTGGTGGATTCAACCAAACATTTGAAGAATTAACACCAATTCTTCTCAAACGCTTCTAAAAAATATAAGCAGAAACACTTCTCAACTCATTCTATGAGGCAGGTATCACCCAAATACCAAAACCAGACAAAGACGTCACAAGAAAAGAAATTACAGACTATTATCTTTTATGAATATGGATACAAAAATCCTCAGCAAAATACTAGCAAACCAAATCCAACAACATATAAAAAAATTATACACCATGATTCAGTGGGATTTGTACCAGGAATGCAAGGTTTATTTAACACTTGAAAATCAATTAATGTACTATACCATATCAATAGAATAAAAAAACAAAAAGCACATTACCATCTCAATAGACACACGCACTCACAAAAAAAAAAAAAAACTCTTTGACAAAATCCAACCCTTTTTCTTGGTAAAAAAATACTCAACAAGCTAGAAATAGAAAAGAACTTCCACAACCTGATAAAGGGCATCTACAAAAAAACCCACAGCAAACATCATACTTAATGGTGAAAGACTTAAAGCTTTCCCCAAAAGATCAGGAAAAAGGCAAGGAGGCCCACTTTTTCCACTTCTATTCAACAAGAGGAAACCCCTGTGGTATAGTGGCTAAGAGCTATGTCTGGTAACCAAAAAGTCAATAGTTCATATCCAACAGGCACTCCTTGGAAACTCTATGGGGAGTTGGGTCACTATGAGTCGTATTGGGTCACTATGAGTCATAATCAACTCGATGGCAATGAGTTTATTTGAAATTATACTGGAAGTTCTGGCCAGGGCAATTAGACAAGAAAAAGAAATAAAACACATCCAAACTGGAAAGGAAGAAGTTAAATTATCTCTATTTGCAGATGACGTGATCTTGCATATGGAAAAGACTAAGAAATTCACTGAAAAACTATTGTAACTAATAAATGAGTTCAGCAAGGTTGCAGGACACAAGATCAATATACAAAAATCATTGTGTAGCTATACACTTTCAATGAACAATTCAAAAATGAAATTAAGAAAACAATTCTATTTAAAATAGCATCAAAAAGAATAAAACGTTTAGGAATGAATTCAACAAAATAAGTGAAAAATTTATACTCTGAAAACTAAAAAACATTGCTGAAAGAAATTAATGAAGACTTAAATAACTGGAAAAACATCTCATGTACATGGATTGGAAGATTTGCTATTGTTAAGATGGCAATACTCCCCAAGTTGATCTGCAAATTTGGTATAATTCTTATCAGAATCCAAGCTGGCTTCTTTGTACAAATTAGCAAGCTGGTTCTAAATTTCATATGGAATTTCAAGGGACCTCGAATAGTCAAAACAATCTTGAAAAAAAAACAAAGAGGGCTCATACTTCCTGATTTCGAAACTTACTATGAAGCTACAGTAATCAAAGCAATACAATACTGAACAAAGAAAAAAAATCAAATACATGGAAACTGAATAACACCTTGCTTAAAAACAACTGGGTAACAGAGGAAATCAAAAAATTCCTAGAATGAAAACATATCATACCAAAACCTCTGGGACAAAGCAAAGGCACTATTCAAAGGTCAACTCATAGCAATAAATGCCACATAAAAAAGAACAGACCAAAATCAAAACATTAGCCCTACAACTTGAACAACTAGAAAGAGAACAGCAAAAGAAGCTCACAGGCATCAGAAGAAAGGAAAAATAAGGACTAGAGCAGAAATAAATGAAATAAATAACAAAAAAAAAAAATAGAAAGAATCAACAATACCAAAATTTGGTTCTTTGAAAAGATCAACAAAACTGACAAACCACTGGCCAAACTGACAAAAGGAGAGGAAGCAAATAACCCAAATATTAAATGAGATAGGGGACTTTACAACAGACCCAACTGAAATAAAAAGGATCATAACAGAATACTTTGAAAAATTATACTCCAACAAATTTGAAAACCTAGAGGAAATGGACAGATTTCTAGAAACACACTACCTACCTAAACTAACACAAACTGAGACAGAAAATTTGAACAGATACATAACAAGAGAAGATATTGAAGAGGTAATTAAAAAAAAAAAAAAAAACTCCTAACAAAACAATGACCCTGGCCTGGATGGCTTCACTTAAGAATTCTACCAAACATTCAGAGAAGAGCTCACACCAGTACTACTCAAACTATTTCACGGTATAGAAAAGGAAGGAATACTCCTGAATTCATTCTATGAAGCCAACATAACCCTGAGACCAAAGCCAGGCAAAGACATCACAAAAAAGAAAAATTACAGATCAATATATCTCATGAATATAAACGCAAAAAATTCTCAACAAAATTCTAACCGATAGAATTTGGCACCATATCAAAAAAATAACACACCACAAGCAAAGTGGGATTCATACCATGTATGCAAGGAAGGTTCAACGTTACAGAACCAATCAATGTAACCCACACATGAATAGAACAAAAGAAAATAATCACATGATCATCTCAATTGATGCAGAAAAAGCATTTGATAAAGCCCAACACCCATTCATGATAAAAAAAACTCTCAATAAAATAGAAGTAGAAGGGAAATTCCTCAACATAATGTTATCTAGTGCTGTTAAAACGGAAATACCACAAGTGGATGGCTTTAACAAAGAGAAATTTATTCTTTCACAGTCTAAGAGGCTAGAAGTCCAAATTCAGGGTGCCAGCTCCAGGAGAAGGCTTTCTATCTCTGTCCACTCTGAGAGAAGGGCCTTGTCACCAATCTTCCCTTGGACTAGGAGCTTCTCAGCACAGGGCCCCTGGGACCAAAGGATGCACTCTTCTCCTGGCACTACTTTCTTGGTGACAAGGAGTCCCACTATCTGTCTGTTAGCTTCTCCCTTTTATATCTCAAAAGAGATTGACTTAAAACACAATCTAACCTTGTAGACTGAGCCCTGCCTCATTAACATAACTGCCACTAATCCCATCTCATTAACATCATAGAGCTAAGATTTACAACACATTGGAAAATCACATCGTGGACAATCACACAATACTGGGAATCATGACCTAGCCAGACTGATACACATCTTTTTGGGGGACACAATTCAATTCATGACATTAATAAAAGGTGGTAGAGTGGTTAAGACCCTGCTTCCAAGATGTTAACCACTGTGCCACCTGGGCCCCGGAATAAGGATAGACAGATAGATAAATGAAATACAATTGGGAATCTATAAATAACTTCATGGTTCAAAGGTCAACTGATTTTTGACAAGGGTATGAAGACCATTCAATGGTTCTCCATTGTAATACTTTTTCAACAAATGGTGCTGTGACAACTGGATAGCCACATGCAAAAGAATTAAGTGGGGCCCTTAGCTCACACCATATATAAAAATATATCAAAATAGATAAAAGACTTAAATGTAAGAGCTAAAACTATAAAGCTCTTAGAAGAAAACGGAGGGGTAAATCTTCATGACCTCATATTTGGCAATCGATTCTTAGATATGGTACATAAAACATAAAGCATGAGCAAAAAGAAAAAAAAAGATAAGCTTGTCTTAATCACAATCAAAAACTTCTTTACTTCGGAGGACACTATCAAGAAAGTAAAAATACAACCCAGAGAATGAAAGAAAATAATTGCAAATCATATGTCTGATAAGAAACCCTTAACTAGAATATAAAAGGTCTTACAACTCAATAATAAAAAGACAAATAACCCAATTAAAAAATGAGCAAAGAATATAAATAGACATTCCTCCAAGGAAGATATAGAAAATGTACATGAAAAAAAGCTAGACATCATTAGTTATCAGAGAAATGCAAATCAAAACCACAATGAGATACCACTTCACACCCACTAGTACAGCTATTAAAAGAAAAAAAAGTTAATAGCAAGTATTGGTGAGGATGTGAAGAAACTGGAGCCTTCATACATTGCTAGTTGGATTGTAAAGTGGTACTGCTGTCTTGCTGTACCAATTTGGTTATTGTTGTTGTTAGGTGTCGTCAAGTCGGTTCTGACTCATAGCAACCCTATGCACAACAGAACGAAACACTCCCCGGCCCTGCGCCATCCTTACAATCATTGTTATGCTTGAGCTCATTGTTGCAGCCACCATGTCAATCCACCTCATTGAGGGTCTTCCTCTTTTCCACTGACCCTGTACTCTGCCAAGCATGATGTCCTTCTCCAGGGACTGATCCCTCCTGACAACATGTCCAAAGTATGTAAGACGCAGTCTCGCCGTCCTTGCCTCTAAGGAGCATTCTGGCTGCACTTCTTCCAGGACAGATTTGTTCGTTCTTTTGGCAGTCCATGGTATATTCAATATTCTTCGCCAACACCACAATTCAAAGGCGTCAACTCTTCTTCAGTCTTCCTTATTCATTGTCCAGCTTTCACATGCATATGATGTGACTGAAAATACCATGGCTTGCGTCAGGTGCACCTTAGTCTTCAGGGTGACATCTTTGCTCTTCATCACTTTGAAGAGGTCCTTTGCAGCAGATTTGCCCAATGCAATGCGTCTTTTGATTTCTTGACTGCTGCTTGCATAGCTGTTGATTGTGGATCCAAGTAAAACGAAATCCTTGACGATTTCAATCTTTTCTCAGTTTATCATGATGTTGCTCATTGGTCCAGTTGTGAGGATTTTTGTTTTCTTTATGTTGAGGTGTAATCCATACTGAAGGCTGTGGTCTTTGATCTTCATTAGTAAGTGCTTCAAATCTTCTTCACTTTCAGCAAGCAAGGTTGTGTCATCTGCATATCACAGGTTGTTACTGAGTCTTCCTCCAATCCTGATGCCCTGTTCTTCTTCATATAGTCCAGCTTCTCATATTATTTGTTCAGCATACAGATTAAATAGGTATGGTGAAAGAACACAACCCTGACACACACCTTTCCTGACTTTAAACCAATCACTATCCCCTTGTTCTGTCCGAACAACTGCCTCTTAATCAATGTAAAGGTTCCTCATGAGCACAATTAAATGTTCTGGAATTCCCATTCTTCACAGTGTTATCCATAGTTTGTTGTGATCCACACAGTCGAATGCCTTTGCATAGTCAATAAAACACAGGTAAACATCCTTCTGGTATTCTCTGCTTTCAGCCAGGATCCATCTGACATCAGCAATGATATCCCTGGTTCCACATCCTCTTCTGAAACCGGCCTGCATTTCTGGCAGTTCCCTGTCGATATACTGCTGCAGCCATTTTTGAATGATCTTCAGAAAAATTTTGCTTGCATATGATATTAATGATATTGTTCTATAATTTCCACATTTGGCTGGATCACCTTTCTTGGGAATAGACGTAAATATGGATCTCTTCAGTCAGTTGACCAGGAAGCTGTCTTCCATATTTCTTGGTATAGACGAGTGGGCACCTCCAGGACTGCATCTGTTTGTTGAAACATCTCAATGGATATTCCATCAATTCCTGGAGCCTTGTTTTTCACCAATGCCTTCAGAGCTGCATGGACTTCTTCCGTCAGTACTATCGGTTCCCAATCATATGCCACCTCTCGAAATGGTTGAACATCGACTAATTCTTTTTGGTATAATGACTCTGTGTATTCCTTCCATCTTCTTTTGATGCTTCCTGCATCATTTAATATTTTCCCCATGGAATCCTTCACTATTGCAACTTGAGGCTTGAATTTTTTCTTCAGTTCTTTCAGCTTGAGAAACGCCGAGCGTGTTCTTCCCTTTTGGTTTTCCATCTCCAGCTCTTTGCACATGTCATTATAATACTTTACTTTGTCTTCTCGAGAGGCCCTTTGAAATCTTCTGTTCAGTTCTTTTACTTCATCAATTCTTCCTTTTGCTTTAGCTGCTCGATGCTCAAGAGCAAGTTTCAGAGTCTCCTCTGACATCCATCTTGGTCTTTTCTTTCTTTCCTGTCTTTTCAGTGACCTCTTGCTTTCTTCATGGATGATGTCATTCCACAACTCGTCTGGTCTGTGGTCACTAGTGTTCAATGCATCAAATCTTCTTGAGATGGTCTCTAAGTTCAGGTGGGATGTACTCAAGGTCATATTTTGGCTCTGGTGGACTTGCTCTGATTTTCTTCAGTTTCAGCTTGAACTTGCATATGAGCAATTGATGGTCTGTTCCACAGTCGGCCCCTGGCCTTGTTCTGACTGATGATAGCAAGCTTTTCCATGGTCTCTTTCCACAAATGTAGTCAATTTGATTTCTGTGTGTTCCATCTGACGAGGTCCATGTGTATAGTCACCGTTTATGTTGGTGAAAGAAGGTATTTGCAATGAAGAAGTCGTTGGTCTTGCAAAATTCTATCATTCGATCTCCAGGAACTACCAATTTGGTAGTTTCTCAAAATGTTAAATATAGAATTACCAGATGACCCAGCAATTCCTCTCCTAGTTCTATACCTCCCCCCAAAATGAAAACAGACATCTATGCAAAAACTTGTATACAAGTGTTCGTAATATTCAAAAAGGCAAAGCAATTCAAATGTCCATCATCTGATGAATGGATAAACAAATGTGATGTATCCACACAATGGGATGCTATTTGGCCATATAAAGGAATGAAGTACTGATACATGCTACAATATAGATCAATCTGAAAACATTATGCTAAGTGAAAGAAGCTATTCACAAAAGACCACATGTTACACGATTTCATTTATATGAAATGTCTAGAACAGGCAAATCCATAGAGACAGAAAGATTAGTGGTTGCTTAGGGCTAGCGGTAATGGGGGTTTAGCGGGCAAAAGCTAAAACGTACAGGGTTTATCCTTGACATGATGAAAATGTTCTAAAATTAAGTGTGGTGGTGGTTGCTCTTATCTGTGAATATGCTGAAAACTATTGAATTGTATGCTATAAATGAATGAATTTTACGTTTTGTAAATTATATCTCAAGAAAGTTGTTAAAAATATCAGCAGCAAGCACAATGGTACTTTAGGATGTTCTGAATAATGCACAAATTCTGATGTTCAAGGTAAGCAGCCACACACAGAAACCCTGAAATTAATTGATCTGTGTGAGATCTGGGAGCTGGGTTAGGCATGTATACTCATGCCATCCCTATTCATGTCTTCCCCAAGAAGATATGTTGTTAGTCGCCGTCAAGCTGGCTTCTATTCATGGTGACCTTGTGTATAACAGAACAAAACATTGCCGGGTCCTGTGCCATCTTCATGATCATTGGTATGTTTCAGTCCATTGTTGCGGCTATTGAGTCAATCCATCTCATAGAGGGTTTCCCTCATTTTAGCTGGCCCTCTACTTTACCGTAGTGACTCATAGTGCCCCTATAGGACAGAATAGGGTTTTCTAGGCTGTAATCTTTATGGGAACAGATCGCCAGGTCTTTTCTCTCACAGAGCAGCTGGTAGGTTCAAACAGCCAACCTTTAGGTTAGCAGCCAAGCACTTAACCGTTGCGCCATCAGGGCTCCTATAGGGTCCCTAAGAGTCAGAATCAACTCAACATCACAAAACGACTACTACTTTACCAAGCATGGTATCCTTTTCAGCTATTGGTCTTTCCTGAAGACGTGTTCAAAGTAAACAAGCTAGTCTCACCATCCTTGCTTCTAAGGAGCAGTCTGGTTGTATTTCTTCAAATATAGATTTGTTCATTCTTCTGACAGTCCAGGCTATATTCAGTATTCATCCTAGAAGATATATCACTCATTTATTCATTAAACTTTTATTTAACTTTTAATTGTCTTTAAAACACTTGCTTGGTGGTGGGAACACAAAGACAAATGGAACTTGTGGAACTCCCAATCTAGCAGGTAACCAGACATATAAATTATCTCCAGAGGGTCCAATAACATGTCTTCAAAATCTGTGAATAAAGTCAGATTAAAGTCACCCTCTGAGTGAAAAGCAATGTAAAATGGATGAGCTTAGCCATCTGTAGAAGCCCCACTGCCTAACAGATGGTTTATAAATGTGCAGTTGATAGAGATACTTGGAAACTATCAGACTCAGATGCAATACACAAGGACCATGTCTGTAAGAGTGATGGAGACATGTACCTGACCCAGGCTCTGAGTCCTCCGCAAGCCTCTGGCATCATAGGAAGACCATATCCATGAGAATAAGTCTGAGAACACGCTCTGCACCCCTGGCTTTGGCCTCTGATCTACCAGGGACTTTCTCTTGTCTTCCTTGGACTTATTTCCTATCTTTAAGCCTCAGTACCTGATTTTGGTCACACCTTCAACAGCCCTTTTGTCTCTTGAAGTAGGCTTTTTCACATCTTAGGCATGTTCTTGCAGGATATCACTCCCTGGCCCAGATCTTGTCTTGACACTAATAGCTCATCTTTGTTTTGCTCTGGTATCTGATGCATATGGAACAAGGAGAAAGCGACCTCAAGAAAGCCTTCCTGGAATGTGATCTATGTAATAGACTATTGTAACCTGCTCGACTGTTTTGTCTGAAGTAAATGCTGTGTCAATAGAAAGGAGACAAACTGCATGGTGTGTAGGAAAAAGAGAGCCAGAGGACAATCTCTGTGGATCTCCAGGAGAGTCCTATGCTCCTGACCAACCGGCCCATGTGTATCAGGATTTTTTTGTTTTAAAAAACTTTATAGAGGTATAATTCACATACCATATAATTCATTCATTCAAAGTGTACAATTCAATGGTATTTAGCATATTCAGAAATATGTGCAACCACCACCAAATTTTAGAGCATTTCCATCACCTCAAAAAAGAAATCCCGTACCCTTTAGCTATCACCTCTCTGTCCCCCTCCCTCCCTCAGCCCTAAGGAACCAATAATCTGCATTCTGTCTCTATTGATTTCCCTATTCTGGAATTTCATATGAATGGATTCATATAATATGTGGACTTTTGTGACTGGCTTCTTTCACTTAGCATAATGTTTTCAAGGTTCATCCACATTGTAGCATTTATCAAAACTTCATTCTTTTTTATGGCCAAATAATATTCCATTTTATGGACATACCACCTTTTGCTTATCCATTCCTCCATTGATGGACATTTGGGTTGTTTCCACCATGTAGCTATTATGAATAAAAATCAAAAAACCAAGCCCATTGCCATTAAGTTGATTCCAGCTAACAGCGAACCTCTAGGATAGAGTAGCTGTTTCCAAGGAGTAGCTGGTGGATTCAAACTGTGACTTTTTGGTTAGCAGCTGAGCTCTTAACTACTGCACTGCCAGGTTCTGCTATTGTGAATAATGCTTTAATAAGCACTAGTGTACAACCTTTCTGTGTGGGCATGTGTTTTTATTTCTCTTGGGTAGATACCTAGAAGTGGAATTGCTGAGTCATATGGCAACTCTACGTTTGAGGAACTGCCAAACTATTTTCCAAAGTATCTGCACCATTGTTCTAAGATTTTTGGCAAATATGAGTCCAGAGGAGAAATGGCTCCCTCAGGTAACAGGAGTTTTATGATTCCACCCACTTTAATGATATGACTTCTTGTGCTCTGATTCCTATGCTCACCCAATGATCACCGAGTCGGACAATCATTTGGCCTCCCGGGTATCCATTTCTACCAGGAAGAGGATGTGCTGACCAACTCACGTGAGTAATCCTGTTTACTTGATGTTCTGTTTCTCACTGTAACATAATAAACTGGCATATTGGTCTTGTGAATCTGATCACCTCTAGGTTCAGTGCTGAATTCTAGTGTCCAGGCCTCCAAAGCAGATCCCACAACCTGTAAGGCCCCTTTGGAGAGATCCACCAGCCTCCCCCTCTGAAGTTTCTGTTAAATGAGATCACTGTCATTCAACAAGAGAAGTGCTCTAATAGGTAGGGACTCGGAGTGATTCTACATCTTAGGGGGAAGTGAGGGCTCAAAAAGGCTTCACAGAGGAAATATTTGAGCAAGATTTTAAAGGGTTTTTATTTGGTTTAATGATTTGGTATTGTTTTTCTAATGCACATAAAATAGTAATGCATATTCAATGTTCAAAAATTTGGGAAATACAAAAAAGTATGTTGTTGTTGTGTGCAATCGAGTCAATTCTGCCTCACAGTGACCCTATATAACAGATTAGAACTGCCCCATACATAGCATTTCCTAGGGTGTAATCTTTACTGGAGCAGACCATCAGGTCTTTTCTCCCATGCAGCAGCTGGTGTGTTCAAACCACTGACCTTGTGGTTAGCTGCTGAACGCTTGACCATTGTGCCACGGGGATCCTTACAAAAAAACATAAATGGGAAAAATATTTAAACATGATGAAAAAAAAAAAAAAGTCAGGAAGTAAGGCATCAGAAGAAGTCAGGAAGTAACTTCTACAAGGCATTCTTTCCTGAAACCTTGTAATCAATTTTTCCTACATTTGTTGCATACAATCACTCAAGCCCAAACCCAAAACTCAACGACATATCTATCACACCACCACCAGTTGCCACCGAGTTGATTCTGACTCATGGCGACCTCACGTGTGTGAGAGTAGAACTGTGCTCCACAGGGTTTTCAATGGCTGATTTTTCAGAAGTAGATCACCAGACCTTTCTTCCAAGGTGCCTCTGGGTGGACTTGAACTGCCAACCTTTCAGTTAGGCAAGCAGCCGAGCATGTTAACCATTTGTACCACCCAAGGACACCACTGGACAGATCTGAGAAGGTCAATTTCAAATGGAGGCAAAAATTCAAACTTTGGCTTTTGGAGGATTCACTTCTGAGTTCTGACCAGTTACCTCAGCATTTCTCCAATCGTAGTCCACAGACCCACCAGCATCAGAATCATCTGAGGCAACTTGTTTAAAAATGCAGAGTCCTGGGCCCCACTGAAGACCTACTGAATGAGAATCTCTGGATATGAGGTCAATAGTCTGCATTTTAAACATTCATGTACACACTGGAGTTTGAGAACCACTTTTACAGAAGCTTTTTGGGGTGGTGAAAATGCTGACTTGAGGACGTGAGTATGGGTACTTTAAAAAATCCATTTGAGACCAGCGATTCTTTTGCTTTGTCTGATGTGGAAATCAAAAAGCCTCTCACCATAGAGCAATCACTGAGGTGTGTGCAAAGTTCAAGCGCATATACGGAAGGGTATAACCATCGCATGGACTACATTGTATCAGGCCTTACCAGAAGATGACGTCTTCCAATTTGTTTCTGGATGTTATTTAAAGTGATAATTTGAGGCTATAAATTTAGACATGATTAGTGAAAAGTTACCGATGTCTCTGACCCAGTATGATCAAGAATTATTTTCAACAAGAATAAATTAATTAAATTAAAAAAAAAATTACAGCCCTGAGCTCAAATGAGAAGCAAAAACCAACAAAAGAATGCTCCTGTTTTCCTAAGGTTTGAAAACTTTAGGTAACGGTTACATAAAGCCGCAGCTACTTATGTTTTCTACTGAAAAGTCCTGCATTTAGAAAGTCAGTGCTGTTCTCAGGGTAGCATTGGTTACTGCCAACTCATATTTTCCCTCTTCTTTACACTTGGGAAACTGACCAATTTTACTATATAAAAAGGGCAGATTTGAGTGGTTTGCAAGCTATTCAGAGTGAATTTGTGACAAGTGTTGGCTGCTTTAGCAAAAAGCTTGGGAAGGCTGGAGACAGAGTCATTGTAAGACAGGGAGCAAAGGCCCTGAGATCGGAGGGTGCCCGTTTGAGAAATAGTGAAGAGACTGGTGTGGTTAGAGGAGAAGCAAGTAAAAAAGAAATAGACTGTACTATAAGGGAGGTAATAGGGGGTTGAGTGTGGAACCTAGAGACTCAGTAAGACAGAGAACAGAGGGGCCCCCAAATCTGCAAACAAAGTAACAAGAAATGGGCCAGGGTGCAGAAACAAAGCCATTGGCCAGAACAATGGGGCGGGGTATCTAAAAATAGCCCGCAAACTTCTTTAAAGTTGCCCTTCAGAAGCAGCTGGGGAAAACCAGGCCCAGGGACATGCGCAGATCATCCACCTGTGACCACCGTGTGACTTTCCACCAGGGGCAGTGAGGGGCTACAGCCCCAGCCAGGAAATCGAACCCAGGGAGCGGGAGACTGCGCAGGTGCAACACCCCATAATAAGTCCTGCTACAAATCCCAGAGGCCTCTGGGACAGGAGCTATCTTGGAAAACTGCTGCTCAGGCACCTTAGTTAACATATCCCCTCCTGTGTCTATGAATAAACACGAATCTTTTCCCTGCCCAAGAACTTTTAAAAACTTGGGCCTGTCTTTTGTTCTGTGAGATGAGGGTATGCGTTGCTCTAGGCCTTCCTTGTCTCCACTTGCAAGCCTCTTCAATAAAGCTTTGCTCATGTGGAAAACTACGTGCCTTACCTGCTCATTCTTGACCAGTGAGAGGCAAGAACCTTATTCTGGTAACAATTTGAGAATGTTCTAAACTTGATAAACCATAATACAGCCTCACTAATATGAATTAAAAAAAAAGTCTGAATTATGGATTTCTAAAACTTCAGTGAATAAGTGACAAGATCATGGCCCAAACCAAACCCATTGCCATCGAGTCAATTCCAACTCTTAGCAATGCTTTAGGACAGAGTAGAACTGCCCCAGAGGGTTTCCAAGGCTATAAATCTCTACAGAAGCAGATTCACATCTTTCAGGGAGTGGACGGTGGATTCAAACCTTTCAGTTAGCAGCCGAGCACTTTAACCACTGCCTCACCAGGGCTTCTTAAGATCATGGCAGACCCCGTTTAATGAAGTGATTTGAAACTATCCTGCTTTTAGACCTGCCCTTCTTTTCAGCTCCGTGTAGTTTTCCAAATTTGTTGAACTATTTTCCCCCTCTACTTGTAGGCCCTGGGGCAGACCAAACCCTAAGGCTGGTTCTGCTCTTACTAAGCAGTTGTACATAAAGACTCTGACATGGCAAAATGCTCTCACTACCTTGTTAAGTGAAATAAATGCAGAAACAGATTATACTGTAAATGCCAGTCACGATGAAACGAAAATGTGTTATATACAGACAGAAAAATGACCAGAAGGGATTATCTTTTGCTTATGTGTGCATGTGTGTGTATAAATTTAATTTTTTCTGTATTTTCCAAATATTCTACAATTGCATGTAATTCTTTTATAACTGGATAAAAACTAATACATGCTGTTTAAGACAAGAGAAAACCAGCTTTGTCTCAGAATTCGTTTTCTTTGGAGTTGTTATCTACTTGCCCATCCTTTACATTCAATCACTATTGTTCCTGTATTCATTGTGGACCTTCATCTTAACTTTTCTTTTTAGTTGTAAAAATACACATTGCTAAGTATTTGCCATTTCAACATTTTTTTATGTGTACAATTCAGTGACATTAATTAGGCTTACCATGTTATGCAACCATCACCACTATCTGTTTCCAGATTTTTCCATAACCCTTAACAGAAACTGAATGCATCCTGAGCAATGACTTCCCCTTTCCCCTTCCTTTTCATCCCTGGTAGCCACTAATGAACTTTGGTCTCTATGCATTTGTCTATTCTGGATATTTCATGTAAGTGGGATCATACAGTATATCCGGACCTTTTGATATATGTCTTGCCTTCTCTCTCGCCAGTTCCCCTAGTTTCTGACCTGTGGTTCTCTGGACATTACTTCACTGCTGTCAGATTTCTGAGCTTCTGCCTCTAAGGGGACTACTGCCCCCATTGGCCATACACTTCCTGGTCCCTTATTTCAGTTTTTCATGACTTTTCCCATTCTGGCTTCACTCTATGTGGCCCCTGCTGCTGCCCAAGTTTCCAAAATGAATGCATAAATTGAAGCATCAGGTTTGTTTCTTTGTTTTACAAATGGGTCCTTATGTCATCAGGGTTCTTAGTTGTGAACAAAACTCATTCTAGGTAGTTTGAGCAGAAGCGAAATTTATTAAGTAGCTCACAGAATCTCCTGGAGGACCAGAGGATGTGGCAAGGAGGCTCCACAGTCCAAACAATACCCTAACCACATCTCAGGTTTGCTCCTGTGGAGACCCTACAGCCACCACCACCAAGCCCAGAATGTTCCCACTAGGACTTTGGCCACCTCTACCTCTGAAGAATGGATGTCACTCAGTCATGGTGCCTGTCTCCTAATGTCACTGGCTTCTTAATAGAAGCTTCACTTCTATTGCTGTGTCTGGTCACTGGGAGCTTAGATCAAAGGTTCATACCTTAGCTGCAAAGCCAGCTGGGAAAATGAGCCATTGTCTTCTACATTGAGGGAGTGAGAATCAGAGATTCATGAAATGGGAAATTGCCAAATATAGGAAGGGTTTCAAAAGGTTTTTGGCAGCCAAAAGCAAGAAAAATATCTACTACAGTGCAGATAAAATATTTCAGAGCGTGGACAATTACATTCTTGAATGGTTCTCCCTCACTTCTTTCCATCTTTAGTTTGATTTTTTGTTGTTTTTGTTTGGTTTTAGTAATATATATCGTTCTATCTAATTATGAAAGTAATATGTGCTCAACAGGGGACAATTTTAATACTGAGAAAAACTCAAATAAAACATTTTAAAATACCCGTAATCTCACCAAGGAGCCCTAGTGGCATAGTGGTTAAGCACTCAGCTGCTAACCGAAAGGTCAGTGGTTCGAACTTGCCAGCCACTCCTTGGGAGAAAGATGTGGCAATCTGCTTCCATAAAAATTATATCCTTGGGAAATCACCAAATCAATAGCTCCCAAAAAGATAAAATACTTAGGAATGAAACTAACCAGAGACGTAAAAGACCTGTACAAAGAAAACTACAAGACACTATGGCAAAAAACCAAAAGAGACCTACATACGTGGAAAAACATACCTTGCTCATGGATAGGAAGACTCAACATTGTGAAAATGTCAATTCTACCCAAAGCCATCTACAGATACAATGCAATCCCAATCCAAATTCCAAAGGCATTTTTTAACGAGATGGAGAAACAAATCACCAACTTCATATGGTAAGGGAAGAGGCCCCAGATAAGTGAAGCATTACTGAAGAAGGACAAAGTGGGAGGCCTCATATTACCTGATTTTAGAACCTATTATACTGCCACAGTAGTCAAAACAGCCTGATACTGGTACAACAACAGATACATAGACCAATGGAACAGAATTGAGATTCCAGATCTAAATCCATCCACCTATGAGCAGTTGATATTTGACAAATGCCCAAAGTCCATTAAATGGGGAAAAGACAGTCTCTTTAACAAATGGTGCTGGCATAACTGGATATCCATCTGCAAAAAAATGAAACAAGACCCATACTTCACACCATGCACAAAAACTAACTCAAAGTGGACAAATACCTAAATATAAAATCTAAAATGATAAAAATCATGGAAGAAAAAATAGGGACAACACTAGGAACCCTAATACATGGCATAGACAGACTATAAAACATTACTAACAATGCACAAACACCAGAAGAGGAACTAGACAACAGGAAGCTCCTAAAAATCAAACACTTATGCTCTTCAGAAGACTTCACCAAAAGCATAAAAAGATTACCTACAGACTGGGGAAAAAAATTTGGCTACAACAAATCCAATCAGCATCTAATCTCTAAAATCTACAAGGTATTGCAAAACCTCAACAACAAAAAGACAAATAACCCCATTAAAAAATGGGCAAAGGATATGAACAGGCACTTCACCAAAGAACACATTCAGGCAGCTAACAGATACATGAAGAAATGCTTATGACCATTAGCCATTAGAGAAATGCAAATCAAAACTACAATGAGATACTGTCTCACCCCAACAAGGCTAACATTAATCCAAAAAACACAAAATAATAAATGTTGGAGAGGTTGTGGAGATACTGGAATGCTTATACACTGCTGGTGGGAATGTAAAACAATACAACCACTTTGGAAATCGATTTGGCACTTCCTTAAAAAGCTATAAATAGAACTACCATATGATCCAGCAATCCCACTTCTTGGAATATATCCTAGAGAAATTGGAGCTGTCAAATGAATAGATATATGCACACTCATGTTCATTGCAGCACTGTTCACAACAGCAAAGAGATGGAAGCAACCTATGTGCCCATCAATGGACAAATGGATAAACAAATTATGGTATATTCACACAATGGAAAACTATGCAATGACAAAGAACAATGATGAATCTGGAAAACATCTCATATCATAGAGGAATCTGGAAGGCATTATGCTGAGTGAAATTAGTCAGTCACAAAACGGCAAATATTCTATGAGACCACTATTATAAGAACTCAAGAAAAGGTTTAAACACAGAAGAAAACGTTCTTTGATGGTTACAGTGGTGGGGAGGGAGGGAGAGGGGTATTCACTAACCAGACAGTAGTCAAGAATTATCCTAGGTGAAGTGAAGGACAACACAAATACAGAGGAAGTCAGCACAACTGGACTAAACCAAAAGTTAAGAATACAACCAAACACTTCAAGGGACAGGGTAGCAGGGGCAGGGGTCTGGAGACCATGATTTCAGGGGATTTCTAGGTCAATTGGTACAACAAAGTTTATTAAAATGTTCTGCATCCCACTTTGGTGAGTGGCGTCTGAGGTCCTCAAAGCTAGCGAGCAGCCATCTAAGATGCATCAATTGGTCCCAACCCAGCTGGAGCAAAGGAGAATGAAAAACACCAAAGACACAAGGAAAATATTCGCCCAAGAGACAGAAATGGCCACATAAACCAGAGACTCCGTCAGCCTGAGATCAGAACTAGATGCTGCCGGGCTACCACCAATGACCTCCCTGACAGGGAACACAACAGACAGTCCCTGATGCAGCAGGAGAAAAGTGGGGTGCAGAACTCAAATTCTAGTAAAAAGACCAGACTTAATGGTCTGATCGAGACTGGAGGCACCCTGAAGATGTGGTCCCTGGACTGTTTGTTAGCTCAGCACTAAAATCATTCTTGAAGCCAACTCTTCAAAGATTAGACTGAACTATAAGACATAAAATGATACTTGTCCCACTATGGAGAGTGGCGTCTGGGGTCTTAAACGCTAGCAAGCAGCCATCTAAGATGCATCAATTGGTCTCAACCCACCTGGACCAAAGGAGAATGAATAACACCAAAGATACAAGGTAATTAGGAGCCCAAGACACAGAAAAGGCCACATAAACCAGAGGCTACATCATCCTGAGACCAGAAGAACTAGATGGTGCCCGGCTACAATCGATGACTGCCCTGACAGGGAACACAACAGTGGATCTCTGAGGGCGCAGGAGAACAGTGGGATGCAGACCTCAAATTCTTGTAAAAAGACCAGACTTAATGGTCTGACTGATACTGGAAGGACCCTGCACGTCATGGTCCCCAGACCTTCTGTTAGCCCAAGACAGGAACCATTCCCAAAGCCAACTCTTCAGACAGGGATTGGACAGGACTATGGGATAGAAAATGATACTGGTGAGGAATGAGCTTCTTGGATCAAGTAGACACACGAGACTATGTGGACAGCTCCTGTCTGGAGGGGAGATGAGAAGGCAGAGGGGGACAGAAGCTGGCTAAATGGACACGAAAATAGAGAGTGGAGAGGAGTATGCTGTCTCATTAGGGGGAGAGCAACTAGGAGCATATAACAAGGTGTACATAAATTTTTGTATGACAGACTGACTTGATTTGTAAACTTTCACTTAAAGCACAATAAAAATTTTTAAAAAATGATACTCATGAGAGTGTTCCAATGATTATACGATTGGAAACCCTATGGAGCAGTTCTACTCTGTCCTACAGGGTCGCTATGAGTCAAAATTGACTCGATGGCAATGGGTACTGGTTTTTGGTAATCTTACCACCCAGAGATAAGCCCTGTTGCCATCTTGGTATAAGTCCTCACATTCTTTTTTTATATGAATATATACAGTAAAGGAAAGGTCCCCTAGGTGGCTCAAATGGTTTCCAATCAACTGCTAACCTAAAGGTTTGAATCCACCCAGCTCTACCACAGAAAAAAAGGCCTGGTGATCTATTTCTGTTAAGATTACAGCTAAGAAAATCCTATGGAGCAATTCTACTCTGTAAAACATGGAGTCACCATCAATTGGAATTGACTTGATAACAACTAACAAACTAGTTACAGTAAAGGATATTAATATGCATACCATTTTGTAGTCTTCTGCTTTTACTTATTATGTCCTGAATTCTGGGTTTCTGAGTTAATTTCTAAATCCCACAAATGGCTTTACACTATTAAAGTGCCTAACAATCTTAATAAGCTTATATCAAAAGTATCAGAAATGTTTGAATTAGTAAGAGCCAATTTAATATATCTTCTATTTGTCCTTTTGGAGAAACAACAGTAGCTACAAAAGCAAAAAAAAAAACTCTTGAATTTTTCTTCAGTGAAGATTCTGCTGGGACCTTATTTATCAGATTATCCACCCAATGGTAATTGGCTGTTATTATAGTTACTTGAACTAAAATGATAATAAATATTTGTGGCTAGTAATATTCTATTAAATATTTTAACATTTTATCCAATAAATAAGAAATGTCCGTGCTAATCAGAGAATATCTAACCTCATTTAAAATCTCCTCCTATCCTTCACCCAAATATTAGACAGGCCTGTAAAACAAACAATAACACATGTAGTTCAACCATGTGTACTAGACTAAATGGGCACACCAGCCCAGGGGCAAGGACGAGAAGGCAAGAGGGGACAGAAAAGCTGGATGAATGGAAATGGGGAACCCAAGGTTGTGAAGGAGAGTGTGCTGACACGTTACAGGGTTCACAACCAATGTCACAAAACAGCATGTCTATTAATTGTTTAATGAGAAACTAATTTGCTCTGTAAAATTTCATCTAAAGTACAATAAAATAATAATTATAAAATGGTGATAATAAAAAAAAAGTGGAAAAAAATTTCCTCCTTACATTTGGCTGTGTCAACATAGGATTTGCCATTGCTGTTTTGTTCTTGAAAAGGTCACTGAGGGACCCAAGAAGGCCCACAGTCTTTCCCAGAAGGCTTGCCACTCTGCTGGGGATTGGGTCACGTTCTGAGATTGGAGCTGCACAAATTCATCCCTATCCTTACCCCAAAGTCCCTGATTAACTAACCCAGAATAATAATTGGGCTTGTCTCTTGTTCATCGTCAAGACTTCTAACTCCGACATGCACCTGCTTAACCGAAAGTATCAATCAGATATTGTGCTTTACAGTGGGTGCTATGCACTGATTTGTGAAAGCCACTGATGTCTGTCATTGAAAATTCCCAAAGTCTTGATGAACTTTGAGTATTTGGTCTGTTTATTTCTGGTCTGTGGTAGGTCGAATAATGACATCAGAAAGATGTCCCATCCTAACCCCTGAAGCCTGTAAATATGCTATGTTATATGGCAAAAGGGACTTTGCATATGTGATTAAGGTTATAGACCTTAAAATAGGGTGATTATCCTGGATTATCCAAGTGGGCCCAATCTAATCACAAAAGCCCTTAAAAGCAGAGCACTTTCTCTGCCTTGAAGCAGAGGAGAGATGTGGCAGAAGGAGAACTCAAAGAGATTTGAAGCATGAGAGGGACTCGACCCGCCATTGCTGGAGGGGGCCACACAGAAAGCATAAGAAGGAATGTGGGCAACCTCTAGGAGCAAAGACTGACCCCTGACTGACAGCCAGCAAGGAAACAGGGACCTCAGTTTTACAATCACAGGGAACTGAATCTGGTCAACAATCTGAATGAGCTTGGAAGTGGATTCTTTCCCAGAACCTGCACAAAAGAACACAGCTCTGCCAACGCCTTGATTCTGGCATTGCAAGACCCTAAGCAGAGGACCCAGTTGAGTTGCTGTACCCAGACTTCTGGCTTACAAAATTGTGACCCAATAAATGCATGTTGTTTTAAGCCACTAAATCTGTGGTAATATTTTACAGCAGCAATAGAAAACTAATACATGGCCTATATTAAAAATCTACCCTTGAGAAGGAAAATCCATTTTAAAGCTAAATTTTTAAGTTAATAATAGAACTTTCTGTAATCCAAGACTTTTGACACACAAATTATGATAACTTCATAATTACTTCAGGAAACTCTAAAGCTAAACAATTATTGCAGCACTCCAGATGAGCTAAAAGGGGCTCTCCTTTCTGGATGAATTCCCTATCTGCTTCTAGAATCATTAGGGAGGGTTGTGGATGTTTTGCATGTAACACTTATTGTGTTTGAGGAAGGAAAGGGGACTGACAGTCTTTTAAAAGTAAAACAGATTCTAGTTCTAGACTCCATATATTATCACCTTTGGATGTTGGAGGGATGAGAATATATAAAGCTATTTTAAAATGATACTGATAGGTCATTCCGAAGCATGGAGAAGCTTAAGATTCCAATCTCATTACCTAAGGTGGCAGTTTTTCTACTCCCCAGTCCAATAAAGTCAGAGCCTACTGAAATGCAATTTGAGGGAGGCTTAGAGACATAGTTGCTAAGAAGGGTTCCTGGAAACAAGAAGGAGCCACAGTTTTGCAGGCAGCCAATTTCAGGGGTCAATACATTGACTGTGTCTATCTTTTTAAATCACCATATTCTGCTTCAGACTTTGATGTGGTCAGAGAAAAGGCATCACAGAGAAATACTCCAGAGGTACCCTAACAATGTACAACGTGGACTGCGGGTGGTCCAAGCCCACAGAGATGCTCCTTTGTTATTAGGAATAATAATTGCCTACCATCATTGGATGGTTGCCTGAAGAGCATGAAATCATTTGAGAAATAAAATAATTTTTGAACACTGACACGTAGAGGGCAAAAAGCTGTCCTGATCAAGGAACTGCATCCTGAATTGTTTCTGTTACTTCCAAGTTGATCCTGATCCCTTGTACCCTGTTACTTCCCTAATAAACCACTTAACTGTAAGTATGGTTTGTGAGTTCTGTGAGACGTTGCAGCGAATTACGGAACCTGAAGATGGGAGGGAGAGTACTGAGGGGAGGAGGGGTAGCTGATGTTAGAGATGATGGAGTGGTACAGCAGTTTGGAGAAGCTGGATATTTAGGAAATCTTTAACCTCCGCTTCATAGGAACCAGCTTTGTGCCGATCCTTATAAAAGAAAGTATTCATTTAGTTGATCTGTGTTATCTTTAAGACGCTCCATGAAGAACAATGTGACCAAATGCATATTTGCTTTGGCTTTTGAGATTCCTCAGGTAGACATTAAGAAAGAGGCATTCAATTACTTTATTTAAAGTCTTATTGAAAAGTAAAAATGCCCTGATCTCCTCTATCCCTAGAGCCCCATTGGAATAAACATATATAATTGCAACTGATGCAGAACTATATCATTTACAGCTCAGAGTATTCCCAATGAGGGTAAGACCAGATGCAAAGTTAGAGCGTATTAAATAGATTGCTTATTTAAAGTGTTAGGAGAAATAATCATGTAATATGAATTCGTGTGAGATGAACACAAAGTCTTATTAAGATTATGTAACCAATGGCCAAATCTGTAATCGGATTTCTAAATGTTATTTGAAATAGTAAACAAAACTCCATAGTAGAGTTACCTAAATTGCTTTGTGTGTGGGGGGGGGGTGTTTGTTTGTTTACTTTTTTATTGTGGTAAAAATATATATAACAAAATGGTTGTCAATTCAGCAATTTTTACATGTACAATTCAGTGACAGTGATGACGTTCATCGTGCTATGCAGCCATCACCACTATCTTTTTTCAAATCATTCCACCACCCTAAATAGTTTTTGTACCAGATTTCTAACTTTCAATCTCTACTACTACCCTCAGCTTCAAAAACAGATTGCTTTATAAAGAAAAAAAAGTAATTTTATTGTGGAAAGCATGGAGCTTACCTCCTTAATCATGTTAACATCATCAATAATGGGCCGACTGACCTCCTGACACCATGCACTGAGAAGAACACATCATCATTTCTGTGGTATTTCTGCCAGATACTCACAACTGGAATCTAAGCAAGAAGGAATATGCAAACCCAAATTGAGGGGCATTCTATTAAACAACTAGTCTATTTTAAAAATGTCAATGTCATGAAAGACAAAGAAAACTGAGAAATTGTTCCAGATTTTAAAAATCTTAAGAGGACATGACTATTATATACGGAGTGTGATCCTGGATTAGATCCTAGATGAAGGGGGAAATAATTGCTATAAAGGACTACTGGGCAACATTTGAGTCTGAATTGTATACTAGATCATAGTATTGTATCAATATTAAAAACCCCGGTGCCGTCGAGTCGATCAATATTATGTTTACTGAATTTGATGATTTTACTGTGGTTATAAAAGAGAATGTTCCTGTTCTTAGGAAACACATGCTAAAGAATTAGAGCAAAAAGAGGCATGATGTCTGTGATTTATTCCCAAATGGATTAGAAAAAAGTAACAATAGCAACAATAATAAATTGTATAAACAAAATGTTAGTAACTGGTAAATCTAGGTAAAGAATACACCTGAGTTCTTTGTATTATTCTTTGAACATGAAACTCATCTCTAAGTTTGAAATTACTTCAGAATAAAAAGTTAAGATGAAATCAAACAAAAATTAATTTAAAAACACATATTGCAATTGTGACAATTCTGAGACTCCAAATATACACCTTGACCAAAAGTAGGTAACTGTTAATTCAACTCAATGTGTAAGCCTTTTGGTTAAATTTGTTCATAAGAATTTCACTCCAATGTAATGTTGTTTCCTTATCAATGTCCTCCTTGTTTTCTCACCAACAAATATTATGCAAGCGGATGTTGCTAGAAGGAAACACTACATCGAGAGATTTGCACTTCCTCAAAGCAACCCAGAGGGACTAACGCAGGCAGACAGGATTGAAACTCACCAATTAACCAAACTGTTTACACCCCAATTTCAGCGCTACTCATAAGTGGCACCGACCCAGAAACTAGATACATTCATGGAGACTTATACCTTCAAACTCCCCAGAAATTTGCTAACGCTAAACTTTTCATTAAGAAACGAGTGACTCAACTCTTTCCACTACTGTCATTGTTATAAGGAAATACAACGTTAGCACTATAAAATTAAATTCTGCTTATTTAGATAAGAAAAAAGGTAATATCATTTCATTTTAAACAATTCTGCTTTCATTAGTGTACTTTAAAATATTTTCTCCCTCGAAAAGAAAAATACAATGGGTACATTTACACAATCATGACTAGTTTTCTATTACAGAATCCATATCTTAAGTATTGTCAATGAATGCCTTCAGTTTAGATAGTATATTTTAGGTTGGAAAATAGTGTTTCAGAACAAAAGACTTTAATTTTCCCTCAACCTATTTATGACAGATACAGCCAGCCAATGAAAAGAAAAGAAAAATATAGAAAAGAATGCTATCGCCTCTCGCCACCTGGTCCCACACCCATGATCCTCCCAGGGTCAAGTTATAATTTCTCCCCTGGGATGGAGAAAGAAGACACACAAAATCCAGCTCTGCTTATGTAAGAGGTTGCTAATCACTAATACAAGTATAATCACAACACTGGACTACAAAATCCAGGGACCACAAGAAAATGAGTCAGCATCAATTATTTAAGCCTGAAAACCAGGTCTATTGAGAAAATTCTTCAGTGTCCCTTGAGTACTAGGCTCTATTTAAAGCATTTTTTTTTAAAAAAAAAAAAAAGAAAGGAAACAACATTCTAGAAAGTCTTTACAGCCTTGGAAATCATTTTAAAGTTCCAATACCAAGACTATGTTTTGGTATTCACTTATTATTCAGCAACATATTATTTTGTAAAATTTCAAACCTTCAGAAAAGTTGTAAGAATAGTATAACGAACACCCATAGACCCTTTACCAAGATTCGCCAGATGTGCCACATGTGCTCTCTCTCTCTCCCCATCTATATTTTCTTTTTATTCTCTTTTCCTTGCTTCCTTCTTTCTTTCTTTTTCCAAACCATTTGAGAGTTACAAATATTAAGACATGTCAATCCTAGTATTTCAATATATGTCTTTTAAGAATAAAGACATTCTGTACATAACCACAATATAGTTATCACATTTGAGAAATTTAACATTGATACAATTTGGTTTAACTCTTGGTTTAATATACATCCATATTTAAATGCCTTTATAGCTTTTTTTTTAATCCAGTTACTAACAAAGGATCACATATTACATGTCTCTTCAGTATCTTTTAATCTACAAGAGCTCCAAAATGGTTTTCCTCATTTGTTTTTTGGTTCTTCATAACATTGACATTTTTGAAGAATCAAGACCAGTTGTTTTATAGCTTTGGCAAACATTTTGAGGGGGAAAAACTGAGCCACAAAGTAAATTTATAAAGGAACAGAATATACTTTGCAGTTGAATTTGAAGACTAGCTTTAGCAGCTATGTGGAACCAGTTTCTTAATCTTCCGTGACCCTTCATTATCTGATCTGTTAAATGGTAATAATAATCCTCTTTCACAAGGCAGTTGTGAGGATTATAAATTGGTGCAGTTTTTCATGAAAGCAACTTGACAATCTATCTGTATCAAGAATTTTAAACATGCTTGTATTTTTGTATTCTTGGATCCAGTAATTCCATGTCTAGGAATTTATTCTTAGAAAATTATCAGAGATGTGGACAAAGATGTTTACACAGCGATGTTCATTATCATGGGCATTGGAGGATGAGATCCCAACTTTGTTTTGTGTTTGCAGAACTACGTTTATAAAGGAATCTAGGAAAGTACAATAAAAATTTTTAAATGGATGACGAGATTTGGGTAAATTTTGTTTATAACAACAAAAACAAGAACGCTTTGCATACAATTATTGTGCCAGTATATGTCAAGACCTGTGCTTAAAAAAAAAAAAACCAAACCCATTGTCGTGGAGTCAATTCCAACCCATAGAATCCTGTGCATGGCAGGGATCGATTCCACTCATGGTTAACTTGGCAACAATTGATCATACAGACACTTTTACATGCAAGGAGAACTTGGAAATTTAATCCCTGATTGATCAGCCACTTCCCAGCCATAACTCTATACAAAAAAGAAGAAATTTCAGTGGGCATCTAGCTATCTCTGTCACAGCTTAAAATCTATTTTTGTCTGATATAAATATAACTAAACAAAATTTCTTTTGGTTACACCCAGTGCCATCGAGGCAATTCTGACTCATAGAGACCCTATAGGACAGAGTAGAACTGCCCCATAGAGTTTCCAAGGAGCGTCTGGTAGATTTGAACTGCCGACCCTTTGGTTAGCAACTGTAGCCCTTAACCACTATGCCACCAGGGTTTCCTTCTTTTGGTTAGTGTTTGCTAAATGAGTATCTCTTTCTAAACTTTTATTTTCAATCTTTCTGAGGCATTCTGTTTTACTTATATAAACAGCATAAACCTGGATTTTATTTTACTCTGACAATCTCTGACACCTAATTGATAATGTAGCCTATTCATACCTACTGTGATTGCTGATGCATTTGAAATTATTTCTGCCATATTACTTACACCTATTTATGCCAGTTTTTCTATGCTTCTTTTTTCCCCTTTCATGATTTTTAGGATTAAGTTTTTTAAATTTATTTTATTTCCTCTTCTGATCTTGAATTATTTATTCTATTTCTATTTCTATAGTTACCTTCAAAATGTTAGCATACATCCTCAACAAAATTCTGGCCAACAGAATTCAACAACATATCAAAAAAAAATTCACCATGACCAAGTGGGATTCATACCAAGTATGCAGGGATGGTTCAACATTAGAAAAACGATTAATGTAATCCATCACATAAATAAAACAAAAGACAAGAACCACATGATCTTATCAATTGATGCAGAAAAGGCACTTGACAAAGTCCGACACCCATTCATGATAAAAACTCACAGCAAAATAGGAATAGAAGGAAAATTCCTCAACATGATAAACAGCATTTATATTAAGCCAGCAGCTAACATTATCATAAATGGAGACAGTCTGAAAGCATTCTCCTTGGGAACAGAAACCAGACAAGGATGCCCTTTATCACCACTCTTATTCAACATTGTTCTGGAGGTCATAGCCAGAGCAATTAGGCTAGATAAAGAAATAAGGGGCATCCAAATTGTTAAGGAAGACATAAAAGTATCTCTATTGGCATATGACATGATCTTATACACAGAAACTCCTAAAGAATCCACAAGAAAACTACCGAAACTAAAAGAACAGTTCAGCAGAGTATCAGGATACAAGATAAACATACAAAAATCAGTTGGATTCCTCTATACCAACAAAGTGATCGTCAAAGAAGAAATCACCAAATCAATACCATTTACAATAGCCTCCAAGAAGATAAAATACTAGGGATAAATCTAACCAGAGGCATAAAAGACCTATACAAAGAAAACTACAAGACACTGCTGCAAGAAAACAAAAGAGACCTACATAAGTGGAAAAACATACCTTGCTCATGGATAGGAAGACTCCACATTGTGAAAATGTCAATTCTACCCAAAGCCATCTACAGATACAATGCAATCCCAATCCAAATTCCAAAGACATTTTTTAATGAGATGGAGAAACAAATCACCAACTTCACATGGAAAGGGATGAGGCCCTGGATAAGTAAACCATTACTGAAGAAGAAGAACAAAGTGGGAGGCCTCACTCTATCTGATTTTAAAACATATTATACCACCACAGTAGTCAAAACAGCCTGGTACTGATACAACAGATACATAGACCAATGGAACAGAATTGAGAATTCAGATGTAAATTCATATTTGACAAAGGCCTAAAGTCTGTTAAATGGGGAAAAGACAGTCTCTTTAACAAATGGTGCTGGCATAACTGGATATCCATCTGCAAAAAAATGAAACAAGACCCATACTTCACACCATGCACAAAAACTAACTCAAAGTGGACAAAGAACTAAATATAAAATCTAAAATGATAAAAATCATGGAAGAAAAAATAGGGACAACACTAGGAACCCTAATACATGGCATAGACAGAGTACAAAATATTACTAACAATGTACAAACACCAGAAGAGAAACTATACAACAGGAAGCTCCTAAAAATCAAACAGTTATGCTCATCAAAAGACTTCACCAAAAGAGTAAAAACACAGCCTATGGACTGGGAAAAAAATTTTTTGACTACAGCATATCCAATCAGGTTCTAATCTCTAAAATTGACAAGATACTGGAAAACCTCAACAACAAAAAGACAACCCAATTTAAAAATGGGCAAAGGATATGAACAGGCACTTCACCAAAGAACACATTCAGGCAGCTAACAGACACATGAGGAAATGCTCTTGATCATTAGCCATTAGAGAAATGCAAATCAAAACTACAATGAAAAAAAAAAAAAAACTACAATGAGATACCATTAATCCAAAAAACACAAAATAATAAATGTTGGAGAGGTTGTGGAGAGACTGGAACACTTATGCATTGCTGGTGGGAATGTAAAATGGTACAACCACTTTGGAAATTGATTTAGTGCTTCCTTAAAAAGCTAGAAATAGAAGTGCCAAACGCCCCAGAAATCCCACTCCTTGGAATATATCCTACAGAAATAAGAGCCATTACACAAATAGATACATGCACACTCATGTTCATTGCAACACTGTTCACAATAGCAAAAAGATGGAAACAACCTACGTGTCCATCAATGGATGAATGGATAAACAAATTATGGTACATTCATACAATGGAATTCCACGCAATGATAAAGAACAACAACGAATCCGTGAAACAGCTCATAACATGGAGGAATCTGGAAGGCATTATGCTGAGTGAAATTAGTCAGTCACAAAAGGACAAATATTCTATAAGACCACTATTATAAGAGCTCAAGAAAAGGTTTAAACACAGAAGAAAACATTCTTTGATGGTTGCGATGGTGGGGAGGGAGGGAGAGGGGTATTCACTAACTAGGTAGTAAAACAAGAATTATCTTAGGTGAAGCGAAGGACAACACACAATACAGGGGAAGTCAGCACAACTGGACTAAACCAAAAGCTAAGAAGTTTCCTGAATACAACCAAACACTTCGAGAGACAGGGTATTAGGGGCAGGGTTCTGGGAACCATGGTTTCAGGGGACAGCTAGGTCAACTGGCATAACAAAGTTCACTAAGAGAATGTTCTGCATCCCTCTTTGGTGAGTGATGTCTGGGGTCTTCGAAGCTAACAAGTGGCCATCTAAGATCCATCAATTTGTCCCAACCCACCTGGAGCAAAGGAGAATGAAGAATGCTAAAGACACAAGGAAAATATTAGCCCAAGAGACAGAAAGGGCCACATAAACCAAAGACTCCACCAGCCTGAGACCAGAAGAACTAGATGGTGCCTAGCTACCACCAATGACTGCCCTGACAGGGAAGACAACAGAGAGTCCCTGATGGAGCAGGAGAAAAGTGGGGTGCAGAACTCAAATTCTAGTAAAAAGACCAGACTTAGGTCTGACTGATACTGGATGAATCCCGGAAGACACGGCCCCCAGTCTCTCTGTTAACCCAGAACCAAAACCATTCCCGAAGCCAACTCTTCAGACAAAGATTAATACTCATGAAGAGTGTGCTTCTTAGTCCAAGCAGATCCACAAGACTAAATGGGGACTTCCTGTCCGGAGGCGAGATGAGAAGGCAGAAAGGGACAGAAGTTGGTTGAATGGACACAGGAGATCCGGGGCGAAAAGGAGGTGTGTGCTGTCACAGTGTAGAGAGAGCAACTGGGGTCACATAACAATATATGTATATATTTTTGTATGAGAAACTAACTTGAACTGTAAACTTTCACTTAAAAAAAAAAGCGTAAAAAAAAAGTTAGCATGCATACATTGTTGCTGTCGTTAGTTGCCGTCAAGTCAATTCTGACTCATGGTGACCCCATGTGTGCAGAGTAGAACTGCTCCATAGGGTTTTCAAAGCTGTGACCTTTTGGAAGCAGATGGCCAGGCCTGTTTTCCTAGGTGTCTATAGGTGGGTTCTATCCACCAACCTTACAGCTAGTAGTTGGGTGCTTAACCATTTGCACCACTCAGGGACTCTAGCATACATGCATAACGTATACTGTAATATTATTCAATATCTCTATCATTCTCCTGAAAAGTACAATGAATTTAGAACATTCTAAGTTCAACCAGCCATCTCCTGTCCTGTATGTTATTGATTTACAATTTGTTTTGTCCTATCTTGATTTTCATGACCCAAATTAAACAGTATTCTTCTTTTTTGATAGGGTCAATATTTGTTTAGATTTTACCCCTCTCCATTTTTACCAGTTTGTTTATCATTTGTTCTTATATCTCAGACCTTCATTATGGGATCATTCTCCCTGAAGTAGGCCCTTTAGAAGTTTCTCAACAAGAATGTATGGTGGCAAATGCGGTTTCTATCTGGAAGTAATCTTCACTTTTCCCTCACACTTAGAAGATAATTCATTTGGATATACAATTCTACTTTGACTATTATTATGTTTTCCCACTTTAAAGGTTTAATAATCCACTGCTTCTGCTGTCAATCCAATCGATTTTCATTTTTTGGTAATTCTGTTTTTATTCTTTCTGATTACTTTTGAGATTTTCCTCTTTGTCTTTGGTGTTCTGCAGTTTCATCACAATAAATCTAGGAGTATATGTTTTAATTAATGTTCTCGGAGATCATTGCAGTTCTTTCAACCTAAAGATTCATGTCTCTCAATAATTCTAGAAATTTTTCAGCCACTGTATATTTGAATATAACCTTTCTGCCATTGTTATAAATTGAATTGTGTCATCCAGAAATACATGTTGTAAATGCTAGCCCCATACCTGTGACACATGCAGCCCTGGTGGCACAGTGGTTAAGCTGCTAACTAAAAGGTTGGCAGTTTGAATCCACCAGCCACTCCTTGGAAACCTTATGGGGCAGTTCTACTCTGTCCTATAGGTCGCTATGAGTCAAAATCAAACTCAACGGCACTGGGTTTGGCTTGGTTTTGGTTTATACCTGTAACACAGTGGTTAAGCACTTGGCTGCTAACTGAAAGGTCGGCAGTTCTAACTCATCAGCAGCTCTGGGGGAGAAAGATGTGGCAGTCTGCTTCTGTAAAGATTATAGCCTTGGAAACCCTATGGAACAGTTCTACAGGGTCGCTATGAGTTGGAATAGACTCCACGGCAACCAGTATAGCTGTGGATATAATTCCATCTGGGAATAGGTTTTCTTTGTTGTGTTAATGAGGTCATATCGGTGTAGACTGTGTCTTAAATCAATCACTTTTGAGACACAAGAAGAGCAGATTAGGCACAGAAGCAAGAAAGTACAAATGAGGGAAGACAAATGCCATACCACATGAAGAGCACCAAGGAACTGAGGAACAGATGCTGAAAAGAGACAAGGGCCTTCCCCAGAGCCAACTCAGACAGAGAGCCTTCCCCTAGAGCTGAGGCCCTGAATTTGGACTTCTAGCTCCGTAAGCTGTGAGAAAATAAATTTCTGTCTGTTAAAGCCACCCACTTGTGGTATTTCTGTTATAGCAGCACTAGGAAAATAAGACACCCATTCCCTCAGTTTTCTCCTCTGGATGATCATTTAAATGTATGTAGAATTGTCTCATTGTATCCTCCATGTCTCTTATCCTTTTTTATTTTCTGCCTCTATGTACCTGAATGCTAAATTCTGTGGAATTTTTCCTCCAGTTCACTAGTTCTATCATCATATTTATCTAATCTCTTTAACCTACGCACTGAGTGTATAATTTCAATGATTTCTATTTTCATTTTTAAAAGTGTCTTGAGGATTTTATCAAATTTATTTGATTAGATCTTGTTATTTGTTCCTATTTTTAATTCCATCTTGTATTTCTTTCAACAATTTAAATAACTAGTAACTCTAATTGCCTCTGGGGAAGGGATAGAATGACTGTGGAATAGGTTGCCATCTCCTTTGGTACCACTTCAGACCTATTAAATAAATAAAGTTAAATGAAAAACAATTTTTTATTTATACAAATTTTATATTTTGATATTGACACCTCTAATATCTGAAATCCAAGAGTGTCTAATTCTGCTGTTCTTTGTTTCTGATGACTGTATAGTGACTTGTTTCTTCAAATATTTTCTCATTTTAGATTGGCTTCTGCTTGGATGAATTTCATCTTCAGAAATCCTGAGAAATCTGGTTCAAGGCTCAAATTCCTCCAGAGAAAATTTCCATTATCTTCTGTCAAGCACCACAGAGTGTTATGAACCCAGGACCACTTTAAATTAAATCCCTATCTTGGGCCACATTGGTGATATAAATTTGAATTCTAATCACACCTGAAGGCAGGCTTATTATAGTTATGAATTTTAGGGGAGACTTTTTTCCCCCACGTAGAGGAGAAACTGAGACAAACAGACTCATTTCCTCCCCTTGCTGTGAGCAAAGTTTTTTTTTTCTGGCCTACCATTTCACAAGGCTATAGTCCGTAGAAGGTCCTGCCTCTATGTGAAGTTGCAGTCCCAACAACCACCTTGTGTGGGCTCAGAGTCCTATGTTCTGAACCCCTATGCAGGCATTAAAAAACAGGTCTCTTGGGAGCCCTAGTGGTGTAGTGGTATAAGAGCTTGGCTACTAACCAAAAGGTCAGCAGTTCAAATCCACTAACTGCTCCTTGGAAACCCTATGGGGCAGTTCTACTCTGTCCTACAGGGTCGCTATGAATTGGAACCAACTTGACGGCACCTAATAACAACAATAAGAGGTTTCTAATAGTGGCAACTACCAGTGGTTTAGGGGCTTGCCCATCATTTTGGTTTCTGTTTTCTGTTCTTTTTTGGCTTCTGGGGACTTATATTTTATCCAGGATTTTAAGGTGCTGTGTTATAGAAAGGCTTATCAGACTATCCAGTCTCTAGTATCGTCTGAAGTAGAAAACCCAAGCTCTTTCAGTCTTTATAACAATCTTACAAATTGAGCGTTATTATTCCCATTCTATTGTTATGGAAGTTGAGGCTTAGGCAAGATAAGAATCACAGTGTTCTATCAAGTAGCAGAGCTTGCAATTGAACCCAGTACTGCCTGGAATCAAAGTTCATGGTTGTTTAACTACTCTCACTACAATCTGCTTTTTTGTGTATTCTTTTCTTCTTTCAGAAGATGTTAGCTATATCTATCATCAGAACAACATCATCAGTGTTATCAAGTGGAAACCCCAGGTTTTGCTCGGCATGACTTGTATAGGCCAATAAATGAGCAACCGAGGTGAGGGAACATAAAAGTGCCTTTTATTTCTTTGCGCATGGAAGGAAGCAATCACGGCTGCTGCCTCCAAGACTGCTTCAGGCGGGCAAAGAAAATAGTTACTTTTAAGGGGTATTACAAGTAGGGAGTTCATACAAGTTACGTCAGCAACAGTCATACCGTGCAGGCGCCAGGATTTTCAAGGGCAGGCCAAGCAAAAGAACTCCGATTCTGATGCAGATTGCCAAGCAAGGGTACTGAAAATGGTGAGGATGGTGGAGCAAACGGATTGCAAGTCTGATGCAGATTGTGAGGCCAACCAAGCAATGGAACTGGAAATGGCAAGGCCAGCCAAGCAAACTGCAGTGGAATTTTCTGCAGCCTGTGGACCTCTGTATTATTAGAAAAATAAAATAACTATTTAAAGGTACTTTTTTTTTATAAATTGAAAAAATTATTGGTTATAAAATGCATTTATCTTATTAAACCAGATAAGCTTTGCTATCAAAAACCCTATAGCTAGGCCAAGGTCATCCATTATATCTGTCAATATTTTTCCTGTGCATAAATGATACCAGGAAAAGCTATAATTCCTGAGCCAAGGTATTATCATATCTTCCCCTTTCCCTGACTTTGTTGTGCCTACCTTTACCCTATGATCCCATCATTTTCTCCACCACTCTCTCCTCAGGCTGTTATTAGCTCTAAACAGTAATGATAAATATGATTTGCTCCCTGCTACACTTTTGGCAAGCAGGAACATCTTCTCGGACACAGTAGGTATAGACCTGACCTGTGTAGGTTGTTGATTAAAAAAGGAAGCTGAAGCACATGCAAGCCTTAAGGAAGTCTGAATGGATCACATTTATTTCTTCTCTCTGATCAGCATGACATGGAACTCATAGCAGAAAACAAAATAAGTCTGGCACCCTGGCTCATCATGCTGTTGTTGTTAGGTGCCATGGAGTAGATTCGGACTCATAGCGACCCTACATACAACAGACGAAACACTGCCCTGTCCTGCACCATCCTCACAATCATTGCTCTGTTTGAACCCATTGTTGCAGCCACTGTGTCAATCCACATTGTTGAGGGCCTTCCTCTTTTTTGCTGACCCTCTACCAAGTGTGATGTCCTTCTCCAAGAACTGGTTCCTCCTGATAACATGTCCAAAGTACGGAAGATGAAGTCTTGCCATCCTTGCTTTTAAGGACCATTCTGATTATACTCCCTCCAAGGCAGGTTTGTTCATTCTTCTGGCAGTCCATGGTATATTCAACATGCTTTCACATGCATATGAGGCGATTGAAAATGCCATGGCTTGGGTCAAGTCACACTTTAGTCCTCAAGGTGACATCTTTGCTTTTTAACGCTTTAAAGAGGTTTTTTACAGCATATTTGCCTAAAGCAATAAGTCATTTGATTTCTTGACTGCTGCTTCCATGAGCAGTGATTGTGGAACTAAGCAATATGAAATCCTTGACAACTTCAAAATTTTCTTTGTTTGTCATGACGTTGCTTATTGGTCCAGTTGTGAGAAATTTCTTCTTCTTTTTGCTGAGGTGTAATCCATATTGAAGGCTGTAGTCTTTGATTTTCAACAGGAAATGCTTCAAGTTCTCTTCCCTTTCAGCAAGCAAGGTTGTGTCATCTGCATATCGCAGGCTGTTAATTACATCACAATGCTAGCCACACGCTAATTTTTGTTTTCTTAAGTGACGAAAAATTGATTAATTCATAATTTTTTTCTGGTATCTTCCCAAGTATCTACGTTTCTGTTTTTGCATTTTTAAAGCACACACACACATTTGCCATTTCTAGGGACCTTCTTGGGCTCTCAAAGATAAGAGCTCTGGGGCCTGTAATAAAACTTACCAAAACCCTAAGTTCCCTGACATGTATATTATCAAATCTTGTTAATTTTATTTTGAACAAGAGCCTCACTGTAGGTTAGACCATTTCTATAAGGAATTTGGAAAACAGTGGACTCATCTAAGAATCTGTCGTGGTAAGTTTAGTACAGAAAGTACTTAGTCCTTCATGTATGCATGCATGTATTCATTCATCCCACACAGATTTGTTAAGTGCCTTCTGTGCTGTCAGGCCCTGTTTTAGTTGCTGGGAGTGGAGTAGTAACCCTTTTAGACAAGATCTCTGACCTCTGGAGGTAAATGATGTAATGTAGTGGGTAAATAAATAAATGAACAATTTCAGATGGTTATAAATGCTTGAAGAACTTGAAACAGGTGATGAATAGAAAGTGACTGGGTTGAGGGTAAGGAGCTACTTTAGTTAGAGTTTTTCAGGGAAGTTGATGAAGAAAGATATCAGAATTTAGGAGCCTACTTTTTGATTCTCCTCCTCCCTCACTGGTGCTTCTTCTCAGGCTTCAGTTGTGATAAGCCCAGGCTCACTCTTGGGCTTGCTTTCAGTCTGTACTCATTCCCTAGATGATCGCCTCCAGTCCTTGGTTTTAAATACCTTCTGTGCTTTATTCTTAAATGAGTAAATTATGTATAGAACACTAATACTTGTCTAAGAAATGGATAATTTAGAGTACAAAAATATGTGTGAATTGTCAAGAATTGTGAGGGGTCTGAGATTTTATCCTACCTGCAAGCTAATAGATTAGCCTGCCACAGTTTCGTGAATTCTGGCAAAGACTAAAGATTCCTGGGTCAGAGACAAAGAAACGTATTAGTCACATCAACAGCAGAGTCAGAGTATTAGTATTTGAGCCAGTTCCCCAAGCCACAATTCCTACAGGGTGACACGAAGAGGATCAGGTAATGCCTGCACATGCAGTGGTTTGCATTACAGGAAAGGAACTCTAAGTCTAGGGAAGCTGGGTCTTTTATGTTGGGCAGTAAGCATGCTTGCCCTATGCTACCAAGAGAGACATTGTTTCTATCTTTCAAAGTTGTTAGCTATACAAACACTCTCAAAAACCTAGTCTGAAACAAAAGCAATCAGTGACTTTATCCACAGATGTACAGAAATGCAAGAGAACAATGGAGACTTATGACCCAACATGTATTTGCTTACAATTTTTTTTTCAAAAGCATTTTTTAAAGTTACCTGTAGACAATGCCACAACACGGATGAACCTTGAAAACATCATGCTAAGTGAAATAAATAAATCACAAAAGGACAAATACTATATGGTCTCACTTATATGAAATAAGCAAATATACAGAAACGAAAGATTATCAGTGGTTAGCAGGAGTGAAGGGGAAGGGAAAGGGGAAATTTTGCTTAGGAGGCATTGAATTTATGTTAATGGTAGTGGAATAATTAAGAAAGATAGCGACAATGCTTGCGTAACAATGTAATTAATGTCACTTAATAATACGTGTAGAAATTGTTGAATTGGTGACTGTTTTGTTGGGTATATTTTCACCACAATAAAAAAACAATATGTAAAAATAAAAAGTTACCTATAGACAGATGGAGGGAACACAGTGGAAGGGGCAGCAATGGAAGCTAGACTTCTCTAAATATACCTTGTTTTGTATATTTGACTTTGTAACCATCTAACTATTTTACCTAATTTTTTAATTAAATTTAAAAAAAAAACAATCCCTAAAAACTGAAAACTTCATAAAAAAAAAAAGTTAACCAAATTGTCTACCAAATTAGCAGAATAACCACAAAGAAAATACTTGTTTCCAGTTATTTTTAAATACAGTAATTTGTTCACATATCCATAGTGGCACATACTCTAAAGGCAAAGGGAAATCCCCAAACACCTTAAACTTTTTTCAGCAATCATATTAGTGATAGTGTTGGTCTTGGTATTCTGATACTATTTCATTTAATATGTTGATGAAATTGAGAACGAACATTTTCAGTATAAGAGAATGGAGATACAGATTTAATATCAATGAGGTTACATAAAATTCTGTAGTCCTGAATTTGAATTAGAAGTATTATATATGAACTCGTGATTTAATTATTCTTATAGAAAAAAAATCCGTTTCCAAGCTCTGACTCATCTCTGCCTCTTACCTCCCACGTTTAATTTATTAGCACATCCTATTGACTCTTTCTTTGAAATATATCTAGAATCAGTCTTCTTGTTACCTCCCCTGCCACTACCCCGGTCCATGCTCCTATCCCCTGTTCCCTTGGACTAGTTTTTCAACAGTCTCCTGTTTCCCTCTGTTATGGATTCAATTAAGTCCCCCCAAAATATGTGATGCAAACCTTAACCTCTATGCCTGTGGTTATAATTCCATTTGGGAATGGGTTGTCTGTTATGTTAATCAGACAGGATTAGTGTAAGGTGTATCTTGAGTCAATCTCTTTTGAAATAGAAAAGAGATTAAACAAGTGAGCAGAGGTGAGATGGAGTAAGATAGATGCCAAGGCACTTGGGGTTCTCCAAGGAACCAGGAAGCAGAAGCAAAAGAGACAGGAACCTTCCTCTAGAGCCAACAGAGAGAGAAAGCCTCCTCGTAGATCTGGCATGCTGAATTTGGACTTCTATCTTCCTCAACTGTGAGAAAATAAATTTCTATTTGTTAAAGCCATTCACTTGTATTTCATTACAGCAGCACTAGATAACTAAAACACCATCCTTGCATCCCTACAGGTGACTGTCTACACTGCAGCCAGAATGAACCTTTTAAAGTATGAAAGACCATGTCATTGTAAGTTCATGGCACTTCTTTGTTCAAAACTCTCCAAACACATTCCATCTGACTCAGAGAAATATGTGAAGCCTTTTCTACATTTGCAGATAAGAAGGTTAACACCAGAAGAATTAAAACTTAAAAAAAAAAAGCCCAACTTGATTCGGCCACATCCAATGAGTGATTACTGCAGGAATATAGACACCCACAGTATGCCTAGGTGGCGCAAACTGTTAAGAGTTCAGCTACTAACTGAAAGTTGGTGGTTTGAATCCACCCTGAAGGGTCTTGGAAGAAAGGTCTGCAATCTACTTCTGAAAGATCACAGCTATTGAAAACCCTATGGAGCACAGTTCTACTCTGAAACACATGCGGTCACCATGAGTCAAAACTAACTCCACAGGAACTGGATAGACACCCTTCCATCTCGTCCCAACTCAGGACAACTCTGAGGGCTATTCTAACTCCAGAGTGCCCCGCAGAGTTGTTCAAGGCCTTTCTTGGGCCTGCATGGAATCTCAACTTCTCCCTCTGCCCACGCCTGCTTGCTCCCCTCCCTCCTACCTCCATTGAGAAACCACCTGCCAGGGCATCCCCTCCATAAGAATCATGATGACAGTTTGACAGTAAAAAAGCACCCCATGATCCCCATTTGTTCCAGGAATTGGCCAGCCGCAGAAAACCCTCTGCCCTAGCACTGAAGAATTCTTCCTCTTTTGAAACATCCCCAAACTGCCTGCTAGCCCCCTTGCAACCAAACAAGGACTGCCAAAAGCACCTGATGGTCATTTGGAAAGTCTCCCACTTCCAAAAATCCCATCTTAAAAGAAGACTTGCCAATCAGTTGCTGTCTGTGTTTCCTCATTTTACTCTATAAAATGTACTCTTCTAATACCTTTGAACCCCTGCTGAAATGAAAGTGATGGCAGATGAGTTTCCTTGCTGCAAGCTTACGAATAAACAGCCTTTGTTGATTTTGTCTCAGACTTGGTTTTGCCTTTGACACCTATCAGAGTCAGTGTTCCAGGGAACCCAACCTGTGACAGTTTATTTACTTTTTGTTTATTGTCTGTCTCCCCCCGCCCACCCCACCCCATCTCCCACTAGAACAGAAATACCCTAGAGTAGGGACTTTGTATTGTTTCTTTCTAAATCTCCAGGCAGCTAGAACAATGCCTTCCACTGAGAAGCTGTTCAATAACTATTCACTGGGTGAACGAGTGAAAAGATATTTAAGCTTTAGCCCTTTCATGACCTTTGGGAAATACAGTTGCCCATCTAATTTTCTGCCTCTCAGGTTTCTTGGGATCCTACTTTTCCCACTAAAAGTATTTGCTGCTCTTCAGCGGAGACTCGTGTAATGATGAAAAATGGAAGAAACGTTTGTTGGCGCAAAACAGCTGCAGTATCAGGCTTAAAAGTGAGGTAGTGAATCCAGGAAGTATGATTGGGTAAAATTTTTGTCTCTTTTGGCTAGATAAGCCTTGTAAACATATTTATGATTTCAAGGAAGCCTTGGTGGGTTTGTGTTTGTGTGTGTGTGTGTGTGCAACATATTTGGAAAATCAGAGGTGCCCAATGTAACCAAATGAAAGGCACCCCACAATAATTCCTGCCACCCATGCCTGATGGAACAGATGGGTGCCCATCACTCATGGCACCAGAGTACCCCCTGATTTTCATGGTAAACATGTATTCCCATGTATTTCTCAAAATCCATATCACCAATCAAAAATTTAAACACAATGATTCAGTGTGCTTCCATTAATGAAAACACATGGTATCACCAAAAAATTCAAAGCAGAAAATAAGTGGGTGCTGAAAGGGTTAGAGACCTGAATGACAAGGACTTAGTCAGGCAAAGATCTTGTGGAAAAGTATTTTAGGTAGAGGCAGCCCCCGGATTATGAACAAGTTCTGTTCCTAAGTCTGTCTTTAGGTCGTATTTGTATGTAAGTCCAAGCAGTTAGGTACAGTTCATATCTAACGTCAGTTGGTCAAATGTTTGTTTCAGTATATGGTATATAGTGTACCTTTCTATGCATAAAATACATTAAAGAAACACTTCCAGATACACTAAAACATCTTTAACATAATAATACAGTAATAATAATAATAATGTTTTGATACTCGTCACAAAGTAGCATCCATTTGTTATTACAAACCATTGTATGTACCTCAAATTTCTAATATAATACACTTTATGGGCTGTATCCGAAGACCAGATGAGTTGTGGAATGACATCAAGGACATCATCCATGAAGAAAGCAAGAGGTCATAGAAAAGACAGGAAAGAAAGAAAAGAGCAAGATGGATGTCAGAGGAGACTCTGAAACTTGCTCTTAAACATCAAGCAGCTAAAGCAAAAGGAAGAATTGATGAAGTAAAAGAACTGAACAGAAGATTTCAAAGGGCGGCTTGAGAAGACAAAGTAAAGTATTATAACGACATGTGCAAAGAGCTGGAGATGGAAAACCAAAAGGGAAGAACATGCTCAGCGTTTCTCAAGCTGAAAGAATTGAAGAAAAAATTCAACCCTCGAGTTGTAATGGTGACAGATTCTATGGGGAAAATATTAAATGACGTGGGAAGCATCAAAAGAAGATGGAAGGGATACATAGAGTCATTATACCAAAAAGAATTAGTCGATGTTCAACCATTTCAAGAGGTGGCATATGATCAGGAACCGATGGTACTGAAGGAAGAAGTCCACGCAGCTCTGAAGGCATTGGCAAAAAATAAGGCTCCAGGAATTGATGGAATATCAATTGAGATATTTCTACAAACAGATGCAGCGCTGGAGGTGCTTACTCATCTATGCCAAGAAATGTGGAAGACAGCTTCCTGGCCAACTGACTGGAAGAGATCCATATTTATGCCTATTCCCAAGAAAGGTGATCCAACCGAATGTGGAAATCATAGAACAATATCATTAATATCACACGCAAGCAAAATTTTGCTGAAGACCATTCAAAAACGGCTGCAGCAGTATATCGACAGGGAACTGCCAGAAATGCAGGCCGGTTTCAGAAGAGGATGTGGAACTGCTGATGTCAGATGGATCCTGGCTGAAAGCAGAGAATACCAGAAGGATGTTTACCCATATTTTATTGACTATGCAAAGGCATTGGACTGTGTGGATCATAACAAATTATGGATAACATTGCGAAGAATGGGAATTCCAGAACACTTAATTGTCCTCATGAGGAACCTTTACATAGATCAAGAGGCAGTTGTTCAGACAGAACAAGGGGATACTGATTGGTTTAAAGTCAGGAAAGGTGTGCGTCAGGGTTGTATTCTTTCACCATACCTATTCAATCTGTATGCTGAGCAAATAATCCGAGAAGCTGGACTATATGAAGAAGAATGGGGCATCAGGATTGGAGGAAGACTCATTAACAACCTGCATTATGCAGAGGACACAACCTTGCTTGCTGAAAGTGAAGAGGACTTGAAGCACTTACTAATGAAGATCAAAGACCACAGCCTTCAGTATGGATTGCACCTCAACATAAAAAAAAAAAATAACAAAAAAATAAAGAAAACAAAAATCCTCACAACTGGACCAATGAGCAACATCATGATAAATGGAGAAAAGATTGAAATTGTCAAGGATTTCATTTTACTTGGATCCACAATCAACACCCATGGAAGCAGCAGTCAAGAAATCAAAAGATGTATTGCATTGGATAAATCGGCTGCAAAGGACCTCTTTAATATGTTGAAGAGCAAAGATGTCACCTTGAAGACTAAGGTGTGCCTGACCCAAGCCATGGTATTTTCAATCGCATCATATGCATGTGAAAGCTGGACAGTGAATAAGGAAGACCGAAGAAGAACTGACACCTTTGAATTGTGGCGTTGGCGAAGAATATTGAATATACCATGGACTGCCAAAAGAATGAACAAATCTGTCTTGGAGGAAGTGCAGCCAGAATGCTCCTTAGAGGCAAGGACGGCGAGACTGCGTCTTACATACTTTGGACATGTTGTCAGGAGGGATCAGTCCCTGGAGAAGGACATCATGCTTGGCAGAGTACAGGGTCAGCGGAAAAGAGGAAGACCCTCACGGTGGCTGCAACAATGAGCTCAAGCATAACAACGATTGTAAGGATGGCTCAGGACCGGGCAGTGTTTCGTTCTGTTGTGCATAGAGTTGCTGTGAGTCAGAACCAACTCGAGGGCACCTAACAACAACAACAATTGCTTGTATATAAGCTGAGCGTTCATAACCCAGGGACTGTCTATACTGAAAATTCCAGAGCACGTCTTTTCCTTCCTATTTTGGCCCCAGTTCTTTGGAACTATAATTTAATATTTGGGACGCTTGAAACATTTTTTTTGTTTGTTTGGCACTATTTTTCCCTATTTCTTCCTCACTTCCATTCCAAGGTCACTTTCTTTTTACAAATTTACATTAGGAGCATACACCTCCCTGGGTGGTGCGAATGGTTAAGCACTCAACTATTCACCGAAAGGTTGGCGGTTGGAACCCACCCAGAGGCACCTGGGAAGACAAGCCCAGTGATCTGCTTCAGAAAGGTCACATCCTTGGAAACCTTGTGGAGCAGTTCTACTCTGCACACATGGGGTCATCATGCATCAGAATTGACTCTACCACAACTAAAGAAAACACACCTTCCTGCAAACAAATGTATGATTGATCAATCTTGGGCTTTTACTAATGATACCTTATCAAACCTGAGTTGATGCCCTCCCATTATTTACACCTCACTCTTCCCAAAATATTTATTTGTGGGAGGACATGATAGTTGATACGATTCGTAGCAGAATCACCTGAAGAGTCTTTTCCACATAGTGCCAGACTCTCCTTTTCTCCCATCCACTCATACACATTCTGCATAGAGCCTTGCTATGTGTGTATTGTTTTCTGGTTTTTTTCAAAATCATTTTTGGCTTTTATCAAAGTAAAGCTTGCACATAGTTAAAACAGCAAACATTATAGAAGGGCTTTTCTCGACCTTCTCCCACTATTCTTTTAACTCTTTGATTAGCTGCTGGTGTTTATCTCTGTATTTTCAAATAATCTGTTTATACTATTATTTCTTCAGTTATCATTTTCAGTATTCCCATTCTTGCTATTTTTTGGTTGCTGTTTGCTTGATATATTTTTTCCCATCCTTTGATTTTTCATATAGTTGTCTTTGTTTCTAAGGTATGTCTCTTGTAGACAGTGTATTGATGGGTCCTGTTTTTTTTATCCACTCTGTCACTCTCTGTCTCTTTATGGATGCATTTAAGCCATTTATGTTCAGTGTAATTACTGATAAAAAAAAATTTTTTTTTTTAGGTGTGAGTTTATTGCTGTCATTTTGTAGTTCTTTTTTTTTTTTTTTTTTTGTGGTGCTGATGTTTTCTTTGTTTCTCTTACTGTCCTGTGCTGAATTCCTTTTGTTTGTGAATTTTTTTTCCTTTCATTTTGTAGATTTTGTGTTTACTGAGACTTATGGTTTCATTTTTATTTTGATGAGTAGGTTTGTTAATTTTATTTGTGGTTACCTTGGAATTTACCCCTATCTTCCTAAGTTTGAACCAGTATTTTACTACTTGATATCACCTTGACTTCCTCTCCATCTGAAAGTTCTATACCTACACTGTTTATTCCCTCTTTTATTGTTCTGTTGTTGTTGTCATTTACAGATTGACCTCTCTGGTTCCCTGTTGTAAATTTTTTAGTTTTGTTTTATCCTTGATAGTTCACAACCTAAGTTGGTATCTGACTGATGTGGTCTTGCATCCTAGATTCAGACTGTTGTCTGATGTTGTTTGTTCTCTAACCAAAGAACTTCCTTTAATAATTCTTGTAAGTTTGGTTTGGTTTTACATATTCCCTTAATTTCTGTTTATCTGGAAATGTCCTAATTTCACCATCTTATCTGAGCAAGAGTTTTTCAGGATATATTATTCTTGGTTGGCAATTTTTTTCTTTGAAGGATTTATATATGTCATCCCATTGTCTTCTTGCCTGCATGGTTTCTGCTAAGTAATCAGAGCTTGGTTTTATTGTTTCCCCTCTGTATGTGACTTCTCATTTTCTCATGCTGTTCTCAGGATTCTTTGTCTTTGGTTTTAGCAAATGTGATTATGACATGTCTTGGTGATTTTCTTCTGGGGTCTATCCTACATGGGGTTCATTGAGCTTCTTGGATGGTCAGCTTTTCATCTTTCATGATATTAGGGAAGTTTTCTGTCAGCAAATCTTCAATGAGCCTCTCTGTGTATTCCATTTTTCTCCCCCTGTGTGGAACTCTGATCAGACACAAATTTTTGCTTTTGATTGTGTCCCACATCATTCTAAGGGTTTCTTCATTTTTCTTTGTTCTTTTTTCTGATTTTTTATCAAAGTGATATCCAAGGATTTGTGTTCAATTTTGCTAAACCTGTTTCCCATTATTTCAAATTTGCTCCTAAAGCCTTCTATGGCACTGTCCATTTCTGAAATCTTGTACTTTACCTTTTGGATTTCTAATTCCTATTTTTGTATGATTTCTAGTTGTTTGTTTATTTTGAAATTTTTTGTTCCTGTATTGTTTTCCTGAATTCTTCCATGGTTTTGTCTGTCTTTTCCATGATTCTATTTATTCCTTATTTTTGTCCATGTTTTCCTTCATCTCTTGGAGAGCACTAAATATTACAGTTTTTAATTCCCTATCAGGTTGTTCCAGTGCCTTTTATTCTACCAGGTCATCTGGTGTTTTATTTTGGACGTTTTCTGAAGCCTTCTTGTTCTGTTTTTTATATACGTTTTGATATTGTCTGCTGTCTCTGGGACATTCAGGAATTATTTTCGTGTTTATTGATTGTAGATTTGTTTATTTCATTCTGCTTTTTTATTTGGTTATGTCTGGGCAGGCGGGTTGGGCGTTCTTTGTTATTTGCTCATCTGCAGGCATGATGTGTACTTCTCACCACCTTGTCCAGGTGAACATGGCCGATCACTCAGCTATGGTGCAGCTGGGCATGTCTAGCAGAGGGAGGGGGTGGGGATGGGTTGTTTGCAACATGTATTTTGGCCGACAGGGTGGGGCCGGGGGCAATGCAGGGCGGGGTCCGGTGGTCTCTGCCTGTGCTGCTCGGGGGTGCAGTGTTCAGTGCACAGTGCAGATAGGCAGGAGGGAGGGGGCGGATGTGATGTGTGGAGATAAATGGGTGTGGGAAAGAAGAGAAAGAACACAGAGAAACAGCATCCAAAAAAAATGGTGCTGAGGGAGCCTGCTGGTGGAGTGGCACAGCCCATCAAGAGGGGTGTAGATGGCACACATGGCTAGGTTGGTGGGAGAAAGGAAAGAAAAGGAGAGAGAGATAGGAAACTGAAAGAAAAGAAGAAGGCACATGCAGCCAGGTGGTCGGGAGAAAGGAAAGGATGGAAGGTAGAGAGACACAAGAAACTGAGAAAAAAGAGAAAAATGCCCCAAGGGAGCTCACCAGCATGGCAGCACAGACTGGGGAAGCCATGTGTCTGTGGCTCCCCAGCCAAGCAGTGTAACACAGCCCATCAAAAAGCAGAAGAGACTGTACATGTGCCCAGGTGGTCAGGAGAAAGGAAAGGAAGGAAGGCAGAGAGAGACAAGAAACCGAGAAAAAAAATGTCCTAAGGGAGCCCACCAGCACAGCCCTGGGAAGGAGCTCTCCAGCTGAGCAGGACAACAGAGCCCATCAAGAAGGAATGGAGATGGAACTGAAATAAAAAGGATCATAACAAAGTAATATGAAAAACTATACTCTAATGAATTTGAAAACCTAGAGGAAATGGACAAATTTCTAGAAAAACACTACCCACTCAACACAAACTGAAGCTGAAAATCTGAACAGACCCATAAAAACAGAAGAGATTGAAAAGGTAATTAAAAAAAAAAAAAAACTCTCAACAACAGCAACAAAAAAGCCCTGACCTAGATGGCTTCACTGGAGAATTCTACCAAACGTTTAGAGAACAACTTACATCAGTACTACTCAAACTATTTCAGAACATGGATATGGAAGGGATACTTCCGAATTCATTCTATGAAGTCAGCATAACCCTGATACCAAAACCAGGCAAAGATGCCACAAAAAAAGAAAATTACAGACCAATGTATCTCATGAATATAAATGCAAAAATTCTCAACAAAATTCTAGCCAATAGAATTCAGCATCATATCAAAAAAAATAATACACCACGACCAAGTGGGATTCATACCAGGTATGTAAGGATGGTTCAACATTAGAAAATCTATCAATGTAATCTACCACATAAATAAAAGAATCACATGATCATCTCAATCAATGCAGAAAAGACATTTGACAAAGTCCAATACCCATTATTTGTAAAAAAAAAAAAAAAAAAAAAAAAAAACTTTCAATAAAATAGGTATAGACGGGAAATTCCTCAACATAATAAGGAGGATCTATACAAAACCAACAGCCAACATCATTCTTAATGGAGAAAGGCTGAAAACATTTCCCTTGAGAACAGGAGCAAGACAAGGAAGCCCTTTATCAGACCCCTATTTAACATTGTGCTGGAAGTCCTAGCTAGAGCAATAAGGCAAGAAAAAGAAATAAAAGGCATCCAAATTATTAAGGAAGAAGTGAAACTGTCCCTATTTTTGGATGTTATGATGCTATACATAGAAAACCCAAAAGACTTCACAAGAAATCTGGAACTATAGAAAGATTCAGCAGAGTAGCAGGATACAAAATAAACATACAAAAATCAGTTAGATTCCTATACACCAATAAAAAGAACTATGAATAGGAAATCAGGAAAACAATGCCATTTATAATAAAAAAAAAAAAATTTTTTTTTAGCCCCTAAAAAAATAAAATACTTAGGAATAAATCTAACCAGGGATGTAAAAGACCTATACAAAGAAAACTACAAAACACTACTGCAAGAAACCAAAAAAGACCTACGTAAATGGAAAAACATACCATGCTCACAGATAGGTAGGCTTAACATGGTGAAAATGTCAATTCTACCCTAAATAACTACACATATAATGTAATCCCAATCCAAATTCCAACAGCATTCTTTAAACAGATGGAAAAAGTAATCATTAACTTTACATGGAAATGGAAGACCCCGGATAAATAAAGCACTACTGAAGAAGAATAAAGCAGGAGAGCTTGCCATTTCCTGACCTCAGAGCCTACTATACAGCTACAGTAATCAAAACAGCCTGATACTGGTACAATGAAAGACACATTGACTAATGGAACAGAATTGAGAACCCAGATGTAAATCCATTCACCTACGGTTACCTGGTCTTTGACAAAGCCCCAAAGTTCATCAAAGGGGGAATAGACAGTCTTTTCAACAGATGGTGCTGGCAAAACTGGATGTCCATCTGCAATAAAATGAAACAGGACCCATAGCTTACACCACACACAAAAACTAATTCAAAACCAATCAAAGATCTAAATATAAAACCAAAAACTATAAAGATCATAGAATACAAAATAGGGTCAACATTAAGTGCCCTAATACATGGCGCTAACAGGATGCAAACCATAACTAACATACATAAACACTAAAAGTTAGATAACTGGGATCCTCTAAAAATTAAACCCTTACGCTCATCAAAAGACTTCACCAAAAGAGTAAAAAGGGAACCTATAGACTGGGGAAAAAAAATTGGCTATGACAAATCCAACAAAGGCTTAATCTCTAAAATCTACAGGAAAATCCAACACCTCTACAACACAAAGACAAATAATCCAATTAAAAAATGGGCAAAGGGGGAGGGGGCCAAGATGGCTGACTAGGCAGACGATACCTCGGATCTCTCTTGCAACAAAGACTCGGAAAAACAAGTGAATCAATCAAATACATGACAATCTACGAACCCTGACCATCAAACACAGATCTAAAGAGTTGATTTGAGAGACAGGTGAGCGAAAAGCTGCGTCCTGAACCAGCGACCACTTCTAGAACCCACGACCCACCCCACAGCCTTGAGCCCCGGTGGTTCCCTGGTGCCGAGTGGTGGGGCTGATTGCAGCTTGCTGAGGTAGGGCAGGCACGTGACACAGCCCTAATACCTAGGTCCCTGGGGTAACCTCTGTAGAGGCTCAGCCAGCACAAGCAGGTTGCACGCTGACACGGCTAACGAGAGAACGAACAACCACGGGGAAGCAGCGACTGTTTTCAGAGCCTGGAGCCAGCGTCCCAGTCAGAAAACCTTGGCACTGGGCTTTGGACTGGGCGCAGGGAAGCTGAGCACAGCATCCTGAGATGGCGCAAACATGGGACACAGCCCTAGCCCCCAGAAGTGACCTCAAGGGAAGCGTATCCAGTGCACGCAGGCAGCGCAGCGATGTGGCTGACAGGAGGAGAAGTCACTGGGAGGCAGTGACTGGTTTTGGAGCTGGGAGTGCAGCATCCCAGCATGGGAACCTTGGCACTGGGCTTTGGATTGGGAGCGGAGGAACTGACTACGGCTTCTGAGACAGCGCAAGCACGGGGACGTGGGCCTGACCCTCGTGGGCAATCTCTACCCAGCCAGCACACACACAGTCAACGCGCCCCTCTGGAATCTCAGATGAAACAGTCATCCCAAGCAAGATAAGTAACTTCGTCTGTATTCCGGGGTGCTACTCTCTCCTATCTATCTGATCCCTCCCCTCCCCTTCCCAGGCGGCTTCATTAACATTGGAATTTCCTGGACCAGAGAGTGAAGTGCTCTGTGGTTTTTTTTTTCGTTGTTTGTTTGTTTTGTCTTTTCCTAATCCATTCTCATGGCTTGAGAGAAGCAGCTACAAAAAACCCGGGGACCAAGAATCCATCCCTGACTTCCCAAAATTGGACTAAAAATACAGAACCAGCTCCAGCCAAGCATACGTGATCTACAGTCTTGGGCTTTCATCCCTACAGGGAACAAAGTGGCTATTATAATACAAAGGCAATTCTGATAGGGATCTGACTGTAATTGTTTTAGCAGATTACTGGAAAGACAATATTCCCAGATCTGATATCTCTACCTATTAAATAGAGCCCTCACTGACCCACAATGGGGAACTGAGGGCTGAAGCTCCACCCAAACCACCTAACTTCCTGCCATAGGGGTCTGAGGATAGTGACATCTACCAATCTGTAGAGGTACATGCATTGGGGGCCTAAGGTACAGCTACAGAGCCCACCCACCAAAGTGCTTTAGGAATAGAAACACAACTACCTCACTGGCACTTGGGGAAGCCTGTCAGCATCCTGACCCCCTGGAATGTGACCCCCTGCTGCTACTAGAATCTGGTGCACACAACTATCACCACTACTCCTCTAAGGGAATAGGTGAAAGGCTATCCCAAACACTTGGTGACCAAAATCATATTCTACTCAAGAATAGTGAATGGACTCTTAGGCTTATATTTCTGGCAACGGCCCAATCCAGCTGGTAAGAGGACATAAGTGATCCAAAGCCTACAACAATCAAGACAGCGCAATCTAGTAGCCCATCAACATACATTGAAAGAAAACAAAACAAGATAACTCTCAGTGAGCAAATATAAAATAAACCATTACAATATCTTATAGATGTCTTGGAGACAACAGTCAATATCAAACCACATAAAGAACCAGACCATGATTGCTTCTACAACTCCCCAAACTAAAGAATCAAAATCTTTCCCAAATGAAGACACAATCCTGGAATTGCCAGATGCAGAATATAAAAAACTAAATTACAGAATGTTTCAAGACATCAGGGATGACCTCAGAAATGAAATAGGGCGATCTACAGAAAAAGCCAAGGAACACACTGATAAAGCAGTTGAAGAACTCAAAAACATTATTCAAGAACATAGTGGAAAAATTAATAAGCTACAAGAATCCATAGAGAGACAGCATTCAGAAATCCAAAAGATTAACAATAAAATCACAGAATTAGACAACTCAATAGGAAGTCAGAGGAGCAGACTCGAGCAATTGCAATGCAAGGGGGGAAATCTGGAGGACCAAGGAATTGACACCTATATACCTGAAAAAAAAAAATCAGATAAAAGAATTAAAAAAATGAAGAAACCCTAAGAATCATGTGGGGCTCTATCAAGAAGGATAACTTGCATGTGATTGGAGTCCCAGAACAGGGAGGGATAACAGAAAACACAGAGATAATAGTTGAGGATCCGTTGGCAGAAAACTTCCCTGACATCATGAAAGACGAAAGGATATCTATCCAAGATGCTCATTGAACCCCATTTAAGATTGATCCAAAAACAAAATCACCAAGACATATTATCATCAAACTTGCCAAAACCAAAGATAAAGACAAAATTTTAAAAGCAGCCAGGGAAAAAAGAAAGGTCTCCTACAAAGGAGAATCAATAAGAATAAGTTCAGACTACTCAGCAGAAACCATGCAGTCAAGAAGGCAATGGGATGATATATAGAGAACTGAAGGAGAAAAACTGCCAGCCAAGGATCATATATCCAGCAAAACTCTCTCTCAAATATGAAGGTGAAATTAAAACATCTACAGATAAACACAAGCCTAGAGAATTTGCAAAAAACCAAACCAAAGCTACAAGAAACACTAAAGGATATTGTTTGGTCAGAAAACCAATAATATCAGATACCAGCACAACACAAGGTCACAGAACAGAATATCATGATATCAACTCAAGTAGGGAAATCACAAAAACAAATTAAGATTAATTTTAAAAAGAAAAAAGATGCTCAAAACAGGGAATCATTGAAGTCAATATGTAAAAGATCACAATAATCAAAAAGAGGGACTAAATACAGGTGGCATAGAACTGCCATATGGAGAGGGATACAAGGCGATACAGGACAATACAAGTTAGGTTTTTACTTAGAAAAATAGGGGTAAATATTAAGGTAAACACAAAGAGGTATAACAACTCCATAACTCAAAATAAAAACCAAGAGGAACATAATGACTAAGCAAACATAAAGTCAAATACTATGAAAATGAGGAACACACAATTTACAAAGAAAAACGTCTCAGCACAAAAAAGTAAGTGGAAAAATGAAATTGTCCACAACACACATAAAAAGGCATCAAAATGACAGCACTAAACACATACTTATCTATAATTATGCTGACTGTAAATGGACTAAATGCACCAATAAAGAGACAGAGAGCCTCAGACTGGATAAAGAAACATGATCCATTTATATGCTGCCTACAAGCGACACACCTTAGACTTAGAGACACAAACAAACTAAAACTCAAAGGATGGAAAAAAATATATCAAGCAAACAATAAGCAAAAAAGAGCAGGAGTAGCAATATTAATTTCTGACAAAATAGACTTTAAAGTTAAATCCACCACAAAGGATAAAGAAGGACCCTACATAATGATTAAAGGGACAATTGACCAGGAAGATATAACCATATTAAATATTTATGCACCCAATGACAGGGCTGCAAGATACATAAAACAAACTTTAACAGATCTGAAAAGTGAGATAGACACCTCCACAATTATAGTAGGAGACTTCAACACACCACTTTCGGAGAAGGACAGGACATCCAGTAAGAAGCTCAATAGAGACACGGAAGACCTAATTACAACAATCAACCAACTTGACCTCATTGACTTATACGGAACACTCCGCCCAACTGCTGCAAAGTATACTTTTTTTTCTAGTGCACGTGGAACATTCTCTAGAGTAGACCACATATTAGGTCATAAAACAAACCTTTGCAGAATCCAAAACCTCGAAATATTACAAAGCATTTTCTCAGACATAAGGCCATAAAAGTGGAAAACAATAACAGAAAAATTAGGGAAAAGAAATCAAATACTTGGAAACTGAACAGTACCCTCCTGAAAAAAGACTGGGTTATAGAAGACATAAAGGAGGGAATAAAGAAATTCATAGAATGCAACGAGAATGAAAACACTTCTATCAAAACCTCTGGGACACAGCAAAAGCAGTGCTCAGAGGTCAATTTATATCGATAAATGCACACATACAAAAAGGAGAAAGAGCCAAAATCAGAGAACTGTCCCGACAACTTCAACAAATAGAAAGTGAGCAACAAAAGAATCCATCAGGCACCAAAAAAAAACAAATAATAAAAATTAGAGCTGAACTAAATGAATTAGAGAACAGAAAAACAATTGAAAGAATTAACAAAGCCAAAAGCTGGTTCTTTGAAAAAATTAACAAAATTGATAAACCATTGGCTAGACTGACTAAAGAAATACAGGAAAGGAAACAAATAATTCAAATAAGAGACGGGATGGGCCATACCACAACAGACCCAACTGAAATTAAAAGAATCATACCAGATTATTACGAAATATTGTACTCTAACAAATTTGCAAACCTAGAAGAAATGGATGAATTCCTAGAAAAACACTACCTACCTAAATTAACACAATCAGAAGTAGAACAACTAAATAGGCCCATAACAAAAAAAGAGATTGAAATGGTAATCAAAAAACTGCCAACAAAAAAAAGCCCTGGCCCGGACGGCTTCACTGCAGAGTTCTACCAAACTTTCAGAGAAGAGTTAACACCACTACTACTAAAGGTATTTCAAAGCATAGAAAATGACGGAATACTACCTAACTCATTCTATGAAGCCACCATCTCCCTGATACCAAAACCAGGTAAAGACACCACAAAAAAAGAAAATTACAGACCTATATCCCTCATGAACGCAGATGCAAAAATCCTCAACAAAATTCTAGCCAATAGAATTCAACAACATATCAAAAAAATAATCCACCACGACCAAGTGGGATTTATACCATTTTTATGCAAGGTTGGTTTAATATTAGAAAAACCATTAATATAATCCACCATACAAATAAAACAAAAGATAAAAACCACATGATCTTATCAATTGATGCAGAAAAGGCATTCAACAAAGTCCAACACCCATTCATGATAAAAACTCTCACCAAAATAGGAATTGAAGGAAAATTCCTCAACATAATAAAGGGCATCTGTACAAAGCCAGCAGCCAACATCATTCTAAATGGAGAGAGCCTGAAAGCATTTCCCTTGAGAACGGGAACCAGACAAGGATGCCCTTTATCACCGCTCTTATTCAACATTGTGCTAGAGGTCCTAGCCAGAGCAATTAGGCTAGACAAAGAAATAAAGGGCATCCGGATTGGAAAGGAGGAAGTAAAATTATCTCTATCTGCAGATGACATGATCTTATACACAGAAAACCCTAAGGAATCCTCCAGAAAACTACTGAAACTAATAGAAGAGTTTGGCAGAGTCTCAGGTTGTAAAACAAACATACAAATATCACTTGGATTCCTCTACATCAACAAAAAGAACATCGAAGAGGAAATCACCAAATCAATACCATTCACAGTAGCCCCCAAGAAGATAAAATACTTAGGAATAAACCTTACCAAAGATGTAAAAGACCTATACAAAGAAAACTACAAAGTACCAGTGCAAGAAACTAAAACGGACCTACAAAAGTGGAAAAACATACCTTGCTCATGGATAGGAAGACTTAACATAGTAAAAATGTCCATTCTACCAAAAGCCATCTATACATACAATGCACTTCCAATCCAAATTCCAATGACATTTTTTAATGTGATGGAGAAACAAATCACCAACTTCATAGGGAAGGGAAAGAAGCCTCAGATAAGTAAAGCATTACTGAAAAAGAAGAAGAAAGTGGGAGGCCTCACTCTACCTGATTTTAGAACATATTATACAGCCACAGTAGTCAAAACAGCCTGGATTGGTGCAACAGGCACATAGACCAATGGAACAGAATTGAGAACCCAGATATAAATCCATCCACATATGAGCAGCTGATATTTGACAAAGGACCAGTGTCAGTTAATTGGGGAAAAGAAAGTCTTTTTAACAAATGGTGCTGGCATAACTGGATATCCATTTGCAAAAGAATGAAACAGGACCCATACCTCACACCATGCACAAAAACTAACTCCAAGTGGATCAAAAACCTAAAGACTAAAATGATAAAGATCATGGAAGAAAAAATAGGGACAACGTTAGAAGCCCTAATACAGGGCATAAACAGAATACAAAACATTACCAAAAATGATGAAGAGAAACCCAATAACTGGGAGCTCCTAAAAATCAAACACCTATGCTCATGTAAAGAGTTCACCAAAAGAGTAAAAAGACCACCTACAGATTGGGAAAAAATTTTCAGCTTTGACATTTCCGACCAGTCCCTGATCTCTAAAATCTATATGATTCTGTCAAAACTCAACCACAAAAAGATAAACAACCCAATCAAAAAGTGGGCAAAGGATATGAACACGCACTTCACTAAAGAAGATATTCAGGGGGCTAACAGACACATGAGAAAATGCTCTCGATCATTAGCCATTAGAGAAATGCAAATTAAAACTATGATGAGATTCCATCTCACTCCAACTCCAAAAAGGCTGGCATTAATCCAAAAAACACAAAATAATAAATGTTGGAGGGGCTGCGGAGAGATTGGAACACTTATACACTGCTGGTGGGAATGTCAAATGGTACAACCACTTTGGAAATCTATCTGGCATTTTCTTAAAAAGTTAGAAATAGAACTACCATACAACCTAGAAATCCCACTCCTCGGAATATAAAAAATAAGAGCCTGTACACAAACAGATATATGCACACCAATGTCTATTGCAGCACTGTTTACAATAGCAAAAAGCTGGAAGCAACCAAGGTGTCCATCGATAGATGAATGGTTAAATAAATTATGGTACATTCACACAATTGAATACTACGGATCAATAAAGAACAGTGAGGAATCTGTGAAACATTTCGTAACATGGAGGAACCTGGAAGGCATTATGCTGAGTGAAATTAGTCAGTTGCAAAAGGACATATATTGTATAAGACCACTATTATAAAATGTTGAGAAATAGTATAAACTGAGAAGAACACATTCTTTTGTGGTTCCGAGAGGGGGGAGGGAGGGAGGGTGGGAGAGGGTTATTTACTGATTTGTTAGTAGATAAGAACTACTTTAGGTGAAGGGAAGGACAATACTCAATACACGGAAGGTCAGCTCAACTGGACTGGACCAAAAGCAAAGAAGTTTCTGGGATAAACTGAATGCTTCGAAGGTCAGCGGAGCAAGGGCGGGGGGTTGGGGACTATGGTTTAAGGGGACTTTTAAGTCAATTGGCATAATAAACTCTATTATGATAACATTCTGCATCCCACTTAGAAGTGTGGCGTCTGGGGTCTTAAATGCTAACAAGCGGTCATCTAAGATGCATCAATTGGTCTCAACCCATCTGGATCAAAGGAGAATGAAGAACACCAAGGTCACACAATAACTATGAGCCCAAGAGACAGAAAGGGCCACATGAACTTACGTCATCCTGAGACCAGAAGAACTAGATGGTACCCGGCCACAAATGATGACTGCCCTGACAGGGAACACAACAGAGAACTCCTGAGGGAGCAGGAGAACAGTGGGAAGCAGACCCCAAATTCTCATAAAAAGACCAGGCTTAATGGTCTGACTGAGACTAGAGGAATCCCGGCAGTCATGGTCCCCAAACCTTCTGTTGGCCCAGGACAGGAACCATTCCCGAAGACTACTCATCAGACGTGGAAGGGACTGGACAATGGGTTGGATAGAGATGCCGATGAAGAGAGAGCTACTTGTTTCAAGTGGACCCTTGAGACTGTATTGTCATCTCCTGTCTGGAGGGGAGATGGGAGAGTAGAGAGGGTTAAAAACTGGCAAAAGGGTCACGAAAGGAGAGACTGGAAGAAGGGAGTGGGCTGACTCAGTAGGGGGAGAGTAAATGGGAGTATGTAGTAAGGTGTATATAAGCTTACATGTGACAGACTGACTTGATTTTTAAACTTTCACTTAAAGCAGGATAAAAATTATTTTTTAAAAAATGGGCAAAGGATATGAACAGACACTTCACCAAAGACATTCAACTGGCTAACAGATACGTGAGGAAATTCTCACTATCCCTAGCTATTAGAGAAATGCAATCAAAACCACAATGAGATACCATCTCACACCAACATTACTGGCCTGAATCAAAAAAAACAGAAAATAACGTATGTTGGGGAGGTTGTGGGGAGATTGGAATTCTTATGCACTGCTGGTGAGAATGCAAAATGGTACAACCATTTTGGAAAACAATATGGTACTTCCTTAAAAAGCTAGAAATACCATACAATCCAGCAATCCCACTCCTAGGAATACACCCTAGATAAATAAGAGCTGTCACACAAATAGACATATGCACACCCATGTTCATTGCAGCATTGTCCACAATAGCAAAAAGACAAACAACCTAGGTGCCCATCAACAGACAAATGGATAAACAAACTATGGTACATATACACAATGAAATACTACACAAAGATAAAGAACAAAGATGAATCTGTGAAACATTTCATAACATGGATGAATCTGGAAGGCATTATGCTGAGTGAAATAAGTCAATCACAAAAGGACAAATATTGCATGAGACCAGTACTATAAAAACTCTTGAAAAGGCTTACACACAAAAAGAAATAATTTTTGATGGTTTATGAGGGAGAAGAAGTTTGGGACAGAAAGGATAGACAATAGATAATTGGTAACTTTGGTGAAGGGTGGAAACACTGGTGGCATAGTGCTTAAGTGCTATGGCAGCTAATCAAAAGGTCAGCAGTTTGAATCCACCAGGTGCCCCTTGGAAACCCTATTGGGCAGTTCTACTCTGTCCTATAGGGTCGCTACGAGTTGGAATCGACTCGATGGCAACGGGTTTGGGTTTGTTTTTTTTGTTTGTTTTGGTGAAGGGTAAGACAGTACACGATACTGGGCATCTCAGCACAACTTGCCCAAGGAGCTTCACAGACACATCCAAACTCTCTGGGGGACGACAGAATTGCTAGGCTGAGGGCTCTGGGAACCATGGTCTTGGGGAACATCTAGCTCAATTGGCATAACGTAGTTTATAAAGAAAGTGTTCTACATTCTATTTTGGTGAGTAGCATCTGGGGTCATAAAAGCTTGTGAGCAGCCATCTAAGTTACTCCACTGGTCTCATCCCATCTGGAGCAAGGGAGAACGAAGAAAATCAAAGACACAAGGGAAAGATTAGTCCAAAGGACTAATGGACCACAACTACCACAGCCTCTACCAGACTGAGTCCAGCACAACTAGATGGTGTCAGCTACCACCACCGACTGCTCTGACAGGGATCACAATAGAGGGTCCTGGACAGAGCTGGAGAAAAATGTAGAACAAAATTCTAACTCAAAACAAAACAAAACAAAAAGACCAGACTTACTGGTCTGACAGAGACTGGAGAAACCCCGAGAGTATGGCTCCCAGACACTCTTATAGCTCAGTAATGAAGTCACTCCCGTGGTTCACCTTTCAGCCAAAGATTAGACTGACCCAGAAAACAAAATGAGACAAAATGGGCACACCAGCCCAGGGGCAAGGATGAGAAGGCAGGAGGGGACAGGAAAATTGGTAATGGGGACCCCAAGTTTGAGAAGTGGAGAGTGTTGACATGTCGTGGGGTTGGCAAACAATGTCAACAAAACAATGTGTATTAGTTGTTTAATGAGAAACTAGTGGGCTCTGTAAACCTTCATCTAAAGTATAATTTTTTAAAAATTAAAAAAAAAAAAAAACAGAAGAAGGGATGGAGATGGCACAAAGCTCCAGCTGGATGGGAGAAAGGAAAGGAAGGAGGTGAGAAAAAAAGAAGAAACAAAAAGAAGCCAAAAAAACAACAGCAACAACCAAAAAAATGGCACTACAGGAGCTGGCAGGTGGGAGCGGGACAAATCCAAGGGGCAAGGAGCCAAATTCTCTCCAGCCAAGTCACTGCAGCCAGCCAGAAAGTGGCGTTGACTGAGCAGGGGGAAGAAGAGTGGAGGGTGGAAAAGCATGTATCCCTGGTTACTGGCTGCTCTGTCTCCTGCTGGAAGCTCCGTGAAGTTGCCTTCCTTTACTCCCTGCCCACCATTCTTGGTGGCTGAGGGGCCCAAGATAGTGAGTCTGTACCATGTTAGCTAGTGGAGGACCTCCACTCCATAGATCTCCTCATTCTCTGTTCTCTGTCAGTTTCTTATTCCATTCGGTGTTTGGTTTTTTATCCCTTCATTTGACACTTAGGGTTCCAGGGTTGATGTTTGCATCTGTTTTACTTAATTATGGGGGTCCTTCAGACTATAGGATCATGTTGGCTCTGCCCTTTAGTTACCATTTTTAGGTATTATCTCTTCACTTAATGGTATGACAGCTGAGATTTTAGCTCAGTTATATAACACACCCCCCCAATCACCTCTTCCCCTCTAAATTTGGCTATGTAATATTTTTGGTTCTTCCACTAATTTTCTTTGTACTTCTTTTCTTTGCATGTTGCAAGCTTTCCTCAACTGTCTAGTGATTATTGTCCTGCTTAAAGAATGAGGCACTAGAAAATGGATTAAGGGTTATGTGCCTTTGGGTAGGCCTTGTTGACTGGCCAAATCACACCCACTTTAGGATGAATAGGATATTATCCTTACCAGTTGCCTTCAAGTTAATTTTGGCTCATGGCACGACCCCATGTGTATCAGAGTAGAACTATGCTCCATAAGGGTTTCAGTGGCTGATTTTTGGTAGTAGATTGCCAGGCCTTTCTTTTGAGGCGCCTGTGGACGGACTTGAACCTCCAACCTTTTGTATAACAGTTAACTGTTTGCACTGCCCAGGGACTCCTGGCTATTGTCTTGGGTACCCCTAAATACTAGAAGTCATCATCTTTACACTTAGGAGCTAATGTTGCTCCCGCTCTCAACTATCCTGCTTTTCCCCAGCCATTTATTAAATTTAGAGAACTGCCTGCCAGTTTTTTTTAATTGTATTGTTATTATTACTGCTGCTATTGCTGTTGTTCATTTTGTTCAGATAATAAGTACCTGGTTGCTAGACGTTGTGTGTGGAAATACAAGCGAGGGTTGGGGAAGCAACGCTTTCTCCACAGCTATCTATTAATCCCCTGTTTTCACTTCCCCTGATCCTAGAGTCTCCCAGGCTTTCCAGGGTATGCTGTGTCTTTGCCTGGTGCCCCCACTGCACATATCCCAGGACACTGGGTCCTCTTCCACACCACATCAGCCACCAGCCTCCCATTGGCTTTCCCCTTCCTGACACTTATTGGAATCCCTCATCCACTGACATTGCTCCCACCCTTACCACACACACTACTGGCTGCCTATAATCTCTTCTTTGTTATTGGCTTATACTTTCTTTTTTCTATTCCTTTATTATCATTTTAACGGCATCACGGGAGGGATAGGAAATAAACAGATGTGCCTGGTCTACTTTCTTGAGTTAGAAGTTTACAACATATTAACCTCAGTTTGTGCATTTTGAAAGCACTCATGAGGTGACTCTGAAACCTCTCCCCTGTACTTTCTTGGAGAATCACTAATGACTTGAACACAGTCTGGGCCCTCCATCCTCAGTCTTCCTCAGCTCAGTAAAAGGCACCAACATCCACCTAGATGCTAGAGCCACAAACTTGGCTTTGTCCTTCATTCCTTCCTTATCCTCAATCCCCTTATCTAATCCAATAGGAAGTTCCGTCATTTCTCCCATAAAATTATCTCAGAAACAAAAAAGAAAACTACAGTCCCTGAGTGGTGCAAATGGTTAATGCACTCAATTACTAACCAGAATATTGGATGTTCAAGTACATGCAGGGCCCCTTGAATGAAAGGCCTGGTGATCTATTTCCAAAAAATCAGCCACAGAAAACCCTAAGGAGCAAACTTCTACTCTGACACACATGAGGTTGCCATGAGTTGATTCTGACTCAATGACAACTAGTTGGTTACAGGCCAAACGACTAAACCAAACCAAACCAAAATCTTCTGCCATTGAGTCATTTCTGATTCCATAGCGACCCTATGGGACAGAATAGAACTGCCCTGTAGGGTTTCCAAGGGGTGGCTGGTGGATTTGAACTGTCAACTTTTTGGTTAGCAGCCAAACGGTTAACCACTGCACCACTAGGGCCCCAAATGACTAAAGCTAAGGAATTTTTTTAATCCCAATTTTAAAAACAATATTAAAAGAAAATAGCACACCCTGACCAAGAGGGGTGAAATCTAGGAATATAAAAATGACCCAGTATTAGGAAATTGACTAAATCAGTATATTAATAGATCAAACAAGTAAAATCATGTATGTAAAATCATTACGTTGTTGTTGTTGTGTGCCGTCGATTCTGGCTCATAGTGACCCTATATGACAGAGTTTAACTGCCCCATAGGGTTTCCTAGGGGTGGCTGGTGGATTCGAACTGCTGACGTTTCAGTTTGCAGCCTGAACTCTTAATGACTTCACCACCAGGGCTTCAATTTTCATTATACAGATTGAAAAGGCATTTAATAAAATTCAACATCCATTCTTCATTTTAAAATATTTTTATAACATATAAGGATTTGGAAGGCATTATGCTGAGTGAAATTAGTCAGATGCAAAAGGACAAATATTGTATAAGGCCACTATTATAACATCTTGAGAAATAGTTTAATCTGCGAAGAACACATTCTTTTGTGGTTACGAGGCAGGGAGGGTGGGAGAGTGCTATTTATTGATTAGATAGTGGATAAGAACTACTTTAGGTGAAGGAAAGGACAATACTCATTACAGGGGAGGTCAGCGCAACTGGACTGGAGCAAAAGCAAAGAAGTTTCCTGAATAAACTGAATGCATCGAAGGTCAGTGGAGCAAGGGTGGGGGTTTGGGGACTATGGCTTCAGGGGACATCTAAGTCAATTGGCAAAATAAATTCTATTAAGAAAACATTCTGCATCCCACTTTGAATTGTGGCATCTGGGGTCTTAAACGCTAACAAGCGGCCATCTAAGATGCATCAATTGGTCTCAACCCACCTGGATCAAAGGAAAATGAAGAACACCAAGGTCACAAGGTAATTATGAGCCCAAGAGACAGAAAGGGCCACATGAACCACAGACTACATCATCCTGAGACCAGAAGAACTAGATGGTGCCTGGCCATAACCGATGACTGCCCTGACAGGGAACACAACAGAGAACCCCTGAGGGAGCAGGAGAACAGTGGGATGCAGACCCGAAATTCTCATAAAAAGACCAGACTTAATGGTCTCACTAAGACTAGAAGAATCCCGGCGGTCATGGTCCTCAAAACTTCTGTTGGCCCAGGACAGGAACCATTCCTGAAGCCAACTCATCAGACATGGATTGGACTGGACAATGGGTTGGAGAGAGATGCTGATGAGGAGTGAGCTACTTGCATCAGGTGGACCCTTGAGACTATGTTGTCATCTCCTGTCTGGAGGGGAGATGGGAGGGTAGAAGGTGTTAGAAGCTGGCAAAAGGGTCACAAAAGGAGAGACTGGAGGGAGGGAGCAGGCTGACTCATTAGGGGGAGAGTAAGTGGGAGTATGTAGTAAGGTGTATATATGTTTATATGTGAGAGACTGACTTGATTTGTAACTTTCACTTAAAGCACAATAAAAATTATTTAAAAAATATAAGGATAAAATATAGCATGATAAAAACATATGCTCAAAGTTGCATTGTGCTTAATGGAAAAACACTGGAAGCATTCTCATTTGAGACGAGAATATGATAAGAATGTCCACTATCATTATTATTATTCAACCTTAACCTGTATAGACAAGCTAACTCAATTAGGCAATAGAAATAAATTAGATATATAAAATTGGAAATTAGAAGGTAAAATTATCATTATTTAGATTTAATCCAATTGTATGCCTAGGAACTCAAAAGAGTCAACTGAAAAACAATTATAAACAATAAAAGAATTCAGTGAGGTTTATAGATATAAAATTAACAAGTAGAAATACATATACAGTATACAAAATTAAAGTATAGCCTTCATATACACAAACAGAAGAGCTACAGGAAAAAACGATTCCATTTACAAAAGCCATGAAAAAGATAAAATACCTAGGAATATACTTAACAAAATATTTGCATGATCTACATAAAGAAAACTTTTAAATGTTCAGAAGGGACACAGAAACCTTTTCAAAATGGAAAAGAATAGCATGGTTTTGGATAGGAATAATCAACATCATGGAAATGGTTAATTTTCCTTAAATTATAACTTTAATGTGAGCCCCACCCCAAGAAAAAAATGCCAACAGGATTTCTTCTGGAAAAAAACAATCTGTTTCTACAGTTCATGTGAAAAAGAGCAAACAGGAGTATACAGGAATTTTTTCAAAAGGAGATAAATAAGGGGGAACTAGATTTACAAATGAAAGAAAGGCCTGGTGATCTGCTTGGGAAAAATCAGCCATTGAAAACCCTATGAAGCACAATTCTACTGTGACACACTGGGATCACCACGAGTTGGGGTCAACTCGACTGGTACCAGTAGATCTACAAAAGATTGAAATTTATTACAAAGCCATAACAACTAATACTACATGATGCTGATACATGAATAGACGGGTCACCTCAACAGAATAGGAAGTCCAGAAATGGACACAGTCACCCACAGAAACTTAGCATACATTAAAAATGACATGTCGAAGCAGTATGAAAATGCTGGATTATTCAATTAATTATATTGGGACCACTGGTGACCATGCGGTGGCTCCATACCACTTGTCTATTACAAATAGATCCAATATTTACATGTAAAAAATTAAACCATAAAGACACTAGAAGGACACTGCATATATGTATAATCAACCACATAGGGGGCACAGTTATGGATATTTCTGAGACATAACCACACTTTCAAGGAATTGGATTCCTGGGTTCAAAGGTTTGGGACCATAGTCTCCTGGGACAACTTGGCCAATTGGCATAACAAGGTCGACAGTTCAAATCCATCAGCTGTGCCTTGGAAACCCTATGGGGCAGTTCTACTCTGTCCTATAGGATCTCTGTGAGTTGGAATTGACTCCGTGCCAATGGGTTTGGTTTTTCAGTTTTAGTTCATAAAGATAATGTTCTACATCCTAGTTTGGTGAGTAGCTTCTGGGGTCGTAAAAGCTTACAGAGGGGCCATCTAAGATACAACTATTGGTCTCTACTCGTCTGAAACAAAAGAGAGTGAAGAAAACCAAAGACTCAAAAGAAGAAACTAGTCCACAGGACTAAGAGCCCCACATGAACCACAGCCCCATCTAACCTGAGGCTGGAGATCACATGACTGAATTTTGCAAGACCAATGACTTCTTCACTGCAAATACCTTCTTTCACCAACATAAACGGTGACTATACACATAGACCTCGCCAGATGGAACACACAGGAATCAGACTGACTACATCTGTGGAAAGAGACGATGGAAAGCCTCAATATCTTCAGTCAGAACAAGACTGGGGCCGACTATGGAACAGACCATCAATTGCTCATATGCAAGTTCAAGCTGAAACTGAAGAAAATCAGAGCAAGTCCACAAGAGACAAAATATGACTTTGAGTGTATTCCACCTGAATTTAGAGACCATCTCAAGAATAGATTTGATGCACTGAACACTAATGACCAAAGACCAGACAAGTTGTGGAATGACATCAAGGACATCATCCACGAAGAAAGCAAGAGGTCACTGAAAAGACGGGAAAGAAAGAAAAGACCAAGAAGGATGTCAGAGGAGACTCTGAAACTTGCTCTCGAAAGCCGAAAAGCTAAAGCAAAAGGAAGAATTGATGAAGTAAGAGAACTGAACAGAAGATTTCAAAGGGCCTCTCAAGAAGACAAAGTAAAGTATTATAATGACATGTGCAAAGAGCTGGAGATGGAAAACCAAAAGGGAAGAACATGCTCGGCATTTCTCAAGCTGAAAGAACTGAAGAAAAAATTCAAGCCTCGAGTTGCAATCGTGAAGGATTCCATGGGGAAAATACTAAACGATGCAGGAAGCATCAAAAGAAGATGGAAGGATACACAGAGTCATTATACCAAAAAGAATTAGTCAATATTCAACCATTTCAAGAGGTGGCATATGATCAGGAACCGATGGTACTGAAGGAAGAAGTCCACACAGCTCTGAAGGCATTGGCAAAAAACAAGGCTCCAGGAATTGATGGAATATCAGTTGAGATGTTTCAACAAACAGATGCAACACTGGAGGTACTCACTCATCTATGCCCAGAAATATGGAAGACCAGCTTCCCGGCCAACTGACTGGAAGAGATCCACATTTATGCCTATTCCCGAGAAAGGTGATCCAACCGAATGTGGAAATTATAGAACAATATCATTAATATCATATGCAAGCAAAATTTTGCTGAAGATCATTCAAAAACGGCTGCAGCAGTATATTGACAGGGAACTGCCAGAAATGCAGGCCGGTTTCAGAAGAGGACGTGGAACCAGGGATATCATTGCTGATGTCAGATGGATCCTGGCTGAAAGCAGAAAATACCAGAAGGATGCTTACCTGTGTTTTATTGACTATGCAAAGGCATTCGACTGTGTGGATCATAACAAATTATGGATAATATTGCAAAGAATGGGAATTCGAGAACACTTAATTGTGCTCATAAGGAACCTTTACATAGATCAAGAGGCAGTTGTTCAGACAGAACAAGGGTATACTGATTGGTTTAAAGTCAGGAAAGGTGCGCGTCAGGGTTGTGTTCTTTCACCATACCTATTCAATCGGTATGCTGAGCAAATAATCCGAGAAGCTGGACTATATGAAGAAGAATGGGGCATCAGGATTGGAGGAAGACTCTAACAACCTGCATTGTGCAGAGGACACAACCTTGCTTGCTGAAAGTGAAGAGGACTTGAAGCACTTACTAATGAAGATCAAAGACCACAGCCTTCAGTATGGATTGCACCTCAACATAAAGAAAAAAATCCTCGCAAATGGACCAATGAGCAACATCATGATAAATGGAGAAAAGATTGAAGTTGTCAAGGATTTCATTTTACTTGGATCCACAATCAACAGCCATGGAAGCAGCAGTCAAGAAATCAAAAGATGTATTGCATTGGGCAAATCTGCTGCAAAGGACCTCTTTAAAGTGTTGAAGAGCAAAGATGTCACCTTGAAGACTAAGGTGTGCCTGACCCAAGCCATGGTATTTTCAATCACATCATATGCATGTGAAAGCTGGACAATGAATAAGGAAGACGGAAGAAGAATCAACGCCTTTGAATTGTGGTGCCCACAAAGAATATTGAATATAATCCATGGACTGCCAAAAGAATAGACAAATCTGTCTTGGAAGAAGTACAACCAGAATGCTCCTTAGAGGCAAGGACGGCGAGACTGCGTCTTACATACTTTGGACATGTTGTCAGGAGGGATCAGTCCCTGGAGAAGGACATCATGCTTGGCAGAGTACAGGGTCAGTGGAAAACAGCAAGACCCTCAGCGAGGTGGATTGACACGGTGGCTGCAACAATGAGCTCAAGCATGAAGATTTTAAGGATGGCTCAGGACCAGGCAGTGTTTCATTCTGTTGTGCTTAGAGACCCTGTGAGTCAGAACCAACCTGACGACACCTAGCAACAACAACAATGGCAGTCCATTCTTATATACAAGTTATCTGGAAGTCAGATGTTCATAATCCGGGCACTGCCTGTATATATATATATATATATTTCTGTCTTTTATATCCAAACCGAAAAACCAAACACACTGCCCTTGAGTCGATTCCGACTCATGACGACCCTATAGGACAGAGTAGAACTGCCCAGTAGAGTTTCCAAGGAGCGCCTGGTGGATCCAAACTGCCGACCTCTTGTTTAGCAGCCGTAGCACTTAACCACTACTCCACCAGGGTTTCTGTCTTTTATATCTTCCTTTGACTCCATTTCCACTGCCATTTCAGTTTTCTTAATAACTCAGTGACTTAAAAATGGCTTCTCTAATGAGAAACTTCCGCTATTTTTCCTAAGTAGTTCCTTGTCGCCCCACCGTCTTCTTTCCCATCACTATATTCAGTGATATGACTATGAAGGTAATGAACAATTTGTAATTACATACATCATTATTCCATTCGTTCATTCATCAAGTTCAGGTCGGTATACTAAGCACACGGGGCTTTGGTATTCTTTCTGGTGGCGTTGTAAATATGCTTCAGAGGTAATTGAATGCTCCAGGGGATGTAGGCCCCATGTAGTAGGGCAAGCAATAATCAGGGAGCAAATAAAAAACTTCTTGGGAAATTCCTGGATATCTTCCCTCAGTAGGTATCCCTGTGCAACGGACCTGGTTGGTCAGATTAGTCTGGAGACAAGTTGTCTCATGGCAATTATCTGGGGTTTTAGCAGTGGAGTCAGTGAGACCCCAGATAGTTGGTTGTACAATGTTCCAATTGAAATTAGAGGAATTAAACTCTTGGTCAATGGGCTGTGAACAGATAGAATGGGTGTGGCTTTCAACCCGGGAAATGTTAATCCCGTATATGGGACTGAATGAAAGATGGGCCCAGAGGGAGACCCATCAAGTGGCATTTTCAGTAGGTGGGGGCACCTGGGTGCAATTGGTGACTGGGACTGCTTCTACATTGTCTTTTGTTCTGGTAGGAGAGGTGAAGGAGACTCAGCAATCTTTTAATTGTAGAGCGTTTGTTGTACTTGTGAGATAGTTATCCTGCCATTCTGTGGGCCCTGCCTCTTCCCCAGAGAAATATATGAGATAAACAAACAAGATATAAGGGCGTATGTGGGTGGCAAACATGAACAGAGCTGGTCGACAGTCAGTCATTTAGCTCAGTGGGAAACAGTCACCAGGCTATACAGAACCAGAAAACAACTATTGATAAGACTAAAACAACTTGCATGGTCACCAGGGGATGACAATTAACTGGAACAATTGTCTATCACTTTAAATCTTCTAAAGCCTAGGTCTCCCAATTTTCACTGTCCTGCCAATTCTTACTGTTTTGCAGGCTTTTCGATGTGTGGGTGGTAGATTCACTCTCTCTTTCCTGTGATCTTGACTGCAGTGTGGGTTGATATCAGCACCTCACAAGGTCCCTTCCACTTTCCTGCCCAGTCTGTAGTGTTCCAGGTCTTGACACGAAGAGAGACTTCAGGTTGTGGAAGAGTCTGCCACATTGTGTACCTGTAAAGAGAGTTAAGAGCCCCTGCCACAGCATACAAATATTGTTTAATAGCAAGGTAGCCTTGCATACGTCTTTAGCCTCCAAGGTGTTTTCAGGACCCAAAGTGTTTAAGCCCTCCCACAAGTTATGGAGTTGGGGATGCCCATACATAAACTCAAAAGATCTTACCTTAAGTTTGGTTTGAGGTGCAATCCTAATCCCAAACAGAACCAAGGGAAGGGCCTTAACCCATGTTAATTAGGTCTTCTGGCAATGTTTGGCCAGATGGGCTTCAATAGTCCAGTTCACCTTTTTTTCCTTGCAATCTTCTTCCCGAACATATTCCTGGTACTTGGTCTCCTCTGACGCTGCCGAGGAGGTCTTGTTGTTTTATTTTTTTTTTGCAAATAGTGGCCTTTAATACTGAGAGAGACCATGCAGAGTGACAGAATAAATAAATATATTTACATGCAGGTTTGTTCTGGAAACCCAGGGCAATCTGGTCTGGAGCCATCTAGTCTTTCCTCTTCCCTCTCTTTCTTCTCACCTTCTTTCACTTCCTCATTACCTTCTTCCCTCCTTTCTTTCTGTTTTTTTCCTTCTTTCCTTCTCTGCCTTTCCTTTTTCCCTTCTCCGTTTTCTTATTCTCTCTGTCATCTATCCATTTACTCCTCCAAGCCCCTATTTTGTATCTGTCACTAATGGGCCACATAAAGGTATTTTTACTATAACCAAAGTCTTCTGTAGCTTGTGGCAAGCTTGGATCAGCTACTATTGCTGGGGTCATGGTTCTTCTTCCCACTTGGTCTCTAAGTTGGCCCTTCAGTGGCCTGGGCCACTGCTATATCTTCCTGTTGATGTCTTCTGTAGCGTACCACAGCCAGAGCGGCAGGAAGTGACACTACTTCAAGGAGTTGTAAAATCTGTTGACCGTGTTTGATTGCTTTACTGGCCCAATTCAGAAGCTCCCTTTGCTTCCACAAAGTCCCATATACGTGTAGAACTGGCAACGCATACTCCGAACCTGTATAAATGGTCACTCTCTTAGACTTGGCCAGTCGCAAGGCCTGGATCATTGCAACCAGCTGGGCTCTTTGGACTGAGGTTCTATCTAGGAGAGCGTTTTCCTCTAGGACCTCGGTGTTGCTGACAACTGCGTAACCCACCCTCTGTTGATCATTCTCTATGAAGCTACTCCCGCCTGTGAAGATTTCTAAACCAGCATCCACTAGACGTTGATCTTGTGGGCCTAGGTGGCTGGCATGGATCAGGCCCACCACCCGGATACAGTTCTGGTAGATGAAGTCTCCCAGGGACAGAGTAGGGAGAGGGGTGGCCGGATTTGGAATGATAGCAGATTGAGCCAACATGCTGGTGTTGGATTTCTCGGTGTTCGCTCTGCCTCAGGACACTCTCTTTTCCAGTGGCGCTCCTGCTTACAATATACACACTGGTTCTTTCCCAGTGGGGGTTGGGGTTGGAGTCCGCTACGGCCCACAGATCTTCTCCTCTCAGGGGGCCTAATCTGCACAGCTGCTGCTGGTGGGGCTACCTGGCACTTTCTGCCTTTGTCTTCCCTGTTGATATATGCCTTGAATGCCATCTCGACTAGGTGTCTGATACTCAGTTATTCCCCCCTCTATCTTACAAGTTTTCTCCCAATGCCCAGGGTACATTGTCTTGTAAAAATACTATTGACCATGCAAGCATTTGCTGGTTCCTCTGGATCCTGATCAGTATATTGTCTAAAGGCTCTATGGATCCTTTTGAGGAAAGCTAATGGATTCTCATCTTTACACTTTAATTTTATAAACCTTGTTCCAATTTAAGAGCTTAAGGGCTCCACCTTTAAGGCCTGCTAAAAGATAGTCCCGATAACAGGTGAGCATACCATACTCTGCTGTGCCATTGTGATCCCAGTGGGGGTCTTGAAGGGGGAAAATGTCACCGACTGCATCTCTGGCCGGCTGAGGTCATGTCAGCTCTGAGCTTCCTCTCAGGCCTTGTCTAGGACCACCTGCCTCTCTTCCGGGGAGAGGAAGGTGCTTGAAGAGAGACTGACAGCCTGCCCATGTGGGATCAAAAGAGTTAAAGATGGCAGTAAACCATTCATACGTTTTCTTTGAGTTCTCACGACATCCTGAGGTCTTATTCTTTCAGTTAATCAGATCCACTGTACTAAAGGGAACCTGAACCGGAACCAGGCCCCCGTCCGCCACTGGAGTTGTTTGGGGAGGGGATACTGGCCAGAGGCTGGCCCTCCCATTTGGTTCTGTTCTGATTTGCAGCACCCTCCGCCACATTAGTCCCTCCATGGAGTGTTCCTTCCCCCCATACAGGGTGACAGCAAGAGAGAATCCCTGAGACATTTGGATGCCCCTGCTTTCCAGTTTGATTCTCCACCCTTTTTCCCCCCAACTCCAGGAAATAACAGGCTCCGAGAAGGGGAGTAGAAGCGTGCTCCCCGCTCCCTCCCACCAGCCCACTCCTTCTAGCCCCAGCTGTCCCTCCCCTACCTGGCTCGAACCGTGAGCGCTGCTGGGGTAGAAAGGGTTGCGGTGGACTTTTTCTTTTTCCCTAAGATCACAGGCAATTTATCCCTATTCTTTAAAGTACACCTTAAGGGTGAACACTGCAGAATGCTTTTAGTATTATCCATGTTCTTACCCCTATACACTCGCTTGGGGACAAATGAACAAACAACACCGGTTCCAGACACATTCTAGACGTATGGGAACAAAAGGACATACCCCCAACCTAGAGAAGCATCCACCAGAGGGAGAGACAAAAAACACCGATACGAAAAGGACATCCCCTGAAACAAAACCAGGACCATAAACAGAACCAAAACCTGAACTTAACCAAAATCAATGACCATAAACTAAGTTACCCGTTTTCTGCTGTCAGAGAACAGGGGTAGAGAGAGAAAAAGGGAAAGAGAAAAGGAGAGTGTTCTGAAAGAAAGATTGTTGCCGATGGTGGGGTGACCACTGAGGGACTTAGATACCCTTTCCCAATTACCAATAACCAGAACCAGAACCAAGGAGTGGTGGAGTAATGAGGACAATCTTGGCAGGTCCTCAATCCTTGAGATACCTCCTAATCTCAGAACCAGAACCAATTTCCAATTGGGTGACTACAGTGAAGTAGAGAAAATACATTTTCTTTAATGTTTTAATATTAAAGTAGAGGGAATATATTTTCTAGTTTGTTTTAGTATAGCTGTATAAGCTATGATTAGTCTTTGAAAAATGGCGCAGGTTCTGTTCAAGATACGGCTGAGCATCCTGTTCTACTCTTAACAAGCAAGACTGAGCTTTGTTGTGCAAATAGTAAACTTTAACAGAAGTCAAATGTTATCATGAGAGTATAAGTAATTTAAATAAGTTTAATTTGATTACAAACCAAAACCAAACCCAGTGCCATCGAGTCGATTCCAACTCACAGCGAGAGACCCTATAGGACAGAGTAGAACTGCCCCACAGAGATTCCAAGGAGCACCTGGCGGATTCAAACTGCTGACCCTTTGGTTAGCAGCTGTAGCACTTAACCACTACGCCACCAGCTTTTCCAAATTTGCTTACAGAGCGCTTAATTTTAGTTCTGAAATTCCCCCCAATTAGACCTACTGGCGTCTCAAAATTGAAAACATCCTGTGACCCTAATACCTTGCAACATGTTTTCTCCTATTCAAAACGGGTGATTGAGAGATTGACATAACTAACGCCATAATGATGCTCTAAGTAATCTCTAAGCATTTTTTATTGCAGCAGATGCACTGGTCTCTTCCAAAGGGGTGCAGAGCTCCTTCAGCTCCTGTGGCCTTGGTCTCTCTTCTCTGTTCTCTTGAGAAATGGCCTTCAGCCTGCAAGACAGCAGCTAGAAAGGCTGCCTGGTGCTTTTGATCTGCATCTTTCTTTCTTGCTCCTTATCTCAGTCAGAGTGGACTTGGCAGGGTAGTTCCACTAGCCAAGAGATACTTATGTAAATTTTTTTCAGCCTGTTACAAACATACAGATTAGAGTCTGGATGTCTGACATGCATGTCTTTAGTTTAATAAAGAGTTTCTTGTAGTTGTTTTGTGATGTATAAGACCATCTGTGGGCTACGTGCTTAAAAACATTAGGTAACCCTGACCTTCCCCCTATAAAGCCCTCCCATTAGCCCTTTAGAGTTTGACAGAATTTGGGAGAAATTTAACCCCCTCTGTCTCTTGGACACCGGTGTTGGACACCGGTGTTGAATAAAGCCCTCTTGCTGCTTACCTCCTCCCGTCTCAGTATTGGCTTTGTGGCAGGTGGCTTGAATCTGCGATTTGCAGTAGCAACCGATAGACAAAGTTTGTCGCCAATGGTGGGGCAACCAGGACTGAAATACCCTTGGTCACGGATGGGGTGAGGGACCGCAGCTAGGCTATGTATGGGTCCCAGGGGCCAGGACCTCCCACTTCCCTCATTTTGTAATCTTTGGGGCGGGTCTTAGGACTGCGCTGTTGCCACACTCTTCTTTGCCTAGTTCCTCAGGGAGAGGGTCCCCTGCCCCCTCTCTCCGACCAGTGGAACAACCTGGTCCCTCATGCTTTCCTTACCTGAATTTACAGGACTTTCCTGTCCTTTTTTTTTTTTTTCCTGTCCAGTTACTGTTCCCAAGCTGAGGTGGGGACCCGGCAGACTTCATCCCAGGGTGGGGACCATGGTGGCCAGCCACAACTCCTTACTGACCAAATGAGATAGGGACATGCTTTAAGGGGTTGTGGGGGTTCAGATACTCAGCACCCAGGTTTCAGAGTCCATGGGTCTCGGCAGAATTTGTAATCAAACTCAGATTCTTGTCGTGTCCTATTAGCCAACTGAAATAAGAGAGACACACACCACCAATTGCAAGGGAAACAGAAAATGCGAATTTATTGTTTGCACAAACAAGGAGCAATGTGGGGCCTTGCAGCTGAAAGACCACAAGCTCCTCGCTCCAGGGGAGTGGAGACCTTTTATGTCCTAGAGTCCCTGGGGGCAGGGATTGGCACCTGAAATCTGAAACCCCGAGCCCTCCCATGCCCAAATTTGGAGATCCGGGTGCTGAGTCATATTGCAAAGGAGGGGACCTTTCACTCTGCAAAGGGGCTCCGGTGCTGCAGTGTGAGGGAGAATATCTTCCCCTCTGGGGATGCTCAGGTCTGGGGTCAGGTAAGGTAAGGTCCTGCACATGTGCCAAGATGCTGATTCGGGTATGTGCAGGTCTCTGGCACCAAATTCAAACTGCTGTTAGGGGCCGCGGCTTGGCCAGCTCGGGCCAAATCCGGGGTTAAGGACCGCAGCTCTGTGGGCTGCAAACAGAAAGGGGGGGGTGACAGCGGCCAAGTGCAGGAGGACTCACAGGAGGCTTCACCATGAGGGCAGGAAATTCTTAATGATTAATTCATCACTGTAAACCTCGGCTAGTGTCTGTCCCAATAAATATTTGTCAAATTACTGAAAGTTTACAAAAATGAGATTGCCTCACATGGATATTCTTCACAGTAAGGTAAATCAGGGCAGACATTACTGCCCTCATTTTCTAGAGGAGAAAATTAAGCTCAGAAAGGTTTCTTCTGAAGTCACACAGCCAGTAAAGTTGCAAAGCTTGGATTTTTGCTCTCAGCCCAGGGCTCCTTTCTCTACATCAGTGGTTCTATATTAGCCAGAATCCTAGGACCTCTCTTCCATAACCCCCACCTCCACTCCTACCTCAAGGTGCTCTGGGTAAATTTCCGGGATATTATCTAAAAATGACGGGTTCTTAATAGATGAGTGAGTTTTAGTAGGTCTGTCAACCTCTTCATACTACACATAGAATTTTACATGTAGGTTCATTTATTTCTATGGGCAGAACCTCCAAGGTTTTCATCAGATTCCCAAAGGGATCTGTGAAAAATCTCCACCAATTTAGTTCCTTGGTTAAAAAAAAAAAAAAAAAAAAAACTGATGCCTTATAGCTTCAGGAGGTGTTCATTTTGGAACACAATAGAATTGCCAAGGAATCTGAAGCCCGGGCTTTGGAATCGCTAGTATCAACCATCTCTTTTGTGCCGGCAGAAAAGCAGAATCTGAACATTTCACCTTCATCACTGTTAAAACATAATCAAAACTCAAATAAATTGAAACCTAAGGTTTATTCTGAGCTGTTATTCTATATACGTATAAGAAGACCATTCTGATTCTAAAAAAAAGCAAATGGTTCTAAGTAGGCTAGTACAATAAAGCTTATAAAGATGATTAATTGAACCTTGCCCTCCCCCTTCTACTGAGATCAACTGATATCAGATCACAAGGTGGACTCTGGCCTGGCTGTTAAAAATTTGGCCCTCCACAGTACCTGCAGCCATGAGACCTTTTGAAATTTAAGTTAAATAAACCTAGAGTCTTTTTTATTAAATCAGGAGGTAATGGTTTTGTTGTTGACTATTCTTTTCCAGCAGAAAAAGACAAATTTACATTGCTGTAGAACAACTTCTGATGAAATAAAAAAGTCAATGCTTTTGCATTTTGGATCAGGCTTTTTTTACAGTTAATATTTGGTTTCGTAAGAAAAATAAACCTTAAAATCAAAGTAATTAATTTTTCTCCTTGACATAGCCTCCCTTCTGATCATGATTGAATTATGGCCAGGCACTATCTAAATATTTCCAGTCTCAGTAATTATAGGCATCACTTTTTGAGATACTTTTAGAGTAATGTACATCATTTTAAGACAAGGAACAGAGGGCTCCCAAATCTGCAAACAAAGTACAGGAAATAGGCCAGGGCGCAGAAACAGCCATTCCCCAGAGCGATGGGGCAGGGTACCAGAAAACAGCCCCCAAACTTCTTTAAAGTTGTCTTTCAGTTTCAGAAGCAGCTGGAGAAAACCAGCCCCAGGGACATGCGCAGAACATCCACCTGTGACTGCTGTGTGACCTTCCAGCAGTGGCAGTGAGGGGCTGCGGCAGCGGCCAGAGAATCGAACCCTGGGAGTGAGAGACTGTGCAGGAGTGACATCTCGTAATAAGCCCTGCTACAAATCCCAGAGGCCTCCAGGACAGAAGCCATCTTAGGAAGCTGCTGTGTGCGCACCGTAGTTAACACATCCCAGCCTGTGCCTATGAATAAACATGAATCTTTTCCCATCCAAAAACTGTTAAAAACCCAGGCCCATCTTTTGTTCTGTGAGACGGGGGTAAGCGTTGCTTTGGGCTCACCTCGTCTCCACTTGCAAGCCTCTTCAACAAAGCTTTGCTCATGTGGAAAATTCTATGTGCCTTACCTGCTCATTCTTGACCAGTGACAGGCAAGAAGCTTATTCCGGTAACAATTTCTGCTGGTTCCTTAGCTTCTTCTCTTCACTGTTCTCCCATTCAGAAGGAGACCATTTCCTTAGATTGCCACTTGCAAGCTTTTAAGACCTCAGACACCAAACAGCTTAGTAGCTTAATAGTAATATAAAAGATCAAAATGAGGAGAATACATAAGCCAATGGTCTGAAAAGCTTGTCTGGCCCACAAACCCAAATTTTCTAACCATGAAAACAAATCACAAAAAGATGCAAGAGAAGCATCTGCAGCATACATTGCATCTCTAGTGTGAACTTCTAATAAAACTATATCTCAATAGGTATCATTAACATCCTAACCAAAAACCCACTGCCGTCGAGTCGATTCCGACTCATAGCGACCCTATAGGACAGAGTAGATTTGCCCCATAGAGTTTCCAAGGAGTGCCTGGCGGATTTGAACTGCCGACCTTTGGTTAGCAGCCGTAGCACTTAACCACTACACCACCAGGGATTCCGTCATTTAACATATATACAACAATTTGCTTTTATCGAAGTACAAACTTCTCTTTGGGAAACAAGTAAATAATCAAGAGCTAATCTATTTTATAACGTAATTATCTTTATCTGTGCTAGAGAGGGTATAGCATCATCTAGAATATTAACAAAGCCATCTTGTCTAACATCATTTTTTACATAGCTTAAACTGATTTCAGAAACCCTGGTGGCATAGTGGTTAAGAGCTACCACTGCTAATCAAAAGGTCAGCAGTTCGAATCCACCAGGGGCTACTTGAAAGCCATATGGGACAGTTCTACCTTGTCTTAATAGGGTCCCTATAGGGTCACTATGAGTTGGAATCGACTCGATGGCAATGAGTTTGGTTTGGTTTACACTGATCTCAATAACTAAGCATATCATGGCTGTTATAGAACAGCCAAATAATGCTCCCTTTGTCAATGGACCCTGATTTGATAAAGGTTTAGTCAATTGTTGAAAGGCCTTCGGTCTTAATCTCTCTCATATTTCTAATTTCTTTTTGGGTAATTGATTATGTATAGATACATAGAGAACAACATAAACCATGTAACAAGAACAAGTCCGATCTGCAAACAGAAAACAAACTCATTAGTTGTCTGTGGTTTACCAAAAAAAAAAAAAAAAAGTCTCAGAGATAATGAACAAAAACCAGAATTTGATAGCCCACAAGAGCTTGCCATAATTTCCTACTGAAATACAAAATTTGGAGAGAGTAGGCTGTCTCATTAAAAAAAAAAAAAGTAATTGGGAGTGTGTAGCAAGGTGTACATGGGTTTTTGTGTGAGAGACTGACTTGATTTGTAAACTTTCACTTAAAGCACAATAAAAATTATTTAAAAAAAAAGAAATATAAAATTTGTCTCTACAGTCACCCTCCACTTAATTGAAAGACAATTTCAAAGCAAAGTTTTTCTTGATCTAAAATATGACTGTTCATTATTCTTTACATAGGTGCAGCAAGAATGATAATTTATCACATAACCTTTTAAATCTGCTTTGCTGGAAGTTTTCAAAAGGAACTTCAGATTAAACTCTTGAGTCTAGGAAGCCAAGCCAAAAACTTACCACTAGATTTCACCTATAGTAACCGTGGGTTTGGGTGAAGTCCCAAAATCTTATAAGGTATCTGGGCCTATAAGGAAGTTACCTTCCTTAACAAATTTTTTTTTTCCTTACTCACCTTAAAGTCTGGGAATCTTATAAATCGGGTACCAGATTAGATATCCTGGGAGGGCTTTGTAAAGCACTGGCTCCATAAAGTCAATTTTAGTTCCTTAAAAGTGTCTGATCATAAAAAAACGATGATGAATCTACCAAATATCTCACAACATGGAACCTGGAAGGCATTATGCTCAGTGAAATAAGTCAATCACAAAAGGACAAATATTGTATGAGACCACTATTATAAAAACTCAAGAAAAAGTATACATGGTGAAAGAAACAATCTTTGAGGGTTACCAGAGAGTGGAGTGGTGGGGAGGGGAAACCACTAACTAGATAGTAGACAGGTGTTAACTTTGGTGAAGCGAAAGGCAATACACAATATAGGAGAAGTCAGCACAACTTGACTAAGGAAAAGGAAGCACTGAGAGACAGAAAAACTGGACGAATGGAAACAGGGAACCTCGAGGGGTGGGGGGGAGAGTGCTGACACATTGCAGGGATTGCAACCAATGTCACGAAATCATTTGTGTATAAATTTTTTGAATGGGAAACTAATATGCTCTGTAAACTTTCACCTAAGGCACAATAAAATGTTCACAAAAAAAAAATTCTGGTCATACCTGATTCTCTGAACACCATTCTCAAATATGATATTCCAGTCAAAGCCTAGTACTATAACCAAGATTTTCAACAAATCACTGTTAACAAGGGGGTCGGATTCCTATTGGAATTATGCAAATAATTATATTGCCATAAAAAATAAGAACAGTTATTAAGAATTTTCCAGTTCTGGAGGGTCAGACAAGGAAAAAGATAATGATTTCATTTTTGCTTACATAAACATAGGCTATTAAATTGTTATAAGTTATGGATAGCTTAGGAGAAAAAAAAAAGCAGTTTCCTGTGTTCAGAAAACAGAACATTAAAACATCAGCAATGTTTCATAGAGAACCCATAATAGTCCTTTAGTTCACTTAGTCCTTTGTAATTAATTTCTCCTCCACTTGTGCTGGATCAGCAGCTGTGAACCCGTCAGCTTCTCCACCAGAGTTCTGGAAATCTTGATTCAGTCCAGTGGTATAAGCAGTGTCATTTAGAAGTCCACATCAAGATACCTGGCATAGTCATTTTCATGAGTCACTTTGGGTGAAAGATCCTGACCTGTGGTTTATTGCAAACACCTTCAGGACATCATCAAAGTAAGAACTATCTGAAGATGGTAAGACTTAAAAAATAGCCAATGTTAACGTATTAAAAATAATAATCCATACAAGTGAAATATCTGATGAGAATTCATTACAAAAGTAATCCCAAGCAAAATAAAGTCAATCAAAAAAAAATTTAGACAAAATATCTCTAAACATAATGATGAACCTCATTTTCAAAGAAGAGTGAATATTACATCTCATTTTTGAAAATGGATGACCATAATCCTTGGTTAGAAAAGAGCTTTATATTTTTATAATAATCCTGACCAAGATTATCAAGTATCTAAACATCTGAATGTTAATAAAACTTACAGGAAAGCAGAGTAAATCCTCAGTTGAAACCAATTGACATAAAAAATTGACATAGATGCTGCTAAATTTAAAGAACAAAGTTGCAACCAAGTTACTGTCAAAGAGCAAAGTCTTTGAGTCTATTGAAAGCAAAAGTAAAGAGTTTTGTTGAAGGAATATAATAATTTGAATCAGGCAGCATTCAGGAGAAATTTTCAAAATGCTGTGTCTTCCTGGAGACAAAGTTGAGCTTTTATACAGTTAAAAGCTAGGCATGACTAATCCCACAAACATTTCAAAAACAGCTCCTTCTTCATGTCAGTTAATCTTACCTCCTTCCAGAAGATCATCTGCACAAAACATTCTTTCCAATGATAATTGCATTTGCATCTCATGCTTGCTGGAACATTCTAAGCACATACATTAGTTTTCTTTCTGTCTCCCTCCCTTGCTTACTCAGAGTGACCTGGATTAAACTTTTATTGAGAGCCTAGTTGTCAGAAATCTTGGCCTTGCTGAGGGCCTCAGTTTCATTTTAGAAACTCCTTATCATTCCCCACTTTTGATCAAGAATTTCTATAGAAATTCTTAGATCACAAAGACCACTGTAACACCACTTTCTTCTGCATGGTCTTTCAGTTGTGCTGTAACATAGAAGGCTATTTTCAAGCTTTAAAGACCCTGAACACTACTATGCTTTTATTCAGTAGCCAGGCACCATCTAGTATCTTCACCATGCCATCCTTAGTCACTCTGCTTCTTGTGATCCGATGGTAAGAGGTGTCTGCAGCAGATAGGCCAAAATGTTTAGAAAAACATCTTAGCAATACACACAGTGACAGAGTGCTAGGGCACAAGCTCAGAAGTTCCAGAAACCTGAGTCTCCTTAAAATATATAACCCTTTGCATAACTTTGAGTCTGGTGGTATGAATGCAAATGTTAGACACATAATTCATAATACATTTAACAAGTCCTATAACTAACATCATAATGATCAAAATAATTAGTCCAGCTTGTAACAATGAGCATAACCAAGAACCAATGCCATTGGGTAACCAACTAAAGATATCAAAAAAGAAGAAATGACTAGAAAGAAAAGTATAAAACTTAACTAGACTTTCATGTTGAATAAAATTACTAAGGAACAAGATCACAAATAAGGAGTAATGCTAAGAGCATAAGGATATCTACAATTATAAAGTCCACAACATTCAGGAGGATGCATGGAATCTTGTTCTGTGATCTTAAGATTAGCTGTCTACCTCAGATGCTGTCTGCTTCTGGCCTCTGAAGGGTTGGTGAGGAAAACTAGGTATGGTCACTTTCAATAGGGTTCTAATAGGTTCTTTAATTAGTGTTTTCATATATATATATATATATATATATATATATATAAACACTAATTAAAGAATATATACATATATATAGTGTCTCCTGGGGTAAAGTTAGGTAGATTTTGGGAGTCTGGCTTCTGGTCATCAAAGGCTTCTTTAACCTGTAACAATGTTTTAACAATTCAGATTGAACAATGTGAAGTCAGTATGGGCAACATAAGGGAGGACCATGGGCTTTTCAGTAATTATTCTAGAAAAAAGAACATTAAACATCAGCAATATTCTCATATAAACCTTAAAGTAATTCTTGCAGTTTACTCAGTCTTAGGTAGTGTCTTGGTTATCTAGTGCTGCTTTAACAGAAATACCACAAGTGGATGGCTTTAGCAAAGAGAAGTTTATTTCCTCACAGTAAAGTAGGCTAAAAGTCTGAATTCAGGGTGTCATCTCCAGGAGAAGGCTTTCTCTCTCTGTCAGCCTTCTCATCAATCTTTCCCCAGGCTGGGAGCTTCTCTGCACAGGCACCCTGGGTCCAAAGGATGCACTCTGCTCCTGGCACTGCTTTCTTCGTGGTATGAGGTCCCTCCCTCTCTGCTTGCTTCCCTTTCCTTTTATCTCTTGTAAGATAAAAGGTGGTGCAGGCCACACCCTAGGGAAACTCCCTTTACATTGGATCAGGGATATGACATTAGTAAGGGTGTTACAATTCCACCCTAATCTTCTTTAATATAAAATTGCCATCACAAAATGGAGGACAACCACACAATACTGGGAATTATGGTCTAACCAACTTGACACATATTTTGGGGGGACACAATTCAAACCATGACATGTAGTTAATACTGGTTTCATGTAATTCTGGATCAGTAGCAATCAGAAAATCCCATCAGCTTCTATATAAGAGTTCTAGAAATCCTGATTTAGTCTATTTTTGTTGAAATATTTTGGTCAAGTGTTTTCAGATAATGAGCAAAGTAAAACGTATCTGCAGATGACAAATTAAAAATGTCCTTGGTAAACTTATAACAATAATAATTCTTAAAGGCAAAAGACCTGATGGGAATTAACTACTGCAAAAATAGTGCGGCAGAGGCATCTTTTCAGCACCAACAGCACAAGGCTGATTCCTATGAGGCAGAGGTCAGACATGCCTCTACTCTTTAACCTTTTTACCAATACTGATGCCATCTGTCCCTCCTTCGGCACCCTCTACTTCTCTGCTGTGTTCAATAATTCAGTGCAATGGCCACACAGAACTCATAAACCATACTCATAATTATGGGGTTTATTAGGGAGTAACAAGGTACAACTCAGAATCAGGATCAACTTGGAAGTAACAGGAACAACAACTCAGGATCCAGTTCCTCAATCAGGAAGTTTTTTCTTGCCCTCTGCTGCTGGGCCCTGCTGGGGTCTTGCTGCCCCTGGGCCCTGGTAGGGGCTTTCTGCTGCTGGGCCCTGCTGGGGGCCTTCAGCTGCTGGGCCCAGCTAGGGTCTTGCTGTTGTTGGGCCCTGCTGGGGGCCTTCTTGGGCATATGTTACACCTCTTAGCTCGTGGGCTGGCAAGTCCCACTGCAGCTGTCTCACATTGGTCTCCTTATTCCTGCCATCTTGCACCACCATCTTTTGCTGTTTTCTGTGTTATAGCTCCTCTCTCTCTCTGTCTCCCTTTAAGCCTAGCAAGATGGCGAAACTGACCAATCTCCTCGTTAAGGTTCCATACACCTTATTTGCATGGTCCCACCCCCACAAAGGTGCCATGTAATTTATTTACATTATTAGCAAGCTGTCCAATACCCTTGATGGGCCACAAGCAACTCATTTGCATAATCCCACCCAGTCGTTTGGTGGATGTTACAAAACCACGGTGAGAAAGGCCATATAAAAGTGATCCATCAAGAGAGATGCTGATGAAGAGTGAGCTATTTGTATCAGGTGGACACTTGAGACTGTGTTGGCATCTCCTGTCTGGAGGGGGGATGGGAGGATAGAGAGAGTTGGAAGCTGGCAAAATTGTCACGAAAGGAGAGACTGGAAGGGCTGACTCATTAGGGGGAGAGCAAGTGGGAGTACGGAGTAAGGTGTATATAAACTAATATGTGACAGTTTGACTTGATTTGTAAATGTTCACTTGAAGCTCAATAAAAGTTAATAAAAAAAAAAAAGTGATCCATCGCATCGCAACTATAAAAGTAATGCAAAACTAAATAGTCAATTAAAAAAATTTTAGACAAAAATATCTCTAAATAGATGATTAACCTTATTTTCAAAGAGCTTCAGATATAGCACATAATAATCTTGAGACATATACTAAATAGTCAGGATAAACTAAGAATATACTAAGATTATCTAGTCTCTATTTGAATAAAAAAAATTTTTTTTTATTTGAATAGTAATAAAAGCTCTATGGGTAAATAATGTGAATTCCTCAGTTAAAATCACTGGCCTAGATGATACTATTTTTTAAATTAAAGAAACAAAATTGTGGCCAAGTCAGTTCTTAAAAAAAAACTGAAATTATGACGGATAATACTACACTTTTGCTGTCTAATATCAGCCGAAGTAGCACCAGAACATATCAGGGACAGAGAGAACACTGACAAATTTCTAGGAATTTATACAATTTCTGAAATGTATTAATAATATTCATCCCAAATTTAACCTAAAATTGAGCCCATAATTTTGGTTTGAAAACATTTTTCATGCACTTAATAACAGGAAATAAAACTTTTTTTAGCACTTTTTTCTTTAAAAAACAGAAACAAATCTTTTTGTGGCTTTCTATGAACTTTCAAAGTTCTCAGGAGTTTATCATACATCACTGAGGAACAATATTTGAGTTACTTAACTAAAGATTTTAAAGACAAAACCTTAAATTTTTCCAAAGCCATGCAGCTTGGTTTTTGACTGAGTAATTTATTCTGTCAAACCCTTGCCTTCAAGGCAGATTGCACAAAGAATAAGATTAACTCTTCAACCCAGTAATCAAAGAAAATTCCATCATCCGAAGAGCCAGAAATTCAATTCTTTGCTATTTGACATTAAAGCTGTCAAAAATTCTCACAAACTCTTAACTGCAGCACACTAAAATTTTGACCATATGAAAAAACTCACACTTAATAAATCCTTCAAATTTTCCGTCTTCATTACATAACTCTTATAGTGCAACCTTTCAAGTGGAAAAAATACATCCATTTCTACACGTAAAAACACATACATATCCTTTATCTGTGGCATCCTTTCTCTGTGGCATGAAAAGAACTGAGATTTTAGACAGACCCATGAAAAACACCAGCCACGGCCTTCAATCTGATACAGAAACTCCGACACAGTGGTCTAGAGATAAGCTCTTAGAACAAAACAAAACAGAAAAACTACATAAACTCATCTGTCTGTGAGACCACCTCAAAAACCAGGTTTATACAATACTATACAACACAAACAACCTATTTTCTTAAAAATATATATAGCAATTTTTGGATAAGGTCTATTAGAGGAACTCATTAATTTGCCAGCCTCACATGGAGGGATTTTATTCAGACCCTTTGACTAAAACAGCACTGAACAAAAATTTTCTGAGGACAACATAAATGGGAACCCATTTAACTTTAGTAGTAACCTAGGGCTTTTGGTCCTGCCTGCTGACAGGGGGGCATAGGCTTAATACTCAGTCTTAATTATTTCTGAGTGTAAAAAGGTCTGTGCAAAGTTGGCAGAGCCCTCAGTCATTTGTGGTGCCTTGTCTCCACCATTTCAAGTGCAAGAAGCCTGGGTCCAGCCTGGTTGCCTGAAGACAAGGAGGCAGTCCCTCCCATTTTAGTTTTCCTATTTCTTCTTACTATTGCAGCTGCAACTATGTTGCTATTCAGTTAACTTTGCAACCACACTTATCAGCATATTCTGGAGGGCGCCTCTAAGGTATCTTCAAGGCCGCTCAGCACAAGCCTGTCTTGAAGGGTTTTTTTACTTTATTTCTCTTGCTTTGCACTGGGAGTTCTCAGTGGTGGGCATTCAGAAAGCTGTTATATGGGATTCTAAATTTTCCCAGTCCCATGAGTCTTCCAATTCGTGTTTCTTTACTGCTCAAATCAGATTTTTTTCATTCTCAAATTAGTGGGGCTTCCCTCTGCTTGATACCATCCATCGGCAGAGGTGTGCTGTAAGAGTATTATCTTTTTTTTTTTTTTTCCTTGCTTCTTGTAGACTCTGGGATTCCATGAAAGCAAACTTGAAATTCTGGACAATCAACCTCGTAAAGACTAAGGAGATCCCTCAAAAAGTGAGGGAGTCAATTTCTGCAGAAACAAAATCAAAACACACTTGCAAGTACACAGTGAAACTGAACTCACTTACCCTTCATAAAGGCACAAGATCCCTTAATAAGACTTGAAGGGCTACATGCAAAAGAAAGCAGAACTTGAATTCAAGGGGTATTTACCTAGGAAACCCTGGTGGCATAGTGGTTAAGTGCTACGGCCGCTAACCAAAAGGTCAGCAGTTTGAACCAACCAGGCACTCTTTGGAAACTCTATAGGGCAGTTCTACTCTGCCCTATATTGGGTTGCTATGAGTCAGAATTGACTTGATGGCAGCAGGTTTAGTTTTTTTGGTTTTTACCTAGGATGACTCCCAAGGTTCTAAGGAGATGGTGAGCCCAAAAATGTCTCTGCTGGCACCATAGCCTGGCCCTTATTTCCTCAGAGTCACCAATGGTAATGTACCTTTGAATCCCACAATCCTGACACCAGAAATGTCAAAGAATAAAGTCTCTAAGTCTATTGAAAGTAAAAGTAAAGAGTTTCATTGAGGGAATATAATGATTCGAATCAGGAAGCATTCAGGGAGAATTTCCAAAATGTTCCATCTTTCTGGAGGCAAAGTTGAACTTTTACACACAAAGTTAGGCATGACTAATCCCACAAATGTTTCAAAAACAGCTTTTTCTTCATATCAGTTAATCTTAATCTCCTTCCAGAGGACCATCTACACAAAACATTCTTCCTGAGGGCATCACGTTTGAATCACATGCTTCTTGGAATATTCTAAATACATACAACAATTTTCTTTCTGCCTCCCACCCCTGTTTATTCAGAGTAATCTGGATTAGCTCTTTATTGAGAGCCTACTCGCCAGCCACCTTGGCCTAGCTGAGAGCCTCAGATTGATTTTAGAAACTCCTTATCTTTACCAAATAAGAAAATAACAAATTATGACTGATAATATAATGCTCTTGTTGTTTAATATTAGGCAAAACATAAGAAAAGACACTGATACAAAATTTAGCCTAAAGAAAATTAGGCACTTCTCTCAATTGGACAATACATCTCATTCAAGTCATAACACATTAAATGAACCTTATTATTTTGTCTAACACTTCTCCCTTACAAAGGACAGACAAATTCATTGTGGCTTTTTGTGAAGTTTCAAAGTTGTCAGGAGTTTATTATAGGTCACCAAGAAACAATACTTGGATAGTTATTTAACCAAAATGACAATAAAAGTTTTTAAAAGTAAAACCTTAGCTTTCCAAAAGTTGTGAGGCTTGGTTTTCAATATGAACTCAGGAACTTATTCTAATGAGACACAGAGCCCTTTGCATTCTAGGCAGATTACACAGAGGATAAAGTTAACCCTTCAGTCCAATAATTAAAGAAGATTTCATCATTTTACCAGTAAGAAACCCAATTTTTTTGCTTTATATACTATTTGATACTAAAGCTCTTTAAAAAATCTCATACATTTAATCCACCGTACTTAGCCATGGAGGATAAAATCTTTGACCATATCAAGTAAATTCTGTTTTTAAAAATCTTTCAAATTCCCTGTCTTTGTTACATATCTCTTATAGTACAACCTTTTAAGTGGCAAAGTGAACACATTCATTAACAGATCCAAATATATATATATCCCCCTTTCTGTGGTATAAAAAGTATATAAAGTTAAATTATACTGAAAATACATTAACTCAATTTAAATCAGTAAATTACCTAAAGTTCTTGAAATTATTTTTAAGCCTGTATGCCACAAAACATAATTACTCTTGAAATAAAGTTCATTTAAATATTCTAAATTTTCAATCAAACTTTTACTATTTCCCATATTTTCCCAATCTAACTTTAGCCTTTTTAAGATTTTATCAACTCGTTTTGGAGTCAAAAATGTCTCTATTCCCTGTGGAATTACATGTATTCCAAGCAGCCGAGTGTGTTTGTAAAGAGCACGGAAGAGGGAATCTCCAGGGTGTTGAATTCCAACTACGCCTTCTTTCTGGAGTCCACCATGAATGAGTACTATCGGCAGCGAAACTGCAACCTCACTCAGATTGGGGGCCTGCTGGACACCAAGGGCTATGGGATTGGCATGCCAGTCGGCTCGGTTTTCCGGGACGAGTTTGATCTGGCCATTCTCCAGCTGCAGGAGAACAACCGCTTGGAAATCCTGAAGCGCAAATGGTGGGAAGGGGGAAAGTGCCCCAAGGAGGAAGATCACAGAGCCAAAGGCCTGGGAATGGAGAATATTGGTGGAATCTTTGTGGTTCTTATTTGTGGCTTAATCGTGGCCATTTTTATGGCAATGTTGGAGTTCTTATGGACTCTCCGACACTCAGAAGCAACTGAGGTGTCGGTCTGCCAGGAGTTGGTGAGCGAGCTGCGGAGCATCGTCCTGTGTCAGGACAGTGTCCATCCCCGGCGGCGGCGCACTGGGGTGCCGCAGCCCCGACCCCCCATCCCCGAGGAGCGCCGGCCCCGGGGCACGGCCACGCTCAGCAACGGCAAGCTGTGCAGGGCGGAGAGCCCGACCCCCTCGCCCAGAGACTGGCCCAGGAGGCCGCCCTGGTGGCCCGCGGCTGCACACACATCCGGGTCTGCCCCGAGTGCCGCCGGTACCAGGGCCTACGGGCGCGGCCGTCGCCCTCCGGCAGCGAGGAGAGCCTGGAGTGGGAGAAGACCACCAACAGCAGCGAGCCCGAGTAACCTGGGCAGCGGCGGGAGCCTGCGCAGCCAGGTGGGGAGGTGGGAGGGCCCGGGGCGGCGCGTGCTGTCTGCCCAGAGCCCAGATTTGTACAGCGTGGAAGCTTCTCTCCGGATTTTGGATACAGTAACTTTGTAAAACGATCAAAGAGCCTGACGCCCCCGCCAGAGACAGAGCCCTAGTCAGGGAGCAGGGTCCACCCAGAGACCTTGCGAGCAAGTGGCGATGGGGACGCTCTCCCTCCCAGGCACGAGGAGCCCCACTTCTCCCATGGGGCTTTTCCCTCCCACCAAAATGGGGTGGGGTCCCTGCCCAGCCAGACCTGTCCAGTAGTGGGTGGAATCACCAGTGGACTGTCCCCCTAGGACAGGGCCATTGTACCCTGGGTCCAGTTCTCACAGGAAAAAAAATTAAACTCAACAAGGAAAAAAAAGTCTCTATTCCACCCAACCATTTTATTGCTATGGACATAACCTTAACTCTGCCAAGGTGTGGAAACATTTCCCCAGGCAATTTCAGGTGTGTCTCATTGTGATTTTTATCTTTCAGATTTTTAAAAATTTCTCTACAGTAAAGAGGACTTATTTATGGTTCTTTAATGTTGGGAATCCATCCAGTTTCTGATAACTGTATTAAGACACCGTTTTTCCTATCTTAACCCCATCAAAGTCCACCTTATTAGCCCAATTTTTTAAAATATTCATAAGGGTCTCCACGCCATTGGGAGGTGTCCTTTGACTCTCTGTTTACTGCTCTCTTGGTAAACAGTTTATCTTTTCTTCTCTACAATAACCTTTTTTTATAGAGAAACCCATCAATTCTCAGCTAACACTTTAACTTTTTGCAACTGGGCTTGTCCCATGCATCCCTTTTTCTCCTTCTGGAACTAATTTTTTTCCTTTAAGACAAAATTACTCTTTTTTCCCTTAATAAAACACATCCTGTATACTCAGGCTAGCCTAAGTTGCTTAAAAAGTTCTGTAAACTGCCTATAGGCTGACAGTACAAAACATAACCTTTATCAAAACAAATTTATTTTCATTAATTCCTGGGAATATTAGAACTATTTAATTTATATAAACCAAAAAACCCACTGTCCTCAAGTCAATTCTGACTCATAGCAACCCCATAGTGTTCCCAAGGCTGTAAATCTTTATGGACGCAGACTGTCACAGCTTTCTCCTGCAGAGTAGCTGATGGGTTCTAACCACTGACTTTTTGATTAGCAGTCGAGCACTTTAACCACTACACCACCAGGGCTTCTTAATTTATATAAGCACTTATTTATCATTAAACCAATCAGAATAAAGCTCTTTGAAGGAATATTATAATCTAATTTAATAATACCAACCAGAGGTAGGAAAATATTCCACTTTCATAACCCTATCTTCTGCACACTTTAAACAATCTTTTAGAGAAACAATTTAAAATAATCACTGTATTTCTTTTAAGGCCTTGTTATACCAATCAAAATGAACAATCCATCCTTTTTTCAGTGCACTTTCCACATGAGCAAATTTATATCAAAAAGTTTCTCAAAGTAGCCACTGAAGACCCAAATCATAAGACTGGCACAAGAAGCTCTCTAGGTCAAAGCCAAAGGTCTCAAGACTCTCATCCAGTTTTATAAGTGATTCACTGCAAAATTCATCCATATGGATGCTATTTTGGGTGAGAACCACAAATTCATCAATCTGTGGAGCCAGCTTAAACAACAGGCTTATAGGGTCTATGCTTGTGTTCTACCTTATGATTTTCTTTTTTATGACAATGAACAAGTACATAACATTCTTAATACAGCACAACACAAAACACAGCAGCACATACATAAAAGTAGCCACTGCAATTTTGAGCTGTTTTCAGTAAGGTCAATCCATTTTAAAAACTCCCTGAGGCCTCTATCGAACCCAGTCTGACTTCTTTTTCCCTACTGAACCCAGTTCATTTTCACCTGGACCCAGTCCAAGGAGAGTATTCAAATAAAAACTAAGGCCTCTGTCATAGTCTGATTTCCCTTATCAAACCCAGTTCGATATCCCTTGGACCCAGTCCAAGGAGAGTATTAAGATAACACAAATTGGAACTCACTACGCAACCAGAACACCATGCAGAAATTCCTCAAAGTGTAAGAAGAAAACGACAGATTGGATGGGAACACAGTTCCCCAAGCAGACAAAACAAAAGGGAAACTTACCAAGGAAAGGACGTCCATAACTGCTCAGATATAAACCCAGAGAGTTTAACACAAAAGGAGTGGAACTCAAACCCAGGAGAGATTCACCAAGTTCCCCAGCCATGGTGAGGGAATACCTGGACACAAAGAGCCCTGTTGGTACCATACTTAATCTGTCATCAAAACTGGGGAAAGGAGAGGCAGGGCAAAAGTGGCAGAATAGTCAGACACTTCCTGTGGTCCATCTTACAACAAAGATCCGGAAAAATCATGAGAATCAATTATATATGACAATCTAGGAACCCTGAACATCAAAGGCAAAGTTGAGGAATCAGACTGAGCAGCAGGGTGAAAGAGATACAGTTCAGAAGCAACGAAGAAATGCCAGACCTACCTGGTACCCTGCAGGCTGGATCATTCAGCACACCCAGGCTGAGACAAGCAGTAGAACTCCTGATGCATTTTTACCACATTGGGAGAAACTGAGCAGGAGAGAGTCTGCACAAGCCTTCAGAGCCACGGGGAAGCAGCACTGATCTGCAAAAGTTAAGTGCAAGTGTCTAACCTACCATGCGGTATCAAAACAACCCTTCCCCCTCTGGGAAGTGCCTGTCTTCCCCACCTGCCCCCTCCCCGCTCTATTCCAGTGCCAGTCTGGCAGTGTTAAGCAGTTGCAGTGCCCCCTGGGCCAGATGTTAGATCCCTCACTCCTGAGCCAGTATCCCAGCTTTGCAGAGGGAAAAAAATAAACAAATGAACAAACAAAAAAGGAAACTGCCAGCTTCCCTAAGCTGGGACCTCAGGGCTAACAACGCCCAAACCAGTCTTGTGGCTTTAGAAAATCTCCATGTCCCCTAAGCGAGAAATTCAGGGCAGGCACTGCCCCTTTGCCTAGGCACAGGCATAAGGGGTCCACGGGTTTCAAATGCCTTTCACTCCTGCCTAGAACTGTGTGGGCCCATTCAACTGTGTAGGCCCTCATTAGCATAGTACAACAGGCTACATACCTGAAGCCTGTTTTCAACTGCAACAGCTAAGGGGGAGTGGCAGATTCATGATATTTGGCACTGCACCGCCCATCAAGCAGGGACCTCACTCACCCACATCAGGGGCATGAAGACTGACAGCTTCACCCACTACAACTATCCGCCCATGACAGGGGTCCAAGAATAAGTGGTGCCTCCCAGTCTTTATATCCAACGGCACTGGGTGCACAAAGTCCAGCTGCAAAACCAACCCACCTACATGCTCTAGGGGTCAGGAACATGCCTTCCACCTAGGTACTCTGGGGCAGCCATCAGCCCCCTACCTTGCCAGCACATAGCCCTCTACTGCAGCCAGATACCTGTGCCTGCTCCAATCACCCCTATGTAGCCCTGTCCATCTAGGAAAGTAGGTGAGATCCTGCACCATGCACATGGTGACCAACCACCTGGACACCTGAGCTGAATCCACACAAGAAAAGTAAATGGATTCCTGGGCTCACATACATAGTAGCAGCCCTAACCACCTGGTAATAGGATGGGAGAGCTTCAAAGATCCCAATAATCAAAGTAGCTCGCACTACCAACCTATTTGGGTATATCAAAACAAAACAAGAGAAGAAGCTAGGACACGGTAAGTGAACATAAAATAAATAAATACAACAACTCATTGATGGCTCAGAAACGACAGTCAATATCAAATCACATAAAGAGGCAGACCATGATGGCTCCAGCAAACAATCAAAACAAAGAACCAGGAAACCTCCCAGAGGAAGATAAATTCTTGTAATTACTGGAGGTGGAATACAAAAAATTAATATATAGAGCTCTTCAAGAAATCAGTAAGCATATCAGGTAAAACTCAGCCCAAGCCAAGGAACACAGAGACAAAGCAATAGAGGAATTTAGGAAAGCTATACAAGAGCAAAACAACAAATTTAACAGGCTGCTAGAATCCATAGAAAGACAGCAAACAGAAATCCAAAAGGTTAACAATAAAATTTCAGAATTAGACAACTCACTAGAAAGTCATAGGGGAAGAATTGAGTCAATGGAACTCAGAGTTAGTGAGATTGAAGATAAAGCACTTGATATCAATTTATTTAAGGAAAAAAGAGAGAAAAGAATTTTAAAAATGAATGAACCCTAAGAATTACGTGGCACTCAATCAAGAGGAATAATCGAGGAGTGACTGGAATACCAGCATGGGGGAGGGATAACAGAAAATTCAGAGAGAATTGTTGAAGATTCGCTGGCAGAAAACTTCCTTGATATCATGAAAGACAAGAAGCTATCTACCCAAGAAGCTCATTGAACTCCACACAGGGCAGATTCCAAAAGCAAGTCACCAAGATACAGTACAATCAAATTGGCCAAAAGAAAATAGAGAATTTTAAGAGTGGCTAGGGATAAAGGAAAAGTCACCTACAAGGGAGAATAAATAAGACTAAGCTCTGACTACTCTGCATAAACCACGCAGGCAAGAAGGCAACGGGATGACACGTATAAAGCCTTGAAGGAAAAAAATTGCCAGCCAAGAATTATATATCCAGAGAAAATGCACCTCAAATATGAATGTGAAAATAGGGCATTACTAGATAAACAGAAGTTAAGGGAATTTGTAAAAACCAAACCAAAATTACAAGAAATACTAAAAGTAGTCCTCCAATTAGGGAATCAATAACATCAGATAACAACCCAAGATAGAACACAGTACAGAACAATCGGATATCAACCCAGATAGGGAAGTCACAAAAATAAATCAAAGCTAAAACACCAAAAATTAGGAAAAAAAGATGTCAATATGTAAAAGATGACAATATTAAAACAAATATGAGAGACTAAACAGTGTAGTGATAGAACGTTCACATGTAGAGGAAGTTAAGGCGATATCAACAAATAAAACATTGGATTAAACTTAGAAAAATAGAGGTAAATTTGAAGGTAACCCCAAAGGAAACTAAAACATCTACACATCAAAATAAAAAAGAAAAAAGCATAAAGTCTCAGCAAATACAAAATCAACAATGAAAAGAAAATACATAAATAAAAACAACTCAGGTGGAGCCAAGATGGCAGAATAGACAGATGCTTCCGGTGAGCTCTCTTTACAACAAAGACCTGAAAAAACAAGTGAAATGAGTATATTTGTGACAAGCTGGGAGCCCTGAGCTTCAAAAGCAACCTTAAAAAATGAACTGACAGGCAGGGGGAGGAAGAGACGGTTAAGAAGTGGAGAGAAGTTACTGGACCTGAATCACAGGGAGACCTCAGGCACCATTCCCAGAGCAGTGGCAGTGGTGGGCTGGTACTAGCATTCGGCTCCAGTTTCCTCAGGAAGAAGCAGCTAGCCACACAGCCTACTCACACCTCCGGAACCTGAGAAGAACAGCGCTCTCAGCAAAAGCTAAGTACTTGAGTATATTTTAATACTCCCCCCCACCCTCAAGCTGGATTCAGTGGCTGAATTCCCTGGGCCTGAGACAGGCCCTGTTGAGCACCTAGAGCCATCCTCCCAGCCTTGGGGAAGGAAAAATTTTCAACTGGGGGAAAAGATAATTTGCTAGCTCCACTAAATGGGGGAGCCCAGGACAAAAGCAGCTCCTGTCCAGGCAAAAATTGTCCATGGACTTTGAGCACTTTTACCCTCTGCATGGACCACTGTGGGCCTATTTCAGGAGAATAGGCCCTTGTTGGCAGACTCCAACCATTTCAGCTGTATGGTGGAGAGGTGGATGTTTGATATTTGACATTGCTTTGCCTATTAAACAAGGTCCTCACCTACCCACATTAGGGACCTAAGGACTGGTAGTTCCTCTCAGGTAGCCCAGCCACCTGTGACAGGGGTCCAAGGATAACTGGAACCTCCCAGTCCTTACAACCAAAAACTTCGGGTGACCATGGTCTGTCTGCAGAACCCACCCACCTGCACACTCTAGGGAACAGGGACACGCTTTCCTCAGAGACACTTAGGGGTCGGTTCTCAGCCCCCTGCCTTGTTCAGAGCATGACCGGCTGGTGCAATCAGATACCAGTATATACAACGATCACCCCTTCCCCTCTAAGACTGTAGGACAGAGCCTGTACAACACACTTGATGATCAGCTACCTGGAAACCAGAGTTGAATTAATAAAAGAAAAGTGAATGGACTCCTAGACTGATATACCTGATAACAGCTCTAGCCAGCTGGGAACAGGACGTCAGAGCTCCAAAGGCAAAAATAATCAAGCTAGCTCACTCAAGCAACCCATCTGGGTATATCAAAACAAAACAAAGCAAGAAGCTATGACACAGTAAGCAAGCATAAAACAATACAAGAATCTATAGATGGCTCAGAGACAACACTCAATACCAAGTCACATAAAGAAACAGAACATGATCACCTCAACGAACTCTCAAAACAAAGAATCCAGGGGTCCTCTAGATGAAAGTGCATTCCTGGAATTACCAGAGCCAGAATACAAAAATTTAATATACAGAACCCTTCAAGACATCAGGAAGGAAATCAGGCAATACACAAAACAAGCCAAGGAACACACAGATAAAGAAATTGAAGAAATTCAAAAGATTATTCAGGAACATAATGAAAAATTTAATAAGCTGGAAAAATCCATAGGCAGACAGCAATCAGAAATTCAGTAGATTAACAATAAAATTACAGAAGAAGACAACTCAATAGAAAGTCAGAGGAGCAAAATTGAGCAAGTAGAAGGCAGAATTTCTGAACTCGAAGATAAATCACTTGGCACTAATATATTTGAAGAAAAATCAGATAAAAGAATTTTAAAAAATGAAGAAAACTTAAGAATCATGTGGAATTCTATCAAGAGAAATAACCTACGAGTGATTGGAGTACCAGAACAGGGAGGGATAACAGAAAATACAGAAAGAATTGTCGAAGATTTGTTTGCAGAAAACTTCCCTGATGTCATGAAAGATAAGAAGATATCTATCCAAGATGCTCATCGAACTCCACATAAGGTAAATCTTAAAAGAAAGTCACCGAGACATATTATAATCCAACTTGCCAAAACCAAAGATAAAGAATTATAAGAGCAGTGAGGGATAAACAAAGAGTCACCTACAAAGGAAAGCCAATAAGAATAAACTCGGAAGCTGGCAAAATTGTCACGAAAGGAGAGACGAGAAGGGCTGACTCATTACAGGGAGAGCAAGTGGGAGTATGGAGTAAGGTGTATATAAACTTATATGTGACAGACAGACTTGATTTGTAAACGTTCACTTGAAGCTCAATAAAAATTAAAAAAAAAAAAAAGAATAAACTCAGACTACTCGGCAGAAACGGTGGAGACAAGAAGGCAGTGGGATGACGTATTTAAAAAACGGAAGGAAAAAAATTGCCTGGCAAGAATCATATATCCAGCAAAACTGTCTCTTAAATATGAAGGTGAAATTGAGAGATTTCCAGATAAACACAAGTTTAGGGAATTCATAAAAACCAAACCAAAACTACAAGAAATATACCAAAGGGAGTTCTTTGGTTAGGAAATCAATAATATCAGGAATCAACCCAAGACTGGAACACTGGGCAGAGAAACCAGAAGTCAACCCAGACAGGGAAATCCAAAAACACATAGCAAGACTATAAAAAAAAAAAGATCAAACCAGCTTAGCACTGATGTTATTATATAAAAGAAGAAAAAAAACCCTAAAAGAAGACAACATAAAAATAATAAAGAGGGATGAAGAAATGTAATCATACACCTTCCATATGGAGAGGAAGATATGGTGATACAAAGAAATAAAAGTTAGGTTTAAATTTAAAAAAATAGGGGTAAATAATAAAGTAACCACAAAGGAGACAAACTATACTACTCATCAAAATAAAAAACAAGAAAAAGAAGATGGCTGACTAGGTAGAGGTTACCTCGGATCCCTCTTGCAACAAAGACTCAGAAAAACAAGTGAATCGATCACATACATGACAATCTACGAACCCTGAACAACAAACAGAGATTTAAAGAGTTGACCTGAGTGACAGAGACGGAGAACGAACAACTATGGGGAAGCAGCGACTGTTTTCGGAGCCTGGAGCCAGCGTCCCAGTCAGGTAACCTTGGCGCCGGGCTTAGGACTGGGTGTAGGGAAGCTGAACACAACATCTTGTGATGGCACAAACATGGGGCGCAGCCCTACCGCCCTGAACTGACTCCGGGAGGGGGCCAAGCCAGTCCGCGCGGGCGGCACAGCGACGCGGCTGGTGGGAGGAGAAGTCCCCGGGAGGCAGTGACTGGTTTTGGAGCCGGGAGAGCAGCGTCCCAGGCGGGGAACCTTGGCGCCAGGCTTTGGACTGGGCACAGGGGAACTGAGCACGGCATCCTGTCACGGCGCAAACACGGGGCGCAGCCCTATCCCCCTGAACTGACCCCGGGAGGGGGCCCAGCCGGTCTACGCAGGTGGCGCGGCAACGCAGCTGGCGGGAGGAGAAGTCCCCGGGAGGCAGCGATTTTGAAGCCAGGAGTGAAGCGTCCCAGCAGGGGAACCTTGACGCTGGGCTTTGGATTGGCAGCGGAGGATCTGACCTTGGCTTCAGCAGGCCAGACCCGCGGGGGCAATCTCTACACAGCCAGCACACATAGGTGACACGCCCCTCAGGAATCTCAGATGAAATAGTCATCCCAAGCAAGATAAGCAACTTTGTCTATATTCCGGGGTGCTACTCTCTCCTGTTTTTCTGTACCCTCCCCTCCCCTTTCCAGGCGGCTTCATTAAAGTTGGAATTTCCTGAGCCAGAGGGAGAATGGCTCCGGCTCTGTGGCTTTGCTCTTCCCTTTTTTTTTTTTTTTTTTTTGGTCTTTTCCTAACCCATTCTTCTGGCCTGAGAGAAGCAACCACAAAAAACCCAGGGACCAAAAATCCTTCCCTAATTGGACTAAAAACACAGAACCAGCTCCAGCCAAGCATATATGATCCATTTCTCGGGCTTTCATCCCTACAGGGAACAAGGTGGCTGCTATAATGCAAAGGCATTTCTGATAGGGATCTGACTGCATTTTTTTAGCAGATTTACTGGAAAAACAACTTTCCCAGGTTTGATATCACTGCTTATTCAACAGACCCCTAACTGGCCCACAACAGGGAACTGAGGGCTGAAGCTCCCCCTAGACCACCTAGCCTCTTGCCTTAGGGGTCTAAGGAGGGTGACACCTACCAATCTGTAGAGGTACTTGCATTGGGGGCCTAAGGTAGAGCTGCAGAGCCCTCCCACCAAGGTGCTTTAGAATTGAGACACACCTACCTCACTGACACTTGGGGGAGCCTGTCAGCATCCTGCCCCACCTGGAGTGTGAACCCCAGCTGCTAATAGAATCTGGTGCACACAACTATCACCACTACATCTCGAGGTGGATAGGTGTTAGGGTGCAGCACACACTTGATGACCCAAAATCAGATTCTACTCATGAATAGTGAATAGACTCAGGCATATACATCTGGCCACAGCCCAAACCAGCTGGTAATAGGTCATAAGTAAGTCAAGGGCTACAACAAACAACACAGCACAATCTAGTAGCCCATCCACGTATACTGAAAGAAAACAAAACAAGATAAGACTCACTGAGCAAATATAGAATAAATCACTACAATATCTTAGTGATGGCTCAGAGACAGCAGTCGATATCAAACCACATAAAGAAGCAGACCATGACAGCTTCTACAACCCCCCAAACAAAAGAATCAAAATCTTTCCCAAATGAAGATACAATCCTGGAATTATTAGATACAGAATATAAAAAACTAATTTACAGAATGCTTCAAGATATCAGGGATGACCTCAGAAATGAAATAAGGCAAACTGCAGAAAAAGCCAAGGAACACACTGATAAAAACAGTTGAAGAACTTAAAAAGATTATTCAAGAACATAGTGGAAAAATTAATGTTACAAGAATCCATAGAGAGACAACATGCAGAAATCCAAAAGATTAACAATAAAATTACAGAATTAGACAACGCAATAGGAAGTCAGAGGACCAGACTCGAGCAATTAGAATGCAGACTGGGAAATCTGGAGGACCAGGGAATTAACACCAATATAGCTGGAAAAAAATCGGATAAAAGAATTTAAAAAAAAGAAGAAACCCTAAGAATCATGTGGGACTCTATCAAGAAGGATAACTTGCGTGTGATTGGAGTCCCAGAACAGAACAAGGAGGGAGGACAGAAAACACAGAGAAAATAGTTGAAGATCTCCTGACAGAAAACTTCCCTGACATCATGAAAGATGAAAGGATATCTATCCAAGATGCTCATCGAACCCCATTTAAGATTCATCCAAAAAGAAAAACACCAAGACATATTATCATCAAACTTGCCAAAACCAAAGATAAAGACAAAATTTTAAAAGCAGCCAGGGATAAAAGAAAAGTCTCCTTCAAGGGAGAATCAATAAGTTCAGACTACTCAGCAGAAACCATGCAGGCAAGAAGGCAATGGGATGACATATACAGAGCACTGAAGGAGAAAAACTGCCAGCCAAGGATCATATATCCAGCAAAACTCTCTCTCAAATATGAAGGCGAAATTAAAACATCTACAGATAAACACAAGCTTAGAGAATTTGCAAAAAACAAACCAAAGCTACAAGAAATACTAAAGGAAATTGTTTGGTCAGAAAACCAATAATATCAGATACGAGCACAACACAAGGTCACAGAACAGAACATCCTGATATCAACTCAAATAGGGAAATCACAAAAACAAATTAAGATTAATTGAAAAAATGCTCAAAACAGGAAATCATTGAAGTCAATATGTAAAAAATCACAATAATCAAAAAGAGGGACTAAATACAGGTGGCATAGAACTGCCATATGGAGAGGGATACAAGGCGATATAGGACAATACAAGTTAGGTTTTTACTTAGAAAAATAGGGGTAAATATTAAGGTAACCACAAAGAGGTATAACAACTCCATAACTCAAAATAAAAACCAAGAAAAATGTAACGACTCAACAAACATAAAGTCAAATACTAGGATAATGAGGAACACACAATTTACAAAGAAAAACGTCTCAGCACAAAAAAAGTAAGTGGAAAAATGAAATTGTCAACAACACACATAAAAAGGCATCAAAACAACAGCACTAAACACTCACTTATCTATAATTACGCTCAATGTAAATGGACTAAACGCACCAATAAAGAGACAGAGAGTCTCGGACTGGATAAAGAAACACGATCCGTCTATATGCTGCCTACAGGAGACACACCTTAGACTTAGAGACACAAAGAAACTAAAACTCAAAGGATGGAAAAAAATATATCAAGCAAACAATAAGCAAAAAAGAAGAGGAGTAGCAACATTAATTTCTGACAAAATAGACTTTGAACTTAAATTCACCACAAAGGATAAAGAAGGACACTACATAACGATAAAAGGGACAATTGATCAGGAAGATATAACCATATTAAATATTTATGCACCCAACGACAGGGCTGCAAGATAAATAAATCAAATTTTAACAGAACTGAAAAGTGAGATAGACACCTCCACAATTATAGTAGGAGACTTCAACACACCACTTTCGGAGAAGGACAGGACATCCAGTAAGAAGCTCAATAGAGACACGGAAGACTTAATTGCTACAATCAACCAACTTGACCTCATTGACTTATACAGAACTCTCCACCCAACTGCTGCAAAGTATACTTTTTTTCTAGCGCACATGGAACATTCTCTAGAACAGACCACATATTAGGTCATAAAACAAACCTTTGCAGAATCCAAAACCTCGAAATATTACAAAGCATCTTCTCAGACCACAAGGCCATAAAAGTGGAAATCAATAACAGAAAAATTAGGGAAAAGAAATCAAATACTTGGAAACTGAACAATACCCTCCTGAAAAAAGACTGGGTTATAGAAGACATAAAGGATGGAATAAAGAAATTCATAGAATGCAACGAGAATGAAAATACTTCCTATCAAAACCTCTGGGACACAGCAAAAGCAGTGCTCAGAGGCCAATTTATATCAATAAATGCACACATACAAAAAGAAGAAAGAGCCAAAAGCAGAGAACTGTCCCTACGACTTGAACAAATAGAAAGTGAGCAACAAAAGAATCCATCAGGCACCAGAAGAAAACAAATAATAAAAATTAGAGCTGAACTAAATGAATTAGAGAACAGAAAAACAATTGAAAGAATTAACAAAGCCAACAGCTCGTTCTTCGAAATAATTAACAAAATTGAAAAACCATTGGCCAGACTGACTAAAGAAGTACAGGAAAGGAAACAAATAACCCGAATAAGAAACGAAATGGGCCACATCACAACAGACTCAACTGAAATTAAAAGAATCATTTCAGATTATTATGAAAAATTGTACTCTAACAAATTTGCAAACCTAGAAGAAATGGATGAATTCCTGGAAAAACACTACCTACCTAAACTAACACATTCAGAAGTAGAACAACTAAATAGACCCATAACAAAAAAAGAGACTGAAAAGGTAATCAAAAAACTCCCAACAAAAAAAGCCCTGGCCCAGATGGTTATACTGCAGAGTTCTACCAAACTTTCAGAGAAAAGTTAACACCACTACTACTAAAGGTATTTCAAATCATAGAAAATGACGGAATACTACCTAACTCATTCTATGAAGCCACCATCTCCCTGATACCAAAACCAGGTAAAGACATCACAAAAAAAGAAAATTACAGACCTATATCCCTCATGAACATAGATGCAAAAATCCTCAACAAAATTCTAGCCAATAGAATTCAACAACATATCAAAAAAATAATTCACCACGACCAAGTGGGATTTATGCCAGGTATGCAAGGCTGGTTTAATATTAGAAAAACCATTAATGTAATCCACCATATAAATAAAACAAAAGACAAAAACCACATGATCTTATCAATTGATGCTGAAAAGGCATTTGACAAAGTCCAACACCCATTTATGATAAAAACTCTCACCAAAATAGGAATTGAAGGAAAATTCCTCAACATAATAAAGGGCATCTATGCAAAGCCAACAGCCAACATCACTCTAAATGGAGAGAGTCTGAAAGCATTTCCCTTGAGAACGGGAACCAGACAAGGATGCCGTTTATCACCGCTCTTATTCAACATTGTGCTAGAAGTCCTAGCCAGAGCAATTAGGCTAGACAAAGAAATAAAGGGCATCCGGATTGGCAAGGAGGAAGTCAAATTATCTCTATTTGCAGATGACATGATCTAATACACAGAAAACCCTAAGGAATCCTCCAGAAAACTACTGAAACTAATAGAAGAGTTTGGCAGAGTCTCAGGTTATAAGGTAAACATACAAAAATCACTTGGATTCCTCTACATCAACAAAAAGAACACCAAAGAGGAAATAACCAAATCAATACCATTCACAGTTGCCCCCAAGAAGATAAAATACTTAGGAATAAATCTTACCAAAAATGTAAAAGACCTATACAAAGAAAACTACAAAGCACTACTACAAGAAATTAAAAAGGGCATACTTAAGTGGAAAAACATACCTTGCTCATGGATAGGAAGACTTAACATAGCAAAAATGTCTATTCTACCTAAAGCCATCTATACATACAATGCACTTCCGATCCAAATTCCAATGTCATTTTTTAAGGTGATAGAGAAACAAATCACCAACTTCATATGGAAGGGAAAGAAACTCTCACCAAAATAGGAATTGAAGGAAAATTCCTCAACATAATAAAGGGCATCTATACAAGCCAACAGCCAACATCACTCTAAATGGAGAGATCGTGAAAGCATTTCCCTTGAGAATGGGAACCAGACAAGGATGCCCTTTATCACCTCTCTTATTCAACATTGTGTTGGAGGTCTTAGCCAGAGCAATTAGGCTAGACAAAGAAATAAAGCACATCCAGATTGACAAGAAAGAAGTAAAATTATCTCCATTTGCAGATGACAAGACCTTATACACAGAAAACCCTAAAGAATCCTCAAGAAAACTACTGAAACTAATAGAAGAGTTCATCAGAGGATCTAGATACAAGATAAACATACAAAAATCAGTTGGATTCCTCCACACCAACAAAAAGAACATCGAAGAGGAAATTACCAAATTAATGCCATTTACAGTAGTCCCCAACAAGATAAAATAAGACTTATACAAAGAAAACCACAATGCACTTCTGCAAAAAACTAAAAGGGACTTACATAAGTGGAAAAATATACCTTGCTCATGGATAGGAAGACTTAACATTATAAAAACGTCTATTCTAACAAAAGTGATCTATACATTTAATGCAATTCCGATCCAAATCCCAAAGACATTCTTTAATGAGGTGGAGAAACAAATCACCAACTTCATACGGAAGGGAAAGAGGCCCCGGATAAATAAGGCATTACTGAAAAAAAAGAACAAAGTGGGGGGCCTTACTTTACCTGATTGTAGAACCTATTATACCGCCACAGTAGTCCAAACAAACAGCCTGGTACTGGTACAACAACAAATACATAGACTAATGGAACAGAATTGAGAATCCAGACATAAATCCATCCAAAACAGTTCAATGGGAAAAGACGGCCTTTTTAACAAATGGTGCTGGCATAACTGGATATCCATCTGCAAAAAAATGAAACAAGACCCATACCTCACTCCATGCACAAAAACTAACTCAAAATGGATCAAAGACCTATATATAAAATCTGAAATGATAAAGATCATGGAAGAAAAAATAGGGACAATGTTAGGAGCCCTAATACATGACATAAACAGCATACAAAACATCACTAACAATGCAGAAGGACAACTAGATAACTGGGAGCTGCTAAAAATCAAACACCTATGCTCATCCAAAGACTTCACCAAAAGAGTAAAAAGACTACCTACAGACTGGGAAAAAGTTTTCAGCTATAACATTTCCAATAAGCGCCTGATCTCTAAAATCTACATGATACTGCAAAAACTCAACTGCAAAAAGACAAATAACCCAATTTAAAAATGGGCAAAAGATACGAATAGACACTTCACTAAAGGAGACATTCAGGTAGCTAACAGATACATGAGGAAATGTTCACGATCATTAGCCATTAGGGAAATGCAAATCAAAACTACAATGAGATTTCATCTCACTCCAACAAGGCTAGCATTAATTCAAAAAACACAAAAACATAAATGCTGGAAAGGCTGTGGAGAGATTGGAACACTTATACACTGCTGGTGGGAATGTCAGATGGTACAATCACTTTGGAAATCGATTTGGAACTTCCTTAAAAAGCTGGTTAAAAAGCTAGAAATAGAACTACCATATGACCCAGAAATCCCACTCCTTGGAATATATCCTAGAGAAATAAGAGCCTTTACACAAACAGATATATGCACACCCATGTTTATTGTAGCACTGTTTACAATAGCAAAAATATGGAAGCAACCAAGGTGCCCATCAATGGACGAATGGATAAATAAATTATGGTATATTCACACAATGGAATACTATGCATCAATAAAGAACAGTGAGGAATCTGTGAAACATTTCATAATATGGAGGAACCTGGAAGGCATTATGCTGAGTGAAATTAGTCAGTTTTGCAAAAGGACAAATATTGTATAAGACCACTAGTATAAGAACTTGAGAAATAGTTTAAACTGAGAAGAGAACACTCTTTTGTGGTTACAAGAGGGGAGAGGGAGGGCAGGTGGGAGAGGAATATTCCCTGATTAGATAGTAGGTAGGAACTACTTTAGGTGAAGGGAAAGACAACACACAGTACAGGGGAGGTAAGCACAAAGGGACTAAACCAAAAGCAAAGAAGTTTCCTGAATAAACTGAATGCTTCAAAGGTCAGCATAGCAGGTGCAGGGGTTTGGGGACCATGGTTTCAGGGGACATCTAAGTCAATTGGCATAATAAAATCTATTAAGAAAATATCCCGCGTCCCACTTGAAGAGTGGTGTCTATGGTCTTAAACGCTAGCAAGCAGCCATGTAAGATGCATCAATGAGTCTCAACCCACCTGGATCAAAGGAGAATGGAGAACACCAAAGACACAATGAGACAGAAAGGGCTACATGAACCAGAAACTACATCATCCTGAGACCAGAATAACTAGGTGGTGCCTGGCTACAACCGATGACTGCCCTGACAGGGAACGCAACAGAGAACCCTGCGGGAGCAGGAGAGCAGTGGGATGCAGACCCCTAATTCTCATAAAAACACCAGTCTTAATGGTCTGACTGAGACTGGAAGGACCCTGGTGCTCATGGCCCAGGACAGGAACCATTCCCAAAGCCAACTCTTCAGACAGGGATTGTACTGGACAATGGGTTGGAGAGGGATGCTGGTGAGGAGTGAGCTTCTTGGATCAGGTGGACACTTGAGACTATGTTGGCATCTCCTGCCTGGAGGGGAGATGAGAGGGTATAGGGGTTGGAAGCTGGTGAAATAGACATGAATAGAGAGAGTGGAGGGAGAGTGCGGGCTGTCTCATTATGCAGAGAGTAATTGGCGGTATGTAGCAAGGTGTGTATATAAGGTTTTGTGTGAGAGACTGACTTGATTTGTAAACTTTCACTTAGAGCACAATAAAAATTATAAAAAAAAGAAAAACAACTCAGCACAGACGAAGCCATCATGGTCTGCCTCTGTAGGTGATTTGATTAAATGGAACAAAGAAACTGTCAACACCACACACACACACACACACACACACACACAAAAACACATCAAAATGACAGAACTAAACTCATACCTATAGATAATTACACGGAATGTAAATGGACTAAACGCACCAACAAAGAGACAGAGAGTGGCAATGGATAAAAAAACACGATACATCTATATGCTGCCTACAAGAGACACACCTTAGATACAAAGAAACTAAACTCAAAGAAGGAGGAAAAATATGTCAAGTAAACAACAATCGAAAAAGAGCAGGAGTGGCAATATCAATCTCTGACAAATTAAACTTTAAGGCAAAATCCACCACAAAGAATAAGAAAGGACACTACATAATGATTAAAGGGTCAAGACGCCAGGAGGACATAACCACAATAAATATTTACACACCCAATGACAGGGCTCCAAAATATGTAAAACAAACTTCAACAGCACTGAAAAGAGAAATAGCCCTCTGGAGAAGGACATTATGCTTAGTAAAGCAGAGTCAGCGAAAAGAGGAAGACCCTCAGTGAGATATATTGACACAGTGACTGCAACACTGGGCTCAAACACAGCAGTGATTGTGAGGATGGTGCAGGACCAGACAGCTTTTCGTTCTCAACCACACCAAACAAAAACAACAACTAGATATTGCACCTTATCTGATAGCTAAATCTCATCTTGAGGAACCCTTTACAGGTTTATTAAATGTTTCAAAGGAAAAGTGGAAATTCCCATTACTGATAAACTTAACCTTGGAAAAACCTTCCACGCTTCCCATAGCTCTGTAGGAAGAAAGGGCCCTCAGATTCACCTAGCTCAGTGGATCTCAAATTCTGATGCTGTGTACAAAGCAGCTGGAATGGGCAGATTGGCCAGACTCAGAGACTCTGTAGGTCTAGGCCAGGAATTTTAATTTCTAAGAAGTCTCCACCTGATTCTCATTCCAGTTGTGTGTGGTTCTTAGACCACAGTATGAGGAAAACTGATTTAATCTAACCACTCTTCACCAATGGGGGAAAAAACGATTTATGACAGACCAGTCAAGACTCACCAAAATTAAAAAAAAAAAAAAAAAGGAATACTGATTTCCTTCATTTTACTGTTCTTGGAATCTCCTAGCCCAGATGCCTTCAGAAGGGGGGGGGGGGAAACTTGTGATACATTTAAAAATCTATTTGCAAGCCTTCTCCTATACACGGATTCTGATTCCCTAATTGTTTAAATTCACTCTTTTGTGATTATTATACAAGGGTTAATTTGCAAGAGGCAGATGTTTAGGTGCCAGAAATAGGGTCTTGACCTCTTGGCGCAGTAAAAAAGAAAGGGCTGCCCCCCCCTTCACTCCCCTTAGAAGCCTTCTGGAATCTGGTGCTGCCTCAAGACTGATGCTTGTGTACCTACCTCAAGACCCTGTTTTGTTACACTCCTGAGGTCAACAATGAATTATATTTTAAATTCTCCTCTAGATTAGGAAAGAAATATAATTATTTCAATCGTGATATAAGGCATAGGTGAATCAGATAACTATGATAAATTTTTTTTCTAACACATACTCTCATCTACTGAAAGCTTCCTCTGCAATTAGGTTACAGCTAGGCAATATGGCAGGGGATGGTTCTGTGTGTGCCATCCTCATCTGCCCAAGGCATGTTTAACTTAATGTTTCAGAATTTTTTTAATTACGACTATTTATAAGTTCATGAAATAGTTACTACAGAGATTTAAAAAACTTCTTTAGTCCCTGAATGGCATTTCTGTAGTATGAGTTCAAGTAGAACTACGTTTGAACCATTGTTCAGTCATTGTATTTGACTTAAAATATCTACCAGAAAAAGGCATGTAAATAAAAGCATGTACATGTGATGTCATATTGTTTCCTTGTGAAAATTTGGGAGGCGGTTCATTCTTGATTGTACCAATGGCTGATATCCCCCAAGTGATGTATCCCCGATGTCTGCAGTCACAATGCAGCTGCTCTATTGTTGTTAACAATAAAGTTGGCTCCATTTGTTTTATTCTGCAGCAGAGCATAAAATATATTTTTTGATTATGCAGGTATCCCTCAAATGAAAGAATGTGTACATTCCAACAAAGTATGCTGTACTATAAATTTAGGTTAAATGAATCTGACTTATCCACAGCCTCCTTTTACAGAATTAGAAATACATACGACTGGAGTGGGGGAGGGAGGGAGGAATTGGTCCTTGGATATAATACATTTGTACTTAATAATGCAGCGGTGCCTGTAATGAGACATACTCAAAGGGGAAACAATAACTCTCTAATAAAATATTAACAATAATGCATTTGTACTGAATATAAGTTACATTTTTTTAAAGTCACTGCAAGTAGGCATATAAAACAGTGCCAAATTCTAGAAACCTGATTGTCTGCTTCATATGTGGTTTCCAAGAGGCAATCAACTATTAAACTTCCACAGTTTATCAGCCTCAAACTGCAAAATACTTCTAACTTAATGCCCAAAGTAATTATTTTGCCTTTTTTTTGCCCCATTCTGGGGTGGGGAAGGAATACTCGTGTTCTTCTGCTCATGAAAATTCTACTTAGTGACCAAGAAAAAGGGGTGATGCAGATGCAGTCAGTCATTCTTTCACTCATTTGAATGCCTACTATGTTTCAGCCACTCTGCTAGTTGCTGCAGTTAAGAAAATGAAATGCAAAGTTTCTGCTCCCAGCGAGAACAACATGAAAGCTGACCAGATAGAATTAAAGATGCTAGTGCAGCCTGTAGGACGTGCACTTAATACAGACCTCTCAAAAATGTTGGTTTGAACATGTAATACAAGACCTCAAACTAGTGGCCCTATGGCTAAATCCAGCCCAAATGTGAGTTTTATTTAGCCTACTTAGAATTAAAAAATAAAACGAGTTAACATTTGTAAATTAAAAGATTTCACCAAAAAAAGCCAGATTTCTGGTTTTTCTTGAAAAACCAAACTCTCTGACAATATGAGGCATGCATTACCATGGGACCACATTTAGTAGATTTAAGTAGTGGCGATCTCTTTTAAGAAGAGCTTTAAGCTTGCTGAGGAGCCCTGGTGGTACAGTGGTTACAAGCACATGGCTGTTAACCAAAAGCTCGGCAGTTTGAACCCACTAGCCATTCCAGGGGAGGAAGATGTGGCAGTCCTCTTCCGTAAAGATTACAGCCTTGGAAACACTATGGCAGCTCCACTCGCTGTGAATTGGAATCATCTTGATGGCAGTGGGTTTTGCTTTTAAGCTTTCTAGCTCACAGCAATCCTCACCACTACCTCTTCCTGCCCCAACGTTGGGAATGAGAATGAGTTGTCATTTATTATCATGCTTGAGTTTTTTTTTTTTGAGTAGAGAACTATTTCTCTGAACCCATGAGTGGTGCCTTTAAGGATCCTTATAAAAAGAGGAGAGACTCAGAAGGAAGACACAGAAAAACAAAAGACTGACCGATATGATCATTGTTTCAAAAAAAATGGGGGTGAGCATGTGACTTTTATATTTGAGTCTGGAACTCTTCCTGTAAAGAAAAGTAGGAATTAGTCAAATGGAGAAAGAGGGAAGAAGGCAGAAAGAACATATGGGATAGCATATTCAAATCATGGCTGCATGGCCAATAAATGGGACCGCAGATATTTCAGCATGACTGGAGGGTAGGGTGTCTATGATGGAAAAGCAAGAGATGAGCCAGAAAGAAGTCTAAGCCAGCCCTCTTCCAGTACAAAATTTCATGACCACACCAACCTAAGCCTACATCTCTGTTCCAGGCAGTGAGCATCAAGGCAAGCCCACATTACCAAGTTGATTTGGGTTCCAAATAGGATTGCCAGATAAAATACAGGACATCTACTTAAATTTGAATTTCTGGTAAATGACAAATAAATTTTTAGTATAATATTTGGAACATACTAATACAAAAATATTATTCACTCTTTATCTGAAATTCAAACATAACCGTGTTTCCTGTATTTTTATTTGATAAATCCGGTGACATTTAATGGCTAGTCCTACTAGGCTATTGCACATCATTTCTATTTCTGCATAAAACATGGTGCTCCTTCTGATCCGAATTCCAACGACATTTTTCGAGGTGATGGAGAAACAAATCACCAACTTCATGTGGAAGGGAAAGAAGCCCCGGATAAGTAAAACATACTGAAAAAGAACGACAAAGTGGGAGGCCTCACTCTACCTGATTTTAGAACATATTATACAATCACAGTAGTCAAAACAGCCTGGTACTGGTACAACAACAGGCACATAGACCAATGGGACAGAATTGAGAACCAAGATATAAACCCATCCACATATGAGCAGCTGATATTTGACAAAGGCCCAGTGTCAGTTAATTGGGGAAAAGATAGTCTTTTTAACAAATGGTGCTGGCATAACAGGATATCCATCTGCAAAAAAAATGAAACAGGACACATACCTCACACCATACACAAAAACTAACTACAAATGAATCAAACACCTAAACATAAAGACTAAAACGATAAAGATCACGGAAGAAAAAAACAGGGACAATGTTAGGAGCCCTAATACAAGGCACAAACAGAATACAAAACATTACTAAAAATGACAAAGAGAAACCAGATAACTGGGAAAAAATCAAACACCTATGCTCATCTAAAGACTTCACCAAAAGAGTAAAAAGACCACCTGCAGACTGGGAAAAAATTTTCAGCTATAACATCTCTGACCAGCTCCTGAACTCTAAAATCTATATGATTCTGTTAAAACTCAACCACAGAAAGACAAGCAACCTAATTCAAAATTGGGCAAAAGATATGAACACGCACTTCACTAAAGAAGATATTCAGGTGGCTAACAGACACATGAGAAAATGCTCCTGATCATTAGCCACTAGAGAAATGCAAATTAAAACTACGATGAGATTCCATCCCACTCCAACAAGGCTGGCATTAATCCAAAAAACACAAAATAATACATTTTGCAGAGGCTGTGGAGAGATCGGAACACTTATACACTGCTGGTGGGAATGTCAAATGGTACAACCACTTTGGAAATTAATCTGGCATTTACTTAAAAAGCTAGAAATAGAACTAGCATACAACCCAGAAATCCCACTCCTCGGAATATATCCTAGAGAAATAAGAGCCTTTACCACCAAAATCCAGTGCTCTCAAGCCTTTACACAAACAGGTATATACAGACCCATGTTTATTGCACCATTGTTTACAATAGCAAAAAGATGGAAGCAACCAAGCTGCCCACCAGCAGATGAATGGATAAATAAATTGTGGTATATTCACACAATGGAATACTACGCATCGATAAAGAACAGTGAGGAATCTGTGAAACATTTCATAACACGGAGGAACCTGCAAGGCATTATGCTGAGTGAAATTAGTCAGATGCAAAAGGACAAATATTGTATAAGGCCACTATTATAAGATCTTGAGAAATAGTATAAACCAAGAAGAACACATCCTTTTGTGGTTACAAGAGCGGAGAGAGAGAGGGTAGGAGAGGGTTATTTACTGATTAGAATAGATAAGAACTACTTTAGGTGAAGGGAAGGACAACACCCAATACAGGGGAGGTCAGCGGAACTCGACTGGAGCAAAAGCAAAGAAGTTTCCTGAGTAAACTGAATGCTTCGAAGGTCAGTGGAGCAAGGGTGGGGGTTTGGGGACTATGGCTTCAGGGGACATCTAAGTCAATTGGCAAAATAAATTCTATTAAAAAAACATTCTGCATCCCACTTTGAAGAGTGCCATCTGGGGTCTTAAATGCTAACAAGCGGCCGTCTAAGATACATCAACGAGTCTCAACCCACTTGGATCAAAGGAGAAAGAAGAACACCAAGGTAACAAGGTAATTATAAGCCCAAGAGACAGAAAGGGTTACATGAACTAGAGACTACATAATCCTGAGACCAGAAGAACTAGATGGTGCCCAGTCACAACTGATGGCTGCCCTGACATGAAGCACAACAGAGAACCCCTGAGGGAGCAGGAGAACAGTGGGATGCAGACCCCAAATTCTCTTAAAAACACCAGACTTAATGGTCTGACTAAGACTAGAAGAATCCCGGTGGTCATGGTCCCCAAAGCTTCTGTTGGCCCAGGACAGGAACCATTCCCAAAGACAACTCATCAGACATGGATTGGACTGGACAATGAGTTGGAGAGAGATGCTGATGAAGAGTGAGCTACTTGCATCAGGTGGACACTTGAGACTATGTTGGCGTCTCCTGTCTGGCAGGGAGATGGGAGGATAGAGGGGGTTAGAAACTGGCAAAACGGTCACAAAAGGAGAGACTGGAAGGAGGGAGCGGGCTGACTCATTAGGGGGAGCGTAAATGGGAGTATGTAATAAGGTATATATAAGATTATATGTGAGAGACAGACTTCATTTGTAAACTTTCACTTAAAGCACAATAAAAATTATTTTAAAAAAAATGATCCACACCTACCCACATCAGGGGCCTAAGAACTGGTAACTCCATTCAGATCACGGAGCAACCAGAGACAGGGGTCCAAGGATAACTGGTACCTCCCAGTCCTTACAACCAAAAATATTTGGTGCCCATGGTCCGTATACAGAACCCACCCACGTGCATGCTCTAGGCAACAGGGACAAACTTTCATCAGAGACACTCGGGGGTCAGTTCACAACCCCCTGCCTTGTTCAGAGTGTGACCCCCTGTTGCAATCAGATACCGGTACATACACCAATCACTCCTGCCCCTCTAAGACTGTAGGACAGAGCCTGTACCACACACTTTGTGATCAGCTACCTGGAAACCTGAGCTGAATTCATACAAGAACAGTGAATGGACTCCTAGACTGACATACCTGATCACAGCTCTAGACATCTTGGTACAGGACGTCAGAGCTCCAAAGGCGAAGATAATCAAGCTAGCTCACTCAAGCAACCCATGTGGACCTATCAAAACAAAACAAAGCAAGAAGGTACTATATAGTAAAAAAAAAAAAAAAAAAAAACCAAACCCCTTGCCGTCAAGTCGATTCCAACTCATAGCAACCCTATAGGTCAGAGTAGAAATGTCCCAGAGAGTTTCCAAGGAGAGCCTGGTGGATTTGCACTGCTGACCTTATGCTTAGTAGCTGTACCACTTACGCACTATGCCACCAGGGTTTCCACGACACACTAAGCAAACAAAAACTAATACAATAACTTATAGATGGCTCAGAGACAACACTCAATATCAAGTCACGTAAACAGAACACGATCACCTCAAAAAGCTCTCAAAACAAAGAATCCAGGGATCTTCTAGATGAAAGCACATTCCTGATATTACCAGACGCAGAATATGAAAGTTTGAAATACAGAACCCTTCAAGACATCAGGAAGGAAGTGAGGCAATACACGGAACAAGCCAAGGAACACACAGATAAAACAATTGAAGAAATTCAAAAGATTATTCAGGAACATAATGAAAAATTTAATAAGCTGGAAAAATCCATAGACGGACAGCTCAGAAATTCAGAAGATTAACAATAAAATTACAGAAGTAGACAACTCAGTAGAAAGTCAGAGGAGCAAAATTGAGCAAGTAGAAGCCAGATTTTGCGAACTCGAAGATAAGTCACTTGGCACTAATATATATGAAGAAAAATCAGATTAAAGAATTAAAAAAAATTTTAAAACATGAAGAATCATGTGGAATTCTATCAAGAGAAATATCCTATGAGTGACTGGAGTACCAGAACACGGAGGGATAACAGAAAATACAGAGAATTGATGAAAATTTGTTGGCAGAAAACTTCCCTGATATCATGAAAGATGAAACAATATCTATCCAAGATGCTCATCAAACTCCACATAAGGTAGAATTTAAAAGAAAGTCACCAAAACATATTTTAATCAAACTTGACAAAACCAAAGATAAAGAGAGAATTTTAAGAGCAGCGAGGGATAAATGAAAGTCACCTACAAATGAAAGCCAATAAGAATAAACTTGGACTACTCAGCAGAAACAGTGGAGACAAGAAGGCAATGGGATGACGTATTTAAAAAATGGAAGGAAAAAAATTGCCTGGCAAGAATCATATATCCAGCAAAACTGTCTCTTAAATATGAAGGTGAAATTGAGACATTTCCAGATAAACACAAGTTTAGGGAATTCGTAAAAACCAAACCAAAACTACAAGAAATACTAAAGGGAGTTCCTTGGTTAGAAAATCAATAATATCAGGTATCAACCCAAGACTAGAACACTGGGCAGAGAAACCAGAAGTCAACCCAGACAGGGAAATCCAGAAACACAAAGCAAGCCTGTAAAAAAAAAAAAAAAGCTCAAAACAGGGTAAAACCCATGTTATTATACAAAAGAAGACAACATAAAAATAACAAAGAGGGATGAAGAAATGGTATCATACACCTTCCATATGGAGAGGAAGATATGGTGATACAAAGAAATAAAAGTTAGGTTTAAATTTTAAAAAATAGGGGTAAATAATAAGGTAACCACAAAGGAGACAAACTATACTACTCATCAAAATAAAAAACAAGAAAAAAATAGAGACTTAGCAGAAACAAAATCAACAACAACAAATATGAGGAAAGGACAATATATAAAGATAATCTACTCAGCACATAAAATTAAGTGGGAAGAACAAACTGTGAACATCACACAAAAAGAAGACATCGAAATGATAGCACTAAACTATCCATAATTACCATGATTGTAAATGGACTATATGTACCAATAAAGAGAGAGTGGCAGAATGGATTAAAAAACAAGATCCATCTAATGCTCCCTACAAGAGACACACCTTAGACATAGAGACACAAACAAACTAAAACTCAAAGGATGGAAAAAAATATATCAAGCAAACAACAATAAAAAAAGAGCAGGAGTGGCACAATAGACTTTAAAGTCAAATTCATCAGAAAGGAAAAGGAAGGACACTATATAATGATTAAAGGGACAATACTGAAAAAGAAGAACAAAGTGGGAGGCCTTACTTTACCTGATTTTAGAACCTATTATACAGCCACAGTAGTCAAAACAGCCTGGTACTGGCACAACAATAAATACATGGACCAATGGAACAGAATTGAGAATCCAGACATAAATCCATCCACATATGAGCAGCTAATATTTGACAAAGGCCCCAAAACAGTTCAATGGGGAAAAGACAGTCTTTTTAACAAATGGTGCTGGCATAACTGGATATCCATCTGCAAAAAAATGAAACAAAAAGTAACTCAGAGGAGCCAAGATGGAGGACTAGGCAGATGCTGCCAAAGGGATCCCTCTTACAACAAAGACACGGAAAAACAAGTGAATCGATCACATACATAACAATCTATGAATCCTGAACAACAAACACAGATTTAGAGACGGAGAACGAACTAATACGGGGAAGCAGCGATTGTTTCCAGAGCCTGGAGCCAGCGTACCAGTCAGGTACGGCACAAGCACAGAGAGCTGCTCCACCCCCCTGTACTAACCCCGGGAGGGGGACCAGCCAGTTCCACGGGCGGCGTGGGACGCAGCCGGTAGGAGAAGTCCCCGGGAGGCAGTGACTGGTCTTGGAGCAGAAAGAGCAGCGTCCGAGCAGGGGAACCCTCCCGCAGGGATTTGGACTGGACGCAGGTACGGCATAAACACGGAGAGTTGCTCCACCCCCCTGAACTAACCCCGGGAAGGGGACCAGCCGGGTCGCGCGGGCGGCGTGGGACTCAGCCGGTAGGAGAAGTCCCCGGGAGGCAGCGACTGGTATTGGAGTGGGGAGAACAGCGTCCCAGCCGGGACACTCGGTCACGGTACAAGCACGGGGAGCTGCTCCACCCATCTGAACTAACCCCGGGAGGAGGCCCAACTGGTTCTTGGAGGCGGCACGGCCACGCGGCTGGAGGGACGAGAAGTCCCCGGGAGGCAGCGACTGATTTTGGAGTCGAGAGTGCACCGTCCCAGTAGGGGAGCCTTGACGCTGGGCGTGGGGCTGGAAGTGGAGGATCTGACCATGACTCCAGCGGGCCAGACCCCCCGGGGGCAATCTCCACACAGCCAGCACACATAGGTGACGCGCCCGCGGGAATCTCAGATATAATAGTCATTCCAAGCAAGACAAGCAACTCTGGCTATATTCTGAGGTGCTACTCTCCTATCTCTCTGTTCCCTCCCCCACCCTCCCCAGGCGGCTTCATTAACATCTGAATAGCCTGAGCCAGAGGGAGAACTCTGATAGGGATCTGACTGCATTTTTTTTTTAGCAGATTTTCTGGAAAAACTAGTTTCCCAGTGATGGCTCGGAGACAACAATCCATATCAAACCACTTAAAGAAGCAGACCATGACAGCTTCTCCAAACCCCCAAACAAAAGAATCAAAATCTTTCCCAAATGAAGATACAATCTTGGAATTATCAGATACAGAATACAAAAAACTAATTTACAGAAAGCTTAATGATATCACAAATGAAATTAGGATAACTGCAGAAAAAGCCAAGGAACACACTGATAAAACTGTTGAAGAACTCAAAAAGATTATTCAAGAACATAGTGGAAAAATTAATAAGTTGCAAGAATCCATAGAGAGACAACATGTAGAAATCCAAAAGATTAACAATAAAATTACAGAATTAGACAACGCACTAGGAAGTCAGAGGAGCAGACTCGAGCAATTAGAATGCAGACTGGGACATCTGCAGGACCAGGGAATCAACACCAATATAGCTGAAAAAAAATCAGATAAAAGAATTAAAAAAAATGAAGAAACCCTAAGAATTATGTGGGACTCTATCAAGAAGGATAACCTGCGGCTGATTGGAGTCCCAGAACAGGGAGGGGGGACAGAAAACACAGAGAAAATAGTTGAAGAACTCCTGACAGAAAACTTCCCTGACATCATGAAAGACGAAAGGATATCTATCCAAGATGCTCATCGAACCCCATTTAAGATTGATCCAAAAAGAAAAACACCAAGACATATTATCATCAAACTCACCAAAACCGAAGACAAACAGAAAATTTTAAAAGCAGCCAGGGAGAAAAGAAAGGTTTCCTTCAAGGGAGAATCAATAAGATGTTCTGACTACTCAACAGAAACCATGCAGGCAAGAAGGGAATGGGACGACATATACAGAACACTGAAGGAGAAAAACTGCCAGCCAAGGATCATATATCCAGCAAAACTCTCTCTGAAATATGAAGGCGAAATTAAGATATTTACAGACAAACACAAGTTTAGAGAATTTGCAAAAACCAAACCAAAGCTACAAGAAATACTAAAGGATATTGTTTGGTCAGAGAACCAATAATATCAGATACCAGCACAACACAAGGTCACAAAACAGAACGTCCTGATATCAACTCAAATAGGGAAATCACAAAAACAAACAAATTAAGATTAATTAAAAAAAAAATGCACATAACAGGGAATCATGGAAGTCAATAGGTAAAAGATCACAATAATCAAAAAGAGGGACTAAATACAGGAGGCATTGAACTGCCATATGGAGAGTGATACAAGGCGATATAGAACAATACAAGTTAGGTTTTTACTTAGAAAAATAGGGGTAAATAATAAGGTAACCACAAAAAGGTATAACAACTCTATAACTCAAGATAAAAACCAAGAAAAACGTAACTACTCAACTAACATAAAGTCGAACACTATGAAAATGAGGATCTCACAATTTACTAAGAAAAGCGCCTCAGCACAAAAAAGTATGTGGAAAAATGAAATTGTCAACAACACACATAAAAAGGCATCAAAATGACAGCACTAAAAACTTATTTATCTATAATTACCCTGAATGTAAATGGACTAAATGCACCAATAAAGAGACAGAGAGTCACAGACTGGATAAAGAAACACGATCCATCTATATGCTGCCTACAAGAGACACACCTTAGACTTAGAGACACAAAGAAACTAAAACTCAAAGGATGGAAAAAAGTATATCAAGCAAACAATAAGCAAAAAAGAAGAGCAGTAGCAACATTAATTTCTGACAAAATAGACTTTAGACTTAAATCCACCACAAAGGATAAAGAAGGACACTGTATAATGATAAAAGGGAGAATTGATCAGGAAGACATAACCGTATTAAATATTTATGCACCCAATGACAGGGCTGCAAGACACATAAATCAAATTTTAACAGAATTGAAAAGCGAGATAGATACCTCCACAATTATAGTAGGAGACTTCAACACACCACTTTCGGAGAAGGACAGGACATCCACTAAGAAGCTCAACAGAGACACGGAAGATCTAATTACAACAATCAACCAACTTGACCTCATTGACTTATACAGAACTCTCCACCCAACTGCTGCAAAATATACTTTTTTTTCTAGCACACATGGAACATTCTCTAGAACAGACCACATATTAGGTCATAAAACAAACCTTTGCAGAGTCCAAAACCTCGAAATATTACAAAGCATCTTCTCAGACCACAAGGCAATAAAACTAGAGATCAACAACAGAAAAACTAGGGAAAAGAAATCAAATACTTGGAAACTGAACAATACCCTCCTGAAAAAAGACTGGGTTATAGAAGACATCAAGGAGGGAATAAGGAAATTCATAGAAACCAACGAGAATGAAAATACTTCCTATCAAAACCTCTGGGACACAGCAAAAGCAGTGCTCAGAGGCCAATTTATATCAATAAATGCACACATACAAAAAGAAGAAAGAGCCAAAATCAGAGAACTGTCCCTACAACTTGAACAAATAGAAAGTGAGCAACAAAAGAATCCATCAGGCACCAGAAGAAAACAAATATTAAAAATTAGAGCTGAACTAAATGAATTAGAGAACAGAAAAACAATTGAAAGAATTAACAAAGCCAAAAGCTGGTTCTTTGAAAAAATTAACAAAATTGATAAACCATTGGCTAGACTGACTAAAGAAAAACAGGAAAGGAAACAAATAACCCGAATAAGAAATGAGAAGGACCACATCACAACAGAGCCAAATGAAATTAAAAGAATCATTTCAAATTATTATGAAAAATTGTACTCTAACAAATTTGAAAACCTAGAAGAAATGGATGAATTCCTGGAAAAACACTACCTACCTAAACTAACACATTCAGAAGTAGAACAACTAAATAGACCCATAACAAAAAAAGAGATTGAAACGGTAATCAAAAAACTCCCAACAAAAAAAAGCCCTGGCCCCGGAAGGCTTCACTGCAGAGTTCTACCAAACTTTCAGAGAAGAGTTAACACCACTACTACTAAAGGTATTCCAAAGCATAGAAAATGACGGAATACTCCCCAACTCATTCTATGAAGCCACCCTCTCCCTGATATCAAAACCGGGTAAAGACATTACAAAAAAAGAAAATTATAGACCTATATCCCTCATGAACATTGATGCAAAAATCCTCAACAAAATTCTAGCCAATAGAATCCAACAACACATCAAAAAAATAATTCACCCTGATCAAGTGGGATTTATACCAGGTATGCAAGGCTGGTTTAATATCAGAAAAACCATTAATGTAATCCATCACATAAATAAAACAAAAGACAAAAACCACACGATCTTATCAATTGATGCAGAAAAGGCATTTGACAAAGTCCAACACCCATTCATGATAAAAACTCTTACCAAAATAGGAATTGAAGGAAAATTCCTCAACATAATAAAGGGCATCTATGCAAAACCAACAGCCAATATCACTCTAAATGGAGAGAACCTGAAAGCATTTCCCTTGAGAACGGGAACCAGACAAGGATGCCCTTTATCACCGCTCTTATTCAACATCGTGTTGGAAGTCTTAGCCAGGGCAATTAGGCTAGACAAAGAAATAAAAGGTATCCGGATTGGCAAGGAAGAAGTAAAGTTATCACTATTTGCAGATGACATGATTATATACACAGAAAACCCTAAGGAATCCTCCAGAAAACTACTGAAACTAATAGAAGAGTTTGGCAGAGTCTCAGGTTATAAAATAAACATACAAAAATCACTTGGATTCCTCTACATCAACAAAAAGAACACCAAAGAGGAAATTACCAAATCAATACCATTCACAGTAGCCCCCAAGAAGATAAGATACTTAGGAATAAATCTTACCAAGGATGTAAAAGACCTATACAAAGAAAACTACAAAGCTCTACTACAAGAAATTCAAAAGGACATGCTTAAGTGGAAAAACATACCCTGCTCATGGATAGGAAGACTTAACATAGTAAAAATGTCCATTCTATCAAAAGCCATCTATACATTTAACGCACTTCCGATCCAAATTCCAATGTCATATTTTAAGGGGATAGAGAAACAAATCACCAATTTCATATGGAAGGGAAAGAAGCCCCGGATAAGCAAAGCACTACTGAAAGAGAAGAAGAAAGTGGGAGGCCTCACCTTACCTGACTTCAGAACCTATTATACAGCCACAGTAATCAAAACAGCCTGGTATTGGTACAACAACAGGCACATAGACCAATGGAACAGAATTGAGAATCCAGACATAGATCCACCCACGTATGAGCAGCTGATATTTGACAAAGGACCAGTGTCAATTAACTGGGGAAAAGATAGCCTTTTTAACAAATGGTGCTGGCATAACTGGATCTCCATTTGCAAAAGAATGAAACAGGACCCATACCTCACACCATGCACAAAAACTAACTCCAAGTGGATCAAAGACCTAAACATAAAGACTAAAACGATAAAGATCATGGAAGAAAAAATTGGGACAACCCTAGGAGCCCTAATACAAGGTATAAACAGAATACAAAACATTACTAAAAATGATGAAGAGAAACCCTATAACTGGGAGCTCCTAAAAATCAAACACCTATGTTCATCTAAAGACTTCTCCAAAAGAGTAAAAAGACCACCTACAGATTGGGAAAGAATTTTCAGCTATGACATCTCCTACCAGCGCCTGATCTCTAAAATCTACATGATTCTATCAAAACTCAACCAGAAAAAGACAAACAACCCAATCAAGAAGTGGGCAAAGGATATGAACACACATTTCACTAAAGAAGATATTCAGGCAGCCAACAGATACATGAGAAAATGCTCTCGATCATTAGCCATTAGAGAAATGCTAATTAAAACTATGATGAGATTCCATCTCACACCAGCAAGGCTGGCATTAATCCAAAAAACACAAAATAATAAATGTTGGAGAGGCTACGGAGAGATTGGAACTCTCATACACTGCTGGTGGGAATGTCAAATGGTACAACCACTTTGGAAATCTATCTGGTGTTATCTTAAACAGTTAGAAATAGAATTACCATACAACCCAGAAATCCCACTCCTCGGAATATACCCTAGAGATACAAGAGCCTTCATACAAACAGATATATGCACACCCATGTTTATTGCAGCTCTGTTTACAATAGCAAAAAGTTGGAAGCAACCAAGGTGTCCATCAACGGATGAATGGGTAAATAAATTGTGGTATATTCACACAATGGAATACTACGCATCGATAAAGAACAGTGACGAATCTCTGAAACATTTCATAACATGGAGGAACCTGGAAGGCATTATGCTGAACGAAATTAGTCAGAGGCAAAAGGATAAATATTGTATAAGACCACTATTATAAGATCTTGAGAAATAGTAAACCTGAGAAGAACACATACTTTTGTGGTTACGAGGGGGGGAGGGAGGGAGGGTGGGAGAGGGTTTTTTATCGATTAATCAGTAGATAAGAACTGCTTTAGGTGAAGGGAAAGAGAACACTCAATACATGGAAGGTCAGCTCAATTGGACTGGACCAAAAGCAAAGAAGTTTCCGGGATAAAATGAATGCTTCAAAGGTCAGCGGAGCAAGGGCGGGCGTCTGGGGAACATGGTTTGCGGGGACTTCTAAGTCAATTGGCAAAATAATTCTATTATGAAATCATTCTGCATCCCACTTTGAAATGTGGCGTCTGGGGTCTTAAATGCTAACAAGCGGCCATCTAAGATGCAGCAATTGGTCTCAACCCACCTGGAGCAAAGGAAAATGAAGAACACCAAGGCCACACGACAACTAAGAGCCCATGAGACAGAAAGGGCCACGTGAACCAGAGACCTACATCATCCTGAGACCAGAAGAACTAGTTGGTGCCCGGCCACAATTGATGACTGCCCTGACAGGGAGCACAGCAGAGGACCCCTGAGGGAGCAGGAGATCAGTGGGATATAGACCCCAAATTCTCATAAAAAGACCAAACTTAATGGTCTGACTGAGACTGGAGGAATCCCGGCGGCCATGCTCCCCACACCTTCTGTTGACACAGGACAGGAACCATCCCCGAAGACAACTCATCAGAAATGGAAGGGACTGGTCAGCGGGTGGGAGAGAGATGCTGATGAAGAGGGAGTTAATTATATCAGGTGGACACTTGAGATTGTGTTGGCAACTCTTGTCTGGAGGGGGGATGGGAGGATAGAGAGAGAGGGAAGCAGGCAAAATTGTCAAGAAAGGAGAGACTGAAAGGGCTGACTCAAGAGGGGGAGAGCAAGTGGGCGTAGGGAGTGAGATGTATGTAAACTTATATGTGACAGACTGATTGGATTTGTAAACGTTCACTTGAAGCTTAATAAAAGTTATTAAAAAAAAAAATGAAACAAGACCCATACCTCACTCCATGCACAAAAACTAACTCAAAATGGATCAAAGACCTAAATATAAAATCTAAAACGATAAAGATCATGGAAGAAAAAAAGGGACAAAGTTAGGAGCCCTAATACATGGCATGAACAGTATACAAAACATTACTAAAAATGCAGAAGAAAAACTAGATAACTGGGAGCTCCTAAAAATCAAACACCTATGCTCATCCAAAGACTTCACCAAAAGAGTAAAAAGACTACCTGCAGACTGGGGAAAAGTTTTTAGCTATAACATTTCCGATCAGCGCCTGATCTCTAAAATCTACATGATACTGCAAAAACTCAACTGCAAAAAGACAAATAACCCAATTAAAAAATGGGCCAAAGATATGAATAAACACTTCACTAAAGAAGACATTCAGGTAGCTAACAGATACATGAGGAAATGTTCACGATCATTAGCCATTAGAGAAACGCACATCAAAAATACAATGGGATTTCATCTCACTCCAACAAGGCTGGCATTAATCCAAAAAACACAAAATAGGAAATGTTGGAGAGGCTGTGGAGAGATTGGAACACTTCTACAATGCTGGTGGGAATGTCAAATGGTACAATCACTTTGGAAATCGATTTGGCACTTCCTTAAAAAGCTAGAAATAGAACTACCATATGACCCAGAAATCCCACTCCTTGGAATATATCCTAGAGAAATAAGAGCCTTTACACAAACAGATATATGCACACCCATATTTATTGCAGCACTGTTTACAACAGCAAAAAGGTGGAAGAAACCAAGGTGACCATCAATGGATGAGTGGATAAATAAATTATGGTATATTCACACAATGGAATACTACTCATTGATAAAGAACAGTGAGGAACCTGTGAAACATTTCAAAACATGGAGGAACCTGGAAGGCATTATGCTGAGTGAAATTAGTCAGTTGCAAAAGGACAAATATTCTATAAGAGCACTGTTATAAGAACTCAAGGAATAGTTTAAACATTGATGAAAATATTCTTTTCTGGTTACAAGATAGGGTAGGGAGGGAGGATGGGAGAGGGGTATTCACTAATGAGATAGTAGATAAGAACTACTTTAGGTGAAGGGAAAGACAACACACAATACAGCGGAGATAAGCACAACTGGACTAAACCAAAAGCAAAGAAGTTTCCTGAATAAACTGAATGCTTTGAAGGCCAGCGTAGCAGGGACAGGGGTTTGGGGACCTTGGTTTCAGGGACATCTAAGTCAATTGGCATAATAAAATCTATTAAGAAAACATTCTGCATCCCACCTTGGAGAGAGGCATCTGGTGTCTTAAACGCTAGCAAGTGGCCATCTAAGACACATCAATTGGTCTCAACCCGCCTAGATCAAAGGAAAATGAAGAACACCAAGGTCACAAGGTAATTACGGAGCCCAAGAGACAGAAAGGGCTACATAAATCAGAGATTACATCATTCTGAGACCAGAATATCTAGATGGTGCCCAGCTACAACCGATGATTGCCCTGACAGGGAACACAACAGAGAACCCCTGAGGGAGCAGGAGAACAGTGGGATGCAGACCCTAAATATTTGTAAGAAGACCAGACTTAATGGTCTGACTGAGACTAGAAGGACCCCAGTGGTCCGTCTGTTGGCCCAGAACAGAAACCATTCCCAAAGCCAATTTTTCAGACAGGGATTGGACTGAACAATGGGTTGGAGAGGGATATTGGTGAGGAGTGAGCTTCTTGGATCGGGTGGACACTTGAGACTATGTTGGCACCTCCAGCCTGGAGGGGAGATGAGAGGCTAGAGGGGGTTAGAAGCTGGCAAAATGGACACGAGAAGAGAGTGTGGAAGAAGGGAGTGGGTTGTCTCATCAGGGGGAGAGCAATTGGGTGTATGTAGCAAGGTGTATATAAGTTTTTGTGTGAGAGCCTGACTTGATTTGTAAACTTTCACTTAAAACATAATAAAAATAAAATAAAAAAAGAAATACCATAAGTGAATGACTTTAACAAAGAGAAGTTTATTCTCTCACAGTCCAGTAGGCTCGAAGTCCAAATTCAGTGTGTCGGCTCCAGGGAAAGGCTTTTTCTCTTTGTGGGCTCTGGAGGGCAGGTCCTTGTGACGCATCAGTATTTCCTTGGTCTGGGAGCATCTCAGTGCAGGAACCTCAGGTTCAAAGGTCACACTCTGCTGCTGTCACTGCTTTCTTGGAGGTATGAGGTCCCCATATCTCTCTGCTTGCTTCTCTCTTTTATATGTCAAAAGAGATTGGCTTAAGATCTATCTAATCTTATAAAAAAAAAAAAATAGATCTCATCAATATAACTGCCACTAAAAAAAAAAAAAAAAATTTTTTTTTTAATCCATCTCATCACATCATAGTGATAGGATTTACAGCACATAGGGAAATCACATCAGATAGCAAAATTGTAGACAATCATACAATACTAGGAATCATGACGTAGCCAAGTTGACAGATATTTTGGGGGGACACAATTCAATCCATGACAACAGGTATCCCCTGCTTTTCGAAAATTCACTTTATGAGGCTTCACTTTTACAAAAGATCTACATTAATACCTGTTTTCGCTAATTGAAAGACATCTGAAGAGAATTTTTGCTTTTACAAAAAAAGGTGAAAAGCAAAAATAGTGTTCAGTGTTTGTTTTGCAGTTAGCTGTTAAAGAGGTAGCACCGCCCCCAGGCAGGGTGAGTGACATCACCAAGCACCTTCTCTGGGAACTACACCCCGTATCTCAGCATCAAGTTGCTACAGCTTTGAACTGTGTCTTTGAGTATCTGTGCTTTATCTCGATTTATTTTGTGTATCCATTAGTAAGATGTGTCCTAAGGTATCAGAAAAGCTAAGAGAGCTCGTAAGGGTTTTATTAGGTTGTTTTTTGGGTCTGGGAATGCTCAAAAGTTTTCCCCATATAAATTAGTGGCAATTGCTTCTTTGCTTTATGCGATGTCGGCTTACAAAAGGTTTCGTGATGGTGTTTCCAGGTTCTTGTCAGATGGTGTCTGGTGACTTGATTCATTTCCACGTCCCAAGGTTGTATCTGTGTCCTCCCAGCTTCCTAGGCTTATAGTTTGCTAAAATACATTAAAAAAAAAAATACATAGACCCTAAAAATTGTTGGCCATAGCTTTTTTTCCCCTCAGCTTCTTTACTAGATGAGGAGATGCCATTCAGCCACTGGCTTTAAGCAAAGAGCCTGATGACTGTCCTTACATAGATTCCTTTTAACTCCTTTCCCCTACAGAACCACTGTCAACTTCCAGACCCAGAGCTTCCCAAATCTGAGGCTTTATGTCTCCACTGCTTTGTGTTTTTGTTCTGTTTCTGTCCAAGCAGTTTATCTTGCTTCTAAGTCTGGCTATATATTTTTCCTTTCTAACTGTTATATTACATATATCACCATAATGGTTAAGCTTGTGTGTCAACTTGGTTGGGCCATGATTCTCAGTGTTTATATGTGATCACTCCCATGATTGAATATGCTGTGAGTAGCCAATCAGTTGAAAGTGAGTTTCCTTGGGGGTGCGGCCTGCATCCGAATATAAGCAGACATTCTGTTTTTTTTGCTCACTCTGGATCCTTTGGCTGTCTCCTCTTCATCTGACCTCTGGTTCTTGGAACTTGAGGTAGCAGCTTATCTGCCAGATTTGAAATTCATCTATCTTCACAGCCTGTGAGCAAGAACCCTGCTCTCCAACCTGCCGTACTTGGGTTCACCAGCACCTGCGGCTAAGTGAATCAAGAGAAGCCTCTATCCTGATCCACCACCTTGGGGCATTCCAGCCTCTACAATCGTGTGAGCCATTTCCTTGATATAAATCTCTCTTATATATATATTTATACACTTTACTGATTTTTCTTCTCTAGAGAACCCAGCCTAAGACAATCACTGCTATGAATTTGGAATAGAGAGGGTGTGTTGTGTGCTATCTTACCAGGAAGCCAATTCCATAACTTCTCACAAATTGTTCCTTTGTCTACAACAAACTTTCCCTGTGGGTCTGCTTCAGAATTATCAAATCCCCTCTGGAGTCACCTTCTTGTAAACTTTTTCTAAATCCTCTCCCTACCCCCTAACGAAGATAATTACTCCCTTTTCTAATTACATCAAAATCACGGACATTTTCTACACCTCTGTCCTCCAAGGCATAAAGCACATTTCATACTTATCATTGTACCCTCCAAAACCTAGCAGATTGTCTAGCCCATACTGTTCTTGTTGTGTTATTAGTTGCTGTTGAGTTGATTCCAACTCATAGCAACACCATACATGTAGAGTAGAACTGCACTTCATAGGGTTTTCAAGGCTGTGGTCTTTCAGCAGCAGATACCCAGGCCTTACTTCCAAGCCACCTATGAGCGGATTTGAACAACCAACCTTTTGGTTACTAGTCCAGCATGTAACCATTTGGGTCACCCAGTGACTCCTGAGTCCATAGTAACCAAACCCATTGTCTCAGGACAGTTCTGACCCATGGTGACCCTATAGGACAGAGTAGAACTGCCCCAAAAGGTTTTCAAGGCTGTAATCTTTATAGAAGCAGACTGCTGGGTTAGAAGCACCACACTTTCAGTTAGCAGCCAAGCGCTTAACCACCGAGCCAACAGGGGTCCTTTTTAGCCCATAATAAGTGTTCAATAAACGTTTGTTTTATTCAAGGACATCAACAGGAAACTGTCAGAAATTCAAGCTGCATTCAGAAAAGAATGTGGAATGAGGGATATCATTGCTGATGTCAGATACATCTTGACTGAAAGCAGAGAATTCCAGAAAGATGTTTACCTGTGTTTTATTGACTATGCAGTCTTTCGACTGTGTGGATCATAAACAAATTATGAATAACATTGCGAAGAATGGGAATTCCAGAACACTTTATTGTGCGCAATTCGGAACCTGTACATAGACCAAGAGGCAGCCATTTGAACAGAACAGGGGGATATTGTGTAGTTTAAAATCAGAAAAGGTAGGCATCAGGGTTGTATCCTTTTACCATACTTATCCAATCTCTATGCTGAGCAAATAATCCCAGAAGCTAGACTATATGAAGAAGAATGCAGCACCAAGATTGAAGGAAGACTCATTAACAACCTGTGATATGCAGATGACACAACCTTTCTTGCTGAAAGTGAAGAGGACTTGAAGCACTTACCGATGAAGATCAAAGACTACAGTCTTCAGTATGGATTGCACCTCAACATAATGAAAGCAAAAATATTCATAACTGGACCAATGAGCAACAGCATGATAAATGGAGAAAAGATTGAAGTTGTCAGGATTTCATTTTACTTGGATCCACAATCTATACCCATGGAAGCAGCAGTCGAGAAATCAAACAACGTATTACATTGGACAAATCTGCTGCAAAAGACCTCTTTAAAGTGTCAAAAAGTAAAGATTCACTTTGAGGACTAAGGTGTATCTGACCCAAGCCATGACATTTTCCATCACCTCATATGCATGAAAAAGCTGGACAATGAATAAGGAAGGCAGAAGAAGAATTGACGCCTTTGAATTATGATGTTGGCAATGGACTTCCAGAAGAACGAACAAGTTGGTCTTGGAAGAAACATAGCCAGAGTGCTTCTTGGAATTGAGGATGGTGAACTTCGTCTTACATACTTTGGACATGTTATCAGGACAAACCAGTCCCTGCAGAAGGACATCATGCTCAGTAAAATAGAGGTTCAGTGAAAAAGAAGAAAAGACCCTCAATGAGATGGATTGACACAGTGGCTGCAACAGTGGGCTCAAGCATAACAATTGTGAGGATGGCACAGGAGCGGGCAGTGTTTCGTTCTGTTGTACATAGGGTCACTATGAATTGGAAGGAACTCCATGACACCTAATAATAGCAACAACATATGCTCATGGAAGCTGGATGTCTTAGTTCTCTAGTGCTGCTTTAACGGAAACACAACAAGTGGATGACTTTAAAAAACAGAAACTAATTCTGTCACAGTCTAGAAGTATGAATTCAGGGTGCCAGCTCCAGGGGAAGGCTTCCTGTCTCTGTTGGCTCAGAGGGAAGGTCCTCGTCATCAATCTTCCTCTCTTCTAGGAGCTTCTCAGCCCAGGGACCCCGGGTCTAAAGAACACGCTCCGCTCCTGGCTCTACTTTCTTGGTCTTATGAGGTCCCCATGCCTCTCTGCTCCCTTCTGTCTTTTATATCTCAAAAGAGATTGACTTAAGACACAACCTAATCCTGTACATTCAGTCCTGCCTCATTAACATAACTGCTACTAATCCCACCTCGTTAACATTGTAGAGGTAGGATTTATAATGCATAGGAAAATCACATCAGATGACAAAATGGTGGACAATTGCACAATACTGGGAATCATGAACTAGCAAATTTAATACACATTTTTGTGGGACACAACTCAGTCCATGACACTAGGCAATGAATAAGGAAGACCAAAGAAAAACTGAAACATTTGAATTATGGTGTTGGTGAAGAATATTGAATATATCATGAACTACCAGAAGAATGAACAAACCTGTTTTTGAAGAAGTACAGCAAGCATGTTCCTTAGAAGCAAGGATGGCTAGACTTTGTCTCATTTACTTTGGACGTGTTATCAGAAGGGATCAATCCTTGGAGAAGAACATCAGGCTTGGAAAAGCAGAGGGTAGGAAAAGAAAGGAAGACCCTCAACCGGATAGAGTGACACAGTGGCTGCAAGAATAGTCTCAAGCATAGCAACAATTGTGAAAATGGCACAGGACTGGGCAAAGCTTCATTCTGTTATACGTGGAATCACTGTGAGTAGGAACAAACGCGATGGGATCTAACAACAACAACAATCCGACCTCTTAAAGCCAATGTATTGTTTTATTGCTGTCTGAATACAAAACTTAAATTAAAATAGAAATGCAGAAGAGAGGAGAGGTTCAGGAGCTATTTCATAGATAATGTCAATGGGATTTGGTGACATATTAGATATGGTGGGGTGGGATGTAAGGAAGAAGAAAATACTAGAATTAATTACAACATTTCTAATTCAGGTGAATGGGAGCCTTATAATGGTGTTATCCAACACAAAGAACATCGAGGTGAGAGCAGATTTGTAGGAAACCTAACGAGTACAGTTTAAGAGTTTGACAAACTTTTCATACTTCATATGTCTGCCTAAGATTGGCACAGGAGTATCATACTTATAATACATTTGAGAAAATTTTCTGGTCACAAAATTTCATCTGGAATGTAAATAGTGTAATATTTTGATAAAGCTATTGGAAATTATCCACAACAACTTAAGGAATGTAATAAATAAAAACATCTTGTGTAAAATTGTCATTCTCCCAGAGTTTGCATAATTTCTCTTGATGAGGCATATAACTGCCGAAGCATTTGCTTAATTGATAATTTGTGCATAATTTTCTAAACTTTGGAACATAATTATCACTTGTGTCTGAGTCAACACTGAAATGAAACACTTGGGTAAAATGTTTTAGACACTAATAAAGTTTTGAAACAGCAAGGAAGAAGAAAGAAAAATTTTGATTAACTTAAAAACAGCAGGCTTCTGTCAAGCTCCATACAACTTAGCATATCCCAGGGTAAAATTAATTTGGACATAATCAGGGCATTAATCTAAAACAAAATTGAATGAGATTTTAATGAGTTTAAACTAAGATTTGAAGACTTTAGTTATAATTCTAATTTTCCATTACCACACAAAAAAAATTTTTTTTTATTTGAATGTGGACAAGTCACTTAAAATCTCCACACCTCACTCTCATCTTTCAAATGGAATTATCACTGATATTCTTTCCAATTCTGCCAGTCTATTATTCAAGTATCTAGTCTACTTGTCACCCTCTTGTTTTTCGATTTATCTTTCATTAATACCCACCCTGCTCACCTCATAGATCTGCAGGGAGGATTAGGTAAAATAATTAAAAGTTAAAAATGGTTTGCAAATGTAAGATATAATGACAGTATAGGATTTTAAAAGCATCCTGATGAAATTGTTTTGAAATTGACAAGACTCAAGTGGCTACTGGCAGAGCCTTACTTCACAAATGGTCAAAATGAGGCATAGAGTTGATATAATAAAACAATGTTTTTTTTTTTTAAACACTGTAAGTAACCTTAAGCATCACTCAGTTCCAGAGAAGGGGTTCCAAATGTTATAGAGAAAAAAAATAACACCTGTTGCTCCTGTTACATAATATATCACCCCAAACTTAGAGGCTTAAAACAACAATCATTTTATTACTTCTTATAATTTCTGTGGGTTAGAAATTTGGGAAAGGTTCATCTGGGAGGTTCTAGCTTGAAATCTCTCATTTGGTTGCAGTCAGCTGGGGCAGCTGGACTGACCAAGTGTCTCTCTCTTCATGAAGTCTCAGCATCTCTCTGTGTGAAGTTTCTCTGTCCACATAGCCTCTCTGTGTGGGCTGGTTTGGTTTCCTCACAGCATAACAGCCTCAAGCCAGTCAGACTGTTTACACTGCTGCTAGCAATTTCAAGAGACAGTATTCTAGCAAAACAAGTAGAAGTACCATTACCTTTCGTGGCCAAGCATGGAAGTCTCATAGTGTCTCTTCTGCTGTATTCTACTGGCCAAAACAGTCAGAAAAGCCCACCTAGTTTTCAAGGGCAGGAGACATAGACTCCACCTCTTGATGGGAAGGGTGTTAAGATCATATTCTAAGAGGAGTAAGTGGGATGGTAGATATTGTGTGGCCCTTTTTAAAAACACAATCTGCCAGAGCTTGTTACAAGTTCTATTAGTTTTACATACCTAGCACATAGGAAAAGTTTGGTCATCAAATTAGCTGAAAATAAAAATATTTTTAGTCCTATTTTCTTTCCTTTTTTATTTGCTTTAGGTGAAAGTTTACAGCTCAAGTTAATTTCTCATTCAAAAATTTATACACATATCATTTTGTGACATTGGTTGCAATCCCCACAATGTGACAGCACACCTCTCCCTTTCCACTCCAGGTTCCCTGTGTCCATTCGACCAGTTCTTGTCCCTTCCAGCCTTCTCATCTTGCTTTTCAACAGAAGTTGCCCATTTGGTTTTGTATATTTGATTGAATCACAAGCACATTCCTTACATGTATCAGTTTTTGTTTTGTAGTCCTGTCTAATCTTTGTCTGCAGAGTAGGCTTCGGGAATGGTTTCAGTTCTGGGTTAACAGTGTGTCTGGAAGCCATAGTTTCAAGGGTTCCTGAAGTCTCTGTCAGACCATTAAGTCTGGTCTTTTTATGTGGATTTGAAATCTGTTCTACATTTTTCTCCTGCTCTGTCCGGGGCCCTCTGTTGTGTTCCCTGTCAGGGTGATCATTGCTGGTAGCAGGGCACCATGTAGCTCTTCTGATCTCAGGCTGGTGGAGCCTATTTTCCTATAGAAAGAAAAAAGTATCAAGTTATTTAAATGTAATAATTTTGAAGCCACTGCCAAGGCTCCCCCCCCCCCACTTCAGTTTATCTCCTCCTACACAGCCCACCAAGCCTTTGTTTTTAACTGTGGCTTGGCCCAACTGCACCTTGGGCTGTGTAACTGCAGTTTGAATTTGGCGCCAGAATCCTGCGCATGAGCAAACCAAGATCTTGGTGCATGTGCAGGACCTGAAGAGCCGTGGCCCTGAACTTGACCCCAGACTTGAACATCGCCAGAGAGGAAGATGTTCTCCAGCATATAGCTGCACCCAAGCCCATTTGCAGAGCAAAATGTCCCTTTCTTTACAACAAGACTCAGCACCTGGATCTCCAAATGTGGACATGGGAGGGATCAGGGTGTCAGATTTCAGGCACTAATCCCACCCCTTGGGGACTGAAGGGCACAAAAGCTCCCCTGGAGTGGGGAGTGTGTGGTCTTTCAGCTGCTAGGCCCCACATTGCTCCTTGTTTGCACAAACAATAAATACCCACTTTCTGTTTCCCTTGCAGCTGGTGGTGTGGCATCTGTCTTATTTCAACTGGCTAATAGGACAGGAAAGGGTGCACGTTTGGTTACAAATTTTGGCAACTCCATGGGGACCCATGGATTCTGAAACCTGGGCTGTGAGTATCCGGAGCCCCACAACCCTTTAAGGCGCACCCAACCCCATTTGGTCAGAAAGGAGTTTTGGGTGGTCACTGTGGTCCCTCCCCTGGGGACAAGGTCCACCGGGTCCTCAACACAGCTCGGAAACAGAAGCTGGACTGAAAAGGCCTCTAAATTCAGGTAAATTGGAATTGGAAATTCAGAAATTGGTTCAAATGAGGAAATTCAGAAATCGGTTAAGCACAGTGTTCTGGACCAGATTGTTCCACTGGTCATCTGAAGGTGGGGTGCAGGCGCTTCCCCAGGTTAGGCAACGGAGAGGGTGGCAACAGCACAGTCCTAGGGCCAGACCCCATCTGAGACAAAATGAGGGAAGTGGGAGGTTGTGGCTCCTGGAACCCATTCTCAGCCTAGCTGGGGTCCCTTGCTCCAACTAAAACCAAGGGTATCAGGTTGCTTCGCCATCAGGGATGGCTGGAGAGGTTGAGGCAGGACTAAGAAATCTCATTGTCTGAGCCATAAGGAGGAATTGAAGCCCTGCTAAGATTGTCCTCATTACTCCAGAGATCACCCCACCATCGGCGAAAATCTTTGTCCATCTGTGATCACCCAAGGTTAATTGGTAGTTGATAGAGGGTATTTAAGCCCCTTTGGAGTCACCCATCATCGGCGACAATCTTTCTTTTAGAACACTCTCTCCTTTTCTTTTCCTTTCTTTCTCTCTATATCTGCTCTTCAACAGCAGAAAACGAGTAATTTAGCTTATGGCCATTGATTTTGGTAAGGTCCTGATTTTAGTTTAGGTTTTGTTTAGGGTCCTGGTTTCAGTTTAGGGGATGTCCTTTTTGTATTGGTATTCTTTGTATGTTTTAGTGGGCACTCCTCTAGGTTGGGGGGACAGGACATCCTTCTGTTTGAATGCATTTGGAACTGGTTTTCTTTGTCCATGTGTCTTCGTGAGAGTGTGTAGGTGTAAGAACATGGATAACACAAGAAGCTTCCCAGAGTTTTCACCCTTGGGTTGTATTTTAAAGAATTGGATTTTTTTTTTTTTTAATCTGAAAGAATAAAAAAGAAAAAGTTCATTTTCCTTTGTAATGTGGCCTGGCCCCAGTACCAACTAGGAGACTAAGAGCTTTGGCCCAGATTCAGGTCTATTGCTTACAATACTATTTCATAACTGGACCTACTTTGCCAAAGGAAAGAAGGTGGGAGGAGATGCCTTATGTGCAGGCCTTCATGGCTCTCTATAATAATAAGGGTCTATAGGAGCAGTGTGAGATAATGGTTCAGAAGGGAAGGAAGCAAAAACATGAAGAAAAAGAGGGCCCCCTTGTCTTAACACAGCCAGGAAAGGATCCAGTTCTTGGATCCTCAGCCCCTCCTGCATATCTATCCATATACCCCTGGGTTCCCCAGACAGCCCCTGCTGATTCGGGATCAGGAACCAGAGAGTTGGAGGGTAGAACTCAAGCCAAGGGAATGGTCTCCCCTTCCCACACTAGGAGTGGGGCATCTTTCAGTCAGGAGCCACCCATATTCTCAACCAGTGAGGGCCACTTCCCGTTGAGACAGGTACCAGTTAGGAGCACACAGGAGGGGTGGCCTCGAGGGTACACTCTTATTCACGTGCTGTTCACCATCTCAGACCTGTCTAATTGAAAGAACAATTTGCCTACCTATTTTTTTTTTATAGAGATTACCCTCAAAAGATGCATGATAAGTTTTCCTCCATTTTTTTTCTTAACACACATCAGCCCACCTAGGCAGGATTTCAGGCCCTACTGGAGGTTCTCCTCACTGCCAAGGAGAGGAGGATGGTATTAGAGAAGGTAGGCAGCAGGCAGAGTGGGAACATGCTGAAAATCTTCAGGACCCCAACTGGGACCCCAACCAGGAATTAGGACAGAACTGGCTGAGATACTACCATCTGCTAACAGGTTTAAAAGAAGGGGCTCTGAAACAGAAAAATCTCTCTAAGATATATGAAGTTGTAGAAAAACCCAAGGAAAATCCTTCTGAGTTTCTTCAAAGAATTTTTCAGGCTTTCCGGCAATGCATGGATATGAACCCAGAAGCACAAGAGAACCAGCGAATGATTAATGTGATTTTCATTGGGCAGAGTGCTCCAGACATTAGGAAGAAGCTCCAAAAGGTAGACAGGGGGCCTGGCATGCCAATATCCTAGCTGGTAGAGATTGCATTTTGGGTTTTTAACAACAGGGATCAAGACCAAGAGCAGAAAGACCAGAAAATGAGATGACAGGCTACACTCCTGGCAGCGACTCCCACCCAACTGGCACATGCAGGCCAGACCCAAGCCTCCCAACACTGGGGAAGAGAACTAAGAACTCAGCAAGGGAGGCCAGGGGGACAAGAAGACCACCCCCCTTTGGGCCCAAATCAGTGTGCACATGGTAAGCAGGAGGGCCACCGGCAACGGGCATGCCCCTGATGAAAAAGGTATAGGGGGAATGGAAATGGGGAGCATTACATGGTGAGCCAAGACCCAAGCCAGCAGTGATGAGGCCTGGGGTTTTTAGCTCTAGTAGGGGAAGAAAAATTTGAATTCTTACTGGATGCTGGGGCCACCCACTCAGTCCTAAACCAAGCTCCTGCTCCTTTACCTTAAAAAAAAAAAAAAAAAAAAAAACTCAGGTTATAGGGGTCACAGGGTGACCAGAGAAAAGGAATTTTCTGAAACCCCTCACCTGTAAAGCAGGGGCTCATCACCTAGTGCACAGCTTCCTCTATATCCCAGAATGCCCTGTCCCCTTGCTCGGGCAAAATATCCTAAGTTACGGGCTCAGGTGACATTTGCCCCACCATCAGTAGAGGTAAGTGTACCCCCAGAACAAGCGTGGGCCTTACAGGCACTTCTTGCTAATGCCCCAGAGTCCCAAAATGTGAAACTCCCTTTCAGAGGAGACTGGAAAAAGTTAGGAGACCCCCAAATATGGGCAAGTAGACTGCCAGGACAACCAGTCTCGGCCCAGACAGTCAAGATTCTGCTTAAGGAGGGAGCCCCCACTCCCTGCCTACCACAATATCCTATTAGGCAAGAAGGTAAGGACGGGCTCCAAGAGATGGTAAACAAGTTTCTACAGCACGGTTTGAACCGACCGTGCCAATCTCCCTACAACACTCACATCCTCCTAGTGAAGAAACTGGATGGAGAATACCAGTTCGTAAAGGATCTGACAGCCATCAACCAAATCGTAAGTGACATCCCCAACCTATACATATTGCTGTCCATCCTTCCTGGGAAGGGTAAATGGCTCACTGTTTTGGACTTAAAGGATGGTTTTTACCGCATTCCCCTTGAAAGAGATTCACAAGGGATGTTTGCATTTTAGTGGGAGGATAAAACAGGGTGAAAATTCCAATATTGCTGGACTATGCTTCCCCAAAGGTTCAAGAATGGCCCCACTATTTGGGGGGAATCCTGGGGAGACATCTCTAATGGTTACAATTAGAGGAGGAGGTCCCATTCCAGTATGTTGATGACCTATTGATTGCCAGCACCTGTAAAGAGGCGTAGGACAAAAATACGATTGAGACCATGAATCACCTAGCCACCTCAGGATATAAAGTCTCAAGGGAAAAGGCCCAAATCTTGTGCTGAGAGGTCCAGTACCTAGGCTTCTCCCTTGCAGAGGGACAGAGAACTCCCAGTTCATAAGGAGGCTATCACCCAGACCAAGATCCCCTCAACCAAGTGGCAACTCTGTGGATTTTGGGGAATGGCAGATTTCTTCCCGATTTGGATCCCTGTCATGGATTGAATTGTGTCCCCCCAAAATTGTCTGTTGACATAGCTAGGCCATGATTCTCAGTATTGTGTGATTGTCCACCATTTTATGTGATTTTCCTATACATTATAAATCCTACCACTATGATGTGATAAGATGGATTAGCAGCAGTTATATTGATGAGGTCTACAAGAGTAGATAGTGTCTTAAGCCAATCTCTTTTGAGATATAAAAGATAGAAACGAGCAGAGAGACATGAGAACCTCATACCACCAAGAAAGAAGTGCCAGGAGCAGAGTGTGTCCTTTGGACCCGAGGTTCCTGCACTGAGATGTTCCCAGACCAAGGGAAGATTGATGACAAGGACCTTCCTCCAGAGCCGACAGAGAGAGAAAGCCTTCCTCCGGAGCTGGTGCCCCGAATTCAGACTTCTAGCCTACTAGACTGTGAGAGAATAAACTGCTCTTTGTTAAAGCCATCCATTTCTGGTGTTTCTGTTATAGCAGCACTAGATGACTAAGACAATACCTAACTTTGGGCTAATCGCGAAGCTCCTATATGAGGCCACAAAGGGAGCAGACAGCGATCCCTTTGTATGGATGCCTCAGTGCCAACAGGCTTTCCAAGAACTAAAAGCTCATCTTATAAGAGCCCCTGCTCTTGGCCTTCCAGACTTCACTAAACTTTTTGAGCTTTATGTACATGAAAGGCAAGGAGTTGCTCTCAGGGTCCTCACACAAATGTTGGGACCTCTGAAGAGACCGGTAGAGTATTTCTCAAGGCAATTAGACACAGTAGCCCAAGGCTGGCCCTCCTGAATTAGGGTAGTTGCAGCCACTAGTGATCTAATTTTAGACGCAGAAAAGCTGACCATGTGGCAGCCGATGGTGGTGTACACTCCGCATGTGGTTTTGGCCTTGCTGGAGCAAAAGGGAGGACTCTGGTTGACTACTGGCCAGATGGGCAGATATCAGGCTGTCTTGTTAGACAACCCCTTGATCACACTGAAGATATGTACCACCTTTAACCCAGCCACCCTCCTCCCCACACCATCACCAAACTGGGAAGTACAGCATAACTGCATTGAAACCATCGAAGAAATTTTCTCAAGTCGTCCCGACCTACGGGATCAGCCCTTAGAAGCTCCAGACCTGGAATTATTTACTGACAGCAGCAGCTTTATAGAGGGGGGGTATGCAGCCTGCAGGATATGCAGGTCGTCACCACCAAACCCACTCCGGGTGTAATCAAGGCCAATCCTCTGTCCATCGGGATGTCAGCACAAAAGGCAGAAACAATAGCATTAACCGAAGCCCTCCAAATTGCCACAGGTAAGAGGGTCACTATTTGGACTGACTCACATTATGCCTTTTCTGTAGTGCATGCAGATGGTGCCATTTGGCAAGAAAGAGGACTGTTAACAGCTAACAACAGAGAAATCAAATACAGGGAACAAATAAAAGAACTCCTAGAGGCAGTACTTCTGCCTGAGGAGGTAGCAGTCGTGAACTGTCCTGGACATCAAAAAGGGACTTCTCCAGAGGCCCGGGGTAATAACTTTGCTGACCAGACCACTAGACAGGCAGCATGACAAATGGGCCAGTCTTCAAACCGACCTACCCACATGTGTCCCCTTATTCCCAGGGACCCCTAAAAGACCTGCAGCCCATTTACACTCTGGAGGATGAGAAGAGGAGAAAAGAATGGGGGTTCATTTGGGAAGAAGGACAATGGTATAACAACCCTGAGGGCAAGGTATACTTACCTGAGGGTCAACTACAGGTGATCTTTAAAACCTTCCATGAGGGCACTCACTGCGAGTGGAAGCCACTCGGAACTGGGCAGGGCCTATTGTGGCAGGACCCAGAATGACCCATGTCATCCACGAAATAGCCTGCTGGTGTGAGATTTGTGTGGGGAATAATCCACAGCACGCACGGCTGCTCCCCTCACAGGAGACACAATACAGAGGGCAATATCCAGGAGAAGATTGGCAAGTGGACTTTACAGTCATGCCCCCTGCCACTGGGGGTTTAAAGTATTTACTGGTCTTAGTGGACATTTTCACTAATTGGACTGAGGCATTCCCCTGCAAGACGGAAAAAGCTGATGAGGTGGCAAAAGCCTGCTGGAACAAATCACTCCACAGTTCGGACTTCCCACCTCCATCCAATCAGATAATGGGCTGGCTTTTCTGGCCAAAATAACTCAGCCCATCTCCTCGTCACTGGAAATCAAATGGAAGCTACAGGCAGCTTGGAGGCCTCAATCTTCAGGAAAGGTGGAAAAGATGAACCATACCTTAAAGAAGGCCATCGCTGAACTGTGCTGAGAAACCCACCTACCCTGGGTAAAGGCTCTGACACTAGCTCTCTTAAGTATAAGAATTGCCCCTAGAAGCAGGCTTAAATTAAGCTGTTTTGAAATATTATATGGGAGACCCTTCCTTAGGCGTGCAGGTTGGGACCCCCATTTAGAGAAAACAGTCTCAATTCGTGGCTATGTATAGGCCCTGCAGGCAGTCCATTGGTGGATAGCCCAATATGCTGAGGAAGCCCTGTCCTTCCCTCTGACACTCCTCTCCATTCTTTCCAGCCAGGTGATCAAGTCCTCCTAAAACACTGGGAGGCTAACCTCGGCCTGCAAGAGACCTGGGTTGGCCCTTATGAAATCCTTCTAATGACTCACTCTTCTGTTAAACTAGCAGGTGTTAAACCTTGAATCCATTACTCCAGGATCAAAGCAGCCCCGCCTCCAGAATCTGAAGAAGAAAAACCTCACTTGCCAGAGACTGATCAGTGGGAATGCTTTCCAATGAATGGCTTGCGGTACCTGTTTAAGAAAACCCTATTGCACAGTGATCAGGACTTCATCAAAAGCTAAGTGAAAGCAACAACACTAGTTTCCCATCTTTGTGTTATGTCTCTCTCCCCAAATCACTCTGTTAGGACCGTCGAGCAACTCAAGAAGAAGGAAAAGCTCCTTCTCGCTTCCTATACATCCCTTTGAGAGAGGAAGAAGGGAAGAGGCAGGACCCCTAAATTGGCAGGATAACTATCTCATAAGTACCTCAAAAGCTCTCCACTTAAAGGATCATTGGGTCTGCTTCACTCCCCTTACTGGAACTAAAGACAATGTAGAAGCAGTCCCAGTGACATATTTTGTGTGATGAAAACTGAGGCACTGGAGAGGTTGTTACTTGTCCAAGATCACACAGCTGGCTAATACATAGTGAAAGTAGGATTTGAGCCCAAGCAAGTCAAGCTTCTGAACTGGTATTCTTAACTACTGTGCTAAACAGTGGCAGTGGATTTTGGAGAAAAAAAAAAAACATGGACAGATGCCAGAGGTTTTTCAGAGACAGAATCCTCAGGCTTTGGTGATTGATTGAAGCAATAGGTGAGGGAGAAAGGCAAGAGAAGTTATGTGGTTATGGGGTGACAATATGATTAGTTCAGGATTAGACATTTTAATATCGGATAGCCCTTAGGATATATAAGAAGATATAAACAGTTGACAGTAAGATTTTAGGTCTGAAATTTAGGAGAGAGATATGTTCTAGAAATGTAGATTTGAGAATAATAAGCAAAATTGGTAGGCCTTTTCAAGGAACCACAAGATGCATCTGAGATGACCATCGCATCTTGCAAGAGATTTGCAAGAAAGCTAAGTAGCTGTACAAGTTCAACCAAGGTCCAACTTCACAAGATGTCTGGAATGCAGTAAACATAGCAATCCCAAGCCTAACATGGTTTCTTCCCCTTCTAGAAACCTTGGTCATGATCATTCTGCTACTTGTATTTGAACCCTGTATGTTTAACCTTTTAGTAAAGTTTGTGTCTTCCAGGCTTCAGAAGCTCCACCTGCAGATGATGCTATGATGGGAATATCACCCCATCTCCCCTGAGCAGGTTCAGGCTAGAGTCCAGTTCTATGCCAGCACCCCTAGCCAACATAAAGAAGTTACAGAAGATGAGACCTTCGGCCCTAAACCGCTTTTAAGATTAAAAGGAACCTGTTGGGGGGGGGGGGTTGAAGCCACCACCTAGGCTTCCTCCACTCCACTGCAGTTCCACCCCAAACCCCATGCAGCCCACCAAGCCTCAGTTTCTAACTGTGGCTTGGCCCGACTGTGCCACGGACTCTAACCGTGGCTTGAATTTGGTGCTGGAATCCCATGCATGTGCAAACGAGGATCTTGGCACATGTGCAGGACCTGAAGAGCCATGGCTCTGAACTTGACCCTGGACTTGAACATCACCAGAGAGGAAGATGTTCTCCAGCACACAGCAGCACCCAAGCCCATTTGCAGAGCAAAATGTCCCCTCCTTTACAACATGACTCAGCACCTGGATCTCCAAATATGGACATGGGAGGGATCGGGGTGTCGGATTCCAGGCGCCAATCCCACCCCTTGGGGACTGGAAAGCATAAAAGCCCCAAGCTCCCCTGGGGCAGGGAGTATGTGGTCTTTCATCTGCTAGGCCCCACATTACTCCTTGTTCGTGCAAACAATAAATTTCCACTTTCTGATTCCCTTGCAACTGGTGGTGTGGCGTCCATCTTACTTCATTTGGCTGATAGGGCAGGACAAGAACCAGCTTTCGGTTACAATTTGATTACAGCACCAAAAGGGAGAAGCGATCTCATGCATTTGGTTACTTCCTCCCAACTTCTCCATCTTCCATAATGGAAAGACAGTTGTTTATGCTTAAGAATGAAAAATAAAGAAATAGTGGTACAAACATGTTATCTACAGCTGCTCTGTCCAATGCAGTAACTGCTAACAACCTATGGCTATTAAGTTCTTAAAATGTGGCTGGTCCAAATGAAGAAATGAATTTTTAAGTTAAATTAGCTATTAAATTAAAATTAACTTTTAAATTTAAATTGAATTTTAATTTTAATTACATTTTAAAAATTACAATCAATTCAGTTATTAAAATTTTTTTAATGTTTGGAACACTTAAGTACATGAATCTACTTTTTCAATTGTAAATTTTATGAAATCTAGGTACAAATCAAGTTTCCTAATGAAAAATTAGCATCTGAGTTGAAATGTGCTGCAAGTGTAAAATACATACTGAATTCCAAAGACTTAGTACCAAAAAAATGTAAAATATCTCAAGAATTGTTTATATTTATTACAGGTATAAAATGATAGCATTTTGGATATATTAAGTTAAATAAAATGTATTACCAAAATTAATCTCACTTTTTTTCTTTTACTTTTTTAGTGTGGAACACAGTTCTACTCTGAAGCACCATGATTCAGAATCAACTTGATGGCAATGGGTTTTATTAGAAAATTTTACTTATGTGGTTTATTTATATTTTTATTGAACATTGCTGATCTAGAGATGTGGCGGTAAAGACCAAAATAATCAGGTAAAAGGTAAAAGTGTTTTTTCATAGCAAAATTTAGAGAACTATTTGACAATTTAAATTATGATAGAAAAATAGAGAAAAATGCGAAAAGATAAATAGAAGGAAGGCTCCCAGGCCCTAGATCTCACCACTTTGCTAGGGAAATTATATATGGATGCATACTTTGGTGTCTAGCTTCCATCTGAATACTAAGTTTTAGCATGTACATAGCTACTGACATGTAAACCATAAACAATTTTTCAACCCTGAAGGCCTCACCTTCATCAAGTTTGGACATCTCATTTTGCCATAAAACATTATATTGGTTTTAATTACAGCTGAATGAGCTGTTCATCCAGCTAATACCAGTCTATTTCGGCTCACTAATGCCTAGGATATCGATGTTTATGTGTTCCATTTAACTTTTGATGATTGCCAATTTTCCTAGATTCATGCTTTGTACATTCCATGTTCCTATTATTAACGGATGTTTGCAGCTGTTTCTTCTCATTTGAGTCGTGCCACACCAGCAAATGAAGGTCCCAAAAGCTTGACTCTTTCCACGTCATTAAGGTCAACTCTATTTTGAGGACGAAGCTCTTCCCCAGGCGTATTTTGACAGATTTCCAACCTGAGGGTCTTATCTTCTGGCACCATATCAGACAATGTTCCGCCACTATTCATGAGGTTTTCACTGGCTAATTTTTTTCCAGAAGTACACTGCCAGGTCCTTCTTCCTAATCTATCTTATTCTGAAAGCTCAGCTGAAACCTGAAAATATATACTTTAGCCTCTATAGTCAATAAAATATACAACTCAATTTTTTTTCACTTTCCAAAACCATTTTTTTTTCTTTTTTTTACTTAAGTAATTTGAGTGGTAAGAAATGGGATATTAATGACATTGTTTATTTCACTCATATACCTGTAGAAACTATTTGGGACAATAGAATATTTCAACCAAACTCTAGATCAAAAAACCCTACAGAATGTAGTCTACTCATAAAAGTGATTTTCCCTGTGAAAATAGCCTTTCTTTCAAACTGGTCACATATTTATGAATACAAGGCACTAAGCCAGGTGTTGTGGAAGAAGAAGAAAGACTTTTATCTTCAGATCTCATTCAGTCAATGGGTTTGCACTGCTAGTATCACTAGTAGCAGAACTATCTTGCTATGTAGCAATTGTTGATTGCATTATATAGAGCTTCACATAAAAAATCTTCTAATTGATTTGTATAATAAATTCTTTTGAGGTTATAAAGTTTAGGCAAAAAATATATGAACACTATATCTTAACACTTTATACCAATATCCAAAATCATAATTTGTATTTTTTTAAATTAATCAGTAAATAGACCTTAAGACAAAAAACATGATTCAATGTGAAGAGAATCACTAAGAAAAGGAAAAACTCATCAGAGAGATATAACATCTCTAAGCCTGTATGGGCCTTCTCTACAAGCACTGTTTGGGCACAGAGAACATGGTGGCAAATATGACTGATAAGATCCCTTTTCTCATGGAGCTCACATTCTAGTTGGAGGAGATAATCGATAAACAAATAAAACGAATGAATAGTAAGTTGCATCAATTACTAAGTTGAAAATAAAACAGGGTGATTTTATATTAACTAGGATGCGGCAACAAGAGGAAGCCCCGCATAATTGTCTTCAGTCATCCCCATAAACACATTTCATAAAATTGAACTTACAGTAAGCAAAGAATAAAGGACATTTGGTTAACTTGATAAAGAATATCCACTAGAACCTCCAATTTTCTTAATAATGAAACAATAGAGGCATTCATATCAAAATAACAAGATAAAGATGCCTGCTATCATTGCTGTTATTCATATAGGGTCGCTATGAGTCGGAATCAACTCTACGGCAACAGGTTTGGTTTTTTGTTTGGTTTGGTTTAGCCAAAATAATAAATTAAAAAAAAATGCAAGTATCATAAATATTGGAAAAGAAGATGTCTTAGTTACCTAGTGCTGCTGTAACAGAAATAGCATAAGTATTTCTTTAAAGAACAGAAATTGATTTTCTCACAGCTCTGGAGGCTAAAAGTCTAACTCAGGGCGTCAGCCATGTCAATTCCTTCTGCAGGCCTCTCTCCTAGTTTCTGGTGTCAAATCTTTGATTTTCCTTTGCTTGTAGAGGACCTTCACATGGCATTTGTCTTTCCCCTGTGTGTATATGTCTGTGTCTATTCTGTTACCTTACTCCGATATAACCTCATTAAACATAACAAAAGAAAACCCGTATTTCCAAAACAGAGTCATATTTGCAAGCACAGTGATTAGGAGTTCAACATACCTTTTGAGAGGACACAATTAAATCCATAACTGAAGACATAAAATTGTATTTATTTGTAGACACTCTGAGTTCTACCTAGGAAATCAAAGGGAATTGACTGAAAACCCTTAGAACTAGTAAGATAATTCAGAAAACTGTCTGGATACAGGAAAAACTAAAAATTTTGAAAATCTTTTCCTATACATCAGCAAAAGCCAATTACGTAATATGATGAAAAAGAGATACCATTCACAATAGCTATAAAACCCATAAAATATCTAGAGTTCACCATGAGATACAGAAATCCTCTATGAAGAAAAGTATTATAGAGGCAGGACCAAGATGGCGGACTAGGTGGACGCTACCGCGGATCCCTCTTGCAACAAAGACTCAGAAAAACAAGGGAATCAATCACATGCATAACAATCTACGAACTCTGAACAACAAGCACAGACTTAGAGACGGAAAACGAACAAATACGGGCAGACAGCGACCGTTTTCAGAACTAGGAGCCAGCGTACCAGGCAGGTGACCTTCGGAGCCCAATCTGGGGCAGACGGCACAGACAAGGGGCCCAGCCCTACCCCCCCGAACCCATCCCGGGAGAGTCTAGCTGGTTGGCGCGGGCGGCGTAGCGGCGCAGCCGGAGGGAGAAGCACCCGGGAGGCAGTGACTGATCTTGGAGCGGGGAGAGCAGCGTCCCAGCCGGGGAGCGGTCCCGCTGGGAGTTTGGCGGGAAGAAGGCGGGGCGCGAGCGGGGGGGGGGTCAGCTATATTTCCCTAAAGCGACACCAGGGCGGGGCCCAAACGTTCGGGAAGGGGGACGCCCACCCAGTTCGAGCGTGTGGCACGACGCACAGGAGGGAGAAGTCCCCGGGAGGAAGTGACAGGTCTTGGAGCGGGGAGAGCAGCATCCCAGCCGGGGAGCCGTCCTGCTGGGATTTTGGAGAAAGCAGGCGGGGCGTGAGCGCGGGGTCCAATTATATTCCCCTGAATTGACCCAGGGGGCGGGCCCACCCGGTCGTGCGGGTGACGCCCACCCAGTTCACGCAAGCGGTGCGGCACACCGGAGGGAGAAGCCCCCGGGAGGAAATGACTGGTCTCGGAGTGGGGAAAGCAGCGTTCCAGCTGGGGAGCCGTTCCGCTGGGATTTTGGTGAAAGCGTGGGGGGGCGTGAGCTTGGGGTCCAATTATATTCTCCTGAATAGACCCTGGGGGCGGGCCCACCCGTTCGTGCGGGAGACACCCACCCAGTTCCCGCAAGCAGTGCCGCACACTGGAGGGAGAAGTCCCTGGGAGGAAATGACTGGTCTCGGAGTGGGGAGAGTAGCGTCCCAACTGGGGAGCCGTCCCGCCCGGATTTTGGCGGACGGGGGCGGAGCGTGAACGCGGTGATCAGCTCTATATTCTGTGGTGCTACACTCCTAGCTCTCTGATCCCTCCCCCACCCTCCCCAGGCAGCTCCATTAACATCCGAATACCCGGAGCCAGAGGGAGAATTCAGATAGGGATCTGACTGCATTTTTTTTAGCTGATTACGTAGAAAATCTAGTTTCCCAGTGATGGCTCGGAGACAGCAGTCCATATCAAACCACATAAAGAAACAGACCATGACAGCTTCTCCAACCCCCCAAACAAAAGAATCAAAATCTTTCCCAAATGAAGATACAATCCTGGAATTATCAGATACAGAATATAAAAAACTAATTTACAGAATGCTTAAAGATATCACAAATGAAATTAGGATAAATGCAGAAAAAGCCAAGGAACACACTGATAAAACTGTTGAAGAACTCAAAAAGATTATTCAAGATCATAGTCGAAAAATTAATAAGTTGCAAGAATCCATAGAGAGACAGCATGTAGAAATCCAAAAGATTAACAATAAAATTACAGAATTTGACAATGCAATAGAAAGTCAGGGGAGCAAACTCGAGCAATTAGAATGTAGACTGGGACTTCTGGAGGACCAGGGAATCAACACCAACATAGCTGAAAAAAAATCAGATAAAAGAATTAAAAAAAAATGAAGAAACCCTAAGAATCATGTGGGACTCTATCAAGAAGGATAACTTGCGACTGATTGGAGTCCCAGAACAGGGAGAGGGGACAGAAAACACAGAGAAAACAGTCGAAGAACTCCTGACACAAAACTTGCCTGACATCATGAAAGAAGAAAGGATATCTATCCAAGATGCTCATCGAACCCCATTTAAGATTGATCCAAAAAGAAAAACACCAAGACATATTATCATCAAACTTGCCAAAACCAAAGACAAACAGAAAATTTTAAAAGCAGCCAGGAAGAAAAGAAAGGTTTCCTTCAAGGGAGAATCAATAAGAATAAGTTCAGACTACTCAGCAGAAACCATGCAGGCAAGAAGGGAATGGGACGACGTATACACAGCACTGAACGAGAAAAACTGCCAACCAAGGATGATATATCCAGCAAAACTCTCTCTGAAATATGAAGGAGAAATTAAGATATTTACAGATAAACACAAGTTTAGAGAATTTGCAAAAACTAAACCAAGACTGCAAGAAATGCTAAAGGAGATTGTTCGGCCTGATGACCAATAATATCAGGTACCAGCACAATACAAGGTCACAAAACAGAACGTCCTGATATCAACACAACTCAAATAGGGAAAGCACAAAAACGATTAATTCTAAAAAATAAATAAATAAACAAAATAATACACATAACAGGAAATCATGGAAATCAATAGATAAACGATCACAATAATCAAAAAGAGGGACTAAATATAGGAGGCATTGAACTGCCAGATGGAGAGTGATACAAGGCGATATAGAAGGATACAAGTTAGGTTTTTACTTAGAAAAATAGGGGTAAATAATAAGGTAACCACAAAAAGGAATATCAATTCCATAACTCAAGAAAAAAGCCAAGAAAAACGTAACGACTCAACAAACACAAAGTTAAACATTATGAAAATGAGGATCTCACAAGCTACTAAGAAAAACGTCTCAGCACAAAAAAGCATGTGGAAAAATGAAATGGCCAACAACACACATGAAAAGGCATCAAAATGACAGCACGAAAAACTTATTTATCTATAATTACGCTGAATGTAAATGGACTAAATGCACCAATAAAGAGACAGAGAGTCACAGACTGGATAAAGAAACACGATCCATCTATATGCTGCCTACAAGAGACACACCTTAGACTTAGAGACACAAACAAACTAAAACTCAAAGGATGGAAAAAAATATATCAAGCAAACAATAAGCAAAAAAGAAGAGGAGTAGCAATATTAATTTCTGACAAAATAGACTTTAGACTTAAATCCACCACAAGGGATAAAGGACACTATATAATGATAAAAGGGGCAATTGATCAGGAAGACATAACCATATTAAATATTTATGCACCCAATGACAGGGCTGCAAGACACATAAATCAAATTTTAACAGAATTGAAAAGTGAAATAGACACCTCCACATTTATAGTAGGAGACTTCAACACACCACTTTCGGAGAAGGACAGGACATCCAGTAAGAAGCTCAATAGAGACACGGAAGACCTACTTACAACAATCAACCAACTTGACCTCATTGACTTATACAGAACTCTCCACCCAACTGCTGCAAAGTATACTTTTTTTTCTAGTGCACATGGAACATTCTCTAGAATAGACCACATATTAGGTCATAAAACAAATCTTTGCAGAATCCAAAACATCGAAATATTACAAAGCATCTTCTCAGACCACAAGGCAATGAAGCTAGAAATCAATAACAGAAAAATTAGGGAAAAGAAATCAAATACTTGGAAAATGAACAATACCCTCCTGAAAAAAGACTGGGTTATAGAAGACATCAAGGAGGGAATAAGGAAATTCTTAGAAAGCAAAGAGAATGAAAATACTTCCTATCAAAACCTCTGGGACACAGCAAAAGCAGTGCTCAGAGGCCAATTTATATCGATAAATGCACACATACAAAAAGAAGAAAGAGCCAAAATCAGAGAACTGTCCCGACAACTCGAACAAATAGAAAGTGAGCAACAAAAGAACCCATCAGGCACCAGAAGAAAACAAATAATAAAAATTAGAGCTGAACTAAATGAATTACAGAACAGAAAAACAATTGAAAGAATTAACAAAGCCAAAAGCTGGTTCTTTGAAAAAATTAACAAAATTGATAAACCATTGGCTAGACTGACTAAAGAAAAACAGGAAAGGAAACAAATAACCCGAATAAGAAACGAGAAGGACCACATCACAACAGAGCCAAATGAAATTAAAAGAATCATTTCAGATTACTACGTAAAATTGTACTCTAACAAATTTGAAAACCTAGAAGAAATGGATAAATTCTTGGAACAATACTACCTACCTAAACTAACACATTCAGAAGTAGAACAACTAAATAGACCCATAACAAAAAAAGAGATTGAAACGGTAATCAAAAAACTTCCAACAAAAAAAAGTCCTGGCCCAGATGGCTTCACTGCAGAGTTCTACCAAACCTTCAGAGAAGACTTAACACCATCACTATTGAAGGTATTTCAAAGCATAGAAAAAGACGGAATACTACCCAACTCATTCTATGAAGCTACCATCTCCCTGATACCAAAACCAGGTAAAGACATTACAAAAAAAGAAAATTTTAGACCTATATCCCTCATGAACATAGATGCAAAAATCCTCAACAAAATTCTAGCCAATAGAATCCAACAACACATCAAAAAAATAATTCACCCTGATCAAGTGGGATTTATACCAGGTATGCAAGGCTGGTTTAATATCAGAAAAACCATTAACGTAATCCATCACATAAATAAAACAAAAGATAAAAACCACATGATCTTATCAATAGATGCAGAAAAGGCATTTGACAAAGTTCAACACCCATTTATGATAAAAACTCTTACCAAAACAGGAATTGAAGGAAAATTCCTCAACATAATAAAGGGCATCTATGCAAAGCCAACAGCCAATATCACTCTAAATGGAGAGAACCTGAAAGCATTTCCCTTGAGAACGGGAACCAGACAAGGATGCCCTTTATCACCGCTCTTATTCAACATCATATTTGAAGTCCTAGCCAGGGCAATTAGGCTAGACAAAGAAATAAAGGGTATTCAGATTGGTAAGGAGGAAGTAAAGCTATCACTATTTGCAGATGACATGATCGTATACATGGAAAACCCTAAGGAATCCTCCAGAAAACTACTGAAACTAATAGAAGAGTTTGGCAGAGACTCAGGTTATAAAATAAACATACAAAAATCACTTGGATTCCTCTACATCAACAAAAAGAACACCGAAGAGGAAATAACCAAATCAATACCATTCACAGTAGCCCCCAAGAAGATAAAATACTTAGGAATAAATCTTACCAAAGATGTAAAAGACCTATACAAAGAAAACTATAAAACTCTGCTACAAGAAATTCAAAAGGACATACTTAAGTGGAAAAACATACCCTGCTCATGGATAGGAAGACTTAACATAGTAAAAATGTCTATTCTACCAAAAGCCATCTATACATATAACGCACTTCCAATCCAAATACCAATGTCGTATTTTAAGGGGATAGAGAAACAAATCACTAATTTCATATGGAAGGGAAAGAACCCCCGGATAAGCAAAGCATTACTGAAAAAGAAGAAGAAAGTGGGAGGCCTCACTCTACCTGATTTCAGAACCTATTATACAGCTACAGTAGTCAAAACAGCCTGGTACTGGTACAACAACAGGCACATAGACCAATGGAACAGAATTGAGAACCCAGATATAGATCCATCCACATATGAGCAGCTGATATTTGACAAAGGACCAGTGTCAGTCAATTGGGGAAATGATAGTCTTTTTAACAAATGGTGCTGGCATAACTGGATCTCCATTTGCAAAAGAATGAAACAGGACCCATACCTCACACCATGCACAAAAACTAACTCCAAGTGGATCAAAGACCTAAACATAAAGACTAAAACGATAAAGATCATGGAAGAAAAAATAGGGACAACCCTAGGAGCCCTAATACAGGGCATAAACAGAATACAAAACATTACCAAAAATGATGAAGAGAAACCAGATAACTGGGAGCTCCTAAAAATCAAACACCTATGCTCATCTAAAGACTTCACCAAAAGAGTAAAAAGACCACCTACAGACTGGGAAAGAATATTCAGCTATGACATCTCAGACCAGCGCCTGATCTCTAAAATCTACATGATTCTGTCAAAACTCAACCACAAAAAGACAAACAACCCAATCAAGAAGTGGGCAAAGGATATGAACACACATTTCACTAAAGAAGATATTCAGGCAGCCAACAGATACATGAGAAAATGCTCCCGATCATTAGCCATTAGAGAAATGCAAATTAAAACTCCGATGAGATTCCATCTCACACCAACTAGACTGGCATTAATCCAAAAAACACAAAATAATAAATGTTGGAGAGGCTGCAGAGAGATTGGAACTCTCATACACTGCTGGTGGGATTGTAAAATGGTACAACCACTTTGGAAATCCATCTGGCGTTATCTTAAACAGAAATAGAACTACCATACAACCCAGAAATCCCACTCCTCGGAATATACCCTAGAGATACAAGAGGCTTCACACAAACAGATATATGCACACCCATGTTTATTGCAGCTCTGTTTACAATAGCAAAAAGCTGGAAGCAACCAAGATGTCCGTCAACGGATGAATGGGTAAATAAATTGTGGTATATTCACACAATGGAATACTACGCATCGATAAAGAGCAGTGACGAATCTGTGAAACATTTCATAACATGGAGGAATCTGGAAGGCATTATGCTGAGCGAAATGAGTCAGAGGCAAAAGGACAAATATTGTATAAGACCTCTATTATAAGATCTTGAGAAATAGAAAAAACGGAGCAGAACACATACTTTTGTGGTTACAAAGGGGGGAGGGAGGGAGGGAGGGAGAGGGCTTTTTATTGATCAATCTGTAGATAAGAACTGCTTTGGGTGAAGGGAAAGACAACACTCAATACAAGGAAGGTCAGCCTAATTGGACTGGACTAAAAGCAAAGAGGTTTCCGGGATAAAATGAAAGCTTCAAAGGTCAGCGGAGCAGGGGCTGGGGTCTGGGGAACTTGGTTTGAGGGGACTTCTAAGTCAATGGGCAAAATAATTCTATTATGAAAACATTCTGCATCCCACTTTGAATTGTGGCGCCTGGGGTCCTAAATGCCAACAAGCGGCCATCTAAGATACATCAATTGGTCTCAACCCACCTGGAGCAAAGGCAAAGGAAGAACACCAAGGTCACACGACAACTAAGAACCCAAGAGACAGAAAGGGCCACATGAAACAGAGACCTACATCATCCTGAGACCAGAAGAACTAGTTGGTGCCCGGCCACAATCGATGTCTGCCCTGTCAGGGAGCACAACAGAAAACTCCTGAGGGAGCAGGAGACCAATGGGATACAGACCCCAAATTCTCATGAAAAGACCATACCTAATGGTATGACTGCGACTAGAGGAATCCCAGAGACAATGCTCCCCAGAACTTCTGATGGCACAGGACAGGAACCATCCCCGAAGACAAATCATCAGGCATGAAAAGGACTGGTCAGTGGGGGGGAGAGAGGTGCTGATGAAGAGTGAGCTAATTAAATTAGGTGGACACTGGAGAGTGTGTTGGCAACTCTTGACTGGAGGGGGGATGGGAAGATAGAGAGAGAGGGAAGCTGGCAAAATTGTCACGAAAGGAGAGACTGAAAGGGCTGACTCAATAGGGGGAGAGCAAGTGGGAGAAGGGAGTAAGATGTATGTAAACCTACATGTGACAGACTGATTGGAATGGTAAATGTTCACTTGAAGCTTAATAAAAATTAATTAAAAAAAAAAAAAGAAAAGTATTATAAACTTTGTTGAAAGACAGAAGTAAGGACCTGAACATATTATGTTCCCAAAAGCAATGGACTACATAAAGACTTAAATTCTCATCAGATTAATTTACAAAATAAACGTAATCCCCCAAAGCATGTATATATACTGTATATATATATTTAAAGCATATCGCTTATGGATATATAGATACAGATATATATATATTTAAACTTTAAGATGGTGGCTACTCCTATGGAGAGAGAGATGGAAGGAGGGCTCTAGCTCTAGCATTCTTTCTACATAGCTGCAGGGGCTGGTGAACACAAGATTGGCAGGTAAGCTGGCAGGCCACTGGCTCTCAGGCTGCAGAAGCTGACAAATTCTAAAATCAGCAGGTAAGCTGCTAGCTCAAGTCCCAAGAACCAGAGGTCAGATGAACAGGAGTCAGATGCAGGATCCAGAGCGAGCAAAAGCCCATGAGCTTTGCCAGAAAGTCCACATATATTGGATGCAGGCCACACCCTGAAGGAAACTTCCTTTCAACTGACTGGCTGCTCATAGCAAATCCTGTCTCATTGGAATGATTACATTATATGCAGTCTCATTATGGACGTGATTATATCATTATACGACGGCCAAACTATGTCATAACTGCCAAACTATTGAGAATCATGGCCCAGCCAAGATGACACACAATCTAACCATCACAGTCAGTGTTGGTATTTCCCTCTTTCAATCCCAGCAGTGTACGAGAGCACCCATTTCTCCGAATTCTCGTCTGCTGGGATTACCAGGTTTTATCTTTACTAATTTTTTTTTTAATTATATATATATATATATACATACACACACACACACACACACGTACATATGATTGTTGATGATGTTTTGAATGCATTTTGGATTCTTTTTTCTAATTACAAAAATAATACAAATTATTTTAGAAAATTTGAAAAATGTAGACAAGTAAAAAAAAAAAAAAGAATAATCTTCCTTAATCCTGCCATTAAAACATAATATTAAGCAATATCTAACATTTTTTGAATTCTTACTACACACCCAGGAGTGAGTTAAATACCTACTATTTCCACAAATAGAATTTATAAATACATATTTAATATAGATATATATATATATATGATGGATATATGTACATATATATTTTGCCTTTACGAAAACATACCTACTTTTTTATAAACTGCTTTTTCACCTAACAAATAAGTCACAATCATTTTGTTTTGTTATATTATCTGTATTCTGGACTGGAGGGTGTTATTCGAAGACTTCCCCATTCATATCCATCCATCTCTCCTTCACCTTCCATAAACCAAGGACCAGACTGAGCCCAGCAACAAGTCCTAGAGGAGCTGACTTTCTGCTGTGTGTATATAGCAGTGCAACCGACCCAATCCCACAAGGGAAATGGAATTAACGAACAACTCTGTGTTCATTACTCAGGGAGGCCAACTCCCGCTTCTGCTTTAGGACCTTCTGCGGGGGATCTCCCATTCTACCTGTCCATTCAATAACATAATATGCAACTCCTTTTAGCTATGTACCTCTCTTATACCTTCACCCTATACTCCTTTAGGTTTTCTCTTTACCACCACCCTTCAATTTAAACATATTAAACACATTACCTACATCCTCAGCCTCTTGTCTTAACTGTCTTCCCTCAAGGACACCAAACTCTCAAGACCCTGCTCCACAGAAAGTTTGCTATTCCATTCTCATATGTGGCATGGCCCTGTGTGTGCTTGAGGAGATGAAATATAGCTGGAGTTGATCCAGCTTCCATGTCAGAAGAATCTGTAATAGGTGCATCATTGCTCACCTAAACTACTGCAGTAGTTCTCACTCCTAGTATTGTCTTTCTTTGCACTGCATCCCATTCCCTCATTCATCCATATAGCTGCAAGGGAGATTTCCGATAAAACCAATCTGATTATGCCATTTCCCTACATAAGATACTTCAGTGTGCCAAGATGGCCTATAGGATCCTGCTGCAAGCTTCTCCAGTTCCTCCAACTGCCACTTCTCCTGCCTCATTCTTTATGCCCTAGGAATTCCAAGTTGCTGTTCTGTGTCCTCCTAACATTATTTCACATCTTTGTGCCTTGGCTTATACATCACTTTCTGTCTAGAATGTTCCCGCCTCCTTGTCTGCCCGGAAAATTCCTATTTACCTCAACTCAAAGTACCACCACACATATTACTAACTACAAAGGGGAAAAGTCACCTTTACAATGGACAAACTTAGCTAATACCACCTTAACCAAGTGATCAAAATTATCATCATCATCAATGGGACAAACAGATATCATATGTCTCTTGATACAATATACTGAGATTGACACATTCTGATAGTATTTCTGCCAAAATATTTCACCTGAATCTAATCCAGAGGAAAACAATCGGACAAATCCAAATTGAAAGATGTCCTGCAAAACAAATGGCCTAAACTCATCAAGAATGTCAATGCCCAAACAAATCTTCGAAACAAAACAAAAGGTTAGGGAACTGGTCCAAATTAAAAGATGCTAAGGAAGCATGACAACTAAATGCAATGTGTAATCCTAGATTCAGTACTGAATCAAAAGGGAGGAAAAAACAAAACAGCTATAAGTGACACTTTCGGGAAGATTGGTGAAATTCGAATATGGATTATATATTAAATAATAGTATTGAGTCAATGTTAAATTTCCTGAATGTGGTCCTTGTATTGTGGCTAGGACCAGGCAGTGTTTCGTTGTGTTGTACATAGGGTCACTATGAGTCCAGGTGGCACCTTACAAAAACAACACGGTGGCTATGTAGGAGAATTTACTTGTTCTTAGGAGATAAGTGCTGAAGGGTTAAAGTGTTGCTATGTCTGCAGTTGACTCTCAATGGTTCAGAAAAAAAAAATGAAGAAACATATGTATGTTATCAGTAGATGAATTATAGGTAAACTGATATTCATTGTTCTGTTCTTACAGCTTTTCTGTAGGTTTGAAATTTTTCAAAACAAAAACTTTGGGGAAAATAAACATAAATAATAAAAACAAACACAAAAAAGTTCTGTTTCAGGTCATGTTTTCTATGAAGGCTTCCATGAAATCTCCCTACCCCTCCTCCCCACCCACCCCCCCAACAAACACACATAAAACGCAGTATCACCCTCTTTTCTGTACTCTTTAAATGATTATTTTTCTCTTTGACCAAACTATAAGCTCTTTGAAATCAGGGCCTGTGTGTGTTATTTTATATCACTACATCCGGTGACATAAATTGTAGGCTTAGTCAATGCTTTTTTGATTTAATCGAGCTGAGTCTTGAAGAAAGGATGGGGATTCATTAAGCAGAGAGGAGTGAGAAAGGTTTCTCAAGGGAAGAATAGTATGAGCAAAGGCAAGAAAGCAGGGATATACATCTTGTATTTATCAAGAATATTTGATTTGTTTGGTCAGAACTGAGGATTGGTATAGGTGAAAATGCCTAATGCACAACAGACTCTTAATAAAAATTTGATGACAAAGCAAGTGAATGAGATTTGAACAGTAAGCTTAGATCAGATTGGAAAGGGCCTTGACTACTGGATTGAGAAATCTGAACAATATATAATTCTTAACATCCAGGGCTTTTTCCCAGAGAATGAGGGCATTCTTGGGCAAACCCTTTATACATTTTCTCCACTGAATAACCAAAGTAGGGATAAGTGTGAGTCTCAAAGTAAGCTGTTTCCGAACTCATGGGGAGGAAACATCAAGTCCTCATCCACCCAGGAAAAGCCCCATAATGTACATCTAGCATCCCTCAGACTAAAGATATCCATCCCATAGAATATTGGCTGAAAGAATAAATAAATGAACCAATTTAGTATGGGTCATAATTGTCTTTGAGAATTACCCGTTGCTGTCGAGTCAATTCTGACTCATAGCGACCCTATAGGACAGAGTAGAACTGCCCCATAGGGTTTCCAAGGAGCGGCTTTTAGATTCAAACTGCTGACCTTTTGGTTAGCAGCCAAATGATTAATCATTTGTCATTGAGAATAATGTATGAAATCAGTGTGGTTAATTTTATTATAATTTTAAAATATAAGAATTGAATCCTTATGAAATAACTAGACTCTAATACCCTTTTGGAGCCCTGGTGGTGCAGTGGTTAAGAACTCAGGCTGCTAACCAAAAGCTCAGCAGTTTGAATCCACCAGCCGCTCCTTGGAAACCTGTGGGGCAGTTCTACTCTGTCCTGTAGGGTTGCTGTAAGTTGGAATCAACTCGATGGCAACAGGTAACGGAATACTCTTTTAGGAGCTCCACGTTATCTCATTATATTACAATGCTCCTCGTGATTCCATATGTGAAACATTAGAACAAACCATTTTAAACACCTTTAGCCCAACTGAGCTAATTTTCAATTTCTAAGAAGCAGTTTTCATATTTATTGTGCTCTGTTTTCTTCCAGATGGATTTGTGGGGACTAACAATTTAACTAATGCAAAATAACCTGATTATTAAACCAAAAAAACCCTAACCCGTTGCCACTGAGTCGATTCTGACTCATAGCAACCCTATAGGGCAGAGTAGAACTGCCCCATAGTTTCCAAGGAGTACCTGGTGGATTCGAACTGCCAACCTTTTGGGTAGCAGCCATAGCTCTTAACCACTATGCCACCAGGGTTTCCAACCTGATGATTACAACTGAGAAAAAGTGTGTTGTGTTTTGAGGTTATCATTTCCTTGACCATTCATAAACAGGTTGGCATTTATTTCATCTTTGTTCATAGTCACAGCACACCTTGGCACACAAACCAAAATGATTATGGAATGAGGGTGAAGTGTCTTGGCTATTCTGTGAAACAATGTTAGTTTTATAGTTCCTTTGAATTTTCAGCCAAATTCTACAAAAATCTTAGCTGAGAGGAAAAATGCAAATACCAGGTAACATCTTTAAAAAAAATTTTTTTGGCACACTTATGATGTAGCATGGACTTTTTTCAAAATTTTTAATATTACTGGGAAGAAACCACCGGTGGTGGACAAGGTGAATAGTAGTTTACAAAGCATGTGGGCATTCTTACCAAAGAAAGTACACATAAGATAATTTGTGCAGTTCTTTCAGCTAATAAAGTAGAATCAAGTGATAAATCATTTGGGCTGAAATCTACAAATGGACTGTGACACAAATAAATTAGTCACAACTGTTCACCACAGGGCAACTTCACAATAGATAAGGGGCTGTATATCAGTTATATCCCTTATAGCCAGCCGTGATGTGTTTCTAAGAAGGAGCATAAGTCTATGGTTACAATCAACAAAGAAGTATCAAGCCAGCCCACTAAGCCCAGTGAAACCCATATCTCGTTGCAGTTTTATAGAGATTAGCATATCACATAAGGAAACGCTGTTTCCTAGCATACAATATGATACAGCTATTCGCAAAAAGAAAAAAGTGTAAAACCCTGTTCTTCAACACCAATGAAATGGAAACATTAAGAGACTGTTCTGTGTGGCCCAACAGTTGAAGCATAAAAGACATATCTTGTAAAAGAACATTTTAAAAAGTCAAGAAAAATGAGAATTAGTGTTTGGAAAATAAACTATTGTGATGAAAGACAAAAAGAAAAGAGGCCCGGGGTTTCTCAAAGACCCTGCACAGCACGGTGGCTCACAAGGCTCCCCGCTCCCCGCAAGCGGCCATTGCCATGGAAACCAGAGCGCCGGGCGTCGGGGATTGTGACGCCCGGTCGTGACCGTTGGTCCTCCCTCCTCCAGACCCCCGCTAGATACTTCGCGGTGCGGCTGCTTGGTGAACAAACCAGCCTGCCTGCCAGGGTGGGGCCCCAACCGATCTGCCTGCCAAAAGAGACCGAGGATCCGCCGCGGTGATGACAGAGCCTCAGCGTCCCCTACCGCCTCATTTACATCATCCTTCGGTCCATGGCCTGTCTCGGATCACCACCAGCCTGTTTATCAGTAATGGTACGGCTGCCAACAACAGGCTGTTGCTGACCAGCAACAACATCACCACAGTCATCAACGCGTCGGTGGAAGTGGTAAACACCTTCTTCGGAAACATCCAGTATGTGCGCGTCCCTGTGACCGACACACCCAGTGCAAGGCTCTTCGACTTCTTTGACCCCATAGCTGACCACATCCACGGCGTGGAGATGAGACATGGCTGCACGTTGCTGCACTGCGTCGCTGGAGTGAGCCGCTCCGCCGCCCTCTGTCTGGCCTACCTCATGAAGTACCACGGCATGTCGCTGCAAGATGCTCACGCCTGGACCAAGTCATGCCGACCCATCATCCGGCCCAACAACGGCTTCTGGGAACAACTGATCCAATATGAGTTCAAGCTGTTTAGTAACAACAGCGTACAGATGATCAACTCGTCGATGGGTATGATCCCTGATGTCTACGAGAAGGAGGCCTTTTTGATGATGTGACTGTGACATCCCGGCCAGGATGAATTTGAACGTTCTACTGTTGTTCATGGAGAAAAACAGATGCTTTTTATAAGGGCAAGAAAAAGGGAGGGAAGCCTGCAGCAGTTTTTAATCTAATTAATTGTTATCTATAAAAAATAAAATTCATTAAATGTAAGATGGTGAAAATGTTTCTGTGTGAGTGGAAGGTCATGGCTGCTGAAGCCTGGCCAGAGAGGAGGGTGGGAAAGGTGATGCCCAGCTCTGATGGACCTGCCAGCAGGCCCAACATGTGAGGAGCCTGGAATCCTGCAGCCCTCCTCCCCCAGGCCCACTGACCCATGAGTGAGCTCCCCAGAATCACAGCTAGTTCTTTGGATTCCAAAGCCCGAGCCTTAGGCATCATGGCACCTCTTGTGCTTATTGGAGTAAGTGCCAACTTACCGGATAAGCGGCCTTCAAGCAGTGCTCCAGGAGCCCTGGGGGTGCCTCAGACCACCTCTATCCCCACCCTCAACCACAGCCACCCAACTCGGATTCTCTAGATTGGGTTTCTGAGTTGCTTTTAAAGAAAGCATTCCACTATAAAATTTTTTTCCAGTGCTGTTCCAGATAGCAAGGTCTCAAGGTGCCTTCTGTGATCCCTCACCAGCCTTTGATGAAAGGAGGCATTAGTCCCCTTCTCCAGGGTGCATGCTGAGAGAGAGCTGTCCTGAAGCCAGGCCTCAGGGGTTCCTCTGTTTGGCCTTGGCTCCGAAGGCTAACACCCAGCCCCATCACCTCTATCACCTCCTCCGCATGTAACCTGGGGCCTCTCAGAGCCTCAGTTTCCTCATCTGTCAAAAGTAATAACAGCTCTTCTCTCCAGGGTGGTAGCGAGGATTAAACGATTAATTAGCCTGGCACATGGTGCATGCTTAGTATAAACAGTAGCTATGTTATTAATGATATCCTTTGGCCCTGCTGGTCAGGGGTCAGCACACTCATTCTTATAACAGCATTTTCGTCTCTATGCACAGCCCTTTATTATTTACAAAGTGCTCTTGAAAAAAATCATCCTATGTGTTAAAAAAAAATGGTTTAAGGTCTTTTCAGACGCTACCTCAGAAAAGGCCTAGATTTAGAAGTCTTTTCAGAGTTCCCATTGTGTTTAATCCATGTTTAACCAAGGGCTCATGAAGCAAGGAGCACACTTCCAGCTCCTCCCAAAGTCCCTTGTTTAGAATCACTGATCATTAGAGTCAGTGCCCTGGTCTGGCTAACTACGGGAATCCATGGGGATACTTGCCAAAGGTACAAATGAAGGGCCCCCACAAGTAGGCCCTGGAATTTAGGATTGTTCAAACTCAAACTGGGATGTGGGAATCTGGTTTGAGATTAACTATTCTAATCCAGAGGTTTTCAGACAAACAGTATATAAGACAAACCAAAGCACAATCGTTTCAGTTGATGAAGAGCTGTGGATCCAGAACCCAGTGGAGCTCGAATGGTCTTTCTCTCCAAACTACCCCACCCCATTTTCACAAAGGGAGTGCCCAGGGGAGCAATTGGGGGTGGAGATAATGAAAATCACTGCTCTAAGACCGATCCTTTCATTTTGCAGATGGAAAAACAGGCCCACAAAGCACAAGGACTGATATGACACAGGCCCCAAAAAGAGTGTTTCTGGCACAAACCAAGATAGAAAATTTCTTTTAAAGCATTTTTTAAAAAAATTTATTTGGGTGTACATACATATATGTAAATATTCTCATTTAAAAAAAATTCTAAAATAACACCATAAAATTAACTCTTTTCGGAGATACAGTTCTATGAATTTTAATACATGTATAGATCTGTGTAACCACCACCACAATCAGGACACAAAGCAGTTCTATCATCTCCCCCAAATTCCCTCACACTTCTCCTTTGTAGTCAAACCCTTGTCCCACCCCAATCTCTGGCAAACACTGATCTGTTTTCAGTCCCTTTAGATTTGCCTTTTCCAAAATGTCACACAAAGGAAATCATACAAGATGTAACCTCCGGTGACTGATTTCTTTTACTCAGCATAATGTCTTTGAGATTCAGCCATGTTGTTGCTTTTTATGGCTGAGTAGTATTCCATTGTGTGGTTGTACCATGGTTTGTTTTACAAACACTGAAGGAATTTTGAATTGTTTACAGTTTGGGGCAATTGTGAATAAAGGTGTTATAAATGTGAGCCAATAGTATTAGTATCTAGTAATGATCCTTGCCTCCATCAACGATTATTACATTGCAGGACAACTAAATCTTTAATCTATCTCAAATGAATTTTGATATATAAATTGAGTTTTTTAATTTTTTAAAAAAATTTTTTGAGATGTTACATCACCATAAATACTTATATCTATTTTTATTCATTTCTGCTTGTTACATGGTGTCTTAGTTATCTAGTGCTGTTACAACAGAAATACCACAAGTGGATGGCTTTAACAAACAAATTTATTCTCTCACAGTCTAGGAGGCTAGAAGTCCGAACTTGGTGCCAGCTCCAGGGGAAGGCTTTCTCTCTCTGTCACCTCTGGGGGAAGGTCCTTGTCATCAATCTTTCCTTGGGTTGAGGAACTTCTCAGTACAGAGATCCCAGGTCCAAAGGACAAGCTCTGCTCCTGGCTCTTCTTTCTTGGTGGTATGAGGTCCCTTTCCTCTCTGCTCAATTCTCTTTTTTATAACTCAAAAGAGATTGACTCAAGATACAACCTAATCCTATAGATTGAGTCCTGCCTCATTAACATAACTGGGTCTAATCCTGCCTCATTAACATCATAGAGGTTAGGATTTACAACACATAGGATAATCACATCAGATCACAAAATGGTGGACAACCACATAATACTGGGAATCATGGCCTAGCCAATTTGATACACATTTTTGGGGGACACAATTCAATCCATAACACATGGTCTATATTTTCTTGTGCCAGTATCTCAGTGATCAAACTGGTGCAGCAACTTCATGATAGGCTTTATTATTTGGTAGAAAAATGACACTCCCTCCAATATGCTTCTTTTTCAGAGGGTTTTTGTTTGTTTTGTTTTTTGTTGTTGTTAGATTCTTTCTTTTTCTCTCCTGAATAAACCTTTTTTAATAGTTGTGGCAGATTTTATAAAAATACCACTAGGATTTTGACTGAAATTAGCATTTTCTTGTGTATCAGTCAAACTCTAATCAGGAAAACAGAAAATTCATTTATTATTTTATCAGAGAAAATTTTACATAAGTAATTGTTTAATCAGGCATTAGAGGACTGAAAGGGCAAAAATAGAATATACATTGTATATGTTCACACATATATAAACTTTTAAATAAAAGATCATCTACCCAGAATGTTTGAAATTTGATCAGTTAAGCATTAACCATATTTCTGGTGTTCATATAGCTTAACTTCAAAGGCTTATGATATTAGAAAATCATGTAGTAAAACACACACACAAATTCATTTCATTGTAATTCAATTTTTTCAAATAGCTTTTGCCTGCTAAGGGATTTAGCACTATATCTCTTATGTTACCACTGAGACACATGTGACATCACATGATCATCCAGTCTGATCTATACTGTTGAGGTAAATATATTCAATAAAAGGGCTATGGGTACTTGAGAGCCCAAACCCAGCTCTTTCTGTTTCGTCTTCCTGTACGCTTTCACCATTCTCCTATTAATGAGATGTGGGAAGGTGGGGCGGTAACCACTTGATCACTTTTTGGGAGCTGCCTGATAAGGAAAGAAGACGCAATGAAAACATGAATTTTATGGCAATGTTTTGGTGCTTGGCCCAGGCTCCCTGCCGGGTCCTCTCCATCCAAAGAGATGGATCAAGGTCTCGGTTACATAGTTGTGTCCAAAAGTGTGTTTAATAAGACTTTCTGAAATAAAGCTTTTAAGAGTGTCGGAAACTGGACTCACAGTTAGCCTCTCTCCTCAACAGGTTCTATGGTAAGGGAATAAAGCATGGGACTTGACAAAGTTAGAAGCCCTCTGTGATTCATTTGACTGATTTAACTCTTGAGGCTCCAAGTTTAGGCAGGATAGAAACCTGTGCTTGGGGTAGGGAGGTTTTATATTAATTTCTAGCTTTATTGCATTACAGTCAAATAATGTGGCCTGTATAATATTTCCTTTACAGAATTGAGATTTTCTTGTTAGTTGTTGCTTGAGAGGTGAAACAGAGGTGATCTCTATTGGTAAGATTCTAAGTTTATAATGTTCTATTACATTTTCGTTTAATTTTTTTTTTTTTGTACTTTAGATGAAGGTTTACAGAGCAGACTAGTTTCTGATTAAACAATTAACACACATATTGTTTTGTGACATTGGTTGCCAACCCCATGACATGTCAACACTCTCCCATTCTCGACCCTGGGTTCCCTATTGCCAGCTTTCCTGTCCCTTCATGCCTTCTCATTCATGCCCCTGGGCTGTTGTGCTAGCACTTAGTTAAAAGGGTGTCTGGAGGCCATGCTCTCTGGGTTTTTCTAGTCTCTATCAGACCAGTAAGTCTGGTCTTTTTTGTGTGACTTAGAATTTTGCTCTACATTTTTCTCCAGCTCTGTCCAGAACCCTCTATTATGATCCCTGTCAGAGCAGTTGGTGGTAGTAGCCAGACACCATCTAGTTGTGCTGGACTCAGTCTGGCAGAGGCTGTGGTAGTTTTGCTCCATTAGTCTTTTGGACTAATCTTTCCTTTGTGTCTTTGGTTTTCTTCATTCTCTCTTGCTCCAGATAGGGAGAGACAAGTGGAGTATCTTAGATGGCTGCTTACAGGCTTTTAAGACCCCAGACCCTACTCGCCAAAGTAGAATGTAGAATATTTTCTTTATAAAACGTGTTATACCAATTGAGCTAGATGTTCCCTGAGACCATGGTCCCCATAGCCCTCAGCCCAGTAATTCAGTCCCTCAGGGAGTTCGGATGTGCCTATGTAGCTTCCATGACCTTGCCTTGGACAAATTGTGCTGGCTTCCTCAGTATTGTGTACTGTCTTACCCTTCGCAAAAGTTTGTTCTATCAGATTTTATTATTTAAAAATTTTTAATATTTGAATAGGTAATATACTCATGGTTCAAAATTCAAAGGATATATAAGTGAAAAGTCTTCTTTTCACCTCTGGTCTCTAGCCAACCATTTCCCCTCCCCAAAGGCAGCCAGTATTACTAGTTTCTCCTGTCTGCTTCCAAGATATTATTTTATGTATATACAAGGAATTACATACATATATTTGTATTGTTTCAAATTTTTGGCAAATGGCAGCATACTTCACACACTGTTCCCTATCTTGCTTTTTTTATTTAGTAATATTTATTTTTATTAGAGATTAGACAGTAAAAAAAAAAATTCTTGATCTTTTTTACAAATTTATGGTATTCCATTATATGGAAGTACCATAATTCCTTTAACTTGTCCCTTATTGATGAACATTAGGATATTGACAGAATTTTGCTATTATAAATAATACTGCAATAAAATAAATTTATAGTTAATTTTTATACACAAATTATTTTATACCTGCAAGTATATCCACAGAATGTTACTAGAAATAGAAATAGTGAAATTAATTTCATAATTTTAAAATTTGACAAACATTGACATATTGACTCCCATGAATATTGTCAAACCCTACCAGTAATGTATGAAATTGCCTGTTTTCCCACAGACTCAACAGCACGATGTATTATCATACTTTGTATTTTTACCATTCTGACCAACAAAAAATACTATCTGTTTACTTTTTATTTGCATGTCTTATTATGAATAAATGCTAGCAACTTTTTATCCCTTTAAGAGCCATTTGTATTTTTCTTTCTATGAATTAGCTGCTCATATAAATTTTTGTTAAGTAATTAGTAGTTTTTCTTATCAATTTGTGAGAACTCTATTAGAGAAATGAGAGAGGAGGCAAGGAACATCCTAAAAGAGCTGTAACAACAGTCAAGGGTGGTGTCAGGTCCAAAAGGGGCCCTGACGCAGAAAGGAGCCTATCCTGAGGGGGCCAAGAGGAGCCTGTCCTGCCAAGAGGAGCTGAGAGAGCTGTCCTGCACTGAAGAAGGGAGACTTTGTGTACATGCTTTCTGACCCTGATCCTGAGTTGTAGCCTATTGATCCTGATCCCAAGTTGTGCCTTATCACTTCCTTAATAAACCACTTAACTAGCCTGTGAGTTCTACGTGACCATTGCAACAGATTATTGAACCCAGAAGAGAAGTAAAGAGTGCTGAGGGAGGGACACTGGCGTCAGAATTGGTAAAAAGGTTGGAGAGTAGAGGTATGTCTGACCTCACATCATTGGAATCAGCTTTGGGCTGGTCCTGGTCATTATCTCCCCTGGAGTTAGACAGGTTCTGATGCCACCTACTACGACTAGACCATCATTACAATCATAAACCAATTTTTTTCAAGAAAGTGTTATATTTTATGATTCCTTGAATAGCAGAGAGTGTTTTTCTGACATCTACACTAGAAAGGCAACTCAGACATATATTATATATTGGGGTCATAAATTTTGCTTTCTAAAACTCTAGATATTGCTCCACTGTAGTCCAGAATTTAATACTGTAATGGAGAAGTGTAAGGACAGACTGAGTTTTGTTTTTATCTGGGCAATCTGATTTCATTTATTTTGTCTGAGTTACTATAGAATTTTTAATATTGTAGCTTAAAAATTTTGCCAGGATGTGTCCAGTTATGTGTCTCCTTTTACTGACTTTAACTAGAACATGATGGGCTCTTTTCAATCTATTCTTCAGCAGAGGAAAATGTTTCTGTTCTGTGTTATTTTTATTACCTCTGTTCCTTTTGCCTTTGTTTCTCTTTTAGGAACACAACTTATCCTTATGTTGGTTCTCCAGTTTCTCCACTTTTCTTTCTCCACAGCTACCATCTTCTTTGCTCTCATTGTTTCTATCTCTTTCTCTTTTCACACTTCATTTAATTTCTTAGCATGGGCTTTATTCTTGACATGGAATTCCATTTTCTGCCGTATGAATTTTGCTCTTTACTGTCTCCAACGTGTACTTTAATTTTGTTTCTGCTTTTTTGGAGTACTTGCTGATTCCCTTACTCTTTCTTCCCTTTTCATCTCACCCTGTTGAATTTTCATCTCAGTCCTACATTTCCTTCATTTTTTACAGAAGCCTGAGGATGTGAACAGGTTTCAAAATTTTCTCCTGGATCCTGGTGAAGAACAGTTCTCTTGTTCTCTGATTTTTCTGGATACTGTGCTCTTCTTCCTCTAGTTCTGTGGTTATTTTCTTTAGCCTCAAATAAGACAAGTTTTCTCTAGGATCAATATATATATGCAGGCAGATTGAGCCAGTTACCCTTGGATTTACCATCTGTCTGTGGAAATAATGTCAGAATCACCATCTCAAGTCTATAGCTGGAGGGCACATTAAGGTACACACAATCTGATTTTACCGTTTGTACTTCTTCTTTACTAATGTGACACATAACAAAATACGGTTCCCAGCACAGACTTCTTCAGCAACCTCAAGTTGCTGACCTTTCCCTAAAGTTTTGGGCAGGACAGGCTATACAATTTGTGGGAAAAGTATGTGCATAATGAGAATACAAGGCCCTTTGTTCAAAAGAAAATTAAGAATTTCAAGATAGTAACAGCAGAACATTAGACCAAGCATGGGACCTTTCTAATCATGGAGCCCTGTGTGGCTGCACTGGTTCCATGCTCATGAAGCTGTCCATGGTTATAGGAGCTGCACCTCCCTAAATGTAAGCCTCCCCTCTTTTCCTCCCAATCTCTCCCCTATTTCTTGCTCACTTGTTTTATCTATTTGCCTACATAAACAATAAGAAACAGAGGAGTGTAGGGAATGTGAGGAATCCCTGGGTTGTATAAAGAGTAAACATGCTTGGCTGCTAACTGAAAGTTTCAAGTTTCCCCAGAGGCACCTCAGAAGAAAGGACTGGCAATCAACTTCTGAAAAATCAGCCACTGAAAACCCTTTGGAGCACAGTTCTCCTCTGACACACGTGGGGTCACCATGAGTTGTAATTGACTGGACAGCAACTGATTTGGGGGATGCGGGGGGCGGGGGTGGGGGATCAGTATTCATGTGAGCAGTCTTCAAGGGTAGAGAAACAGACATCTTTTGTTGGTACCAAGACTGAGTCTGGAGACAGACAGTGGGTCTTCAGAGGATAGGGTGTGGGCCTTAAATAAGTGGCTTCCCACCTTTTTCAGCCAGTGCCTGAAGAAATGAAACCAAGGTAAACCATGACTGGGATTTTCTCCATCTAGCCATTTAACACCATCTGCCTCATAATTAACATCAACTTCACCCAGATTCAAGCATTGGGTTACCTGTCAGTCGTAGTCTTTGATGTTGTGAAATCTTGTCTTTTTCTCTCTATTTGAGGGGATTTTTGTGAGAAAGTTAGGCCAGGATGCATTTGGGAGCAAATAGCAATACATTATTTTGAACTGTAAGCCCCCACTAAACCAATTAGTTCAGCCAAGAATTGGCAAACATTTTCTGCATAGGGCCAAGTAGTAAATATTTCAGGCTTTGCAGGCCAAGAGGTAAAATCAAGGATGTTATATAGATATTATGTAACGAGAGAGAAAATGGATATCTACAAATATTGTGTTAATGAAATTCAAAATCTAATAATAATTAAACACAATTTTTGGTAATACAGTCTACTAACGAGAAGAAAAAGATTCTTTGTTTTTGAGAAATAGTTTACTAAATTGGGGTTCAAAATTAGGGTTCCCCATCATCAAATTAGATTGCACTTGCTCCTCTCTTAATGCAAATCTGTAATGAGATTTTATGTATTTCATCTTTGAAAATGTCTTCACATAGAAAGATACTGCCAAACACTGACATCAATCTATGTGTATATGATTTTAATTGAACATATCCATTGCTTGGAAGGCAGTTATAGATTTCTATTAGATTTTTCAGTTGATATTTGCCTTTTAGCATGTCTTTACATTGCAGATCAATCATTTCTAACTGATGGTTAGATAGAACTCCTCAACTGCATAGGTCAATGGATTTTGAAATATGGAAGTCTCCTTTGCACTTGTACCAAGGTCTGAAAATGCTGCTTGGAACTGTAGTTTAAGCTTGAAAAATGTATTTGCTGCAAATTTGTACAGGAATGTGTCTTAGGTTGGGCTCTCTAGTGAAGCAAAACTAGTAAAGCGTATAAATATATATATATAGAGAGAGAGAGAGATTTATATCAAGGAAATGGCTCACATAGTTGTAGAGGCTGGAATGTCCCAAGTTCGTAGGTGAGGCTAAAGGCTTCTCCTGATTCAAGCAGCTGCACGGGTTGGTGAACCCAAGATTGGCAGGCCAGGGAGCAGGGTTCTTGCTCACAGGTTGTGAAGACTGATGAATCCCAAGATTGACAGGCAAGACCGCAGATAAGCTCCTAGCTCAAGTCCCAAGAATCAGAGGTCAGACAAACAGAAGTCAGCTGCAGGATCCAGCACAAGGAAAAAGCCTCCGAGCCTTGCCAGAATGTCCACTTATATTCAATGCAGGCCACACACCCAGGGAAACTCCCTTTCAACTGATTGTCTCTCACAGCAGATCCCATCATGGAGGTGATAACATATCGAATCTCAACAGGTAAGTGATCACAACATTACACAACTGCCAAATTGACACACAATCTTAACCATCACAGAATGGATATTTTGCTTCTTGTTTACACTTTCAACAGCACAGAAGTGTATAAAGTGCCTTGATATTACTTGCAATTCAAGCAATGTTTGCTGCCATTAAAATGACTTTATTACAGTATAAATTTCATGTACAATAAGCATGTGAAAGCCAGAACCTGTGTAAGGCAGAAACCTGTCAGAGAAGGAAAACTCAAATATTTTCCACTAAAATGAACAGTAGAAAATGGTAAGACTGCACCCTGTTAAAGGTGGAAAACTTGCGAGACCCAGATATTGGTCAGCTAGCTGGCAACTTGACCCTCTCGCTAGACCAAGGTTCAGAAAACAATAGCGTACAAGCCAAATCCAGACCACCACCTGTTTTTGTATTGCCATTTCATCACACATGAAACTTACATGAAATTCAAATTTCATAAAATTTGGCAGTCCCAAAGAGTTCCAGCTCTCACAGGTTTCATTGTATAAGTGCTGTTTTGTCTTGTAATTTTAGGTGAAATTCATTAAGAAACATTATAAAATCTGTAGTAAAACTAGCTATCAAAGCCATTTATTGATTGATAGTAGTGGTTAAGGGCAGTTCTTCTTATTCAAGAAATTTCAGTCTTGGCCTTGAGTTCAAAAGAATCACAGTAAATCCTTGCTATTGCTAAGACATTGGACTGCTGTGTGGTGAGATAAGTTAGGATTGTTAGTTTCTACTTCTGATGGAAATTCACAGAACCAGCGGAAGGAAGTTCACCATTAACATTACTTGTTCAGTAACACATGATAGATTCAAATATTACCACAAAGTAGCTGCTGATGAATGACACAATAAATATCTATAGGGCTTAAACACTTAACATTTTCACAAGCTTTGTAAATTTGTTCATCTTTCTGCTCCACTTATTTTTACCACCGTCAGTTGTAACACATCTTAGCAGATTCCACTTCATGTTGTACTGAATTAGTGTTTTCTCAACTTCTTTGAAAATATTTTCACCTGTAGTTGTTCCATGCAGACTATTCACAGGGCTAATTTGTCACTTACTTTAAACATGACATTAACTCCTCAAATAAACAACAACAACTGAGTAATATCAGTAATATCTGTTAACTAACCAAGATCCAAGGAAAACCACTCAAAGTTATTTGCCTTGTTTTTTAATTGACTATTAATGTTGCTCCGAATGTCCTCAACTCTTCAAGCAACTGTTATTGCCAAAAGACTAACAGTCAAGTTTATTTTCTCTGGACACATTTCTTTGGGTGTTACAATTTAATTAACTCAACATCAGTAAGCAGCTTTCCTTGCATGTCTAAGAAGTGAATCACTCAAGAAATTACTTTGGTTGCAGCTTCATTATTATTTTTAAGAAGAAATTCTGCTATGATGAAATATTCCATTTTACTTTTTCTAAATTTTCTCACCATTTCTTTCCTGTCAATTGCAAGTATTGTGATGAGTGCTTAGTCTGATAATGTCGATATATATTATTTTCTTTTAGCAAAGCTATAATGTTATTGCATAATAAATGCTTTACCATCAAATTGGATAAAATAATCCACACCCTACTATGCCTTAAAAGTACAACATTTGAAGCCCATTTTTTCTGGTTTGGACATGATAGATAAAAAAATATATATATATATAACTGATAATTTTAAAATCATGGTGCAATATGTGTGGCACTTGAAGTGCTGCCAAGTTGTAATAGCATCGCTATGATCTGCAGTGTACTGAGCAGCACCACAAAGTGTTGCAAATATTCAACTCTGTGTTGTAGTGTGAAAGCAGTCATAGACAATACATAAATAAATGAGCATAGCTATGTCCCAATAAAACTTTATTTATGGACATTGAAATTTGAATTTCAAGCAAATGTCATGTGTGACGAAATGGCAATACAAAAAAGGTGGTGGCGTAGATTTGGCCTGTATGCTATTGTTTTCTGAACCTTGGTCTAGCGAAAGGATCAGGCTGTCGGCTAGCTAGCCAATATTCATTGACCTTGGTGCCAGACACTGAGCCCAGGTGAAAGAAAATCTTCTGTTTAAAGCAACAACACTAACACCAACAGCAACCCTATCGTCATTATTTCTCTGCCTAAAATTCTTTAATGGTTCACTATAACTTTTGGTATAATTCTTTAGCATGCCATTCTACACTGTTCCAACATCAGCTCCTGATTCTTTCTTCACTCTCATGGCCATAGCCATACTCAACTTCTTCAATTTACCAGAACTTTCACATTCTTAGGCTTCTTGCTTTTGCAGATATGTTGCTGCCTCTGCTTGGAACACACATTACCCATCCCCATTGTCAACTCCTACCAGTCCATCTTCTATTCTGTAGGAACCTTCCCTGGTTCCTCTAGGCTCACAAAGATGGTTCATCCATGAACTCATATAGAAATTTGGGTAAAGCTCATAGCTCTCATCACTTTCTATTGTAGTATAGAATTTATTCATACATCTTTCTAAGTAAGAGTAGTTTCAGGAAGAGATCATCTCAATTTGGGATGTTTTCAGCCATTACTTCTTTGCATGCTTTTTCACTCCTGCCCTATTTCTCCTTTCCTTCTGGGACACTGATGACATAAATGTTAGATCTTTTATTGTAGTCCCACATATCCCTGAGAGTCCGCTAATTTTTTTTTTCAGTCTATTTTCACTTTGTTTTTCAGATTGGCTAATTTCTATTGTTCTGTCTTCAAGATTACTGATTTTCTCCTCTATACTCTCCATTCTGTTGTTGACCCAATACATTAAGTTTTTTTCTTTTTTTGGTTATTATATTTTTTAGCTCTAAAATTTCCCTTTGGTTCTACTTTATATCTTCCATTACTGAAACTTCCTATTTCTTTGCTGAGACTTTCTTATTTTTCATTTGTTTCAAATGTGTTTTCAATTTCTTGTTGATGCATGCTCATGATGGCTGCTTTAAAATCCTTGGCAGATAATTAGAACATCTTATTGTTGGCCTCTGTTATGCGTTTATGTTCCCCCCACCACCAAATGTTCAACTCCTAACCCCTGGTACCTATGAATGTAACCTTATTTGGAAATAGTTCTTGCAGATTTAATTAGTGAAGTTAACATGAGGTCACACTGGAGTAGGTTTGGCCCTAATCCATTATGACTGGAGTCCTTATAAAAAGAGAAGAGACACAGACAGATACACAAAGACACAGAGAGAGGACAGTCATGTGAAGACGGATGTAGAGATTGAAGCTATACTACCACAAGCCAAGGAACACCTTGGACCATCAGAAGCTAGAACGGTCAAGGAAGGATCTTCCCGCAGAGCATTCAGAGAGAGCGTGGCCCTACTGACACCTTGATTTCTAGCCTTCAGAACTGTGAGAGAATAAATTTCTGTTGTTTTAAGCCACCAGTTTGTGGTATTTTGTTACAGCAGCCCTAGGAAACTAATACAGATTTTGATACTGGAAAGTGGGGTGCTGCTGTAACAAATACCAAAAAGTATGGAAGTGGCTTTTGAATTGGGTAATGCATACAGGCTGGAATAATTTTGAGACACTTAATAGTCAAAGCCTAGATTGCCTTGAAGAGGCTGTCAGTTGAATTGTCTATGTTAAAACATCCTGGTGAGGGCTCAGGAAGAAGTGAGGAGAGCTGTAGGAAAAATTTCTATTGTTTTTGAGAATACATGTTTTGTCATGAGCAGAATGTTGACAGAAATATGAATGTTAAAGGTGCTTCTGGTGAGCGTGGAAATGAGGAACATGTTACTAGACACAGGAGGAAAGGCGATCTTTGTTATAAAGTGGCAGAGAACTTGGCTAAATTGCATTCTACTGTTTTTTGGAAAGTAAAACTTGCAAGCAATGAACTTGGATATTTAGCTGAGAAGATTTCCAAGCAAAATATGGAAGGTGTGGCCTGATTTTTCTTGCTGCTTATAGTAAAATCCAAGAGGAAAGACATAAATTGAGGAAGGAAATTGTTGTGGATTGAATTGTGTCCCTCAAAAATATGTGTTGTAAATCCTAACCTCTATGCCTGTGGTTATAGTCCCATTTGGGAATGAGCTGTCTTTGTTATATTAATGAGGCAGGATTAGAGTAGGATGTATCTTGAGTCAATCTCTTTTGAGATACAAAAGAGATTAAACAACGGAGCAGAGGAGAGATGGGGTAAGATAGATTTCAAGACACATGGAGATCCCCAAGTTACCAGGAATCAAGCTGAAGAAACCAGGACCTTCCCTAGAGCTGACAGAGAGAGGAAGCCTTCTCCTAGAGCCAGTGTCCTGAATTTGAACTTCTAGCCTCCTAAACTGTAAGAAAATAAATTTCTGTTAAAATCATCCACTTGTGGTATTTCTGTTATAGCAGCACTAGATAACTAAGACAGAACTATTAAGAAAAATGAAGCCAGAACTTGAAGATTTGGAAAATTCTCAGCCGACTCATATTGCCCCCCGCAAGTCTGTCAGTTTGTTGTACTGCGGGGGCTTGTGTGTTGCTGTGATGCTTGAAACTATGCCACCGGTATTCAAATACCAGCAGGGTCACCCATGACAGACAAGTTTCAGCTGAGCTTTCAGACTAAGATAGACTAGGAAGCAGGACCTGGCAGTCTACTTCTGAAAAAAAAAATTAGCTAGTGAAAACCTTATGAATAGCAGTGGAACATTGTTTGATATAGTGCCAGAAAATGAGTCCCTCAGGTTGGAAGGCACTTGAAATGCAGCTGGGGAAGAGTTACCTCCTCAAAGTAGAGTGGACCTTAATAACATGGATGGAGTCAAGCTTTTGGGACCTTCATTTGCTGATGTGGCATGACTCAAAATGAGAAGAAACAGCTGCAAACATTCATTAATAATCAGAACCTGGAATGTATGAAGTATGAATCTAGGAAAATTGGAAATCATCAAAAATGAAATGGAAGGCATAAACATCGATATCCTAGGCATTAGTGAACTGAAATGGACTGGTATTTATTGTTCATTTTGAATTGGACAATTATATGGTCTACTATGCCAGGAATGAAAACTTGAAGAGGAATGGCATTGCATTCATTGTCAAAAAGAACATTTCAATATCTATCCTGAAGTACAATGCGGTCAGTGATAGGATAATAGCCATACGCCTTCAAGGATAATATCCATATGCCTACGACTATTATTCAAATTTACGCACCAAACAGGATGGCCAAAGATGAAGAAATTGAAGATTTTTACCAACTTCTGCAGTCTGAAATTGATCGGACATGCAATCAGGATGCACCGATAATTACTGGTGATTGGGATGCAAATTTTAGAAATAAAGAAGGTTCAGAGGTTGGAAAATAAGGCCTTGGTGATAGAAACGATGCCAGGGATGACATGATTGTGACAAACGACTTATTCATTGCAAATACCTTTTTTCACCAGCATAAACATGGACCTCACCAGATGGAATACACAGGAATCCAATCGATTACATCTGTGGAAAGAGACGATGGGAAAGCTCAATATCATCAGTCAGAACAAGGCCAGGGGCTGACTGCAAATCAGACTATCAATTATTCATATGCAAGTACAAGCTGAAACTGAAAGAAATTAGAACAAATCCACAAGAGCCAAAGTACGACCTTGAGTATATCCCACCTGAATTTAGAGACCATCTCAAGAAGAGATTTGATGTGTTGAACACTAATGAGCGAAGACCAGGTGACTTGTGGAATGACATCAAGGACTTCATATACAAATAAAGCACCCAAAAAACCAAACCACTTGCTGTTGAGTTGATTCTGACTTATAGCGACACTATAGGACAGAGTAGAACTGCCCCATAGAGTTTCCAAGGAGCACCTGGTGGATTTGAACTGCTGACCTTTAGGTTAGTAGCTGTAGCACTTAACCACTATGCCACCAGGGTTTCCCAAACAAAGCAAGAGGTCATTAAAAAGATAGGAGAGAAAGAAAAGACCTAAATGGATGTCAGAAGAGACTCTGAAACTTTTGCTTTAGTACGTCGAGTACTAAAGCAAAAGGAAAAACTGGTGAAGTAAAAGAGCTGAACAGAAGATTTCAAAGGGAGGCTGGAGAAGACAAAGTAAAGTATTTATGATGACACATGCGAAGACCTGGAGATAGAAAACCAAAAGGGAAGAGAACACGCTTAGCATTTCTCAAGCTGAAAGAACTGAAGAAAAAATTCAAACCTGGAGTTGCCATACTGAAGTATTCTATGGGGAAAATATTAAACGACGCAGGAAACATCAAAAAAAAAAAAAAAAAAAAAAAGATGGAAGGAATACACAGAGTCACTATACCGAAAAGAATTGATCGACGTTCAACCATTTCAGGAGGTGACATATGATCAGGAACCAATGGTACTGAAGGAAGAAGTCCAATCTGTACTGAAGGCATTGGCGAAAAACAAGGTTCTGGGAGTTGATGGAATACCAACTGAGATGTTTCAGCAAACGGATGCAGTGCTGGAAGTGCTCACTAATCTATGCCAAGAAATTTGGAAGACAGCTACCTAGCCAACCGACTGGAAGAGATCAAAATTTATGCCTATTCCCAAGAAAGGTGACCCAACTGAATGTGGAAATTATCGAACAATATCATTAATATTACATGCCAGCAAAATTTTGCTGAAGGTCATTCAAGAGCAGCTGCACCAGTATATCAACAGCAAACTGCCAGAAATTCAAGCTGGTTTTAGAAGAGAACGTGGAACCAGGGATATTATTGCTGATGTCAGATGGATCATGGCTGAAAGCAGAGAATACCAGAAGGATGTTTACCCATATTTTATTGACTATGCAAAGGCATTTGACTCTGTGGATTATAACAAATTATGGATAACATTGCAGATAATAGGAATTCTGGAACACTTAATTTTGCTCTTGAAGAATCTGTACATGGATCAAGAAGCAGTCATTCAAACAGAACAAGGGGATACTGCATAGTTTAAAGTCAGGAAGGGTGTGTGTCAGGGTTGTTTCCTTTCACCATACCTATTCGGTCTGTATGCTGAGCAAATAATCCGAGAAGCCGGACTATATGAAGAAGAATGGGGCATCAGGATTGGAGAAAGACTCATTAACAATGTGCACTATGCAGATGACACAACCTTGCTTGCTGAAAGTGAAGAGGACTTGAAGTACTTACTAAGGAAGACCACAGCCTTCAGTATGGATTATCCCTCAACATAAAACAAAAATCCTCACAACTGGACCAAGAAGCAACATCATGATAAATGGAGAAAAGATGGAGGTTGTTGAGGATTTCATTTTACTTGGATCCACAAAGTACACCCATGGAAGCAGCAGTCAAGAAATCAAAAGATGCATTGCATTGGGCAAATCGGCTGCAAGAGATCTCTTTAAAGTGTTAAAAAGCAAAGATGTCACCTTAAGGACTAAGTTGAGCCTGACCCAAGCCATGGTGTTTTCAATCGCCTCATATGCATATGAAAGCTGGGCAATGAATAAGGAAGACCCAAGAAGAATTGACGCCTTTGAAGTGTGGTGTTGGTGAAGAATATTGAATATACCATGGACTGCCAAAAGAACGAAAAAAAAAAATCTGTCTTGGAAGAAGTACACACAACCAGAATGCTTCTTAGAAGCAAGAATGGGGAGACTTCGTCTCGCATACTTTGGACATGTCATCAGAAGGGATCAGTCCCTTTTTTTGTAAAGTAGAGGGTCAGCAAAAAAGAGGAAGACCCTCAACGAGATGGACTGACATAGTTGCTGCAACAATGGCCTGAAGCATAGCAACAATTGTGAGGATGGCGTAGGATTGGTCAGTGTTTTGTTCAGTTGTGTATAGGGTCACTATGAGCTGGAACCGACTGGACGGCACCTAATAACAACAACAATTCATATTGCAAAAAATGAGAAACCATGCTTTGGTGAGAACATCAAGGGTGTGGCTGGACAATCATTTGCTAAAGAGATTAGGTATGTGATTTATGCATCTATTCAATTGTCTCAGCAGAAAAACTGTCAGATTAAACTGAAGGGGATAGAGATGGGATGAAATTAAGTAACGGTGCTAGACTTCTGGGATTCTACAGGCAAGAAATGAGCCAGTAGAGCTGTTTGAGATAATGAGTTTGTTATCTTTCAAGAAAAGGAAAAAATGACTCAAGGGTGGGGCTCTGGGGTTGGGGCCAGTGACTCCTTGGCTCCAAAGAGCTGATAGGGCCTCTGTAGGCTTGGAGGAAGGTGAGGATTGAGTCAGAAAATTCTTCTCAGGTCTTGAAATCTTGTGGAATTCGCCCTGCTTGTTGGGTTTTGGACTTGCTGGAGAGCCATGACGGCTTTTTTTCCCTCCAATTTCTCCCTTTTGGAATGGGAATGTCTGATAACTTGTTTTCCAGGTTTCACAGGTCCACAGAGAGAAAGGAATTTTGCTCCAAGGTGGACAATACCCAGAGTCGCACCCATATCTGATTTAGAAGACGAGAGTTGAGAGTTTTTGAGTTCATTATATTTAGATGAGATTTTGTACTTAGAGAGGTTGCTGGAATGGGTTAAGACTTTTGGGCATGTTGGGATGGGGTAAACATATTTTGGATGTGGGAAGAACATGAAATTTTGGGGGACGGGGCAGACTGTTATGGGTTAATTTCTGTCCCCAAGAAGATATGCTGAAGTCTTAACTCCTAGTGCCTGTGAATGTGACTGTCATGGATTGAATTATGTCCCCTCCCAAAATGTGTCTATCAATTTGGCTGGGCCACGATTCCTGGTATTGTGTGACTTTCCTATATGTTGTAAATCCTGCCTCTATCATGTTAATAACGGAGGATGGGTGGCAGTTGTATTAGTGAGTCAGGACTCAGTCTACAAGATTGGATTGTGTTTTGAGGCAATCTCTTGAGATATAAAAGATAGAAGCAAGCAGAGAGACAAGGGACCTCATACCACCCAGAAAGAACCACCAGGAGCAGAGCGTGTCTTTTAGATTTGGAGTTCCTGCGCAGAGAAGCTCCAAGTCCAGGGGAAGGTTGATGAGAAAGAACTTCCTCCAGAGCCAACAGAGAGAAACAGCCTTCCCCTGGAGCTGATGCCTTGAATTTGGACTTGTAACCTATTACACTGAGAGAATAAATTTCTCTTTGTTAAAGCCATCCACTTGCGGTATTTCTGTTATGGCAGCACTAGATGACTAAGACAGTGACTTTATTTGGAAATAAGGGTCTTTGTAGATGTAACTACTTAAAATAAGGTCATACTTTTTTTTTAGAGTAGGGTTGGCCCTACTCTAATATGACTGGTGTCCTCATAAAAAGAGGAGAAAAGGCACAGACAAACAGAGACACAAAGGAAGATGGCCATGTAAAGAGGAGGCAGAGATTGGAATTATGCTACCACAAGGAAAGCCTGGGGGCACTAGAAGCTAGATAGAGGCAAGGAAGGATCTTCCCCCCAAGAGTGTTAAAAGAGATCATGGCCCTGCTGACTGTCTGAATTTGGACTTCTTTTTTTTTTTTTAGCCTCCAGAACTGTGAGACAATAAATTTCTGTTGTTTTAAGCCACCTGGTTTGTGGCACTTTGTTACAGCAGCCTTGGGAAACTAGGGATTATCCTGGTTTTTGGCATGAGTGATTTTCCATTGAAACCGGTATGTGTTGGGTATTACGTTATAAGACTCTGGATCTTATTTAAATTTTGTTTTAGCAGGCCTCCTCTGACACTATGCCCATGGAGAAGGAAGAGCACTGCCAGGTGGGAGTGGAAGTCCTAACTCTCCACTAGGCCTCCTGTGACACCACCTTGGCAGGGAGAGGGAGCAGTGCCTTGTTATTGAGGGTGAGGGTGGAAGTTCAGGTTCCCCAGCGCAGTGGTGGATGGTGGGGGAGTCTGAGGTACTTCGTTAAAGCTTTGCAAGTGTGGATGTCTAGACTACTGGCAGGCATGGAAGTCTAGGTTCCTCCCAGAAGCAGAAGTCCCAAAATTATTCTGACACCTCAAGTTTTTGTAATAACTGAAAGTCTGTCTGGAAATGGCTCCCTACCTCCCCTCAACCCTAACCCTGTATTTATTCGTCATCAATGTGTTCTGGCATCAGTTGGATAATCTTTATGACACTGGGAAGTATGGGAACAGCTGGTAAATTTTTTTGAACTTATTTTTGGTCCTGACATAAAGGATAAGTATAGTTCTATTTATAAGACTAGATAAGTCATGACTCTGTTATATGACTTTTTATTATCTGTATAGGTTATGTGACACGCTATGTACTCCTAAATACTTCAGGTTAAGTATTTAGTTGTTTAGAAGGTAGTTAAATATATTTTCCTTTAGTTGAATGAACTTCTTCTCTGATATTGATGATACGTAAGTATTAACATAATATTGCTACCAATTATGCACTAATTAGTCCATATGACTTGGCATGCTAGATTTTATATAATCTAAAAATTTTGATCCATGCATATATTAGCCATATCAACTTAGTGAATTCAAATTAAACTCTCCCCAGCTCCTAGTGTATTACATTAGAATTATGAAACAAGAATCAGTACTAAATGATATAAGGTTTAATTTTAGACCAAAGAATGGGGTTATATGCCCTAGGTATAAAATAGATTAGGATTGTTTATGTTATGGGATTATAGGGAGGTTGGAGAGGGATAAGGAAGAAGGGAATGGTAGACTGGTAATCAATAAATTTAGAACCCAGAATGTGAAAGCTGGAAAGGATTTTGGAAATTCCAACCTTCCTATTTTATTAACTGCATAATATGTGTCCGGCACTTTACCTACCTTACGGCATTTAATATTAGCTGTCAAGTGGCTATCTTTTCTCCTTCTCACTGTTTAGGTAATTGAAGCTCAAATTAGACTAATTTGTTGAAGGTGACTCATTCTACTATCAAGTGGTAGAGTTAGGATTCAACCTATATCTGTATGCAAAGTCTGTGTTTTTTCTGCTATACTATTCTACCTCCCACGTGGGTTTTTCAGACTGACCTTTCATAATTATTATAAAATCATTAATTCCATGTCCCCATTTCTTTCTCCAGCAAAAGATCTAAACCCTGGAGGCATCATATCTATTCTACATACATTTGACAGGTTATAAACTAGGCAAGATGCAATAAATTACATAGCGATATAAGGACTTATTGTATGAAAATTTTCCAAAGTTTCATGATGGAGGATGGATACTTGCAATTACTCTAGACACAGAGTGCTGCCTTAGAGGATACGTAACTTTCCCAAGGTCACATATCCTGTGCAGAGCAAGGATTCAAAACCAGGTCTGACACCAACCCTCATCCTAATCCAATGCAATTTTGCTGCTTTATTACTTAGGAGTCCCTGGGTGGCACAAACGGTTAACTTGCTTGGCTGCTAACTAAAAGGTTGGAGGTTTGAGTCTACCAACCGGTATTTCAACTACCAGCAGGGTCACCTATGGTGGACAGGTTTTAGCACAGCTTCCAGGCTGACAGACTAGGAAGAAAGGCCTGGAAATTTACTTCTAAAAATCAGCCATTGAACACCCTATGGAGCACAGTTCTACTCTGACACACGAGTCAGGGTTGACTCAACGGCAACTGTTTATTACCAAGTAATGATTACGTGGTTGGAAAGTGCGGGTGTGCGGAGGGGGGTTTGGGGTGGTGAGGTGGGTAGCCTTATAATTCTTGGAAAGGGCCTGAATCAGGAACCCCCAACTCTAGGAAGAGGGCCAAATATCGCAGTATTTGTATTTCTGCTTGTGCAAGTCTGAGTGTGACTGTGTGGCGGAGATAGTAGTGTTAAAATCTTCCATGCTGTAAGGGTCACCATCTGTGTCAGTTAACACATGCTAATTCAGATGGAGAAAATATTCAGTCCTCTATACTCACTCATTCAAGTAAAATGGAATACCATAATGAACGGAAGAGGTGTTTCAGAGCAAGTAGTTAAATATGAAATATTATATAAAACTACAGTTTGTTAGTCTAGTTACTAGTCTCAGGGGAACAATTTAAATGTGTTTGTGTACAAAGTCAGTTGGGATTTCCATAGCTTCTCACTGAATACAGCTAGGATTTTCTTAGTCAGCACTGAATTGTCTTCCTCATATTTTAAAATTCAAGTTTATGTTTTGACTACTGGTTACAGGTAGAAACTTATTATTGAAAATATGCATAAGTCTCCACTTATAAAGGAAATCTTTTCTTCAGATGTCAACAATTACTTTCTTATCCATAAAGACCGGACGTGTGCCTCTTAACAGGCCTGTTATGTGAAAAATACATAATTTCTCTTTTGAAAAGCATGATTGATGGAAGGCTTTCTTTTTTTCTCAAATATACTGCGGATTGAAAGCCAGACTAATGATTTTTACTTACACCAGAGAGAAGGTCAGAACAAGAAATTGGTGTTATCTTTTTTTTTTTTTTAAAGGGTTACTGAATGTTTGAGTTGCAAACAGTGATGAGGATCTTAATTACGCCTTCTCCCAGGCCTGTCCACAAGTAGACTCTACTCTTCCTCGAAGACCCGAGTTCAAAGCAATAGAAACCAACATTCTGTAGACCCCACTTAACGAATTTTCGTCATTGCTTTCTTTTACAATACTATACTGATCTAGCGATAAACGCAGCACGAAAATTTGGCCCCGAAGTGCCAACAGACCTTCGGCGGTAGGGAGCCACGGTCAGCGAGCCAGACCCCGTGGGAAACTCATTTCCTCCGCCCTGGGTTCTAAGGGTGGAGAGTCAGGGGACCTTTCCCCCTTCACTTTCGGCGCGGGTGAGGGGAGAGGCCGCAAGCGCAGGCCTGGCCTAGGGCGGCGCCCAGACCGCGGAGCGTGAGCCCGCAGCCACTGCCGGAGCTTGCTCTTCGCGGAGGCCATTATTTCCAGTGGTGCCAAAACTCTGCGCCTTCTTGAGGGCGGAGGTCTGGAACCGTGCGCCACCTCCCGGCCACGCTACCCGTACCAAGCCTTGTAGGGTTCGAGACCCTCGTAGTGCCAGATGGCAGAAGCCGGAGTCTGGAACCCCCCTCCCCCGCAATGAACTCCTGGGCAAGCAAAGGTCGTCCATGGCGTCCTCGCCCAGCGTCCGCCCTCGTAGGGCGGTGCTGGACCTCGCCCTTCCCCACTGCTCCCCTCCCCCCGCCCCCCCCCCCCCCCGAGCCCGCCGCGGCTCCCGAGGTGACACGGCCCGGACGCTCCATTCTCTGCCAGAGTGTATTTAACTAGCACAGCCTAACCCACTGCTTCCTCCCGGTGACACCCCTTCTTCCGACAGACGCGACTAGCAGCCAACCACCTGCCAGAGTTGGCGCCCGTACCCCTCCCCTGTCGGTTGCGGCCTCGGTGGCCGGGGCCTCAGCAGCTAGCAAGTTGAGTAGAGCCACGGCTGACGTGAGTCAACAAAGATCACGTGAGGTGAGCCGGTCACACCGATTGGCGGCGCCAACCGGGCGGGGAGGGGGGGGTCACGGCGGCGGCGTGGGGTTTGCTCAGTGACACAATTACAACAACTTTGTGCTGGTGCCGGGGAAGTTTGTGTCTCCAACGAATCCCCTCCCCGTGCCCCTCAGCCCCGCGCACTCCGGCCATTCCCGCCGTCCTCGCCCGTGGCTGTCCCCCGTCCGCCCCCGCGATGTGACCCTACAGCTGAGCCGCCGCTGCTTGCCGACCCGGGGGCTCTGCAGCCCCTGCCACCGCCACTTTCGCCGCCGCTGCCGCGTTGGGATTTTTCGTCGCCGCAACCCGCGGCGGAGGAGGAGGCGGCGATAAAGTTGGTGTGCCGGTCCCGCGTGGAGATTGGGGGCGTCTTCGCGGGCCCTGGCTCGGGGGGGGTGTCGGCGTTGGAGTTGTGAATTTACTGCGTTTCCATGAAATCCTGCGGAGTGTCGCTCGCTACTGCCGCCGCTGCTGCCGCCGCTTTCGGTGATGAGGAAAAGAAAATGGCGGCGGGAAAAGCGAGCGGCGAGAGCGAGGAGGCGTCCCCCAGCCTGACAGCCGAGGAGAGGGAGGCGCTCGGCGGGCTGGACAGGTACGAGGCGCCTTCACCCGCCCGGCAGGCTCTGGTCGGGCTGGCGCCGCTCTTCCGGGAGGCCCGAGAGCGGCTTGCCTCCGGCGGCGGCGGGGCGGGCACCTCGGTTTGGCTCTTTCCTCGCCGCCGCTGCTGCCGCCGGCGCCGCTAGGGCCTCGGGCTCGGGAAGGGACGGGTCAGTGGCGTTCCTGGAGCATTAACGAGCCGCATGTCTCTCTCCCCACAGCCGCCTCTTTGGATTCGTGAGGTTTCATGAAGATGGCGCCAGGACGAAGGCCCTTCTGGTCAAGGTAAGGCAGCCGCGCGGGCCAGAGCACGGACGCGGTCTCCCCGGTCCGCGCCCAGCTCTCTTCGGGCTCCGCGGCCCCGCCGGCGCTCATTGTGGCGGCGAACGATGGCCGAGGGGCTTCCGGAAAACTGTTTCCTGCCTCTGCTTACCCCCCACCTCAGATACCTCGCTCACTCCCTTGCGAAATCGCCTTCTCGTGTAGCTTGGGAAACCGAGGCGGCAGCGCTTTGGGGCCGGGCTCCACTGGGTCGACACATTTTACGGCTTGTTGGGGGTAGGCCGTTGATCTCCGAGGTCCCTACTTAGGGTCAGGGGATCGTGAACGTGAGCAGATTTTTCCAAATTTCTGACTTATTTGCCTCTCACGATTTTTTATTCTTTTCGTTTAGGCAGGCTGTTCATGATGTCTGCTGTTACCCAAACGTTTTGGGCTTTATTATGTCTCTGCTCCCAAAAGGGGGAAGTTGCAGGTAGTTTAGGGTGGTGAAGAGTTTGCATTGGGCTGTTGACATGTATCTCGATTGGTATGTGTTTTACCTGAAGTTAGGTGGCTTGTTTACTTTTTGGATCTGGCTGCCACAGAAATACCGCAGTTATTTGTGAATGTATTTTCTTTCTAGAGCCTTGTTTCCTGTGTGTCTGACAGGGGAAACCGGGAGGATTCGGGGTGTAGTCTCTGTTTATTGTGTGGAAAGTTGTTGGCACTGTCATTTAGTTAAGTAATGGCTGCTCCTATCGGCCCAAGATGGCGGGACAGGGTGGGAGGAGAAAGTGAAGGGGGGGTTTTGGGGGAGGGAGGAGAGGTAAACATGGAAATAAATAGTAGGGATGAATAGGCCTCTGCTTCGGAGTGTGTAGTTCTATAGTGTTTAATAAAAATTATCCAAGAATATTTGGAAATAGAATTGTTGTGCCTCCTCCATGCTTGGAAGCAACATTCATAAGCCTGGTGTAAATGCTTATCAACCTGTAGCACATTTAGTTACCCATCCGTAAGCTATTGAACAAAGGCTGGGAGTCTTAGTCTGTCTGCATCAGTTTGTATCTCCTGACCAAAATCTGGTTGAAATGGTATTTGTATGGTTTCTTCTTAATTGGGACCATGGAACTTGGAGTGTGTGCCATAGGTGTTGCAACCATTAGATATTTTCTTTCTAGCTGAAATCAGCAGCTTTGCATTTGACACCTAGCTTCATTGTTGAAATTTGAGTAGGAAGTTTGAAATGACTGAAGTGTAGTATTTTATTCTTAGGTTGTTTTTTTTGTTGTTGTTGTCCTGAATTTTGTTTGTAGTTTGGTTTAGGGGAGCTGCTAATTCTTTGTATCTGTAATTACATTTCTGTTTGTATTTAAAAGTAACTGAATATAAGGGGGTTTGATTACAAATAATGGTCCCAAAACTGAACTGAGATAATCCTTTCCAGTAAGGCCAAGCCTTTGACCGATACAGAAAACAGGAATTAAACTTTGACTATGTAGGTATTAATTGGCTTCCTTAAAAATTATTGATGAAAAAAGGAACAGTGACCAGCTCTGGAATGATTTAAGCACCTGTCTTGAAAAAATTCTTCTTCGAGTACTTAATTTTATTTAAAAATTCTTGACTTCTGTCAAAGTTGTCATTTAGAAGATTAAACAAAAGATTTAAATTTTAAGAAGCATTCTTTTATTTTGAATGGTTATTGAAGCTTTAACGTGGGGTTGGTAAAAAAAGATCATTTGGAAAAGTTTGGCGAAATCTATTACTTTTGGTTATGATAATGAAGAAATACATGGAATATGATTTTTTTGTGGATAATTTGTAAAATGCTAGTTGACTTCATGTCTCAGAATGCACATATTCAGATGACTTCACGGTGGATGGTGCTTAACATTGGGTTTCAGGTTGTAACGTTGAAGCCGGCAGTTATTATGCACTATTGAGTTTAAATTTTAAGGAACTGAGCATTTTCAAATTTTTTTTTTAAAGGTATGCATTACTTTTTTTAACGTTTGAATAGAGTTCCATTTTAAAATGAGAAACTGGCTAAGCTTCATTATGTTTTGAGGAAGAATTATAGCTTCATAAAATATGGAATAATTTGATTAACTACTAAGTATTTGTTGAGCTAAAGAAAAAAAAAATCTTCATTACTCGGACTCAATGCTAATGAAGTCCTACCTGCTTAGATCAAGACTTATTAGCCTTAACATTAAAGTAACTGTTCAAGTGCAATAAAACATTCTGGCGTATATGTGCAACCTCACGCAGTTCTTGGTTGCGTCCTTGTGTGCCTGAACATGCCAGTGAAATGTGTAATGTAAAGCTTGGCATTATATAACCTCTGTTTTTACTGTTTGCATTGGATTCTGGATAGAATGAATAAGCTGGAGTCCTTCTATAGGAATTATTAAATTATTTAGTTTTATCCATCTTTTTACTGTCCTGAGAAACAGTTTTTTTTTTTTGTGGAATGTTGAGCTCTGATGGTTTCAGAATTCTTATTCTCTCAAAGTCTTAAGAATAAGATTTGGCTTTTCTCTACCAGGGTATGTATGTTCAGGCTACTTACCTGTGGGCTATGATTTTTGTCATGCCACCCTCCGCATCCCCCCCCCCGCAAAAGACAATTTTAGTCTTCACTTTGTATAAAAACTTTTTTCTTTTCTGACAGAAAGTTAGCTATTTGCTATGTGTTTTAGAAAAATTCTTGTTCCTATATATGTTATTGCATAAAAAAATATAACTCGACTTTGGAAAGCTTTAGAGGGTTTAAAACATTTAATAAATATCTTTTTTACACCCAGACATATATTCCTTTTCCAGGCATGAGCATACTTTATCCAAACCACTGATTTCTCTTGGTCTCTGAATGTTTTCGAAGATTCACTTATGTTAGAGTCATTGAAAGAATTTTTGTTTGTAGAACTGCCATTTGATATACTGTGCTTGGGGTTTTTGGATTGAAAAATAGATCTGTAATATAGAATATTATTTTGTAATAATATCTTTAAAACGAGGATGTAAATGACTAGTAGTTGCTTCATCAGAGTTCTTGAAATATAGGGGAATATTGAGCACTTTGCTCTTTCAACTAATGCTGACCCATAATCTTTTGATAATGTATTCAAGACTCTTTATTTTTTAATTAGTGTAGTTACTGAGAAGTAATTAAGAAGTGAAAAAGAAATTATGCTGATTTTTTTAGTGTACTTTTGAAAACCATTTGGATTAGTTTTGTTTTCATTAGGGTACGGATTTGAGTCAAAGTATAAAATAGTATAAACAGTACATAGTAATACTGTGAAGCATAATTATAGTAATAATATGCTAGAGGGCTGGGGGATCAGGGGAACTGTTGATGAAATACATGATGGTTGTTAGATGCTGTCAAGTGGGTTCCGACTCATAGTGACCCTATGTACAACAAAAGGAAACACTGCCCAGTCCAGCGCCATCTTCACAGTGATTGCTGTGTTTGAGCCCGTTGTTGCAGCCACTGTGTCAGCCTGTCTTGTCCATGGTATTCCTCTTTTTTTGCTGATCCTCTACCTTGCCAAGTATGATGTCCTTTTAAAAAAAAAAAAAAAAATCAGGGACTCAAATACATAGCAGTCATTTATTTTGAAGTATTTTCATACCATTTTAAGTTTGTTCTTATTGGAACTTTTTTTTGGATAACTGTATATACCAGTAGAAAGATTATGTAGAATACTTAGAAGTTGTGGATTGTTTATCATTTAAAAATGTGTGTGCTTTTTTCCTAGAAGATATTAGTATTAAAAGAGTTGGATTTTAAAATTTTTTCGCTAATGGGGTTAGTTTAAGATCCATTAAAGCATACATTTTCCTCAATTTCTGTTGTTTGCATGTAAATGGTGGGGGAAAATTATTAAGTCAATTTTAGAGGTGGCTTTTTTATACAGTTATATTTGAGTGTTGATGATGTTTAAAACTTTTTCATATTATGTGTTTTCTGTTTGCTGGCACTTAAAAAGGGATATACTGTTTCCAGGGCTGGTGGCATAGTGGTTAAGAGCCACGGCTGCTAACCAAAAGGTCGGCAGTTCGAATCTACCAGGTGCCCCGTGGAAGCTCTGTGGGGCAGTTCTACTCTGTCCTATAGGGTTGCTATGAGTCGGAATCTACTCGACGGCAATGGGTTTGGTTTGGGTTTTTTTAAAGAAGGTTAGTGTTTGAGTTAAAAAATTGACCACAGAAATAATGTGATACATTGAAGGCAATGGGTTTTTTATTGTGTTTAAAAACTAGGTCTTTAATTCGATGTGTTTTAAAAATTAGTTTCTGGTTTGGAATGTTGTCATCTGAATAATTAGTCATTATTGCTTACTTGGACAAAGTCTCATGCGGTTACTACACAGGAAAGTATAGTAACTTTCCTAAAACTTTGGTATATTCCTGGTAATAAAGATACAGTAAGAAATTACAGAATATGTTTGCATTATTTAGGCACAAATTAGAACTGTAGGAATATAAACAGGTACTTTTTAAGTTCTGTTCCCCACCCCCTACTGAGTAGCTCTTTTTGTAGAATCAATTACAAATTAAAATGACTAATAAATACAAATTCAGAGGGCTGCTCAAGAGGACAAAGTATTAGAGTGAAATGTGCAAAGACTTGGAGTTAGAAAACCAAAAGGGAAGAATATACTTGGCATTTCTCAAGCTGAAAGAACTAAAGAAAATACTCAAGCCTCGAGTTAAAATATTGAAAGTTTCTGTGGGCAAAAAATTGAATTCCGCTGGAAGCATCAAAAGAAGATGGAATGAATACACAGAGTTACTATGCCAAAAAGGATTGGTCAGTGTTCAGCCATTTCAAGAGGTAGCATATGATCAAGAACTGATAGTACTGAAGAAAGTAGTCCAAGCTGCACTGAAGGCATTGGCAAAAAACAAACTTCCAGGAGTTGATGGAATACCAATTGAGATGTTTCAACAGATACAAGGCAGGACGTGCTCACTCTTCTGTGCCGAGAAATTTGGAAGACAGCTACCTGGTCAATCGACTGAAAGAGATCCATATTTGTGCCCATTCCAAAGAAGGGTGGTCCAACGGAATGTGGAAATTATCGGACAATGTCATTAATATCGCATGCAAATAAAATTTTCCTGAAGATAATTCAAAAACGGTTGCAGCACTGCATCAACAGGGAGCTGCCAGAAATTCAGGCCGGATTCAGAAGAGGACATGGAATGAGGAATATTATAGCTGATGCCAGGTGGATCTTGAATGAAAGCAGAGAATACCGGGAACGTGTTTGCCTGTGCTTATCGACTACGCAAAGGCACATTTGACTGTGTGGATCATAACAAATTATGGATAACGTTGGGAAGAATGGGATTCCAGAACACTTAATTGTGCTCATGAGGAATCTGTATACGGATTCAGAGGCAGTCATTAGAATAGAACAAGGGGATACTGCATGGTTTAAAGTCAGGAAAGGTATGCATCAGGGTTGTGTCCTTTTACCATACTTATTTGATCTGTATGCTGAGCAAATAATCTGAGAAACTGGACTATATGAAGAAGATCATGGCATCAGGATCGGAAGAAGACTCTTTAACAACCTGCGATACACAGGTGACACAGCCTTGCTTGCTGAATGTGAAGAGGACTTGAAGCACTCACTGCTGAAGACCAAAGACCACAGCCTTCAATATGGATTACACCTCAACATAAAGAAAATAAAAATCCTCACAACTGGACAAGTAAGCAACATCATGATACCAGAAAACCAAACCCACTGTCCTTGAGTTGATACTGACTCACCGTGACCCTGTAGGACAGAGTAGAACTGCCCCATAGGGTTTCAAAGGCTGGAAATCTTTATGGAAGCAGACTGCCACATCTTTCTCCCGTGGAGTGGTTGTTGGGTTCCAACTGCCGACCTTTCTGTTAGCAGCTGAGCGCTTAGCCACTATACCACCAGGGCTCCCTGACATCATTATAAATGGAGAAAATATTTAAGTTGTCAAGGATTTCATTTTACTTGGATCCACAATCAACGACCTTGGGAGCAGCAGTCAAGACATCAAAGGACATATTGCATTGGGCAAATCTGCTGCAAAAAATATAAATAATAATTTATGAAAAGACCTCCTCAAATTGTTAAAAAACAAAGATGTCTCCTTGAGGACTGAGGTACGCCTGACCTAAGCCATGGTATTTTTAATTGCCTCATATGCATGTGAAGCTGGATAGTGAATAAGGAAGACCGAAGAAGAATTGATGTCTTTGAGTTTTGCTGTTGGCAAAGAATATTTAATATAGTATGGACTACCAGAAGAACAAACACATCTGTCTTGGAAGAAGTACAACCAGAATACTCCTTAGAAGCAAGGATAGTGAGACTTTGTCTCACGTACTTTGGACATATTAGGAGGGACCAGTCCCTGGAGAAGGACATCGTAGTTGGTAGAGGGTCAGCAAAAAGAAGACCCTCAAGGAGATGGCTGCAACAATGGGCTCAAACATAGCAACGATTGTGAGAATGGCACAGAACCTGGCAGTGTTCCTTCTGTTTTACTTAGGGTCACTATGAGTTGGAGCCAACTCAATGGCACCTAACAACAACAACAGGGAGCATTTGACTGCCACCTCTAAATATAGGTTGTTGAGAAAAGCCTCCCGAGAGATCAATTTTGTGACTTAGGTGGTAAGTGTAGCGATGGGCCATGCACTTACCAAGTGAAGGTTAGTTGCTTGGCCAACTACAGCATAAAAAATAATTTTCTTAGATTGTACAACTTTTAGTGTGTTTATACCATACCAGTATTATTTTACAGATTTGAAAGGATTTTTAAGTTTATTGTTAGTTGAAATTCATTGTGCTGCTTTGAGCTCTTTGGCATTGATGTTGATGGCTGATAACACTGCATTATTAATATTTTTGAAATGTGGTATTCAGAGAGCTAATGTATGTTAAGAAAACACCACCAGATTGTCTAAGAATTGAAATGGTGGTTAGGCTATATAGGACCCACATGTATGTATTTGCAGCCTAGTTAATTAATGGAGTTTATTTAATGAATGCATAATTGACAGTTTTATGTAGTTACCTGGAGCGTCACGTAGAAACTGAGCAACAAATATTTGAATGTGCATGAAGTGCAAGTCTTTTGTGCAGGGGATATGAAGATAAGATAGATCCCTTGCTTGCATTGAGCTTACATTTCCCTAAGAAGCGTGAGGTAAGTTTAAGGATGACTAACACAGCAACATCAGTGGCAGAAGAAAAATGTGAAGTACTCTGAAATTGATGATAAAGGACAGTTTAACAAGTTAAAAGTTAGAACGGCTCTTATTAATGGTATGGGAATTGTTTCTCGATTGTGTTTCCTGGAGGTGGTGTTTCTTGATGTAGGTATTAGCATGCCATTTTTAATTTTGTTTAGGAAAACATGATTTAAAAATGAGATTCTAGCTTTTAGCAGATGTGCAAAGGATGAGCTGCTGTGTTTTGTCCTTCCCTAATCACGTTTTTAGTAATACTTATCCTTGTAATGGTTTCTTAACTTGGGATCCTTGAATGAGTGTTCATGGGTCAATTTAATGAAGTCTGTGGCAGTTTTGGATAGATACTCAAGAGGTACTTAATAATAGTCATCTTGGAATACAAATACCTCTGGGATGAGGGGGAGAGAAGGAGATTTTAATCTTTTCACTTTATGGATTTTGTACTGTTTTATTTATTTTACCATGGACATTAAAAATAATACAGTAAGTACCCTGACTTTGAGTACATCAGAATATTATATTTTGGTTGACTAAAGATGGTTTTCAAACCACTATCAGACGTAGTTAGAAGAGATGTGTAAAGCAGGGCTCTGAACTGGTTCCTTCGGATTCAAATCCCTGCTGAGAATTTGCATTTCCACCCCAGATACACTGAATCAGAATCTACATTTTAACAAGATCTGCTGAGAATTTGCATTTCTACCGTAGATATACTGAATCGGACTATTTTAGCAATCTTGTTAAGAAGTAAATTCAGTTTCAGTATATCTGGGGCGGAAAAGCAAAATTCTCAGCAGGGGTTCAAACAGGTTTGGAGCCCTGGTGTGAAGGCTTTATTGTTGACTTGGGGTACTTCTGAATTTGGTGGTCTTTGAATGAGGATAGGCTGAATGAAGTAGAGATGTACACAATTAGGTCCTATTTCCTTGTGTTTTAAGTGGCTTTGTGATAGTCACCGCACTCATTGTTCATTCTCATCTTTAGCATCTATTTCATTGGTCACATCACTTTGGGGCCCGATTTGGCATGGGTTGACCTTTAGGATCTAATTAAGATCTAAAACCTGGAAAGGTAGGAGTATTCCCTTATTGAGGCATCTTTAGATATCTGAGCCAATTTGTGGGCTATTTGCCACTTTGTTATATAAGCTTTAATTTTTTTCTCTTACCCCTTTCCTCCTTTTTTTCTGTTGTCTTTTCTTCTACATTGCTTAAACTATTGGTGTCATTGTGTTGTGAAGAAGTTGCTAACTGGAGTTATATTCTTTTTGTAATTTTGTCTGTGTTAGAATAAATAAAGATGCTGCTACTAAGTTTATTCTCAGGGAGGAGGTTGGACTTGTATAGTTAAGGGTATTATATAAGGTCGTCTAACTCATTTTAATTTAGAACAATGGAAGAAATAATTTTAAACAAAGGGTTGCTTTCAGACTGTAGATGTATTACATTATGTCCATAGATCCTTCTCTTTTTAAAAAAAGTTTATTAGTGAAAATTTATCGTATTTTCAAAAGTCGAGACAGTAAACCAATCAACCACCATCAGCTTTAACAATTTTCAGCTCATAGCCAGTCTTGTTTTATCTATGTCTTGCCCTTCCATTATTTCAAAGCAAATCTCAGACATCAGTCACATCATTTAATTCATAAATATTTCAGTTTTCTGTGAATGATAAAGACACATTTGAAACATAGCCGCATTGCCATTATTACAGGTAAAAATAATTTATTATCAAGTATCCACTGACCTTGTTTTTTTACCTTGATGGAAATTGAGAATTAGTTGCTTGGGAAATGAGAAGAAAGCAGATATTTAGCTGTTGAGCTATGTGATGGGAGTTTGTATTTTGATATTGTGGTAGGATTCTGCCAGTGAGAAAAGAGCTAATTTCTCTGAGAATTTTATGAATCTTAGTTGTGTGAGTCTGTCTGGATAGTTTATATATTTAGGGAAAATTTGTTTCCAAGATACAGTAGTTAAAATAAATGCTTTAAGTTTTTGAATTTTAAGTATCAGAATGAGAACTAGAAAAGCTTTTGCTTTGGTTGATTCATGAAACATTTTTGAACTTAGGTGGGTTAGGAATTGTGCCAGGTCCCGGGACAACATTAAGATATGGCCTCTGCCTTGCAGTCTGGGGAGAGACAGACAGATTGAGTGATTATATGATGTAGTTAAGTACAGTAAGAAAGGTATATGCAAAGTGCTATGAATGCTCAGTTGATGGTGCAATTAAAACATTTACAACAATTTATTATGGATAATTTAAAATATACACAGGTATTGATGATAGTTTAATGAACTCCCATCTTCAACAATTATCAGCATTTGGGAGCAGTTAATTTTGACTGGAGAAGTGGTAAGGGAAAATGCACAAAGATACAGCATTTGGTCTTGATAATGAAACATGAGAAGTTTATCAGAAATAGCAAGAGGAAGAAGAGGGCAGAGAGTATGAAGTTAAATGGTGGTTGAGGAATTGTGAGTAGTCTGGTGTGGGTAGAGGGTAGGATGTCTCTGGGATTGGGAGGGGGTAACTGAATATGTGAAGGGCCCCATCATTGTAGGCAATAGGGAGTTTTGGGGCATCGTTGAATTCAGCTCTTTAATCAGGGGAAGTGACATGACGAGTAGGTGAGAAGGATACAGGAGCGGGTAGGAGGAGAGGTGGGGGTGGGAGGAATCTAGTTGTGAAGTATTGATGGTAGATAGTGATGCATGGATTTTGGAGTAGAATTCTGCTTCTACCACTTATTAAATGTTTTAATCATGGCAAAGTTATTTCATCTTGCAGAGGCTCAGTTTTCTCATCTGTAAAATGGAAGTAGTAATAGATTCCCTGCAGAATCTTGCATATTGTGTTAGAAATAAATACATGTAAAGTACATGGCATTAGGCCTGGCATGGAAGGTGCTCAGTACAAGGTAAATGTTACCATCTTGGAAAAGACAATTAAGTTTAAACTAAGACTGTGGTTTAGAAATGAGGAGCGAGATGGAGGCAGATTTGAGATTTCTTGAAACAGCCTAACATCACAGTACTTTGGCTTTCTTTCCTATCTCTGACCACATCTTAGTCTCTTTTGTAGGCTCATTTCCTTCTACCTAGGCTTTAAATGTTGGAGTTTTCTAGGCCCTGTTCTAGGCCTTTGTTTCTCACTCTGTCTTCAACTTATATGTATACCTTGACTGCCTGCTTGACTCCTTGAGTATCTTGAAGGCACCCTAAACTGAACATATGCAAACTGAATTTATCATTATCTTTAATGTTCCTTATCTTAGTGAATGGCACTTACCATGACACATCCCAGAAACCTTGACTCCTTTTCTTAACCTATCAAGTCCCAGTAATCAAATCTTATCATTTCTACAGCTTAAATAAACCTCAAAAATCTGTTTCTCGCCATCCCCACTGCCACCATCCTAATTGCAGCCATAATCCTGTCTTTGACTTTTGAAATACCTTCCTCCAATTCATTTGAATAATTATGCTTGTGTATAGTACAAAATTGAAAAGTTATGTAAACGGTGCTACAGTGAAAAAATTTTCCTTTCACACCGTCTCCCAGTTACTTAGTTCCTGTTGCCAGAGGTAGCCTCTGATACAGCTTTATTGGGTATGTTTTCATATTTCAACACATACACAAGCATTTCTGGGTTTTTTTTACACACAAATGAGAATACTGTATACAAATTGTTAAAATGTTTTTGTTAATTTTCGTTTTTATTATATGAAAATAAGTAGTTTTTATGTTGAGCTGTCTTGAGTTTGAGAGTTCTGACATTCAAGTAGCGAGATGTTGGTGAGGGGATTGGTTTGGGTGATTTCTAAGTTATTTTGATTTCGAGTTTCTTTTTATACGTGGTATAAAAAACCAAAAACCTATTCTCTCTCATAGCAACCCTATAGGACGGAGCTGCCCCATAAGGTTTCCAAGGCTGTAAATCTTTACAGGAGCAGACTGCCACATCTTTCTCCCATGGAGCAGCTGGTGGGTTCAAACTGCCAACTTTTGGTTGGCAGCTGAGCACTTCAACCACTGTCCTACTAGGGCTCCTTATACAAGGTATGTTGTTGCTGTTGTTAGGTGCCGTTGAGTTGGTTTCGACTCATGGTGACCCTGTGTACAACAGAACAAACCACTGTCTGGTCCTGCGCCATCCTCACAGTTGTTATGCTTGAGCCCATAGTTGAAGCCACTGTGTCAATCCATCTCATTGAGGGCTTTCCTCTTTTTCACTGACCCTCTACCTTACCAAGCATGATGTCCTTCTCCAGGGACTGACTGGTCCCTCCTGATAACATGTCAGAAGTATGTGAGATAAAGTCATGCCATCCGTGGTTACAAGTAGCACTCTGGCTATACTTCCTCCAAGACAGACTTGTTCATTCTTCTGGCGGTCCATGGTATATTCAATATTCTTCACCAAATTTTTCAGTGTGCAAAAAAGTCTTAATCGCAAATGTGTTCGTATGTGTTTTCCTAAGATAAACCAAAACCAAAAATCCACTGCCGTCGAGTCGATTTCCTAAGATAGTGGTTGCTTAATTTTATATGTTGTGAACTTTTAGTTGGAATAATTGGCAAATTTTAGCTTCTGTATTTTGGTTTTATTGGTGTCACTGATTACCAGGCTCCATGAATACTCATTTAAGTAACTAATTTGTTATCTGATTGTGTATAAAAGTAGTCATAGTCTCCACTTAATATCTTGTATTTTCAGGAGCCATTCACCTTCCTGATTTATTACTTAGTTTTTTCTTTTTTTTTATTACAGAGAAGGAAAAAGAGACAAATTTGCATTCGTGATTAATTGGAAAATGTATAGCCCTTAGTGTGATACTAACTTATTTCATAGCAGAATCTTTGTTTATAAATTTGACTGTTGGTGGGCTAGAACAATGGTACTTTATTTTTGCGGATTCATTAACCCTTTGAGGATCAATGTAGCTGTGTGTGTTTTGTATATGATTTCACAGAGTATAGGGGATCTTCTTGAAGCCCCACCATGAACTCCCAATATTTTCAGTTTGTCCAGTGTAGTTATTCTTGCATGGAGGCTCTAATGATTAGAGGATGTTTGGGAAGAAAGAAAAACTTTAGAATCACTGGATTTGGTTAGACTGAATTTTGCAGTGTTCTATGGCCACTTCACATATTCTCTCAAAAATCTCCTCTGTTGACCATAGGGGTTCCATCCTAGAGAACCTGTTGCTTTAAAGTGGAAAGATAGCTGTCAGCACATGCTTCATCAACATAGTTAAAGGCTTTAGTATTGTTTCCACAGCCTCAAACAAACAAAAAACCAAACCCACTGTTGTCAGTGGATTCTGACTCCTAGGTGCCCCATAGGGTTTCTAAGGTTGTAAATCTCTAAGGAAGTAGACTGCCACATCTTTCTCCTGTGCAGCTGCTGGTGGTTTTGAACTGCTGACCTTTTGGTTAGCAGTCGATCATTTAACGACTGGGCTACCAGGGCACCTTTTCCACACCCCAGGTGCTAAAAATGCTGGTTTGACTGGAAGACTGTGTGATATACAACAATGAATTAGAAATCAAAAGACCTGTGCCTGCTGCCTACTTTAGTCAAGCCACTTAATTTTTATGGTCCCCAGTTTCATAACCTGTTAAAATGAAGGACTGGGAATTAGGAATTTCCAAGGTGACTATCTAGCACCAAAATTCTAGATGAGTGTTCATTTGAATTTTTAGGGTCAGTTTTTTAAAGATTTGATCTAGAAAGAAGAAACAGTTGAACTTTGTTCTGGATCATAATTTTGATTTCAGCTGTAAGCCTTAAAGACTGGAAACTGAATGAATGCAGGCACACAGGGGAGCTGAGAGTTGTATATTTGTGTTAATTTAGTATGATAATCACTCAGATAGTTTTGCATTGATTTGAAAGTTGGTCCTATTACTGTTTAATATTTTGATTTCATCAGACATCTTATAATTGGATTGTTATTTCTTAGGTCAGATCTGAGGTTTCTATTTCTAGAAGATGGGTATAATGACTCTGTATACCTGTTTGCTACGAACTCGTGATGACTGGGCAAAATGAATTCTCATGTGAATTGTTAAAAAATGTCATATTGAATACTATTAGGTATTAGGCATAAGAATAGAAAGAATCATTTGGCATTAGTTGGGGTACTTTCTGGTCTATAGAATGTAAACTTTTATTGTTGGTGTTTGCTTTGTGTGTATATACACATATGATTATATATTCATTATAAGATCTGTTAAAAAAGGTTGATTTGGGGTTTGTAAGTTAATTTTTTTGTCCTATATGTAATTTTATTTATTTCGTTGTTGAGAATATACATAGCAAAACCAAATCCAAACCCATTGCCAACGAGTCAATTCCGACTCATAGTGACACTATAGGACAGTAGAACTGCCCCATAGAGTTTCCAGGGAGTGCTTGGTGATTCGAACTGCTGACCTTTTGGTTAGCAGTCGTAGTAGCTCTTAACCACTATGCTACCAGGGTTTCCATACATGGCAAAACATACACCAATTCAGCAGTTCTTACTTGTGCCATTAAGTGGCATTGATTACATTCCTTGAGTTGTGTAACCATTCTCACCCACCTTTTCTGAGTGGTTCCTCCCCCTTTAACCTAAATTCACTGCTCCCTGAAGTTCTTATCTTTGGCGTTGCTGTTGTCCATTTGATCCCATACAGATCTTAAAAGAGTATAATGCTCAAGGCGGATGTTTTTTAGTAGTTACAGCTAAACTATTGTTTGGTTTTAAGAAGACTTCAGGGGATATTTTTGGTTTAAGGTTTAAAGTTTATTTCAGGCAGTAGTTCATTTAGCCTCCGTGACTCCAGGAAGTCTGGAGTCCATGAGAATTTGAAATTATGTTCTGCATTTCCCCCCTTTTCATCAGGATTCTTCTATGGACTCTTTGATCAAAATGTTCAGTAATGGTAGCTGGGCACCATCAAGTTCTTGTCTCCTGGAAAGGAGGCAGTTGTTCATGGAGGCAATTATGCACACATTCCATTTCCTTATTCTCTTCCAGACTCTCCTTCTTCCTCTGTTGCTCCCATTGAATGGAGACCAGTTATTGTACCTTGAATGACTGCTTGCCAACTGTTAAGACCCTAGGCACTTCACATAAAACTAGAAGGTAGGACATAGGCACTAAACGTGTTACTAGGCCAGTTAACTGGGATGGCCCATGAAACTATGATCCTAAACTGCCAAATCAAGAAACCAAATCCCATGAGGTTTTTGGGTGTACATAAGCAGTTGTTTTAGGCGTCTAGTGCTGCTGTAACAGAAATACCGCAAGTGGATGGCTTTAACAAAGAGAAGTTTATTTTCTCACAGTAAAGTAGGCTAAAAGTCCAAATTCAGGGTGTCAGCTCCAAGGGAAGGCTTTCTGTCTCTGTTGGCTCTGGAGGAAGGTCCTTGTCCTCAATCTTCCCCTGGCCGAGGAGCTTCTCAGGTGCAGGGATCCCGTGTCCAAAGGACGCACTCTGCTCCTGGTGCTGCTTTCTTGGTGGTATGAGGTCCCCCTGTCTCTCTGCCTGCTTCTTTTATATCTCAAGAGATTGCCTCAAGACACAGTCCAATCCTATAGGTTGAGTCCTGCTTCACTAACACAACTGCAGCCCATCCTTCCTCATTAACATCACAGAGGCAGGATTTACAACATACAGGAAAATCACAATACTGCGAATCATAGCCCAGCCCCATTGATAGACACATTTTGAAAAAGGGGGACATAATTCAATCCATGGCAGCAGTCTCAGCAGTTACTCTTTTTTGGTCATTCTTGTAAACATATCCATCATACAACTTTTGCCAGTTCAACTTTTTACAGGTGCACAATTTATTGACAACATTTCCAATAATTGACTGTGCAACCCTACCCTTAGTGTGATATTTCCATCACTGTCAACCCCCGCCACCCCATCCCACCCCTGGTAACCACTAATAAACTTCGTTCTCTATACATTTGCCTGTTCTTTTTATGTAAGTGAGGTCATACAATATTTGTCCTTTTGTGATTGACTTATTTCACTCAACATAATGTTTTTAAGCTCCATCCATATTGTAGCATGTATCAAGACTTCATTTCTCCTACTGGCTGAGTAATTCCATTGTATGTGTGTATACCATATTTTGTTTATTCATTTGTTGATGAGCATTTAGGTTGTTCCCACCTTTTGGCCATTGTGAATAGTGCTGCAGTGAACATTGGCGTGCATGTCTCTGTTTGAATCTCTGCTTGAATTCCCACCATCAATGGATAAGGGTTCCAATTTCTCTGCATCTTTGCCAACATTTGTTATTTTCTTTTATTATTTTTTTGTTAACCATCCTAGTGGGAATGAAATGGCATCTCATTATGGTTTTGGTTTGCATCTCTGATGGCTTATGATGCTGAGCATCTTTTCTTGTGTTTGGTGGCCATTTGAATGTTCTCTTTGGTGAAATGTCTGTTCATAGAGTACAGGCATACCTCAGGTATTGCGGATTCGGTTCCAGACCACTGCAATAAAGCAAATACTGCGATACAGTGAGTCAGATGAATGTTTTGGTTTCCCAATGCATATAAAAGCTATGTTTACACTATACTGTAGTCTATTAAGTGTCTAAAAACAACAATGTATGTACCTTAATTAAAAAATGACTTTATTGCTAAAAAATGTTAACTATCCCCTGAGCCTTCAGCTAGTTGTAATCTTTTGCTGGTGGAGGGTCTTGCTTCAGTATTGATGGCTGCTGAATGATCAGGATGGTGGTTGCTGAAGGTTGTGGTGGTGATAGCGTTGTACTCACAGTAGAAATTCTTTCAAAATTGGAGTCAGTTCTCTCAAACCTTGCTGTTGCTTTATCAACTAAGTTTATGTAATATCCTAAATCCTTTGTTGTCATTTCAACAATGTTTGCAGCATCTTCACCAGTAGTAGATTGCATCTCAAGAAACCACTTTCTTTGCTCCTCCGTAAGAAGCAACTCCTCATCCATTAAAGTTTTATCATGAGATTGTAGCAATTCAGTCACATCTTCAGGCTCTGCTTGTAATTCTAGGTCTCTTGGTATCTCCACCATATCTGCAGTTACTGCCTCCACTGAAGTTTTCAACTCCTCAAAGTCATCCATGAGGGTTGGAATCAGTTTCTTCCAAACTCCTGTTAATATTGATGTTTTGGACCTCTTTGCATGAATCACAAATGTTCTTAACAGTATCTAGAATGGTGAATCCTAGAAGGTTTTCAATTTGCTTTGCCCAGATCCATCAGAGAAATCACTATCTATGGCAGCTATAGCCTTACAAAATGTATTTCTTAAATAATAAGACTTGAAAGTTCAAATTACTCCTTGATCCGTGGGCTGCAGAATGAATGTTGTGTTAGCAGGCATGAAAGCAACATTAATCTCTTTGTATGTCTCCATCAGAGCTCTTGGGTGACCAGGTGCATTGTCAGTGAGCAAGCAGTAATGTTTTGAAAGGAATTTTTTTTTCTGAGCAGTACGTCTCAACAGCGGGCTTAAAATATTAGTTAAACCATGTTGTAAACAGATGTGCTGTCATCCAGGCTTTGTTGTTCCATTTATAGAGCACAACCCATTGCTGTTGAATTGATTCCAACTCATGGTGACCTTGTAGGATAGAGTAGAACTGCCCCCATAGGGTTCCCAAGGAGCAGTTGGTGGCTCCCAACTGCTGACCTGTTGGTTAGCAGCCGAGCTCTTAACCACTGCACCACAACGGCTCCTTATAGGGCACAGGCAAAGTACATTTAGCAGAATTCTTAAGGGCCCTAGGATTTTTGGAATGATAAATGAGCACTGGCTTCAATTTAAAGTCTCCAGCTGTATTAGCCCCTAACAAGAGAGTCAGCCTGTCCTTTGAAGCTTTGAAGCCAGGCATTGACTTTTCCTCTCTAGCTATGAAAGTCCTAGTTGACATCTTCTTTTAATAGAAGTTGGTTTTGTCTACATTGAAAATCTGTTGTCTAGCGCAGCCCCCTTCATCAATTCTCTCAGCTAGATCTCCTGGATAACTTGCTGCAGCTTCTTCATCAGCACTTGCTGCTTCACCTGGCACTTTTATGCTACGAAGACGGCTTCTTTCCTTAAACCTCATGAACCAACCTCTGCTATCTTCAAACATTTCTTCTGCAGCTTGCTTATCTCTCTCAGCCTTCATAGAATTGAAGAGAGTTAGGGCCTTGCTCTGGATTAGGCTTTGGCCTAAGGGAACATTGTGGATGGTTTGATCTTCTAACCAGACCACTAAAACTTTCTCCATATCAGCAATAAGGCAGTTTCACTTTCTTATTCATGTGTTCACTGGAGTAGCGCTTTCAATTTCCTTCAAAAACTTTTCCTTTGCATTCACAGCTTGGCTAACTGGTCCAAGAGGCTTAGCTTTCGGCCTGTCTCAGCTTTCAACATGCCTTCCTCACTAAGCTTAATCATTTCTAGCTTTTGATTTAAAGTGAGAGACTTGAAACTCTTCTTTCATTTGAACACTTAGAGACCATTGTAGGGTTATTAATTGATCTAATTTCAATATTGTTGTGTCTCAGGGAATAGGGAGGTCCCAAGAGAGAGAGGCAGGGGAATGGCTGATAGGTGGAGCAGTCAGAAGACACACAACGCTTATTAAGTTCGCGGTTTGTGGTGCCCCAAAACAATTATAGTAGTAACATCAAAGATCACTGATCACAGATCACCATATATAATAATAAAGAGTTTGAAATATTGCGTAATTACCAAAATGTGAGAGATAACGAAGTGGGCACATGCTGTTGGAAAAACGGTGCCGACAGACTTGCTCGACACAGGGATACCACAAACCTTCAATTTTAAAAAAACCCAATATCTGCGAAGCACAGTGAAGCAAAGTGCAATAAAACGAGATAAGTCTGTATAATTCCTAAGAAGGAACTTTTTTTTGTTGTTGTTTTACAGCTTTTCAAAGGTGACAAATGTTTAGATAGATGTAGTGAGTCTTTTGTCACTAAGTTATTCAAGTTTGAGCATTGACATTACTTGGAAGGGATGTTATAGACAGCTTCAGACCTATGGATCACTTTTACTTGACTATAAAGATTATCCAACCATTAAATAGTCACTGTTCCATCTTTGGATAGTGACTGCATTCAGAATATCTGAAGGAAAAGCCATAGTCCTTTATTTTATTTTTTTTGATTTTTACTGTGCTTTAAGTGAAAGTTTACAGATCAAGTCAGTCTCTCATACAAAAATTTATATACACCTTGCTAGATAGTCCTAATTGCTCTCCCCCTAATGAGACAGCCTGTTCCTTCCCTCCACTCTCTCTTTTCGTGTCCATTCCGCCAGCTTCTAACCCCCTCTGCCCTCTCATCTCCCCTCCAGATAGGAGATGCCAATGTAGTCTCAAGTGTCTACTTGACCCAAGAAGCTCATTCTTCACCAGCATCTTTTTCTACCTCATTGTCCAGTCCAATCCCTGTCTGAAGATTTGGCATTGGGAATGATTCCTGTCCTGGGCTAACAGAAGGTCTGGGGACCATGACCACCAGGGTCCTTCTAGTCTCAGTCAGACCATTAAGTCTGGTCTTTCTATGAGAATTTAGGGTCTACATCCCACTGCTTTCCTGCTTCCTCAGGGGTTCTCTGTTGTGTTCCCTCTTAGGCCAGTCATCGGTTGTAGCCAGACACCATTTAGTTCTTCTGGTCTCAGGATGATGTAGTTTCTGGCTTATGTGGCCCTTTCTGTCTTGTGCCCTCGTAATAACCTTGTGTCCTTGGTGTTCTTCATTCTCCTTTGGTCCGGGTGGGTTGAGAACAGTTGATGCATCTTAGATGGCCCCTTGCTACCGTTTAAGACCCCACACGCCACTCTCCAAAGTGGGATGCAGAATGTTTTCTTAATAGATTTTATTATGCCAGTTAACTTAAACATCCCCTGAAGCCATGGTCCCCAAACCCCGGCCGCTGCTACGCTGGCCTTTGAAGCTTTCAGTTTATTCAGGAAACTGCTTTGCTTTTGGTTTAGTCCAGTTGTGCTGACCTCCCCTGTATTGTGTGTTGTCTTTCCCTTCACTTAAAGTAGTTCTTATCTACTATCTAATTAGTGAATACCCCTTTCCCTCCCTTCCTTCCTCCATCCCTCCTCTCATAACAATGTAAGAATATTTTCTTCTCCATTTAAACTATTTCTCAAGTTCTTATAATAGTGGTCTTATACAATATTCATCCTTTTGCAACTGACTAATTTCACTCAGCATAATGCCTTGCAGATTCCTCCATGTTATGAAATGTTTCACAGATTCATTACTGTTCTTTATTAATGTGTAGTATTCATTGTGTTACTATACCATAATTTATTTATCCATTGATGGCCACCTTGGTTGCTTCCATCTTTTTGCTGTTATAAACAGTGCTGCAGTGAACATGGGTGTGCATATATCTATTCGTGTAAAGGCTCTTATTTAGGATATATTCCAAGGAGTGGGATTGCTGGATTGTATAGTAGTTGTATTTCTAGCTTTTTAAGGAAGCGCCAAATCAATTTCCAAAGTGGTTGTACCACTTTACATTCCCACCAGCAGTATATAAGTGTTCCAGTCTCTCCAAAACCTCTCCAACATTTATTATTTTGTGTTTTTTGGATTAATGCCAGCATTGTTGGAGTGAAATGGAATCTCATTGTAGTTTTGATGAGCATTTGTCTAATGGCTAACGATTGTGAGCATTTCCTCATGTATCTGTTACTTACCTGAATGTCTTCTTTAGTGAAGTGTCTGTTCATATCTTTTGCCCATTTTTTAATTGGGTTATTTGTCTTTTTGTAGTTGAGTTTTTGCAGTATCATGTAGACTTTAGAGATCAGGCGCTGATTGGAAATGTCATAGTTGAAAACTTTTTCCAGTTTGTAGGTATTCTTTTTACTCTTTTGGCGAAGTCTTTGGATGAGCGTAGGTGTTTGATTTTTAGGAGCTCCCAGTTATCTAGTTTTTCTTCTGCGTTGTTAGTAATGTTTTGTATACTGTTTATGCCATGCGTTAGTGTTCCTAATGTTGTCCCTATTTTTTCTTCCATGATCTTTATCGTTTTAGATTTTATATTTAGGTCTTTGATCCATTTTGAGTTAATTTTTGTGCATGGAGTGAGGTATGGGTCTTGTTTCATTTTTTTGCAGATGGATATCCGGTTATGCCAGCACCATTTGTTGAAAACACTGTCTTTTCCCCATTTAACTGCCTTGGGGCCTTTGTCAAATATCAACTGCTCATACGTGGGTGGATTTGTGTCTGGATTCTCAATGCTGTTCCATTGGTCTATGTATCTATTGGTATACCAGTACCAGGCAGTTTTGACTACTGTGGTGGTATAATAGGTTCTAAAATCAGGTAAAGTAAGGCCTCCCACTTTGTTCTTCTTTTTCAGTAATGCCTTATTTATCCGGGGTCTCTTTCCCTTCCATATGAAGTTAGTGATTTGTTTCTCCATCTCATTAAAGAGTGTCCTTGCGATTTGGATCGGAATTGCATTAAATGTATAGATCGCGTTTGGTAGAATGGACATTTTCATAATGTTAATTCTTCCTATCCCCGAGCAAGGTATGTTCTTCCACTTATGTAAGTCCCTTTTCGTTTCTTGCAGAAGTGTACTGTAGTTTTCTTTGTCTAAGTCTTTTACATCTCTGGTAAGATTTATTCCTAAGTATTTTATCTTCTTGGGGGCTACTGTAAATGGCGTTGATCTCCTCTTTGGTATTCTTTTTGTTGGTGTAGAGGAATCCAACTGATTTTTATATGTTTATCTTGTATCCTGATGCTCTGCTGAACTCTTTATTAGTTTCAGTAGCTTTCTTGAGGATTATTCCTTAGGGTTTTCTGTGTATAAGATCATGTCATCTGCAAGTAGAGATACTTTTACTTCTTCCTTGCCAATCTGGATGCCCTTTATTTCTTTATCTAGTGTAATTGCTCTGGCTAGGACTTCAGCACAATGTTGAATAACAGTGGTGATAAAGGGCATACTTGTCTGGTTCCCCATCACAATGGGAATGGTTTCAGGCTCTCTCCATTTAGTGCAATGTTGGGTGTTGGCTTTGTAGAAATACCCTTTATTATGTTCAGGAATTTTCCTTCTGTTCCTATCTTGCTGAGAGTTTTTATCATGTAGGAGTGTTGAACTTTATCAAATGCCTTTTCTGCATCAATTGATAAAATCATGTGATTCTTGTCTTTTGTTTTATTTATGTTGTGGATTACATTAATTGTTTTTCTAGTGTTGAGCTATCCCTGCATACCTGGTATGAATCCCACTTGGTCATGGTGAATTATTTTTTTGATATATTGTTGAATTCTATTGGCTAGAATTTGTTGAGGATTTTTGTATCTATACTTATGAGCGATAAAGCCCAAAACCCAGTGCCGTCGAGTTGATTCCGACTCATAGCGACCCTGGAGGACAGAGTAGAACCGCCCCACAGAGTTTCCAAGGAGCACTTGACGGATTTGAACTGCCGACCCTTTGGTTAGCAGCCGTAGCACTTAACCACTATGCCACCAGGGTTTCCTTATGAGTGATATAGGTCTATAATATTCTTTTCTTGTGGTGTCTTTACCTGGTTTTGGTATTAGGGATACGGTGGCTTCATAGAATGAGTTTGGTAGTCTTCCGTCCTTAACTATGCTCTGAAATACCTTAGTAGTAGTAGTTTTAACTCTTCTCTGAACATTTGGTAGAACTCTGCAGTGAAGCCGTCCAGACCAGGGCTTTTTTTTTTGTTGGGAGTTTTTTGCTTACCTTTTCAATCTCTTCTTTAGTTATGGGTCTATTTAGTTGTTCTACCTCTGTTTGGGTTAGTTTAGGTAGGCAGTGAGTTTCTAGGAATTCATCCTTTTTTTTCTCCGTTTTCAAGTTTTTTGAGTATAGTTTTTCACAGTAATCTGATATGAGTGTTTTAATTTCAGTTGGGTCTGTGTGATATTGCCCCTTGCATTTCTTCTTCGTGTTATTTGCTTCCTCTCCTGTTTTTCTTTTGTCAATGTGGCCAGTGGCTTATCAATTTTGTTGATTTTTTCCAAAAAACCAGCTTTTGATCTTGTTAATTCTTTCAGTTGTTTTTCTGTTTTCTATTTCATTTAGTTCAGCTCTGATTTTTGTTATTTGTTTTCTTCTGGTGCCTGTGGGTTTCTTTTGTTGCTTTCTTTCTATTTGTTCAAGTTGTAGGGATAATTCTTTGATTTTGGCCCTTTCTTCTTTTTGGATGTGTGCCTTTATTGATATAAATTGGCCTCTGAGCATCGCTTTTGCTGTGTCCCAGAGGTTCTGATAGGAGGTGTTTTCATTCTCATTGGATTCTCTGAATTTCTTTATTCCATCCTTAATGTTTTCTATAATCCAGTCTTTTTTGAGGAGGGGAGTGTTTGATTTCTTTTCCCTACTTTTCCTGTTATTGATTTCCACTTTTCTGGCCTTATGGTCAGAGAAGATGCTTTCTACTATTTCAGTGTTTTGGATTCTGCTAAGGCTTTCTTTATGACCTCATATTTGGTGTATTCTAGAGAATGTTCCATGTCCACTGAAAAGAAAGTATAGTTGGTTGTTGTTGGGTGGAGTGTTCTGTATATGTCTACAAGGTCACATTGGTTGATTGTGGCATTTAGATCTTCCGTGTCTTTATTGAGCTTCTTTCTGGATGTCCTGTCCTTCCCCGAAAGTGGTGTGTTGAAGTCTCTTACTATTATTGTGGAGCTGTCTATCTCACTCTTCAGTGCTGATAGTTTGTTTTATGTATCTTGCAGCCCTGTCATTGGGTGCATAAATACTTAATGTGGTTATATCTTCTTGGTGTATTGCCCCCTTAATCATTATATAGTGTTCTTTGTTATCCTCTCTGATGGATTTAACTCTAAAGTCTATTTTATGAGAAATTAATATTGCCACTCGTGCTCTTTTTTGATTGCTGTTTGCTTGATATATTTTTTTCCATTCTTTGAGTTTTAGTTTGTGTCTCTAAGTCTAAGGTATGTCTCTTGTAGGCAGCATATAGACGGATCTTGTTTTTTAATCCATTCTGCCACTGTCTGTCTCTTTATTTGGTACATTTAGTCTGTTTACATTCAGGGTAATTATGGATAGGTATGAATTTAGTGCTATCATTTTGATGTCTTTTTTGTGTGTTCTTGGCAGTTTCTTTTTCCCACTTGATTTTATGTGCTGAGTAGATTTATCTCTATATATTGTCCTTTTCTCATATTGCTTATTGATTTTGTTTCTGCTGAGTCTTTGTTTTTTCCCTTGTATTTTATTTTATTTTGATGAACAGGATAGTTTGTGTCCTTTGTGGTTACCTCATTATTTACCCCTATTTTTGTAAATTTAAAACTTTTATTTTTTTGTATCGCTGTATCTTCCTCTCCATATGGCAGGTGTGTGATTACATTTCTTAGTCCCTGTTTATTATTTTAATGTTGTTTTCTTTTGTATAATAACATCTCTGTTACCGTGTTTTGGGTTTTTTTTTTTTTTTTAATAATTTTGCTTTGTTTTTTTGGATTTCCCTGTCTGCATTGACTTCTGGTTGCTTTGCCCAGTGTTCTAGTCTTGGGTTGTTCCCTGATATTATTGATTTTCTAACCAAATAACTCCCTTTAGTATTTCTTGTAGTTTTGGTTTGGTTTTTTCAAATTCCCAAAACTTGTGTTCATCTGTAAATGTCTTAATTTCACCTTCATATTTAAGAGACAGTTTTGCTGGATATGTGATTCTTTCCAGGCAATTTTTTTCCTTCAATTTTTTTTAATACGTCATCCCATTGCCTTTTTTCCTGCAGGGTTTCTTGCCGAGTAGTCTGAGCTTATTCTTATTGCCTCTCCTTTGTAGGTGACTTTTCTTTTATCCCTCACTGCTCTTATAATTCTCTCTTCATCTTTGGTTTTGGCAAGTTGGATTATAATATGTTTTGGTGACTTTCTTTTAACATCAACCTTATGTGGAGTTCGATGAGCAACTTGGTTGGATATCTTCTCATCTTTCACAATATCAGGGAAGTTTGCTGCCAACAATTTTCTCTGTATTTTCTGTTATCCCTCCCTGTTGTGGTACTCCAATCACTCGTAGGTTATTTCTCTTGATAGAGTCCCACAGGATTCTTAAGGTTTCTTCATTTTTTTAGGATTCTTTTCTCTGATTTTCCTTTAGATATATTAATGCCAAGTAATTTATATTCGAGTTCAGAAATTCTAGCTTCTACTTGCTCAGTTCTGCTCCTCTGACTTTCTATTTAGTTGTCTTCTTCTGTAATTTTATTGATAATCTTCTGAATTTCTGATTCCTGTCTGTCTATGGATTTTTCCAGCTTATTGAACTCTTCATTATATTCCTGAATAATCTTTCTACTTTCTTCAGTTTCTTTTTCTGTGTGTTCCTTGGCTTGTTCTGCGTATTGCCTCATTTCCTTCCTGATGCCTTGAAGGGTTCTGTATATTAAACTTTTGTATTCTGCATCTGGTAATTCCAGGAGTGCACTTTCATCTAGAATATCCCTGGATTCTTTGTTTTGAGAGCCTGTCAAAGTGATCATGGTCTGTTTGTTTATGTGACTTGATATTGAGTGTTGTCTCTGAGCCATCTGTAAGTTACTGTATTAGTTTATGCTTGCTTACTGTGTCATAGCTGCTTGCTTTGTTTTGTTTTGGTATACCCCTATAGGTTGCTTGAGTGATCTAGCTTGATTATTTTTCACCTTTGGAGCTCTGGTGTCCTGATCTCAGCTGGCTAGAGCTATTATCAGATATATCAGTCTAGTAGTCCATTCAGTTTTCTTGTATGAATTCAGCTCAGGTTTCCAGGTAGCTCATCACCAAGTGTGTGGTACAGGCTCTGTCCTACAGTCTAGAGGGGCAGGGGTGATTGGTGTATATCCTGGTGTCTGATTGCAGCAGGGGGTCATGCTCTGAACAAGGCAAGGGCTGACAACCGACTCCCTCGTGTCTCTGAGGAAAATGTGTCTCCGTTCCCTGGAGCGTTCTGGTAGGTGGGTTCTGCAGAGGTACCATGGGCATGAAGAGTTTTTGTTTGTAAGGACTGGGAGGTACCAGTTATCTTTGGATTCCTTTCGTGGTTCGCTGGGTGACCTGAGTGGAGCTACCAGTCCTTAGGTCCCTGATGTGGGTAGGTGAGAACCTTGTTTAATAGGCAAGGAAATGTCAAACGTCAAGCACCCACCTCTCCACTGCACAGCTGAAATGGTTGGAATTTGCCAACAAGGGCCTATTCTCCCGAAATACGCCCACACAGGTCCATGCAGAAGGGAAAGTTGCTCAAGGTCCACGGATGGTTTATGCATGGACAGGGGCTGCTTCTGTCCTGAGCTCCCCCGGTTAATGGAGGTAGCAAATTATCTTTTCCCCCCAATTACAAATTTTTTCCTTCCCCAAGGCCTGGAGGATGGCTCTAGGTGCTCACCAGGATCTATCTCAGGCCCAGTGATTCAGCCGCTGAAGCTGGCTTGGGAGTGGGGGGGGGGTGTGGCAAAATATACGCAACTATTAGGTTTTGCTAAGAGCGCCATTCTCCTCAGGTTCCAGAGGTGTGAGTAGGATGTGTGGCTGGCTGCTTCTCTCTGAGGAAACTGTGGCCGAATGCTAGTAGTAGCCCACCGCTTCCGCCGCTGCCACTGCTCCAGGAATGGTGCCTGAGGGCTCCCCAGGATTCAGGTCTGGTAACTCCTCTCCACTTTTGATTGGTCTCTTCCTCCCCTTGCCCCTCAGTTCGTTGTTTAAGCTTGCCTTTGATGCTCAGGGCTCCTAGCTTGTCAGAAATATACTCGTTTCACATGTTTTTTCAGGTCTTTCTTGTAAAGTGGGCTCCCTGGAAGTGTCTGTTTATTCCCCCATCTTGGCTCCGCCTCCGCCATCTCATTTCTTATTCGGGTTATTTGCTTCCTCTCCTGATTTTCTTTTGTCAGTTTGAACAATGGTTTTTCAATTTTGTTGATTTTTTTCAAAGAATCAACTTTTGGTCTTGTTAAGTCTTTCAGTTGTTTTTTTGTTTTCTATTTCATTTAGTTCTGCTCTAATTTTAATTTTTTTGCTTTTTTGTGTTTCCTGCGGGTTTCTTTTGTTGCTCTCTATTTTTTCAAGTTGTAGGGATAATTCTTTGATTTTGGCCCTTTCTTGTTTTTGTATGTGTGCATATATTGATATAAATTTACATCTGAGCGCTGGTTCCGCTGTGTCCCAAAGGTTCTGATAGGAAGTGTTTTCATTCTCATTGGATCGTATGAGTTTCTTTATTCCATCCTTAATGTCTTCCATAATCCAGTCTTTTTTGAGCAGGGTATTTAAAAAAAAAAAAAAAATTTTTTTTTTTTATTGTTCAGTTTCTATGTGTTGGATTTATTTTTCCTGCTTTTTATGTTATTGATTTCTACTTTTTTGGCCTTATGGTCAGAGAAGATGTTTTGTAGTATTTTAGTGTTTTGGATTCTGCTAAGGCTTGTTTTATGACCTAATATCCGGTCTATTCTAGAGAATGTTCCTTGTACCCTAGAAAAGAAAGTATACTTGGTTGCTGTTTGGTGGAGTGTTCTGTATGTGTCTACGAGGTCAAGTTGGTTAATTGTGGTGTTTAGATCTTCCATGTCTTTATTGAGCTTCTTTCTCGATGTCCTGTCCTTCACTGAAAGCGGTGCGTTGAAGTCTGCTACAATAATTGTGGAGCTGTCTATCTCACTTTTAAGTGCCGATAGAGTTTGTTTTATGTATCTTGCAGCCCTGTCATTGGGTGCATAAATATTTAATATGGTTATATCTTCTTGGTATATTGTCCCTTTAATCGTTATATACTGTCCTTCGTTATCCTTTCTGATGGATTTCATTTTAAAATCTAGTTTGTCAGAAATTAGTATTGCCGCTCCTGCTCTTTTTTGATTGTTTTTTGCTTGATATATTTTTTTCCATCTTTTGAGTTTTAGGTTGTGTCTCTGAGTTTAAGGTGTGTCTTTTTTATGCAGCATATAGACGGATCCTGTTTTTTAATCCATTCTGCCACTCTCTGTTTCTTTATTGGTGTATTTAGTCCGTTTACATTCAGTGTAATTACGGATAGGAATTAATTTAGTGCTGTCATTTGGGTGTCTTTTTTTGTGTGTTGTAGACAGTTTCTTTTTCCCACTTAATTTTTTGTACTGAATAGGTTATGTTTATATATTGTGTTTTTCTCATTTATTATTGTTGATTTTATTTCTGAGTCTCTTTTTCTTGTATTTTGTGTTGATGTATAGGATAGTTTATCTCCTTTGTAGTTACCTAATTTTTTACCGCTATTTTTCTATATTTAAACCTAACTCATTTCTTTGTATCACCTTCTGTTCATCTCCATATGAAAGATCTATGACTACCTTTCTTTGTCCCTCTTTATTGTTTTAATGTTTCCTTCTTGTACATACAACATTGCTGTTTCTTTGTTTTGAGCATTTTTTCATCTTGATTCATTTTTGTGATTTCCCTGTCTGGGTTGAGTTCTGATTGCTCTGCCTAGTGTTCTAGTCTTGGGTTGATACCTGATATTATTTATTTTCCAACCAAAGAACTCCCTTTAGTATTTCTTGTAGTTTTGGTTTGGTTTTTACCTATTTCCTAAACTTCTGTTTATCTGGAAATGTCCTAATTTCATGTTCATATCTGAGCGATAGTTTTGCTGGATACGTGATGTTTGGGTGGTAATTTTTTTCCGTCAGTTTTTTTATATAACTCATCCTATCGCCTTCTTGCCTGCGTGGTTTCTGCTGAGTAGTCCAAGCTTATTCTTATTGACTGTCTTTTGTAGGTGACTTTTTGTTTATTCTGATATGCTCTTAAAATTCTCACATTATCTTTGCTTTTGGCAACTTTGATTATTATATGTCTTGGTGACTTTCTTTTAAAATCTACTTGATGTGGAGTTCGATGAACATCTTTGATAGATGCCTTCTCATCTTTCCCGATACCAGGGAAGTTTTCTGTCAACAAATCTTTAAGAATTCTGTCTGTATTTTCTGTTGTCTTTCCCTGTTCTGATACTCCAATCACTTGTAGGATATTTCTCTTGATAGAATCCCACATGATTCTTAAGGTTTCTTCATTTTTTTTTAATTCTTTTATCTGTTTTTTTCCCAAATATATTGGTGCCAAGTGCTTTATCTTCAAGTTCACAAATTCTGCCTTCCAGTTGCTCAGTTCTTCTCCTTTGACTTTCTATTGAGTTGTCTACTTCTGTAATTTTTTTGTTAATCTTCTGAATTTCTGATTGCTGTCTATGGATTATTCCACCTTATTAAATTTTTCATTATGTTCCTGAATAACCTTTTTAATTTCTTCATCTGCTTTATCTGTGTGTTCCTTGGCTTGTTCTGCATATTGCCTGATCTCCTTCCTGTTGTCTTGAAGGGTTCTGTATATTAATCTTTTGTATCCTGCCTCTGGTAGTTTCTGGAAGGCACTTTGATCTATAAGATCCCCTGATTCTGTGTTTTGAGAGCTTGTTGCAGTGATCATGGTCTGTTTATTTATGTGACTTGATATTGAGTGTTGTCTCTGAGCCATCTATAAGTTATTGTATTAGTTTATTTTATGCTTGCTTACTGTGTTGTAGCTTCTTGCTTTGTTTTGTTTTGATATGCCCAAATGGTTGCTTTAGTGAGATATCTTATTTTTGCCTGTGAAGCTCTGAGGTCCTGTCCCCAGATGGGAAGAGCTGTTATTAGGTATATCAGTCTAGGAGTCCATTCACTTTTCTTGTATGATTTCAGCTGAGGTGTCCAGGTAGCTGATCATCAAGTGTGTGGTACAGGCTCTGTCCTACAGTCTTAGAGGGGCAGGGGTGATTGGTGTAGGTACCAGTATGTGGTTGCAGCTGGGGGCACACTCTGAACAAGGCAGGGGGCTGAGAATCATTCCCCTTGTGTCTCTGAGGAAAGCGTGTCCCTGTTCCCTAGAGCGTATAGGTGGTGGGTTCTGCAGACGGACCGTGAGCACCCAGTGTTTTTGGTTGTAAGGACTGGGAGGTACCAGTTATCCTTGGACCCCTGTCGCTGGTGGCTTGGTGACCTGAGTGGAGCCACCAGTTCTCAGGTCCCTGATGTGGGTAGGTGAGGACCCTGTTTAATAAGCAAAGCTGTATCAAACGTCAAACATCCACTTCTCCACCACACGGCTGAAACAATTGAAGGCTGCCAACAAGGGCTTATTCTCCTGAAATAGGCCCACACATGGCCATGCACAGGGGAAAGTTCCTCAAAGTGCACAGACTGTTTATGCCTGGATAGGAGCCGATTCTGTCCTGAGCTCCCCTGGTTAGTGGAGCCGGCAGATTACCTTTTCCCCCAATTGTGAATTTATTCCTTCTCCAGGGTCCGGTGAATAGCTCTTGGTGCTCAGCAGGGCCTATCTCAGGCTCAGGGAGATCAACAGCCAGCTGTATCCAGCTTGGGGGCAGAGGGGCGCAGTAAAATATACGGAAGCACTTAGCTTTTGCTGAGAGTGCCTTTCTTCTCTGGTTCCAGAGTTGTGAGTAGGCTGTTTGGCTGGCTGCTTCTCCCTGAGGAAACTGCGGCAGAACGCTAGTACCAGCCTGCCGCAGCTCCTCCCGGGAATGGTGCCTGAGGGCTTCTGGCGGTTCAGGTCCCGTAATGTCTCTCCGCTTCTGAACCGTCTCTTCCTCCCTCTGCCCCTCAGTTCATTTTCTAAGCTTGTCTTTGATGTTCAGGGCTCCTAGCTTATCATAAATATACTTGTTGCACTTGTATTTTTGGGTCTTTGTTGTAAGAGGGCTTGGTGGAAGCATCTGTCTATTCTGCAATCTTGGCCCCACCTCCCCCAAAGATGTAGTTCTTACTAATGTTTTTTTAGCTCTTGCTTTGTCTTGTCAGGCATGTTTGTCCTTACTTACAGAAGAGGAGATCACATGATAGTGGATGCCATAAATAAAGTTTTGTAAATTGAAATATTTTTCTACTAATTTTTTTAATTAAACTTTTTATTTTGAGATGATAGATTCATATGCAGTTGTAAGAAATAATACAGAGAGATGTGTGTACACTACCATTTACCAGTTTTCCCCAGTGGTGGTGGTGGTGTTAGTTGCTGTCCAGTCAGTTCTGACTCATGGAGGCTCCATGTGTTTAGAGTAGAGCTACTCATAGAGTTTTCAAGGCTGAGACCTTTCAGAAGCAGATTACCGGGCCTGTCTCCTGAGGTGTCTCTGGAGTGTTTGGAGCCAACCTTTTGGCTAGTAGTTGAGTTCTTAACTGTGTGCTCCACCCAGCTGCCTCCTCCAATGGTAGCATCTTGTAGAACTATTATATAATACCGCAACCAGGATATTGACATAGATACGGTCAAGGTGCAGAACTTTTCCATCACCACAAGTATCTGTTTTGTTGCCCTTTTTATAGCTATACCTACGTCTGATAGGTGTGTATTGATATCTCATTGTGGTTTAATTTGCATTTTCCTGAAGGCTAGTGATGTTGAACATCTTTCATGTGCTTATTTTCTATCCGTATATCCTCTTTGGTGAAATGTCTGTTCATTTCTGTTGCCCATGTTCTAATTGGATTTTTGTTTTTACTGTTCATTTTTGAGAGGTATTTTTTTTTTTTTTTAATGTATCCTTGGTACTAGTCTTTGTTGGATAATGTGGTTTGCAAAACTTTCTCCCAGTCTGTAGGTAGAGTCTTTATTTCCCTTCATTCCTGAAGGATATTTTTGCCATATGTAAAATTTGCTATGACCAGTTTTTTAGAACTCGAAAAACGTGGTGCTCCCTTTTGTCCTTTGTGGTTTCGATGAGAAATTTACTGTCATTTGATTTGGTGCTATCCTGTAAGTAATGCATCGTTTTTCTAGCTGCTTTCAAGATTTTTTTTTTCCCTTTAGTTTTGAGAAGTTTAATTAATTATGATGCGGCTTGGTGTGGGTTTCTTTAGTTTTATTTTATTTGGAGTTTACTCAGCTTTTTGTATTAATATGTTTCATCAAATTCAGAAAGTTTTAAGCCATTACGTGTTTGCATACTCACTTTCTTGCCTTTCCTTCTAGGACTCTGATAAGACTCTTGGGTCTTATAGTCCTTGATAGTCATCATAAGTCCCTGAGGCTCTGTTCATTTTTTTAGTCTATTTCTTTTTTTTTTTTTTTCAGAATGGCTTTATTGAGATATAATTCACATACCATGTAATTAATCCACTTTAAGTGTATAATTCCATGGTTTTTAGTTTTGTCACGGATATGTGCAGCCATCACCGCAATCAATTTTAGGACATTTTCATCACCCTAAGAAGAAATCCCATTTCCTTTAACCACCACTCCCTTATTCCTTCGTTCCCTTCCCCTACCCCTTCATCCCACTATTGCCCTAAGCAGTCATTTGTCTTCTGTCTCTTTAGATTTTCCTATTCTGGATTTTCATATGAATGAAATCAAGCAGTATGTGATCTTTTGTGACTGGATTCTTTTTCAGTGTAATGGTTTCAAGGTTCATCCATGTTGTAGCATGTATCAGTACTTTATTCTTTTTTACAGCTGAAGAATATTCCATTGTATGAATATTCCACATTTTGTTTAGCCATTCATATGTTCATGGGCATTTGAGTTGTTTCCATCTTTTGGTCATTGTAATAATGGTGCTATAAACATTTGTGTGCAAGTTTTTGTGTGACATATATTTTTATTTCTCTTGGGTATATACCTGGAAACCCTGGTGGTGTAGAAAACCCTGGTGGCATAATGGTTAAACGCTATGGCTGCTAACCAAAGGGTTGGCAGTTCAAATCTGCCAGGTGCTCCTTGGAAACTCTATGGAGCAGTTCTACTCTGTCCTATAGGGTCGCTATGAGTCAGAATTGACTTGATGGCACTGGGTTTGGTTTTGGTTTGGGCATATACTTAGAAGTGAATTGCTAGGTCATGTGATAACACTTCATTTAATCATTTGAGGAGCTGCCAGACTGTTTTCTAAAGAGGCTGGGCCATTTTATGTAACTACCCACACTTTATGAGGGTTCTGATTATATCCTCATCAACACTTGTTATCTGACTTTCTGATTCTAGTGGATGTGAAGTGGTATTTCATTGTGGTTTTGATTTTGCATTTCGGTGATGACTAATAGGAGTCCTGGTGGTGCAGTGGTTAAGTGTTAAGGCTGCTAACCAAAAGGTCGGCAGTTTGAGTCTGCCAGCCACTCCTTGGAAACCCTGTGGGGCAGGTCTGCTCTGTCCTATAGGGTCGCTACAAGCTGGAATTGACTCGATAGCAGTGGGTTTGGTTTTTGGTAGTAATGTTGAGCATCTTTTTGTGTGCTGGAGAAATGTCTATGCACATTTTTTGTCCACTTTTTAGCTGGGTTGTCTTTATTACCTAGATACAAGTCTCTTATCAGGTGTATGACTTGCAAATATTTTGTCTCATTCTGTGGATTGTATTTTCAGTTTCTTGGGGGTGTCCTTTGAAGCACAAAATTGTAAAATTTATCTTCTGTTGTTTGTGCTTTTGATGTTATCTCTTTAGAATTCTTTGCCAAATTCAAGGTCATGAAAATTTACTCCTAGGATTTCTTCTAAGAATTTTATAGTCTTTGCTCTTACATTTAGATCTTTGTTCCATTTTGAGATGATTTTTGTATATGGTTTGAAGAGTCCAACTTAATTGTTTTGCATGTGGCTATCCAGTTATCCCAGCACTATTTGTTGAAAGACTATTCTTTCCCCAAGGAAGGGTTTTGCCACTTTGTCAAAAATCAGCTGACTGTAGATGTGTGGGAAACCCTGGTGGTGTAGTGGTTAAGTGTTACGGCTGCTAACCAAAAGGTCAGCAGTTCAAATCCACCAGGCGCTCCTTGGAAACTCTACGGGGGCAGTTCTACTCTGTCCTACAGGGTCACTATGAGTCGGAATCGACTCAATGGCAGCAGGTTTGGTTTTGGTCGTAGACGTATGAGTTTGTTCCTGGACTTTCAGTTCTGTTCTGTTGATCTGTGTGTCTATTATGTGCCAGTACCACACTGCCTTTATTACTGTTGCTTTGTAGTAACTTTTTGAAATTGGGAAGTATAAATCTTCCTATTTTTTTCTTTTTCAGGATTGTTTTGTCTATTCTGGGTCCCTGGCAGTTCTATTTGAGTTTTATTTGTACAAAGGAGTCAGCTAGGATTCTCATAGGGATTGTATTGAATCTGTAAATCAGGGAGTATTGATATCTTAACAATGTTAAGTCTCCCAGTTCATGAACATGGGGTGTTTTTCCATTTACTTAGACCCTCTTTAATTTCTTTCAGCAACGTTTTATAGCTTTAGAATAAGCTTTGTACTTTTGTTAAGTTTGCTCCCAAGTATTTATTTTATTTTCTTGGATGCTATTGTGAATGGAATTGTTTTTTTTTAATTTCATATTTGGATTGTTCATCGCAAGTGTATTAAAATACCTTTGATATTTGTATATTGATCCTGCAGCCCTCCTGAACTCATTTGTTATTTTTAGTTTTTTAGTGGATTATTTTGGATTTTATACGTTCAAGATAATGTCACCTGTGAATAGAAATAGTCTTTGCCTCTTCTTTTTCAATCTGGATGCTTTTTATTTTTCTTACCTAATTGCCCTGACTAGAACCTCCAGTACAATGTTAAATAGAAGTGAGAGTGGGTATCCTTGTCGTCGTCTTTTTTTTTTTTTTATTAACTTTTATCGAGCTTCAAGTGAACGTTTACAAATCAAGTCAGACTGTCACATATAAGTTTATATACACCTTACTCCGTACTCCCACTTGCTCTCCCCCTAATGAGTCAGCCTTTCCAGCCTCTCCTTTCGTGACAGTTTTGCCAGCTTCCAACTCTCTCTATCCTCCCATCCCCCCTCCAGACAGGAGATGCCAACACAGTCTGAAGTGTCCACCTGATACAAATAGCTCACTCTTCATCAGCATCTCTCTCCTACCCACTGTCCAGTCCCTTTCATGTCTGATGAGTTGTCTTTGGGAATGGTTCCTGTCCTGGGCCAACAGAAGGTTTGGGGACCATGATCGCTGGGATTCCTCTAGTCTCAGTCAGACCATCAAGTCTGGTCTTTTTGTGTGAATTTGGGGTCTGCATCCCACTGATCTCCTGCTCCCTCAGGGGTTCTCTGTTGTGCTCCCTGTCAGGGCAGTCATCGATTGTGGCTGGGCACCAACTAGTTCTTCTGGTCTCAGGATGATGTAGGTCTCTGGTTCATGTGGCCCTTTCTGTCTCTTGGGCTCTTAGTTATCTTGTGACCTTGGTGTTCTTCATTCTCCTTTGCTCCAGGTGGGTTGAGACCAATTGCTGCATCTTAGATGGCCGCTTGTTAGCATTTAAGACCCCAGACTCCACATTTCACAGTGGGATGCAGAATGTTTTCATAATAGAATTATTTTGCCAATTGACTTAGAAGTCCCCTTAAACCATGCTCCCCAAACCCCCACCCTTGCTTCTTGTCTTATTCTTGATCTCGAGGGGAAAGCATCCACTTTTTCAAAAAAGTATGATGCTTGTTGTTAGCTGCTATTTTGTTGGCTGTGACTCATGACGGCCTCATGTACAATGGAACGAGATGCTGCCCAGTCCTGTGCCATCCCTATGATCAGTTGTGGATTGGACTTTTGGGGTCCATAGTACTGTGATACGAGATGTGGGATTTTTTAGATGCCCTTTTCAGGTTGAAAAAGTTCCCTTCTATTCTTAGTTTGTTGGGTGTTTCTCTTTTTTAAATTATGAAATGGTGCTAGATTTTGTCACATGCCTTTTCTGCATCTCTTGAAGTGGTCATGTGATTTTTGTTTTTCTATTCTGTCGGTATGATGTACAGGTAGTCCCTGAGTTATGAACGTCTGACTTACAGACAGCTCGTACTTAAGAACGGACTTCCATAAAGCCTATTAATAATTTGAGTCATATACAGTGGTTCGTAGTAAGGAATGCACACAGTACTTTGTGACACTCGTGAGAACATTGTGCAGTTTGGAAGTGTTTAATATGCATAGGTAGGTAAGATACACACTATATACTAAGACAAACATTTGACTAACTGACGCTAAATAAGAATCATTATGTACCTGTTCTGACTTAACCCTAGAAATTTGACTTAAAGACAGACTTAGGAATGAATCTTGTTCGTAACCTGGGACTTCCTGTATTATATTAATTGATTTTTTGACATCCAGATAAAACTCAAATAGAGTTGGACGTCCAAAAAAGAATTTATGCTGGATTTGGTTTGCTAGTGTTTTGTTGAGGAATTCTGCACCGGTATTCATAAGGGATACTGGTCTGTAGTTTTCTTAGGATGTGTTTGTCTGGTTTTGGAATCGGCAGATAATACTGCAATGATTTGGCAAGTGTTTCCTCTTCTGTTTCCAGGAGTTTGTGGAGAATTAATATTAATTCTTTGAATGTTTGACAGAATTCAGTGGTGAAGCCATCATTTGGGTCTGGGATTTTTTTTGTGTGTGTTTGTATGCATAGTGTTTTGATTACTGATTTGATCTCTTGTTATCGGTCTGTTTAGATTGTCTATTTTTTCTTGAGTCAGTTTTGGTAATTTGCGTCTTTCTAGGAATTTGTTCATTTCATTTAAGTTAACTAATTTATTGGTATGAAATCATTCATACTGTTCTTTATAATTTTTTTTCTGTGAGATTGATACTAATGTTCCCTCTTTCTGATTCTAGTAATTTGAGTCTTCTCTTGCACAGACTAGCTAAAGGTTTGTCCGTTTTGTTGATCTTCTCTGTCGTTTTTCTATTCTCTATTTTATTTTCGTATTAATCTTTCTTTCCTTTTGCTTAAGTTTAGTTTGCTCTTTTTTCCCCACTGTCTTAAGGTGTAACATTTGGTTATTGATTTGAGATGTTTTTAATTTAGGCATTTATAGCCATAAATTTCACTCTAAGTACTGCTTTAGCTACATCATCTAAGTTTTGGTATGTTTTAATTTTCATTCATCCTAAAGTATTTTCTGATTTCCTTTTTGATTTATTCTTTGATCTGTTGGTTTTTAGGAGGGTGTTGTTTAATTTCCACATATTTGTGAGTTCCCAAAATTTTCCGTGTTAATTGATTTCTGATTTCATTTCATTGTGGTCAGAGAATACACTTTATACTCTTTCTGTCCTCGAGATGGATTGATGTGGTGGCTACAACAATGGGCTCAAACATAACAATGATGGTGAGGATGGCATAGGACCAGGCAGTGTTTCATTCTGTTATACATAGGGTAGCTATGAGTTGGAACCGACCAGCCAGCATCTAACAACAAAATGTATTGAAATTTGTTTTATGGCCTAGCATATGGTCTATCCTGGAGAATGTCCAGTGTTCACTTGAGAAGAATGTATATTCTGTTGTTATGTGGAGTGTTCTGTATATGTCTGTAAGGTCTGATTGATTTATAGTGTTTGTCTCATCTTTTATCTCCTTGTTTATCTTGTTTTACCCCATTGTTTAAAGTGGAATATTGAATTCAACTATTGCTGTCTATTTCTCCTTTTATTTTTGTTAGTTTTTGCTTCATGTATTTTGCTTCTCTGTTATTTGATGTGTATATTTTTATAATTGTTACATTTTTTTCTGATAGACTGACCCTTTTATCATTATAAAAAGTTCCTCTTTATCACTAGTAACATTTTTTATTTTAAAGTGTATTTTGTCTGATGTTATAGCTACTCCAGCTCTCCTGTGGTTGCTGTTTGCATAATACATCATTTTCTGTCGTTTATTGCAATCTCTTTGTGTTTTTGATCATGTCTTACTGACAGTATTTGCCTTTTGATTGGATTGTTTAATCCATTAATATTTAACGTTATTATTGATATAGTTGCTATGATGCTGAGCAGGTTTCAGCACAGCTTCCAGACTAATACAGACTAGAACAAAAGACCTGGTGACCTACTTCTGAAAAAACCAGCCAGTGAAAACCCTGTGGATCACAATGTCCCAATCCCCATTCATGGAGTCTCCATGAGTCGGGGCCGATTTGACGGCAGCTAACAACATTTTCCTCACATAGTGTTAGGTCTCTGATGTTCCTCAAGGAGATAACAGGTTTGGGTATGCCTACAGTCACCATGGGATGACATTGGTATTAGTAGGGTTCTCTTTCCTTCTTTCCCTGACCAAACCCAGCTGTTACACCCTACTAATTGCAAGCTGATTGCCCTATTGTTTAAAGTAATGCCCTTCAGCATGAATTCTTCTACAGCCTAATCTAATCAAATTGTAGCTCCTGCCATGGAACAGTTTCTGATGTCAGTGTTTGATAAATGTTCTGCCCTCAAGAGGGCTTCTCCCAGCTATCTTTTTCCTGGGTTTTCTACTGCAGAATATCAGGCCTCTGGTCTAGGCCGTATTTTCATTAGATCTGTGAATCTCCTTTCAGTTCTCTTCACTAGAACCTCCACTGTCTTTGAGAGGGCTCTTAGGTTTGAATTTCTCCATGGTTTGTTGCAGCTGAAGTCAGTTCATTTGGAAGAGTTTAGGAGCTATCTGTTTTGAGGCCTACTATTCCCCTCAGGTAAAATCTCTGAGCCTGGGCTCTGGAGCTGGTTGTGGGGGCAGTGGCAAGCTCCTCTGTCGGAGTGACGGGCACCACTCCAGTTGCTGAGCACCTGGTGGAGGGGTGTAGTAGCTTGAGGTATGCTCAGCTTGCCTCTCATGTTGTGGAATCACCACCTTAACAAGGTGGGAGAAGGGCTCTTGGGGCCCCAGTATTCACTTCGTGCCATGCCTAAGATAGAGCATGTGTTCCATGTGCGGAAGTTTGGTAGAAGAAGCAAGTCTTCCATTTCACAATTGCCCTTGCCTGGGACTTAGCCTCAGCAACAGGCATCTAGGGTCAGAATGAGAAATGTTGAAATCCTGTTTCTCCCAGGAAGAAAGCCTTCCACATGGGAGCTAGCGGGAGAGGGAGCCCTGTGTTCTTGGCTGCAAATGTCTGCAGTGGAGTCTTTACCTTGCTGAGCTGAGAAGAGGAAGGCAGGTAGTGGTTCAAATACCACAGTTTAGCCTTTCTTACTGAATTTTTGTAGATGTTCTTGAATAGGTGTTTCTTTGCTGTTTGACTGTAGAACCATTTCCAGAGTCTTTAAATGGTTGTGTTTTAAATAATTTTCATCAGTTTCACTGGGGAGTGGGTCAGTGAAGCTCCTCGCACTGTCATGCTGGAAGTCAATCTCCTTCAATCTCTTTTCTTGTTCAAGTTGGCTAAATTCTATTGATCTGTTCTCAAGTTCACAGATTCTATTGTCTTATCATTTCATCTCAACTTTTTGACCCCATCTAGCAAGTTTTTAATTTTGTTTACTGTATTTTGTGGTTTTATAATTTCCATTTGGTTTTCAAAAAATATTTTTTCTTTGCTGACATTTTCTGGTTTTCATTTGTTTCAAGAGTATATTTGCTTGTTGAAGCATTTTTACGTTGATTGCTTTAAAAATCTTCGTCAGATAATTTGAACATCTGATTCATGTCAGCGTTTAATCTGTTCATTGTCTTTTCTTATGTTGTGCTTTCATGGCTCTTGGAATGGCAAATGATTTTCAGTTGTATCCTGGGTGTGTTGGATATTGTATTATGAGAACTCTAACCAAACCAAACCCGCTGCCATTGAGGTGATTCCAACTCCTAGTGACCCTGTAGGACAGAGTAGAACTGCCCCATAGGGTTTTCCAGGCTGTAAATCTTTATGGAAGCAGACTGCCACATTTTTGTCTTGCGGAGTGGCTGGTGGGTTCAAATCGCCGACCTTTCGGTTAGCAGCCGAGAGCTTAACCACTCTGCCACCAGGGCTCCTTACAAGAACTCTGGGATCCTGTTAATTCTTTTTTATTAGTAGGCAGTCAGTCTCTCATTGAGGTGTAGCGCAAGAGCTGGTTGGGTACATATGATGAGCTTCTCCTTGGGCCCTGCTGACACCACCCTGGCAAAAGTGAGGCACTGACTCACACTGCCTTTATGCAGACTGGTGGGATGGAACTTCAACTGACTCCTCATCCTCATCACCTGGCTGTGTCTGAATAGGAGGTGTAAGATCAGCTTCCCAATGGGTCCTGCTGTCTTAGCAAGAGAGGGAGCGGAGGGCTCATTTACACTAGTCTGATGATGGATGGTGGAGCAGAAACTCCTTACTTTTTACTGTCTCATTCTGCTGAGTTGTTTCCAGGAGGTGGGGGGGAAGCTCAATTCTCTATTGGGCCCCACTGACGCAAGGATAATGAAGGGCGGCAAGTTAATGCTGGGTGGGGTGGTCTCAGCTCCCCACTGGGCACCACTGGCACCACAGGCTAGGTGAAATGGATTGTAGGGTACTCTAGGTTCCATACCACTTCATTTAGTCTCACTGCTGGGTGAGTATGGAGATTCAGGTTCCCACTGGTCCCTGTAGACACCAGGGGTTGGGGAAAAAGTAAAATGCTGACTGGCCCCAACTCATACCCCAACTTACACTGCCTTGTTTAGTCTTGTTGCTGCCTGGCAGGAGCGCAAATTTAGTTCCTTGCTATATCCTTCTGATACCAGAACTGGAGGGTGACGTGAAGTGTAGTGGTGACTAACCTTGCCTCACACCATTTTGTAAAGCTTTGTTGCAGTTGGGTGGTGGCGGTGGCTCAGTTTGCTCCTAGAGTTCTTTGACAATACTTTAACAGGTGAGTCGTAGCACCACCTGCTTCTGCTGGGTGGGGAATGGAAGATCAGCTCTTAATCAAATGACGCGTTGCGTTGGACAAATCTGCTGCAAAAGACCTCTTTAAAGTGTTGAAAAGCAAAGATGTCACTTTGAGAACTAAGGTGTGCCTGACCCAAGCCACGATGTTTTCAATCGCTTCATATGCATGTGAAAGCTGGAGAATGAATAAAAAAGACTGAAGGAGAATTGGTGCCTTTAAATTATGGTATTGGTGAAGCATATTTAATATACCATGGAGTGCCAGAAGAATGAACCAGTCTGTCTTAGAAGAAGTACAGTCAGAATGCTCCTTAAAAGCAAGGATGGCAAGACATCGTCTCACATACTTTGGATACCTTCTCAGAAGGGACCAGTCCCTGGAGAAGAACATCATGCTTGGTAAAGTAGAGGGTCAGTGAAAAAGAGGAAGACCCTCGATGAGATGAATTAACACAGTGGCTGCAGCAGTGGGCTCAAGCATAACAACGATTGTGAGGTTGGCACGGGACGAGGCAGTCTTCACTCTGTTTTACTTGAGTCAGAACTTGTATATGAGTTGGAAGTGACTCAATGGCACCTAACAACATTTCACTCTTGAAATGGTTTTCTCCCCTTACTTTAATTGCATTGTATATCTGGGTTTCCCTTCTATTGACTGTTCTCTCCCTGCCTCTTTTTAGTGTTATTCTTCTTAAATATGGTTAGCTAACCATATTTAAAGGAGCCCTGGTGGTGCAGTGGTTAAAGCTAACCAAAACGTCAGTGGTTTGAACCCACCAGCTGCTTCACGGGAGAAAGATGTGGCAGTCTGCTTCCATAAAGATTTACAGCCTTGGAAACCCTGTGGGGCAGTTCTCCTCTGTCCTGTAGGGTTGCTATGAGTTGAAATTGACTCGACAGCAGTGGATAACCATATTTAAGGTTCTTTCTACCTACTGTTGTTATTTTGCTTGTCCAACCTTAAGCACTACAAAGTGTCTTGGTGTGGATATTTTTGAATTTAATCTTTTTGGAGTTCATTGAGTTTTTTGGATTGTGTAAATAGGAATCATCTCAATTTTAATGAAAATATATTTTTCTTCCTCTTTCATTTCCTTCTGGGATTACTGTTGTTCATATGTTGATACACTTCATAGTGGCCCACGGGTCTCAGGCTTTGTCTGTTTTTCTTCATTATTGTTTCTTTCTGTTTTGTGATTGGATAATCTCCTGTGATTTGTCTTCAAGTTCACGGATTCTCTGTTCTGCCTGCTCAAATTTGCTGTTGAACCCCTCTAGTGAATTTCTAATTTTAGTTATTGTACTTTTGATCTCCAGAATTTCTAGTTGGCCTTTAAAAATTTTTTTCAATAATTTTTTTCTTTATTGTTGTTATATTTTCTTTTACTTCTTTAGACATAATTTCCCTTAGTTCTTTGAACACGTTTATAGTAGCTGATTTAAAAGCTTTGTCTATTAAGTCCATCATTTGGGCTTTCTCTGAGTGTTTCTGCTGATTGCATTCAGGTCTTTCCTGGGCATGCACCCAGCCCTGTGCCTGCACTTGGCCTTCTTGAATCTGAGGCATTCCATATTTGTTGGAGCTTTTCAAAGACCTTATGGATATCTCATTTACTTGCTTTTCCTTTTAAGCTTTTTCGTTAGTCTATTGTCTGTCCCAAATGATATCTTCTGCATCAGCCAGCTTCAAAGTTAATGAAGTTTTGAAGGAGCTTCTGCCCTATTCTGTCTCTCTGCTGGCTTTCAGGCTGCTGGTTTTTGTTGCTCATACATACCATTAGTTTTCAAGTGTGCCATGCAGGGGGAGAATGTGACTAGGGTAAGTTTAAAAGCCACAAAGCTCTCTCTCTTTTTAAACCAATATTCAGCTGTTTTTCTACAGAAAACACTCCCTTGATTGCTACAAGCCTTTGATTAGTTTTCAGAGTGGAGCTTTGAACCAGTTCTGCTCAATTCAATCATGGCTGAGGAAGCGTCACCATAACAGACTTGAATTAAAATTAAAATTTGGGTGATTCACCACAGTACCTGGAACAGGAAAAATTCCAGTCGAAGCCCAGCTAGATACTTAATCTCTCTCTTGGATGCAGCGTAAGCGTTGCATCGCAACCAAATCTCTTGCCCTCGAATTCTGAGCAGATTTGGAAACAGCAGTGCCCGGCTCAAAGATAGCGGTGCCCCACTCAGAGATGTCAGTCGACCGTGCTGCTTCGAATGTGTTTTTCTGTCTGTAGTCCTGCCAGTAATCCAGTCACACACATCATGCTCGTGAAAGGGCTCACTACACTTTTTCCAAGTCTTCCATTCCGGGGCTTCAACCTGTAATTTTTTCCCCATTCTGGGTACCGTGGCGAATCTAATTGTAAAAACTTGCATCTGTTCCTGTTTAGCCGTGACTGAACTGGTATGAAGCCCTCTTTCAGAGTTATGAAAAAGTTGATTCTGACAATTTTTGCCAGTTGTCTCATTAGAGAAGAAATATTTGGAGGTCCTTAACTCTGAAATTTTTGTTGGTATCACTTTGCTTTTTTTTTTTTTAAGGGTAAAACAAGTCATGATTCACTTGTTTGATCTTTTAAGTTCAAATTTAGGACTACAGTGCTTTGTCATCAATTTTAAATGTCTTTTCTCCTATGTTTAAACTTTTGATCCTGAAAGACAGCAACATAATTACTCAGTTACATTGACAGTGTCAGAATAACAGTACCATCTTTACCATGAACTACGTGGTTACTCATTGTAGCTTGACTTTTTTTGTCCTTAGTATATATTCCATTGGGAATGTTTGGTCATATTACTGTGTTTTAAAATTCCTTGAAATGTTCTCTGGGTATGTTTTTAACTGGCTACACAGTAAAGTTTGTTGCTTTTGATGTCTTAGGAGTTGCTTTAAAAAAACATTTTTTTTTTTAAACAATGTGACATTTAAAATATTTACATGGTTAAATATTTACACTGTTCCAAAATCAAATCTACCGTGATAGCCTCTCCCTAAAGGTTTTTTAAGTTCTAAGTTTATAAAAAATATAGACCAATACGTAGATAGTATGCATACCCATGTGTTTGTGTGTGTATATCTATATCCATGGCTATGATTTTTTTTCTCTCTGCCTTTTTCTTTGCTTGGATATTGTAGTACAGGCAGTCCCTGGGTTACAAATGATATCTGTTCCTAAGTCTTTCTTTAAGTCGAAGTTGTAGGTAAGTCGGAACAGGTACATATGGTTATTATTTTGTGTCAGTCAAATGTTTGTCTTAGTATACAATATGTGTTTTACCTCTCCATACGTATAAAACATTTAAGCATTTCCAAGCCACGCAGTATTTTCATGAATGTCACAAAGTAGTGTGCGCGTTTGTTATTTGACTCAAAATTTTATTTGAGCCATTGTATTTAACTCAAATTTTTAATATAATAGGCTTTATGGCAGTCCGTTCTTGAATACTAGTAGTCCATAAGTTGGACATTCGTAATCTGGAGGACTTCCTGTAGTCTCCCAGATTGTGGTTTCTTCAGAGAACCATTCTCTGCACTCCCTCCCCTCAGTGATAACTTCTTTCTGAAAATTCTTTGATTTTTTTCCTGTGAGCTAAAGTGGCATTTGATGTCCCCCTCAGCATTTGGGTCCCCATACAAACTGTTTAACCTCATTCTCCATACTTCTCATCTTCATTGCCTTTTTATTTCAAGACATTATTCAAATGCCAACCTTTCCCTTTTTATGAAGTTTTTCCCTGTCCTATACAAGTAGAGCTAATAGCTCATTGTTTCCAGAATATGCTTTTTTTTCTTTTAAATTTTAATTCTCCTTTTTGTCATCAGTAGCAGCTCTATTGATATATCTAAGTCACATACCATGAAATTTGCTCTTTTGAAGTGTACAGTTCTACTTAAACTTTTATGTAAAACATTACTCCTACTCTGCAAAGGCATCCTTTTTCCATTCCTTTACCTCTTTCTTCTGGCATTTACCACCACATTTCAAATTGCCTATAGTAGTATTTCTTGATTTTTAAATTTTAGACATTTTTCTAAACGTCCTCCCCAAGTCTCCCACCCTATTTACCCCCATATTTCCCTTCTCCCCCATAGTGTTATGTTTTTGGGTTAAATCAGTGTGTTTAGGTTATTAAGCTTGTATTCATAAGTGCTCTTCACTTAAAAAGTGATTACTTTTCCTTTTTTATACAAGTTTTTGTATTTTTAGGAGTTAATTGGCTTTTTGTTCTTTCAGTTTTCTATGTATCTTTCATGCATTTAGCTCCAACACATTAATTAGTTTTTTTTTAATTAGCCATATTATTCCTTTTTTTTTCCCCACCCCAAATTAGCCATATCCTTTAAAGATTGCTGTGGCTGTGTGTAGGCCACTATGCTTGTTGGACAACTGGCATTCTGGGACTTGCTGTCACCCTCATCCTGGGGTTGCAAGAAGGATAAGCCTGATAGCTAGTGCTTTGGTAGCCAGACTAAGTGGGCCATTAGGCCACTTCTCACCCTAATCTGTGTTTGATGTTTCTGTTTTTATCAGAAACAGAACAAGTTACATTTAACTCTAGAGATGTGAGGGGAGGGACAGCATAGTCTGGAGGAACAGATCTAGAAATCTTACTAGTTCTCATTCAGTTTTTAAAAATTTTTTCATCAGTCCTCCTGTTTTCAAGCCCTGCTACCATTGCTTATACCTTTCCAGTATTCTGGTGCTTGAAGGGGCTTATGAATTGTTGGCTGAAACCTGAGACACGTGGCATTTCATTTGCTTAGTGCTTTTCAGAATTTTATTGACCTGCTTTGTCTGCTGTTAGTTTCTCTCCCTTTCTGGTCTGGTTGTCTCCCTGTATAACAAACCACCCCAGACTCACCATTTTATTATGTTCACAGAACCTGTGGGTCAGGAATTTGGCAAGGGTACAGCAGGGATGTTTCTTTTTTGCTTCACATGTTTGGGACCTCAGCTGTGATGACCCAGATGGCATAGGGAGACTCAAACACCTGGGGCTATAGGAGCAACTTCCATGATGGCTTCTTTACCACATGTGTGGCGCCTTGGCAGGGATGGCTGGACATCTGGGCTCAGCTGTGATTATGGACCCAAGTGCCTACATGTAGCCTTTCCAGTATTGTAGCTTTAGGGTAGTTGGATTTGTTATGTGGCAGCTCAGGGATCCAAGAGTGAGTATTTAAGAGGACCAGGTAGAAGCAACATGCCCTTTTATGACCTGCCCTCAGAAGTCACACAGTGTCATTCCCGCCACAGTCTATTGGGCAACGCAGTCATGAGCCCACCCAGATTCTAGGGGAAGGGAAATAAGCTCCATCTCTTGAAAAAAAATTTTTTTTTTTTCTTGATGAGAGAGTGGCAGGGTCACTGCAGAAAAGCATGTGAGATGGGTGATGTTGGTGCGTTCATTTTTTGAAAATATAATCTGCCACACTTATTTGTTCTTAAGAGTTGCTTTCTTTTAATTCCTCCATTCTCATTTCAGAGCTGTTGGGAGGGAACAGAGATAAATTTAATTGTTCCGATTGTCATATTTAACCAGAAGTTCCTTGCATGATGATTTTTGTTCTTAAGTAAAAATTTTTAATTGAAGTGTGACAGTTGAGAGCACATATCATAAGTATGCTGCTCAGTGAATTATCACTAAGTTCACACATTTTATAAATGTCACTCCAAATCAAGAAATGGAACAGTAGGAGAACTGAATCACCTCATGCCCCTTCGGAGTTGTTATCTTTAACCCCCCCCCAAAGATAAACAGTACACTGACTTCGTTGTCATAGATTAGTTTTGGTTACTTTTGAACTTTATATGATGGAATCATATAATATGTACTCTTACGTTTGGAAACCCTGGTGGCGTAGTGGTTAAGTGCTACAGCTGCTAACCAAGAGGTCAGTAGTTCAAATCCGCCAGGCGCTCCTTGGAAACTCTGTGGGGCAGTTCTACTCTGTCTTTAGGGTTGCTGTGAGTCGGAATCGACTCTACGGCAGTGGGTTTCTTATGTCTGGCTGCTTTTGTTCAACAAATACATTTGTGATTCATCCATGTTACTGTATATAGCACTAATTCTGCTTTTACTGCTGAATAGTATTCCAACATACAAATAGTATGAATTTATTTACCCATTTTGCTGTTGATGTTTCCTATAATGGTTATAGCTCTTTATAGATCTTGATATTTTTTACTCACATAGTGGTCCCATCAGTTAATAGCTCTTATGAAAAAATGGCTTGAGGGCAGTACCTGACTTCCTCTAACTTCACAAGGGGGGAGCAGAATCAAGATCAACAGCCCAAGGCTGATTCCTATGAGGCGGAGGGTCAGACATGCCTCCTGTCTCTCTGCCATCTTTACTAATTGTGATACCAACTGTCCCTCCCATGGCACTCTCTGCCTCTCTGCTGAGTTCGATAATTCATTGCAATGGCTACACAGAACTCACAGACATTACTCACAGTAAGGGGGTTTATTAGGGAAGTAACAGGTTACAATTCAGGTTCAGGAACACTCTGGATACAGTTCTTCCGTCAGGACAGCCTCTTCTCAGCTGTGCCCACAAGCACACCTCTCTCTGGTCCCTTAGCCTCTGCCCTGCTCAGATAATTATTACAAAGCTCTTTTAGCTCTGCCAATAGGTGCCCCAAGGTACCCCACTCTGCCAATAAGCCTCGAACTGAAGCTTTCTTGCTGCATGGGTTCCCGGCCTACCGCGCAGTCCCCTGCTGATCTCCTGCCATTGCTTCTGCTGTTTCTCTGCCACAACTCGCCGTCTTCGGTGTTAACAGCTGTCTATCTCGTTCTCCTGGCTCCAGGAGCTTCTCAGTGCAGAAATCCTGGATCCAAAAGATGTGCTCTGTTCCTGGCTCTTCTTCCTTGATGGTGGTGAGATCCTCTCCTCTCGCCCCTGGATGGCTCATTTTAAGCCTAGCAGGATGGCAAAACTGACCAGTCCCTTCTGTAGGGTGCCATATACCTTGTTTGCATAGTCCCGCTCAGTCATTGTGTGTGAATCACAAAGACTATGGCTACAAGGGCCATATGAAGGAATTCATTGCACCGTATCTTATAATAGCTTTTCTTTACCTTCAAACCTCTCACCTCCTATAATAATATTATTATTATATCATTTGTACTATCTGGAGTACCCTTATCCACCATTCTCAGCTTTCTGGAATGTACTGTGAAATAAGAAGTAAGCCAAAAGAAAAGGTCTTCAAGCCAAAACTTATCTCACAGTCCATGCACTGAGTTTATGTACTTTATACATGGGAGAACTGCATGAGACTTTCATTTTTATTTCAGATGCTACTCTAATAAGGATGACTGCTTTTTGGTTTACTGTCCCACAGAAGATTAGATGATATGAATTAAGAGAAAAGAAAAGCTGCCAGATGCTGGCATATTGACCTCAGATAGGGTAGTTGTGGGGAGAATCAGGTAACCATGCAAAAAGAGAAAAGGAGGTACAAGCATAGCAATTTGGGCCTATTTAGTTTAGGGTGCATTCCTAATGGCCTTGTTTTATTAAAGTGTAATAACCAATTGTTTTTGTAATGATTATTTGGTTAAATTAACTTTCATTTATATATTTAATTTGTAAATTAAATTATACTTAATTTAACTAAAGAAATAGCTTAATTGTGTTTTCTGTACTTGGTTTAAGAAGATGGAGAAATCTTGGATAGATTGTATTCCTTGAAAGTTTTAAAAAGTAGCCATAGTGGAAACTCTTAATTATCTTTAAATTTGACCAAATGGAATGTCTCATTTGCTAATATAACACAGGAATGAAGGGTTACTTTTATTTTTTTGGCAAACCTTCAGAGCAGTGGTGTCAGATTTTTTTTCTCTCACGACAGTGGGAAGAAACACATTTTACATTGTGATTCACTTGCACCATCTCTTTTTTATAACTGGAAAATTTTTTTCCCATAAAATAATACTTTGGAAAAACACTGGTTCATATTGCTAAGGTAAACGGTTCCATTGTCTTGATTATACTTTTTGTAACATTTCTACAGCCTAGAGGCGAATTAGTACATGATTATGGTTAAGGAAAGAGTCTTAGTGGCACAGTGGTTAAGTGCTCGACTGCGAACCGAAAGGTTGGCAGTTTGAACTCACCAGTCACTCTGGGGGAGAAAGATGTGGCAGTTTGCTTCCATAAAGATTTCAGCCTTGGAAACCCTGTGGGACAGTTCTTCTCTGTCCTATAGGGTCACTGTGAGTTGGAATCGACAGCACTGTGCATTTATTGGTCATATTTATGACCAAAAACCATACCTGTTACCGTCGAGTTGATTCCAATTGATAGTGACCCTATAGGACAGAGTGTTTTCACGACTGTAATCATGGAAGCTTTCTCCTGCAGAGTGGCTAGTGGGTTCAAACCTCTGACCTTTTGGTTAGCAGCTGAGCGCTTAACCACTGCACCACCAGGGCTCATATTTATTGTACTTTAGATGAAAGTTTATGGAACAAATTAGCTTCTCATTAAACAGTACACATATTGTTTTATGACATTGATTAACAACCCCATGACATGTCAACACTCTTCCTTCTCTACCTTGGGTTCCCTATTACCAGCTTTCCTGTCCCCTCCTGCCTTCTAGTCCTTGTCCCTTGGCTGGTGTGCCCCTTTAGTCTCATTTTCTTTTATGGCCCTGTCTAATCTTTGCCTGAAGGGTGACCCTCAGGAATGAATTCGTTACTAAGCTAAAAGGGTGTCCGGGTGCCATATTCTCGGGGTTTCTCTAGTCTGTGTCAGGCCAGTAAGTCCGATCTTTTTTTGTGAGTTAGAATTTTGTTTTACATTTTTCTCCAGCTCTGTCCAGGACCCTCTATTGTGACTCCTGTTGGAGCAGTCAGTGGTGGTAGCCAGGCACCATCTAGTTGTGCTGCATTGCACTCAGTGTGGTGGAGGCTGTGGTACTTGTGGTCCATTAGGAGGGGTCATATTTATGACAGTGCATTAAAATTCTCTCTTTAAGTGCCCCACCCTTGCCCCCGAGAGCATGGATCTTTTATTTGTCTTTGTTTCCTCGGTCTGTCATACTATCTGATATATAGGGTATTTGTGTAATAAACGTTCACATGTAGGTTAAATCCTTTTCCGTTAAAAAATGATGACAAGATAGTTATATTCTGGTGTATTTCTGACATCAGTTGTTTGTATCACTTGAGCTTTTGTGTCCAGCAGGAAGAGAAAGCATATTGGTAACGTTGGTAGGTTTTATGCATCTTACACTTGATTATGTGAGATAGGCAGAACAGGGAGTATTTTTATTCTACACGTGAGGAAACTGAGGCTCAGAGGGTTTTCAGTGGCTTCACTAAGATCACACAGTTATCAAATAGTAAAGCTGGGAGTTAAACCCAGGCTTGTTAAGTACTTGAGTTTTATTTTTAATCTGAGTTGTAAAGTTTTTAGTTTATTTAATAATGACTAGATAAAAATTTTATGTTTTTGCATCTTCTTAAAATTTCAGTTTGCCTTTAATGTTATATGTTTAACTATTAGATGCATATATTTAGTGTGAAGTATTGTCTGCATTTTTAATGTCTGCATTAGAGTACCTTTGGGTTACCTAAAATACAAGTGAACATATTCTTCAGTAAGTTTAATGACTTATGTGTTACAGGTTTACAGTGCTTTATATGGGGGCACTGGGGTTTTTTATATGAGGGTAAATGTAATGTAGAAAAACTTGCAAAGACTGTTGGCTTGACGTATTTATTCTTTAACGGTACTTAAATTTGTTCAAACATCAGTAAATTTGTTATGCCTATCTTTTCTATAACTAGAAAACAGGTTTATAAATTAGATTTATAAATTAAATATAAACCAAACTAAAAAAAAAATGGAAAAGTAATATTAATACACAATGGATGATGTTATTTTGCCAAAATGAATTTGTTTACCCATTTACCTCTTTAGATTGTATCTTATTTTTGGCTATTACAAATAAAGCCCCTATGAACATTTGCACACAAGTCTTTGTATGCATATATACTTTGATTTCTCTTGGGCAGATACATAGGAGAGGAGTGGCTGGTTGTGGTAGGTATATAACTTTAAGAAACTGCCAAACTGTTTTCCAGAGTGATTGTACTATATTACATTGTCACAAGCAGTGTATGAGAGTTGCAGCTGTGCTACATTCTCATGATCAGATTAAAAAACATTGAAACGTAGTTTTAAAATTTTAGTAATTATATAGTGGCATCTCATTTTGGTTACAATTTTCATTTCCATAATGAAGTAGTGGTTAAGAGCTAAAGGTCCGCAGCTCGAATCTACCAGCTGCTCCTTGAAAACCCTATGGGGCAGTTCTTCTCTGTTCTGTAGGGCCCCTATGAGTCTGAACCAACTCGACGGCACCCAACAACAGCAATGGCTAATAATGTTGAGCATCTTTTTGTTTGCTTATTTGCCATCCATGCATCTTTGGTGGAGTGTTTGTTGAAATCTTTTGCCCATTTTAAAAATCAGGCTGTTTCTTAAGAGTTCTTCATATGTTCAAGAGACAAGTCCGTTGTTGGATGTATATTACACAAATATTTTCTCTCAACTTGGGACCTGCTTTTTTCATTTTGTGCAGTATATTTTGAAGAAGAAAGTTTTTAATATTGAATTTTTAAAAAAGTTTGTAATTTTTGTGTACTCAAATCTTTGCCAGACTAAGATTACTAAAATACTGTTTTTTCTTTTTCTGAAGTTTTAGGTTTATAAGCCCGTTCAGGTTAGTTTTTGTTCTCTGATGTGAGCTAAGTGTCAATATTAATTTTTTTTTGCCTATGGCTACGGAAACCCTGGTGGCGTAGTGGTTAAGTGCTATGGCTGCTAACCAAGAGGTTGGCAGTTCAGGTCTGCCAGGCACTCCTTGGAAACTCTATGGGGTGGTTCTACTCTGTCCTATAGGGTCGCTATGAGTTGAAATCGACTGTACGGCAGTGGTGGGTTTTTATGGCTGCCTAGTTATGTAGCGCCATTTGCTGAAAAAATTATCTTTTCTGCATTGAATTGCTGTTGCACCTTTGCCAAAAAAGAATAAACATAAACGTGTTTGGGTTTATTTCTGGACTCTATAGTCTGTTCCGTTAATCAGTATTTCTGTCTTTGCCAATAGCTCTTTGTTTTGATTACCGTAATTTCATAAAGTCTTGAAATGAGGTAGTATTAAAAAAGTCTTTCAACTTTATTTTTCATTGTAAAAGTTGTTTTGGCTATTTAAGTCCATTGTATTTTCGTGTACATTTTAGAATCAGCCTCTTAGTTTCTACAAACAGGCCTGCTGGAATTTTATTTGGGAATGCTTGACTCTATAGATTAAATTGGGGAGAATTTACATCTTAAAAATATTGAGTTTTCTAATGTATGAACATGATGCAGCTCTCCATTTTTTTTGGTCTTTTGTTTTTTTCAGAAATAATTCATTGTACAGGTCTGTCACATGTTTTGTCAAGTTTATCCTATTTTATATTTTTGGATGCTATTTTAAAAGAGACTGAATTCTTAATTTCAATTTCTGATTGTTTATTTTTAGCATATGGAGATAAATTTGGTTTTTGTATATTAGCCTTATATCCTACAGCCTTGCTGAACTTACTACTTCTCATAGCTTTTTGTAGATTCCTTTGGATTTTCTGCGTAGAATAACATGTCATATGTGAATGAAGGCAGCTTTACTTCTTTTCAAATTTGGATGTATTTTATTTCTTACCTTCTTTTCTTGATTGGTTAGAACCTCCAGTACAATATTGAATAAAAGTGCTGATAGTGAGCATCCTTGCATTATTCGAGGAGAAAAGCATTTAGTCCTTTTATTTCTAAGTATGTTTTTTGTAGATGACCTTTATCAGGTCAAGGAAATTTCCCTGTATTCCTAGTTTGCTGAGGATTTTCACCATGACTAGAGATGAGATTTTTTTTGTTTGTTTTCTTTTTCCTGCATGTTATAGAGATACATCATACAATTTTTCTTTTTAGACTGCTAATGTGGCAGTTATGTTGTTGGATTTTTCAAATGTTAAATCAATCTTGCATTCTGAGAATTAACCCTGTGTTTGCATTTGATTTGCTAGAATTTTCTTTTTGTGTGTGTGTGCGTTAGGTCAAAGTTTTCAGAGCAAATTAGATTCCCGTTTGATAGTTTGTACATAAAGTGTTTCATTTCCTACAATGTGTCAGCACTCTCCCCATTTCTGCCCTGGGTTCCCTGTTTGTCTTCATCCTGATTTCCTACCCCTTCCTGCCTTCTCATCTTTGCTTTTGGGCAGATATTGCCCTTTCGATCTTGTATAGTTGATTGTTCTAAGGAATATGCTCTTCTCAGGTATTATTGTTTATTTTATGGGCTTGTTTATTGTTTGGCTGTAAGGAGGTCTCTGGGAATGGCTTCAGTTCCAGATCAGAAGAGTGTCCTAGAACTGCCCTGTAGGGTTTCTGAGGCCGTAAAGCTTTACCAAAGCCTTCTTTCTCCTGTGGAGCGACTAGTGGGTTCTAACTGCCGACCTTTTGGTTAGAGACTGAGCAGTTAACCACTGCACTACCAGGGCTCCTTGTGTGTATATCTTACTGGCATCAATTGCATTAGTTAAGCTGTACAAACTTCACCCATATTTGGTGCCACCTTTCCCATCACCATAAACAAAAAGTGAGAATAAGTAGCCCTGGTGGCTCAGTGATTAAAGCACTTGACTACTAACATAAAGGTCGGTGATTCGAACCCACCAGCCGCTTCGCGAGGGAAAGATGGTGGCATTCTGCTTCTATAAAGATTTATAGCCTTTGAAACTCTATGGGGCAGTTCTGCCCCACCCTGTAGGGTTGCTATGGGTTGGAATCGACTTGACAACAGTGGGTTTGGTTTGGACCTAGACAGTGATTCCCCCTCTGCACCCTACCCCTGGTAACCACCAGTGAACATTGGTTTCTATATATTTACCTCTTCTTATTTCACAAAAGTGAGATCATATAATAGTTGTTCTTTTGTGATTGACTTACTTTGCTCAGCATAATGTCCTACAGGTTCACCCACTTTTCAAGACGATTTGGGAACTCGTTTTTCTTTATAGCTGAGTAGTATTCCATTTATGTATGTTCCACATTTTGTTTATCCATTCATCTGTTTATGGGCACTTAGAGTGGTTCCACCTTTTCGCTATTGTGAATAGTGCTGCAATGAATATATGCAATGTGCGTATGTCTGTTCGTGTCACTTCTATTAGATCCCTAGGAGTGGAATTGTTGGGCCATATGGTAGTTCTATTTTTAAATTGTTGAAGAATCACCATACTGTTTTCCTCCACTGGTGGATAAGAGATCCAGGTATATGATTTAGTGATACCAATTACGTTAACCATGTTGTATAACCACCACCCACGAGGACAACGCTTTCTTATTAATACAAGTGCACAATTCCTTAAGTCTTTGGGGCCAGATGTGTATTAGAATTCAGAATTTTTTTGAGTTTACAAAGATAATGTGCTGCATATATTGCATACAGGAATTCTTTTATAGTCAAACTTAGGAATCTAATATATTTGGATAGATTTTTAGATCACGCTCGGTATCGACCATTCACTTGTCAAAATTTAAGATTCTGATAACCCATAATCCCATGCTATCCAAATTCACAGCCTGGGCACTTGCCATTGGAATCAGGAACAGAACAGATTTGGAGAGTCAGGGAATACTTGTATTTCATAATACCCCTACCTGGGTCTGAGTCAGCACTCTCTTATTCAAATACATTAATGTTTCCTCAACGAACTGTGTATAACTACGTTAAAAGTGGGATTAAATAAAGACTAGCACCATGTTTGTGTTTGCGGCCAAATAAAATTTTGGCACTGAATTTAAGAAAACCTTTTTGGCTTCCAGAGCTCTGTGGATTTTGAAATTGCAGAAGAGAGATTTTAGACCTGTATTCACCCAAACTTAGCCTTTGCTTTGCTGTGAGGCTTAAGAGGATAAGCTCATGTTTTGCTGCCCAATTGCCTACAGTGAAATGTTTTTTTTCATTACCAAAGCAAATTGAATTCCAATTCAATCCTACCCTCCTTGGTGCCACCATGTCCCCGGTTTTGGCCTTTTGTTTTTTTTTAAGCATGCTCTATTACCAGGTATACAGTTAGTGTGTATATGTTTCCTCCTGGAGGATGGGAATTTGGAGTAAATGAATATTTTATCAGAATCAGCACAAAGCTGGTTCCTATGAGGCAAAGGTTAAAGATGTCCCAAATGTCCAGCTTTTCCAAGCTGCTGTACCACTCCATCTTCTCTAACATCAACTACTCCCTCTCTCCTCAGCACTCTCCCTCCAATCTTTGGGTTCCCTAATTTGCTGCAACGTCTCACAGAACTCACGAACCATGTAAAGAAATGGCTCACGCAGGTGTGGAGGCTGACAAGTCCCAAACTGGTGGGTCAGGCGTAGGCTTCTTCTTGGCCCTCAGTTTCTGCCCAAAGGTACTTAGCTTTCTCACTCTGTGACCGGGAAGCCCACTGTGCTGTCTCCTGCCAGTCTGTCCTTCCTTGGTGGTAGTGGGCTCTTCTCTGTGCTCTGGAATTGGCTCTCTTTTAAGGCAAAACTGACCAGTCCCCTAGGTGGGCCACGGTTTTCTTATTTGCACAGCCCTGCCCAGTTACCTGCGAGGGAGTCACAAGACCATGGCTAGAAAGGCCACACACGAAAGTAATTAATCGCACCACAGGAGTATTTTTATACATCATTTATTCTACAGATAAAAACAAAAAACCAAATCTGTTGCTGATGAGTTGATTCTGACTCATAGCCACCCTATAGGACAGAGTAGAACTGCCCCATAGAGTTTCTAAGGAATGACTGGTGGCTTCGAACTGCCGACCTTTTGATTAGCAGCCATAGCTCACCGTAGCTCTTAACCACTGTGCCACCAGGGCTCCATTGGATGTTGCTAATTACCAATGTTATTTTTATGTTTATTAAAGTAGGTCCAGCCTCCCCTGGCTCGTAGTGACCAGCCAAGGGCAATATAGGAGGATGGGTAGTTTTGGATGGCTTGAGTTTGTTTGTACACGTTGCATGTAACATATCCATGAAATTGCTGGGGATGTCATGTTAAATGGTTGAACATTTACAGTCTTGGAGCTCAGGCAGGCATATGGTAAATTTTAGCATAGGGGAGACAAGTTAAACTTGGAGGCATGGGGAAGAGACTGGAAAGAGCAGGTAAGATCACCTATTTGGAGAATGTAGAATGGAGCAGCTTTTCCTACACACTTTTGGCCCCTCTAACTTCATGTTAGCTAAGAAGGTAATGCTGTTAAAAAAACAACAACAACAAAAGAATCTTGCTGGCCGAAAATAAAGAGTGTTGTACCATTTACTGTAAGATTATATGGTTCATTGATTTAAAAAATTAGGAATCATGTTATTTTTGCTTGAATCAAAGCCTAAAGTCTCTTTATAAAAAAAAGTCTTTATAGAAACCTGCTTTTATGGAAATAATGATTGGCTTATTTGTCAGAGTAATTGCTCACTTAAAGGTGTAATGGAAGAAGAGTGATGAAATTAAATTAAGGGTAATTCCAAACCATGGTCATAATGTTAAACAAAGTAGATTCATTGTAGAATTGTTAATATTATCAGAGGTTAGAAAAATCTTTGCTAGTCTACAGGTGTAATCTGAAGGCATAAAAATAAAAAGTATGCAAAAGATTAGGAACGTACAGTTACCACACACATTGTATAATGCAAATAGTCACATGGCTGTTATTATTAAAATCTTTGGCTGTTTGTCGGCTGAGGTCTTCTTTTTCCCCACACACATTGAAAAACAAAGCCTGTGCAACGTGATTTTGTCACTGAACAAACCACCTGTAGTATAAAATTTTAAGTAGTTCTTGGATGCAGGGAGCTTAGACCTCCCAGGAACTGACAGTGGCTTCTGTACATTTCAGTGGAGGCAGTCAGCTTAGATATTAAAATGTCACTCTTCATATTTGTAGTACTGTTTGACCGTTCTTGAGTAAAAGTGCTGGATCAAGCTCTTGGATAAATGTCATTAATTTGAAAGATTCTAGGGTGAGATCTTTCACTTGCTAATCCTTCAGTCTTTTGTAGCAGCTTCATTTTCGTTGGCTGTGTCTCTCCCCTTTCCTTCCCTATTCTTTTTTGCACTTTTAGAAAAAAGATTTAGGGCTAGAGAAGAGATCCCTCTAGACTTTGATTTGCCATAAGAAGCAACTTTGTGCAAGGATAAGAACACAACTGCTTTGCTGTTGCTCAGACTATATCCAACCCCCCTACTCCCAGTACTCTTTTTTTCTGATGAGTAGCTAGGAAACTGATGGTTGAAAGTGAATAGTGGTAAAGAAAAGTATACTTCTGTTAACCATGCAAATTGAGTATAACTTGTCTGGAAAACTTAAAGTTGAGTATACATGATATTGGACTTAATATATACCCACACATTTTTGGGCTGACTGAAATGAGTTGATTATAACCATTTCATTCACTCAATTATAATGTAGAAAATGAATCCTAGTCTAGAGAGAGGTATTGTTAACAGATTGGTCTGTTTCTTCTAAAATGTTTTATATGCATATAAATATTTTTCCAAAATTATTTTGTAATTAGCCTTTTCTTTAAATTTTAGCAAAGTAGTACATGTGTATCCCCACCTGTCTGCCAGTTTGTCATACCGTGGTGGCTTGCATGTTGCTGTAATGCTGGAAGCTGTGCCACTGGTATTTCAAATATCAGCGGGGTCACCCATGGTGGACAGGTTTCAGCAGAGCTTCCAGCCTAAGACAGACTAGGAAGAAGGGCCTGGTGATCTGCTTCCTGAAAATTAGCCCATTAAAAGCCTTATGGATCATTACAGAACATTGACTTGCTTGCTTTGGACACATTATCAGGAGGAAACAATTGCTGGAGGAGGACACTGTTTTTGGTGAAATGGAGGGCCAACGAGGGTGACTCTAGGTGAGATGGATTGGCACAATAGCTGCAATGATGGACTCGAACATTCTGCTGATTGTGAGGATGGCGCGGGACTGGGCAGTGTTTCATTCTGTTATACACAGGGTCACGGTGAGTTGGAATTGACTTGATGGCATCTTGACCTTCTGTCCATCTGTGCATCTATCTAGTACATGTATGTAGTTTAGAGTCAGGAAGTCCTATAAAGCTTATAAAAACAGTAACCATTAAGTCCCCACCAGTTTTCTCCTGCCCGGTTTCACCTTTTTATGCGAATTATATGTACCTTCATGTCTGTAAACAATATGCTTGTATTGTTATTTTTTCATTTTTCAATTTTAAGCATTTTTGATAGATTTTCCACTATGGAAGATGGGGACTTAGCTTTCTTTTTTTCCCCACTGCCCTACTGTACTTTATACTTGTGTCTTCAACCTCAGTATTCAGTGTTTGCTTTATTGTGACTATGTAAACTGTAATCATGGCTGAGGCATGTGATGAATTATGATTTTTCTCAGCAAAACTTGTTTTCTCCTGAATTTAATGATTTTTTTTGTTTGCTTGCTTTTCTGTGTATTTGTCACACATTTGGATTCATCCCCTAATTCTTCATCAGTTATCTAAATTGCCCCTCAGGATGTTGCGATATATGAAAAACATGATCACTTAATTTTTCTAAAGAAGCCTCTTCCGTAGCCTTTTGACTTGCTCTGGTCTGATCCCCCCCCTCCCCGCCCCGCAATGCATATAGTAACATTATTTGACAGAAGAAGGCCCCTTTTATATATCTGGGGCTTCTGTGTTGGTACCAGGGCTTTGAACCAGTTCATTCCAGTTCGAACCCCTGCTGAGAATTTGTATTTCCACTCCACATATACTGAATCCGAATCTACATTTTAACAAGATCATATCTGGGGATCTTGTTAAAATGTAGATTCAGATTCAGTATATATGGAGTAGAAATACAAATTATCAGTGGGGGTTTAGAAATACAAATTATCAGTGGGGGTTCAAACCACAATGAACCAGGTTGGAAGCTCTGGTCAGGACAGTAGGTCTTGTAATTTAAAATGACTGCTGGGTATTTTCCGATATGGATGTGCTATAATTTATTTAATTCCATATCGATGGGCATTTGTGTTTCCAATTTTGTACAAGGCAAACAATACATAGGTGAGCATTTTTGGGTGTGTGTTTTTACACAGCTTTGCTTTTTTTTTTTTTTTTGCATAGGACAAATACCTACTTAGAGGTGGAATTGCTGGGTGAAATGGAATAAACATTTAAAATGCCTCACAAGAGGCTCTTTACAGTTTCGCTGAGGTGTCCTTCAGTGTCTTTTTCCTTATAGTCTAGACAACATTAAGTTTTTTTCCCCGATCTTATTGGTGAAAAGCAGTATTTTATAGTTTTAACTTATTTCATTATTAATGAGATTAAGTATATTTCTCCTCTTTATTGCCTATATGTAATTCCTCTTTAAGGAGCCCTGTTGGCACAATGGTTAAGTGCTCCCCTGCTAACCAAAAGGTTTGACCAACCCCTTGCAGCTCCCCATGAAAAAGACCTGGCAACCTGCTCCCATAAAGATTATAGCCAAGAAAACCCTGTAGGCCAGTTCTACTCTGTCATGTAGGGCCTCTATGAGTCCGAATCAACTCAGTGGCACCCTTCAACATAACAAATTCCTCTTTGGTAAGTAAGTCCCTTCATGTCCTTTGCTTATTCTTTTTAGTTCCTTGTCTTTTTTTGGTATATTTTTGTAAGGCAAAGAATTCTTTATGATTTAAATTTCTGATTGAACAGGGAATATTTTGTGAAGAGTGAGATTTGGAGAAACAGTTGATGTCACTAAGGATCAATTCTATAGAAAAAAGTAAAGCTTTGTGATTTAAAATGCTTTATATTTCTTGGAATGGAGATGAACCAAGTAACAGAACCCAGCTCTGGCTGTGTATAAATGTTCCCTGTTGGGTAGGGAGGAGGTATATGCTTATCAAGCTTAAAGGTTTACCCTGGAATGTCAGTTCTACTTGGAATTTTTGAGACAGGCAACTGTTTTTGTATTAAAAATAACTTGCAGATATTATGGACTCTGTTTTAGGATAAAAACATCACAAAGTTTAGTAAAGCAAAAAGAATGGTTTTATTCAGCATGTATTTAAAGAGGCAAAAGTAGGAAAACGGACACGCATGCTGCTAGAGCCATACCTGTCCAAGTCCAAGGAAATATTACAGAATGAGCAAAAGTGGGAAAATGAACAAGGATGTTGCCACAGCCATGTCTCTCCAAGGAACATTACAGAATCGTCAGTATATATGAACATTACAGAATCGTCAGTATATATTAACATTACAAATGGGCAGAATCATTGAAAGCATCACCTTTTCACAGATTGGCTAGAAACTCTGATCCTACATTTTGAATTGTCTGTCTTAACAATCATTGGTACAGGTCAGGAGGGTCTTCATTGGTCCAAGAAATTTTCTGTTCACTACATGCTAATAGAAAAAGATTAAGAGTGGAAAGTCTTTTGTGTTCTGTTTGATTGGCTTATGTGAAAGGTTCCCTAAAAGATATTTTCCAACATTATCCTAGCTGGTGGGCTTGGGTGTCTTTATACCTCAGGGCCCAGTTGATGTGTCTTTGCGTGTCCTTGTCCTGCTCAGTGACAGGGAATAATGATTCCAATATTAATTCCTAACTGAACTCTTAAAATTTATATGAATTTTGAAGTTAAAACATGAAACTTCTGTAATAATTTTAATACTATATCCCTAAGATCCCCACACTTTTCAGGTATTACGTGTACTTTAGTGTTTATATGAAATTTTAACAGTAGTTACTGTCGGCTGAAACATATAAAATAGCATTTTTCAAAAAATGTTTTTACCGTGACCCACTATAATGAATTTTATATTGCAGACCAGTATATATGCAGAGTCATATAACAAAAATTTAATGAACTTTTACTTATCCTTACAACTTAAGATCCATCCTGATACTTATTTAAAAAAAAAAAAAATCTGGTTTTACAAACTAGATTGATATCCTTTAGATTGTGACTTGAAGCTTGAAATTGCTTAGCATAGTACTTATTATAAGAAGTCATCTTTAGACGCTGTATAGAGTATAGCTTGGTCTTGTTTTGCTACTAGTTATCTGTGTGACTTTAGGCAAGTTACTCAGTCTCTCAATTACTCACTTCATGTCTGTCAGAGTAAGAACTGTGCTCCTTAGGGTTTTAATGGCTGATTTTTTTTTTTCCTGGAAGTAGATCTCCAGGCCTTTCTTCCAAAGCACCTCTGGGTAGAATTCAGACTCCAGACTTTCTGTTAGCAGCATTAGCCTTTGTACCACCCAGTGACTTCTTCCTCAAATACTGGAATACTGAAAGCAGCCACTATCCCATAGAATAGTTGTGAGGTTTAAATGAGAGAATGCAGGGGAGATACTCAGGCATATACAGCTATCAGTGGTGAATTGGGGTTATAAATTTCAAAACAGAAGAACTTAAAACAGGACAGTACCTCCCTCCCCTCCTACCCTCTGTTCAAAGGGAAAAAAAAGTCCGTGAGACATTTCTATTTAAGATACAATGAAGTGACTTTGGAAGTTATAGTATCGAAGAACAAGTATTTCAAAGTATTCACTTACTGAGAAGTGCATTTGAGGCTTACTGCATTCCTTCTGCCCACCCCACCCTTCTAAAAAACCTTTCCTTTTTTTTTTTTAAAGTATAAACAAGAAAACATAAAATGCCCACAAAATAACACCCAGATACCACTGCTGACATAAAAAAGTAGCACATGCATAATTGAAATAGTGAAGAAAGAGGTAAGTCCAAAAAAATAATAAATAAATAAAGCTTTCCCCGATCTCCCTACCCATTGCCGTCGGGTAGATTCCAAGTCATAGCGACCCTATGGGCCAGAGTAGAACTGCCCCACAGGGTTTCCGAGGAGCAGCTGGTGAATTTGAACTGCCGACCTTTTGGTTAGCAGCCGAGCTCTTAACTATTGTGCCATCCATCTCCCTACTATTATTACCAGTTTTTGTTAAAGTTTGTTCCAGTGCTTGGGGTTGTATTTGCTTTTTCAAAAATATATACAATGTTAAAAATTTTTTTGCCTTTTTTTAATATATTACTTGGAGGTTTCTCCAGTATCAGAAACATATTACCAGTTCATTCTTTTTAGCTGTTCTATAATATTTCGCCATGTACAGATGCTGGAATTTATTTAGTAATCAGTCCCTATTGTTGGATAATTGTTTCTAGTTTTTTTTTTCCTTAACTTTTCATTTTGAAAAGTGTCAAACCTTTGGGGGAAAAAAAAAACCAAACCTGATGCCGTCGAGTCGATTCCGACTCATAGCGACCTTAAAGGACAGAGTAGAACTGCCCCATAGGGCTTCCAAGGAGTGCCTGGTGGGTTTGAACTGCCAACCTTGTGGTTAGCGGCCGTAGCTCTTAGCTACTATGCCACCAGGGTTTCCTTCATACAGTTTGAAAGGATAGTACAAAGAAAAGCTGTACTTCACCTAGATTCACCAATTGTTAACGTTTTCCCACATTCGTGCTTTTTTCACATTTTACCAAACTACTTGAAAGTTACCTAAACACTCCGGCATGAATTTCCCAAGAACAAGGGCATTGTCCAAAGTAACCACAATACAGTTACCAACTGTTGAGAAATTTAACATTCACAATATTGACACTCACTCACTCACTCACTCACTCACTCACTCACTCACTCACTCACTCACTCACTCACTCACTCACTCACTCTCACTACTTTGTTTAAATTTCTTCGTTCTTCCTATAGTGTCCTTTACAGTTATTTTTTAAATCCTGGGTCTATTTAACATTGACGATATTGTTATACACACACAGCCTATGTTTAAATTTCTTCATTCTTTCTGTAGTGTCCTTTGCAGTTGTTTTTTTTAATCCTGATTCTATTTAAGAATCTCATTTTGCATTATACTGTCTTGTCACTTTGGTCTGCTTTACAGTTCCCTAGGGCCCCCCCCTTTTTTTGAAAATTTCATGATATTGACATTTTTGAGGAGTCCAGGCCAGTTGTTTTCCAGAATATCCCTCAACTTGGATTTATATGATTTGTTTCTTCATGTTTGGAGTCAGTTTTAACATTTTTGGCTAGATTATTACACAAATGATATTGTATCCTTCTCAGTGCCTCATATCAAGGAAGCACATGATTATGTTGTTAGTTTGTTCCATTATTATGCTGAATGTTATTTAATGGTAATGTCCACTATATTTCACCACTGTAAAGTTGTCTCTCTTTCTTTGTTATAAATTATGACTTCACAGATTACTTAATGCAGTGCATATATTCTTATATAACTGGAGCCATGCAATATGTGGTCTTTTGTGACTGGCTTCTTTTACTTAGCATAACGTATTCAAGATTCATCTAAGTTGTAGCATATCGATACTTAATTCCCTTTTATTGCCGAGTAATATTGCATTGTGTGGATATTTTTAGTAATCTTTTGATTTTCCTTTGAGTAAATACCTAAGAATTGAATGGCTGGATCATATAGTAGGTATATGTTTAAATGAATAAACTCCCCAACTGTTTTCCAAAGTAGTTGTACCATTTACATTCCTACCAGCAGTGTATGAAAGTTCAGTTCTCCCACATCCTTGTCAACATTTGGTATGGTCACTTGTTAATTTTAGACGTTCTAAAGATAACCACTTTGGTGACTAAGGTGTACCTCTCCCAAGCTTCATATGCATGTGAAAACTGGACAAAGAAAAAAGAAGTCATAAGAAAAATTATATACATTTAAATTGTGGTGTTGGCAATGAATATTGAATATACACCGTGGACTGCGAAAGGAACAAACAAATCAGTCTCAGAAGAAATAAAACCGGAATGCTCCTTAGAAGTGAAGATAGTGAAACTCTGTCTTGCTTACTTTGGGCATGTCATCAGGAAAGACCATTCCCTAGGAAAGGACATCATTTTTGGAAGAGGGTCAGTGAAAATGAAGGAAACCCTTAATGATATGGATTTGACACAGTAGCTACATTATGGGCTAAAACATATCAAAGATCATGAAGATGGCACAGGACTAGGCAACGTTTCGTTCTCTTACACACAAGGTCGCCATGAGTTGAAGCCCACTTGATGGCAGCTAACAACAATATGTGTGCATTGGTATCCCATCTTGGTTTTAGTTTGCGTTTTCCCAGTGATGTTGAGCATCTTTTCTTGTATTTATCTGTCATTTGCGTATCTTTGGTGTATCAAAATATACATGGGTATATTTTGCCCATGTATGTTGTTGTTAGGTGCTGTCAGGTTGGTTCTGACTCATAGTGACCCTTGGTACAATAAAACGAAACACTGCCTGGTCCTGTGCCATCCTTACAGTCGTTGTTATGCTTGAGCCCGTTGTTGCAGCCACTGTGTCAGTCCATCTCGTAGAGGGTCTTCGTCTTTTTTGCTGCCCCTCTACTTTACTGAGCATGATGTCCTATTCCAGGGACTGGTCCCACCTGATAACATGCCCAAAGTACGTGAAATGGAAGTCTCACCGTGCTTGCTTCTAAGGAGCATTCTGGCTGTACTTCTAACACAAATTTGTTTGTTCTCCTGTCAGTCCATGGGTATATTCAGTATTCTTTACCAACACCATAATTCAAAGGCATCAGTTCTTCTTCGGTCATGCTTATTCATTCTCCAGCTTTCACGTGCATATGAGGTGACTAAAAACACCATGGCTTGGGCCAGGCACACATTAGTCCTGAAAGTGACATCTTTGCTTTTTAACGCTTTAAAGAGGTCTTTTGCAGCAGATTTGCCCAGCGCAATGTGTCTTTTGATTTCTTGACTGCTGCTTCCATGGGCATTGATTGTAGATCCAAGTAAAATGAAATCCATGACAATTTCAATATTTTTTCCATGTATCATGAAGTTGCTTATTGTTCTAGTTGTGAGGATTTTTGTTTTATTTATGTTGAGGTGGAATCCATTTTGAAGTCTGTAGTCTTTGATCTTCATCAGTAAGTGTGTCAGGTCCTCTTCACTTTCAGCAAGCAAGGTTGTGTCATTTGCATATTGCAGGTTGTTAATGAGTCTTCCTCCAATCCTTATGCCCTGTTCTTCTTTTTACAGTCCGGCCTCTCAGATTATTTGCTCATCATACAGATTGAATAAGTATAGTGAAAGGATAACAACCCTGGCACATACCTTTCCTGATTTTAAACCACTCAGTATGCCCGTGTTCTGTTCAAACGACTGCCTCTTGATCTATGTAAAGGTTCCTCATAAGCACAATTAAGTGTTCTGGAATTCCCATTCTTTGCAATGTTATCCATAATTTGTTATGACCCACACAGTCGAATGCCTTTGCATAGCCAATAAAACACAGGTAAAAGATCTTTCTGGTATTCTCTGCTCTCAGCCAGGATCCATCTGACATAGGCAGTGATATCCCCAGTTCCACGCCCTCTTCTGAATCTGGCTTGAATTTCTGCAGTTACTTGGTGGTGTACTGCTGCAACCTCTTTTGCATGATCTTCAGGAAAATTTTACTTGTGTGTGATATTAATGATATTGTTCGATGATTTCCGTATTCTGTTGGATCACCTTTCTTTGGAATGGGCACAAATATGGATTTCTTCTAGTCTGTTGGCCCGGTAGCTGTCTTCCAAATTTCTTGGCACAGATGAGTGAGCGCTTCCAGCACTTGCATCAGTTTGTTGAAATATCTCAATTTATATTCCGTCATTCCCTCAAGCTTTGTTTTTTGCCAGTGCCTTTCAGCTTGGACTTCTTCCTTCAGTACCATCGGTTCTTGATTATATGCTACCTCCTGAAATGGTTGAACATCAACCTATTCTTTCTGGTACAGTGATTCTGTGTATTCCTTCCATTTCTTTTGATGCTTCCTGTGTCGTTTAGTGTTTTCCCTGTAGAATCCTTCAGTAGTGTAACTCAAGGCGTAATTTTTTTCTTCAGTTCTTTTAGCTTGAGAAATGCTGAGAGTGTTCTTCTCTTGGTTTTCCAACTGTAGATCTTTTGCACATTTCATTAAAATACATTACTTTGTTTCCTTGAGCCACCCTTTGAAATCTTCCGTTCAGCTCTCTTATTTCATCATTTCTCTTATTCTACTTTCAAGAGCAAGCTTCAGAGTCTCTTCTGACATCCATTTGGTCTTTTCTTTCCTGTCTTTTTAATGACTTCTTGCTTCATGTTTGATGTCCTTGATGTCATTCCACAACTCGTCTCGTCTTTGGTCATTAGTGTTCAAAGCTGCAAATCTCTTCTTGAGATGGTCTCTGAATTCAGGTGGGATATACTCAAGGTTGTACTTTGGCTCTCGTGGACTTGTTCTAATTTTCTTCAGTTTCAACTTGAACTTGCAAGTGAGCAATTGATGGTCTGTTCTGGAGTTGGCGCCTGCCCTTGTTTTTTCCGAAGATATTGAGCCTTTCCATCGTCTTTTTCCGTGGATGTAGTCAATTTGATTCCTGTGTATTCTGTCCGTTGAGGTCCACGTGCGTAGTTGCTGTTTATGTTGTTGAAAATAGATATTTACAATGAAAAGTCGTTGGTCCTGCAAAATTGTATCATGCAATCTCCAGCATTGTTTCTGTCACCAAGGCTATATTTTCCAACTACCAATCCTTCATTTCCAACTTCTGCATTCTAATCACCAGTAATTATCAGTGTGTCATAATTGCATGTTCGATCAGTTTCAGACAGCAGAAGCTGGTGAAAATCTTCAGTTTCTTCATCTTTGGCTTTAGTAATTGGTGCGTAAATTTGAATAATAGTTATATTAACTGGTCTTCCTTGGAGTCGTATGGCTATTATCCTATCACTGACAGCATTGTACTTAGGATAGATCTTGAAATATTCTTTTTGACAATGAATGCAATGCCATTCCTCTTCAATTGTCATTCCTGGCATAGTAGACCATATGTTTGTCCAGTTCAAGATGGCCAATACCAGTCTCAGCTCAGTTATATCTAGGATATTAATGTTTATGTGTTCCATTTCATTTTTGATGATTTGCAATTTTCCTAGATTCATACTTCGTATCTTCCTTGTTCCTATTATTAATGGTTGTTGCAGCTGTTTCTTATTTTGAGTCGTGCCACATCAGCAAAGGAAGGTCCTGAAAGCTTGACTCCATCCACATCATTAAGGTCAACTCTACTTTAAGGAGACAGCTCTTCCCCGGGCTCATCTTCCAGCACTATATCAGACAGTGTTCATAAGGTTTTCAATGGCTGATTCTTTTCAGAAATGGACCGCCAGGTCCTTCTTCTTAGGCTGTCTTAGTCTGGGATCTCCATGGAAATCTGTCCACCATGGGTGGCCCTGGTGATATTTGAATACTGATGGCATAGCTTCCAGCATCACAGCAACATGCAAGCCCCCAGAGTATGACAAACTGACAAGAAGTGTGTCGTGACTCTGTGTGTGTGTATATATATAAATTGAGTTGCTTGTTCTCTTATTGTTTAGTTTTGAGAGTTCTTGGTGTATTCTGGATACAAGTACTTTATTAGATATATGATTTCCATAGATTTTCTCTATGTTGTGGCTTGTCTTTTCATTCTCTTAGCAGTATCTTTTGAAGAATAGAAGTTTTTAATTTTGATGAGGTCCAATTTATATTTGTTTCTTTTATGTATTATGGTTTTAGTGTAATATCTAGAAATTTCTGTTTTCTTGACATATGTATCTGGATGTGTATTCTAGATATCATACTAATTTACAGTGTTCCTTATTTTCTGCAGTTAATTTTTTTATTTTTTATTTTGTTCTTCCAGAACTGAGATAATCCTTGCATTCAGATAAAGTACCAAACATTTTTTGGGGGGCAGAATATTATTTCTTGTTTAGAATGCTATTTTCATAGTTAGATACTTGATTCCTAAGTGTACAGCAGATGAAAAGTAGCTTTTCACAAGTAAGACAAGTAATAGACTTCTCTAAGTGACCACATTTTGGGAGCTCTGTCTTTTTTTAAAAACGTATTCTATACATTTTGGCTCAGTGTTTCAAAAGAGTTCTATTTAATTCAGAACGTGCTCTTTTAAAGTGTGCTGGTGCTATGCTTGCAGCAGTACAGTTTTCCTTTTTATATCTTAAAATTTATTCTTATTTGGAATTATATAAAACGATTTTCAAAGGTGGGAAATAGTGGCAGTTAAAGCTATTAAACTATTTTCAGTTAAGTTGAAAGGTATACAAAACTTTCATCCTTCAGGATATACATGGTCATAGGCGCTCACCCTTTGAAGCAATCTGAAAAGTTGATGTCAGAGAATCATCTCTTATTTATATGTGGAATTAAAAAAAAAATTGCTGCAGCCAAGCATTCTTAGCTAATGTAACACAAAACACAAAAATGTCTATTCCCATACCCCTAAATCTGAAGAATAAACATAAGATGGCACGTATGTCGCCTTTACATTTGAATTTTTAACACTGTGTTTTCTTGTCTGAAACATACGTTTTTTCCATTTCAAAATTTGGTTCTCTCCTTTTTGTGTGTGTGTGTGTGTTTTTCTTTTGTTAGCATTTTCTTTACTGATGCATAATTCACGTAATGAAACCAGTGGTTTTTAGTATATTCACTGTGTTGTGAAACCATCACCACTATCTAATTTCAGAACATTTCCATCACCTCAAAAAGAAAACCCTGTACCTATTAGCCATTAATTGCCATTCCCTACTTTCCCTATCCCCTGGCAACCACTACTCTGCTTTTTATTTCTATGGATTTGCCTATTTTGGACATTTCGTATAAATGGAATGATACAATATGTGACCTTTTGTGTCTGGCTTTTTTCACTTAGTGTAATGTTTTCAAGGTTTATTCACATTGTATTTTATATCAGAACTTCATTCCTTTTTATGGCTCAAAAATACTCCATTGTATGGATGCACCACCTTTTCTTTATCCTTTCATCCGTTCGTGGACATCTGGGTTCTTTCCATCTTTTGGCTATTGTGAATAGAGCTGCTGTGAACATGCATATACAGTGGGTACCTGTTTTTAGTTCTTTTGGGTATATACCTAGGAGTAGAATTGCTGGGTCACATGGTAATTCTATGTTTAACTTTTTGAAAACCACCAAAATGTTTTCCATAGCGACTGCACCATTTTACATTAAAAAAAAAAATGTATGAGGGTTTAAATTTCTCTACACCGTCACCACCACTTGTTATTGCTGGTCCTTTGCTTTTTAAGCAAAAACACCTTTAAAATTAATCTTATTTAGTGTTGTTTTAGTTGGACAATGGGTGAGCTTCAGTTTTTTTTCCCCACAGTAACTTAATGTCACCTAATGTTTTCTTCTCAGCACCAAACCCTTATAGCTGGCATTGGGTTGATGAAAAGGAATCCATGCATGGGAGATGGAGATAGTCATTAGTCTTCTTTTAGGTCAGAGTTCATTTCTTAGGTCTATACTTTGTCCAGTTATGAGTATCTTCATCCTATTTAATACCCAATAACCCACCCACTGCCTTCGAGTCGATTCCGACTCATAGCGACCCTATAGGACAGAGTAGAACTGCCACATAGAGTTTCCAAGGAGCGCCTGGTTGATTTGAACTGCCGACCTCTTGGTTAGCAGCCATAGCACTTAACCACTACGCCACCAGGGTTTCCAATTTAATACCCAATAGGCTGTATAAAACAGAATAGAGAACAGGCCAACTCTGTGTGAAGATAGAAGCCTTTACCCAGTATTATTTTTTTTAGTTTAATACCTTCATCATGGAATCATGAAATGAATGAATGCCTGTCTAGACCTGCTGATGTGTCTTAAACTGAATGGCAAGTTGCTTATATTTTACCTGACCTTTCAGCAACATTTTACGCAGTAGACTATTGCATTTTTTTAAAAAGCTTTTTTCTTATGTTTTTTTTTTTTTTGCCACGCCAAGTTCTCTTGATTTTCCTTTTATTTAACAGGACATTTTTCCCTTTTTCTACTGACTTAATTCATTTAGTCCCATGGCGTTCACCACCCTCGTTTAATTGTAAATATTTATTAAGCCCCATATTCACTTGTCTTACCCATGCATTCTTTTTATTTTTGTAAATTTAGAAAATAAATGTACATAGTTAAAAAAAATGACTCAAATGAGTCTACAAGGCTTATAGTAAAAAGCAGCAGTCCTTCTGCTGTTCCTCAGAGGCACTACCTCTGAGGTGTTACTTTTGATATTTACTTCAATATTTCTAAATAACATGGTTATAGTGCTGTCCCTCCCGCCCTCCCCAATGTCGCACATTCTACTGACTTCCTATTACCCAGACCTAGAACAACCTATTACGGAGGTTAAAGATGATTTTTATCATCTCCTATTGCCTTTTCTCTATCTTTCCAGTATAAAAGCTTTTGGTTAAATTAATGAAAGGTCCTTGTGTGGCACAAATGGTTTGTGCTTGACTACTAACTTAAAGGTTGGAGGTCTGAACCCACCCAGCTGCATCACAGAAGAAAGAACTGGCAATGTGCTTCTGTAAAGATTACAGCCAAGAAAACACCGTGGAGCAGTTGTACTCTGTAGACACGTGGGGACACCATGGGTTGGGATTGGCTTGATGGCAGTGGGTTTTTTAAAATTCTTTTTTCTCTATTTTTCCAGTACAGAAGCTTTGGTTAGGTTAAGAAGCAATGTTTACCTTATTATTTATAGTCCTACCGGTAGGTCAAAAAGTGTATTATGATGTATATTTACAAGTTTTTGTTTTTCCTGGGGCTAAATGCCTTTTTTTCCCCATTTTATTAAGTTTTCTTCTTACTAAGTGTTGTATCTTGGAAGAAGTACAACCAGAATGCTCCTTAGGAGCAAGGATGGCGAGATTGTGTCTTACATACCTTGAACATGTTGTCAGGAGGGGTCAGTCCCTGGAGAAGGACATCATGCTTGGCAGAGTTCAGGGTCAGTGGAAAAGAGGAAGCCCTCAATGAGGTGGATTGACACAGTGGCTGCAACAATGGGCTCAAGCATAACAACGATTGTAAGAATGGCTCAGGACCGGGCAGTGTTTCGTTCTGTTGTACATAGGGTCACTGAGTCGGAACTGAGTCGATGGCATTTAACAACAAGTGTTCTATGGATTCAGATCCCTAATTCTTGCCAAATAACTGTAAAATGCCTCTGACTACTTTTTCCTGTTTTTCAGACACATTGTATAATCTGTTACTTCTGGATAACTTCCTCTCCTAAATCCCTGCTCTTCTCTCCTCCTTTATTGTTTGACTTGCCATTGTCATGGGAAGGGGGTCGGGGGACCAGGGTCTTCACCCTTGACTTGCTGATGACAGACTCCATTTTTCTCTGAAAATGTCTTTACTTCATGTTCATGAGGTATGTGGTGAGGTTCCTTTTTTTGGATAAATGAACTTCCATTTGTTTCAACGTCATTTGTTGAAAAGACTACCCTTTTTCTATTGAATTGCCTTGTGCCTTTTCAGAAACCAGTTGATTGTATTTGTTTGAGTCTTTTTCTAGGCTCTCTGTTTTGTTGCATTGCTCTAGATATCTGTCTTTTAGTCAATACCATATTGTCTTGATTACTGTAACTTATTATATTGTCTTGAAATGGGGTAATATGAGTCCTCAGACTTTTCTTCTTTTTCAGAATTGTTTTGGCTCTTCTAGTTTCTTTGCCTTTCCACATAAATCTTAAAATCAGTTTGTTGAAATGTACAACTAAACTTGGTGAGGTTTCGCTTGGGATTGCTTTGCATCTGTATATCAAATTAGGGAAAGTAACATTAATGTTTTGTTCTTTTGTTGTAATAACTACTAAATCTTTGTCTAGATCTGTGATTCTTTTTGAGTTAATATTTATGTAAGATGTAAGGTTTAGGTTGAGGTTTACTTTTTTTTTCATAGTAATGCCCAATTGTTCTGTTAATAGTTGTTGAAGAAAGTATCATTTCTATATTATATTACCTTTGTACCTTTGTCAAAAGTCAGTTGATATTTGTATGGTTCTGTTTCTGGACTTTATTCGGTTGATGTGTATTTATGCTTTTGTCAATAACACACACTGTCTTGATTTCCATATCTTTATAGTAAATGTTGGGAGTCCCTGGGTGGCAAAAATGGTTAAGTACTTGACTATTAACTGAAGGGTGGATAGTTCAAAACCACCCAGAGGTGCCTTGAAAGAAAGGCCTGGTGATCTGCTTCTGAAAGGCCTTGAAACCCTATGGCATGCCGTTCCACTCTGCAATACTTGAGTCATCATGAGTTGGAATCAACTTGAGGGCAACTTTTTTTTTTTTTTTATATAGTAAGTCTTAAAATTGGGTCATGTGAGTCTTCTGTTTTTAATCCTCTTTAAAAATTGGTTATTCAAGTTCTTTTACCTTTCCATATAAATTTTACAGTCAGCTTCTCTGTAACTACAGAAAAACCCTGCTGGTTTCCCCCTTCCCCCCGTTTAAGTTTTATCGATTGACACAGTTGCTGCAATAATGGGCTCAAACGTAGCAACGATTGTGAGGATCGTGCAGGACTGGCAGTGTTTCAGTCTGTTGTACATAGGGTCACTGTGAGTCGGAACCAAATCGATGGCACCTAAAAACAACAAAATACATATAATACAAAATTTGCCACTTTAATCATTTTTAAGGTGATTTTTCAGAGATTTTTGAAAGTCTGAAAGCATGTAAAAAGCAAGAGGTGATTGTTAAAGTTCCAAAAGTTGTTTCGCAGTGCGTTAATCCCATAACAGCAAACCTTTTAAAGGCACGTATGCCTGAGTGAAATTAACAGATGCCAACATAATTTTTAAAACATTTTATTATACATATGCACAACAAAACATTTGCCATTTACCCACTTTTAAGGGTACAATTCAGCGACGTTAATTACGTTTACTATGTTGTGCAACCATCACCACTATCCATTTCCAATTTTTTTTTTTTTTTGTGATTTAGGTGAAAGTCTATAGAGCAAATTCATTTCTCATTAATCAGTTAATACACATATTTTTTTGTGACCTTGGTTGCCAACCCCGTGATATATCAACACTCTCCCCTTCTCCACCCCATGTTTCCTTTTTCCATTTGTTCACTTTTCCTGTCCCTTCCTACCTTCTTGTCTTTTGGGCTGGTGTGCCCATTAGTCTTGTAGACATGATTGAACTATGAAGCATGTCCCTCGTGTGTTATTGTTAGACCTGTGTAATCATTGGATGAAGGGTGAACCTCAGGAGTGACTTCAGTACTGAGCTAAAAGGGGGCCATTCTCTCGGGGTTTCCCCGGTCTCCAAATTTTTTAAAAATTTTATTTTGTTGTTGTTGAGAATATATACAGCAAAACATACACCAATTCAACAGTTTCTGCGTGTACTGTTTAGTGACACTGATAACGTTCTTAGAGTTTTGCAACCGTTCTCACCCTCCTTTTCTGAGTTGTTCCTCCCCCATTAACATAAATTCATTGCCCTCTAAGGTTCCTGTCTAGTCTTTGAGTTGCTGTTATCAACTTGATCCCATACAGATAGTTGTTAAAAGAACATAATGCTCAAGGCAGACTTTTTTTTTTTTTTTTTTTACTAGTTAAGCTAAACTCTGGTTTGGTTTTAAGAAGACTTCAGGGGATATATATGTGTGTGTGTATAATTGTGCTTTAGGTGAAGGTTTACAGAGCAAATTAGTTTCTCATTAAATAATGCACATATTGTTTTGTAACATTGGTTGCCTACGGTGCTCTGTGTTAGTATTCTCCCCTTCTTGACCTTGGGTTCCCCATTTCCATTTGTCTAGCTTTACTCTCCTCTCCTGCATTCTTGTCCTTGTTCCTGGGCTTGTGTCCATTTAGTTTTGTATATGTGGTTGAACTACGTGTATGGTTGGTTGTTTTATGGACCTGTCTAATCTTTGGCTAAAGGACGAACCTCAGGAGTGACTTCAGTACTGAGTTAAAAGCGTGTGTGGGGTTCATACTCTTGGGGTTTCTCCAGTCTCTATCAGACCAGTAAGGCTGTTTTGTTTTTTTTTTTTTTTTGTGAATTTGAATTTTGTTCTACTTTTCTCTTCAGCTCTGTCCTGGATCCTCTATTGTGATCCCTGTCAGAGCAGTCAGATGTGGTAGCCATATACCATCTAATTGTGCCAAACTCAGTCTGGTAGAGGCTGTGGTCCATTAGTCCTTTGGACCAATCTTTCTTCAGGGGATATTTTTGGTTTAAGGTTTAAAGATTATCTCAGGGCAGTAGTCTCAGGGATTCATCCAAACTTCATGGCTCTAGAAAGTCTGGAGTCCATGAGAATTTGAAATTATGTTCTGCATTTTCCCCTGATTAGGATTCTTCTATGGAATCTTTGATCAAAATGTTCAGTAATGGTAGCCGGGCACCATCCAGTTCTTCTGCTCTCATGGCAGAGTAGGCAGTTGTACATGGAGGCAATTAGCCACGTGTTCCATATCTGCCTTAGCTATCTAGTGCTGCTATAACAGAGATACCACAAGTGGATGGCTTTAACAAAGAGAAATTATTTTCTCACAGTCTAGTAGTAGGTTACAAGTCTAAATTCAGAACATCTGCCCTAGGGGAAGGCTTTCACTCTCTGTCGGCTCTGGAGGAAGGTCCTTGTCCGTAGCCTTGTGCTGGTCCAGGAGCTTCTCAGGCGCAGGGACCCCATGTCCAAAGGACATGCTGTGCTGCTGGTGGTGCTTTCTTGGTGGTGTGAGGTCTCCAACTCTCTGCTTGCTTCCCTTTTATCTCTTAGGAGATAAAAGGTGGTTCAGGCCACACCCCAGGGAAGCTCCCTTTATCTTGGATCAGGGAGGTGACCTAAGGTAAGGGTGGTGTTATAATCCCACCCTAATCCTCTCAACATAAAATTATAATCACAAAATGGGGGACAACCACACATGGCGTGACCAAGTTGATACATTTTTGGGGGGACATAATTCAATCCATGACCATATCCTCCTCCTATTTCTGACTCTCTTTCTTCCTCTGTTACTCCAGGTGACTAGAAACCAATTGTTGTGCCTTGGGTGGCCGCTTGCAAGCTTTTAAGGCCCCAGGTGGTATGCAAAGAACTAGAATGCAGAAGAGAAGCACTAAACATGTTATTGGGCCAGTTAACTGAGTTGTTGCTCGAAATCATGACCCAAAACCTCCAAACCAAGGAACCAAATCCCATGATGTGTTTGGCTGTACATAAGCAGCCTTAGCAGCTACTCTTTTTTATGCCATTGTTGTAAATATATGTATCACACAGCCTTTGCCACTTCACCTTTTTACAGGTATACAACTTATTGACAACAGTTTTTTTTTTTTTTATCACTCATTAGGTTGGCATGAGCCAGAGCCGACTTGACAGCAACTAACAAAGAAAAACTCAGTATCCCTTATGCAATAACTTCCCATTTTGTCCCCCTGTTACCAATTGCCAATCTGACACAGAGTCCTTGTCTTTTCCCAAGTAAGAATACACGCAAAGACAAACTTTATCTTCAGCAAGCTTTATTTTACCTGAGTCAAGCAAAAGGATTTAGCTGGGATCTAAGCCTCTTCAAAAGACTGACTTGAAAAGGGAAGCAAGGCTAGGGCTTACATGGGTTCAGTGGAGACAAGAGAGTAATGAATATTTAGTGGGCTTCTTTCAAGGGATGGGTACTTCTCAGAATGGCGGGGCATGTTAATTAGTTTGCCCGTGCATCTGGAATCCAAGATGGAAGCTGCTGATATTCAAGATGGAGTCCTCCAGGCAGCCCTTGGCATCACGTATTATGGGATATAGCACAAGTGCACCGATCTTTGGCACTACATCACCATCTTCCGAGGGCTAAGGAAGGTTAAACAGCCGTGGAACTTTGGCATGCAGGAGCCCGTAAAGGGGGAAGGGACTAGAAAAACACTAAGAAGAAGATAATAATTCATGGGTTATTTCAGCCTTATCTCATGTTGACAGGGTGTGGTTCCTGTTTACCCAACTTCTAGATGGTAATCTTGTAACAGCTCTTTTGTTCTGCCAGTGCAGTTAACCCTATCTGCCTTACCCCCCTCCCCCGCATGCCCTGGTAACCACTAATAAATTTTTGTCTCTCTACATTTATTTGCCCATTCTAGATATTCTAGGTGTTTCATGTAAGTGAGATCATACAGTATTTGTCCTTTTGTGTCTGACTAACTTCACTTAGCATAATGTTTTCAGGGTTCATGTCATAGCATGAATCAATTTCATTTCTCTTTATGATTGAGTTGTATGGATATACTACAGTTGGTTTATACCTATTCATCTCTTGATGGACTCTTGGGTTGTTTCCATCTATTGTTGTTGTTAGGTGTTGTTGAGTCAATTTTCGACTCATAATGACCCCATGTGACAGAGTAGAACTGCCCCATAGGGTTTTCTTGGCTCTAGTCTTTATGGAAGCAGATGGCCATGTCTTTCTGCCGCACAACAGCTAAGTAGGTTCAAACTGGGAAACTTTTGATTAGCAGCCAAGCACTTAGCCATTGTGCCCCCAGGGCTCCTCTCCCACCTTTTAGCTATTGTCAGTAATGCTGCGGTGAACATTGGTGCATAAGTTTCTTTTTGAGTTTCTACTTTCAAGTCTTTCGGGAAATATATCTAGGAGTGGAATGGCTGTTCATATGGTAATTCTATGTTTAACTTTTTGAGGAAGCACCAAACTTCCACAGCAGCTGTACCATTTTATGTTCCCACCAGCAGTACACAAGGGCTTCAATTTCTCTGCATTCTTGCCTTCTGCTGGGATTTTGATTCGAATTGCATTAAATCTATAAATTAATTTGGGAAGACTTGGTATCTTAACACTAACAAGTCTTCCAATCTATGAATATACTATCAGCACTTATTCTTGACTTTTTTTCATCAGAGTTTGGTAGTTTTCAGCGTATGAATCATGCTGCACATAACGTTGTTGGAATTATACCTATAAATTTAATATTTTTTTTAGCTGTTGTAAATGGCATTTAAAAATTTTGTTTCTTATTGTTCTTTGTTAGTATAAAGAAATACTATTTATTTTTTGCATGTTTACCTTGTATCCTGTGACCTTGCTAAACTCACTTACAGCTTTTGTGGTAGACTTCTTCAGTGAGTTGTGTTTTTAAGAGGTTTTGTAAAATAAGAAAAATGTCTTTTACAGTACCCCCATTTCTGGTGTTCTTCATTCTAGTGCATGGATCAAGATTTTCATCTGGTATAACTTTCCTTCTGCCTAAAGAATTTCTTTTAACATTTCTTAGACTGCAGGTCTATGGGTGATGAATTCTTTCAGCTTTTGTATATATGAAAAAGTATTTATTTCACCTTTGTTTTTGAAAGATATTTTCGCTGGGTATAGAATTGAAGATTGACAGTGTTTTTTTCTTTCAGTAACTTTAAAGACGCTTTTCGACTTTATTCCAGTTTGCATTGACTCCTGCAAGAAATTTCCTATACCTGTGTGTCTATAGGCAGTAAACTTGGGGTAATTATAAGGCTTGAAGCCCTTTGTTTTCCCTTTCTAAAGGATTATTGTCATCTGTTTTCTGAAAACCTTTATTGTATATGTTTTCTGTGGGTTTTTAGTTGCTTGATTCAGGAGTAAATCTAGTCCTTTTTGCTGTATCTTGGCCAGAAACAGAAGCCCCCAAACCTAAGGATTTTAAATTTCAAAATTCCTTATAGAATAGAAGATTGAGATGTCAAGAAGTATGTTATTCCAGTAATTCAAATTTATCTCTTGTGTGGAGAAGCTGGACTTCAGGTTTCTCTAGAGACCAGTGAGTTGGTATTTATTTCACCAATTTAAAATAAAAATTTGAATATAAGCTTAGATACTCAAGCTAAGTTCAAATGGTGTTTTAGAGGGTTAGTTTTTTAATATAATGGTCTCACTTTTAAAAATTTAAGCCTATGTGTTTAAGGCCACCACCACCACCATTTGCTATGGAGTAAGTTCTGATTCATGGTGACCTTGTGTGTTGGAGTAGAACTGTGCCCCATAGGGTTTTCAATGACTGATGTTTTGGGAGTAGATTTTGCCAGGCCTTTCTTTTGAGTTACCTCTGGGTGGACTTGACCGTCTAACCTTTTGGTTAGCAGGTGAGTACATTAACTGCACCACCCTGTTTTAAGGTAGTAAATGTATAATTTATAAGGATCAGCACAAAGCTGATTCCTATGAGGCGGAGGTTAAAAGTGTCCCAAATGACCAGCTTTTCCAAGCTGCTGTACTACTGCCTCATTTCTAACATCAGCTACTCCCTCTCCCCTCAGTATTCTCGCTCCTGTCTTTGGGTTCCCTAATTCGCTGCAACATCTCACAGAGCTCACGAACCATATAGAGGAAATGGCTTACGTGGTTATGGAGGCTGGCAAGTCCCAAATTTGTGGGTCAGGCATTGGCTTCCCCCAACCTACATGGCTGCAGGAGCTGACAAACTCAAACTAGTAGTTCAGACCACAGACTGCTGGCTCACAAGGCTGTGGAAGCTGGTGAATCAGGTCACATGACAGACTGCTGGTCTGAAGGGCTATGGAGCCTTCGAATCCCAGGTTGGATAGCAGGCCTCTGGAGAGGTCAATTGATCATTAACCAGATGCAGAGAGAGAAAGCCTAACCAGGACATACACATATATCTTAGATGCAGGCCACACCCCAGGGAAGGGTGCAACTTTAGTAAGGGTGGGGCTTGAGTCACACCCTTCTTCGATGCTGGGACCTAAGACATGCCTTATACCAATCCTGCCTCATCAACATGTAGAAGTCAGGATCCACAACATATAAAATGAAGGACAACCACACAGTATTGGGAACTGTGGCTGAGCCAAGTTGACATACAACCCCAACCACCACAGGTTCCATATACCTTATTTGCATAGTCCCACTCAGTCACTGTGTGTGAGCCACAAAGACCATGGCTAAAAAAAAAATTTTAGTGAATTTAAAAATGCTTTTAGGACTGGTTTTTCAGATGAACATTTTTCAAATTAGTTTTCATGTTTAAAAGAACCACTAATGGGAAATACTTGGATTTGTTTCTTATTTTTATCCTTTCGATACCTAAATGAAAAACCTTTCAAGTCATTATCAGGAAAATTTGTAGTAATGATTGACTGGAGCAAGGTTACTATCTAATGGCTTAAGGAGACATGAGCAGTACTTTGTGAAAAAACTAAAAAGTATCTAAAAAAAACCCATTGGCATAGAGTTGATTCTGACTCATAGCGACAGTATAAGACAGAGTAGAACTTTCCCAGAGGATTCCCAAGGAGCGCCTGGTGTATTCAAACTGCCAACCTTCTGGTTAGCAGCCGTAGCTCTTAACCAGTACACTACACCACCAGGGTTTCCCAAGTATCTAAGGTAGTGGGTAATATAACTGTTTGACCTTTGATCTGTATCAATCAATGAAGAATTTGATTGTGTTTTGCTTTATTGCTTATTATTGAGATTTGCAGATCACAGTGGCAGACTAAAATCTCCTCAGTACACAACACACACAGACACGCACATATATTCAATTGAGGTTTTTTTTTTTCCTTAACTGATTCCTAGGAGTTCCTTGTATATTCGAAATACATGAATGCTTTGTCACTTTTTATGTTGAAAGTAATATTTTCCCAGTTTGTGGCTTATCTTTACAGTTGTAGTTGAATTAATCTATCAGCCTCCCCCCCATAACTTATTTGTACTTTTTGTCAGTTTTAAAAGAAATTGTAACCTTATCTTGATGTCAGAGACATTTCCTATGTTTTCTTCTTAAAGGTTTATATAATTTCATCTTCCGCAAATACAATAGGTTTTGTATTTGTAACTATAAGAGTCCAATTTCTTTTTTCTTCCCCTTACATGTAACTTGGTTTACCACCGTTTTTAGATTAGGTTATTGATTGCCCATTTTGTCATAAGTTTGCACACATATGGCGGTCTATTGCTGAGCTAAATATTTGTATTCATACACCAGTTGTTTTTACTTTTGTATTTTTATTATAATTCATGATATCTGATATAGTACTAGCTTTTCTTTTGGTAATGTTTGTGTAGTATTTTTCTTTTTCCTTTAATTCTTTCTATATTATGTTTTAGATGTGTCTTATAAATTGGATAAATCTAGATTTTACAAAATCTGCAAACCTAGCATATTTATTCCATTTACATTTGTTGTGATTAAAATACTACGTTTGTTGTTGTTGCTGGTTGCCTTTGAGTTGATTCCAATTCATGGCAATCCATATTTGCAGAGTAGAGCTAACTGCTCCATAGAATTTTCAAGACTGTGACCTTTGGGAAGCAGATTGCCAGACCTGTCTTAACGGGCGATTTTGGATAGATTTGAACTGTCAACCTTCAGTGCTTTGGAGTGCCTAACTGTTTGCACCACCCAGGGACTAATACTGTATTAAACAGTAAATGCTTGTTTTAATATATTAATTTAATATGTCAATATTAACATGTTGATTGCCTTCTTTCATCTGCTTCCACCTCTTCTTGTTTAGTGATTTTTTTTTTTTAATAAGCTGAATAGTTCATTTTCTTTGGAACTATGGAAATTCTTTTATGCCAGGGATATGATATAGTGTGTTTTTGACCTGTACTTTGGATCGCTACTAGCCTAGAACTATGCTGAGTTAAATTCTTGCCTGAAGTTTACATGTTCTACCCTGGTGGAATGAATTTAGGCTTGTGGTTACGTATTCCCAGGAGATTTTCTTCTTCACCCATTGTCATCTTGGGATGGGCATTTTCTTTGTCCTTCAGGACAATAAAATTTGAAAAAGCTATTATTTTTTAGTTTAAAATTAGATTGAAAGTGTAGTACGTTGAGACCTCAAATTTATGAGGAGGGTGTCTTGTTTTACTCCCCTTCTTGTGTGGCCCCTGGCTTTGTGTTCTTTCCTGATGGGATCTCTAAGCCCAACACTCAGGTTCACGCAGGCTTTCAGATGACCTCAATGCAAAAAGTTGCTTCAGTGCTCTCTCTGCCTCTGCCTCTCTGAGTTCTGGTTCCCTCCATTGCCACAAGCTCTTTCTTTATAACTTTCTTGCTAGGTCATGTATTGTCCTGCATTCCAATGTTTTATCTGACGTCTTTATTTTTCAGCAGGAGTATGTTGTCCAGGTTGCCTCAAGTGGAAGTCCTTCTCAACCCTTTTTATTTTATGGCACACATGGACAAATGAAATGGTGGTTTGTAGTAATTACAGGGATAAACTATTGAGGACCCATAAGATTGACAGTGGTACATACCCACGGTCACTGACTGAGAGGCTCTGGCTGCTCTTGGTACCCTGGGTGTCTTATGCCTGGCAGCCTCAGTCGAGGCTGTCTCTGTCTCAGTACTCCTGTCACCCATTCCTGGTACATTTGTAGGAAAGCTCTGGTAGTCTAATACAATTTATATTAATCTCAGAAACAAAGCATGTATGTGTGTGTGCGTTAAATTTTTAGTTTATGAAAGAGGGGAAATTACAGATCCTGAGTCATTACAAAATTGCACAGGGAAGAAAAGTGCAGTTAGGTCCTACTTAACAATAGAAGAAAGTATTGGTGAATATTTATCGGGTCAGAGGCTGGAGATTTTCTAATTCTGAACTTAATATATATACTGTAAAGAAATGGTGATTGTTATTGAGAAAAATAGGAAACTTTTTGTACCAAATGCTCCTTTAAAAATTCATAGATAAATGCAGACTGTAAAAGGAAATTCTGTAAAGCATGATGAATGGTAAGAATCTTTTATATAAAAATCCATTAAAAAAACATCCTGCATCCCACTTTAGAGAGTGATTTCTGGGGTCTTAAACGCTAGTAAGCGGCCATCTAAGGTGCGTCAATTGGTCTCAGCCCACCTGGAGCAAAGGAGAATGTAGAACACCAAGGACACAAGGTAATTATGAGCCCAAGAGACACAAAGGGCCACATAAACCAGAGACTACATCACCCTGAGACCAGAAGAACTAGATGGTGCCCGGCTACAACAGATGACTGTCCTGACAGGGAACACAACAGAGAGCCCCTGAGGGAGCAGAAGAGCAGTGGGATGCGGACTCCAGATTCTCATAAAAAGACCAGATTTAATGGTCTGACTGAGACTAGAAGGACCCCGTAAGTCATGGTCCCCAGACCTTCTGTTAGCCCAAGACAGGAACCATTCCCAAAGCCAATTCTTCAGACAGGGATTGGACTGGACTATGGGATAGAAAGTGATACTGGTGAAGAGTGAGCTTCTTGGATCAAGTAGACACATGAGACTATGTGGGCAGCTTCTGTCTGGAGGGGAGATGAGAGGGCAGAGGGGATCAGAAGCTGGCCAAATGGACACAAAAATAGAGAGTGGAGAGAAGGAGTGTGCTGTCTCATTAGGGGGAGAGCAACTAGGAGTACATAGCAAGGTATATATAAATTTTTGTATGAGAGACTGACTTGATTTGTAAACTTTCACTTAAAACATAGTAAAAATTAAGGAAAAAAAAAAGAATCCTTTATATATAAATAACCAGTTGCTGTGAAGTCAACTCTGACTCGTGGTGACCCCATGTATGTTAGAGTAGAACTGTGCTGCTTCACAGGGTTTTCAATGGCTGATTTTGGAGAAGTAGATCACCAGGCCTTTCTTCTGAGGCACCTCTGGATGGACTTGAAGCTCCAACCTTTTGGCTAGCAGCTAAGTACATTAACTGTTGGCACTACCCAGGGTCTCCTTATATATAAATAGCATCTGACAAATATTTAGGAAAAAAACTGTTTATAATCCAATAAAGAAATGTGCACAATCTATGAACAGGTTGATAATTCATGAAAGTAGTAGGAAACTTAGCTGATAAATATTTGGAAAAAAGTTACCAAAGAACTGAAAATTGAGCACTGCTGTGGAAGGTTGTATTGGTTTAGGTTTGCAGGTGAGCTTATCTAAAACTTAATTGTGCTTTCCATTTGACCCTGAAAATTTATCCTAAAGAAATATAAATTTGCCAAATTATGTTCTTCTTCTTTTTTTTTTTATTATGTTCTTAAAAAAAAAAAGTTAGGGAGATAATAACAGTGAAAACTTGGTTAACAAGTAGATATTTTTCAGTAGAAACAAATTATGGCTTAACTGTTTAGTAAAATGGTATGCATATGTTAATTTTGAGGTAGTTCTATATATTTTGGTGGTAAGCAGTTAATATATTGAATGAAAGAGATAGTTTATGAAATTGGATACAAAGATTTGTACCATTTGTATATATGCAGAGAGAAGTCTGGAAGGGTGTATTCAAACTGATTAAAAATTACTTTTTTTAAGTACTTTATTTTTGGGGGAGGATCATTACTAAGTAGCAGTTTCTCTAGTTTTAGGATCTGATCGTTTATTCGGTAAATCTATAAAGTGCCCACTACATTTTAGAAGTTGTAGAATTCAAATCGGATTATTTTTAGTGGAACTCATGCTCATAAATGCAATCTCTTTCAGCCCTTTCTCCAGACCTCAAGTGCTTGCTCCTTAACTTTTTGTGTGCATTTATTATTTGACAGATGTGATGAATGAATGCAGACATGGCTGCCGAAGATACTAATTTTGAATTGTGTATATATCCAGGTTACAGCAATAGACATCATCATTTACCTTCATGAAGGTTTGATCTATATAATTTTGTTGAAGACAAGCTTGCTTTTTACTTCCATATTTTTGGAATTCTCAATTAAATAAGTACAACTGAATTGACAGAGAGAAAGGTTGCTGTAAGATTGTCTCTGTCTACTGCCACAAGCCCTTTCTTCCTAACTTTCTTACTAGGTCATGTATTGTCCCCCTGTCCCCATGGGGGACATAAGTAATAGACCCTGTGGACCAGTTGCCATGGAGTTGATTCTGACTCATGGCGACCCCATGTGAGTCAGAGTGGAACTGTGCTCCTACTCTGGGTCTTCAGTGGCTGACTTTTTGGACGTAGAACTGCAGGCTTTTCTTCCAAGGTGCCTCTGGGTGGACTTTGAACCTACAACCTTTTGGTTAGCAGCCAAATGCGTTAGCAGTTTGTACCACCCAGGATCTCCAGACTGTGGAATAGCAAGCAAATGAGGTTTAAAAAAAAAAAGGGTATAATGCCTACTGCTTTATATGGGAAATTGCAGGATCACTCTGGGCTTTATTCACAGAAGCCACTCTGAGCTGAAGTTCTGTTATCCTCTCCTTACCTCCAAATTTTAAATATACGTTATTTTTAAGCTTATTCAAGGCTTAATCTGCATGCTTAATTTGAATAAGGAGGCTTTATAAATACTGTACTTGAGTATGCCCCATTTCTACAATATTACATTTAGTATGCTACAGAAAAAAATATTTGGAAGATAACTGAACTGTTTTGACACAACAGCTTCTTTTTTTTTTTGATATTGGTCCTGGGTGTGTATATCTGCACTCATGCAAATATAGAATTCATTAGTTTGCTTGGCTGGTGCATCAATGGTAAAGTCTTCCTTCCTGTAGGGTGGTGGAAAGCAGGGAAGATCTTTTGTGTTGCTTTGCTCTTGCCGCTTAGTATGAAAGTAGAGTTGGGTAAGGGAGCTATTGTGTAGGAATTTAAGGGGGAAGAACTGATTCTGGAGGCCCTCTTTCTTGGAAATGACTTTAGGTCCCTAGGCTTGGCCTGAGTTGAATACCTGACTGCTCCTAGGCTCTGGAACAATACTGTTTGCATCCAGCCTCTCCTAGTTACTAGTCTATGACCTTGAACATGGGATTTACCTTCTCTTTGCCTCAGTTTTCCCATCTGTGAAGTAGGGGACAATTACCGAAATAGACCCTATCTAAAAAAAAAAAAATTTTTTTTTTTTATCTCATAGATAATTGTGAGAATTAAATGTAAAATGCTTAGAACAAACAGTGCCTGGTACATATCAAGAAGTCAGATGTTAACTGTCAATACTTTATTAAATTATCTAGTTTGCTTTCAGTAGTATATTTGCTATTGCAATAGCAAAGCATTTGAAATAGTTTATTTGAAAAGAATGGTACTTAAGGTGCTGTGATAGTTTTCTGAACAATCATTAACATCCAGCAATCCACTGAATGCAGAGTAGGTCCAGAGAGCATAAGAAATACAGAACCAAGACTGATATGCTTAAATTTTGTTATACTGACTTTGTTGTGATGCAAAAGATGTATATCTGTTGAATATAGGCGAGAAAAGGAGATAGAGAGTAACAGATGTATAAGTTCTTGGCTTTGTAGAATTGATATCTTTTCTAAAATATTAGGTGTGGGTGACGAACTGGATTTCTTTTTTCCTCTATCCCTTTTGCATGTGTCAGTGATTATTTTATTATGCTGCAGCTGCTTTTTTTATGATGGAAGAGGATTACACATTCATCTATTTCTTACATAAAAATTTCTCAGAGGCAGTCAGTTCCCACCTGCTCTTGGAACTTCACTGTTCCAGGGACTTGGGCTCCTGTTAATCTGTTCTGCCATCCTTAAACTGTGGCGTCTACCTCAGAGTCTGAGGGAATTACTGATGTTCCTGCTACCTAGGTGATTCCAGCCAGTGGGTGGAGAGGGGTTGAAGTGGAGCAAATCCTTTCTCTCTAAGAAGTACCTGTGTGCGTATATCCCCATTGGCCAGGAATTAGTCAGTAGGCCACACCTACAAGGATGGCTGGAAATCTCAGTCGTTATTCTGTATGAACAGGTGCCAAATTAAGCCCTGGTGTCTCAGTGATTAAGAGCTCGGCTGGTGAAAAGGTTGGCAGTTCACATCCACCAGCTGCTCTTTGGAAACCCTCTGGGGTAGTTCTGCTCTGCCCTAGAGGGTCGCTATGAGTCAGAATGACTCCTTGGCAATGGGTTTGGTTTGGTTTTGGTTATTAACAAAGAAGGAGGGGAGGAAGGATAGTGGTGATATCTAGAATCTCTAGCAGGGTACAGAAGTGTTAATGTAAATTTTTATAATGAAGTGGGAAAAATGTGCTTGTATCTGCAAAAAATCTTGAATATTGTAAAAAAAAAAAAAAATTGCTTCCAGGAAAGGGAACTAGGGGGCTGGGGTTATGATTGGGAAAGAGACTTTTCACTATATACCCTTTTAAATTAACTTTTCAAATATAGTATAAAAAAAGTATAGTGGAATTAAAAAGAAAAATGTGGAAGTCTGATATATAAGTTCAGAAATAGATGTCCTTAAGAATCAATAATACTTAAGATTATCATAAAAAGTGTCATATGCTAAACTTTCAAAAATAGTTTAGATTCAGGTAGTGGCCCATCCTTTCACATTCCTAAGTATATTTAAGGTGTTTTAAAAGCAGTTAGTCAAAGATACTACTGAGTACCTGGTAAAGGGAAGAATTCTCTACTAACTTATCAGGCATATTTCTAGGAAGGACATCAACCTAATGATGCAGACATTTTTAAAACTTTTTGGGGGAGCGAGACAGAAGAATAATATGTTTGTTTAGAAATTTATTCTGGAAATTCAGAGTGAATTAACTATAACCTTAGAACTAAGAGAGATTTGCTTGGACACGAGTATGCATGTGTTTTTGTGAGTGTGTATAATTATATATAATATTACATGTTGTGTGCTTATATATTATGGCTTTTTACACAAAATCTAGAAAAACAAAATACTCTAATAAATAAGTGAATGGTTGTGGTGGTGGTGCGAAAGAGAAGCACCCTTTTCTGATGTCATTTGGATTGCTGTAACAAATTGTTTTACTGATCTTTGTTGGAAGTAGCAAGAGTGATCTACTCCAGTTACTCATTTTACCACCTCTTTGGGAGTGTCTGATTAGCAAGCAGTTAAAAATATATAGAGTTCGTGCGAGGAGTGAGTTTGAAGATGATATGGGGTGAGAGTAGAGTGAACTTTTTGTGGAGGAACAGTGAAAGAGAAAGTTGTGGGTATGTAGGGTAGAACTGGACCTAAGTACTCACTTTTAGAGGCAATAGCAAACAATTGAAGTTTGAGGGCAGGAAAACGTGGCTTTTAATAACGCTGCTTGGAGAATGATTTTGTTATTTAGGATATAAGTTGGGCTGTAGAAACATCTGTCATGGAGCAACAGGGGGCAGCAGTGCAATAATATAGGTGTTCATTGAAATTGGGGAAATGATGGCTAAAAAGAAAAAGGAAAGAGCAAAGGCTGTAAGAGAAGCGTAAGGGAATACTCAATAGTAATTGATTTGATGTGTAGGGATGAAGAAGTGAGTAGATCAAAGGTAACTGAATAGGTTTGAATTGGTGTTTCTAATGGTAAAGGAAAGTTATCAGTTGCTGTCGAGTCGTTTCCTACTCATGGCAACCTCATATGTGCAGAGTAGAACTGCTCCATAGGGTTCAAGGCTGTGTGACCTTTCAGAAACAGATCACTAGGCTTGTCTTCCGAGGTACCACTAGATGAGTTCAAATCGCCAACCTTTCAACTACTAGTCGAGTGCTTTACTGCTTACGCCACACAGGGACCTAAAGGAAAGTTAAGAGGGAGAAAATTCGAACAGGGCAAAAAATTTAATTTTTACTTGTAAAACCTAATATACTTTTGGTGTATCTAAATGGGAAAAGTCTGGTATGTTGATTAGAATTAAAAGATTTTGGCGTCCTCAGCATAAAGGCTTAACGAAGACCTGAGTTGTTTGTTTTTGAAAGCAAGAACACTTAAGTAAAAGTGTATCTGGCACAAAAGTCACCTTTCGAGAGCATCTTTAGTTAAGGGGAGTCCCTGGGTGTTGCAAATGGTTAACATGCATGGCTGCTAACCTAAAGGTCATGGTTCAAGACCACCCAGAGGCCTCCGAAGAAAGGCCTGGCGATCTACTTCTGAAAAATCAACCATTGAAAACCCCAGCGGACCACAGATCTACTCTGACACATATAGGGCTGCTATTGAGTTGGAATTGACTCCATGGCAACTGGTAGTTAGTTAAGGGTCAAGATAATGAACTGGAGCTAAAGAAGGAAGAGGAGTGAGAAAGGCTGGTGGGGTGGATAAAGAATATCCAAGAGAAAAAAATGATGGGGAAGGGAGAAAAATTGATGTAAAGGAGGTAGGAACCAGTGTGCTTTCACTTTTGATGCTGTACCAGCCAATAGTGTGTCCCATAATATATATTATCATAGGTGAGATCAATGATGAGTGCCTACCATAATACTAAGTATTTTTATGAAAATATTTGCAATATTTACCTCCTTAAAAACAATATACAGGTTTTTCTTTTTCCCTTTTATTGAGAAAGTTTTGAGCTTCTAAAACCATGATTCTTGTATAATTTTTCCAGAGTTAAACTTAGAATCTTAGAAACTCAAGAAATCTTAAAAAATGCCATTCAGAATTGTATCCTAAGTAAAAAAGTTGCCTTTTGCACTCGTACTAAAATAGTTTAATAATTTATGCTTTAATTTTTTGTATTGACATGAGCCAGAGATGGCCCATTTCATTTTTGGCATATATAAGTTTTTCTCCTTTCTGATTGAACTGGATTAAACTTGTTTGTTATATCCATTCATTGTACAATTAACCTTCTCTCCTAGGTGACAGCTTTATGATTAATCATCAGCATTCCTGATGATTCTCCTCAGTTAAAACAGTTTTCATATGACAGTTCTCACATCCTTCACCAACCTTTTAACCCTCTGTATTTTATCATCTGTTAAAATGTGGTACTCAGAATTGATGATAATGTTAAAGATCTTGTCAGACTAGACCTTGGTGAGCAGATTATTGCTGTTAATTTGTATACTATGCTTTATTAATTTGAGTCATGGGTGCTTTTTTAGTAGCCATAATTGATTATAGCTCATGGATGACATTGACCTGTTGCCTGCTTAAACCCCTTAATCTTTTTGTAAGTAGTCTGCTGGCTGCTAAACCATCTTGTAATGTCTATGCTTGGCTTTTAAAATTATGGGCTGGATTGTATATTTGTTTCTCTATTATCTTTAATCCATAAGTTTTGTTCCTTTGAAACCATTGGGATATTTAAATCCACATTCATTTTCTCTACCAGTTTTATGTCATTTAGCTACTTCAGTTAATTTTTTTCTTTATTTTTTTGAGTTTTTTTTATTGTGCTTTTAGATGAAGGTTTGCAGAGCAGATTAGCTTCTCATTGAACGATTAATACACATACTGTTTTGTGACATTGGTTGCCAACCCCACAACGTATCAGCACTCTCCCCTTCTTGGCCTTGGGTTCCCCATTTCCATTCGTCCAGATTTCCTATCCCTTCCTGCCTTCTTGTCCTTGTTCGTGGGATGGTATGACCACTTAGTCTCCCATACATGGTTGAGCTATGTGTATGATTGTTTGTCTAATCTTTGGCTTAAGGGTGAACCTCAGGTGTGACTTCAGTACTGAATTAAAGGGTGTCCAGGGGCCATACTCTCGGGTTTTCTCCATTCTCTGCTCAGACCAGTAGGTCTGGTCTTTTTTTGTGAGTTACAATTTTGTTATTGTTTTTCTCCAGCTCTGTCCGAGATCCTCTATTGCGATCCCTGTCAGGTCAGTTGGTGGTGGTAGCCAGGCACAATCTAGTTGTGCTGAACTCAGTCTGGTGGAGGCTGTGGTAGTTGTGGTCCATTATCAGTTAATCTTTTAAACTGGAAAAAAAAAGTTGCCTATATTTAGTAATTCTAAAATATTTACAACAGTGTAATATTTTAGCTAGGTACTTTCATCATAAAAAGACTTTAATACTTTAGCATTAAAAAAAATAGATGCACATGATCATGAGCTCTAAACCTTATCTGGCAAGATTGAATAATAGAGGATAATGTTACTAATCTGCGATAACTGATTTTTCAAATAATAAAAATTTAAAAAGCAGATACCAAGAACAAATCATATTGAACATTGTAGAAAATGGCACTCTAATGGGAAGAAATGCATCCAACCTCTCTACCTAGCTGGGAGGAACTTAGTTTACTCTTGTTGGTTTAACTGTTTATTTTCCTTCTTGATTTTTTTTTTTTAAATAGATGTAAGGATTATGGATATGTAAGCCACCAACTATAAACAATTATAGGATGTAACTGGTTTTTGTAGAGGGCATTATTCATTCCCAGTACAAGATATTCTATTATTTTTTATAGGCTTTCCATTTATAAACATAAGAAATTTTGCTTTCCTAATTTTTTTTAATATTTATTTTAGGAGTCTCTGGGTGCTGCAAATAAGCAGCTACTAACCAAAAGGTTGGTAGTTTGAACCCACCCAGAGGTGCCTTGGAAGAAAGGCCCAGAGATCTGGCAGTTATATGGTTTGAATATTCAGTTGTTTTTAAGCTTAAAACATTACCTAGATCTGCACTATTCAGCATGGTAACCATTAGCTACAGTGTCTGTTTAAATTCAAATAAAAATCAAAATGAAATAGAAATAAAAAATTCAGTTCTCCAGTTGCAGTAGCCATGTTTTTAAGTGCTCAATAGCCAGCCACGTATCTAGTGGCTACTGTATTGAACAGTGCAGATTATAGAACGTATTTATCATTAAAAAAGTGCTGTATTGGATGATGCCGATCTAAATACAGATGATTGATTTTCATTTAAGTTTCTGACTAAATTCATCCTAAAGGTGTAATGAATCTTAGAAGAAAGCAAAATGATTCTTTAATAATTTTTACAAGAAGAGAAGCAGTATAGGTTACTTGTGAAAAATCTAGGAAATGTAGATAAGTAAAATGAACAAAATGAAAAGCAGTTTCTGTATGGCCTGACTCATTTTGTAATTTTAACATTTTACATATTCTTTTTCTCTGCAACCGTATAAACCACATGCTCATCCTTTATGGGGACAATTTTTCCATGTGCACATTTAAAATAAAAGAAACAGAAGCAAGAATATAACCCTTTTCACTGGAAATAATCTTACTTTATAGAAGTTTACCTGAACTTTGTTCTTAATTTAAACAACTAGTATCTTCTCTCTATGTTTATCGTTAGCCTTTTGACTAAAAATAGTGTTGTAAAAATACTGTTTTATTGTAGATTATTACATGAGTTGGGAGCGTTAGAAATTATTCCCAGTTATTTTCCTTTAAGTAAGTATTCTTTTAGAATTGTGTTAGTGTTTGTTTCTATCTCACATCAGAGTTTACTTAAAATAGTCTCATTATGAAATGGTAACATGTAATGTGCTTCGGAAACCTTATTTTGCCTTTTTGCTCATCTTCATCTCATTTGATATTTGGTTCTGTTAGCATCATCTTTGACCACCAACACTAGCGTGTGGCTTTGTGGGAAAATAATTAAGAATTTGTTAATCAAACCTGAGTGTATGGGTATGTGAATTTTAAATCTGCCCGTTCGGTTTTTTACATGGTGTTATGTTTCATAGCACTAAGAGTTATGCATAGTATTAATTTTAGGTGTGTTCCTTTGTGTATAAGAAATGGAAAATATTCTATAGAATCCTTTTTTTTTTAACCATGAAAACATATTTGCTTACAAATGAATTTTAATTGGCCATAATTATCAAAGAGGAGTAGGAACCAGAAGTTTCTTAATATCTTGCTAAGAGTTTAACAAAAAAAGACAGTAACTACTTTAATGAGTGCTTTATTTACAGTACAATTATTAACTTTAAAAAGTCACTCATTTTATTTAGTGTAAAATAAAAATTCATACTATAGAGCAATAATTTATGAAATTCTATATTATAAAGCACTATAATAAATTATATTTTTATACTGTATCCATTTACCAGCTGAGACCTATATATGACTTAAATTCAAGAGGGTTTTGCAATTTCATGCCTCCAAATTATAGTAATTTTGACACTTCAGTATAGCATTAAAAAAAAAAAAGACTCTCTTAATTATAGGAAAACAGAATGATTAGTTTTCAGTGATTGTGATTTGGTACATACGCACATTTAGACAGCCAAGAGTAGAATAGGAACAGGATTTTAAGACTTTAAGGACAGTAGAGTCATTCCAGAATTATCTTGTTTAGGATGGGTTCTCTATACTTGCTGAGTATTTATGTATGTGCTTTGGTTATGTAAACTTTAGGATATTCATTTTGAAACTCTCTATCAAAGGCTCTATATTGTACAGAAGAAGAAACACATCAAGGGATTCTAAGTGGGACTCTATGCCACATGACACTTTGTTATCCCAACAAAAGTACCAGAAGTGGTGGTGAAAGGATTTTTTGATGATAATGGAAATTATTGTGGGTACCAAACCTGGGAGTGTTCCTGGGAGTACACCCAGAGATTTGAGAAATCATACACATTTCTTTCTTTAGTGACCCCAGGAAACATTATAACACAGCAACATTGTGGAATATTTAATGGAGAGGAAAAGTTCCCTAGCAGCTCCTGTAGCTAATGACACCTGGAATTTGTAGCCACACTCCAGAACTCTGTTCTTTCTATTCTAGTAAGGTCTTCATTTCCTCCAATTACAGTATCCTGGATTAAAACAAAAATTGATATCTTTATAATATTTTTTACTCTGGGGATGAAAAAGCAAGAATATAAGTGTTTATGTATATGTTGGATTTGGGGTAAGATTTGGAATCTGTTTGGAATAGGAGTTGGTATGTTTGAAGTATATTGTGAGAAGGGAGAAGACAATTGAAAGGCAGTTTATGGTAATTTGAAACTGCTGGTAGAGTTTCTGGCAAAAAGTAGCTGTTCATTGGAAATTGTAGCTATTATTATTACACTAGAGAGTCTATGAATTCTCACATAATTCAATAAAGGTCTTTCTGCCTGTGGGAAATCTGGATATTATTTGTATTTGAGAGCAGTATTGTTTATATCGGCAAGGACTACATTAATAATTTAGACTTGGAGTTTATGAATAAAGTTATCAAGGTGCTCTTACACCTTATTTGGCAAGTATTCTATTTTATAGATGGGAAAAGTACTTATTCCATAACTAGTGGCTCATTTAATAAATAGGTAGGGAAGTTGTTCCTTCTGAAGAATGCTGCATTTGAATATGTCTGAGGTAGAGGTGAAATACATTGATTTCTTGGGCAGTTGAATGGAGGATATATGCATTCTCTCAGAACGGAAATGCAATTTAGGGTTTTGTCTTTTTCTTAAATGTTTGTATTTTTCATTTCTAGGCTGTTCGCTGCTACGAATCTCTAATCTTAAAAGCTGAAGGAAAAGTGGAGTCTGATTTCTTTTGTCAATTAGGTCACTTCAACCTCTTATTGGAAGATTATCCAAAAGGTAATTTTTTTCCTTCGTTAATTACTATTTGACTTATGTATGCATTTCAAGTAACTGTAATTGTACTGTATCTTTATTAGGGATGTTACCATTTTTGGAGCCCTGGTGGTGCAGTGATTAAGAGCTTGGATGCTAACCAAAAGGTCGGCAGTTCGAATCCACCAACCACTCCTTGGAAACCCTATGGGGGCGGTTCTGCTGTCCTGTAGGGTCCCTATGAATCAGAATTGACTCCATGGCAGTGGGGTTTTTTTTTTTTTATTCCCATTTTTACTTCTAGGAAATTGTAAGCTCACGAACATAGTAAACAATGAGAAAGAAAAGTGGAATAGTTGCTGTTAAAAAGAAAATTTCCACAAGATTAAATTTGTGTATGAGCTTATAAGCTTTATAATTCACGTATGGGGGTTGGCGGGGGCAGCACCCGGTCTAGAGTCAGACAAGAGCTCCAAAGAGTGGTACAAAACTGAAGGGTTTTTATGGGCACAAACACAGAGGAACAAGGAAGCTGGAGGGCATTTCTTATTTGGAATTGAGGGGAAATTTTGAATTAAGTTAAAATAAGCAGACAAGTGCTAATTGGTTAGCTTAGACTTCTGTTTCTGGGAGAGTCAATTGATTGACTTAGGTTTCAGCTCCTGGGAAGGTAGGGCATTTACAGGAAATAGAAGCGTGCTAGGTTTCAATCTGCAGAGGGCTCAGCAAAAGGGACTCTATCTTGGGCCTAGTATAATCAGGTTAACAATAGAAATGCGAAAATTTCATGTAACTCCATGTAAATCATCAGTAAATTGATCATTCAGTAAAACTGATAACCACCTACATGTGCAATGTTGGTTTTGTCCTGCCTTGTGAAATTCACTGCCCTTCAAAGGCTCTATCTACCCTAGTAAAAAGTAAGCCAGTTTGATTTATGTGTGGCCATTTTGTCCACGTTGGCAGACACTTTGGAAAAGGCAACACAAACTCAGCATTTCTCTCTTTTATTCCTTATCCTGTGTGTAATACTTACTCATTTTAGCCAGAAAATATTTGAATGAAAATCTGACCTGTACCCGTGTTATTTATTATAAGGTAAATAATACAGAGAGATGACCACAGATGAATTTGAGCCTTGAATAAAACAATTTTTTATTCAAAAATTTTCCCTTTATGAAATAGGTGTGTTAAATAAGTGAAGATAGTCCCCCAAGATGTGCTCTTATTCACAGTACCAAGATGCCAACCCCCAGACCATTACTCACTGATTTAGAAAATAATATTGGAATCATTATTCCCTGTCCTTGAGCATAGAGAATGTGACCCAACTGGAGCTGGGCTCACAAGGACACATCAACTGGGCCCGAGGTATAAAGACAACAGCTAGGATAATGTTGGTAAATATCTTTTAGGGAACCTTTCACGTAAGCTGATCAAACAGAACACAAAAGACTTTCCACTCTTACCTTTTCTATTAGCATTTAGTGAATAGAAAATTTGCTGAAACAATGAAGACCCTCCTGATTATCCTGAAACTTGTACCAATGATTGTTAATACAGTTCAAAATGTAGGATCACAATTCCTAGCCAATCTGTGAAAAGGTGAAGCTTTCAATGGTTTTGCCCATTTATAATGTTAATATGGAAACCCTGGTGGCATAGTGGTTAAGTGCTCTGGCTGTTAACCAAGAGGTCAGCAGTTCAAATCCACCAGGCGCTCCTTGGAAGCTCTATGGGGCAGTTCTACTTTGTCCTGTAGGGTCGCTATGAGTCAGAATCGACTCGATGGCAGTAGGTTTGTATTTTTTGGTTTAATGTTAATATATGCTGATGACCCTGTAAAGTTCCTTGGACTTGGGCAGACTTGGCTCTAGCAGCATGCTTGTCTGATTTTCTATTCTTGCCTATTCTGTAATATTCCTTGGACTCGGGCAGACATGGCTGTGGCAGCATGCTTGTCCGTTTTTCCACTTTTGTCTTTTTGAATATATGCCGAATAAAACTTTCTTTTTGCTAATTTACTAAACTTTGTGATGTTTTTACCCTACAACATCACTTAGGAAGTTGAACCAAACCCAAACAAACCCACTCATAGTGACCCTGTAGGACAGAGTAGAACTGCCCCGTAGGGTTTCCAAGGAGTAGCTGGTGGATTCAAACTGCTGACCTTTTGGTTAGCAGCCAAGCCTTTGGCCACTGTGCCACCAGGCTTCAAAAGCAGCCCCAAACACCGCCCCCAATACCAAAGGAAAAATCAATAGCAAAGAAAAACTGTATTCTTGTAAGCAAGAGTGTTTTAACCTTTTGATGATAGTGAACATCTTGATGTGGAGTGCGTGGATGTGTTGTACTTGTCAACAAGTGTGCTTTTAGTGGGTAGAACAACTGGCAGATAGTTTGAGTGAAGGGTTGTTGGTGTGTTGTATTGATGTTTTATCATACCACTTTTGTAGTAGGTGAAGTGAACACTTTCTTAATGAAAAGGCAATTTTAGTTTGAGATAGGCACACTCTATGGGGTTTGCAGCTATGTTTATTTACCAACTCAACTCTTTTTTTTTTTTTACAGCTGCATTACCTCAAACAGATTATATAACATTCCTGAACTTCGTCTTTAAATCTGTAAAGGGGTGGGGAGTGGGAATGATAATTCAGGGGTTTTGTAATTGCTGTGTGAAACAGGTTAGTATTTAGAAAAAGGTCTTCAATTCAGCAGGATAATAGTTGCTAATAATGCTCACTTATTTATACTTTGTTAGATATTTTAACTTTTATAAAAACTGGTAACTTATTTAAAGAAAACCATCATACAAAAGAAATATGTAGAATTCTACACAGTCTGCTAATTTTTCAATGCTGCACCTCTTACTTGGGGCGCACACTAATTTGAAAGCACATAAAGACCCAGACTTGAAAGTTAAGTTCGCATATGGGGCTGTCTGTTCTTGCTGCTCAGTGGTCGTTAAACAATACATGTATATATTTTTAAACTATTTAAAAACTTTATTAGTCTATGAAATTTAGGTATATTTTCCATTTATATAAGGTTTGTCTGTGAAGGGGATGAAAAATCCAGGTACATTGTGTTTTTTTCTTTTTAGAGGGTGGGGTGTGAGTATTATTTTTTAAAATGCTCCTTGAGACTTTATTGGCCACATTCATTTTTTTTTAAAAAAATTCCTTTTGAATACTAATTATTGAATTCTTTCTGTCCATTCTCTTCACTGTCTTTCTGCAAGTCCAAAACTAGAACCATTTCCCTCAACACATACACACACACCCGGTCACCCTCTCTTCACCAATTTATGGAGATATTTTTTACCTCAAGTTGCTCCCCTCTTTGGACCCTGTACAAGATAAGAGAACTGCCAACCCCAGGCAAATAGGTGTTTATCCTTAGAGAACAGATTTTAAACCATAACTTTTGGGAGTAAACATAAACTACACAGTGAACATATAACTCTGCGAGTAAACTGCTCAGGTATATGTATGTGAGGAACTTATTGACCCTGTTATTCTGAAGACATTTGCTCTGAGTCATCGTCGTTGTCTTTATATTACATTTTCTGAGCTTGGGGTTTCTCTGAGGTTAGTCACTTGGGAAAAATTGCTTCTACTTATACAGTAGAAAATAGCAGAACCAGTTTTTAGTACATTTTGGACTGTGGTTTTTCTGCCCTTATTTTTCTTCATACTGATCCCATCTCTCCCATTTACAGAAATTCCTAAAAAAAAAAAAATTCTGGTCTGCAGATGGCATACTTTGGTTATCATTACTGTTGAAGGTTTATTCATTAAAAACCACTTTTTCTGTCATTTTAAATGGATTTGAAGCAGAAGGAAAGAGGGCATTGTAAGACATTTTCCTAGCCTTTCTGGCTGATAACATGTATCAAGAATTAAACATTTTTGTTGCCTGATTTGACCGTTTTGCTTCCAGGAATTTATCCTGACACAGTAATTGGGAAGGGGATTCTGGGAAAACAGAGGCTCAGTGCACTTGACCTATTGTCATGGGTTGGACTCCTTGGGAAGCAGACTCTGACAGGCAGTTTAGCATACAGGATGTTTGGTAAGGAGTGCCTTTGGGAACACCTCTGGCCACTATGAGTCAGAATAGACTCCACAACAAGAAGTTTGATTTGGTTTGGTGAAAGGGAGAGGATGAAACCAGGGTTGAGCATAGGGAGAAGTTAAGCTGTGACAACAGCCTTGGCCAACTCCAAGGAGAGCTCTGGAGTTAGAATGGCCCGTCATAGTTGTCCTAAGTTGGGCCAAGATGTCCAGACCTTTATGTTCCATCCATTAAAAATTGGATGTGAACTAGCTTGGGAAGGAGGGCGACGTTGGGCAAGGTGGCTCTCTACAGTTGAGGTAGTCCCTGAAGAGTCTCAAAGCTGGAGGCTGTCTGCAGGCAGTATTCTCAACAGCAGGGGCAACAAGTCCTTCCTTGAAGTAGGGGCTCTTCACAGTGTCTACCATACCTCCTTTCAATTTCTAACTCCATAGCTAACCCATCAACCTCTAATGAACCAAATAGCTGATGGAGTTGGCAGTCTTCTTTCTGTGATTTCTCTTCTTCTGGTTGGTGGAGAACCCAAGGTGCAGTAGACAGAGAGCCCTGGGTTGAAGGACAAGCATATGTATTCATATAAATATAAGTGATGGCTCTTGCGAGCAGTTTAATTGATAGAAAATCTTGACCTCTGTATATGTATGTGGTTAAATTATAGAAGGGAACCGAGTTAAGTTAAATAGAAAATCAAGTGGCAAATTACCTCAAAGTACACAACAGATTATAAATAGATAGAAGTTATGAGGGAAAGGGTAAAAAAAAATTGGGGAATAAGTAATAGTAATTCCAGAAGGGAAAAAAAAAGCAGTTGAAGGAGGTATAATAATTATTCCTAATATTAGGGTGAAAACCTTGAAACCTTTTTAAAAATAATTTCTTCACATTTTATGGTGAACTGGAAATTTGCTCAATTAAAAATTCCTTGAAATTCCAGCCAATGATAGTTTTTTTCCCCCCTCTTCCTTTCTTTTAGTAGTGATTGGTCATTTGTTGTATTGTTTGTCACTGTTGGGCAAAATAGGCTTTGGTTGTTTTAGTACCTGAGCAGTTACAAATAGCTAGGGCAAGTTATACGCCAAGAATTGTTAATCTGGGGAAACTTTGTCAAAACTTCATGAGCTTTCTTTCTCATTCTTCATTTCTGTCTTTCTTGGATTGAATGACAGTGTTCCATGCTGGGATATATATAAGGGCACCATGTGCATATTTTCCAATAATAGGTCTTGAGCTTGACTTCTCCAAAATATATAAAAAATTTTTTTCATTCTTTGAAAAAAGGGTATTGTTGTTACTGCTGGAACTAAAGGTTGTGATTCTTTTAAGAATCTGCTCTTTATTTATAACATTTCTTTCAGATAGAGATTCATTGGGAAATAGTTTGTATTTTAGGTATATATATGTATACGCACACACGCTATGCAATGAAAATTTACTTTGTGTTGTACTGAAATAAAAAAAATCAGAATTATTGACAAACTGGTGATTATAGAATGAATTTTACATATCTCTCTGAAAGCTGATAAATTTTTGTATGTTTGCCTGATGTGGTTGATCATGTGTTTTCATTGCATCCACAGGTATGGCACTCTTATTTCTCTATATAACTAATATTTAAATGTATTTATTGTTTTTTGAAGTGTAATTAAAAAAAAAAAATCACTAGTACCTCTACTGCCTCCATCACAATTTGGGAATCACTGATTACTAGTTCAATCTACTCATGGCATAGAATTAGAAAATGCAATTGAGAAGTACCCAGGAAGCAAAATAGTGACCATAATCCATGTTGTCAGAAGCTCATGTCCATGCTTATTTTTTCTTATCATACCATTAGTTTATAGAATTGATAGTCAAGCAACAAGCAAAAGTTCTAGTAGATTCAAGAACTAGAGAGCTGGTGGCAGAACACATTGAAGGAACACAGAGAGGAACAAAACCTACTTAGAATCTTTTGTAGTAAACCAATTTTGAAATACTAAGAACCTTGAGGAGTATGTTATTTTAATAATGACAGAGAAGTAGTAAATCTGACATTTCAGGAGATGCATTAGTCTGACTTGAAGACTTCAGTGAAGATGCTGATATAGGAGTAAAAGGATTGTTTCCTTGCTTTTCCAACTTCCCATCTGCTGCTTTTCAAGCCTGTGGAGAGAGGGGGACACGGGAACAAATAGTCTGTTGTGGTGGATGCTGACAGAAAGGTCACAGCCTTGAAAACTATGGAGCAGCAGTTCTACTCTACACACACGCAGTTGCCATGAGTTGGAACGGACTCGAAGGCAACTAGCAACAACAACAAAAATAATATGTATTAATGTAACGTCTTAGGGGAGATGTGTTTCGGGTAGTCATAGACTTGAGAAAGGTGCTAGAGAGCTAGGTATATCAGTCTTTGATATATAATGAAACAGTAATAATATAAGCTCTCTGAGATATCATATATCCCAGGTTATAAAATTTTCAGTCCAGCCTCAGGAAAACAAAAACAAAACTAGTCAAATCTGTTGACCTAATAACCTTAGACAACCACAACCTATTTTAGCCTAAAGATAACAGTGCAACTAAAAGATTTGTCTTTTCCTTCCTTCCCTTCCTCTCCTCCCACCCATAGACTCACCCCCTTGCAGCTCACTTAACTGCCTGTAGTATCACACATTGAGCTAACTTTTAGGAACAAAAAGAGAAATATTGAGTTCTACCGGAGATTAGCTTATAGTCTGACAAAGGAGTATAGATTTAATTTTAAACCTTTTTTTTAACTTTCATTCTTATTGCACCTAACACTGAAGAAGCGGTCTCTCTTCCTGGCAAGGTTACCATCTCTTACCTACATTGTTTCTTTTCATCCCTGTGCTGTTGGCATGAACTTGACATCAGGTATACCCTCTTCCTCTTGTTTTGACAATCTTAACTCAGCCATAATATTTCCAAACATTCTGAAGTCTCTCTCGCCTTCTAAACCTTTATCTTAACCTTGCCTACTCCTTTAGTCTATTTGTCTAGATCTTTACTTAATTTCAGACTAGGACTTGGAGCCACAGTCTCTTTAAGAAGTGGCGAGGCCAGGATTAGAATCCAGGTGTACCTAAAGCCATTTTCCCCCCAACCATGTCTTGCTGCCTCTCTAGGGCTCCCATTGATAATATCCCCTACTCTTAACACAAAAGCATGCTTGTTTTAACATTTACACATACTGTTTAAAAAAAATACTAGAATATATACAACTAAAAAAGGTAAATAGTATGAAATATAGAGCTATGTGTTTGTTTTATTCGCATCTGCATTTCACTGCATGTAGCTTGGTACTTGACACTTGTATTAGTTGCCTAGGGCAGCTGTGACAAAAATACCACAAGGGGGTGACTTTAAAGAACAGAATTTTAGAGGCTAGAAGTCCAAGTTCAGGTCCTCGGCAGGGCTGTGCTGTCTCTGTTGGCTCTAGGGGATGGTTCTTCCTGGTGTCATGAAGCTTGTAGGCCTTTACATGGTGTAGATCTTCACATGGTATCTTTCCCCTGTATGTGTCTCTCTGTGTCTGTTTCCCTTTTTAATCAGAAGGGATTAGGTTTAGAGTCCTCTGGTATGACCCCATTAACATAACAAAAGAATAACCCTATTTCCATACAGGTTAACAATCACAGGTGCAGGGGTTACGACTTCAACATATCTTTTTGGGGGGGGAGGGGATACAGTTCAATCTATAAAAATGCTTAGTACTTAAGAAATACTATGTGAATCCATTAATGATGGTCTTTTACCAACTAGAGGCAAATCTTTTTTTAATATACATCTTTAGATACTTTTCTGTCACTGTATTTTCAAAATTTAAAAGTTGAATTAAACTCTAACTTTCTTTAACTCGTTGTATATCATGTTACTCTTTCCATCTCAAAAGCACAATTTTATAATGTTACAATTTCCTGCATAGTATTCTAACATAAAAAAAGAAAAACTAAGTCCATTGCTGTCAAGTCGATTTTGACTCACAGTGGCACTATAGGACAGAGTAGAACTGCTTTGTAGGGTTTCCAAGGAGCAGCTGGTGGATTCGAACTGCCGACCTTTTGGTTAGCAACCAAATACTTAACCACCGTGCCACCAGGGTTCTGTTCTACCACATAGGTAGAACAATTCCTGTTAGACATGTAGACTGGTTTTTTTTTTTTTTTTTTTTCTATTGACATTATCACTATGTTGTCTATCCTTGTAGCTAAATATTTGCACATACCCATGTTTATATTCTTAGAAGTAATACCTTGTGATACTGGCCTCATGAGCAATATGTATATTTTAAAACTTTTGACAGATAGTGCTAAATTATCCTGTTAAAAGATCTTACCGGTTTATATTTTCATAGCAGTAAAATGAAACTGCCTATTTTCTTGAATTCTTGCCACTGTTGGATATTTCCATTATCATGATAGTGTGTTACTATTATTATGTAACTTTATCATTTTCATGCATGAAAAATGGTGCAGCACGATTATGAAGTTAAAGGACAAATGCCTATGTGTAGCATCCTCTTCTAGCTGCGTAGCTTATTCTTTTTTCCTTGTTATTCTCCTTGTTTGATTCTGCTCCTCCTCCTATTTCTATGAGATAAAGGGCAGAATAAAAGAATGTGTGAGAAAGAGTAAGAACCCTTAAGTTGTTGTAGTAGTTAAATTTAACTTGCCTGTCATTGTTTTCTTTTGCATTTTTTCCTTTTGTACTTTTTCAGACCCACCTCCTTTGTTAGTACATTGCTAGTTTTCTGTAATCCTTTTAATTCATCATAGTTTTCTTTTTTATCTAAAAAGACCAAAATAGCTTATTTCAAAACAAAATAATATTCAGAAAAGAATTATGAAAAAATAATGGGAAGTCTGTCCATAAATAAAATTGGCTCCAAGGGTTAAAAGGATCTAAGCATTAGAAATAAGAGGGTTAATCTTAAAATGTTTGGGAACACCATTCATGGTTAATTGGAAAAAGAAAACTGCAGTCTTGCCTAAAGTAACGTTAAAAGGATTTTCTAGTGGGATGAACAAGGACTTTTTGAGCAAGTAAAGAACCCAGGGATTACAAAGTCAAGATTATATGATTCAGGGTCTAAAGGAAGAACCCAGTTAGACATTTGCTACAGTCATTATGAAAAACAGGTTTAAAGCATTATAAGAATACCCAAACAGATGATTTCCTTCATTCTCTGTTAAAAAGTCTCTGGAAAGATCTGGTTACAGTGGGATTAGGAATTTTTTTCATGGGTAGGTAACTGACTTAAATATTAGAAACAACGACAATAATCTGGATAAAAGGATTTCACTAGAGAGACTCTGGTGATGAGAACTTGTTTGTATAGCCTTTTGAGTTTCAATGATTATGTGGAATAGGAAACACAAAATATGTTAAGCTCTTTCTTAAGATGCCAAGCCTAATAGGAGTAGAGTATAATTCTTGAGAAACTGTGTAGATGAATGGAAAGATAACAGATACTCTTGGAAGAAAGGACTCAATTACAAATCTATGCCTGCAGTTTGGAGCATCTACTTTTGTGACTTTGAATTCGAGGGGTCATATTTATTTCTCAGTTCACCATATCATTCTATGGATGCCACATTTCTCCCAACTGGTAATCACACAGTTTCTCGTACTTTAGTTTCATTTACTGTGGAGGACTTCATATGATCTCTTTAAGGACTCTCCCAAGGTTCTAAAAGGCAATTTTAAAAAGCCATGTAATAAACCCACTCCTCACTTAAACAGACATGGTTAGGTCCCAAAGACCAGGTTGTTAACTCAAAAAACCACTGAGAATTATGGCCCCCCCCAAGTTGGCACATAACCATCACAGCCAGCATTGCTCTCGCCTCACGTCTTGGCGTTCGTTGCTGCCAGATGTACATTGTTAATTGCACAAAATAGTCAGGTAGTAGATTTTTTTATTGTTGTAAATGTGAAATGTTAGATAACAAAATAGTTGATGAGTGAGGAATAGGTGTATATATTATTAATCAGATTATTCAAAACATACCCTTCAAATTTGTTGACATTCCATAATATCATTAAAAGGGCAGTCCAGCCTCCACCAGACCAAGTCCAGCACGACTAGATGGTGCCCAGCTACCACCACCAACTGCTCTGACAAGTCATAGTAGAGGGTCCCAGACAGAACTGGAGAAAAATGTAGAACAAAATTCTAACTCACCGCCCCCCCCCCCCCCAAAAAAAAAAAAGACTAACTGGTCTTACAGAGACTGGAGAAACCCCAGGAGTATGGCCCCGGACACCCTTTTTACTCCGTACTCAAGTCACTCCTGAGGCTCACCTTTCAGCCAAAGATTAGACAGGCGCATAAAACAAAAGGGGCACACCAGCCCAGGGGCAAGGACTAGAAGGTAGGAGGGGCAGGAAAGCTGGTAAAGGGGGACCCAAGACCAAGAAGGGGAGAGTGTTGATATGTCATGGGTTTGGCAACTAGTGTCACAAAACAATACGTGTATTAATTGTTTAATGAGAAACTAGTTTGCTCTGTAAACTTCCATCTAAAGCACAATAAAAAAAAAAAAATAAGGAAACAAATAAAACTGCAAAATGGATAGCCAAAAAATAAAAATAAAAGCTGTCAAAAGGGCAATCCAAGTTTGGTATGGTGACTGCACAAAATTATCAGGGACCTAGGTGTCTATCGATTAGGATGTTTTTAGGTATAACTCATGTCCTTTCATGTGAAAGCTGGACGACGAATAAAAAAGACTGAAGAATTGATGCCTTTGAATTGTGGCGTTGGCGAAGAATATTGAATATACCATGGACTGCCAAAAGAACAAACAAATCTGTCTTGGGAGAAGTACAATCAGAATGCTCCTTAGAAGCAAGGATGGCGAGACTATGTCTCACATACTTTGGACATGCTATCAGGAGGGTCCAGTCAATGAGCTCAGGTATAACAACGATCTTGAGGATGGCACAGGACCGGGCAGTGTTTAGTTCTGTTGTACATAGGGTTGCTATGAGTTGGAACTGACTCGATGGCACCTGACAACAGCAACATGTCCTGTGACTCTAGCTTAAACAGTAGGACTTATTACCTCACATAATTGGAATTTCATATGTGCGTTGTGCTCTAGGCATAGTTCCAGGTTTGGAAGGACCTAGGTACTTTCCCTCTGTTTCCTTGGCTATCTTCTATGGGCTTCATCCTAATAATGTTCCCCTTTTGGTGGCAGTTGGTGCTATACCACTGCTGGATGTTACAATTATTTTCATATCCAGTAAAAGAGGGAGAACTACTCCTTTGACTGCCGTGTATAAATTAGTAGGCCACTTGAACTCATGTGCCCATTCCTGGACTGAAACGATCACTGGGAATGTCGTGAACTGATTTCCTCTTAAATCAATGATCGTGGGGTGAAGGGGTGTGGGGAGGCTGGGATGGGCCTGGCCAGAAATGGATGTCGGAATGTCAGTCATGCTTTTCACTACACAAAGTGATGTTTGACCATCATGTTCCAGCTAGTTTGATTTACTTCATCCTACTTTCCATGGTTGGTATGAGTCAGAATCGACTCGACGGCACTGGGTTTACTTTCCATGGAAGAAGGTAGGTTTGCTTTTCGTTTTAGAAGATCATTCGTTAATGACCTTTATAAGCTAGCTACACTCATGTGTGATGAACTAGAAAGTGAAGAATGGCTTAACACCAGTCCTTTGCCACAAATGGAAAAATTACTCACAGTATAAATGTCCTAACGAGAGAATGGTTGGCATCGTCTTTATGCAAAACTGATGAACATCATGCAGATATAAAAGTTACTTGTTCAGATATGGGATTGATGTTTTTGTATAATGCTTCTCTAATTTGAACATATTCAAAAAGTTCTCTATATGGTATTCGTATATATCTTGGCTGTTTACCAAAAAACAATATGAAAACAGTACAAACGGAATTTTAGAAAATGCTCATTTTCATTTTTGGTTACTGTTCTTTTATTCCATGTTTGATATACAGTCAGGAGATGATGTTTTACTTAACACTTTGTTATAGAAGCAGCTTCGTCAGTGGTAAATGTGAACATGCAACATGTTCCAATGTTTTTTTTTTTTTTTTTTTTTGCTGGTTTCCAGTCCTTAAAAAATGCTTTTCCTCTTAAATTGAGCACTGTACCATTAAAAAAAAAAAAAAACAAAAACCCAGCACCATCGAGTCGGAAATAAGATCTCGAGCTTAATGGGAGTAAAGTATAATTGTTGAGAAAATGTGTAATTGATGTATCATGTATAAGGAAAGTGTCTAAAAATATACGTATGGTTTAAGACCATTAAAATTGACACTCATCTAACTACTATGCCGTTTAAGAAATAGAATGGTACTGGTACTTCCACCTCACACCTGTGTTCTCTGCAATTTCATGTTCTTCCTTTCCTCCATAGGTGTAATCCATGCCTGGCTGTGATGCTCAGTATTCCCTTGCTTTTCTTTTTTTTTCTTCCCCCTCCTCCTCCCCTCCTTTTTCTCTTCTGTTTCTTCCACTCTCACCTTTCCCTTTCTCCTTTTTAAAAACCACTGATGATAAATGTATCCCTCAAAAAGATATTGTTTCATTCTGAAAATCTGAGCAGCAAACACGCATACATCTATGGAAGGAAAGGGCCATATTGCCACTGTTGGAGAGGAGGCTCTCAGGAGAAGTTAAACCAAACAGATTCTGGGTCATAGTCTGACTTCTGATTCCATAAGAGTTCACAAGAGCCCCTTTTGGGGAAGTCAGTGGGCTAGGTCATGTGTGAATCCTGGCAAACGTAATACACAGCAGTAGTTAGGGAATTTGATAGGACTGTAAAATATGGGGCAGTTACTAGAAAATCTGTCAAGAATATGACCAGAGAGAGTGGGCAATTCAGAAGTAGATCAAAGCAGACCACTTCTGTGGGATGATATATGAGGGCCCTCATGTCATCTAGTTTGTAGGAATGTGAAAGGGAAGAGTGGAACTTCGTCAGCACATGGTCAAGAAAAGCCAAGCCAAGATAAGAATCTGTGCCAGACTTATATGCATATACTGTTCTCCAGTTAAGAAGGGGGTACTAGGGCAGTGGGATATTGGGTATTGATAGGCCTCAACAGACTTGGGTCTGGGGCACAATTGCCACCCTGAGAGCTCCCTTTTTTCTCATCTTAGGTATTCCCATGGTCTCTCTTCTTCTCTGTTGGATTTCCTTATTCCTATATGAACCACATCTTCTTTTTTGGTGTATACTCTCCTTTTAGGAAAGTATGTTCTTCAGCACCTTCTTGGGGAAGGATACCTGGGAGATGAATATATTTTGAGACTTTGCATATTTGAAAATACCTTTGTTCTACCTTTGTAACTGTTGCTAGTTCGACTGAACGTATTCTAGGTTGAAAATAATTTTCCTTCAGAATTTTGGAAGCATTGTTTCATTGCGTTATTTCTAGAATTACTCATCTGTTGTGGGTCCTTTCAAACTAGTAACTCATATCCTTCTCATCTGAGAATTTTTCCAGAATTATTTCTTGAACTTTTTCCTTACTTTTGTTCTTACGTTCTTTTTGGATCTCCATTACTGCTATATTAGACCTCCAGGATAGGGTCTCTAATTGTATCCTATTTTCTGTTTCTGTCTTTTCGTTTATTTCTTAAGGGATTTCTTCAATTTCTTATTCTAGCCCTTTTATTGAATTATTCATTTCTCTATTATATTTTGTTCTCTGAATTTTATTTTACTTTGGAGCATCATGTTTGTTTTTTCCTTTTCTTTATGTAGGCAATATTTCCCCTTATTTAAGACTAAGAATAGTAACCATTTCTTGAAGAATTTTTTCTCCCTGTGTAGTCCCCTCTCAACCCCTATTTTAAGTTGCTTTTCTTCTTTTTGTGTTGGTTTCTATCTCCTTGGCTAGGAGCTTTCTTTAGGTCTCAGGTAATTTTTAGCTGTCTGTTCATATTTAAGATAGGAGGAACTGAGAACTGATTGATTTGAAGCATGTGAAGGGAGCTCTTTTAAGTTGATCTGCATGGTATTTTTTTTGAGAATCTTTGTGTCTGTATCTAGTAGGGATGTGTTTGTGTGTGTATGGCAGTGGTATCAGTGAGTGAGTGAAGGAATTTAGTGAGCTAACTGCTTTTCAAGTAGTTGTTACCTTAGTACTCTTATTTTAGCCCCTGTATGTTGAACCAGGAATAAAAAAAAAAAAACATTATTTTATTATATTGAACCGGAAATTAAAAAAGTCCTTCTCCAACTAATCATCAGGAAAATATGGTTCCCCTGTGTTTTCGTCTAGGAGTTTTATGGATTTGTTTTTATATTTAATTCTTTAATCTATTTTTTGAATTGTGTTACTACATGATGTGAGTTAGAAATTTCACTTTTTTGCTTTCATATAAGTACTTGAGTGCTGGTTATTATGTTAATTTCCTGTTAATTGGAAATGCCACCTGTATTCCTGCATACACCAGGGTCTCATTTTGGGCTTTCAGTTTTGTTCTGTTTCTATTTCAATTGTTGTAAATTTTGATAATTTCAGAATATGATAGAACAAGTTTTTTCTCCATTATTTTTTGTTAATTTTTCTCTTTTGTCTGCATTAAATTTATGAAAGCATTTCAAGTAATGTTTGCAATTTGCTTCTTTTGTACAAATGTCTGAAGTTCATAAAATTGTCTCAAGTCCTAAAACCTCCCCAGCATATTAGAATGTATCCAAACTGCTGCCACTTTGCTGTTCTGCTCTTGTTCCCATTTACTGCCTTTGTCTTTAGGATGGTGCTTAGTCCCAGCTGTACTTTTAGGATCACCTAGGAGGTCCTTTAAACATATAAGTGGTTAGCCCATACCCTAAGAGATTCTGATGTAATTGATCTGGATTGGGGTTTGCTCATCAGTTTTTTTAAAAAAGCATTTCTCCACCATTCTAAAATGTGCATATATAGCTTTTAATTACTCCTTTATTCCCACCTCACCTGAATTTTTAGGTTGACAGGAACTATTTTAATGGTTTCCAGATCCTTATGCCTTGAGATGGATTTAGGGGTATGGGATAGATACACTTTATCTTGGCAATGAATTGGATGTAGCCTAAGAGTAAGGTAATGGTGAGTTGGGTTTTTTTTTGTTGTTGGTGGTGGTGGTGCTGGTGCTGGTGGTATGAAAGGAAGTATCATAAAAGAAATAGTTCCTTCTTTGAGATAGGTGAGTTCTTAGTTATTCTAGGAAGTGAGGTCCCCTGTAGAAAAAAACAGTACATCGTATTCTGGAGTAAAAAAAAAAAAAACAGAGAAAAAACTTAATTCTTCATCAGTTTTGGTCTCTGAGGAAGGTTAAATTGATTGATGGGGTAGCCTAGATTTTATATCTGCTCAAGTACAGGACTTAGATTTGACCATGGTTTTATATCACTGAACTTTTATATATTTGACACTATGGTTGACTCTTAGAAGGGAGGCCCCAGATTTTTTAATTGTTTGGTTTTTGGGGAGGTAGGTATGGTGGGAAGTTTGTTATATGTTACTTAAAACTTACTTATTATGAAGTGTTACATTATTGTGACTCATCATTATTTTTTCTCTTTCAGCATTATCTGCATACCAGAGGTACTACAGTTTACAATCTGACTACTGGAAGGTTAGTCCACATTTGCATGCCTATTTGTTTTTTGGTCAGTTTATAGCTGGTTATACTCAAAATGAATTACACCCAGTCCTCACTTACTGACATGGTTAAGTTCCAAAGACCAGGTTGTTATGTGAAAATCAACATTTTGCAAAAATGGAGAAGAACCACATCAGATCACAAAATGGAGGATGAGTACATCATTACATAACGGCCAAGTTAATCATAACATAGCTGTCATATTATTACATAACTTCCAAACCACTGAAAATCATGGCCCAGTCAAGTTGACACATAACTTTAATCATCTCAGCCAGCCTTACTCTGACCTCACACTTTGCAGTTCATTACTGCCATATATACATTGTTAATGTACAAAATAGTCAGAGATTTTTTACTATTGTCGTAAATACAAAATGTTGAATAATGAGAGAGTCGGGAAAAGCTTGGAAAAGGGAAAATGAATGTCATTTTGTTTGTGCTATCTTATGTGAACCACCGTGTATTCGATTAAAAGAATTAGATTGCTTCTGATACTTTCTCTTGGCCACAAGTGATTCTAAACTGTGATAACTTAAAAGCAAGGAAAACCAACTAAACAACAAAGTGATTCCTTGGTTTTCTTAAGTTGGAACCTGGAGGTAAAAGATGTATGGTGGTCAGACTGAAGTGTATCGGGCCAAAAGAGAAGGTGTAATGGGAACGTTATGATGAAATCTTTCCTGGTACAGCCTATCTGTAATTAGAGCTTTGAGGAGAGCTGAAAACCATTTTGTAAGAGATCTACCTAAATGAAGAACTGTGCGTAGCAGTGAATCATCCGCTTTCTTTCCCAGCTTAGTTTCAGCAGTGCATAAAGTTATCCGGGAAGGTTAATCTTTCCATCATATTTACTTTTCAGTATAAGTATATTGACCAGAATGTTTTCTTTATCTGAATTGCTATTTCAGATTTTTTGTGGATTTTTTTTTCATATTGCTACTTTATCTTTCTTCTTGATTTGTAGGAGTTTAAAAAATACGTCTCGATAATTTTTTTCAATGTATTGAAAATATCTTCCCAAGTCAGTAGCTTATCTTTTTTTTTAAAGCTTTATTGAGGTATAATATATGCATTTTTAAGTATGCAGTTAAATGCTTTTTAGTAAAATTTGAGGGTTGTGCAACCATTACCACAGTTTTATCTTAGAACAGTACCCCAAAAGAAACCTTGTGTCCACCCCCAGCCCCTGACAACTACTAATCTACTTCCTTTCTCTATAGATTTACCTTTTCTGGGTATTTCATATAAATGGAGTCATATATTCATGCATTTTATGTTTATGACTGGCTTCTTTCACACACACACGTATCTATTTAATTTTTATTGTGCTTTAAGTGAAAGTTTATGAATCAAATCAGTCTCTCCTACAAAAACTTATATACACCTCAGTGTATGCTCCTAGTTGCTCTCTCCCTAATGAGACAGCACACTCCTCTCTATCCTGTATTTCCGTGTCCATTCAGCCAGCTTCTGTCCCCCTCGGCCTTCACATCTCCCCTCCAGACAGGAGCAGCCCACATACTCTCATTTGTTTATTTGATCCAAGAAGCTCACTCCTCACCAGTATCATTTTCTGCCTTACAGTCCAATCCAATCCCTGTCTGAAGAGTTGGCTTTGGGAATGGTTCCTGTCTTGGGCTAACAGAAGGTCTGGGGACCATGACTTCCGGGGTCCTTCTAGTCTTAGTCAGACCATTAACTCTGGTCTTTTTACAAGAATTTGAGGTCTGCATCCCACTGCTCTCCTGCTCCTTCAGGGATTCTCTTTTGTGTTCCCTGTCATGGCAGTCATTGGTTGTAGCTGGGCGCCCTCTAGTTCTTCTAGTCTCAGGCTGATGTAGTCTCTCATTTATGTGGCCCTTTGTGTCTCTTGGGCTTATAATTACCTTGTGTCTTTCTGTTCTTCATTCTCCTTTGCTCCAGGTGGGTTGAGACCAATTGATGCATCTTAGAAGGCCGTTTGCTAGTGTTTAAGACCCCAGATGCCACTCTCCAAAATGGGATGCAGAATGTTTTCTTAATAGATATTATTATGCAAATTGACCTAGATGTTCCCTAAAACCGTGGTCCCCAAACGTCCACCTCTGCTATGCTGGCCTTTGAAGCGTTCAGTTTATTCAGGAAACTCCTTTGCTTTTGGTTTAGTCCAGTTGTGCTGAGCTCTCCCGTATTGTGCGTTGTCTGTCCCTTCACCGAAAATAGTTCTCGTTTACTAATTAGTGAAAACCCCTCTCTCTTCCTCCCTCCCCACTCTTGTAAACATCAAAGAATATTTTCTATTCTGTTTAAACTCTCTCTCAAGATCTTATAATAGTGGTCTTATACAATATTTGTCTTTTTGCAACTGACTGATTCCAATGAGCATAATGCCTTCCAGATTCCTCCATGTCATGAAATGTTCCACGGATTCATCATTGTTCTTTGTCGGTGTGTAGTATTCCATTGTGTAAATACACAATAATTTATCCATTCATCTGTCGATGGGCACCTTGGTTGCTTCAATCTTTTTGCTGTAGTAAACAGTGCTGTAATGAACAAGGGTGTGCATATATCTGTTCATGTAAAGTCTCTTATTCCTCTAAGATGTATTCCAAGGAGTGGAATTGCTGGATTGTATGGTAGTTCTATTTCTAGCTCTTTAAGGAAGTGCCAAATCGATTTCCAAAGTGGTTGTACCATTTTACATTCCCACCAGCAGTGTATAAGTGTTTGTCTCTCCAACATTTATTATTCTGTTTTTTTTTTTTGGGGGGGAGTAATGCCAGCCTTGTTGGAGTGAGATGGAATCTCATTATACTTTTGATTTGCATTTCTGTAATGTCTGGAAACGCTGGTGGCATAGCACAGTTAAGTGCTACAGCTGCAAACCAAAAGAGCAGCAGTTCAGATCCGCCAGGCGCTCCTTGGAAACTCTACGGGGCAGTTCTACCCTGTCCTATAGGGTCACTATGAGTCGGAATTGACTCGATGGCAGTGGGCTTGGTTTTTTTTTTTTTTCTTTTAAATAATTTTTATTCTGCTTTAAGTGAAAGTTTACAAATCAAGTCAGTCTGTCACATATAAGCTTATATACACCTTACTCCATACTCCCACTTACTCTCTCCCTAATGAGTCAGCCCTTCCAGTCTCTTCTTTCGTGACCGTTTTGCCAGTTTCTAGCCCTCTCTACCCTCCCATCTCCCCTCCAGACAGGAGATGCCAACACAGTCTGAAGTGTCCACCTGATACAAGTAGCTCACTCTTCACCAGCATCTCTCTCCAACCCATTGTCCAGTCCCTTCCATGTCTGATGAGTAGTCTTCTGGAATGGTTCCTGTCCTGGGCCAACAGAAGGTTTGGGAACCATGACCGCCGAGTTTTTTCCAGTCTCAGACCATTAAGTCTGGTCTTTTTATGAGAATTTGTGGTCTGCATCCCACTGTTCTCCTGCTCCCTCAGGGTTTCTCTGTTGTGCTCCCTGTCAGGGCAGTCATCGGTTGTGGCCGGGCACCATCTAGTTCTTCTGGTCTCAGGATGATGTAAGTCTCTAGTTCATGTGGTTATTTCTGTCTCTTGGGCTCGTAGTTATCGTGTGACCTTGGTGTTCTTCATTCTCCTTTGCTCCAGGTGGGTTGAGACCAATTGATGCATCCTAGATGGCCGCTTGTTAGTGTTTAAGACCCCAGGCGCCACACTTCAAAGTGGGATGCAGAATGTTTTCATAATAGAGTTTATTTTGCCAATTGACTTAGAAGTCCACTTAAGCCATAGTCCCCAAACCCCCACCCTTGCTCCGCTGCCCTTCAAAGCATTCCATTTATCCTGGAAACTTCTTTGCTCTTGGTCCAGTCCAGTTGAGCTGACCTTCCCTGTATTGAGTCCTTCCATTCACCTAAAGTAGTTCTTATCTATTAACTAATCAGTAAGTAACCCTCTCCCACCCTCCCTCCCTCCCCCCCTCGTAACCACAAAAGAATGTGTTCTTCTCAGTTTATCCTATTTCTCAAGATCTTATAATAGTGGTCTTATACAATATTTGTTCTTTTGCTTCTGACTAATTTCACTCAGCATAATGCCTTCCGGGTTCCTCCATGTTATGAAATGTTTCACAGATTCGTCACTGTTCTTTTTCGATGCGTAGCATTCCATTGTGTGAATATACCACAATTTATTTAACCCTTCATCCGTTGATGGACACCTTGGTTGCTTCCATGTTTTTGCTATTGTAAACAGTGCTGCAATAAACATGGGTGTGCATATATCTGTTCGTGTGAAGCTCTTATTTCTCTAGGGTATATTCCGAGGAGTGGGATTTCTGGGTTGTATGGTAGTTCTATTTCTAACTTTTTAAGAAAACGCCAGATAGATTTCCAAAGTGGTTGTACCATTTGACATTCCCACCAGCACTGTATAAGAGTACCAGTCTCTCTGCAGCCTCTCGAACATTTATTATTTTGTGTTTTTTGGATTCATGCCAGCCTTGTTGGAGTGAGATGGAATCTCATCGTAGTTTTAATTTGCATTTCACTAATGGCTAATGATCGAGAGCATTTTCTCATGTGTCTGTTAGCCCCCTGAATATCTTCTTTAGTGAAGTGTGTGTTTATATCCTTTGTCCACTTTTTGATTGGGTTGTTTGTCTTTTTGTGGTTGAGTTTTAACAGAATCATATAGATTTTAAAGACAGGTGCTGGTCGGAGATGTCATAGGTGAAATTTTTTTCCCAGTCTGTGGGTGGTCTTTTTACTCTTTTGGTGAAGTCTTTAGATGAGCATAGGTGTTTGATTTTTAGGAGCTCCCAGTTATCTGGTTTCTCTTCGTCATTTTTGGTAATGTTTTGTATTCTGTTTATGCCTTGTATTAGGGCTCCTAACGTTGTCCCTATTTTTTCTTCCATGATCTTTATCGTTTTAGTCTTTATGTTTAGGTCTTTAATCCACTTGGAGTTAGTTTTTGTGCATGGTATGAGGTATGGGTCTTGTTTCATTGTTTTGCAAATGGATATCCAGTTATGCCAGCACCATTTGTTTAAAAGACTGTCTTTTCCCCAATTAACTGACACTGGGCCTTGTCAAATATCAGCTGCTCATATGTGGATGGATTTATGTCTGGATTCTCAATTCTGTTCCATTGGCCCATGTGCCTGTCGTTGTACCAGTACCAGGCTGTTTTGATTGCTGTGGCAGTGTAATATGTTCTAAGACGAGGTAGTGTGAGGCTTCCCACTTTGTTCTTCTTTTTCAGTAATGCTTTACTTATCCGGGGCCTCTTTCCCTTCCACATGAAGTTGGTGAATTGTTTCTCCATCCCATTAAAAAATGTCACTGGTATATGGATCGGGATTACATCGTGTCTATAGATCACTTTGGGCAGGATAGACATTTTTACAATGTTGAGTCTTCCTGTCCACGAGCAAGGTATGTTTTTCCACTTATGTAGGTCTGTTTTGGTTTCTTGCAGTAGCATCTTATACTTTTCTTTGTATAGGTCTTTTACGTCTTTGGTAGGATTTATTCCTAAGTATTTTATCTTCTTAGGGGCTATTGTAAATGGTATTGATTTGATGATTTCCTCTTTGATGTTCTTTTTGTTGGTGTAGAGGAATCCAACTGATTTGTGTATGTTTATCTTGTATCCTGATACTCTGCTAAACTGTTCTGTTAGTTGCAGTAGTTTTCTTGAGAATTCTTTAGGTTTTTCTGTGTATAAGATCATGACATCTGCAAACAGGTACTTTTACTACTACTTTACAAACTGGATGCCCTTTATTTATCTAGCCTAATAGCTCTGGCTAGGACCTCCAGCACAATGTTGAATAAGAGCAGTGATAAAGGGCATACTTGTCTGGTTCCTGTTCTCAAGGGGAATGCTTTCAGGCTCTCTCCATTTAGGATGATGTTGGCTGTTGGCTTTGTATAAACGCCCTTCATAATGTTTAGGAATTTTCCCTCTCTTTCTATTTTGCCGAGAGTTTTTATAATGAATGGGTGTTGGACTTTGTCAAATGCCTTTTCTGCATCAATTGATAAGATCGTGTGGTTCTTGTCTTTTGTTTTATTTATGTGATGGATTACATTGATTTTCTAATGTTGAACCATCCCTGTATACCTGGTATGAGTCCCACTTCGTCCTGGTGAATTATTTCTTTGATATGTTGTTGAATTCTATTGGCTAGAATTTTGTTGAGGATTTTTGCGTCTAAGTTCATGAGGGCTATTGGTCTGTAATTTCCTTTTTTTTTGTGTGGAGTCTTTACCTGGTTTTGGTATCAGGGATAAGCTGGCTTTGTAGAATGAGTTTGGGAGTATTCCATCCTTTTCTATGCTCTGAAGTACCTTTAGTAGTAGTAGTGTTAACTCTTCTCTGAAAGTTTTGTTTGAATTCTCCAGTGAAGCCCTCAGGGCCAGGGCTGTTCTTTGTTGGGAGTTTTTAAATTACTTTTTCAATGTGTTCTTTTGTTTATGGGTTTATTTAGTTGTTCTGCCTCTGTCTGTGTTAGTTTAGTAGGTAGTATGTTTCTTGAAATTTGTCTATTTCCTCTAGATTTTCAAATTTGTTAGAGTACTACTTTTCATGGTACCCTGTTATGATTTTTTTAGTTTCAGCTGGGTCTGTTGTGATATCATTTGGATTATTTGCTTCATCTCCTCTTTTTCTTTTGTCAGTCTGGCCAATGGTTTATCGATTTTGTTAATCTTTTCACAGAACCAGCTTTTGGTCTTGTTCTCTTTTCAGTTGTTTTTCTGTTTCATTTAGTTTTGCTCTAGTTTTTGTTATTTGTTTTCTTCTGGTTCTTGAAGATTTCTTTTGTTGCTGTCTTTGTATTTGTTCAAGATGTAGGGATAATTCTTTGATTTTGGCCCTTTCTTATTTCTGTATGTGTGCATTTATGGATATAAATTGACCTCTGAGCAGTGCTTTAGCTCTGTCCCAAAGGTTCTGATAGGGAGTGTTGTCATTGGATTCTATGAATTTCTTTATTCTGTCCTTAATTTGTTCTATTATCCAGTCGTTTTTGAGCAAAGTGTTGTTCAGTTTCTGTTTTTTGATTTCTTCCCTGAATTTTCTGTTACTGACTTAGGTTTATGGCTCTATGGTAAGAGAAGATGCTTTGTAATATTTTGACGTTTTGGACTCTGTTAAGGCTTGGTTTGTGGCCTAATATATGGTCTATTCCAGAGAATGTTCTATATGCATTGGAAAAGAAAGTATACTTGGATGCTGTTGGCTGGAGTGTTCTGTATATATCTGTGAGGTCAAGTTGGTTAATTGTGGCATTTAGCTTTTCCATGTCTTTATCGAGCTTCTTTCTGGATGTTCTGTCCTTCATTGAAAATGGTGTGTTGAAGTCTCTTACTGTTATTGTGGAGCTGTCTATCTCACTTTTTAGTGCTGTTAGAATTTGTTTTAGGTATCTTGAAGCCCTGTCATTGGGTGCATAAATATTTAATATGGTTATATCCTCCTGGTATATTGTCCCTTTCATCATTATATAGTGTCCTTCCTTATCTTTTGTGGTGTATTTAAGTTTGAAGTCTGTTTTGTCAGAAATTAGTATTTCCACTCCTGCTCTTTTTTGATTGTTGTTTCTGTGATTTATTTTTTTTCATCTTTTTGAGGTTTAATTTGTGTCTTTAAGGTGTGTCTCTTGTAGGCAGCAGATAGACAGATTGTGTTTTTTTTATCCATTCTGTAACTGTCTGTCTCTTTATTGGTGCATTTAGTCTGTTTACGTTGAGCATGATTATAGATGAGTTTAGCGTTATCATTTTGATGTCTTTTTTTTGTGTTGACAGTTTTATTTTTCCACTCATTTTTATGTGCTGAAGAGTTTGTAAATTGACTTTCCGATTTTCATTGAAGTTGAATTTGTTTTTGCTGAGTTTTTTTTTATTTTGATATATAAGGTTATTAGTCTTTTTTGTGGTTACCTTAATTTTTTTTTTTTAATATTTACCCGTTTTTCTAAGTTTAAGTCCAACTTGTATCACCCTCTATCACCTTGATTTCCTCTCCATATGGAGATCTATGTCTACTTTATTTAGTCCCTCTTTACTGAGTTAATGTCATTTTTTTACATAATGATGTCACTAATTCCCTGTTTTGAGCATTTTTTTTTTTTTTTAATCTTGATTTATTTTTGTGGTTTCCCTGTCTGGTTCGATATCTCATTGCTCTGTTCTATGTTCTAGTTTTGGGTTGATATCTGATATTATTGATTTTCTAACCAGAGAATTTCCTTTAATATTTCTTGTCGTTTTCTGTTGGTTTTTCCAAATCCTCTAAGCTTCTGTTTATCTCAAAATGTCTTTATTTTGCCTTCATATTTGACAGACAGGTTTGCTGGGTATATGATTCTTGGCTAGCAGTTTTTCTCCTTCAATGCTTTATATATGTCATCCCATTACCTTCTTGCCTGCATGGTTTCTGCCGAGTAGTCCGAACTTAATTCTTATTGGATCGCCTTTTTAGGTGACTTTTCGCTTACCCTTAGCCGCTCTTAAAATTTTTTCTTTTTCTTTGGTTTTGGGAAGTTTGATTATAATATGCCTTGATGACTTTGTTTTTGGATGTACCTTGTATGGGGTTTGATGAGCATCTTGGATAGATATTGTCTCATCTTTCACAATGTCAGGGAAGTTTTCTGCCAACAAATCTTCAACAATTTTCTCTGCATTTTCTGTTATCCCTCCCTGTCCGGTATTCCAGTCAGTTGCAGGTTATTCTTACTGATAGAGTCCCACATGATTCTTAGGGTTTGGTCATTTTTTAAATTCTTTTATCTGTTTTTTCTTGGAATGAATTGTTGCCAAGTGTATTATTTTCCATCTCACTAATTCTGCCTTCCACTTCCTTAATTCTGCTCCGCTGACTTTCTGTTGAATTGTCTAATGTTGTAATTTTTTTATCCATATTTTCTTTCTTTGTTAAAATAATTTTCATTGTGCTTTAAGTGAAAGTTTACAAATCAATCCAGTCTCTCACACAAAAACGCATATACACCTTGCTACACACTCCCAATTACTCTCCCCCTAATGAGACAGCCTGCTCTCTCCCTCCACTCTCTCTTTTCGTGTCCTTTTCGCCAGCCTCTAACCCCCTCCACCCTCTCATCTCCCCTCCAGGCAGGGGATGCCAACCTAGTCTCAAGTGTCCACCTGATCCAAGAAGCTCACTCCTCACCAGCATTCCTCTCCAACCCATTGTCCAGTCCAATCCATGTCTGAAGAGTTGGCTTCGGGTATGGTTCCTGTCCTGGGCCAACAGAAAGTCTGGGGTCCATGACCATTTGGGTCCTTCCAGTCTCAGGCAGACCATTAAGTCTGGTCTTAGGAGAATTAGGGGTCTGCATCCCACTGCTTTCCTGCTCCCTCGGGTTCTCTGTTGTGTTCCCTGTCAGGGGATTCATCGGTTGTAGCTGGGCACCATGTAGTTCTTCTGGTCTCAGGATGATGTAGTTGCTGGTTTATGTGGCGAATTATGTAATGATTAGTTAATAATAAGTTAATCATTTGTATTTTTGATTGTTCTCGCTCTGTGGATTCTTGCAGCTTATTAAATTTTTATTATGTTCTTGAATAATCTTTTTAATTTCTTCATCCACTTTATCTGTGTGTTCCTTGGCCTCTTCTGTGTTTTGTCTGATCTTGTTCCTGATGTCTTGAAGAGTTCTGTGTACTAATCTTTTGTACCCTACATCTGGTCATTCCAGGAATACATGTTTGTCCGGGACAGTCCTTGTTTTTCTGTTTTGGGAGTTTGTTGAAGCAATCATGACCTGCTCTTTATGTGCTTTGCTTTAGAGTTTTGTCTCCTAACTATGAATAAGTTATTGCATTCATTTATTTTATGTTTCCTCACTGTGTCCTAGTTTCTTGCTTTGTTTTGTTTTGATATACCAGATAGGCTACTAAAGTGAGCTCACTTGATGATTGGAGCCTTTGAAACACTAATACCCTGTTACGAGATGGCTAGAGCGGTTACCAGGTATATGAGCCTAAGAGTCCATTCACTATTCTTGTAGATTCAGCTCAGGTGTCCTGAGAGTTGGTCACCTAGTGTGTGGATTAGGCTCTCATCGGCTGTCTTACAGGAGTAGTGGTGATGGGTGTATGCACTGGTTTCTGGTAATGGTAGGGGGCCACATTCTGAGGAAGGCAGGGGGATGACAACCTTTCCCCAAGTGTCTGTGAGGAAGACACGTCCCTGTTCTCTAGAGCACTCTGGTGGGTGGGCTCTGCAGCTGTACCATAGGCATCTAGTGCTTTTACGTGTAAGGGCTGGTAGGCACCACTTATCCTTGGAGCCCTTTCATGGGTGGCTAGGTAGCATGGTTGGAACCTCCAGTCCTCAGGCTCCTGCTGTGGGTAGGTGAAGGCCCTGTTTACAAGGAAGAGCGGTATCAAACATTCAATCCTGTCTTTTCTCCACACTTTCAATATAGTAACAGTGAGGCCTCAAACAGATTCGCCCTTACAATATAACAGATCCTGTCTGGTGTAGTGGAACCACCTGGATTCATGCAGGTGTGAAAGACAAATTCTGTGGATCACTTGTGCCTGGACTAGAGCTGCTTCTGCTCTGAGTTTCCAGATTATGGGGGTCGGCAGAGTATTTTTCCCCATTGGTTAATTGGTTATTTCTCCAAGGCTAGGAGAATGGTTCAGGGATCACAGAAGGACCTATCTCAGGCCCAGGGAAATCAATTTTTAACGAAGGTGGCTGGGACAGAGGGAGGATGTATCAAAAAGATAGGAGAGTTCTTTGAAAAGGAGGAATTATTAGGTCAGCACAATAAATTAGACAAAATCACTTTCAAAATGACTTTTCTTGTGCTGAGAGTGCTGTTTCGTCTCAGATTCCAGAGCCATGTGTAGCCTGTGTGTGCTGGCTGGGTCCCTGCTGAAATCGCCCCAGGGGTTAGGGCTGCGTCACGCGTGCTTGTCTTCTTTTGCTGAAGCTACTGAGTCCTAAATGCCACTGCCCGCCCCACTGCAGAGACTCCACAGTTTCAGGGGTGTACCACTTTGCCTTCTTCCGCTAAAGTGGCTGTGTCCCCAAAAACTGCCATCAGACCCGCTGCCGTTGCACCAAGGAATCGGGGCTGAGGCGCTGCCATGGGCACAGCAACTTCTCGCTGCTTCTGCACCGTCTCTCCCTCCCGTGTCACTCAGTCTGATTTCTTAACTTTGCCTTTGATGGTCAGGGTTCCCAGCTTGTCATGTATATAATCTATTCATTTGTTTTTCAGGGTCTTTGTTGTAAGAGGGATCACCAGAAGCGCCTGACTACTCCGCCATCTTATATTTTTAAGGTTTATCCATGTTGTAGTACATGGATTAGTCTTTTTTAGTACGTAATAATACTCCATTGTGTGGATATACCGTGCTCTTATTTCTCCGTGGGCATTTGGGTTGTTCCTACTTTTTGGTAGTTTTGAATAATGCTGCTGTGAACTTCCATGTAAAAGTTTTTGTGTGGAAATGTTTTCTTTCTCTTGGGTAGATACCTAGGAGTGGAATTGGTGGGTCATAGGGTAAGTTTTTGTTTAACATTTTGAAAAAGTGCCGAAAGTGTTTTCCAGAGTGACTGTACCATTTCCCATTCCCACCAGCAATGTATGAGGGTTGCAGTTTCACCACATCTTCGTCAGCACTTGTAACTGTCTGCTTTTTGAGCGTAGCCATTTTAGTGAGTGTGATGTAGCATCTTATGATAGTTTTGATTTACATTTTCCTAATGACTAATGAAGGATCCCTGGTGGCTCAGTGGTTAAAGTGCTTGGGTGCTAACTGAATATTTGGCAGTTTGAACCCACCAGATTGTCTGCAGGAGAAAGATGTGGTAGTTTGCTTCCATATAGATTTGTTGTTGTTAGGTGCTGTTGAGTCGATTCCGACTCATAGCGACCCTGTGCACGACAGAAAGAAACACTGCCCAGTCCTGTGCCATCCTCACAATCGTTATGCCTTAGCTCATTGTTGCAGCCACTGTGTCAAACGACCTCGTTGAGGGTCTTCCCCTTTTCCACTGACCCTGTACTTTGCTAAGCATGATGTCTTTCTCCAGGGAATTATCCCTCCTGACAGCATGTCCAAAGTTTGTAAGATGTAGTCTCGCCATCCTTGCTTCTAAGGAGCATTCTGGTTGTACCTCTTCTAAGACAGATTTGTTCGTTCTTTTGGCAGTCCATGGTATATTCGATATTCTTTGTCAGCACCACAATTCAAAGATGTCAGTTCTTCGGTCTTCCTTATTTAACGTCCAGCTCTCACATGCATGTGATGTGATTGAAAATGCCATGGTTTGGGTCAGGCACACCTTAGTCTTCAAGGTGACATCTTTGCTTTTCAGTGCTTTAAAGAGGTTTTTTACAGCAGATTTATCCAGTGCAGTGCGTCTTTTGATTTCTTGACTGCTGCTTCCACGGGTGTTGATAGTGGATCCAAGTAAAATGAAATCCTTGACAGCTTCAGTCTTTTCTCTGTTTATCGTGATGTTTCTCATTGGTCCAGTTGTGAGATTTTTTGTTTTCTTTATGTTGAGGTGCAATCCATACTGAAGGTTGTGGTCTTTGATCTTCATTAGTAAGTGCTTCTAGTCCTTTTCACTTACAGCAAGTAAGGTTGTATCATCAGCATAAAGCAGGTTAATGGGTCTTCCTCCAATCCTGATGTCCTGTTCTTCATATAGTCCAGCTTCTCTTGTTATTTGCTCAGTATACAGAATAGATTTGATGCATTGAACACTAGTTACCAAAGACCAGACAAGTTGTGGAATGACATCAAGGACATCATACATGAAGAAAGCAGGAGGTCGTTGAAAAGACAGGAAAGAAAGAAAAGACCAAGATGGATGTCAGAGGCGACTCTGAAACTTACTCATGAACGTTGAGCCTTTAAAGCAAAAGGAAGAATCGATGAAGTAAAGGATCTGAACAGAAGATTTCAAAGGGCCTCTAGGGAAGACAGAATAAAGTAGTACAATGACATGTGCAAAGAGCTGGAGATGGAAAACCAGAAGGCAAGAACACGCTTGGCATTTCTCCAGGTGAAAGACTTGATGAAAAAATTTAAGCCTCAAGTTGTAATAGTGAAGGATTCTATGAGGAAAATATTAAACGACGCAGGAAGCATCAAAAGAAGATGGAAGGAATACACAGAGTCATTATACCAAAAAGAATTAGTCGATATTCAACCATTTCAAGAGGTAGCATATGATCAGGAACCGGTGCTACTGAGGGAAGAAGTCCAAGCTTCTCTGAAGGCATTGGCAGAAAAGAAGGCTTGAGGAATTGGTGGAATATTAATTGAGATGTTTCAGGAAACGAATGCAGCACTCTGTCTATGCCAAGGCGTTCACTGGTCTGTGCCAAGAAATGGGGAAGATAGCTTCCTGGCCAACTGACTGTAAGAGGATCCGTATTTATGCCTGTTGCCAAGAAAGGTGAGCCAACTGAATCCAGAAATTATAGAACAGTATCATTAATATTACATGCAAGCAAGATTTTGCTGGAGATAATTGCAAAACAGCTGCAGCAGTATATCGACAGGGAACTGACAGAAATTCAGGCAGGTTTCAGAAGAGGACGTGGCACCAGAGATATCATTGCTGATGTCAGATGGATTGTGGTTGAAAGCAGGGAATACCAGAAGGACGTTTACCTGTGTTTTCTTGACTGTGCAAAGTCATTTGACTATGTGGATCATAACAAACTATGGATAACATTGTGAAGAATGGGAATTCCAGAACACTTAATTGTGCTCATGAAGAACCTTTACATAGATCAAGAGGGAGTTGTTCGGGTAGAATAAGGGGATACTGATTGATTTAAAGTCAGGAAAGGTGTGTGTCAGGGTTGTATCCTTTCACCATACATATTTTTTATTCAGTTTGTATCCATATAGATTTACAGCTTTGGAAACCCTGTGGGGTAGTTCTCCCCTGTCCTATAGGGTCGCTATGAGTCAGAATTGACTTGAAGGCAGTGGGTTTGGTTTGGTTTAATGAATAATAAAATGTCCCGGGGTGGCGTAAATGGCTTGCGCTCAAGTACTAACCTAAACATTGGTGGTTCATATCCACCTAGTGGTACTGCAGAAGAAAGGCCTGACGGTCTGATTATGTAAAGATTAGAGCCAAGAAAATCCTATAGAGCTGGTCTACTGTGTAACAGATGGTTTTGCAGTGAATTGGAATGGATTCGATGGAAACAAGTTTTTTTTTTTTTCCCAATCACTAACGATGTTGAGCATCTTTTTTGAATGTCTTAGTTATTTGTATGTCTTCTTAGGTACAGTGGCTATTCAAACCTTTCATCCATTTTTAATTTGCATTTTAAAATTAAAGTTATCGAGTTGTAAGAGTTCCTTATATATTTTTAATACAATCCCTTATCAACTATATAATTTGCAAATATTTTCTCATCGTGTTTGGCTTGTCTTTTCACTTTCTTTAATGGTGTGTTTTGAAGTATGAAATTCTGAATATCGTTGAAGTCCAATTATCAATTTATTCTTTTATTTTTGTCATTTTGGTGTTGTATGTACAAAATCTTTGCCTTACCCAAGGTTAACAAAGACTTACTATATAGTTTATTCAATCATTTTCTTCTGTGTTGTGCTTTTACAGATACTGCTGCAGTCAACAGACTAGTAAAAGTGTCTTTTAATATTACCGTTAATGATTCTTTGTTAAAGGTTCCTAGAAGTTTGATTGCTAGACCAAAGGGTAGGTGCTAAATGTCACTCCTTTGCAACTGAACTATTTTGCATTCCTTTCAATAATACACGTGAGTGCTTGTTTCTTCTTGGTCTTTTCAAGAAAGTATATGTAAGGAGGATTTTACCAACCTTTTAGATGAGAAATGGTGTGTCATTGTAGTTTTAATACATTTTCTTAATTGTTCTTAAGCTTGAGGTGTTTGTGGGAGGGCATTTAAAGACCTTTTGCATCTCTTTCTCTGAAATATTTTGTGCACATCTCTTGCCGTTTCCTATTGCACTTGTTTTTGTTTTTCTCTTTAATATAGTCACACTTCATGTATTAGGTATATTTGTCTTTTATTTGTGATATAAGTTGGGCAGATGTTATCATCCGGTTTGTCACTTGTTGTTTTACTTTGCTTTTGTGTGTTTGGTTGGTTGTTTTTGCCCATGGAAAAGCTTCCTTAGCTTTTGTTTTTATTTGTATGCAGTCAAATCTATCAGTCTTTTCCTGTATTGCATCTGTATTTTAAATCATGGGACAGTTTTTTCATCACTCCCAGGTGTTAGGGAAGTTCACCCATATTTTCTTCTAGCGCTTGATGGTTTTATTTTTTACATTTAGATCTGAGATCCATTTGGGATTTTTCTTTGATCTATACTGTGAAGAATATCTAATTTCATGTTTTTCCATATGGTTAATTATCTCAGCACATTTTTTAAAAATTCACATTTTCTTCCACTGATTTGAGGTGTTACTTTAACTGTATACTAAGTAATCATGTGCAAATTTCTCTTAAGCATTCTCTGGCCTGTTTCATTAGTCTATTCATGAATTACTACCACATTGTTTTACTTGTAGAAAGAGCCCTGGTGGCACAGTGGTTGAGTGCTTGGCTGCTAACCGATAGGTCAGAGATTCAAACCCAGCAGCCACTCTGAGGGACAAAGATGCAGCAGTCTGCTCCCATAAGGTTTACAGCCTGCAAAAACTCTACTGGGCAGTTCTGCTCTGTTCTACAGGGTTGCTATGAGTAGGAATCGTCTTGATGGCAGTGGTTTTGAGTTACTTATACAAGTTTGGATTATTTATAGAAGTTTTATACTATGTTTTAATATATGGTAGGGCTAAAGCATTCTTACTACGATGGTCTTGTTTTTAGGATTTTCCTGGCTCTTCTTCATTGCATGGTTTTCCAAACAAACTTTATACTTAACTGTCTAGATCCACAAAAATATGTGATGTTTTATATATTTTTATTAGCTTTTTGAAGTATAATTTACATTATTTGAAGTGTACAGTTTACTGAGTTTTCGTGGTTGTATAGAATTGTGTGGTTGTACCACACTCAAGACATAGAACTCTTTTATCAAAAGTGTTCCCTTTTGCCCCTTTCTAGATGATTCCCACTTCTAACCTCTGGTCCCAGACAATAATTTACCCTCTGTTTTGTTTGTTTTCTTTTAAATTGTAGTTTAGATGAAGGTTTACAGAACAAACTAGCTTCTCATTAAACAGTACACATATTGTTTGATGACATTAACAACCCCACGGCATGTCAACACTCTCCCTTCTTGGCCTTGGGTTCCCTATTACCGGTTTTCCTGTCCCCTCCTGCCTTCTAGCTGTTGTGCCCTTTAAGTCTCGTTTTGTTTTATGGGCTGCTCTAATCTTTGGCAGAAGGGTGAACCTCGGGGGGTGATTTCATTACTGAGCTAAAAGGTTGTCTAGAGGCCATAGTCTTGGGGTTTCGTCAGTCCCTGTCAGACCAGTAAGTCTGGGCTTATCTTGTAAGTTAGAATTTTGTTCTACATTTTTCGTCAGTTCTGTCTAGGACCCTCTATTGTGATCCCTGTCAGAGCAGTCAGTGGTGGTAGCTGGGCACTATCCAGGTGTACTGGACTCAGACTGGTGGTGGCTATGGTAGTTGGTGGTCCATTAGTCCTTTGGACTAATCTTTCCCTTGTGTCTTTAGCTTTCTTCATTCTCCCTTGCTCCCGAAGGGGTGAGGCAAATGGTCACAAGCATTTAAGACCCCAGATGCTACTCACCAAAGTAGAATGTAGAACATTTATAGACTGTGTTATGCCAGTTGAGCTACATGTTACCGGAGACCATGGTCCGCACCGCCCTCGGCCCAGTAATTTGGTCCTTCGAGGAGTTTGGATGTGTCTAAGGAGCTTCCATGACCTTGCCTTGTGCAGTTTGTGCTGGCTTCCCCAGTATTGTGTACTGTCTTACCCTTCACCAAAGCTACCAATTATCTATTGTCTATTTAGTGTTTTTCTATCCCCATCCCTCCCCTCCCTCGTAACCATCAAAGATTGTTTCTTTTTGTATGTATGCTTTTTCATGAATTTTTATAGTAGTGGTCTTATACAATATTTGTCCTTTTGTGACTGACTTATTTCACTTAGTGTAATGCCCTCCAGATTCATCCACGTTGTGAGATGCTTTGCCTATTGATCATTGTTCTTTATCGTTGCATAGTATTCTATTGTGTGTATGTACCATAGTTTCTTTATCTGTTCATCTGTTGATGGGAATCCGGGTTGTTTCCATCTTTTTGCTATTGTGAACAATGCTGCAATGAACGTAGGTGTGCATATATCTATTCATGTGATGGCTCTTATTTCTCGAGGATATATTCCTAGGAGTGGGATTGCTGGCTCATATGGTATTTCTATATTTAGCTTTTTAAGGAAGCACCATATTGTTTTCCAAAGTGGTTGTACCATTTGGCATTCCCACCAGCAGTTCATAAGAGTTCCAGTCTCCCTTCAGCCTCTCCAACATTTGTTATATTCTGATTTTTTTGATTGCTGCCAGTAATGCTGGGGTGAGATGGTGTCTCATTGTGGTTTTGATTTGTGTTTCTCTAATGGCTAGTGATCCAAGCATTTCCTCATATGTCTGTTAGCTGCTTGAATGTCTTCTATCGTGAAGTGTCTGTTCATTTCCTTTGCCCATTTTTTAATTGGACTTTTTGTCATTTTGTTGTAGAGATGTTGGATTTTCCTGCAGATTTTAGAGATTAGACCTTTGTCGGATTTGTCATAACCTAAAGTTTTTTCCCAGTCTGTGGGTTCTCATTTTACTCTTGGTGAAATCTTTTGATGAGCATAAGTGTTTAATTTTTTTTAAGATCTCAGTTATCTACCTTATCTTCTGGAGTTTGTCTGTTGTTAGTTATGATTTGTATCCTGTTAATGCCATGTATTAGGGCCTCTAGTGTTGATTCTGTTTTTCTTCAATGATCTTTATAGATTTTGGTTTTATATTTAGGTCTTTGATCCACTTTGAGTTAGTTTTTGTGTATGGTGTGAGGTATGGGTCCTGTTTCATTCTTTTTGCAGATGATCATCTGGTTTTGCCAGCACTATTTGTTGAAAAGACTATCTTTTCCCCATTTGACAGACTTTGGGCCCTTGCTGAAGATCAGGTGACTATAGGTGAATGAATTTACATCTGGGGTCTCAGTTCTGTCCCATTGGTCAGTGTATCTGTCATTGCTCTAGCACCAGGCTGTTTTGACTACTGTGGCGGTATAATAGGTTGTAAAATTAGGTAGTGTGAGGCCTCCCACTTTGTTCTTCTTCTTCAGTAATGCTTTACTTATCTGGGGCCCCTTCCCTTTCCATATGAAGTTGGTGATTTGTTTCTCCATCTCATTTAAAAATGCCGTTGGAATTTGGGTCAGGATTGCATGGTATCTGTATATCGCTTTGGCTAGAACTGACATTTTCACAATGTTGAGTCTTCCTACCCATGAACAAGGCATGTTTTTTTCCACTCATGTAGGTCCTTTTTGGTTTCTTGAAGTAGTGTCTTGTAGTTTTCTTTGTATAGGTCTTTTACATCTCTGGTTAGATTTATTCCTAAACATTTTATTTTTTAGGGGCTATTATAAATTTTTTTTTTATTAAAAATGGTATTGTTTTCCTGATTTCCTTTTCATCATTCTCTTTATTGGTATATAGGAATTCAACTGATTTTTGTAAGTTTATCTTGTATCCTGCTCTGCTGAATCTTTAAGTTTCAGTAGTTTCTCATGGAGTCTTGTGAGTTTTCTACGTATAGTATCATATCATCTGCAAAGAGGGACAGTTTTACTTCTTCCTTAGTAATTTGGATGCCCTTTTTGTCTTTTTCTTGCTTTATTGCTGTAGCTAGGACTTCCAGCACAATGTTAGATAGGAGTGATGATAAAGAGCATCTTTGTCATGTTCCTGTTCTCAAGGGGAATGTTTTTAGCCTCTCTACATTAAGTTTGTACATTAAGAATGATATTGGCTTTGATTTTGTATAACAAACATTAAAAAAAAAACATAGATGCCCTTTATTATGTTGAGATTTCTAGACCTATTTTATTGAGAGTTTTTATCAGGAATGGGTGTGGACTTTGTTGATTGCCTTTTCTGGGTCGATTGAGATGATCATGTGATTTTTTAAATTTATGTGGTAGGTTACATTGATTGATTTTCTAATGTCGAACCATCCTTGCATACTTGATATGAATCCTACTTGGTCATGGTGTATTATTTTTTTGATAAGATGCTGAATTCTATTAGCTAGAATTTTATTGAGAAATTTTGCGTCTATATTCATGGAGAGATATTGGTGTGTAATTTTGTTGTTTTGCGGTGTCTTTGCCTGGTTTTGGTATTAGGGTTATGTTGGCTTCATAGAATGAATTTGGGAGTATCCCTATGTTCTGGAATAGTTTGAGGACTATTGGTGTGAGTTCTTCTCTGGATGTTTGGCAGAATTCTCCAGTGTAGCCATCTGTGCTGGTGCTTTTTTTTTTTGTTGAGAGATTTCTTTTTTTTTTTTTTTTAATTAATTTTTTTTTTTATTGTACTTCAGATGAAGGTTTACAGAACAAACTAGTTTCTAACTAAATACATACTGTTTTATGACATTGGTTAACAACCCCACGACATGTCAACACTCTCCCTTCTCAACCCTGGGTTCCCTATTACCAGCTTTCCTGTTCCCTCCTGACTTCCAGTCCCTGCCCCAGGGCTGGTGTGGCCCCTTAGTCTTGTTTTGTTCCATGTGGCTGTTCAATCTTTGGCTGAACGGTGAACCTCAGGAGTGGCCTCATTACCCAGCTGAAAGGGTGTCGGGGACCATACTCTCAGGGTTTCTCCAGTCTCTCAGGCCAGCAAGTCTGGTCTTTCTTTTTGAGTTAGAATTTTTACATTTTTCTCCAGCACTGTCCGGGACCCTCTATTGTGATCCCTGTCAGAGTAGTCAGGGATCACAGCTACTACCAGTGATGGTAGCCAGGCACCATCCAGTTGTACTGGACTCAGTCTGTTGGAGGCCATGGTAGATGTGGGCCATTAGTCCTTTGGACTAATCTTTCCCTGGTATCTTTAGTTTTCTTCATTTTTCCTTGCTCTTGAAGGGATGAGACCAGTGGAGTATCCTAGATGGCTGCTCACAAGCTTTTAAGACCCCAGATGCTTTTCACCAAAGTAGAGTGTACAACATTTTCGTTATAAACTATGTTATGCCACTTGAGCTAGATGTTCCCTGAGACCATGGTCCCCACAACCCTCAGCCCTGCAATTCGGTCCCTCAGGGAGTTTGGATGTGTCTATGGAGCTTCCATGACCTTGCTTTGTACAAGTCGTGCTGGCTTACCCAGTATTGTGTACTGTCTTACCCTTCACCAAAGTTACCACTTGTCTATTTAGTGTTTTTCCATCCCCACCACTCCCCTCCCTCGTAACCATCAAAGATTGTTTCACTTTGTGTGTAAACCTTTTCAATCTCTTGTTATGGGACTATTCAGATTTTCAACATCACTATGTGCTAGTTTGGGTAGTTAGTTGGCTTCTAGAAATTTGTTCATTGACTCTAGGTTTTCATATTTGTTGGAATATAGTTTTTCATAATACTCACTTGTGATCCTTGTTTCAGTGGGGTCTGCTGTCATGTCCCCCATTTCATTCCTTATTTGGATTATAGGGGGTCCTGGACAGTGCTGGAGAAAAACGTAAATCCTCTCCTGTTTTTCTTTTGTCAGTTTGTCCAGTGGTTTGTCGATTTTGTTGATCTTTTCAAAGAACCAGCTTTTGGTTTTGTTGATTCTTTTTATTGTTTTTCTAATCTCTATTTCATTTATCTCTGCCCTGATTGTCATTACTTCCTCTCTTCTGGTGGCTGTGGGCTTCTTTTGCTGTTCTCATTCTATTTGTTCGAGTTGTGTAGCTAATGTTTTGATTTTGTCCTTTTCTTCTTTTTTGGTATGTGCATCTATTGCTGTAGTTTGACCTCTGAGCATTGCCTTTGCTGTGTCCCAAAGGTTTTGTTATGATGTTTTCATTCTTGTTTGGTTCTTGGAATTTTTTTATTCCAACTTTGTCTATTCTGTTGTTTTTGTTGTTAAATTCTGTCTAGTTTCACCTTATAGTGACCCTGTGTATAACAGAATGAAACACTGCCTGGCCCTGCACCATGGCAAGAATCATTGCTGTGCTTGAGCCCATCGTTGAGCTGCTGTGCCAATTCATCTCCTTGAGGATCTTCCTCTCTTTTGCTGACCCTTTACTTTACCAAGCATATTGTCCTTCTCCAGGGGCTGCTCCCTCTTGATAGTATGTCCAAAGTATGTGAGTCAACGTCTCTCCATCCTCGCTTCTAAGGAGCATTCTGGTTGTACTTCTTCCGAGACAGATTTGTTTGTTCTTCTGGCAGTCTGTGGTGTATTCAGTATTCTTCACCTGCAGTATAATTCAAAGGAATCAGTTCTTCTTGCGGTCTTTCTTTTTCATTGTCTAGGTTTCACTTGCACATGAGGCGATTGAAAATACCATGGCTTGGGTCAGGTGCACATTAGTTCTCAAAGTGACATCTTTGCTTTTTAAGATTTTAAAAAGTTCTTTTGCAGCAGATTTGCTCAGTGTGATATGTCATTTGATTTCTTGACAGCTGCTCACATGGGCGTTGATTGTGGATCCAAGTAAAATGAAATTCTTGACAGCTTCCATCTTTTCTGTTTATCTTGATGCTGCTTATTCATCCAGTTATGAGGAGTTTTGTTTATTTTGAGGTGCAAGCCATGCTGAAGGCTGAAATCTTTGATCTTCATCTGTAAATGCTTCAAGTGCTCTTCACTTTAAGCAAGCAAGGTTGTATCATCTGCGTATCTCAAGTTGTTAATGAGTCTTCCTCCAATCTTGATGCTGTGTTCTTCTTCATATAGTGGTTTCCTCAGATTATTTGCTCAGCATATAGATTAAATAAGTGAGGTGAAAGGATACAATCCTGATGTATAGCTTTCCTTTAAACCATGTAGTATCCTCTTGTTCTGTTCAAACCACTGCCTCGTAGTCTATGTATAGATTCCACGTGAGCACAGTAAAGTGTTCTGGAATTCCCATTCACTGCAGTGTTATCCATAATTTGCTCTGATCCACTTAGTGGAATGACTTTGGTTAGTCAATAAAAAAGAGGTAAACATCTTTCCGGTATTCTGTTTTCAGGCAAGATCCATCTGATATCAACAGTGGTATCCCTCATTCCACATCATATTCTGAATTTGGCTTGAATTTCTGGCAGTTCCCTGTCGATGTACTACTGCAACCGTTTTTTGAATTATCTTCAGCAAAATTTTACTTGCGTGTGATGTTAATGATATTTTTCGATAATTTCCACACTCTCTTGGGTCACCTTTCTTTGGAATGGGCAATAATGTGGATCTCTTCCAGTCGGGTGGCCAGGTAGCTGTCATCCCAATTTCTTGACATAGATATCTGAGTGCTTCCAGTGTTGCATCTTTTTGGTGAAGCATCTCAGTTGATTCCGTCAATTCCTGGAGCCTTGTTTTTTGCCAATGCCTTCAGTGCAGCTTGGACTCTTCCTTCAGTACCATCAGTTCTTGATCATATGCTGCCATCTGAAATGGTTGTATGTTGACCAATTCTTTTTGGTGCATGACTGTGTGTATTCCTTTAATCTTTTTTTGATGCTTCCTGCATGATTATTAAACTGCAGGACACTCCAAAAGACTTTAAAGAGTTTCACAAAAAAAAAAAAAAAGGAAACCTTTTTAGATTTACCACAAGGTGTAAAAAGACAAGGGAACCGTGACTTCAACTTGAACTTGCATACAAGCAGTGAATGATCTGTTCAGCATTTGGCTCCTGGTCTTGTTTTAACTGATGATACTGAACTTTTCCTTTGTCTCTTTCCACAGATGTGGTCGATTTGATTCCTGTGTTTTCCATCTCAGGAGGTCCACTGTATGGTTGCCATTTATGTTGCTTAAAAAAAGTACTTGCAGTGAAAAAGTCGTTTGTCTTGCAAAATTCTATCGTGATCTGCAGCATCATTTTTGTAGCTAAAGACGTATTTTCAAACTGCTGATCGTTCTTCGTTTCCAACTTTTGTATTATAATCCCCAGTAATTATCAGTGCATCTTGATTGCATGTTTGATTAATTTCAGACTGCAGAGGCTGGTAAAAATCTTCAATTTGGCCTTAGTGGTTGGTGCATACATTTGATTAATAGCCATACTAACGGGTTTGCCACATGAACAAATGAAGGTCCTGAAAGCTTGACTCTATCCACATCATTAAGGTCAACTTTACTTTGAGGAGACAGCTCTTCCCCAGTCGTATTTTGAGTGCCTTCCATTTATTTTTGTATATCTAGTGTTTGGGATACTGGATCACATTGCAAGTGCAGGTTTAACAGCTAAAGTAATTTGCAAAGTGTCTGTAATATTAATGTTCTTAATAGTGATATGTGAGATTTGCGGTTGTTCCACATCCTTCCTAGCTCTCAGTATTGTCAGTGTTTTTTACTTTAGTCATTCTAGTAGGTAAGTTATGATTTCTTATTTTGGTTGAATTTGCATTTCTCTGATGACTAAGTGATGCTGAACATGTTGTATGTGCTGTTGGTTTTTGTATACGTTTTTTTGTGTGTGTATGAATTACCTGCTCTAACCTTTTCTCCATTTTAAAATTGGTTTTTCATTATCTTAATTGCATGAGTTACTTGCATATTCTGATGAAAACTCTTTGTCAGATACATGCTTGGAAATACTTTCTCACTGTCTGGCATGCCTTTTTGTTTTCTTGTGCCTTTTGAAGAGCGGATTTATAAATTAAAGTCTGTATAATGAGTTTTTTATATTATAGTTTGTGCTTGTTTTGTTCTGTTAAGAAAACTTTGACTACCTCAGGATTATAAATATTTTCTTCTCATTTGTTTTCCTGATCTTCTGTAGCCATACTCAGTTTTCCAACATCATGTTTTGAAAAGATTAACCTTTGCAAATTGAATTACCATTTTATCTTTACCAAAAACGAATTGACCATGTAACTTTGTGTTTATTTCTGGATCCTCTGCTATGTTCTGAAGTTCCATTTGTCTGTTTTTATCCAATACCACATTGTTTTCGTGACTATTGTCTTAAAATAAAGCACTGTAAGTTCTTGTATTCTTTTTCAAAATTTTTTTGCATTTTCTATGTTCTTTGGCTTTCCATGTAAAGTTTAGAATCAGCTTGTCAATTTCTTCAGCTAGGATTTTGATTGGGTTCTCATTATATGTATGGATTAATTTAGGGAGAATTTCTGTCATTTATAATACTACATTTGCTTGTCCATGAACATGGTGTATCTCACCACTTCCTTAGGTATATTAATTTATTTAACTTAGCAGTGCTTTGTAGTTTTCAGTGTACATTTTTCATTAAGTTTATTTCGATTGACTCAATAACAACAGGTTTGCTTTTTATTACTACTATATAGAAACAATTGATTTTTGCATACTGATTTAGTATGTATACTGTTTGTGTCACCATGTATTTTAGTGTACAAGTAGACGACTATACGGATATATGTTAAAATGGTGAGCAGTTCTGATAGATCCTGATGATTTTTATCTTGTGTTGTTTCCTTAGCAGTTTTTTATGTACGTAGTTATAATTGTGAATCTTTAAATAAACAAAAGAAAATCTTTTTCCCATTTGAATTTAAGAAAAGGAAGATTTATAAGCAAGTATGAAGAATAGTCTTTTTCAGTTTGAAAAATAAATTGACCTGTTAATAAGACTTGTAGAATGTGTAATTTTTTTTTTTTTTGGTTTTTGGTAGCTTGATTGATTCATTAAGGAGCCCTGGTGGCACTGTGGTTAAGAACTGTGGCTGCTAACCAAAAGGTGGGCAGTCAGAATCCACCTTGATAACACTATGGGGCGGTTCTACTCTGTCCTGTAGGGTCACTATGAGTCAGAAGTGACTCAGTGACAGTGGGTTTTTTTTTTGATTCATAAAGTATTGGTAAATATAGTTTTTCTGATTACCAAATCACTGATCAGTTAGTTCATTAAGTTAAAAGAAAACATACTTTTACCATGGCTTTGAAAAGAGTTGGGTAGAAATTTAATTAGCATTCTGAATAAAACTAATCGGTAAATTAAGATTTATAATATCATGGGGCTTTATAATATCACTGCTGAAGGAGATCAAGTATTTCAAGAATTCAAAGCTTGTGGAGATTAATTTACATATGTTTTAGATACGCTAATTATAAACAATTCTCCTCCTTGAAGCAGATTCACTAAAGAGGTCTACCCAGTGCCATCTAAAATAATACTATTTTGCTGCCTGATTCAGTACATGCTTGAAAATTGTAATGCCGTATTTCTTAACAGTTCAGAAATTTGTGCTGGCCTTCTTTCCTATTTGAACCCATTTAGTAGGCTTTTCTTTAGTCTGTTTAACTCCCATATGGTTTTATTTTTTTCGTTAATGTCGAACTGATGTGGGATTATGGGTTAATGTGGGGTAAGAGGGAGATGTTGAGGGACAAATTATTATAATGGAAAAACTTAAGGCTCTTCTAATTCAGATTTGTGTTTTGAATTTGGAAATATATTGAATATTTAAATGCAGCAGTCTTGAAGTGCTTCATAACATGAAAATATTTAAAACTTTAAGGAAAGACAGAACTCTAAATGTTTCTACAAGCTTAATGTTTAAATTAACTAAAAAAAAGGGGAGGGATTTACCGGCAGATGAGACCAAGAAAATGATGTGGGAAAAGTTAAAAAGCAGTATATTTGGGAGTAAGAGTTAGATTTAAAAAAAATTTTTTTTACAGTTTTAGAAATAGAACACATCTTATAAATCATTGTTTAATCCCTTTACTGTATGTACGGGCATCCTGTGTACAGACTGGTTAAGGAGGCCCCTAGGTCAGCACAATTAGGTAGTGATTAAACTAGTGGAATTTACACTCATATTCTGACTTTTTAGTGACTTTTTTTCTGTTACACTATTTCTGCCACAAGAAAAGAGAAAAGGTAATTACATATTGTGGCAAGCACAGTTAGTGACAGTAGTTGTGACATTTGTTGTTGCTAGTTGTCATAGAATCAATTCCGACTCATAGTGGCCCCAAATGTGCAGAGTAGAACTGTACTCCATAGTGTTCTCAAGGCTGTGACCTTTCAGAAGCAGATGGCCAGGCCTTACTTCTGAGGTGCCCCTGGGTACATTTGAACCTCTAACCCTTTGGTACAAGGCTTAACTATTTGTGCCATCCAGGGACTTCCAAGCAAGATGCACCCCCCCCCCCCATTTTGTTTCCAACGTCCTCAGTCAGGATACAACTTCATGATTTACACTATTAAATTCACAGACACTAGAATAAACATGGCTTTCCCATTCTCATCTCAGGGTTGGTAAATCAAAAAACTATTTTGTTGGTCCTATGCTATAAGACCTGGTGATCTGCTCCTGTAAAGATTTTCGCCTAGGAAACCCTACAGGGCAGGTCTACTCTGTCCTATAGGGTTGCTATGAGACAGAATCGACTTGCTAGCACACAACAACAACAAATGCTTTAAGAGGAGCTGCCTGGTGGTGCAACAGTTAAGCACTCATCTGCTAATGGAGGATTGACTTTGCAGGAGAAAAACCTGGGTCGCGATCTGCTCCTGTAAGATTACAGCCTAGAAAACGCCATAAGGCAGTTTCTACCTGTCACATGGGGTCGCTAGGAGTCAAAATGGACTCAGTGAAATTTAACACCACCAACAGTGCTATAAGAGGAGTCCCTTGGTGGTGCAAATGGTTAATGTGCTCAGTTGCTAACCAAAAGGATAACAGTTTGAGTGCACCCAGTGGTGCCTCGAACAAAAGGCCTGGTGATCTTCTTCTGAAAAAATCAGCCATTGAAAACCCTATGGAGCGCAGTTCTTCTCTAACAAACTTAGGGTCACCATGAGTTGGAATCAACTAAATGACAACTGTTTTATTTCTGCCAATCACTCTCTTTCAGTGGACAAGGACTCTGTTGGCAATAGAGAGATAAGTAAGATGTTTCCTGCTCTCAGGTTGCTCACGTTCTTGTAGGTAACATATAAGTAAACATTATGAGTTTTTGTTAAGTGATAAAATAATGGAGGTATTTAGAGCTATATGGGAGGCAAAGGTGCATGTCTTTGTGTAGGAAATGTGGAAAAGTCTGAGTGGGAATTAGGGAAGACTCACAGAAGGTGATACTTGAAGGAACAATAGATGGGAGTTTTCAAGATGTTGTAAGATGGGGTTGAGTCAGTTCCGACTTATAGCTACCCTGCATACAACAGAACGAAACACTGCCAAGTCCTGCACCATCGTTACAGTCATTGCTATGTTTGAGCCCATTGATGCAGCCAGTGTGTGTCGATCCACCTTGTTGAGGGTCTTCTTTTTTGCTGACCCTGTACTTTACCAAGCATGATGTCCTTCTGCAGGAACTGATCCCTCCTGAATAATATATCTAAAGTATGTGAGACTAGTCTTGCTGTTCTTGGTTCCAAGGAGCATTCTGGTTGTACTTCTTCTAAGACAGATTTGTTTGTTCTTTTGGCAGTCCATGGTATATTCAACATTCTTCCCCAGCACCACAATTCAAAGGCGTCAATTCTTCTTTGGTCTTCCTTATTCATTGTCCAGCTTTCACATGCATATGATGTCATTGAAAATACAATGGCACCTTAGTCTTCAAGGTGACATCTTTACTTTTCAAAGCATTAAAGAGGTCTTTTGCAGCAGATGTGCCCAATGCAATGAGTGTTTTGATTTCTTGACTGTTGCTTCCATGGGTATGGATCCAAGTAAAATGAAATCCTTGACAACTTCAGTCTTTTCTCCATTTATCATGATGTTGATTATTGGTCTACTCATGAGGATTTTTGTTTTCGTTATGCTGGGGTGTAATCCATACTGAAAGCTGTGATCTTTGATCTTCGTCAGTAAGTGCTTCAAGTCCTCTTCACTTGCAGCAAGCAAGGTTGTGTTATCTGCATAATACAGGTTGTTAATGAGTCTTCCTCCAATTCAGATATGAGACCTGGAAAGGTTTTCCAAGAAGAGAATCAGCACATGAAAGTACAGTGTGTATTTAGGAAACTCCCAAATTCTGAGTCTAGAGCAGAGGTCCACAAACTTTTTCTTGAATGGCCAGAGAGTGAATGTCTTTGGCTTTGTGGGCCAAGAGGCAAAATAGGTTATTATGTAGGTATGTAGGTAATCATTTACAGTGTAACCATTAAAAAATATAAAAAATCATTCTTAGCTGTCAGACCTTAAAGAAGGGATTAGGCAGGCTGTAGTTTATGGACCCCTGTTTTAGAGCTTAGGAGTGTGGGGGCTTTAAGCCTCATACACTGTGGAAAAGGAAGGCAAGGAACAGATGGAAACTAGATTTGCAAAAGTCATCACAAATTTGGAGTCTTAGATTATTTGTCTTATTCTTTGTCAAATATCTAGTCAAACAGTATAGTGTTAGAAACTATAGTCATAAAGTTTAAGTAATGGTGACTTGCAAGGATTTGATTGGAATTGTATTAATTTTGTACATTCTTTTTTTGAAAACTGATGTCTTTAAGAGACTAGTATGTTTCTTGATAACATTTTACATTTTTTTAATAAAGTTCTTTCATGTCTTATAAATAATGTGTTCTTTGATATCTTTTTACTGATATTATAAATGCAGTTTTAATTTCATTTTTAATGTCTTTTCTGGTATATAGAAATGTAGTTGACATTTATACGTTAAGTTAAATTTATCAAGCAACTTCACTCACTTTTATTAACCTGGATAAATTGACTACATTATTTTCAATTTTCTATGTAGTTTTTTTTTTTATATATAGACTATCTTACCTTTGTAAATAATTTTGTCTTCTCATTTACAGTTTTAATGATCTTTTTCTCCTGTTACTGTAATAACTGGGATTCCAGCATAATATTGATTGACAGAGGTGATACAGTACATTTAATTGCCTTCCTTCCCATCTTAAAGAGAATGCTTTTAATGGTTTACTGTTAAGAATGCTTGCTGTAAGTTTATAAAATGTGTGTGTGTATATATATACACACACACAAACACATACATATGTATCTCAGTTATCTAGTGTTGCTACAACAGAAGTACCACAAGTAGATGGCTTTAACAAAGACGAATTTATTTTTTCACAGTCCAGTAGGCTACAAGTCCAAATTCAGAGCTTCTCTCTCTGTCGGCTCTGGAGGAAGGTCCCTGTCATCAGTCTTCCCCTGGTCTAGAAGCTTCTCTACACAGGAACCCCAGGTCCAAAAGGAGGTGCTGTACTCCTGGCACTGCTTTCTTGGTGGTATGAGGTCTGCAACTCTCTGTTTGCTTCCCTTTTCTTTTATCTCTTGTAAGAAAAGGTGGCTCAGGCCATACCCCCAGGAAACTCCCTTTACATTGGATTAGGGATATGACCTGAGCAAGGGTGTTACATCCCACCCTAATTCTCTTTAACTACAGGTGGAGATTACTATTTATAATACAAAGGAAAATTACAAAATGGAGGACAACCACACAGTATTGAGATTCATGGCCTAACCAACTTGATACATATTTTGGGGGGACACAGTTCAATCCATTACACTATATAATTTTTTCTTTTTTGGAAAACAGCAGACTAAGAACAGAAAGGAACTTTTTTCTGCTAGTGAAAGTTATCTTTTTACAGTTTTTTTATTTCGTCATTGTTGTGAATATACATGGCAAGACATACACTAATTCAAGAGTTTCAACATGTACCATTTAGTGACTTTGATTACATTGTTAGAGTTGTCCAACCATTCTCTGTTATGGGTTGAATTGTGTTCCCCAAAAATGTTTGTCAGCTTGGCTAGGCCATGATTCCCAGTATTATGTGATTGTCTACCATTTTGTCATCTGATGTGATTTTCTTATGTGTTGTAAATCCTACCTCTATGATATTAATGAGGCAGGATTAGAAGCAGTTATGCTAATGAGGCAGGACTCAATCTACAAGATTAGATTGTATCTTGAGCCAATTTCTTTTGAGATATAAGAGAGAGACAGAGGGACCTCCTACCACCAAGAAAGAAGAGCCGGGAGCAAGTGTGTCCTTTGGATCCAGGGTCCCTGCACTGAGAAGCTCCTATACCAGGGAAAGATAGATGACAAGGACCTTCTTCCAGAGCCGATAAAGAAAGCTTTCCCCTGGAGCTGGCACCCTGAATTTGGACTTCTAGCCTCCTAGACTGTGAGAGAATAATTTTTCTTTTTTAAAAGTCATTTACTTGTGGTATTTCTGTTACAGCAGCACTAGATAACTAAGACCGAGAGTGTGGGGTGCTGCTCTGACAGATTACAATGCAGAAGTGGTTTTTGAATTGAGTAATGGGTGGAAACTGGAAGAGTTTTCAAGTGCCTAATAGTAAAAGTCTAGATTGTGTTGAAGAGACTGTTGGTGGAATTATGGATATCAAAGGCAGTTCTGGTGATAACTCAGAAGGAAGTGAGGAGGGCTGTTACACTGGAGACAGTGCAGGCAGCAAGAAGCAGCAGCAGAGAAATGTCAGCAGCAGAACCAGGAGACCAGCGCAAGAAGACAGTGCTGGAGCTGACCCATGGGGTGAGAGAGCTGAGCCAGGAGGCTTCTTGGCAGAGTCGGGTGCCTCTAGGCACTTAGTGATGGAGCTAAGCTTGTTGACCCATGGAGTAAGGGAGCTGAGTGCCTTCCAGCCGAAGGTTTCTGGCAAAGTGGGGTGCCTCTGGGCACATACCCGTGGAACTAAAAAGCTTTGGAACACTTGCCCCAGCAGGGCAGACTCGGGTGGCAAGGCCAAAGGGGCTGAGAGGCCAAGGAACCAGGAAGCCGAAGCTGAATGACAAGGAACACAGGGAGCAGAGCTGCCTCAGTCTCAAAAGGGTGGAGCCATGGCCTCTGGGGTTTTAGGGGTTGGGGACACAGCCTCCTAGGTTACAAAGAGTCAGGTCTTCACCAACTCTGTTCTGGAGTGCCAGTGAGATGGGGCTGGATCTTCTGCCCAAAGCTGAAGAGGTGGGGCTGCCATGCCCAAAGGGCAGAAGAATGGAGCCTGTGGAGGCTGAGGGGGTAGGGCTGCCACTCAGATGAACTAGGAGAATGGGGTCATCCAAAGCCTAGGGAGCTGAGTTGCCATTGCAGTGGGCCTGGAAGGCAAAGCTAAAGCCTAAGGGGTGGGGGGGCCTCCATCCAGAATCCAGAGAGTGTGGCCAACACCCAGAGTCTGGAGGGCAGGACCATTGACTAAATGGTCTCAGAGAACAGAGGATTATTTTCCAGCCTTGAGATCTAATGTAATGTGCTCTGCTGACTTACTTGGTGCCTGTTATCCTTCCTTTTCTCCAATTTCTCTCATTTGTAATGGAAATATCTAGCTTGTACTTTGGTAGCGGATAGCTTTTATTGTAGATTTCACAGATGAAGAGGAATTTTTTAACTTTGGACTTTGTGTTGATTTAAGACTTTTGCTATGATAAGATGGATGAATGTGTTTTACATGTGGCAAGGACATGAATTCTGGGGGGCCAAAGGGTAGAATGTTATGGATTGAATTGTGTTCCCCCAAAGTATGTGTCACCTTGACTAGGCCATGATTCCCAGTATTGTGTGATTGTTCACCATTTTGTCATCTGATGTGATTATTCTATATGTTGTAAATCCTACCTCTGTAGGGTCGCTATGAGTCAGAATCGACTTGACGGCAGCGGGTTTTTTAAATGATGTTAATGAGGCAGAATTAGAAGCAGTTACATTAATGAGGCAGGGCTAAATCTACAAAATTAGGATTGTGTCTTAAATCAGTTTTGAGATATAAGAGATAGAAGTGATCAGAGAGACAAAGGGACCTCCTTCTACCAAGAGAGAAGAACCAGGAGCAAGGATGTCTTTCGGACCCGGGGTCCCAGCGCTGAGAAGTTCCTAGTCTGGGGGAAGATAGTTGATAAGGACCTTACCCCAGAGCTGATAGAGAAAGAAAGCCTTCCCCCAGAGCTGGCACCCTGAATTTGGACTTCTAGTCTCCTAGACTGTGAGAGAATAAATTTCTCTTTGTTAAAGCCATCCACTTGTATTTCTGTTTTAGTGGCAGTAGATAACTAAGACACTCGTTGTCCTTTTCTGAGTTGTTCCTCTCCCATTAGCATAAATTCACTGCCTCCTGAGGTTCATATCTAATCTTTCAAGTTGCTGTTGTCAATTTGATCCCATATAGATAGTTCTTAAAGATCATGATGCTGAAGGAAGATATTTTTTACTAGTTAAGCTAAGCTATGGTTTTATTTTAAGAAGACTCCTGGGAATATTTTGGTATAAGGTTTAAAGATTATCTCTGGGCAGTAGTTTCAGGGTTTCATCCAATCTTCAAGGCTCTAAAAAGTCTGGAGTCTGTAAGAATTTGAAATTCTGTTTTGCTGTTCCCCCTTTTGATCAGGATTCCACTATGGAACCTTTGATCAAAATGTTCAGCAGTGTTAGCCGGGCACCGTCCAGTTCTTCTGGTCTCATGGCAAAGGAGGCAGTTGTTCAGGGAGGCAATTAGCTGCACGTTCCATATCCTACTTTTTCTGACTTTCCTTCTTCCGCCGTTGCTCCAGGTGCATAGAGACCAGTTGTTGTGTCTTGAATGGCCTCAATGAACAAGGAGATAGAGCAGAAGCACTAAATAAGTTAGTAGGGCAGTTAACTGGCTTGTCCCATGAAACCATGATCCTAAACCTTCAAACCCCTTTAGTATGTTGGTTGAACATAAGCAGCCTCAGCAGCTACTCTTTTTGTTTTCTTGTCATTGTAAATATGTCTATCACAAAACTTTTGCTAATTCAACTTTTTACAGGTGTACACCTTACTGACAGCAATTACAATAAGCAGCTGTGCCACCCTAGCCTTACTCAATGCGATATTTCCTTAACCATTAACCCTCCTCTCCCCCTCCTTCCTGCCCCTGGTAACCACTAATAAACTTTATTCTTTGTGCATTTGCCATTTCTTGTCTTATTTTTATATAAGCGAGATCATACAATATTTGTCCTGTTGTGATTGACTTATTTCACTTAGCATAATGTCTCCCAGCTCTATCCATATTGTAACATATATCAAGACTTCATTTCTCCTACTGTCTGAGTAGTATGCCATTGTATGTATGTACAACATTTTATCTGTGCATCTGTTGATGGACATTTAGATTGTTTCTACCTTTTGGCTGTTGTGAATAGTGCTGCACTGAACAATGGTATACAAGTCTCTGTTTGAGTGTCAGCTTTCAAGTCTTTTGGGTATACACCTAGGAGTGTAATTGCTGGATCATATGTTAGTTCTGTTTTTAGTGTTTTGAGGAGCCACCACACAGTTTTCCGAAATGGCTGTATCATTTTGCATTCCCACCAGCAATAAGGTAAGGGTTCCAGTTTCCCCACATTCTTGCCAGCATTTGTGATTTTCATTTTTTTTTTTTTTTAATCTTAAGCCATCCTACTGGGAAGAAATGGTTTTCATTTGCATATCTCTGATGGCTAATCACACTGAATATCTTTTCATGTGTTTGGTGGCCATTTTAATGTCCTCTTCGGTGAAATGTCTTTTCAGGTTCTTTGTCCATTTTATGATTGGGTCGTTTTTGTTGTTTAAGTTGTCGAAGCTTTATATATATTTAGGTTATTAGATTATTGTAGGGTATATGTTTTCCAAAGATATTCTCCCAGTTGGTAGCTTGTCTTTTCAGTTTTTCAGTGAAGTCTTTTGATAAAAAAAAGTTTTTAATTTTTATGAAGTCCCATTTATATGTTTTGTCTTTTGCTTTTTGTGCTTTTGCTATTATGTTAGATAATTCATTGTTGAAAGCTAGGCCTGACGGTGTTGCCCTTTTTTTTTTCCTAAGGATTTTATATTTTAGTTTGCACATTTAGGTCCTTAATCCATTTCCAGTTTATTTTTGTATATGGTATGAGTCATGGATCCTATTTTATCTTTCTGTGGTTGGAAACCCAGTTTCCCCGGCACCATTTATTGAACAGACTCTTCTTTCCCCATAAAATGGCCTTAGCACCCTTGTCAAAAACCAGTTGACCATAGGTGTGTGGGTTTATTTCTGTACTCTCAATTCTGTTCCATTAATCTATGTGTCTATTGTTATATCGGTCCCAGGCTGTTTTGATTACTCTATTTGTACAGTATGTTTTAAAATCAGGAAGTGTGGGTCCTCCTACTTTTTCTCTTTCAACATTGCTTTAGCTATTTGTGGCCCTGGTGGAGCAGTGGTTGTTAAGAGCTATGGCAAGGGACGGCTGTGAACCAAAATGTCAGCAGTTCAAATCCACCAGCCACTCCTTGGAAACCCTGTGGGGCAGTGCTGCTCTGTCCTGTAGGGTTGTTACCAGTTGAAATCGACTCGATGGCAATGGGTTTTGCCATTCTATGTAAAGTTGAGGATTGTTTTTTCTATTTCTGTAAAGAAGACTATTGAAATTTGATTGAGATTGCATTGAATATACAGGTTTCTTTGGGTAGTATTGACATCTTAACAATATTAAGTCTTCCAGTCCATTAACTCAGAACATCTTTGCATTTATTTAAGACTTTTTTAATCTCTTTCAGCAGTGTTTTATAGTTTTCATTGTATGACTCTTTCATGTCCCTATTTAGATTTATTCCTAGGTATTTTATTGACTTAGATGCTACAGTAAATGGAATTGTTTGCCCAACTTCCCTTTCAGATTTCTCACTGCTGGTATATAGAAACCCAACTGATTTTTGTTCGTTGATCTCGCACCCTGCTAAATTCCTCTATTAGCTCTAGAATTTTTCTTGTGGACTGTCTTGGGATTTTCTATTTAATGGATCATGTCATCCATGAATAGAGATAATTTTACTTCTTGTTTTCCGATCTGGATACCTTTTACTTCTTTTTCTTGTCTTACTGCTCTGGCTCAGCATCCCCTTGTTCTGTCTGAACAGCTGCCTCTTGATCTATGTAAAGGTTCCCTCTTGAGCACAAGTAAGTGTTCTGGAATTCCCATTCTTTGCAGTGTTATCCATGATTTGTTATGATTCACACAGTTGAATGCCTTTGCATAGTCAATAAAACACAGGTAAACATCCTTCGGGTATTCTCTGCTTTCAGCCAGGATCCATCTGACATCAGCAACGATATCCCTGGTTCCACGTCCTCTTCTGATAAAAAACCGGCCTGAATTTCTAGTAGTTCCCTCTTGATATACAGCTGCAGCCACTTTTGAATGATCTTCAGCAAAATTTTGCTTGTGTGTGATATTAATGATATCGTTCTATAATTGCCACATTCGGTTGGATCACCTTTCTTGGGAATAGGTGTAAATACGGATCTCTTCCAGTCAGTTGGCCAGGAAGCTGTTTTCCATATTTCTTGGCATGGACAAGTGAGCACCTTCAGTGCTGCATTCGTTCATTGAAACATCTCAATTGATATTCCACCAGTTCCTGGAGCCTTGTTTTTCGCCAGTGCCTTCAGTGCAGCTTAGACCTCTTCCTTCAGTAGCATTGGATCCTGATCATATGCTACCTCTTGAAATGTTTGAACGTCCACTAATTCTTTTTGGTATAATGACTCTGTGTTTTCCTTCCATCTTCTTTTGATGCTTCCTGCATCATTTAATATTTTCCTCATAGAACCCTTCACTATTGTAACTCGAGGCTTGAATTTTTTCATCAGTTCTTTCACCTTGAGAGATGCCAAGCGTGTTCTTCCTTTCTGGTTTTCTATCTCCAGCTCTTTGCACGTGTCATTATAATACTTTGTTTTCTTGATCTGCCCTTTGAAATATTCTGTTCAGTTCTTTGACTTCATCATTTCTTCCTTTTGCTTTATCTGCTTGATGTTCGTGAGCAAGTTTCAGAGTCTCCTCTGACATCCATTTGGTCTTTTCTTTCTTTCCTGTCTTTTCAATGACCCCTCGCTTTCTTCATGGATGATGTCCTTGATGTCATTCTACAACTCGTCTGGTCTTCGGTCACTAGTGTTCAGCGCATCAAATCTATTCTTGAAATGGTCTCTAAATTCAGGTGGGATATACTCAAGGTTGTATTTTGGCTCTCATGGACTTGCTCTGATTTTCTTCAGTTTAAGCTTGAATTTGCATATGAGCAATTGATGGCCTGTTTCATAGTCAGCCCCTGGCCTTGTTCTGACTGATGACATCGAGCTTTTCCATCATCTCTTTAGTCAATTTGATTCCTGTGTGTACATCAGGAAAGGTGTGCGTCAGGGTTGTGTCCTTTCACCATACCTATTCAATCTGTATGCTGAGCATATAACCTGAGAAGCTGGACTATATGAAGAAGAATGTGGCATCGGGTATGGAGGAAGACTCATTAACAACCTGCGTTACACAGATGATACAACCTTGTTTGCTGAAAGTGAAAAGGACTTGAAGCACTTAACTAATGAAGATCAAAGACCACAACCTTCAGTATGGATTGTACCTCAACATAAAGAAAACAAAAAATCTCACAACTGGACCAATGAGCAACATCATGATGAATGGGGAAAAGATTGAAGTTGTCAAAGATTTCATTTTACTTGGATCCACAATCAACAGCCATGGAAGCAACAGTCAAGAAATTAAAATGACGCATTGCACTGGGTAAATCTGCTGCAAAGGACCTCTTTAAAGTGTTGAAAAGCAAAGATGGTACCTTGAAGACTAAGGCGTGCCTGACCCAAGTCATGGTATTTTCAGTCGCATCACATGCATGTGAGAGCTGGACGTTAAATAAGGAAGACCGAAGAAGAATTGAGACTTTTGAATTGTGGTGGTGGTGAAGAATATGGAATATACCACGGACTGCCAAAAGAACGAACAAATCTGTCTTTGAGGAAGTACAACCAGAATGCTTCTTAGAAGCAAGGATGGCGAGACTGAGTCTTACATACTTTGGATGTGTTGTCAGGAGGGATCAGTCCCTAGAGAGGGACATCAAGCTTGGCAGAGTACAGGGTCAGCGGAAAAGAGGAAGACCGACAACGAAGTGGACTGACGCAGTGGCTGCAACAATGAGCTCAAGCATAACAACGATTGTGAGGATGGCACAGGACCAGGCAGTGTTTCGCTCTGTTGTGCGTAGGGTTGCTATGAGTTGGAACCGACTCAATGGCACCTAACAACAATAACACTTCCCTGGCTGGGACTTCTAATACAGTATTGAATAGAAGTGGTAAGAGGGGGCACTCTCATGTTGTTCCTGATTTCAAGGGGGAAGTTCTCAGTCTTTTAAGTATAATGTTGGCTGTTGGTTTTTCATATATGCCCTGAATCATATTGATGAATTTCCCTTCTATTCTTGTCTTCTTTAGGGTTTTCATCAAGAAAGGGTGTTGGATTTTATCATATTTTTTTTCTGCAGCCATAGAGGTCATCATGTGATTCTTTTCCTTTGTTCTATTTATGTGATGTATTACTTTGATTGATTTTCTAATGTTGAACCATCCCTGCATTCCTAGAATAAATCCCACTTGGTCATAGTGCATGACTCTTATAACATGCTGTTGGATTCTGTTTGCTAGTATTTTGTTGAGGATTTTTGTATCTATATTCATTGTAGCTAACTGGCCTGTAGTTTTCTTTTCTTGTGGGAAAGGTATCTTTTTTAAAACTTCCATTTAAAAGCCAACATTTTTATTTTGTAAGTCAGTGCTTTTTATGCATCTACCGAGATAATTTTATATCTTTTTTCTCCTTGAGCAATCTTGCATTCCTGGTAGAAGTTCAACTTGGTTATGTTTTTATCATCGATAGGTATTTCTGGATTAGGTTTGCTATTATGTCGAAGCTTTACATTTTTATTTTTAATTGAGTTTGACCTATAAGTTTATTTTCTTGGATTATCTTTATCTAATTCTGGTATCAATATTATAAACATTTCATAAAATGTCTTTGAGGATGTTCCCATATTCTGTATTTTGGAATACCTAAATAAATCTTAAAAAATCTTTTTTGAATATTTGGTCAAACTGACCCATAAAACTATTTGCGTTAGGTGTATTTCTCTGTGGGAAGATTCTGCATGACTGATTTAATTAATTGCCGGCTATCTACTGCTTTTTATGTTGTCTCTGCTGTGTCTGTCTATTGTATTATATGCTTATAGTTAACATATCTATAGTTATGTTCTTAATTTTATTTCTGATATTTTTGCCTTCCTTGCTTCAATCAAGGGTTTGTCAGTTTTATTAGTGTTTGATTTCAAAGAACAAAATTTTGGCATCGCTGATCATCTTTAGTGTTTTTTAGCTTTTTAAAATAGCAATAGTACCTGCTGTTTCTTTTACTTTCTTTGGGTTTATTCTTTTACATTTATTTAAAAAAAAAAAAAAGATGCTGAGTCAGTCCTGCCTCATGGCAATCCTGTGTGTGTCAGAGTAGAACTGTGCTACATGAAGTTTTCAGTGGCTGATTTTTCAGAAGTAAATCGTCAGGTCTTTCTTCCAGGTGCCTCTGGGTGGACTCTTGCACTTAATAACTGAGCGTGTTAAATATTTTTATATTTTGTTGTTGTTAGTTGCCATTGAGTTGATTCCTTCTGAATGGTGACCCTATGTGTGCAAAATAGAACTGATCCATAAATTTTTCTAGACCGTGACCTTCCAGAAGCAGGTTGTCAGGCCTGTCTTTTGAGGTGCCTCTGTGTGGGTTTGAGCTTCCAACCTTTTGGTTACTAGTCCAGTGCTTAATCATTTGCACCACCCTGGGACTCCCTTTTGTGTGGTTTTTTCTATATGTGTATACATGCACAAATTTACCTAATTTACTTCAATGTCTTCTGTGTCCTTTTGTTAAAACCAGCATATGCTCTGGAATCACACATTGGAACTGTGTTTGTTGATTAGGCGTCATTTTTAGCGCAGTTTCCCCTCGTCATCTTTTCGGTGGGGGGAAGTTTTACTGGCTTAAAGAGATCAGTTCATTTGTCTTATACAGTGTTTCCCATCTTCTGACTTTATTTTGTTACTTTCTTTTGGCGTGCTTTAGCATACTCCTCTATCCTTTGTATTTGTTTTAAGCAGAAGTGACTCATCAACCGTTTGCTTATTTTTTAATGCATGCCTGGCTCAGTTTCGTTAGGTTTCACGGAAATTATTTTAACCCCCCCCACCCCATATTTATGCATTTTCTTCCCTGAACAGGTTTCAGGGTAAATTACAGATTGCATGACATTTTAGTCCTTAATATTTCTGTATGTCTTTTTACAAAATTAGGAAATTTTCAAATAACCCTAATACTTTTATCACTTGACACAGTTAACAGTACCGTATTTTATTGATTCAAAGATGCACATATTTTCTTATTTTAACCCCACTGAAATCAAAATGTCTTATAATCATGGTATTTTAAATCTGTCAGGCAACTGGTAGTCATGACATAGTTGTTAATGCCTGTGCATGCTTAACTTTTTTGTTTTTCTTCTTGGCATGACTAGACAACTGTTACCCTTTGTTTCAGTGGGCAGATCACTTAAGGATCATTTGAGATAAAAATACGAGTTCTGATTGTTGTCTGAATACTTTCTGTTCATACCTGTTATTAAAAAAAAAAAGTGACAGTATCAAACTTCGCAGAAACGGTGTCCATAGACAACAGTGATTGCCATCATTTTTGATGGTCCAGAAATCGATATTGTGTGGAAAAACATGAACATGAAGCATGAATGACAGGATTGAAAAGTAATTAGAGAATTCAGTTTTAACTTTAGGATATCTTAATGACTGAATTTATTTCACTTATGTTTTCCTATCCTCCACATGTCTGTCAGTTTGTCATACTCTGGGGGCTTGCATGTAGCTGGAAGCTATGCCACTGGTATTCAGATACCAGCAGGGTCACCCATGACGGACAGGTTTCAGCTGAGCTTCCAGACTAAGACTAAGAAGAAGGACCTGGCAGTCTACTTCTGAAAAGAAGTAGCCGGTGAAAACCTTATGAATAGCAGTGGAATATTGTCTGATATAGTGCCAGAAGATGAGCCCCCCAGGTTAGAAGACACTCAAAAGATGACTGGGGAAGAGCTGCCTCCTCAAAGTAGAGTCGACCTTAATGACGTGGATGGAGTCAAGCTTTCAGGATCTTCATTTGCTGATGTGGCTTGACTCAAAATGAGAAGAAACAGCTATAAACATCTATTAATAATTGGAACATGAAATGTAAGAAATATGAATCTAGGAAAATTAGAAATCGTAAAAAATGAAATGGAATACATAAAGATTGCTATCCTAGGGATTAGTCAGCTGAAATGGACTGGTATTGGTCATTTTGAATCAGACAATCATATGGTCTACTGTGCCAGGAATGACAACTTGAAGTGGAATGGCATTGCATTCACTGTCAAAAAGAACATTTCTAGATCTATCCTGAAGTACAGTGCTGTCAGTGATAGGATAATATCCATACGCCTACAAGGAAGACCAGTTATTATGACTGTTATTCAAATTTACACACCAGCCACTAAGATCAAAGATGAAGAAATTGAAGATTTTTACCAACTTCTGCAGCCTGAAATTGATAGAATATGTAATCGGGATGATTTGATAATTACTGGAGATTGGAATGTGAAAGTTGGAAACAAAGAAGGAGGATTGGTAGTTGGAAAATAAAGTCTTGGTGATAGAAACGATGCCAGAGATCGCGTGATAGAATTTTGCAAGACAAACGACATCTACATTACAAATACATACCAGCTGGAACACTCAGAAATCAAGACTACATCTGTGGAAAGTGACGATGGAAAAGCTCGATATCATAGTCAGAGCAAGGCTAGGGGCTGACTGCTGAACAGACCATCAATTGCTCATACGCAAGTTCAAGTTGAAACTGAGGAAAATTAGAATAAGCTGATAAGAGCCAAAGTATGACCTTGAGTATATCCCACCTGAATTTAGAGACCATCTCAAGCATAGATTAGACACATTGAACACTGATGACTGAAGACCAGATAAGTTGTGGAATGACATTAAGGACATCATCCATGCTGAAAGCAAGAGATCATTACAAAGACAAGAAAGAAAGAGAAGACCAAGATGGATGTCAGAAGAGACTGTGAAACTTGCTCTTGAACGTTGAGTACCTAAAGCAAAAGGAAGAAATTATGAAATAAAAGAGCTGAACAGAAGATTTCAAAGGGCAGCTCCAGACGACAAAGTAAGGTATTTAAAATGACATGTGCAAAGAGCAGCAGATAGAAAACCAAAAGGGGAGAACATGCTTGGCATTTCTCAAGGTGAAAGAACTGAAGAAAAAATTCAAGCCTCGAGTTGCAGTACTTAGGGATTCCATGGGGGAAAATATTAAACGACATAGGAAGCATCAAAAGAAGATGGGAGGAATACAGAGTCACTATACCAAAAAGAATTGGTTGACGTTCAACCATTTCAAGAGGTAGCATGATCAGGAACGAATGGTACTGAAGGAAGAAGCCTAAGCTGCACTGAAGGCACTGGTGAAAAACAAGGCTCCAGTAATTGACGAATATCAATTGAGATGTTTCAACAAATGAATGCAGTGCTGGAAGCGCTCACTTGTCTATGCCAAGAAATTTGGAAGACAGCTACCTGGCCAACTGACTGGAAGAGATCCATATCTATGTCTATTCCCAATATAGTTGATCTAACCAAATGCAGAAATTATCGAACAATATCGTTAATATCACATGCAAGTGAAATTTTGCTGCAGATCATTCAAAAGCGGCTGCAGCAGTATATTGACAGGGAGCTGCCAGAAATTCAGGCTGGAATCGGAAGAGGATGTGGAATGATGGAGATATCATTGCTGATGTCAGATGGATCCTGGCTGAAGCAGAGAATACCAGAAAGACATTTACCTCTAGTGTATTGATTATGCAAAGGCATTGGACTGTGTGGATCATAACAAATTATGGATAGCAATGAGAAGAATGGGAATTCCAGAACACTTAATTGTGCTTATGGGGAAACGGTACATAAATCGAGGCAGTTGTTCGGACAGAACAAGGGGATACTGAGTGGTTTCAAGTCAGGAAAGGTGTGTGTCAGGGTTGTATCCTTTTACCATACCTATTCAATCTGTATGCTGAGCAAATAATCCAAGAAGCTGGACTAAAGAAGAACAGGGCATCAGGATTGAAGGACGGCTCTCATTAACAACCTGTGTCATGCAGATAACAGAGCCTTGCTTGCTGAAAGTGAAGAGGGCTTGAAGCACTTACTTATGAAGATCAAAGACTGCAGCCTTCAGTGTGGATTATACCCCAACATAAAACAAAAATCCTCACAACTGGACCAACGAGCAACATCATGATAAACAGAGAAAGGATCAAAGTTGTGAAGGATTTCATTTTACTTGGATCCACAATCAACAGCCATGGAAGCAGCAGTCAAGAAATCAAAAGACTCATTGCGTTGGGCAAATTTGCTGCAAAAGACCTCTTTAAAGTGTTGAAAAGCAAAGATGTCACCTTGAAGACTAAGGTGCGCCTGATGTTTCCGAACCGTGGTATTTTCCAGTCGCATCATATGCATGTGAAACCTTGACAGTGAATAAGGAAGATCGAAGAAGAATTGATAACTTTAAATTGTGCTGTTGGCGAAGGATATCGAATATACCATGAACTGCCAAAAGAGCGAACAGATCTGTCTTGGAAGAAGTATAACCAGAATGCTCCTTAGAAGCAAGGATGGTGAGTCTCCTTCTTACATACTTTGTACATGTTATCAGTAGGGATCGGTCCTTGGGGAAGGACATCATGCTTGGTAAAGTATAGGGTCAGCAAAGAAGAGGAAGACCTGCAAGAGATGGATTGACACAGTAGTTGCAACAGTGGGCTCTGGCATAACAACGATTGTGAGCACAGCGCAGGACTGGGCAGTGATTCGTTCTGTAGTACATAGGGTCGCTGTGAGTTGGAATTGACTCTACAGGGCCTAACAACAACAACAACAACATGTTTTTATGTAAGTATGAAAAAGACCAAAATGTGATAAAAAAATTTTATTTTTCAGTAATTATAAAATAATTTGAAGTGCTAATAATTCTGAGTGCAGCTACAGCTTAATTGGAAGCATTTTCTTTTTTCCCTTTCATAGTGATAAATAAGATCTTAAATTTGATGAGGTCTTAGGTTCAATGATAGATAATTCCATAATAATAAGGTTGTATTTATAATGTATTTTTCTTGCATAAATGCATCTAAGTTGTTTTTCTGCCACATCACACTGAATTTCCACACAGATTTTTAGCTTTAATGGATGCTTTTGAAAAGTTAGTGATGTATATAGCCCTTTTGAAGATGATTTATCCTCTGACTTCTTTTAAGATAGTCTTTGTCTTTTGTGTTCTGCAACTTCCTTTGTGTCTAGAATTTCATTTTTTTTTTTTTCAGCTTACTGAATATGGGAATTGTTTTTTTCAGTACTAGGAAAATTTCGTATTTAAATATTACCTGTGTCCCATTTCCTTTTTCCATTCTTAGGACTGACTTTAGATATATGACTGATTTTTCCACTGTTCCTTACGTGTCTTTTAACTTCACTTTCATATTTTCCATCTCTTTCTCTTTGCCACGTTGTGTATAATTTCTAGTGTACTAGTTCTCCATCTACATTTGATGTGAAGTTTCCCTTTCCTCTGTTTACCACAGAGGCAAAGTTTTTTTTTTTTTTTTGTTTAGCCCATTACTGATGAGTCGATTCTGACCCATAGTGGCCCTGTAGGACAGAGTAGAACTGCTCCCTAAGGTTTCCAAGGCTTTAAATCTTCATGGCCACGCCTTTCTCTCTTGAAGGGACTGGTGAGTTCAAACTGCCAACCTTTTACTTAGCAGCTGAGCACTTAAGCACTGTGCCATCCGGGCTCCTTTTTTGCTTTAGAATTATATATTTTATCGCTTACCATTTTACTTAGAAGGTAGCTTTCGGGTTCAGATTTATGTGGAAAATCTTGGGTACAAACAGCATCCTTCTGTGTGTAGTGCTTAATTTGTTTCTTGTTCTGCATGGCTATTGAAGCCAGAGTTCTAGGTCACATTGCATATTCTTGGCTTTCAGCGTTTGGTTACCTTTCTGTTTTTTTAAAAAATTTTTGGCCTTCTTCCTTTTGTTGCCAGCACAGCCATTCTTACAAATATGTTTTAAAATATTTTATCTAGCATTTTTAATATTTTGCCTCAGGAATGTTTTCGAGTATATCTTTTTTGCCATTGGCCATTGGCCATATTACTGGAAATGGCAAGACACAGAAAGACCTCGGTCCCTAAACAGTATTATTGTATCATAATTAAAGTAAACATAAATGAAGGTATTAGATTGCCTTTTTTTTAAAAAAAAAAAAAATCCTTTCATTTGTTCATGCTTTAAATGTAATGACTAGTGTTGTTGAATCAAGTTTTGGGGACATAAGTTTGTGTGACCTTTCTGAATGGCATTTGGCTATATGGAGCATAACCCTGAAGTAGTCATACTCTTTTACCTATTAATTTTTGGTTCCACTTCTAGAAATTAACTTTGAAAAAATGATGATTTATATAGGATGGCAGATAAGATATGTATTACATGCATTACCTGTTACTGTTGAGTCCATTCCAACCCATAGCGACCTTATAGGACAGAGTAGAACTGCCCCGTAGGGCTTCCAAGGAGCGGCTGGTGGATTAGCAGCCTAGGTCTTAACCACTGCATTACCAATGCTCCTTATGTGCATTACGGAGACTTAACAGTGACTTTAAGGAGCCCTGGTGGTGGTGCAGTGGTTAAGCAATTGGCTGCCTAACCAAAAGGGAGGCAGTTCGAACTCACTGCCCCACTCCGCAGAAGAGGATGTGGCAGTGTCTGTTTCCATAATGATTTACAGCTTTGAAAACCCTGTGGAGCAGTTCTGCTGCATCTTGAAGGGCCGCTATGAGTCAGAATTGACTGAACGGCAGTTTTTTTGTTTTTGTTTTTGTTTTTTTAAGAGAAAGTGCTTAATCTCTTTCTCTGATAGTCTATAGGTAGATATTCTAGAGGTGGTAAGCCAACTTTGTTCCATAATACTGTTTAGGGACGGAGGTCTTTCTGTGTTTTGCCCTTGAATGCATGGCCCAAGATACCTTGTAGCCAGTTCTACATTCCAAGGAGGCGGTCTGAGGAAGAAGAAGCAGAGGGCAACACTCCTTTCCTTTAAGGGAATCTGGAGATTGTATACATCCCCTCATTCACATCCCACTGTCCAGAATTTAGTAATATGAGCAGTTGCAAGAGAGTTTGGGAAATGTTTATTTTGTCTGATCATGAGAACAGTTAGAACAGAAGACATTGAGAAGCTACACATGTTGTAAAATAGACTACTAGTAGTACAAATTAGTCATGTGTTACTAGTAAATAAGAGAATTATGTCAATGTAACATGAAAGTTTTATTGCTTTATTTAAATGTTTTCCTAGATAGTAGAAGTATAATTATAAACTTCAGTAGGAAAGGAAAAAACTGTCAATTTGGCTGCTACACTGTCCACAGGAGTCCTTTAGTCTAGATTTTAAGAAAATTAAAGAGGAGAACCGCCCCCAATCTTGTGCACCTCTCACTTATTTTCATTGTCTCAGCATTTGCCGGCTCTGCTCTTATTAAAGTGTTGCCAGCATTCCAACTTTACTGTTCTTGTACATTTTTAATATCAACTGTGGCCAAGCTAAGCTTCCAGGTTGAGTGATTCAGGCTATCTCCTGGTACCAGTTACTGTTTTGGAAATCTGGTTACAAAGTTGCATAGGTTTTGAATGTTTGTCGATACCCTTTTTCTTCATAGGTCTTGTTACTATTATTTTTAATGAATTTAGGAAGGTTTTTTTTTTTGTAATCATCACCACTATTTACAGACTTTTTCACTACTCCAAACAGAAACTCTGTACCAATTATGCAGCAATTCCATAGGCGCCCCTCCCCCCAGCCCATGGTAGCCATCAATCTACTTCCTGCCTCTATGCATTTGCCTGTTGTAGATACTTCATGTAAGTGGGATCATAGATCATACAATATCTGTCTTTTTGTGTCTGATTTATTCTCTCAGCATAATGTTTTCAGGGTTCATCCATGTTATAGCATGTATCAGAGCTTCATTTCTCTTTATGGCTGAATTATTCCCCTATATGTCTTTTTTTTTTATGTCCATACCATGTTTTGTTTATTCATTCATCTGCTGATGGACACTTGGGTTGTTTCCACCCCTTGGCTATTGTGAAAATGCTGCAATAAATATTGATACACAAGTTATCTGTTTGAGTCCTGCTTTCAGGTCTTGGGTGTATACCTAGGAGTGGAATTGCTGGGGCATGTGCTAATTCTGTGTTTAACTTTATTAGGAACTGCCAAACTTTTCTACAGTGGCTGTACCAATTTACAATTCCACCAGCAATGTACAAGACAATGTACAGGGGTTCCAGTTTTTCTACATCCTCTTAAGCACTTGTTATTTTCTGTTTTCTTCTTTCTTTTATTAAAAACCATCCTAGTGGGTACGAAACACTGTTATTTTTGGTGTTTGTTTTATAGCATCTGAGAATTATCAAGAATTTTATTTATTATGCTGTAGTTGAAATGATGCTTGAATGATCCGTTGAACAATTACCATATGCTAGCTTTTTTTTTTTTTTTAATATTCTTAGATATATATATCTTTTTCTTCTCACAGGAATCCTAAGTGCCAGGTAGTATTTTAATTATTTTACATGTATTATCTAATTCCTCAAAACAGCCCTATGAAATAGAGATACTGCTTTCTTCATTTTACAAAGATGAGAAAATTGAGACTCAGGTCAAGTCAATTAATTTGTTTCTTGAGTCTTGTAACTAGTTAAGTGACAAGGCTTGATTTCTAACCCAAATTTGATGGCCTCCACAGCCTGATTTTTTGATCGCCATGTAATACAACTCATAGGTTATGGAAGCAGAACTTTTGCTTTAATGCTATTACTTTTGACTGCATGGGTATAATGAACTTTAGCAACCTCTTCTGCTATATTATTATAACTAGGAAAAATCTTTTAAGCATCAAAATGGTAGCTCAGATTATATTAAAGAAGTGATACCACAATGTAATTTGAATGAGCGAAGTATTAAATTCTTTGACGAAAACAGTGTAATAGGTTTTTTTTTTCTTTAAAAAGCTGTAACAGATTGATTGATTCAGCAGCCAACCTTTTCTAAATAATTTATGTCAGATACGTTGTCGTAGGGATCAAAAGAGGATTTGGATCTCTTTCTACTATTTACAGACTCATATTCTAGTGGGGGAGGTAAACATATCTTTTACAGAGATATGGGCATTCATTTGGAAACATGTATGAGAAAACATAACTCTCTTTGTATTTGAGAATAGTGTTGTATTAAAAGATGGATAGGAAATTACCAGATTGAGGAGTCGAAGGAAAAGATGTCAGTGCCTTTTTCAGGCAAAGGAAGCAAACATGTTTAAAAGTACAGAAATGTGTAAGAGCATATATTATTCATAGATCTGCATGTTATTTTTCCTCACTGAAGTAGTAGATATGAGATTGGGAAAATTGAGTAAGAGTCATAAAATGAAGGCCTTTATAAATCAGGCTATATTGTGGGGGATTTTCAGTGGGGAATTGCAAGGGGGAAAAAGTGAGACAGGTTAGAACTTTTGAGTTAAATTAGGAAACTACTGCAATAGGAAGGTAGACAAAATAACACCCCCCCCCCCAAAAAAAAAGACCAAACCCAGTGCCGTCGAGTCAGTTTCGACTCATAGCGACCCTATAGGACAGAGTAGAACTGCCCCATAGAGTTTCTATGGGTAGACAAAATGGAGGCCCTAAATTATCTAGAGAAAGTGAATAGGAATGAAGGAGTAGATTCAAAGGCTTTTAGATTATAAAATGAGCCTTGTAAATTCCATGAATGTGGTTTATTGGTGGTAGGAGGTGAGAAAGAAAGATAGGCCTACTTTTTTGGCTTGGTCAACTGGTTGACCACTATGTAAAATCTACAGCACCATTAGAACATCAGGCTCTGTTGTTCATTGTAAGATTCATAGAGTTTGAGGTTTTTGTAGCTTGTTCAACAGGTGGAGGTAGGCAGTAGGCACTTGGAAATTTATGCTGGAGCCTTTGAAATATCTTCATAACCTTTATTTTTTTCCCCTTTTGGTTCCCAGTAGAGTGAATAGCAGACTTTTTCCTCTGTGTCACTGGCTATGTGGAATTTGTATCAGAGTACAATAAAATTAAGACACTTAGTATTTTTTAACAGTTTGACATGGTTTTATTTTTTAATAAGATCCCTACATAAAAATATGATTGTCTTCAAAGATGATTACTTAGGTGTGGGCTGCTGAGTGGTGGTGCTACAATCAAATTATTATTCTACCCAGAGATAAGCAACATTATGACAATGTCTTAGTAGCCTTATCCTTTAGGAATTAATTAGTTGCACTTAATGATGACCTTTGACCTATGACTTGTCTAATAAAAGTTTCAGAAGCTTTTACATTACTTTTACTAACATTCCCTTATGTTAATTCTGCCTTCCCTTTGTCTGGGAAACAGCTGCCTTCTTACTATTGTTGCCTAGGTCTAAACACTCCTCTAAACCATGGTAGATAGCAAATAGCCCAGCCCTCAGAGGAGGACCAGTGTTCAGATCTTAAGCTTATTGGGACTTTACTGCTGTCTGTAAAGCTCATTTTTCTTTAAAATCGTGAAATGTCATGATTGCCACTCCAGCCCCTGCCCAGTCTAATTTTTACACAGGGTTGCTGTGGTGACCATGAAAGAAAAAGGATGGGAGACACTTAATGCAAAAAAAAACAAAAGGTTTCCTAGAAACCCCGTGGTCAAAATCTGCTTGTCTTACTTGCTAGAAGTGTGTCACATTGCCAGCTTTTTGTCACTGGAATGTGGTCAGAAAGGAAGGGGGGAGGTTGCTCAGCCAACCAACAGTGTCTTCCATGGATTTCATAGACAGATTGAAGAAAATTTTGCTAACTTTTTATTTTATCTTTGTTGTTTTAAAGCTCATTGTTTTTGTATAATTTAATGTATCACTCTTGGATTCCAATCCACTTTTACATAGGTATGTTCATGAAAATGGAAGCAGAGCCCTTAATCTTTAATGCCCTTTCCTTCAATTTGGAAATAATCTGGGGAAAATGAGAGAAGCTCAGGAACAGCTCCTCTCCCCTATTTCTTGCTGCTTTTTATACCATCTCCCTATGGGGCTAGAAGGAATCAAGCTTGCAGTGTCTTCAGAGGAATGGGGATCGCTCACCTCTTACACCTGGGGTTGTACGGCCTGGAGCTCTGATTATGGAACACAGCATTCAGGAATTTCTCTAAGAACTGTGTTGGGGCTCAGTGAAAATACCACTGCGAACCCTGGTATTGGTGAACTGCGAACTTGACAATAGCAACTACTGTAGGCCCAGTGTAAGAACCCTCGGTGTAAACTGATAGTGATCACATCAAGTTATAATTTCTTAATTTGAAATTGTGATGGGTACTATAATATACTATACTAGAGGCTGTCAAACTTTTTTGGTAAAGGGCCAGATAATAAATAGATGGGATTTAGCTAGTACAGAAATAACAGGTTTTTTGAGTCCTGTCACAGCTACTCAACTGCCCTTGTAGCTGAAAGCAGCCGTAGACAATACATAACCAAGTGAGCCATGACTGTGTTCCAGTAAAACTTCAGAAAAACAGGTGGCTGGCAGGATTTAGCCCGTGGGCCATAGTTTACCAACCCTTGATGTAGGTTCTTTAACTTCTAATGGTTTGGATTGTTGCAGGGAGTATCTTTTATAAACAGTACATTTCCCAGAAAGGAGCCCTGGCGGTGCAGCGGTTAAACGCTTGCCCGCTAACCAAAAGGATGGCAGTTCAAACCCACCCAGTGGCTCCGTGGGAGACAGGCCTGGTAGTTGCTACCGTAAAGATTGAAGCTTAGAAAGTCCTATGGGGTTTCTGCTCTGTCACATGGGTTGCTATGAGTCAAAAATTGACTTGACGACACCTAACAACATTTTCCAGAAAGTTACTCCCCTAATTCCTCACAATAGGTTAAAGAATGGCCACATCAAATTTAAATTCATTTTCACGTCTGTGCCTTTGCTTGAGTCATCCTTTTGCATAGACCCATGTTTCTCAGTGGGAATGCTATTGGCATTTTTGTTGAGATAGTACATTGATATTTTTGGAGGGAATACATGCATTTCAGAACATAGCAATTCATGCCCCTAGGTCACTAAAAGCTAGTAGCATCCTCTGTTTTCTCCATCATTTTGATTACCCTCCACTTTGCTTTACCAAATGCCCCCAAATGAGAACCACTGACCAAAGCAGTCCAAAACTGATTTTTTAAATGGATTTTGGACGACCAGATGTAGCCTCCAACATATTTCTAAAGATGTCTGGTTTAAAATCACCAGCCGAGATATAATGTTTCTCCTCCTCCTTTCCCAACTATGACTGTACCCAAGTACTACCTTTTTTCCTAATTCTTATTATACTTCATTAACTCTTAAATGTTTGTAGCTTGTAGTATACTGTTATGCACTTAATTTCATAATCTTTTGTCATTAGATTGTAAGCTCATTGAGAATAGGGGTTTATATCTGTTTTGTTCACTACTGTCTTCCCTGTGGAGCCCTGGTGGTGCAGTGATTAAAAGCTCAGTCGCTAACAAAAAGGTTGGCAGTTCGAATCCACCAGCCATTCCTTGGAAACCCTGTGGGGCAATTCTACTCTGTCCTATAGAGTCGCTATAAGTCGGATTTGACTCAATGGGAATGGGTTTGGTTTTTTGGTTTTATCTTCCCTGTGCCTATAACTTCTGTGACTTATACAAGGTGTTTAAATATTTGAACTACATTGTTTACTGTTACAAGAGGTGAGACTTAACTCCTCTTTAAGATTTATAAGCTCCTAAGGGACCATGCCTTACACTAATTCTGTGTCACCCTTGGAGCTGAGCCCACAGGCTTAATACTGGGTGACTCAATTTAGTAAACCTTTGTTTGGGCATCTACTATATGCAAGACACTTGGTAGGTGATAATAGGGGGTACACTCCCCTGCATTTGTGGTATTTTTGTCTGATGGGATGGAATTTTGCCAATACTATACAAATAACAAAAACAACAACAAAGAAAATGGTGGTTAAGAAAACAAAAACAACAACAAAGAATATGGTGGTTAAGAATGAGCATACCTACTAGATTCAGTTCCTGTTGTCTTCTGCTTAGTACCTGTCTCCTTGAGCAAGTCGCTTAATCTCTCTGATTCTTGAGTTTTTTTTCATTCTATAAATGAAGGGCCCCCCGCCGCGTGGTGCAGTGGTTAAGTGCTCAGCTGCTAACCAAAAGATCGGTGTTCAAACCCACCAGCTGCTCTGAGGGAAAAAGATGTGGCAGTCTGCTTCTGTAAAGATTATAGCGTTGGAAACCCTATGGGGCGATTCTACTTTGTTCTATAGGGTTGCTGTGAGTCCTAATTGACTTGATGGCACACAAAAGCAACCTCCGTTTCTTAGGGTTGTTAGAACCTTTTAAAGATGACAAATGTTATCATTTTGCATAAATTTAAGTTTTACTATTATATAATAATGTCGTATGATAGAGATATTGCACTAAGGGCAAATTCAAAGGTGAGAAAGATCTCTGGTTGGAGGCGGAGAAGCAGCAAAGCCTCATGGGAAAGGTGGCATTTAAAATTGATCTTGAATGATTGATAGAATTTATAGGGTGGCGGGTGGGAATAAGATTTCCTAGAGGTGAGAAGGATGAAGTATGAACAAAGTAAGCACAGTGGAAAATGCAGATTGTGTCCTGAAAGCAGCAAATGCCCCTCAGTAAAACCATATTTCCACCATACCCCATACTACCTTATCTGAGTAATTACCAAAATTGTTGAAAGATGTTGTCGGTTGTTACCCAACCCGTGCTCCCCACAGAAAAAGAAGACCCTTATCTTTCACATCTTGACTTCCTAGATTGAACACATTATGACACTGAATTAACTAATGCATTCAGAATATCCATTTTTCCCCCCTTTTTTTACTGGATTGTGTAGGGGAAGTATATTTTAGTCAGTTTGGCTTTTCAATCCTCAAGTACTGTCCATGGCACCTAGTAAACATTTGCTCAACCTTTTTGGTGGCCGGGAGGGTGGGGAGGAGCAAATAAGTGGCTCTAATTTTAAAAAGTTCCAGTGGAATTAAAAATCAAACATGAACTTTTGAAAGGATTGTCATCTGAGACCTTTGTGAATCCCCAAATTTGTGACTATCCCTGTAGCATATAATTGCTTTTGGAAAATGGAATTATGAGGATTTAATGAAATTAAATCACCATTTTATTACATTTTAATATGGACTTAGGAAACATTTTTCCGTGTTTCCAGAAAGGTGGTTAAAATTCAAAGGAAAAGCCTAATATAATCCTATAACAAATTTTAGTATTAAAAATCATTACATACCAAAAAGTCGCCTAGCACCTGAAAGCAGGGAGCCAAACAGATATTTATACACCAGTGTTTTTTACAAAAAAGTCGCCTAGCACCTGAAAGCAGGGAGCCAAACAGATATTTATACACCAGTGAGAAATGCAACCTAAGATAGTATGGCAGAATCATTTTAATATTTGTTTATTTTTTGAAAGTTTAGAATATAGGTTTAAATAAAACTTGTTCACAAGGATCAGCGTGAAAAATTTTTTTTGTAGGGAAGATTTGGTAAAACAGATTAAGCTGATTTTTGATACAACACAGACGTGCAAATGTTTGCCCTTTTTGAAAGAAGGGAATGGCTAGTTGTTACTTGGAGGCCAGTGATCAAAATGAGCCTGGATGAAGTATTGGCATCCTTCTGTTTTGTGTTGCAAAAAGAATCAGTGATAAAGCCCCAAATGGAAGTGGCTAGATGAAGGTTTGGCTTTTTTTTTTTTTAATACTAACATTTGTTCTAGGTTTATATTGTACATATCTTTGAATTCTAACTACCTTCCTGGCAACACTAAACATAAAACTAAATCCAGTTCAAGAAGCAGAGAGAACCAGAGAAAGAATATAGGATAGTGTAGTCCGAACATTTTCTCATCCCTGAGTAATAGGCTGGTAAATGTTTGATTTCAGGGCAGGCAGTGGTTGTTGTTTTTTTTTTTTTGATTAAAAAGAAACCCAGAGTATCTCTCCAAGTCGATTGAATTCTGTGCCATCTACTGACTCATCATTGTAATTTTTGTATTTTAAAAATACATTGTGAATATATTGTACCGAATGATAAGAGTTTAAGAACTTAAGACACCTTGGGTACTATATATTAATAACATCATATGCATTAGATATAAATGCTTTTCCTAAAAGCCCCTTTTCCCCTTTCTTTACAGAATGCTGCCTTTTTATATGGTCTTGGTTTGGTCTACTTCCATTACAATGCATTTCAGTGGTAAGTTGACGTAAAACTAATAATGCCAGCTGTTTCCAGTAAGTGGCTTGTTTTTGTTTGTGTACATGAGTGTGTGTGTGTGTGTGTAATAAACACATAAAATATTTTAATGTCAGTAAACCTACGTTTTTCAATAGTAGAAGTTTAAATGATTAGATTGTTCCTTCAGAGGTATTGACCCACCTTAGATTTTTCGAGTTCTGTATGTTGCTAAAGTAATCTGGTGTAAGATTCTGGTTAAAGAAGGCTTAGATTAGAAACCTTTTAGGAATTTCTCGGTCATTCATGCGGAGCAGGAGGACCACCCCAGGTTATTTGAATTGGGGAGTGACTATGCTGCTCATGTAAAATCTCAAGTTCTGTGGGTAAATGATCTATGAATACCAGTAATTTTGCCTTTTCAGACTTCAAGACAGATTGACTGCTTCCTTCCCTCCTCCCCCATCCCATGCACACCTGCTAGTAATTTTCAGTTTCCAGTATTATAAATTATCAGTTCTCTCTTCTATAGAATCAGAGATTAAATATGATAGTAATATGTAAGATTTTATAGCTCTAAAGTATAGGGCCATGTTATTATGGCCTTTGCCCTATTGTTGTTTTTCTTTTTACCAGACAAGACAGTAACATTCCGTAATGAAAAGAACATAGAATTTGGAGTTGGAAGATCAGTATTCTGGTCTGAGTGCTGCCACTTAGTTTGATCCTGAATTAAATAGCATCCTTAGGTCTGTTTCCTTATTTGTTTATTTTTAAACAAGCATATTGTGATCACATACTTTTTCTGTTTAACAGATAATGTACATTTTTTAAAACTGTAAAGACCCATGTGGACATTTGTTATTTTGAAGTGTATCTTACTTTGTCAGAGTCCCTTCTGTTCCCCATAACTTTAAGCTGAGTAGAATGCCATGAGTGTCCAAAGGAAGGTGATGGAGCATTTGGCCAAAGGTTACAGCTCTGTCCTATACCTGTTGGGCACTCTGAATATTTATCACAGAGTTTTTAAATATGTATTAGCAGTGATTTGAAATGGTTCCCCTAAAGGTGATCATTTAGGCATGAATGGCTTTTTCTAGTGTCTATTCTTCCCTCTTTGCTTTTGGGCCTGTTTGTTTTTGATTATGTATTGAAGAACTGCATTGTTAGAGAACACTTGTGTGGGTATATAGTCTTGTGATCATTCAGAACCCTGATTTTCTTTGTAATCTTTACAAAGCTATAATTGATCTTTATAAAGAAGCTTTTTAATTTTTTTCTGTTAAATAATCCATTGCTTTAGGGCAAGCTTAAGTCTCCTAACTTCATGTCTAGTGCATCACGTTTAAAACCGAGAATAGATTGGGACTGTTTAAAATATCTTTTAGCTTCTTGAAGATACTATTCATAGAATTCACAATTCTAAGTTTTTAAACCTAGACATGGTCTTAGAAATATCTTAGTTTTCTCCCTTAATTTTGTAGCTGGGGAAAGTGAAATGTGTGTGTGCGCGTGCACGCGCAATACGAGTGTGTATGTGTTTAACTCAGTATTACATAACTGTTTAATTAGTGGCAGAAACGAGCTTATGCTCAGATTCCCCAATCTAATATTTTATTCTATCGTACTGTGCCCCCAAGTCTGAAGATTGAAAGGTGATTACTGTTTTAATCAGTTTTTGTATTATTCTCCTGAGCACATTGATACAATTTTTATAGCCAGGCAGAAATAATTTAGGTGAAGCACAAGCAAGAAACTCTATACTTTAGGAATGGAAATGTATGCTTCAAACCAGCTAATTTTCACATATCTGTGATAATTTGTGAGCTCCCTATAGAGTGAAGAGATGAAATTAAAATCACTAGTGAGGTGAAGCCATCGTCAGTTCAAGATACCGATTCCTTTAATATGTATGTGACTATGTTAAGTTAGGAGGTCTGGTAACTATGGAAAATTATTATATCATTTGGTTCCTTATCTATGTATGATTTCTATATCCTTCAGCTGACCTGAGAAAAGAAACTGAACGACATAAGGACAATGCAATGTCTGAATTAATTGGTGCCCTCTGCTCTGTTGATCCTGTTCTGGTCACCACCATTTTTTCATGTCTTGAGTTTCAGCTTTGTAGCTGCTCCCTAAAACTACATATCTCACACCCTGTCTATGAATTTACCCTGGATGTGTGGTTTCTGTCTTGCTGTTCAAATGTTTTTTTTTTTTTTTTCCATAAACTCTGTAGCCCAAATTTCTCCTTTAACTTATCTTACAGTTTTTTGAATAGCCACAAAATTAGAGAGCATAGAGTAGTTGCTTGGTAAGGGTTTTAGAGTATAGCCATGGTTAATACGACTTTCCTTATGTTAAAATTACATTTGCATAAAGGGTTATTTATAGATAAATATTATTTGCTGGAATCAGGCCTTTTTTTTTTTTAAGCATGTCAAATTCTTTGGAATTTGTTGAAAAAAATGTTTCCAGAGAAGAGTATGGTATGTCTTTTTTTTTTTTTTTTGGTATTGTTAGCACAAAGAATCTGCCTAGGCTGTCTCAGAGGTTTGTGTCTCTGATATGTTTATAATTTAAGTAAAATTAGATGTTTGATAAATGGTACCTGTGGGCTTTTGTTAAGACTAAGTATTTTATAATGTGTGAAACCAACCTGTGTTTGGGTTGGTGATAAAATAATATATTATTAAGTGCAGTTTTATTAACTGTAGTGTTATCTGTCAGCCTATTTGTCTTCTGTCATATTATGTACCCATTTTTCAGTTAGAGTTGATTTATTGATCAACCTTTAAAATTAGTTCAATTATTTGGTCAATTTTTCCAAGTTTCAGTTGCAGCCTTTTCTTAGACAGTGGAGCCCAGGCCAGAAAGCAGTACATTAGAGTGACTCTTAACATCCTCTTTGGACTTACGATGATTATTAAACTTTACCATTATCCTGTTCAGTACTCTGGGACCAAACTTAAAGAAAGATGCCCAGAAGGAGAAAAGAAGACATAGACGCACAAGTAAAATATAGGTAGCAGAAAGCTAGCAATCAGTCTCTAGTAAGCCATTACTTTACATATGCACACATGCCCATATCCTTCTTGTTTGAGAAGGTATTGAATTGCTAGGAGTACCTTGAACTGAGCTTCTCCTTACCTTTAAATCTATGACATAGATTTCTTACTAGATTTCTAAATCTATATATCTCTCTATATCTTACAAAAGAGAAAAAAAGTAGGCTGACAGAAAAAGATAGTTGTTTCTTGACAGGAAACAATAAAATTATTCCTCCTAGTATAATGTATAGCTATATCTCTAAATCTCCCTAAAATCCTCATCAGTCCTGTCTTGATTTGTAACCTTTGTATTCTTTCCATTGATCAATACCAGGATAGTCTTATGGTGGCAAATCTAAGAAATATATTATTCTGTGCTAGAAGCATAGAATCTTGGTAAGCTAGTGTAAAATTTCTTTTGTATTCATTTCCATAGCACTGTACCAATCATAAGTGTCCGTAGGAATGTAGAAATCTGCTCTCTGGTATAGTCACTGCTTTGGGTGCAGTAAGGAAAAAGAGAATAATGATTTTAAAACTGACTTAAAGCTTTCAGATGAAATGAAAGAGAGTAATAATGTAAACATAAACCTAATGTAGTGATACCATTGATTCTGAGGCTTGTCTATTACGGAGCCTGGTTAAAACCTAATATTTAATATATTTATGTATTTATGAACTATCATAATGCAAGCTAATGCTCTTAGAGTGAAAGTTTAATTTTAAGTATATTGCCATTAAAACAAAACAGTTCATGTCAACATATGATGAGTTTATTATGTATGCTTTTATTTTGGAAAAAAAAGCAACAACAAAAAACTAACAGATAACTGAGGCAGTTCTGGTAAAGTTATGTTTTACCAGTGACACATACATTGCTTGAGAGAGACTGGAAGGGCTTTGATTAATTAAGCCTCAGGGAAATTAAGGATTAAAACATAAATCTTGATTCTTGCAGTAGGAGAGGAATAAAAGTATTTCATTGCCTGGAATGATGAAATAGAGTGTTTGGCTAGAGAGAGAGCAAAAGAGCCAGGAAAGGTGATACATTAGCAAATGTAAATGTGAATAACCCAAAGCATGGTAGTTCTAACTTAGCCTCTCATATTTAAAATCCTCTCTGTTCAACCATAAATGATCATTCTAGCATTACTGTTCCCCTAAATGTACCCTTTGTGTCAGTCACACTGTACTAACATTTCCCTGAAAATGACTTAAGTACTTTTTGGCTTTGTGACTTTGTTCCTGCCATTTACTCTGTTTGGTCAGCCTTTCCTCCTATCTCCACCTTTTAAAATCTTACCAATGTGTCTTTTTGATACTTCATCAACTCTTTCTAATTGTCTGATTTAGAAAAAACCTTTAAATTTCCTAATAGGCAAGTGTATAACTGTGTGTGTGTGTGTGTATACGTTATTACTGATTTAGAGCCTAGTATATTCTCCCTTCAATTACTTTGAAATTTTGTGGAATTAGATCATCTGTCTCTTCAGCTATTTCTGAGAGAAATCTCCAGACTTAGCTTTACTAGTCCTAGAGAACTTTTTTCAGATTTAAAGGGGGAAAAAAAAAATATGCCAGTGATAAACACTGCTATGTGTCCTCTTTGTTTTAGTAGCGAATATGCTTTCTAAGTATTTGGAAACTATAAACCTTTCCAGGTATTGTATCATAAAAGTGTTTTGTAGTTTTTGGTAACTCTTTCTTATGTTCTAAAATTCTCTGTTAATCAGAATTCTGAAATCAGCAGAAGTTCTGTGTGTTGGTGATTTAGTTTAGCTTGCGCTTCAGAGATCATGTTCTGGCTACGTGCAGTTTGGCAAGATAAGGATGAAGTAAAATGATGTTCAAGATTAGAGTGTAGTCTGAGTGGTAACCCCCCCCCCCTTTCTTTTTTTGCTGTGTGTGGGGAAAACTGAAGAAGCATACAGGAGAAGAAGGATGGGCTAAAGGTTTAGAAAAGAAAATGAACTTAGATGTTTGATGTATTTTTTTGTTAGATAACGGGAACTGATTAGTGAAGAGACTGGAGCCTATCCTCTTCACGCACCACCCCCCTCTTCTAGCAGAAAGTCCATACAGCTAACTGTAAAAGTAATGGCATCAGTAAACATCTTTTCAACTTAAACCTTTTATTGAATTATTTAAAAAATAAAAGAAGGATCTAGACCTCAAGGTCTAGACTTGGAAAAACTAGAGACAGTATACCAGTAGATAAAAAAATAAAATGATTTGATTATAGAGGGGACCTACTGCCAGTTAAACTAAGCAGGATAGTAGTTGGTTTTGAGTTTGGGTGGTGAGTCCTGAAGATAGTAGTGAATTTAGACTGAACCAGAAGAATAAACATAGTGTGGGCCAGACGTAGTGTGCTTTGGAGCATGTGCTTTTGTTTATTGGTTAATGGTTCTTTCTTCATATCCAGTGTGTTTGCATACCCAGAGAACTTATTAGACTGAACCCATGTTTCTTTGTACCTGTGTGGCATTGTGAACTAAGTGGATAAGATATCTGTACTAAAGGCACCTATGGAATAAAACACACAAATAGTAGATTTAGGGAAAAGGCTAGAAATAGAAACAGAGAGACAGTAGGAATTAATATTTCTCCCGAGGAGTTGTTATTGATGCTCTGTGCCCCTTCTTCCTCTCTCCCTCACACACCCTTTCTTATACCTTTTTTCCTTCCTAACTATTCTCTTTTCTCCTTTCCTTTTCCTGTCTTCCACTTCTATTCTTTTTCCTTCATAATAGACATTTTTATTTGTCATTATTTTAATACTCATTTTGAGTAGGCAGTACATTTACATGATGATTAAATTAAAGACTATAAACATGTATTAAGTAAAATTTGGTCTACTGGTAATCAAGACCTGTTATAAAAGATAGAATGTGAATTTGGGGCAAAGAAACTGATAGACCAGTGGAAAGTAGAGAACCCAGAAGGAGACCCACATGAATATGGACATTTGGTTTAGGACAGAGGTTGTACTGCAGAGCTGTGGGGTATGGATGATCTTTTCCACAAATAGTACAGAGACTATTTTATTGTGTACCTGCATGCAAAAAACGAAACCAACACATACCTCACATTATGTACAAAAGTAAGGTCCACCTCGATTTTAAACTTAAGTATGAAAGACATACGGAGCGTACTGGAAACAGGATTAGTTCCTCTTCCCTTAAAAACAAAATCTGCGTATCCTCTCCATCCCCCCAAGAAATTCTATCAAAAATGAAATCAGTTATTTACACTGAGAATTTTACTGAGCCATAAAATATTGTTCGAATAATTGTGAATAAATTCAGCTGATCTTCCCTTTCCCCCTTTATATTAAGTTAGAGTGTACAATTCAATTATATAAAAGACCCAAGAGCACCTTTCCAGTCTTTTTTTTTTTTTTTTTACTATTTATTCATTCATGTCATTTTTTATAAAACTGACATTTCCTTTAAAACAGAAACAGACCCACATGAATATGGACATTTGGTTTAGGACAAAGGTTGTACTGTAGAACTGTGGGGTAAGGATGATCTTTTCGACAGATAGTGCAAGGACTGTTGTATATCTGCATGCAAAAAGTGAAAACTGACCCCCCACCTCACAATATATACAAAAATAAGGTCCACCTGGATTTTAAACCTAAGTATGAAAGACATACCAAGCATACTAAGAAACAGAATTAATCCCCCTTCCCTTTAAAACAAAACGTGCCTATCCTTTCCATCCCCCCAGAAATTATAGCAAAAATGAAATCAGTTATTTACACTGAGAATATCATAAAATATTGTTTGAATAATTGTGAATAAATATGACCTTTTTTCCCCATTTATATTTAAATCATACAATTCAATTATATAAAAGACCCAAGAGCACCTTTCCAGTCATTTTTCTTTTTTTTTACTACTCATTCATTCATGTCATTTTTTATAACACTGGCATTTCCTTTAAAACAGTATTGCATAAAACAAAAGTTTTACTGTACTACCAAGCAGAAATTCATGCAAGTGTTAAAAAGTTAAGATATCTTATGTCTATATTCTTTCAGGGCAATTAAAGCATTTCAGGAGGTGCTTTATGTTGATCCCAGCTTTTGTCGAGCCAAGGAAATTCATTTACGACTTGGGCTTATGTTCAAAGTGAACACAGACTATGAGTCTAGTTTAAAGGTAGGTTGTTGAGTCCCCCCCCAGATACGATGTTTCATTTTTATGTTTTTTGTTGTTGTTTGTTAAATATTAGAGCACTGAGAAATGTTGGCCTTTGTATTAGCACTATAAAAGAAAATCTGAAATTTTAGATGACAGAACTGTTTATCAGCTATGAATTGGAAGACGCCTAAGAGTACAAAGTAGACTTGTGTGGTAACTAATTATACCTTTTTAAAAATTTTAACTGAGGTCTATCATCAGGAAAGGGTAAAGGTTTCAATCTCAGTTTGAATATCTAAGTCACTCCCGTGTAAGTGACTAGCCACTACAGAGGTCAGAAGCAGCTGCTTAATGATGCTGTATCTGTGACCTAATCATTGGCCATCCATTTGCATTGGTTTACTAGGAATCTGTCCACCTCTACCAGCAGGGCGCGTCTCATAATAATAAAAAAAGAGTGTGCTCTGCAAGGCATTTGGACTACTGGTTCGTGAGTATAAACATTATCAGGAAAAAATAATGTATTGTTGGTTAAATACCTTACTTCTAATGGAAATTTGATATTACCAAATTTTTCACTTTTTATTGAGTTTCTTATACTGTCTATGCCATCACTGCAGGTCTTAATGGGCTTTTAATGAAAATAGTGCTTCCCTGCAGGACAAAAGCAATTAATTGAAAGGATTAGCGATTCTAGGAAAACACGTTTTTGTGAATTTTTTACTATAATGGTTGCCGTTTCTAAATATCTTCATTGCAGATTGTCTTGATTTTAAAGACAGAGAGAGCGAACAACAGAGAGCAAGCGAGCTACAGAGAGCAAGCGAGCAAGCAATAATAAGGGGAATGATAAAGACTGACTTTACAGTGGGTTGTAACTTGCAGTGGTTAAGAGCTCAGCTGCTAACTAAAAGGTCGGCAGTTCGAGTTTACCAGCTGCTCCTTGGAAACCCTATGAGGCAGTTCTACTCTGTCCTGTAGGGTCGCTATGAGTCGGATTCGACTTGACAGCAACGGGTTTGGTTTTTGGTTTAATAAGGCGCTACTAAAGATTAAAAAAAAAAAAACTGTACTTAAAAGTGCCTAATTGTTCTAGGTTTTTAAAGTAAGTTATACAAATACAGTTCCTACCTTTTATGAGTTATAAAGCACAATGTTGATTTTATGAAAGTCAGATATATAACCAAAAACATTAAAACAAGTAGATTGTGAAGAATTTAGATCACACAGTGGTCAAAGGTAAGTGCAGTTGAGGTGTAGGCTCCAGGGTTAAATGTAAGTAGTGTGGAGAATAAGGGATGCTGGAAGCTACCAGTTTTCTTCAAGTTTAGAGCAGCATTTCTCAAACTATACTATGGAATGCCTGGTTTTGAAATGGCAAATAAGTTCAGATAAACCACCTTGTGTATTTAACCTCCTCTTTGATTTTTTTTTTTTTTTTATATTCACAGTGTATGTCAGCCATCAAAGAATCTTAGAATGTTTTGTAGTACAAAATAAATTTGCTTGAGCATTTTGCAATATTCTCACACCATGCCTATTATGTTGTAGAAGTGTTTTTGGTAGCAGTTTGGTAAATGTTGCTCAGGAAATATATTTGAGGGGAAAAAAGTAATCAGGTATTTTGAAAATCATGGAATGGGATCATCTCTGAATATCAATACAGTGATATCTTAAATCGGTGGATGCAAAACTCCATTTTCATGAAGGTGGTAATAGTTAATAAAGTCCCTTTAATCAAGGGAAGCAGTGTTGGACAGTGTTCCATGGCTAATTGGAATCGTTCTGCTTACTCATGCTCAACAGAAACTTTCCTGTATACAACTTTTGTTTGTTTACACATAGTTAAAGGCTAACAAACCTTCATTCAAGTCATGGCGATTTTAGCAAAATTGCCTTAGGTAAGTGCAGCCTTCTTTTTCTGGGCCTTTTCTCTTTTTATTTAAAATACTTGATATCATTCTGATGTCTATTTCATTTGTATGAATATAGAAAATAATTTTAGGAGTCCTTGATATTTTCCTGCCTCATAGTTTAGGGGTCTCATTTGGTTTTTATCTCATCGTGACATTGGCTTTTTAAGCCTTCTCTCTCCAATATTCCTTGTTTATTTTAAGAATTTTAGGCATCAGCATATTTAGTTGAGGAGGAGGTATTTCTGTATATTTCTATAAATGCTTACCATTCGGTATAAATGAAGGAGGGAATCAGAAGGAGTGATAATCCCCTCTCACCTTAGATGGCCTTTTCCTAAAGTGCACTGGCTAGGTAGATGTGGAACCTCTGATAACCTTTCTACTTCATTAAACTTTTTCCTAGTACAGTATGTTGGTATACATGCTTTGGGCTACAACCTCAGAAACTCCAACTCAAGCTGGTTAAAATAACAAAAATATACTAGCTCATATAGTGTGAATTCCATCCTTCAGGATTGGTTGATTCAGCTGTTCGGAGTTTTCATCAAGGATTCATTTTCTTTTTTGTTCTATGTTGGCTTATTTTAATGGCCGGTTGCTCTATTTGATGATATAAGTTGGTTGCTGTGTGCAATCAAAGTGAAATTACTTTCTTGTATCTCATATAGAAACGTTAGAGAGTAGTGGCTTAGGTGCTTAGTGTAGTACTGTAAGTACTCAATAAACGTCTCATTATTATTACCATTTCATGGAGGAGAATGACCTTGGCTTCTTGTTGATCTCTTCAAGAATGAGAAATAATTTTCATAGAAGCTGCCAGTAGCCTTGCATCTCATTGGCCAGAAAGGCCATATGGCCATTCCTAGCCTATTCCTGATCAAAGGAGACCAGTTATGCCCGTTCTTTGAACAGGGTTCAATTCCCCCAATACCCTGTTCCTGTCTAACGGAGGAGATGGATAAAATGAGTATTTTGGTATGTTTGTGTGGTGGGGGGAGGAGAGGGGTGGTGGAGGGCAGTCCTACTGCAGATCAGGTTGTCTCTACCACATTTCCTTTTCTAATGCCCGGAGAGGGATGTAGCATGTATAATATTCTTTAGATGGTAAAACATTTAAATTAAATACAGTTTATTTCCTTAGTCGATTCCTTTTCACCCACACATGAAATGCATTCCAGAGCCTCCTGTTTCATTTGTATCCCTGGTAATAACTTTTCTCGCAAAAATGTGTCTCTGAAACAGATTCATCCTGTTTTGGTCCTGTATAAACACCTCTGAGAGTAAGCAAATTTGGTTTTAAAATTTGATCTTACCATGTAACTAATTGTGTGACTTTGAACAAGATGCCTAATTCTTCTGATTCTCTCTGTGTCTGTGGAATTGGAATAATTATACCTACCTCACAAGATTGTTACGAAGATTAAATTTTATGTATATGAAAGTATCTGCCATATTTTTTTCAGCTCCTTAGTTTTCAGTTTATTGTCTAAATTTTTTTCTAATTTAGTCCAAGTTTGTGAAATCCATTTTGCCATCACAGAATTTAATCCTTGTTTTTTGTCACTCTGCTCGACCTCAGAAATGTAAAGCTAATGCCCAGCTTAGTTTTCAGTCATGTGATGTTATTTTTCTATTAAATAGGCTAGTAAAAATTTTATGTGCTTAGTGAGTGGTGGAGATACCAATTCTTAGGAACTAGTTTAGTTGAATATTACTTAAACCAGAGTCCATACCAGGGTGACATTTCTACATGGTATTTTGTTATTGTTCTTTCCTGCTTCAGATATCCCCTCCAGGTGGGTTTGGTTGCCTATTTATATAAGTAGTTCAGAAATTTATTTCATTATCTTTTAATGATATTAACAATAATTACTTACATTTGTTATATATTTGAAGCAGTCTCCTATTACTTCAGTAAAAGTACACTAATTTTGATAAATAGTTTTAAATAATGACTAATTTTCATCTGGCAGACTGTTAAAATTATTTCCTTCATGTGAGGCTAATAAATGCAAAATAAGATGTGATAATACTCATATTCTTCAGCCAGTTAATGCCAATGCATGTATTTAATTTAATGAAAATTATCCCTAATATTTATCTATCTGTACAATGCTGGGTTTCCTTAAACTATGTTAATATTAGAACTTTTTTGGATTTTTAAAGGTAAAGTAACTAAAGAGGGTGGCTTTTTTATGGGAACCTAAGGAGAGTTGGCTGCGTACCAATGAATATACATTCCCCTATAATTTCGTAGTTGAAGAGGATAAGTGCAGAATGAAGGGGTTAATATAAGGGGCTAGGAAGATGCGAACCATAGAGTTCAGAGGAATGGCTTGATGTCAAAGGAGCTATGTGTGTTAGCTTAGCATTTTACTAGATGCATAGTGTTTCAAAGAAGCTATAAAATGATAAAGTGCCTGTTCTGTAGGATCGGCTGGAAAAATAGAAAGCGGAGGAAAAAAAGCTTGTCGTATTCATCATCTCAGGAATGTTTTTCTGTACAAGCTAATAGTGCAATTGTCTTCCCCAAATGCCCCAGTTTACCAGTATGTCTCCCCCTCTATAAGTGACAGGAAACTTCTGAGTGAAATAGCAGTTCTGTTTTCTTTTTTACTATACTCTTTGGGAACTGTTTCATTTCCATGTGTCTGATTAGATCTTTTTTCCTTTATAGACTCAGGAATTTTGTCATACAGGTAGTCCCCGACTTACGATGAACCACACTTAACGACCGTCTGTGGGGTTTTTTTTTTTGGTACATCTTATCATTATTAATATGTACTACATGCAGTGTTGCACCTCATACTTTGCTGATGTTATCATTCTCACATGTTCACTCGTAGGTGTTCAAAGATCAGATTTATAAAAGGCAATAATAATGAAAATTAAAAAAAGAGGTGTTTGACTTATGTCAGAACCATCTGTCATTGGAATGAAACCCTGTTGTAAGTCGGGGAGTGCCTGTATTTTTTATGTGCAGAGGCATAAATAAAGTTTTTAGAAAACACCTTTGGAACCTGTAAAATGCCACCCGTTATTTATTATTTATTAATGAATACACAGATAATTTGCTTCATGTAATTAAATTAAGATACTTTGATCTCTATGTATTACAGAAATATCTGTTGAGAATTTGAATATTAGCTATTAAATTAATTTCATCAATGCTTTAAATTTCTAAAATATCTGTAATATTGCTTTGTTTTAGCTTTATTGGTATATTTTTGTTAGTTGTTTCAAGATAATGAAAGTTACTGTTACTGCTTCATATCTTGCCCTGCCCTGTTTTCTTCATGATGCTTACTTCATGGTAACAACAGGCAGATACCAAAGATATCAGCAAATCAGTCTTGGAGAGTCTTAAAAAGAAAAAAAAAAAAAAAACAACAGTTTTTGTTGTACTGTATATTTCTTCTTCAGTATAACTATTGGTTCTTTATTCATAAAATTCATATTGTCAGATTTTGCCTGGCTTTTTATGATTGGCAGAGGAGTGGATTATGATTAAGGATGCTGCAAACTAGTTCATTTCCTTTTATTTAAATCTTTTCGTTTTAGTCATTGGCAGTGGAACTTGGTTTCACTCGAATGTAATGTCATTGTTCCTTTTGGCACAGGATGGTCATTGCCACTTAGTTTTGTTTTCTCTCCATTTTTCTTGTGGGCAAAATCTTTCCCCTGTTGTTTCCTTTTTCCCCTACTCACCAACTTGTACTTTCCCTTTTAATGTTTCCTACATATTCCCTGTTATGGGATGATCTCTTAACTGATTTACCATCCACTCAATAACGGTTTCTCCACTTCACTCTGCCTGTCTGGTTTTGTTTTTCCATTTGATATTTAGTTTTGCCTTGAGTTCTATTACATACTTCCAAATGTGAAGTACTAGAAATTCTGAAGTACTTCAGTACCTCAGAAATACACAATCGAAAAGGAAATGGCTGCTCGTATACATGCAGTAACCACTCTCTGATACTGAGGATTAGGATGTTTCAGGGTTTCCCAGGTCACAGTTTTCTCTCCTCAAATATATTTAAGCTACAGAAGTCATTTCTAATTAAAAAGTAATTTTTGCTGTTTACCCATAACTAATTAAACTTGTGGTTATAAATATTTGGCTTTCAAATGCAGCTTTATGAAGCATTCAATATGATATCGCATTAAAAACGACTGTTCTAAAACAATTTTACAGTAGAAATTGTTACAGTATTTCCTTCATAAAATACATATCATGTTCTCATTGTGTTTGTGTATATACTAATCTTATTGTGATGGGAACAGAAATTGTGCACTAGATTGAAAGAATTTGGAAATTAGAGTGACACATTCTGTTCATTTGTGTCCACAAGATTAAAAAAAAAAATAGATACCAGAAACTATATTTTTATTGTGCTTTAGGTGAAAGTTTATAGCGCAAATTAGTTTCTCATTCAAAAATTTATACACAAATTGTTTTGTGACATTGGTTGCAATCCTTGCAATGTGTCAGCACTCTTCCCCTTTCTCTTTCCACCCCAGGTTCCCTGTGTCCATTTGTCCAGTTTTCCTGTCCCTTCCTGCCTTCTTGTCTCTGCTTTTGGACAGGTGTTGCCCATTTGGTCTCATATACTTGATTGAACTAAGAAGCACATTCCTTACGTGTGTTGTTGTTTGTTTTATAGGCCTGTCTAATCTCTGGCTGAAAGGTGGACTTTGGGAGTGGTTTCGGTTCTGAGTTAGGGTGTCTGGGACCATAGTCTTGGGGGTTCCTCCAGTCTCCATCAGACCAGGGAGTCTGGTCTTTTTTTTTGTGTGTGTTTGAATTTTGGTCTACATTTTTCTTTTGTCCGGGACCCACTATTGTGATCCCTGTCAGAGCAGTTGGTGGTAGCCGGGCACTAACTAGTTCTTCTGGGCACAGGCTGGTGGATGCTGTGTTTCATGTGGTCCATTAGTCCTTTGGACTAATATTTTCCTTGTGTCTTTGGTTTTCTTCATTCTCTTTGCTCCGGATGGAATGGGACCATTCGCAAGCTTTTAAGAACCCAGACACTATTTACCAAAATAGGATGTAGAACACCTTCTTTATGAACTATGTTTTGCCAGTTAACCTAGATGTCCCCCGAAACCATGGCCACCACCCCTCAGCCCCAGTAATTCATTCCCTCATGGGGTGTTTTGATGTGTCTAGGAAGCTTCTATGACTTTGCTTTGGTCAAGTTGTGCTGACTTCCTGTATATTGTGTCTTTTGTCTTCATCAAAGTTAACATTTGGCTACTATCTACTTAGTGATTTATAGTCTCCACCCCTCCCCTCACTCATAACCATCAAATAGAAGATTGTTTTTTCTGTGTGTAAACCTTTTCTATTTCTAGCTTTTTAAGGAGGTACCATGGGTATATCGTTTTCATAGTGGTTGTACCATTTTACATTCCACAAGCAGTTCCTAAGAGTTCCAGTCTCCCTTCAACCTCTCCAACATTTGTCATTTTCTATTTTATTCTTATTATTATTACTGCCAGTAATGTTGAAGTGAGATGGTAGCTCATTGTGGTTTTGATTTGCTTTTCTCTAATGGCTAAGGATTTCGAGCATTTCCTCATGTGTCTGTTAGCAGCCTGAATGTCTTCTTTGGTGAAGTGTCTGTTCATATCCTTTGCCCATTTTTTAATTGCATTATTTGTGTCTTTTTGTTGTTGACGTGTTGAAGTATTCTATAGATTTTAGAGATTAGATCCTTGTCAGATATGTCATAGCCAAAAATTGTTTTCCAGTCTGTAGGTTCTCCTTTTACTCTTTTGGTGAAAGTCTTTTGATGAGCATAAATAAGTGTTTAATTTTTAGGCGGTTAGGAACTGTTTTTTTTCCCTCCCTTTTAAGAAATTTTCCAATCTGTTATATACCTTTGGGGAAACCCTGGTGGTATAGTGGTTAAGAGCTACACAAGAGGTAGGCAGTTCAAATCCACTAGGTGCTCCTTGGAAACCCTATGGGGCAGTTCTACTCTGTCCTGTAGGGTCGTGCTATGAATTGGAATTGACTTGACGGCAGTGGGTTTGGTGGTTTTTATATACCTATGGATTGACACGGTAGCCTCAACAATGGGCTTAAACATACCAAAGCCCATGGAGATGGCGCAGGACTGGGCAATGTTTGTTCTCCATGAGCTGGGGCTGTCTTCACAGTAAGTGACAACAGCATGCTTATACTTTTGGAAAATACAATAGAAACTAGTAGTTGAGAGACTAGTCTCAACTGTCACAATTATAGGAAGGAAGATGAGCAAGAGCAGTAGGATAGATTAGTTCTCCTAGAATGCGTGGATGGATAGATGGAAGATAACACGTGCTAGAGATCTTTAGGAGATTTATTAACTGACTAGCAGGGAGGAGAATCCCAGTTCATTGGGTTGGATCACTTTTTTTGTGACTAAATTAGGGGGTAAAGAAAGTAGCGGCAGATTTTAGAGTTAGGAGGTGAAAAGGCTCCGAAGGTGAAAAGGCTCCGAATGGAGATGGATCATTTGGGAGTATAATGAGTTGAAGGTACCTGAGGGTTATCAGATTTTGGTGTAGGCAGATGTAAACCTGGAGCTGAAAAGAAGGGCTAGACATAAGGTTTTAAACATCTTCAGTATATGGTGTATTTTGACTTTATTCTTTGTTAAAGAAATTTTTGGAATAGACCAGACTGGTTTACTTCAAAGAAAGAGCCTCTTAGGGCAGAGATTGCCAGAATGCATTAGCCATTAAGAAGTCATTGGTGTACAGTAGAGTCTGTCCTAGAAACAGTGGTAATAACCTTTTATTACAAAAAGAATTAGAAGAACTGGGTTTGAGAGAACGTTAGTCATATCAACTTGGTCAGGAATGTGATTCACAAGCCCTACAAAACTTAGTTTCAGCTCTGTATCTTATTTCCAGGGACCACATCTTGAAGTAGGTGCCATCACATCCTAAGACATCTTCCTATTCTCATCCAGTTATCATAGTGTGTTAGTTTTAGGGATGAAATTTGTTATTTTTAAATCACACTTTTATAAGTGTGGCGATCTCTAAGAGAAAGTAATTTGCCTTTGACTCTCAAGAATACTCAGCATGCCCTCCCAACCCCACTTGTCTATAAACTAGTTGCTGTGGTAGTTGATTCTGATTCCTGATGACCCCATGTGTGTCAGAGTAGAACTGTGTTCCATAAGGGTTTCAATGGCTGTTTTTTTTGGAAATAGGTAGGCAAGCCTTTCTTTTGAGGCACCTCTGGGTAGACTCAGGCCTTCAACCTTTCAGTTAGCTGCCAAGCGTGTTACCTGTTTACACCACCCAGGGACTCTTGTAAAACCCCATTTTATAAGGGCTCTGTAAAAATAACTTAAGCTGTTCCCTTAGCCTGAAGTAACTCTTCTCTTGCTTCCCTCATCTATATCTTTTTGGATTCTGTCGTGTAATTAATTGTCTTTTCTGTGGATTCCCAGAGCAGGTTAAGTTTTTTAAACTTTTATTGTTGTTGTTGTGTTGTTAGGTGCCGTCGAGTCGGTTCCGACTCATAGTGACCCTATGCACAACAGAACGAGACACTGCCCGGTCCTGCGCCATCCTTACAATCATTGTTATGCTTGAGCTCGTTGTTGCAGCCACTGTGTCAGTCTACCTCATTGAGGGTCTTCCACTTTTCCGCTGACCCTGTACTTTGCTAAGCATGATGTCCTTCTCCAGGGACTGATCCCTCCTGACGACACGTCCAGTATATAAGACGCAGTCTCGCCATCCTTGCTTCTAAAGAGCATTCTGGTTGTGCTTCTTCTAAGACAGATTTGTTCGTTCTTTTGGCAGTCCGTGGTATATTCGATATTCTTCACCAACACCACAATTCAATGGCGTCAGTTCTTTGGTCTTCCTTATTCATTGTCCAGCTTTCACATGCATATGATGTGATTGAAAATACCATGGCTTGGGTCAGGCGCACCTTAGTCTTCAAGGTGACATCTTTGCTCTTCAACGCTTTAAAGAGGTCCTTTGCAGAGCTTTACCCAATGCAATGGGTCTCTTGATTTCTTGACTGTTACTTCCATGGGTGTTGATTGTGGATCCAAGTAAAATGACATCCTTGACAACTTCAATCTTTTCTCCATTTATCATGATGTTGCTCACTGGTACAGTTGTGAGGATTTTTGTTTTCTTTATGTTGAGGTGCAGTCCATACCGAAGTCTTCGGTCTTTGATCTTCATTAGTAAGTGCTTCAGGTCCTCTTCACTTTCAGCAAGCAAGGCTGTGTCATCTGCATAACGCAGGTTGTTAATGAGTCTTCCTCCAATCCTGATGCCCCATTCTTCTTCATATAGTCCAGCTTCTCAGATTATTTGCTCAGCATACAGTTTGAATAGGTATGGTGAGAGGATACAACCCTGATGTACATGTTTCCTGACTTTAAAGCAATCAGTATTTTCTTTTTAATTCTGTAGATGTTCTGCGGCAGAGTACCGGGCAGAGAGTAAAAGCTCATAGAAGCTGGTTGCCAACATTTTAATCCTTACAGACTGTGTCTGCCTTACTTAATTGAATGTAGATAGCAATATGGACTGCACACACCTTGTTTTCAGAGCCTGAAATAAAGCTTTCCAGGGACAAGCACATAATATGAACACTTCAAAACAGTAACATTTAACCCTGACTGTGCATTGGAATAATTTGTGGACAGTTTTAGCTGATTTGAAGGCTGTTATATCCATGATTGAGTCTGGAATTCAAGTATTGCTCTAAGTTAATAATTTATAAATAAACATAATTTGTCAACTATAAAAAGTTATTCAGGATTGGAAATATAGAAAAGGATTCTGCAATTGAAATGATTTCATGAAATAATCACAGTCTACAGCTAGAAATAAAACCATTTAAAGGGAAATGCAGTCTTGAAACTTTTATGTGTCAATTACATGAATATATTGCTGTTTTCCCTCCAAATGGAAATATGTTTCATAGGCTAAATAAAGCAAAAACCTGCGAAATTACTTTAAAATATTGAACAAGTGCAAGGCTTTTAAAACAAAAGGTGACCTTGACGATAAAGATGCCAGCAGAAATTGTAATGAATCAAACCTTGCGTTAGATTGGACTAGAAATTCTCTATAAAATGACAATTGCTATAACATTAAAAAAATGTCTTATGTAAATCTTCTTGCTTAGAAATTAATTTTCTGTAGGCTTCTTTCTGCCTTGGGGTTCGTATATAGTCTTTGAACCTCAGAGGCCCCTTCTGCATAATAACTATTTCACACAGCAGTACTGCTTCAGTACTGTAATATTTCTGTGTAAGGTGCAGATGTTCTCTAGCTGCTGTTTCTCTTGGTTACAAGAATGGGAGCTGGGTATTTTACCGTGGTATTTTCAAATTTGGGGGCTGGTTATTATAATTGAGAGTCATTTCTGCTGATTTAGGTGGTAATAGATACATCTATTCTGCATGTGGTGCAGATACTGGAAATGAAGATAAGAGGTCATGTCATCCTCACCCTATCACTTTATCTCCTTTTAGTGTGCTGAAAGATGTTATATCAGTGTTTCTCTTTATGTAGGGTTGTTTTGTGTGGCTGTTCTTAGTTTCTTATACTTAGCTATTATTTTATAAATTCTTTTATTCTCATGTGCATGTTTCTGAATGTCTACACTTTTGCTGAGTAACTTTGTTATATCTATGCTGTTTGAAAATATTTGATAGTTCATAGTGTTACGGGTTTGAAATGGTGAATCAGTAACCTCATTGCTGCTTTTAAGATTATTATATAAAACTTGGTGGAGAACTGCAGCTGCCAAGTTTCATTGCAAAATCTTGTGTGCTGGTAGATTAAACGTAGGTTGGGCAATTCAAATTGTACATCCTTCTCGCAGGGTTTCACTATAATAAAGAAAAACCAAAATGCTGCCAGCTTGAAGGCTGCTTCTTTTTAGGCCAGTTTGTATCCTTTGATACCTCAGTTAAGAAAGGTCTGTTTTCTCATATCTAAATATTAATATATCCTTGGAGTGTAGATTAGATTTAGAAATGTGGTACAATCTGAAGTGTGTGGCTGCTGTGCTGTTCTTTTTTGTCTAGAGGAAAGTAATTATAAAGCGTACTTTGGTTTCATAGTACTCATTTTAAAATAGTCTATTTTCTATTACTATGGTAGCACACTGAAAGGATGCTTGAGGGCATACGATCTGCTTAGCGTAGGCCTAAGGAAAATAAAAGCAGTTCTTGAAGTGTTCAAATGTTGGAATTTTTAATTCCGTCAACCATGATAAGTAATTTTTTACTTTTGTTGGCCATGTATTCCTAGTGTCTGCATTGTCCTTAGGGCATTATAGGCTCTTGATAAATATTTGTTGAATGGGTTAAATATTTAATATTTAAGGGCCCTATCATTTTGTTAGTTTACTGATTCTGTAGGGTCACTATGAGTCGGAATTGACTCATCGGCAACGGGTTTTTTTTTTTTTTTAATCCATTCAGAAGATATTACAAGTTTTAAGAACACCACAAATATTTAAAAAAAAAAAAAAATTTTTTTTTTTTTTTTTGTGGGGGGCTAGTCTTTTTTTAGTCTAATTATGCACATACTTAACAGAAATTTGTGCATGAACGACAGCACTGGGTTTTGGGTTATATGAGCTATTCTGTTCATATCAAATGATGGTCTTTCTAATCTTTCTTTAGTTATAACATCGGGTAGCCAATGTTTATTCTTGTTGAGGGTTCTAGTTGACCAAGTGCAGTTTTATTGATTCCGTAAAGATTTACAGCCTTGGAAACCCTGTAGGGCAGTTCTACTCTGTCCTGTAGGGTCACTACAAGTTGGAATTGACTTGATGGCAGTGGATTTTTTTTTTTTTTTTATGTTGAAATATAATACTGAAAGCTTTCTGAAGATTATTTCTCTTGCTAAAGTATTATTTTGGTTTATATCTAGAACTTGTCATTATAAACGTCAAGTATTAGTTTGTCTGTTGTCAGGTGCCGTCGAGTCGGTTCTGACTTACAGCAACACTGTGTACCACAGAACGAAACACTGCTGGGTCCTGTGCAATGCTCATAATCGTTATGTTTGAGCCCATTGTTGCAGCACTGTGTCAGTCCATCTCATTGAGGGTCTTCCTCTTTTCCGCTGACCCTGTACTTTACCAAGCATGATGTCCTTTACCAGGGACTGATCCCTCCTGACAACATGTCCAAAGTATGTAAGACGTAGTCTCATCCATGCTTCTAAAGAGCATTCTGGCTGTACTTCTTCTGAGACAGATTTGGCAGTCCATGGTGTATTCAGTGTTCTTCGCCAGCACCACAGTTCAAAGGCATCACTTCTTTTCAGTCTTCTTATTCATTGTCCAGCTTTTGCATGTATGTGATCGATTAAAAATAGCATGGCTTGAGTCAGGCGCACCTTAAGTTTTCAAGGTGACATCTTTGCTTTTGAATACTTTAAAGAGGCCCTTTGCAGCAGATTTGCCCAGTGCAATGCATCTTTGGATTTCTTGACTGCTGCTTCCATGGGTGTTGATTGTGGATTCAAGTAAAATGAAAACCTTGACAACTTCAATCTTTTCTCCATTTATCATGATGTTGCTTATTGGTCCAGTTGTGAGGGTTTTTGTTTTCTTTATGTTGAGGTATAATCCATACTGAAGGCTGTGGTCTTTGATCTTTATCATAAGTGCTTCAAGTTTCCTTCACTTTCAGCAAGCAAGGTTGGGTCATTTGCATAACATAGGTTGTTAATGAGTCTTCCTCCAATCCTGATGCCCAGTTCTTCTTCATAAAGTCCAGCTTCTTGGATTATTTGCTCAGCATGCAGATTGAATAACCAAAAAACAAAACCCATTGCCGTTGAGTTTGTTCCGACTCATAGCAACTCTATAGATGTGAGAGGATATAACCCTGATACATACCTTTCCTGACTTTAAACCACACAGTATCCCCTTGTTCTTTCTGAACAACTGCCTCTTGATCTATGTACAGGTTCCTTGTGAGCATAATTAAGTGTTCTGGAATTCCCATTCTTCATGGCGTTATCCGTAATTTGTTATGATCCACACAGTTGGATGCTTTTCCATAGTCAGTAAAACACAGGTAAACATCCTTCTGGTATTGTCTGTTTTCAGTCAGGATCTATCTGACATCTGGCCTGAATTTCTGTCAGTTCTAGTTGATAGACTGCTACAGCCGCTTTTGAATGACCTTCAGCAAAGTTTTGCTTGTATGTGATATTAATGATATTGTTCGATAATTTCTACATTTGATTGGATCACCTTTCTTGGGAGTAGGCATAAATATGGATCTCTTTCAGTTGGTTGACCAACTTTCGCATTCCATTCACCAGTAATTATCAGTGCATCCTGATTGCATGTTTGATCAATTTCAGACTGCAGAAGCTGTAAAAGTCTTCGGTTTCTTCATCTATGGTTGGTGCATAAATTTCAATAATAGTCATATTAATTGGTCTTCCTTGTAGGCGTATGGATATTTTTCTATCACTGACAGCGTTGTACTTCAGGATAGATCTTGAAATGTTCTTTTTGATGGTGAACGCAACGCCATTTCTCTTCAAGTTGTCATTCCTGGCATATTAGACCATATGATTGTGTGATTCAGAGTGGCCAATACCAGTCCATTTCAGGTCACTAATGCCTAGGATTTTTTTAAAGCCTAGGATATCGATGTTTGTGTGTTCCATTTCATTTTTGACGATTTCCAGTTTTGCTAGATTCATACTTCGTACATTCCACGTTCCTATTATTAATGGATGTTTGCAGCTGTTTCTTCTCATTTTGAGTCATGCCATATCAGCAAATGAAGGTTCCCAAAGCTTGACTCCATCTGCTTCATTAAGGTTCACTCTACTTTGAGGAGGCAGCTTTTCCCCAGTTGTCTTTTGAGTGCCTTCCAACCTGGGGGGCTCATTTTCCGGCACTGTATTAGACAGTGTTCCACTGCTATTCATAAGGTTTTCACTGGCTACTTCTTTTCAGACATCCACTGCCGGGTCCTTCTTCTTAGTCTGTCTTAGTCTAGAAGCCCAGCTGAAACCTGTCCTCTATGGGTGACCCTGCTTGTATCTGAATACCGGTGGCATAGCTTCTAGCGTCATAGCAACACGGAAGCCCCCAGAGTATGACAAACTGACAGACACGTGGGGGATTAGTTTGTGAAGTTATAAATGCCACAACTCTTTATATATTTGCATTGTGGATAGTAATGAACTTATTGTAGTTGATTTTTTTTTTTTAAAACACTGGTCGTTGATTATGTTTAATGCTAAAAATTTGTGGTGGCTCCAAAAATTAAATACACAGTTGTGAGAATATTTTTAAAGGGTTCAAAGAGATTTACTTATCTTTTAATTTCAAGATTGTTGTTTGTCTTGTTTTGATTAGTTTATGTACCAAGTTTAATGTTGATAAACTAGATGTCACGTGTCACTCAGTGTCCTTGACGGTATTTTGAGTCCTTAAAAATTAGTGTTATGCATTGATGTTAACATTTATTTTCTGGGTGGGCTTATATGACATTATTATAAGTGAATGCTGCAGTATGTTTTAGTGGCTTAATATTGCATGAAGGATTCCATAAAGTCTACAGATATGATTTCATAGATATTCTAAACAGGTGTATTTAATAGATGAACTTGGATACAGGCTATTTGATGTATATTCTGTAGTATTTCAGTTTTTAAAGACAGTGATTATTAAAGAACTAATAAAAGCAGATAGATTTTTACCGTTTGTGACAATTCTTAGAGTAATTTTTTGGTGTCTAAAATCCGTGCCTCATTTTGTGATAAGCAGTGGTTTTTTCACATTAATACCATTGAACTTTACAATTTTATAAATGATGAATTCAAATGTGTTTTATTTAAAGTTATTCTGTAACTTAATTTTTTTTTTTTTACTAAAGATCCAGAATTTTCAAGTTTGTTTATATAAATAAAAACATACATAGGATTACTTGGTAAAGTTAATTCTTCCCCAAGCTCCCAATTCTCAACTGTCTCAAGAAAATAACCGAACAGCATGTCAGTTGTCATCAATAAGTGTTGAAAGAAAGTAATTCTGCTTGGTTGGCCACTACATTTTATTTGCGTAGCATAGTTTCATTATTATATATTAGATATTAACTACCTGAAAAAATTTTAAGATGCATTGATGTGACTCTAAATTTAGTGCTTTAATTTTCTCACTCTCCTCTTGCAGCATTTTCAGTTAGCTTTGGTTGACTGTAATCTCTGCACTTTGTCCAATGCTGAAAGTAAGTATTACTAAGTACCATTGTTTTCTACATATATTCAGATCGCTTCATGACAAACGATGATGATGATGTTGTTAGTGATAAATCCTGTAGAATTGTTTCTTATAGAATTGTTGTATCGAACTTTGTATTGGTTGCCATGGATGCTTGTACAAATGGAACATGTGATACTGGCCTGTGTCTAAAATAGATATGCCAGTAAAGTGGATTGTTTAATTAAAATTATCCGCACTAATGAACAGACTTGACAGTTGTGGATTAATAATATTGTAGATGATTTGAGGGGCTTAAAAACAGTGTTTACCATTCTTTTAGGAAAAGTGAATATACAAAGATTATATGGTAGTTCAGATTCCTGCTGTGTGATATTAAAATGGTTTGTAATTACGAAGACATATTCTGGCTTCTTATTATAGTTTTACACATCATAAGCAAAGTTGGGAGCCCTGGTGGCACAGTGGTTAAGAGCTTGGCTGCTAACCAAAAAGGTCAGCAGTTCAAATCCACCAGCTGCTCCTTGGAAACCATATAGGGCAGTTCTACCCTGTCCTATAGGGTTGCTATGAGTCACAATCAACTGGACGGCAACGGGTTTGGTTTTTGGGTAAGCAAAGTTCGAAATCGCAGTTTTCAGTTGATTTAAAAAGAATGTCTTTGTGAAGCGTGTTTTGATGCAGTGGCTTTCTTCAAACAGTTATTTTCTTTCCAAAAGCAGATGGGTTGATTATAATGTGTTTATCAATAAATAGGTGGTGGTACCACTTTCTTACTTGAAAAATAAAAAGTTTTATTTAGAATATATGGTAATTCGAGCACTTCTTAATGAAAATGTTGGGTAATTTAAAGAATTCTGGGTTTTAGAAAGTCAGCATTTTGATATAAATCACTTTTTTTTTTTTAACAGTACTGAAAGGTGCTAAGTAAAGAGTAGTCTCAGTGTTTAGAAATAATACCTGCCTAAGAAAATGACTAAATCAGACAAAAAGCTGTAGAATTTTGGATATAAATTGATGAGTAAGTAATATGGATTAAGACAACATGGATTAAATCATCATCTAGACCAGACCAATGAGCTCATACTTCTGGTAAAGGCAATTTTTGGAGAAAACATTATATGTATGTATGTATATATGCATATTTTACACACTGTGTGTGTGTGTGTGTGTGTGTGTATATATATATATATGACTCGATGGCAGTGGGTGGTGTGTATGTATATATATATATATATAAACCCTGCTGCAGTTGACTCGATTCAGACTCATAGTGACCCTATAGGACAGAGTAGCGCTGCCCCATAGAGTTTCCAAGGAGCGCCTGGTAGATTCGAACTGCTGACCTTTTTTTTAGCAGACGTAGCTCTTAAGCATTACGACACCAGCGTTTCTTTCTATCTACCTATCTATCTGAAATGAAATTGCTAGAATTTAGTACTGTTCAGTGTGTTTGCAGAGTAAATGGTGGGGGGGGTAACAAATGCAGCAATATTTTACAGTTTCTAAGATGAGGTTAGATTTGAAAGGAATTTAATTTAACTCATTGATTTACTAGTTTATAAAGTATTTACACTTCCTTCATTTCATAATTATGTATATCCATGTTATATAAACCATTTAGAATATAGATCCTTAATTAAGATTAATTTATGGGAATAAGGAAACAGCTGATTTTCATTTAATTCAGTACCATCTAATACCTTAACTTTAATTTGGTAACTATTTGTCAGTTTGAATGATTACTTCTAGGGCATGTTTTATAAGTGTCAAGGAAAATATTTTGGTAAATCCTTACTTTATCGAGGTTAGATCTCAGTTGTGGATCATGATTGTTGAGAGGAAAACACCTATGTATGTAGAAAGAGTGCCACAAAGCAGAAAACTTTCATGGCGAATTTGAAGAAGACAATTTGAACTATCATGCATACATTTTGAAATATACTGTGCCTTTCTTTCTCACAGTTATTGAAAAGGGAAATAGGAGATAGGGTGACCAACGTCCTGTATTGCCCAGGACTGAGGAATTTCCCAGGACACAGGACTTTCATTGCTAAAAGATTGGTCATTTTTAATGAGAGGACATGTGCTTTATTTATTTAGACTCTTTAGACTTTAGGCTACTATGGCTCAGTTGATTTGAGTCATTGATTATAGACTATCTACATGATTACTTGATAGCCATGATAATGGCTGTTGTCTCACAGAGCACTAACAAATATAGAATACCTACTTTGATCCAGATTTTATTGTTCAAAATTCTAGGCTCTTTATTGTCTTTGTAAAATTTGTTTCTCCTTGGATTTTTTTTTTTTTTTTTAATGTCATCACTGATTTGTATACGCTACAGACCTTAACTATTCTTTGAAATCCTCCCCTGTTGCTTTGGTATACTTACTACAAAGATCAGAAGTGTCAATTACAGAATATAAAGTAAGAATTTTTTTTTGAAAGTCTATGAGTTATTTCTATTATATGGCACAATTCAAATATATAATTAAAAAATGAATTTACTGCTTCTTCAGCTATTTAAGAAGGATTAATTCCAGTTCTTGTTTTGAAGAAAAGACTCATCATGGTGGTGTGAGATTTTTCATTAAAAGATTGCCTCTTGGGATAAAATTGTTTCTTCTAATATTAAATCCAAAAATAATGTGTCAGTTTCTGAATAAGGTTTAATTTCAGGACCTTTAATGGCAATACTTGTTAAAATTTTTACCTCTAATTGAGACTTGCCAAGTTGAGCTTTTTCTTACTTTTAAGATTATTTTTATTTGAAGATTCTTAAGAATTGAAAGTATAGTAGTTTTCACATTACAAAAGATTGTGCTGGATTTAGTAACTTATGGACTACTGAGATCCTTGCTATAGGGCCTAGACCTAAGCCTGGAGGAAGTTTGGGCTGGTAGTAGAATGTCAGATAGCTGCTGATGTTTTTTTCTTTATTACCTTTATTACGTTGAGGGAAATGGGCATAGATTTTCCATCTTTTTCCTACTCTCTCAACCCAGTCTTCCTCCAGCAGTGTAAAGTGGAGGAGTGGGAAAGAAGAAAAGCCTTCAACCAATGTAGATATAAAGGACATATTTATATATGTAGGATTCTTATTATTTTTGTGTGCTTTGATTTTCATCTCTTAAAGATTATTACTTTTATCCTACCTCAACCTGATTTGTCAACTTTTGATATTTAACTATTATGGAGAGATATAGTACTTTTGATCCAAAAAAGTTGTTGGATTTTAAAGTTCATTAGGTATTTTGTTTGTTCCATTTGCTTTTGTGTCAAGGAATTTGTGGTATTTAGTTCAACCGTTCCAGTGCTGGTCTAGGTAACTGGCATCAGAATTCTTAGCAGAACTGAATAAAATAACTTTCCAGGCCTTGCCCCAGGCTCACTGACTCATAATCTCTAAGATCTGAATTCTGGAGTCTGTTCTTAACAAGCCTCCCAAATGAATCTTACATTTAGGGGCATCAGTGAATTAGTTCATGGTGCACACCCCAATGAGAATCGCTATGGACCATCTCCTAAAAAACTACAGAAACATTTTGCATATTATTTTGAAAGTCTCATACACCTTGAAATCCAACTATGAAACCCAGTTAGATAGAATATTAAGAGATTTGTCATTGAGGAGTGAAAATCATAATATTTAAATACCTAGAATCTAGTTTGATTGCTGATTCATTGTTGCTTTTGTTGAATCATTCATACTCTGGTACAGTATTAGGAAGAGTTGGAAATAAAAGCTGAAATATTCTGTTTTTATTTGATTTTCAAGATATACTTGTTGATCTTGGTACTTTTTAATATTCTTGACTTCAAAGTGGCTTGACCTTTTGTTAAAAAAAAAAAAAAAGCAAAGTCATCCAGTTTTGAAGGCTAAAAGAGAAATGTAGCAAGTCAGCTCCTCTGTGTGTTATTACCTGGACTATAGCTTCTTTATAAATGTTGTTTGTATGAAATAATGGCATAAAAATTTTGAGATATTTTTGTTTTATTATATTTTTTAACATGGCATTCCTTTTAAATACAGTGTGTTGAAATATATGCATTTTAAAGGTTTTCTCTATTTGCTTAGTGTTGTCACTTTGAATTTTGTCAGGAGTATACTTATTTGCTATAGATTTTAATGTTAATTTTAATAATTGATAGGAATTTTATTTCATAATGACCTAACAAAATCATGCTCTTTAGTAAGTTGATTTGTATATTCTGTTTTATTAAAAACAAAAGTTGTATTTTTCTGTGACTTAAATATGTATAGTATAGACTGTGCTTATGTGCAGTACATTTTATATTATTCTTAATTTACCCCAAACTGTTACATTGTGATTGATTTTTATTTTCCATCATCCTTTGCAGTTCAGTTTCACATTGCCCACTTATATGAAACCCAGGTAAGTGTTTTACCCTATTTAAAATAAAAACAAATTATCATTCATACCATCCTTTAAGTGAAATCAAATATGTTCATATAATTTAATGGAGTTCTGGACATTACCTCTTACATGCACTGTTTTACGCTCATTAAATATGGTCAAGGTTTTGCTTAGTAAAACAGTTATTACTACAAGAGAAATCAAAGGATTTGAGAGTCATATTCATTACATGTAATGTTTTAAAATCTGGATATTTGTCTCTCTGCTTTAATTTAGCTCCCCAAACAGAGTATTTGCTTTGTACAAAGCCATTTAATATGATTTGCCTCTAAACTTGAGCCATCTGCATTATTTTTAAATAGCTTCTTTTTCTAAGATTAAAATATCTCTTCTACATGCCACCGTATGAAAGGCATATTAGAGTCACCTTTTGATGCCATTACAGCTATTTTCATGGCTTCTATATTTTAAAAACCTTTTCAGTTTAATTTTAGAACATTTTGTTTCTGTGTATGGCAGATTTTGCTTGGTTGTGTGATAAAAGGTATAGCTCACAGAAATTCACTTTAGGCAGTGGTACTGGAAAATTAAGTAGAAATTGGTATGAGACTAAAAAGTAGGTAATCCTAGTTTAACCGGTAATAAGTAGTTGAACGTTAAGGATTGCATTTTGATTTCTAAGACACAAAATAAATTTAATAACAGCTTTTCAGGAAAAAAAAAAAAACTTATATGTGTACAAATTTTTAAAGTCTATTTTGATGTTTTGGACCAAGTATATAATAGGGCAAGTAGATGCCGCCACGTATGCTCATACCCAAGAGATACAAGATCCTAGTACGTATCATTATTTATACTGGGATGTAGTCAGATAGCATGAGATCATTTATGCTGGTGATTCCCAAACTCAGTTATGTAGCAAAATCAACTGGAAAGCTTTACAAATCAGCCACTATGGCGAGCTTTAAAATACCATCATTAAATTCCTATACACACACCCACTCACACACACACATTCCCTATATCCACTGAATCAGAATTGATGCACACTCGGGTTTGGATACCCTACTAATCTAGGGATTTTATCTGCGTTGAGAGGATGCATTTGAGAATAACACGTGTATCTTGTTTGAGTCTTTACTTGTCGATGTTAATTCTAGCTTCCTGCCCACACCAAAAATCAGTTTAGGTCCCAGGGTGAAAGCAGCTACAGAAATTAGCTTCTTCTCCAAAGTTATGTTCTCCCTGAAGTCTTAGCTCCTTCTGTTCTCATTGCCTCAGGAGCACTCTGATACCTTCAAAAGGATGATTCCTGAATTTTTCCCAGCTTTTCTAGTTCTTACTGAGAACATTGGTCTGTCTCTAGCTGAAGTGAAAGTTTTCTAACCTTTATTTGTAATGAGTGTTTTTGCTGCATATGGATATCTATTTGATAATTCTGGTTTTGCTTTTTTTTTTTAAGTTTTATTGTCTTCTGGCTTTCATTGTTTCAGATGAGGAGTTGTCTGTTGGTTGTATTATTTAATTATGTGAACATAATGTGGGGGCAGGAGCCCTCTTCCCATTAATTCTTTCATTTGAGAAATTTTAATACCTATTTAAATAAAACAAAATGAACAAAACTCTCACAAGCAGAGTATATAATTATTAGGTGACAGGAAAGTCACCTGTAAGGATATGACAGGATTGCAAATCTACTCCAATGCTTACAACAAGAATTTTCATTTTCAGCTCAAAAATTAAGAAAAGCAGAAGGGCCTGCTTACCTACCTATAGAAAGTTACTTTTTATATTTCAACTAATTTTTAGCAACAGAAACCTTATTTATGCATGAGGATTTAAAAATTTAAATAGTTATTTGTAGTTAGTGGCTACCACTAGGTAACCAAATAGTTCAAAGGAAGTGTCTCAATATAGGAAGAAATGTTTCCACTAATATACAAAGAAAGTATTTAATATCATTTTGCAAGCCCTGATAAAATAATGGATCTAGGTAATGATCATCAGTGACTGCTTACATCACAGAAGAGAGGCAATCAGACATTATTAATTCCTAATGGAAAGACACAACACCACTTATGAAGTATTCTTGCCAAAAAATCAACCTGAATCAGATCAAACCTCTTTTTCTAAGTATCAATTAGAGGGGACCAGAGCAGTATGCAACATAACCACATATGGATACGATAAAATCTGGATTTGAGGGTACTCTATAGGACAAACAACTCATTTATTCAATAAGTAAATTTTAATAGAGGAAAAAAGTGGGTGGTGGTAGAGAGAATCCTATAGATTCAAAGAGACAAGTCATAACAAGCAAATTTTATTTTTGGACCTTATTTGGAGCCTGAGTCAAACCAGCTATAAAAATCCACGTAGGAGACAATTGTGATATTTCAGCACTGACTGGAGGTTTAATATCAAGTGATTATTGTCACATTTTTTACGTGTGATAATGGTAATGCGATTATGTTTTTAGAAGCTCTGTGTTTTTGAGATACATACTTGAGAAACAGTTGCAGGTTAAATGATAAGGTGTCTGGAATTTGCTTCAAAATGGTTGAGGAAGGGGTGGTTGAAATAAGATTGGCCATGACTTGATAATTATTGAAACAGTGTGATGCGTGTATAAGAGTTCTGTAGTTTTCTGTCTTTGAAATTTTCCATAATTAAATGTTAAAGCTGAAAAGTGACAGACTATCTTTTTAGCTAGAGTGGTTAAGAAAGTCCTCTCTGCATAGGAGCTCTTTGGGCTGAGGCCTGAGTGGAGAAAAGGAGCCAGTGATACAGTTGAGTGGGGCTGATGTTGTATGTGTGTTATAATACAGAGATATTAGCAAATATAATATTGTGAGATTGGGATTATAACGTTTTAAAGACAAAAAGGAGGCTTTTAATTTCTTGTGTTTCCATTTTTATATTTGTATATCTGTGCTTTCTCCCTTCCTCTTGATCAGGGTAGCTTAGTGGTTTATTTTCTTAATTTTTTGAGAATACCAAGATTTTGACAAGTCTGCTGTTTTTCTCTCTTTTCTACTTTATTAATTTCTTACTTAAATGCCTTCTAAATTGTTACCTATATTTTGGTATCTATTGGTACAATCCCGAGGTGTTTTTTCTTTTAGTGTGCTGATATTAATGAAATGAATACTTTTTGTTTTTAAATCCTTAATGATAAAAAAAGTTGATTCTTTGTAAAGACCAACTAGAATAAAACAGTAAATAATTGCCCAAAAAAAAAAAAAAAAAAAAAAACCCTCAATGTAGGGAAATACTTTTTAACAATGGCTTAAAATTCAAAGGCAATAAATAGAAACACTGATCAATTGGAATAACATAAAAAATTTTTGCATCACAGAAACACCATAAATTCTAAAGTATAACAAACTTAAAATTTTGAGGGACAAAAGAACTATAAAACACACCAGAAAAATTGGAAAAAGGGTTCAAAAGAAAGATATATAAATGGCCCTTAACCATATGAAAAAGTGTTCAAACCCACTCAGAGTTAGAAAAATAACACTGAAATATAATTTCTCACCTGTCGGACTTGTGAAAATTAAAAGTGACTGTGGGGAAACCGGCAGTCTCATGCATTGTGGGAATGCAAACCAGTACGCCCGTCTAGAGGAGAATGTGGCAATAACCTAACAAAACTATGTATGCACTTAACTTTTGATCCAGCATTTTCACATCTAGGAATCAACCCTGAAAATGTACTTCCAAAAATATGAAAATATATATGCACAGGGATATCCATTGGAGCATTGTTTATAATGGCAAAATATTGGAAATAACCCAAATGCCCATATATAGGAGAATGACTGTATATACTGTGGTACATTCATGCCTGTAGAAAAGAATGGGGAAGATCTTTATGAACCGACTCACAGTGATTTTCAGGATATGCTGTTAAGTGGACAAAAACGAAGTACAAAAGAGTATAATAGTCTACCCTTTCTGAAGGAAAGAAAGAAGGGAATACTAGAAAATACACACATGAAAAACAAAATAAACATTTGCCATTTGTGCAAAAGAAATACAGGAAGGATAAACCAGAAAGAAATGAGATTGGTTATGTACTTACAGAGGATGGGTGTGAACAGAGCAGTAGGGATGGGGAGGGAACGAAACGTCTCTGAGTATATATTTTTTGTATAGTTCTGACTCTTAGAACCTGGGAGTGTTGCATATATCACACAATTGAATAAGGTCAACCAGGATGTAGGCCAACCCAAAACGGAATAAAAAGAGTAACCAGAGAACCTAACTGTATTACAAATGAATAACACCTACTCAGAAGGGGGTAAACCCACTGCCATCAAGTCGATTCTGACTCATAGCGACCCTATAGGACAGAGTATAGGACAGAGTAGAACTGCCCCATAGAGTTTCCGAGGAGCGCCTGGCGGATTCGAACTGATGACCTTTTGGTTAGCAGCTGTAGCACTTAACCACTACACCGTCAGGGTTTCCGAAAGGGGGTAAGGATAAAAAAAAAAAACTAAACCTAAGTAACTTGGGAAAACAATATTTTCACTCTGTGGTGTAGAACTAGAGACAAAAAGAACTGTAAACAAATAACTTTGGTTAGTTTTTCATAGGGATATGGATTAGGAATTCTTTAACTACATGTGAACATTAGGAATAAATAAACAAGTAAATCTATTGTGGATAATGGGAGCCAGGTTTCTCATCGTAGGGAATAAGACGTTATATAAGAAAGCAAAAGGCTAGACTTAACCTTTTGGTATTGAATTGAAATTGGAGGTATCAGTATGAAATTTATCATTATTTATGGATCTAGATAAATAGTTTGATATGGATTGAAATATTCCTAGTATTCACTTAGAGTCCTGGTGACTCAGTGATTGAGAGCTTGGCTTCTGACTAAAAGCTTGGCAGTTCGAATCCACCAGCTGCTCCTTGGAAAACCTATGGGGCAGTTCTGCTCTGTCCTTTAGGGTCGCTGAGTTGGAACAGACTCAATGACAACAGGTTTAGTTTTTTGGTTTTTTAGTGTGTGTATGTGTGTGTGCACACATAAATATATTGCCTTTTTTCTGTGAGAGCCTAGAAGCAATGGCCCACCCCAGTAGCAATGAACACACCTAGCACGCAGATCTTGGTTTCTAAACACCATTCTTCAATAAAAGGAATGAGGGATCCTTAGAAAGAAGTGTGTGATTCCAGAGCCAGGGCAGAGAAAGTACAAAATGAACCCTGGAACATCTTGTGGTGCCAGAAAGTAAGGAAGTGCTCTAAAAATGATGGTAGCATATCCAAAGGACACAGGAGCCAACTTGAAGGGTTTGTGTATGTTTGTGTGTGTGTGAGAGAGATATTCCTAATGACACAAGTTTAGTAACAAATAATAATAGTAATAGAACATAACCTACAGAGTAAAATATATCAGTCCATACTGATATAAATAAATAAATGGCAGTAGAGGGGGCACTTCTTTCTTACTGAAGAATTTCAGATACTGTATAAGGAACGATAGATGTAGAAAATCACCACTTGGCAAAAACCACAGCATTGTTGCAGGCAAGAACCATAGATGCATATTAAAATTAATGGGTGAAAGTATGATAAGAAATAGTGCATTTACATAGCCTCGTAATATCTCCCCACAAAGTACTTAGTAATTACAAGGAAAAAATAGTAGTTTTATAGTGAAGAATTGTGGCAGGTACCACCTTAACCAAGTGATCCAACTCAACATCACCAGTAATGGACATATTGGCATCATACATTTCCTGATACAGTGTTGCACTGAACATCACCAGTAATGGACATATTGGCATCATACATTTCCTGATACAGTGTTGCACTGAGAAGTGCAAAACATAAGTTTTGTTACATTTTTTGTCAAAAATACATCACCTCAATCTAATTCTGAGAAAACATCAGATCTAAATAGAGATTCATTCTTCACTATAACTGGCCAGTACAATGGAGACATGCTAACTGAACATGAATTGGATCCCAGACCAGACAAAGGACGTTAGTGGGATGGTGCATGAAATTAGAATAAATTCTATAGATTAATTAATAATATTTTTCCATCAATGTGCTCTTCATGTACTTTGAAGCTCTGTTAGTGTTATGACATCCTGATATGTTAGTACTTTTGACATTATGAAATATTCTTTATATCTGATAATACTCTTTGTTTTAAAGACTGCTTTAATTTGATATTAATCTAGTCACTTCACCTTTCTGATGCTTACTGTTTGTGTGGTATCTTTTTCTATCCTTTTATTTTCAACCAACTTTTGTTTTTATATTTAAAATGCATCTCTTATAAATATTATATTTTTGACCCTTATAAATATGTTCTGGCAATCTAGTTGTTTGAAGTATCTAGTCCATTTATATTTAATGTGATTATTTTTTTTTTTTTTTTTTTTATTGGTATGGTTAGATAAAGTTAGCTTTGTCCGTTGTGTCCTTTGTACCCTTTGTTGTATATTTTTTGTATGTATTGTGTTTTCCTCTGGGTGCTTTTAGCATTCTCCTCCTTATATTTTGTTTTTTATAGTTTGACTATGATGTGCAAGGATTGGTTTTTCCTTTATATTTATACTACTTGTGTTTTTTTTGAGTCTTTTGAATCTGGTGTTGATGTCTTTCATTAGTTTTGGAAAGTTCTCACTCATTGTTTTGTCAAGCATTTCTTCTGCCCAGTTCTTTCTCTCTTCTCGTTCTTGGACTCCAATTACATGTATATATGTTAAACCATCTGTTATTGTCTCACACATCTCAGATGACTTTTTTTTTTTTTTTTTTATAATAGCATTTGTCTTTTTGGGCTACTTTTCTATTGACCTACTTTCAAATTCAATGATGCTTTTTCTTTTATTTCCAATCTGCTGTTCAGTACATCCAGTAAATTTTCTTTAATTTCAGACATAGTATTTTTTTTTCCAGTTCTAGAACTTAGTTTTGTTTCTTTCAGTTTTTGTTTCTGTTCTATGATTTCCTGCCTTTTCATTCATTATGATTCTGATTTCCTTTATGTCCTTTGAACATTGTTAAAATAGCTGCTTTGAAATTGTCTGCAAATTTCAACATCAGAGTCTTTTAAGCGTTCGTTTTCATTAATTACCTTTTATTTTGAACAGGAGTCAAATTTTCCTGGTTCTTTGTAAGTCTGATAATTTTATCCTAGGTATCACGAATGTTACATTGTAGAGACTTTTTATTTTGTTGTGCTTTTCTCAGGGTTGATCAATTTTTATTTTATTAGACAGTTAACTTGGCTCAACTCACACTCCAGAATTTGACATCTCTGCAGTGGGCAGCAGCTGATAAAATCTCTCTTCAGTTCTTTTAGGCCGCTTGGCATCTGTTCGTCATGTGTAGTTCAGCAGTAAACCAGATACTTGGGCAGAGTTTATATGTAGAATTTGAGGTTCTCTCTTTATCTCTCCTTCCTGGGAGTTCTCCCTTTACTTTCATCTCTTGTGATAACTTCAAAGTCTGTCCTCTGATTCTTTAAGGCATTAAGATTGCAAATTTCTAGCCAGACCAGCACCAACTGGGGCCCACCTTAAGGGGAAATTTTAAAAAAGGGGGAAGGGGCCTGTACTCATCCAGTGCTGTTCTCTTCTTCTTAGTATTAACTTTTCCTCTGGCTTTAGCCTGATTTTGGTCTTCTGTGCCTTCACATAATTGATTTATGTATTTTATCCAGAATTTAAACTTCTGTTTAGCACTTTTTAAGATAGTCACATTGCTTTTTATATAAAAAACATTATTTCTCATTGCCACTTAATGTTCTACTGTAAGCGTCCATGATGTTTTATGTATCCATTCACCCTAGTGACATATGTCTAGGTTGCCTCCAACTCCCTGATATTACAAACAGTGCCTGTGGGGAGATTTTCTCTGGCATATATCTCCCAAGATTGAGATTGCTAAGGATTGTAACATATTTGCATACCTAATTTTGTAAAGTAAATCCTCTTCCAGCAGGACATAAAATGTTTACCTTTTTCCCATCCCCACAGTACTCGAAATATCCAACTTTCTTATGTTTGCCAGTCTGATGAATACAAGGTGGTATCTCATTTAAACTGGCATTTTTCTGATTTCTAGAGATGTATACTTCACATCTTTTCACTTTTTATGTGTTGGTTTTTATATCCATTGCCTATTTTTCTGCCTATGTTTATTCAGTCATATCTTTACTCTTTATTGTGATTTGTGCTGTTTTGGCCATGTTGAATAAATTCTTTCCCATTTCAAGGAAATATTCTCTTATATTTTCTTCTTTTAGCTTTATAATTTTCATATTTAGATCTTTAGTAGTATTGTCACTTTTTTTGTATATGGTATGAGGTATGTATGCAACTTCATGTTTCTCAATATGATGCAGCCAGTTTCTAAAGCATGTCACTGTTTTTATTACTAGCATTTGGAGGTATGTTTTAACATTTGCTGTGGTCATTCCACAAGGTAGTCTTCCTAAAATACAAACCTGATCATGTCACTTGAAATCATTCGTTGGTTCTCCATTGTCTTGGGATATAGTCTATAACATGGTTTAGAAGGTCTTCCCAAATTAGTGTCTGCTTGTCTCTGCATATTTTGCCTCTGCATATTTTGCCCAGCCAGCTAGTACCTTAAACTTAATATGTGCTCTTTCTTCCTCTGGGAAATATCATTGTACACAGCACAGTATGTTTTACATGTTTGTCTGTCTGTATTCTTCACTACACTATGGTTCTAACAGTTCTTGTTCGGGAAATACTTACCAGTTGAAGGAATTGAATTTAAAAACTTGGTCCTTATCCTTCAATAGCTTAAGTAACTACATTAACTTTTTCAGACCAGATTAATGCTTTGGCAAACTAATTTAGCTGATAAATCAAAAAGTTTATTTAATAATTACTGATAATCTCAATGGACATTTCTCTAAAATCTTCCCTAGGATGATATACTATATTCATATGGCACCTTATTTTTTCCACAGCTCTTATCTCATTTGACCCTTAGAACGACTTTGTAGGTAGAAAGATTGGGCATTACCTCTATTTTATTGATGTTGAATTATAGTTTAAGTGATTTGCTTGAGGTTCACATAGCTAATTTTGTCTTTCTACGTACTCTGAAAAAGATTTAAGTTTGCTTAGGCAGCCATGTACTAGTAATAATATCAATAGAATCTACTTCAATCCATTTGTTCTGCCAAGTGTGTTTTAAAGTTAATATTTATGAGGTTTTCCTTTGTTGGCTTTTTTCCTTTTTTGTTTTGGAGGCATTGTTAAGCTTTATGACTGTAGCAATAGCGAGTTTCCATCATATTAGTACTTTCGGGGGAGAACTGTGGCTAAATGGTTTCACTTAGAGATTTGCCTGTAGAACCTTAAATATTATGAACATTGTTAGACTGTAACAAGGGGAGGTTTGATGTCTTTAAAATCGTATGTATTATAAATATTTCCACAGGATATTTTATATACTGGAACCTGTATCTTTTAAATTTATATTTTAACTGCTTCTTTACTTTCTTAAATTTTGTTTGGCATTTTTGGCATGTGCTCTAAATGTTTATTAAGTAGCTTGGGAATTTGGGAAGTGTTTCTAGGCAGATTATACAATTGGAGGTACAATAATTCTCTAGCTTCATTAATGTTATTAAATAAAGTTGGGATTATCTATGTTACTAAATAGGTTGAGGTGGCTTTCTGTTTAATTACTGGGATTTGGAAAATTCTTAAAAGGTTATATTTTAATGATACCTTTTTATATTGAATGTTAGTTTTTACTGGTGGTAGGTACTTGGGCTATTACCTAAAGTTGTTTAGTGTTAAAGAAGCATTCAGTAATGGAATTAGCACTTTTTGCTTTCAGGTTTTTTTTTTTTTAATATGCTAAAACATCAGTATTGTGTAAATTTAGTATGTGAGCTAGTTCTTTGAAATTATTTCCTTTTAGTTTCTAGTTGTCTTCACTATTTGAAAAATTAATTCAAATTAGTATCATCAATGCAATGTTAGAATTAAGTGTGTTTATAGTTAAGATTATATTCATTGTATTTTTCTCTAAATCTCTTTTTTCCTTTTGCTCTTCAGAGGAAGTATCATTCTGCAAAGGAAGCATATGAAAAACTTTTGCAAACAGAAAATCTTTCTGCACAAGTAAAAGCAACTGTCTTACAACAGTTAGGTATGTAATAAATGCATTTAGTGCATTATAAGTGCTTCTCTTTGTGTGTTTCAGAAGTGGCAAATATGTGGCTCATATATTCTACTCCTTTTCCTTCCATTGCCCAGAGTTGATAGAATTAATCTGAACCCGGCATATTTCCACCCTTTGCCAAGCATGATCCATCTCACAGGCCATCTCAATACAATTCCTTAGTGCAACTAACTAACCAGTTGCCGTCGAATTGATTCCACCTTATGGCAACCACATACGTGTCAGACTAGACCTGTGTTCCATAGGGTTTTTAGGCTGGTTTTGGGGAAGTAGATTGCCAAGCCTATCTTCTGAGGCTTCTCTTGAACCTTCAACCTTTTGATTAGCTGTTGAGCACGTTAACCATTTGCTTCATTCAGGGAAACCTTATTGGAACTAGTCCTTTTAAATTCTCAAAAATATTCCCTAGTACTTGATCCATGGGTAAGAGGGATTGAATACTTCCTTTGTGCCATGTATATGCTGAGTACTCTATGGAGTTGGAATTGACTCGATGGCACTGGGGTCTGGGTTCTGTGAATTTAATTGATTTCCCTAAAGTCGCTTACTGATTACTGAGCTTGCTTTCATAACTTTACTGATAATAACTATTAGCAACGTTTTACCTAAAATTATAGAACATCTAACATCATAGTTTCTGTAAACATGCAATTGTATTCTCATGTTATAGATAAGGAAAATCTAGCCATTTGGAGATAATTTTGTCACTATCACCAAGAAGACAGTGAAGGAGTTCCCCAACATTTTGTTGCTTAGTTAATGAGTCATATTTTTTGTTTGTATTTGGGGTTTTTTTTTTTAGCTTTGTTTTTGTGTGGGCAAATAATTTATTTTTAATTTTATTTAACATTGTAGTAATAGGAATGTTTTCATAATGTAATTATTTTTGTCTAATATAATTTAAACTTAAATTTTATCATTTACCTTCATGATAATAATGGCATGATTATTAATAAAAATAAGCACACATTGTCTTATAAAGCCTTTGTTTTTAGTTTACTCTTTTGTTAGAATTTTACTTGAGTTATCCATACTTTAAAAAATTATGTGAGTATTTGTTTTAAATGAGCCTATATATATATAGGAATGTGAATTTGTATCTTTAAATTGAAACAAGTTTATTACCCAGTGCCATCGAGTCGACCCTGACTCATAGCGACCCTATAGGACAGAGTAGAACTGCCCCCATAGAGTTTCCAAGGAGCGCCTGGAGGATTCGAACTGCTGACCCTTTGGTTAGCAGCTGTACCCCTACGCCACCAGGGTTTCCACAAGTTTATTAGTACAGCTGAAAAAAGGGAGATTGTGTTAATTCTTAAGTAAAAAGAACAAAGTGGTGCCTTTGAAATAGATAGCTTAGCCATTCAGCTCATATTTGGATGTCAGCCTTTTTCTTCTCCACACTATTTCTGATTGTTACGTTTTTATGTATTTTGGCTTCACTGAAGAATGTATAAATAGCAAAAATGCATACATCTTTTAAGTTTAAGGAATGGTTGGAAATAATTTTGGTTTTAGCTGTGTCTCAATCACCTGTCCTATTTGGCAGTGGCTTACCATGTTTTAGTGTATACAAGTAAACTTTTAATGGTTTTCAAAAGAAAAAAATACTTCCCCTAATTGTGTCTAATTTATGCCTGCACTTTAAGTCTTCCTACTTGCTTGTCAGTGCTGCTTAAAGCAGCTGCTTTTAGAACCAGTTACTCTAGGTCCTGTTCTTACTAGGAGAGATAAGGGAGGAACAGGAAAGATGAATAAACATGTGGTTGACATATACTCCCATAAAACATTGTAACACTACAGCTAGTTTTGGAGCACAGCAAACTATGCTAAATGTCAGAAACTAAGAGTTTTTATTTGTTGTATATACTGTGGACTACACACGAGGAACAGAGCTAATTGTATACACTTGAATTGATCCACAGCTGAAATACGATTCACTGGCAAATTAAACCCAAATTATTTCAGTATGGCTTTAAGGTTTGGAATATAGTAGTTGTGATCTAATCTTTTGATTGATTATATAACTGCCTAGCTCTAAATTTATTTATTAAGTGAACATTTGTGGTGCCACTCTGTACCATTCTTGTTTGTACCATTTGAATCTATTTTTCTTATTACCTTGAGTCTTTTTTTTGTTTTGTTTTTATTGTCATATGCTTTATAGTTTTCGTATTATACAGGGTGTGAATATATGGCCAATGCCAGTACATGAGGAATGTGTGCATGTGTGTGTGTATGTTTCTTTTAATCTGAATTATCATTGATTATACAGCCTCATATTTATTCTTTGAAAATAAACATTGGATTGATAGACTGTCTTGGAAATTCTTACAATGCACATTAATTTTTACATGGAATAGTAAGTAAGATTTAACATATTTAGATTCGTTGTTTCATAACTTAGAGTTATTTCATATACCAAAATTAGAAAAGAAAAAAGAATATATGATTTTTAATCTACTAAGTGTGTCAAGTCAGTACTTAAAATCATTTTAGTTTCTCTTGAATAAGAGCTCTTGATAGCTTTGACTGTACCTTGTTGTGAGAAACAGACTTTCTTGTGGCCTGAATCAGCAGTTTTAAGTTTTGTGAGTGTGTACTCTAAACTAAATGAATAAGTTGACTGAAAGAGTATTTTAATTTTGTTTTATTGGTATTCTTAAATATAAAAAATAATTAAATAGGTAAATATTTTTAATCTTTTGTTATAGGTTGGATGCATCATACTGTGGATCTCCTAGGAGATAAAGCCACCAAGGAAAGCTATGCTATTCAGTATCTCCAAAAGTCATTGGAAGCAGATCCTAATTCTGGCCAGTCCTGGTATTTCCTTGGAAGGTGATTCTCATCAGACACTTATGTTTTGCTTTTGTTGATTAATTATTTAAATTCCTTTCCTTCTTGTTTCTAGTATTTTCTCTATGTGTCTGTTTAACAGAGCAGAGAATTAATTTCTCATTCTGTCTGATGACTACCAGTAGCTAATGGTAGCAATTATCCTATTGATAATTTTGATTAATGATATATACCTTAGATAACCTTAGAATGGACATATTTGATTAATAAAACCCAAAAACCAAACCCATTGCCGTCGAGTCAGGTCTGACTCATAGCGACCCTATAGGACAGAGTAGAACTGCCCATAGAGTTTCCAAGGAGCGCCTGGTGGATTTGAACTGCCGGCCGTTTGGTTAGCAGCCGTAGCACTTAACCACTACACCAGCAGGGTTTCTAATCCCTTCCCAGGCTTGTAAAATAGTCTAGTTGGGTTGTTCATTAATAGAACTTGAGAGTCCAAACTTTGTCTTTCTCTTTCACTAAAGATTTTCAGGAGCAGGAACTAGATCTCATCATTGTTGTATCTTCTTGCCTAGAAAAGTAGCTATTCAATAATGGAATAAATGAACAAACCAAAAATGTTTGCATTGGGACTTAGCACTATCACTGTTAGTGTTGCACAGTGTGAGTCTTTATGCAGTGACTATAAAGAAGGCCTAAGTACTGAGAAGGAAGGGTGCCTATTCATTACCTCTAGTTTTTAAGCTTATACATGAAATTTTATTTTAGTATATGATACAGTAGTGCGAATGTCTTTAGTGTAACTTTTTTTTTTTATTCTAGGTATTTAAAATTGATATATAATGAAGCATATAAAATTACTGTTTTGAGTAATGCTGTAATTTTCTGCTTGAGTGAGAGCAGCAGTACTTTACATCGATTTTTTTCTAGTTAACTGATTTTACTTTTTAAACCATTGAGATGCATTTTATTTTAACCTTTTCGGATAAATGTTTCCAAATATACAACATTCTTTCCTGACTTCTCAAATAAAGAACACTAATCACAGTTTAACTTGTTCTTTGGTTCAGGATTATCATTTTAGACATTCATTATTTTCATCTATAATAATTATGTCTCTGTTTTAGACTTTTTCCTTTGATTTTTACTTTTCTTACTCTCTTTCACTGCCTTCTAATGTGCTGCTTCTAATATGTTTTATTGTGAGAAAAATCAATTTTATAAATTATGTTTTAGAAGTTATTAAAGCTCTGAGTGAAGATCTTAAATGTCAGTAAGAAACTGGGATTTGATGATCCTAAGATTTCTAAGGCTTTTTATTACCTATCTCTGCACTCAGGTCTGTGTTGAAGTTGCTAATCATTTGGCATGTGTATATTAAAGTGAAATTGTAATGTGGTACTATTGTTCTACCGCCACCAGTCATCGATTGTGTTATCCCAGAATCATAGAATGTTAGAGCTGAGAGAGATCAGAGAGGTCATGTCGTTCACCCTGTAAGTGCTTTCATCTTAAAGATGTAGAAAATGGGTCCAGAGGAGTAAAGTATTGTGTCTAAAGTCAAATAGGTACATAATCAGTATCAGAGCAGGGACTAGATCACCGGCTCACCTAGTCCTTCTGTGATTACACAAGGCTGTCTCAGAGGAAGCTATGTAAGTTTAATTGGAGAAAAAGTAGTTAGTGGTTGGACTGGGACATCTGTATTTGGGTACATTGGCTTCCTACTTTTACTTCATAGGAATGGAATGTGCAAACATTGGTTTTGGGAAGTACTGCTTATTTCTCCCAGTAGTTAGGTGAATTTCTTTATAAATTTGAGATCTGACTTTGGTTTAACAACAACAAAGCATGTTTTTTTACCATCTGTTAGCACTTTCTATCACTCTGGTGGATGTCACTCTTTGGCATTGTTGCCGACGTCTTCTCCTGAATCCTCCCTTCATAAAACAGGTTGCATGCGCCCTCTAAAACTGCCTTTTCTATCTCAATTACTGATATTTTTTATATTACTCAATGCACAAGAGTAGTGATTCCATGGACTTATTTCTACATCTCCCTTGTAGATCTCCTATATCCCATGACGTTATGGATAAATTCTAGGTCTAGAATTCTGAACTTCAAGGTTTCGTAAACTCCAGGACCACCCCTCATCCTCTTTACCTAACATTTTTTTCAGTTGCCTTGGAGTCAACTCTGACTCATGGTGACCCTATGTGTGTCAGAGTAGAACTGTGCTCCATAGAGTTTTCAATAGCTGATGTTTTGGAAGTACATCACCAGGATTTCATTCAAGACATGTCTGGGTGGACTTGGACCTCCAACTTTTCGGTTAGCAGCTGAGTATCTTAACCATTTGCACCACCCAGGAACTACCTAATGTCCCCACCTCATCAAAATCATTATATTTCAAGCCACATTCGTCATGTTCTTCCACAAACTAGCTCCTTCTTTTATTTTTGTCCGTGACATCACCATTTTTTTCTATTTAATCAAGTTTAAAAATTAAAGGAGCCTCTTAATATCTAAATCAATTAATCACCAAGTCATTATCGTTCTTCTGGTTTATTCTTTCTCCCCTCTTTTTTTTTCTTTGTCATTTCTATTACTTTCACCCCAATTCTAGCCTGTTCCAGACCAGTGAGTGGAGCAGGCCTCTTTTATTACCTGTACGTAACTTATCTTCCTTTTAGTCTCCTCTACACATTGGTAGCAGACTGGTGTTCCTATAAAGTGCTTTCATCATTCCACTCCTCTTTGTTAAAACAACAAACTTCAGGTTAGTCTTGGGCTGAATTTAAAATTCTGTCTTTTATTCCATATTGTTGTGTATACACTAGTTTCTGCTCGTACTGTTGAAAGCTGTTTGAAATGCGTTCTCTCATCTTCTCTGCCTTAATCAGTGGTTCCCAGATTTTTGGATTACACAAACCAGTAAAATTTCAAAGAATAATTATGAAGATCAAAATATGGTGTTTGGACAAATGAAGACATTAAAAAAATTTTTGCTGCTTGCTATCCAGTCAACAGTATTCCAAAATAAGTGAATTGCAATACAAATATTAATTTAATTGAAAAACTTAATGTATGTGTTTTTTTAATTTTATTTTATTGTAAAAATATACATAACAAAACATGTACCATCTCAACAGTTTCTACATGTACAATTCAGTGACATTGATTACGTTCTTCAAGTTGTGCAACCATTCTTGCTATCCTTTTCCAAATCATTCCACCACCATTATGTGTTGTTGTTTTCTTATTTTGTTTGGGAAAATCTCCGTATACTGCCTGGCAAGTGGGAATCACTAATCTAAATCATATACATCTCTGTATAATCAGTTCCTTTCCTTTTACTCTTCCCTTTTTTACCTTTCCTAAATCCTACCGTATTCAACAGTCTCTTTCTACCCTAAACTTAAACCACTTATTGTTTGTGCTAACCATTTGATACTTTATTATAGCATTTATAATAATGTCGTCAATCCTCAACTAAATTGTAAGCTTCTTGAAAACATGGACTGTGTTTGTTTTTGCTTTTTCCCTTAGTGCCAAGCACTAAGAAGTTAATTTCTGAATTTATAATTTCAGCTGCTATTTCTTGTATCTGTCAGGTACAACTGAATTAAGAAAATGGCAAATCCTTAAAACTTCAATCCTACCTTGCTACCTTTACTTGTCATGAAATATTGCATTTATCCTATTTTATATTATTTTTGGTAGTTAATTTGATATTTGACTAGGTCTTAGGCTTGTGTATTTTATGGATTAAAGAATTATTATTTCAGTGCTATTATTTCGGAAAGGAGAATTGACACCTGTTTTAGCAAGTCTTTTAAAGTGATCCAGCGCTAACTGAAGGTTGGCAGTTTGAAGCCAGCAGCAGCTCCTTGGGAGAAAGATGTGGCCATTAAATGCTAGAATGGCGTGTATGTTCAACGCAATATAATATTGAAGTGATACAGACTCTATTTTAATAGGGTTCATTAGTGCAGCGTGCTTTAGCACCTATAAGACAGACTGTAATAATAGTTTAATGAAGGGCAAATTATAATGTAATAGTTATAATGAAAGATGAATTGCTAGAGAAGGACATCATGGTTGGTAAAGTAAAGGGTCAGCAAAAACTCGGAAAACTGATTGACGTGGATTGACACAGTAGCCTCAACAATGGGCTCAGGCATATTAAAGATCACGGAGATGGCGCAGGACTGGGCAGCATTTCATTCTGTTATACATAGGGTCGCCATGGGTCAGAGCCAACTGGAAGGCAACTAACAACAAAATTATAATGTAGATTGTAATTACTATGTGCATGTGCACACACACAGATGTATTAGCTTATTAATTTTGTGTGTGTGTGTTTTTTGTGTGTGTGTGTGCGCTATGATATGTAACCTTTTCTTTCAGCAAATAAAGTTAATTTCAGTACTAATGGAATTTTTTTTATCCCCCTGCCCTTCTCAGGTGCTATTCAAGTATTGGGAAAGTTCAGGATGCCTTTATATCCTACAGGCAGTCTATTGATAAATCAGAAGCAAGTGCAGATACATGGTGTTCGATAGGGTAAGACTTTATATAGTAATAATGGTATTATAACTGATATCCAGTGATGATTGCATCACATACAATGTACCTTGTTTATAACATGCTATAAAATTAAGCAGTTCTTCTTAGCTGACTTATTTTTTCTGAATTTCTCTTTCCAGTGTGCTCTATCAGCAGCAAAATCAGCCTATGGATGCTTTACAGGCCTATATTTGTGCTGTACAATTAGACCATGGCCATGCTGCAGCCTGGATGGACCTTGGCACTCTCTATGAATCCTGCAACCAGCCTCAGGATGCCATTAAATGCTACTTAAATGCAACTAGAAGCAAAAATTGTAGTAATACCTCTGCTCTTGCAGCGCGGATTAAGTATTTACAGGTAAAGTTTTAAAACAGAAGTGTTTTAAAGACACATTTCCCCATGACATTCAGGCAGGAGGAGGGTGGCTGGAAAGTTTGTCTAGTTGTGTTTTTTTTGATGTCTATAATTTGTTTCCATATTTTGTAAACATACCATAGCTTGTAATATTCTTTTACTTTTCATTTTAAGTAAGATATGCAGTATTTTATAAGATGCTCTTTTGCACATTTACTCTGTTGATACATATTAATTTACATATTTTTCTATGTACTGTCTACATTTTTAAGTTGTCATAGCATTTTAGAGAAAAGAACACAAACACTGTCTTTCACTCTTGCTTGAAGTTTCATGAGAAGACAGCTATGAGAACTCTGAAAACAGAGCTCAGCTTTGTTATGATTCTCACAAAGGTTTATATTCCGGTTACCCTTTTAATACTTAGTATTTCTAAAATCCCATATTTAGACTATTTTCTTTTAAAAGCAATTAGTAATAGCATTTAGGAAGATTTAGTGGACTTGCTCTTACTCAAATAGGCTTGTGTTAAATTTGCTTTTTACATAATTTTTCCTAGGCTCAGTTGTGTAACCTTCCACAAGGTAGTCTACAGAATAAAACTAAATTACTTCCTAGTATTGAGGAGGCATGGAGCCTACCAATCCCCGCAGAGCTTACCTCCAGGCAGGGTGCCATGAACACAGCACAGCAGGTGAGAAGTTGGGTTATGTTCTGCAGGTGCCCAGCTTTAAGGGTTCTTTTCAATCTGTAGTGGTCAAGCTTATTTAATAAGCACAGGAGGCTTTTATTAATGAAAAGCCTTTCGATGTGATTGCTAAGGGATTCTAGATCAAAATAAAACTCCCTCTGATATGGGAAGAAATTTTGGGGTACCAACTTAGAACCTTTGTGGATTTACATAATTTTAAAAGATTTCTTTAAAATAAAATGCTGGAGTGGTTTATTTAATTTTAAAAGCAAGATTTTCAAAGGAAGGTACACATTCCTCCATTGATGATTCATTTGATTTTGATTTTCAATAATTGCAATCAGTGATGTCCACATAGCTTTGAAAAGTATGCAGCTTTGTAAAGTTTTATAATTTGAAGGAATGAATTAAGAATATATAGAACCCTATTTTTGTCTTCCTTCTGTGATTCTTAGGCATGTAAACCTCATCATCCAAATACTGAACCTGTATTAGGCCTCAGTCAAACACCAATTTCACAGCAATCCTTGCCACTACACATGATTCCTTCTAGCCAAGTAGATGACCTGTCCAGTCCTGCCAAGAGGAAAAGAACATCTAGTCCAACAAAGGTATATATTTTAGAGAAATAGAACATCCCAATCAAAAACCAAGCTCCAACTGCCCTGAAATTGTGCAGTTTGAACATCTCCTGTCCTTTATTTTAAATCTGTGGACATCAAAAAGTAAAAGGTTTGAATTTTTCCATCCCAGACTCTTAGCATCATATTAAATATAGAAGGTAGAGGTAAATTTGCATTCATCAACTCATTTTATTCATCTCCCTGCCGTTAAGAACTCAAGACACTTTTCATTATCACTTTCTCCTGACATTGAAATAAATGGAATGTTGAATCTAGTGGACAGTGTGGTATTTAGGTTAGCTATTTGGGAGGTAGCTTAGGGGTGGGCCTTTTTGGGTGGCTTATTAAAAAAATCAGTAATTTTTTTAATTTATAATTTTCCAAGTTTATTATGCATGTTAAATTATTTTTAAAACAATGTTATAACATCCTTTTTATATATAAATATTCCAATTCATAGTCATTTGGCCTCCATTAGTCATTATTATCTCTATGAACTTAGCCAAATATTCTTTAATTTTTTTAATCAATTTTCCTCAGAATACTTCTGATAATTGGAGTAGTGGCCATGCTGTGTCACATCCTCCACTACAGCAACAAGCTCATTCATGGTGTTTGACACCACAGAAATTACAGGTATGTAAGATAAGCTTTTGACAGGCTGTTTTTTTTTTTTTTTTCCTATTAAAAAGAAGTAGAGGTAGTAAACTTTAAACTTCTTTAAGTATTCTTGAAGTTGAATGGCAGTAAACTCAATTAATATGCACATAAGTAAAATGAGCCCACATTTATCAGAGCAAGAGATAATTCATTTTTGTTTTCACTTTCTAAAAGAGAGAATACATTCACATGGTTCAAAATACAAAAAGTGTGAATTTTAGGTATGTAGTGTTTTTTTAGTGTAAAGTCTCCTTTCAACTCCTGACCCTACCCACTCCGTATTCTTCCTAACAGACAGTCAGTGGTATTAGTTTCTTATGTATCTTTCCACAGATGTGTTGTACATGTATAAGCAAATCTGCACCCTATTTCTTTCAATTATTTTCCTCTTTTTTACACAAATGGTAGGATGTTATTTGTGTTGTTAACAATTTATCTTATAGACCTTTCCATGTCAGTTTATGAAGAGCTTCCTTTTTCTTTTATAGCTCTTACCATATTTCTTTATATAGATGCCATGCCTTTATTTAACCAGATCCTTAATTTTGGACATTCAGATTGTTTCAAACTTTTCCTAGTCTAAACAGTGCTACTTTGAGCTTACTTGTCTTAGTGCCTTTTTAAGCTCTGTGGCTTTCTATGTGAAAATTTTTAATGAGGAAAATTTCATTCCCATTTATCTCAAAGATCACATTACAGTAAACTTCTTCAGATGAATGTTTAGCTCTTTCTTTTTTCAGAATTCTTAAAGGATTTCATCTTGGGGCTGATTTTTGGTCAAGAATTAGTATTTTTGACCAAAGGCTCTGAGTTTATCTAGTTATTTCAGGGAAAGGTTGCTTAGGGTAGATAGCTTGTTTCTTAGATATATATTTGACTATATTCTTCTTTTTTCTTCTTCTAGCACTTGGAACAGCTCCGTGCAAATAGAAATAATTTAAATCCAGCTCAGAAACTGATGCTGGAACAGCTGGAAAGTCAGTTTGTCTTAATGCAGCAACACCAAGTGTGTATAGCATTTTTTTTCCCTAAAATTTGTTAGCAGTTTGAATATTTTTATATTGACTGTCACATCATTATAGAATATGTTCATGCCCACTTCTGCTTTCTACCTGTATTTGGTGGAATTTAGTAATCCGTGCTTCTTAAAATACTAGTAATGGATAGAGATTTTTAGAAAAAATCTATAAATTTAATTTTGAATACAACACTTGGTATTTTATTATTTATTTACATGCTATTTCTCATGTGTTCCAAGGGTTTAGTTATTTTTAACACTTAACAGGCTATTCTAAACCAAGGCGAGGTTTTTTTGGTGATTGTTTTAGTTTGGCGGATCTGGCATAAGTATAACAGAATGAAATTTTGAAATCCCCTGTTTTGTGATGGGAAAAAGACCTATAACTTCCTGATTTCTTCTCCATTATTTTCAGCTGCTTTCTTTGTCATTATTAAAGGGATGTTTCCTTAAGCTGAAACAGATTTTTGCTTTTCCTTGGAAGCTTATCTAAAAATGAACGGACACAGTTTCTTGTTTTTCATGTGTGTATTTTTCAACCTAGAAAAATTAAATGTTAGGCCAAAATCAGAGATTCCCTGACTATACATCTTCCTCTGATTCTTCTTCCCTGTGGATCACACATGCAGCATTTACTTTTCATTTGTTTTCAATAGATGAGACAAACAGGAGTTGCACAGGTACGATCTACTGGAATTCCAAATGGGCCAACAGCTGACTCATCACTGCCTACAAACTCTGTCTCTGGCCAGCAGCCACAGCTTGCTCTGACCAGAGTGCCTAGCGTCTCTCAACCTGGAGTCCGCCCTGCCTGCCCTGGGCAGCCTTTGGCCAATGGACCCTTTTCTACAGGCCATGTTCCCTGTAGCACATCAAGAACGCTGGGGAGTACAGACACTATTTTGATAGGCAATAATCACATAACAGGAAGTGGAAGTAATGGAAACGTGCCTTACCTGCAGCGAAACGCACTCACTCTACCTCATAACCGCACAAACCTGACCAGCAGCGCAGAGGAGCCGTGGAAAAACCAACTATCCAACTCCACTCAGGTAATAGCAAGACTAGATGCCATGTTGGCTTTTCCCATTATAGTTTGTCTTACTTGGTTTTGTGTGTTTTGAGAGAAGAAATAAAACTTTGAGGAATTGTTTTTTATAAGGATTTTATACATACTGCAATGATGTTTTTACATTGTGATTCCGTTTATACGTATATGGGTGTAGTTTCTTTTCCACTGTAAAATTATACACAGAGAAAGAATATCTGGCAAATCTACAAAGGAAGAAGAAAATAAATTGTAAAATTCCCCAAAACCTACTGTTAATTTACGGTGGCATCATAAGCACGTTTATGTAATGTTACTTAGTTCATTTCTGCACATAGTGCCTACTTAAGGTCAGGTACTATACTAAAAAACCAGTTGTTGTCAAGTCAATTCTGACTCATAATGACCCTATAGGACAGAGTAGAACTGCCCCGTAGGGTTTCCAAGGAGCGGCTGGTGAATTCAAAGTGCTGACTGTTTGGTTAGCAGCTGATTGCTTAACCACTGCGCCACCATGGCTGCGGGTATTATGCTAGGTGTTAGTTATTCACTCTAGTGGAAGAAGCAAAAAGAAAATATACTAAACCCGTTGCCAACGAGTCGAATTCCAACTCATAATAACCCTAGAGGACAAGAGTAGCCTGTAAATCTTTACAGAAGGAGTCTGCCACATCTTTGTCCCACAGAGCAGCTGGTGGGTTTGAACCACCAGCCTTTCAGTTAGCAGCCAAGTGCGTAACCACTGCCGGCCAGGGCTGCTTGAGTGGAAGAAAAAGACCAGTAAAGAAACAGTTACCATAAATTACTATGAAGTATGACTTTGGTGGAAAAGTGCTACAAGGGCCTAGGAGGGCACGTAACTAAGACGTTAGAGATTCCAGAAATGAAAGAATTTCGGAGAGGAGAGAACCAGTAAAGTGTACCTTGCGTACAGATTTTATGAAGAGGAGAGGGTAAAATATGAAGCTGAAGGAAGTAGAAGTAAGGAAGAGCATAATTTGTCTTGAAGGCAAAGTGGATCCACTAAAAGTTTTAAAACAAAGGAATGGATTTAGTGAGCATTATTTTTATCAAAAATATATGCCTTACTTTATTCAAGTGTTACATTATCCTTAGGTATTTAACTTCTAAGTTTTTACTTCTGAGTATTTATGTGCATAGTTTTTGTTTTTTTTTTAGAAACGGCCTTTTTTTTTCCCCCCCTTCGGTGTGTTGTTTCCATGGGGTGGATGTTCAGAAGTGGAACTGAAGGGTGAGAAAGTAAACGTTAAAAAAATATTCTCAAAACATACTGCCAAATTACTTGTATTTTTATTAATACTCTAAGAAATATTTGGCTTATTGCTGGTTAGCCTTTAATTATGGATAAAACAGGTAACTTTTTTTTTAAGACGAATTTATTTTTGATATAGTACCATTGGTGGGATCATCTCTGTTCTAGGTAATAGTAGTTTTATTCATTTTTAAAGAAATACTGAGCACCTACTATGTACACATCCTGTTGTAGGCTCTGGGGACACATCAGCAGAGAAAACACACAAAAATTTCTTACTTGGTATAGGTAAACAGACAATAAACATATAAACAATACATATAGAATATTATATAATGATAAGAGTAGTGCTATGGAAAAAAAGGACATTAAAAAGAGAGCTAGAGACTATTGGACATGGGTGGTAGGGGGTTGCACTCATAAATATGAAGATCAGAGAAGGCTTTACTGGAAGGTGATATTAGAATAAAGACCTGAGGAGTTACAAGAGTAAGTTTTGAGGACATTTGTGATAAGAGAGTTCTAGGTCTAGGGAGAAGCGGGAGCAGTGGGCCCTAAGGCAAGAATGTGCCTTGCATATTTGAAGGAAAATAAGGTGGCAAGCATGACTGAGCAGGATGAGCAAGAGATTTTTGTTCTTGTTAGGCGCTGTTGAGTTGGTTCTGACTCATGGCAACCCTATAGGACAGTAGAACTGTCCCATAGGGTTTCCAAGGAGCAGCTGGTGGATTTGAACTGCCAACCTTTTGCTTAGTAGCTGAGCTCTTAACCACTACATCACAAGGGTAGACATATCCAAGCGGAATCAGGGTGACTGAATCATGATCAGCTTTGTAGGTCATTGTAAGGACAGTGGATTTTACTCTGAGTTAAATGAGAAACTGTAGGTGTGTTTTGAATGGAGGAGTGACATGATCTGACTTAGTTTTTAGCCAAATCCCCTCTGGTACTCTCTGGATAGTCTGAAGGAGGGAAAGGTTGAAATGGCATGTGTGATGGTTAAGATTATGTGTCAACTTGCTAGGGCCATGATTCTCAGTGTTGATATGTGATCACCCCCCATGATGGGTTCCGCTGTGAGTAGCCAGTCGACTGAAGGAGTTTCCTTGAGCATGTGGCCTGCATCCGAATATAAGTGGAGGTTCTGGCTTTGCCTGCACTGGATCCTGCAGCTGCCTCCTGTTCAACTGACTACAGGTTCTTGGGACTTGAGTTAGCAGCTTACCTGTCAATCTCGGGGTTCGTCGATCCTCACAGTCTGTAAGCAAGGGTCCTGCTCTCCGACCTGCCGATGTTGGGTTTGCCAGCCCCTGCAGCTACATGACTCAGGAGAAGCCTTTCAGTATTGCCTGCCGATCTTGGAATTTGTCAGTCTTCACAGTGTATGAAGAAGAGCCCTTTTCTGCAACCTGCTGATCTTGGATTTGCCTGCGGCTACGCTATGAGTCAGAATCGACTAGACGGGAGTGGGTTTTTTTACGTGAATCAGTAGAAGCATCTATGCTGATCCACAGACTTGGGACGTTCTAGCCTCTACAATCCTGTGAGCCGTTTCCTTGATGTAAATCTCTCTCTGTGTATATTTTTGGGCTATGTATATTTATACACTTCACTGGTTTTGCTTCTCTAGAGAACCCAGCCTAAGAAATTTGATACCGAGAGTGGTTCTAGAGCAACAAAATTCTAAGGATGCATTTTCTAAATTGATTCTCAGGTCTGGTTAGTCTTACAGATGTTAACGACTCTGCTTCCAGCAGTAAAGAGGGCACTGCTAATCCATGGCATGAGGTGGCAATACAAATATGCAAAATATCACCACCAATAGATCAGGTACTGATGAAAGGCAAGGCTATGGGTGAACACATGTGTGATATCTTTCTAGAGTTTTGTCATGATGAGAAGGATAAGGAAGCTTGTTTGTTGATTCTACTTTCGCTGGACAAACTGGTGAAAGAAAGAGATGCACTCAGGCCTTCAGAGTAAAAGCTCAAGTGCTGCATAATGACCTCAATGAAAACCAAACCCAGAGTCTTATTGTAAGAGTGGCTGAATTACAACACCAGCTCAATTGCCAACCTGTAGAGGTGTCTGAAGTTAAAGTGAGGGCATTGATTAGGAAGAAATGGGATCCTGAAACTTGTGATGGGGACGTATGGGCAGTTAGTTAATCAGGAAGCTGGAGACACCAAGCCCCTAAATTCTGTTGAATCACTCCTACCAACAGAACCCCTCTCATCTGAAGTGATTACTTCATGTTTGTCTGCTACACCACCCTGCCCAGAAAAACCATTAGCCCCTCCACTCCCATCTAATGAGATCAGCCCTAGTCCAGCTGCCTCTGAAGAGCTCTTCTTGCCTGAGTCATGGCCTGGGACATCACCTGAGGTAGATGGTTGACAAGACAGTGCTGAATGTTTTCAAAACAATTCCACACTATGGATTCTGGCTTCTAGACCTATAACTAGGCTTAAATTCCAGTGAGCCCCAAAAGGTGAAGTACAAAGGGTGAACCAGGAAGAGGTACCCTACATTCCAAAAGAACTGCTTGACTTTTCTAATATGTACAAACAGAAACCTGGGGAATATGTGTGGGAACGACTGTTAAGGGTGTGGGATAATGGTGCAAGGAACATAAAGATGGATCAATCTGAGTTTATTGATATGGCTCCACTAAGCACAGATTCTTCATTTAGTGTTTCAGCTCGAGAAGTTAGGAAAGGATCTAATAGTTTATTTGATTGGGTTGCTGAAGCATGGATTATGCAGTGGCCTACACTAAATCAAGCTGAAGTACCAGGCCTGCCTTGGTATACTATACAAGAAAGTATCCAAAGTCTTAGGGAAATGGTCATGCCGGAGTGGATTTATCAGGTTAGACCCACAGACCCACACATGGAATGCCCAGAGGACACACCTTTTACCACAACTGTGAGGAACAAATTTGTGAAGGGAGCTCCAGCATCCTTGAAGACTGCTCTGATGGCTATTTTATGTAAATAAGATTTGACAGTGGGAACTGCCGTAGTGGAATTAAGACACCTAACTACAGTGGGGCTGATTGGACCCATGGCATAGGCACTGAATCGACAAAGACAAGGTAGGCATGGTTACAGTAATGGACAGTGGAGTCAAAGCAGTAATCAAAATAGTGTTACTGGTATGGACTTATGGCATTGTCTACTTAGTCGTGGTGTCCCTAGTAGTGAAATAAATAGGAAATCTACTAAATATTTACTATCTGAACAAAGCAATGAATTCTAGGTCAAGCGAACAGCAGTCTAACTTGAATCACCAGAATAGAGTCACGGTCCCTCAATCAATTCCCAGAGTTAGCCGAGTTTAAAGACCCACAACCCCTTGAATGAAGGGGAGGCCGAATCCCCTTGAGGAAAGACTCCAATACACTGCATAAAATTTATACTGTTAATCTCTCTGCCACCCTTCCACAAAGGGATCTACAGCCTTTTATGAGAGTGACTGTTCATTGGGGAAAAGGAAATAATGAGACTTTTGGTGGATTATTGGATACTGGCAATGTACTGGCACTAATTCCAGGAGACCCAAAATGTCACTGTGGCCCACCCATAAGAGTGGGGGCATATGGAGGTCAGGTTATTAATGGAGTCTTGGCTCTTGTCCGTCTCACAGTAGGTCCAGTGGGTCCCTGCATCGATCCTGTAGTGATTTCCCCAGTTCCAGAATGTGTAATTGGAATAGGTATGCTCAGCAACTGGCAGAACCCCCACGTTGGATTCCTGACAAATAGAGTAAGGGCTATTATGCTTGGAAAAGTCAAGTGGAAGCCGTGAGAACAGCCTCTACCTAGGAAAATAGTAAACCAAAAGCAATATCACATTCCTGGAGGGATTGCAGAGATTACTGCCACCGTCAAGGACTTGAAGGATGCAGGGGTGGTGATTCCCACCACATCCCCATTCAACTCGCCTATTGGGCCTGTGCAAAAAATGGGTGGATCTTGGACAATGACAGTAGATTATCGAAAACTTAACTATGTGGTGACTCCAATTGCAGCCTTTGTTCCAGATGTAGTTTCATTGCTTGAGCAAATTAATACATCTCTTGGTACCTGGTATGCAGCTATTGATCTGGCTAATGCCTTTTTCTCTGTACCTGTTTTGAGGGACTGTCGGAAGCTGTTTGCCTTCAGCTGGCAAGGCCAGCAATACACCTTCAGCTGCATACTTCAGATCTACATCAGCTCTCCAGTCCTGTGTCATAATGTAGTTTGCAGGGACTTTGATCACCTTTACCTTCCACAAGATGTGATATTGGTCCAATTATATTGATGACATGCTGATTGGACCTAGTAAGGAAGAAGTGTCAGTGACTCTGGACTTACTCGTAAAACGTTTGCATGCTAGAGGATGAGAAATTAATCCCACAGAAATTCAGGCACCTTCCACCTCAGTGAAATTTCTAGGGGTCCAGTGGTGTGGGACATGCCGAGATATGCCTTCTGAAGTGAAGGATGAACTATTGCACCTGGCTGCTCCCACAACTAAAAAGGAGGCACAACACCTAGTGGGCCTCTTTGAATTTTGGTGGCAACATATTCCTCATTTGGGCATGCTACTTATGAAGCGACTCAGAAAGCTGCTAGATTTGAGTGGGGCCCCCCAGAACAAGAGAAGGCTCTGCAGTAGTTTCAGGCTGCCATGCAAGCTGCTCTACCACTTAGGCCATATGATCCAGCTGATCTGGTGGTGCTGCAAGTGTCAGTGGCAGAAAGAGATGCTGTTTGGAGTCTTTGGCAGGCCCCTATTGGTAAATCACAGCACAGACCCTTAGGATTTTGGAGCAAAGCCCTGCCATCTTCTGCAGGTAACTACTGTCCTTTTGAGAAACAGCTTTTGGCTTGTTACTGGGCCTTAGTAGAGACAGAACGCTTAACCATGGGCCACTTAGTCACTATGTGGCCTGAACTGCCCATCATGAACTGGGTGTTGTCTGACCCACACGATCATAAAGTTGGACGTGCCCAGCAGCATGCCATCATTAAATGGAAGTGGTTATATATGAGATTGGGCCTGAGCAGCACCTGAAGACACAAGTAAGTTGCATGAGGGAGTGGCCCAAATGCCCGTGATCTCCACTCCTGTTGCATTACCTTCCATTTCCTAGTCTGTTCCTATGGCCTCATGGGAAGTTCTTATGAGCATGTGGCTGCAGCCGAATATAAGTGGACGTTCTGGGTTTTGCCTGCACTGGATCCTACAGCTGCCTGTTGTTCATCTGACCTCTGGTTCTTGAGACTTGAGCTAGCAGCTCACCTGCTGATCTTGGGATTCGTCAATCGTCACAGTCTGTGAGCAAAAGCCCTGCTCTCCAACTTGCCAATCTTGGGTTCACCAGCACCTGCAGCTACATGACTCAGGAGAATCCTCGTGGTCTTGCCTGCCAATTTTGGAATTCGTCGATATCCACAGCCTGGGAAGAAGAGTCCTGCTTTCTGACCTGCCAGTCTTGGGTTCTGCAGCCCCTTTAGCTACATGAATCAGGAGAAATCTCTATCTTGATCCATGGACACAGAACATTCTGGCCTCTACAATCGCGTGAGCGGTTTCCTTTATACAAATCTCTCTCTATATATATTTATAAACTTTACTGGTTTTGCTTCTTGAGAGAACCCAGCCTAAGACAGCATGACCAGTTTGGAGATTACTTCTGTAATCCAGGTTCAGAGATGGTGGCTTGACCCAGAGTGGCAGCAGGGATATATTGAAGGTAGAACTAACAAGATTAGCTGATGGATTTGGGGTATAAGATAGAGGAGTCAAAGGCAGCCAGACCAACTGGATGGACTAAGGAGACTAGACAATATCACAGAGGGGCGAAGATAGAGAAAAGAACTCAAGTTTGAGCTTTGGGGCATTCCCGTGTAAGAGTTTGGGACATTGAAGAATTTAGCAAAAAATGCTAGAAGAGGATCTACCTGTGAGGTGAGAGGAGATCCAGGAGAATGTGAATGATGTCCTGGAAGCCAAGTGAAGACAGTCTGTCAAGGAGGAGTGTGTGATCAAAGTGTGTATTAAATAATGCTGATAGATGAGGTAAGGCGAGGAGTGGGAATTGACCATCTGAGGTATTTGGTGACGTTGCAGGTGAGCTAAGAGTGGTTTCTGCATTTTGAAAAGGGTCGTTAAAAATAAAAGGAGAATGCATTACAGACTTTGTGGCCCTCAGTGTCTGAAATTTCTACTGTCTAACCCTTTACAGAAGAAATTTGCTGGCCTTTGGAGCTATTTCAATGGATGGGTGGGAGCAAAAGCCTAATTGCAGTTTGCGTAAGGATAGAATGGGAGGAGAGAAATTGGAAGCAGCAAGTATAGACAATTCCAGCGTACTACCCACTGCACAATTCCAAGGGGGTGCCATTCCCATAGACCATGACAAAAAAGGGAAGAACAGAAACAGGGTTGTAGCTTAAGGGGAAATGAGATTAATAGTTGTTTTCAGTTTAAGAGGGTAGAAGTAACAGTGGAAGTTACTGGAAAAGATTCAGTAAAAAAGGAGAAATTTACACAAAAGGAGAGAAATGCTAGGGTAGGTGAAAGAGGGTGGGATTTCTGTGTTTCAGTGTCTTTAAACATTAAAGGATTTTAAAAGGTTAACGTAAGGCTTTTGTCGAAATGTCAATTTTAGTGCTAAGGTACAATGGTAGTAAGTGAGAGCTTTTGTTAGGATTGTAAAGTATGGTCCTTTCTATTGTTTTCTTCTTTTTCTTTATCACATGTTAATTCCCTGGCTCCATTAGTTTTTGAAATTTTCAATAAATACTCTTTTAACTCCGTTTCAGAAATGTGCTGTCCATTTAAAACATAAGTCTAGCAAAAGAACCCTCAGTTTTTAGGTCACTAGGTCTCTGTACGTGACTGAATGCTTAATGGCAGGCAGCCCCAGCATTTCTTTCACAGGCCTGTCAAAACCAGTGCTCGTAGGAACTTTCATAATTAGGTAATGCAATTGAGAAATGAAAAAACCAAACCCGTTGCCATCGAGTCGATTCCAACTCGTAGCGACCCTGTAGGACAGAGTAGAACTGCCCCATAGAGTTTCCAAGGAGCGCCTGGCGGATTTGAACTGTCATCCTTTAGGTTAGCAGACGTAGCACTTAACCACTACGCCATCAGGGCTTTCGCAATTGAGAAAGTTCTCTAAAAAATGCTGTTGAATTGACTCCAGGTCAGACGTTTTCCAAATTAGTTTGCTACATGAACACTATAACTGGGGAACTTCTACTTCTGGTATTAAAGTTATGTTGTTGCTGTTGTTCCCCCAAGTCGATTCCACCTCATGGTGACCCCATGTGTGTCAGAGTAGAAGTGCATTCCTAGGGTTTTCAAGGGCTACTTTTTTAGAAGTAGACCGCCAGGCCTTTCTTTCGAGGTGCCTCTGGGTAGACTCAAGCCTCCAACCTTCAGTTAGCATTGCAGCCCAGAGCGTTAACTGTTACACTACCC